>NC_140589.1:741464618-744107118 GCF_964204655.1 Triturus cristatus | reverse complement strand
ACGCAGATGGACCCTTGGCAGGCCGCAAGCTCCCACAACCCACCCAGGCCCTGCTTCTCAACCCAGCCAGGCCGTGGAGCCTGCCCGGGCATGAGGGACCCCTGTCCCGGGCACACGGACCCTGGGTTGGCCGCAGGAAGTGGGCTCATGTTCCACACATTTTTTCCATAACTCCGCGTAGTGGCGCTATGCCTACTCTGCCCACCCCTAATTTGAGCTCTTAATTTAAATAGCTCCAGAAATTAGTCTAAAGGATACAGTTGAAGTGTTCCACAACTTTAGTACATGGCCCAAGGAAGCCAGAGACATCGAGGAACCTTTATTGAAGTGTAGGATCTGCAGGGGATAATTTCTTGGAGATGGTTGATTTATTGTAGAGATATTTAGATGTAAGGAGGCATATAGGCCTGTAAGTTAGACAAGTTGTTTCATTGACACACCTCACTCCAAACAGGAGATGAAGGCTCCAGGTGAAATTCTCCTGAATGCGGTCAGGCTGCAGTTCTCAAAATCCCCACGAGACCGGTACTCCTGCTACCTGCAATGGAATTATAGCAGAACATAATAAAACGTATATTATTTGTCTGCGTTAAGTAGACTGGACATGCTTCATCACAGAAAATGCTCTAAAAAGCAACAGTCAAAGTCAAAGCCATATCAGTGATGGCATCTAGGATTCCTGGCAGCAAAGATAGCACTCACATACCAATGAGCTCGGATCAGTAGTATATAAGTCAAGAGAAAATGCTTTCCAGAATTGTCGAAAACTGGCAACGGAACAAGTTTGGGCCGCTAATTATCAAGCCCAATAGCTATTCAATACATTGAAGAGCAGGGCTTAATTAAACAAAAAAAAACTTAAGGAAGTGCAAAAGTGCTATTGAATGCTGGGGTTGCTGAATGCTTGGGCTGACTAGTCAAGATTCCACCTGATACCTCTTTCTTTCAGCACACACACTTCTTATGGCTTTATTTCACTCTTGCATGTTCTTTCCACCCTCACTTTCTTACAGTTTTCCCCTCCATTTCCTTCCATATTTTCCTCCCATTTCTGCATTACTCTCACTTGCTCTGGAAGAAAGTCAAATGATGGCAAAATAAACACCGCTCCACAAACATCAGTAATGGGGTCTACCACTTGGAACAACTGCCATAAATTAGGCATTGTTTTCTAAGGGCTGAGAGTGAGAGGGTTGGATTGCTACTCTGGAGTAAAGGCTTACTTTTGGATTGTCTACTTCAGAGTTCTCCAAAGTCAGTCCTGGAGGGCTGGATCCATGCCAGGTTTTCGAGATAACTACATATATCTAAATGGTGAAATGCTAAAAATCTTACATGGATCCGGCCCTCCAGGACTGAATTTGAAGAACCCTGGTCTACATCTGGGGGCATGAGGCTCACATCGAACATATATCAAAGGGTTTCCTTCAATGAATAAATGGAAAGTAACGCAAAGTGCAAAAAGATATTTAAGCACGGTCATTGAACATGCAAACACTAAAAGAGCGTAAAGAAGACACTAAGGACAAGCATTAAAAATGCAATAGGTCTCGCCTTTGATTAAGTTAAAGCCATTTGCTTTGCTAATGGTATTGTATAGCAATTAGCAAAGCAAAATAATTAAAAACGAGACCTATTGCATTTTCAATGCTTGTTAGGTCAGTATCAGGCAATGACACCGCAAGAGAGCCGGTGATAAGGGGATAGCAAATATTACATAACGCCAGGGCTGCTCGACATTTACTCTGTGGCAATCCACAACAATAAGCAACTCCTGGGTAGAAGTCTAAATAGCAGGGGCATGGGGTGCATGCATGATTAATGTAGAGAATGTCCATGCGTAGTGCACAGTTCTAGTCCCTGTCCATCTGAAATACAACTGGTAATGTAAAGTAAAGTGCTTCGTTACCTTCAGTCGAGATTGTTTACCTTCGGTCGAGTTGATACTAAATAAACACATGCAATACAAAAGGAAAACAAGCGAAAGCGTGCCATGCGCGCGTTGTGCAGAGATGTCACGTGTAATCCCACGCCGCGTGAGCACATCTTCTGTCCGTCCGCGTGCACTCTTTGGAATCCGTATTGATTCCAAAAGGCTCTCGCATGGCGAGTGCAGCGCATGCGCGCTGCTAACGCCAGGAGAGACCTAAAAAACGAAGAAGATCCCTCAAAGCTGTTAATACGGTCAAATAAGAAGTGCAGTTGATTATGTTCCAAAATCTATCCAGTGTGCAGGACTATTGATCTGAAGAGAGGTTGTAAATGCAACACTTTGCCTGCAGGAAAGTGCTAGAGACCACACGTGCCACGTGTCTTTTTTGCCATCTGTAGTATATTTAAACTATCCATCATTTTATGGTCCTCAATGACCTGATAAGAAATAATATACAAACATATAATAGAAATTAATAAGTTCGGCCCAAATTCTAAGAAACTTGTGTGCCTAAATAGCAATACAATGTAACATTGTAACATACATCTCCCAATCATAAAACGCACATCTCTATATTCACTGGATTAATTTCATAAACGTGTACATTCCTTTAGCACCTCAGTTCTCAGAATGACAACTTGGACAGCAAATTAAGGTTAATTGTTCAAAGCATACAGAGTGCTCAATAACACTGAAATATAACATTCAGTCAGCTTAATAGTCATTAATATATACTGATGTTTATATGGTCTTTAAAAATAAAAGCCAGCGTCAGTGTATCATCAGGGAATGGGGCTTATGTTGTAAATATCTAATTCAGAGTCGCTGCAATGAGATATCCTGTATTCGAGTTGTGGTCTGGCTTTTAAGGTAGCCTGTTTATGTCACAATTAAAGTACAGCAATACACAAACCAACATATTTTATAATTAAAACTCATTTATGCTAACTACATACTTCGGTAAGCCTGGTCACCCATTTAATTTCTCAGTTCCATGGGAGTACTAATGAAATCCATCTCAATCTATCATAAACCAGAAAATAATTAACTTTCCTTTAAATCTCTTTTCTGTTATGAATCCATCTTGCCAGGCTAACCTGACACCTTTATCGCAGTTTTTAATAATTATTCTGGTCATTATTCATTAATTTTCTTAATGAGCTAATCTCATAAAGTTATTACAAACTTTTCTTTCTGTTGCATTTTCGACTACATCTTTTTCAGCAGCTTTAGACGAATCCACAGTGCAGTTCCATGAAAAGGAAGATAGATTGAGACTACATTGTAGAATAATGGGGTAGAAGTTACAGATTAAGTCATGTTTGAATCCAAATTAATGTGCTCATTATTCTGAGATAAGCTTTGCAGCAAAGTCACATCATTCTTAAAATCATTAAAATCACCCTCTAACCCTTATGATAATAAACGTTTATCCTCATCAGTTAGACAAGTTTCAGATGAAAAGTCGCTGTTGGCGCTCTCTGGGGCATATTTACAAACCTCTATCGCCACAGGGACGTCACTGTTTCCGACGTTCCTGTGGCGATAGGGGCTTCGACTTATTCACAAGGTGGCGTTAAGTGACTAACCATGGCTTAACGCCGCCTTGTGAAAACGCCACCCTTATACCCTACACTTAGCGGGAAAGGGGTGGGCAATGGGTGTTGCAGTGGGCGTTCCGCTGCAAACCCCACTGATTTTGACGTTGCCCCATATTTACAAGGGTGATGTAAATATGGGGCAGGGCCAAAATTAAGACTAGAGAAAAACCTGGTTTTAAACAGGTGAAACAAGGAGGAATTATTTATTTCTCCTAGTTTTTGTTGTTTCTATGTGTGCTGCATTGTGCAGCACACATAGAAACAGCAAAACACCATGGGCTTTATTTATGAGGTCCCTTGTGCCTGCCGGAACATCGCTTTTTGTGACATTATGTGGAGCTGGAGCCTGCTCCATATTTAAAAGGCAGCACTAAGCCACTTTTTTGGGCTTAATGCTGCATCATAAATATCATCCCCTTCAGTGGTGGTCATCAAAAATAAAGAGTGGTGAGACAGGTGGAGGGAGCGTGGGAGGGGGAGCACGGAAGGGGAAATGCAGGGGGAGGTCGTGCTGGGGGTGAGGGTAAGATAGAATAGATTTTTTTTTTTTAAACGTACCTTTAGCCGCTGGCCGCCTCCAGCATCGCGTTGCGTTCACTGTGTCTCCTCTTCCTGGGTCCCAGAAGTCCCTGGGACCTACTCTCATCCAATCTGAGTGGGCTAGAAAGACGCTCTGCTCAGGCCAGGGAATTTGTAGGGGTTTCTCCAGAGAAACCTAAGTGCGCATGTGTGTTTTGGCCGGCCAAACACACAAACACTTAGGGAGTCGAGTGCCCGTTGCACTCCTCCACCCCCTGCTATGCCTCGGCCAAATGCAATGCAAGAACGTTGTTTTATTTTACATTTGCTGGCTCTGAGCCAGGCAGTTGGGCAACGCTCCACCGTTATTGCGGAGGAGCCGCCACTGGTCCCCTTTAATGCAATTTACTGTGTTAAAGCGGCATGCAATAGATGTTGCTGGGGGCCTTCCAAGCAACATCCATGGCTTTCTGACACTGCCTGAGATGTACAAGAAATCGTAAATCTGAGGCAGCCCCAAAAACCAAGGGAGGCATAAGGGAGGCACAACGAGGAAAAATCTTTATTTCTCCTTGTTTTTCCTTTTTTAATATGTGCTGCATTGTGCATATGTTTCCCTTCCTGCACCAAAACAATCATCCCCGCAATGCAGGCACCCTTGCATCAGGGTGCAAAGTTGCCTGCATTGGTGCATGCAACCCACTGCGCGCCAGCTCAGGGGAAAAGTATCTGATAGACACCGCGCATTCCTGCCCTTTTCTTTTGCCATAGGGCAGCGTTGCAGGAAGGCATGCGGCGCTGCCCTATGGCAAAACCTCATAAATGAGGCCCCATGTATGATTGTTTATGTGCAGGAAGTTGTACCTTCCTGCACATAAACAATCATTTTAAAAATGACCAGTTGCAACATGTGTGCTGCACGAGCAGCACACATAGGTGTTACAAATCGCCATTTATGGTTGTTTATGTGCAGGAAGGGACACCTTCATACACAAACAATAATTTCCCACAATGTATGCACCCTTACACTGTGGTACAAGAGTGCCTGCATTGGTGCTAGTCAGCTAAATTCAGCGCCCGTGCAGGGAGAAACACAGGGCCGCACCGTACTGTTGTTAATACGGTGTAGCCCTGGTTTCTAAAGTGACGGAGCACGGCGTTAGTTTAGCGCAGCGCTCCGCCACTTTAGTTGTAAATATGACCCTCTGTGCGTTTGTTTTTCTCAGTTTTACAGTGGAATATAATCCTAATCCACAGTGCCTGACCATATAAAATGCTTTGTAAATTTCCCAGTACACGGTTGGGCTGTATCAACAAGAGAGAGCCTTGATGAGAAGTTGAGTGCATTTTTACCACTGATCCCAGTGAGAATTAGCTATTGATTTCGAATATATCAGTGAACATTAGGGAACATTATCCAAAAACTCGCAACCACACAGAAAAGTCGGAAGCTGTCTCAAAAGAGGAATTGTCCATCCCAAACCACAAACGTTGCCCCACAATTTCCTCAGTAGCCTTCCCAAAGTGGTTCTCTGCTACCTTCCACTGAGACGCAGACATGTTCCAGAAGGGGGAGGGAGAGAACATTTCTCCACAAAATGTTACTTTTCCAAGAAACAGTGGTATTCATTGATAAAATGTCCCAACTTGATGGCTACATAAATCATGCTTAAAACTAAATTCTTCTTTCAGTGACTGTTTGCTTTCAAAGTTATCAGTCCGCATTGGCAATAGCATCAATTATATCGCGACAGGCACCCTTCTGACATTCATTTTGAGTGGACCAGTGATTTCCAATCACTGCATAACCCCTCTGTTTGCTCAGGAAGGAGTAGTTTCTTTTCTGTAACTCCAGTTCTGTAGTAGGGGTATCTCTGTTATAGTCATAATCTAGTGAATAGTCCCGCCCATGTGCGTGGACCCCGGAGCAATAAAAAATAATCTCTAAAAGGTGACAAATCATGCAGACCTGTATACACCTTTAAGAGAGAATTTAATTTAAAGACAGATAATGCAGCCTATACCCACAGGCTACACTGTCCAGTACTTCAACTAGAATTCCACCAACATCCACAAACAGCACTGCCTGTCTATTTTTCTCTCCAAAGGAAAAAACCCTGCCTCTACCAGCAAAAGCCTCTGGAATGATAGAGAGGAAGGAGTGGACAGACAAGCCCCATAGGCTGCCATTATGTGGCTTAAAACAGGATACTGTGCCTTTAAGAAAACTTTCCAGGTTTCCAGAACTTTCCCCAGTATCCCAGAATGCCCAGCAGGTCCCATTTACTTTCAGTTCTTTTTGAAGGCGTAGCACGATAAGACCTGTAGCATTCTACATATGAATAAGTATCTCTCCACCGGGGAGGAGGGCGGGCGCTTATGACTATAACAGAGATACCCCTACTACAGAACTGGAGTTACAGAAAAGAAACTACTCCTTCTGTAGTAGGGGATCTCTGTGTATAGTCATAATCTAGTGAATAGAATGGCAAGCCCATCCCCACACAACCAAAGCGGTGGAGAACACCCAAGACACTACCACTACTGTGCGAACAAATTTCGCAGCGAAGCCTGCCCAACCTGAGCATCTGCCCTGGCATCCGTGTCCAGACAGTAATGCGCAGCAAAGGTATGGACCGACTTCCAAGTGGCCGCCTTGCAGATTTCCGTAATCGGAACATTACGCAGCAAAGCCGTCGTGGCAGCTTTGCCCCTGGTGGAATGAGCCTTAGGTTTACCCCCTAAGGTCTTATTAGCCTTTTGATAACACAATTGTATGCAGGACACAATCCACCGAGAAATGGACTGCATAGAGGTCGCAAGACCAGTCCTGACTGAGCCATAATTAACAAACAATTGGTCAGACCTACGAATATCCTTGGTCTTATCCAGATAAAATTTCAACACCCTCCGAACATCCAGGGAATGGAGAGACCTTTCCGCTGGCGAAGAGGGATTCTGAAAGAACGTAGGTAAAGTTATGGTCTGGTTGACATGAAAATCAGAGATAACCTTAGGAAGAAATTTAGGGTGAGTACGCATCACAACCTTAGCAGCATGAAATACAGTACAAGGTTCTTGACAACATAATGCCTGAAGTTCACTCACCCTGCGGGCCGATGTAATGGCCACTAGGAACGCCGCCTTCCAGGATAGGTGCTGCAATGATGCCTTGTGAATGGGTTCAAAAGGCTCCTTCATCAGTCTGGACAGCACCACATTCAAGTCCCAGGAAGGCGAGGGAAGTCTGACGGGAGGAAACACTTTCTTCAAGCCTTCCAAAAAATCCTTGACCACAGGGATCTGAAAGAAGGAAGTCTGTGAAGGGCATTTCCTGTAAGCAGTCAAAGCAGCCAGATGAACCTTAATGGAATGGAAATTAAGGCCGGACTGCGCCAGATGTAAAAGGTATGGAAGGATGACATCTTCCTTACATGTTGTCGGATCAAAGTTCTTGGACTTACACCAGATACAGAACCTCTTCCACTTGTAAGCATAGGATGTCCTAGTGGAAGGTCGCTTAGACTCCTTCAGAATGTCCATACAATCGTCTGGTAGATTCAGATGGCCATATTGCACTATTTCAGGAGCCATGCCGCCAAACTCAAAGACGAGAGGTTGGGGTGCACCATCCACCCCCCGAACTTCGTGAGAAGGTCCGGCCTGCACGGCAACCGCATGTGAGGAAGGAGAGACCGGTGAAGAAGGTCCGTGAACCACCACTGCCTGGGCCACTCTGGGGCGATCAGGATCATCCGCGCCCTGGACTGGGACAGCTTGATGAGCACCGCCGGAATCAGGGGAATGGGTGGAAAAGCGTACAGAAAGCTGTTCGACCAATCAATCCATAGCGCATTCCCCAGCATCCCCCGCTGGTAGTACCTGGATGCGAAGTCTCGGCATTTGCTGTTTTCGGCGGTGGCGAACAGATCTACGTCTGGAGTCCCCCACCTTGCGAAGACTTCTCCTAGTACTTCGTCGTTTATGACCCATTCGTGGTTTTCCTGAATCACCCTGCTCAAGGCGTCCACCTGAGCATTCTGCACCCCTGGCAGATGCGTGGCCGTAATCGTCAGTCCTCGGGCCAGCAGCCAGCGCCAGATCGCCTGCGCCTCCTGCGACAGAGTGCGCGATCTCGACCCCCCCTGCTTGTTGAGGTAATACATCGTGGTTGTATTGTCCGTCTGTAATCAGCAGCGAGTTGGTCTGGAAGGACGGAAGGAAGGCCTTCAGTGCCAGGAAGACAGATCTGAGTTCTAGGAAATTGATGTGGTACGTCGATTCCAGAGGAGACCACTTTCCTTGAATCTGCAAGTCCCCGGAATGCGCTCCCCAGCCCTGGAGAGAAGCATCCGTCACTACACTCGTCGTGGGAATGTCCTTGTGGAAGGGAACCCCCTTGAGGAGGTTTTCCGCCGCACACCACCACTTCAGAGACTGACGAGCATGCAGCGACAGTCGTATCTTGTCGTCCCAAGAGCCTGTCCTCTGATCCCACTGATCCTCCAAGCACTCCTGCAGTGGTCTCATGTGTAGCCGTGCGTGAGGCGTGAGGAAGATACAGGAGGCCATCGATCCCAGTAGAGAAGACACCTTCCTCACTGTCGTCGATGGAGCAGTCCTGAGGTCCTGAGCCTTCCGAAGGAGTGATAACCGTCTCTCCTCAGAAGGAGACACGCTTGCTGACCGCGTATCGATGGAGGCCCCCAGGTACTGTATGCACTGGACCGGAGTCGTGACCGACTTGGACATGTTGACGTGTAACCCCAGCTTGTGTAAGAGAGTGCACGTCCATCGGAAGTGATCTTGCGCTTCCGAGAAGGATGAAGCCTTGATCAGCCAATCGTCCAGATACGGGTAGACAAACACCTTGTTCCTCCGCAGGTGTGCCGCCACCACAGCCATGCACTTCGAGAAGGTCCTGGGAGCAGACTTTAGCCCGAATGGCAGTACTGTGTATTGATAGTGATTGGCGCCGACTTGGAATCGCAGGAACTTCCTGTGCTTCCTCGCTATGGGCACATGGAAGTACGCATCCTGTAGATCTATGGCACAGAGCCAGTCTCCCCGTTGCAGCTGAGGGTAAATCTGGTGCAACGATAGCATGCGAAACTTCTCTCTGCGAATCCATTTGTTTGCCTGTCGCAAATCCAGAATGGGCCTGAACTCGTTCTTGTCCTTCTTGCGAACGAGGAAGAACCGAGAGTACAGACCTCTTCCCCTTTGAGACAGAGGTACCTCTTCTACCACCTTTTTTCTCAACAAGATGTCTGCCTCCGCCTGGAGCTCTCTCAGCTGGAATCGAGAGCTGACCGGCGGAATCGCTGGAGGCGGGCTGATAAACCGAAGACTGTATCCATTGCAAACAATATTCAGCACCCACTTGTCCTGAGTAATTTTTCTCCACTCTGCCGGAAAAAATTGAATGCTTCCCCCCACTGGAGTGGGTAACGGTTGAGGGGGAAGTAGCCGCTCAGGGCCGAGACCCGGCCGGGCCCTTGGTAGTGGTAGTAGCCTGCTGGCCTCCTCTACCCCTCTGGCGCTTCTGGAAGGGCTTGCGGAACTGCTGCTGTTGTTGCTGCTGCTGTCCCGAACCCTGCCCACGCCCTCTGCCCGAAGACCCGAACCACCTCTGGAACGGGCGCATCTTCTTCTCGGCCTTCGCCAACCCCACGGCCGTCAGGGTTTCCGCCTCCGCCTTCATGCGGGCCATCTCATCGTCCGCATGTTTCCCGAACAGGGTTTCCCCCGAGAAGGGCAGGTTGACAACTCTTTGCTGCGCCTCTGGCTTGAGGGACGTCAGGCGCAGCCACGAATGCCGCCTCTGGTGAACGCCATGACAGTAGGCGTGGGCGGCCAGCAAGGATACATCCGCCGCTGCGCCGATCACCTGATTAGAAACCAGCATGCCATCGCGCACTGTCTCCAAGAAGTCCCCCTTCTTGTCCCGGGGCAGTAGGTCCGCATACTGCTGCAGGGACTCCCACAGGGCCCGGTCGTAACGGCCCAACAAAGCCCCTGCACTCGCCGCCTTCATGGTAGTGGCGGCGGTCCCACACACCTTCCTGCCCGCAGAGTCCAGCCAGCGGCTTTCCTTGTCAGGCGGGACCGTCGACGAAGGGGCGGTCGCATGTTGTTTCCTCGCCGCCGTCACGATGACCGAATCCGGCTTCGGGTCCACTCTCAAAAAGGTAGGGTCAAACTCCGGGGCCCTATACTTTTTCATGAGCCTGGAGGGGGCGGCCTTCGTCATCGCGGGAGTGAGGAACAGCTCCAACGCGGGTTCCACCAGTCCTGGTACAAGAGGCAGTAGAGGGCGAGACAGATGTTTCTTATGAAGTGTCTCGAATATCACGGACGTCGTGGGTGTTGGAACCGTCACCGTGATACCCAACTTTGCTGCCCCTCTCAACAGAACCTCTTGGAAAGAGACCAAGTCGTCTACCGGAGACACCCTAGTCCCCGGTGAGTCCGACAGCGTCGGGGAAAAGTCTCTGGTCGAGGAGCGCGTGTGCAACCTGGACCTGTGCCTCCTACGGCGTCGTCCTGAGTCCGACGATGACCGTCCACGGCTCCGTGACCTTCTCCTCCTGTGAGAGCGGGAGCGCGACCTCCTCGGCTTCGGCCTGTCCGCCGGTCCAGCCGGTCCCGGCGACCGCGGGCGTCGTGGCTTCGGGGTCCCCTGCGGCGGAGTCGGGTACCTCGGAAGGGACACCAACCGCGGGGGAACCGGCGGCGGTCCCACTGGAGTGCGTGGCAGCGACCGAGGTGGGGGCGGCGGAGGCAGTGTCCGCGGCTGTGGAGGCGGTGCTGGCGGTGGAGGTGGCGGCGGTGGAGGTGGAGGAGGCGGCGTTGGTGGTGGAGGAGGAGTCGGAGGAGGTGGGAGAGGAGGCGGTGACGGAGGCATCCGAGGAGGCGTATACACCACAGAGTACACCGATTCCGGTGACTCTCTCTTCCTCGACGTCGACCTTCTCCTCGACGTCGACCTTCTCCTCGACGTCGACCTTCGCCTCGACGGCGACCTTCGCCTCGACGGCGACCTCCGCCTCGACGGCGACCTGTGCCTCGACGGCGACCTGTGCCTCGACGGCGACCTGTGCCTCGACGGCGACCTGTGCCTCGACGTCGACAGCGATCTCCTCGACCTCGAGCGTCTCGACGTCGATCTCCTCTTCGGCGGCGACGTCGACCGTCTCCTCTTCATCGACGGCGAACGGCGATCTCCCCTCGACGGCGAGCGCCGACGCCGGGTCCGATCTCGACGCCGACTGCTGGACGGCGCCAAAGACAGCGTCGTCGCCGACGACGCCGATGTAGTCGACGGCGGCCTATTCAGGTCCCTCGACGTCGATCGTCGACGCCGCTTCTCCCCAGAGCCCTGGGGAGACGGCGAACAGACGGTGGTCATCCTCCTCGACGTCGCTGTCGACGCCCTCGACGTCGACGGGGAGTGGGAGCGCTTACTGGTCTTCCTGCCCCTGGGGAGCCCCCCAGAGGCCTCAGTATGGGCCAAATCAGCCCCTCCAGACCCACCTGGTGCCTTCAGTCTTCTCTCCTCCAGGACTTGAAGCCTGATTTTCATTCTGTCCCTCAGGGTCCTGGCTGAGAACGAGTGGCAGATGGTACAGTCTTCAGGCACGTGGGACTGGGGAAGGCAACCTATGCACACCTCGTGTGGATCAGTCTTAGCCTTCTTTCTACCACATTCCGGGCACTTGTCGAACAAGCCAGGCATGTTGACAGTACCAGCTACTAAGCACTCGAAAAAGTGACAAAAATTGACAAAATCTAAAAAAAAACCTTGAAAAAGGGAGAGCTCAATGCTCCAGGGTCCTGCTAGCAGGAGCCGGAAAAAAGAACTGAAAGTAAATGGGACCTGCTGGGCATTCTGGGATACTGGGGAAAGTTCTGGAAACCTGGAAAGTTTTCTTAAAGGCACAGTATCCTGTTTTAAGCCACATAATGGCAGCCTATGGGGCTTGTCTGTCCACTCCTTCCTCTCTATCATTTCAGAGGCTTTTGCTGGTAGAGGCAGGGTTTTTTCCTTTGGGGAGAAAAACTAGACAGGCAGTGCTGTTTGTGGATGTTGGTGGAATTCTAGTTGAAGTACTGGACAGTGTAGCCTGTGGGTATAGGCTGCATTATCTGTCTTTAAATTAAATTCTCTCTTAAAGGTGTATGCAGGTCTGCATGATTTGTCACCTTTTAGAGATTATTTTTTATTGCTCCGGGGTCCACGCACATGGGCGGGACTATTCACTAGATTATGACTATACACAGAGATCCCCTACTACAGAATTGGAATTACAAATAATACCGAGTTTATCGAACCTAGTAACCAGTGGGTATGATAAAGCCCTCAACCCCCCCGATAAATTTCAACAGGTCAAGCCTGCTGAAATATGCTGGAAGAAAAAGGCTTGCTAATTACCTGGAGTTGGATTCTGAATCCGAAAGCACACAAATCGCATATGTTATTCCACACAGGGGCCTGATTACAAATAGGACAGAGTAGATTTCTTGTGTCAAAAAAGTCCTGGGGCCGTATTATAGAAAGTGTCCCGAGAGTGCAATGGGCATGCGCCCCCACTTTGCACTCCGATGGGGAACTTTGGTATTACAGAAAGGGCCGCAAACGCTTTCTGTAATACAGATTGCGCTGGTGCACATATAGCGCCAGTGCTATCACCAGAGGGTGTTCCTCCATTTGCATGGGGGCGTGTCCCCATGCAAATGAGGGGATCCCTTTGCCTCTGCGCTGGGGCCCTATTATGGAAGCGGGCGCAGAGGCAAAGAAGCTGTCAGAAGGAGCACTGACAGTGTGCCCACTGATAGCAGCCCTCTTGAAAGGGGAAAATGGGTCCTATGGACTCCCCAGACATTCCCTTGCAGTCAGGTGTAGTCACTCACAGCACCCGCCTGCAAGAGGATCTCTTATCCACCTTAAAAGTGCAGACAGGTTACACCTGCACAGTGAAACATGGAGCAGCTTTGAAGCAGCTGCTCTATATTTCACTTGAATGCGCCGCCCCCAGGAAAGGAACAGTTCGGGGCTGCCCTGGGGGCAGTGCAATAAATGTAATACAGCGCACTCTCTTTGTTAGCACCAGGGCATCATTTGAAAGGCGGATCTGACTTCGTTATTTCTATCACCACACAGGCGCTAACAAAGAAAATACGCCGCATTGCATAATATGGCCCCTGGTGTTTCTGCACTTGGTTTCCCGGGAGCGGAAACACCAGACCAGATTTTACCAGCCATAGACACTTATCACTACAGCAGGGCTGAAAGTAAAAAACAAAAACTGCTATGACAGCACTGACTGTGTCATAGTGGGTGGAGGTGGAAAAAATAACATGGGCAGAACTCTTATGGAATGCTGCAACTAAAATAAAAAAGTAGCCCCAAAGGTTTGAGCTGTGGAAGGACACTGAGCATGGAAACACTAATTTGGCCGTGCTCCAAGGGAGAGACAAACACATGAAGAAGTGAAGCCAGCATGTGCTTACCAAAGAGAAGCAAGGAAATGAGAGTGATGATGAAGCGAACCAATGGTAAGCAATGGATGGGCTCTAAGCCCTTTAGAAGTAAAAAAAAAAACTGTCAAGCGACAACTAAAAATAGGGGGTCAATTTGACTCAATGGGAGAAGTCAATGTGTTTCTGCCTTATCCTATATCCTCAAACGAGAGGTATTTAGACCTGCTTCAGGACTGACCCTGTTTCTGCTAACAACATTCAGTATATAAGTAGAAACAAATTACAAAAGAAAGGATACCAAACCAGTGCAAGTTTGTCTGTAATTAGGGGAATATTTATGAGGAGGGCTGTATCGCGCTTGCACCACGCAGCATGGTGCATGCGCAACTCAAGCCCATAAAGCAATTTATGAAGTCACGCCTAGCCACCTTGCATGTCCCCAAGTGGCTTTATAAAACCAGAGTAATGCAACACAGTGCAAATCGCTGCATTACGTTACTCTGCTCCAGGGAGGAATTCCATGGCTGTTGTGTGGGAATTCCCATGCAACATCCATGGATTTTTACGCATTCATAGATGTACAAAAAGTGGAAGACCTGGGCATGTGCCAAACTGCTATGCATTCCCAGGTGAGGCATAACAAGTAGAAATTTCTTTATATCTCCTCTTTACTTCCTCTCTCTATGTGTGCTGCTTACCGAATCACAGTTTGTGTAAAAAATTAGAATCATTATTTGGATGGATCGTGGTCAGGGCGTCCCTTCCAAATAGGGAATCTGAAGGGTATGCACTAATGTTGTGCAACCAAAATGTGGCTGCAAAACATTTGCACTTTACAATCCATTAAAAGTTGGTGGTAACCCATTCGCAAATGGGAAAGGGTCCCCTTGGGACCCTTTCCTCTTTGAGAATTTTGAAAAAATATTTTTCAAGAGCAGGCAATGAACCCACTGACCACTGCCTACTCTTAAAAAATAAAAATGAAAGGTGTAATTCTTTTTTTTTTTTTTTTTTTTTTTTTTAAGTTTTTATTGAAATTAGACAAATCAAATAATACAGACTTTGCGGCTGTGCGATACACAAATGACCAATCAGTAGCAGCATTGTGACATTTCCGGTCCTGAAACAAACAATACCACATCATGAATGCAACCGACAACAAGACCCCATCTACCAATCCATCATCAACACCTGCCCGAACCTGAACCAGGGGGATCCCTGACCCGTGAGCTGTCTCCAGGGTACTAAAGACGTCCCCCTCCCCTGCCCTCATTTCTAACATGGGAAAACGCCACTCGGTGTACAGTACCCGGCCCCAGGAGCTTAATATCCCCGTGTCGACACCCCAGCAGGACCCCTACATCTTCGTAATAGTGGGTTGGTACGACCTACCCCACTCCAGTGGGAGCTATTCCGGGATTCGGGGATGGCGGGGTCGAGCCAGGCAAGCCTGCAATGTATGTTTTATAAGGGCCCCAGATGTCCCTAGGACGCGCTATCGTTGGGAGGAGACTAGAGTAGAGCTCGCTATTCGTGCTGCAGAAAGCCATGGCTGTAAGCCATGTCTTGGACGTGGGAGCTGTCTTCCTCCCCCAGTGCTTTGCTATCTCCCGCTTGGCCAGAAGAAGCCCTAGAGAGGCCAGTTTACGGACATTCTTTGGGAAATTGACCGTATAACCCAACAGTGCGACCTCAGGAGTGGGAATGAGTGTAAGCCCTAGCATCTCTTCTAGGATCTTGTGAACCTGAGCCCAGAATGTCTGCAGTCTCGGACACGTCCAGGCCATGTGTGCAAAATCGGCATGTGGTGCAGCGCATTTCCAGCAGGCGTGCGGCCGCGCGGGATCAATGGCGTGGAGTCTAACCGGGGTCATATACCAACGGCGTAGGAATTTATAATGTAGGAGTTTGTGACGGCTATTCAATGACACTGTGTCGGTGACCTTGCAACATGCCGTCCATTGTTCGTCCGTGATAGGCCTACCAAGGTCTGTCCCCCACTCCTCCCGCGCACGATCATCCGCACAGGGGACCCGCGCCGCGCACGCCCTGTACAGCTTGGAAACAATATGTGCCCCCGTATCGGCGTCAATCAGGATGGTGAGAGGTTCAAGGGAGGCCGGCTCGAGGGGGAATCCCTGAATCTCCGCCCGGGCGGCGCAATAGAGCCGGCGAAGAACGAACCGGTCCATGAATGTAGCGTCACTTAATCGCGCGTCCTCTGACGCCGAGAAAATGTGCTCACCCGGGTATAAGTCCCCGATCCTGGTGAGGTCAAATTTCGTCAACGTTCGTCGCACTAGTGCTTCATCCGTGCCAGGTAACAGCCCAGGGTTGGGTATCGGGAGGGAAGACGAATACAGCAGAGGCTGAGCCAAATAGCGCGAGAGCCTGTTCCATGCCCAGCTGGTGGTAGACACGGTTTGAATGTCCTTTGGGTCCCTGGGGACACCTTTGGGCAACACCGTCGACAGGCGACCCGGGAGGACAAAGTCCGCCTCTGGGCGAAGGAATGGGATCCGAGCATCAGGGTGATACCAGGCATAGGCGTGTGCACACCGAGCGACTAGATAGTATAAATATAAATCCGGCACTCCAAGGCCGCCACGATCTTGTGGGAGTGTGAGGGTCGCCCAGCGGATCCGGGGGTGTTTCCCACCCCAGACCAGCCTAATCATGAGGGACCGCAGTGTGGAGAAGAAGGCCCGGGTCAGAGGGATAGGGATGTTATTGAAAAGATACAAGAATTTGGGGAGCACCATCATTTTAAGAATAGCTATCCTGGCGGACATAGAGAGCGGGAGCCGCAACCACCCATCCACCTGAGTCTCCAGCGCGGCCATAGTTGAGGCGGATGATTTCGTCCGTGTTCAAATGTATTTGTATGCCCAAGTATCGCACCGAGTCTGAGCACCACTCAAGAGGGAACTCACATTGCCATGGGGAGGTGCCGATAGTCAGTGGGAAGATGATGGACTTATGCCAGTTTATGCCCAGGCCCGAATGGCTACCGAAACGAAGGATCTCATGTATCAAGGGGGCCAGGTTGGCCTGCGGCTCCCTGACATACAGGATTGTGTCATCGGCATAAAGAGAGGCCAGCAATGGGCCCGTCCGAAACTGGAGACCCCTGTGGAGGTGCCGCTCTTGGAAATGCCGAATCAGGGGGTCCATAGCCAAAATGAACAGGAGCGGTGAAAGCGGGCAACCCTGCCGCGTACCGCGCGTGAGTGAGAATGGGCGAGATAGCGTGCCGTTGAGACGCAAACGGGCCGTAGGGCGACTATAAAGGAGCCTGACGGTCGCCAGGAAGTTCATGGGCATGCCCATGCGCTCCATGACGGAAAGAAAGAAAGGCCACTCCAAAGAATCGAACGCTTTTTCGGTGTCTAGGAGGATCGCTGCAGCCGGAGTGGTCGGGTTAATTCTGTGCAGAACCGGGAAGAGCGTTCGCAAATTAAGCGACGTAGAGCGGCGGGGGACAAAGCCGGACTGTGCGGGCGATATAATGAATTCCATCAGCTGGGAAAGCCTGTTGGCCACTATTTTGGCCAAGATCTTATAGTCAGTGTTTAAGAGGGAGAGGGGCCTGTACGACCCACACAATTTAGGGTCCTTATTCGGCTTCGGGAGCAGCACAATGACCGCCTCACTAAGAGTTGACGGGAGGGAGCCACGTTCCAAGGCCTCCGCATACACCTCTATTAGCTTGGGCGCCAGCAGATCCGAAAAGGCCTTGTAGAAGTCAGCGGAGAAGCCATCAAGGCCCGGGGCAGAAGAGCCCCGGAGCACTTTGATCGCCCCCCGCACCTCCGCAACCGTTATAGGCTCCGCCATGAACTCCTGCATGCCCTTATCCAGGAACACAAGAGCGATTTCCGATAAATAGGCCGCACGCGCGGCCGCGGAGTCACCCAACTTGGTGGTGTATAGATCTGTGTAGTAGGCCAGGAACTCGTCCCGGATCTCAGCGGGCGTTGTGCGGAGCTCCCCGTCCGTGCCCCGCACCTCGGCGATCAGGGACTTGCTGTATGGTGGTCGCAAGGCCTGCGCTAGCGTGCGCCCTGGTCTGTCCCCCTCTCCATACCTACGCGCAACCTGGTATTTCCCCAGATACAGGATGTCCGCGGCCTCCCGGAAGTCGGATAACAGTCGTAAGCGCCTGGTAAATACCTCGTCCGCGGGTGCCTGCTGCGCCTCAGTGTCTAACGCGTCTAGCTGTGTCTCCAGTTGTGTTATTGTGGCGCGCAATACTTTCAGGACCCCCGCGTGCTTGGCAATGCAGACCCCTCTGATGTATGCCTTGAACCCATCCCAGAGCACTGCCCACGAGTCCACCGAGCCAGTATTTATGGTGAAGTAGTCCTCTATCGCCTCGGAAACCTCGTGCACAAAAAGGTCATCCAGCAGCGCCCTCCCAGGGAAGCGCCACTGCCGCTCAAACCCCTCAGGTCGAGGAACGTCTAAGCCAAGCAGGACTGGAGAGTGGTCCGAGTACGTTCTCGGGAACGTCCTCAACGCGCGGAACCAAGGGGACAGGCCCGGGGAGAGGAGCCAGTAGTCAATTCTGGTCCAAGTGTTGTGCTGCCCTGAAAAGTGTGTGTAGTCAGTAGTGTTTGGGTGTCGCCTGCGCCATATATCCGTCAACAAGAATCGACGGCAAAGGTCCTGGAATGCGCGCCTTGCCCTAGGCTTAGAGTCTGTGGCCCCGGAGGTGCCATCCAGCCCCACATCCAGCAACATGTTTAGGTCGCCGCCCAGCAAAACGCCAGCCGGTGCCAGGGTTACCAGTTGGGCCGCAAGCGCATTGAAAAAATCCGGGGAATCAGTGTTGGGGGCATACACACAGACAAGAGTAACAACATGGCCCATCAAGACCCCCTGCACAATACAGTAGCGCCCCTCCCTGTCCCCTAGAAACGTTTGGCATTGAAACGGGACCCTCTTATGGATCAGCACCGCAGTGCCTCTGGCGTAATTACTATAATTAGCGAAGTATCGGTGAGCGCCCCAGGAAGCCGCAAAGCGGGAGGGCATGGGGCCATGCAGATGAGTCTCTTGGAGAAAAGCAATGTCCACCTGATGCCGATTTAAGTAATGCAGTACTTGTTTGCATTTACTCCGGTTGTTCAGGCCCCGGACATTCCAAGTCATTAACGATAGATTGAGAGGAGCTTCATTCAAACCTATGTGAGCCATTGATGCCAGTCAGCAAGTGATGGGAGCAGCAAAATTGGAATGTCACTGTGTATCAATAAAGTTCGTTCACACATAGCCGTAGTAGTAGAATCAAAATTGCTTACCCCAACCCCCCTCCCCCCGCCCAGCCAAACCACGCAAACGTGAGGCAATCCCAATTCTGGAAAAAAAGAAGAACATAGCTCTAGGGAGGAATACCCAGTGTAACCAAACAACAAAAAGTAGAGCATCGTGACAGAAAACGATCCCAGCGGTTTCAACCAAAGGGGGGTGACAACGATCCGCAATCAACCCAGCGCTGCAGCACCTATATACTCCAAATGTTAATACGTCCTCAAATAACCAAAGTCAAAACAGTGCAAAGTTCAGTAACGGGCGCAGTCTCAGCCGACACCGGAGGATGAGAACAGATCCTGGCTGCCCGCAGACCCACTACCAGGGGGAGACCGTCCACCCTCCTCTCCCCCCGGCGGGCCCCTGCGCGGCTTGTAGGTACGGCAAAACTCCTGCACCGCAGCGGGATTGTCAAATAGCCGAGCTCGGCCATCAACCTCGACCCGGAGCCGGGCCGGATAGAGCATGCCATATTTAAGGCCCAGGTTCCGGAGCGCCGCCTTCACCCCCGCATACTTACGCCTGGCCTCCTGGACCATGGCAGTGAAGTCTGGGTAGAATGAGAGTCTTGCACCTTGCCAAGTAATCTCGCCCTTCTCTCTGGCAAGCCGCAAGGCCATGTCACGGTCTCGGAAGTTCATAATGCGGGCAATCAGGGGGCGAGGCGGGAGCCCCGGGTTAGGCCTCGGCCCCAGGGAGCGGTGGGCACGCTCCACCACGAAGCCAGGAGTGAAGGAGTCTCTCCCAAAGATATCAGCCAACAGTTGTTCCACGAAAACATCCAGCCGGCCCGTGGCCGTGGACTCCGGAACCCCAATAATCCGTACATTGTTTCGCCGACTGCGCGATTCCAAATCTTCGTTTTTGCTGGCCACTTCCTTCAGTATGCGCTCCAATCTGTCCACCCTTTTGATCTCCTGTACCGATTTATCCTCCACTGCCGAGATCCGGGCCTCAGCCTCTCCCAAACGCTTGTCATGGGCCTGGATTTTGGCCCCCATAGTTTCCAGCGTCTTATTGAGGGTGTCAAAGCGACCATCCAGGGCCCTGAAGCCGGCACGCATCTCCTGTAGCCAGTCCGGGGCCGGAGCCTGGGTCGTCGAGCCGCCGGTCGCCCCACCAGCCGGGTCCGGCATGTCAGGGGGGTTATCCGTGGGCTGCTCAGACAGTTTCTCGAATTGCAGCGTTTTCTGTTTGGGGTCCTTGCGACCCATTCTCACAACCGCCAGACGTGTGGAGCGCAAGGGAGGCGATGGTGCGATGGAGCGTCCGGCTAATCCTTAGCCAATCTGGTCAGGAGCACTGATGATGGTGGGCCCAGATCACGTCCTCACTGCGCAGCAGGCAAGAGCCACGACTCCGTGTAGCCAGCAGGGCCCCAATGGAACATCAAGTGCGCCATCGCGATGTGTTTAGCAGCCACGATTCGGCGCCGCCGGGAGGGGCAAGGGAGGAACGCAACAACCAGCCGCGGAGCACATGGCAAAACCCGAGAGGGCCCAAGTGACGAGGCAGAGACAACCCGGGCGTCGGGCCCAGCGCAGGGCCCCAACCGCCCCCCCCCCCCACTGCCAGCAGGCCGTCCCGCCACCCCTCCCAGGCTCCCCGACCGGATTAGTCCGGGGCCCCAGGGAGGAGACAACGAGCGAGGCCGCGGCCGGAGCGCAGGGCCAGAGCCGTGCGCCCGGTCGTCCTCCGGTCCGCAACGGCGTAGGGAGAAGGAAGCGGGCCCCCGCCAGCCAGCACCCCGGTGCTCAATGCCCCCCCCTCCGAGCCCCCCGGTTACCTGTCTCTCGGCCGGCCGCCCTCCTCGCACTCGAGTCCCCCGCTCCCGGATCAGCCCGCCATCTTGGGCCTCAGGATGGTGTGCTCATCTCCGGGCGCCCCCGTGGCCCGGGAGGTCCGCTCTGCATCCCAGCGCACTCCGGGGTCTTAGTAGGGTCAGCGGCAGCGTCTGGCGTCCCGCGCCCGCATCAGGAGGGCGAGGAAAGCAGGGTTTGCGCCGGGTCGATGGCGGAGCTTCAACGCCGTGCGGCCATCTTAGCCCGCGGCTTGGCCACGCCCCCAAAGGTGTAATTCTTCTTTTGAAACTCATCCCATTTTCCTTTAAGGAAAACGGGCTGCATTTGAAAATATATATATGTTGCTTTATTTATAAGCAATCACAGACATGGTGGTCTGCTGACCCCAGGCGGTCACCATCCCTGTGATGGCAGCGAATCCTAGTGGGTAACAAATTGCTGCCTACATCATTAATATTCATGAGGTAGGGCTATTTCCGACCCACGAGAAATCGCTAATTTGGATCTCAGGGCCAGATATCATTTGAGTACATTAGTTTTGCGATCACCAAATAGTGATTCTAGCCCAAAATCACTTTCAGAAAATCTGATTCTTTTGTTTTTGGACTGTTGCAGAACTTGATTTATGTTAGATTAAGGTAGCTACCATGTATTTCATTTATAGTTAATCCCCCAAATAATTCTCGACCAATATTTTACATCAACCCCAGGGAGAAAAACAGAACTGACACTTTTAGAATTGGAGGCACTGAATCTAAATCTGCTGGCAGGTTGAACAATGAATGATGGCAGGCCATTAGAAAGAAGGGAACAGGAATAAATATTAATGTTTCAGCAGGTAAGTCGTGTAAATGAGGTTCTGCCAATATTAGCATTCGGCTGCTTCAGAGTGAAATCTATATGTAACCCATCTGTTATACTCCGCTGGTGATTGGCATTTTCAGTAAAATTGTGAATTAAGACAAGCACATCTTTAAAAGTAAAGCAATTCCAAAGAAAGCCACTTTGGTTCGAGAGCAAAACACTGAGGGATATCGAACCTGCATCCAATGCTTTCTTGCGGTTGGTTATTTTAGCGACTTTGGCACTAACAACAGATCCCTGCCAACTGCACCTGAAGGCAAGTGTGAAGCCCACAGGACATAGGTAAATCACCAGTTGTTGACTTGGTACACGAGTCCAAGTTGTGTGGAAAAATGTGTTGTATTTATTGTAGGAAGGTGGAATCTGACTGCATGGTTAGCCTCACTTTGTTCCTTGTGTGTTTCTGGTTTTTGACCAGTCTGACTGGGATCCTGCTATCCAGGACCCCAGTCTATCTGCTTTCTCCCTTGAATTGCAATGCATGTACTTTAGGTATACTCCAGATTGGATACTGGGGTACCCTTATCAGTCCCTAGTATATGGTACACCATGTACCCAGGGCATAGGTACCCCAGAGGCCTCCTAGGGGCTGCAGCATGTATTATGCCACCCCTGAGAGACCATTCCAAATGGCACCACAGGTCTGCTACTTTAGCCTGTGTAAGGTGGTGCATGCACCCCTTACTTAGATATAGGATACCTATATCTATTCTAAATCACTGCACATATAAACCTATCAGTCACCCCTATGGCAGGCCTTATCAATCCTGAAGGCAGGTGCTGGGTTTTATGTGAGAGGGTGCCCCTACATGAGCAGAGCCCCTCTCCAGCCTTCGGAACCTATTTTCCGGGGTTGTCTGTGATGCAGCCAACCATATATATTTAAGTGCATTATAATCTTGCGGTAAACGCTAACTTTAAAATGGCTGCTTAGAAACATGTTGTGTTTGGTATCAAACACCTTGGAATCATACCTCCCCACCAGTAACTGGTGTGGGAAGTATGATTCCACCCTTCTAGAGGGACTTATGTGAAACACTGTTACACCCAGTACCAGCTTTCTCGACCTGGGCAATACAAAATGGATGCTGCAATCCACAGACACGAGTCTGCCCTCCTGCTGCTGAGCCAAGCTCAAGCAGAGGAAGGCCTGACAATAAGTTTCCTGTCACAGGGAGGTGTGACCACCTCCCAGACAGGCCTTAGTGTATTGGGGCTGGGTGGGCGGGTGCACTCTAAGAGTGCCAGAAAGTCTGCACTGGGTGCACATTTGGTGTCCCTTTGCATAGTCCAGCTAAAACCGGTTGCATGAGCCATTTGCTCCTGCTCTGGCGCGAAACTGGACAAAGGACATGGGTGTAGCCACCCCTCTGTCCTGACCCTCCCATAGGTGGGTTCCCTGAGTTTGTCCAACCCCTTCCTTGGGTATAAAGTAGGAACCCCTGGCTACAGGACTTTAGATTTTACCTGGACTAAACTCTGCAAGTAGAAACCATGTACTTTGATGGTCTACACTTCGCTGGACGACAGAAGAATCTCCCTTGGAGTACAGGAGTTACTCCCCTGCAGCAGCAGGCACCTTAACGCTTCTGACCGGTTTGCATCTCACGAGCTCCTGAGGACTCAAAACAGGAGGTGGGTTCCCGAGTGTCCCTGAGGTTGATCTGATCTCTCAGCAATTCTGAAACCAGTATCCCTCGTGGGGACTGTGCTACCCGAACCCCTGTGCAACGTGTACTTTTGCAGCAGCATATGCTTTTTGGCGATCCCTGAGGCTGTGCTTTGGGCTACGTGTAGTCCTGACCCCAAGAAGAATTTCCACTGACTTTTTCCGGTCTGCACTCCAAGAGTGTTCCGTGGGCTGGTATTTTGTGATTCAGGTCCCGTATCGATCCCTTGTCCGTTGACCTGTGGGTCCCTGTGAAGGTAACTTTGATTTTACCGTGGGCTTCCCTGGTTTCTCCAGATGTGCCCTGACTCTCCATTGCTTGGAGAGTCGCCAGGACCTTTCTGGTCCTCACCGTAACTTGTTTCCTCTGCCCGCATGGGTTGCCGTTGCCAAGGCTTGTTGGTATCAATCTAGACACTGACCCCCCCCCAGCACTCGACATCCTTCGCGGGACAGTTCACCTCTGGACTTTGGTCATCGTCGACATTTCCTGGTCCCTGTGGCTGCAGAGTCAAGCACCCTATCTCCTCACCTGAAGCACCCGACATCGGTGGGCATTCGTCTACCGAGCCCCTGGTCACCCTGAAGTGACCCAGACTCTGTCCCCTCTGCTTTCAGGTTATTCTCACCTCGGATCCAGGCTTGGATTCCACCGGACACTTTTCATCTTCCCGGCAGCAGCACTTCTTCGTATCACGCCATTGAAAACAACTAGGGTTTCCGACACCACTTGACTCCTATGCACCCGGCTCCTCTGGGATAGGTAACACGGGTAACTCGGTACTCACAAGGGTGCTGGCCTTAGAACCTTCTATGTTCCAAAGGGTTTGCTTGTAGTCCTCTCCAAAGTGCCCTTAAACTGTAATTTTCCAACCGCGACTTTCCCATAGAGATGTACGGAGCTCGCGTCTGTGTTCTCACATTGCACCCGTCCTCCATGGGGTCCCTGTGTCACTCCTTTGGGTGGTTCCTTGGGGTCCCAGCGATTCTACGTACCCTAGGCACTGTCTAGTGAAGTCATTTTTGTTATACCATTTCTTTAGTATATGGTTCGGTCTCCCCCTGGAGCCCGCTGTGTATTGTGCCATTTACTGTCGTTATATTGATTCAGTATTGTGTGCCTTGTGCTCTAATCTCATAAAGAGGTTAGTAGAGAGTGTTTAGTAATAAATACATATATTTTATATAACACTGGCGTGGTTCTCCTTTCATTTGGTCATTCAGGAGGTCCTGATCTGGTAAAACAAGCTGCTTTACATTCCTTCGAGACTTAGCCTGAAGGCTGCTCTCCACAGCTACCACTAGGATAGCTTTCTATAAAGGTTGTCTTTAACCTAATCATCAATATGGGTTGGGTGGACTGGTACATGGTGCCTACTTTAATTAGTGGACAGCATATACCAGGCCAACTTCTCACATTTATCACACCCAGTAAATACTGTCACCCAGCTGGATTATATCAGGGAAATTGGCGAGGGTGTGATAATTATCAAACAAGTTGTAATTCCGCACCAGATGCAAACTTAGGCCCTGAAAATAAGTGGGCTGGATGTGGATGAGGTATTGTCCACATCTAGTAAATAACATTAACCAGGAGTGAAGTACTTACCGAGTGCAGTAAATACCTTTTATACCAAGATTCTCACCTAGAAATGAGGCTGGCATGAAGAATCAGTATTTAAAGCATAAAACTCCCCATGTTTTATCATTTGTCAAGACCTTTGACCGTGATGAATTTCATTAGGTTGGACCTGCTGAAATCTGTCATGGGAAAAGAGAGGGGGTCAGAGATAATTATCACACAACTCAACATTCCTATTTGGGCCCTATTGTTTAGTGCTCTGGGAGAGTGGCTACATCAGGAGTTAGCACCCTGTGGGTTACTAGTGGCACAATAAGAAGATCTGATTTTCCCAGGAATACAAACCTGAGCATGGCTAAAAAGAGGACTCACAGAACAAAGAGCAGGTACAATGCAAAACGTTGTTGTTTCACACTATTATCGATTCACGAATATCACTGAATATTTTTTCTTAAATATTGTGGTATCCGTAACGTAATTGGGACATACTATAAACAGCAAGAACATTGTTTTTTCAACTTTGTAAAAAATATCAATATTTATAATATGGTTTCTTTTAACATCATTAGAAGTAATATTTTTTTTGTTTTCATTTTGTAAGTTTATTTTTATGTATTGTTTTTTTAAATTTTATCGAGTGTAATATATACATGTATTTTCAATCAATCAATCAAAGTAAGCTTTATTCAAAATCACTAAGTGAATCATAAAAGCTACATATTTCATCCATGAAAAAACGTTAAAAAGACCAAAATACAGTTTAAACAAAGTAGAAAATTCTTCCCTATAAAAAGCAAGAAGCTCAAAGTTTTAAAAAGACTGAAATCACAGCACAATCATATGTTTACTATTTACAGCTGCTTCCTGTAGGTGATGAAAGCCAGCAAGAAAAGTGACATCACCGTACAAGTAAAAATATTTGGTAACATTTGCAGATAAATGTACGCCGGGCGACAAAGTCTGAAACCCAACTCTAGTAGCAAGGGTTTAATGAATGTTTGTCTCAACCTTGAGAAGTGTTTACAGAAAAGCACAGTATGCATGGTGTTCTGAGGTGAAATGTCATCACACGTGCAATTCCCCAGGTCAAGTGACTAGTTGTTAGCGGCAGGAGAGCTAATTAAGTGGTGGAAGATATCTAGACGGAAACGGGTAAGCACAAACCTATGACGAGGATTATAGACATTGGCTAGATATGTTTGCATGTGAAAGCTAGTCAAGATCATTTGATTCCTCAGCATGGTTGATTTACAGATTTCAGATGCTAATCTGATTTCTTCCAGTAATGAAATGCATTTCAGTTTCAAGACTTTCCTCTGCACGTTGGCCAGGCTCTTGGGGAGAGTAAAATATTCAGGATGACCAAGATTTATTAAAAAGTTGTGCACATATTTGAGCCACGGGATATTAAAAACATTTGGGGATTTTTGGCAATCGGCAATTATGGCTCGATTAAATGTAGTATGTACATAGACCATATTTTGTGCCATAACAGGACTGGCTGGATTCTAATCAGGTCTGCTATGTAGGGGGCACCTAGTTCAGAATGACACATGTACGTTGGGCTGCTTTTCGGGAGAGCAAGGAGAGACCTGAGAAAGATATTTTCTTCAAGCTGTAATGCATCAATCTTTCCATGCCCCCATAGCTCATCCCCATACATCGCAGAGGATCTACACTTAGCATTGTAGATTGTCATCATTTCCTTTGAATGTTTGAAGCCAAGCTTTCTGGCAAAACTTAAAAGGGACATTGTAGTTTTCATAAAATGGAGTCGCCTTAATTTAATTGCCCCTTGCCAATACCCTCATTGATTAAAAACAATGCCCAAGTATGAAAAAGACTATAAACTGAATGGAAGAACCCTCAATAATAATGTCACGGCAACGAGTGGCCTTTTTCCCGATCTTCATGGCGAAGGTTTTGCCTATGTTGATTTTTAGCCCAAGGTTTCACATGTACTGAGCGAATTCATCCACCAGACGCTGCAGTGCCATGGGAGTGGGAGGCCATTAACACTGCATCGTCGGCGTAAAATAATGCTGGTATAGGCCGATGTCCCACCTGGGGTAAATCCGCACATTTACTTGCCAGAGTATCCCCTATGCTGTTGATGTAAAGGTTAAATAAAAAGGGGGCCATTATGCATTCCTGGTGCACCTCTCTTCCTATTTTGAATGGCTCGATACAAGTACCATTGGGGCCATAACGTACTCTGCCTCTGCCTAGGGCTTACATATCTCTAAGGAAGTTCACAATTGCGTCATCCATGCCCATATTGGCCATAATTGCCCATAACTTGTCGTGCGCTACCAAATCAAAAGCGGAGGATAAATCAACAAAACCTAAAAACAAATTGCCACCTTTCAGGTGTACATATTTGCTGATTAATAGATCTAAATTTATTGCTTGCTCTACAGTTCCCAGCCCCGCCCTGAACCCGTACTGTAGGTCAGAGAGGATATTATTTGTTTCTGCCCAATCCTGTAGGCGTCCTAAAAGCATGCGGCCAGCAACCTTAACCAGGCAATCCAAAAGAGAAATGGTCCTCCTATAATGCAGTGGATTGTTGCGGTCACCCTTCTTAAAAATCGGGACAATAAGCGACTCGGGTGAGGTAGGTAAAAAGCCCTGGGATTGGCATGCTTTAAAAAGCAAAGTGAGGATAGGGCCACAGAGCTCGATCTTGAATTTAAACAGATCAATAGGAGGCTTTCCCCCCCTTATTTTCTTTCAGTGCCAGAACAATTTCGTCCCGGTAAAAATGGTGCCTCACTTGTGTGGGAGGCCCAAGTACCCGCGACAGTCAAGAGCCCAAAACATTTTTTTGATAGGCAATGTTGATGTCGCCTCACTATGTTTTGGGCCCTTGCCTGTCGCTGGTACTTGGGCCTCCCACATAAATGAGGCACCATTTTTACCGGGAGACCCGGGGGAACGCTGGGTGGTGGGAAATTTGTGTGAGCCCAGTGATGCCACAACTTTCCCACACAAAAATGTGTGAAAAATGTGATTTCTTCAGCTAAAATTGAGGTTTGCAGGGGATTCTGGGTAAGGAAACTTTGGGGGATCCACGCAAACCATACCTCCCTGGAAGCCCCCATGTGTCTAGTTTGCAGAAATGTATGGGTTTGGTAGGTTTCCCTAGATGGCCGCCGACCACCGGGCCAAAAACCCAGGTGACCCCCCTTGCAAAACCAGGTGGTTTTGAGATAGGCAATTTTGATGTCGCCTCACTACGGTTTGAGCCCTTGCCTGTCGCGGGTATTTGGGCCTCCCACACATGTGAGGCACCATTTTTACCGGGAGACCTGGGGGAACGCTGGGTGGTGGTAAATTTGTGTGAGCCCGGTGATGCTACAACTTTCCCACACAAAAATGTGTGAAAAAAGTGATTTTTTTGCAGCTAAAATTGAGGTTTGCAGGGGATTCTGGGTAAGGAAACTTTGGGGGATCCACGCAAGCCATATCTCCCTGGAAGCCCTCGTGTGTCTAGTTATCAGAAATGTATGGGTTTGGTAGGTTTCCCTAGATGGCCGCCGAGCACGGGCCCAAAAACCCAGATGACCCCCCTTGCAAAACCAGATTGTTTTGACATAATTAGTTGTTTGTTTCTACAGTGTGAGAATTTCGGCACAATATTGCAAGGAAAATGTGACAGACATTTTGAGGTTTGCGGGACATTGTGGATAAAATAACTTTTTGGAATTCACAAGAGAGACATCACCATGAACTCCCATGGGTTTACGACAATATCTACAGTTGGTGGGTTATTCTTACATGGAACGTACACCTTGGCAAAGAAACTAAAAAGATAAAGATTCCTGCACAGCCATCTATTCCTCAAACACACACACATACTGGTTGGATTTGGCACGAGGGCGAGTGATGGTTCAGTATATTAAATTTTATTAACAAGAGATATTACAAAAATGAAATGCACTGTCAATAATTAAATGGACACAAAACCGAACCAATGACTCGCAGCTCGTGAGCTGTAAAGCCACGGCAAGGCACCAACCTCTTTACAGGCCATTCACACACCTTTCATACGTGAAACACACAAGACCATTCACAGCACCAGGCACAAAAACAACACATTACAACATTCACAAAAAGGGACAAGGTACACCCTGCTTCAGAAGGACAAATATTACTGCACAGCCATCTAATCCTCAAGCACACACACATACTGGTTGGATTTGGCACGAGGGTGAGTGATGGTTCAGTATATACAATTGTATAAGCAAGTGATTTCACAAAAATGAAATGCGCTGTTAATAATTGAAAGGGCAAGAAACTGAACCATTGA
Organism: Triturus cristatus; assembly: GCF_964204655.1. NCBI lineage: Eukaryota > Metazoa > Chordata > Amphibia > Caudata > Salamandridae > Triturus > Triturus cristatus. The sequence goes on along the minus strand of NC_140589.1, from coordinate 744,078,040 downwards.
CTCACAGCTCGTGAGCTGTAAAGCCACGACAAGGCACCAACCTCTTTACAGGCCATTCATACACCTTTCATACGTGTGACACATACAAAACCATTCACACCACCAGCCGCGGGCCCATCACATTACAACACTCACACCAGCAGACAGCACCATTCAAGGGCCCATCACTTTCACACGCCCATATTCCTGACACAGCAACCACACGAGCTGATGGATTGCGTGGAGTGGCACTCAGCTAGCAGTGTGTGTAGTGACCAGCAGCAAGTCACTACTCACACACAGCCAGCCGAGTGCCAGTCCACTCATACCACTAGCCGAGCGCCAGTCCGCGCACACCGCTAGCCAAACACCAGTCCACGCACACCGCCAGCCAAGCGCCAGTTCAGGCACACCGCCAGCCAATTGCCAATACACGCACACCGCCAGCCAAGCGCCAGTCCACGCACACCACCAGCCAAGCGCCAGTCCACGCACACTGCCAGCCAATCGCCAATCCACGCACACCGCCAGCCAAGTGCCAGTCCACGCACACCACCAGCCAAGCTCCAGTCCAGGCACACCGCCTGTCAAGCGCCAGTCCACGCACACCGCCAGGCAAGCGCCTGCCCACGCACACCGCCAGTCAAGCGCCAGTCCACGCACACCACCAGCCAAGCGCCAGTCCACACACACCAACAGCCAAGCGCCAGCCTACACACACTGCCATCACATTTAGGATTTTTTTAAGACAAAAATAAAAACACAAACAAATTGCAAATAGATACAAATCTACTAACACAACATCAGAAACTAAATACATTGTACTAATGCCAACCTTGACACAAAATCTAATTTTTTAAAGAATACAGACCAGGCAGTTCACTTTACCACTCATGGATGCTTCCAAAAATTCTTTTGCGTGTGGTACGCTCTAAAACAAGCAGGGACACACAGCCCAGGGTTAGAAGGACACTCGAGGCAGTACATACGAGTCTCCTTCCGCGTACCTCTTCGCCAACAGACTCTACATCTCCTACTGGGAATGTCTTTTGAGGGTGTGGGAGGAATGTGATCAGGAAAGTGGCGATCTTTCAATCTAGCAACATCCTCCACCACTCCAACTCTAGGAACACTTGCCTGTTCCACTAAAACAAGGCTGCCTATTACAAACTCCTGAAACTTAGCAAAAGTCATCTTTGACTCAGGACAAGAATCCTGAAACACAACAAAAGCATTAAAGGTTGCCAAGTGGAAAAGATGGATAGCCAACTTCTTGTACCAAATGTAAGACTTACGAAGAGCAGCGTAAGGTTCCAACCTCTGATCTACTCTGTCAACACCACCCATGTGCCTATTCTAGTCTAAAATGCACACAGGTTTGCGCACCTCAGCAACCTGACCCCAAACGGTAACAGGTGCAGTGCTTTCATCATGGATGGTAGTCAGCATGTAGACATCTCTCCTGTCTGAAAACTTCACAGCTAGAAGCTCCTTGCATCGCAACACACTGCACTGTCCCCGCACAAGCTTTTGACAAACAAGTTCTTTTGGTAAACCTTTACGGTTAGAGCGGATTGTGCCACAAGCAACAGTGTCCACTTTGGCCAATTCCCTGAACAACCACACACCAGTGTAGAAGTTATCTACATATAAATGGTGGCCTTTGTTAAAAAATCCTCTACCAAGTTCACAAACAATTTTCTCAGTCACTCCAAAAGTGGACGGACAACTAGGGGGGTTAATCCTGGATTCCTTACCGTTGTACACCCTGAAATTAGAGACATATCCAGTCCTACTGTCACACAGCATATACAGCTTAATTCCATAGCGTGCCCTCTTGCTAGGAATGTATTGCCTAAAAACCAAGTGGCCCTTGAACAACACCAAAGACTCATCCACTGCTATTTCTTTCCCTGGAGCATAGATCTCAGAAAATCGATCAACAAAGTGATCAAGGACAGGCCGAATCTTAAAAAGACGGTCACAATCGGGGTGATCTTGTGGCAACGCTAAACCATTATTGACAAAATGCATTATCCAAAGCAGAAGCAAATACCGATCACGACTCATGACTGCCGGAAATATAGCAGTTGCCATCAAGGGACTAGTAGACCAATATGAAGACATTGAAGGCTTCCTTAGCAAGCCCATCAAAAAAGTTAAACCCAAGAACTTCTTCATCTCATCCAGATTTGTGGGAGTCAACCGGGTAGCTCTAGAGTGGGGCTTAAGGCTGGCACTGTTGTCCCTCAAAAACTGTTCGACATACAAATTAGTCTGCTCAACAATCTCTGCCAAAAATACATCATCCATAAACAACTGAAAAAAATGTATTGGCAAAAAGTTTTTAGTATTTACTCTACACACTGGAACACCAGTAAAGTCTGGCAATGCTGGCTGCACCATCCCTGGGGCAACCCAGACGTCAGCACTTTCAACAGGAAGCCTTGCAGCCCCAGGCTGCAGTCCAGATGCCTCTTGCCGCACTATAACAACAGGAAGCCTTGCAGCCCCAGATCCCTCTTGCCGCACTACACCAACGGGAAGCCTTGCAGCCCCAGGCAGCAGCCCAGATGCCTCTTGCCGCACTGCACCAACGGGAAGCCATGCAGCCCCAGGCTGTAGCCCAGATGCCTCTTGCCGAGAAAACTCACTGCCTGAATCTTCCCCTCCCACCTCTGCCTCAGAATCAGAGTCAGTCTCTGGACCATGGTCAGAGGAAGACTCAAAAAGCATACCAACAACCTGCTGAGCAGTAATCCTGCGGCTAGCCTTTATCCTTACTAAGAAAGGAAACTGCACAAACAAGTCAACAACAACCAACACTGTGCAAAATAAGTAAGTAAAAAAAAATGCGTGCATTTTTCACAAAGATCATTATACTCAAAAACTATACGATTTACTTGCAAGAGACCGCTACACTCACCAACACCTACTCTGCAGAGAGACAGCAAAAACGATATCCCACTAGAAAGAAAAAAAACCAAAACCAATTACTCACAAAAGAACAACATACACATTGAGCACAAATGCAAAAGGTTTTTGACACTCCAAAAACAGAAGCAAAACATACTGCAATTCTTACATCATTTGCAAAAACACATTCATGCAGAGAAATAAAAAAGATTTACATTGTACAAAAAAAAGTCTCTTACCAAACACAAGCGACTACACAAGCAGCAGAACCAAAAGTAACGAAACCGCAACCTGGAACACTCTAAAGAGCAAAAGCTTTCAACTAGAGCAGAAAGAGAGAAAAAAAGCATTTCAATTGAAATTCACAAAAAAATAAAAGAATGAACATTATAACACACTGTCACTACCCAATTGGTCAATCTGCCAGATGGGCCTTCTAATAGGGCTGTGCAAAAATGGGGGTGAACTTGTCCAAGGGATCGGGTGAGCTTGTCTGAGGGCGGGGCAGAAAACAGCAGACAGAAATATGCCCCCCTAGCAAAAAAAACAAAAAAACTTGGTGCCTAGTAGGGTTTTCTGCCCCTCCCGCCTAGGGCAAAAAGGTCACAAAAAAAGGGCAAATCTGTCCACAGGAGGGGCAGAGATAACTAACCAAATATATGAAATAACAATAACCAAATTTATAAAACAAATCTGCCCCCTGGGAGCGACCCTTGCCCAAGGGGTCGTTTCTATTTTAATTTAAAATATGTCCCTGGTGTCTAGTGGGGTATTCTGCGCAGAAGCCAAATACATGGGCTGATCTGCCCCCGGGGAGGCAGAATACACATTAGAAAAAAAAATGAGGCCCCTGGAAGCGACCCTTCCGCAAGGGGCCGCTTCCAATTAAAAAAAAAAAAAAAAAGATCCCTGGCTCTAGTGGGCTTTTCTGCTCCCACCCGGGGCCAGTAACGACAAAAAGGGGGAGCAGAAAAGACTTTTTAAAAAATGTGCCTCCTGCCGTCCCCACCGTACCCGGGCGAAATTGTCCTCTTGCAAGCGAATAACCAATGCCAACAGCTCCGGTGCCATCCCCAGTCCCTGAAGTACCTGCCATAGCTTGCCACGTGGGACTAGATCGAAAGCCGCCCGCAGGTCGACAAACACTGCGTACAGGACACCTTTCTCTAATACCACTGTCCTCCAATAAAGTATCAAAAACCTAAAGACCTGGTCAATGGTACTGGTCTTGGGGCGAAACCCAGCCTGGAGAGGTCTCAAAATATTTCCACCCTCGATCCAAGACTGGATTTTGCCCAAGACCAGTCGACCCATGACTTTTTGTATGGCATCAATTAAGCTAATTGGCCTATAATTACTGGCCAAAGATTTGTCCCCTTTTTTATATATCGGGACAATTTCTGCGCCTTTCCAAGATTTGGGAATGGCCATGCCTTGGGCAATTGCGTTGGCTAAGTGTGTAATATACAAGCACCATCTTTGCCTATCATGCATAAATACGTCTGCGGGAATAGAGTCCATTCCAGGTGCGCGGCCCTGGGTTACCATGTCAAGCGCCCTATCAACCTCCTTACTGCTAAAGGCTGGCTCATTATAAAAACCCAATTCCTGGTAGGACAGGCTAATATCCTCTGCATCTTTTGCATATTGACTCTTGAAAAACTCTATCCAGGAGTCCTGGGGGACACAATTGTGTGGACTATCGATTATTTCTCCCCTTTTCCATTTAAAGATGTCCCAGAACTACATGCTGCCTTGAGATCTTGCCACTCGCCCTCTTCCCATTCCTTTTTAGCTTTCCATTGTATCCTCTTGTAGTTGTTACGGGCTATCTTAATCATATTTGAATCTTTAGACTTGAGTGCTGATCCTAACTCTTTCCGAGCTTGGTTGCAGGAAGCATTAAACCAATTCTCCTGCTTTCTTCTGTAGACTTGTTTTGCTAAAGATGGTCTACAGAAGTAAGTTTTAAGTTTGGCAAAGAATGTGTTGTGTATATTCTCAACTGCTGTGTAAGGCTGGCTATTAGTACAACCAGTCATCATTAATGTCAGCGCCTCTTCGAGGTTGGTTTTTATGCTGTCCATAAGGTCAGGGTGCACTGCAACTTTTTTCCAGTTAAGGTGGCGTTCGTCATTCGATAACACGGTAGTCGGACCTTTCGTAACATTTGTCCCATACAATCTTTCCCCCAGACCCAATTTGAAAAAAGCTACTAATGGATTATGATCGCTTTCGATCCGAGGCTTGACCACCATGTCCTCAAGAATATGCCACATCCCAAGGTGAACCAAGATATAATCTATAGTACTAGACCTAGTTCCATTATCGTAAGTTTTGCTCCGTGCCCTGTCAGAAAGGGTTCTCCCATTAGCTGCCCTCAGTTGATTGGCCAGGCAAAACCCTTTCAAATACAGGGCTGCCTCTGTCCATTTACTTACTGGCATTGTCTCGAGCTGTGGGATACCCCACCTAAGGTCCTCCTCCTCCGTTAGGGACAAGTCATGATAGCCTAATGGATCAAAGGTCGTATTAAAATCACCTGCTATGAGTGGGAATACATCAGTGAGTCTGGATTCGACGAGGGAATTTAATGCGGATACCACCTCCGATTTTTTGCCACCTGGTAGGCCCCTAACATAGACATTATATACATCTATGTGCAATTTTTATGGAAAATTTAGCCTACTTCCTAAGATGTCAATGTTCTGGTTCGGGATGAGTTGGATATTGCACTTTATACTTTGTTTGACCCAGATAACCAAGCCTCCAACAGGCCGACCCTTTGGCCTTTTTACCGCTGGGACAAAAAAGTTCAGGTAGCCTAGCCTAAATACGGGCTCTATTGACCATGTCTCCTGAAAGAGACAAATATCGTGGTCGTCAATAAAATCTGACCAAAGGGATGACACTAGTTTAGATCCCACACCTGCCACATTCCAGGATAAAAACGTTGTACAACCTACAGTATTGGGTGTCCCTTTGGAACGCCCTACATTTGAAATAGTAGAAATAGTAGTGCCCTGAGAAGAAGGTAAATTGCCATCCTTGTTTAATTTTTTTTTTTTTTTCCCAACTCGGGACAAGAACCCTGCTCCATATCCCTATTAGTGTTGGTTAAGACAGGCAACACATTTACAACACTGCCACCGCTTAGGTCTTCAGTTGTGGACATCCCACCCTGGTTTACAGCCTTCTCTGATGCCAAAACCGCGTATGCCTTTTCGGGGCTGGGGCATCCGCCGCTATATTTCTGTCAATCACAGTCAGTCAACCCAGATAACACATCAAATCGATTAATAGACCTAATGTCCCCCATTGGGTAACCCTTTTTCAGAAATCTCCCTCCAGTTAACCCAAACGGAGGCAGAGGGGCCGATGCATAGAAGTGAGACAGTGGCATGGTACAGATTAAAGATGGGGGATCATCGTCGTGAAACCAACCACAAATATATTCAACACAACGTCTGTCCCTAAAGTTGATGATAACACAGTCCCCCTTTATTGTCTTAGGTTTTCTGCCCACCCAGTTTACTCTCCTGGCATACAAGATTTCAGCACACATGTTAGCCGGCAGGGGACGTTTATCATTGAGCCAGAATATGCATTTGTTCTTTAGGTCCCAATACGTTTCCCTAGCCCCAGTCGCCAAGGGTGGAACCCCAGTTAGGACCACCACATATGGGGCAGCCTCTGGGGGGAGATGTATATCAATAAGACCCGGAGAGGCCTGCCCCATGGGCTGTGCCATTACAGGCTGCCCGACATTTCTGTCTGTGACAAGCCTGGTTCTGTGGGATCCGTCACAAGCTGGGCGATCTTTTTCACTTAACTGATTATCCAACACCATGGTAACCTGTGGCTCATGAGAAACTGGCAGATTAGTATTTGCGACAGTGCTAGCTTGATCATTAGTGGTGGATTTGGTCTTGCTACATTGGACCTGCTCCTTAGTACGTTCCATTTGCAAGCTAGATCCCCTTCCACCGCCCCGTGGCTGTGCCTTTGCGAGTGAGAGTTCCATACACACAAGTCTGCTTTCAATAGATCCCAGCCTTTCGTAGATGGGAACACATACATTTTTTAAAATACATTCCAGTTTTTTCCAAAACGCTAGGTCCTCCTGCTTCATAAGGTCATTCCCCATAGATGGTGGTAGATTTCCCCTTTCGTCAGTTGTTATGGTTTGAGGACATGAAGCTGAATCGTTCCCTGGGCAGAGAACTGGGCCAGGTTTCGCATTTTTCCCCACCACAGTCTGTTGGCCGCCCCTACGTTTTTTTTTCCACGTTAAACCTGTGTGCTGTTGAGCAGGACCCCCCTTGGTAGTACTGACAGAACGGGTCTTGATAGTTGATAAGGGCTTAGATTGTGGAACAATGTTGCCTGCAGGCGGGATTTCAACCATTGTACCCGACATGTCAGGCAGTGGGGAAATATGTGTTATTGTATCGCTGTTACATTCCTCCGTCAGAAAAGATGTTGGCCCGGAGGTATCCAGTATTACAGACTTGTTACTCGGCGGTGATCTTACATTAACTATATTTCCCAGGGAAGACCTCTTGTCGCATAAGATATCTAATGATAATCTTTTTTCAGTTAGTTCTATATCCTTGGCTAATACTGATTGAACACGCACAAGGAAATTATCTAAGGTTCCCATTAGGGCTCCCCCAGATGACAACGAGGTTATCCCAGCCCTATTTCCAGACTTATCCATTGGTGAATGTGAAATTTCGGGCACAAGAGACAGAAAGCCCTGTTTGTTGCAACCCGGAGCCACACCTTTGGCCTGATCCACAACGTACTGACCTTAAGCCACAGGTGTTAGTCGATATGCCCGGCCCGGGCTCTGTCGGTCTCGGATGGGCTCAGACGGGCCCGCCCTTGGCCCGGGCTTCGCCCGGCGCGCGTCCCGCGACGCGGGGGCCGTGATTCTCTTTATAGCGTCTGGGCGTGGTGGGAAGAGGACACAGCTGATAGTGATTGCGGGGCTGCTGGTCCTCGCAGTCCCGTCCTTGATGCCTTCCCAGCAGTAACGTGCAAAGTTCAAAGTTCTCCTGTGGCAAGTAGAAAAATCAGCAACACCAACACCAGGGCTCAGAGTTACTCGTGATTAAAAAGGTTCAGACACTCTTGCTCTCCCTTCAATATTCTACTGATATTTTATGTTTCTTTTTGCCGATATTATAAATACTTGTAGCACAGGTTTGAGTCTTAAAGACAGTTGAAAATTAAAGACACCATTTTGTAAAATAATGTTCTTCCAAAAGAAACCTATTGAGATGCAAGTGCGCACTAGCCCCCAAAAATTAGAAACGAGGGGATCTACAGGTCATATGTCAATTTATTCAATATGACTCTGGGACTGATTTTGGCAGTCTATTAGTGAATCATATTCAAACTAAACAGGAGATGTGCAAGAACGTAAAGGGACAGTTGTTGCTCCATTGGCTGTGTTGACATTGGTGACTTGGGCCCAGGAGAAATCCAGGTAACAAGATCTCCAGGACCACGAGCACCACAACCATGATGCGATCTTCTCTCAGTCGCTGCTGCTTCTAACCTGAGTCTGCAAGTACAAGCATCCTTGGTGTGAAGCACAACCATGTCGGCTCTGCGGGGGCAGCAGCTTCAGCATCTCTGCTGAGTGGGCTGTGCAGGATGCACACCGCTCAGAGCAGTGCTGCCCTCCATAGATCAGCAATCCCTGTGAGAGCTGTCAATAAAAGGAGTGAACACAGACACAAAGGTACTCTGCAGCCTGCCAAGGAGTGGGGAGACTGATCTACCAGAAAGCGGTGGTGGGGAGGGGTGGCGTGGGTTGGAGGGGAGGGTGGGAGTGTGAATCAGCAACAGCTAAAGATGAGTTGGCTCCCACAAACACACACTGTCATTAAAACCCAAGGAGAAATCCCTAAGAGTTCACTTTTTGTCTTGCACAGTTGCACAGGGCATATCAGGGGATTCTGCCTCACTAGAACCACTGATTAGTAGAAGTAAAAAAAAAAAACACAGTAATTGCTGCCCTATTATATTATTTACAGCATGCTTCTCAAACTTTTTAGAACCACACAACAAACTTTTGCGACGCACCTAGCCTTAGCGGACATGAGGCAGGGGTGATTTTTTTTAATGTAATAGTAGACATGCTTTCAAAATGCTGTGAATTTCCATAATAGCATACTCGTTACAATCTTTTGCATTCCTCTCTGTTACCAATTGTTGGCAGATGTCACAAACTTGACCACACCCTTTGATGTCTTTATCAGACTGCAGTCAAGATATTGATCTGCCCATAAAAGTGACCAATGGTGAATCGCACTGGAGCTGTGCTGGCCTCTGGCATTTGTTCACTAAAATCACAAATCTTGATGTTGACACCATTGACTTTAGTAAATTTGGAAAAGATAGATAGATAGATAGATAGATAGATAGATAGATAGATAGATAGATAGATAGATAGATAGATAGATAGATAGATAGATAGATAGATAGATAGATAGACAGATACAGACAGACAGACAGTGGTGGCGACTCCTCCGCTAAGGCAGAGGAGCATCGCCTCACTGCTCTGTGAGCAGTTCAGAAAGGAAAAATAAATTGATTATAATGCAATGGTATCATTTGATTTTTCCGTATTGGCTCAGTTCTAGGTGCGGGCGGGGCTGGGCTATCCAGAGCAGGGGAAGAAGTGGTGGGCACTCTCTTAAGTGCGCATGACGGTTTGGCCGGCCGTCTTGGGCCAGCTAAACAGTCATGTGAACTTAGCATGTTCTCCACCCAGCTGCATTGCACAGCCTGAGTGGAGAACATGCACAGGCTCCCAGTCCCGGTCTGAGTGCTGGACCACGGTGCTCAGACCAATCACAACGCTGCTGTTATGCTGGTGACAGCAGCTTCATGATTGGCTATGGGAGTCGGGGATCCTGTGTGCTTCCTGCTTCTGGAGTCAGTCGATGGAAGAGGACTGAGAGGCGTCGGTCAGCCTGGAGGTAAGCGATTTTTTTATTTTTACCCACCCACCAGCCAACCCCGTTAAGTAGCAGCCACCACTGCTTCTTGTCAACACATCTACCTGAAATAGATGCTGAAGGACCCACACCCGGCTGAGATGTCAATTACGGAACTCCTTTGAAAAATTGAAAAGCCTGCAATGCCAATTATTCTAATGTGTTATTGAGCAGGGTGACCAGCCCAGTATGATTCAAATTTCAATGACACGACATCGCAAATCAATATTGCGGTTTTCATTACCTTGGTCTTGGTATTGGCTTCTGCCCACTGCGTCCACACATGTAGTATAAAATCTTTATAGTCTTGTCGAGTTTTATGCATAACTCAGGTACTGATTCGGCATGCTAATGCATCCTTCTCTGGTGTATTGACCATCAGCTCCCTCGTGTCAAACAAGCGTCCCATCAGTGCTATTAAACCAATCAAGAAAGTGCGCTGGGTTCCTGCATAATGTGAGATCATCGACAAAGCTAAGGTCAGTGGCGGACAGAAGGGAGGGGGCCAATCGCAGCCCAGTACTGCTGGTGCAAGGAGCAAGTTAATGACACCAGAGCCAATACTGTTAAGCTAAAAGCAGCAGGGAACTAATCAGCGGCATTGCGGCAACAACTGAAAAGGTCTACAGAAAAGAGTAGTTGAAGTGAAATTATTTTAAATTGTGAGGATGCAGAACTTGCTGGTTTCCGGATTTCACATAAACTATTAAAGCGATGAGGAGGTGAAGTACAGAAGAGAGGAACGAAAAAAATGTGCAAAAAGGTTTCTGTACTTAATTTGGAAAATTCCATGTAAAAGTTATTATTCAGTAGGCCTTTATATTTAGTATATTAGTCACAGTGGCGGCTGTCAAACAAAACAACTGGTGGGCTAGCATTTGAGGCACTGACAGGCACTGAAAAGAACCCAGCGGTGCCCTTAGGCTTAACGCCAAAGCTCTCAATCGTGGCCCGTTTTAAGCACTGTTTAAAACAGGCCACGATTGTAAGCTCTGGAGTTGAGGCTGAAGTCACTGCGAGTTTTTCACAGTGTTGTTCAGTAAGTTAAAATACATTTTAAAACTAAGTAAAAGATTTACTTACCTTCTGGCTCTGCTCTCTGTGCTCCTCTCCGTCTCGTGGACAGTAGCTCCACAAGCACAGGCTTCCAGAGCCTCAGCCAATTCCCCTCTACCAATCAAGATGCTGCTCTCATGCTGCTGCAGGATTGGCTGGAGCGGGCTGGCTCCACCCTCACTGAGGCACTGGGGGCCTGTGCTTTCTCTCCATCCAGCTAAGACAGCTGGGTGGAGAGGTTTAAAGTGCACATGTCAGGCTGGCCATCACAAGGCGGCCACCCAATATGACATGCGCACTCTAAACTGGAGGAGTGAGCACCACTACCCTGCTGCCAGTCAGCAGGAGAGGCTTCGCCCCCAAAGCACAGCTTGGACTGGGGAAAGGGAAAGATAAAATGGTGATAAATTAAATGTATTACCTTTTTGTAAAAACGTTTGCAGCACTTGCTGCAGGGTGGAGACTCTCCTCCACCCTAATGGAGGGGCCACCACTGATTAGTTATATTTCGATATCTTTTGCACCCTATTGAGCAAAAAAAATATTTGAGCTCAGTGAAGAAAGTGGTTTATGGTATATTTATATAGTGTTTTATTTGTCCTCAACGTGTAATAAACTCACTACATGTAATGGCCCAGTCAAAGTATTTTGAAAAACTTTAGCTTAACCCTGGATAGCTGTGCCTCTGAACAGTCAGGCTTTATCAAAGGAATAAGTGTAAAGACTTAAGAAGTACCAAAACAGTTGAGTAAGATAAAACCAAACTCAGTAAAAATGCGTCACCAATTAAAAAAAACAGCCCATATTTTTATAATTAAAGAGACACCTCAGCAACAGAAATCTTCTGGAGGAGGTCCTGTCGGGCCATGCCCTAGTTTGGCTGTCGATATACCCTGCCGCTCAACTGTTACCATTCCAAAGGCCTTGGGTCCTTAACGAGGCAGTGCTCCAAATCCCCACTCTTAGAGATGACATAAAAGATGTGGAACTCTACTTTCCCGAGAACGACACACGTAATGTGGTTTTCTGAGGGGAACTTATATCTCACATCGCAACATTCTAACATGTAGCCAAACTTCGCAAACATGAGCTAGAAATGCAGATAAGGCAGGCTGAGGGCCATCATAGAGAAGGGGGTACACGTTGGACTCTGCAAGACCTATGTTGTCTCAGAGGCGAGCTTGAGCATGTACTGATGAAAGAAGCAGTCAAGAAGCTGCTGTATATTAACCAAACTTGTTACGAGCAAAGGGACATGGCAGATAGGCTTTTGGCCCATAAATTACGCATACGCATGACATGCAACAACATTAGAAGCATAGAGAACGATGAAGGTCGTCAACAACAGGAGACAGATGATATATTATTTCTGTATTCCACCACTACTTTTCAGCCCTATATCAAGCCCAGCACCTAGATGAACACTATCAAGACGACTCTCCACTGGACTATTCCACCAAAATCAGAGAAGAGGAGTTGCGTCTCCTTGAGGAAGATATTCCCCCAGATGAAGTCAGAGCAGTGATTTGTGCCCGTTTTTCTCGTAATGCGCTGACAGATACTCTGCCACTTTTTATAAAGCCTATGCATACTTACTGATAGAACCCCTGATGAAGTTTTTAACTCGTCCCTATCGACTGGGGTTGTCATGGATATCATGTTAGAGTTTCATCCTACTTTGCTCTTAAAACCCGAGAAACCCTCATACAGTACTCCTCATACAGACCCATAGCTCTCCTAAACCATGATGTGAATTTGTTTGCATCTATGTTGGTAGCTCACCTCCACCATATATGGCCTACTATTATAGTCTCCCAGCACTCTGGATTTATCCATATTAGACAGGCAAAAGACAATATGCGGCTAGCGTTCGCACTCATGGAAGTAGCTGAACGGCGGAATCAGCCGATACTCCTCCTTTTTCTAGACACTGCAAAGGTGTTTAAGAGGGTTGATTGGACATACCTATCTAAAGTGTTGGATAAGACTCACTTGGGGCCCAAAATGAAAACTCTGATTCTGGCCAATTTTCAGAAACCCACCACTAAATTTAAGATCAACTCCTCTTTCTTCCAGACTATCACACTCACAAGAGGGATGTGGCAGGAATGCCCTGTCTCTCCAATCGTCTTATCCCTTACAATGGAGCCCCTAGTGTCCAAGTTCCCAAAAAATCCCATGGTCCATGGCATGACAGTTGAAGGTAGAGAGCATAAATTGGCCCTATTTGCCGACCACACCCTCTGTTTTATCACACCACCGATCCAGGTACCTCCATCCCATCAGTAATGAGCTAACTGAACCGATTCTCTCAAGCCTCAGGTTTCAAAATAAATGTTTCTAAATCACGAGGTATGGGTGTAGAAGTCCCTCAGCGACTCTGTTTGCTGAGGTGACTTCTAGTGGAAGATGTTGGCGATAACCTACTTGGGATTTTGGCTCCCAACATGTACGAGGGTCCTCTACAATAGCTATATCCCACCCCTCCACACGTCACTTTTTTAAGGACTTATACAGATGTGGCAAGCTCAAGTTCTCCTTGTTAGTCCGCCTCTATTGCCTAAAAATAAACATCATGCCCCGGCTGCATATACTTTCCAAACCCTCCCTCTTAACATTCCCGAATTGACCTGATTGCAAAATTCGTCACAAAATGCTTGATTTTGTGTGTTGGGGGGGACTTCACAAGTGGCGAGGGCATCTCTCTTTTGCTCCACGGCGAAGGGAGGCTTGAGGTTCCCTTATGTCGCCTCATTCATCTTAGTGTCACAACTTCACCCTTCACTAGATAGGAATCACGACCCCGAGAGCAAACCATAGATACAGGTGGAACAACCCTTTTTTCGGTTTCCCTGTCAGGACTTCTATGGCTCCCTATGGCAGACTGGGCGGCGGCTCCTCCCCCTCTAACACGGACGTCCACTCTTCTGGTATATTGGCAAGAGGTGAGGGCGAAACAAACCTCCCCAGTCTACTCCTTTCAACTCACCCTTATAACACACAACCCATATTTTCCCACAGGCATGACTAAACCCAGATCCTTTTGCTGTGCCCAGGATAGTTCATCCTCCCTACAGGATTTCTAGGGTGATGGGGATTTGAGGCTATGGGAAGACTTAGCAGAGAAATGTGCACTCAGTCGGGGAGACTCATATAACCTCAGTCAGGTGCTTCAGTGGGCTGGGAGGCCTCCGGCCCACAGGCTATGCAATGAGAATACTTGCCTATTGAAGCATTATGCCTCACTGCAGGAAGCCGTTTTTGTAAATACTATATCATACTAAGGTATAGTGTGCACAAAGTCCAATGGATCCCCAAGGGCTAAAGTAGATAAGACTAAATGGTCACTTTTGTGGTGGTGCGGTCGAGCAGTTAGGCTTATCAGAGGACTGTGTAAGCATTTGTTGTACACACTCAGGCAAGAAATGATAACACACACTCAATGGCTAAATCCGAGACCAATTATAAAAATACTACTTTTTGTTTGTTTATCACTTAGAACCAAAGATACTTTGTCGTAGTAAAATATATTTTGTAAAATCACAATTTTTAAGTATAAAAGGTGGACACAGCATTTCTCAAACAGTTCAATGTTAACCTATTGAGGAAAAACAATGTTGTAATTTTACAGGTAATTACACAACTTACAAATCCAGTCTTCGGGATTTATGACCAACACTGGGCAAGGGTCTGGTAAATAAAGAGACTGCACCACCAGCTGCACTGGGGCGGCCGGGTGCAGAGGTCAAATTCGGTCACTGGGGCCTAATGTTAGTCAATGGAGACTGGGGGCAGGCAGAGAGGTGCCAGTTGCAGGTGAGTAAAATCCGAGTTGGGGGTCAATCTCCATGGCTAAGGACCAGCACTGGGGGGCCTTGAGGCAGCACCAAACACACACCCTCAGAGGTGGCTGGGTGCAGAGCGCCAACACAGCATCGGGCGCCTGATGCAAAGCAATGGAGACTGAAAATTTCAAACAAAATCTGCAGACTCGGACCAGGAAGCTGTATGAAGGGAGCTGGTGGCTGTGGAGGTAAGTTGGCATTTTGAAGGGCAGGGCACCATTGGTCGGGCTTCCCAAGGCCTGGCAGCTGCGGGTTCAGGGTTGTCCTTTATGGTCAGGAGATCCTTAACGGAGCCGGTCACGGTTAGGGGGTCCTTCTTATTGAGGCTGCAGGCTTCGTCGTGGAGTCCAGGAGAGGTCACTCGAGAGTGTACTCTAGCTCAGGACCACTGGGGAACCTTCTTAGGACTGGTGGGCCACTTCGAATTGGGCTGGAGGCGTCAGGTTCAGAGGTAGGTCCAGAGGTCTGGTTGTGCGATTCAGCATTGCATTAGAGCTCTTCTTGAAGGTTTCATTGTGAACAGTGCTACTGTCCTCATGAGTTCTTGATCTTTAGGGAAGGCAGGCAGTCCTCCCAGGTTTGTGGAGGTCGCTGGGCCTGCAGGACGAGTTGCATTTTGGAGCAGGTTTCTTCGAGGGCTGCAGACAGGCCGGTAAGGCTGGGGCCAAGTCAGTTGTCGTCTGGAGTCTTCACTGCTTCACAGCTCTTTGGTCCTTCTTCTTTAGATTGCCAGGAATCTAAGGATCAAGGCTTAGGGATGCCCATAAATACTCAATTTGGGGGAATTACAGGTGCTGGCAGGTAGTAGCCAATGGGCTACTTACCTTTAGGGTGATAACACCTTTTGTATGTCCACTCCCTTTGGGGAGGGGGCATACCCGTCATCCTATTAGCTGAAATCCTCACAAACAATATGGAGGATTTTTAAAGGAGGGGCCACCTTAAGGGGGGTCCTAGCTGAGAGGGGGGACACCTCTCAGGCTTACTAATTTTCCCGCTGAACTTACCTCCAAAAGTGGGGCTTGGTCAGGTGGGCGGGCATCTCCACTAGCTGGAAAGGCCCTGGCTAGCATAGCAAAGGGCAGTAAGCTTTTGAGGCTCACCGCCCTTGAATGCTGTTCCTGCGTGGAGGTATATGTGAAGCACTTTCACCCAGAGCAGGCTTTGTTTTTGATACATGAGAGCACAAGGCTCACACCTCAGACCATGACTGGCATTGGCAGGCTGGTGCAGACCAGTCAGCCACACATTAGTGGTTTAATAGGTTTTCAGGGGCACCTCTGAGGTGCCCTCTGAGTGCATTTATTAATGAATCCAACATTGGCATCAGTGTGGGCTCATTAATCTGAGATGATTGGTACCAAATATCTTGGAATTTGGTGAAGCCATCATGGAGCTGTGGAACCCGTATTGACAAGCCCCCAGCCCATGTACTCAATATGGTTTCACTATGCACTTATAATATCTAAGAAAGGACCTAGACACTATAGGGGCATATCTGCTCATGCTGTAATACCCTCACACGAGTATAGTACACCCTGCCTTAGGACTGTAAGGCCTGCTGTATGGGTGACTTAGCTATGCCTCTTGCAGGCTGGGAGGCCTGGCACATAGGCATGTATACCAGGTCGACTCTTCACTTTTAGCTGCACCAAAATACGCAAGCTGCAGTGGCAGTGTGCATATGATTGGTGCGGGGCCTCTTAGGGTGGCATAATACATACTGCAGCACTTCGAGACCCTCTCTGGTCACAATGCCCTTAGTGAACAAGTTACGTACCTTCAGTAACGATATATCTGTAAGAAACATAGGTTAGTTATAGATTCCTTACCATAGAATTACCCTCAGGCGTCAGACTAGATCCGGAAAGTGTTTCTTCAGCAGTACCTCTGCACGTAGGAAGGTGGCGTCGGTCGGTTCCGCGTCTGTCGTTGGCATCGTGGTCGCCAGGATGACATTGGGGGAGCTACTTAGACGCCATCCTCGCGCGCTGACGTCAGTTCTGTACACGACTTTCCGCGCCAGAAACACAGAGCCATGCAAGACACTGACCACTGGTGCACAAAACTAGGGCCCTGAAATGTTATCCTTAAGCCTAGAAATTAGTTAGCAGAACAGGGAGGATGGGTGGGGCGGTAAGGAATCTATAACTAACTTATGTTTCTTACAGATATATCGTTACCGAAGGTAAGTAACTTGTTCATCTGAAAGAAACATGTTAGCTATAGAATCCTTACTTTAGAATAGATACCCCAGCAATACCAACCCCGGAGGTGGGTCTGAGAACAAAGATCACACCAGAAAGTCCTGGAGAACAGAACGGCCAAAGAAGCCGTCTCTACGGACTTGACTGTCAAGGCAGTAGTGGTCCGTAAATGTGTGCAACGAAGCCCACGTAGCTGCCTGACAGATGCCATTCAGAGGAATGCCTCGTCCCAAAGCAGTAGTTGCTGCCGTCGTCCTGGTGGAATGGGCGCGCAGCCCCACTGGAGCCTCATTCTTCGCCAGAGAATAGCAGGCTTTGATACACAAAACAACCCATTTCGAGATAGTCTGCTTGTGTACGATCCGACCTTTCTTCGCGCCCACATAGCCAACAAAGAGCTGGTCCTCCACCCGGAACTGCTTGGTGCGATCCAGATAAAAGGAAAGCCCACGTTTTGGGTCCAGACGGTGGAGCCTCTCTTCCTCTTTCGAAGGATGCGGAGGCGGAAAGAAGGTGGGCAAAGTGATAGTCTGCCCGATGTGAAAGGCAGTGACAACCTTGGGCAGGAAGGATGGAGGATGCCTGAGAACTACCTTGTCCAGATGGACTGACAGGAAAGGAGGCTTGGATGAAAGAGCCTGGAGCTCACTCACTCCTCTGGCAGATGTGATGGCTAACAGGAAGGCAGTTTTAAGCGTCATAAGCCCTAAAGGACAGTTGTTAAGTGGCTCAAAGGGAACGCATATTAAATAAAGACTAGATTTAAGTCCCACTGAGGCATAACGAAGGGAATAGGAGGAAAGAGATGAGTTTATGCCTTTCAAGAAATGATTTACAACCGGGGTCTTGAAAAGAGAAGGCTGATTTGGAAGTCGAAGGAAGGCAGAGATGGCCGAGACATAGCCCTTGATAGTGCCCAGAGAAGAGAACCTCAGAAAGAGGGGCAGAGAGGGGATCCACAGCCTTTGCTGTGCACCATGCCACAAATTTGTTCCACAGGCAGGCGTATACCATCTTAGTGGAGGGACGCCAGGCTGCCAAGATGACATCACAAACTTCGGGAGGCAGGTCAAAAGACGTCAACTGCCGCCGCTCAATCCCCACACAAGGAGGTGGAGGCTGGACAGGTTCGGGTGGAGGACCGTTCCCTGTTGCTGCAACAGAAGATCCTCCCAAAGAGGCAGACGGGTCGGAGGATCAATGGCCATGTTGAGCAGCTCGGGATACCAGTTTCTTCATTCCCAATCCGGAGCCACAAGGATGACTTGGGCCTGGTCGCACCTGATCTTCTTCACCACTATGGACAGAAGTGGTTTAGGCAGAAAGGCGTACAACAGACCGCAACTCCACTCGTGATGAAAAGCGTCGCCTAGCGAGTGCCGCCTTGGAAATTCTAACGCGCAGAATTGCTGACATTGCGCGTTCTCTTCAGTGGCGAATAGATCTAACCAAGGCTCTCCCCACTGTTGAAAGAGACCTTGCACCACCTCTGAGTGAAGATGCCATTTGTGATCCATCATGCACCTGCATCTGAGTTCGCTGGCCCTGGCGTTCAGTGAACCCGCCAGGTGTTGAACCACCAGGGATATGTCCTGATGTTCCAGACATGTCCAGAGGCGGAGGGCCTCCTGACATAGGGTCCACAACCCCACCCCTCCCTGTTTGTTGCAGTACCACATGGCGGTGGTGTTGTCCGTGAACACCTGCACTACTCTTCCCTGGACAGAGGGAAGGAATGCCTTGAGTGCAAGTCGGATCGCCCGGAGCTCCAGAAGGTTGATACGGAGCCCGAACTCCGCCAGAGACCAGAGGCCTCTGATCTCCGCCTCTCCCATGTGGCCACCCCATCCCAGAAGGGATACGTCCATCACCACTGTGTGCTCTGTTTGGGGAAGGGAGAGGGATCTGCCGTCGACTCAATCCTGGTTCGTGAGCCACCACTGCAATTGTCGTGCAGTGCCCTCCGAGATCTGGACGCAATCGGACAGATTCCCCTGCCTGATGCTGCTCCCACTGGAACTTCAGGTCCCACTGCAGGGCCTGCATATGCCACCTGGCATGATCGACCAGCAGGATGCAGGAGGCCATGAGGCCCAGCAGCCTCAGGGTCATCTTGACTGAAACCCCGGATAGAGGCTGAAAGATCGGAATCATACCCCAAATATCCCGGACTTGCTGTTCAGGAGGAAAGACCCGAAACTGTATCATGTCCAGAACCGCTCTGATGAAGAGAAGCTTCTGAGAGGGAATCAGGTGTGACTTTGGCACATTGATGGAGAACCCCAGCGAATGCAGGAGGTCGGCCATAGTCTGGAGGTGGGAGAGAACTGCCTAGGGCGAGCCTGCCTTCAACAGCCAGTCGTCGAGAAAAGGGAAGACTGAAACTCCCGATCTGCGCAGATGAGCTGCGACCACCACAATCACTTTCGTGAACACCCGAGGGGCGCTGGTAAAGCCAAAGGGGAGGACCTTAAACTGAAAGTGCTCGTGGCCTACCGTGAAGTGCAGGTAACGCCAGTGGGCCGGCAGGACGGGGATGTGAAAATAAGCTTCCTGCAAGTCCAACGCTACCATCCAGTCTTCTGAGTCGAGGGCAGACAAGACCTGAGCGAGCATCAACATCTTGAACTTCTCCTTCCGGAGGAAGCGGTTCACGTTCCTGAGATCCAAGATAGGACGCAGGCCCTTGTCCTTCTTGGGTTCCAGAAAGTAGTGGGAGTAACAACCACAACCTAATTCTGGGACAGGAACGTGCTTGATGGCTCCCTTGGCCAAGAGAGCCGTAACTTCCTGTTGGAGAAGGCCCAGGTGATCCTCTGACATGCAGTGGTATTGAGGTGGCATGGCGGGAGGGGTAGCCTCAAAGGGGAGGGAGTAGCCCCTTCAGACTATCTGCAAAACACCCCTGTCCAATGTGATGGTGCGCCAGTGGGGAAGGTGATAGCGGATCCTGCCGCCCACTGGCGTTTGATGTGCCTGAAAGGTAGGACTAGGAAGGTTTGGAGGCTGCAGCAGAGGGGGGGGGGGGGGTTGGTGGACTGGCCCGCACGCTGGCCCCCTGAACCATGGAGGTGGTGCCCACGTCCCCGGCCGCACGAAGGTTGGGGAACTTGCTGCGGCCAGTGGCTCTGGTTGGGACGAAGTGGGGCACCCCTTCCGTAGCCACGAAAGGGGCGAAAAGCAGACGCTTGAGCGGCGCAAGGACTTGGTCGTAGCCTGTGAGTCATTGAAACGCTCTAGAGCATTGTCCGCTTTGTCACCATAATGGAGACGGCCATCAAAAGGCATGTCCATGAGGGTATTCTGGACATCCCCGAAAAGCCAGTAGATCTCATCCAGGCGTAGCGACGAGGGGCTACTGGTATCCAGCCCACTACGGATGGTAAACTTCGCCTGGGAGAGCACTGTCCGGGCCTCCTCTGGACACTGAGGCAACATCTGCGCCACCGTATCCCACACAGAGTGGGAATAACGGCCCAATAGACATGTGGTGTTTACCGACCGCAGTCCCAAGTTGGCGGCAGAAAAAATCTTTTTTACAAGATGATCCAGCTTCTTGGATTCCCTCTCCAGTGGAGCGGTAGGGAAGGCGCTATTGGAAGTGGAGGCTTGGACCACCAAGCTCTCTGGGGTGGGGTGTTGGGAGAGGAAAGTGGGGTCACCCGCAGCCGGGCGGGGGTGTCGGGCAATTATCCTATCCACTGGAGCCCCCATGTTGGGCCTGGACCAGGTGCCCAAAAGGACGTCTGTAAGGGCCTCATTAAACGGCAGCAGGGGCTCCGAAGAGCTCGCAGCCGGCTGAAGCACCTCTGTCAGGTGGTTAGTCCTGACCGCCATCATAGGAAGTTCGAGGTTGAGAGCCTCGGCCGCCCTACGCAACAACTCTGCGTATGACGCTCCCTCCTCTGTAGCCACGGAAGGAGGAGACAACATGCCAAGGTCAGAGGAGGTGTCTAGACCACTGGCATCCCCCAGTTCCTCTCTCCAGTCCTGCTCAGTGTCTAGCTGACCAGTTAGAGGGTCACCTAAACCCTCTCAGTCCTCCTCCTCATCCTCTGGGTGCCAATCTGGCTGAAAAGGGACCCCAGGAGTGAACAGGGGCACAAAAACCCCACTCGGCACCAGATCCGGCATTAGGCGATGCCAGTCCGGCTCCAGGTCCACATCAGGATGGAGGCTGGGGTCGAAGCTGGCCAGGGGCATGACTGGCATTGGTTGCGGCAGCGGTGCCGGAGGAAGCGGCACCGGTTGAGGTGTTATCAGGTCAACCAGCGCCGATCCGGATCCAGGCCTGGATCCATGGGGGGGGGCCTGCGATGCCGGGGCCATCGGCGAAGGCCTAGGTCCCCCACCGATTCTGCGGGGCCCGAAAGGCGCGCTGGCGGGTTTGGGCTGCTCAAAGATGGCTTTTCGGGTCCCGGGAAGGGAGGGAAGCCAGGAGTCGACTCTTCTGGCACCGCACAGAGCAGCGGGAGGGGCACCGCCCACATCCCTCGTCGCTTCAGCCGACCAACGGGGAGAAGTCGAAGAGCAACGATTCTTCTTCGACTTCTTCTTGTACTTCGACTTACCCGACCCCGAGTGCGAAGACTTCGAAGACTTGGAAGAGTGATGATGGCTCCGCGACCGGTTCCTCAACCTCCCTCACCACCGGGACCTCGAACGGTGCGGAGCCGACTGCCGGCGCTCAAGAAGCTTTCGGGACCGCTCCCGCAAAGCCTTCGGAGCCATGGACTGGCAGTAGGGAACACGACTTGCAGTCGTGGTCACGCTCTAGGCAAAAGAGGCACACACGGTGCAGATCCGTAAATGACATCAGTCGACTACAGGAACCGCATGCCTTGAATCCGGGCATCCCTACGTGCACCAGGAGTCACAGACTCATAAAAGACATCGACAAAAGTCACTCAAAAAGATCAGTCAAAAAGTGACTGGAGGTACCGCTCTCTCCAGATCTGTGCTGGCTGGCGCTGAAAAAGAAAGAACTGACGTCAGCGCGCGAGGGCGGAGTCTAAGCCGCTCCCGCGACGTCAACCCGTCGACCACGACGCCAATTTCAGACACGGAGCCAACAGACGCCACCTTTTGACACGCAGAGGTACTGCTGACGAAAAACTTTCTGGTTCCAGTTTGACGCCTAGGGGTAATTCTAAGGTAAGGAATCTATAACTAACATGTTTCTTACAGATACCACTGGTACCTTTTACAAGGGACTTACATGTGGCCCAGGTGTGTGCCAATTGTGGAAACAAAGGCACAGTTTGGGAACCTGATTAGCAGGAACCCTGTGCACATTCAGTCAAAGTTGCAATCAGAGTCAAGCAAAAAGTGGGGTACTGCAACAGAATCCCATTTTCCTAAACTCACCAACAGCTGCTGTAAAGGCACTTCATTGCTTTATCAACATATCTTGCACCTTAGCCCCCCTTAAAAATCATGCGTACATGAAATAATGTGAGAGAGACCACAATGGGGATATCCCCAATGACTCATGGGATGCCATCTGGCAGAGGGTCTCCAAATTGTCCATCTGCCTCTGGTACAAAGAGAACGCATAAAAGATATTAACACAGTGGTACCTAACTCCCATTAAACTCTCCAAGATGTCTGGGGGCTCAGACTTGTGCTGGAAGGGGTGTAATGAACAAGGTACTTTCCTCTATACCTGGTGGTCCTGCCCCATGTCCAGATGCTCTGGACTGAGGTATTTCGCATGATACACAATGTCACTAACATTTCTTTGCCTCTTAACCCTCTATTATCTCTACTGGGGGATCCAGGGGTGGATAGAATCTTTCCCACTACCCCCCCACCCGGGGAATTTAATCTTGCACCCCTTATTAGAGGCCAGATTGAACATTGCCCAGATGTGGAAGCAACCACAGTCTCCATGCCTGAACATGTGGTGAGGGAGGGTTTGGTTGATTTATGCCATGGAGAAACTGATGTCAATTAGCCGAATTCAACACATCATGCAGCCCATTCATCACCTACATAAGCAGACAACAGAGGGTGGACGGGCTACACCTGACGATGTCTAGAAGTTTGCGAGCAGCAGACATGCACGTTATGTCCCCTTTGGACAGGGAGCAGCTCCCCAGAAGCTTCACACCCAAATTGATGGCCTTGTGCCCTTCTTCACAACTGGAGGGGTCTAGGGATATCTCCTCTTTTTTTTTTCCTGTACACTAGTGAAAGGGGGAATTATTGCAAGAGCGCCCATTGTATTTCCTAAGTTTATGTGAACGATTTAACCCTTATTGTACTGTACATACCATGTGTCATGTTAACTTGTTAAAATGCAACAAAAAAAAGTGTTTTTTCACACAGCACAATAAATCATGGTAATAGACTGTTCTTACGGTAAACTTCGAAAAACATTTATAAAGTTCTAAAATACTTCTCTGGCCCGCTTTGGGCGACCAACTCGGGCAGGGAGCGAGACCTAGACACCAAAGAGGTGCATTTGGACAGTTACCTCGCAGTCGAAGCAGTTTCTAGTCTAGTTCCAAGCTCTATGGGCAAACCGCTGCATACTTCAATGGAGAGGTCATGATACAAGGGATACAGGATGCTGATAATGCTCTAGGATGCTGGGAAATCTGATCCGGTGATGGGGTCTTCCGGAGGTCACTTCTCAGTTCATGAACATGGTTGGGCAACATTGGCCAAATATGTAAATGTCCCTCAAAGTCTGGACTAAGTGCAACTTTTGAGGGTCAGGACTCAGTCTTCCTGGTTGCACTTCAGAGGTTGCCAGTGGTCAGGTGTTCTTGGCTGCCAACTCACCAAGGCAGACTTCTTCACCTTTTGTTGCACTGTAGCTGTAACAGGAAGTCAGCCAAATGAATCTTGGAGTTACTTTTTCTGTCTGAGACTCAGGACAACTTTTACTCAAGCAGGGCACTACAGGTAGTCTTCTCTTTGATAGCCCAAGGAGCAGCAGGTACAGCGCAGGCTTTGGTGCGGTCTCTCTTAGCTGGGTTCAGGGAACAGCACAGCAGTCCTTCTTCAGTACATATGCCGTCTGGGTGCTAAGCATAATGCTTTTATGCTCAGTTTGTGCCCTTTGGGGGATGTGGTGACTACTAGCCAATTGGTTATCAAGTCACTTCTCACCTAGTGATAACCTCCTGAGAAGTGTGGTATCTAGCTAGCCCAGAATGCACTACTCTGCCCACACCCAACCTAGTAGGAGCCCTCTTTTGGTGTGTGGAGCTCCTTAACCTATTGCAGGAGGCACCTGAGCTGTGGCAGCTGGGTTTTGCCAACCTGAAAATGTGGATTCTTTGTATGTGTACAGTAAGGAAAGAGGAAGTGCATCAAAAGGAGGTGGGGGACTGCAAGGAACTAGTTAAGAGTGGGTAGTAGAATTTCTCCAATCATTAGCTTGTGCACAGGATTAATCTGGTGCCTCATTCACCTCCTTTTCAGAACATTCATGGACCTTTCATTACTCCATCTGATGAAGAAGGCCCTGCCTGAAAAAATCTTTTGATTGCTACTCAAAGAAGAGGCCTCACAGAAGGACTCAAGGACCATCAACTCCTGCTGGCACACAGGACTGAAAATGTTCTCAAAAGGTCAACTAATATGCCCCCTGTTTGCCTGTTTTAGGGACTCAAAAAGCAGAAGGACTCCTGACTCGAAGAATGGCCAGCTGACCCCTGTGAACTAGATACTGCAGGAGACCTGACTGGTTATAGCCTGGTGCCTAGAAGCCTGCCATGAGGAGCTTTGGACTGCAGGACTGATCAGGAGGAACGTTTCAAGAACTATGCAATAACTGGGACTTGTCAATTTTTTTCTACCTCCTGAGAACTGGGACAAAGCGCTAGAGCTTGCCCAGGACGCCACACCCAAGGCAGGCAAGAAAACAAAAGTCCTCCTTCTCAGAGCTTTTTGCTGCATTGAAAACTGGGTCGACAGGACCTCACAGTGAAGTTATTTGGACAAGTGGAAGGGAGCAAATCTATCTGACCCACAAAGTGACTTCAACTGTTATGAAATCCAGATTTGGCTCGCTTGGAGCTTTTGGCAACAATAACAGTGGCATCAGCAGGAGCTCAATGATGATGTACCAACTTGAAGGAATCGATTTCTGAAATTAACTTTTGAGGCAAAAACTTTGACTCGGCATCCACTCCTTCGGGGTTGTCCAGAAATCATGCCTTACTTTTTCTTGCCACATTTTGTCCTACAAATGTAAACATTTACACCTGTGGTTCCTCTGGACTTAACCCCTGTGGTCAGAACCAAAGAGGACTTGGGATTAATCAACGGTTTTAAAAGAGTCAAGAAGCCATACCAGAGGCTGGAAACTGGTAGGCTGCCTTTTTAATTGTTGGACAAAGCTGCAAAGGAATATACTAGAGCTACCACTGTTGATGCCTTGAGACACCCACTAGAGGCTGAATTCCCTTTCCTCATACTCAGGGATTACACCATACTAACAGATCATAGGGCAACTTTATGCCTGACCTCCATGCAGCCAGCCCCAGATGGTTTCCTATGGCCAACAAGTTGTGCCAGTGCCACCTAATAATGATCACTCTACCTAATATAAGCTGATTTTGAACTGGTGGGGTATCTGGTACACACCAAGTTTGGTAATACTTCTATTGGCCTTTGCAGCACTTTAAATTTTTTCACAAGGGTAGCCCTGACGTTTTGGTTATTTTTGGATCTTTTATCAGAACACTATTGTTACATTTGTAATTGTGCTTATGGTGAACTCCAGGGGCTTTTTGGGGACCTTGTTCAAGACATTTGACATTCTCTCAGTACTCTGCTTAAGTGGATTATAGTATTCTCACTCCATGCTGCATTCCTGTTTTTAAATTATTGTTGATTGATCAGTTTCTAGGGTTCCAGCCCAACATTCACCTATAGGGGTATTTGACATTCCTGAACGGGGGATAGGGTTTTGTCCTTGGGAAGCAGTGGGATGCTAACCATGTCTCCTTTCATACTCAGAGCTCATTGGAACACCTGACTCCTCACACCCTTTGCATCCCATTGGACAATTGGCAGCCTTTGCCAAGCCAAGTACCCCCTTTAGTTCTACTAATCTAATGGATAGTCTGTGTTTAATGGTCTATACATTCCCTCATCAGTTTCAGCATGCTGACTAGCCAGCCTGTGAGAGAACAATGAGGAGCTTGTCTTAGCAGGAACTGTCAGGGTTGCAGGAAGACATTTTCTTGACCAAGTGTCAAGGTAATTCTCTTTTTAGTGTCAAGAGGTCTACACGGCCAGTATTGGACAAACTGTTTTACATGGTCCATTGGGGACCATTCCAACGGGTTATGAAGCACACAACAATCAAAAAGGTATTTTTTTCTTGGGGTTAAGGATGGTGGAGATTTTGTGAATGAAGGGAAATTCTGAGAAGTTTGTAGCAGGCGGGGAAGGCAGTAGATAACAGTCACAGATATTCAGATCAACATCATCATATGCCTTCGAGCTACTTTCATGGGGAAAGGAGGACAAGTCTTCCTCATCATAAACCTCCACTAGGTAACCCTCAGGGAAAAGCTCAAACAGCTCAGATATAGAGCATAGCATTGTACATAAAAGGATATCTTTTTATGAGGAGCATGATGGTGTTTTCTCCTTCTAGCGACCTTACCAATAGATAATGCACCAGTGAACAATTCAGTCACCTGTTGTGATGGGCTGCAAAAGTCTATAACACAAGGGGATTTAGGAAGGGAGAATTCCTACAGTGTTGGTTAGTGTCTATGCATTCCCATAGTGGCTATGCATTCTCAACCTTTAAAAGGAGGCCTGCCAGCTGGCAGCTCAAGGGAGACATCCAATTTTTTGTTAGAGTCCGCCATTAGTTTTAGGACTAGAGATTTAGAAATCCCAGGGAAAGAGGAAGGTAGGTAAACTAGAGCCTCAACAGTGAAATTTTCAAGCGCCGGAATGTTAGGGGGAGAAAGTGCTTGATAGGGTTATCACTTGGTATGCACCAAAGATGCAAGGTAGTGACCCAGACATGTAGTGGGCATGAGTTCGGAGAAAATATAATGTATACCTGTGTTAAAATAGCACATGTGTGGCCTAGAGGGATTATGTCAAAAACTTTATTGTTTGAAAGCCTCATAATAGAGGCACACCAGTAACTGACAAGATGCTATTTTTAGGCTCACAATACCTAACTGGAGTGGTCTGCCTAGAGAATATTAGGTGAGATATGGGTTAATGTTCAAAGGCTGATAGGCTTACAGAAAATTGCAGGTACTCTAGGCACCAGCAATCCTAGGCGAGAGTCATAAGAGCCTTGCCCGACACACTAGTGCTCAGGACTCCATGCAGCCAAAACTCTCTCTCTATTGCTGAAGATATTCCTATGTTATGTCATGTCATGATATGATGTGTTATGTTGAGAGTTTATAAGCACGCAACTACAGAAAAGGTGTCCTGGTGCTGGGAGAGAAAACAGTTACTACAACAACTTAGATCTACAAAAGCACAAAACTTACAAAAGCATGAATGAGCTCAATCCTAACATTGAATTTATGATTGCATCCCCATATCCGTGGGGTATGTCCCCTGGGCACTGTTTATGATCTCTGAAGTGAGACTTCCTGAGGAAGTCTCACTTCAGAGATCATAAACAGTGCCCAGGGGATGCAATCATAAATTCAATTTATACACTCCGCACTCGGAGAGTGATACCCAGGAGCACGGAGAACTCGATAAACCTCAAGAGCAACTCGGCGCTGTGCACGCACTATACAAACCTAGTTCTCAATCCTAACATTCCCATTTGGAAGAAGAATTATAAACATTATAACCAAGTTTTAAAGCATTTCTAAAATGCAAATGACTAGTGATTTTCCGCAGGGTAATGGGCAGAGTTTTCCATAACTTCTCCGCCACCACGCAAAAAGTCCTACCTCCTGTCCAACAGGAAACAAATTTGGGGAGTGTGAGGAAAAAGGGTGCATAAAGCGAAGGGACCTATTTGGGGTGTACGTCTTCAACCTTTTTCTCAGGCAAACAGGACCAAAATTATGAATAGAGTGGTGTACTATACAAAGAGATTTAAAACCAATCCTTTTAGCCACTGGAAGCCTGCATCAAATGCAAAAACAACAGTTGATTGACAGAATGCAGAACAATGTCATACATTCACCCCAGTACAGAGATCTGGAAGCCTGTGTAGCACACACAGTGGAAAAGAAGATGAGGCATGCCAGTGCAGGCCCAGAGCTAACTTAGCCGCCATAGTCTGCATATGCTGTAATTTATTCAACACGGCCTGAGGAGCACCGAGGAAAGGGAATCACAGTAATCTAGCTGACTAAGAGTAGTAGCCTGAACCACTAACCGTCGAGCTGCTGACTCCTGCAGTAGCACAATTGTTCTGAGAGCCCTCAAGAGGAAAAAACAAGAAGAGGTCAATTGATTAGCCTGCTTTATCTGCCTCAGATTCTTGTCCAAAGAGATATCCAGCTTTTACAGAGACTGAGCTGGGAGAAGGGGATCAGATTCAGAAGGGAGCCAGAATGTAGAAGTAAAGGTCTAGCCAACCTAAATGAAGCCACCCACAAAACCTCGGTTTTGTCAATATTAAAGTTCAGAACACTTATATGGAGCCAGTATGATACTGCGGATATACACTGATGGAATGCTTCTAACGGGGTGTCCCCTGTTTTGTCAAGGGCAATATTGAATTGCCCTCTCAGCTAAGAAGGCTTCCACATCTAGTTGCAATGAAGCAGCGCCATGAGTATCTATTGTGGTTGTTTTTTTTATCATCATAACCACTGCATGTACATGCAACCGAGTTAGAAGTGGCCAGGCAAGGTCAGCATAAGCATCCTATGTTTGAGTGAAGGGAGGGTACGCTTAATGTTAAGACCACTCACAAGACGTGAGGTTAGAAAAAGGATATTGTTTATTCACAGCCTAAAATAACCTCCAAGGTTGAAGAAAATGACTCTCGTCTCAAATGTCTCAGTCAGAAGCAAATTACTCCTGTGGCACCCCATACTACATCCCACCTCTCAGTGCTCTCATATGGAACCAACATCAGGATACAAACCATCCCCTTCCTTGACAATAGTGCTGAACCCACCCATAACAATAAAGGTGCCCTACAAAATAAGATGAAAAGATAAGCAATGAACAATTTAAAAAAGAACATCCCAAATGGAATTATAGGATAGATTAACTTTATATGATTTGTAGCCATGTAGTCACAGAAAGTGTATTGTTAATGCAATATGAACATTTCCATGCTTTCCAAACTTCACCTCCATTCATTTCAATGGTGTTACCTAGAGGTTCCCATACCTGCACAAATACAATCCTGCATGCAACACAGGTACCTTTGCACCATGGTGCAAAAGTGCCTGTGTCAGCGCTCGGATGCCAAAAGGGCACCAGCACAGGGAAACGGCCAGCAATGCACCCTATTGACTTGCAAACTGTGCATTCCTGACCTTTCCCTGTCACGCATTGGAGCGCAGCATGGTGACTTGCTGCACTGCACTGCGTGACAATTGACAAAGTCATATATATGCCCTTTAATTCTGTTCCTAATACCTGGATCAAAGAATAAGTCGGATAATATGATTTACTCAATGTATGAGCTCATAGTATTCCATTACTCTCATTCACAACCAACAAAATCTCATCATCACGACCATGTTTCCTTTCTTCCCACAGTACATTCAGTTTTCTATTTGCCTTCTTGAAATTTGCACGTACAAGAAAAATGTCCTATTTTCCTCCATTTACAACATCTGACGTTGCTGGCAGGGCAGACAGAAGCCATAGCCAAGTGCCCTGTGTTGCCACAGCGATAAGACTTGGCTTTAAGGAATTGTTATCTTTCTACTTACAAGACCAGGCTCCATATACCCTGAGTATTACATTTCATCCTTTTTCTTGCACCCTCCTGGAATTTACTCTTTTAAACCACATTGATGCTAGTATCTGTTTTATCTCTTTGGTTTAAATCCTTCACATATCTGGAAGTACTTTCAATTCTCTTTGCAACTTTAATTGCTTTATCCAAGGTGGGCTCCCTCACACTCAAGCGTTTCCTCTGTATTTTACATATTCTCTGTTATGCCGATCAATTGATTTCAGATTATTTCTTTGAGTAAATGCGTGAATTGACAGGTAGAGAATAAGGTGCCTAATAATGTTACATACTGTTAAATACATTCCCCAGATAGTTGTCACAAGAAAAGAACTTATGACACTCCGCCAACAGAAAAAAGAAATAAGAGAAAAAAGTGATAGCATCAAACAATCCCACCTTATCTAGCCCACCCACCTCCCACACTTCTTGATTCACATCCCCTTATACACCCGGTTTAGGGGTATATTTATGAAGCTTTTGCGCAGCGCGTCACCTCGCTGCACTGCGTGAAAGGGCAGGAATGCACCTTACTTATTAATATGAGGTGCATTCCTGCCCTTTCCCAGCACTGGTGCCCAATGTGCTGCCCTGCGCCAATGCAGGTACCCTTGCACCATGGTGCAAGGGTGCCTGCGTTGTAAGCAGGATTGTTTTTGTGCAGAAAAGGACACCTTCCTGCACAAAAACAATCCTGTGAGGAATATTCCTCTTTCTATGTGTGTTGCAGAAAGCAGCACACATAGAAAGAGGAAGTAACGAGGAGAAATGAAGATATTTCTCCTCGTTATGCCTCACATTGGAAGGTGTAGCATTTTGGCAAATTTCCTACCACCAATGGTAAATCTGGGAATGCGTCAAAATTCATGGGTTTTGGTTGAGAACACCCACGCACTAACCACGGAACATCTCCCTAGGGCAGAGTAACGAGACGCAGCGAGTTGTGCTGCGTTTCATTACTCTGGATTTATCAAGCCATTCAGTGCCACCCAAGGGGGCCTTGCCTGGCTTGATAAATTGCATCTGATGTATTGCGTCACTTTTGCACCACATTGTGTGGTTCAAAAGTGAGGCAAACCCTTGATAAATATGGCCCTTAATCTCCCAATGAAAAAGAAACTGCAGGGATATGTCTGCAGAAGGAGTAAGGTTATCAGACAACTCCATATCATCGGGGAGGGACACTATTACTAGACAATGCTTTGTTCATGTGTTTTCTTTACGGAACACAACATATTAACAGTGTGGGCAGCTCTTAACTAATCAACATGGCGAGAAGATATATAAATAAATCCATACAACCCCTGGTAGTTTACAGACGCTGTAAATATCATGTATAGCTATGTGTTTTTCAAGGATTCCGGGCTCTCTCACATGGGCACGTTGTGTGATCCTGTACCTCAGTTCCCTTATCTGCACATGTTGGAAGGGCTTCGAAAACCGCATAATAAAATGAATGGAAAGGGCATTCGCTCACATTTCCATAAGTGACTCAGACTCAATGGCCGTTAACCAGTTTCCGCATGAGGATATTGTTATTTTTACAACTAAGAGGACATTTTTCAAGCATTTTGACATCTTGATTTTACTTACTTTGGTTTGACTAATATAAATCATAGGAAGCACAGTAAATGTGATCTCCTTTTAAACACCCACACCCCATGTCTTTTCAAGTCTTCAAATCACCCATGTTAACAATCCAAGCATTTCAAATGTCAGTGCATATAGCCCTCGATTGACCAGCATGGCTGGTTGGCAGGCACGCAGGTGCAGCAAAAGTCCCGAAGTTCTAGGAGTGTGAGTCGGCTACCTCCATAGGAGTGAACGGTCTCTCCTCTGTACATCTCTCCATCCCTTCTTTCCCCCTGTCTCATCACCATTTATGACGTGCAAACTCTTGTCTTCGCTCTTCCTGCCCAAACAGCGCCCAGTTGACAGGTCTCCAGGCGCAGTTCACATTAGAATAAAATCATATAGCGCTCAAATGGTCGTGTACTTGCACAGTTCACTCTATAATTACAAACCCTTGCATTGTTAAGAATTTTTTCACAGGGTCTGCGCCTTCACACACGCCCAGGGTATTTGGAGCATTATTATAGCCTTATAGCCCGCCGTAGCGGGCTATACCAGCTGTTAATGGCCCGCTGCAGCGTTAAAGGCCCGAGCCGAAGGCGAGGGACTTTAACAACAGCAGCGGGACATTAACAGCGGTATAGCCCTGCTACGAAGGGCTATAAGGCTATTAGAACATTCTGCCACTAGAGGGCAGAATGTTCTACCAAAACAAAGCCCTTCAGAGAGCGCGAGGGGATTGAAATCCCCTCAGGCTCCCTGAAGTCTTTGTTCACAGCCAGAGCTGTGAACAAAGACAATCATTGGAATGTTGGAGCTCCGGGCTTATACCAGCCAGTATTAGCCCGGAGCGCTCCATTGTCTTCAATGGAGCTTCCAACGTTCCAATGTTCTAATATAGCCTTATAGCCCGCCGTAGCGGGCTATACCAGCTGTTAATGGCCCGCTGCAGCGTTAAAGGCCCGAGCCGAAGGCGAGGGACTTTAACAACAGCAGCGGGACATTAACAGCGGTATAGCCCTGCTACGAAGGGCTATAAGGCTATTAGAACATTCTGCCACTAGAGGGCAGAATGTTCTACCAAAACAAAGCCCTTCAGAGAGCGCGAGGGGATTGAAATCCCCTCAGGCTCCCTGAAGTCTTTGTTCACAGCCAGAGCTGTGAACAAAGACAATCATTGGAATGTTGGAGCTCCGGGCTTATACCAGCCAGTATTAGCCCGGAGCGCTCCATTGTCTTCAATGGAGCTTCCAACGTTCCAATGTTCTAATATAGCCTTATAGCCCGCCGTAGCGGGCTATACCGGCTATTAAAGGCCCGCTGCATCGTTAAAGGCCCGAGCCGAAGGCGAGGGACTTTAACAAAGCAGTGGGACTTTAATAGCCGGTATAGCCCTGCTACGAAGGGTTATAAGGCTATTAGAACATTCTGCCACTAGAGGGCAGAATGTTCTAACAAATAAAACAAAGCCTTCAGGGAGCGCGAGGGGATTCAAATCCCCTCAGGCTCCCTGAAACCTTTGTTCACAGCCAGAGCTGTGAACAAAGACACATTGGAATGTTGGTGCTCCGGGCTTATACCAGCCATTATAAGCCCGGAGCGCTCCATTGTTTTCAATGGAGCTTCCAGCATTCCAATGTTCTAATAATACTTAGGGCCTCATTTATAAAAAAAAGTGTTGCCTCCCTGCTGGAAAACAGCGATGCAACACTTTTCATAACGCCATCCTTGCAACACTATGGCTGCGCTGTATTTACTGTACTATGCTCCATGTCGCAAGGATTTACAGATACGTCTGTAATCCTGACGTATCAGTAGACACAATAATAGCACATTGCTGGAGTGTGTCTGAAAACAGACGTAACTCCAGCAATGTGTAATTTCACAAGGGGCAAGCCCCATGTGAAAGGCACTGTGTCACCCCTTACACCTGCTTCAAACAGGTGTAAGCATTTGACGCACTGACACCGTAGAAGTGTTGCAGTGAAATCTCATAGATTTCTCTACGTCACTTCTATGTGGCTTTCCTGCATCGGAACGCCCACCCAGTATCTGTTATACCTGTCACATGTATAATGTAGCACAGGAGTTTACAAAGTGACGCATCTGCCTAGAAGCCTCACTTTATAAATATGGCGGAGGGTGGCACATTTTTTACGCCGCTGCAGCGTCACAAAAAGTGACGCAACGGCAGCGTAAATGCCTCATAAAAAAGGCCCTTGGTTGGGACAGGTTGGGTGAATAAGGGCCTTGCAATTTTGCACCCTGGACCTCCCTTGGGCCTCTTCCCCAGGCGGTGATGAGAACATCTTATCCAATGTGTGGGCAGTGAGGAGGCCTTAGTTGAGTTCTTATGCTTATTGCATCTGCAGGCACAATGCAGCAAACTCGCTGTTGCGTCCACTTGAGTCGTAGGCCTCCTGAGTTTGTGCACCCACAAATATAAAATCACACATATGAACAACCCAAAGACACACAAAGCCACATGCAAACATACACACTGAAAAAGGCAAACAGTAAGGCATACATGCACCCCACACAAACACACCATAAAATCACACGGCCTGCAAACATATTGTAATTGTATTTATATACTGCTTGCTACCCCTGACGAGGCATTGAAGAGCCTGTTTGTCGAGTCGCACGCTACTCCTGGAGCCCAAAAAGTCTTAGTGAAGGATTAGTTTAGAGAAATATGAGTTAATTCGAGCTGTGGTCATGCAAGTCTGTTAATTGAATAGGATAATGGAGGGATGGATGAGGGAAGAGTCTAAAAAGTGCTATTTGGGAGATCATAGTAGTAAGATGAGGTATGGAATAAGTAAAAAGAGAGATAGAGGAGAGAAGAGTCTCTAAAAATGGATTAGGGAGATCATAGTAGTAAAATGAGGTTTGGGATGAGTCAGACGGTGGAGATAGAGGATATATTGAAATAGGTATAGGGTGAGACAGAGTTGTGCATTGGAGAGAGTCAAAACTTATTTTTTTCTTCTACAGCATGAGTAAAGTAATAAATATATAGATACATAAGTACACTGAGAGGGTATACATGTACAGGGAAGATAATATATCGAGATTTAAAGTTGTATTTTATAAAGTCAGACTTACAAGTGTTGCTGTACTTCAAACTAATTTATTTGGCAATTTTGTATCACTTTATTTTATTTTATATGTTCCTTAGTATTCCAATAGTGAAGCATTTCTAGATAAAAAATTATGATAATAGTTACATATTTTGATAGATGAATACAACAGAGCCCCATAAGAATCTATTTAAGTTATATGAAAATATGCAGTAACCGATATACATGTTAAGAATAGAAGAATGTATATATATGTATATATATATGTGTGTGTGTGTGTGTGTGTATATATATATATATATATATTATCTACTGGCGGTCGCCAGTAGATAGTTATAGTTACAACCTAGTTTCCATAGGAAATCTCAAAATTCTATTTTGAATAACTTTGGCGCCGGCTGACGAATCCTCGCGAAAATTTCAAAACTAATGGGGCGCTCCGTTCAGCTCCTACCCTGAAAGTCTCGGGGTGATTCGTCAAGCGGGGGCCGAGAAAAAGGGGGGGTCCCAAAACGCGGTTTCCCCATGCATTTTTCCATAGGACCTCTAGTCGCAGCTACAGCCCGAACGGCTGAACAGAATTACGTGAAATTTGGCAGAGAGGTAGCCATAAGGTCAAGGAAGTGCCTTTTGCAGGTCTGGTGTAAATCTGTTCAGTATATCCTGAGAAAATAGCATTTAAAAGCATATCGATATCTAATCGCGCGCACCGTGCGCGCACGGTGCGCGCACCCTGCCGTGCGCGAGCGCAATTCTGGTTGTTAGATGTCGGTAAACATTCGAATCGGTCGAAACCAGGAAGTGTCGGCCGCCATTTTGTCTCTCGCAGTCTGAGGGGGTTAAAATAAAAGGTGGAGAACTTGAAAAGGGGGCAGAGTGGACAGTTCCTGACCCCCTAGCCTTGGTCAGGGGGTCACAGGAGGACCCCCAAGGGCAAAAAAAACAATATATTTTTTTTTTTTAAATCTCGAGGTGCGCGCACGCTGCGCGCACGCCGAAAGGTGGGTGCTCGGTGCGCAAAGCGCACCGTGCGCGCACGGTGAAAAACCTGAAAAATAAATAAATACATAACTTAGCATTTAAAAAACCGTATAAATTCACTGAAAAAAACATAGGTTTCACACACGTTATAGTTACGAATTAGCATTTAAAAAACCTTGCAAATTCACTTAAAAAACCATAGGTTTCACACATGTTATAGTTAGCTGGACATTTCACTCGTAAAAAACCAATGAAATTACCCCGATATAGTTAGTGCAGGCAACTATAACTCACGCGACCGCAATCCTCTGCTGATGACGTCAGATATTACATCACTGATGACATGTGTCTTTATGAAAAATAAATATTTGTAATATATGTATAGCTAAAGATTAATGGAAGAAGACATGGGTAAATAAGTGTCTAAATACAGTGATGTAATATCTGACGTCATCAGCAGAGGATTGCGGTCGCGTGAGTTATAGTTGCCTGCACTAACTATAACGGGGGAATTTCAATGGTTTTTTACGAGTGAAATGTCCAGCTAACTATAACGTGTGAAACCTATGGTTTTTTAAGTGAAGATATATATATATATACACACATATTAACCACAAGTAATGTACAAGTTACTTACCTTCGGTAACGATGTATCTGGTAGAGACGATTCTAGCCAGTAGCAAAGTGAGCAAGGGACTCACGTCTGAGGATACCCTGCCAACTTATGGCGAACAAAGCGGTACCCATGAGGCACAGGGTCAGACTGATTTGCATATGGCCATGTCTGAACTGGGGTGGCAGAGTGGGCTAAAGAACGGTGATGGATCAAACCTGGATCTGTTGACTGGGTGTGAGTGTTTGATTGGTTCTGATGCTCCGTCCATCACCACCCCCTTTTGTACCGCTTTGTTCGCCATAAGTTGGCAGGGTATGCTCAGACGTGAGTCCCTTGCTCACTTTGCCACTGGATTCAAGCAAGCCTGGCTGAAGACGGCTGAAATGCCAGAAACCGGTCCTAGGAAGCTTGTTTCCGGTCCAGGGAAGGCATGGCTTGGCAGTTCGGGCTGGACTGTTCCCATGAGGCACAGGGTCAGACTGATTTGCATATGGCCATGTCTGAACTGCGGTGGCGGAGTGGGCTAAAGAACGGTGATGGATCAAACCCAGATCTGTTGACTGGGTGTGAGTGTTTGATTGGTTCTGATGCTCTGTCCATCACCACCCCCTTTTGTACCAATAAATAGAACAAAGCATCCTGCCAGGGAGGGAGTAAAAGAGGGCACCCGCAGAAGACCAAGCTGAAAGGTCCTCGCAGAACGTGGATGAAGGGTGGGCCGTGAAGGAATCTGCGGCTAGAATTGTCTCTACCAGATACATCGTTACCGAAGGTAAGTAACTTGTACATCTGATAGAGACTACTAGCCGCAGATTCCTTAACGTAGAATAGATACCCAAGTCATACCCAGAGGGGAGGAGGGTCTGCGAGAAAACCTCACCAGCTTGGAAGAACAAAAGGCCCCAACAGGGGATGTGTCATGGGGACAGGAAGAACTGCCCAGCCCTCACCAAGCAGAAGGAAGCAAGATCAAGGAGAAGGGAAGGCCAGGATACCACAAGCCTACCCGAGGGGCAAAGGGCGTCCGCCAGAAAACCCGGAGGGACAGGCGGCACCAAAGGGAGAAAAGAACCACATGCAAAATCCAAGGAGAAGAGGTGGAACGGAGGCAGAGCCCGCCACAGAAGAACACACACAGCGAAGGGGACAGCTGAACGGGCATCAGCCCCGAGGCAGGGGACAAGGCAGGAACGGACCACAGCCGATAAGCTACGTGAAAAGGAAGAGACAGTCGCACAAAGCTCCAGCAAAGCAAAAGACAGGAGCACCCGGGTACACGCCGAGGCCCACGGAGGTGGACCATAACGACCAGGCGTGCGCAGCAGGCAGCTGGAAAATACTATGAAGTAGTGTGCCCCGAACAAGCAGAGCACAAGACGAAGACAGGGGCAAGGGAAACCCAGAACAAGCCCCAGAGAAGAACCGTCCCAGTGGCACAACCCGGCCCACGAAGAGTAGTGGGACCGGCCAGAAGATAAAGAGGAGAAGAACCCCCCAATAAGCAGCCGGGGGGGGCGCGAAGCGACCCCCGGGAAGCGAGAAATATGTAGTACAGACCTAAAGCCATCAACCAGAACACAGGAGAACACCAGAAATATCCGAGCCCCCCGGAACACAAGGCAGAGGACCAGGCCGAAACGTCGGATAATAAGAAGGAAACACCAAGACACGACGTTGTAGACGGCATGACAAAAGTCAGTCTGGCGATCCAGAGGCTGAAGAGGGAAGGCAAAACGCACAGAAGCAGATATCCCACAGGAAAAAGGGTAAAATGTACGATAGGCAAGCCCTGTAGAAGAAGGATAGAAACACCATCGAATACTGAGCAGAAGAGAACCTGGAGCAGCGCAAGCTGCGCTAAGGCGGAAGAAAAAAGACCGCACCAAGCGGTATACTGTGACGCCAGGAAAAGCGAGGAACCCGAGAAGGTATCCACACCTGCCCAGCTTAGGACAGAGCTATAAAATAGCCTACAAGTACCCCACCTAGGGCGGGGATACGCCGGTAGGCGTCACCATGCGCTCTACAAACCCCTTTATTATTATTTATTATTATGACACGTCCCAAAACAAAACCGGGGAACACCTCTTAGGGAAACCCGCAGCAGAGGTCAAGAACATAAAAGACCTGTGGGTATTACCACAGGCGGCTTACCAATCAGCCAAAAAATACACAGATGGTCCAAATTGAGGACCTATACAGCTTCACTAAGAGCCAAAAATCACACACCACAAAAGATGAAGGGCTGTACCAGCAGCCAAAAGTACAGAGGAGCCAACTTAAGGACCCTGAAGGCATTCCAAGCCACACACAGCACACAGACGGGCCAACCAAAACACTAGGACCAAAGAGAAAGGTGGGATAAACGCCTCCTATAAGACACCCGAGGACTGACATGCCGAAGCTTACGGAGGGGGAGGAGGACAGAGCCCCGCAAGGAGTCGTTGAATAGCGGAGTCCGCGTGGGTGTTAAATAAAAGAATCCCATCAAAAGGCAGGTCAACAAGGCGCTCCCGAATATTCTCCGGAAAGACGCTATCCCGCAACCAAGCATGGCGGCGGAGGGCCACAGAACTCACCATAGCGCGGGCGAGAGAATCAGAGACATCCACGGCCGAACGGAGAATAAATGCAGCTAACTCCCGACCATCCAGCACATGGTGCCGCAGATCAGCGCGGTCACCTTCGTGGGTGATGCGAGACAGAAGGGACTCCGCAGAATCCCATAGGTCGGAGGTAGCCCTGGCCAACACACAAAGTGTGTTGAGCGAGCGCAGAGCAGCACTAGTGGAAGCAAAATTGTTATGCCCCCAGGAGTCCAACCACCGGGCCTCCTGAGATGGAGGGAGTAACACTGAAGGCAAGGAAGGAAAAACAGTCTGCAGGACAGGGCCCTGGGCAGATGGGTGGGAAAAAAGGCAGACTGGATCATGCGGGGCAGGACGGTGACGGTGGCGGTGGAGGAGCGGCTGAGGGACCAGATCCTCCATAGCAGGACGCCCCCGGGCCCCCAGAAGAGAGTTATGGAGCGAAGCTTCAAATGGAAGAAGCGGCTCCCAGAACCTCCAACAAGTGGTCCGTTGGGAATGGAGCGACCGGGTTGCCCAATTGCAAAATGCCGGTGGCCGTGGAGATGGCCAGGACAAAAGCAACACTCTCCTGCGTAGGGCTTCGTGGGGGGAGAGCATCTCTTCCGTGGGCGAAGGCTTCAAACTAAGCCGCCCATCCCATGCCCTGCTGGAGGAAGAAACGGCCAGCCCCTGGAGGATGGAAGACCCATGGACGAGTGAGGGGCCTGAGGGGTCTCCAGAGAAGGCGGAGAAGCCTGAGGGGCAATCAACTGCAAGGTGCGGGAGAGCGGGTCTGGGGGCTGTGGACTCGGAGACAGCGTAGAACCCGCCCTGGAAGCCGCCGGGGAAAAAGCAACGATGCAGGGTCCAGTCTCCGGTGAAGAGGAGACAAGGAGATGACAATCCTCCGGAGAGGAAGGGACATCCGGAGAAGAGTTGACGATCCGACGTCGGGACGGTGCCGGGGAGTCCGCCATGGGCCCCGGTGTGTCCACGATCGGCGCTGAAGTGTGCACCAGGGGTGCCGAGTCGACCTCCACCACCACGTGCCTCATAGGAGAAAGGGGCGGGGTCGGAGCCGAAGCGGCCAATGAACGGTGCCAAAAAGGCACCGGCTCGACCCCCGACAAGGCAGCCGAATGCGCAGAGGACCGAGAGGGACTCGGGCAGAGCCGTGAGGCCCGGCGACCTCCTGCGACACCACAAGGAGCCCCGCGGGGTTTTGCGGTGAGGTAGGGCCGCCATGGGTCAAAGAGGGGAACCCCGTAGGGCCACACCTCGACGACACCATGCCTCCAAAACCTGAAGCCGAACTCATCGCCCCCGACGAGTCCGCAGATGGCCCCGCGCTTGGCAAGGGATCCGCAGACGTCTCAGGAAGAGGAGGGGGGCCCAACGAAGCCTGCAGAGCCGTAGCGTAGGCCTTCATTTGGGCCCTTGTCGCCCCAGTGCCAGGAAACAGCAGATAGGGTGGCGACGGGCGAGGGCGCACGTCCCAAGAGGAACCCGCGCCCTCTGCAGAATGAGGACAGGGCCTCGGTGGCAAGCTGCTGGACTTATCAGCGGGTAAACGACGCCCGTGGGTCTCGGTGAAGGACGATGCCGCAGCCGGAATCTGCTGCTTCTGGACCCTTCCGAGGTAGGGGACGGACGCTGTGACGAGACCGATCTGGACAAGCGGGCCGAAAGCAATTTCATCCGGCGCTCCCGCCGGGTCTTCGGCTTGAGATGCTGACAAGCGTCGGAGTCCGTAGAATCATGGTGCTCGCCCAAACACCACATACAAATAGGGTGAAGGTCCGTCGCTGACATCTGACGCGCACAAGAAGCACACGTCTTGAAACTCGAAGGCATTGCACACTGTTCCCAACGCAAAGGCATTCAAAGAGGCCTGAAAACAGATCAAGGCAACTCACTCCAGATCCGCGTTGTACGCGGTAAAGAAGGAAACGGACGTCAGCGCACTAGGGTGGGACTTATGTGACCTCGCTGACGTCACGTCCGCGAACGACGTCAGGGTGGAGTCACGTGGTGCTGCCCCCCGGTGCGCAGAGATACTGTGGCAAAAGAAAATCCGGATCCAGTCTCTCGCCTGGGGATAATTCTACGTTAAGGAATCTGCGGCTAGTAGTCTCTATCAGATATATACATTTGTTAAGTAGACCTAAGGATATCTATATATTTTAAAAATCATAATTTGCAAAGAAATACACATATCTAGATACAAACATATAATCAAATTCTAAAAGTTTATATACATAAGGATATGCTGTACATTAGAGTTTGAGTATGGTGGTTAGGTAGGAAAGAGCCAACTCTTGGGTAGCTCTCTGAAGATAAGATAGTTATCCGTGGATCTTATGTTTGGGGGTAATGAAGTCCATAGTGTGGCTGCTTGAACAGAGAAAGATGTATCACCTTTGGATTGTTTCTTGTATAGTGGGATTTTAAGGTGAGGTGCCAATCTCGAGCGGAGGTTCCTTTGATAAATATATTTGGTGATTTCACTCCTGGTGAAAAGCAGACCTGTTCCTTGTATTGCTTTGTGGGTGATACAAAGCAGATTAAAGGTGGATCTTGTGGCAACCAGAACCCAATGTAGGGCCCTCAAGGCAGGGGAGATTTGAGCTTGTGGCTTTGTGCTTCTCCCCTAAACATAGTGACATTGGTGTATACTCAGTTAGCATATTTAGTCTACTTATAAGTCCCTTGTAAAGTGGTA
Organism: Triturus cristatus; assembly: GCF_964204655.1. Classification (NCBI taxonomy): domain Eukaryota; kingdom Metazoa; phylum Chordata; class Amphibia; order Caudata; family Salamandridae; genus Triturus; species Triturus cristatus. The sequence continues at coordinate 744,036,597 of NC_140589.1, read as the reverse complement.
TAACATAACTTGGCCTGCAGCACTGGTTGTGTCACCCACACAAGTAGCCTTTCAAACCAGTCTCAGGCCTGCTACGGCAAGGCCTGTGTGTGCAGTTTACTGCCACTTTGACTTGGCATTTAAAACTACTTTCTAAGCCATAAATTTCAATTTTATCACACATACGTCACTCCTAAGGTAGGCCATAGGTAGCCCTAAGGGCAGGGTGCTGTGTTCATAAAAGGTAGGACATGTACTGTTACGTTTTACATGTCCTGGTAGTGACAAACAGCTAAGTTTGTTTTTCACTACTGTAAGGCCTACTCTTCTCATAGGCTAGCATTGGGAATTAATTAAAACACTTTTAAGATGTAATTTTATGTCAAGGCAAGGAGGCCAACATTATGCATAACAGCGTTATTGCTCACATAAACAGCAGCAACAAACATAGGTCATAGTTTAGAACTTTCAAAACACTCTAGAACTTTGAACTTGCATACAGCCTTAGAGCCAGTAGACATCTTCCTCTTTTGTTGCTGCTCATACAAAGATAAGTTCTGTTTTACATAAGCTTAAGGGTATTTGTCAGTTAATGTTGAATAAGTGATAGGAAAAATTGTATTTTGAGGGTTTTGAAGCAGAATGAACGGAGTTTTGATTGGATGAATGCTAGGTGAATGAATGATTTATAAATTATAGGAAAAAGGTTTTAGTCATTGTTTTTTGCCTTATTTGATAAAGTCATGGGCTTGAGTGTATGGTATGGTTGAGGGAAGGCCGTGATATTAAGATAAGGTGAGTAATTATGTATTGTCGGGCGTCCAATTTCAGGATATAGTTAAATAAGGGTTTATCGGTTGGTGCACATGGGGAAGCAGGTACCGTTGACCAAGGCATTATTTATCATTCGCCTCATGGGAGACTCGTAATGGGATGTCAGGTTCAAGCCTCGTATGTGCACGATGAGAGGAAGCGTTTTGGGTCAGGTGCGCGTGAGCTGTGACACACACTAGAGTTGATCAGCAAGGGCGGCTGTTCGCGTTATGTCGGGCAGTCATCTTAAGGGAATAAGATGATTGTGTGTAATGTTTTTGGTCAAGTGGGGCACCCATGCGGCGGCCATTTTAAAAGGTTGGGAAATAGGAATAGGATACTGTTGTATAACGAGCAGCCATTTTATGGGTTGAACGCGAGGCTGAGTGAGGTGGAATTGCTGGTTCAGCAGTTGATTTCAGTCAGCTGTTCGAGTGTAAGAGAAGAGGTTGCCAGTTGAGGAGTATTGTTTGGCAAACAGGCAAATCTTGATTTTTTTAGAATAAAAGTGAGGTTTTAAGATGGATCAAAGAGAAGGGTCACGTTTGGAGAATAAGATGAAGGAATACATGGAAAAAATGTTTGGTGATTTGACATTAAGGTTGGATGATAAAGTTAAGATTTGAGTAGAAGGGAGACTAATGGAACAAGGAAGTAGAGATAAAGGAGTTGAGGATAGGTACTGGTCTACAGAGGATGTGGAACCAGGTGTCAGTGGGACAAGTGAAGGAGGAGTTTTAAGGAGACTCAGAAGAGAAAGAACTTGGTAGTACAAAAAGAGAAAAAACTAAAAGAAAAAAGGGATCTGGGCAAAAGGCACAAGAGGTGGAATTGGCTATAAAGGCCAGAGGGAAAGCTATATAGACTGATAAGAGAAAGCACAATGCGGTGTCATGTGTTGAGTCGTCCACAAGTGGTGATGTAGAATTGCCGTGCTCTTCAGATTTAGAAGAGTCGGAGCATGAGGAGTAGGGGTGTAAAAGAAGGATAGGAAAGTTAAGGCGGAGGTTGGTGATATTGTTGATCCGTTAGGTGAGGAAATGTTCTATCCACTTTTAATACAGCATCCATTGTCTCCTCAGTGGACGTCTGCAGATCATGTGGTGCAGTATGTAAGCTACTGGATTAGGAGGGAGATTCCTAAAGAAGTGCGAACACAACTTAGGTCTGAGTGCCCGAGGCCAACCCTGCAGACTAAAGTGGCTTATACACCTCAACTGGACCCAAAGGTGTTAAGTTTCCAGAATAAGATGTGTTGGGGCCCAAGGAAGGGTCAAGCAAAAGAATTGAAGGGTGCCAACACAGGTTATTGGATATGTTGGGGCCCCTAACAAAGGTTTTTGAAATGTGTGAGGAGACACACGTAAATAATACAGGGGTCAACGTTGAGGAGCTGTGCCAGTGGGTGCAGAGGGCCATTTGCCTATTGGGCAATTTTAGTACCTCTCTTTGTATAGGGAGACAGAAAAGTAAATTAATGAAAATTGACCCTAAATTAGCTGAGTTGTCCTGTAAAGAATTTGGGGAAGAAAGTGAAGGGTTGCTATTTGGCACCGAATTTGTTAAAGATATGTCTTGTTATATGGGGACATTTAATTCACTTCAGAAAGTTCAGAAGGACAGGAGCAGAGTTTTTGGCACTGGGGGGGTCGATTCCCCAGCCGCGGACAGGAGATTACTTGTGTATCATTTACACAAGGCTTTAGACCGTATGGTTTCGGATATAGGGGTAGATCTGAACAGGGCGGATTTTATCGGCAAAGGTTGAGAACAGGGGCAAGGGGCTCGCGAGTTGAGAGAAGAAGAAGAGAAGCAGGTGAGTTTAAAACAAGACCCGTTGTGTATCCAAGTAAGACTGGAGAGCAGAATATCTCAGTTTTTGGATTGATGGAAAGAAATTACTCAGTATCCTTGGGTTATAGAGACTGTGCAAGGATACTGAGATTTTGTACAGGAGCCAGTACAAGGGGTTGTCTGAAGGTGTTGCATTTCGCAAAACAAACAGGAATTGTTAGTGACTCAAGAAAAGGAGGCACTTTTAAAGAAGGGAGCTATGGAAGAGGCAGGGGAAACTCCAACATGTTTCCTAAGCAACATTTTTTGGGTGGAAAAGAAAGACAAGGGGATGAGGCCCACTATAAATTTGAAGGAGTTAAAAGATTGGGTAAGCTACAATCACTACAAGATGGAAGGGATTCACATGCTGAGATATTTGTTAAGAAAAGGAAAATGGTTTACAAGGTTGGACTTGAAGGATGCTTACCCAATGGTTCCAGTGTGTGTAGAGTACAGCAATTATATCTCCAGTTTCGATGGGAAAGGAGACGTTGGAGGTTCAAAAGTCTCCACTGTGCAACGCTGTGTTTTTTTTAAAAAAAATCTTGTGCTGTGCGCTGCGTGTTGTGTTACTGTTGTGTTACTGTCAGCTTCTTGTAAACTCTGCACACGCTCGCTTACCTGTTCTGTTTTAAAATCTAAAGTGCATACCTTGCGCATTGTGCACCTGGCATTACTGACATCCTTGTCATTCCGCTCTACTCCCACCTCAGTTCCCCTCCTGGCCGGATTCCCTCCTCGCTCGGGAGACCTGCCATTGGGTTGAGCCGAGGGTGGCCGCCATCTTGGAAGAAGGCAGGGGTAGCGCTCTAGTTGCGGCTGCCTCCCGCCCTCCCGGACTACTTAATCTTCCCTCAATCACTCCCGCACAGATTACTTGTGTGAACACCCCTGAGGCGGAAGCCGGGGGCCGTGTGAGTGCAACGCTGTGTTTTTAAAAAAAAAAATCTTGTGCTGTGTGCTGCGTGTTGTGTTACTGTCAGCTTCTTGTAAACTCTGCACACGCTCGCTTACCTGTTCTGTTTTAAAATCTAAAGCGCATACCTTGCGCATTGTGCACCTGGCATTACTGACATCCTTGTCATTCCGCTCTACTCCCACCTCAGTTCCCCTCCTGGCCGGATTCCCTCCTCGCTCGGGAGACCTGCCATTGGGTTGAGTCGAGGGTGGCCGCCATCTTGGGAGAAGGCATGGGTAGCGCTCTAGTTGCGGCTGCCTCCCGCCCTCCCGGACTACTTAATCTTCCCTCAATCACTCCCGCACAGATTACTTGTGTGAACACCCCTGAGGCGGAAGCCGGGGCCGTGTGAGTGCAACGCTGTGTTTTTTTTTAAAAAAATCTTGTGCTGTGTGCTGCGTGTTGTGTTACTGTCAGCTTCTTGTAAACTCTGCACACGCTCGCTTACCTGTTCTGTTTTAAAATCTAAAGCGCATACCTTGCGCATTGTGCACCTGGCATTACTGACATCCTTGTCATTCCGCTCTACTCCCACCTCAGTTCCCCTCCTGGCCGGATTCCCTTCTCGCTCGGGAGACCTGCCATTGGGTTGAGTCGAGGGTGGCCGCCATCTTGGGAGAAGGCAGGGGTAGTGCTCTAGTTGCGGCTGCCTCCCGCCCTCCCGGACTACTTAATCTTCCCTCAATCACTCCCGCACAGATTACTTGTGTGAACACCCCTGAGGCAGAAGCCGGGGGCCGTGTGAGTGCAACGCTGTGTTTTAAAAAAAAAAAAATCTTGTGCTGTGCGCTGCGTGTTGTGTTACTGTCAGCTTCTTGTAAACTCTGCACATGCTCGCTTACCTGTTCTGTTTTCAAATCTAAAGCGCATACCTTGCGCATTGTGCACCTGGCATTACTGACATCCTTGTCATTCCGCTCTACTCCCACCTCAGTTCCCCTCCTGGCCGGATTCCCTCCTCGCTTGGGAGACCTGCCATTGGGTTGAGCCGAGGGTGGCCGCCATCTTGGGAGAAGGCAGGGGTAGCGCTCTAGTTGCGGCTGCCTCCCACCCTCCTCTCCTCCCATAAAATGATCACTGCTCCCAGACGGCGCAGCGGGCGGGCGCAGCGGGCGCGCCGAAGGCGCGCCAAAGGCAAGCTTGTCTGCGCCCGTCCGCGACCGGCCGGGACCAGGGGCCACGAACTCTGCCCCTATCATTAGGTATTCCTCCAGCCAGCTTCTCACTCTTCATGGTACCTGGCCCCTTATTCCCTCTACGCTCAGCCGCATCCAGGCACTCAACATTGCCACTTCTCTCTTGCCTAGTCAACCACTACCCGTTTCCCTTGCACATTCCCCCCCGCTCTCTTGCTCCCCGACGGCGGCTGCCGCCTACCTTCTCAATACTCGTTCAGCTGGCAGGCATCAGTTGGAACTCTATAATCTTCTTAATACCGAGTTACCCGATTTTTTATTTCTGACAGAAACTTGGTTCTCCGCTGATTCCCAGACCGATGTCTTATCCGCTCTACCTGATTCTTATTACATTCTACGAGCTGACCGCCCAGATGGGAAAGTCGGTGGGGGTGTAGCATTGATAATTCGTTCCACCCTCCAGTTCTAGCCCCTACCCTTCCCTCCCATACCTAAAATCGATTACATTGTGGCCCGCTCGGTGAATATTTCCATCCCTCTCACCATAGTCCTTGTCTACTGTCCTCCTCAAGTAATGCCCCACTTTCTACCTGCTCTGCAAGAACTCTTGGCTACTCTTGTAATCAACAATACGTCAGTTCTTCTGCTGGGTGATTTCAATTATTGGCCTGGCGATCCGAAAGAAGATCTGGCTTCCAAAGACTTCTCTGACACCCTTCGCTGCCTCAATTTTATCCCTCACATTCATGTCCCTACCCACACCCACGGCCATATTCTTGACCAGATCTGGTCAGCAAATCGGACCCTTTCCCCAACCACTATTCTCCCTTGCACCTGGTCAGACCACTCGCTTATCTCTTTTTCCATCGATTTAGCAGTCACTGATAAATCCTCCCTTCCTAAGAATGTTTCTGCGCGTAACTGGAACCGGGTAGATTTCAACTCCCTCCATTCTTCGTTGAGGACCACCTCCCCGGACTTATCTGTTCTTCCCCTCGACCTTCAAGCAGACACCATTAACACCTGGTTCTCTACCTCTTGTGACCGGATAGCTCCGCTCAGGACGTTCAAAGCTTGTCGCCTCCACGAAGCCAATAAATGGTTCTCGAGTGACCTCAAAACCCTCAAACTAGCTCTCCGCCAGTCTGAGCACCAGGGGAGACGCAACTATTGCCCTTCCCTGAGGGATCAATATAGGTCTCTCCTCAACAACTATAAGAGAGCTATTCTCTTGGCGAAATCAGAATATTTCTCGGGTAAGATCCTATCAGCAGCTAACAAGCCCAAGGAAATTTTCTCAGTTGTTCATAACCTAGCCCTATCAGATCGAGTCAATCTTCACCCTACTTCTTCTCTTTCTCTCTGTCTTTCTCTCAACGACTACTTCTTTGAGAAAATTGCTAACATTAAGCGGAACATCCCCTCACCGTCTTCCTACCCTCCCCCCTTCTCCCCCCCTCTGCTTTCTTCCCTCACCCATTTCCCACCTATTTCCAAAGAATCTTTCTTGGCTCTGCTCAGGAAAGTCAAATCAGGCTCGCCTGCTGATTTTGCCCCAGCTCGAATCCTCACGGAGTTATTTGTTGGCTGCCCCGACACCCCTTTGTCCTTTATTAACCTATCTATTTCTCTGGGAACAGTTCCTCCACAGTTCAAATCAGCCACTGTCATCCCCATTCTAAAAAAGCCTGGCTCTGATCCAACCCTCCCTGTTAATTTTAGGCCTATCTCTTTGCTCCCCTACTTAGGCAAGATCCTAGAGAGCCATATAACCTCCTGCCTGTCAACATACATCGAGGACAACCAGTTGCTGGCCTCCCATCAAGCGGGTTTCCGCCCGGCTCATTGAACCAAAACTGTGGTCCTCTCTGTCCTCGACGAGCTTAAGAGTAAGACGGACTCCAACTGCCCCCAAGCCCTGGTGCTCCTTGATTTGTCCGCTGCCTTTGACACGGTCGATCATTCCATCCTTCTGGACCGTGTCAGGGCGGCGGGCATCCAGGGCACCGCCCTCTCATGGCTCACGTCATTTCTTCAAGGCCGGTCACAGGCTGTCCAGCTCTCTGGTTTCTCTGCCCCGTTTCGCACAGTCTCTTGTGGGGTCCCACAGGGCTCCTCTCTTTCTCCCCTTCTCTTCAACCTTTACATCTACCCCCTTATTGTCTCCTTGCTTAGAATGGAGGTATCCAACTATGCGGATGACCTTCAACTTATATTCAATCTCTCCTCTTCTACTGATTCTCTTCCCAAATTTCAAACCACTCTCACATTTATTTCTGATTGGATGAGTCAAAATCATTTGAAACTCAATCCTGACAAAACTGAGCTGATCTTAACTGGCGGCTCTTCCAGCCCCAGGTCATCTGCTTTTTGGCCTGCCAGCTTTGATCCCCCCCGGCTCCTTCTACATCAGTTAGAACCCTTGGGATCAAAATCAGCCAGGACCTTTCCATACGCCCTCAGATCAGCTCCGTTGTGTCTTCCTGCTTCTTATCCCTACGGATCATCCGTAAGATTTGCCGTTTTTTTACTTTTGATGCCCTTAAAATCATTATCTTAGCCATGGTCCTTTCCCGGTTAGACTATGGGAATTGCCTGTATGTTGGCATTCCTGCCTATGAGCTGCGGCACCTTCAGACCATTCAAAATCAGGCGGCTCGCCTAATTCATCGGCTTCCCAAATTCCACCATTCCTCTCTTCTTCTAAAAACCCTTCACTGGCTTCCTATTCTGTATCGTACCCTCTTCAAAATGGGATGCATAGTTTTCATGGCTCGTGCTCGCACAGCCCCCCCTTTTCATTAATTCCATGGTCTCTCACTACCTTCCTAGCCGTCATCTTCGCTCCTCCAGTCAGGCTCTCCTCACTGTCCCCCGATTTCGCAAGTCTCGAGCAGGTGGTGCTAGGTTCTCCTCCCTTGCCCCTCGCTTCTGGAATCGTCTCCCTCTCACCATTCGATTAATCCCCTCCTACCTACATTTCCGGGAAGCGCTCAAGACTCACTTGTTCGCCCAGGTGTTCCCCTCCACTTAAACCTCCCTTGTTCCGCCTCTAGTAATCCCTTAGCGCCAGGAAACCGCCCGGTCACAGTGCGCTCTACAAATGCTTTTAACTTCAACTTCAACTTCCTGTTTGGCCTGACTTCAGCACGTTGGTGTTTTAGAACGGTCATGTGGCCAGTGATGGCGTAGTTAAGGTCGAGAGGAGTGCGTCTGATTGTTTATCTGGGTGATGTGTTGATTATGGCGGAAAGGGAGAGTTTGGCTGTGGAGCAGACAGAATTGGCAGTATGAGTACTGGAGGACTTGGGCTTTGTGGTGAACAGAGCGAAGTCATGTTTGAAGCCTTTTCAGAGGATGAAGTTTATAGGCTTTCATATTTTGACATTGGAGAGTGTGTTGAAGTTGCCTATGAAGAAGGTGAGGAAAATACGCAAGGAATTGAGGATAGTGAAGGAAAAGGAGTGGTTTTCATTACGGCAAGTGGCAAGGTTGTTACGACTGTTATCAGTGTAAATTCAGGCGATTTTCCCAGCACCTCTGCAGTACGGGGCTCTGCAAAGGTTTAAGAGATGTCATATACGTTTGGGAGCAAAGTATTCTCAAAGAATAAGGATGAGTCAGGAAGGGTTGCAGAAAGTGGAGTGGTGGTTGGTGAATATGGAAGGATGGAATGGGAGAGCAATTTTCGGGGAAGTTCCAGAGGTAGTCAGAGTCAGATACGAGCCTGTACGGGGAGCCAGGTGTGGTACAGTGATGACAGGAGGACGATGGTCAGGAGAGGAGCGAGAGATGCACATCAATTGCTTAGAACTGTTATCCGGATCTTTTGCAGTGAAGAGTTTTGTGAAGGATCAGATGAAGTGTTGCGTTTTGTTAAAGATGGACAATGTTTCGGCGGTTCATTATGTCACAAGCTTGGGAGGTCCTCAGTCCAGGATATTGGCGAAATCGGCAAAAGAGTTTTGGATGTATTGTTTGAACAGAGGGGTTATGGTGCAGACATAATACATTCCAGGAAACAGCAATGTGGAAGCAGATTGTGGTTCAAGGAGTCTGAAGGATGCACGCAGTTGAAAGTATGAGAGAGAGGTGTTTCAGAGGTTGGACAGGATGTAGGGACCATTGGAGATAAATCTGCTTGCGGGCAGGTTGAATGCTCTAATGCAGAATTATTACCGTTGGAAGCCAGATCCGGAGGCTTTGGCAGATGATGCATTTCTACAGGATTGGGAGAATGGGAGGTTGTATACATTTCCCCCATTCTCATTGATTCAGAGGGTTCTCATGAAGGTCAGGAGGGCCAAGTCGGAGTTGGTGTTGATTACGCCATTGTGGCAGGCGCAGGTTTGGTTTCCGAATGTGACGAGCTTGTTAATAGACAATCAAGTATGGTTGCCAAATTATCCTCAGTTGTTGGTGGCTGCACAAGGGAATTATCACAGCATGTTTATATAGGGTCAGTTGGAATTGATAAGTTGGAGGATTTTAGGAGAGATTGGCAGGTGTCTGGATTATTGGAAGAGGCACTGGCGCTCATTAATGTATCCTGGTCACAAGGAACAGCGAAGTGGCACAGGACTGCATGCGGGAGATGATAGAGTTAGTGTACTTCAAGGGCTTTGGATACTATATCTGCACCTATAGTGGAGGTGGTGAATCATCTGTCAGAGTTGTTTAGGGAAGGATTGGCATACAGTTCAGTGAATATGAGCAGATTAACAATTTATGCTGGCATGTGTTGGTGGATGGAATGCCTGTGGGGCAACATGCGTTGGTAAAAAGAATTGTAAAGAGTGTAAGAATGGAATTTCCACCTAAGGCTAAGTATGAGGTGTTGTGGAAGTGTCACATGTGTTGAAGGAGGTGGAAAGTTGGGGACAAAATGGTGTTTTGTCATTAAAGATGCTGTCTTGGAAGTTGGCTGTGTTGTTATGTTTGGATTCATTCAGGAGTGTGTCAGATAGTGAATTCTAGGAGTTTTCAATCTAAGGGTGTATGTTTTGAGTTGGACAATATTTTATCCTAGTATGAATGGTCATGAGAGGATGTGTGTAGTGCATTGTTTAAATGAGTATGAGTAGAGGACAAATGGTTTGAAACAGCAAGGGTGTACCCAGTTGCTAGTTTCTTTTAGGCAGCCTTATCAGCCGATGTCCTTGCCTACATTGGCAAGATGGGTGAAGGAGGTTATGAAGTTGGCGGGAATTGATGAAAACGTTTATGGAGCGCATTTAGTTAGTGGAGCAATGGCAAGAAAGGTTTTTTTTTACAGGAGGTAGTCTTAGTCAAATCATAAAGGCAGCCATTGGTCTAGTGAGTCTACATTTAAGAGTTTTTATTTCAAGTCAGTGGAAAATGTTGTAGGGAAAGTTTTTGATGGGCTTTGACCATGCATAATATTGGCCTCCGTGCCTTGAGATAAAATGCGAATTTTCCACTGTTTTAATGGGAAGAAAATCATTATTTTATTAAAGACACAGAAAGTAATATTATCCCTCCCATGATGTTCCCTTCCCAGTTGATGTGTTTATGGTTGTTTTTTAAAGGGTAAAGTTGAAAAGAAAGTCGGAGAGGTATGACAACCATGGCGAAAGAGAAATATCTACAGTTGGATTTGAAGGAGTTAAGAAAGACTATAAAAAACCTAATCTCAGCACCCAAGGACGACTCTGCCAACTCGACCCAAGATTTCTGTAACACTCTTGCTCACTTTTTTCAGTCTAAGGTGGACCAAATATATCACCAGTTCACCACGCACAGTTCAGTTACCAAGAACGCTCCACTTGCACTTTCAAGCAATTTGACTTTCTTACTCACATTATTAGTCCATTGCCAACTGACGTGTTTAATCAGATGTTATCACAAGGGCATTTTCCTTTAATATGGAAACAGGCTTGTGTTCTGCCTCTTTTAAAAAAAGTTAATTTGGATATAACTGATCCTGCTAACTACCATCCCATTGCTCGACTCCCCGTTCCTGCTAAAATGTTTGAGAAACTACTAAATACTGAACTCTCCACTTTTATCACTGAAAACGATATCTTGGATCAGAGTCAGTTTGGTTTTAGAATGGGACACAACACAGAGACGGCGTTAATAAAAACCACTGAGGAGATTCGAAAAACATTAGACGGCGTGGGGTCGGCAGCCCTTGCTCTCCTCGACCTGTCCACGGCGTTTGACACCGTGGACCATTCGCCCTTGGTCAAACGATTAAAAACCATTGGGATAGGAGGAAGGGCCCTTTCCCTCTTAAAATCATTTCTTTTGGACCGAACACAAACTGTGCAAGTGGGCAAGTTTAAATCAGCACCCTTCATCCTGCCATGTGGAGTGCCGCAGGGGTGCTCTTTGAGCCCCACGCTTTTTAACATTTATGTTTCTGAATTGGCCCCTCTGATTAGAAGTTTTAACTTATGTCCAACCTCCTACACCGACGACACTCAGTTGGTCATCTCAGCAGTGGATAAGGACAGCAACTATTCAACCAAACTCCATGATTGTATGGTTTCTCTGAGTGATTGGATGGGCAGGCACTGTCTCATGCTGAACTCAGGAAGAACGGAGGTGGTGCTATTTGGGAACCTCTCCCCTCAATGGTCAACAGTAGGGTGGCCAGACACACTGGGCATGACTCCTACTCCAGTGGCTAAGGCCAAGAATGTGGGGGTTATTATAAATGATAAAATCAACATGAAGTCTCAAGTCTCTAGGGTGGTTTCCTCTGCTTTTCTTACTATGAAAATGCTACGGAAAATCCTGCCTTTCATTCCAATAAATACTAGAAAAATTGTGATGACCTCTCTTGTATTATCTAAACTGGACTATTGTAATGGATTGTATATCAATCTACAATCCAACCTACTTAGAAGGTTGCAGGCAGTACAAAACGCTGCAGCTAGACTGGTCCTGGATGCCCCTAAATATCAGTCTATTACTGCAGGCATTCGGGAACTGCACTGGCTACCAGTCGGCCAGAGGATCAAATTCAAAGCTCTTTCCACGGCCTTTAAGGCCCTGCATGGAGAAGGCCCACGTTTTTTGAAGGACCTTTTCTATTGGGACTCTCCTAACAGAGTGCCTCACTCAGCCAATGCCTTCCTTATGCTCACCCCCAGAATTAAAAAGACTAATTGGGGGGGAAGGAGTTTCAGTTACAACACTATTAAGGAGTGGAATGCACTTCCGTTACCTCTTAGGAAATCGTCGTCCCTGTTTGAGTTCAGGAAACTACTCAAAACATGGCATTTCAGAAATTAGTTTTCCTATCACATTTCTGGGCATAGTTTTGGAGACCATGAGCGCCTAGACACCTTCGGGTAGTAGTGCGCATAATAAATTGTTGTAACATAACATAACATAGTTATTTGCAGCAAGTAAAGAGGAAGATGGCTGCTGGTTCTAAGGCTATGTGCATGTTCAAAGTTCTAGAGTGTTTTGAAAGTTCTAAACTGTGGCTTATGTTTGTTGCTGCTGTGTATGGGAGCAATAATGGTGTTATGCATAACATTACCCTCCGTGTCTTTAATAAAATCATGATTTTCTTCCCATTAAAACTGAAAAATATGCATTCCTGTTTAGAAAGGAATAGCATCATCATGCATGTTTCATATCTTTGAAATGGTAATGATAAATACTCTTTACTGGTAAAGTTGGATTTAACATAACATTCTTAGAATGTGCCTTGCAGCCTGCCTCCAATACACGTCTGGGAGGGGTGACAGCTACTCTTTGTGCATTCCCTCTAGAAAGCCACCCACACAGGAAGGGTGGTTTTGACAGAGAATTCATCTGCATTCTCATAGCTCTTCCTGGGCAGGAAGAGGGAGGGAGAGCTGACACTTACACCAGAATAGGCAGTGCCATGTGTCCCTCAGAAAAGGGCTGATTACCCTCTTTTTGTAGTCTCAAGCCCTGGCTGGGATAAAAGGGGGACCTATGCACTTCAAGAGCTTGTTCTGAAGTTACCCCACTTCCAAGGCACAACTGGGTATCAGTACAGGGGCTCTAACCCTGCCAAGACAGTATGCTACTGGACCTGTGAAGAACCCTGCCAGAGCTATTGGACCTGTGAAGAACTCTTGCAGAAGTAGACTGCTGTGCCACAAGGATTGCCACTTTGCCTGACTGCTGCTCTGAAAGTACTGTTTCTGCTTTGCTGAGCTGCCATGCAGATCTCTGCCCTGCTGAGGACAAGAACTGGACCCATGTCACTTGAACCCAGAGTGACTCCAAGGTCTTTCCCCCTGTTCTGCAGACTCAGGGCCATCAAAGACTTCCTGCAACTCTGCAACAGGACCTGGACTCTGCCATCTGTGAGTCCTGCCAAAAGGTGCCAATCCAGTCCTGGGTACTCGAAAGGTGATTTCTGATGTCCAGTACCATCAGAATCAATGCCGTGCCGACTTTGCGCTGATCGAAACCGGCACAGTGACGATCCGAGGACATGCTGCCTGAGTGGCTGAACGACAATGAAGGACCCGGCCATGAGGCTTGGCGACAACGCACCGACCCGACTGTCTGAATTGAAACTGACACATCGAGACTTCGACGTTGATGCTTTACCCCATCCAAGGTACTTTATCAGCGGGAGCAGTGTGAGTCCTGTAGCCGGCCTGCCCTCCATCACGGTCAGCCGGAACTTTGGATTTGCCCTGGTCAAGTGCAACCTCAAGTAACCCCTTAGTGCTATTGACTTCTAAGCACTACTTTTTGATTTAATCTTTAAAAATTCATAACTTCAGTCTACTTATTGGCTTTTTGTCATTTTGGTCTTGTTTAGTCATACAATTGTTCTTTATTTTACTAAGCCTGTGAGGAGTATTTTTGTGGTGTGTGTGTTGCACATATACATTACACATTGCCTCTTTAGATAAGCCTGACTGCTCTGTACCAAGCTAACAGAGGGTGGGCACGGGTTATCTTTTAGTGTGTATCTAGCTTACCCTGACTAGGGTTGTTGTCTCTACTTAGATGGGGTGCATACCTCTGCCAACTAGAGACCCAATTTCTAACATCAGTGATTAGCGGTGAGGATAGGACTTGTGTTTGTGCAATACCATATAGTAACTCATTGTTCACTATAACTCCTTACTAATACCAATTCAAGCCTTTTTCAATTCTCCCTAATTGGCTATTTGATATTTCTGCAAGAACCATGTCTCACTCTGGAAAAGCAGCACCTGCACTATGATTTTGAGCCGGCCACTTTACAATCTTACACTGCGCTCCAACTGAAGGATTTCTGTAAGGACTTTCAAGTGTCTACAAGAGGTTTCACCATGAAGGTAAAGCTACAGTAGGCTTTGGGAGCCTGAGTGGAGACCCAGGAAGCAGAGGATGACCATCCAGGGGAGTAAGATCAGGAAATTCCTGAGGAGGAGGATGACCTAACAATCAAAATGGACACCCCCTGTGTCCTGAAATGCACCCTCTTCAACGAAAGGTCCTTGGTTACACATAGCCTTGAAATCGTCTCTCTCATTGAAGATGAAAAATGTCACGTAGTGTTCATCACCGAATCATGGACAGATCAGGCGTCTGGACCAGACTTAGTAAAAGCCACACCCCCAGACTATCTATGTTACACGCTAAATAGACAAAAGAAGAAAGGGGGAGGGATAGTGGTCATTTATCACAAATCCATTACAGCGTCCTTCAATCCATTAGACATTGAGGAATGTGAAGCGTTTGAATTTTGTCTCAAACTCTCTCACCATTATACTTTTAGAGGCGCCCTTATTTATAGACCACCTGGCCCAAGAGGACGGTTTTTAATAAATGCAAGCAACATACTAGAAAGGGGAATTAGCACTAACTCCTATACCATCCTAGGAGATTTTAACTATTGTCTTGAATTGCCCTCGGATCCGGATACTTTTAGTCTGCTTGATCTGATGAAGGGTGGAAACCTAGAGCAAAAGGTAATCGGTGCAACCCATCAGGCCGGTCATACGCTAGATGGCATTTCTTCTAACAATAGGCAGCATTCCTTTAAGAGCAGCCTTCATTTAGTCTGGTCCGACAACTCAGCAGTCATATTTGAACTCACTCTGCCAGACCGTACAGCTCGAAAATCATCAACAAAATATTCAGATAATAGAGCTTGGAATAAAATAGAATCAGAGGAACTGAACACATTACTAACCTCTAATACTACCGCAACACTTAGCAATCTGGATGAGGCAACCAGATCATACACTAGATGGTTGGAAGCAGCTGGGAATAAACATGCACCTATAAAATGCATTAGCCATACTAGACAACAACCTTCCTCCCCTTGGTACTCCAAAGAATTGCAGGACCAAAAGTTGGCCTGCAAACTCCACTAAAGAAACAGGAAGAAGGGATACAAAGAAGAGGACAAAAAGGAATACAAAGCTGAACTGGCACACTACAAACAGTTGCTGAAAAGCGCAAAACAAAACTATTTCTCAAAAAAAATCTACTCGGCCTAAAACTTGTCTAAGGAACTTTTCAAAATAGTAAACTCCCTAGCACACCCCACGTACAAAATATCTCAGCAACCCAAGAGCTGTGTAATAAAATTTCTAAATTCTTTTTCAATAAAGTTAATTGTATTTTTTCAACCTTCTCAGTCTCCTCTCCCAAAATGGATCCCGATTTGGCTAAAGACCAGATGAAATCACTTCTCGACACACCACAACTAAATAACTTTGCCCCCTTAACAGAGTCAGACACCTATACTCTACTGGAGAAAGTGAAGTCTGGCTCTCCTTATGATCCATGTCCATGTTCTGTAGTACAAATGGCAGCAGAGACAGTTTCTCGGACACTAACTTCCATCATTAATACAATATACTTAGAAGGATACTTTCCCAAAGACTGTACACATGCATCAATCCTGCCCCTTCTGAAAAAACCCAACCTGGACGCTAATGATCCAAACAATTTTAGACCAATATCTAGACTACCACTCCCGGCAAAAATATTTGAAAAAAATATGAATGCCCAACTCAATAAATTTCTGCAGGATTCCCAGGCCCATGACCCAACTCAATACGGGTTTAGAGAGGGCCACAGTACAGAAACGGCGCTCCTGAAATCCACAGAAGAGATCAGGACCATTCTGGACCAAGGGGGAAGGCTATATGGATCATGTTGGACCTGTCCACAGCATTCAACACGGTCCATCATATCTTGTTGATAGACCGATTGGATGAGTTAGGAGTCAGGGGTAATGCTTGGAAGCTCATTAAATCGTTTCTAGCTGACAGATGCAAACCATTGGCCTTCTGTGAATTTGAAGCCGAATCCTTTTCCTTTCCCTGTGGGGTGCCGCAGGGTTCATCTTTGAGCCCAACACTTTTTAATATATTTACGTATCTTCACTAGCACCCCTAATTGAGTCATTCGGGTTCACCCTGACTTCCTACGCAGATGATACCCAGCTTGTGGTGACTTTACTACCAGACGATGTTCAGGAAACGACATCAAGGTTGCGGGACTGCATGCAAGCCATAGGGAGCCGGTGAAGCTGTTCCATGAAGAGGCATGTAACTTGGCCTGGCGTCGTGCCTCGGCAAAAGCCACAGCAACGCACTCTACAACGAAGGGCAGGCTGATCGCAGGTAGGCAATGAGAGAATAGGCAAAAGGAGGAGGCGGGAGAGGCCGGGCATAAACATGTAGTGGGACTCCACCTCCTCAACCACATGCCCGGATACCATAAAGTACGTACTGTTGCTGTAGCTCACAAGGGGTGAGGATTACGAAGGCCCCTTCGGTGCAGATGCACGTCTCCACAGCCATTTGAAACACGCTGAGTTGAGAGAATAGCAGGTTGTCTTCTTGAATTCATCTGGGAACCTTTTGGACTTGAGCCTCGCCGTGGGTGCTGTGTGGAATCAGCGGAGAATCCAGCTCGTCGCCACAAAGAATGTAGTGATGACAGAACACAAGCGTGTCACTAAGTTCTGTTTATTCAAGTACAGCTGGTATGATCCCACAGACGCTGTCCCGTAAAACTGTCATCAACTGTCATTATAAACTGTCATATCTCAGAGAGGCTCGCGTGCCAACGGGCAGCGCAAGACAACACACCATGGAATGTACACGCGCGAGGACAACACACTACATGCTTATGTCCGGCTGGTCAGAAAAAGGCACTCGTTTAACCTGACATGCGCACTTCGTTTTAAGAGTGAGTGACCCGGGTGAGCCTGAGTCTGCCTGCTGACAAGCCCCAGCCCCGCCCTCCCCCACTCCTTGCAGAGGAGAAAGTTGAAGCAAATGTGACTGAAATAACTGCTGCTGCACGGCAGGAAAAAAAATATATTTTTAAACATTTAAAACAGGGGCAACACAGAAGGGAGTGGCAATGCCTGGACTGACCAATAGAGGACCCGCCCCTGATGTTGATCACTATGAAGTACCAAATGCAGTGCCTGTTGTTCCAAAGTTTTACTTTTTGAAGGGCCATTAACCTTGTGCGGAAAGAGTGTTTTGTTAGTCATAATATTTGAAAAGCACTCAGATGAGTTTGTTAATCTGCCTATTTAAAATGCTAACATAAATTTCACACACACATTAAAAGTCAACGTGCATTTGCTTTGATGAGCGTTGTTTTGCTCAATTACACATAGGCTGAGCGGTGGCACAGACTTATTAAATAACCGCAGCTTTTATTGAACAACTAACTTCTTCCTTCAGAGCGCAGCCTACCCCGGCGATGACACGAAGGACAGGGAAAGAGTTGAAAAGAGGTTTTTATTTTTACAGTAATCCACAGTGACTTTCAGAGGGCAGCTTTCAAACCAAAAAAGACAAAACATTAACCAAACTAAACATAGGGGCATATGTACACGCCACTAGCTCCACCGGAGTGCAGAGGCGGCTCCTCCAATAGGGCGGAGGAGTGTCGCCCCACTGCTTCCCCTCAGTGTGAGAAGCAGAAACATGAAATGGTAATAACTTTCCGTTATTACCATTTCATGTTTAGATGTGGGCGGTTGCGGTAGGCAGGGCAGCTCTGGGAGCAGGGGAGGAGTGGTGTGCCCACTCCTGAGGGCGCAATGACTGGTCAGTCCTCTGGGGTAGCCCAAAACAGTCATGCACACTCATGCCTTCAACTGAATACCAACAAGTCAGAGGTGTTGTTGGTGGGAGGGAACCATGATTACTGGAGTGAACTGTGGTGGCCCAAGAGCTTGGGTACGGCTCCCACCCCTAAGCCTGTAGTGAAGAACCTGGGGGTTTGGATGGACAACTCACAAAATTTTCAGATTCAGACGAAAAAGGTGGCAGGAACTTGTTTCAGTCTGTTGCGCGGGCTCAAATCTATTCTGGCCTTTTTTGATGCTATGACCAGGCAGATCATTATTTAGGCCCTGATCTTGTATTTGGGAGCGAATAAATCCAAAATTCAGAGGCTACAGAGAGTCCAGAACGCGGCCGCAAGATCTCTTCTGGGCTTCCGCAGAACTTGTTCAGTGACTAGTGCTATTCGTCGCCTTCATTGGTTGCCTGTAGCCAGGCGAATTGAGTTTAAGGCATTGTGTATTGCCTTTAAAATTCTGAAACTGGCATCCCCCCAAATTCTGTCTGACCTTCTTCTACCTTACACTCCTACACGATCACTTTGATCTATGGGACAATGTTTGGTAGTGATCCCCCGGGTGAGAAGAGTCCGTGCAGGTGGGCGCTCTTTTCGTAATAGAGCTGCCATTTTGTGGAACTCTTTGCCGGCCCACATTCCTGGGCTTACTAATTATTTCCACTTTAGGAAAGCCATTAAGACATTCTTGTTCCCTTCCGTGTAGGCCTTCAGTGTTTTGCGCGTATTGCTCTTTTGTTGCTTAGCGCCGGGACGCCTCTTAGCTGAGGCAGCTGTCGCGCTCTATAAAACCTTATAACATAACATAAAATAGCTCTGCCCTTTCTCCATGCAGGCTGCATGCAACCTGCATGGAGAACATTGCCTCCCTGTAAGCCCCTCGCTGGGCGGCGTCGCCGCCAATCACAACGTTGCCATTGCAGCGTTGTGATTGGCTTAGGGCAGGGGAGGGAGGCTGCCTGCTCCCTATTCCTCCCAGAAGCAGGAGAGCAGAAGCAGGGGCCGAAAAGAGATAGAACCGGGCCAGCAGAAAGGTACTATTTTTTTCATTATTAAATTAAAACTCCACCGTCCCCGCTCAACCCCCCCACCCGTGAGCCATGCCGGCCGCATCTGCCGGAGTGTCACTTTTTTTTTTTTTTTACACTCCGTGGCGGTATGCCCTGCACCACATTTACAAAGTGGTATTAACGCCCCTTTTTGGAATTATGCTACCCTTTCACGCTGGTATCTGCGTGAAAGCGGCGTGCAATGGGTGTTGCTGTGGGCATTCCACTGCAAAACCCATTGCTTTTTGACGCTGCTCCAGATTTACAAGGAGGTGTAAATCTGTGACAGCTCCAAAAACTAACGCAATGCAAGAACAGGTGTTAGGATGTTGGTGCACTAGGAGATATGCCTTTATTTCTCCTCGTTTTTGCTTTTTCTATGTGTGCTGCAGTCTGCAGCGCACATAGAAAAAGCAAAAAGCCATAAGTGATTGTTTATGTGCAGGAAGGTATCCCCTCCTTCACATAAACAATCATTAAAAAATGACAATTTGCTACTTCTATGTGTGTTGCAGAATGCAGAGGTGCCTGCATTGGTGCTTGGCAGCTAATTTTAGCACCAGCACTAGGGAAAACACAGCGGTGTGCAGTATTGTACTAAATAAGGCATATCCCAGCTTTTTTTAAATGTCAGAGCAAGGCGCTGCTAAATTTGGCACAGTTAAGCGCTCTGACATTTTTTGGAACATATGCCCCATAATTTGTAAGCCAGGTAGGGCAGTCACTCTATAGATAACATTTTAAAACAAGAATTGGCAAGACAATAGGTCAGTGCGATGGCACGCGCATGAGCACAGTTGTTGCAACGCTGCGTCACAGTCACAGTCTCAGAGACTGGCTGCTACCGACTTTCAGTTTCACTTTTCATCCACGACCACGGTGACGGACGGCCCCCGGGTCTCACTCTCATCATGCTCAGGCTCAGCCCCCCCCTCCCTTCCCCCGGTCTCACTCTCATCCTGCTCAGCCCCCCTCCCCCTCCCCCCCGTCAACGAATTATCTATGCAGTGCCAGGAAGAGGCTAGGGCCTACCCCTGGCCCGGCTACCAGTAAAGACAGTAACATGACGCAGTTCTGCCATTCCCTTTTTAGGTCGAGGGACCGGAAGTCCGGAGATCTTATGATTCTTAGAGTGGCTATTTAGCCCGCCTCTCTTTTTGCCTCTCCTCCATTGGCTGGCTTCCTAAACGGAGGCCAGCCATTGGAGGAGAGAGCCGTCCCTCCAAATAGGCTCCGTCTTTTTCAGATTCGGGGGCGTGTTCCGTGCTCTTCTTTCCACTTTTTAGCCACGCCCTTTTTTAGGCGTGTTTTTCTCTCCTCCAGCCAATGGCAAGAGGAGAGAAAAAGAAACACGCCCCCGAATCCGAAACCGCCGCTGCGTTTCTCTGAGGCATTTCTGCTTCGCCTCGGAGAAAGGCGGTGGTGTGCTTGTTTTCCAGCTGTACGTGTCCCACATAAGTGTGCCTCGAAAGCACTTACAAAACGTTTAGAAGGCTTTGCTCTGGCCTGCACTGGTGGGTAAATAGTGACAAGCCTTAAGTAAACTGAGCAAGCGCTAGATGCGTGCGATGCCCTGTGAAATTAGTGTCCTCTCCGGTGTGATTGCTCACTCCTGTCCTGCACTGTGTGGCGGCTCCGGCGCGGATCATTAGACAGAGCTGTGGTCACCTCGGCCCCGGGGCGCTGGCCACGGGGGGCATGATCGAGAGCCTGGGGGTTTACTTTCAGAATGGCTATGGAACTCGTGGAGACGAGCTGGATTGCTTCCGGCAGAGCACCCCAGCCTGTCTGTACGCGCAGACACTGCCCATCTGCGGGGGAGTGCCTCTGGGGGCAGCCTGCGTCAGAGGGGGCAGGGACGCTATAAGCTGGCACTTGGCTCGCGGCCTCCCACTCCACAGCCTCAGGCTATGCCTCTGACCCTGGCACGCAGTGTTCGCACGGCACTGTGTACCCCTAGATGCGGATTGCCAAGGCCCAGCAGCCCCAGCAGCCCCAGCAAAGCAGATGCGAAGCTCCATACACAGATGAGCACTGCCCGGCCGCCACTCACCTCACTATCACACAGTCGCCTCTCACCTATCTGACACACAGCCGCCACTCACTTAACTGACACACGGCTAACATTCACCTCACTACTCCCGGCGGAGCATTCACCTCACAGCCACGCAATCATCAATCACCTCACTGACACACAGTCCTTATTCTCCTTACTGCCATGTAGCCACCGGTTACCGTACACCTCCACTCACCACACTGAGGGTGTGACTGAACGGCTAGAGCGTCCGACTTTGACCCTGGGAAACCAGGTTCGAGTCTGGTGGAGGCTCAGGCATCCTGTGATTCTGGGCAAATCACGTAATCTCAACTTGCCTGAAAAACATGAATGTGTACGTCTGTAATGCGCTCCGATGTCGAGTTAGTGCTATATAAAACAGAAACAACAAAAATCTGTCCTACAACTATTTAAGCTCACTCCTTCGGAGCCACCACTGCCATCCCTGCCATGCAGCCCTCACTCACATCACCGCCCTAGTTTTTACTCATCTTACCACCACAGAATCTTCACTCACCTTACCTGCACACATCCATTATTCATTTCACTGGCACGCCGTCGCAGACCCCACTCGCCCCACTTTGTATTGCAGTCACCACGCACCTCACTTACACACAGCCACCCCACCTCACCGCCATGCAGTCAAAACTCACATCGTTGCCTAACAGCTACTACTCACCACAAACCATCACTCACCTCACCGCCACGCAGCTTTCTAATGTGGTTAAAGAGGGACGCTCAGAGCACAAGTACGCGATTGTTAGATTTTAGAATTTCCTATTGACAACTGCACATTTTAAAATATGAAAGATTGGAATTATATTTAAAAATAAAATAAAATATGTCCCAATACAACCAATTAAACAGTAAGACACATCACGAAAATGAATCAAGTTGATTGTAATATTCTACTGTTAAAGGAAACAAACATTCGCTACACATCTACTAGTTCCACATTTACGGACGTGACAGGGACAGTAAATATGCTGGCTTAATTCCTTTTACAAAAGGCATGCTGCGTACAATAATAATACATTAACTTGTTTTTCGCGCTGCTGAGGGGGCGCCGCCAGCCCTCCGGCTGCCTGTGTGAGCGGAGCCGCCATGGAGCACGAGAGACTGCGAGGTGAGCAGGGGGACTGCTAAGACGAAGGGAACCAAAGACCGAGAGGTAAGGGGCCGCCGTAGCCTGCCCAATGTTCCCCTGCTCGAGCCATTAAATCAGCGTGGGGTCCGTTCCATCCCCACGCAGAGCATCCCTCAAGCTCCCTGAAGGGGCAAGCAGCGCTAGAAGGTCAGGAGGTGTCCGCGGCTTTCCTTGGGCACGCTGGCGCACAGCAGGACTGCCCTTGCCCGCTGCCTCCCCGGACTCGCACTCTTCTGGCATCTTTACTTTGTTTCCATCCGGTGCTGGAGTTGCCGGGGGGCTGTAGCTAATATCCGCTTGTAGCCCTGCGCTGAACTCTCGTGGCAGCATCGTGTGCGCGCGCGCGCCCACCGTGTGTGTCTGCGTAGCATAACCTACGCATTGTCAACTCCAGGATAGGGAGTAAGTGTATTGTCATGTGTGTAGCAGCACACAGTCACTAGACATGTGTACCGCAATAATCTGCCCTGGGGGGGAAACAACCTTTACCACGCAACTTTTACAACGCTATGCTATTACAACGCATTTTTTACAACGCAAAAGCTTTTACAACGCATGCATTTACAACGCATGCTATTATATGGTAAGTACTTTTACAACGCATATACCATTACAACGCATTCTTTGTAAAAGCCTTTACAACGCATGCATTTACAACGCATGCATTTACAACGCATGATGTTATATGGTAAGTACTTTTACAACGCATATACTATTACAACGCTTTTTTTAATATTGTGATTTGTTAAAAATTAATTATATATTGTTTTATTTAAAATAATTACTATATTTGAAAAATTTGATAGTTTAATTATTGATTAAAATGTTTTTTTTTTTGAAAAAATTTAAAAATGTTTTACAATAGATTAATACTTGAGTATTTTTCTAATATAAAAGAGTATTTTTTAAGTTAAATTAATACTTGAGTATTTTTCTAATTTCAAAGAGTATATTTTAATTTAAATTAAAAAAATATAAGATTAATAAAAGAGTATTTTTCTAATATGAAAGAGTATTATTAAAGTTTAATTAAATAAATATAGTTAAAAAAATTAATTGATTTGGCTTTTGAAAAATTAATAATTGAGTATTTTTTTTTATTATAATATGTTAATAATAAAAAAATAGATTTATTATTAATTATTTATACTAGAGCTTTCTTTAAAAATATATTTTAAAATTTATTTAAAAATTAGTCTTATGAAAGAATTATACTTGAGTTTTTTAAAAAAATTAGAGTATTTTTTAAGTTAATTTAAAAAAATAATATTATTAATAAAAGAAATGTATTATGAGAAATTAATAATTGAGTAATTTTAATTTTACTAAAATATGTAAATAAAAGAAAAATAAGGATTAATAAAAAATATTAATACTAGAGCAATTATTTAAAATTAATATAAAAAAAAAAGTATTATGAAAGATTAATACTTGAGTATTTTTAATCTTCTTATATAAAGTTTAATGTTTGTAAAAACAAAGTAAGAGTACTTTTGGAGTATTATAATATAAAATTAGAGAAATGTTAAAAAAAAAGATAAAAAACTAAAAATATTTTTAATATTAAAAGAGTAATTAGAAATGCATTTCAGAAATAATAATACCTAAAGAAAATAGTGCAAAGAAAATAGAACTTACTTTAAAAAAAAATTCCCACGCTTTTGCATTGAAGTCTATGAGCTTATTTGTCCTTCATTTATTTTGGCAGCTTCAGAATATACAACCCGCGGAACAAGAAAAGAAGGATCAGAAAGAGAAGAAAGAGCAAGTTTTGAAGGAAAAAGAAAATAGAGTCGAGGTAAGGAAAACATTTAGTAAATTTACATTAAAAAAGTTACATTTTACATGATTAAATTACAATTTTTAAAATAATAACAGTAAACAAATATTGTTTGTAAAATATTTCTTTATTGAAACAAACTTAAAAAATTAACCATATTTTTATTGATTATTGCAATACAAGGTACATTTTTTAGAAAACATATAAATATTTTAATTACATTTTTAAACATTTATTTACAGATTAGTTAAATAAAGTAGTCCGTTATAAATATTGAAGCACGCGATGACATAATGACGTGAGCGTCGACGTAATGCGCCATTTTGAAGAGCATCGGAGGAGGAAGCAGCAGGAAGCTGGTCTGCGTCCAGGTAGGAAACATTTTCACTTTAAATTATAGATTAAACCTTTAATAGTGATACATATATAGTAAGGAAAGAATAAGGAGAGGTTGCGGAAAAACTAATTGATGTTTTAAATGTTTTTAAACATGTCCACATTTATGTCATTAATGTATGCCTATGTCGGGTCGCGAAAAGGTATTGGTTCATTTTAAAAATGTATGTAACTGTTAAAATATTTAAAGTTACTGTTCACAAAGTTTTTTTCTTAACTTCGGAACTAAATATAGTGATTTTGTTCTTCATTTCTAAGAGAAAAATAATAGCGTATTTGTAAATTTTGGGAAATAATGATTGAATACAAATTGGTGTTTATGCAGCAATGTGCATTTTGGATAATGGCTTGACATGTACAATTTAGATTGGTTTGAGTTTTGGTGATTTTTTTAGGTCAGTAATTAAAAAAGAATTTTTCAGTAATTAAACTAATGGCGTTCGGTTGTTGAAAAATTGGTCCAATGCTATGGAACAGTACATTTGATGACATAGGTAGTTTTGCTAGAAATGAAGATTTGAAACAACAAAAAAAGGACCCGACTTGTTTGTTTGAATACTTTTTTAGAAAAAACATTGTATGCCAATTGTAATTTAAAAATATTTAAATTTGAAGCAAAGCAAGAAAGTAAGTAAAAAACTAATTTTAGAAAGAAAGAATGTTAGAAAGATTTTCCAGGTAGTCTATAGCCACACACAACGAAAATTGTTGTACAATAGCCAATAGTCTCTCAGACATTTCCCTTGTTTTGACAGTTACTCGTGGGTTTAGACTACCTGCAAGTGTTTGGGCTATTCTCATTTCTTGAAAACTTTGCTCCTTCTTCAAAGTTTCCAAAAAAGAGTAGAAGTTTGGATGAGGTTTGCCAATTGTGTGGTTGAAGGAGTTATGCCATCCCTCAATGGCATTGTTTGTTTTTGCTTCTCCCTCTAAACAACTCGTGTAGCAGTTCCACCACTCCACATGGAATCGTGGCTTCCTCCTGCGACCCGATCTGCTTAGGTGTCCAATCCATGTGTCCTCGAAATAATTTAGAATGGGTGCCAATTTTTCTTCGTTACTTGTATAATAAACAGATTCTATAATTGCAGTGTAGTACTCGTCCACACTATCGGGAGCAACAAAACAAAGTGCTGTTAATTTTTTTAGTTCAAATTGTAGTTTGCTATCAATAGAATATTCTGCAACTAGGGATGTTTTTTGTAATTTACGCCAAAATGCCTGGGAAAAATGAAAAAAAACATCCCTGAATTTGGGTATCCGTGTACGTTTTAGTGATCACATTGATCATGCTCAATTCAAAATCTATAATTATTTTCCTAGGACTTTGAGATGTTTTACTTTTAATCACTGATAAAAGTTCAGTGTATGTTGCAGAAGTCTTATCAGGTAGCAAACTATATACTAATGGGATTACACTATTGTTAATTTTGGCATGTATAGTGTAAATTTGAGTGAAAGGATGGGGTGTACTTTTAAACGTCCCATCCATCATCCAAATTTCACTACTTTCTAACTTTGCAAGGTTACGTGGGGTACTAAAAATGAGAATTCGTTTTTGAGGGTTTTCGTTGTCATGCAGAAGGAAAGGTTCATCAGAAAAAGAAATAGAAAGATCATGTGGAATTCTAATGTCAGAGAAAGAATGTGGTGTAGATAATTGAATGTTACTTGCCTGCTTTTGTCTTTGAATAATTCTTCTCAAATTAGGAATTATAGGCATGTTACTAGCAACATGACTGGGGACATGCTGTGCAACCTCTCTTAAAATTGATCCTGTAGAATCATTGGAGGTGCTTGCAATAGCTTTCATTTCGTTAACTGTTTCTCTAATTTCTACCTCCATTGCAGAGGCAGAGTGGTTATGTTCTGTGGTTTTCACAACTAAATTATCAACAGTAACCGCTCTGCCACTGCAATGGGTAGTGTAGTGTTGCACACACCTCCAATGATTTCTAGTTAAACTTATTCTTTCCTTACTATATATGTATCCTCCATGGTTTAATACATTTTTTCCCTTCCTGGATTTAATGTACTTCGCAGCTTCAAGACTAGACATTATCTGAAAAGAGAAGAGAAGAAAAACTAATTAGGCTGAAAAAGTAAATGCAATACCTAAAATGTAACACTTACACCTTCCCACACTTTCCCTACTGTTGCACCTTCCTGTTGTTTGAATTGTAAATTATATCCCTACACCATCCAACACTTTCCCTACTGCTGCACCTTCCAGGAGTTGGAATAGTAAATTATACCCCTACACCATCCAACACTTTTCCCTACTGTTGCACCTTCCTGGAGTTAGAATAGTAAATTGCACCCCTACACCATCAAACACTTTCCCTACTGCTGCACCTTCCTGGAGTATGAATAGTAAATTGCACCCCTACACCATCCAACACTTTCCCTACTGCTGCACCTTCCTGGAGTTGGAATAGTAAATTGCACCCCTACACCATCCAACACTTTCCCTACTCCTGCACCTTCCTGGAGTTGGAATAATAAATTGCACCCCTACACCATCCAACACTTTCCCTACTGCTGCACCTTCCTGGAGTTGGAATAGTAAATTATACCCCTACACCATCCAACACTTTCCCTACTGCTGCACCTTCCTGGAGTTGGAATAGTAAATATTACCCCTACACCATCCAACACTTTCCCTACTGCTGCACCTTCCTGGAGTATGAATAGTAAATATTACCCCTACACCATCCAACACTTTTCCTACTGCTGCACCTTCCTGGAGTTAGAATAGTAAATATTACCCCTACACCATCCAACACTTTCCCTACTGCTGCACCTTCCTGGAGTTAGAATAGTAAATATTACCCCTACACCATCCAACACTTTCCCTACTGCTGCACCTTCCTGGAGTTGGAATAGTAAATTGCACCCCTACACCATCCAACACTTTCCCTACTGCTGCACCTTCCTGGAGTTGGAATAGTAAATTGCACCCCTACACCATCCAACACTTTCCCTACTGTTGCACCTTCCTGGAGTTGGAATAGTAAATTATACCCCAACACCATCCAACACTTTCCCTACTGCTGCACCTTCCTGGAGTATGAATAGTAAATTGCACCCCTACACCATCCAACACTTTCCCTACTGCTGCACCTTCCTGGAGTTGGAATAGTAAATTATACCCCTACACCATCCAACACTTTCCCTACTGCTGCACCTTCCTGGAGTTGGAATAGTAAATTGCACCCCTACACCATCCAACAATTTCCCTACTGCTGCACCTTCCTGGAGTTGGAATAGTAAATTATACCCCTACACCATCCAACAGTTTTCCCTACTGTTGCACCTTCCAGGAGTAAGCAAAAAAAATTCTTCAATCTGAAAACTTTATGTTACACATTTTTGGAATATTTTAAAAATAAAAAGTAAATTGTTTGTTAAACTAATTGATGGTTAAAATACAATGTTGTATAAAAATACCTTGTTTTTTGGGAATTGGTTTCCTTGGTGAGGCTTTTGAAGTGGAATTGGCCTGCTGGCTGGAGTTGACACTTATGTGTTGGATGGAATCGTACTACACAAACAATTGTCTGGAAAAGTGATAAAAGGATAAAATGAGAAAACTGAACGTTGGTGAGAAATGCAAATTTGAAAAAACTTTTTGCAAAAATGATATTCAATATAACTAATAGTACATAACACTTTCCCTACTGCAGCACCTTCCTGGAGTTAGAATAGAAAATTGGACCCCTACACCATCCAACACTTTCCCTAATGCTGCACCTTCCTGGAGTTACAATAGTAAATTGCACCCATTCACCATCCAACACTTTCCCTACTGCTGCACCTTCCTGGAGTTGGAATAGTAAATTGCACCCCTACACCATCCAACACTTTTCCCTACTGCTGCACCTACCTGGAGTTAGAATAGTAAATTGCACCCCTACACCATCCAACACTTTCCCTACTGCTGCACCTTCCTGGAGTTGGAATAGTAAATTAAACCCCTACACCATCCAACACTTACCCTACTGCTTTACCTTCCTGGAGTTGGAATAGTAAATTATACCCCTACACCATCCAACACTTTCCCTACCGCTGCACCAACCTGGAGTTAGGAAAACAAATTCGTCAAAAAGCCACTCTTATTTTAATTATTTTGGGATTATATTAACATTAAAAATATAATGGTTATTCTAACATATTGATGGTTTAAATACAATGAAGTATAACAATACCTTGTTTTTTTGGAATTGCTTTCCTTGGTGAGGCTTCTGAAGTGGAATTGGCCTGTTGGCTGGAGTTGTCACTTATGTGATGGACTTAATCTTTCAGCAAAGAAACAAACAATTGTCTTGGAAAAAAAAAGAGAAAAAAAAATAACTTAACGTTGTTTGTAAATGCAAATTCTGAATAACTTTTTAAAATTATGACATAGAATATAACTAATAGTACATAACACTTTCCTAACTGCTGCACCTTCCTGGAGTTAGAATAGAAAAATTTACCCCTACACCATCCAACACTTTCCCTACTGTTGCACCTTCCTGGAGTTGGAATAGTTAATTGTACCCCTGCACTATCCATCACTTACCCTACTTCTGCACTTTACTGGAGTAACAATAGCAAATGGATTGACTATTACATTGTGGAAATTTTAACTCTGAAAATATAAAATACCTTTTTCTGTTGGTGTTTGTTTTCGTGGCTTTTTGGTAATGCTGGCTGCAGGAATAAGTTCATTTTAAAATTTATTTATTCCAGAATCTTGTAACCGATTTACTGTGGAAATGAAAAAAAATGTTCATAAATTAATGTTACTTAGTCAACGTTGGTTAAAGCAAAAAAAACAATTTTTTGTAAATATGATTTTTGACAAATGAGTATGAGTAACAATTTATAAAGCAAAACATAATACACTTTGAATGAATTATTAAATAAGAGTAATAATGGATACACCTAGACCATCACTCAATTACTCTACTGCTGAACAATCTAGGACTTAGAATAGTAATAGTTACCCTAGTAACATGAAACGCATTTTCAAATGTAGTACCTAATTGAAGTCATATTAGTAATTGTTACCCCTGCACCATGGTATTATTTCGTTTATGCTGTAGTGTGGATGAGTAAAAAATTAATATAATCACCTTAACCATACAACACTTTAGCTAATGCTAAAAATATATTTATAAAGTAAAACAATTACAATTAAATAACATTTACCTTCACAATAGTAAAGGTGAGTCGATTATGTTGAGGTGATGCAAAATTAGGTGCACGAATTCTGGATTTTGAAAAAATAGCAAGTTTCTGTTTTTGGAAAAGAAAGTAGTTGTTTTAAGTTGGTATATATTTTTAGTGATAACAAATTAGAAACAGTACATTTTAAAAGTTAATATTAAAATTTTTAAAACCTATTTTGTATGGAAAGCAAACATATTTTATGCTAAAGCAAGGTGTTAAAATATTTTACTGACTTACTAGTAGTTGTCTACTAATAATGCTTTTCCAAACGAATTCAGTGCTCTCTCTGAGGAGGTCGCAGTGGAGGTGACAGAGGGTCAGGTTTTGACGTCTGGTCTCTCTGGTAGTTGATAATCAACTGATTGCAAAATGGTGTCTTGCTGGTATTTATAAGTTTTACTCAGTGTCACTATTAATTTTTTTAAAAAGTGCGTTCGATGTGTTTTTTTTTATACTTTATTTTACTGTGGAAAATGATAATTTAAAAAAGCATTTTAAAATGTATTGTTTTCATTCATTTGCTCCGTTTTGGCATCCATTTTGGAACATGTCTTTTGCTATTGTTTTCATAGAAAGTGTTGTAGGACAAGTTTTACAAGTGAGGTGGATAAAATGGCAGCTATGTGTATGTGTCTTCTGTTTTTCTCTGTTTACTTTCTTTCCGATGTAATCATGATAAAAATGTGTATGTATTGTTGTTAAATCTTTCGTTGTTTGTTGAAAACTTTGAAATGTGTGAATACGGATTTTTATGGGGGATTGTGAGTATTAATTTTAATACTCGAGTATTAATTTTAATACTCGCGTATTAATTTGGTAATGCATTTCAGTAGATTTACGTACAGTTTTGCTCCACATTTTAATACACTTCCCCACCCTAAAACCCCTAATTTCCCTGCATCCCATGCCAGATTTTATTGTACTTTAAAAAAAAAAAAAAAAAAAAATTCGCGTTGTAATGGTATGCGTTGTAATAGATTTCGTTGTAACTGCACTTTTAAGTATTTTAATAGGTTTTGCGTTGTAAAAGTATTCGTTGTAAAGTAATGCGTTGTAGTAGTATTTGCGTTGTAAAAAATGCGTTGTAATGGTATGCGTTGTAATAGCATGCGTTGTAACGTCATACATCCGCCCTGGGGTGTGTGTGTGCGTGTAGTAGAGGCGGACGAGGCAACCAGTTAACAGGGAGAGTCGCACCAGAGCTCAGCCAAGGGTCTGGCGTGGAGTTGAATCAAGAAAATGTTTGACACATAAATCGTGAAATAAACTTCATGCAAACATATAACATATGTTCAGAATTCCAAAATGAATATTTGCTTAACATGGGCGCCTCTGTGTGTGTGTGGGTGGCTCTTTTTGTAGGTGGCTCTAAGCGTGGTGGCTCTGTCTGTGTGTGGGTAACTGTGTGTGTGTGTAGGTGGCTCTGTGGGTGGCTCTATTTGGGTGTGGGTTGCTCTGTGTGGGTGGCTCTGTGTGTGTGGGTGGCTTTGTGTGGGTGGCTCTGTGTGTGGGTGCAAATGCAATAGGTCTCGCATTTGAGAGTGATTAAGCCATTGACATTGTAAATAACAATGCCGTTTCTTTAAATGTTTTAAAAACAGAAACATAAACAAAAATAATGTCATGAGCAATGCCAATAGCTCTAACTTTAACAATGCCGAGACCATTGCATTGTAAATGCTTGTTTAATACATTATTTACGGCGGCGTCGTCGTCGACATTATTATGCATAATAAATTAAATGCAGCGCTGCGCTGCGCTGGCTGATGCTCAGCCTCAGACTGACTCTCGTACGGTACTCGTCTCACACTGTCACTGTCTCACACACTGCATTGTCGAGTGTGTAGCAGTCAAGACTTGTACTGGTGGCAGCCACAGATAGTGTGTCGGACTGCCGAGTCCGACTGCACTCAGCCTCAGGTGGGGGTGACGAGGGTTACTCAGGGTCAGTCAGCCTGCCAGGTTCGATGCAACGATGGTGATGATGGTGGCAGTGCCAGGCACTGCGCTTCTTGCACTCAGCAGCACTGGCCTGAATCTGATGCTCGATCGATGGATCGCGTGAACTGATTCAAGTAAAGTAAAGTTAAAGTAAAGTAAAAGTAACTTACTACACTGACACTGCAGAGCCAGTCAGAGCGAGGCCTCCCAGCCAGGGCAACAAGGTACCCGAGAAGAGTGCTCCAGTCCAGGCTGACTCTCTCTCTCCAGACCGACGCTCACACTAACACACTTCTTTGCAAATGAGATGGCATTGGCATGTGATGTAACGTACCCACGTATGCAGGGAGGGCAGGGGGGAGCACCCATCCCGGAGCAGAGAGAGGAGAACAGGGCTGATGTCATGACGATGACCAATAACTGCACGGCCTTATAATAAAGCCATGCAGTGATTGGTCAATATGCCCCCCCATGCTCCCGGACATGCCCGAGCCCCGACTCGCCCAGTGACTGAAAATAGCCAATTCAAGCGCCGCGCGGCTCCTAAGCGAGCCTAAAGCAGCACTTGGATTAGCCTGGGGCAGGTGACCTCGCCACTCCTTAGGCGGCGGTGGGGCTGCGGCTTCGACCCACACCCCTCCTTACTTTTTGTACATAGAGATAGTGGCAAGACCCTCAATACTGCGCATGTCAGGCTGGCCAGGGAAAGGCACTCGGCCAACCCGACATGCGCATTTTTGCTGCACTGGCTCAGGAATGCCAGTATGCCGCAAGCCAAGTTGCTCCCCCCCACCCCGAGTGACGTCACAGTAGGAATGCCTGCGGCCGTGCTGAGTGACAGACAGCTTGCTGCCGTGCCGCGGGCTGAATTTATTTACTGAGGACTTAGTGCTGCTGCTGCCTGTGGACCGAGCAAAATGATCAGTGTGGTGATGCCCTAACGCCCATATAAAGGAATCGCCACTGGCGTGATGTAGAGCAGAGCGTCCTGCAGAGTGGCATAGAGTATTTTGGTGTAGTCTAGAGGGGAGTGGCGTAATGTGGAGGGGTGTGGTGTATAGTGGCATAGCGCAGAGTGGCATGAAGTGGGGTGGAGTAGAGTGGAGTAGGATGGAGTGATGTAGAGTAGGATGGCGTGGAGTGGCATAGAGTAGAGTGGTGTAGAGTAGTTGTGAGGCTTTGCATGCACTATATGATATGGCAGTGGGGCTTTAAACTGGAGTACACTCACAAATACCATCTTGGGTCCAGTCAGTATTGTTTACTAAACCTTAATTCAACCCTGGGTAGCTGTGGCTTGAGCAGTAAGGTTTGGCAAAGGAACTTAGTGTAAAGCATTTAACAGCACTAAACAACGGAATAATAAAGCCACACAACAAGAAAGAGACACAACAACAATGTATATACATAGAGCATATTTTTATTCATTTTTAGAGTTCTTGATCAGCAAAAGCCACAGGAGGGCTCAGAAGACACAGATTTCAGAATAAATAAATACTTTTAATTGCAACCACAAACAAGCATTGGTCAACAAAAACTTTGCAAACTTTTGGAAAGTTTGAAATAGTTAAGTAGTCGACTCTGACTCGGGTTGTGCAATCAATTCTGACCGGGCAGAGGTCTAGGAGTATAGTATGGATACTTTGGACAATTAGCTGGCCACAAGAGCATTTTTTAAACATAGGCTTTGATGGAGTGGTCCTGATGTTGAAGAATGAAGTCAATGGCTGCTCAAAGGATGCTCAGAGGATGCTTCTGATGCTGTGCAGCCAACGGTGGTCAAGTGTAGTTGAACCCCATGGGTGGGTTGAGGTGACCTTGACTACAGCACTTGAAGTCCCACTACATCCTTCCTGCAACAGTAGAAGGCCAGCAACAGCTGGGTACTCACAACACAGCGGTCACAGCAAATATCCTTGGTGGGGACTAGTGTCCTTTCAGTGCAACAAATACAATCACAGATAGCACTCCTGAGTCCGGCAGATATGGGTGAAACTTTTGGCCATCTTGGATTTGTCTCTTGGTGTGTCCAGCAGCGGCACGGTAACCGCGGTGGCTGCCACTTTGTCAACTTGGGTACTTTCAACACTTGTGTCCCTGGAGCTCGTTCCAGGGGATCAGCCGACTGATCCTTGGAGTCACTGCTTTTGGTGAAGGCAGAAAATCAACTTTTCCAGAGCTCAGGAGCCACATGCACAGTCCCAATCTTGCTAGCACGAAAGTGCAGAAGGTGCGGTCCTCTCGACAGTACAGCTTCTCTTTGTGCAAACTAAAGGCAGCAGGGCAGTCCTTCCTAGGTCCTTTCTTTTTCTGCAGAGAAAATTTGCCTGCAGGGTGCCAGGGGTGCCATATTTATCCCAGGAACGAGCCCCAAGGAGACCGTGCTGTCGCAGCCAATGGGCTACTGGGTCACCACCTCTCCCCTCACAAGCAAAAAAGATCCCCATAGTGAAGAAAGAGATTTGTCTCCCTGTGGGTAGGCTAGCACTTAGAGAAGTGGGGTGAGAGATTACCTTCTCTCTCAGTCTCTGGGGACTAGAGAATTGGACTTCACTCTAAAGTTAATACGAAGGACTGTAAGTAGTGTGTTATTTCCAGACCCAATACTAACGTGTCCGGAAATACGAGACTCTACTTTACCGGATGTGGATGAACACCTCATAAAACCACAACTCGATAAGGGACAGGGATGTGAGCATGGCCCACCCGCTCTTGTCATCTAGGGGAAGCAGATAGAGCAGTCTCAGTGGCACCCCCCCCCCCCCACCAAAATGTACCACCTGTTAAGAACAGGTGGTAAATGGTAGTGGAAAAGGGCCCACTCCTCGGGATCAGAATTTCATGCTGAAAGGGACTCGGGTAGACCAGGGTGTGCCTATTATTCATCATTCTGAGTTGTTTGGTGCAGGGATATAGCCGTGAAAAGGAGATTCCGGACTTCAATATCCTTGCACCAAATAACAGGCAACTTATAATAACGCACATGCTCCCTTCACAGAGAATACCTCACTTTCCCTAAAAACGAAGGGGCTTTTCTATGAGAGCTTAGCGGCGTGCTTTCACCATGCAATGTGGTACATGCTTGATGCAAACCTCTAAGTCATATTTGTGAAACCACACAAAGCCACTTTGTGTGGCTTTAAATGGCTTAAAAAGTATGGAGTAATGCAGCGCAGATCACTTCATTGCATTGTCGTGTAGTTCCTAGGACTTCCCAAGACCTGCGCGTTTTGGATGACCTAAACTGAGGGCTTGATGTGCAGACAGACTCTGGACACCCCCACAGGATGAGTCAGCCATTAGACCAGCTAACTCTACAGTGCAACTAACAACCCCTGTATTCTACAGTGGTGTAGGTAGTTTCTGGTGAACAAGACAACACTGATTCCTCAGGCATCGTGGAAAACAATATGTTATCTTTCGCTCAGTCACTCGTGCTTACTTTTCTCAGAATACACATAGAATGACGATTGGAACAGTTTCAATAATTATTTATTGATCAAGCGTCAGTCTAGTATGAAACATATTCACTGCAACAATCAAAAGACAGGAGCAGACAAATATAATCGCTAGCACCGATATCGTAAATAGCAGATACATTTCTACGTTAGTGCTAATAAGATGAATAAAAGAAGATTATATAAAACAATAAGCATTGGTGTGCTCCTATGATGCAGTGCCTACCTAAATGTACCTAGCCTAGATATGTAGGTGAAGCATGTGTATTTAGGTGCTTGTATATATCCTAATAAAGCCAAGAATCCCCCGGGGAAGTGCCAACCCCTCACCTGATGGTTCTGAATGAAGGACCCCGTCTCGGCGTTGATAAAGGCACCCCACTATGGATGTCAGATCTCTGCCTGTCAAAGGATCCTACTGCAGAGCCTCAGTCCAGCCTGGAAATAATTCTCCTCTGTTTCTGTAAGGGGGAGTGAGGGTCTTTTATACTAAAGTGGTCACTCCAGGGTCTCTTCCAGAATAGATATGTTTTGAAAACATTCACTAATCCTTTGCTAATCTTTTTCTAAACAAAAACACTCATGCACAGCTGGCTGTTGGCCATGGATGAAAAAAGTGGTGACCCTTATACAGATTAAATCTGCTGTGCCTGGGGACATGTTTATGTACGTCAGGTACAGGGATTAAGATAGAGTACAGAGAGCCTGGTGTCGAAGAGACAGAAGTAAGGTACTAGGTAAAAGGTCAACTGTGTAGGACCGTTATGTTGTGTGGATTGGACAAAATGTATTTAATCGGTATGTACATGATGGGACTATCCTAAAGGACATGACAGCAAGGGAGGCAACTCCCATAGTTTCTGACACATTACCGGATTTACCAAACCTGGTAAACCTGGGAATACGCCAAAAAGATGTGCCTCCCCAGGAGAGGAGCAATATCTTGATTTCTCCTTGTTACTTCCTCTTTCTATGAGTGCTGCATTCAGCAGCACACAAAGAAAGAGGAAAATGCCTCTAAGGATTGTTTTTGTGCAGGAAGGCGTGCCTTCCATCATAAAAACAATCCTGCATGTAACACAGGCACCCTTGCATGGTGCAAAGATGCCCGCATTGGTGCTAGGCTGCCAAAAGGCGCCAGCACCACAAGCGACTGCTACCGGACCCGGTTGGTGAGGTGGGGGGCGAGGGGGGGGTTGAAGAATGGAGCGAAAAAGAAAAAAAAAAGAAAAAACACTTCCCTGGAACGGCCGGCACGGTGCTGTCTCTGCTGCAACCTCCGTCATCTTCCTGCGGACTCCCGGCAAGCAACAGGAAGCACCCGGCACACAGGCTCCCCATAGCCAATCACAACGCTGCAATGCAGCGCTGTGATTGGTCTGAGCGCCATGGATCGGCACTCAGACTGGAACAGGGATCCTGTGCATGTTCCTTACCAGGCTGTGTAATGCAGCATGGTAGGAACATGCAAAGTGCACATGAAGTGTTTGATCGGCCCAAGAGGGGGCGGGCCAAACAGTTCATGCGCACTTTGGGAGTGCACACCACTTCTCCCCTGCTCTGGACAGCCTCGCCTGAGAGTCACTGACAGCTATCATGTTATTTTCTGATAATAACAATAGTTATTATCATGTTATTTTTCCTTTTGATTAGTGGAGCAACGCTCCTCCGCCTCAGCGGAGGAGCCACCACTGGCCAGCGCATAGATAGGACAGGAATGCGCCATATTTAAGGCAGATTGTAACGCTTCTGGGAGGCATTAGCAAAGATCTATAACTTTTTGGGACAGATCGAGTGGGCTTCGATTTCCCGTCCAAAAAACTGACGGTATTTGCCCCCGACTGGTGCAGCAGATTCAGAATTGCACTTGAAATGCTTAAGTGCTGATGCTGTTGGCATCTTAGCTGCTGTTGGCATCTTAGCTACTGTCACATCAGTCACATGCCCCAGCTGTTTTCTACAGACTTCACCAGCGGCGCAGACTGAATGAAACCCCCGGGCTTCTACAAGTGACAGCGTCTTCTTTGCAGGCAGCTGCTGCTGTTACAAGTCGTCTTTATTTTCGGCTGTGCACACAACTAAAGGAAAGCACTTTGACAAAAACACGTTTATTCGATGACCTTACTAATCAGTCTTGTTTTTATAACTACATCTGGCACAGTAGTATGCGGTGTGATACAGTTGCTGCATATCTCAGAAGAAACCATGTGTAATAGATACAAGTTTTGTTCCTGTTTTTGTATTGTAAATCCATATACCTTGCATATCCTACCTGTAACTTGAAATAAATCATCACATTAACATTATCTCGGCAGTGCTGGCCCATTAACGTCTTTGATGAGGGGGTATGGGCGGTTTTCTCGCATGGTATAATTTTTAGGTCTCGCCTGAGCCAGCGCATGCGGTGCTCTGGCGAGACATTTAGCAGCGGCTTTTCGAAGTGCTACCAAAGCGGCCACCAGCTGGCTGTCACGCGCGCAAGCACTGCTGCGCGTGCATCCCTCGTGTGCTTTAGCGCGTTATCGCGATGACTTTCGCTTTCACGGCCACGCGGCGTTACTTTTACTGCCACACGGCCAATGCTTTTTTTGTGTGCAAAAGGTACATTGCATCGGCAAAACCCTTCTTTTTTTAAATTTTAACCTGTGCTACTCAGCATGGGAAAAACACTATGGCTAAGCCAATAGGGCAATACGGCGAGTCCTCTTGGCTATGCCAATGCTTCTTTCAGTTTGGGAATGTTCATTTTGATCACTGTTTGCTCCCCCGCCCACTGTGACTTCTTGCTCTCCACCACCGCATTCACCCTAGAGTTGCAATGGCATTCTTGGAGCACGACTTTCCCAGGCTTGCTGTTGCCGCCCCGTCTTTTGATGCATTTTCAATGCCTACTGTGCTCTTGCAGTCCCACTTCAGCTCGCTCTCGCTGTCCCTATTCTGGGGACACATGCCTGGATTGACAAACTGTTGCATGTGAGTTATTGTGTTATTGAGATTTATGAAGTGGAGAAGGTCGTATATTGAAATTAGGATTCTCTAACGTCCAAGCAGACACGTGGCACCCATACCGCTTACGATTCTGATTCTCTCTTTAGGCATTTATGGCATGTCCTCCCTAAGAGATAGCTCATCTGCTGTGATCGGTAAATCTATCAGTCTAGTGCTATCCTTTACAATTGCAAACTAATTTTAACATGTGCCCTTGTTCATGCTTTCTCGCTCCACTCCTTGTGTGCTCCGGACTGTGGCTTCCATTTTGTAGAGATTTCACTTTGGAGTTCAGGTGTTATGTGAAATGTGTCACACAGGCCAAAACACCTGACACGTCAGGACTTCAGCAGCTAGGACGGATACTTAGCTGGTGAAGGATCTTGGTGGTCAGAAAAGAAGACAACAGGTGTGAGGTTTGAGAAATGAAAGCAGGAACAGAAACACATTGAAACATCCAGTCAAATCATTATAGGATACTACAATTTATCTGAATACCACATTCTGTCTGTTATTGCAGTTTTGGCCTTTAAACGGCCTCCTTCCTTGTACACTGACCGTTGCCAAGACCCGGTGTCTCTATTCCGTGTGGTGTCATTTCCAATATTGCATTATTGGCTGAAATCTTGCACCCAATTGCACAGTCGGCTGTTAATGTCCTTGCTTGCTCCCTCCTCTGCCCTTCTAATCATTGCAGTGAGGTTCTGGTGTATTTGATATTTCTGTGATGTGTTAGTGGGGAAAGCCAATGTCTATTCTTCATTTCTGTTCATCTAAACTTAAAACAATCAGCCCCCGTACTGCAACCTTTAAAAAAAGAGAGCAAGATCAAGTCTTTTGAAGAACAAGCATTGGCATAGCCAATAGGTCTCACTTTTGGGACCTTATAAGTATTTAGTTATGCAGCCCAATATCCTTGGTGCAACAAAATTAACTGTTGCATGGTTAAACACTTATAAGGCCCCAACGGCAAGACCTAATGGCTATGCCAATGCTTGTTGTATCACGTAATTAAAATCTGTTTTACTGCGCGACCCAGCCAGCCATAAAACTAATGCTGCAGATTCTGAGGGTGTCCTTTTAAGCGCTGGGAGGGCATCAAGTCATGTGGGTTTAGATAACTGTGGTGACAAGACAGTGGCTTTCCTGCTGCTGCCTGAGGATAGCACTGTATTTCCACATAGTCTGCAGTAAAAACTCAGAACCTACCAGTGACATATATCTCTACAGCAGCTGCTGAACCAGCTGAGCTATCCTATTGTTTACAATGACTTCATGTACAGTGGCTTCGCTGTGGCCTGTTTCTGACTGTAATTCCCTTTGACCTAACGGATTAGTTCACCTCCTGTGAAACTCCTCATCCTAGTATTGTGTAAACGTCTGCAACTGGTCAACATAATTTAGTATGACCAGGGTTAATGGTATGTTTTGCAACCACCTGGTGTGAACTACAGGGACTTAAAATGACGGGGGTGATTTACTAACATTTTGCGCTCGGTTTGCGTCATAAAAGTGACGTAATCCAAAATGGTTTTTTTAATACTTATTTTCCAGCGCAAAACTTGTTTTGCGCTGGAAATTGACTAGGAGCAACTCAAAGTAGCGAAAAGTGCTGCTTTACACTAAGTAGCGTCAAGGGGGTGTTATATGGGCATTCCCATGCAACCACCCACCCACCCTTTTTGACACAAAACCCTCTTTACCAAAAATGTGAGACAGGTTTTGCGTAAAAAAATAGCGTCTTTTGGAAACAGGTTTTAAAAGGAGAATCTTTCCCGACTTTGCAAGTGTGCTACACTGTACAGGACAGATGCGAAGAAGGAAAAGTATTAGAAGTTGTCTAGGCATAGTATTTTGCACTGTAAGGTAATCCTTGTAGTACAAAACCTATGCTAGACTCTCGCAGACACACTTGCACTATGGTGCAAAGGTGTGTGCATGGCGCACACCAGCAACATTTTGCACCAGAGTTAGTCTCTGAAGGTATTGCGCTCTCCTGCTCCCTCCCTCTCATGCAAAGCAGGATAGCATTTTTGGCTGCTGTGTTGGTTGCTACTTTAGTTAATCTGCCTGAAATGCTTTATAAAGCGCATTCTGGCTTCTGGCTTTACCGCGTAGTGATTCACAGGCAATTTTGATCAATGACTCAGTGGCATGCATTTTATCAACTTTGGGAAGGAGGAGCGCAGGGTCACCCAGCATTGCTTGCGGGGGTGTCGCAGGGGTTGTTGCGGAGGAGTTGCGCGGGGGAGTGCGGGGTGTACAATAAATTTTTTTAAAACTTGCCTCGAGGCCGGGTCCCACGTCTTCTGTGCTCCTGCTCTCCTGAGTCCGCTTTCAGGAACAGGAAGCAGGCAGCTAGGCTACCTCCCCTAGGCCAATCACTATGCTGCAGTGCAGCGTTGTGATTGGTCTAAGCGCCATGACACAGCACTCAGCCAGGGGCTGGAGGTGTGGACATGCTCTCCATGCAGGCTATAATGCAGCCTGCATGGAGAACAGGGAAGTGCGAATGACTGCTTTGGGCGGTCCGAGAGGGCCAACCAAACAGTCATTGCGCACTTGACTGGGCAAACCACTCTGCCCCAGCCCTGCTCCGTGAGAAGAGCAGTCCCCCCACGCTCCAGACCACAAAGGAAACATAACATGATAATAACTGAAAGTTATTATCATGTTATGTTTCCTCCTAACGCACTGCTTGAAAGCAGTGGGGCGACGCTCATCCGCCATAGCGGAGGAGCTGCCACTGGAGGAGCGTCTGAGTTGTCCCGCTCCAGATTCACAAGTGCAGGTTGCACAAGGATCTCAGCAGCAAAACCCGTTGGGCCATGTCACTCTTTTCGAGACCGCTCAGGATAAGAGGAGGGGCCCAAACCAGCCTGTAAGTTTTGTGTTAAGCAACCTTTTCAGCCTCAGAACACCAAAAGGGAGGTTTGCATTCCTTTCAAG
Source organism: Triturus cristatus (assembly GCF_964204655.1). Lineage (NCBI taxonomy): Eukaryota > Metazoa > Chordata > Amphibia > Caudata > Salamandridae > Triturus > Triturus cristatus. The sequence continues at coordinate 743,995,817 of NC_140589.1, read as the reverse complement.
AGCTGAGAGGGCATCCCTTTGTCAAGGCATGCGGGCTTAGATAAAAAAACAAGTTACTTACCTGTACTCTGTGGTTCTCCAGTATTTATATCTTTTATAGATTTGCATGCTTGAATCTTCCCCGTGGTCATGGTGGGCGTCCCACGGTAACAGTAAAATAGCAGTACTAAGCTTTAAACTTAATCTCCCTTGAGAATCAATAGAATTCAGTAGCCAGTTCACATCATTTTAGAACACCCAATCAGAGCATAGACCCAGAGTATCCATCCCCTGCAGGGACACCATACCTCAGATTTCGAGCACTGGTGCAGTTAGAAGAATAATAGAGGTATGGATTGGTGAACCTGAAAGGGGAGGACGGAGGGCCGCATGTGAATCTATAAAAGATATCAATACTGGAGAACCACAGTGTACAGGGAAGTAACTTGTTTTTTCTCCAGTACTGTATCTTTGATAGATTCACATGCTTGTATCAGAAAAGTAAGAACTTATAAAGAAGAAAAGGAGGATGGAAAACAGGTGAACCATCCCACCATGCAACCCACAACAGGGAATAATAATCAAAAGTAGACAATGCAAATACAGAAAAGAGACAATCATCGAACAGCATCGTAAAAAAAAGGAATATACCTTAATAAGAACTATGTAAAAGTACCTGTTGACAGTATGCATATAGATGATCTGTCTAGCAGATATCGAAGGCTCGAAGTTACTTCTCCCTCTGGAATAGCCAGGTCTTCAACCTCTTTCTAAAAGGAAGCGGGTTTTGGGTTTGTCTAATGTCTATGGGAAGATCATTCCAAAGCCGCACGGCTGCGACACCAAAGGCTCTCCCACCCGTCCTGACCTTCTTAAAACTCGTGGTAGCCACCAGATTTGTGCCTGATGAGCGTAAATTTCTCCTGGGAGCATACCACTGAAATTTTTTCTGCAAGGATTTTGGGCCCAGCCCATACACTGCTCTAAACACTGCAAAGGGATTTGAATTTTATTCTTTGACAAATTGGCAGCCAATGAAGGCTCTTCAGAGCCAGTGATGTAGAGGACCTCCGTTGCCAATTTGGCAGCTATAGACTGAATCCTTTGCAACTTCAGTATTTCTGAGTTCGGTGCACTTAAGTACAACGAGTTGCAATAATCCAACCTGCTGATTATTATACTCCTCACTACCTGTGACCTGGTAGTAGTGGGCAGCAGGGGGAGGATCGTTCGTAGGGCTCTAATCAGGGAGAGACAGGTGCCCACAGTCTTATTAACTTGTGACTCCAACTGGAGGTTATCATCAAGCATAACCCCCAAGTTGCGTACTGTTCTGGCTGAGGTCAGAGGTTTATCTGTGGGGGTGAGTCTGAATTCTGAGGGAAGGGGGCGTGCAATTTTAGTCATGGAGCAGTACACAATCTCAGTTTTTTCTCCATTGAATTGTAAGGAGTTATTTCTAAGCTATTTTGAGGTACTTAACATACACTCCTGGAATTTATCCAGGGGTACTGCCTGATCTCCTTCTAGGGAAAACACCAGTTGTTTATCATCTGCATAATTACCTAGGCCAATGCCAAAGGACTTGATAATCGGGATGAGTGGGTGCAGATAGATATTGAATAATACTGGGTTAATTGCTGATCCCTGTGGCCTCCCTTATGCGAACAGTCATCGCAAGGTCACTTGTCCAACTGCAATATCCGCCTTACGTCATGTATCCAGGCAATAGTGCTCCTTGGAGGTATGCACACTTGTCCATGTCGCTGCCCTGCAGATCTCAGGTAAAGACACTCCGGCAAACAGGGCTGCGGACGCTGCCATGTTCCGGGTGGAATGAGCAGTGACTTTAGCTGCAAGGGGGCATCCCGCTTTTTCTTGGGAGAAGATTATGGTCGAGGAGACCCAGCGTGCAACAGATGCTCCCATCAAAGCCTGATCCTTTCTAAGGGTGGCAAAGGCGATGAGCAGCTGGGGAGATTTGCGGAAAACCTTTGTTATTTGCAAGTAAAACTTTAAGCAACGCTTAATGTCCAGAGAATGAAGGGCTCTCACTGCAGGTGTAGACAGAAAGGGAAAAAAGGAAGGTAGAACCACCGGTTCATTGAGATGGAACATGGAAGACACCTTGGGAATAAAAGAAGGATTGGTGTGGAGAACCACTCTGTCATAATGAAACTGCAGGTACGGGTCCATTGTAGTGAAGGCTTGAATCTCACTAATGCGTGTAGCAGACGTGATGGCCAAAAAAAAAAACATCTTCCAAGAAATATATTTCAAGTCGCACTTGTGAATTGGCTCAAAGATATACCTCATAGGTTGTAACAAGACAATGTTCCGCTGCCAGAGGACTGGAGGAGACCTTATCGATAGGTAAGTCCTAAAGAGAACCTTCATAAATTCCTTCACCAGCCTGTTGGACCACAGGGACAAATGGCCCGAAAGTCTCTTGTATCTGGAAATTGCCACCAAGTACACTCTTATCGACAAAAGGCCAGCTTTGGCGAGATGCAAGAGAAACAGCTAAATGTCCTCTGGAGGCTTCCATTTAGCCGAATAGCACTTGAGCGTGGAAGGAGCTTGGGCTTTAGAAAGTATGGATTGGCTTTCCTCAGAGAACACTAACTGTCCAAAGCTGACAATTGAAGAGTGTGAATCTGTGGATAAACCACTTGGCCTTGGTTCATGGAAAGTAAATTCTCCGTTGGTTGAAAACAGATTGGCGAAGACTCTGATAGGCGATACAGCTCGGTGTACCAATACTGCCTTACCCACACCGGGGCAATGAGAATAATGCGGCAGGGTTACCATTTTATTTTTTGGAGAACTTTTGGAATGAGCGGAAATGGAGGGAATGCGTAGGCAAATGTTCCTTCCCAGGAAAAGTGGAAGGTGTTCCCCAGAGAGCCTGGTTGAGGAAATCTGCTAGCGTAAAGCTCACATTTTTTGTTGAGTGATGTAGCCAATAGATCTAGGGTTGGCAATTCCCAACACTGAAATACCTTCCGTAGCTGAGTAAAGCTTAGCTCCCACTTGTGACATTGCTTGGTATCCCTGCTGAGGGAATCGACCCACTCGTTTTGTATTCCTGGAACGTGTTGGACCTGCATAGAAATGTTGTGGGTTATTAGCCATTCCCAAATCTGTTGCGCCAGGATCGGCAGGGCATGAGATCTCTTCCCTCCTTGTTTCTGTAGATAGAACATGGTGGTGGTGTTGTCCGTGCGGACAAGTATCAACGATCTCCTGATCCTTGGCAGAATAAACTGGAGGCCCAGAAACACTGGTTTCAGCTCCAACAGATTTATGTGACACAATGCTTCTTGGTCTGACCACTTCCACTGGGCCTGCAATTCCTGGAGGTGAGCTCCCCATCCTTCCATGGGAGCGTCCGATGTCCTCAACATATCCGGTTGTGCTGGGAGGAAGGCGAGGCCCTGAGAGAGATTACCCTGATCGCCCACTAGGGCATCACCAGGGTCATCTCTGGAGTGATCGAAACAATGTCATCGAAGGAGCATCGAGATTGAATACACTGAATTTCGAGTTGCTCCTGGAGAGGTCTCATCCTTAAGCAGCAGTGTGGGATTAAAAGGTTGCAGTATGACATCGTCCCCAGCATTGACTTTTAAGTCCTTACAGAAACAAACCTTTTTGAGGAAAGAGATTGTGCCATCCTTTGTAGGTGCGAAATCCTTTCTTCTGTGGGAAGGCTATTGAGCGATTGGTATCCAAGATCGCTCCCAGGAACACCAGTGACATGGAAGGGAGAGGGAGGACTTTTCCCTCTTGAGATTGAGGCCCAGGGAGTGAACAAGCCTAAGACAGGCTTCCCTAGAATTCCTGGCACCCTGGATGGGGCCTTGACCAACCAATCATCCAATCAGGTTAATACATGGTGACCGGATTGCTGGAGAAAAGCTGCCAATGGAGCCAAGCACTTGGTGAAAACTTTGGGTGCTGATTTTAGCCCGAAGGGTAGCACCTTGAATTGGTAATGGCACCCTGCCACCTCAAACCTTAAAAAGCGACGATGCTTCGGATACATGGGAATGTGAAAGTATGCATCCAGAAGATCTAGAGAGGTCATAAAATCTCCGTTATCCATGAGTAGAAGAATCTCCTGAAGCAACAACATCTTGAAAAGTTGTCTTTTGATTAACTTGTTCACCAACCTGAGGTCCATCATTTGACTCCATTTTCCTGTCTTTTTCTTGATTAAAAAGAAATGAGAGTAGAAGCCTAGGGGGCGTGGCTTGACGCGCGACCATGATGGCCGCCAAACTGTAGAGCTCCGCAGTGTTGGTGCAGACATCCTGAGCATTCTCCTGCCGGGGGCTCCTCTCGGGTGCAGTGAACTAAGGCGGAGGCGGCCCTTCCACACCCCGACGCATCGGCGTGGCGACCGGCACGGGGGGACTCTGTGTGGACGGCTGGGACCGTCTGCAGGCTGCGGCCGGTGACAGAGTGGTGGGGCTGGAGCTCGGCGCTCGGCCGCGTGCCCGACTACACGCCACGGCTTCGCGGGAGCTCCCTGGGCCGCGCCGGAAGTGGTGACAGAGCGGCGCGCTGAAGATAGGGCCCCTGAGACGGTGCTGCAAGTCTGCGGGGGGGGTTCAAGCCTAGTGCACACGCGGTGCAAGCCGACACCGGAGAGCTCACCGGAGCGGGAGGTGACCTACGCTGGGGGAGAAGGACGCAGCCGACCTTCGGGCCGAGGATATTCTGGCCGGACATGGTGGAAGTGAGACACGCCTGACGCTTAGGCGGGAGACGTCCTGCGGTCCCGAGCCCGACGGAGCGTGATAGCCCCATCGTGGAGTGGTACTGTGCTTCTTGTTGCGGCGCCCGGCTGCCTGCCCCACGGAGACGGAGGCAGGCGTGGGGGGCGGCCCTGGCCTGGCAGTAACTGTGCCCCTGGACGCTCGGCCCTTGCGGAGGAAGGCTGTGGAGGTGACGGGGGGCCGGAGTGCGAGACGCTGCCCGGTGCCCGCATTTCGCAGATGCCTCACTGTTCTCCACGCTACAGGCACTGGGAGCGCGCTGATTGGAGCAGGCTCATTGCTGGTGGTGTCCTTGCGCCCCTCTGCCGGTTGTGCCTCGCTGCGGGGTACAGCGCCGGCTGAATCCGGACCCCTGGATGTGGCGGTTCCCACGTGCGGAGAGAGATTGCGGAAGACCGCGTGGGAGTGTGGTGAGTGGCCTTCAGGAGCCGCGGCAGGCCTGCGCCTCGGAGGTGTCGGGGTCTGCGTCACCCAGCCAGTGGCCGCCTGGTGGAACAAGACGGATCGAGACATCTTCCCCCCGCCCCCATCTTGCTGGGGCTGTGGGCTCGCGGATGTGGCAGTGAGCCGGCGGAGACGGAGACGTTGAGGGGGGAAAAGGCCTGCTCAGACTGAGCTGAACTTGGTCGCTGGTCGCCCAGACTGTGGGCGGATGCCCACTGCACAGCAGCTGGTCATGGGTCGGCTGCGCAATGCCCCGAGGGATGGCCAGACACCGACGGCCGGCCCAGGCTGGGTCACGACGCCTGGGGACCCTGCTGCGGCCCCACACACTGAACTGCTGGCGGCTAAGCTGGATTCTGTATTGGCCGCAGTGGAGCGGATCGGTTCCTCACTCGAGCAAACGAGATCATCCTTGGAGGCCCGTATAGATAAGGTCACGGTCGACTTCACGTTGCTCCACGCGGATCACCGCAAGTTGGCGGACAAGGTGGCGCTACAGGGGCAGACTCTGCAGGACGTACAACCGGTTGTGGCCACCCATACGGCCGCCCTCCAAGACCTGATTGACCGCGTCCACGTCTTGGAAGATCGCGTGGACGATGCCGAAGGACGTTCACGACGCAGCAATGTGCGCGTGGTGGGCCTGCCGGAGGGAGTGGAGGGGCGGCAGCCGGAACATTACGTGGAGGAATGGCTGCGCACTTTGATCGGACCCGAGAAGCTCTCGTCGCACTTCATAGTGGAACGGGCCCACAGGGTTCCAACACAGAGGCCCAGCCCCGGATCTCGGCCAAGGCCCTTCCTGTTTAAGCTCCTTAATTACAGGGACAGAGACGTAGTGCTCCGTGAGACCCGGAGGATTGGCGACATCGCCGTTGGCAGTGGACAGGTACAATTTTTCCCAGACTACACCGCCTTGGTACAGAAACGCCGCAGTAATTATCTGGCGGTGAAGCGGCGCTGCGGGAGTTGGAGATCTCATACGCCCTTCTGTTCCCTTCACGTCTACGGGTGGTCACCACTGACGGCACCCGCTTCTTTGATACCCCATCCGAGGTCTGGGACTGGCTGGAGGACACTGGGCGCAGTGATGGCCGGCGGCCGCAGGGCGTGGAAGTGGCTCCGCGGCGTGGCAGGAGGTCTCGGCAGCGCAGGGGGAAGAGGACACCGGCGAGAAGAGGGGCGGAGCCTGGGGGTGGCTCCCAGCCCAGAGAAGAGCAGAATGGAACGGCGAGAAGCGTTAGCGGCGGTGGCTACTCTCGGGTCCCCGGACAGCAGGAGTGGAGAGGCTGCCCAGGAACATGGCGGACTGATGGCTAGCGGCTCCTCTTCCCCGTCCACCGAGATATCGGATGACCAGCTGATGCCCCTGGTCACCCCACAGACATCAGACCATGTGATGTAGAACAGTGCCGGGGAGGGGGTCGAAGTCATCGCCACGGGTACTCCCCGGAAACGGGCCCTGACTCTTGCAGACTGACGCCGCTTGGCCCGAGCCTGCGTGGCCGACGGAGTGGTGAGATATGGACAGGAGGGGACTTGTTTTTTGACCTCTGGGGGGTTGGCGGGGGGGGCTGAGACGGGGAGGCGGCTGGGCTGGTGTTCCTCCATAGCAGGGGAAACACATGAGGTGACAGACGTGCACACCTGGGGGTTTATGTTATGGGGGTCACGCACTCCTTGGACTTATGCTGCGCCACGGGAATGGGAGCCCCTTGCACCACATGTACACAGGCACCTCGTAGGGGAGCACACATACGCAGCGGCCACCACTTGCCCGCCCCATTAGCCACAATTAGGCTAAGTTAAGTATTGTGAGCATTGCCTCATGGTTTGGACGAATACCTTTAGAGGGATTTGCCCTGATAGTTACTTTGGCCTGGTTGGTCTGTTCACATACACGATAGTATGTTTCTGCGTTGTTGTTTTGTTGGGTTATCTATGCAGCTCACTACATAGTCCAGTGAAGGCCCTCTGCCTCCTGCCCTGGGGAGGCGCCCCTGGCCCCCGCCACGGGCTAGCGATTCGTCTTTACTCATGGCTGTTACAAATGTAATCACGTGGAATGTCCGCGGTATGCATACGCCGGCGCGTAGGTACTCAGTCTATGCATACATGCAGCGACACGCGGTGGCTATAGCTCTCCTGCAGGAAACGCACATGACGTTGAGGGAACTGGGAAGGCTGCGCATGCGATGGAGGGGACAGGTGTATGGCACTACATGCTCGGCACACGCTAGAGGCGCGCTGATATGGGTACGGGCGGGTACCCCGTTTGTCTGCTTGGAGGTGTTGGTGGACCCGGAGGGGAGGTACACCCTGGTGCATGGGAGGGTTGATGGGCAACAGGTGCTACTGGGGTCTCTTACGCGCCAAATGTAGATCAGTCCTCCTATCTGGCCAGTCTATCGGCGGTGCTGGCACCATACGCTGGCCTTCCCTGGCTCCTGGGGGGAGATTTTAATTCCGTACTTGATGTATATTTGGACCGGTCCTTCCCGCCCCTGCGGGGCACTCAGGTGGGGTCGAACGCCAGGGCCCTGGCCACCTGGTTGTCGCATTGGACCTTGATTGACCTGTGGCGGAGCGTCCACCCGGACGACCGCGTGTATTCATTCTACTCGGCGGTTCACGGCCTCCATGTTCGGTTGGACAGGGTGGTGGGCACCCGTTCGGTGCTTCCGTGGGTGACTCGAGCGGAATATATGGGCCGGACACAATCGGACCACAATCCCCTCATCCTGGGACTCCGGTGGCGGCCGGATAGACCTCCTGTTCCGACCTGGCGCCTTCAGACGGTGGCCTTGGAAGATTCGGAGTTTCGTACCTCCCTGGGTACAGCGATTGACCAATACTTTGACCTTAATGAGGGCTCCACGGATAGTGAGCTGCTGGAATGGGACGCCCATAAAGTGTATATTAGAGGGCACTGCTTGGGTGCGACATGGAACATTCATAGGCAGCTGTCGCGGGATCTTGCCGCCCTGGAGTCCCGCCTCCTCTCCTGTGAGTCGCTTGGGGAGGGTGGTGGCGTGGACTCGGGCTGCCTATTGGAGCTCCGGGCACGCCATACCGCACTTCTAGACCGGCTACGCTGCCTTAACTATGCGGCTCACTCCGCTCGGGTACATGCCACGTCGGACAGGGCTGGGCGACTCCTGGCCTGGCTGATCAGGCAGGAGACCGCTCGTGCCCCAATAGGTGCCATTACTGGCCCTGACGGCACGCTGGTCCACACCCAATGGGAAATTCACCAGGCATTCACGGCGCACTATACCACTCTGTACAGGTCGACTGGGAGGAGACGAGAATGTGACTTAGATGGGTTCCTGGAGGCTCTAGACCTGCCCGTGGTCCCGGAGGAGCATCATGCCTCCCTGGAATGCCCCCCCTCAGTAGAAGAGATAGGAGATGCTATCTCCTTGTTGGCGACGGGGAAGGTGCCGGGGCCGGATGGGCTACCGGCGGAGTACTACAAATCGTACCGAGAGTCTCTGATACCTAAACTCCACAGCCTTTACTTAACTGCACTAGAGAACGGCACACTACCAGAGTCGATGAAAGAGGCCTACCTGATTTCCCTACTTAAGCCGGGACGCGACGCCGTCCAGTTGGGATCTTACCGCCCGCTCGCCCTGCTCAACACGGACTATAAAATCCTGGCGAAGATACTGGCGGAGAGGTTGGCGCCGGTGGTGCCCACGCTGGTGCACAGTGATCAAAACGGCTTTGTGCCCAAGCGCAGCACTTCCCTCAACTTGCGGCGGTTCTTCCGAGTGATGGAGGAGAGCACCCGACTCTGGCCTCGGGCGGGCTGCCTAATCTTAGACCTGGAGAAGGCCTTCGATTGTCTGGAGTGGGGGTACCTGGTGACCACGCTGTCGAGATTTGGATTGGGGCTTGGCTTTCTCCAACTAGCGGCACTTCTGTATAAAGGCCCAACGGTGAGAATGCGCACTGGCCCGTACATCTCGGACCCCATCAAAATCGGCCGTGGCACCAGGCAGGGCTGTCCGCTGTCACCCCTCCTGTTTGCGCTCGCAATGGAGCCGTTAGCGGCAACACTCCGGAGGGACTTGGCGGACGGCATTCCGCTGGGAGATGCGGTACACCAGGTGTCCCTTTATGCGGATGATCTCCTAGTCTTTGTCAGAGACGTGTCTTCTATCCCTGTGGGGCTGGAACGTGTCCTGGCTACCTTTGAACAGCTCTCGGGACTCCGGGTGAATGCAGCCAAATCCTGCCTATATGCGTTCAGGGGCGACACTCAGGACCCCGACTACCAACTTGGTGGGGTGCGAGTGCAGTGGCAATCGGACACCTTTCGTTACTTGGGAGTCCAAGTCTATCGCAGGCCGGAAGACTTGGTGGAAGGCAACCTGGGACGAGCCGTGACGGCGATTCGGTCTCAGATGGCATTCTGGAGTACGCTTGCCCTGTCGGTCACTGGACGAATAGCGCTTGTCAAGATGGTGGTGCTGCCTCGTCTGTTATACTACTTTGCCAATTTGCCGCTGTACATACCGGCGTCTTTTTTCACCAGCCACATGCGATCCCTCCGGGACTTTGTGTGGGGAGCGGCACGCCATAGGGTCGCGCTGCCCAAGCTATGCCTCCCCGTAGGCCAGGGCGGGCTCGCGATGCCCTGTCTGGAACATTACTATTTGGCGGCACAGTTACAATGGGTGGCCCGGTGGCTGGCGGACAAATGTCGGGAGGACACTGCGACGGCGGGGAGGACACTGCGACGGCGGGGAGCCCTCCGCTGGAGTTGGCAGAGCTCCTACGGATCTTTCACCCGACGACGGCTGCTTTGCGGCCCGTGCCTGTGCTGTTAGCAGTGGCGTGTAAATGCTACCGCAGAAGCCTCCGGCTCACCAGTACTAGGATCCCTTATGCCCCGGCTATACCCCTGGAGGGTTCTCCTTGTGGTCAGGACACGCTTGGAGCCGTGGAACTGAGGGACTGGCATGCGGCTGATATCCACACCCTAGAGGACCTGTACCGTGAGGGAGTGCTTTTGCCATTTGAGACCCTTGCGGAGGAGACGGGGCTGGCGCGGGGCCCATTTCTCCGCCATCGGGCACTGATGGAGACACTGGCGGGGCACTGGGGAAACTTGCGGGAGGAGCCGGAGCAGCACTTGGTGATGCAATATCTGCATGTATTGGGCCGAGGAGGGCACCTGATTCGATGGTTTGCTGCGGCCTTACGCACACACGCAGCGCCAAGCCTAGGGGCATTACGCGAGAAGTGGGAGGCGGACCTTGCCCGCCCCATGGCGGATAAAGAATGGGATAGGGTGCTGCAGGGGCCAAGGAGGGTGCCGAGAAATATGAGATTCCGCCAAATACAGTTTTCGTCTTGCACAGGGCCTACCTAACGCCAGCTGCCATTAATAGATATTTCCACCGTGTGGACGCAAGCTGTCCCCGTTGCGCAGAGGTTGATGCTGATCTGCCTCACATGTTGTGGGGTTGCCCGGGACTGAGTGCATACTGGTAGGCGGTGCACGAGATGCTTCGTGAGTGCACGGGACGGGAGATTCCCCCTGAATGGCCTACTTACCTGTTACACCTCTTTCATCGGTCGCCCGCGGTTAAGGTTGCCTCTCATTTTATAGACCTGGGGATCATAGTAGCAAAACGACTTATCACTAAGCGCTGGAAGGCAGACGCGGCGCCGCTTGCACGGGCGTGGCGCGGCTCTTTTCTGGTCTGGGCCAAGGCGGAGGAGGTGGCACTTCGGAGGGAGGAAACACTGGGCCTCCGGGTGACACCAATCGCATCCCAATGGGGAGAGATGCTGCAGGTCCTGTTACGGCCCGATGGGACGGCCCTGGCTGGGGACGGTAGCGAGTAGCAGGAGCCGCGTTAGGCACAGGGGGGCTGTCCGATCTGGTGGACTGGGGCGGCGCGGGGGGTGCCTGAATTGATATCGGCGACCATGCATGCCGCGACTCGGATGATAGTGGGTGTGACGTTCCTGGGGGTGGGAGGCCGGGGGGGGGCTCACCGGGGGGGGGGTTCGAGGGAGAAGGGCATCTGGAATTAAACTTGTGAGCTGCTGTTGGATGTTGTTGTTTTAGTTGAAAGGTTGTAGAAGGGACAGTCCCCCAGTTGTAGGATGGGCAGTTCAGAGATGTTTGAATATCGATCTGGGGGTGCACTGGGAAACATTGCGCGTAATGATAGTTTTCCTCGCAGACTCACAGGTTACAACTTTAATCAATGCTAAATGCCACTTGATCGGTGCACAGTGTTATGATTCTATGTGATGTGTTCTGCGATGTTGCTGTGCACCAGCTGTAATTATGCTCTCTGCCATTCTAAGATGTATCGTATGATTTTCACTGCAACTTACAACTTAATAAACAGATTTCTAAATAAAAAAAAAAAATGAGAGTAGAAGCCTAGATTGTTTTGGCTGCGTGGCACCTCCTCGATAGTTTGTTTGGAGAGGAGCAAATTGATTTCTTTTTTTAAAAGTGCAAGATGATTGGTTGGAGTTTGGATGTACTAAAATGATGTGAATTGGTTACTGAATTATATTGATTTTCAAGGAAGATTAAGTTTAAAGCTTAGTACTGCTATTTTACTGTTACAGTGGGACTCTCACCATGACAACGGGGAATATTCAAGCATGTGAATCTATAAAAGATACAATACTGGAGAACTGTGGTGACAGAGGACAGTGACTTTCCTACTGCTGCCTAAAGATGGAACTTTGTTTCCATATGTTTATTTTTATTACTACAGCATGGGCTCTGTTATGTAATTACATATTCATGCATACTGAGGCTTTTGCAAAATGTCCCATAAGGAATCTTGTTAAATCCACCCAGCCACTCAACCACGTCCATCAATCCAAGAATTCATACATCCAGCAAAGCTGTAGATAAGATAGCACAGTAGGTTGGGTGACTGCTGAACAGCTTGGTCTTTTGCTGGCTCATCTTTTAAACCATTTAGGGGAGATGAAATAAGAAGGGAGCTGGGCAATGAAAGGAAACATCAGTCAGTGTGAGGGCCTGATTGAATGTGTTGTGTTGGTCGCATAAATGGTCAGTGTTTACATTACAATTCATTCACATGGAATCTAGAAAGACATTGAAAGTTTGGATACAGGGATGTGTAAATTGTTATTTCATGTGCACACTGCAGTAGGATGTGTACTCTACTCAAAAATTGCACACTCGCGGTCTTTCTAATTTTTGATTATTTTTAAGTTTTATATGGCACAGACTCGACCGGTAGGGATGGTGCACCTTACATGCGCACAATTTACATTACATAAGATCACATTCATTAAGGTTCACCTGAGACCGTGATGTTGTGAAATATTTTGAAACAAACCAATAATGGCAAGCATTGGCAAAGCCAATAGTTTTCACCTATCTGAGATCTAGTTACTTTACCAATGTTATTTAGACATATTGCACAGCAGAGTGGGCTGCTGAGCAATATAGCGTAAAGGAACCTAAAAAACGCTTTAACGCGGCCAGTGCTGGCTACCTCATAGCACTATTTTCTTTACTTTCTACCATGTTGCACAGCAGCTGTGCAACAGATCTACAAAACATTAACAGAACCAATGAATTTCGCATAGGCGAAACTTATTGGCTTTGTTAATGCTTGTTAATAACTGCTGGGTCCTAGACCCAGCACACTTAAAGCCCCCCATTGCCATTGGAGTGGCAGTTTTTGCCAGTCCTTAAAGAATAAATATGTTCTTCTTACCTTTCTCCCCCTTCCACACTGCCTTAACTGGCAACGAGGAAAGGTGTGCGACATCTGTCGGCCCTTGAGTACAGTCTGACTCACCCTGGGCCATGTACCCGACTCCATGGAGATGGGTGGGACATGCGTTTGCCCTTTTCTGCATAGTATGCCTGTGTTCCAGGCAGTGCATCTCATCACTTGAGAGCTGAAGAGTAGGTAGGACTGCCTACACTCGATGCAACACCCTGCGTCACTACTGTCCCTGGCTGCCCCTTGCTTTAAATTCTCCTGACCTAGCCATTTCCATTAGGACACAGCAAGTCTCTTGGTAATACTGAAGGCCTCCCTGCCTTCCGTGCACCACTTGGGGAAGCCAAAGAATTGACATTACCTTCAGTTAAAGTACACATAAATTGAACTGCTCACCAGAAACACGTTTGAACTATTCACCAGAAAATGTGCATGTTCTGCTCTAGAGTCTATTGCAGCACATATGGTGACCTTAAGAATACTGACACGTATATGTTTATTCAAGGAATCCAACTAGTTCAAGGAAATAAAGGGAATCCCACCGGAACCCAGATCTGGCAGCTATTTCTGAGCCAGATCTGGGATCTGGCCGATCCAGTGAAATGTTAAATTTGTCCTAGGTAATTTCTGACATCAGGATACCCTTCCATGTGAGTAGTGCGCTATACAAATACACATAACACAATCAGGCAGTGCCCATATGCTGTCTGCTTTCTGTCCTGAGCAACAATGCTTCAATTCCTGCTCTGTCTAAAACAAAGGCCAGATTTTTAGGACCATCGTCACTTCTTTAGTTCAAATATCATCCTGGTTGGGAGCTAAGGGAAGAGGTGTGGTACAGCTGCCAGGGCGGCTGACTCCGGAACACGGGGGCTCACGGGTCGATCCCCGGCACCAGCGGCAGGTTAGCTCAGCACTTGTGACTCTGGGAAATAGCTCGCTCAATCTTCCCCACGGCCCCTGCGCCAGGACACCTCTCCGGAGGTAGCTGTGCGCTTTACAAATGCTGGTATTTCTACTTTCTATTTCTAACAACTAGACCCCAACATAGTGGAGGGAAAAAAGGCACATAGCTTATCACTCACAAGTTCTTTACAGAAAATATGATTTGGAGGCAGTTTTTTTTCACTTTGTTCAACTCCCCTATTTAAGAGATGTGCATCCACTGTAAGAATGTCAGTTGTAGCTGTGTGTATGACTAATTACACAGATAAGTTAAATGGCACTTACTCATTTATTTTTTATTTAGTTATTTTATAGCGCTACTGTACTGTAGGTGTCAGAACACTTTACATCACACACAAAGACCAAAAATCATACCAGTGTGTGTTGGGACAGAAAAGTTCATTACACTGCAGTAGATGTGAAACCCTGCCCTGAGTGCTCCAATGGCAGTAACATCTGGATCCTTGGTAACTAGTTTTTTTATCCTGGGCGAACCCGGATCATGCATGTGTGTCATTATCTAGGAATGTCTCACAGATTGTGGTCCGGTTAGATAGAAGGGGCGCAGCAAGGTCTACCATCTTAGTGATGGCGGGTTAGCGCCCTTAGCAGGAGCTGAGTAACAAGTGCATGGTGGTTGCTGCATATTGTTTTTATAATAAGTAAAATGGCCAGGTGTCCTGGCCTGTGTCATGGGATTGGGACCTACTGGCACACTCTTAAGAAGTTCTGTGCCTGTGTGCTCAGTTCAATCTTAGCCTACATCAGGACAGATGAGGGGAGATAGAGCGTGCATGTTGAAGTGTAGTGGGTGCTATAGTACAAGGATGCAGCATGTACATGTGTAAGTGCGTTGCACTGGTGTGTACATGTGCCTGGGAAATGGTACACATACATGAGAGCTACAAGTTTGTAGTACTAAGGATGTATGCCTGTCAGTAGTACAATGCATGAGGGCCTGTGGGTCCCATATTGTGAACTCCAGGGCTTGCTGGAGGAACATATGGAGGTAGATGATTCCTCTTAACATATTGGTTTATTGCTCCTTTACTGAGAGCCGGGTGAGACATACACTGGAGGAAAGGCTCATTGATTCTGAAACAGGTCACTGGTCAAAGGAGCCTGGATGTATCTCAAGAAGGAGATGGGGCGTATAAGGGACTCCTTAAGACAGTGCTGTGGCATTTGTAACCCTTTGATTCACATATCACTGAGCCTGACATCCTAGTGTGATCCTCTCGTTACTCCCATGGCCTGCGTTTGGGGCTATGGAGACACTCCTGCTGTGATACTACAAAAATTCAGTTTGTGAATACCAAAAAGTAGTAAACTTACTCAAAAGTGTCAGTTACTACGAACATGCAGTTTGTGAATCACTTTTTAGTAAGTTTTGTTGTACTACTGTAGTCCTTGAAAACGAACTACAAAGTGCAGTTTGTGAATCAAGCTCACCGACACTAAATCTGCCTGGTATCTGGAAATGTAGTAAACAGATGGAAGCTATATCTAGCTTATCGATAAAAATCAACCAATGGGAAACCCTCTTTCTGTATAAATCAAGGCTAGCACTAAGTCCCAGTTTTAAATATGCACGTGTATGTTTTTAGAAACACAGGGCACGGTAATCAGGACCGCAGTAACTGTGCTCTCTCCCTAAATGTGACTATGGTAAGTACTTTGGTACCTTCCCAATTGGCTACTGGTGTACCCTTCTAAGTCCCTAGTATATAGCACTAAGGTACCCAGGGCATTGGTACCCCAGGGATCTCCTTGCAGCATGTATTGTGCCACCCATGAGAGACCATTCAAACTGTGTGAGTTGGTGCTAGCAACACTTTCAACAGATATAAGTTCCCTTTATATGAGGTCACTGCACTTAAATCCTGTAAGTCACCCCTAAGGCAGGCCTTTCAATCCTGAAGGCAGGGTGCTAGGTTATAAGTGTGAGGGTGCCATGCATGAGCAGTACACCCCTTACAAACCCCAAAGTCAATTCTCCAGGCTTTGTAAGTGCGGTCAGCCATTTAATACGTACAGTGGACATCAAGTCAATTACGAGATATCTAACTATATATTGGCTGCACCAAACCTGGTCATGTTTGGTATCAAACATGTTGGAATTCAACCCCAACACCGATTCCAGTGTTGGATTTAGGATCCCATGTACTAGGAGGCTCCCCTAGGGAGCCCCCTGTATTCCCGGTACCAGCCTTTCAGGGTCTCACAGCAAGCTAGTGCTGCTGTGGACCACAGACGCAATTCTGCCCTCCTGCTGCTGAGCTGAGCTTGAGAAGGGGAATGTAGAACAATAGGTTTCCTGTCACAGGGAGGTGTGACCACCTCTCAGACAGAACTTAGTGTATTGGGCTGGGGTGGGGGCACTTGCCAGCACCACCAGACTGCTTTGAAGGGCACATTTGGTGCCCTCCTTGCAAACTCCAGTTGAAACCAGTTCAGGGATCCATTGGCTCCCACTCCGGCACAAAACTGGACAAAGGACATGGGAGTATCCTCCCCTCTGTCCAGCCCCTCCGTTGGGAGGTAACCCTGAATAGTCCCAACTCTTTCCCTAGGGTACTTAAGGGCTTACCTGTGGGTGGTTCTTCAGATTCATCATGGGACAAGATTCAGATCCGAAACCACTTCAATTTCCACCGTCTGGTCACCTTGTACTTCGTTGGATTTTGCCAGGAAGCAAGACTGGATCAAGGAAGACTCCTGCTGCTCCTGGTCTCGTCGTCCTGCCAGTCTTCTGCGTGACTGTGATTCATCCAGGTTCTTCTTTTTCAGGCCTGTGGGCATCAAAGACACCTAATGTACTCTTCCTTAGAGTGAGGGAGTCACTCCCCTTCATCTAAAGGCTCCGCAACAGAGCTGACCGGTCTGCTTCTCCTGAGGTCCCATGGACTCTGAAAGGTTCAGCAACACAGGTGGTGGTACAGGTGGTAGTTCATCAACTCCCTTTGGGCTTGCACTGTCTTCTCAGCAAGTTTAAGGCCAGTATACCTAGTTGGAACTGCTGGAACAGAACCCCTGTGCACTGCATCGACTTGCTGTTGCCAAGGCTTGTTGACTCTGTCTTCCACAGATATTAGGGCTACAAGAAGCTCCAGCCTCTATCATCTCTTCTGTTGGACTTGGCCCTTCTGGCAGGTTCACCCCTGAAACTTTTTGCTTGTTAACTGTGACTTGTGTTAGTGATTTTTGGTTTCTGCGCACTTTACCACTGTGTCCCAGGGTAAAGTGCGTGCGTGTAGTGAGGTTGGCCTGCCCTCCCATAGGAATGCATGGGGGAATGTATGTGTCCCTGGTAGTTCCTGATGCGTGGGGAGTGCAGGTACGAGTTTGGTATGTGCGGACTCGTGTGATCGAATGCTTCGCAATGATGTATAATGCGTGATTATGTCATGTGCGGAAGTGCCACTTCTAGGAGTTGGCATATTAGTGTAAAATGTGTCTGGCGTGTGATTGGCTGGAGCTGGCTGGTGAGCCTGGCTCCAGGAGTCTGGGTGGGTCTGCCCCAGTGGTGAGTGTGAGATTAGCATGCTGATGGATGGGGAGGAGTGCACCTTGGACCTGAATAGGGCAGGGCTTTCTCTACACAATGCTGGCTCCGCCCCCTGTGGTGCGACTGATGACCCTAGCCCTGCCAGTGAATAGAGTGAGGGGCTGAGCACATCAAGGGTGCTCCCCAACCAGCTGCGACTGGTTTTTCCCCTCACCCTGAGCAACAACAAAGGGAAAAGGTGTATAAGAAGGGGCTGTGTCCCCTTACAATTTGTTCTCTTCCAGGATCCTATCTGAGGGGGGCGGCTGCTGCTGCTGGAGGCCAGGAGGAACTGCCACTTGGGACTGCCTTCCTGCCTGGAGGGCCCAGTGAGCTGGCCCCTGGCCCAGCCTTGCCCCCCTGCCTACCTTCCAGAATTTTGCTGGACTTTCATATTCTCCCCTAAAGCGCCTGGAAGTGCTTCTATTTTGACTTATAGCGCTAGGAGCGCTGTCTGTGGGACCCCAGCGTCAAGGAGCGCTGTACTTGGGGCTTTGCTGAAGCCTCCAGCACCTGGAAGCGCTGGACTTGCCTTGAGTGCAGAGAGCGCTTTCACCTTACCCTTAGCGCCAGGAGCGCTTTATCTCTGATAGCGGGTGCCCACCCCGCATACTGGTGCTGTCGCGGGTGCCCACCCCGCTTATTGCTTTGTTTAAGTGGCGGGAGCCTACCCCGTACTGCCACCGAGAAGACAGGGCCGCCGCGCTGCCTGCGGCGACCCGGAAGTGAAGGAGGTCCTGCCCGGTAGTGGGCGGGGTAAGGCAGCGCGAGGCTGCAACGCGAGGCAAGCCCGCGCGCTTCCTTTCCACCTCCCCGTCGCACAGAAGAGGGGGAAGGCAACCCCTGAGTTAAGTCCCGGTCCCGAGGAGGGGGACCGGGTGAAGTGCGGCCGGCAGCGGAGAGTGGAGGGCGGAGACGACGCGGGAGTCCCCAGAGCAACAGCCCGGTAAGTTGAGCAGGGCTGGGGGACTCTGTGCGCGTGTTGTGGGTGCCGGTCCCAGACCGGTCAATCTCCTGAGCAGCCCCCCCCCGCCTAATAGAGGGGGGGCGCGCCCACCAAGGGGGTCATTATTGATTAAGAGTCCCCCGAGTGGGACTCCAACGCGAGGCAGATTGGTGGTCACGAGCGCAAGGCCGTTCCAACGGTTGGGAGATTGGTTGTCTGACGAGCCTAGAGGGCTCCAACCTACGCCACCTTTGTTTGTTCTAGAGCCTGTAAGGCTCCACCGACACGGGGGCATTCCGGTAGCGATCAGAGCGGCCCCGGAAGGCAGCAGGCCGCTCCAACGATGGGGGCAGTATTTGGTCCAGAGGGACTCCAACAAAGGGGCCAATATTTGTTTTAGAGCGCTAGTACGCTCCTGCCAGTAAGGCACATGGTGTGAAGAGCCTGTGAGGCTCCAACGCGGGGCATTGTTATGTCCAGAGCCTAGGTGGCTCCAGCAAGGCACAGTGGTGCCCACGTTCAGTTCCCCAGCTGCCCAGCACTTAGTGGGCAGCTGCCACATTTAGGTTGTGCCCCTGTGCGCATTGGCCTGCGCAGTCCAGCCCGGACTTTGTGGACGAAGGGCGTTTGAGCCCCTGAAAGGCCAGTTGGCCTAGGGACTGCCACAGGTGGTGGCTAATGTGAGTTTTGCACTAGTGTTCCTAAACCTGCACCTCTGAATGTGTTTTTACGCGTCATGTGCCTTTTGTTTACACCTCTGAATGTGTTTTTATGCGCCATGTGTAATGTGCTTATACCCCTACAGGTATTGTGATACTTAGGTGGTTGTTTTCTCCTAGTACAGGTGGTGCTAGTGAGGTCCTGGTTCCCTGCGCAATATATTCCTAAGGTGGTTAGGGTTGCGTAGGTGGTACTTACCTGTTACCAGTAGTTACTGGTTGTGTGCTACATGTGTTATTTTGCGCTACAGTAATTTTATATCCTATGTTCTAAGTGCTAAGTTCTAAAAGTGCTAATTCCTGACAGTGGTCCATGTGGCCCTGTCCCCTGTACATATAATCCCTTGTAAATACTGCCCGTGCCTGTTGGCACATTGTAAAGTGTGTGTTTTTATCTAATGTGTTTTGGTATAATACAAAGGTTATTTTTATATAATACCTTGTGTGGAGTTTCCTTTGTGGTGGGCCTTGGGTGTTGTTGCTGGGTGCACGTGCAAACGCTTTACACATTGCCTCCGGGATAAGCCTGACTGCTCGTGCCAAGCTACCAAGGGGGTGAGCAGGGGTTATCTTTTGCGTGTAACTCCCCAGCCCTGACTAGAGTGGTGGTTTCTGCCTGGCTTTGGCGCAAGCCCTAGCCAACCAGAAATCCCATTTCTAACATCTTCCTACCAAGGTCTTCTCACTGCATCCTCTGCACCGTGGGCCGGCATCTTTGGTGAGCTGGTAGAGGTCCTCTTGAGACTCCTGTGCCTTCGGGCCTCTGGGTCTTCTTGAGGGTCTTCTTTGGAGTCAGTGGGCTCTCTTACTTGCTCGCGGCCTGCTCTGACTTCCCTGCACTTGGTGAGCTCCATGGACCTTGCTGGTCCCGACACTGCTCATTCTTCGTTTACCACATCTGTTGCCAAGGCTTGTTGGTTATGTCGCCAGACACCGACCCCCTGGTTCTCTACTTCTGACATGGGACAGCTCGTGAACGGCTCCCGGTCTTCCACAGTATAGCCTGGTACTCATAGCTGCAGCAACAAGGTCCCTGTCAACTCTCCTGCATCTTCTGTAATCGGTGGTCATTGGTCTCCCGTGCCTCCTGGTCACTCCCGAGTGGCATAGACTTTGTCCCCTCAGCTTGCAGGTACTCATCTTCAAGAATTCATCCTTGGATTCCACCAGACTCTTTCACCTTCTTTCCGACGTCACTTCGCATCTATGCACCCGACTTCCCTTGTGTAGGTATCCTGTTTCCTGGGGTATCCATGGGTGGGGTGACTCTCCAACCTTACATCTTCCACGCGACTTTCCCATTGACTTGCATTGAGTTCGCAGCTGTGTTTCCACTCTGCACACAGCCTCTGTGTGGTCCCTGTTCCTTGGGTCCCCAGCTCTTCTGAGTCTTCTGGTTCAAGACTCGAATTTGGACATATTCGTATTCCACTTCTTTGGTATAGGGTTTGGTCAACCCTGGAGACCACTGTGTATTTGTACTACTTACCTGTTCTACTTTTGAAATATTGTGTGTACTGTCTTGATATCTGTGAGTAGGAGATATACCAATGTGTTAGTACGTGTGTATAAGAAATATAACTTTTTTTATCACTACACTGTGTGGTTATTTTTGTTTAACCTACACTATATGATTAATTCTGGTAAAATAAGCTGCTTAACACTCCTTCATGACTATGCCTGTAGGCTGCTGTCCACAGCTACCACTTACAGAGCTTTCGATGGTTATCTAAGACCACTAAAATCACCATAACGGTTGTGTGGATTAGTTCAAGGTGCTTCACTTAAATAAGTGTGCACCATATACTAAGCCAGCTTCCTACATTAGGTAAAACTGTGAGTGACTGTTTGAATTTCTCTCCTAGTTTTCCCCTATACTGCTAAGACCTATAGATGGCAATCCACCCTGTTGGACTTCAACTATGCTGTCTCTCTCATGAGGAACATTCCACTGGTGTCAGTTGGAGTGTCTCCTGCGAGAACACGACAGCTGTGAATTTCTCCATGTACAGCCTAGCCAATAAACATAAAATAACATGTGTATTTGTAAAGCGCACATTCACTCCCGACGGGGCATCTTGGCGCTGAATAACAGATGTTTGTTGTTACCCAACTCAATGGTACTCATTTTATCAACCTCAGATGGATGAAAGGCTGAGTGGACCTGCCAGGATTTGAACCTGTGACCATGAGGTCGAACACAGGCCCCTGCAGAGGATGCATTAGTCCATTGAGCCACCAGACCCGGCTGTAGACAGCTGTAACAACTATCTGAGTTCCTGATTATTACGGCACTACATGTTTTGGCAACTAGCCAAAGCCATCGCTAGAAACCAGCGCTAGAGAGTAGCTTGCCTGCCAACAGTTTAATACAAATTTTAAAAAAGACATTGGAGGTGGTTGCATGTAAGCACCTAAGGTGCGACAAGCGATCGCTGCAGTGTTAAATTATTGGCCATTACCTTGAACCTTTCAAGTGGGCACTCTGGGTACGCATAGTTGCAATCTGCCGGAATACCGAGAAACTGACAGCGTGTCTGCTATTGAGGGCACAGCCGCATACTTTGTGGGTCAGAGGGCAGAGGGGAAAAAGCTGGTGAGGACCAGTCTGCTATACTCAGGGTGCAGCCACATACCTCGATCGTCTTAGCAATGAAGCACAAAAGCAGGTGCGGACCGACACAGCCTGCCCATAGATATTGAACTGACATTTTATCCCAACGATTGTACCGCTGAACCCAGCACCACCATCTTTGAGTGTCGTAGTTTACGGTGCTCTGCATGCCGCCATTGCATGTCAGGAGAGCTGCAACGTACTTTCACTTAAATAATCAGAATTTTTGCCAAATATTATCATTTCTGCCATCTTGCAATGGATTTGACTCGAAGTTTACAGCCGACATTTTTTAAAGTTGAATTTCCCGAAACAGCCACCATTTTGAGCGTTCATATCACCATTACTATGCAAATTTTAGTCACCATTTTGGATCAGTCACAGAAATTTGCATTAGTTTGGAACAGACAAAGAAATCCGCATTTGTTGGCAGCCATTTTGGAACAGTCTAAGAAATTGGCGTTTTTGATGCATCTAATATCAGCGTTACAACGGAGCTATAGTTTCAGCATCATATACATGAAGGATTTGTGCACTGCATGTGTCCTTTTAGTAATTTGTTTAAAATAATAAGATCATATTCACCAAATCACTTCTTCTTGCTGATTAACTTTTGGTGTGCACAACACACAAAGGAAAGAGCGTGTCCAGGACCGGAGGAACATCGGTGACATGCACACCCGTCTAGTCAAGTGACTCTTGAGCAATACTGCCCACGTACATAGCTGTTTACTAAATAATATAGGCATGGTGTTACACAGGAGGATTACTGTTTAGTGGTTGGTGAATGTGGTACTGCTTACTACCATACTTTTAACAGTATATCAGACATGCAGTAGGTAAGCCCACTGCTTCTGGAATCACGAGGCAACTCGGCGATCTCATGGAAGCAGTGTAGGAGCTATTGAGGGGGTCAAGCTTTAGGGCTGAGAGGAAGAAACTGCAATTACTGCATTCCCTGAGGTTTGAAGGAAGGGAGGCTTTCAAACAACTTCCTGAGCTAGCAATAGTCGAAGGGAAGAGTTAGATGAATATCAAAAAGTTGTTAAAAAGTTAAAAGGACGATATGACATTCAACTTAGTTTGGTTCTTCAACATAATTGTTTTTAAAGAACACAAACCCAGTCTGACAATGTGGATGCATAGATAAGCAAGCTGAGAAAGTTGTGATCACAATGTCATTTTGGGGAATTCACAGACCAGCTGATTAGGGAATAGTTTATTGGCAATTGTTCAGCCAAACACAGTCAGAAAAATCTACTCACTTTGGGTAATCCATCTTTGGAAGAGGTGATTACGTTAATCAAAAGTGTGGAATTGGGACAAATATCACTTAAGGAACTGAATACACAAATAGTGTTGAAAGAAAGTGTAAATGTGGTCCAAGGCAACTTACCACTATGAAAAGAGGTGATAACCAGTGAAAGGAGTATTTCAAATGGACTAACATATGGTTTAGATGTGGGAATAGTCAACATGATAGAGGAAGAAGAAGACGATGTCCAGCAAGAACTGGTGCGTGCCACAAGTGCTCAAAACGTGGGCACTGTGCTATAGTGTGCCAGAGTAATATGCCCAATGTGACCAAAGTGATGAGCGTGGTTGAGAAGGCATTCCAAGTGGAAGGTGATCATCAGATCATAAAAAAGTTTCAGGACATGATGTGGTTGTCACTGAGGATGACGTTGTGATTCAGGATCTAGATAAGTATGTAGATCCATACATAGATGTACTGGTAGGTGAGAAGTGCATACACCTCCTAGTTTACTCAGGTGCAAGGGTTAAGATGATAACCTCTGAGCTGTTCAATGAAACATGGGGTGACAGGACGATTTTTCCTCCAGATAGGTCGCCTGTGTCCTCCCAAGGCTGGAAGATTGTCTTGGAAGGATTTATTGAAGACATTTTGTAGTTCAAGGGTCGCAGAATACAAGGAAAATTGTATGTTGCTGAAAAAGGTCTAAATATTTTGTGGTGGAACCTGTTTGGGTTGGTGCTCAGACCGGGTACTAGTGAGCAAGTACTAGTTTGTTAAAAAGTTACCACTTTTGGACTCCATTGGGCATGAGTTTTCCGCCGCCTTTTCTTCAGATTAGGGAAAAACAACAGGATTTAAACATGGGATAAAGGTGAAACACAGCATTATCCCAATTAACCACAAGATCAGGTAAGTCCTAATCAGTTTAAGGCATTATCTAGAGAAAGAATTGGCCTCTTTACAGAATAATGTAGGGATCAAACCTGTTGAATCAAGTTTGTGGTTATCTCCATTAGTTGTGGCCAGAAAATGCAGTGAGGATATGCAACTTCGCATAGATTTAAGGATTCTGAACAAGGAAATATGGGAAGACTCGCACACATTACCAAAGATTAACGATTTGTAAGGGGAATTGGGGGCAAATGGCTTTCTAAAATTGATTTAGCCTATGTTCCGGTGGTATTGGAAGAATCCTGCAGGCATTACAAGGTATTCAATTTAACTTTTGGCTCATACTATTTCTGTTGTATGCCGTTTGGGTTTGCTTCTTCTGCCTCTGTTTTTCAGCGCATCATGCATAAATTGTTGGGAAACATTCAGGGGGTTGTGGTGTTTCAGGATGGTATGCTGATATATGCCTAGTGATTAAGATCATGACATGATACTATGAAGGGTTCTCTAGGTTTTTTGAGAAAATGGGGTGGTTGTGAAGAAAGAGAAGTGTGGGTTTTGAAAGGAAAATGTTGAGTTTCTGGGTCATAGCATTTCAGGAGAAGGCATTAACCCAACATCTGGCTTGGTGAAAGCTGTGGTGGATTGTCGAAAACCTAAAAACAAAGATGAGTCATGCTTTCTTATTGGACTATTTGAGTTCTATTCCAGGTTAATCTCTGGATATTCGACTAAAATGAAAAATCTTACGAATATGCTAAAAAAAATGTACAGTTTGTGTGAGATGAAAACTGTCACCAGACATTTGAAGAGATAAAATCAGAGATAACGAATGCTAGAGCACTGTGTTCCTATGATCCAGAGTTTCCCTGTACTATTACAGTGGATGCCATCAAATATGGGCTAGGTGCAGTGCTGATGCAGAACACTGTGGATAGTCTAGTTACCATAAGTTATGCGTCCAGGGTACTCCGTGAACCAGAACTCAATTATTCTGTACTAGAGAATGAGTTATTAACCTGTATTGAGCCACTGAAAAGTTCCAATCGCATGTGTGAAGTAACAAGTTTGACCTCCAGACAAATCACAAGCTACTCATTTTCATCCTGAGTGGCAAAAGGGTAAAATACACTACACCACGTATAGCTCGGCTCACTACATAATTATTACCGTACGATTTCAATATTACACACATACTGGTTAGAGACAATGTTACAGTGGACTAGTTGTCCAGGCTGCCAGTATGTGATCAAGCCTAAAGAAGACAACGAGGATTGCTTTGTTTCCCTGGTAGATGTGTCAGGTAACGAAGCTTGCTCGAAAGCAGAGTGGAAAAGTGCATGTGAAGAGGATCCAGTGATCTGGTAGGTGCAGGAGTACTTAGTAAATGGGTGCCCTAAAGAAAGTTGTGTGTCTCCAGAAACACAACCATGTTCCTCCTGGGGCGGTATCTCCGAAGCCGATTAAAATGGCCCATGAGGGGCATTTGGGGTCCACCATGACAGAAAATAGATGTAGAGCCTACTACTGGTCGCCTTCAATGGACAAAGATATTGATGTGGTTGTGAAGGAATGTGTGGGGTGCAGTAAGACAGAGAAAGGTTTTAAAGTGATAACTCCATCTTTACAGCCCCGTTCAATTCCCGGACAGACCTTAGGTCAAAGTAGGAATTGATATGGTGGGACCATTCAGTCTTTTAATTCATCACCTACACTATGCATTTGTTCTTATGGGTTATCATAGTAAGTGGCCGGCAGAACGTTTCTTTTCCACTCCCACAGCAATCAATGCAGTGTTATTTCTCGAGAGAAGGGTTCCTGGAGTATCTCATTTCACATAATGGGGTTCAATTTGTGAATGCAGGAATGGACACATTTTGAGGGAATCAGGGGTCAAGTATCTTAACAGTTATCTCTATCATCCCCAAACCAATGGGTTGGTAGAGAGAAATAACAGGGTGGTAGTTGATTGTATCAAGTGGGCGAAGAACAATAGCTACAACGTTGAGGAAGCCATAAAACCCATGCTGTGGTTTTACTGCACAACTCCTCATTCTGTAACCCATGTGACGTTCATGTTACTTAAGGGACGTCAACCTACCATTGTTATCTAGATCCATTAGGAACAAGCCTGTAAATGCTGAGGATCATGAAGCCATGCTTCATAAAGTAGTAGAGTCAAAGGAAACAAAAGGATATGTAGGATGTCAGAAAATGTGCCAGACGCCAAGTGTTACAGGTGGGTGATTTGGTGTGATTTAAAGAAGAAAAAAAAGAAGTAAATGAAGAGGATGCTAAATATGGTGAAGATCGAAAAAGTGTGTGGTAGTGCTGCACGTGTGGAAGGAGGACATTGGTGGAATATTGGAAAAATTGTAAAAAGACCTAGAATTGGAACTGTCTACAGAAACATCTGAGAGTCCAAGGAATCCTAAGAATTCTGGCCCAACCAAAGAGATTCTACGGAGGTTGCCCCAGGAAAGATTTGTGCCATGGAAGTTGATATAAGGAAAAGTTTCCAGTGTTACGTTACCTGTCATGAAACTAAGCTATGGATGATTATTATTATTTCCTGTGCAAGCAGAATTTCTATCCATCATTCTACAATTGTGTATGTATAGGGTTTTTAGTTTTATAGGATTTTACTTATATTTATTTTATGTTTTCTTGATTATTATAAAAAAAAGATCATCTTGTACTTCAACTATGTATAGTGTAATTTATGCAGAATGTTCGGTCTTGATATTCCACAGCGGTTTCTCGTGAGGAACATTCCAGTAGTGTCAGTTGGAGTGTCTCCTGCAAGAACATGACAGCTGTGGCTTTGTACATGTACAGCTTAGTCAATAAATAGCTGTAGTAACTATCTGAGTTCCTGATTATTACGGCACTACACCCGCTCTTTTTTTACAAGGTAAAAAGGCAAAATACAGTTCAGAGACTAATCAGAGTGTGTTCATGAGACTGCTTAATTTGCTTTAAGGTTTAAGCTGTGATTGGAAAGTGTATGTAGCACTCTTTTTTTGGCTAAAAAAGTGATTTAAGTGTTCGAAAATCAGATTTTTTAGTGGTTTTAGATTTGGACCTTACATACAGAGTTTAACAGGAACAACAAAGTGTGGATTGAGCCTGTCTGTATCCAAGGAGATTCTGACTTCAGAGCACCTCCCTTCCTCCTGCCCACCAGCCTATTCTTTACTGTTTCGCCCTCCAGTTCCCAAGCAAGCCTGAGCCCTCCTCTGACACCTGCCAATGTCCTTAAAGTTTGTGGAGGGAACCCCAAGACAGCCACCTCCATTTTGTAGCCCCAGCTTCTCAGTGCTGAACCTGAAACAAAGGTACAGAAACTACATGCATCAAAAGTGGAAACGGTGAAGAGGAAGCTGGTTGGAAAAGAGCCAGATCTTGAGGGATTTCATAATGTTTAGATGGCTCTGGGTATTCCTGAGGGCAAGAGGCAATTTGTTCCATAAGGTAAGGGCCAAAGCTCGGAAAGAGTGTCTTCCAGTTCTTTCTCTCTTAACTTGAGGAACAATGGGCAGGTTAAGGTGAGATGGTAGGTAAAGGGATATAAGATTGTCTAGAATAGGGGCCCCCTGGGAATGAAGAATCTTGAGGGCGATGCACAAAGTCAAAGTGTATGCGCTTGTCCACAGGGAGTCCACAGGGAGTCGGTGCACCTTTTGGAGAAGCCCAGAGTGTGTTTAAGAGACTGCTTAATCTGCTTTATGAGTTAAGCTGTTTGGAAAGTGTATGTAGTACTCGTTTTTGGCTAGAAAAAGTGATTTGTTCCAGTGCACAAAAATAAGTATTTATAGTGGCTTTAGATTTGGGCCTTACCTGCAGGGTTGAACAGGACCTGCAAAGTGTAGATAGAGCCTCGCTGTATCTAAGGATGTCCTGACATCAGGAGAAACTCCTTCCCCCCTGCCAGACAGTTTGAGTTTAAGGTCACATGCCCCTCATACAAGCTTCTTACTAATTGTTGCATCTGTGCTCTGATTAGGGCTCAGGGTTAGAGTTCTGATCGGCAGATATGTCTGGGGTCCGGATTGGTTCCTAGGGCTAGGGTTTCTATTGGACTAAGGGTTTAGCTTTTGATTGGTTGCTGTGATTTGGTTGAAAGAGGCGGGTCTCCCATTGGTGCTAGGGCTTAGAGCTAGGGTTCCCATTGGCCAAAGTTCACCTGACTTAGGGCTAACTCATCAAAACCCTCAAAGATAATATAACACTGGCAGCAAATGCACTCTACTCATTTACTACTAACAAGCCCTAACTCATTTTCAATGTTGCAACAACCAATATAAAACCCTACAAACCACACCTATACACCCATCTACGCCAATTACCACACAATGGCACCTTCACTCTCACACATAACACCACTCTGTTCTATACCGCTGACAAATCCACTAATCATCAACACAACACAAAGCTGCATTATACATACCTTTAATCCATCCATACACACATATTTCCTGTTCATACAAAACACCAGGTCTACCCTTTATTTGCTCCTAACAGACCCCTTTGTCACCACCACACCTATACTCAGCACTCCATTATAACACCCACCAACACCCTCCTGATCTTTTTACCAAAAACACACAACCCAACAATCCTTACACTCCACTCCACCACACATATTACCTCTTCCACTTATCAAATCTAACACGAACACTCATAACTCTTGTCCATCTTCTCTCACACACCACATAAACTCTTTTTTAAAACACATTACCACCCCCTTTGCCATTCAACTTCCACTCACCAACAGTACTTTACATGCAAATCCTTCACAGAAAACCCCTACATCAATATCTCGTGTCACTACACCACAAAAACAAATCATAACACACATCACAATCTCACACACTCACAATTTCATAATACATTCCATCATGAATTAGAAACATACACCCACTCCCACCCTGACTACACAAATAATGCACATCCTAAACCATCTTTACTCCCAAATTGTTTATCCTCCCCAACTCCTACCACTAATATGCTAACACAACAACGCTCATCCACCTGCTTCTCATCCATTGCACAATTTAGAGCCTTAAAAACATGACCCACATGCTCCACCACCCCCAACACACACCTTCCACCCTAAACAGACATAAATAAAATAAACAACATGCAACTCTTCACAACTTTGCACCTCCATGTCTTTACACAACAAGGCTACTCAACAAAAACAACACAGCTCACCACTGACTCTCAACCACCATCTCCACCACCTACACATGCAGATGTAACGAGGAATACAATATAGAAAACCAAAACTATTGCTATATTCATACAGTGAATACCAGCATTAATGACACGCCGTTTTGGATTTCCTGAGGACACTCAGCGCAACTTTCTCCACGCAACTTTCTCCACCTTTCTCCAACTTTCTCCACGCCTCGCGGAACCCGCTGCGCGGGTCCCGCTTCGCAGAGGGGCGCTTTCCTTCCCGGGCTGAAGCTGCTGCTGGGGTAAAACAGGGGCTGAGGGCTGCGAGCAAGAGGGCTGGGACTCCATTTCTCAGGAGTCCCAGGAACCCGCGCCCGCTCCACCTGGGCTGCTCTCCCTCCCCGCCCCGCCCCCAACGACCGGGAGAACAAATACCGGTTTGCCTTGTACTCCGTGGGACCTCCTAGCAAACCTGCCATTGCCATTTTGGATTTCCTGAGGACACTCAGCGCAACTTTCTCTACGCCTCGCGGAACCCGCTGCGCGGGTCCCGCTTCGCAGAGGGGCGCTTTCCTTCCCGGGCTGAAGCTGCTGCTGGGGTAAAACAGGGGCTGAGGGCTGCGAGCAAGAGGGCTGGGACTCCATTTCCCAGGAGTCCCAGGAACCCGCGCCCGCTCCACCTGGGCTGCTCTCCCTCCCCGCCCCGCCCCGCCCCCAACGACCCGCCCATCACAACAGCCATAAAATAACGCGTGCTTACCGCTGCGCGGGAGCTCGCCGGGAGAAGCCCGGGACAAGGGCGGGACTGTCTAAGGCCGTCCAAGGACGATCAAGGTTGGGTCGGGGCTACTCCCTTTATCAGTGACTCTAGATCTCTTACTTTAAACTGTTTGGTTGTAAGTTATAGCACTATATATTTAGTTGTTTCCTAGAACCCACATGATGTCCTTGCGCTCAGGGAAGGGTAGACAGGTTACCGTAAAAACGAACAATGGGAAAGCAACTGGAACTTTAGACGATTTTATAACTCGGGCAACTGTGATCTTAGAAAAAGAAATCGCCCTTACCGAAAAGCGTTTGTCCCTAGATCTAATAACAGGCAAACGCTCATCCTTGGGAGATATTGCCTCTAAAACTACCCCCAATAAGGCACCCACTCCCGAGAAAAGTGCAGATAGTGCAGATAGCAACCTAGAGGCTAGTCCAAACTTAGTGGCACTCTCTGACTCCCAGACAATCACGATAGCAGACCCAGGGGACTCCCAAGCTGAAGCACCCACACTCACTCCTATACCTATTTCATCAGGTATCACGGGGGATAACGCCTTAGACGGCAATTTGAGCAATAATGGGCCCATCCACATACAAGATCATGTAGTAGTCTGTGAGCGGGAACCAAACAATCCGAACAAACGTAAAAGAGGGGGAAACCATAGAAAAGGAACCAGATCCAAGTCAGCGAAGCCAGCACCACCCAAAGTTCTGACAAATCCAACTAAACAAAAGGGCACCCACCCAGTTGACGCGGGACAGAAAATTTTCTCTTTTAACACCAATAACAATGACCGACTTTTGGGGGAAATTGAGAAATCGGTTCAGATGCTCTTGCTGCCTGTTCTAGAGAAAATTCAAATTGTTAATCTAAAATTAGACCAATTAGAACACCTTATCTCTCTTAACACCAACTCCCTTGAAACTCTAGTAACTAAAAATAAATCACTCGAGGTGGGGGGTACTAATAACAATAATAAAAACAGTAACGCCAATAATAGTAATTCAAAAAAAGGGGGAGAGAATAAAAATGCCAGTAAAACACCTAAAACACTTATAACTGGTGACCCTAAGGCAGCACCGGTCCCCTTAGCACGAACAAAACCTGTTCCATTAGCTCGTACTAAACTTGCAGTGGCGGGCACTGTGGGGCCCCCTAGTCAAAATATGGGTAGTACAGTACTAACACCAGAAGTTACTACTTCTAAACAGGGAACTACCCAAGGGCCAAAACAAACATCTTCGCAGGGGCCTGCAGCAAACAATGACAACGAGAGAGCACATAAAAGGAAATCACCACCTGTAAACTTGCCCCCAGACTCAGCTCCTTTTATGGTAATACTCACAGGAGTACCCCCAGTTTTGTCTAATAAAACGGAATCAAACCAGGAGTTAAAAAACAAAGTAATATACTGGCTCAATAAAAACAGACCACTCCCTCCTGATTCTAAAACAAAAATACTTAGTGTACGCAGAGTTCCCTGGGTGGGCCCAAGTGAGAAGGACCTAGAGGGGGACTGTATCCTGATCAACTTCAGCGACACCTGGGTAAAAAATATCATCTGCTGTAAACCAAGATTTGCTAGAGCTGGGGATATTCAATGTATAGGTCTAGAATATTTCTATCCAAATTTGAATCTTGTTCCCCCGACTTTGCTTTACAAAAACACTGGGCAGACATCTAACAGTGAAACACACCCTGGGTGGGCCCGGAGAAATAGAGCCGTATGGCCAAACCAAAACAACTGGGGTCCTCTGCAACAGAGTGATGGTTTCTTTAGGGGATCAATTTATAACAATAACAACTCTTCGCAAACCTGGTATAATGAACTAAGACCAAGATTCCAGGGGGAAGACTACCTAGGATGGTTTCCAAGTAATATCCCCCTAAGAAACCGCTTTGATGCACTTGCGGGCATGGAAGAGATAGATTGACCATCACTAAGTTCTCCTGGCAATACTAATACTCTGACAACAGGAGAGCCCAGTCAGAGGGAGAAGGGAGAAAGCTGTGACGATAACTCACGGGAGAATGTTTCCGTTGGTGACGATCGTACTTCTAACCCCCAAGTCCCTGAGGCTGGTCTTACTAAAGAAAGCGAACCAAGTCCAATCATCTTAAGGCATAATCCGGAAGTATTACCTGAACCAGTCAGAAAGAACCAAAGCGAAGTAAGGATGCGCCTTATTTCTTGGAACATTGCTGGGCTCGCCTCAAGATTGGAGGATGAGGCATGGTTAGACTTTGTGGGTGACTGTGACATCCTGTGCCTCCAGGAAACATGGAGCCGATCCACTCAGAACATCGAGGGCTTCCAAGCCTTTAATACCCTAGGCGATACCTTCACAAGCGGGTAGGGCAAAAGGTGGCCTAATGACAGCAACCTCTTTAAAACTATGCAAACTTGTAACTTCTATGATAGTTGACTCCCCATGGTTTCAAGTGCTAATGTTGGTTAATTTGTTTCCTGAACCATTGTTGTTGATTAACTGGTATTACAACATCTCTGACAACAATGAGACAAGCGTAATGTTGAAATTGGAGGAGGCCATAGCCAGGGCACGCCACGAGCAACCCCTACTATTTGTCATCTGGGTGGGAGATTTCAACTGTTCATTATGCACCTATGGGGACTCGAAGGTGTGTGGCTTGAGAGACTCCCATGATCAACCCCTGTTACACTTCAAACATACACCCCAGGGGGACGCCTTAAACAACATCATTATTCTAAATGATCTATGCATAGTGGAGCCCTGGGTTGGTCCAAATTTTGCTCCAATACCGACGTTTCAGGGAAGTAGAGGTATGATGAGTTTTATTGACTTTGTAATTGTCTCTAGTGGGCACTTTCATCATGTTGATAAGTTGGAAGTAATTGCTAATGCTGCCAGTGACCACAACCCTCTAAACTTATCCCTGCTTTGTCCCGTTAAACCCAAACATTCTGTTTGGGAGCAACCTGTAAAGTATAGTAGGAACCAAGGTATCACACTTAAATGGGGCAAAATAGACGCGGCAGGTCTTGAGGCAGAGATCCTAAATGGATATAGCTCTGAGTACGAGGCATGTCTAACACCTACAACTACCCCTGAAAAGGTCATAGGGAATTTTGAATCTCTATGTGGGCATGTAGCCGAACGCCTCACAAAACCAATTGGTAAAAGCAAAATGCTAGGTCCCAGATGGTTTGATGCCGCATGCTCGGCAACACACAGATCCTTGAAAGCGGCATTAAAACAAAAACCTAGGGACATAGAACTGGTTAGAGCATCTAGACTGGCCTATAAAGAAGCCATAAGAATAAGGAAGTTGGACTTAAAAAACCAAGCCTGGGAAGATCTAGAAAAGGCCTCGGAATTGAAGGACAGCAGGCTTTTCTGGGAAGTTATCAATCGCCCCCTTTTTACAAGTAATGGCAAGGATAACATTGTGATGCAGATTGCATGCGAAACATGGGAATCACATTTTGGGAAAATTTTTAACCCACATGGTACTTTATCCAATGAACCATCACTAGGAGACGCTAGGGAATCGGTGGTCTCTCAATCTTCTTTGTCCTTGAGCTCATCGCTCACCTTACAAGAAGTGGAAGATGCTCTGTCGAAAGGCATACCATTAAAAGCACCCGGCCCTGATCTAGTGCCTTTGGACTTTTTTAAACACAATGTTAAGGTTTGGGCCCCCCTGTTGTTAAATGTTTTTAGAGCAGTTGTCATTAGCCGTATTCCGGCATCATGGAAGGAGGCAGTAGTGGTGCCAATTTTTAAGAAGGGCGATAGATCAGACCCCCGATGCTATCGCCCAATCTCATTAATTGATGCATCGTGTAAGATATTGGGTAGGGTCATTTTAGCCAGACTAGAAACATGGGCAGATTCGGTGGGCCTTATTGTGAATTCCCAATATGGGTTCAGAAAAGGTAAAGGTACTGTCGAACAGTGCCTGAACCTGGCCCTGATCATAGGGAAATACATGAAGGCAAGGAAATCCTCCATCCACCTTGCCTTCATGGACCTTTCAAGTGCATTCGACACTGTGTGTCGGAGCAAGCTGTGGCAAATGATGGAGGTCATGGGTTTCGAGGAACCCTTGGTCACCTTGCTCCGTAGACTTCATGAATCCACTACTGTAGCCATAAGGTTTGGGCCAGGGGGAGAGAAAACTAAGTCTATCCTCTCAACTGAGGGCGTTCGACAAGGATGCATATTAGCTCCTTTTTTGTTTCTTGTGTACACCAATGGTCTGGAAAAATACCTGTTGGACCACTGTCATGATTTTCCAAAGGTCAACGGCAGGAGCATTCCAATGCTTTCTTACGCCGACGACACGGTACTTATGACACTCACAGGAAACAGTATGCAGCACTGTCTTGATGCCTTCCACAAATTCATGTTGGACCTAGACCTCAAGGTAAACTTCGCCAAATCCTTTGCTATGGTCTGTGGCCCAAAGGGTACCAAAACCAGAAAGTTTGTAGTCAATAACTCCACCATTGAAAAGGTTGAAAACTTTAATTATTTGGGAAACCTCTTCAACAACAAACTAAGCTGGGCCCCGTTAATGCAGACTCGAGTTCAAAGTGCTAGTCGCTCTATAGAGGGTCTGTTTCGTTTCTGTGGCAAACTAGGACAAAAACCTGTTATACATCTAAAAACCTTGTATAAAGCTAAATGTTTGTCGGTTGCTACTTATGGGGCAGGGGTTTGGGGGACTGAAAGCCCTGATACGATACAGATCATGGAGAACAAATTTTTAAAGCGTGTATTGGCTATTCCACCAGGCTCCTCAAATAGATTTGCCCACAACGAAATAGGTCTAAGCTACGTGAGTGACACCATTCGCCTTTCCCCTTTACTGTTATGGGGCAAAATATGGCTATCAGAGGACTTACAGCTCACCAGAGATATCCTCCGGGATTGTTTAAAATTGGCAAACATGAAACAGATCCCCTGGCTATCTTATGTAAATGAAATGCTCCATAAAATAGGCTTGGGTGACATTTTTGACAACCCCGAAAATATACAGGGAGACATCAAAGCTGTAATTAAAACAAATTATTGGAAATCACCGTTTGTGAATTCCCTGGTTAGCCCTTATGTTCCTAAGGCTACTTTGCAGCACCAGTTTTATTTAACCTTCACAAACCATGTGCAATGGCGATTCTACTTGACAAGGTTTAGGCTACACATCTTGCACTTCCTTTTTGCGTTTCCTAAACAGGGGGGTTGGTGTGAGAGACTGCCCCCCTGTCCTTGTAATAACAAAGATAGCCAAAGCACGATGCATATTGTTCTTTTCTGTCCCCTATATAAGGACCCGAGAATCAGGTTTATTAAGCCGATCCTTAAGGAAAAGCAACCATGCCATTATAAAGAGGGTTATGATTATTTATTATCTCTGTCTTCACCTGGTGTCTGCTGTGCAATGTTAAATTTTATACGGGTGTCACTTTTGATTAGAAAACGGTATGGCTAAATCTGGCCCCAAGAAGCTGACCCTTTGATCATGTATATTGTATATTGTTGCATCGTGATTTTCTTATTTATTTCACCTGCCCTTCAATGTATGCTCCGGCACGAAGAATCTATGAAATCATCTAATTTGATTGAAAGTAAAAGCTATGGGGTCTTCATTTGTGATTATATTAGCTAATGAATTTTATTAGTTTAGTGTTATAATTGTAAGACTGTCTTTTAAAAATGAACTTGAAATAATGCTTGTAAATGAAATTGTTTGACTTTTATGATTCTTTGTTTTTAATCGAATAAAGTTTTTTTGATGATGATGATGACACACCTGCTGCAAGTTCAAAAAATACTGCTCACTCTTCTAGAAAACCACCACCACCAAAACACAGTCTCTACACTGCCTACTAATAAATGCTCGATCACTCTCTAAAAACACTGACACACAACCTGACTTACTCTTCATAACTGAATCATGGTTGGAAGATGACATGACTTCAGTGTTGCATGAAACCGTTCCCCCATGCTATCAATCTATCACACAAAATCATATAGGCAAAAGATGAGGCGGGCTAGCTGTTATATTCAACCAAACAAATCTCACCTAAGCTGACCACATTGCCATACAAGGTTGTGAGGCCTTCATCACCAGATACAACCCTACACCAACTTCCTCTTCCTTTACAGACCACCACCTAGCAATGCAACATTCCCAGGCATGTTTCTAGACACAGTTTCCAACCTTATGACACTACACTCCAACCGATGCATTCTTGGGAACCTAAAAATTTGGTTTGACAAACCCAATATGCCCCATCCAAAAACTATCATCACTACCCTAGTCACACTGAACCTACATCAGATCGTACACAAACATCGCTGGAAACCTCCTAGATGTAATTTTTTCAATTTCAGAACTAGTTACCTTTCATAGGATTACTCCAATCACAAGGACAGACCAGGATTTGTTGGCTTTCCAACAGAAAACACCTCAAATCAACACATATAAGACCACCTTACATGCATCCACTTATCGACCGTGGAACAAACTGAAGTATGAGTTACTTACCTTCGGTAACTATGTATCTGGTAGAGACGTTGTCTAGCTGCAGATTCCTTAACTTAGAATTATCCCCAGGCGTCAGACTGGATCCGGAATTTTTTTTGCAGCAGCACCTCTGCGCGCTGGCGCCACACGACCCCGCCCTGACGTTGACCACAGACGTGACATCAGCGAGGTCATACAAGTCCCTCTCGGCGCACTGACATCGGTTTTCTTCGGAGAAACTTTTCCGCGGTACAACGTGGAGCCACCAACAAAACTGTTAAAGTATGGGAACAGTGTGCGAAGAAGGAAAAGATCCATAAAGCAAAGAAAGCGGATGGTGGATAACACCATCATAAAGGACAATATCAGACACTGTCCACTTACAAACCAAGAAGTAAAGGCAAAGCATCGCTCTGAGAAACAACCCCTTAAAGCGAAGCATGGGCCCTCTCCAGAGGCTGAGTAACAAGGGAAGAATATCTCGACAGACAAAAGGTAGACTCCTATTACAACGTAGAACTGTGTCGGCTACAAGGGTGGAGCACAGGAAGAACAATATTCTGCGAGACGGCAGTACAAGAACAGCACTTCCCCTATAGAAATGGAAGGCTGAAGCACAGCCCAGCAGATCCCAAAGAAGACGACTATAGAGGAGACAAGAGCTCTAGGTCGATGGAGGAGGCGGGAGGGAGGAAAAGCAACAGGAGAAAACCCCACGCTGGAAGGACCAGAGAGGAGGAATGCAGAGAAATAGAAGAAGAATCTACCGGTGAAGGAAAAGCAAAAAGCACCGCTTCACTGTGAGAAGAGAAGCCACCTGGAGGGAGGCGCTGCATATGGCAATTCTTAAAATGGTGGCATCAATTTGAGCACCGTGGATGAAGATCAGTGCCAACTGAAAGGAGGCAAAGTAGAGAAGCCCACCTGGCAAGGTCTTCGCAGAACGGGGAGGATGGGTGGGCATTAAGGAATCTGCGGCTAGACAACGTCTCTACCAGATACATCGTTACCGAAGGTAAGTAACTCGTACATCTGATAGAGACATCTAGCCGCAGATTCCTTAACTTAGAATAGATACCATAGCCATACCCCAAGGGGGGAGGTGGGTCTGCGACAGAATAATATAAAGTGCCCGATAGCACTCAGCCGGCCACAAAGGGACGGACTATGGGGAAAGCTGTGGCATCAGCCAATCAGCAATCCAAGCATCTCAGAGAGCAAAAGACAATGGGAGGCAAGGTATTACAAGACTGCCAGAATGGGGCGAGGCCATACCTGTGTATGCATGAGATGTAGAAACGGCACTAAGCCATATCCCAGAACTGAAGAGAGAGTTCATAATGAGGAACTACTCCCAGAGCTCAATGGTGCACTAATTTGGCACCAACGAAAGCTAGGTGGCAATATGGAGGAACGTAACCAGAGCCCACCAGGCGAGCCTTTGCAAGGGAGGCTGGACAGGCAGCATCCAGGCGGCGATGGGCAAGAGGCAGGAACTGAGCAACGTCTCAGAAGGAAATGCGAGAACATAAGACATGCCAAGTGCACACTTAGTCACAAGAAGTCGACAGGGGCGGAGAGCACCACGCTGAAGCACACCGAGGCGGACCACAATGAGAG
Source organism: Triturus cristatus (assembly GCF_964204655.1). NCBI lineage: Eukaryota > Metazoa > Chordata > Amphibia > Caudata > Salamandridae > Triturus > Triturus cristatus. Next base: position 743,957,850 of record NC_140589.1, on the reverse strand, counting down.
CATGCACATATGAGACAGATACGGAGACCACAAAGTGGTGTAGTTAAGACGAGTATGGGACCGCCCAACAAGGCAGTTGGAAGGCCAAGGGGAGAATGCACCCACGAAGACAGAGACGCAGGCGCAACACCTGGGATGACCGTCATCAGAGGAGCTGTCCCGCAGGTACACGAGATACCGATTAGGGTGACATCCAAAGAAAAAAGACACATCCGAAGGGTGTGGCATCCAAGGCACCGAAGGCGCCCATAGGAACCGTGAAGAACAACACGCATAGCTGTTGAGAACATCATCAGACGTCCAGACCACCACCTCCAACTTGGAGGGGAAATGCACCCCCACAGAAGAGAGGGACTGTTAAGTACATGAACGGGACAGACAAGACCCCCAAGGAAAGAGCATCCAGAAGCGGAGGTCCACCCCAGGGAACAGAACCCTAGGAATTCCTAGTGCAAAGATGCAGGAAAAGATATCGAAGTGCACTATAAACGTGCTAAGAAAAACACCGCCATGCAGGAAGATGGCAAGCTTGAGTACAAGGCACCCAACTGCTATCCGGAAAACGGAGATATAGGACCAGACCTCGCAGAAACGAAGAGAGGAGAAGATGTGTAAAAAGGGATACCAACGGTCAACCCACGGGTATATATAGATTAAAAAGGGGGGCGAGCCCCGAGACCACGCAGCTGCGGGCACTATATGAGGGACCCACCTAATGCACCTGTGGCAGAAGGCAGCCTCATGTGAAGCGTGTTGAAATACACTGAGAAAAGTTAGTACAAGGAAAAAACCTCTAGAAGAGGAGAATGAGGCACACACGCAAGGCTCAAGCAAGGCGAGACCCGTGGCGTGTAGGAGGCAGCACCAGAAGGCACAACACTGAAAAACGTCCAACGGTAAGATAATGGCGTCAGTAGACGTAGAGAGCCCAAAGGGACCTCCACGCCTGCGTGGCGCAGGCGGAGCCATTCAAAAGCATACAGGTACCCCACCTGGAGTATATCACGCCACCAAGAAAACAGGGGAACCACAGTCAGAGGACAGAACACAACAACCTGTGGAACACCGCCACAGTAGGCTTACTGCCTGCCCAAAAATGCATAGTCCAACTGGTGGACGCTAAATGAAAGGGTAACCACCCCAGGATTTGACAACCTGAGACCTGGTAAGTACAGACCTATGGGGGAGGGAGAAGACCTGCAAGGAGGCGCTGAACCGCCGAATCGGCGTGAGTATCAAACAAAAGGAACCCATCAAAGGGTAGGTCAACAAGGCATTCCCAGATATTCTCTGGGAAGACGCCATCCAGCAACCAAGCATGGCGTCGTAGTGCAACTGACCCAGCCATAGCTCGGCCTAAGGAATCCGAGGTATCCAGGGCCGAGCGGATAGTAAATTCCACCAGATCACGGCCGTCACAGAGAAAATAGAGGAGGTCAACACGAGCGCCCTCAGAGGCGGAAGATAGAAGCGCCTCGGCAGACCTCCAAAGGGCGGAAGTAGCTCGAGCCAAGACACACACTGTATTGAGTGAGCGAAGAGCTGCGCTAGTGGAGGGGAAAATATTATGACCCCACGACTCCATCCATCTGGACTCCCGGGAGGGAGGAAGCAGCAGCTGAGGCAAGGAAGGAAAAGCAGTTTACAGAACAAGCACCTGAACGTCTGGCTGAACAAACAAGCAAACTGGATCGTTTGGAGCAGGACGGTGGCGGTGCATGATAGAACGAGCCACCGGATCACCAGACGCCGGCCGAGCCCAGGTGCCCAAAAGGACATCATACAGAGTAGCTTCAAAAGGCAGAAGCAGCTGAACATTCCCCGAACCGTGGTGGAGGACATCCAACAGCGGGTCAACAGGCAGGGGGACCGAAGGGGGCTGCATTTTCAGAATGCGGGCGGCCAAGCAAACAACTCTTGTAAATGCCGCACCAACCTCGGTAGCCCTCCGAGCAGGGGACAGTAACTCATCCGTGGGTGAGGGCTGTACACTGAGCCTCCCACCCCAAGGGGGTTGTCCGAGGAACAGAGGATGAGCCCGATGTCCAAATGAAGGAAGCCCCAGTGATGAATGAGGGTCCTGATGGGGCTCCTGAGGAGACGGAGAGTCCGTCGGAGGCACAAATTCCAAGGGGGGGAGAGGCAAGGATGGATCCGGCCTTGCCGGAAGTCGGGGTGACGCCGAACTCCCCCCAGAAGCCACCTGAGAGGAGTCAATGATACAGCGCTGAGGCGGTGCCAGGGTGTCCTCGGCCGGCGCCGACTCGGCATCGTCAGGTGCAGACTCGAACTCAACCGAAACAGGCTCCAGTTCCAAAAAAGGGACGGAGCCGGCTCAGCCTCCGAAAAGGCAGCCGCCTGTCCGGAAGGCCAAGGCGGGCTCAGAGCCAAGCGGCGAGCGCCAGGAACCACCTGCGACGCTACAGGGAGTACCACAGGACTATGCAGCATGGTAGGGGCCATCTGGGTCCAAGTCGCCCCGCACCCGGAAAAGGCGGATAGGGGAGGGACGACTCCTGGGGGCGCACGTCCAGAGAAATCCAGGAACTAGTGTCCCCGACAACAGAAGGAAGGGAGGTCGAGGACCTTGGCGACATGCGCCAGGACTTTCCAGGAAGGGGTGAGTGACGCACGTGGGAACCAGACGGCGACTGACGCCGCAAACTGAACCCACTGCCACCGGGACCTGCCGCCGAAGAGGCCAGGGGTCATGATGACTCCGACCGGGACAGGCGAGCCGAAAGTAGCTTCATCCGGCGCTCCCGCCAGGATCGGCTTGAGTTGCTGGCAGGCGTCGCAATCTGTGGTGTCGTGGTATTCGCCCAGACACCACATGCAGATAAGGTGTGGGTCCGTCGCGGACATTTGCCGCGAACAGGAGTCACACGTTTTAAAGCCCGAAGGCATCGCACACTGTTCCAGACGCGAAGCATCAGAGGGGCCTGAAAACAGGCCAGAGAAACAGCTTACTCCGGATCCGCGTTGCACGCGGAAAAGAAGGAGTCTGATGTCAGCGCGCCGGGAGGGACTTATATGACCTCACTGACGTCACGTACGTGGACGACGTCAGGGCGGGGTCGTGTGGCGCCGTCCCCCAGCACGCAGAGATGCTGCTGAAAAAAAAAATTACAGATCCAGTCTGACACCTGGGGATAATTCTAAGTTAAGGAATCTGCAGCTAGATGTATCTATCAGATTTTTGAATACTTAGAAACACAACTAACATCCAACACATTTCTAGGCACAATAAATCCCATTCAAAAACGTTGATATCCTAATACCACTTACAACAACAACACAGGACAAATGAAAACAAGCACATTGGAGAAATACAGACTAAAAAAGATAAAACAACAAATTAAAAAGCTGCAACACACCTGGTTCAAAACAAAACTGCAAGACGCATTTCACCTACGTAAACCTAACAGAATATACAAGTCAACAATCCAAAATGCTAAATGTGCAAATAAAGTACTTTATAAAATTCTCACCGAATTTTGTAAACCTAAATGCACCGAAGGAACTCATCCCATTACTTAAGAATTCACTGGCAAATCATTTAACAACCAAAGGAGACACGTTGGACTCCCATTTAAAACAATCAAATGGAAACCACCAGTATTCAACCCATTTCCAAAAATCCCCTCCAAAAGTAGGGTAACCCAGCCCTGCATTCTTTCAAACAGGTATCACAAACTGAATTGACAGATCTGGTCAAAGCAAGCAGGCTAGCTGGCAGCCCTTCGGACCCTTGTCCACCACAAATCTTCAAGAACATTCTTTTAACTACCTCTGCTGCCACACCAGTAAGAAGAATCATCAATCATTCTTTAACTCGTTCCAGAAGACCTCAAATAGGCATACATATGCCTTTTATTTAAGAAAAGAAACTTGGACTTGCATGAACCCCCAATTACAAATGGACCTTTCCTGGGCAAACTGATAGAAAGAGCAGCATTTGACCTGAAAGTATGGAGTGAAGATAACTCCATACTTTGAGAACACCAAAGAGGATTCTGCCCAGGAAGAGGAACAGAAACTGCCCTCTGCCATCTGAGATGACCTTAAAAACACAGTAGAACAGAATGGAGTTGCTCTACTACTTCTCTTGGATCTCTCAGCTGCCTTCAACACCGTCGACCATGACACGAACACAAAGACTCTACAAAGATGGCACAGAGGGGACTGCCCTCCACTGGATCACATACTACCTTCAAAATAAAACAAATGTCATCCATACTCCTCCTTTCTCATCCAAACCATACATCACAAAAGCAGGGGTCCCTCAAGGCTCTATCATCTCACCCATCCTTTTGAACATCTACATTAAGTCATTCCCTGAAATTATCAATGAATTTCAGCTCACATGCTATAACTATGCAGATAGCATATCAATACTCCTTAAACTGGAAAGCCCTGAAGACATTGGAAACTCACACATCTTAAGTTGCCTCAGGAGTCGTTGATCAGTGGATGACATGGAGCCATCTCAAATTGAACGCGTCCAAAACTGAAATACTCAGTTGTGGCGATGGGAAAATAGTGACCTACTCTGCGCCTGGCTAGACGATAGGTGTCCTCATCCTAAAGTATCTAAGGAAGCAAGAAACCTTGGAATTGCCATGGACTCCAAGTTATCAGTGAATGCCTAAGTGGACAAATTAGCAAGATCAAGCTTTATTACTATGAAAACTAAGCGACGTATCTTCCCCCACCTGGGAATTCCACTCAAGGTCCAGGCTACTTTTGCTCTTGTACTGTCTAAACTTGATTGCATCAATGGCCTTTACCATGGATCATCTTTATCAACTATGAAAAGACTACAAAGAACTCAGAACTCTGTTACCAGACTACTCCTACATGTAAAGCCATAAGCCAACATGTCCCATGCCTTGAGGGCCCTACATTGGTTACCGGTTGCCTGAAGATCCACTGTCAATTCGCTTTGTATCACCCACAAAGCAATACATGACACAGGACCGCTTTTCATCAGGAATAAAATCACCAAATATATTCAACAAAGAAACCTCCGCCCAAGATTGGCACCTCGCCTCAAAACCCCACCATAGAAGGAAAAAACATAGGTGGTACATCTTTCTCTGTTCAAGCAGCCAAACTATGGAATTCATTACCCCCAAACATATGATCCACGGATAACTATCTTATCTTCAGAAGACTACTCAAGAGTTGGCTCTTTCCTACATAACCATCATGCTCAAACACTAATGTACAGCATATCCCTGTGTATCCAAACATTTATCATTTGATTATATGCATGTATCTAGATATGTGTATTTCTTTGTACAAATATGTATAATGACTATGATTTTTAAAATATATAGATATTCTTTAGGTCTGCTTAACAAATATATATTACTTATGGTTATATATATATATACATATATATATATATATATATATATATATATATATATATATATATATATATATAAATTATTCTATGCTTAACATGTTTATAGGTCACTGCATAGTTTTCATAGAAGTTATTTTAAAAGATGCCTACGGGTCTCTGTTTTATTTATCAATCACAATATGTAAATATTATCATAAATATTTTATCTACAAGTGCTTCACTATTGAAATATTGAGGCAAAGTGACAAATAAAAAATACACAAATACACAAATAAATTAGCTTCAAGTACAGCTACACTTGAAAGTCCAGGTTTATACAATACAACTACCTCCACTCTGACTCATCCCAAACCTCATTCTACTATGATTCTTTCCTCCTCTATCCCTCCTAGTCTCACCTCGAACCTCATTTTATTATGATCTCCCAAACAATTGTTTCTAAATTCTTCCCTCGTGTATCCTTCCTTTGACTCATTCTCAAACCACATTTTACAACTAAGATCGCCCTAATTCCTTACTTGACAGTCTTCCCTCCTCCATCTTTTTACATCCATAACCTCATTTTACTACCATAATCTCCCAAATAACAATTTCTAGACTCTTCCCTTTCGATCCCTCCATTATCCTATTCAATCCAACCAACAGACTTGCATGTCCATCACTCAAATTAACTCATATTTCCCTATTCCTATCCACCACTAATACTCTTTGGGTTTTGGAGTAACGTGCTACTCGCCGAACAGCGCTTTGACGCCTCGTCAGAGGTAGTAAGCTCTATATAAATACAATGGCAATATATGGAATAATAACTTATGATTTTCATAATAAAAGAATCAAAAAAAGCCTTTTATTCCTACAGTTTTTATCTCATTGAGAAAGAAACAGACTGTTTGTAGTATTATGGTTGTAGGACACTAAAAGCAAGGCAGCTTCAATATCCATGATATAAAATCCTGGAGAATATCAATGGACAAGAACACGGTTATAACAAGTTAAAATATCAAGGAAGGAAATTAAGGCTGTACCATAGGATCTTTTTATTTGATACTCATGACGACAATATAAGCCAAGCAAATAATTGAAATGTGTATAAAATTAGATATGGAATGAATAATATATAAAAAGAAAACATGTCTATTGATCCTGGATATGTATAAATATAAATATACATTATGTTGATGTCCTTTTGTTTTAACATGTGGTATGTACATAAGGATGATGGTAAGAAAAACATTGTTTGCCCAACCGTATGCATTTAGATAATCTGTTTAACAACTGTTTTTATGGAGATATATATTTTATGTTTTCTCCTTGTTTTAATTCAGTTATTAGTCTTTAAGAAAGCAGGATAAAGGTCAAGGAACCACCATAATGGTGCATCAACACAATAACATTTTTAGTACTTTGATTGTATAAGTTGTTTTCTGTGTTATTTTTGGACCAAATGTTTTTTATGATGTATCTGGTCCAGTGGATGATAAACTATATTTACAAATGTCACTAGTATTTTATGTGCATTTTAGTTAATGTTTACGAGATTGTAAATATTGTGGTTGGAGCATAATTAGTTATTTTTTTCCATAGAAGTTATATCTGTTGTTCTTAGGTTGATAATTAAGAATCCACATAGAGAAAATCTGAATTTAAACAACAAGTCCGTGGGAAAAACATTGGTACTGGTTTGACTGAACCCTATCCTTGTGCATTTATAAAAGGGGTTACTCTCTAAATTGTTGGTGTCCATCTGAGTTGCTCCATGGTAGGCAAACATTTTGGTCATTGGTTTGGGAGAGGTGAGAGAATAACACCAAACGTGTCAGTTTGAGCTAGGTTGTTGTGGAGAAGTGGCTTGAGATGTGACACAATGACAGCACCAGAAATACTGTTAAAACATATCCATCCAAGCAGCTGATCAGGTTAGAGTAATATTCACTGGGAAGAGATCCATTTATCAGTAAGTTCAGAGAACTCATGCGCATAGTTAAGAAAACGGGTACTAGCCTCCTTTTGGAAAATGGTTAGCGGTGGAATGGCTCACAGATGGTCTCTGCTGAGCCTACATGTACTGGTAGTCAGACTATTTCTGATAGTGGCACTGATTCATCTTTCCCAGAAAACCTCATCAGTACCCCTGAAGGGAAGGCACCTGAAGTGAGCAACAATGTTCCAGGAGGTGTTTCAGACACTGGTTGCTTTCCTAGTGTGAATGTATGTGGGGCAGTGCTTGTACCCATACATTAATTTTGTTCCAAGTGAAACGCTGCATTCAAATCCAATTTTAAGGACTGAGTTATTTATTGATTCTGTTTTTGATAAGAGGGAGAAGATGTAGTATTCTGGATTCCTAACTTGGCAAACATTAACATGTAATGTTAATCTGTTGTTCCCTTGTTGCCTGTGACCCACCCCTGTCCCTCCCTTCCACCTATCCTTGTGCCTCCATTCCTTTTTGTGTCTGCATGCATGCCTCCCAGTATGCGGTCATGCTAGTTATCAATGTTCCATTGTTATTGGAGTGGCAGTTGTTTGTGCTTTCTGTGAGAATAAATGTGTTCTACGTATCTCTGATATTGTTTCAAAATGTCCTTTTAAAAGGCACTGTCGATTATAGTTCAAAAGACATATCACGGGACAGTAAGTAATTCCAAGGCTAATTTGCCTACTTTATCATTTTTGACCAATGCATTAGCCCAGGAGTATTTTCTAAATTTACATAATATTCTCAGGAGAAACTCCATGCCCCTTTGTAGATCTTGACAAGCATCTTGTTGTGACAATTAAGGAGGCTAATTTAGCTTCAAATTGAACATTTGAGCTTTAAAAGAAAATATCAAGACTGACCCAACCTTACATTGTGCTTGTAGTATTTTCAAATGGCTTTGGTTCCGTCTGAAAATATTTAAAATAACGTATTTCTGAGGCCTTGAGAGGATCCAACCTTCTACCACTTCATTTTTAGAGCACAATATGTATTTTTCTTTTCTGACTTCTTTGTGATAGCTCTGAATGCGAATTATCATACACATTTTTTATCTTAATAAATAAAACAAGCGTAACACTTCCATGAAATGCCTTGCCCTTTTTTTAGTACTGGCTACTGACAGCTTTAGTTGTGTATGAGAACGCCTGTTATCTATTCTTTGAAAAAGAAAAAAAAAAAAGAACAAGTTAGTTACCTTTGATAATTTTTCGAGTGGATGCTCTATTTACCTGTAGATTCCTCACCTTTTGAATATACACCGGTACGAGACTGGATTAACCCTGGGCTTAGTTTGCGTAGTAGCGCTACGCGTAGCTACGCGAAGTGCACTTCGAACCACGCGAGCTACGCGAAATGCGTAGTGCACTGTGCAAAATGCTGTTCGCACTGATTGCACAGTGCAGGATGCAGGTCCGCACTGTGCAATCATTGCAAATCGCATCTTGCACAGTGCAAGCGGTCGTTTTCTGGCGCTCGAGTCGATTTGTACTTGAGCGGCAGCTTTCTCAAAGCGGACTGGTAGTTGCTCATCAGGAGCGGTCGCGAGCATACGCGACCACTCACAATGAGAAACCTGACCTCCCCGCGTTGAGAATCTCGCCGGGATGTTTATTTTCCACGCTTGCGATCGGCAACTTGATGTTGCTGATCGCGAACGAGGAAAAAGTCTCACCGGGATGTTATTTTGCAGTCGCCAACTTGACATTGAGGACTGGGAGCAAGCAAAAAATGCCCACTACGCGTTTTTGCACTGTGCTACGTGCAATTCCCGTAGCACGTAGTTGCGCAAACTACGCGAGTGTAGCGTAGTCCTACGCCCAGGTTTAGACTGGATCCGGAAACTTTGCAAAAGCTCTCCTGAAACAAAAAGTGGTGCTAGCTCTATCTTGGCGTCGGTTGCTGCATGAATGTGACACCACTGGAGCCATATAGTGCAACCTTGGCACCATGGTATCAGTTCATGGCTTCCGAGCTCCTAAAGGCAGAGGTAAGACACCGCAGATTGAACATGATCATGCAGTGCAAAACTACTAAAACGTAACCTTATTAATTACAGATGCCTATGTAAATGTATAGGTATTTATATAGCGCCTATCACCACTACGGGTGTCTCAGCGCTGTACTCATACCGCTGAAGGAACCCTTCCTGGCTTTCCATGTGAGGTGTCCACTCCTGGGCACCCCCATAGTGAAGCCAGGCATCCCAGCGCTGTTGGGGCCGTTGTGGAGATTAAGCAAGCTATTGCCCAGAGTTGCAGCGTGGGACCCATGATTAGAATAGGCACTGAGGCGAGAATATCCGGTCCGCGGAATTTATAGCCCGAAACCCTGCCGCGACGGGAATCGAACCCTGGTCCCTGACCAGTGCTCTGCATCGAGGTCTGCCGCTCTAACCATTGAGCCACACTTCTCCACTATGACCATCCTTGAGAATGTGGAGGAGAGTGGAATAGGCGAGGAACCTGAAGGTAGGCAGAGTATCTACCAGAAAGATTGCCGCCAAAGGTAAGTAACTTTTTCTTCTGTTGCATTCTTCCAGCTCCAGATTCCTCCATTTTTAAAGAGATAATACAGCAGGTGATTGGTCTGAAAGAGTGGTCAGACCAAAAGTAACTGTCACTGTATGTCAGAGCTGTTAGCCAGTGATGTTTTGCAAAGGAATGCAAAGACTAAGAGGCTGTCTAGAAAATATCAACCACTGGCAGACCCCTGGTAAGAACAACAAAAGCTACCACGGTCCTAATAGATTTTGAGTGAATGCCAGCCAGAAAATCTTTCCCAACCAAGGCGCAACAAATCTTTATACAAAAGGCAACTCAATGCTTTGTCCTTCTTGGATTCAGCAAAGTTCATAAAAAGCTGATTGCCTACTCTGTCCTTTTTTTTTATTTTGTCAGTGTAGTAGGAACAAGTGTGTGGGGCCGGTCTACCTAATCTCTCCTCTTCCTTGGTAAATTGAGGAGGAGGAAAGAAGATGAGAGAAGTAGAAGACTGGTCATTGTGGAAGGCAGACGTAATGTTGGGCAGAAGTTATGGGCAGGTTAGAAGAAAGCGTACAATACAGTCAAAGGTTGATGGATCGAAAGGGGCTTAAATTCCCTGACATTAAGAGTTTAATTGATTACCACCACGAATACAGCTTTAAGGGTAGGGAGGAACAGAGTGCAACTTGCATTGATTCAAATGGGAAAGCCCCAAAAAAGAATAAAACCACATTTATATCCAACTGCGAGATGAAAAGGGGCGGGGTAACAAGTATAGCAGGCCTCTTCAAATATCATACCACTATGTGCAAACTGAAAATAGAAGGCTGGTCTGGAAGACACATGAAGCCCAAAAGAGCAGAGAAATACTCCTTTCATTGTGGAGATTAGCAGGCCTTGTTGAACAAGGGAAAGCGCAAAGCACAGTACGCCATAAAGGCAATTGCTCAAACTTATACTAAGAAACGAGTTTGGACCTGTGGTCCACAAACTGTCCTGATAGCAGGTTTTCTGGAAGGATAACATCTGTTACTTGTGGTGCCAAGTAAAAAGACTCGTAATTTCTGGTCAAACTGCATCTTGAAGATTAAGCATCTGAGGACTGGGGTGTAGGACTAGGCCATCCTGCTGAGGAAGAATATATTTTCAGTGGGAAAGAAGAAGAGGGGGGCACATGCTGAGTTCCAACAGGTCAGTGTACCAATTCCTCCCACAATCTTGGGTGCAAGGAATTAACTGAGCTTGCTCTTCTCGGGCCTTCTTTAGGGCTCTCGGTAATAAAGCAATCAAAGGGAAAGTGTGGAGTGGACCCTCTGACCAGTTGAGCCTTAAGGCTCCCCCCACAGAACATTCAGAGGAGTGTGCAGGACACAGAACAGATAGCATTTCTGTGCATGGTTGTGGCAGTGACAAGGGTGAGGGGCACAGTTCCCTCTAAGGTGCACACATGACCGGGTATGCACAGTGTGTTTTACTTCTGTGCATTGTGCCTGCAGCAGTGCGCACTTCATATGATTCTCACACACTTTGTATGATTCTCTGGCTGTCATAAAATGCTTCGGTGAAACCTTTGAAGTGACTCCTCCTTTCAGCTTAGAAGTGAGGAAGGCATGTAGAGTCAATTACACAATGTTTTTACTGATAGGCAAGTTGTCAATTTGTTTGCAGTTTTATATAGCACAAATTTGATCCAAAAGTATTTGAGCGCTTTATTTTTTTTATTTATTTTATTTACATTATCACCAGTTACGTTACACAAAGTCCCATTCTTTTTAGGTATTGCCTGCACAGCACTTGAGCTGTGCTTGTGAAATCTCTTGAATTTAATATATCTTAAAAGGGGGCTCTCATCAGTTTCCATAGTCAAATTACTGTGTCCATTCGCTTTTGTGTGGAACTTTTTTTGTTTGTTAACTTCCCCTGGCTGCACGCATTTACGATACTTCTACTAAAACTGTTCGCAATGTTCAACCCCCATTCACTGTCAAGATAAGATCTCTTCTCACTAGAAAAAGGCAGACCACTTATAACAGTATGCTGGAATGCTTGCTCATTACTTAGTTGTGTAAAGCAAATGCTTTAGCCTTAGAACGTTTGTGGCTTTTCCTATTCATAACTCAGTACCTTTCTTTGCACATTGTAGGCATTATCGGATTTATTTTTTCAACTTAATCTATTAGATCATTATGATCAAATTCTAAATGTTGTAATAAACATTGCACATTAAAAATAAAGTAAATATACAAGAGGTATGCTATATTTTACTACTAAACAGGCAGCCACAAATGCAGGTATCTTGCAGACAACAGGGTCATGATTTGAATGGTGCAGCAGGTGTAATAGCACCGGGCCCAAACGTTTACAGAACTCCTCTAAACGCATAATATTACTCTATTTGACTATTAAATAGGCAATGACAATTGCAGTTACCTGGCAGTTAAAAGGGACTTGACCTGAATGGTGCAGCAGGTGCAGGGGCACCAGGGCCAAAAGCTCAAGGGATCCCACTGTAGGAGAGTAGGATCTGCTTCACATGGGTACCCCCACTTTTTGCTGGCGTTTTACTGTTTTTCGACCTTAGTCTGGCTGTGGCCCTGCTAATCAGGACCCCAGCCTAGCTGCTTCCTCTCCAAAATGGTTTCCATGTACATTTCTAAATGGATTCTGGAGTGCCTTATAAGCCCCTAGTATATGGTATACTATGTACCTAGGGCATAGGTACCTCAGAGGCCTACCAGGGGCTGAAGCATGTATTATGCCACCCCTGGGAAGCACTCCAAAATGACACCACAGGTCTGCTACTGCAGCCTGGGTAAGGTGGTGCTTGCACCCCTTACAGTGATATAGGCTACCTATAACACTACCATTGCACACACATGTAAAACCTATAAGGCACTCCCATGGCAGGCCTTAACAATCCTGAAAGCAGATTGTTTGGTTTTTATGTGAGAGGGTGCCCCTGCATGAACAGAGCCCCTCTGCAGTGTTCGGAGTACCTCCTCTGATGCTGTTTGTGGTGCAGCCTGACCATATACTCTTAAGTGCATTATAACCTCGCGGTAAATGCTAACTTTGGGATGGCTGCACGGAAACATGTCGTGTTTGGTGTCAAATGCTTTGGAATACCACCCCCCTGCCAGTTCTGGCGGCGGGGGAAGCATTCCACCCTTCTAGAGGGAGAGACATGTTCACACTGGTCTAACCCGGTAAAGACTTTCTAAAGCCCTGGCATCACAAAATGGATGCCACTGCCACAGACACGGGTCTGGCCTCCTGCTGCTGACCGAAACTCCGGCAGGGGAGGCCTGGACAATAGGTTTCCTATCCCAGGGAGGTGTAACCACCTCCCCAGATAGGCAGATGTGTATTAGGGCTGGACGGGAGCACTCTCTGGTGCTTTGAAGTCCTGCACTGGGGGGCACACTTGGTGTCCCTGTGCATAGTCCAGTTCAAACCGGTTGTAGGGGCTACCTGCCCCTGCTCTGGCGTGAAACTGAACAAAAGAAATGGGTGTAACCACCCCTCTTTCCAACCCCTCCGATAGGTGGGTCCCTAGAGTATGTCCAACCCCCAAACTTTGTATAAGTATGGGAACCCAGTCCTTGCGACTTTAGATTACCCTGGACGAAACTCTACAACATATAACCTGGACCTTCGACATTCTACTTTGCTTAGAAGACTGAAGAAATCTCCCTTGGGGTCAAGGAGTGACTCCTCTGCTTGGCAGGCACCAAAGAAGCAACTGATCGGTCTGCATCGATTAAGCTCCCGCCGGACGCCGAAGTCATTTCATCACCAGAGGTGGATTTCCAGACTTCCTCGAGGCTACCCTGAGTCCACAGCAAAGCTGAGGCCCGTGGCTATTGTGGGTGACGTGGAACCGTGACCCCTGGACACCGTAATCTTTTGCTGCTCCATCATCTTCCTGGTCTTCCTCGAAGTTGTGCTTTGGGCTCCGAGTAGCCCAAGCCTCGAGCACCTCCTGCACCGAAGATTTCTGGCCTCCACTCCACGAGTGACCCGTGGGCCAGTTTCCAGTGTGAACGCTCGAGGCTCCTTCGCGATCGCTAGCCCGTTGGCTAGTAGGTCCCCACGAAGGCAACTCCTCTTCTGATTGGGCTTTCCTGGTTGCTCCAGACGTGCCCCGACTTACCCTCGCTGGGTGAGTCCCCCAGACTTTGCTGGTCTGCACCAACGTCCTTTCCCTGATTCCAAGTGACTTGCCGTTGCCAAGGCTTGTTGGGTCCAATCTGGTCACCGACACCGCAGCACTCGACAGACTTCGTGGGACAGCTCGAATCCAGCTCCTGGTCATCATCGGCGCCTCCTGGACCTCGTGGCTGAAGAGTCAAGACACCCGTCAACTCACCTGAAGCACCTGACATCTGTGGGCATTGGTCTATCATGCCCTTGGTCACTGGTAAGAGACCCAGACTCGGTCCCCTCTGCTTTCAGGTTCCTTCCATCCAAGATCCGGGCTCGGATCCCTCCGGACACTTCTCTTCACGGCAGCAGCACTTCCTGAGCAGCTGCCATTGAAACCAGCAATACAACCCGACACCATTTGACACCTATGCACCCGGCTTCCGTGGGTGAGGTAACTCGAGTACTCCGGTGCTCCCGTGGGTGTTGGCCCTAGACTCCTCTAAGTCCAAAAGGGTTCGCTCGTAGATATCCTCTAAGTGTCCTTAAACTCTAAATTTCCAACCACGACATTCCCCATAGAAGTAAACGGCGATTCACGGCTGTGTTCTCACACTGCACGCGTTCCCCGTGGGTCCCCTGTGTCACTGCCTTGGGTGGTTCCTTGTGGTCCAAGCACTTCTACAGGTTCTAGGCCTTGTGTCTAGCTCAGTCGTGGTTCTTATACCACTTTATTGGTATATGGTTTGGTACGCCCCTAGGGCTCAAACATGTATTTGTGCTATTATTGTTGATTGCTGACTTGTAACTTAAGTACTTCGAACTCCAGTCTCATAAAGAGACTAGAGGGGTGTGTTTTATCTTAAATACATATATTTTAAATATATACATGGTGTGGTTGTCCTTTCATTTGGTCATTCAAGAGATTATAGACTGGTAAAACAAGCTGCTTTACATTCCTTCAAGACTTAGCCTGAAGGCTGCTCTCCATAGCTACCACTAGGATAGCTTTCAATAAAGGTTGTCTTTAACCTATTCACCATAAGGGGTTGTTTGGACTGATACAGGGTCCCCACTATAATTAGTGGACAGCATATATCAGGCCAACTTCTCACACCCACTAAACCCAGATTAATGCTAAAATGTAAAACTAAACAGGCAGTCACAAGTGCAGTTACCTTGCAGACAACAGGGTCATGATTGTAATGGTGCAGAAGGTGCAGTTACGCCAGGACCAAAAGCTCTGGGCACCCCAGTAAACACTGATTATTGCTATAGTTTACAACTACACCTGCAGTCACAAGTGCGGTTATCTTTCAGGCATTAGGGTCATGATTTGAATGGTGTAGCGGCGCCGGGCCCAAAAGTTGTCAGAACTCGTCTAAATACCTAATATTGCTATAGTTTACTACTAAACATGCAGTCACAATTGCAGTTACCTTGCAGTTGAAAGGGGCGTGATTTTTCAAAAGTTGTCAGAACTCCTCTAAACACCTAATAATGCTTTATTTTACAACTCAACAGGTAGTCATAAGAGTAGTTATCTAGCAAGCACTAGGTTCATGATTTCAATAGTGCAGCAGGTGCCGTGGCACCGGAACCAAAAGCTCCAGGCCCCCCACTAAACACATAATGTATGAGTTACTTACCTTCGGTAACGATGTATCTGGTAGAGACGATTCTAGCCGCAGATTCCTTCACGTAGAATTATCCCCAGGCGTGAGACTGGATCCAGAAACGTTTTTGCCACAGTATCCCTGCGTGCTGGGGGCGGGGTGACATCACGCGACTCCCCCCAGGCGTCCGCGTACGTGACGTCAGCGAGGTCACATAAGACCTGCCCCGGCGCGCCTACGTCAGTTTTCTTCAGAGAACTTTTCCGCACCACAACGCGGAACCACCAGATAAACTGTGGAAGCATGGGAATAGTGTGCGAAGAGCAGAAAAACTGGAAAGAAACGGTGACTAACAACATGAACCAGAGTAGTGCCAACACCGCAGAATCCAAGGGCAGGGAAAGAAGAAATAAGAAGAACAAGCAGAAACCTGCGCAGTCACCCTGCCAGCACATAGACAACCTCCCATCCCTGTGCCCCGGAGGCAAAGAACCTGCGTAAAAGTCATGGCACACAAAGTAAACCCACCCCCCCCATCCTGAGCAAGGAATGGGACCAGTCCCAAGACAGACCGGGACAAAAAACCTCCAAGTCACCCAAACCTAGAGGGCAACCACCCACAAGGAACAAGGGCAAGACTACGTCAGATGACCCTTAATCAGAGGATAGCAATAGAAGGAGGGGAGGGAGGGCAGGGATAGAAAGCAATCCCCCCACAAACCTGGAGGAGCCAGAGCACCAGGGCACCGGAACCCCATCCTCCAAATGACCAAAGGAGGAATAAACCGCCCCCAGACGGAGCCACCCGTCAAGAACAAGGAAGGCACTCACAGGAGACACAACCCCCCACCGGGAGGCGAGTACCGAAGACCAACCCAAGGGTCCTCGCAGAATAGGGGAGGAAGGGCGGGCCGTGAAGGAATCTGCGGCTAGAATCGTCTCTACCAGATACATCGTTACCGAAGGTAAGTAACTCGTGCATCTGATAGAGACTACTAGACGCTGCAACACTCGCTGATGTCACATACGTGGACGACGCCTGGGCGGAGTCGCGTGATGTCGCCCCGCCACCGGCGCGCAGGGATGCTGTGGCAAAAAAGTTTCCGGATCCAGTCTCACGCCTGGAGATAATTCTACGTGAAGGAATCTGCGGCTAGTAGTCTCTATCAGATATTGCTATATTTCATTCCGAAACAGGCAACCACAAGTGCATTTACCTTGCAGACAACAGGGTCATGATCTGAATGGTGCAGTAGCACCAGGCCAAAAATATGTCATGACCTCCTTGAAGAGCAAGTTACTTACCTTCGGTAACGATGTATCTGTAAGAAACATTAGTTAGTTAGATTCCTCACCTTAGAATATCCCCAGGCGTCAGGCTGGATCCGGAAAGATTTTTCGTCAGCAATACCCCTTGCGCGTCGCTAGGCGTCGTCTGCGGCTCCGCGTCCGTCGTCGGCGTCGTGCACCGGAATGACGTCGGAGTACTTAGACGCCGCCCTCGCGTGCTGACGTCAGTTCTTGTACATAGCTTTCCGCGCCAGGAACGCAGAGCCATGCAAGAAACCGACACTGGTGCCAAAAAAAGCCTAGGGGCCTGAAAAGAAAAACCTTAACCCTAGATGTCCGTTCGCAGAACGAGGAGGATGGGTGGGTCGGTGAGGAATCTAACTAACTAATGTTTCTTACAGATACATCGTTACCGAAGGTAAGTAACTTGTTCATCTGAAAGAAACACATTAGTTAGATTCCTCACCTTAGAATAGATACCCCAGCAATACCAACCCCGGTGCTGGGTCTGCGAACCAAGATCACACCAGAAAGTCCTGGAGAACAGAACGGCCAAAGAAGTCGTCTTTCCGGACTTGGCTGTCCATGCAATAATGCTTGGCAAACGTGTGCAGCGAGGCCCACGTTGCTGCCTGACAGATGTCCTGCAATGGGACTCCCCGACCCAAGGCCATCGTCGCCACCGTGGCCGAGTGGAATGGGCCCTCAACCCAACAGGGGGTTCCTTTTTAGCTACGGAGTAACAAGCTGTGATGCACAAAATGACCCACCGAGAGATGGTTCGCTTGTGCACCGCCCGCCCCTTCTTAGCGCCCACGTAGCCAACGAACAGTTGGTCGTCCACCCGGAACTGTTTTGTGCGGTCCAGATAGAAGGAGAGCGCACGTTTTGGGTCCAGACGGTGGAGCCGCTCTTCCTCTTTCGAGGGATGCGGAAAGAAGGTGGGCAGCGTAACAGACTGCCCGATGTGAAAGGCAGTCACAACCTTAGGAAAGAAGGAAGGGCGAGTGCGGAGCACAACCTTGTCCGGATGAATAGAAAGGAAAGGAGGCTCACTCACCCTTCTAGCAGAGGTGATGGCTACCAGGAAAGCAGTCTTAAGCATCAAGAGACGAAGGGGACAATTATGAAGTGGCTCAAAGGGAGCGCACATCAGATAAGTCAAAACAAGATTCAAATTCCACTGAGGCATTACAAAAGGGACAGGAGGAAACATGTGAGTAATGCCCTTAAGGAACTGAGAAACAACGGGGGATTTGAAGAGAGAAGGCTGATCAGGAAGCCGAAGGAAGGCAGAGATAGCAGAAAGATAACCTTTAAGAATGCCCAGAGCAGAGCCCTGCTGGGCCAAAGAAAGAAGGAAGAGAACCTCAGACAGAGGGGCGGAAAGGGGATCCACAGCCTTTGCTGTGCACCATGCCACAAATTTGTTCCACCTACAGGCGTATACCGTTTTAGTGGAGGAACGCCTGGCTGCCAGAATCACATCGCAGACTTCAGGAGGCAAGTCAAATGGCATCAACTGTCGCCGCTCAATCTCCACGCATGAAGGTGGAGACTGGACAGGTTCAGGTGGAGGACTGTCCCCTGCTGCTGCGACAGAAGGTCCTCCTGAAGAGGCAGTCGTATCGGGAGATCGATTGACAGACTGAGTAGCTCGGGATACCAGTACCTTCGTGCCCAATCCGGAGCCACCAAGATGACTTGGGCCCGGTCGCACCTGATCTTCTTCAGCACTCTGGGCATTAGTGGTATAGGCGGAAAGGCGTACAACAGACCGCAACGCCACTCGCGACGAAAAGCGTCCCCGAGCGAGTGCCGCCTTGGAAACTCCAACGCGCAGAACTGCTGACATTGCGCGTTCTCTTCGGTGGCGAATAGATCTAACCAAGGCTCTCCCCACTGCCGAAAGAGGCCTTGTGCCACGTCCGAGTTGAGACGCCATTCGTGATCCATCATGCACCGGCGGCTGAGTTTGTCTGCTCTGGCGTTCAGAGAGCCCACCAGATGTTGAACCACCAGGGTGATGCCCTGATGTTCCAGCCATGTCCAGAGGCGCAGAACCTCCTGACAAAGGGTCCACGACCCCACCCCGCCCTGTTTGTTGCAATACCACATGGCGGTGGTGTTGTCCGTGAACACCTGCACCACACTTCCACGGACAACGGGAAGGAATGCCTTTAGTGCAAGTCGGATCGCTCTCAGCTCCAAAAGGTTGATATGGAGCCGAGATTCCGCCGGAGACCAGAGACCTCTGATCTCCACCTCTCCCATGTGGCCCCCCCATCCCAGGAGGGATGCATCCATCACCACTATGTGCTCCGGGTGGGGTAGGGAGAGGGATCTGCCGCTGACCCAATCGCGGTTCGTGAGCCACCACTGCAACTGTTTTGCAGTGCCCTCCGAGATCAAGACATGGTCGGACAGGGTGCCCCGATGCTGGACCCACTGAAACTTCAGGTCCCACTTCAGAGCCCGCATTCGCCACATGGCGTGATGTACTAAAAGGATGCAGGAGGCCATCAGACCCAGAAGCCGCAGCACCAACCTGACCGAAACCCGGGATAGAGGCTGAAAGATGGGAAACAGAGCCTGAATATCCCGGACCCGCTGCTCCGGAGGTTAAGCCAGTAACTGCGCCGAGTCCAGAACCGCCCCGATGAAAAGGAGCTTCTGGGAGGGACTCAGATGCGACTTCGGCACGTTGATGGAGAACCCCAGCAAATGCAGGAGGTCGGCCGCAGTCTGGAGGTGGGAGACGACTTGCTGGGGCAAATCCACCTTCAACAGCCAGTCGTCGAGATAGGGGAAGACTGGAACCCCTAATCTGCACAGATGAGCTGCGACCTCCGCCATCACTTCCGTGAACACCCGAGGGGCACTGGTGAGGCCGAAGGGGAGCACGGTGAACTGAAAATGCTCCTGACCCACCGTGAATCGCAGGTAACGCCGGTGGGCCGGCAGGACGGAGATGTGGAAATATGCGTCCTGCAAGTCCAACGCTACCATCCAGTCTCCAGGGTCTAGGGCAGCCAGATCCTGAGGTAAGGTGAGCATCTTGAACCTCTCCTTCCGGAGGAAGGCGTTGATGCTCCTGAGGTCCAAGATAGGGCGTAGGCCCCCTTTGCCCTTCTTGGGAACCAGAAGGTAGTGGGAATAGCAACCACGACCTACTTCTGGACCAGGAACGCGCTCGACGGCCCCTTTGGCCAAGAGGGCCGCAACTTCCTCCCGCAGAAGATTCAAGTGATCCCCCAACATACGGTGGTACTGCGGTGGCATGGCTGGAGGGGTCATCTCAAAAAGGGAGAGAGTAGCCCCTTCGGACGATTTGCAGCACCCACCTGTCCGTCGTGATGGAACGCCAGTGGAGCAGGTGATGGCGAACTCTGCCGCCCACTGGCATGGAATGGGCCTGAAAGCTCGGATTAGGAGGGCTTTGAGGCGGATGCTGCCGGGGTGGATGTGGACTGACCGGCACGTTGTCCCCCAGTACCGCCTCGGCGGAATCCACATCCGCGACCGCGTGCAAGTTGAGTCTGCGGCCGGGGGCTAGGCGGACGTGAGGGGGCGCCCATTCCTTGGCCACGAAAAGTGGCGAAAGGCGGAAGTTTGCAGTCGCGGTGCCGAGAGGCCCAAGGACTTGGCCGTAGCCCGGGAGTCCTTGAAGCGCGCCAGCGCACTATCCGCCTTCTCGCCAAAAAGGCGAGTGCCATCAAAGGGCATATCCATGAGGGTACTCTGGACATCCCCTGAGAAAGATGTGGACCGCAGCCAGACGTGGCGACGGACGCCACCGTGGTGGACATCGCCCTACCCAGCGAGTCCGTAGTGTCTAGTCCACATCGTATAGCATGTTGTGCTGCATCTCGCCCATCGGCGAGAGCCTGGGCGAGCCGTGTCCGGGCCTCCTCCAGACACAGGGGCAGCACGTCCTCCACCGTATCCCACAGAGAGTGGGAGTAACGGTCCAAGAGGCAAGTGGTATTCAAAGACCACAGGCCCAAACTAAGGGAAGAGAACAGCTTCTTTCCGAACTGTTCTAGCCTCTTGGATTCCCGATCCGGAGGAGCAGACGGGAAGGAGGATTGGGAAGTAGAGGCCTGGATAACCAGACTCTCGGGCGTGGGGTGGTGGGACAGAAAACTGGGATCGCCCGGAGCGGGGCGGTGGCGCCGGGCCACGTTCCGATCCACAGGAGGTACTGTGGAGGGCTTGGACCAGGTGCCCTGCAGTACGTCCACTAGTGCCTCATTGAACTGCAGCAGAGGCTCCGAGGAGCTTGCTGATGGTTGAAGCACTTCAGTGAGGAGGTTAGCCCTCACGGCCACAGCAGGCAATTCCAGCCCAAGGGCGTCGGCCGCCTTGCGCAGCACCACTGAAAAAGCTGCACCTTCCTCCGAGGCCACAGTCGGAGGAGAGATGAAACCAGTGTCCGGGGAGGTGTCCAGACCACTGGCATCCCCCAGGTCGACCGCCCAGTCCTGTGCTTAATGGGCCTGCCTGCCCATAGGGTCCTCAGACCCCTCCAAGTCGCCCCCGTCATCCGACTCCTGATAAACAGGGGGAATAATCGGTGCCGGGCGGTAGATAAAATGTTCATCCATCGGCGTCGGATGCGGCATCGGACGGTGCCGCACCGGCGCCGGGCCCGGACCGGGGCTGAACCGAGGAACGGCGTCATCCGGAGACGGCGCCGGAGGTGGAACCGGTGTCGGCGCCGGCGGAGGAGGCGTCGTGAGGTCGACCAGCGCCGGCAGAGATCCAGGCCTGGATCCCTCGGGGACCTGCAGCGTTGGGACCGAAGTCGTCGACAGCGCCGGGGCCGGAGCCTCCGGCTTGCGAGGTCGCCCAGTCGAGCCCGCGGAACCCAAAGGCGCGCCGGCAGGCGTCGACGGCGGAGCCAGGCCCCTCATGGCCGAGAGGAAGGCACTGATCTCCGCCGGAGTCGCGTCAGTCCCAGGGACCGGCGGGTATGGGGACGGACGCGGCTCCTATGGAGCCACGGGGTTGGGACGACCCTGACCCTCGCCGAGTCACACGACCGGCGAGGGGAGTCCGAAGAGTGGTGTCGCCTCTTGGACTTCTTTGAGTGCTTCGACTTACCCGAAGACTTCGAGCCCGACGAGCGGTGCTGGTGGCTGCGGCTCCGCGACCGGTCCTTCGACCTCCTGGACGGAGCCTTTGAACGGCACGGAGCCGAGTGTCTATGCTCGAGAAGCTTATGGGACCGCTCCCGCCTAGCCTTCGAGGTCAAGGCCTGACAGTCGATACACGATTCCGCATCATGGTCGGGCCCCAAACAGTAAAGGCACCGGCGATGGTGATCCGTCACCGACATCAGTCGATGACAGGAGTCACAGGCTTTAAACCCAGGCATCCTACTGGCACCAGAGTCGAGTCGACAGTAGACCAAAAAGAGTCGAAAAGTTTAGTCAAAAAATGACTAAGGGGTAAGCTCTTCCCGGATCGGCGCTGTCTGGCGCGGAAAAAAGAAGAACTGACGTCAGCGCGCGAGGGTGGCGTGTAAGTACTTCGACGACGTCATTCCAGCGCACGACGCCGACGACGGACGCAGAGCCGCCTAGCGACGCGCAAGGGGTATTGCTGATGAAAAATCTTTCCGGATCCAGCCTGACGCCTGGGGATATTCTAAGGTGAGGAATCTAACTAACGTGTTTCTTTCAGATACACTTAATATTACAAAATATTACTACTATACAGGCAGACACAATTGCAGTTATCTTGCAGTTAAATGGGGCTTGAGTTGAATGGTGCAGCAGGTGCAGTGGCACCGGGGTCAACAGCTCTAGGGACCCCACTAAAAGCAGAACATTGATATATTTAACTACTAAATCAGCAGTCACAAGTGTATCTACCTTGCAGGTACTAGGGTCATGATTTCAATGGGGCAGCAGGTGCAGTGACACAGGGGCCCACAGCTCTAGGAATCCCTCTAAACATCAAATATTGCAATATTTTACTACTAAACAGGCAGTCACAAGTGCAGTTACCTTACAGGCAATAGGTTCCTTATTTAAATGGTGCAGCAGATCATGGCTGGACTGGGCATCGGGTGATCCTCAGGAGGCTGGAAGGGTGGGGGCCGGTTTTGAGATGGTGAGGACCGTTTTGTTTTTACTGGTGACTGATTTTGCAGCAGTGCTGCAATATCGGCCACCAGTAACAAAATCAGCAGTTCCTCACACTTGCAGCTAGTCTGACAAATTTGCCAGGGTAGCTTAGTGTTCCCAGTCCGGCCCTGCAGCATATGCAGTGACACCGGGGCAAAAAGTTGTCATAACTCCTTTAAACACCAAATATTGCTATATTTTACTACTAAACAGGCAGTCACAAATGCAGTTATCTTGCAGGCACTATGGGCGTGATTTGAATAGTGCAGCAGTCGCAGTCACACCAGGCCCAAAAATTGTCAGAACTCCTCTAAACACATAATATTGCTATTACACAAATTAATTCTATTATTTCCCTCTTTCATTTCATTTTTCTACATGTTGCTATTTTTACCTGCAAGATACAACTAGTAACAGCACAATATATTGCATATCTGTACATAAACAAGTCATAACATCTTTAACCCCTTGGCTGCGGCAGGAATTCCGCCGCAGCGCTGGGGGGGGTTTGGGGGCAGCGCGGTGGCGCTGTGCTCATGACGGAGCCACTCCGTCATGAGCCACGGTTGAGCTGTGCTCATGACGGAGTGGTTCCGTCATGACTCCGCCCACTGCGCTAATCGCCCGCACAGGCGGGGAATTAGCGCAGCGTGGGAAGAGCGGCGGCCAACGGCCGCAGCATGACGGAACCACTCCGTCATGAGCACACGGCACCCGTGGCTCATGACGGAGTGGCTCCGTCATGAGCGCTGAAGGGGTTAAAAGATTTTCTGTAACTTATATTGTACTACAACTCAGCAAGCTACAACTTACAACAAAAAAACAGCTCACTAATCACACAGACAAAACATAATGCATTTACCAATGCTTGTTTCTTTTTAGGTACAGGAAGAATAAGTGATTTGATGAGAATCACAGGATTTTGAGCTGACGCTGAGACTGGAACTCAGTTCTGCTTTGGCCATAACACCACATCGTCTCTCCAGCCTCGAGACTGAGCTGATCTTTATCTATACCACCCACCTGACAGGAATTTGTGTGCGCATGGAGACTGGGCATGAAGGTGTCTCCTGCCCAGTCACAGTAAACAAAAGAAGTTTCCGAGAGTAGCCTGTGTTTGCTAGAGGATATCGACAATGACTAGCTGCAGCACAGATACTGTGCTGTTAAAGGCAGCCTTATTTTCTCGAGACCATTTAAAATTAATGGTAACATCTGCATTGGAGCATGGTCCTAAATCACCAGAGTAGGGCAAGCAGCCCCAAAGCCTCAATGTCAGGAGGGCATGTTTGCGATTCATTTTCTTCATTCCTTCATGAGTCTGCCCCTCCTCCTTCACCTCTGTCTCACCATGCAAAAAGGAAACTTGTGAGGGAACAATTCTGTGGAAGAAAGCCAAGCAGCTTAGCTGCTTAAGTTTCAAAGGCCGCTGTATGTGTAGGAGCATGGCTGGCACTGCTTTATCTGCTCTGGGTCCCTCTTCCAATTTAGATTGTATCTTGATTTATTTTGGTTTTGCCTGTAAATCAGAGATAGGAAACATCAAGCACCTGTTTTGTCCCACTTTTGAAATCTTGACTATGGCACTTTTTCACACGGGCATAGATCCTAGGGTTGCATACTTTTGTGTGCCTAGAATTGAAGAGTAATTCATTTTTTTTACACAAATAAAAACAAGCATTTGCAACAATGCAATTTGTCTCACATTTGAGAGAGTTAGAGCTATTGGCGTTGTAAACACCAATGTCTTTTACCTATGTGTTTTGGAGGGGAGTGGATGTATGTTATGTGGGTTGCATTGGAATTGTTAGGTGTGGAGTGGATTTGTGTAGTTGAATTATGTGGCATGGTGTGCAGTGGAATTATGTAGATGGTAATTATGTGGTATTGAGTGTATTGGAATTATGTGGAGTGGGATTGTGTGTTATGGAGCATAATTATGTGGAATGGTATTTTGTGCTGTGGAGTGGTTTTACTGGAGTTTAATTATGTGGTGTGCTGTTGTATTTTATGGCATGGTATGGAATTTTGTGGTGAGGATTGGATGTATGTGGTGTACTCTGTCATTGTGTTGTTGAGTTGAATTATATGGTTTGGTGTTTAATTATGTGGTATGGATTGAAAATGTGTGGCGTGGATCTGCGTGTGTAGTTTTGCTTGTGCAGCGCTCTCATTCAGTACATGTGAGAGACACTTGACTGGAAAACTATTGCTGAATCTGTGGAAACTAATAAATCCTTGATTATCTTGTTTTCATCTAGTAGTTCTATAAGATGCATCTGACTAAGTGCGGTAAATATGCCAAAACTATTGATATAGAGGACTCATGGATGACCTACAAGAAGATCAAGTTACTTACCTTCGGTAACGCATTATCTGGTAGGGATGTATGACGTTACAACGCATATTTTTACAACGCATGCACTTACAACGCAATTTTAACATCGCAACATCCACTACAACTCATTCCATTACATCGCATGACACTACAACGCATTTAAAAAAACTACCTTTACAACGCATTCCATTACATCGCATACTACCTTTACAACGCATACCATTACAACGCATACTGTTACATTGCATTTAAGGTAAGTATTGGATAGTATAGGGGTAAAAATTACTATTCTAACTCCAGGGGGGTGCAACAGTAGGGTAAGTGTTGGATAGTGTAGGGGTTAAAAATTACTATTCTAACTCCAATGGTATGCATTGTAATGGTATGCGTTGTAATGCCTGCGTTGTAGTGACATGCGATGTAGTGTCATGCGTTGTAATGGTATGCGTTGTAATGGTATGCGTTGTAGTGTCATGCGTTGTAATGGATGTTCCGTTGTAATGCCTGCGTTGTAAGTGTAGTGCGTTGTAATAGTTGCGTTGTAAAGGTTGTTTCCCTCTGGTAGAGACTATCTCTAGCTGCAGATTCCTAACCTTTGAATTTCCCGGGCGTAAGGCTGTACCCGTAAACTTTTGCTGAGCAATACCCCCTGTGCGTGACGTTGTGTGGCTCCATTTGGCTCCACTTGACGTCGTCCGTGCCGGTAGCATCGGTTATGACGTTGCGGTGCCAATAGAGCCGCCACCCAGGCGTGCGGACGTCAGTACTTTTTGTTTTTTTCACGCCAGAAGCGCAGAGCAACTAAGTAACTGATGTAGTCGTGTGCAAAACTAGGTTCCTGAAAAGGGGAGTAACCCTAGCCCTACAATATTAGTCCGCAAAGCGGGGAGGCATGGGTGGGGCTCTAATGACTCTGCAGCTAGATATAGTCTCTACCAGATAATGCGTTACCGAAGGTAAGTAACTTGTTCATCTGATAGCAAATTCTAACTGCAGATTTCTTACCTTTGAATTAGATACCCAAGCCATACCATCCCGGCGGTGGGCTGTGGACCAATAGCCTATACTAGGAAGTCCTGCAGGACCGAGCAAGCAAATAGCCCGTCCCTGCGGACCAGACTGTCCAGGCAGTAGTGTTTTGCAAACGTGTGCAAAGATGCCCATGTTGCTGCCTGACAAATGTCTTGCACGGGGACACCCTGAGCCAAGGCCGTAGTCGCAGCCTTTCCCCTGGTCGAATGGGGCCTTAATCCCTCAGGGGGCTGCTTCTTTGCCAGAGTGTAGCAGATCTTGATGCAGAGAATGAACCAGTGAGAAATGGTCCTTTTCTGCACTGCCCTTCCCTTCTACGCTCCCACGTACCCCACAAAGAGTTGATCATCCACCCCAAACTCTTTAGTGCGGTCAAGGTGGAACAACCATGCACTTTTTGGGTCCAGTTGGTGGAGACGCTTCTCTTCCTTAAATGGATAGGGGAGCAAACAAGGTGTGCTACATGATGGACTGACCCAAATGGAAAGGAATCATGACTTTCGGTAAAAAGGATGTCCGGGTGTGAAGCACCATTTTGTCTGGAAGGACATAAGATAAGGAGGCAAGCAAGATAACGCCTGCAGCTTACTCACCCTCCAGGCTAATGTAATCGCCAAAAAAGAAGGCTGTTTTGATGGTCAACACCTGGAGGGGGCAATTGTGTAAAGGCTCAAAGGGAGCGCACACCAGATAGGTGAGGACCAAATCCAGGTCCCACTGCGGGATAACAAAGGGCGTAGGTGGAAACAGGTGAGCCAGCCCTTTCAGAAATCTATGCACAATGGGAGATTTGAAGAGAGTGGGTTGTTCTGGCAGACACAAAAAAAGCAGGTAGCCCTTGAGAGTACCAAAGCAGAGCCCTGTTCGGCAATGGTCAGAATGAACAAAAGGACAGCAGAAAGAGAAGCAGAAAGAGGGTCAATAGACCTTTGCGTACAGTATAGTACAAATTTCTGCCAACGGCAGCCATATACCGTCTTAGTGGAGGGACACCTGGCCGCCAGAATACCCATACAGACTTCGAGAGGAAGGTCAAAAGCGATCAAATGTCGCCGCTCAAGCTCCACGCATGGAGGCGCAAAGTTGACAGGTTCGGATGGAGAACCCTCACCTGCTGCTGTGACAGAAGATCCTCATGCAGGGGCAGCCTGATCGGAGGATCGGTGCTCAGTTTCAGAAGCTCTGGATACCAGACTCTCCTTGCCCAGTCCGGAGCCACAAGGATGACTTGGGCCCGGTAGTTCCTGATCTTCTTCAGAACCCAGGGCAGGAGTGGTATGGTCGGAAAGGCGTACAGCAGGCCTGAGCTCCCATTGTGACCAAAGGCGTCGCCGAGCGATAGCCGCCTTGGAAACTTAAGCATGCAGTACTGCTGACTGCACGTTCTCTTCAGAGGCGAACAAATCTAACCAAGGTTCTCCCCACTGCGGAAAGAGACCTTGCACAGTCTCCGACTGGAGATGCCATTCGTGATTCTCTAGGCATCGACAGCTGAGTTTGTCCGCCTTGGCGTTCTG
Organism: Triturus cristatus; assembly: GCF_964204655.1. Taxonomy (NCBI): domain Eukaryota; kingdom Metazoa; phylum Chordata; class Amphibia; order Caudata; family Salamandridae; genus Triturus; species Triturus cristatus. The sequence continues at coordinate 743,929,942 of NC_140589.1, read as the reverse complement.
AGAACCGGCCAGCTGTTGAACCACCAGGGTCATGCCCTGCTGTTCCAGCCATGTCCAGAGACGCAGGGCCTCTCAACAAAGAGTCCACGGCCCCACCCCGCCCTGCTTGTTTCAGTACCACATGGCAGTGGTGTTGTCTATAAACACTTGCACCAGCTTTCCCTTGACAGAGATAAGAAATGCCTTCAATGCCAAACGAATCGTCCGGAGCTCCAATAAATGTATGTGGAGCCCCGTCTCCGCTGGAGCCCAGTGTCCCCTGATCTCCATCTCCCACAGATGGCTGCCCCATCCCAGAAGTAACGCATCTGTCACGACTGGTTGGGCAAGGGAGATGGGTCTGCCATTGACCCAATGACAGTTCGTCAACCACTACTGCAGATCTCTCGCAGTCCCTTCCAAGAACTGGACCATGTCTGTAAGATTTCCCTGATGCTGTGCCCATTGGAACTTCAGGTCCCACTGTAGAGTCTGCATACGCCACCTGGCATGTTTCACCAACAGGATGCAGGATGCAGGAGGCCATGAGGCCCAACAGCCTCAGTGTAAGTCTCTAACTGAAATCCAGGATAGAAGCTGAAACATCGGAATCATAGCATGAATATCCTGGACTCGCAACTTGGGAGGATAGGCCCGAAACAGTACTGTGTCCAGAACTGCCCCAACGAAAAGAAGCGTCTGAGAAGGAGTCAGTTGTGACTTTGGAACTTTTATAGAGATCCCTATCGAATGCAGGAGGTTTGCCGTAGTCTGAAGATGGGAGACAACTGCTTGGGGCGAGGACGCCTTCAACAGCCAGTGGTCAAGGTAGGAGGAAGACCCCTAACCTGCTGATGAGCTGCGACCACCGCCATCACCTTGGTGAACACCCGAGGGGCACTGATAAGGCCGAAGGGAAGCACATCAAACTGAAAGTGCTCGTGGCCTTACTTGAACCGCAGGTTAACCTGTGGCCCGGCAGGAGGGGGATGTGAAAATACACATACTGCAAGTCCAACGCTACCTTCCAGTTTTGAGGAAGAGATTGCCGGTCCGAAGATCTAAAATAGGCCGTAGTCCCTTGTTCTTCTTTGGAATCAGAAAGTAGCCACTGCCTACTCCTGAAACTGGAACCATTTCTATAGCTCCCTTGGCCAAGAGAGCTGTAACTTCCTCTTGGAGCAACTTTAAATGATCCTCCGTCAGCCGTTCCTAATTTGGCAGAATGAGAGAAGGAAAAAAGAGGAAAGGTAGAGAATAGCCCTCCTGGACAATCTGCAAGGCCCACTTGTCTGATCTTATGGATCTCCAGTGGAGGAGATGATGACGAATTCTCCCACCAACTGAAGTAGTGTAGTCCTTACAGAATCAGCCTAGGAGTGCTTGGAGGCTGTGTCTGCTGGGGGCAGTGTGGCCGATGACTTCTGCCCTCCATTCCTGGATCGGAATGTACTGCATCCATGTCCTCACACCGCTTGGGCAGTCGGTGCAGGATGGTGGCTGGCATAGGGCTGACTTGGCTGGGAACCCCTTCCTTTGCCATGAAAGGGGCGAAAGGAAGACTGGACACGAGGAGTGGAGGAGAGGCCCAAGGATCTGGCCGTAGCTCGAGAGTCCTTGAACCAGACCAGGGCTGAGTCTGCCTTTTCCCCAAAAAGACTGGTTCCATCAAAGGGCATGTCCATCAGATTAGCCTGGACATCCCCCAAGAAGCCAGTTATTCGAAGCCAGGTATGGTGCCTCAATGCCACTATCGTTGAAATTGATCTGCCCAGCGCATCCGTCGTATCTAAGCCACACCATATGGTGAAATTTGCAGCATCTCTCTCATGTTGGACCACTTGGGAGAGCACAGACCGGGCCTCCTCTGGGACCTGTGGCAGCACTTGCACAACCGTCTCCCAAAGGGAATGTGAGAAACAGCCCAATAAGCATGTGGTATTCACCGACCGCAATGCCAGGTTGGAGGAGGAAAACATCTTCTTCCCAAATACATCCAACCTCTTGGATTCCCTATCCGGAGGGGCGGAAGGGAACACGCCCTGGGACGTAGAGGCCTACACCACCAAACTTTCTGGGGTGCGGCGTTGGCTGAGGAACTTAGGATCACCCGGAGCTGGGTGGCGGCGGCGTGCAATCGTCCTAGTCACAGGAGCTCCTATGCTAGGCTTGGACCACGTGCCTAGAAGGACGTCCGTAAGTGCTTCGTTGAAGGGCAAAAGGGATTCGGAAATGGAAGCCCCTGGTTGAAGCACCTCGGTCAGAAGATTAGTCCTGACCTGTACTGAGGACAGCACTAGTCCGAAGACCTCAGCTGCCCTTCTTACCACCATGCTATAGGATGCTCCCTCCTCCGTAGCCACCATTGGCGGAGAGAGCATGCCAGTATCTGGGGAGGTGTCTGGTCCACTGGCCTCCCCAAGTTCCCCATACCAGTTCAAGTTCTCTTCAGAGACATCATGGTGTTCCAGAGGGTCCCCAGACCCCTCCCATTTCTCTCCTGAGCCTAGCACATCCTCAAAGTGCTCAAGCGAGAACACAGAACCTCTGGGTTCAATTGGCATCGAAATCGGAGGCGGGAACGTTGTTCCGGCTCCATGTCAACAGGGATGAGGATGGGGCTGGCGCTGCTGATGGGCACCGGTGGCGCCGAAGGCACAGACTTCTGGACCGGAGCCGTGGAAGGTCGCAATGGCAGGACTGGCTTTGGCCCGGATCAGTGGTCGGATCCCTGGGGCCCCACGGGCATCGCGGCTGGAGCTGACGGCATCAAACCCAATGGGGCCCCTTCCGACCTCGCTAGGCCCGAGGGCTGCCCAGCGGAGTCGTTCTGCTCAAATACGCACCGCATGGCCTAGTAAAACTAACTTGAGCGGGAGTCGCTCCGGCTCCAGGAAAGGGTGGGAGGCGTGTAGTAGACTCAGGCTCCGGCACCACGGAACCGTGCATAGAGCGTTGGTGCTCCTTACCTCGCTTGACGATGGACGCCAGACAATGCGAAGACGAAGTCCGCTTGGACTTCTTCTGCCTCTTCCCCGAGTGTCCCGAGGACCTAGAGTGGAATGAAGAGGACTTTGGGGTACAAAAGGGGGTGGTGATGGACGGAGCATCGGAACCTATCAAACACTGACACCCAGTCAAAAGATCTGGGTTTGATCCATCACCGTTCTTTAGCCCACTCTGCCACCCCAGTTCAGACATGGCCAAATGCAAATCAGTCTGACCCTGTGCCTCATGGGAACAGTCCAGCCCGAACTGCCAAGCCATGTCTTCCCTGGACCGGAAACAAGCTTCCTAGGACCGGTTTCTGGCATTTCAGCCGTCTTCAGCCAGGCTTGCTTGAATCCAGTGGCAAAGTGAGCAAGGGACTCACGTCTGAGCATACCCTGCCAAGGGACTTTGGGCCCGAGAGCGGTCCCGTGACCTCCTCTTATTTAATTTGGACCGGGACCGGTTATGTTATTCCAGTTTATAACGCGCGCAGCTACTCCAAATAGTGTCCCGGCGCAAGCCAAGAGGGATAAAGAAGTGACAGTTAATTAAACAAAGATTTTGAGCTGTTTTTTTAAGCAGATGTGATCCTGAATGTTATGCAGAGCAAATGGAAGTGCGTTCCAAGCTGTGGCGGCCCTAAAAGCCAAAGAACAGCACCCATTCTTTGGAGGTGAACAGGAGGGATCTGTGCAAGAAGTTGGGAGGCTGACCGCAATTGTCTAGCTGGAGTTTAGAACCTAAAACACTTTCTAAGATAGACTGGGCCGGAAGCATACACGGCATGGTGCGCCAAGATCAAAGCTTTAAACTTAACACGTTTGTTGACCGGCAACCAGTGAAGAATGCGCAGGTGTTGTCTAATGCTGCATCTGATTGGGATCTTAAAAAGAAGCCTGGCGGCTGTATTCTGGACTACCTGCAGTTTATTGAGGATGTAGCCCGGTGGACCAATGTACAGAGCATTGGCGTAGTCGATACGTGACAGTATCAGAGCCCGGGTAACAGTTTCTTTGGCAGCCGTGGGAATAAGCAGGAGAAATTTCTTAAGGGATTTAAGTAACCCGAAACAATTCCCCGCAAGCTTCTTAATCTGGAAAGAGAAAGACAAATTCTCCTCAAACCAAACTCCCAAGTTCTTCACCGGGTGAGCCGGGGAGGAGAGCAAAGGATTTTCTGGCAGCCAGAGCAGTTCTCGAAACTGTGGGGGGAACTTCCCATAGAGGAGGATTTCCGATTTGTCTTCATTGCACTTAAGCTGCGCTGCTGAAAGCCAATGAAAGACAGCTGTCAGACACTTCTGCGCCTCTAAGGTAGACCACTCAGATTTACCCCGAATAAACAGAAGCTGGGTGTCGTCAGCGTATGCAACTATTTTTGCTCCGAGATCCTCCGCCAGCTGAACCAAAGAAGTGACATAAATGTTGCAAAGCAGGGGGCTCAGAGAGAAACCCTGCGGCACTCCAGTGGTCACCAGCTGAGGCTGAGATGCAAAAGGAGGGAGTCACACCTGTTGCGAACGCCCCTCCAAAAAGAATTTCAGCCAACCCCAAGCAGTGCTGGAAATATCTATGTCTGCCAGGCGGGCCAAAAGCAGAGAGTTGGGGACCGTATCGAATACCGCCAAGAGGTCCAGCAAAATAAGAGCTGCCCTTCCGCCAGCGTCCAAGCAATCCCGAATAGCTTCAGAGATCTCAACTAAAGCTGACGAACGAGTTACTTACCTTCGGTAATGATGTATATGGTAGAGACATAGTTTGGCCGCGGATTCCTTAACTTAGAATATCCCCAGGCGTCAGACTGGATCTGGAAAACTTTTCCTGCAGCAGCACCTCTGTGCGCCGGGGGGCGGCACCGGCCGGCTCCGCCCTGACGTTGTCCCCGGACATGACGTCAATGGAGCTATATATGCCTCTCCCGGCGCGCTGACGTCAGTTTTTGTTGGAGAGACTTTTCTGCATCAGAACGCGGAGCCATCACCAAAAAACTGTGAAAATATGGGAACAGTGTGCAAAAATGATGAAAAAATAGAAGAAATTTACAAGTGAGACAGAGCAATACTCTGAAGACCACCCCGCAAGAGCAAAGGCTCACGCAATGTTAAAGGGGGACAAGGATGTGGAAAAACAGCCTGGCAGAGTAGAGAAAATCCACATCTTGAAAGTAAAACCGTCAAGGAGAACAAGCCTGGAACCTTAGATTAAAGAGAAGTCACCACAAAACGTCACCAGAAAAGGACGTTGCAAATCCAATCAAAGATCCACAATGTACATAGCCAATAGATTTGAAGGAAAGGCCGCCGAGGTGGCAAAGACCACAAGGCAATGTAAAAGGGGAAAGCGGGATGGTGGGAAAAAGCGTGAATGGAGTTCACACCCTACAATCCAGGCCAAGGACTGGAAGGAACATATGATCTATGAACAAAACAAATTAGTCTGTGTAGGAGTGAGAGTATATCACCTTGCAAAAGGGCAAGCCAGAGCAAGGGAAGCGAGTATAGAAAAGCCTCTCCCTGAAAAGGTCATCGCTCAACTATGTCTCTACCAGATACATCGTTACCGAAGGTAAGTAACTCGTTCATCTGATAAGAGACATCTAGCCGCAGATTCCTTAACTTAGAATAGATACCAAAGCCATACCCACAGAGGAGGCAGGTCTACGACTGAATCCCATGAAGTTCTTGAAAGATTCATAGGGGTCCATAAGGTGACATAACACCGTAAGGAGGACAGAACGCAGGTAACTACTAGAGCATGACGCGCTAAAGGGAGCAGAAGCAGTGGGAGGCAAAGGCCATAGAAGCGGTCACGAACAGCAGGAAAGAACCCATTTAAGGAAAGTGGGTTGAGGCTAAGTGAAAGTCAAGGACTCGAAAGAGGGTGATGAACCCCCCCCCAAGAGTGGGAAAGATCTCCAGGATCTGAAGTGGCGACAAGAGCCGAAACAAGTACAGGTTGTGACAGTAAACAGTGTGAAAGAACACTGAGGAACTTGTACCCGCAACTGCACGTGGGACAGCAGAGGCAATAGGTCGCCCCTCACCCAGAAAGCACCAGCATGGAGAAGAAACCATATCCTAGATATGGCGAGTTTTGTAGATGCAGATGGCAGCCAAGACGTGAGAGACGACAGCCGGTAAGACAGAGACCTCGCAAACCAGCCTAAAGAGCACAACTGCGAAAAGCAGCTCTGCGGAAACCGGCACCAGTAAGGCCGAAGCAACGTAAGTGGCAAAATGCCAATTTATGGCGCAAGATGCTGGTAGCACGGAAGGTAGACGACACGCAATGACCAGGCGATGGTGCCATAGTATGTGAAGGCAGAGTACAAGCAGTGGGGCTTTACCAACCAGAGTGAAGACGGGAAGGAACCGAAGCGCGTTGTGTGGACTCTGGAACCAAACGAAGGACGCAAGGACTTCGTGTAGGGTAGCAGAGCAGCCCAGAGGCACCAAACTGCAAGACGGCAGCAGACGAAAAAGGGCACCTGGGAGCCGGACGCTTTAGGAACTGGCAGAAGAAGTAGACCGGGGCAGGACTCACGGATACTGTATGAAGGAGAGAGCCTGCACAAACACGTCGGATAAGAACACCGAAGGGAGCCGGAGGGAAAACGTTGAAACAATGAAAACGTAACCCAACAAGAGTCCCCCGCAAGACAGAGTCGGAGAAAAACGAGGCACAACCCTGGCAAAAGTGAGGCCAGAATAAAGGTCCCCGAATCGAAGGAATAAAAGACACCCCTCGGAGAGTGTACAGCATGAACCCCAAGCAAAGCTGGGAAATCAACATACGGAAAAAGCAGGAATTAAGGACACTGCTGTAGGTTAAGCGGCCACCAAAAGCAGGGATTAAGGCACGTAAGAAAGGCAACCTCTGCTAACCCAGTAGCTTGGAGGACCAGAAGGTGAAGGTGCACCAAAAAGGAAAAACAAGAAGCAGGCCGAATAGCGTCAATAAGAAACAGGCTGCATAGCGGGAAACAGGGTGCCGTTAGCAGAAGAACCGTCACAACCAGGCGGTGCACCCGACGTGCGAGATCGACAGTACACAGTACGGGACCCAAACTGGATCCCGATGCCATACAGACAGACCAATCCAACTTGCAAGAAGGCAAGTTATACGAGGAATCCTGTAGGAAGAGGCAAGGGACTTCGAGCAGGACCTCTGCTCAGGGACTCCATAGGAGTGTACCAAGACAACGGTTGAACCGAATGTCATCAAATACCCCACACAGGGTAAGGCAAACCAGTATGGATGTCCTCTTGGATGAGCACACAGTCAGAGGACTGAAAAGAAAGGAAGCAGCCAGCTGGCTGCGCTGAACAAACTGAGAAATGGCTAACCAACCGTGCACAATAACCAGCCCCAAAACCCAACCTGAGCATCAGAGCGGGTCCGGAAAATAACGCCGAGAACACGGCCACCAGAGTTGCCGCAGGCCCGACAAAATACGGGAGACCGCCGAATCTTCATGGCGGTCAAAAAGATCTACTTCATTGAACGGAAAATCCCTGAGGGCATCCCGAATATGATCAGGGAAGTGACAGTCGTGCAGCCAAGCATGACAACGTAAAGCCACAGCGCGAGCCAGGACCCGTCCCATAGAGTCAGTTGCGTCCATGGAAGACCGAAGGGAAAATTGCGCCATGTATCTTACATGCAGAAGAATGCGGAGCAATCCCGTACGTGACCCTTCTGGATTAGAGGGGAGAAGGTGAGCAACTGAGTTCCAAAGAGCGGCAGATGCGCGTGCAAACACACAGGCTGTATTTAAAGCCCGGAGGCCTGCGCTAGCGGAGGTGAAAAGCCTGCGGCCAAAGTCATCCAGCCACCGACTCTCTCGTGGGAGGTAACAATGGTAAAGAGTGTGAAGAGTGCAAATCAAAAGCTGCCTGAACAACTAGGCCTTGACCAGGCAGGTGAAGAGACAAAGAGGGTCACCTGGTGCCGGGCGGTGCCTACGGGCAATAGCCCGATCAACCGGGTCACCCGAAGAGGGTCTGGACCAAGTGCCATGCAGGGTGTCAAATAGCGAGTCCCCGAAGGACGCCAAAGGTTCTACCTCAACAGGCTCCAAATGGAGCAGATCCAATAAAGAATCAGAAAGTATAGGCACCATAGGGGTTTGTAGGCCAAGCACAGCAGCCGCCCCCTGAGTAGCTCGCGCGAAGGCAGCACTAGACTCAGTCGCCATCCGAGTAGGAGATAACAAATGGTCAGTAGGAGACAGTTGAAGGCTAAGTCTACCACTGGACATGAGGAGATCCGAAGGCTGAGACTGACCGGAAGGCCAGGCTACAGAAGGAACTTGCACCCTGGCCCCTTAATCAGGGGAGTCTAGGGAAGCCCTAGGATCCAGAGGAGGAGGCGTAGATGGGAGCACCGGCATTAACGGATGCCATGGGGGAGACTTACAGCCGCCCGAGGAGTCGGGGGGGATCATCCACCAAGAGAAGCCGGCTCGACGCCGGAACCGACGTCGAACGGCGCCGTAGTGGAGTCACCAGGAGTCCGACAACCTCCCTAGAGTACGGCGCCGAGCCTGCGGCAGTACCTGGCACTGAGGTCGGCGTCGCCGAGTCCTGCCCCGCTGGTGCCGAGGCTGGCGTCGCCGAGGCAGGCGTCGCCTCCGACGTCGGCGCAGGGAGCCGTACAGGGCTATGCGCTGAATGACGGGGAGGGCCGTGCTCTGGGCCCATGGCTTGTCGGCTTCGGCTCCGAAGTCGATGCACACAGCCGGTGTCAGGGAAACGTCCGCAGACGATGACCCGGCCACAGTGCCTGCTACCTCTGTGGGGTCCGAAGACGCACCAGGGATAGGGGGCGACTGAAAACAAGCCTGAAGTGCCTTAGAATAGGCCTCCATTTGGGCACGTGTTGCCCCAACACCCGGAGGGGGTGGATACAGAGGACGCCGTACGCCTTTAACGGGCTCAGTACGAAAGGAATGGCCGGTAGCAGCACAGGTAGAAGAGCTCCATAAGAGACGCCAGTGCTTATGCTTACCTGGTGTCACACGGCGGTCGCAGGAGCGACCTTCGGGAACGAGTCCGATCCCGAGAAGAAGAGCGGCGACGGGAAGGAGCTGGACTGGACAGCCGTGCGGCCAGCAATTTCATGCGCCGCTCCCTCAAGGACTTTAGCTTCATTCGTTGGCATGCGTCACAGTCCTTGGAGTCGTGGTGCACGCCGAGACACCACATACATATGAGGTGCGGGTCACTGCCAGACATCTGACGCGCACAGGCTTCACAAGCCTTGAAGCCAGAAGGCATTGCACACGGTTTCATACCCCGACACACACGGTATCGAGAGAGCCCAAAAACCAGGGCAAGGAACTGCTGGTTTCCCAGGATCCGCGTTCGAACGCGGAAAAGAAGAAAACTGATGTCAGCGCGCCAGGATGGGCTTTTATAGCTCCACTAATGTCATGTCCGGGGACAACGTCAGGGCGGATCCGGACGGCGCCGCCCCCCGGCACGCAGAGGTGCTGCTGCAGGAAAAGTTTTCCGGATCCAGTCTGACGCCAGGGGATATTCTAAGTTAAGGAATCTGCGGCTAGACGTCTCTATCAGATTCAGTACTATGTGAAGCTCTGAAACCAGATTGGACAGGGTGGAATAAGACTGAGCATCAGAGCGGGTCCGGAAAATAACGCCGAGAACACGGCCACCAGAGTTGCCGCAGGCCCGACAAAATACGGGAGACCGCCGAATCTTCATGGCGGTCAAAAAGATCTACTTCATTGAACGGAAAATCCCTGAGGGGATCCCGAATATGATCAGGGAAGTGACAGTCGTGCAGCCAAGCATGACAACGTAAAGCCACAGCGCGAGCCAGGACCCGTCCCATAGAGTCAGTTGCGTCCAGGGAAGACCGAAGGGAAAATTGCGCCATGTATCTTCCATGCAGAAGAATGCGGAGCAATCCCGTACGTGACCCTTCTGGATTAGAGGGGAGAAGGTGAGCAACTGAGTTCCAAAGAGCGGCAGATGCGCGTGCAAACACACAGGCTGTATTTAAAGCCCGGAGGCCTGCGCTAGCGGAGGTGAAAAGCCTGCGGCCAAAGTCATCCAGCCACCGACTCTCTCGTGGGAGGTAACAATGGTAAAGAGTGTGAAGAGTGCAAATCAAAAGCTGCCTGAACAACTAGGCCTTGACCAGGCAGGTGAAGAGACAAAGAGGGTCACCTGGTGCCGGGCGGTGCCTACGGGCAATAGCCCGATCAACCGGGTCACCCGAAGAGGGTCTGGACCAAGTGCCATGCAGGGTGTCAAATAGCGAGTCCCCGAAGGACGCCAAAGGTTCTACCTCAACAGGCTCCAAATGGAGCAGATCCAATAAAGATACATATTCACATATTCCGGCTACGCTGGGTAGCAGGGAGATGGGTCGATAACTCCCCAGGTCCAAAGGGTCTAAGGATTTTTTTTTTAAGACGGGCAGGATTTTGGCCTGTTTCCAAGAGGCTGGAACACAAGCCTCTTGGAGAACCAGATTAATGAGCCTATTGATTTCGGGGTTGACAGTCTTGGCTACTGAGGCCAGAAGCCTAGCTGCACAGGGGGCAGACGGGGAACCTGATTTTAGGACCATCAAGATTTTAAGAGAGTCCGGCAGATCAATAGGAGCAAAAGGCCCCAGTGAAGGGGGTGGGACAGGTAAGGCCTCTAAAGGCGCGGCTGCAGCCATAACCCGACTGCTAGTGGAAAACGTTGCCTTAATAGCCCGAATCTTATTGAGAAAGAAGTTAGAAAGTTTCTCACACCAGGCATCAGAAGCCGGGAGCCTGATAGACTCGGCTCTGAATAATGTAAAAAAAAATCCTTAGAATTGTTGCTGGCTGAATCTATGCGATCTGCATAGTAAAGGCCTTTAGCATGCACTATGGCAGTGCAATAGCTTTTCTGGGCCTTCCTAAGTGTAAACTTAGCAGGTGGGTCAGTAATCCTTCCGCCAACAGCGTTCCAATTTTTAACATTGCTGTTTCACTACTTTTAATTCGGGCCAGAACCAAGGTTTAGAGGGAGACTCCCTGGCTCGCCAGCGCAGAGCAGGGGGAGAGAGGGAATCCACCACCTGCGTAATCCAACCTGAGAAGCTAGCCAGAGCTCCCTCCAAATCAGTGAGAAGAACTGGTCTGGTCTCAGCCAGAGCACGGCTAAAGGTCAAAGGATCAACTTTAACAGAGTAAGAGCCTTGACCGACCTGTGCCACTGGGTCGTTGCCATTAGAGGCCCAGGAAAAATACGACAGAAAATGGTTGGACCAGGGCACTGGCAGAGGGTCTTCAATCATAAGAGGAAAATTGGAGCAGATGGGATCCAAGATATGACCACCACAGTCAGTAAACTAACCCTTTGTATGAGCTGAGCTAGGGCTAAAGAATTCAAAAGATCACGGGTTGCTCCTGTCTCAGTTTGGACTAAGTGGATATTAAGATCCCCAAGAAAAAGATAGTATGAGTACCGTAAGGCACGCGGGACGATAACATCCTCCAGATCTTTAAGGAAGTTCCCTACCGGCCCTGGTGGCCTATAGACCAAAGTTCCACCCAACGTCAGAGAAGGTGAAATGCAAATACTGAAATCCAAGATTTCGCTTTCACCCAACTGCAAGGCCTCACCATAATGAAAAGCCCAGTTGTCCCTATAGATAACTGCTACTCCACCCACTCTGCCACTTTTTCGGTCCACACAAGAGATCTTGTAACCCTCCGGGATGGACAACTCCACCATGGGATTGGAAAATTCATTCAACCAGGTCTCCGTAATACAAAGGTCAATAGGGTTATCCGAGAGGAGGTCAAAAATGTCCTGATGGTGTTTCCCCAGGGACCTCCACGGAGTCTCGCTGGGTGTCGACTGCCGGGCCGCAAGGAGCTTCAGAGCCTGCTCCCTCAAGGTCTTAGGAGACACCAAAGACAGATCAGGTGGGGATCGGTTACCGACATGCGGTGACAAGCACCGCAAGGCTTTAACTCTGTCTTCCTCGAAGATATCCCTCGCACCCAAAGTGAAAAGACTTTGACAAAAAGTCGAGAAAAAGCCTGCCAAAAAGCGGCAGAGAGGTAGCTCTTCCCCGATTGGCGCTTAACTGGCATGGAAAGAAAAGAACTGACGTCTGCGTGCCTGGGTGGCGCCTATATAGGCACTGCAACGTCATAACCAACGCGGCCGACACGGACGATGTCCCGCAGAGAATAATGGAGCCACGCGCAAGGGCTATTGCTCAGCAAGAGTTTCCGGATCTAGCCTGACGACTGGGAATTCAAAGGTAAGGAATCGGCAGCTAGAAGTCTCTATCAGATATGGCTGATTCACTCACAACTTGACATTTTATCAGCTTAGCTCATAGGCCTATTGATGACAAATGTGCCCGAGAAAGGCTAGACTTCAACAGTGGGGTCTCCATCATTGTGCACACATTCACTGTGGGCGAGATGGGGCCCCATTTTGTTGGGAAGAGTGAAAAAACACAGCAGCACCTTCGGAATGCCAGTGGAGGAACATATGTAGACTTAAGTTGCTGTTTATTAAGGGGGATATGAGGGACTCGGCCATTACTGGTGGCTCAGAAGAGTTTGAGTACACCACAGGCTATTATGGGTAATCACTGGAAGAGTGTAGTGGATGAAGTGTATCTCCAATGTCATCCTTTTTTGGAATCAGATGTCTAGAGACTCAAAGGCGAGGAAAACTGTAGGGAGCACTAACCATTTGAACACTATGAACGGATGTTCCTACACAGGTCCCTATACTAGTTAGACACAAGCAAGGCCCAGGATGTTAATCAGTGGAGAGGAGGAGCACGCCATGAAAAATGTGCCAGGTTACCAGCAGCCAAGGAGCAGAGAATGTCTTGAAGTGATGTCTGGGAAATGGTGTCACTTTCATAGGCTCTGCTGTCCGGGCAGGGTAGGCTTGGGATAAAAGGTGACCAAGCTTCCACAAAGGAGTAGGACCCATTCCCTGCACACCAGGTAATTAGCCTTAGTGGAATTTGCCAACTAAGATTATTAGAACTGATGCTCAACAAATAAAATGGCGAAGCTAAATGTCTACTTATCAAGTATTGAATCACTGTCTAAAGGCATAACTAGAATCAGATGCATAATTAGAGTATCCCTTGAATGTTAAAAATCTGAAATTACATCATTCCATTCTAGTTATGATTTTTACTGTAGCATAAATAAAAGGTCAGACTCCCCTCTCCTTCCACGGATACGAATGAAGACGCGCAGTCTTGCCTTATAAGCAGATTCCACTTGGATGTATTTGCCATAATACCACAATAAAGTGCATGTACATTGAAACCTTCAACAGGAACAGGAACAACTGACGGCATCAACAATTTGTGGACATTTATCTGAAGCCACTAGTGAACAACTTACCTTCCTTTATTCGAGACACCAAACATATTTTGGGTATACTATCTGATGTGGTATGGGAAGAAAACATTTTATTAATCACGCTGGATGTTACAGCCCTATACACCAGCATCATAAGAGATTGTGGATTATGGGCGATACGGAAGATGCTGTGTGTTAGATCAGCAAGCACTTGGGAACACACAGAAATGATTATAAGTATGATTGAACTTATACTGGATAACAACATATTCGTTTTCAAAGACCAATGGTACAGACAAAAACAGAGCATAGCCATGGGCTCCAGATTTTCACCTTCCTATGCCAACCTTTTCATGGGATGGCTAGAGGAGGTGTGGATCTGGGGCACCATGGGAAGCACATGGAACGACTCCATTTTATACTGGGGGTCGTTACATCGACGACTGCCTTATGATATGGACAGGGGATAACACTAAGTTGAATGAATTTGTTAACCATCTTAATAATAATGATTTCACCATTAAATTTACGTTTGAGGTCAGCAAAGACAAAATTACATTTCTTGATACTGAACTATATATTAGGGATGGTAAAATTCACAGTAGATTACATCGCAAAAAGAGGGCATGCAACTCCATTTTGCATGCTTCCAGTGCACACCCTTCTGATCAAATAAAAGCAATCCCGTATGGGGAGCTAATTAGAGCCAGGAGAAATTGCAGCTTTATCCCCGAATTTAAAGAATGTGCAAATGACATGGTTTCGCGTTTCAAGAGAAGAGGTTACAATAAACTAACATTGACATCTGCTAGATCACGTATTAGCAAAATCAAGAGACAAGAAATTCTCAAAGAACGAAATATACATAAAAACAAAAAGGAAGATGATAAAATAAGGTTTGTTACCAACTATAATACTTTATCTAAAGTACTTATTAAAAGCCTTAACAAACATTGGCAAATTTTAAAAGGAGATATATCCTTAAATGACGTTATCGAATCAAGACCTAACATTACATACAGAAGAGGTACAAACCTTAAGAATACACTCAGCCCGAGTTTCCGCAGAACTACTACAAAAAAAGATTGGCTCACCATTGAAAGTACAGGCTTTTATAAATGTGGACATTGTATTGCATGTAAATGGGCTAGTAGTGGCACTAAGGAATTTATGGGACCTGGAGATAAAAAATAAAGATCCTAACCAACATCAATTGCGCCACCAATTATGTAGTCTATGTAATTGAATGCAGGTGTGGCAAAAAATATGTGGGTAGCACCATTCGCAACCTAAGAGAAAGAATGGGTGAACACATAAGAGCTGTGAAACAGTGTGACATGAGATATCCCATAGCAGCACATATTAACCATTGTGTTGCACAGGGTAGAAACAAGGATTTTGGGTTCTACGGCATTGAACAGACACAGAGACATTTGAGGGGTGGTAACCGTAAACTACAGTTATGGCAAAATGAGGCTAGGTGGATTCTGAGATTACGTACTACGGAACTGGGTCTTAACATTGAACAGGAGCTTCACTACTTCCTAGGCACTAAATAGCTACTATTTGATAGGAGCTATTTAGCTGTAATACAACTGGGATTCCTGAATAATAATATACGTCATGAGGAAACATAGGAGACATTAATCATTACAAGAGATAAAATCTACCTCCTATAGATGTTACATGAGATTTGTACTATTAACATGTATGTTGACAATTTTGACTGATGTGATGCTCCTCTAATAGAGGTAGTGCTTAGTTACTGTATATATGCGAACAATAATGTGTTATATTATCTACTGGCGGTCGCCAGTAGATAGTTATAGTTAGGACCGTATTTCCATAGGAAATCCGCAACATTCTATTTGGAATAACTTTGGCGCCGATTGACGAATCGTCGCAAAATTCTCAAAATAGGTGGGGCGCTCCGCTCCGCTCCTTCCCTGAAAGTCTCGGGGGGGATTCGTCAAGCGGGGGCTGAGAAAAAGGGGGGGGTCCCAAAACGCGTTTTCCCCATGCATTTTTCCATAGGACCTTTAGTCCGAGCTACAGCCCGAACGGCTGAACAGAATTACTTGAAATTTGGCAGAGAGGTAGCCCTCAGGTCAGGGATGTGCCTTTTGAAGGTCTCGTGTAAATCTGTTCAGTATTTCCTGAGAAAATAGCATTTAGATCAATATATATATCTATAGGCGCGCTCCGAGCGCGTACCGTAAGCTTACCGTACGCGCACGCCGCCGTGCACGAGCGCGATTCTGATTGGTTGTTAGATCTTAGTAAACATTCGAATCGGTCGAAACCTGGAAGTGTCGGCCGCCATTTTGTCTCTCGCAGTCTGAGGGGGTGAAAAACAAAGGTGGAGAACGTGAAAAGGGGGCAGGGTGGACAGTTCCTGACCCCCTAGCCTTTGTCAGGGGGTCCCAGAAGGACCCCCAAGGGCAAAAATTAATTTTAATTTTTTTTTCGAAAAATCGTGGAATGCGCGTAGCGTACGCGCACGGCGTAAACGGGAAAATTCCGCGAGAAAAATTCCGCGAACTTCACGTAACTATTCCGCGATTACGCGTACCGTACGCGCACGGCAAAAAAATGTTTTCAAAAAGGAAAGCTTAAAAAAAAAAAAAAAAATTGTGAGGTAAGGTTGGCTCTTAAAAGAGCCGTTGCGTTAATACAGGGATAGAGGAAAGAAAGAATGGGAATATTATGAACGTCTACAAACGTGCTGGTCTATCTTATTGTTAATAAGGGAAACACTGGTCTCCCCAAAAACAATAAGACCACAACACGTTGTACACCTCATTGAAACCCTCCGAAATCGAGGGTTAATGTCCAGAGGAGCTGAAGAAGGTGATGCTCCTACCTCAGAGGAAGGGCTCAGCTGAGCTGCCGATGATGTACTCGGCTGAGCTTCTGAGGTTGGGCTCCGGTGACTTACTGAAGAGTTTTCTTCAGTATGTCTAGCAAAGGTCCTGGGATGTTTATCCCTAAGGTGTCTCATCATAGAGTGATTTCCAAAGGAATACTTCTTCCTTGGATCTCCTCTAGATAAAACACGGTCACAAAGTCTGCAAGTGACCAATGGAGCATTGACCTTTTTCTGCCCCTCTGGAAAAGTAAAATACTCCCACACAAAAGAATCCTTTTGTTTTCTCGTTCTCTGTCCGATGATGGTGCTGCTAGGCTCACTCTCAGAAGAGGACTGCTGCTCTGCCATTGTATCTCAATGTCAATTCAGCTCCTTCTCCTAGGGGATCTCAAGCAGTAATGAGGGGAATGGGTGTGGTGTGGGAAGTTTCTGGAACTGAAAGTAGTTTCAACCAATGAAAAGTGTTCTTTGTGGATCACATGACCTACCGTGCGCGCTCCGTAAGCTTACGGTACGCGCTCGTAAACAAGTACGCATGCGCAAACGTGACGTAACTATGCGCTTACGGAGCGCTTACGGAGCGCGTACGTAGGACGCACTCGCGTATGCGCATTACACGCACCCGCGTAACCGCGACGTTGGTTCCGCGCAACGCGCATGCGCGTACGTCACGTACGTATCACGTAAGCGCACCGTACTTCTGACGTACGGAGCGCGTAGCGTCAGCTTACCATACGCGCATCGTATCACGTAAGCGCACCGTACTTATGACGTACGGAGCGCGTAGCGTCAGCTTACCGTACGCGCACGGCAAAAAATGCATAAAAAAAAATACAAGTTTCAAGAGTTGTAGAAGATAGTAACTGTGATGTACAACTGTATGTAAACATTAATTTTTAAAAAATTAACCATTCCATAATGCAGGATATAGTACATATATTATTTTATACATAGGTTGGATATTATTTTTTACCAAAAATCTCAAAAAAAAAAATTGCATTTAAAAAACCGTACAAATTCACTGAAAAAACCATAGGTTTCACACACGTTATAGTTCGGAATTAGCATTTAAAAAACCTTGCAAATTCACTGAAAAAAACCATAGGTTTCACACATGTTATAGTTAGCAGGACATTTCACTCGTGAAAAACCAATGAAATTCCCCCGTTATAGTTAGTGCAGGCAACTATAACTCACGCGACCGCAATCCTCTGCTGATGACGTCAAATATTACATCACTGATGACATATGTGTCTTTCTGAAAAAAAAATATTTGTAATATATGTATAGCTAAAAATCAATGGAAGAAGACATGGGTAAATAAGTGTCTAAATACAGTGATGTAATATTTGACGTCATCAGCAGAGGATTGCGGTCGCGTGAGTTATAGTTGCCTGCACTAACTATAACGGGGGAATTTCCTTGGTTTTTCACGAGTGAAATATCCTGCTAACTATAACATGTGTGAAACCTATGGTTTTTTCAGTGAATTTGCAAGGTTTTTTAAATGCTAATTCTTAACTATAACGTGTGTGAAACCTATGGTTTTTTCAGTGAATTTGCAAGGTTTTTTAAATGCTAATTCCTAACTATAACGTGTGTGAAACCTATGGTTTTTTCAGTGAATATATATATATATATATATATATCCGTAGCTTGCTGCGAGAGCAGCCCCCAGGCCTGCAACGTTGGTGCTGTCAGTGGCGGCAGCGGCCACTAAGATACGACCAAATCTTAAATTCCAGAAGATTCAGGAATAAGAAACAGCACACCAGGAAACGGCACAAAAACTTTATTGTGCACTAGCTTTCGAAGGACGACGCGTTTCGGCGTTTGCCTTTGTCAAGTTTTTGTGCCGTTTCCTGGTGTGCTGTTTCTTATTCCTGAATCTTCTGGAATTTAAGATTTGGTCATATATATATATATATATATATATATATATATATATATATATATATATATATATATATATTCACTGAAAAAACCATAGGTTTCACACATGTTATAGTTAGCGGAAATTTTACTGATAAAAAACCAGTGAAATTGCCCCGTTATAGTTAGTGCTGGCAACTATAACTCACGCGACCGCAATCCTCTGCTGATGCTAATACTGTATTTAGACACTTATTTGCCCATGTCTTCTTCCATACATTTTTAGCTATACATATATTACAAATATTTTTTTTTCATAAAGACACATATGTCATCAGCAGAAGATTGCGGTCGCGTGAGTTATAGTTGCCAGCACTAACTATAACGGGCCAATTTCACTGGTTTTTTATCAGTAAAATTTCCGCTAACTATAACATGTGTGAAACCTATGGTTTTTTCAGTGAATTTGCAAGGTTTTTTAAATGCTAATTCCTAACTATAACGTGTGTGAAACCTATGGTTTTTTCAGTGAATTTGTACGGTTTTCTAAATGCTAAGTTACTTTACGCCATTCGAGGCGTGCGCGCCCACTTAACGCAGTTCGTTCCGTGCACGGTTTTTATCAACTTTAATAAGCCCTGTACATTTGGAGGCCTTCGGCCACCAAAAGCACAGGGGGTGGGGTAAATGTGGATAGTGTTTTTTTTATTTCGATTTTATAATTTCATGTTGCCAAAATTTAGTTTTTTTTACCTATTAATAAGCCCGGTACATTTGGTGGCCTACGGCCACCAAAAGCACAGGGGGTGGGGTAAGTGTGGATAGTGTTTTTTTTTTTTTTTTTTTTTTACCGTACGCTTACGGTAAGCGTACGGTAAGCGTACTCGGCGAAATTGCCGAAAAAAAATAAAACCGTTTTTGCTCTTGGGGGATGTTTGGGGACTCCCTCAACATGACTATGTGGGAGGGAGTTGTCAAAACAGCCCCGTAACATGTTTTTGGCCATCTTGTTTGATAAACAACACTCAGTGCGAGAGACAAAATGGCGGCCGCCGCTTCCTGGTTTCGGCCGATTCGAATGTTTACTAAGATCTAAGAGCCAATCAGAATCGCGCTCGCGCACGCCACCGTACGCTTACGGTAAGCGTACGGTAAGCGTACCGTAAGCGGGCTCAGATATATATATATTGATTTAAAGGCTATTTTCTCAGAATCTACTGAACAGATTTACACCAAACCTACAAAAGGCACTTCCTTGACCTAGGGACTACCTCTCTGCCAAATTTCTAGTAATTCTGTTCAGCCGTTCGGGCTGTAGCTCGTTCTAAAGGTCCTATGGAAAAATGCATGGGAAAAACGCGTTTTGGGACCCCCCTTTTATCTCAGCCCCCGCTTGACGAATCCCCCCGAGACTTTCAGGGTAGGAGCGGAGCGTAGCGCCCCACCTATTTTGAGAAATTCGCGAGGATTCATCGACCGGCGCCAAAGTTATTCAAAATAGAATGTTGAGGTTTTCCTATGGAAAAGGGGTCCTAACTATAACTACCTACTGGCGACCGCCAGTAGGTAATATATATATATATATATATATATATATATATATATATATATATACTTTCAATGTGGAGATGTGGCCAAGTTACTGCACAACAGATTTTTCGTGCTCATATGCGACATTTACAATTTATTGTAACCTACTCACAAATTTGGTTCTAATCAATGTGTATAATACATATAGATTTCATATCTATAATAATGGGAATAAGGATAGATCATGAGCACATATAACACTCACCCTTTTCCACTATTTGGTGGAAACATTGGCCCTAATACTTGGTCTGGATGGCGTTGAGAATCAAAGATTGATTTGTAATGACGCTCAGTTTGGGTGGATTGAGGTCATTGGACGCCTGTCTTAGATATAGTGTCGCTCTTGTTTGAATTATGGTATTATGTAGTGGTGAACTTATCCACCGGCAGTGACACTGCTCATTTTATTTAGTGACTTAATCGGTATAGTAATAATGGGGAATTGTGAGTTTTTTACTACACGTTTACAAGTATATTATCTAATTTAAAAGCGAACTTATACTCTTCCAAGAGGGCGCCCATGGTAGCGGACCGCTAATACAGGATTGTATTAGCAACACGATTGGTCAGGTCTATACCATGTGCTTATTGCTGCTCGGTTACGGGAGACGCGCTCTTGTACTCAAGATTCCGGCAGGAGAAAGACACCACGTCTGTTGACACACGGACCTGGTGGCTATGCATTTATAATAGTTCAGGTTCTCTATGCGGGGATTGTGGAGCTTAGTGGCAGCGATTTACCCATCGTTTTAAAGTCAGATTATGAGATATCTAGAATATTTCTCCTAATTCCGAGTCTAATGGACAAGCAATGGATATTTAGTTATGATGGTATGAATTGCATATTAGAACTGTCATCCGTCTGGCGGGATTGGTGTACTCTTTGATAATACATTGTGGTCGGACATTGATGGACGCGCATACTGAGTCTTGGCACCTGTTACATTACGCATCCGACTCTTGGTCGGTCGGTACTATTGTTCTAATAATGTCCTAGGATGCCTTATGTGGGACACCGATTACTCTAATTGATTTGCTAAAACAGGGTGCGATAATTTTGATCAACTTTTACTTAATCGGTACCATGCTTGTTCAGCATTATAATAGTTAATGAGACCATGGATATGATGTACTTATGGCCAGTTACAGGATTGAATAGTCCCAAAAAAAAACCTTTTAGTTGAATACTTCATTTGCTGCACATGCTTTTGAGTAACTATTTTGGCATGTTGGCGTACATTTGGTTGATGGAATACATGTTTTTGCAGTTCACCACTAATATCGTGCTGAATGACTGACCTCTGAAATCACCTACTTTCAAAGAATTTTCATCCGCGCCGGAGGACCATGTGGGTCGGAATTAACACCACACGATAAGTATGTAATTTGAGACTGTGATATGCATTTTCTGAGATGCTTTGAACCACCTGTTAGGGAAGGAAACCCTCATACCCTATTGTACTTTGTTTTATTTACAGTATACACGGATTTAAGCATTTCCAGGTTAGTGTGACCTATTTGTTGAAACACTTGATGGATATTTCAGATTATTCATTGGTTGTTACTCTGGCAGCTATGTTACCCACTGGATTTTGGATCAGCGGTGAATAGTCCCAATAGATATAATATACACACATAAACTGTTAGCCCTTTAGAACTCTACTGAAATCAATACGTATTGCAATGCGTAGTCTTAACAATATTTTTCTTATGTTCATTTTGTTCACTCTTCACTGATGCAAGTATTATTCTTTACACGGTGGAGGTATTGTGGTGATATGCCCACAAATTGCCACTTTGAGTTAATCTTGACTTTAGTGACTGTGATTTACTTTTTATGTAGTCTTGAAAAAGTCGCAAGTTTAATACTTGAAGGCGACGAAACACGTGTTGGCATCTGGCTTTCAACCGAATCACAGTTCGTGAAAATAAATGCTTGGACGAAATCTTCTTATCATTATATATATAAATAATTTTGTTTTGTTGGATCACACTGTCGATACTGAAATGATATAACTTCTGTGTGCTAAGGATTCTGTATTAGTGTTTGCACTGTAGTTTCACAACAGTAACTTCAGGGGAGTTTTAGTGGTTCTCTTCTTCCTTATACCACCAGACTAATAGCTCAACTATATATTAACCTAGTGAAATGTTCCTAGAGCGCCATCCCTATCACAACATACCACTATTCTGTTGTATGATTTTTACTGTAGCATAAATTAAAGGTCAGACTCCCCTCTCCTTCCACGGATACGAATGAAGACGCGCAGTCTTGCCTTATAAGCAGATTCCACTTGGATTTATTTGCCATAATACCACAATAAAGTGCATGTACATTGAAACCTTCAACAGGAACAACTGACGGCATCAACAATATAATACTAGCAGAATGTTCGCAAGTAACCTGCTTGAATCCAAGGCGATAAAACACGATTTGTTTTCCCCAACATCAGATGCAGACAACTCAATTTGTCACTTAAACTAAGGTTATTAACTTCAAAAATGATTAATTAAGAATTTTACAATATTTACACTTGTAGAAATAAAGCTTTTTTTTGCTGTTAGAAAAAGAAACCAATTTCCATTTGGGAAACTGAAAAAAGTCTCTTGGTCCCACCAACACACCCTGAAAACCTCGGAAGAAACGTGGAATGTGTGCTTGTCCCGTGGATCAGCTCTTCGGTCGAATATTACTCATGTCCTTCAGCAGCATGGGGCGGTGAGTGCGCTCGAGACTTTCCATGTATTCCAAGTAGTCACTCACTCGAAACCCAGAAAAGGCTTCCTCCTGGGAAGACAGAAGAAAAACATTACTTGATTATGGCACTGTCTTCAACCCGTTAGCATGCATTTACTTCCAGCCTATCGTAAACGCCGATTTTCAGTTTGGTCCTGGTGACAAAAGACTTACGTGAATGAATATATTTGGAATTCACAGGCCATAAAATCAGATAATCTGGGAATCAAATGATATAATAGTCTGTACTGATCGGTGTTGAAGCTCCACTCCTAATTAAGACGAGTCCTCAACTTTAACGCTCAATTTACAACATTTAACAACACCTGCACAAAAGGCTTTTCCAGGTCTTAGTATTTGTAGATTTAATTAAAGAAAGTAAAAACTAATAAAGGGAATTAGTATAAAACCAAAATCAATATGAATACAAAATGCCACCTGCCTTTAGTAAATTAAACAAGCATAGCACATCTGAAAATCAATCAAATAATAGTAAATTCTGAAAAGAACCATGGCATCTAACCCTCTCTAACAAACAAGCAGGAAAGGATGACATTGGCACTTCCCCAAAAAGCAAATCTATTATAATTTTCTACATAAATTAAACACACAAATTCATAGCATGGTTTTACATAAATGAGCAGCACTGGAAATGTTACATTATTAATGTCAAAATACGCACACGTGTATGTTATTTTAATTTCTGTGAAATACATTATTTGTTGCACAGAAAAATCCTAAATGTAATAAATGCAAAAACACAAGAGAACAAAAAAGCTGTATTTGTACAGTCACAGCGGCCGAGATTAGCTCACAGCCTCGCAGTGTTGCAATACAAGTACATCCCTTCCGGAGGAAGCCAAAGGTAAGTTACATTTGCATATAGGGACAGAGCATGGCTTGCAGCAGAATTTTGATCATTTTATTGAAACAATCAAGACACATGAACGAGTGTAGCTCGTGCACAATAGATAAACATGCACTTTTCTGAAATGTCAGGCACTTAATGGAGCCTAGTTATGGTAACTAAATTAAACATATTTTTGGCACGATTTTCTAATAAAATATTTCACCCCTGCAGCGAAATGAAGAGTGATTTCGTAGCTGCAGCGATTGCCTCAGTGTTGAAACGGGTTCTTGACTCGCCCCATGCTTCAGTGTCGGACTGGGTTTCTCACTCGCCCCAGTCCCAAGTTGTACTTTTGGATTTAATCACATTTTTGGTTCTCGGTTTCCCTCAGCAGGGCAGGGTAGGAGACTGAAGCCAACATTGTCTCCATGGGGTCAAATATATTTCTAAGTGTACCACTGTAGCACTGAACACACAGCATAGATGGCATTTCATTGTTAAAGCTTTAATACCTCGTTCCAATACTCAAGAGTCAGGAATCAGGAAAATGACTAAATCCCAAATTCTTATTGATGCTTAAAGCCACTTCTGGTCTCTCCTATAGGGTTCAGGTCCCCTGGTAAGGTTCTATGCAGCAGGTCTCCCTACTGCTAGAACTCTTTCAATGTACACTACAGGCCACTCATAACTTGCTAAATGAATATTCTTCAGAGGATGGCTCCCTTCTGCCTATTGTATCCCTCGATAAGTGACAAAACATACCTTCTGTAATAATATTGCTTCTGGACACAATCGTCCTGCAGCTTTCTCACTTTACAACCTATCATTCAAGGCTGCAGACTGATCTGGAAACCTCCCCAAGGAATATCTCTCTAGTACTGGCAGGTGGTACAAGCTCTTCAGCTGCACTTCACCTGCAGACTTGACAACACCAACGTTTATTAGGTTTCAAATGGCACACTGGCATCAGTTCCTGATCTGTTTAGGTGGCCAATCAAGGCATGAGGAGAGAAAAGAAGAGAGTGACAAATACAGCCCATAATATGTCTGAATACCTTAGCATTTTACTAATCCACACACTTACTAACATGGGAGGAGAGACGACAATGTGAAATCTGCAGTTAGATTTTGTATCTACCAGAAATATTGTTACTGAAGGTAAGTAACTTTCCTTCTGATGGATAAATCTTCCTGTTGAATTCCTACCTTATGAATGAGTACCAAAGCAATACCTCTCAGGCGATGTGACTGAGTAGTGCCAGTTATCCCAGGAAGTCTTGCAGACAAGCTTGGACAAAGGACCCATCACTGCTTGCTTGAGATGTAATTGATTCGTAAAAGTATGGAAGGATGACCACGTAGATGCCAGACCCATGTTTGGCAACTAGGAAGCCTCTGGAGACAACCTTGGCCATAGCAGAATGGTAGGAATATTCTCAGGCTAGGACACAGTAGATTATGACACGGAGGATGGCCCAACACAAAATGGCCTGTTTGATCGTGGCCTTGCCCTTTTTTGCTCTGGTGAAGCCCACAAAGAGCTAATCATCCACACTGTCCTTTTGCTAGCGGTCATGTGATACCACACATGTGCGGTCCATTCTAAACCCCCGTTCCTTCTTTGAAGTGGGATGAGGAGACATGAAGATAGATAGAAGAGTAACAGATTAGCCCAATTAAATGCAGATACCACCTTAAGAATGAAAGATGAGAAGGTGTGGAGGACTAACTTATTTGTGTAGAAAATTGTGAAAGGTGGGTAAACTGTATGGGAATGAGGTTTTCTGTCTCTGTTATAAGATGTTTTTGCTACCAACATAACTGTCTTCAATGAAAGAAGCAGAACCAGGCTTTGGCTCAAATGGGAATGCCATCGGGAAAGATAGCTCAACATTCAAACTCCACTGAGGAATGGTAAATCGAGTTGGATGAAAGAAGTAAAGCAGACCTTTCAGAAAAAGTGTCACTTGTGGGAATCTAACCAGTGATGATCAGGAAGGAACATGAAGGCATACAGGGCAGCCAACTATTCCTTAACTGTAGTCATTACCAGCCCTTGCTGTTCAGGGATAACATGGAATACAAGATGTTGGACAAATAATTTACTTACCTCCAGTAACGCTCTTTCTGGTGGATACTTTACCTAACTACAGATTCCTCACTTGGTGTATACCCCCAGGCACCAGACTGGATCTGGAGAATTCTCTTAGTCCTGCTCCAGAGTGCAAGCAGGTGGCATCTTGTAGCTCCACGTAGACTCTGTCCCACCCCAGAATATCAGTCCGAGCCACATATAAGCTCAACCCCTGCGCACTGATGTCAGTTTCTTTCTCAACACCGTCTGTGCCGTTGGATGTGGAACTTGAAAAGTAATCAGATGTGGAAGGGTGCAGAGCTCTAAATTGGGACCTTTTCAAAGGCAGAGAAATCTTTAAATCCTCAACTTGTGAATAGATACCAAGACAGTAACTCCCAAAGTGATTGGTCTGTGGAATGGCTCAAACCAAAAAGCCCTGCAGGACCAAATGGATAAAGAGCCCTTCCAGTCGCTGTCTATCAGGGAAGGAACCTGTGGATTGATGCCTACTTTGCAGTCTGACAAAAATCTAGAACAGGTATTCCGCATACCAATGCAGTGGTGGCAGCCTTGACTCAGGCCTTCCAGGAAGTGCTTCTTGGCCAATGAATAGCAGATCTTAATACAGAGAACTATCCATCTATGGCCCTTTTTTCCACTGTCTTGCCCTTCTTTGCCAATCGAACCCCACAAAGAGCTGCTCGTACACCAGATGGTACTTGTTAGAAATGAGGGGGCTCTGGTTGACGCAGGTGTGAACCCACAACAAGCAGGGACCCTTTACTTCTTGTCAGGGCGAAGGATGACTCCTCAGAATAACCCCTGCTCACCCTCTAGGTGCGTGGCGCGAGCAGTCTAGGCTAAGTCTCAGGCGTACACGGTTAAGCAAATGCAGTTACACATACAGTAAACCCCTTGCATGCACCACAAATGGACACCAATCCGGTAGTATATAAAAATAAGCTTTTATGTAGTTTCAGCAGAGTTAAATACAAGGCCCAGTAACGTTGACCTGATGGGGCCACAATTCGTAGGAATACGGGAAAGTTCTCTTTGTACGAAAAGTTCTTTAGGCGGGCACAAGATGACTGTAGGCCTCAGCACCCTTCGGCTGAAGCGGCGACCGGGAAGCACACGGCAGATGACAGGGAAATCAGAACGTTGCGGACCCTGGATCCGATGTGAGTTCGTGGTCGGAGTTGTAAGTACAGTACCTTGTCTCTTGACGCAAAGGTGGGGGCGGGATTTCAGCGGCTCTTCGGCAGAAGAGCGAGGCGGCGTCCGGGGCTCCCACACTTTACGATGGGGGTCTGATCTTCAGGCTCACGACCAGAGCGGGTGTTGCAGGTGGCGAGTGAACAAAGCGGGGCAGCCGGGCACGCCGATGCGTCCGGGCCGTCCGAGGCTGGGAGATGCTCACAAACGCCGATTCCGGCGGGAGGGTGCAGGTGCACAGCGAGCCTCCAGCGAGCGAGGTGACAGGGCAGCCCAACACAGCGTAGGGGGAGCGGCTCCGATCGAGCGAGGCTCGTCCCAAGGCGGGGGCGGCTAAGCAGGCCTGGTCACGGCTCAGGGAGGGACTGCGGCACGAGGGTCACAGCTCCGGCGAGGGAAAGGACACCACGGTCTAGCAGCAGGCGAGTGAAGATCAGGTAGAGCCCAATGGTCCTGGGGCTCTGTTCAGGGGGCAAGCTCAGTTCCAAGCCCTTGGAGATCGTTTTGGAAAAGCACAAGTCTTGAAAATAAAAATAAAGCAAAGTCTTCAGCAACAGTTTCTCTTCTCCCCTTTGGCAGCAAGGTCACCACTGCAGGCCAATCCCCCAGGATAGGGACAGTCTTCCTCCTACAGCTTCCCCGGTGCCTTCTCCTCAGGCAGAGATTCTTCTTGGTCAAAAGCGGATCTAGTTTCTTAGGAGCAGGGCTCCTCCATTTATACCACAAATCTTTTGTTCTCCCAGGCCAGGGGGGCCCTTGCCTAGTTCAGTCCGGTTTCTGAGCACTTTGTTTACGTGATGCAGGCTTCTTCTTTCAGAGTGCAGGGCAGAGTCATCAGACGCTCCACAGGGGGTGGAGCCGGCATCGAGGTAGCGGAGCACTGTCCTATTCAGAGCCTAGGAGCACTCCTCCCACCCATCTACCTGTCGATTGTCCTATTCATACCAGGCTACCTAGCCCTGCCCATCTGGGTTCCCCCAGCCCTGTCACTCACACCAGCCAGACATCAGATACACATCACGCAGAGGCGGCTGAGATGGTTAGGCAAGCAAAGGCCAACTTTCTAAAAAGTGACATTTGCAAAACCCGGAATATTAAAATAAACCTTGCGAAAAGATGTACCTTATCATTCCGAGTTCAGGCATACTAAACTCGATCTCCTACCATGTTCCCTGGGTCGGTTAGGATCATAGGGTGTAATAATCCAGGCCGCCCATACTGGCCTATGGGAACAGGGTAGCCTTACAGTAGTGAACAGCAAAATGGCGGCCGTTCACTACCAGGACAGGCCACGCATCTAGGCTTGTCCTACCTCAGGCTCACAATGCACCCTGCCCGTGGGCCTACCAGAGGGGTGACTAATATGCAGCCAAGGGAAGGTTTCGGGGACCGGCAAGTGTGGGCACTTGTCGGTCGGCGTGTCAGTACCAGACTGCACGCAGGTTCTGCGGTGGCAGACCTTAGACATCTTTTACCGGCCGCTTCTGTGGGTGGCACAACCCGTGCTGCAAGCCCACCAGCGGTGTTTGCATTTACATGCCCTGGCGCTCCTGGCGCACTTTACTGGGGTCTGATAGTAAATCAAACAATCCAATCATGGAATCCAACCAACACATACAATTTACAAAGGGAGCACTCGCACCGCGACACTGGTTGGCAGTGGCACAGCGCGCTGAGCGGCCAACACCATAAAATCACATGAGGCACAGCGACAAAAAGAGGGAGGGAGACTCACGCCAAGGTGCCAGGTCTAACACGTGTCCCCTCCAGCTGAAAGGTGGGGAGAACTACCCTACCCCAGGGAGTTCCTCACCACTAAGGCGGAAAAATCTGGACAGACCGTCAGCATTGGCGTGATCTGTACCAGGGCGATGTTCCACCGTGAAATCCATCCCCTGTAGGGAAATGGACCACCTCAACAGCTTCGGATTCTCACCCCTCATATGCATCAACCATCTGAGGGGCCTGTGGTCCGTCTGAACCCGGAAGTGAGACCCAAACAAGTAGGGTCTTAGCTTCTTCAGCGCCCAGACCACAGCAAATGCCTCACGCTCAATAGCACTCCATCTCTGTTCCCGTGGAAGTAACCTCCTGCTAATAAAGGCTACGGGTTGATCTAGGCCCTCCTCATTAATCTGTGAAAGAACAGCCCCCACACCATGCTCTGAAGCGTCTGTCTGAACGATAAACTCTTTGGAGAAGTTGGGAGCCAAGAGCACGGGCGCCGTGCACATAGCAGTTTTCAAGGCCTCAAAAGCTCTCTGACAGGTGTCAGTCCAGATCACCTTCCTGGGCTGCTTCTTCGAAGTCAGCGCGGTCAAGGGGGCAACCATGTTGCCATACCCCTTGACAAACCTCCTGTAGTACCCGGTGAGACCTAGGAAGGCTCTCACCTCCGTCTGGGTTTTGGGCGCCTCCCAATTCAGGATGGTTTCTATCTTGGGCTGAAGGGGTGCCACCTGGCCACTCCCCACTTGGTGTCCCAAGTACACCACGGAACCCTGCCCGATCTGGCACTTACTCGCCTTGATCGTGAGGCCTGCCTTCCGCAGCGCCATCAACACTTCCCAGAGGTGTCGCAAGTGTTCCTCCCACGTGGAGCTGAACACGGCGATGTCATCCAGGTAGGCTGCACTGAACGAATCCAGCCCAGCCAACACCTGGTTGACCAATCTCTGGAAGGTGGCAGGGGCATTCTTCATCCCAAATGGCATAACCCGGAACTGGTAGTGCCCATCTGGGGTGGAAAATGCTGACCTCTCTTTGGCCCCCTCGGTCAAGGCGATCTGCCAATACCCAGACGTTAGATCAAACGTGCTGAGGTAGTTGGCAGCCCCTAGCCGATCGATGAGCTCATCAGCTCTGGGGATGGGGTGTGCGTCAGTCCTAGTGACTGAATTGAGTCCTCTGTAGTCCACACAGAACCGGAGTTCGGGTGTGGCTCCCGGCGCTGCAGCCTTTGGGACCAAGACCACGGGGCTGGCCCAAGGACTGCTAGAAGACTCAATGACCCCGAGTGCAAACATCTTGGAGACCTCCTCCTTGATGCATGTCCTCACCCTGTCAGTCACCCTGTAGGCCTTGTGCCGTACGGGAGGGCTATCCCCAGTGTCCACATCATGGACGCACCAATCAGTGACACCAGGGACCAGGGAAAACAGGTCAGAAAATTGTCCCAGCAACTGGCGACAATCACTCTGTTGCTCCGGGGTCAGGGTGGAAGAGAGGATGACACCATCCACTGACCCATCGTGCTCCTTGGCTGACAGGAGGTCCGGAAGAGGTTCTGTCTCCTCTTCCATCCCCGCATCTGTGGCCAAGAGCATGCCCACTTGGGACCTCTCCAAGTGGGGCTTGAGGCGGTTGACATGTAGGACCCGTAAGGGGTTCCTGGGAGTCTTCAGGTCCACCACGTAGGTAACAGGACTCTTTCGCTCCACCACCTCAAAGGGACCGGTCCACTTATCCTGGAGCGCACACGGCTCCACGGGGGCCAAGACCCATACTTTCTGCCCAGGCTGAAGCTCTACCAGAGTGGCATTCTGGTCGTACCACCGCTTCATCTCCTCCTGGCTGGCTTCCAGATTTGCCTCAGCAAGTTGCCTGAAACGCCTAGTCTGATTCCTGAAGGCCAGCATGTAGCTATATACATTCTGGGGAGGTTTCCTGGGAGATTGCTCCCAGCCTTCCTTGACCAGACTTAGAGGTCCTCTGACGGGGTGATCATACAGAAGCTCAAAGGGACTGAACCCCAGAGACTTTTGTGGCACCTCGCGGTAAGCGAAGAGAAGGCATGGTAAGAGGACGTCCCACTTGCGCCTCATGGGTCCTTCCAGGCCCATTATCATGCCTTTGAGGGTTCGGTTGAATCTCTCAACCAACCCGTTTCCTTGGGGGTGGTAAGGTGTGGTGAACTTGTAGGTTACACCACACTCTTGCCAAAGAGATTTCATGTACTTGGACATGAAATTGGTACCTCGGTCAGACACCACCTCTAGAGGGAACCCCACTCGGGAGAAAATTCCCATCAGTGCACGTCCCACCACGGGGGCCGTCACTGTCCTCAGAGGAATGGCTTCCGGGTACCGGGTGGCATGGTCCACCAGGACCAGGATGAACCTATTGCCCATCGCTGTCTTGGGGTCCAGTGGCCCTACAATGTCAATCCCCACTCGCTGGAACGGGGTACCGACCACAGGGAATGGCTGGAGTGGAGCCTTCTGCTTCCTCCCACTCTTTCCACTTGCCTGGCAAGTCTGGCATGTCCTGCAGTGAGTATCCGAACTCCTGCGCATTTGAGGCCAATAAAAGTGGGTGACAAGCCTTTCGAAGGTCTTGTCCTGCCCCAAATGCCCTGCCAATGGCACATCGTGAGCCAGCCCCAGTAGGAAGGCTCTGAAGTCCTGGGGTACCACCAGCGCACGGGCTGACCCAGGCTCAGCAACCTTAGGCTCTGTATACAGGAGGTCGTTCTCCCAGTAAATGAAATGCGATCCTGACTGATCACCTGCGGCCTGGGCGGCAGCCTGCTGCCGCATACCCACGAGAGAAGGGCACTCCTTCTGTGCCTTACAAAAGTCCTCCCTGGTGGGACCCCCTTCCTGCTGCCAATGGGTCAGCTCCGGTAGGTCTCCCAGTTCAGCTATCTGTTCCCCTGTAGGCTCCAGGGCATCCCCCTCAAGGTCTGCCTCCTCCTGGACCGTGGGAACTTCAGGGGCCGGCTTCCCGCGCCCCTTGCTCCTTCTCTCTGAGGCCTGTTCCTGGGCCTCCCTCTCAGGCTCCAGGATCTCTCGAGTACCTTTACTGGCTGCCATGGACCGTGTGGTGACACACGCCCAATCCGGCATACCCAACATCTCCAGGTGAGCGCTCCGCTCCACCTGAGCCCAAGGTGAGCTCTCCAAATCGTTCCCTAACAAACAGTCTACAGGCATGGCGGGCCTCACAGCTACCTGAAGAGTACCAGAGACCCCCCCCCACTCGAAGGGAACCTGAGCCACCTTGCAGTGTCTCTCTGTGTTGTCAGCGGCAACAACGGGATAGAATGCATTGGGGACCACCTGCTCCTGAGACACCAGGTGACACCTGACAGCTGTCACACTGGCTCCTGTGTCTCTAAGAGCTTCCACCCTATGGCCATTTATGGTCACCCACTGCCTGTACTTCTTAGTGTTCTCAGGCAGCTGGGTTGGAGGGACCACCTCACGGTCTCCTAGCGAGACCAGGGACATCTCTGCGGGACCCCACCCACCTTGGACATCCCTCTCCTCCCCCAAGGCTACACTAGTCACCTGCCGGGGTGGAGCACCAGTGGGTGCTGGTTTACCATACATCGGACACTTCACATCAGAGGCAAAATGCCCCAAATTGTTACACCTGTAACATCTTACGGGCCCCTTCTGAACAGGAGGACCTGTCGGGGCCCCGGTCGGTTTCGGGGGTGGGGGAGGCTGAGAACCCTTCCCTTGGTTCCCTTGGGGATTATTTTGGGGCCCTTTCTGGAACTGCTTCTGTTTACCCCTGTCCCCCCCACTCTTCTGCTGGGGACCCTGCCCACCTTTGGCGGAATCTCCCACGGTACCCTTGTGGACCCTGGTACTGACCCAGCGGTCCGCCTCCTCAGCAAGCTTCCTCGGGTTAGTCAGCTTACTATCGATCAGGTGCTGGCGCAGCTCAGGAAAACAATTACTGGACAAGTGCTCCCATGCCATTAGATCAAGAAGCCCTTGATAATCATTCACCTTACTACCCTTCACCCAACCATCCAGCGCTCTGCAAAAGAACGTCACATACTCCACATACGTACTATTGGGAATCTTAGTGCAACCCCTGAACCTCTGTCTATATAACTCAGGGGTCAACCCATACCTAGTCATCAATGCTTCCTTCATATGGGGATAAGAATTACGAACATCAACAGGTAAGTCTAGCAGTGTGTCCCGCCCCTCACTCAGGAACCTTCCCCACAACCCCGCTCCCCAATCTTTCTCAGGGACCCGGTGGGAAGACATGGCTACCTCGTAGGCTCTGAACCACTGCCCGATGTCGTCATTCCTGAAGAACTCCTTCACTACATCCTTAGGAATATAAACTCTTGGTTCCGCCGATCCTGGCGGTGTGCTGCCACCAGAGGGATTAAGCTCCAAACTTTTGGCTTTCAGCTCCAGCTCCCTCAGCTTCATGTCATGCTCTAATTGTAGTTTCTTTTCTTCCATGGCTAATCTTTGTTTTTCCATATCCATCTGCCCATGAAGTTTCGCCATTTCCACCTCGTGTGCCCGGGTTGCTGCCCTGTCCGCCAACTCCTCTGGCGACAGGCATCTGCCGAACTCATGGACACTTTCTGGTGGAACCACTTCCACCTGATTCTCTGGTGCCTTTGACTCATACCAGGCCCTCAGCGCCTTTACGAGTTGCTCCTTCTTTTTCAATCCAGTTTGGGCAATCCTGAACTTGGAGCAAAGACCTTTCAAGTCTTCATTGGTACGATCATGAAGTGCGCCTTCCTCCCAATCTATGTCTTCAAATCCAGAGATTACGGAAGCCGCCCTTCCGGCGGAAAGTGAACCAGGCATGGCTCTAACAACGGAGATTCTTGGCAAAACAAAAACAATGCTAGCCTTGTGGCTGTGTTACTGGTCTGCTCTCACTACGTGGCGATCAGTGATTCACTATACGCAAACCACAAATGCAAATCCGTAAATCCCACCGCTGCCACCAATGTTAGAAATGAGGGGGCTCTGGTTGACGCAGGTGTGAACCCACAACAAGCAGGGACCCTTTACTTCTTGTCAGGGCGAAGGATGACTCCTCAGAATAACCCCTGCTCACCCTCTAGGTGCGTGGCGCGAGCAGTCTAGGCTAAGTCTCAGGCGTACACGGTTAAGCAAATGCAGTTACACATACAGTAAACCCCTTGCATGCACCACAAATGGACACCAATCCGGTAGTATATAAAAATAAGCTTTTATGTAGTTTCAGCAGAGTTAAATACAAGGCCCAGTAACGTTGACCTGATGGGGCCACAATTCGTAGGAATACGGGAAAGTTCTCTTTGTACGAAAAGTTCTTTAGGCGGGCACAAGATGACTGTAGGCCTCAGCACCCTTCGGCTGAAGCGGCGACCGGGAAGCACACGGCAGATGACAGGGAAATCAGAACGTTGCGGACCCTGGATCCGATGTGAGTTCGTGGTCGGAGTTGTAAGTACAGTACCTTGTCTCTTGACGCAAAGGTGGGGGCGGGATTTCAGCGGCTCTTCGGCAGAAGAGCGAGGCGGCGTCCGGGGCTCCCACACTTTACGATGGGGGTCTGATCTTCAGGCTCACGACCAGAGCGGGTGTTGCAGGTGGCGAGTGAACAAAGCGGGGCAGCCGGGCACGCCGATGCGTCCGGGCCGTCCGAGGCTGGGAGATGCTCACAAACGCCGATTCCGGCGGGAGGGTGCAGGTGCACAGCGAGCCTCCAGCGAGCGAGGTGACAGGGCAGCCCAACACAGCGTAGGGGGAGCGGCTCCGATCGAGCGAGGCTCGTCCCAAGGCGGGGGCGGCTAAGCAGGCCTGGTCACGGCTCAGGGAGGGACTGCGGCACGAGGGTCACAGCTCCGGCGAGGGAAAGGACACCACGGTCTAGCAGCAGGCGAGTGAAGATCAGGTAGAGCCCAATGGTCCTGGGGCTCTGTTCAGGGGGCAAGCTCAGTTCCAAGCCCTTGGAGATCGTTTTGGAAAAGCACAAGTCTTGAAAATAAAAATAAAGCAAAGTCTTCAGCAACAGTTTCTCTTCTCCCCTTTGGCAGCAAGGTCACCACTGCAGGCCAATCCCCCAGGATAGGGACAGTCTTCCTCCTACAGCTTCCCCGGTGCCTTCTCCTCAGGCAGAGATTCTTCTTGGTCAAAAGCGGATCTAGTTTCTTAGGAGCAGGGCTCCTCCATTTATACCACAAATCTTTTGTTCTCCCAGGCCAGGGGGGCCCTTGCCTAGTTCAGTCCGGTTTCTGAGCACTTTGTTTACGTGATGCAGGCTTCTTCTTTCAGAGTGCAGGGCAGAGTCATCAGACGCTCCACAGGGGGTGGAGCCGGCATCGAGGTAGCGGAGCACTGTCCTATTCAGAGCCTAGGAGCACTCCTCCCACCCATCTACCTGTCGATTGTCCTATTCATACCAGGCTACCTAGCCCTGCCCATCTGGGTTCCCCCAGCCCTGTCACTCACACCAGCCAGACATCAGATACACATCACGCAGAGGCGGCTGAGATGGTTAGGCAAGCAAAGGCCAACTTTCTAAAAAGTGACATTTGCAAAACCCGGAATATTAAAATAAACCTTGCGAAAAGATGTACCTTATCATTCCGAGTTCAGGCATACTAAACTCGATCTCCTACCATGTTCCCTGGGTCGGTTAGGATCATAGGGTGTAATAATCCAGGCCGCCCATACTGGCCTATGGGAACAGGGTAGCCTTACAGTAGTGAACAGCAAAATGGCGGCCGTTCACTACCAGGACAGGCCACGCATCTAGGCTTGTCCTACCTCAGGCTCACAATGCACCCTGCCCGTGGGCCTACCAGAGGGGTGACTAATATGCAGCCAAGGGAAGGTTTCGGGGACCGGCAAGTGTGGGCACTTGTCGGTCGGCGTGTCAGTACCAGACTGCACGCAGGTTCTGCGGTGGCAGACCTTAGACATCTTTTACCGGCCGCTTCTGTGGGTGGCACAACCCGTGCTGCAAGCCCACCAGCGGTGTTTGCATTTACATGCCCTGGCGCTCCTGGCGCACTTTACTGGGGTCTGATAGTAAATCAAACAATCCAATCATGGAATCCAACCAACACATACAATTTACAAAGGGAGCACTCGCACCGCGACACTGGTTGGCAGTGGCACAGCGCGCTGAGCGGCCAACACCATAAAATCACATGAGGCACAGCGACAAAAAGAGGGAGGGAGACTCACGCCAAGGTGCCAGGTCTAACAGTACTTGTTACAATCGATGTAAAAGCTGAAAGCTTTTTGGGGTCCTAGTGGTGAATCCTCTCCTCCTCTTGAGGGGTGAGGTGGAACAAAGAATGATGGATGAGTGATGAGTGATGGGTTGTCTAACATGAAAAGGCGTCACAAACCTCAGGCGCAATGACACCCTAGTTTTCAGCACCAGTTGGTCTGGGAAAAAGGTGTAGTATGGTGGATGAACAGATAGAGCTTGTAATTTAAACACACAACACGCTGAAGTTATCGCTATGAGAAAGACTGTTTTGAGAGTCAGGAGGCACAAAGAGCAGCTATGTATCAGTTCAGATGGGTTATACATAACGAATAAGATAAACAAATTAAGGTCCCAGTGCGGCATCACTAAACGCTTTGGTTTAAAACTTATGAACCAGACCTTTAAGAGACACTTCACAACAGGTGATTTAAATATGAACAGTTGGTCCAGCAAACGTAGAAGGTCGAACAAATACCCAATGGGCCAAAAGATAAAACATACAAATGGAGTCCAACAGCTTTGCTGCTAAAGGGTCAGTCTAGTAAATGCCACATCAGGCCACAAATTTGTCCCAGCGCCTGTAATAAATGGATTTCTGGGAGGGAACGAGGTGCCAAGGATGACACGTACCAATTCAGGGGGCAGATGAAACTCAGTCAGCTGACACCACTCAATCTATGTGAATATAGGTGTAGATTGTGCAGATTTGGTTGGAGGACAATGCCCTGCTGTACTGGTGCATTTTTAAAATGCGACCTAAAAAAAAAACTATCAAATTTTTAACAAAAAACAAATGGAAACTTATGCTCTGCTGCAACTTTCTCTTTAAAATTGCATTAAGGGTGCAGTACCTTATGCGGCTAATAGAGGTCCCTTTAAAACTTCACAGGTGCACCTAGTAACAGCCTGTGGTACTGCACCCTTACCCTGCTTCATGGATTTTCGTTTATTACTTAAGCTGCTGCTGGGATATTTTTTGACAAAAAAGAAATCTAACAAACATTATCATTTGCAATGCCAATAACTCAAACTTTCACTAAATGCAAGACCTATTGCATTGCAAATGCTTGTTTGAATAGCTTCCATAGACAGGACAACTTCAGGCAAATCATCTCTGCCAGCACGGTCCTCCTCAACATTGGTCCTCTTTCCCCCCGCATTTCTTGGGCTGCTCTGTACTCTCACACTGCTACAAATGCCCGAGCACACAGAATTGTTTTAACTAAGGAAGCACTTTAAGCTTCTTTATTGATCCTAGGTAACAGCAGTAGATCATGCGGCTAAGCCCACACACATTGCATAGCAATGAGACAACAACCAAAGTGTGCATGCGGTGCCATTACCTCAGCCTTGGATCTCCAACAACAAATGTGCTGTACAATCTCTAGCAAGTACCGCACAAACCCAAACAGAACTGCTGAACCACGATCTCATATTGGGCACAAATGGGTTCGCTAAAGCAGGACCTCGCCCTCTTACCTAAAATGGGTCCGCTGGAGCAGTACCTCGACAAATACAAATGTACGTTTGCTAGAGTAGAACCTATTACAAATCTGTTTACACATGGAGTTGCTAGAGCAGACTCTCTTTGATCAAATATAAAGAAAAAAACGTTATATTATTTACCTGTGCCTGGTGACTTTACCTGTACAGAAACAATTACAAGTCCCCTGATGTAAGAACAGCACCTGTGAGGGGAACAAAGAGAGACTCCAACATGGATCCCCAGAGTGACAGGATGTGGTGCAGCAGTCAGAACTGCCAACTCAGGAGCTGGGGATCCGTGCCCGAGCCTCGGCTCAACATCCTGTGAATCTGGTCAAATCACTTAATCTTTCCCTTGGCCGCGGTAAAACGTACTAACTTAAAATTTTTAAAAGCAGCGATGTTGGAGGGGTGTTAGGGGTGGGCAAGCAGCGTTCTGGGAGTGGTGGGGGTGGACGGGTTGCCACACTAAACTGTACTAATTTAAAATACAAAAAAAGCAGCAATGCCTGAGGGGTGGTAGGGGCAGGCAAGCAGCGTTGTGGGAGGGGTGGACATGCCACCGCGCTAAAATGTACTAATTAAAACTAAAAAATAAAGCAACTATGTCGGAGGGGTGGTGGACTAAAATGTACTAATTTAAAATAAAAAATAAAGCAGCTATGTCGGAGGGGTGGTGGGAGCAGGCAAGCAGTGTGTGGGAGGGGTGAAGTGGTGGGGTGGACAGCACAGGGATATTAAGTCGGCAGGCAAATGAAGCTGCTCAAGCGAAGAAAATAGAATACTTGAACAGAAGCAGGCCAACAAAAAAAAAAAAAGAGTGCTCTCGTAGCGCTCTAATTAAACTTACGAGTAAGAGCACATTAGCAGGGGCAGTTCTCATGGGAGGGCAAGCA
Source organism: Triturus cristatus (assembly GCF_964204655.1). Lineage (NCBI taxonomy): Eukaryota > Metazoa > Chordata > Amphibia > Caudata > Salamandridae > Triturus > Triturus cristatus. Next base: position 743,892,046 of record NC_140589.1, on the reverse strand, counting down.
AGTCCAAAAGGAGATTCTACCGAGTGTATTCCCCAATGAAAAGTCAGCATTTGTAAAGGACAGCAATAGTAGTCAGTGTAAAAGAAGAGTGTTTTTTTAAGCCCATATCCTAGATACAGCATGTCTCTTCGACACAGAGCATGCGCTGTCTGGGCGAACCCTAAAAACTGACTCTCTCTCTTCCATTGCACTGCAATCACTTACTGGCCTGCAGACCTGCACTGCACCGGGTACGCTCTGCGCAAAGCTCAGCCCGCCCTGCCTGCAGCACTGCATGGTTTATACAGGCTGGGCCTTGCTCTGGCAACACTTGGAAAGTCCCTGAAGTGACATGTCTGTGCTGATAGTTAAAAGAGGTTTAATTATAGAGGCGAGGAGGCCTGGGAAGAGGCATGCATGATCGGGCCTGAGGAGGAAGCATGGAGATTAGTGAGTGCTGTTCTGTCACTGGAGTGAGTGTTGTGAAATGAGTGTGAACAGCGGTGTAAATAAACAGCGGCTCCTCAGTGAGTATGCACCTACTATATAGCCAACCAGCTTAGGGAAACAAGAATTACAGCACTGTTTTGAAGTCGGATGTCGGAGCAACTAAAAATAGGTTTAATCACTCACGCAGGACCCCCCCCCCCCGAGGACAAGAGCAGTTGTGGGTGTCCGATATGGAGTGGCAAGACGTCCCAACATTATTTTCTAATTAAAACCAAGTACTGGCTTACATAAAATTGTGATAATGCAATTCACGTTCACAACGGAGTGGAGGCTGTTTCTCCCCACTTAGCCTAGCCCGATAAAACCCTAATGAAAAAGTTACTTACCTTCAGTAACTGTCTTTCCGGTGTATACTCTAACTGCAGATTTCTTACCTGGGACGATCACAGGCGTTTAACTGGCTTCAGAAAATGTTAGCATTGCTCCTCGGTGCCGATATGCAGCACTGTCTCCATGTTGACGTCGAACATAGCATTCCTGTGATGTCAATGGTGCCTATAAAACACCAGATCGGCAAATCAATGGCAGTTCACGGCTAGTTTTTTCTGTGCCTTTTGAGGATGAGAGGCACATGATGTTTTTCACAGTGCAGAGAAATCAAACGTGGAATTTATTTATCATCAAAACTGTTATTGTTAGACATGTGACCATTCTTCAGATGGTAATTAGGATCTTGGTTGAGATTTTTGATGTCCTCGACGTTCGTCCCATGCTCTCGCCAGAAGCATCTTGGCTTATTATTCATTAAGTGCCTTGGGATGCCTTTTATGACAGGAGTTTCAGGTGTATATGTTGTGGTCGTATTCCAGGCACCAGAGACAGATGGTATGAGGATCCGTGATGGACATCTGATCCTTGTAGTCTGAAGAAAACTGCACCTAAAAATGTGTAAATATGGAGATATCGTTTAATAATGATAGCACTCCAGATGACAGTTGAAGAGCTCTGGAACGTGTCAATGGTGTGAAAGAAGGGAACCAACGTCACCACGCTGACGTAGACGCTTTTATGGCTCCAGTGATGTCACAGGGAACAGCATGTGGTCTCATGCTGGAGGTGGAACCCCCGTACAGGCGTGGGAGAGCTATTAAAAAGATTCTAGATCCAGACTAAAGACTGGGCTATTCAAAAGGTGAGGAGTCTACAGGCAGAAGTACCTATCAGAAACATTGTTACTAAAGATAGGAAACTTTTTCTTCTAATGGATACTTCCACCTCCAGATTCCTCACCTTTGAACATAATCCAAAGCAATTCAGACCTAGGCATGTGGTCTATAGAAATGGTCAAACAAAAAGCTTTTGTAGCACAGAACATGCAAAAAGCCTGTTCAGAAGTACTACAGAATCCAGACGATGTTTGGCAAAAGTATGAGGTAGGGCCAGGTTGTTGTCGGACATGCATCCGTAACATGAACACCCCTGATAAGAGGTGTTGTAAAAACATTTGCTCCGGTGCCTTAAAGAGGGTCTTTCTTGGCTAGCGCATAACAAATCTTGATGCAGAGAATAGCACAGAATGGTCTATTGTGATATTGTTCATTTTGAATTGGTTTACCTTTTCTGCAAACAGTGTATCATACAAAAGGAAGTCATCAATACTGATTTTTTTTGTTTTTTCAATTTAAAAACTGATTACCTTTTTAAATCTAGTCTGTGCAATCATTCATCTTCTTTAGAAGGATGTGGAGAAACACAAATGGTAGGAAGAGCGAGAGATAGACCCAAATTAAAAGATGAAACCAACATGGAGGAAACAAAACTTTTGTTAAAAGTTTTTGCTTCTATTGGAAGAAGGTTGTGTAGGAAGGTTTGACACTCAGGGCTTGCAATTCGCTGGCGTTTCTGGCTGTAGTAATAACAAGCAACACAGTTGGGCGAGTTATAAAATGTAATTGGCAACTGAGAAGGGGCTCAAATCGGATTACTATTTTAAAAAGGTTATTACTACATTTAAATCCCACTAAGTCATAAGTAAAGGAAAGGGAAGATAATCATTAACTAACTCTTTCAAAAAATTTATAACAGTGGGTGGTTAAAACACCAACAATTGATCTGGAAGACAAAGGAAAAATGAAAAGGACACAATGTAACCCTCTACCATGTCTACTGCACAGCACTGTCAGGCAAGCTAAGTACACATTTAATAATCTCAGATAGAAAGGCTTCAAAGGTTCCACGTTTTGTTCCTTACAGCAGGCAAAACACCTGTTCTACCTTTCAGAATAAAATGAATTAAGGGCATATGTATCAAATTCCGTTTTTGCAATTCTCAAATAGCGATTTTTAGGGAATCGCTATTTGAGAATTGCAAAACGGAATGTAATAAAAAGTTCGCAAATGTTTTGCGATTCCTTGGCATTCCTTAATTGCGATTAGCAAATTGCTAATCGCAATTAAGGAAAACCTTCCCATTCATTCCTATGGGCTAGGAGGCCCATAGGAATGAATGGGAAGACATTCTCATTTTGCGATTCGCAATTTGAGAATCGCAAAATGAGAATGCAATTTCAAGGGTGCTAGGGTGTCAAAAGGACACCCTGTTGCACCCCTGAAATATGTATGTATGCACATGTGGCGCACATACATGCCCTAAGGGCATGTCTGTGCGTCACATGGCACTTTGAAAAATGCCAAAAAGTGAATTTTTCAATGAAATCGCAAATTAACACCAACTTGAAGTTGGTGATAATTTGCGATTTCTTACGGCCAAATTGCAATTTTTCTAGGCTTCATACATTGCATATAAGGAATCGCAATTTGCGATTCCTTAAATGCAATCGCAAAATAGAGAATCGTAAATTTTGCGATTCTCTAATTTGCGATGTCCTTTTGGGATGATACATCTCAAAAGGCCTTTTCCCGTTCACAAACGGGCCGATTCTGAGAATCGCCCGTTTGCGAACGGGTAAAGGGTTTATACATATGCCCCTTAGTTCTAGGGCGACAGAATGAAAGAATGATGTTGATCACTTGAGGTGGCAGCTGGAAAGAAGTTAACTGTCACTGCTCAACCTCCAGGCATGAAGGTGGAGGATTTGGAAGTTGGAGTGCTAATACTTCAATCAATCAATCAATCAATAAATCAATCAATCAAGGGTTTATATAGCGCAGCTACTCACCTGTGAGTGTCCCAAGGCGCTGGGGGCATGGGGCAGCTGATCCGTCTGGGTGTGGAGAATCAGTCATAGAGCCAGGTCTTGAGGTCCTTCCTGAATTGGGTCAATGACGTGGGTTGCCTTCAGGTGGAGGGGCAGGGTGTTCCAGGACATCAGCTTCCGATTGGGACTCAAGGTCCCCCTGAGTCGAAGGAGCAGGGAATAAGAGGAGAGGTGTAGGAGGTCTGTGTCCCACACCCATCTTGGCCAAGTCAGGGCATTGAGAATAATTTGTGCAGAATCCTGGTGCAACTTCCTCAACACTCAAAAAAAGAAGGGCACTTCATCTCCAATTCTCCCACATGAGCAACCCACCCGAAAATGGATGCATCGGTCACCACTGTGGTCACTGATAGAGAAGGGCAGAATGATCTCTCCTTCGACAGGTGCTTCTCACCAACCACTAAAGTAGGCTCACTGTAACATTCAGAGATATTAAAAATGGTTTCCAACAGATTTCCCTGATGTTTGAACTAGTGCCTGCTACGACACCACTGAAAAGTTCTCATATGCAACTGTACAAAAATGGCCAAGAAGATGCAAGCAGACAACAGACCAAGAAGGCATAAGACATAAAGGAATGGAACCTGAGCACCTGCCTGAAACATGAGAATCATAATCTGAATGTCTCAGATCTTCTGAGGGGGGAGGATAAGGTCAAAAGGATGCATTGTCCAGTATTGTGTGTATGTGATGCGACACTCTCTGCCGAGATTGGCCTTGAGGAACCAGTCTTTCAAATATGGAAACACTGCAATTCCATCTGATGAGATGTGCCACTACGGCTGCCATCACCTTGATGAAGATTCAAGTTACTGATGTTATCCCGAATGGAAGCACTGCAAATTGGTAGTGATTGGACCCCACCACAAGACGCAAGTACTGACTGTGTGTTTTTAGGATCGATATATGAAAGTATATGTTCTCGTAGCTGAGAGATGCCACCCAATCCTCCTCAAAGGAAAACAAAACCTGAGCTAAACAGAGCATCTTGAAAAAATTCAAGAACGTGTGATCTGAGATTGGACAAAGATTGCTGTCCTTCTTGGGAATCAGAAAGTACCAAGAACAGCACCCCTGCCCAATTTCCTGCTCTGGCACCAACATCACTGCTCCCTTCTGCAGAAGAGCTGCCATATCCTGCTGAAGAATGAGCAGATCTTCTCAGGGACACAAAGGAAGGTGGGATCGATCTAGAAGAAAGGCTCCTGTGGAAGGGTAAGGAATATCCTCTTTCGACCATCTGAAGGATCTATTTTTCTGTTATGCTTTTCCAGGCTGGTAGAAAGAGGGGAAAGCTAGATGGGTTTTCCCAGTGGGACAGAAAAATATGCTGTGGACAAAGAGGATGGTTGATGTGGTTGGTGACCTCATCCTCTGCCTCTATATTGGTGCAGCAGCAGGTTTGTAGTTGCTGATAAACTGTCCACTGTCTATATTGAAGTACTTTTGAAAAGACTTTGAATTTCTGAAAAATGTGGTATTTTTCCTGTGCGAGCTAGAAGAACCAAAGACCACACAGTTGCTTTTCCTCACTTGAAAGGTACCAGTGCAGAATCTGCTTTTTGGCCAAATAGCTGCTCCCTGTCCAACGGCATACCCATTAAAGTGATATGCACATCAGATGAAAAACAAGAAGACTTTAACGAGGCATGGTGACCAAGAGATAGAGGTGCCCATAACTCTACTAATAGACTCATATAAATCCAGCCCTGCGTCTATAATATGCTTTGAGGCCTCCTGACCATCTCTAACCACTTTTTCATAATGGTCTCTTAAATGGCTGGCAAATTTTGACCCACTAAGGCAGCCATGTCCCAAAGGGCATGGGTGTACCAGGCAAGGCGGCATGCTGTGTTTAGCGATTGGAGCACTAGGCCATCCACAGAAAAAGCCTTTTTACCCATATTTCTGATCCATTTTGATTCCCTATATATTCCGTGTACTGGGAATGAACCAGAGTTTTGCTTCCCACAAGAAAAAGCTTGAACCACCAACCTTTCTGGGGAAGGTTGCAGCGATACAAAATATGGGTATGGGTCTGCAGGGCAGGTATACCTGCGTGCTATGGGTCTATTTACTGAAGATGTGGAAAAAGATATTCTATGGGTCTATTCACTGCAGAAGTGGAAATAGGTATTGACCAAATATATTTTATTAATGTGATGGAAGCATCACTAAAAGGAAGCAAAAGTACTGCATAAGTAATAAATGATTGCAAAAGATCAGTGAGAATTTTAGTTGCTAAAACAACTGAACGCAGGGTCAGTTCCAAAACACCAGCTGTATTTTTAATTATGTAATGGTTGGAAGAAGTATCAGGCGGAGTAGGACCTGGTGGTGTATCGATATCTACCTCCCAGAGCAGCTGCTACCGGGCAGTAGTGGTCAAACCGTCATACACACTTAAGAGTGCCCACCACTCCTCCCCCTACTCTGTGGGCAGGACAACCCGCCTGCACCTTTACATAGCCAATAGTGAAAAATAAACTCATAATAGCATTGTTATTATCATTTTATTTTTCCTGTGGGGTGACGCTCCTCCTCCTCAGTGAAGGAGCCCCTGCTGTCTATCTCTGTGGAAGTGTCCAGACCACTACTTCCTGTAAAGCAGTGTAACACTCCCCCAATGACGGAGCTGAACAGATGTTTTCATGGTCATCATTGGTCTCTAGATCCCCATTTAGGTCAGAGCCCGTACCAGAAAAGATCTCTAATTCGACTGCCATTGGACTTATGAACCTACTATGTGTTTGATTGTAGTTGCTCCCTCTGGGCTTTAGAGGGTTGAGCCTTGACTGGAGAAATTGGCTATGTTGGCACTGCTGCCAATGTCAGCATTGGAGCAGGCACCATAATCCGTGTCAGGGGTGGTGATGGCATCGGAATGGGAATCGAGCCTAGAATGACAGAGGGCTGAAAAAGAGGGACACGCCAGGGGAGGACACAAAGGCGGGAAGTGGGGCCTCAGAAGGAAACACGGGACCCATAAGTGCACAAGACAGGCCTTATACTCACAGAAAAATAGCCCACATTGCATGGAGGAATGCAGAGGGATCTGTACCCAGTGCCAGAAACTCTGGATATGACAACTCTGATAGAGAAGGCTTCAGCACCGCAGAGGCTGGGTTTGGGGAGCCGATAATGGCACCGGTAGACCCAGTGAAGGAGCCAACGGTGAACGTAACTTACCTCTTGATTATGATCTTCGTGATGAATGAGACATTTTCTTCTCAGTCATCTCTAGCAGGGGCCATAAATAACTTGGCCTCCCTTTCTTTAATTACTTCCAGTACCATATTGTGACAATTAGGACAGGTTTTGTAGTTTTGTGGTGGAAACCTAAACACTCTAGGGCCTAGGCAGTCCTCATGAGAATCTTTCATGGACGTTTGTCTCAAGTGTTTCAGAGCTAGAAGCCTGATTTTGTAGGGATGTAACTTAAGCCTAACTCTGCACCGAGATGATTTTTTTTTTATTTCGGAGGTAAAAACCTTTGAGATAAGGTAGTTCAGGATCCGTATTGAAAGGTGTGAAAAAACGGAACTGCTGTTACTGCGCTGGGCATGGTGTTTCACATGCGCAAGTGACGTCACAGAGATGCAATGCCTGCCGTCTGCATAGAGCCAGCACCCCCTGCAGGCACCGAGGAGCTATGGTAACATTTTCAGGATCCAGTCGACGCCAGAAGAGACAGGTTGGAAGATCTGCAGGTAGAAGTATCCGTAAGAATTACATTGTTATTTTACTTGCTCACATATCAATGTACATTTTTTTTAAAAAAAGATAATGTGTTTTCAAAAAGCTTGGCCAGTTTATTTATGTGCTAAACGGGCTCATGTACTTGGTACTTAATAGCTGAATTCGGGTTTTATATAGTCCTGCCAAAAACCAAAATATAATTTGCAGTTAGATCTCCCAAAAACGTGGAATGATCTATGTTCTTTCTACACGTGGGGTGCCAAGCACGAACATTGCAATATTTAATGAAAGCTTCAGGGTGCCAAGAGTAGCACCATATCTTGCTGGAGGAAGACACATTTCAAAGCCCTGTGAGAGCTGGGTGGATGAATTAGTAGAGGAACTCGCTAACCAATTTGGCTTCACATCAAGAAACATCCCCTCTGACCTGCAGCTGGCCTCAAATCAATCTGCAGTGCAAATTATAATCAATTAGAATTAATTTTATATCCGCTCTCTCCTGGCCTCCAAACAATGCACTTGATAAAGTATAAGGAAACAGGCCACATAAGCAAACACAGAAAGCAGATCATTGAGGGGCATAAGGCGGCAAAAGGGGTAAATGACATCAGACTCTAACCAAGGCATTTTTTGAACTTAGGAACCAAGACCCTCCAAGTGGTACAGGAAGGGAGTGATTTAGACTATGGTGACGAGACTGACTTTTTCCTCACGTAAGACTGCTCTATCTTTATCTGCGGCTCAACGCAACAACAAATTAAAAGCAAATATTTTTCAGTGTTACCTACGAGTGCCCACTGCCTAGACCCCCAAATAGGCGGCTGTTAGCACAACAAAATCTTATGGTGGCTATGATATTAACAATATAGTAAGTTCCAAAGCAACAGCTACTGTCAGACGTAGGTTAAACATGACACTACAACTAGTGCTTAATGTGTAAAAGAATAAGCGCAAGGGCCCAAAGCTTTGCTCAGACAACTGCACATGGCACTATCGAAAACGAGGGTGCCTAATACCTGCGGCTGCCCGCGGCCCTCGCAGGGGGCCACCCTAAAAGGGCGGCCCTTTAGTGCCATTTGGGCACTAACCCAACCCCCCTCTAATGCCGGAAGTCAGGGAGGAGTCCCTCCACCCAGCGGCGTATCTAGGGGGGGGCGGTGGGGGCGGACCGCCCCAGGCGGCACTATTTAGGGGCGGCAGCCGCGCAGCACTGCACGGCCGGCGTTATAATTAATTAAAAGGTGCGCATGTCCGCCGGACCCGCGACGGGCCTCTCTGAGCCAGGCCGCTCTTTATTAATTATGGTGCGCGGTGCGCGCCGGGCGCCGCGCGCGCAAGTGTCTCCGCGAGTGCGTGTGGGGCATAGGGTGGGGCTGGTGTCGACTATACACATTGTCATGCGCAGAAGCGCAATTTAAAGTGCGCGTCGGCGTGCCGCGACGAGGCGAGGTTAGACATCCCACCAAGAGTCACTACTGAGAAAGAGACCGACTGTCACCATGCGGCGGCACCGGCCCCGGCCCGGCCATAATTAATTATTACTAGACCCCTGCTGTCTGGCTAGCCAGTCTTGCCCTGTCTTCGGCTGCCTGCTCGCGCCTGCCTCTGAAGCTGCTGCAGGCTGCCCAGGCCTCAGGTGAGCCTGTGTGTTCTTTTTCAGTGTTTATTCCTGTCAGGATTGTGTTATTTGGCAATGGGCTGTTAATAATAAGCTGCAGGCACTGATTAATGCCACTCAGTTACCTCCAATCACGGCGGAAATGTTTCAGGGATCCGCGTGCGTTGACGGGCCCTCTAAGGTGAGTGCCGATCAATTTCAGTGTATTTTGCCACAAAACCTTTTACTGTTTAAAATGCAACCTCGCCAGGATGGGAGGCAGGGACTTAATCATTCAGGTGACTTACCCGGGGATAGGAAGGGCCTTTCTTCTTTACAAGACTCGAATATGGAGCAGGCTCGGTGGCGTCAGCTCTTTGTGCCTGTGTGTTGACCGGCCTTCATTTAACCAGAGCTGTGCAGGTTGCAAAGCTTGCTTTTTGTTTTAACTTGCGCAAAGGCGTATAGAAAACTTTGCACCTTTCTGTCACGATTGAAACCTTTTTCAGGACGAGTCAAAAAAGTTCTGCTTCAGGCGCACTCTTTACAAAGTCGTGTTCTTTCCCCGAATAATACATTATTGAGCATAGAAAGAACTCCTCAGCAAAGGGTGAACTTGCAGAGAGGAATGCAGCGTGCCCTTCCTAGCTTGGCTGGGTTCAGTTAGGCAGTTATCACACAAATTGCGTTTAAAATTATTTGGGAATTTACAATAAAACTTTGCACGGGCAAAAGTGAATAGGGAAACTTCACAGAGCAACAACTTTGATAAAAGTTCACCAGTATAAAGCAAACTTTCCTCACCTCTACATAGACCTCTATTTCATTTCAACCTCACAGCCCTGCACAGGATACGGGCTCATAAACCGGGTCTGGTGGCTTAGTAGACTAATGCATCCATTCACTCTAGGGGCCTGTGTTTGACCTCATAGACACAGGTTCAAATCCTGGCGGGTGCACTCATCCTTCTGAGGTTGATAAAATGAGTATTATTGAGTTGGGTAACAACAAACATCTGTTATTCAGTGCCAACATGCCTGTGTGGGTGAACGTGTGCTTTACAAATAAACATGCAATGTTTTATGAACCGACTGGCATTGCACCCTAAGAACTTCTCTTCTGAGCGGTGCTGTCACTGCCTGTCTTGAGCTAAGGCGGGTTTGCTGAAAAGTGCTGGTCCTGTTCAGATAAACGTTATGTTATATACTGAGTTGTATTATTTACAGCACATATCCAATGATGTTTATATAGGGTTTGCCTTCCAAATATTGGCCTCTTGACACCAGGTTTTATACCATCTCCTGACCTGAGATGGTCCATGGTTGTCTGATTGGTGTGGACCAAAGAGTTACACAGTTTCGAGGCACGGACTAAGACCACACACTTTCCAATCTCTGTGGAAGGAAGAAACTACTACCAGACAATTGTCAGCCAAGTGCAAATAATGGCCTAGAACATAATGGAACGATTTGGAAATAAGGTCTGGTGAATCTAAGTGAAGGAGGTGTAAGGATTTGAACTCAGTCCTTGTGCAACGTCAAGGCAAACAGACCAACACCTGCAGTTTGGAGAATGTAGAGTAGAACTCGTGTAGGACTCTTGTACTTACTCTTACATGCCTGTGTATATTGGCACAAAACAATTACAACTGGAATAAAGTGACCATATCCAGGGAATATGTTTATACAATTCTTACAAATAGAAATGTATTTTGCCCTCTTTCAGTGGCAGCTGGCATCTATTTGGGGGGAATATGTGTGAAAACATTATTTAAAAAAACACTAACGTGACGGCCTCCGCTCCGGACCTCTGCTTCCAGGTACTGTATGCTGCAACTCCCTTGACCAATCCTGGCACTGCTCTCATGCAGCATGAGAGCAGTGCCCTGATTAGAGGGAGCAGCCTCTCTCTGCACACCACACCGCTCTGGAGGCCTGCACTTGCTCTTATTTAGCTGTTCAGACAGCTGAGTTATAGATGTTTAAAGCACGCATGTGTGGTTGGCCATCGCAAGCTGGCCGGCCAAACAGATATGCACACTTTAAACAGTGCAGACAGCCCACACTCCTCCCTGCTGATGTCACTCAGCAGGCCCCGCCCCATCATGAAGTTCTGTTTGGGACGGGAATGAAAAATAAAAGGGTAATGAATTACCATTTTATTTTTCATCTCTGGGGCTTTGGGTGTGATTAAGTGGGGCGACAGAGGAGCCGCCCCTACCCTCTTTGCACTCCTACCAATCAGAGACATCTTAAGGATTTGGGGGGCCCTAGGCCAAGCATATGTTGGGGGCCCCTGTGAGGAACAGTTTTGAATTTATGATCCTATTTCAGCTCTTTCATGCCCTCTTTGGCCAAGCCACTGACAGTGCACAGAGACACTCATCTAAATTCTAAATATGTTTACATCTAATATTCAGGGATAGTGACCTGTGTTTTCAATGTTGTAACACAGAAGCAGCGCACAAATATCACTGCGAATAATCTCTGTGACACCCTCCCATTTCTCATATGAGAGGTCCTGTTTTGATCTAAAAGAAACTATTTTATGGATGTTGCATGAACACACACATTTCTCTATAAAATGTCTGCTATAGACACACATATCACCCGCATTTAAAATAAAGGAAAGTCGTATTTAAAACAATATGTTTAAGAATCATTCAGTGCCATCAAGCCAAGACCCTGCAGAACAGAGGTGGTTCTATCAGGCGCCCCCCTTAAAGGCTGGGGTCCTGGGCCAGAGCCCACTTTTTCCATGCCTTAAAAACGTCTCCTCTACCAATAGGGAGTTGGATGTTTTAGAGCTGATTCATAATGTGGGGTCAGAGTTTGTAAAAGAGTACTCCTGCTGTACTACTTCAAGTGGAGTAACAAAGGCCCCGCAGTGAAGGGGGGGGGGGGGTCCTCGAGCACCAGGGTCCCCCTCAGCATAGTAACCTGGCCTGAGAGCTTCTGAGTGAGTCCTTAGGGGGCCCCTTCATGTTCTTTGCAGGGGGGCTCCCTCGAGTTTCGTTACGCCACTGATCCTGCCATGCGCGTTGTGACACGCACCGGCATCTCTTAGCCTGTTAAGTTCTTCTGCTACCCGTTACCCTTGTTGTACGTTGACTCCTGTGACATGTGGTGTGGAGGGAAAGCTCGCACTTTCATTACGTTATGTTGATTGAATGGCGAACGTGGAACTAACATGGTTGACGATGAGTGAGGGGAGGTTACGTGGTACTCTACTTTTGCTTTTCCCTTATTCAATCCATCTGTGATTTATAACACTACGAATTCATGTCCTGTCCATGGCTCATCGCAGAACCCACAATGCCTGTGCTTTCTCAAACGTATGTGTAGCTGTTCTTGTTCTACTGACCATACCACAATGTATGATAATGTCCATGGCAAAAGGATTTATGTTTACTAAAATCCAATCAAATACATAAAAAAATAAAATAATGATATGGAAAGAGTTAAACAAATCGATAGGGCACACTGTGAAAAAAGGAACTGGGGTTCCAAAACACAAAAAAGGAACTTGTCTGTTTTATCACTGAATCTAAAACACTATCATAGAAAGAAATTTGCTAAATATTTTCATTTGTGTAAGGCTGGAGACTTAAAGTAATAGATTGTCGTTCAGTAACATTACTTGTCACGTAACAGGATACATTGGTCATGTAAACCTTATTTTTAACCCAAAAACCAGGTGTAAAATGCTGTATTAAAAACAAGCACTGTCAAAACCATTAGGTCTCTAGCTGGCTACCAGCTTTTGACTTTGTCAGTGCTGGCCAACCCCTGCCATAGACACCCTGGCTGCTGGAGTACAGGAGGCTGTGTAAGGTATGAGCTAAACGGGTTTCAGAGGGGAAGAAAGGATCTTTAGTGAGTGGCAGAGTGGCAGACAGTTCACAGACAAGTCCTATAAAACGAGCATTTGCAATGCAATAGGTCTCGCATTTACGCGAGTTTGAGCTATTGACATTGCAAATAACAAAGCTTTTTATTTGTGTTTTAGGTTTTAAAACAGAAATAAAAGGCATTGTCATTTACAATGCCAATAGCTTAAACTCGCGTAAATGCAAGACCTATTGCATTGCAAATGCTTATTTATATAATTTCAAAATACTGTAGGGGTTAAGCCCAAAGGACCGGGGCCAGCTAGGCCTATTCAAATTTCAAAACAAAAAACGGAAACCTGGCTCCGTGCTGTCTTAGACTCCTATTACTAATGGAGTAACGAGCAGATGATGTTTCTGTTTTTGTAATTTGTTGTAAGTAATTTTTTATTGTGTGTATGTCCATTTATGTCCATGATTGTAGGTCATTGTGAATTGTTTTACATATGTGTTGTGTTTTGTGTGTTAATTTGACGAAATGGTGTTCTTTTACAGTCATTTAAAAAACGTTTTCCGATCAATCTAAAGACTATTTAATGGTTTATTAAAAATTCACTTCGCACAGATAAAAAAGTAGTCTGTTTGTTACTCCATTAGTAATAGGAGTCTAAGACAGCACAGAGCCAGGTTTCCATTTTGTGTTTTGAATGTTTATATAATTTAGCAGAAACTGAAGCCATTTTGTGTTGAGTCTGAAGCAGAACTAGTTTGGACTCTGGAGCAGAAGAGAACGGTTGCGTATTCACAATAGGCAACAGATTTCATTTAAATACCAATCAATAGCAGTATATTAATGTGCGTTTGCGCTTGTGATGTGTACATATGTATGTGTATAAGTAAAGAGAAAGGGTATTTGGGTATATATCTATGGGCATCTATGTTAGTGGAACAATATATAGATCTATGCTATGACAGTGAAAATTAATGTGGCTAAATTAAATATGCTTCTGGGGAGAATGTATACTAATGCATGTATGCCCTCCCCCCACTCCCATTTTATACCACAGAACAAATGTCAGATTTTATGTTATTGCCATAGAGCAACCCATCTAATGTGGAAAGAACACTCTTCTTCCTCAGAGATTATTTGCTACTATGTCTTTAGAGTATACTATCTCTGCTGATGCTCACAAGGCCTATTCAGTGTGCCTGCATCTCACTGTACAGATTTAATCCACTATCTCCTCTTAAATTTTTATTATAAATGTATTTGTTTATAACTACTAAATAAGTCATGTTATGTACTACCAATTTTGAGTTAGGGAATAGTCCTCATGACACACTTGAGGCTTTGCTTCTTGCTTCTTGTAAATCACTTCCCCTCCTATCCAGAACATTGCTGACAAATAATAGATTACACTTTGCCTATAGATAGATCGATAGTTAGTTAGATAGATGGATATATTGCGTTTAGTCGTTGTTTTCTTTCATGCAATTGAAAAGCTTTCGATCAACTATTAGATAACTAATAGATACAGAAGCTAAAATGAAGCCAGTTAATTGGGGGGACCATGATATTTGGTCATTTAATGTCAGCTGTAGATGATGGATCCCCGAACAGTGTCATGTATGTGCATGTTTGTATTGTGCTGAGGAGATTACCAGGTATTCGTTCACGCAGCTCTCTGATGGATGTCACACGTGGTTTTTCTGAGTCCCCTGATCTATCATGCAATCTGTGTTTTCTCCTTTGTACTGCCGGTCACCGGTGTATTCAACTGTGTAGCCTTGGACCGTGTCATGTATGTGCATATAACTTGCATGATCGAGGTAACTATTAGCGGCGATACTACGTGTCTCTCAGACCTCTTTCAAGTGCCCCCGTCCTTTTTCCCAGCACCCCCCGAACCCCCCCCCCCCCCCCGGGGCGGCAATCTGAGTGATAGCCCCGGGCGCCACAAGCTCTAGCTACGCCTCTGCCTCCACCCCTTTGCCTTCGGCGCACTAGGCGCTTCACTTCCAGCGCGCCGAGGACCTGGGGAGGGTATTTATGCTCCCCCCGGCCATCCTGGCGTCCTCTGTTGCGCCGGGCATGCCCTCGGGTTGTAGATCGTCGCCGTCATTGGTCATGCGAGTGCTGTCGATCAGGGACCCCTTCAAGTAGCGAAGTGAGTCGCCCCCCCTTCCCACACCCCCTGCTCCGGCAATCCACTGCCACCAGCCCGTAGTAATCCATCCTCCTCTTCACCCTCGTTGTGTACGCTGCCCGGCCCCGCCGGTTTGCGGTGCATGTGGCAGGGGGGACGATGTGGGGACTGGCTGTGGGCTGGATAGAAGGTGGTCTTGTCCCTGGCTCTCAATTAGTTCTGCCCAGCGTGATCTGCTGTGGCCTAATGGTCGCAGAGCAATGCTCCCCCGAACCTACTTCTCCCACTCGCTTAGAACTTCGAGGCGAGATGGTTCTCTGGCCTGGTCGGGGTAAAGGGGGGCTGCATACAGTGTGGTGCGCTTGGTCGGGAGGTCGCTTGCTGCGCAAGCCCCACAGTGCGCTATGGTTATGAGGCAGCAAAAGACACACAATTGATGGACGGAATGCAGAACAAATCCATCATGGTTACGAGGCAGTGTGGTGCACTGGTGTGCGATTATGAGGTTCGTAGGCCCGGCTTTGGCTAGTGTTTCTGCCGGAAGGTGGTGTTTGATACACCCGGCCGCTGACCGGGCGGCATTGGGATGGTATCAGAGGCGCAACTACAGCCAAATTTCGAAGGGGGGGGGGGGGGGGGGGGTGGCTGGGGGGGTAGAATCTTTTAAGCCATAGGCAGAGTGGAACTGCAGGGGCTCTTAGAAGGGGTGAAACATCAGCGAGGCCTCATTAACATGCAAATGGTCTTTTAAAGACCTGTGGAGTGCTCGGGTGCGGCTGTGTGTGCCCCGGGAAGCTGTCTCATCCCGGGCGCCACACACGAGGGGGGGGGGCGGGGGAGGGGGGGTGGGCTGATGCCCTTTGAGTCCAATGGGTGTTGCGCGCCTGGATGGTATTAACTTTTTACATGGGTGGTGAAGCACGATGGGCCTACTTGGTTTTTACACAATACACATTTGTTTAAATGCTTGCGAGTGTGCACAGGGTCGAGGGTATCACTCCGGCACATTGTTATAAGGTATGATTACGGCAGACTGTTACGAGGCGCGATGTGCAGTACTCGTTTTACAATCCAGGTAATTGTTCACAGATGAAGCATGATGTGTTGTACTTCTTTTACATGCTACATACTTGATAACAAGCTTCCGAATTTTACAAGGTGTCAATGGTATGACTAGGGCGTATTGTTATGAGTAAGCCTGGGCAAAGCGCTACGCTCACGTAGTTTGCGCTACTTCGCACTACACGAATTGCACGTAGCACAGTGCAAACACGCGTAGCGTAGTGCTGCGTAATGCAGCGGTCATTTTTTGCTTTCTCCCGGTCCTCAACGACAAGTTGGCGACCGCGAGCAAGCAAAATTACATTCCGGCGAGACTGTTTCCTCGTTCGCGATCAGCAACATCAAGTTGGCGATCGCGAGCGTGGAAAACAAACCTCCCGGCGAGTTTCTCAACGCGAGGAGGTCAGGTTTCTCATTGAGAGTGGTCGCGCATGCTCGATACTGCTCGCGATGAGAAACTACCAGTCCGCGTTGAGAAAGCTGCTGCTCGAGTAAAAATCTACTCGAGCAGCAGAAAACTACAGCTCGCACCGTGCAAGATGCCGTTTTCAATGATTGCACAGTGCCGATTGCTTGTCCGCACTGTGCAATCATTGAAAACGACATCTTGCACAGTGCGAACATGTTACTACGCAGTTCGCGAAGTGCTACTCGTAGCTCGCGTAGTGCACTTTTCGTAGCTTCGCGTAGCGCTACTTCGCGAACTACGCCCAGGGTTAGTTATGAGGCACGATGTGCGGTACTCATTTTACACGCAACTTAATTGTCCACATATAAAGCAAGATGTGTTGTACTTCTCTTGCAGGCTACGTACTGGTTAGAAGCTTCCGGATTATTACAAGGTGTAAATTGTATGACTATGGCATATTGTTGCGAGGCGCGATGTGCTGTACTAGTTTTACAGCTACGTAAATGTCACATATGCTTGCGAATTTTCACTATGTTCTTGTATTATTCATGCACAATGGGGGCTGGATAAGGGCTATCTCTGGGCAGCATACTCCGAGCTTTCACGCAGGGCTTCCTGAACCGCTCGGCACAAACGACAATAAACGGAGTGCTAGAGCGAATGACCCCTGGCCGAGGAAGGTAAGAAGATGGACGGGTGACGCGCAGGCTCCAGATAGTAACGAGCGCGCTATGCTGTGTGCCAGAAGGTTATTGTGATAAAGGCTATCTGCAGGCAATAGGTCTCCCGGAGCACGGGCTTGTACCTAGTTCGAAATTCGGCATTCTTGATGGGCGAGCAACAAAGCCCCAACGTGAGGGGTGGCACGAGCATGCAGTGTCCGCGATTCACGGGTCGCGCGGACCCGGAACGGGACAGCTGGCTGCGGTGCCTTGGCGCCGGTTGGGTAAATGTGGTGCCCATAGTGCAAATTAAAGGGCTGTTTTAATTTTGTTGTGTTGCAGGGATGCATTAGCGTGACGGTGGACGGTGTCCGTGGCAACTCTAAGGTGCGGGTAAAACACAGGGGGCAAGATGGCGGCCGCCACGCACGTGGGAGATAAGGGTCGGCTTGCGGCTGGCAATATAAGGACCTACTGGCTGGTGTAAGTGGTCGGGTTCGAGCTGGGTGGCTCCCAGCTCGGATGAAAGAATTTGTCATGCCTGTTCTGATTGCACTACCTATCATGTGTCATGGAGGGTTGAGGCTCTTGCAGGGTTGCCGCGAAAAGGATGACGCGCAGAATGGTTTCAGTGGCCGGGGAGGTATAGACTGCCCAGCCGGGGATCTAACATATGTTAATTCTTTCAGATTGCGTTTATCGAACGTATGACGCTACAGCAAGTGGGTCTCCCGGATCAATTGGACGTGTGTTCGTGGCCCAACAGGCAATCATAAGGTAGATTGGTAAGGGGCAATGGTTTTACGGCCAGGGCTGCTGACATTGAGCGGACCGTGAGCGGGGAACTGGATTCGGACCACAGGATCGGGCGGCTCAGGGATGGGAAACACTGTAGAAACAAGGTATGCTAATATGCAATTTTGAATTAAAGCAAGTAAAGGCCCATAGGCCGGCAAACTGAGTTCCCCGGCTCGCACACATCAGCCATCAAGGAGACTAGAATCCCACCCCCACCAGAGATCATTTCACTAGGATAGGTTGTCAGGATACCAGCAGGACGTAGTAAGTATGGGGGTGAACTCGGGCTGGACACGCACCAGGGCAGAGGGACATGGAGACTCTACGACACAGCAAGGAGGCAGCTTAAGGTGGAGATGGGGTGAGCAGCTACTTATGAATCTTTATCCCCCCCACACCCCCCCATTTTAGGACCTGCATAGAGGCCGCTCGGCTTGAGAGTCCGGAGTAAATGGATAGCCAAGGAACCCCCGCACTCCTGTTTTCTCAAGTCAGTTGTGTGGATGAGTCTCAACCCAGCACGTCGCAGGAGGCGATGTGGGCGAACTTTATGGAGTTGGCAAAAGCCAAAGGAGTCGATTGGGCGAAAGGAATACTCAACTCCAGAGGGCAGGAGGATTCTGGGGTGGTGGCGGACTTACCAAGTGGATCTCAGGCAGGACCAGTGGAAGTGGGACCAGGCAGGCCAAAACGGATTCGCCGGCACACTAACCAGGAATTCCCTGCAGACCCTCCGGCACCGAAGGTCGGGGTAATGACCAATCGTGAAGAAGTAGGGCATGTGGCAGCACCAGCGAGCACACAGGACACTCCTGCTGTCGGCGGTGCGAACATTGACAAGTGGGGTAAGGTTATGGACACCATGTTGAGCCTGATGGCAAACTATCACGCTCGTTTAGATATCCATATGGCACCCCCCCCGCACGCACCCCACGGTTTGGTGCGAGCTGGGCAGCCATCCATTGCCCAGGTCTGGGGAGATCAGGCCAGCAGCGTGAGTGCGCTAAGTGCTCCAGAGGCAGCCGCCAATGATTGGAGCTCGGGGTCCCGCCAGGGGTCTGGGGCGGGGGCAACAGCTGCGCTGGTTCCCAGCGGCGCAGCACCAAGTAGCACCCACCCTGGTTTCAGGGGACAGCAGCTGGCTTCCTCAGCTCCTCAGACAACTCCCACACCTGCGCCCAGTCCTGTGGTTCCCCTCACAGTGGAACCCCGCTGGCTGCCCTGCAGGAGGTCAGCACCCCCATACTCCCTATCGAGCCGGCAAAAATAGCTGCAGCAGCGCCCCTGCCACTTATCACAGTGGCACCACTGGTGTCTGGGCGGTGCTCCTTGGCTTGGGAGGTGCCGTTAGCAGCTAAGGTGGGGATCTGGAAGCGTGAGTTCATAGATATATTCACCCTATTGATGCATGGTTTAGACGGGGTCGATACCAGGAAGATGGGAGTAAGGAGGACAATAAGAAGGTGAGATAAAAGTCATGGCCGGAAAAAACTATTGGAAATTGGGGGGAAGCATTCTCCATCTTAGCAGCTGTAATCATGGAGAAACACTTAGAGCAGGGGCCTGCGCTACACCAGTACTCTCGCACCATAACCAATGAGGCAGAGAAGACCGGTGGGATGGGTTGTTACAATTATGATCGGGATTTTCGGAAGCGCTTACATGGGACCAGAAGGAAATTCAGCTCTGGGTTGAGCACATGGGGAAGTTCGCCCCTGATCAAAAGGAAGGGGTGAGCGAGAGCCAGAAGGGGCAGGAACATTTTAAGGGACAGAAGCAGGCGGGGAAAGTCCCTTTTAGGCAGCCCTTTCGAGGAGGTCAGGGAGGTGGACAAAAACAAGGGGGGAAAAGATTAAATTCAGGCACATGTAGGTTGTACAACTCTAGGTCTTGTTCCTGGGGCAAAGCTTGTAAGTTTGCCCATAGCTGTAGCAAGTGTGGGTCCAATCACCCAGCCACATCTTGTAACAACAAGTGGGAAGGTCTTACAACACCTGCCAGCCGGCAGAGCAGTTAGTCTGCTGGTGGCAGCTAGACCCCCCTGGATCCACCCCCCTGGGACCACCCCCTTCCAGCACACATGGCCCCCCTTGCCCATCCTCCCAGGTGACGTCAGCCGCCAAGGAGCTTAAGGTCAAGTGGCCCTCTCCTATCATCATTTCCAACCTCCTCCCCCTGCTCTGAGATTACCCGAACCCAAAGGACAGACAGCTCATAGCAGAACGCTTTGTGGAGGGCTTTAAAATACCATACCTAGGCCCCCAAGATGACAGGGATGCAGAGAACCTAATGTCAGCCAGAGAGCTACCTGAAGCAGTAAGAGAAAAAGTTCGGAAGGAATCTGCACTGGGCAGGGTTGCAGGCCCCTTTGATCAGCCCCCTTTAAAGAATTTCTTGATCTCCCGCTTGGGTTGGTCCCCAAGAAAGACCCAGGGTCCTTCCGGCTGATCCATCACTTGTCCTATCCTTAAGGTAACTCAGTTAACCATTGGTTTGAGGAGGGGACGTGTTCGCTCTCCTACTGCTCCTTAGATATGGAAGTTGACATGGTTAGGAGAGCAGGCCGTGGGGCATGGCTGGCGAAGGCGGACATTGAGTCGGCATTCCGCCTGCTGCCCGTCCATCCGGGGAGCCAACACCTCCTGGGGTTCAAGTGGGAGGGAAAATTCTTCTTTGACAGATGCATGCCCATGGGTTGCGCTGTGTCGTCCTGTGCCTACTTTGAAGCTTTTAGCTTTTTTCTCCAGTGGGCGCTCACCTGGGCATTTGAAGTGAAGGGTGTGACCCTCTACCTGGAGGACTTTCTGTTTATTGGGGGTGCAGGTTCACAGGATTGTAGCAAGGGGTTGCAGTGTTTTCAAGAACTGGCAGGGCACCTGGGGGTCCCGTTGGCGCCTGGTAAGACGGAAGGTCCGGCAGAGGTTTGCACGTTTTTGGACATCAATCTGGACACGATTAAGGGTGAGTCCAGGCTCCCTGCTGAGAAGGTGCAGGCTCTGCTTTAAGACATTCAGGAGTTACTAGGTAAGGACAAGGCTACTCTGGGTGCCATCCAGTGACTCTTGGGAAAGCTTAATTTTGCAGCTAGAGTGATCCCAGCAGGTAGGGTGTTCGCCAGAAGGTTAGCAAGGGGAACGGCAAAAGTAAGCAAGAAGCATCACCTAGTCCGGCTGGGGAAAGGTTTGAAAGAGGATTTGGCAATGTGGCATGAGTTCCTCGTGCTATTCAATGGTACTGTCATCTGGAGGGCACCCTGGGCGGACAGTGCGGAGCTCTGTCTCCTTACAGATGCATGGGGCAGAGAGGGCTTTGGCACAATAATGGGTACTGAATGGTGTGCACAGAAGTGGCCCAGCGCCTGGCGCAAGCGTAACATCAAGGCAAACAGTACTGTCCCAGAACTTTCCCCATCGTAATTGCTCTGCATTCAGGCCCGAAGCGCTATTAGCCTGAAAGGTTTTATTCTGGTCTGATAACTTGGCGGTAGTGTACGCAATCAGCCAGGTGCCCAGTGGTGCTGTGCTTGCTAAGGAAGCTGGTCAGGGCCTGCTTGCGCTGTAATGTCGAGTTTAGGACGAGGCATATTGAGGGGGTCAAGAATGTGACAGCTGACGCGCTCTCTCTTGTTTTAAGTGGCTCTGTTTCTGGGAGGCCTGGCCGCGAGCGAGAGCGGAGATGACCCCCTTCCCGGCACACTTCTGGTGCATTCTGCAGTGGAGCAGCGATTAAGAGCAATGGGAGATTGCTCTCTGGCACCAGGAACCATGAAGAAATACAGAGCCCACTTGACCACATTTTTTAAAGTTTCAGAGTATCAGGGCAATGTCGCGCTTCCCTTGGAACACCGAGTGCAGGCATTCGTAGTGTGGGCAAAGGAGCAAGGGAGGAGCCATTCCTGGGTATGCGGTAATTTGGCGGCAATAAGCCTTGATGCCACACTGAAGAGAGGTCAGGACCCTACCAAATCCTTTCTAATCAGGGCGGCCCTCAAAGGATGGGCCAGGGAGGAGGTTAGGGTTCCTGACAACAGGGCACCCATTGACTTCCCCACACTCCAGGGCATGTTGGATGTAATTGAGCAGGTCACCTAGTCACAGTTTGAGGCCAGACTCTTCTCTGCAGCATTCTGTGTGGCTTTTTTGGGGCTTTCCAAGTCAGTGAGCTGGTGGCCAGGTCCAAGACAGATAGGTCCTGCAATGCCTTAAGCAGAAAGGACGTTAGCCTGGATGGCACCCTGGCGATTCATATCAGAAAGTCCCAAACGGATCAGACACGGCAGGGAGCCGATGTGGTACTAAGGCCTCTGGGGGATCAGAGATACTGCCCAGTAGGCACGGTAAAGGACTATATGGCGTTGAACCCCAATGTCCCTGGCTACTTCTTGATTCACGCTGACCAGGGGCCCCTGACCAAATTTCAGATAGAATGCATATTGAGGGTTTGCCTGGCAAGTTCGGGTCTGGCCCATCCTGACAAAAAATACTCCAGTCACTCCTTCAGGATCAGGGCAGCCACAGCTGCGTTCAAGGTAGGCATGGAACCAGAGTGTATTAAAAAGGTGGGGCGTTGGGAGTTTCACTGCTACAAGCGCTGCATCCGCCCTTGAAGGCAATTTTGTATATAGTAAATATGGTGTGCAGTGCCTTTTTGATTGTACTAATGACAAATTATGCGTGAACACAATGAACATTAAAAGCAGAGTGTAAAAATGGTGTCCTTTATTTCACCAGGATTCCAAGTATGGGTGATCGGACACTCATTCGTCGCCAGGGTGGCACAGTGGGTTGTGCGCCAGAATTGGATGCGGGGATTTTCACAAACGCGGTTTGTTTGGATGGATTTCCCCGGAATGAGATGGAGCGGCCTCATTAACAGATTGGAACAGAGATGGAGTTCTCCCCAACCTCACTGGCATGGGGAGGAGGCCACTTTTACAAGCCATGAAAGCTGACTTAGGGGAGATCAGAAAATACATGGGTCAATGTGAGCTCTGGTGGCCTGAGATTATCCCCCGCAGAGTGTGGCACGGGGCTAAGTCAGAGGAGGCCGTCGATCATTCCCGAAAGAGAGTGAATAGTTCAATGCGTAAGTTCACAGAACAGAGGGGTCTGGGTTTCATCAGACATGAGATGATTCAAGCTAATGTGAAAGGTTACTTTGATAAAGATGCTGTTCATTTATCACCAGTAGGGATGGATCTCTTACTTTTGGATTTGCAGGAGGTCTTGGGAGATGAGAGGTTGCAGGTGAGAATATAGCTTGTTTTGGTGGGGGGATCTGGCGACGACGGGGGAAGCCTCAAGAGCTGTGGCAGAGTTACAGGGCGATCTGGAAGCAGATGGGTACAGAGGGTACCTCTGTAGGAGCACAATAGGGGTGCCAGAGCTTCATGGCAGGTTCCGGGAAAACCGCGTTGGCGGCCCGTTAGTCCTTCGGGCGGTTGTGGACCTGAACAACCGGGGGAGGATCACCCCATAAGGTAGCACTGATTGGGTTCTCCACAGTGCTTGGCTCATCAGGCGTGCAGAGCAGCATAGGTTGGTTACAGCTGCCTGTCCTTGGATAGCGCACAAGATAACCCACCATATTGCATACTTTTGTATGGAATAAACCTGCAGCAATATTTTCCCAAACAAAAGTTGTGTTGTGTATTTATTTATCATGCATGCTTTGTGGTTGTGTGGGTGGGGTATGTTGCCAGTAATGGCACTATAGGCTGCATTGTCTTTCTCCCACCTCATGCCCCTTTCATCCACTACCAGATGCTCATGGTCCCTTTATCTCAATCTTGCCGGTACTGCTTCATCCCTGCTGTCTCTCTGTCATTGTGAATAACCTGGATTTCATGCTGACAGCAATCTCTCTCTGATTCAGACTAAAACCGGACTTCCAGGACTTGGGGCTATCTAAAGCCCTTGCTGACCCCGGTGTCTATCCTTCCTTGTCCAGAGCACTGGGCGATGCTTAGATCCAACGTCAATGGATATGAGAATAGGAAGTGTTGCAATACAACACGTGGAGCATCAGGAGCGCGACCGCCATCTGTATGCAAAAGGAACTGACATGGTAGCGGCGTAACACAGGCGGTGCGGGTGGTAAATTTAATCCAAGGCCAATGAGTATCTGTGAAATATTGGAGACTGAGGCGGCTCGTCATTTTGCGTTACGCCACTGTGACATATGTCACATTGCCCCACCCAGCTAGCGACTTTCAAATGAACTTGTGATGCAGGACAGTGAACTGGTACTGAGTGGGTCAAAGAGCAGGGAAGCAGGGAGTATTAAGCTTAAGGGCCAACGCTTTGTGCTGATTCAAGTATGTTGGATGGGATACACCACACTAGAGAGAGGACAGCGGAGCAGGCCTGCAGTTGGAACTGCACATTCAGTCACCTGTTTGAAGTGTGGGCTCCTGTGCAGATCGGCCTGTGATGTGATCTTCAAGGACTGTATGAAGGGACTGACCTCTGAAGGAACCCAGATATTGTTCTACTGCGGAGCTACTGCACTTCTCTTAAGGAGAGACAAGATTACATGGGTAAAACTATGAAGAAGATCTGGCACCTCTTCACTTGGCTCAACTGGTACACCTCCATGAGTACTTTAAGCTGTTGTAATGACGTTACTGCGGTCTTATCTTTGGTGCCCAATGAGACTTATTGAGAGTCAAGGACAGGAACAATGCATCACCTCTACCACCCTTTTATTTGGGTACTCATCCATCTCTGCTACGTACAACTGGGGTGGAGCTGCCAATCTATTCAGAAAGAAGGTTGAGTTCTTTACTAAGAAATCCATACAGGGGTTTGTGGGTTCTGTGTATACCCCCAATAGGAGCAAACATTCTTTCTTTTCCATGCTTTTTATAACCCTATTGGAATTTGGTAGGTGCAGGATGGAATTAGCAGGAGCCTGGAATGTGACTATTGATACTGACTTGGGTAAGTTAGGCAGACCTGACCCGAACTTTTCATTGACTGAACCGTTCTAGGACCAAAAGCGCAGACCTCTGATAACTTCTACAACCTGAGAGAAAAACGATACTTTTGTGCGACGTATGCATGGAACTTGTACACACATTGATTTCTTTCTTCGTTACTACGTCCTCTGTACTGCTGAATGTTGTATTGTGCACTATACATGAAGGGGGCTTGTTGGACCGCAACCTGGTTCAGCTGAAGTTAGACCTGAGTGCAGTGACTCTGCCTCTGGCGTAAGAGCACCTACAAGGACAGTTTGCCAGAGGAATAAAAGACTGCACGGTGTCACCTCACAGACTTCCTCTTGGACAATGAGGGTTCTGTTTCCTCTGACCAAACACAATGGCTTCTAGTAAGGTATATGTGAGGGGTCTTATGATGAGAAACTAAGCACTGTGGGAAAAAATGAACGGAGATGATCATGAAGCAGTACTAGAATCGTCGATTAGAGACACGGCTAGAAGATACAATGAAAACGCTGTGCCTATCACTCTTTACATCTCAAGAGCAATATGCTTTGCTCAGACTAGCGAGAAAACTATTTTAACATGGAGAAAAAGCAGGGAGGCTCTCAGCAATCCATCTTAGGCAGAGGGAGGAGAAACCTGCTATTACAGTGTTAGATGCATAATGGATGGTACTGCTAACGCTCCAATCAAACATGCTTGCAGACATACAGTTTTTCGTGGAGCTTTAGGATTCTGCTCATGCTCCCACCTGGGAGTCAGTTTCCTGGACAGTTTAACACTACTATGGGAGATGTGGAGCAGAGGGTATCCTTGAAAGATAGCATTTCAGAGGATGAAATTGAGGAAGCCACCAATGAAGTGTGTACTGGGAAAGCACCGGGTGAAGATGGGTTCTCTAAAGAATAATACAAGATTAAAAAAACAAGACTGCACGTTATACACAATGTTCAAAGAGGAGGAAATCTTGGATCGTCTCTGTTCTGACTGTATTCAAACAATAATTTGACAGATTTTAAAAACCAAACAAGGATCTCCTCCAGTGCTTTAGTTATTGACCACTCTGTATTAAATCCAGACATAAATTTCCTGGCAAAGGTCTGTGCCAACAGGCTTAGCCCATTTATTCTAGTCCTTGTGCATCCCACAAAAGTTGGCTTTCTGACAAACAGATTCTTTGTAGACAATAGGTTGATTTGAGATGATCAAGAAATGAAAATGGATCTTTCCTTACATGCTATGAAGGCATTAACTGGGTGCGTTGGGGCAACCTCTTGAGGACCCTTGAGCAAGCCAGATTGGGTGTAACCTTCCTAACATCAAGTTAGAAAAGTAATAGCAAAAAGTAATTGGGACCACTCAATTAGACAAAAGTAAGATTAAATCAGTGAAAATTTAAAGGAGTTTATTACAAAATCCTAAACTCCAGGAAAACAGGACAATGTCATAAAAGCTTCAATGCAGAGTTATACAATATAGGAAAAACATGAAAAATATTATAAGTCCCAAATTGGCAGCAAAATCAGAAAAGGTCGGACAGCATCTCTAGTTGACAGGAATGTCTTTCGACTCACCATCAAACTCAAGAGGTTTTTAAACATAATTCTAGCAAAACAAATTAGTAAAGCAGCAAACTCAACATAGGATGATCTTAAGTAACAACACTTTGGCAAATAAGAAATATGAAGGTCATTACCTTACCACATAACTCAAATTAGGAATGCATGCAGTATTTTCCACACTACCGCCACCCAGAGATGTTAGAACATCTACACAGCAGACCTACAGCAGAAGGGCCTTTAAAGTTGCAACAGAACACAGAATAGCTCACTGAAAGCTTTGTATTCATATCCATGACATTGGTGCCATCTTTTGGACCTAGCCCTTTATTGCAGGGTTATCCCCAAACCTTTTGCCTTCCTCAGCCTATTTTCTGAGCGTCCTTTTGGTGGCTTTAGGACTCTGGCCACTTTACCACTGCTGATCAGTAATAAAGTGCACATGTTCTCTCCTCTAAACAAGGTATGAGTGGTTTACACGTTTGGAATATTTGATTTACTCATCGGTCCCTTGTACAGTGGTATACCATATACCCAGGGCCTGTAAATTAAATGCTGCAAGTGGGTAGCTGCCTCTGAGAAGATTCATAAACGTTATCTAGAAAGATAGTAGTCCGGGGTTTTAGTTTACTATTGAGGTTAAAACCTGTACAGAACCCGAGCTACCTAGGCTTTCGACTCTGTGACAATATGAGTTGGAAGGGGCACCACCAAAAGGTGTTTCTGACCCATAAGAGGGTTGCAGGGGCCCTGCTCAAAGAACATCGTGCCTCATCCTTAAAACCTATTGGGGCACTACTAGACATTTACAGGGCAAGGGTGGTGAGTGCAGCATTGTATGGCGCGGAATTGTGCATACAGAGAGTCGACATCTTAACCCACCTCGAAAACAACTTCCATAAAGATCTTATGAAGTTACCCCACAGTACCCCTACAATCCCCCTCTTGCTAGATGCAGGTACACGCCCAATTTGCGAGCAAGCTAGGCTACGCCCCCTTTTATTATGGGCCAGGATATGGAACGTCCCTGAACTGAGTAGCTATGCAGATGCCCTAAGCGAACTCTTATCCCTATCAGGCTGGCATAAGGTAACCTGGCTCAGGGAGGTTAAGCGACTTCTTTATGAGTTGGGTTTAGGAGACGCTTGGGTCAACAGAACAACACCTTCAAAACAAATGCTAAAGAAGGCTTATTGGTTTTGGGTGGATAACGAGAGATTGTGCAACCCTAAACATTGTAAATCTGTTGACCAGTTCCTGCTAGTTAAGGAACTCCCCCTTAGAGAACCTTATCTGGTCTTAATCCATAACTCGGGCGACAGAGCATTGTACTTTAAATTTAGGGTGGGTGTACTTCCCTTAGGATTGTTAACTTCCACCTGGAAACCTCCATTTCAAACTATACCTTATTGCCCCTTCTGTGACTCAAGGGTTGAGTCCATAGCTCATCTGTTGTTTGAGTGCCATGCTTATGCTGTGCCTAGGTTGAGATGGTTGAAGCCCCTATGTAGGAGTCTGGGCACAAGATCACATTTGGAAGCCTTACGCATTTTGCGTTCAGATGCCCGTCCCTTTTTTGCCTGCTGTATGGCTAAATTTCTGGGCTGGGCTTGGAGGATAAGAACTGCAAAGAAACAGTTGATACAGTAATGTGCTTCGGCCTGTACTGGCTCTTAAAATTTGGCTACCATTTTACTTTTTTTTTAAATGCCACTATTGATTCTGTAGGCTTTTATACTGTGCTTTGTTAAACTGTTTTTTTTCTATTGATGTAATGTATTGCTTTTATGATATGTTTTTATATCGATTTAAAGCTTCAATCAATCAATAATTGTTTTGTATGTTTTTCTTGTTTCCTGTGTTTGTAATGTACTTTGTAGTGTGATTTGTACGTCATTGAATATCTTTTTTTTTGTGTGATTCCATTGTATGTTGAAATATTTCAAAACGTTTTTGTATGTATCAAAACAAAAATCTTTAAGTTTTTGCTTCTAACCAAGACAAAAAAATTGAAAGTATGAAATTAAATTGCAATTTTGAGCATCATAGCAATTGATTTGTGTGATCTCTGAGAGAAATATGAGCGAATGTTGATCAGTATTGGCATTTCTTGTGGTGTTAATTGGTATATGGCCCGGCCTTACTGATTAAGGACCAAACCCTTTTGTGGTTACTACTGCAAGTGGGCCTGTAGCACAGCTTGTGCCCCCCAAAGAAGTTGCTTTTCAACCTTGTCTGCAGGTCCTGCGTGCGCAGTTAACTGCTACCGTAACATGGCATTTACAACTACTTGCCAAGCCTTAAATTACCCTTTTACTGCACATATGTCACCCCCAAGGGACAGGATGCTGTGTAAGTAAAAGGTAGGACATGTGCCTTTATGTGTGGCATATCATGATAGTAACAAACAGCCTATTTCGTTTCTCACTGCTATGAGGCCTACTTGTCTCATTGGCTAGCATTGGGAATTCCCTTGTATACTTTTAAGTGGTGATTCCTTGTCAGAAAGTAATGGCGTTTGCATGTTTTGTATGTTTAGAATAGTGGTGATATATCCTGCCTACTGGTGTAGTTGGATTTTACATTACTAATTTAGAAATGACACTTTTAGAAAGTGGTAATTTCTCTGTGCTTATGACTCTCTGTGCTTTGCAGCCTGACTCTAATACACGTCTGGGTTAGGTGACAGCTACACATGGTGCTTACTTTCCAGGCGCCCACCACACAGGAAGGGCTGAATGTGACAGGGGACACATCTGCGTTCATCTGCATACTACTTCCTGGGCTAGAAGAGGGAGAGGTGGTTCACGCTTCGAATTTGTATAGGTTGTGCCCTGCCCTTACCCAGAGGGCTGATTAACCCCCTACTGATCGTCTAGAGCCAGAACTGAGTTGAAAAGGATTGTTTCGCACTTCTAAGTGTTACTTTGAAGTCACCCCTTGATCAAAAACGATTTTGAGTAGAAGTACTGGGGCTCTTACCCTGTGTGGACTTGTAACCAGACGTTGCTGGCTTTACAAACCGCACATTGCTAGAGACTGGACTGCCAGGAAGAACCGCTATTTGGACTGTGTGTTAGAGGTATGATTTCATGCACTGGGTATGATTCCAATGCTCCTTCTGGAAGCCCCCGGTACTCCCTGTAACAGCCTTTCAGGGTCTGCTAGCAAGCCAGTGTTGCTGCCGACCACAGACATGAGTCTGCCCTTCTGCTGCTGCGCTAGAGCAGGGAAAAGCAGAACAACAATTTTCTAGTCATGGGGAGGTGTGACCATCTCCCAGACAAGACATAATGTATTGGGCTCAGGTGGGGTTGCAATCCAGCGCCACCAGATTGCTTTGAATGGCACATTTGGTGCCCTCCTTGCATACTCCGGTTTGAGCCAGTTAAGGGAGCCCTTGGCTCCACTCTGGCACAAAACTGGACCAAGGACATGGGAGTGTACTCCGGTCTCTCCAGCCCCTTCTCTGGGAAGAACCCCTGAGTTGTCCTAACCCCTTTCTTAGGGTATAAAAGAGCTTACCTGTGTGTGGGTCCTCAGATGCCTCGTGGGAAAAGACTCAAGCCTGAACCTGCGTCACTCTTTTCTGTCTGGACACTTGGACTTCGCCTGGAACCGATACTGCTTCAAGGAAGACTCCTGCTGCTCCTGGTTTTTCTGTTCTGCAAGTCTTCTTTGTCGTCTGTGTCTGTGCTTCTACCAGGCCCTTCAACAGGCCTGTGGGCATCAAGGACACTCAAAGTAATCTCCCTTGGAGTGATGTAGTCACTCCCCTGCATCTGCAGGCACCACAACAAAGCTGACCGGTCTGCTGTTCCTGATGTTCCATGTACTTCGAAAGGCTCAGTAACACAGGTGGTGGTTCTGCAATTCCCTCAAGGCCTGACCTGTCCTCTCTGCAATTTTGAAGCAAGTTTCCCTCGTTGGAACCGCTGGGAGCGAACCACTGTGCACCGGGTCAACTTGCCGTTGCCAAGGCTTGTTGGCTGTGAACTCCAGAGATCTTCGGGCTGCAAGAAGCTCCAGCCTCCAACATCTCTTCCTGCTAAGATCTTCATCCTCACTGCATCCTCTGCACCGTGGCCTTCATCTTCAGGTGAGCTGCTCGAGGTCCTCTTGCGACTTCTGTGCCTTTGGCCTGTGGTTCCTCTTGAGGGTCTTCTCCTGCTTCAGCAGCCTCCCCAGATTGTTCGGGGCCTCCTCTGACTCTCCTGCTTGTGGTAAGTCCCTTGGACCTTGCTGGTCCCAATGCTGCTCCTTCTTCGCTTTCCACTGCTGATGCAGCTGCCAAGCCTTGTTGGTGCTCGCACC
Organism: Triturus cristatus; assembly: GCF_964204655.1. NCBI lineage: Eukaryota > Metazoa > Chordata > Amphibia > Caudata > Salamandridae > Triturus > Triturus cristatus. Next base: position 743,861,377 of record NC_140589.1, on the reverse strand, counting down.
GGACACCGACACTGGTTATCGACTTACGACTTAAGGCAGCTTGTGCACAGCTCCTGGCCTTCCTCAGCATTGCCTGGTCCTCACAGCTGCAGCAACAAGATCACTGTGACCACTCCTGAATCTTCTGACATCAGTGGGCATTGCTGTTCCTTGCCTCCTGGTCACCTCCGAGTGGCATAGACTCTGTCCCCTCTGCTTGCAGGTTCTTTTCTTCTAGAATCCATGTTGGATTCCACTGGAATCTTGCACAGCGTCATCTTTACTGAAGTCCTCCATTGTGGTCTACAGTGGTTTCCAACGTCGCTCGCACCTATGACCCGGCATCCCTGGTATTGGTATCCTGGTCCCTGGGGTATCCACGGGTGGGGTGCCTCTCCAACCTTCTGTCTTTAATGGGGTTTCTTCAGGGTCCACTGGGTAGGGTCCTTCTTCAAAACTGCAACGCAACTTTCCTGTTGGCTTCTATTAAGTATGTGGCTGTGTTACCACTCTGCACACAGCCTCTGTGGGGTTCCTGGATAATTACAAGGTGCACCCCCAGATCTTGGGGTGTGTCCCCCAGGCACTGACTGTAGTCCTCAGAAGAGGTTTCCAATTTTGTAGACGAAATCGCTATAGGTTTTTGATTTTCAAAAAAACTTTATTGAACATTCAAATTCTTTATCGATGATGAGGATTGCATTTTGTAATCCATTACAAATGTCATATAGATGTGAATGACTGATTTATCGTATGTTCCCAATGCATTTTGGCAATTGTGCCTTCGTCAGGGGAAATCTAGAAATGACAGAGTTATAATGAATACGATATATGAGGATTTGTATTCACCCATGCATTATGGTGTGTAAAAAGGATCGTGATGAACATGATGAAAAAACGCAGTGATATAAGAAAACGCTGTAATTAAATGTTCCCAAGGTGGAAATATTAGTGTAAAATCCATTAGTGATTTAAATGGTGATAAAGGTTTGGTGAAAGACGGCATAAGCTTCGCAGTGTGGTTCTGGGCGTGAATCTTAGGGCGTGATGCTGTAACCGACGATTACGTGATGTTTAATATCCCCGAAACGCTCTATTGAGTGAAAAGCTGGAAGGTTTAGAAAGTTTGGCGTGATTATAGAAGTTATCAACGATTGCGTGATGTTCACAATGCCAAAAGTGCTAATAGGTTATAGAAACAAGTTGAATCGAGTGAAAGGTTTTAAAGACTTCGGCGTGAGTCTGGAAGTTAGTATAGCACTTACCGAGTATAAGATGTGTCCCCGTGTAAAACCAATGGTACGCGGGAGGTTTGTGGTCGGTTACTTGGATGCGGAAGTTAATATCGGGTAACCACGTGACGTGAATGGGAATGTAGAAGATCGAAAAAAGACTCTAGTGGCGTAGGTGATAGTGTGAAAACAGACTAACGTGATATAAACGATGCGTGGTCTATGTAAAATCAATACTTGTAAATGAAAAGTATATAAAGCTAATAAGTATAGCATAATAAATGAGTATGAACAAGGAGAAAAAAATTGAGAAGAAAAATTTGAAAACCACAAAGATAAGAATGGGTAGTGTCACACGTAGGAACAGAAACATCAATAATGAAGGTGTAAATAAAGGTTGACATTTTGATAAATCTGGGAATAGGTCAAGAAGATCATATTAGTCATGAGACTTTAAGCTATTAATACAATTACAGATAACAAGCAAATTCTGTACGGTCATTCATTCCCAGTGGTTTCATTGAGTTTAAAAAATAAATCCAATGATTTTCTCGTTGTAGTAAAAAGTTATGATTGTCCCGTCCTTCTTTTTTGGCAATCGTTTCCAGAATGCAAAATTTCAACTGACTTACGTTGTGTCCGGCTTCCACAAAATGTTGAGCGACAGATGATTTCATCTGTTTAGTTCTTATGTTTGATTTGTGCTCATTGAGTCTAGTTTTAATTTTTCTCTCAGTTTGTCCGATGTAAATCTTGCCACAAGGGCATTTGAGCATATAGACGACGTTAGAGGTGTCGCATGTAGCGGTTGTTTTGATTTTGACTTTGTGCCCTTTCATAGGGTGTGTGATGTATTCGCCTTTTATAATGTTGTTACAATTGTTGCAATTTAGGCATGGAATAGTTCCCTTAAACGTAGGGTGGATAGATGGTAAAATTGGTTGTTTAAGTATTTCCCCAATGTTTTTGTTCCTGGTGTAGACAAAAATTGGTTCATCATCAAAAATGTGGTTGAAGTCCGGTTCCAACTTAAGGAGTTGCCAATGTTTCTTAATGATGCGTTTGTAGTTGGCACTCATGGTGGAATATTTGGAAACTGCTGTTATTTGACTCTTGGCGGGTCTAGTTTGAATTGTGAGGAGTTCATTGCGGCTTTTAGTGGTTGCACGTGTCTTGGTTTCTTGTAGTACCTGGTCAGGGTATCCACGAGACCTGAATCTTTGTATTACGATGTCAAGTTGATTTGTAGCTTTATTGGGATTGGATACTATTCTTTTTACCCTAAGCATTTGAGAGTATGGAAGATGTTGTTTGAGTGGTAAAGGATGAAAATTTTGGTAATGGAGAGTGTTGTTTCTGTCCGTGGTCTTCCTGTATAAGTCAGTGTCAAATCCTGTGGGTGTTTTGGTGATGTTAACGTCCAGGAATGTGATGGTATGTGGATGAATGTTCGAGGTAAACTGTAGACGTTGGTCAATTTGGTTGAGTTTGTCAAGGTGATTTTTAAGGATATGGACTGGACCCTTCCATATGATGAATATGTCATCAATGAATCTTAGATATAATTTCAGATGACTTGCCCATGATTGAACAGTGAGGATATTGTCCTCTTCGAAATGATTCATGAAGATATTGGCATATGCTGGGGCGGCACAATTTCCCATGGATGTACCTGTGAGTTGTTGAAACCATTCATCATTGTATTGAAAATAACTGTGTAGAAGGGTGAATTGCATTAGTTCCATTAATAAAACTTGTAGATTGTGTGAAAGATTAGAATGTACTAATGTTTGTTCAATGGCTTCCAGACCTAGTTGGTGAGGAATGGAGGTGTATAATGAATTGACGTCCACGGTGCATAGGGTAATGTCTTCTTCATCTGTGATGGTAATGTGGTTGAGTTTGATGAGAAAGTCAGTGGTGTCTTTGATGTAGGATCTCATGGTGCTAACACTAGGTTGAAGATGGCGATCCAGGTATTTGCCCACGGGTTCATGTAAACTTCCTCGGGTGGAAACAATTGGTCGACACGGTGGTTCAATGGGGTTTTTGTGAATATTTGGTACCATAAATAAAGTTGGACTTTTTGGATTGAGATGTAAAAGATATTTTTTGACTTTTTCAGAGATGGTGCCATTGTCAACTGCTGTTTGGACTATGACTTGTAAAATCTCCTTATATTGTGTCGTAGGGTTCATTTCCAACTTCAAATATGTGTTTGAATCCTGCAAGTGAGCCAGTACTTGTGAGTTATAATAACTGGTATTGAGAATAACTAGTGCACCTCCTTTATCTGCTTTAGTGCAGATAATGTCTGTTTTTTGTGCGATGTTTTTTAGTATGTTTAATTCCTTGTTCGTGAGGTTGTTGTATTTTGATCTTTTTTTGTTATTGAGTTTGGCTATGTCGTTCTTTACTGCTGATTCAAACAGGTCGAGGCTTTTATGGCTGACTGGTGCCATGAAGGTACTTTTTAGGTGTAGACCCAATAGGGGGTCTTCTTCTTGTTCTTTTGTAGGTTTTAGGACGTTGTCGAAGAAATGGCGTAGTCTAAGTTTTCTCATTAGTTTAAAAAAACTAATGTCAAGTTCAAGAATATTGCTGCCCGAAGTTGGCACGAAGGAAGTACCTTTTTGTAGGGTTTTTAGTTCGATGTCATTAAAGTGATAGTTTGAAATGTTGATGACGAGGTTTTCCGTTAGTTCCCTTTCTTTAGACGGTCCTTCCTGGCCGTGGTTGTACGTGTTTGTGGCTGATCCTTGTCCTTTTCTTTGGTTTTTTCTGCGACTCCTCCGGGGTCGTCTTGGTCTATGTGGCCTACCTCTAAAAAAGAAGAGGAAGAAGGAGTATCTTCGGTGATTAAATTGGTCGTCGATGTTGAGGGTATGTTGGCTGGAGTTACTGTTGGTATTTTGTTTTTAGCCATATGCCTGCTTTGTTGTTGAGTTAGATCACTGTCTGAAGAAGAGGTGTCGGTATTTGTGGTGTAAGCTTTGTTTTGTCTACGTTTAGCGTAGATTTCGGCCCAGGAGTATACCTCTCCCATTTTATAATCGATCGTATCTCTGTGGAACTTGCGGATTTTTCGTTCGTTAACTTCCACTGTGTGTTTGGCCAACTGGTTATTAATGTCCTCAAGTATGTTGTTGAGCTCCTCGGTTGTTAAGGATTTTTCCAGTTCAGTTTTGATGTTATGAATATCCTTAGTGAGTTCTTCCAGGATATTTGACAGTTCTTCTATGATTAAGAGTATCAGGTCTAGAGAGCATTTATTCAAAATCGCGAACCACCTGTCTTTGAATTTCTGTTGATGTTTACATAGCGAGGGTTTTAGTGGTATTCTAAGACCCCTTGGAATTCTTTGGGCCTTATGGTACCTGATCATGGTACTAGCGTGTAAACGTTGGTTTATTTCCTTCTTAGAGAGATATAATAGTTGACGGATGTTCTGTTCTTTCGTGTTACTGCTAGAGAATGTTGTATCCTCGTGTATGAGAGCGTAAATTCTGGAGGCTTCATCTTGTCCAAAAGCGAAAGTTTCCGCTCTTGTTTCGTTAGATGAGAAATTTCTTCAAATTGCATGATTTTTTGTCGGTGTGCTGCGTACTGGTTTCGGAATCAATAATACTGGAAAAAAGGTTATAGTGCGCGCACTTCCAGGAGTTTGTCAAATGTTTTTTTGTAGTTGTGTCGTGCTCCGGGGTATCACTCTCCAAAAGTGAGTGTGGCTATAAACTACAAGGTGCACCCCCAGATCTTGGGGTGTGTCCCCCAGGCACTGACTGTAGTCCTCAGAAGAGGTTTCCAATTTTGTAGACGAAATCGCTATAGGTTTTTGATTTTCAAAAAAACTTTATTGAACATTCAAATTCTTTATCGATGATGAGGATTGCATTTTGTAATCCATTACAAATGTCATATAGATGTTCCACCCGAGGAAGTTTACATGAACCCGTGGGCAAATACCTGGATCGCCATCTTCAACCTAGTGTTAGCATCTTGAGATCCTACATCAAAGACACCACTGACTTTCTCATCAAACTCAACCAAATTACCATCACAGATGAAGACATTACCCTATGCACCGTGGACGTCAATTCATTATACACTTCCATTCCTCACCAACTAGGTCTGGAAGCCATTGAACAAACATTAGTACATTCTAATCTTTCACACAATCTACAAGTTTTTTTAATGGAACTAATGCAATTCACCCTTCTACACAGTTATTTTCAATACAATGATGAATGGTTTCAACAACTCACAGGTAGCTCAATGGGAAATTGTGACGCCCCAGCATATGCCAATATCTTCATGAATCATTTCGAAGAGGACAATATCCTCACTGTTCAATCATGGGCAAGTCATCTGAAATTATATCTAAGATTCATTGATGACATTCATCATATGGAAGGGTCCAGTCCATATCCTTAAAAATCACCTTGACAAACTCAACCAAATTGACCAACGTCTACAGTTTACCTCGAACATTCATCCACATACCAAAACATTCCTGGACGTTAACATCACCAAAACACCCACAGGATTTGACACTGACCTATACAGGAAGACCACGGACAGAAACAACACTCTCCATTACCAAAGTTTTCATCCTTTACCACTCAAACAACATCTTCCATACTCTCAAATGCTTGGGGTAAAAAGAATAGTATCCAATCCCAATAAAGCTACAAATCAACTTAACATCGTAATACAAAGATTCAGGTCTCGTGGATACCCTGACCAGGTACTACAAGAAGCCAAGACACGTGCAACCACTAAAAGCCGCAATGAACTCCTCACAATTCAAACTAGACCCGCCAAGAGTCAAATAACAGCAGTTTCCAAATATTCCACCATGAGTGCCAACTACAAACGCATCATTAAGAAACATTGGCAACTCCTTAAGTTGGAACCGGACTTCAACCACATTTTTGATGATGAACCAATTTTCGCCTACACCAGGAACAAAAACATTGGGGAAATACTTAAACAACCAATTTTACCATCTATACACCCTACGTTTAAGGGAACTATTCCATGCCTAAATTGCAACAATTGTAACAACATTATAAAAGGCGAATACATCACACACCCTATGAAAGGGCACAAAGTCAAAATCAAAACAACCGCTACATGCGACACCTCTAACGTCGTCTATATGCTCAAATGCCCTTGTGGCAAGATTTATATCGGACAAACTGAGAGAAAAATTAAAACTAGACTCAATGAGCACAAATCAAACATAAGAACTAAACAGATGAAATCATCTGTCGCTCAACATTTTGTGGAAGCCGGACACAACGCAAGTCAGTTGAAATTTTGCATTCTGGAAACGATTGCCAAAAAAGAAGGACGGGACAATCATAACTTTTTACTACAACGAGAAAATCATTGGATTTATTCTTTAAACTCAATGAAACCACTGGGAATGAATGACCGTACAGAATTTGCTTGTTATCTGTAATTGTATTAATAGCTTAAAGTCTCATGACTAATAAGATCTTCTTGACCTATTCCCAGATTTATCAATATGTCAACCTTTATTTACACCTTCATTATTGATGTTTCTGTTCCTACGTGTGACACTACCCATTCTTATCTTTGTGGTTTTTAAATTTTTCTTCTCAATTTTTTTCTCCTTGTTCATACTCATTTATTATGCTATACTTATTAGCTTTATATACTTTTCATTTACAAGTATTGATTTTACATAGACCACGCATCGTTTATATCACGTTAGTCTGTTTTCACACTATCACCTACGCCACTAGAGTCTTTTTTCGATCTTCTACATTCCCATTCACGTCACGTGGTTACCCGATATTAACTTCCGCATCCAAGTAACCGACCACAAACCTCCCGCGTACCATTGGTTTTACACGGGGACACATCTTATACTCGGTAAGTGCTATACTAACTTCCAGACTCACGCCGAAGTCTTTAAAACCTTTCACTCGATTCAACTTGTTTCTATAACCTATTAGCACTTTTGGCATTGTGAACATCACGCAATCGTTGATAACTTCTATAATCACGCCAAACTTTCTAAACCTTCCAGCCTTTCACTCAATAGAGCGTTTCGGGCATATTAAACATCACGTAATCGTCGGTTACAGCATCACGCCCTAAGATTCACGCCCAGAACCACACTGCGAAGCTTATACCGTCTTTCACCAAAACTTTATCACCATTTTAATCACTAATGGATTTTACACTAATATTTCCACCTTGGGAACATTTAATTACAGCGTTTTCTTATATCACTGCGTTTTTTCATCATGTTCATCACGATCCTTTTTACACACCACAATGCATGGGTGAATACAAATCCTCATACATCGTATTCATTATAACTCTGTCATTTCTAGATTTCCCCTGACGAAGGCACAATTGCCGAAATGCATTGGGAACATACAATAAATCAGTCATTCACATCTATATGACATTTGTAATGGATTACAAAATGCAATCCTCATCATCGATAAAGAATTTGAATGTTCAATAAAGTTTTTTTGAAAGTCAAAAACCTATAGCGATTTCGTCTACAAAATTGGAAACCTCTTCTGAGGACTACAGTCAGTGCCTGGGGGACACACCCCAAGATCTGGGGGTGCACCTTGTAGTTTATAGCCACACTCACTTTCGGAGAGTGATACCCCGGAGCACGACACAACTACAAAAAAACATTTGACAAACTCCTGGAAGTGCGCGCACTATAACCTTTTTTCCAGTTCCTGGATAATTACCATGAGTGGTTCCTTGTGTCCCTGGCTCTTCTGAGTCTCGTGGTCCAAGTCCTGACTTTGGTCACAGGTCGCATTCAACTTTTTTAGCATATGGTTTGGTCTCCCCCTGGAGACCACTGTGTATTGGGCTTACTTACCTCTTGCAATTGAAAGTATTGTTGTGTATTTCTGTTTATGTCTTCTGTAGGAGATATACCAATCTATTAGTGAGTGTTGTGTAATAAATAAACATTTTTATAAATACATTGTGTGGTTCTTTTTCGTTTAACCTACACTACATGATTAGATCTGGTAAAGCAAGCTGCTTAAACTCCTTCTGGATAAGCCTGAAGGCTGCTCTTCACAGCTACTACTTAGAGAGCTTTCTAAGGTTGTCTAAGATCACTAAAATCACCATAAGGGTTGTCTGGATTAGTGCAAGGTGCTTCACTTAAATACATGTGCACCATATACGAGGCCAGGCTCCTACAGTTCTAATACCCTATCTCTTGATTTTTTGACACCATTTCTTTGGAAGATCTCATAGGATTCGACTGTAGAGCTACATGAGGCTAGGCTTTCCATGGCGTTTTAACATCACTACAACATGGCACTCATTATGGTTATGCCAAGTGATATGGCATTACAGATTAAAGAGGGATATATTGTGCATTTGCTCTAGTTAAGTCCCCCCCCCCCCAACATAGTGTTTAAAATTGATGGATAGGCCATGTGAATGGGCAGTTGTAGATTGAATGAAAATGTGGGTTTACACTTGTGCACTGTCCTGCAGCACTGAGACCAGTTCAGCATGCCGGCCTGGTCATATGATCTGGCTGCGTTCCTCCGCACGCTCCCTCTTTTAAACAAACGGGTGTGACGGCTGCCGCTGTTGGGTTTCCTAGACACCGAGCCCGGCAGTAAGTACAAGGGGCAGACGATGGTGAGGGGTCATTCTTTTCGGTACAGGAATTATGTTATCCTAAGCGCAAGGGCAAACCTTCAAACTAGGAGCTGCTCGGGGCTTATAAGACAGACCGTGAGCATGGTTTTACACTACATGCAAAAGTGCCAGACTCACGCTTTCTACCACTGTGGCTTGAAGTTGTAGATGGTGGAACGTTCTAATGTCCGGCCAACCCTCCATGAAACACTTTTGTGCACAGTGGCACTAATCTGAGCAGACCGGGGGCATATTATGATGGTATATGTCGCTTTCCCACACTGCTTTAGGCACGGTGTACACCAACATATTTGGGTGCATGTGATCGATTACGCTTGCAGTAAATGGTCGTGAAACAGGTGATAGGTATGTGAAGGGGCTGTGGTAGTAGTATTGAAAACCCTATGTATTGTGGTGCAAGCAAATCTATGGACAGGATGTACACAGACATTAGACACGACAGATTGTGGCCGAATGATAACACACACTCACAGATAAATTGTGACCAACTGTGTACAATTTTTTTTATTACAGGCAACTGAGTATTGTTACCTAACACTTGCTACCATCTCCACATGATAACTTTCCCTTGCATTCTGTGGGCAGGGATAATCTAAGAGGTCTGTTTTAATGTATTTGCATTCTCTATGCTGTGCATTGTCCTGCTTATTTATTTTAACAGGTCCAGTGCACTTAAAGGATGGAATGGGGTCCTCGTACCAGAAAGTAAAATGGCAATGAAACATGTCAGCTGTTCTGCTTAAAATGGTCTAAATATGGTATGTGTTTTTTAACCAGGAGTGCAGGCCCAACAAATTAAAGACATTAGCAGCGTGCTTGTTTACGTCTCATTATTAACGATTTGTGCTTGTGAGGAAGAAGTTTCTCCTGCCTTCATGAGGATCCATAGGGAGGTATTGAGATGTGTACCACAAATAATAGAGGTTTTTAGGTTAGACACTCACAACATGCTTCTACACTTGTTTGGGTGTTGGTTCTGCTCTCTATATAGGAAAGTTGCCAATGATGAAAGAGTAAGCTAGTTAGCGAGGACCTGCTTATCGCTCTTTGATGGTTGCTTATGTGAGGCACTTCGTATACACACACTTGTTTCCATATATTTAGGACTCACCACATGGCATAGGACATGTTTTTGGTTTTAATTACACACACAGATACGTACTAGACCTTCTCCCATGCAAAATTAAGAAAAGGGGGCCCTGAAATTATCTTCTGGATATGTGATGCGTATCAAGGGCTTTCTTTGTGTTTTTTCCAAGGAGACTAAAACTGACTCTAAAGAAAAAGATCCTGTGGGAGTCCAGGGCCAACTGGGAGACTTACAATTCCTTGAGCACTTCTTGTATTTCTTGTGTTCCTTCCATCTGGTCTCGGATGAGGAAAGTGATCTAGAGCGGGTTCAAGATGCACCACGACGACTCCTGTGTTCATGGTCCTTGATGGCTTTTGGGGCCATACTGAGGCTGGAGTTGCAGCAATGAGATTTGTGGTCAGAACCCTAGCACAAAAAAGCAAATAGCGTGTGTCCCTCACAGTCCCTACAGGGCTTGAGGCCTGAATGCTTGGGTGGAGACAGAAACTTTCATAGCTCTAGAGGGCGCTGGCCCAATCTTGCACCAGAAGCAAGGCCATGGTGAAGTCATAAAAGCCATAAAGCTCACACCCTGAAGCATCTATATCAGTTCCCAGTCTGCTTTTCCCGTGCCCTAAGAGGGCTATATGAGAGAATAACATTAAGTGGTGGAGTGCAGAGCATCAATCTAAATTGGAACTTTACAGACAGGAGGAGCCAAGATGGCGACCGGAGCAGACGCTTGAGCGCCCGGCTCCGTCGGTCCGTGGCCTCGGACTACTATCCTGATGCCCATCCTCGCTGATTTTCGAGGTGAAACGTGTGCGAAGACGCGCTGACCGTGCTGCCGCTTTCCCGGAGTCTCAGCCCGCCCGGATGCCCGAGTTCTGGGTGCTTTTGTCTTCGGCACTGAAATCCTGCGCCATTACGGCCTTTGCTGGCCCCCTGGAAGCTCCGCAGTTACCGGACCAGCGAGCGCTAACCTGAGCCCCGCGGTCCCGATCTCCCCTCGCACCACGGATCGCTGCCGGATGAGCCCGGAGAGGGACGGCCGGACACCTTCTGCACCCTGTGCCGGCCGGGCTGGAGCTGTGGGGTGGGCCCCGGTGCGGCGTGTCTCCTGCCCCGCTCTGATGACCGCGCTGTGGGATGCTGCTGCCCCCTTCACCTATTGCCTAGCCAGCGGCGAAGGGAACCTGCGAGAAGAGAAGCGACTGTCTGCCGTTCCCGTTGCGGCGTAGACCTGAGGGGAATTGACTCCTTGCCACGACTTCCCCCCCCCCCTCGGCCATTGCAACGTATAGCGGCAAAACATGGCGCTGAGTGCCTGCTCGAGGCTGGGGGGTGCTACTCCGGTCTCGCCCGCTGCCCACTTCGCCCTCCCTCTTACGGACACCAGCTCCACGGTGCCGTCCCGGATTGCTGCCGCTGTGGGGGCCCAGCCTCCGCCGACATGCGGCTCCGTTCTGGCTGCCCTGCGGGACTTCCAACTACAGATGTGCGCTGGCCTGCAAGCGCTGAGTGAGCGGCTTGACCCCATACTGTCGGCTGCGGGTCGTGAGCGCACTGTTTGTCATCTACAGGGCGTGGGTCTCCCGGTGCTTTTGTCCACTTGCGGGGACGCAACGGCGGTGTATGACTGTGCTACACTGATGCCTTCACCTGGCGCTCCCGGCGCTCAGGGTACACCGCTCTACACCTCAACTGCGGACACTTTGTCCCCCTGGTCATGGCTGCCTGCCTCATTGTTGCCTGCCTCGCCGCGTCCGCTGGACCATCCTGTTGAGCGATACCTAACGGCGTCGAGGAACCGTCCGCGGTGGTCCACGGCTTTCTTTTTGTGGAACTCCTGTACCTTAATTGCCAGGTTTGGATTTTATGTGGTGCAAAGAGGGACCTCAACCGATGGTTGGCGGCCATTTCGTGATCCTACTTCACCATCCTTTCACGAGCGGCCATCTTGTCTTTGTCTGCTCGGGACACGGGGCCTTCATGCAGGGGCTGGTTTAATCCCACGCCCGCGATCGGGCCAGGGCTAGACTGACTTCTATTGCCAGGGTTTATGGACGGGCTGGCCTGGGACTGGAACTGTAGGTCTGTTTTGCGCGCACTCATCGCGACTTGTATCCATTCGCTTACACTGTGGTGCCATGGTATCTTCGCATGCCGTTTTTTGGAGTAGTGGGCTCTCAGTGTGTGGGGGCCATGACTGGCTGATGGTTCGGGGCGCTCTGGTGTCCCGTGGGCTCCTCCCCACCTTCTTTTCTGTTTTCTTATTTTCTTTACTCTATTCCCACTTTCTCTCTTCTCTATATTTCGGGTTCATTGGGCGACAGGCACTATGTCGGGGGGGGGGGTAGGCCGTAGCCTCCGCATTGGTGTAGGGTGGGGGGATAATACTCTGTTCTTAATTAGTTCTATGGGCCTTTTTTCTTCTATGTCTCTGCGCTCTACTTTCTTCGATTCGGGGTCCGGGTGTGGGGTGGATCAAGTGGGGGCGGCTCCGGAGGGGTGCGTACTTGCTCATGTGACTATCCTGTTATATTTCGGCACCGCCTCACTGTTTGAGTTTTTTACTTCCATTGTTGTTCTTACTGATGTTGCTGCTCTCCCGTGTGGTGAGGCTATCTTGCGGACTCGAATCTCCTTTGTTCTTATCCTTCATTGACTTTTTTCTTTGATAAAATAATCTAAAAACTTAAAATTAACCTTCACTTCTCCTTCCCCGGGTGTCAAAGATATCTCCAGTATGTGACTCATAACTCGTTGTTAATCCTGACCATTGACGCACGGGGGATGTAATGTGGGTATCAGTGCTTCATTGTATCGTGGCCGGCCTGACGGTTGTAGGCCCGTATTTGTTCTTTTAAGATGCACAAATAAAGGTTTTTAAAAAAAAAAAAAAAAAAAAAATAAATTGGAACTTTAAAAAATGTAGCCTATGATCATCCTTGTGACAGTATGGGAAGGTAAGTGGGATCAGTGATGAATCTGCTGGGAGACAGAGTATCCATTCCCAGTTATACTCGTAGAAGATAGGCAACCTTTTCATATGATGCATACTAATACTAGTAAATTCCTCACATGTAGCATCCAAAGAGGAAACCTCCTAGGTGAAGGGTTAAAGAAAAGATCAGGAAAAAACAAAGCACCAAGCATGCAAAATGGCTATCGTTTCTCACCTCTGAATCCAAATAATAATGTTTGGCGAAGGTGTTTTTTCTGTACATATCTCAGCCACAGGAGCTGCCTGATGAAGTGGAAAACATTGCACTGAATGGGCTCAGATTTCAGCCTGCAGATCTTTCTTGGTAACTGCGTAGAACATCTTCATGCAAAAAATTATACATCCAGATAAAGTCCTCTTTTGGACTGCTTTCTACTTCTTAGTGCCAGTATATCCCACAAAGCACTGGTTTTGGATCTCCTTTCCTTAGTGCGGCCATTAAAGAAACAGACTGCCCTTTGGGGCTTCAGTTAGAATAGCCACTTTTTCTCTTTGGTGGGCAGTGGCGGAAGGTAAAAAGTGGCAACAGTAATTGACTGTCCAAAATGGAAAGGGGTCACAGCAGTTTGGGAAGAAAAGTTGCTTTAGTTCAGAGAACTAAAAAACCCATTAAAAAATACATGTGTCTGGAGGAAGGACACTGTGATTGCAACTCATTAATGAGCCCTGCGGAGATATTAGTCACAATGAACACAGTTTTAAACATAATCTAACTATTCAACGGAACAACGATCCCCCACCAAAGCCATCAACATCCACCCCAGACTTCAATGCTGGCTACTCAACGTACGCTCCGTGGCCAAGCACACCATCGAACTCTGGGACACCATCCCAACCACCTGCCTGACGTAGTGTTCCTCACAGGGACCTGGCTCAGGAACTAATCAGCCCCCATCATTGCCACCTTCACTTCAAAAGGCTACAAAATGATACACAGAGGCTGCCTTGACAGAGCAGGAAGAGAAACAGCCATCATCCACAAGGATACCATCAGACTCTCCACCTGTGTCGTGTCCCCTTCACCTGACATGGAAAACTTCAACTTCCACCTCCAAGCAAACTCCAATACCAATATCAGAGGAACCCTCGCCTAGAAACCCCCAGGAGCTCACCCCCCTTTCTGCAACACCGTTTTCAAAGTCATCGGCCCACTCGCCTTGGAGACCAGACACTACCTTTCTCTGCGACCTCAACGTTCACTTCCTCAGCTACCCTACTAGACTCCATGGACAACCTAGGCCTCAAACAGATCGTCACCAACCCAACACACATCGCCAGACACACCCTCAGCCCCATCTTCACATCCAGCGACATGATCAAGTTCAGCCACACTACCAGCTCCCCTGGACGGACCACAGCATAGTCCATTTCACAATCTCTGGCACCTGACAGCTACCGTCTCTCCACCACCCTCTGCAGTTGGAACACAATCACCCAAACACAATGGACAACTGCCCTCAACACCAACCCCCTCCACACATCCAACAACGTCAATCAAGCAGCCGCCCACCTATCCGACTGGATCACCACTAGCGCTGACAACGTTGCACCCTTCAAAGCCTGCAACAGCAGAAGAGCCAACAAGCACGCCAGCTGGTTCACCCCTGAACTCAAGGCCGAAAAACGCAAATGCAAACCCCTTGCGAGACGATGGCGCACCAGCAGAGACTCAGATGACCACATAGCCTTCAAAACTGCCCTCGAATCCTACCACCACACCACCAGAGACGCAAAGAAAGCAGCCATCACCACCCACCTCAAGTCCACCAACCGCACCAAGGAACTATTCACCATTGTAAGAGGATTTTCCTCCCCAGTCACCGGCGAAACCACCATCTAGCCCTCCAAGTCCCTCTGCAACTTGCTTGCTGAGTTCTTCCACTCCATGATCGCCAACATCTACAAAAACGTAAAACCCAAACAGCCGAAACCATTCCTTCACGCTCCTCCCCCCGACCCCCTGCCACACCGTCAGACTCACCGGACACCCCTTAGTACTGAAGCAACAATCACCATCATGTCCTCTATCCAATCCAGAGCCCCAGCCGACCCCTGCCCACATCCCTTCTTCAATATCAGACACAAAGCAATTGGACTCCCGCTCACCAGTATCATCAATGCAGTGCTGAGCACTACCACA
This sequence comes from Triturus cristatus, assembly GCF_964204655.1. NCBI lineage: Eukaryota > Metazoa > Chordata > Amphibia > Caudata > Salamandridae > Triturus > Triturus cristatus. Next base: position 743,846,255 of record NC_140589.1, on the reverse strand, counting down.
TTCCCGGAAACATGCTTAAGTCAAACCCCTGCTGAAGAAGCCCACTGCCAATCTTGCTGACCTCAAGAACTACTGCCCCATTTGGCTCCTCCCCTTTCCAGCAAAAGTAATGGAGAAAGCAGTCAACTGCCAACTCACAGACTATCTGGAGTCCAACCACCTGCTGGACCTCTCCCAATCTGACTTCCACCCGAACGACAGCACAGAAACTGCCACCGGCGACATCAGAGTCATCCTTGACTGTGGCGAATCAGCAGCCCTGATCCTCCTCGACCTGTCAGCGGCCTTCAACACCTTCTCCCACCATCTCCTCATCCAAAGACTCCACCACATCGGCATCCATGGCAACTCCCTCAAGCTGACACGTCAGGTACATCGTCGGACGAAGTTTTGTCAGTAAGCAGTGGCTCCAGCAACAGCAGCTACCGCAGACGCCAGCAAGGCAGAGGTGGGCAATCAGGATGGCAACAACCATGGTCCCAAGGACCCCAGGGACCCAATATGCTATACCCACCCATGTACCCTCACGTACATCCACAATTTGGCTACGTTTGGACCTCCACCACCGTACATGAACCAGAACCAGCCACAGTCTTTTTTAGGAAGAGGCCGACGAGGACGCAGAAGAAGACGCAGAGGGAACACGGTACACTGGCAAGCCAACCCACAGCAGGGAGCTCAGACAAGGAGCCAAACCAGAGACCAATAACCAGGCCCGAGCACACGCTGAGCCTTGTTACTAACCTCTCTAAACATGTCTTAACATCTACAGAAGTAGCCATCCTAGAAAAAGGACTTGGTTATGCCCCGACAACCAAACTTGACAAGTTTAAACTGCATTGTGAACTAGCAGAGTTCTTTCGTAAACTCAAGCTCAAGGCTTTCTTTGAGAATGCCCCCACACTCACGGATCCAGGAGATCAAGGGGACACCACCCTAAGAGTTAAGTCTTCCTTCATACCTCCACCCAGTTCCACCCCGCCCGAAATTTTGGTATACGAGCAGTGTTCAAAGAAATAGAAGCCCTCAAAGAACCCCACATGTTCCAAAATATAAGCAAGACAGAACGGTTGGCCCTACAATCACTGAAAAACAACCCAGAGATCATTATCAAACCAGCTGATAAGGGGGAGGCACGGTAATACTCAACAAAGATGACTATCACCGAGAATGTGAGCGCCTACTAAATGACACCAAAAACTACGAGTTGCTCACACGTGACCCCACCTCCTCTTTGAAAACTCGCATACAAACTATAGTGGACGATGCAGAACACACTGGCCAGATATCTAAGAATGAGGCCAAATTCCTCACAACCACACAATGCAAAATACCATATTTCTATACTGTTCCTAAAATCCACAAGAACAAAACCCCTCCCCCTGGACGTCCCATCGTCTCAGGCATCGGGTCCCTATTGGAACCCTTGTCACGCTTCTGTGACCATTTCTTACAACCATTGGTCCAGTCCACCAGCACATACCTAAAAGATACCAAAGACCTTCTAGGACTTCTAGCGGACATACACTACGACCCCAATACTTCCTTCTTGGTATCACTTGATGTAGAGAGCTTGTACACGAGCCTCCCACAAGATGATACCCTCAGAGTACTAGAAGAGGCTCTCAATGACTCCGACTGGCAATACCGCACCCCCCCTTCCTTTGTACTAAAATGTGCAACTCTTGCGCTCAAAGAAAACTACTTCGAATACGAAGGGAAGCTCTATCTTCAGAAGTACGGCACTTCGATGGGGAGCGTTTTCGCCCCCAGCATAGCGGGTTTGTATGTATTCAATTTTGAGACCAAACATCTCCTCAATAACAATTTACCACGCATTCCTCAAATCAAATTTTACAAACGATACATTGATGACATCCTTCTGATTTGGGAAGGATCAGAAGAATCGCTGGCCTCCTGTGAATGGATCAACACGTGTGATCCCAACCTCAGGTTCACACACAGCTCAGACAGGCACCAGACCACCTTCCTGGACCTAGACATAAAAGCAGCATCAGGAGGCCTTATGAGCAAGACTCACTTCAAACCTACGGCTCGCAATTCTCTACTACACTTTACCAGTTTTCACCCCCGAGCCCTTCACGAAAACCTACCGTATGGCCAATTCCTTCGTCTCCGCAGAAACTGCAGTGACACTAAGGATTACAAGGTACAGGCAACGGACCTTTGCCACAAGCTGCACCAACGTGGATACCCACCAAACATAACCAAGACAGCCAACAAGAGGGCCAGAAACCAAAATCGCGATGGCTTACTAGAAAACTACATTAAAGAACCTACAAGTCCGCCACTTACATGCGTGACCACCTACAATACGGTGACCAACAAGGTTGCCCAAATTATTAGAAAGAACTGGAGAATCCTGAACACAGGCCATATCAATTGGGAACCTCCCCTCCTGTCAAACAAAAGAGCCAGAACCATTAAGGACACCATAGTATCTACTCGACCTTCTCTCCTTCCCAGACCCGCCAACACGGTTCTAAACGCCTGGGGCCTTCCCAATATCAAACGGCATTTCCCGTGCGGCAACTGCAGTGTCTGCCACATCACCGAGACGACCAAATACCTTAATCTGGAACCTGGTAAAACATGGGAAGTACGCAAGCACACGAACTGCAATACAGAAAATGTTGTGTACCGGATAACTTGCCCATGCAACCTCATCTACATTGGCATGACCACTCGCAAAATAAAAACCAGGATCTGTGAGCACCGCAGCACAATACGCTGCAAGAAAAACACCATGAAAATGACCAATCATTTCTGTCATGACTTGCGTTGCACACCGATATCAACCCTGGACCACAAAGAAAACTACATATCCCAGAACACACCTCCCGATCGCCTCGGAGCACCAGGACCAGCTAGCCTCCTGATTGGAAGGCTATATAGCCCCGCCCTTGCCATGAAACGGGGCTTGACAATCGTTCCAGTTATTCAAGTCCCCCGTTCACGCCAGGCGGACGGTGTTCCCCGCCGGAGGTCGGGCGTGCTTCTATCTCCGCCGAGCCAGAGCTTCAAGACTCGATCCCTGGAAACTGCTGAGCCGTTTGAAGGTAAGACGCCAGGCGGAAGGTGTGTCCCCGCCGGAGGTCGGGTGTCTTCAACGAAACCTCGTCCACGCTCCCTGCAAGACTCGTGTAGGGCTTCTCGCTCGTGCGAGCCCCTCTTCCTTGTCCTTTCCCTACCCGGTCAAAGATTCTCAGTTTGCTAGGTACTTAGGCCAGTGCGTAGGGACTTCCCCGCCTTCTCGTGCTCCCCACGGAACTTCTCAGAAGAATACGGGCGGCGCGTTATCACCGTGAAGAAACAGTGAGAGAAAACGCTTGCCGTAAACTATTTGAACCGTGTGTCCCAAGGGGCCCACCGTTAAGGAACTTGCTTAATTCAGTTAAGGTACGAAAGGGGGGGGGGGGGTTTGGGTCGCTACCTTATGGGTGAGTGATCTGCATCAGATACTTTGTGACGCCTACTCACCCTTTATGTTGTTCTTTACAGTTGGTGCAACAAACGCCCCCTGTGACGAGCCAACCGCGACCTGCCTCATTCCTACATCATCCCGACTCCACCGGATCCCGTATTCCTCCCTCCTTTCCCGGGGGGGCGTCTGTTCACAGAGTAGTGCGAATCTCTCTGGGGCACGACGCTCTTTTGGGATGTAGGGATTCAGCATCCATTAGCATCCACCATCGTTTCTGCTACCTTCAAGCCAGGTTAGTGGCACCACACTGTGTGCTCCTCTACACGGTTACGACAATTTCCTAGAAAAAGGCCACACGACCAATGATCTGAGATGGGTCGTTCCGGAGGCTTAAGACCACAACCTACCCAACATGCAGAGTCGCCTCTTGGAACAAGAACAAAGATGGATATACCGTCTGTCTAGCCACATCATTGGCTTAAACGACAATATCACCTGGAACAGTCTCAGGAGATCCTAACCTCGCTGATTCATTGACTGGCTTGGCCCAAACTGTAGCCACCAAGCATTGATCCCTTTCCGGGTATCTAGTCCTCCACATGCCTGCCAGTACCACCAGCTCCCTCCCTTTCTCCTTTTCTCTATTTTGCCTCATGTCACCTTGGCGCGCTCGCGGGCACTTACTCATCGGCATAAATATACCCATTATTGCTCACTGCCAACCTGGCACCCAAATGCTCGGCGCTGTTTCACCTCCCATTGGCCCGCCGCCACACCAGCGCTGCACAATGTCTCTATTGCGCACGCGCGCATGACTAGTCGCCCCCCCACCTTAACGCATGCACGGTACACTCGCTTCCTCCCAAGCATGCGCGTGTAGCCACCACTCCGGCTCGGCACTTGCGCAGGCTTTACTTTCCAGCCCGCGACCTCCGGCCAGTCAGCACGTACCCCATGGAGCCCATTACTATTTATTCTCCCTCCACCATGGATCCCTCACCATCCGGGACCCGGGAGACCTCAGTAGGTGCCAGGCGGGTGCAGCTCCACGACCAAGTAAGGTGACGCGCGCTCTTCCTCGGTGGATCACATTTGCTTTCCACGTCCCGTTTCTCATGCCATTACCTTTCTCCTCACAGAACCTGTGACTCGAGGAGCGTACTCCTTCCGCATCCTGAGCAGCGATTTCACTCAGCCATAGTGTAATTACTTTTTCTTACTCCCCCCTCCCTAGCACGTCGCACAGGGGTACACCACCCCTTCCTCATACCCAGCACCAATTAAGCAACGCGCACTGCCACTCGGCAAGTTAAACCTGCTAGCGTTCACTGGGTACCTACTGTGACACAGCCCGACCATTTTAGTCAGAGGCCTCACGGTACCACCACCTATTTGCCTGCTGCATTCACCCACCAGGCACCCTACGTGCATAATTTGCACCCTTATCTGTTTTATTGCTTTATTGTATTGCTTGTTTTGTCTTGCTTATCACCACTTTGTCTATAGAGTCTACAGGGGGACCTGCGTCCTCTTAGCATTTGCTAGTGATTTGCCCACGACAAACCCCCTTTAGCAGCATGCCACACAAGCACAGTGTGTGTGTTGCCACAGGTACGACCGTCCGAAAGTGTTTGTTTCCTCACAGCACGTAAGATTGCATTTTATAGTTGCTGCGATACTCAGCACAATATGTCACTGTCATACATGTTTTTGTGTTGTCTTCTTCCTCCCACAGGTCTTTTTTCGCTGCGGTGTCCGCAAATTCGCAGACACCTGGTCCACACACCTTAGCGAGTGTGTAGGTAATTAACCTTTTTAATTTTTTCACCCTTCACGTGGCACCCTTCACTTTGCCACTCACTGCACTCACTGGTCCTGACGAAAGCCCCTGACACCTCGATGAGGGCTGAAACATGTAGACCTACAACACATACAACTATTAGAAACTAATTTCTTTCGTAGTTGCACCACATAATTTTACTTTTAACATATCCTGAGCCGCCAACAATAAATTTCCCACGGCAAGGATTCTCAGAGATATTTTTAAAACTTTCACTACATCACACCCTTGCACCACACCAGCTCCGCTGTAGTCAGGCGTCATAGCACAAGCGGGGGGCATTCGGCCACCCGGTTGGGACCCCAATGATGAAGCATGACACCAACTAGGTTGGTGTGTGAGGGGTCTTTTAACTTACCTAGTGGGTTCCCAAGCACTGTCTGACAGTGATCGTACCAACACCTTTGGGTTCGTCCAACTTTGATAAAACCGAACTCCCTCAAGCTGCCATCCTCTTTTCTCATCGGACACACCCAAAGAACCCGCCTCCCACCATATACCTCCAACCCCAAGATCATCATCTACGGCGTACCCCAGGGCTATTCACTCAGCCCAACACTCTTCAACGTCTACATGACCCCATTGGCCCCATCACTTGCAGCCATGGTCTCAGCACCATCTCCTACGTCGATACCCAGCTAATACTCTCCCACACCAAAGACACCGACTCCACCAGAGCGAGATTCCAGAACGCCATGGCCAACATCATCGACTGGATGAAAGCCTACAGCTCAACACCAACAAAACCGAAGTTCTCCTCTTCAGAAGACCCCCTCACTGTGGGAGGACTCCTTGTGGTCCTCCGCCCTTGCTCGTTCATCCACCCCACCACCCATGTCCGCAACCTCAAATTCATCATCGACAGCAAACTCACCATGAGGCGCCAGGTCAACTATACCGCCACCACCTGCTTCAACACCCTCAGAATGCTCTGGAAAGTCTTCAGATGGATCCCTACCAACACCAGGAAAACGGTCATCCACCCCCTCATCACCAGCCGACTCGACTACGGGAGCGCCCTCTATGCTGGATCCACCACCCACCTACCTACTTAATTTCCTCCAAACCATCCAGAACCCAGCAACAGGAATCATCCTGGACCTGCCCACACAGGAACACATCATCCCCCACCTCCGTAGCCAGCACTGGCTCCCCGTTAAGAAGAGATGCCACTTCAATCTGCTCACCCATGCCTTCAGAGCCTTACACAATGCTGGCCGAGAATAACTGAACAACCGCCTGACCTTCCACCAGCCCTCCAAACACCTGCGGTCTGCCGACCTTGCCCTTCCCACCATCCCACGCATCCATTGTACCCGAACCAGAGGTCATTCCTTCTCCCACCTTGCTGGAACGACCTCCCCATCCACTTCCGAACATCAACATTCATCCTCCAATTCAGGAGAGGATTCAAGACCTGGCTGTTAGAATAGACCCTCATCACGCTAGCACCTGGATAACCCTCAGGGTGATAATCGTGCTCAACAAATCTCTGATTGATTGTTTAAACTATCTAAACTGACAACTGTGATAGGGCTCAAACCAAAAAGGTCAATAGAAATTTCAAATCCAGTTGGGGGACGACAAATGGAGTTGGTGGAAATAAATGTGTCAGGCCCTTCAAAAAGCCCATCCTTATTGGGGATTTGAAAAGGGATAACTGGTCTAGAAGGCAGAGGAAAGCTGACAGGTCTACAATATCTTGGTTGTGCCCTGCTGAGCCAACAAGAGCGCAAATCAAAGGACCTCAGGTAAGTCAGCCCACACAGGATCTATCTAATGCTCTGCACAACAAGTGATAAATGTATTTTACCTTCCAAAGTAGACCCATTTTTGTGTGGGGGGGGTGTCAAGCAGACAGGATCACATTGACATGTGGCAGCTGGGAGGAGCTCAGGTGCCCCTGCTTAATCTCCAGGCATGAAAGTGGTGGCTCTAAAGGGTGGGGTGCAGAACCTGCTCCTCCGACGTGCCACCATGACAGGATGACATAGTAGCACACACATGTAGAGGTGCAGAATGTCTGTGCAACACATTGTTCTCGTCCAGTATGGGGCAAACATGATGCCTTGGGTCCAGTCCTGGCAAATGTTCACCAGAGCCCAGGGAATAAAAGGTATGGAAACAAATGAATAATGAACTGGAAGGTTATACCTCAATAGAAACGCAACTCCCAATGCCCCATGTAGTACATACTGGAGGGTGTAGAACTGTGGACAATTGGTATTGCTGCAAGTATCAAAGAGTTACAGCTTAAGGATGCCTAAAAAGGCCAAAGATGTACTGTACCACCTTTGGAAGGAGACGCCACCTATCAACAGCAAGATGAGGCCGATTCTGACTGTTAGCAATGGTGTTCAGAGACCCTGTCAGATGGAGACTAGGGAGAAGGCATGAGGGGAAGGGTCTGTTGGAAGGATAAGGTTTACCCCCCTCTCCTCATTCTGAAGGAGCCATTGAACCGATCTTATGGCCTTCCAGGCCAGTAGAAAGGAGGATACCTGTCCTTTCATGGACTGCACATTTTCTTTCCATGGAAAACTAAAGAGGCTTTCCAAGTGGTGCAGGAGAAGAGGAGCATGAGGATTTCTGGGTCTGAGAGCCCCTGCTGTTATCTCTTCATAAGGCGCTGGTTCTGTTGCTGGGAAGCCTGTGAGGACTGGTGAACACTAAAGGCCTTTGAGAACCCCAGAATTTGTGAAATTGACAGTAGTCTTTGCCCGTGAATTGAAGATCCTAATATTGGGCCATCACCCTGCCTGCCTCGAACCTCTCTAGTGCAGCATCCGCTTTGTTTGCAAAAAGTCTTTCTCTGTCAAAGGGCATGTCCATTAAAGTTATCTGGACATCCCTGGAGAAACCAGCTGACTGGAGCCAAGCAAGACATCAGATTGCCACAATGGAACCCTTAGCTCTGGCTACAGAATTGGCTGGATCTGGCCATCTCTGATCAAATGGATTAGAGGTAATAACCGCTTTTTGGTAATAATGATGACAAACAGGAAAAAAGACCCCAATGCAAACAGTAGCTGCCATAACTAAACACTGAGTGGACTTTCATGCCATTAATTAAATGAGAAAAATTGCAAGACACAGTCCAAAGTAATAAAAAGAAAATGATGAGTCAATCAATCAATTGATCAAAGAATCTTTATGCGTGTGTGGCCATGAAAGAAAGCGCATTACATTTTTAGAAACTAATAACAAAATGGATATGACCATAAATGTATCAAGATCTTAAAACCATGTATGATAATATACAGTTAGCTAACCGTATCTTAAACCTAGAATGACTCAAAGTTTAAAATTTAAAAACGACACGTACAATAAAAATCGTAAAAACTAACAATTGCAGTAAGCGATACCACATGCTAACCTTCTATTGATTCTCTGCATTCCACTATGGCTTTGAGATACCCTGAAACATATGTCATAGCTGTTCAACAGATGCAAATTGTAGGACGCTTCTCTACATTTACGATGGCCCAGGTTTTTTAAAAGTGGTTTGAGAAAGTGTCTGAACAAATGAATGAAAAATTTACAGAAAAACATACAATGCAACAACGTTTGCTCTGAAGAGCCTTCACAGGGGCATGGCATAGGAACACTCCCCATAGGGCTAGAGTCATCTCAGAAGCACAAGAGCCACCGAATCGTTCCTGCTCTAAAGCGGAAGAGACCTCTCCCAGTGCGTGAGATCTAAAGAGCGATATAGAGCAGGTTTCGCAGATGAAAAAGACCTGTAAAAGGTCAGCACGGATCGTTTCGACAATTTAGCGTTCAGCCTACTTGTCATACAGTAATCAGAGAAAAAGCGCTTAACCCTTGCTTTGCCGTCTTTAATGATATTCTGCGGTGTTGTGAACAAGGCAGACAATCCCAATGCATAAAGAGTTTAGGAAATGTAGTCTAACCATGGGATATTATGTCCCATGACCAAACTCAAACAATCAGACATAATATTTCTGCAATGGACGCCTCTGGGATGGTACAAACTCTGACCCACAGCAATATAGGCGCCAGATTAATCTGGTCAGTTATATGTTGCAAGTGCAACACTGAGTGTATGACGTAACTGGAACTAGACGGTGGTAGATACATGACCCTCCATAGAATGCGATTTTCTTCAGCTTGGAGAGAGGAGGTGTTGGTATAGCCCCATTCACCGGCCCCATATGTGGCGGCTGGGACACACTGGGCATTTTAACATTTAAAAGAGGAAAAGTTGTCCCTTTCCCCGCAGTTATGGGGAGGTTAAGAATAGCACCAGCTGCCCTGGGTGGCCGCCCTACTAAGATTCAGTCGTGAGTTAGTGTGTTGTGTCACGCCCAGGTAACTAAAGTCGTTCATGCTGCTGAGCGACTGGTCCATGATAGAAAGCTTAGAGATTTTGGTTTTACCAGGCCCGAAGGCCATAATGTGAGATTGACCAAAATTGGTAGCCAAATCAAGACTACTCATGAAAGACACAAAGAGGTCCGCAGAGCATTGAGGGTTTGCGCCAGTAGGACCGCATGGTCTGCGAACTGCATTGCGGGTACCTGGATAACAGCAATCTTGGGTGTGTCTACAGGACTCATGATTAGATGAGGACATAGGCTGTTGATATAAATAAGGAAAAGTAACGGGGCTAAAATACAACCTTGACATATCACTCGTTCAAGTGAGAATTCGGGGGTCATCTCTCCGTTGGTGCCCAAGTGCACCCTCGCAGTTAGGTTGGTGTGCAGTGAGTGCAGAAAGTTCACTAAAGACAACTCCAGTGGGATTATGCAAATGTAGCTTTGTGTCCTTTTCTTGACCTGCCCAGGTCAAACCATCTACGCAAAGTGGTCTCTAAGGAGGTCAGAACAGTTTGGTACTATCATCAGTACTAAATACCACTGGACATGGGTATATTACCCTAGCAAATAAGCTGCTTTCAGAGAGCAGAGCACCAAACTGTGTATGAAAGCACCGTTTTACCCAAAACCTCCAGTTTTTCACTCCCGTTCCAGAGGGGCAACTGGGGAGGAGTATGGGCTTTGCTTTATACTTGAGGAGGCCTGCACAAATAGGCTGTCCAGAGATGGAAGGGCAGACAATAAAACTGTATCTCCAGGGGCTGGTCTGTAGCACTTGGTGATCAAGTGATTTACTGCTGGGGATGATGTAAGCTTCCCTCATGCAGAAGTCATCTGGTTCATGAGCATTTCAGAGGTGGCTGCTAAAGGGTACAATAACTCAGTTAAGATGCTGGACAGTAGGCAAGGGAAGTTTAAGGATATCGGTCACCTTTCTCAGCACTGCTTGAAATGTCTCCATCTATGGAGAAGATAGCCCGAAGGAGAAGTCCCTTTCTATCTCCTGGGAAGAATCCAATCCACTGGCATAATGCAAGGGTAAGTAATCCGCTGTATTAGAGAATGGGAGCGGAAGCAGGTTTTCTACCTTGCTACTATTGTCTATATCATGCTGGGCTGGATCAGGCATTGGAATCAGGTCTGAAATTGAGCCAAATGCATTGTATGACAGGAGTACTGGTGGTAATTGTCATATTTTTCCTGCCATTATCTTTCTTCTTCGACAATTCTTTCGGCTTCCTTCCTGGACCTTAGAAGGATTGCTTTGGTTCTAGGAGCCAGATTCTGTGACAGTGGTACCAGAGGTAGATGCCGGCAATGGAGCCCGAGGGAGGTCAACTGGTGGAGATCAAATGGCTACGCACTGGGACACTTCCAGATGGTATTAGAAACATTTCATGAGGAACAGAGGGGATGAACGAAGCAGAGGGAGGATCTGCCAGCGGAAATGTGAAGATGCACCCAAAAGGTCCCATGCAGACAGCAGGCCCTCTAGTGCGGGCTGATGCATGCGTAAACAGTTCCATCATGGCATGCATAGAGAAAGCTGAAGCAGCTCCCTGAACCAGGAACTAAGGGTAGACCTGATATGGTGTTAGGAGCTGAGAGACTGGAACAGCCAATGATGAGGCCTGCATGAGCAGCTCTGCCGTTAGAGGTTCAGCGAGGTGGGGGGAGGGGGGTGAACTTCAGCAGCTCAGACTGCAAGGATGACTATGCAGGGGGCAGTGTGTATTGAGGTGACAGACTGGAAACAACACCTTGGCAAAGAATCTCCATGCCTCCTTTTTTTTCTTTTCTTTGCCTTTTTTCCCCCAAAGCCTTCAACAAAAGAGAGGTTCAGGGGGGAGATCTTGGAGCATGAACAGCAACAAGGCAACACTCATTGCGGATATGGGCCATATCAAGTTTGGCCCTGTGCTCTTTTGTGGCCTTGGAGGTGCATAAGGCTGCACATGTCACCCGGCCTTCAGTCGTGCTTCAACCCTAAGCAGCACAGGCAAACTTTAAGTGGGTCTGAAATGGACATTTGCCCATTACTGTCCCAACAGAGCTTGAAACCTGGTTTGTTAGGGGGAGACATCCCAAGCAATGCGCTTGATTATAAAAAATTCTGCGAGAACATTTGGGGGAAATGCTGACAAGCGAAGGAGAGTTACTGATGCGCATTGAAAAGGCAGGAAAAGGGAATCAACATCAGTGTACCATGGTTGATGCTTTATGGCTCCCTTACAGTCACAATGGTGTCACTTCCGGCACTAAGATGGAGCCAGAGCCCTCTGCCAGCACAGGAGAGCTTTGTAAGTTTACAGAACCATTCTGACGCCCGCATATATTCAAAAGGTGAGGAAAATGTAGGAAAAAGCATCTATCAGAAGTATAATGCTGCATTTCACAAAGTCAGAAATGTAACTCCTCACCTGAAAGCCCATATTACCTCGAATGGACTTTATATCAAGAATGCAGCAAGTTACTCATGAAGCTAACCCTAAAAACAAAACCACAAACAACATCGCCTTAGGGTTAAAGGTTGTGTAATATCACTTCCAGTTATACCACTGAGGGTCGTAGGGCATGCAATTTCACTTCTTCTCTGTACATGATTTTGTGAAATAACACTATTGATTATCGACGCAAAAAAAAGGTTTCTAACCTCGGCAAAATAAACTTTGTATGCCGATATCTTATCAAAGGTTGAACACGGTGGTAAAAAACACATTGTTAAGGGATCAGAATAATGCAGTCATTCTGAAATCTGGCCTGCACATGTAAAAATGTATTATGAATGATTTACTTTGGATGAGAAAAGCTCATTCTTGTCAGCCCGGAGGCTTCTCATCAAGTATCTTGTGAATTGGTATTTAATATATCTGTGTGATAGCCAGCAAATGAACTAATGCAGATAAAACCGTCCGAGACGATGACAGAATATTTAGTGACATCTAATATTCTGGCTGCCTGCTCGGGGTGGTGAACGCGCCAATAAAGTAATAGAATTAATTAGACAAGATTAGAAGAAAAAAATTTAAGGGCCAAATCACATTACATTAAGAGGTAAGCCACTTAAATTTACAGATACCGGAGAGCTTCTCAAACTGCTGATAAGGGCAGCAAGAAAGATACAAGATTACAAAAAAGAAGGTAGCCGGCTTCATGTACACAGATGCAAACTATACACAGATGACCACCAACATGTACCAAATTAAAAAGGGACTCTTCATAGAGCACATTAAACTAGAACCAAGAATGAAAACCCGCCTTCCACCAGTTGCCAAAAAGAACCAGCATTGGCATAGCCAATAGGTCTCGCCTTAGGGATCTAATACGTTTTTAGCCATGCAGCACATTATCCTGGGTGCTACAACGTGTACTGTTCTTTAACTTGGACACTTTGACACTAATAGGCATATTATAGGACTGCATTGTGAAAAATACAAATAATATTACCTTTATCTGTGCTGTCAAGGTAGGGTAACTCAGTTGTGTAATGCTATAGTTGGAGAGATTTGTTTAACTTGTAATTTGGAGGTCAGATTTTGCCAGACTAGCTCGGCCTTACATAGTTGTACGGTTGATAACATGAGTAGAACTATATAAGGTGAAACGACATTGCAATGCATCAAGGACAAAGCCGTAGGATAGTAAGTAGGATGTAAACGACGAGCCCTTCTAAAAAAAAAATCCACATCTAATTAAATGCCATTAATGTTATTACGAAAATAAAACAACAGCTTGAGTAAGCATGTCTGACATCCGCTGTGAATGGCATACCAAACTGCTGACAGATGCGAAGGGCGGCACGCTATGCTAAGCACAGATTTTTAGTTTACGTGTTTTTAAGCCACGCCCTTAATTACATTGGCCATGCCCATTTGAGAGACCTCCCCAGTTTTTTATCCCAATTAAAGTCCTGCATTTACCCAAAGTCAACTCTAACTTGTGTATTTCAAGTTGAAGACCATAAAATTCTTAAAATGTGACGCATAGGCGTCGCCGCTGCTCACACCACTGTCCAATGGAAGAGGGAGTGAGCTGAAAGTGGGCGTATCCAGCCTAGGTTTGAACTGCAGGAGGGCTACAGCGTTATTGATGAAAGGTGATGTCGGAAAATGTCGCGAGTCACCAGGTGAGCGTTAGGCAGCGAGCGCAGCAAGAAAGAACAACTCGCGGAGCAGCAGAAGCTCCAGCTGCCAAAGGAAGAACGCAACAGCGCTCTTTCCCAGTCTATGACATGTGGCCGCTACAGGCTCCACGACCTTCTGGTATTTCAGTGCAACCAGTGCTACATGGTGCTGGGGGACTCTCTGCAAATGTGCGGCCAGGACGAGAAACTTGACTACGTCATCTGTTTGCATAAGTTAGACTGGGCTGGATCAGGGGGAGAAACTTTGTAGAGTGGGGCGTGTCATAGGGATGCTTTGATGCCTAGGCAGAGCAGAGTCAGGTTTGGTAGTAGTGGAGGTGGGCGAGCTAACACATTAGCAAAGGAAGCAGACAGAGCTGAGTTAAGGGGCTGGCTTGGATCTTTGAGCCTGTTCATGATTGGAGCCCTGAAAATATGAGTTATGTAATCATACAACAAACTTCGTAAAATATGATAAAGTGTCTTTAAAGTAAGAAAACAACTAACATGTGGAAGCTTTGACATCAATAGGGCACATTAAAGCTCTGCACTTGAGAAGTACTTTTGTAAAAGTGATAGATTTGTACAACTGGTAGTATGAACTCGCATATTTACAAGTGCGGTCTTTCCGATAATGGGGGAAAAAAAGTTTCATTTTGTAGCAAGAAGCAAATAATAGTTAAATTTGTGAAGTGCTTGTCAGGCATTTTTCTTCGCATACGGATAGTTTAATAACGTTTGATCATTTGAGGAAGAAGAAATAGTGTTAATATTTGCAAGTAGTGGACAGTGTTGCTATTATGTGGAAACTGCTGTGGGAGCACAATAAATAGCATTGGTATTTTGGAGTCATACTCGGGGACCAAGATGGATGCCTGTAGACGCTGAGGGCATGTACAGCGTTTACCTTGCGGGAGCAAGCAGTGGCAGGGGCGATGATTGCAAACATATGGAACCGCTGCTCTCTACCGCAAGGTAAACGCCGTACATGCACGAGGGCTGATTGGAAACAGTGCAAAACATGCACGAGTTTCCACAAAAGCCCGAAGTGATTCCAAGAGGTCACTCCAAAGCAGTGTTTGCGCGTTGTGCAGGCGAGACCTTGTTGAATTAAGCATTCTCAATTAACATGAAAATATAGGTAAAACTATTCGCAAATCATTTAAAATGAGTGACCATCGAGAGCTTGAATGGTAATTTTAAATTCTGAATGAGATGAAATAAGCAAAACTGAAACTTGGAAACTAGGTGTTTTCGTACTCCTGAACCCGGTTTTTCTTGCTTAGTGTTAGCTTTTCCGATGTCTAGTCGAACACTGCTACAAAGCTGTTATCTGTTTCTATCACTTCCGGGACTCAACATCCGAGACCGGTTCATGTGAAGGAGTTAAGGTGTATGTGGGAGGCAGTAATGCGAGCACCGTTTAAGGAGGATGTCATTTTTAAAATTTGATTTATTTTGCAGATTTATAAAGCGCAAACTCAACCTGAAGGTATTGGAGCACTTTACATGAGCACCGATTACGTTACACAAGGACACATTCATTTTTTTTTTGGTAGGCACGTGGAGATTAAGTGATTTGCCCATAACCACAGGATGTGGACGCGACCCCGCGGCACGAACCTTGGTTTCCAGCACCAAAGTCGGCAGCTCTAGCCGTCAGACCACATCAAATTACTACTGGAACACTGGAATGGGCATGCCACCATGTAAATACCAAAAATGGGGCAGAGGGTCGCTACTGGTAGGTATAGGCCTTCTGCTCGAACATGCCGAAATTTCTCTTTATGTATAATATAGATTAATATTCTGACCTCAATGGGTGGAATGCTCTAATAACATTATAGTACTTCTTACTAGAAAAATCTCAATTATTAAATCATTTTTCGCTTGTTAACAGGCAGCACCTCAGGTTGGGGTTTAATGCTGGGGCAGAGGGTAGCTAATGACCTGTAGTGTCTATTGTGGCATGCTATAACGGTGTTGTAGAATTCTTCAGGGCACTGCTTTGTCATTATTCTGCAAAATGCATTGATGAAAACATTAGTTATCGTTGAAAAATGTGACTCTTCCAGACTTTTGCAGAGGGGAACTCGGCGGGTAGAACCGGCACATACATTTATACTCTGCTCAAGAAGTTGCCAGAATAAGGTAACTTGGGGTTTAGGTTTCTTTATTCTGCAAACAGATTCAAGCATTTCATTATGGGAAACAGAGAAAATCAGAGCCTTCAAAAGTATGTACAAGAGAGCGAGGCTCCTACAAACATAGCAATGTTTGAATTTCTTGCTTTAAGGACCACTTTTCGCTGTGAGTCAAGAGTTTCTGGGTAATAGTTACAAATATGACTAGGGCAAGGTATATATTAAACAATAGCATAATTATGCATTAACAAACGTTATACTGTGTCAACTGGGCACGAACTTAGCACACTGAAGTTTCTACAGGTGCTGACCACAGGTGTCCATCTCGCACAAGAAAACTGTGCTCGTTTTATTGTCTTTAGAGGGGCGAAAGGCTGACCTGAACACATTACATATCAAAACTTTGACAGTCATGTTACACATAGATCACTTCATCGCATGTAGTAAGCTATCTTAGTGGCTTACTTGGGCAAATCTATAGGTACTTTACTAATCTCGTAAATAGATATTTGAAATGATTACAGAGGGGGTGTGGACAAGACTGAAAAAATGGTGGTTGTCTGACTCTGAGCTTCTATCTGGTCGCTGCAGACACACCAGATTCCCGCAGCTGAAGCAACACCACAGGCTCCCCGAGGAGGATGAGGCCCAATGAAGAGGCTAGAGGCCCTCTAGGATCTAATGGACTCACAATATGGCTTCACACAGAAGAGATACTGTGGTGACCAGTGACACTCGCTCCACAAGATGGAGGGCAGGCAGACAAGGGCTTGTGAGCCCGGGTTTCCCCACTGACGGACAGGACCCCTCATTATGCTAGGAGGAAAAGCCACCCAATTCTTTGAAGGTAAGTGTCTGGAGAGTTGCAGAGAATGTCCTGGATGGAGTGACTGGGCACGCACCCAATGTGGGGGCTGCGCTGATGACATAAGGAGCTGGCCATCTATGGCCAACTGCTTATAGCGTCTCTAAACAGAAATGGGGTGGGATTCGACCAACTCAATTAAGTTAAAAGACCCTGTATACCAGGCAGCAGCCTGTGCCCCATAGCCCCAGGGCGGTGGTTGGAAGAGGTCAGTAATACCCATCAGGCGGCTCAGGCCCTGGACGATGAGCTGAGAAGAGGTGGTAGACAAACTACGAAGCTATAGGGAAGTGTGGGGGGAGGGCTAAGAGCTAGTGACACACCAGAAATGCAACAGGAGGCGGCATCAGCCCAAACACCAACCCGTATCCACCTAGTGAGGAGGTGAAATCGACCGATGGGCCATTAATTGCACATGGAACGTGCAATACATTCCATGGTGGCTCTGGGGGAGAAAAGAGGAGCTGCAGTGAACCCCTGGGATTCTCTGTTAAGGAGCCTTTTTTTCCAGATGCAGGAAGTTTTCCGAGGAGAGACTATTGTCTTTGGAGAGTGACATCGGGGCTCAAAGTTGAAAAATAAATGCCCTACCCGAGCAGAATCAGGGGAGAAAATGGCTCTGCTTGATTTGTTTCAATCAAGGGGCTCAGTAAGAACTTTGACACCTATAAACCATGGAGCACCCAAGCAAATGTATCTGCATTTTCGAGGGGGAGTAGGCACGGGGTCCCCAAAGCTCAGTCCCCAACCGGACTGAGACTGAGACTTCAGTACCCCATATTAAACAAGGCACGAGAGGCACTAAAAGAACCTTTCCCTACAGGCAGCAACATGGAAGGTTTGAGCAGAGAGAACATTACAAGATGGGCCCTTCAAAGTTTTAGCTAATTTGCTCATAGAGTATAGATGGAACCCTTCAGCCACTCAATGGGCAAAGTTCTGGAGCATTCACTTGTTACCTAAGTCAAGCACATTACCTACATAATAGCGAGCGCCATTCTACCCCTCAATGTAAGCAACAGCCCAACACAAACCTCACTCCCAGAGCATGCATCCTTTTGATGCAGACAGGTGTTCAGACTAGAAAGTTGCATCCTGATGTGTCTACCTAGTTTAGAGAGAAAGCGATGGGACCTGAAACTCGTTGAACCCAGATCTTGTTGTCAGACGTAACAGGTTTACTGACATCTAAGACACTGGGTACAAATCCACCATCTTCGCATGATGAGCCCTAGTTAATACTACCGCGGAGCAGAGAGGGAGCAGCTACCCAGCAGATCTATTAAACTCTTTACTTAAAGACCCTAGAGTGTCTGCCTGATCTGCATTGACAGAGCTCCTACAGTAGCTACACTGTCGCTCTTCAGGAGCTTAATATATGATCTGGTGGTCAGAGTCTACTAATAATCTTATTAACACTCCACTAATAATCTGATAAAGAAATGTTCTTGAACAAAGAGAGGGCCCCATCTCTTACAATGAAGCAAACATACAGCTGTTTTAGAAACAGCCTGCGTAAGCCACACGAAACGCAAACAGTTTAAATCAATCACAGACTGCTTATGCTCAAAAGACTACAATTATCGCAAAGGGTCACCAGTTCCTTCAATTTGAAGATCAATCATATCACAGTATGCCTGTGCTTCCCTAGAAGAAGCCCAATCATTCTTCAAGTTTGATTTGGACTTGGTCTCCCAAACAAACAACCCCCCATCAACCAAATCTGAAATATAAAACCTTAACGCAAGCTGGAAAGAGCTTCAAGACAATGAACAAGCCTCAGACCAAACAAGGGCCAAAGCACTGAAGGAAAAGAAAATGTGCCGTAACATCTGCAGAGGAGCAGCGGATTCAAACTCAACACCTCAAGAAATGTTAGAATGAAAACAATGAGAATATATTCGGGGTCCACAAGAGCCTGGTAATGGGGGAAAAGAGCGGCATAAGAGATGGCAAAGATGCAGAGGATGGACAGGGGAGGTGCCAGGCAGGGCCCTTCAACTTTGACAGCCATGAAAAATACAAAAAAGCTGTAGATGAAGTAATAAACATGAGAAACGAAAGATAATGACATTTACAATCTCCTGCTCAGCTTGGTTATTTGCATTGTTCTAACTTTTGGGATATTTGAGGGGAGAGGGCACAATCCACTACAACCCTCAACTGTATTCAAAACAACATAGGAACAGCTAAACCATACAAACACTAAAAGGGTTTGTGATGCACCTCCCTCTAAGTAAAAAACAAAAGTCCTTACGTTGTATCCCTCCTTCATTTAAACAAAAACAATGAGCCTTGTGCTCTCATGCTGTGCAACACCACTGCCCCCACCATTCCTAAGGGGCGGTTAGAATAACCAACATACACTTTGCCAACTGTAGGTTGCACCCCCCAGTCCCAATGTCCATAAATAAATAACTTTACGAATGTTCGTCCAGTGATGAGAATATTCAAAGTTCTTTATTCTTCTTTCTATTTGAAAAAGGTACACCAAACAGCCAACACGTTTCGTTCTAGAAGAAGAACTTCATCAGGGCGAGTATATAGTTTGCTTTGCAATTTCAGCCCGAAGGGAAAAAGTCATCCGGCTTGTTCCACTACAAACTCCCCAATTAACGTCAACTCCGTTGAGATAAATGCAGGTTGAGACAAAATATGTCTACTAAGCCTATTGAACTGCTTTGTTAGGCAAAAGTCCAACTCCGACGTTGATATAATGAATAAAGGCTGATGTGCCAAAGTGACGCGATCTCGGGCTGCAAAAAGTGAAACTTTTCAAGTACTGAACAGAAAACCCTCAACTGTATGTACACCGGTCACAGAATATTCCAAAATTGCAAGTTACTAGCAAATATGGAACACAATATCTCTGAAGATGATTGTTGGAAATTATCCTTTCTGCAGGGTCCACTCAAACCTTTTGCCTTCTTCCTACCAGTAGGAAGCTGCACTTCTTTTTGCAAATGTCCCCCCTCCCACTTCCTGCCCCCTTTTGAACAACTAGATGGTGGTTTTCGACTCTGACAGTGCACTGAAGCCTGCTAACTAGGCTACTGCAGTATGCAAAAAAGGGCGCAAGCCCTACTGACAACACAACATTGCCTACTCCGTGTGCAATGCACACACACTGTATGTATCATATGTAAGTCGCCTGTACAGCAGGCCTCAAAGGCATAAAGGCAGGGTGCATTATAATACATGTGGGGGATATCTGTATGAGCAGATATGCCCGTGTGATGCCTAGTTCCATTACCGGGGCAGTGCAAGTGATCAGGCAGCCATGTTAAAGGTATGTACTGGGCACTGGCAATTACGAGTTACCCAGCAACATAATGGTTGCAGTGAAAATAATGGTGTTTGGTACACCTCGTCTTAATAAATCTATACATATGAAAGTATCAGATTTATTGTTACATGTACCCAAAGGGCACCTGAGAGGTACCTAGTCTCCTGGAGTACTGTCCCCCTAAACTCACGAGAGAAGGTGATGAGATCCTCTCATATCTACTCTAGAACTGTACCTCGAGTGCCTTCCCCTAATTGGGATGGGTCAGGCAACTCAAGGCTCAAAGAAGAGCTAAATGATGGAAATGCACTTCTTGAGATGCTAGCCAGAAGAGAAGCCCTTGAAGCCAAAATCCTGGCTATAGAACAAGAGAGGGCTGAAATGGGGCTTGCACCCATAAATGGTGGCAGCAACAAAGTAAATAGGGAGAGAGAGGAAACCTTTGATCCTAAAATCCCCAAAGGGGCTGTCCCCAAATATGTTGAGGGTGATGACGTTACCCAATGGTGTACAGCCTTTGAGAGGACTTGTAAGATTAGGAAGTTGCACAAGAGACTTTGGGGCTCTCTACTATGGGAGTTGTTCTCAGGAAGGTGCGGAGACAAACTACTCACAGGAAGATGCTTCGTCCTATGACTTCATGAAGTATATGTTGATCGAGGGCTTTGGACTCACCACTAAGGAGTACAGGATTAAGTTCAGGGAGACTCACAAAAACTTGAGTCAGTCCTGGGTATAATTTGTTGAGTTCTCAGTCAAAACACTAGGAGGCTGGTTGAAAGGCAATCAGGCGCAGGACTATGAAGGGCTTTATAATCTGATTATGAAAGAACACTTTTTGACAAACTGTACCTCGACAAGTTACACCAGCATCTGGTAGATTCATCACTTTCTAGTCCCGGAGAGCTGGCTAAGAAAGATGATGAGTGGATAAGGACAAGGATACACAAAGTCTCAAGGGGTGACTCCAGAAAGGGGTATCAGGTCCACAAAAGTCGAAGGAGGGAGGTGGTAAACACAACAGGGAAACTTTCTCAGTACCCCAGATCCCTAAAAAGGAGGAAAACAAATCCTATCTCCACTCTGACAAGTAGAGGCAGGGTGGCCCTGGGCCTAAAAGGTTTTGGAAAACAGGTTGTGTTTTGACTGTTCAGATCCCATTGGGAGTGACACATCACAACAGGTGATTTACAAAAAGAGAGTTGGTCAGGCGAACAGAAAGTTAAAAAAGGCAGTCAAAAATACTTTCAATGTGCCCACATCAAGACCTTGCTGGGCTAGCTTAAAACAAATAAAAGAATATAGGAAGTCTAGCTTGGAAGTGATCAGTGATTCAGGCACCACACCAGGTAACATATTTGTCGCAGCACCCAGCATGCATCGATTTCATGTAAGGGAGTCTGGCAGTGAGGATGGCATCCATCACTTGGTTAGTAACTCAAATCCATTTAGCTCTCACTCAATCTTCACACATGGAAGTGTAGGTTGTAGATATCAAATGCAGGACACTGCCCTATTGGTGAGACAGGAGGTCCTCTCGAAGTTGAAATCTGTTCGGAAGGCAGATGATTTAGCTCACGACCTTCGGGTACCACACTCTCCTGACCTAGAGACATCAGGAGTGTAAACAAGATCATGATGCCCCCACAGTAGACTTCGAGCAGTGGGTGGCAGAGTCCTGCTTAGCCTTATTGAGCTTATGTCTAAACTTTGATTTTGAGTTATGGAAAGACTTCAACCTAAAAATGGATTTCACACCTAAGAGGTTTCAAGACTGGGAGTGCGACTTGAAGCAGGACCCATGCTTCGACGGCAACCTCCTTTAGAGCTTTGCCTCTTGGTTATGGATCGCCGTCAGGTGCATGAGGGCTCACTCATTGCATAACTTAGAGTTGTGCCAAGAGCCCAATCATCAGAGAGACACCTTGTGCTGGTCCTTGTCCAACACCCAATTCCTGCAGTCTTGGCACAGTTTGATTCTTGTCACTGTTGGTGGGGACATTGTTCTTTAGCACACTTCGAAAACTTCTGCAGCCATAAAAAAAAATTACAAAGTTGGCAGAGGAGCTTTGGATCTACTTCAGCGGAATCAGAGAAAAAAGATGAATGTCAGTCCACGGACAGGTTACGTAACTTAAAGGGTAGTACTGAATCTCAACAGAGCTACATGGCGCCACCTCTGGCACGCGGAAACATTCCTTAAGAATTCTCCAGATCAAGTCAGGGGCCTGGGAATATTCTATAAGTGAGGAACCTGCTTTAGAAGTATCCTTCAGCAATAATTATTATTTTCTAGGTTCTCCTTAATAATACATCTTATGGTACCTTGTTTTGCATGCCAAATAGGATACTTATATCATAGCACTCATACTTAATCTCAAAACCCGATACTAAATAATCCAAGTTCAAGCCTAACAGCAGAGACAAGGCCAGTTTTTCCAAATTTTCATTTGTATCCATTGAAATTTCAGGAGATGTGTGTATGCAATCAGTTCACAGTAATACACTTACTATTTTTAGATCATGGGTTTTCAAAAAGTATCCTTTGAGTGAAGAGGGGTAGCAGCATCAACTTTAGGGGGATCATTACTTAACATTTTGGCTTGTTTTTATATCTGAGTCAATGTGCTGTTTATATGAAATAAGTCAATATCGCTCCTCAAAATAGACTATCTCTAAAGCAATTCTTGCAACTTACGGGAATTGTTATTTATTGTTCTCTTTATAAACATAATTACTTTAGTTTTCCCAGGACTAATCTTTAGGAAGCAGACTTCCCAATAGAAGCTAAACCTACCCAAAATATGCTATAAGCATAGCAAAGTAAATTCAAACAGAAGCAAAAAAATCAATAAAATAAAGACTTTTTAAGGTATCATGCTGCAATTTCGGTGTACAACAGTGATGCTGGTAAACGCTTTTGGTGCATCAGCAACATTCAAATCAAGCAATTTCGGTGTACAACAGTGATGCTGGTAAATGCTTTTGGTGCATCAGCAACATTCAAATCAAGCGATACTGAGGCTAGTGGCAAGCCCTGCCTTAGCTCATTAGGGCCATTATTTTGTTAGCTGAAGCTCCATTTTCTTCTAATTGGATTCTTTTTCAGTTGACTTTCTGCGGTTAATTTATTAACGATAATAAAGATGCAGGAGATGCCCCATTCTGACACTTTGCTACAAAATACATTTCTGTGCACAGGGTCAAATGCTGTGGACAAATCAATATAAGTCAAGTAAACAGGCATTTGTTTATTAAAACCATATTTTTCCATCAGCAGTTTTCAGTAGCAAATAATCACCAATAGTTGAATGTTTATCTTCAAAACCCTCTTTGCACATTTGGGAGTATCCCAACTACGCAGTACCCTAATGTAGGTAATAGATGTTCTATAAACATTTCCCCAGGGATATCCATAAGACTGATCATTCTTTAATTTCCTGGTTGAGACGGCACACTTTTTGTATTTTGGTATCCAGATGTTACTTCTCCACATGTGTGGAACAGAGTAAAGTAAATTTCAGAACTGTGCCCATATTAGGATCAAACACTGATGTCAATAATTCAAACTGCAGGCTCAATATCTATGCAGAAACACAATATGTGACATGAGCCCTAGATGGATTAAATACCTTTATCATGACTTTCACTTCATGTTTAGATGGAGTCCAAAGATTATCATCTCCTCCATAGTACATTAAGGGCCCGATTTAGATCTCAGCGGATGGGTTACTCAGTCACAACGGTGACAGATATCCCGTCAGACGGAATATAAAACCCATAGGATATAATGGGATTTATATTTCGGCCAACGGGATATCCATTACTCCTGTGACGGAGTAACCCGTCCCCCGAGATCTAAATCAGGCCCTAAATCACCATGCTCCCGATTTACAGTTTGGTTCAGTACCTTCTAAATACTGTGAAATTTGTTTGCTGCATTTTCTTTCAGTCGATACATTCCTATTATATTTGTGACCCATACAGTTTCGGTAATTGGTAGTGCTGTTATATATTTAACAGAATACAGAGCATTCCCCATAAGCTCTCATAAGTACCCTCAGTTCTTCATCCGTAAGGCAGTGATGAACAAGTTACTTACCTTCGGTATCTGTAAGAGACATATGTAGTTGTAGATTCGTTTACCTTAGAATTACCCCCAGGTGTCAGACTGTATCCGGAGAATTTTTTTCGTAGCAGTACCCCTACATGTCTGTAGGTGGCATAGGTCGTATCCATGTCTGTTGTTGGCGTCGTGGTCGCCGGGATGACTTCGCGGTGTCTACTTAGACACCGCCCCTGCGCGCTGACATCAATTCTGACACAACTTTCCACGCCAGAAGCGCAGAGCCATGCAAGACACTGACCACTGGTGCACATAACTAGGGCCCTGTAAGGGAGTCCCTATCCTTAGACGTCAGTTCGCAGAACGGGTACGATGGGTGGGGTGGGTGGTAAGAAATCTATAACTACATATGTCTCTTATAGATACATCATTACCGAAGGTAAGTAACTTGTTCATCTGAAAGAGACTGTAGTTATTGATTCCTCACCTTAGAATAGATACCCCAGCAATGCCAACCCCAGTGGTGGGTCTGCGAACTAAGTTAACACCAGGAAATATTGGAGAACCGAGCGGCCGAAAAAGCAATCTCTCCGGAGTTGGCTGTCCCGGCAGTAATGTTTTGTGAACGTGTGCAGGGATGCACACGTGGCTGCCTGGCAGATGTCAAACAGCGGAACTCCACGTCCAAAAGCAGTAGTGGCTGCCGTCGCCCTGGTAGAGTGGGCGAACGGTCTTACCAGAGGTTCCTTTTTTGCCAAAGAATAGCAGATGTTGATGCATAGGACAACCCATCGAGAGATGGTACGTTTGTGCACAGCCCGACCTTTCTTGGCGCCCACATAGCTCATGAAGAGTTGATCATCAACCCGGAAGTCTTTAGTAAAGTCAAGGTAGAAGGACAGCGCACTTTTTGGGTCCAGACTGTGGAGTCTCTCCTCCTCCTTGGAGGGCTGCGGGCGGGAAGAAGGTGGGCAATGTGATGGTCTGACATATGTAGAAAGACGTAACCACTTTGGGAAGAAAAGAGGGCCTACTACGAAGGACCACTTTGTCCGGATGGACAGCAAGAAAGGGAGGTTTGGAAGACAGAGCCTGAAGCTCACTCACCCTGCGAGTACAGGAAATGGCAAGCAGGAAAGCAGTCTTTAAAATAAGAAGACGTAGAGGACAATTATGTAGTGGCTTAAAGTGAGCACACATATGATAAGTAAAGGCAAGATTCAAGTCCCACTGGGGCATTACGAAAGAAGGAGGAGGAAAGAGATGAGTAATGCCCTTCAGAAATCTGTTTACAATAGGGGACTTGAAAAGAGAAGGCTGATCAGGAAGGTGATGAAAGGCCGAAATGGCCGAAAGATAGCCTTTAAGAGTGCCCAGAGCAGGGCCCTGCTGGGCCAAAGAAAGAATGAAGAGGAGGACCTCTAAAAGAGGGGCAGAAAGGGGATCCAGAGCCTTTGCTGTGCACCATGCCACAAATTTGTTCCATCTACAGGCAAATACCGTTTTAATGGAGGGACGCCTGGCTGCCAAGATGACATTACAGACTCGGAAGGAAGGTCTAAAGCTGTCAACTGTCACCGCTCAATCTCCACGCAAGGAGGTGGAGGCTGGACAGTTTTGGTTGGTGGACCGTCCCCTGCTGCTGCGACAGAAGATCCTCCTGAAGAGGCAGTCTGATCGGAGGATCGATGGCCATGCTCAAGAGCTCGGGGTACCAGACTCTTCATGCCGAGTCTGGAGCCACAAGAATTACTTGGGCTCGGTTGCGCTCGATCTTCTTCAGCACTCTAGGTACAAGTGCTACAGGCGGAAAGGCGTACAGGAGGCCGCAATTCCACTTGCGACGAAAGGCGTAGCTGACCGAGTGCTGCCTTGGAAACTCCAAAGCGCAAAACTGCCGACATTGCACGTTCTCTTCAGTGGCGAATAGATCTAACCAAGGCTCTCCCCACTGCTGAAAGAGACCTTGCACCACATCCGAGTGAAGACACCATTCATGACCTATGATGCACTGGTGGCTGAGTTAGTCTGCCCTGGCGTTCAGGGAACTCGCCAGATGTTGAACCACCAGGGCCTGATGTTCCAGCCATGTCCAAAGGCGAAGAGCCTCTTAACATAGGGTCCCCGACCCCACCCAGCCCTGTTTGTTGTAGTACGGCGGTGTTGTCCATGAACACTTGCACTACTTTTCCTTTGACAGAAGGAAGGAATGTCTTCAGTGCAAGACGAATTGCCCGGAGCTCCAGAAAGTTGATGTGGAGCCAGGACTCCGCAAGAGACCAGAGACACCTGATCTCCGCCTCTCCCATGTGGCCGCCCATAACCACTGCTAATGCTGATTGGGGAAGGGAGCGGGATCTGCCGTTGACCCAATCCCGGTTCAAGAGCCACACTGCAACTGACTTGCAGTCCCTTCCGAGATCTGGATGACATCGGAAAGATTGCCGTGATGCTGCGCCCACTGGAACTTCAGGTCCCAGGGCAGAGCCTGCATATGCCTTCTGGCATGATTTACCAGCGGGCTGCAGGAGGCCATAAGGCCCAGCAGCCTCAGGGTCATAATCACCAAAATCCGGGATAGATGCTGAAACCTCGGTATCATAGCCCAAATAGCCCGGACTCGCCGCTCAGGAGGATAAGCCCGAAACTGCGTTGTATCCAGAACTGCTCCGATGAAAAGGAGTTTCTGAGAGGGAATCAGGTGCGACTTCGGCACGTTGACAGTGAACCCCAGCGAATGCAGGAGGTCTGCCCTAGACTGGAGGTTGAAGACGACAGCCTGGGGCAAGCCTGCCTTCAACAGCCAGTCGTCGAGATAGGGGAAGACTGGAACCCCTGATCTGTGCAGATGTGCTGCGACCACCACCATCACTTTTCTGAACACCCGAGGGGTGCTGGTAAGGCGAAAGGGGAGCACGGTAAACTAAAAATGCTTGTGGCCTACCATGAACAGTAGGTAACACCGGTGGTCAGGCATGACAGGGATGTGAAAATAAGCGTCCTGCAAGTCCAACGCTACCATCCAGTCTCCAGGGTAGAGGGCAGACAAGACCTGAGCCAAGGTTAACATTTTGAATTTCTCCTTCTGGAGGAAGCGGTTGACAAACCTGAGGTCTGATGTAGGATGCAAGCCTTTGTCCTTCTTGGGTACCAGGAAGTAGTGGGAGTAGCAACCACTAACTACTTCTGGCACAGGTACTCTTTCGATGGCTCCCTTGGCTAAGAAAGACGTAACTTCCTGGTGGAGAAGGGCCAAGTGATCCTCCGACATGCAATGGAGTGTTGGTGACATGGAGGGAGGGGTGGTCTCTAAGGGGAGGGAGTAGCCCTTTCAGACTATCTGCAAAATCCACCTGTCTGACGTGATGTTGTGCCAGTGGGGGAGGTGATGGCGGATCCTGCCACCTACTGGCAACTGATGGCCCTGAAAAGTCAGACTAGGAAGGTTTGGAGACTGCTGCAGGAAGGGGGCATTGGTGGACTGGCCCGCCCACTGGCCCCCAGGCCCGTGACGCTTGGTCCTTAGCCACGCATAGGCTGGGTAGCTTGTGCAGCCCTGTGGCTCTGGGTGGAACGAGGTGGTGCACCCCTTCCGTAGGCACGAAAGGGGCAAAAGGCAGACTGCATGGGGCGATAAGTTGCTGCGCGGCCAAATGATCGGGCTGTGGCTCTAGGGTCCTTGAAGCACCCAGGCGCGTTGTCCGCCTTGTCACCAAACAGGCGACGGCCATCAAAGGGCATGTCCAAAAGTGTGGATTGGACATCCCCAGAGAAGTCAGACGTTCTCAGCCAGGCGTAGCACCTCAGGGCTACCGATATGGAAACAACTCTACCCAGCGAGTCGGCGGGCGGTATCCAGCCCACACCGGATGGTGAACTTAGCTGCGTCTCGACCCTCAGCAACAGCGCGGGTGAGCACGGCCCGGGCCTTCTCCGGGCACTGGGGCAGCACTTGCGCGACTGTATCCCACACCGTGTGTTTATAACGGCCCAAGAGACATGTGGTGTTCACCGACCGCAGTCCTAATCTGGTAGAAGAAAACATGTTCTTCCCAAGATGGTCCGGCTTCTTGGATACCCTATCTGGGGGAACAGTAGGGAATGCGCCTTTTGAGGATGAGGCTTGGACCACCAAGCTTTCAGGGGTAGGGTGTTGGGAGAGGAAATATTGGTGGCCCGGGACCAGGCGGTGGCGTCGGGCAATCATCCTGTCCACAGGAGCCCCTGTGTCGGGCTTGGACCAAGTGCCCAGAAGGATGTTGGTGAGACCCTCATGAATAGGCAGCAGGGGCTCCGAAGAGGCTGCCACCGGCTGAAGCACCTCAGTCAGGAGGTTAGTCCTGACAGCCACCATAGGAAGCTCGAGGCCCAAGGCCTCAGCTTCCCTATGCAACACCACAGCGTAGGGAGCTCCCTCCACAGTAGCCACGGTAGGGGGAGAAAGCCTACCAAGGTCTGGGGAGGTATCTAGACCACTGGCATCATCCAACTTCTCTCCCCAGTCCGGCTGCTCAAGTTGGTCTGCTAGAGGGTCAACAGACCCCTCCCAGTCCTCCTCACCCTCCTCTGGCTGTCACTCAGGGCAGTATGGAACGTCCGGGATGAACAGCGGTACATAAGTACCCTCCGGCACTGGTAACGATGTCGGTCGACATTGGTCCGGCGCCGTGTTCAAGTCGAGGGTAGGGCTGGGATCGACGCCGGTTGGGGGAGCAACCGACGTCGGGGGCGTCGTCATTGGAGTCGGTGCCAGGGAAGGTACAGTGAGGCCTGGATCCTTGGGGACCCTGCGGTGCTGAGGCTGGAGCCACCGGCATCTAAGGCCCAGGGCCCCCACCTGAGTCCGTGGGGCCCAAAGGCAAGCCTGCGGTGTCTGGCTGACCAAAGATGCTGTGCAGCGCTTTGTAAAATGCCCAAAGCTAGGCAGGGGATGCTCCGGCTCCGAGAAACGGAGGGAAGCGCAGAGCTGTCCCAGGGGGCTCCGAGGAAGGAGCCAGAGAGCAACGACGCTCCAGGTCCCGCGTCAAGTTGGCCGATGGACGGGGAGAAGGCGAAGAGCGACGATGCTTCTTCGCCTTCTTCTTGTATTTTGACTTACCCGAGGAGTGCGAAGGCTTCAAGGACGAATGGTGGTGACTCTGCGACCGGTCCCGCGACCCTCCCCTCGACCGGGACCTTGATCAGCACAGAGCAGACTGCCGAGCCTCCAAAAGCTTTTGGGACCGCTCCTGCACAGACTTGAGGTTCAGGGTCCGAGAGTCGGAGCACGACTTCGGGTTGTGGTCGCACTCCAGGCACCAGAGACACACAAGGTGCGGATCGGTGACCGACAACAAATTGTGACAGGAGTCACAGGGCTTGAAACCGGGCAGACGGCTGGACATCCCTCGCGCACCAGGAGTCGAAGACTCAAAACGATGTCGACAAAAGTCGAAAAAGGTTAGTCAAAAAGTAACTAAGGGGCACACTCTCTCCGTATCTGCGTTGGCTGTCGCGGAAAAAGGGAGAACTGACATTAGTGCGTAGAGGCGGCGTCTAATTAGACACCGCAACGTCATCCCGAGGACCACAACGCCGACGACGGACGTGGATTTGACCGACACCACCTACGGACGAGCAGGGGTACTGCTACGAAAAAAATTCTCCGGATCCAGTCTGACGCCTGGGGGTAATTCTAAGGTAAGGAAACTATAACTACAGTCTCTTTCAGATTAGTTAATACCACTTTGGTTGAGAATAAAATTATTTTTAATGTCTCTCAAAAGTCCCTCCGGTGTTTTTTTAATATCAAAGTCTCTTTCCACAAACACTTATCTAAAGGTAACATGTACACTTTTGTTTAAAAGCTTCGCGTTTTGATGAGCTGCCTATTACAGATGCTTTGTGCTTCTTTAGACGAGTGGCTGATATTACATTTACTTATGTTCAATACATTTCCTCCAACACACTGATCCAGAGAATACATTTTAAGGTAATCACAATTTTCTGTTCACTACCTTCGAAATTGCCAACTTCCATATAACTGATTAATGAAAAAGGTCGGGATGATGCTCCTGACTAATCAATCACTGAGGAAGAAATGTGATTAATGAATGTACTGCAAGCAGGTTCATTACATGTACACATGACCAAGTTGAATCCCTTAAGTAGAATATCTACATTTATTGCTGTACCATCTGCCTTTACTGTTCTCAAAATTTGATGGGAATGGAAAAGAAATACTCACATTTATTTAAAAAGGAATCTTCAGGATTACTAGACAAAGCTCTTTCCTTAAAGTCCTCTGATGACTAAAATCAGAATATCAGTGGATGATTTCTTTATGTCTT
This sequence comes from Triturus cristatus, assembly GCF_964204655.1. NCBI lineage: Eukaryota > Metazoa > Chordata > Amphibia > Caudata > Salamandridae > Triturus > Triturus cristatus. The sequence continues at coordinate 743,815,814 of NC_140589.1, read as the reverse complement.
CCCAAAACATTGCCAACAACATATAATGATCAAATTGACGCTCCGGAGGAATATATAAATTTACCAAAGTAAGTTCGTCAAAAGTATTCGACTCTTATTCTATAGTGTACATAGGTAAAAATCCTTATTACTTTCATTTTCAGAATTTTGTAAATTACGGCCATCTGCCCATCTGCTGGGTGGTCTATTTTACTTCTAGTTGAACGGCTGGAGAGAGAAATAGTTGTCAAACTCAATAGTTGTTGTAGGCCAAGTTTTGTGGTGGGAAATTATAGTGATTTTGTTTCTGGCTAGCTTTTTCTCCAACTCATCTTCTTTGTTATCTTTTCCAGCAATTTTTTAAGAGGCAATGACCTAGTTGTCTGTTTTACGCCCTTCTGGAGATTTCTGGGGTAAATCCAGCAGTGATTCAGTGGCAATTACAGATTTAATGAATTCATTCATCCTTTTGCAGCTCTGAGCTAATATTACACCTCCTCTTTCTGTTTTAGAAACTTTAATCAGTTGAGAGGAGGATTTGGAGGCTTCACTTCACTGGTAATACATCTGTGGGTGCAAGATCATGGGGCTGATTACAGAGGAGTTGTTGATATTTCTTATAGTGCGATCCTACTCCAGGTTCATTGGATTTGCTATTGAGACATCTATCCAATATCTCCTTTTTTATTCAACTGATTTTAGACTATCACCCACCATAATCAATAAGACGAAGACAGTTGACTATTGTCTACTGGTACAGGTGCGTGCACGCTATTTACAAATTAAATAAACTGTGGGCAAAAAGTCTCCAAGGAACAGGGACAAAAAGATTGAGTGAAGAGTGTGTGAAACAAACTATTTAAACTATGTAGATGGAAGTTGACATTGAATTATATGTAGCAAATCTTTCAGTAATGTTAAACCGATTCAGCCATAATCCTTGCATTACTATTTGATTCTTTCAGGAACAGCTGATCTGAAACACCAGTTGAGTACCGCCACTGCCTCCCACTTCCTTTCTCTGGCTATGCCAGATCAGCACCATCCACACCTGCTACTACTGCCAAGTAACCACCCCTGCCTATACCCATTCACTGCAGCTTCCTTATGTTTTCCCACGTCTCCCAGTGTTCTCTCCATCGTGTTATGTCACTACCAGCTCCCCAGCAGAAACAAAGCAGCTGTGACAGAGAAAACAAGATCAGGATAAGGCTAGTGGAGGTGTGACACCTCTTTCTAGACTTGAAATGCCAATCAAACAGCCCCTTCTACTGCTGAGCTATGGAGAGGTTACATAAGGCTCAACTGAGCACTGGGTGGTGAAGGACTGAACACCACTGTGCCATCAACACCCCTCAGTAGCTGATCTTACTCAAAGTGGTTGCATGGATAACAAGGGGCATTTTATGGTCAGCCTGTACAAGCCTGTGAAGAGGCAGCTGTAGCAGTGGCAGGGAATAACACTAGTGCATAGCGAGCAGTAACACAGGGCCCTGGCAAAAACAGGCATGTGTGTCCCCCAGCTCAGCCTCCCATCGGTTTTTAAGAGCCTCGAAAGGATCTGGCCGGTCGTTTATCAGCTTTCTGTATGTTAGGGAGGTCGCCCTCTGTGTCAGGTGTTCTGTGAGGAGCCGATCCTCCAGCGGCGACGACTCCGGAAGTCGAGTCCCCGGCGGGACCGCCGCCTGGAGTGCGTGACGGATTTGCATGTACCTGAACCCCTCAGTGGCAGCCAGGTCAAAATCTGCTTGTAGTTGTGTAAATGTGACCATTTCTCCCTTCTTCCAAAGGTCACCCACCCTGGAGATGCCAATGAGGTCCCATTGATGGAACCCCTTAGTGGTACGTAGCACCCCCAACTGTTTTGCCTCCCACAATGGCGTAGCTTGGGTGATTTGCCCAGCCCAGCCCAGAGCCCGCTGCGCCGCAAACCATAGCTGGAGGGTGTGTGTCGTGGGGCCTGGAGGGCACCGGCCCCTTTTATGGTTGTAGAGCGCCCCCATGACCCCCTCAGCCCCCAGCAGGTGCCGATCCATACGATATGCCGGGTCGTCCCCTGACACATGCAACCACTGGCTTATCACCGTGAGCTGCGCTGCCCAATAGTACAGTCGTATGTCTGGGAGGGCTATCCCACCGTCGTACCACCCCCTGGTGAGCTTGTGGAGTGCTCTCCACGGCGTCCTGTCCTCCCAGAGTAGGCTGGTGACTTCTGCATTGACGGCGGCGAAGTATGTTGGGGGCACCGGGAAGGGGGTATTCTGAAGTATATACACAAATCTAGGGAGAGCCATCATTTTGAAGAGGGCGGCCCTTCCCAGCAACGTCAAGGGCAAGGAGCGCCAATGTTTGACATCGCTTCGAAACCGAAGCAGAGGCTGCGTCAGATTTTCAGCTATAAAGCGGTCCCTATCAGCTGTCACATAGATTCCCAGGTATTTGAACCCGTCCGTCACCACCCGAATCGCACAATCCCGCGGGAGCCTAGGCGGAGAGCCGCGGAGCATGTAGACAATGGACTTTTCCCAGTTAATCTCGTAGCCCGAGACCCTCCCGTAAGACGCACAGATATCCAGGAGACAAACGATCGAGCGGGCTGGGGAGGCTAAGTACAACAGGATGTCGTCAGCGTAGAGGGAAATGCGATCCTCCCACCCCATTGTCCACCTTAGTCCCCGGATCACCGGGTCCTGCCGCAGCCACGCCGCCAGCGGCTCCAGAGCCAAAGCAAAAAGGAGCGGGGAAAGAGGGCATCCCTGTCGCGTCCCCCGCCCCAACGGGAAGGGGTCTGAAATATGGCCATTAACCACCACCTGTGCCAGCGGCTCGGTATACAGAAGCTGAATCCAAGCGCACATCTTGGGGCCGAATCCTACGTGGCGAAGGACAGCGAAGAGGAACGGCCATTCCACCCGGTCAAACGCCATTCGTGCATCCAGCGAGAGGATGGCTGCGTCCTCATTGTAGGTGATTTTAATACAAAACAGGATGGTAGGGGAGGGGAGGGGTGAAGCAAAAAGTGTCCTATAGATAAAAAAGCTAGCAAGAGACCCTATCCACAACAATCATGGCAGTGTTTCCAAATAGAAAATGGAGACTTCTTAGTCTATGCCAACCACACTATGCCCCAGGATCTACCATTAGCCATGTTCTTTTGTAACATCTCCATCAACTCATTGATCAGCTTAATGTTCATCCGATTCTTGACATGACCCCAATTAAAAGAGACACATGCACTGTAAAAAGTAGAAAGCAAACACAAACTAACACTTGTGACTGTAAACACAAAGATATCTCTATACACAGGCCCTTAGGTCATAGATGAAGATATAGCAGAATACGTGTACCGATCATTACATAAATTGACAGGAATAAACATAGAAGAGCAGGAAGGATGGCTGTTTTGGAAGATGCCCACAAAAAAAAGACACCATCACTGAGGCAATTGGCCTAAGAGACATCACCTCCGATAAAATATCAAAGTAAAAACTGTTAGCACTATATGCCTTTCTGCTAGACGGGTGTGCAATGTGGACATTGAGAAAAGTAAAATAAAACACAGCTAGGACAGGCCAAAGGGCAAGAGCTTCACAAGCCAGGAACTATGTCGTTCAATGAAGAATGTGCAGTGAAAAAAACGAAACTCCTATGGAACATTATGGAAATAGAAGTCATGAAGTACAGAAAAGAATATGGAGACTTAAATGCTAGGAAGAAAGAAGAGTAGGTGAACATGAAATCTGAAGAATTCAGTAAACAATCATGTACAAAGCTTTCTAAGGAATTCCGGTAGATGCAGCCTGGGGTGCAGATGATAAAGTTCCACATCTAGGGAATATGCTAACACTTGATCAGGGGACCTTACATCTCAAAGGCATCTTTATTGCAAGAAGATAGCCTCGAGCAAATGCCTAGGACCAAATGAGCAGCAGTGCTTATTCACAGAAGAAACTAGCAAGCAAAAGATATAATAGATTGGTTCTGATCACAACAATTTGCGAAGAAGATAGAAGTTCTGAAACTGGAATAGACCCATGACCAAATCTGCTATCCAATAAATTTATTAGGCACTACCAAACCTGGAAGGTCCCCTTACTCTAACTTATTTTCAAACTCTGTATCTAACCTGATATGCATGACTTTCTAGGGGAATAGCGCCCTGATTGTCTTCTACAAAATAGACTCCACCCAAAAACCCTGCTTCTATAAACCGATCAGCCTGACTGATGCTAAGGGAAAGACCTTTACGAAAATCATTCTCCAGAACATCTGGGAATGGCTAATGATGCCCAACTGATCACAACTTACCAGGGAAGCTTTCGTAAAGGCATGTCCAAAGTGTACCATGGCTTCATTCTGTAAAACCTGGTGAAAAAGTACAAAATCTGCTGCTTTTCTTGTTTATTTTTTTTAATCAGACTTCGATCTCGTAAACCAAAGTAAACTGTGGACAAAAGTGGAAAACTTGAACATCAATGCTCATCTGGCATGACTTCTGAAAGAGCGTCATGCAAACTCTAAAAGCGTGGTATGGTATAAAAGGAAATCGGACCGATTTTTGTTTTTATTTTTTTTAAACAAAAATAGGGATGAAACAAATATGTCTATTGCCTCGCTATCCCCTACAGTACATATGAATAGAGTTCCGGAGAAATGGGTAACAAACGCCACAGATGTACCCAGGCATTGTCCATAGAAAAGTTCCTCTATTACAATATACATGTGATTTAGTTCTTCTAGTACATACTTCAAACGAACTATGGATACTAACAGACATACTGTAATGAAAATGACATCAAAATAAATGACAAAAACTAAGATGATAACCCAGGGAAATATAAAGATTAAATCCGGATTAACAAACATTGTGATGGCAGGGATTCTAGGAATAAGAATAGTCACACCATAACCCTGGAATACTCGACTCTCCAAAGCAGTAAAAAGAGAGGAAGTAAAGTACAAGGTGTAGTGCGATTTGACAAATTGAATGGAAATGGAACCAAAACTAACACAAGCATATTTAAATCAAAAATAGAAAGTTATGTACTCTATAGGGCACTACTCTATAGGGCAAAATATGGTGACTCCATCAACCCAGTTACCTACCAGGAGGGATACTGAAATGATTTTAGAAATCAATACTACAAATCACCCCAGCAACACTAAAAGCCCTCTTAGAAGCAGACTGTGCATTAATGCCCCACAATTGACCAGTAAGATGGCAGCAATGCAATAAACGAATACTGCAAAGAACTTGTCAGAGAGGTCCCTTCTGCTTACCATAAGGGAACATTCTTGAAAGAATGCTTAGACTGGTCGACTTGAATAGGGTATTTGGCAATACCCTATTTGTGGGTATTGTCAAAGACTGCCACAAACTAAAGAGCTACTAAAATAAACTTACAGGGCAATAGAGAAAAGTGCAATTGGAAGATAAACTCGACAAACTTGAATATTTTACCTGGAGACACACATTCAATCCATAAAACCATTTGGGCCTGCATATAAATGAGTTAGAAAATCGGGATAAGGGTTGTTCTGTGTGCAAGATGCAACATACTTGACTCCAGAGATCATAAAAGCGGTTGTACCCAGGAGGGAAGAAACCGTGGCAAGTCTCAATCATGTCCTCTTTTTCTGCTACATGGAATACCCACTTGAAAGAAAAGGATCTGGGTGAAGCTCTGCAAGAATTGTGACATCAGAAGCCACGGACAAATGTATGTGCATCCCCAGGCAATTTATATGCCGCCCCTCCTAATTCAAGCGGAAGACTACCGATTCCAAGGCTAATCTCCCGCCGCTCGATTGCTGCATGCAGAAAGCCAATGTTTGCAGAATCATGATCTGCTCTTGCACAACCTTAGTCACCCTCTCTACCCGCCATAGCACTGAGTTTGTGCTCCTTCCAAGTAAGGGAAAAACATAATATATTTTGTTCTTGATCTGAAATACGATCCTGTGGCAGTGCACTTGCAAGGTCGGTGCCTCTGCTGTGCTAGTGGGGATACAGGTTTAAATCACAGGCCTCAGCCCCAAAACATTCTGTGTATCCCAGAAAATCTCCTGGGAGAAAAATAAGTTTATCAAGCAGAGTTCCAAACTGTTTCTGTTTGCGTTATGTAAAACTGCCAAAGATAAAATATTGGTGCCTCATACATGCTAAGAGACCCAATTCAGATGGGACGCACTCAAATTTTAGGGCCATAAATGACTTAATTTTAGCGGTCTCCCGTCTAAAATTGCCTCTGCTTCAATAGAAGTCAATGGAGAAAATATATCACCCCGATTAATTTGTCAAAATCCCCCTCCCTCTAGTTCTGCAATGTTGGCATGTATGAGGCAATGTGTTAAGCAAGGTCGCCAAAGTTGGACAATACGCTATGATGAAGCAGAGGAAACGAAGAATGGTATCTATTGAGAAACAAGCACCACAAACGAGGTAATAGGAGCTACTGGGTCACACAGTGGAGGCTATAGTCTTCGAGCTAGACCTCAACATCCAAATATTCCTGCATGGTTCGCCCTTAAGCTCAGCCTGAGCATGGAGTCACAAGAATATCAATGGTAAAAGGGCGTCTTCCAAGATATTACTGAGTGCATGACGTTGGTAAAGCAGGCTTGACTATCACGAAGCCTCGAACAAAGGATGCAGAAGGACACAACACTACCAGCTAAAAATGTAGAGTCTGTGTCTACTAGCCTCTTTGGCACACTCTATACCAATTCTCACAACAATGATTCCTCTTTCAACCATTTTTATAAGATAATCTATTTATATTTGTGTAATCCTCTTTGATGCTAACAGTGTTTATCTGTTTGTACAAAAAGGTCTGCTTAGATCGAATACAAATACATTTTAATTTGAGGTTAACAATGCCAGAATTCTTGGAAGAAGAAAGTAAAACAAAGGACGTTGGCTTAATTAGGAGGTTATATGAATTCTACTGAGTAACTGCTAGAGGAGCAATGCACTTAAAATATAAGCCCCATGTTTACAGAACAGTGAATCACATGATTATAGACTTAACATATCATACACTGTTTGAAAAGCAAGACCCTGAAATGCAAATGAGCCGCATAACAATGTTTATGGATCATCGAACTGAAAACAAATAAAAGCCAGATGCTGAAGACAATTTAAGCTAGAGCACAGTACTGAAATTGCCATTCAGACTGTTTAACACAATGTGCTCAGTTGATTAAACTTGTAAAATAGAATCTAATATAATTGACGAAGCAAAATACAGCAAGATAATGTTCCCCTAAACGAATCTGCTAATGTTTATGGGTTTTCCGTCCACTAGAATTGGATGATACTGCATTCTCGAGTTCTCAAGGCCAGGATGTCACATACAGACCATGGCTGTATTTACTTTAAACTTGGATCCACACAACAGTGAATGTGAAGGTTATGATGCATCTGAGTGTAGATCTCACAGCAATGAAGGCCAAACCACAAAGGGTAAGAAGTGTCATTCAGAAGAGTTGCAAAGACTGTCACCTTTGTCAATAGGAGAAAAAGAAACTGTTCTTGCAACTCCTTCCGCCGGTGGTACTTTAAGGGATTTCAGTATATGTTGTGTTTTTTACTCCAGGGAAGACGAAAAACATTCCCACATATATATACAGCAAAATCCATGTTACATTTTAACATACCAGTTAACTGCGAGCAGCTGTCGGCCTGCTGAAATAGTGCAATCTGTTGGATCGTCCCTTTGTCTACTAATTCATATGAAAGACAGACAGCTTGTCGAATCCTGCGGATTTTTTCACTTCTGTGTGACGACCTTTGTGTATGACAACACTTGGACTGTGCCAGGGCCTTTTATACAGAGTTGGTCTGCAGTACACATCTGTAAACAGTAAACATGCAGGCCGGATCCGGCTCAATGGTGACAAGTAACTTGGCCAATTTAAATGCTTGCATTTTCAGTCAAGTTTCTGATTCCCCTGGCTGATCGCGTTCGAAAACAAATATTGGCAAATACAATGGAGATTGCCTTTGAGACCTATTGGCTTTTTCAATACTTGTTTTCAAGCTCAATTAGCAAGCAAAAAACAGAAAGACAACATGCCTCACTTTTGAGACCTACTGGCATTGTCAGTGTTTTTCAGTGATGCTGTACAGCATGGCTAAATAAAAAAATAAACTAGCCCATGATGTGACTTCTTTTAATCTTTTTATTTGCCTATCCGAGTTGGAATGGTAAATTAAAATAAAAATATGCACAAAAGCTCTTTTTGAAAGAGCATGAGTGGGAGCATAATGGAGGGCGGAGGAGAGGCAACAAAGAATGTGGATGGGGAAGCAACGTGGAGGGGTTGAAAGAAGAGGCAAAAGGCGACAGAGAAGACGGGCTGAGAAAGCAACACAGATAATCGGCATATGGAGAAAAAGCAACTGGCGAGAGAAAGAGTGTGCAGCAGGTGGGATAGAAGCACATGGGCAAGAAAGCAATAAGGGGGAGGAAACAAAAGTGAGCACTACGTGGAGGGCGGGCTTGAGAAGCACGTATGCGACAGCGAGCAACACGGAGTGCAGGAGGAGAGAAGTACACGAGAGAAATAGCTGGAAAATACATGCACTTTTTTGGAGTGCTTAACCAAAAATAAAAAGTAGTACTCGGAAAGCAAGCAGTGGAGGCACAAAAGCCAGCCAATCAAAAGTGATAGTAAAGAGGAGATAGTCAATGGGAGGGACAAACACAAGATTGACAAGCTAGGACACAAATAAGAAGCAGACAAATAAGCGTGACAAGAAAACCAAGCAATGGTAAGCAATGGGTGGGCTCCAACCCCTGTATGTTCTTGGTAAGCCCATAACATATCTTTTGCAACCAGGCAGTTGAAATCTCTGGTAGACTTGACCTAAAAAGTGACTCCATGTAATTTGCCCACATCCAAAGCCTGTTTCCTCTAAAATTAGTAGGATTTAACCTCTCTTTGGAAAACGCAATTTTAAACTGCAAAGAATAAATAAATAAATCCATACTTGTAAAGCACGAACATATCACCCCTTAAGGTTTCAAGGTGTCAAGGAGATTAAGTTAGCTATTGCCCAGAGTGGCATGATGTTGAGCTGAGCTGCCACCGGGAATCAAACTGTGATCCCCACGCTCTGGAGGCAGCCACTCTGGCCACTGCGCCACATCTCTCCCAGCACCACACCTCTCTCATGACACTCCCCATGAAGACAGGTCCAACAGATCTACTGACAATGGGAGATACTATACAGCACCTGAGGACATAGATATGACTGAGTACACAACCAGAACTGAACATGGAGCATCACATTCAAACTAATGTACAAGCAACTATAAAGCTAATTATACCTAACGATCTGCTAGTGAAGATCTCAATCGCGTCTCAATATCTATGTTTTAACCTCACTGAGTACTCAAACAATTGGGTCAAGTCAGACACAGTTTAGTAGGTCCGCAGAAAGCTGCTGGGCAACACAGTGGTGGCTGAGGTTGTTTATCCTCAGGGCAAGAAAGCAATCAGTCAAAGGCTTCTCGGGGAGATAGTGTGGGGACAGCAATTCCCAACTCAAACAGTCAAACAACTGACACAATAACTTACTGTTCAGTCCAGTGCCTGTTTTAGTTGAAGAGAAGTACGTTAATATCACAGTAAACCAAATACCATACACTGTAATGCTACAGGGTTCTACTAAACACAACTATTGTGCTCTTGCCAATTTCTACAGTTCCCACACCAACCACAAGGTTTTAGTAGAATTATTACAGTTCCTGCATGACTAGAGTATTCAAATACAGTAAATTGTAGTTCCAAACAACGGCGGACACAGTGACCGCACTTCCCTGTGATGTTCCCTTGTTGTGTATGAAAAATAGTCAATCTGGTTGAGTGTGCACAAAACTGCTCTAGCACTCGCCGTCATTGAGTGCCAACTGCTATGCAGACAAATGAGGAAGTCAGACTTTCGGAGTGGTGCACCGCTCGTTATTGAGACATGTGGTAGTCAATGAGTCTTATGATGTTAAAAGTCTTGAATAATTCTTTATTTTCAAAAAATTGCCAGCCAACGCGTTTCGTTCATGAAAATGAACTTCTTCAGGGCATGAGTTCACGTTTCTGGTTGAGGAAAACAGCAGTGTAGGGTGGTAGCCCGAGTTGCACAGGCCACCTTGGTTAGGGCTGGTGTGTGATGTATCTGAAAGTAGGGCTGGGTGTTGAGCTGTCTGCTTCTATGATAAGAAGCGGACAGCTCAACACCAAGCCCTACTCTCAGAATGTGGAACGTGAACTCATGCCCTGAAGAAATTCATTTTCATGAACGAAACGCGTTGGCTGGCAATTTTTTGAAAATATAGAATTATTCACGACTTTTAACATCATAAGACTAATTGAGTACCACTTGTATCAATAACGAGCGGTGCACCACTCCAAAAGTCTGACTTCCTATTCGAATACAGTATTCTAGCAGCAAAGGAAAGATGAGGGGAGGGAATCAGCACAGATGCAAGTTCACTATTTGGCTTACATGAGCCAGCTACTAAGTTCAGTAATCCGGAGGTCGGTTCAGTTGTATCTTGCAAGTGTTCACACTTTCCCCACATCTCGGATCTTGCTGCTTAACACAAGCAGCGTGACAGACCTTAGTAGCAGTCACAAGTTGTCAGCAGTAGCAGCCTTCACGCCATGGGGTTATGGGGGCAGCGCTGGGTGCAGCATACTAAGGCACTGTTGTTGGCTTTGTGGGTCACACAACACGTCTAGGCAGCAGCAGCACATGCCTCAAGCAGAGTTGATGCTCAGTTGTGAGATTAGCAAGGTGGCTTCTGCAAAGATAGATCCTTTACAGACCAGAATGCAACATTGAGCATCATTATTAAGCAGTCCATGGAATGGAACTCTCCTCTCTATGTCAACTTCATTGACTAAGAAAAGGGATTTGACAGCGTGGACAGAGACATCCTTTGGCAACTCCTTCAACATTATAGTGGCCCAGATAAACTTGTAAGAGTCATCAGGATCTCTTTACGAGGGAATGACCTGCAAGATAGTTCATGGAGGACAACTCACACATGCAAGCATTCCAAGTGAGGACTGGAGTCCGCCAGGGCTGTTTGTTCTTGCCTTTTCTCTTCCTGCTGGTCATAGACTGGATCACGAAGACATCCACAGCAAGGTAAAGAAATGTCATCCAGTGAACCCCTTGGACGCAGCTCGACGACATGGACTTTGGAGATGACCTGAACCTACTCTCCCATACCCATCTGTAGATGCAAGAGAAGACCGATGGTGTGGCAGCCGTATCAGTACAACTTGGCCTCGACATCCTCAGGGGAAAAAACAATATCCTGAAGGCTAACACGGCAAGCACATCTGCATTCACTCTTGCAGGCGATGCACTGGTTGAGGCTTTGACCTACTTGGGCAGTGTCTTACACAAGGAGAGTGGCACAGATGCCAAAATCATGGCAAGAGTCGGCAAAGCAAGGTCTGCCTTCATTCAGCTAAAGATGATCTGGAGCGCCAAGGACCGAATGCAGCAAACCAAGATCAGGGTTTTCAGTGAAAAATCCTGCAAATCTGCTGGTTAAACACAACCAGCGAAACTCCCTGCTCATGAAGAAATCAAGAAAAGACGCTGGGGCATGATAGGTCACACCTCCAAGCAAGCCCTGAATCGGAACCCTCAAGGGAAAAGAAAAAGAAAAAGGCCTAGAAACACCTGGAGCTGAGGCCTCGAGGATGACTGCAATGTGATGGGTTAAACCCGGAGTCAGATTGAAAAAGCCCAGGACAGAGATGACTGGAGAGTTCTGTTTGATGGCCTATACCCCAGGAGGGGTAGCAGGCATAAGTAAGTATGTATTTTGCAGTCAGAAATTTTTCTGATTACACAAGGCTGGTGGGGCACTGAAGATAAAACCAAAGCTGATGAAAAACATGGTAACAACTCTGAACAAGGCCTTCTAATTACATCAAGAACATTTTACCTTAAACAAGACAAATATATACTCACTTTCAGAAAAACCTGCAGATCTTTAGTCTGGGTGTGCAGGAGGATATCTTGCTGTAAGTGTTTGAAGACAGATATGCACATGTATATCTGGTAATCAGGCCCAAGGAGAATACATGTGGCAATGTAATGACATATATCGGGCCAGTTTAAATAGTTCCAGAAGCACTGAGTTAGCCAATGCTGGCACATCTGAAAACAGAAGACAAAACACTATTGGTAAACTGTGGAAAATAACATGCTTCTGCTACTTTAAAGAAACAGGGCATCCGGTATATGTACAAAAGTCTATTTTATAATATGGTAGGCTAAGCCTGTGATATTCATAATTTACACATGCAAATGAAGGCGGCACATACATTTTGGGCATGAATTAAGTGTCAAAATTTAGCATATGCAGAGGCAGCACACTGTCAATTCTCAGTTTTTAACCAAAAATATTTTAACTTTTTTCTTCATATGGGAATCAATTTTTAATGCAATATATTCCCTTAGCTGACCTCTAAATCGGCGAAAATGAAATATTCGTATATATTTTTCCCACGGATTAAAGAGGACAAGTTTAATTGCAACACAACTCACAGGGGAAAAGGAAGGGTGGCCAGGAATAGGCTTGAAATTTATGTAACCACAGTAAATATTGTTACCAAATGTAAGTAACTTTTTCTTCTGATGGATACATCTTCTTGCATATTCCTCACCTTTTAAATGAGTCACAAATAATACACTGTGGAAGGCAAGAACGAGTAGTGCTAGTAAACCAAAAAAATCATGCAGCCCAGCTATGCTAAATATCCATCAATGCATGCTTCGGCAGTAAGGCATACATGTTCAGTAAAAGTATGCAAAGAATGCCCCATGGTGTAGAGTCACTTCTCCACTATGTTGGGATGAGGATTACAAAGAAAGAAAGATATTAGAGTGGATTGGCCCACGTGAAAAGAAGATACCACTTTTATGAGAAAAGAGGGAGAGGTGCGAACAATTATTTTATCGAGGAAGAATCTGTGACTTGTGGCCAAACTGAAAGCGCCTGAGACTATTTGGGATTAAATATTTATTGAAAACAGTAAGTAAAATGCTGGAACAATCTCTTTGGGTGGCTTTAATAAAAATAAGAGAAAATATATAACTATGTAGTGACTAAAGTAGAATTTACGGAAAGAAAATACCCTTTGCTTTTGAAACAAAAATGCAGTCAGTAGAAGGAAAACACTGCTGAAGCTTTTCTCTGCAAAGTGCACCCAATAAAGGCAAGTTATTGGGATTAGCATGTTCAAGCATTGTTTACCATTCATAAGTAGAAGGTTGATTAAGCAATGGACGATGGTAGTAAAGCTCTACAGAGTAGCTTGGGTCTGTCCTTAGGAGTAAGAACCTCAAATTTCACATAATTCTGAAGAATATTTTCCATGGTTTACAGTTCCATGCGAAATATGTGTTTTGTACCACTACATTTTGTGCAATAAAGGTAAGTAAACATAGTATAATTAACCTTAGACACATTTCTGAGAGAGCCACCATCCAGACCAAGCAACAAAAACATGAAGAAAGTTTTTCTGAAGATCCCTGGCATCAACAAGGGCACCAAACACACAAAGGGTGATGGGAGACATGCTTGCAATACGTCTCACCACTGGCAATCGCTTGAGTAGCATTCCAACCCATTGTTCTTTTGCCCACCATGCCACCTCAGCTTGGATCCAGCCATATGAAAAGCAGTCTCGACCCTGCTCCAACAGGAACAGTCCACACCGAACTGCCAGTCTAGGTCCTCCCTGACCCGGAAGGGCACCTCAGGCATCTCACCTAGATAAAGTAACTAAGGAAACTAGCTGCATTTATTTAACACCAAGTGCTGCAACCACAGGTAAAAAAGCAAGGAGTGGATGTGGCATAGTAACCAGAGCTACAGACTTTGGAACTGGGGAAATAGGTTGGAGTCTCGGCGTTGGCTCAACATCCTGGGATTGTAGGCAAATCACTAAATCTCCCCTGTGATGGCCCTGATGTAAAGCGCTCCAATAACTTTGGGTCTTGTGATGGAGTTCTATCCTGATATACGTTTACTGGAATCTGTGAGACGCAATATTTGTTGGTATGAGGTACACTCACTATTAATGGAAAAAATATTGCACGTATTACAAGGCTTAAAAGGTAAGCAACTATTTACCGTAAGCAGCAGAGAAAGGAATACAAAAATAAAAAAGAGTGCTTTGAACGGCGGGAGAAAAGCTGATCCTTCGCCTAACCCAGACTTATAAATCATATCTGTCCCACTTTAGAAGACGCGAGACTCATCTGTCAAATCAAAAGGCTGTACATGGCGGGGATAATGGAATGGATACAAATCAAAGAAAGCAGATGCAGAAAGGACACGAGTGGCAGCTCATTTTATTTTAGACCTCGCTGTTCAGCCTGGAAGACACCCACACCAGGATGCTGGCATGCATAGGGGCCACTTCAGAATCTCTTAGTTATATTCCTTCATTTTGTTTCTCAGTGTAGGCAACTGAACGCTACATTACCCTTATTTGACATTTCAATCACATTATCAGTAGCGATTGGTGATGTTTCAAAGTGGTGAGGTCAAACAGCCAGCGCACGTAGCAGATGGAGTGTATAAGGCCTGGGCAAGGGGATGAAAAAGGGAACGAAAACTGCATTTTATAGCCCATTTGGCATAAAACAATGCCACAAAGCTATAGGATCTGAAAGGGCAGACTGTCATGGCGGGCCAAGGAAGCCTGATCCTCAGTGGAGATGTTGCAGGTTCATAAGCCCCCATAAAACAGGCATTTCAGAAAATTCAATTACACACGGATTCCTATTTTAAATATAAATTTTTTTCCATGATAGGATTCACTTCATTTTATTTTTCTAATATGCTCCTTCCTTCCAAGTAGTGTTTTACTATATTCGACAATAACTGTTAATCTTTTTGGCTACGGCGGGGGCAAAGAAAAAAAAAACCTCGCAATTCTCCGGACAGCCAAGTCACGGATTATACAGGCATATACATCAGAGTTATATCTGAAGGGATAATAGACTGACAGAATCCAACAGGGAAAAAAGTTATTTTAATCTTAACTGCAGGGTCTAAGATGTCATTCAAAGATCATATCCGAAAAGAAACTGTTACTTACCTTTGGTAACAATATTTATAATGGATACATTGCCTTTCTTCAGATTGTTCAACTTATGAAGACTCCTTCCAGGCTTCCGAGTGGTCTGGAAACGTTTTCCCCCAACAAGGACTTCCCAGCACTGGTAGGTGTACCACGTGGCTCCAGCAAGATGGATGTAGAAACTGAAAACTGTCTCAGGATCCAGCCAATGGAAACTCTCCTCCTCTTTGGAGGGGTGAGGCGAGGAACACTGGAAAACGGTGGATTGCCCGACATGAAAAGCCAAAACCACTTTAGGTAAAAAGGCCACCATGGTCTGCAGTATCACTTTGTCTGGAAAAAAGGTGCAAAAGACCGCTACATGAGAAAGCTTGGAGTTCGCCGACGCAACAGGCCGAGTTCGCCGCAACCAGAAACACTGATTTCAAGGCCAAGAGTCGTAATGGAGAGCTGTGCATGGGTTCGAAAGGCATACACATGAAGAAAGTGAGAAACAAACTAAGATCCCACTGTAAGATCACAAATGGTTTTGGAGGAAATAAATTATTCAAAACTTAAAAAATCTCATCACAAGAGGTGATTTTAACATGGACAGTCAGTCCAGTCAATGTAAAAAGGCGGAAAAGGCAGGCCGATAACCTTTAACAGTGCCCAATGCAAGCTTTTGCTGAACTAGAAACAGAGTGAACAATAGGAGAGCCAAACGTTTAGCCTGCAATGGATCAGTATTGTTACTGTCGCACCAGGCTACAAACTCGTCACAGTGACTGACGTAGACAGACTTAGTAGGGCGCCTGGCAGCCAGAATGACTTCCACAACTTTGGGAGGAAAATCAAATGCTGTTAACTGCCGTTGCTCAATCTCCAAGCATAGAGTTGCAGATTGTGCAGGTTTGGGTTCCCCTGGTCTTGGGCCCACTGAGACTTCAGGTTTCAATGCAGAGCCTGCATATGCCACCTAGCAGAGTCGATGAGCTGGATAGAGGAGGATCGCCAATGCCAAGACGCCCAGAAGAATCACAACACTCTCATCAAGATCCAGGACTCATCGTGATTGAGGAAAGGCCCGAACCTGCACCACATCCAGGCTGGCCCCAATGAAAGGGAGCCTCTGCGAAGGAGTTAGGTGTCACTTTGGAATTTTGATAGTGAAAGCAAATGATTTTAGGAGGTCTGTTGTTGTCTGCGGGTGATCAATGAGTGACTGTATGGTGTCCGATTTCAACAGCCAGTAGTCGAGGTAGGGCAAAACTGGTTTATGGGACTGTAGGACATGTATATGAAAGTAAGCCTCTTGCAAGTCCAAAACCACAATCCAGTGACCTAGATCTGGGGCAAACAAAAGCTGGGCCAGCGTGAGCATCTTGAACGTGTTCTTCCATGAGGAAGGCATTCAGAGAGCATAGATCTAAAATAGGACAAAGGTCTTCATCCTTCTTCGGCACAAGGAAATAACAGGAGTAACAGCCTATCCTTAATTCCTGGTCCGGAACCCTTTCTATGGCTCCTCAGACCAAAAGGAACTGCACGTCTTGGAGCAAAATGAAAAGTGCTCTTCTGAGTGATGATTGAACATTGGTGGGAAGTGTGGCGGGTTGAAAAGGAATAGCAGGGCATAGCCTTGATGGATGATGTATAGGACCCACCTGTTGCGTGTTATATTTTTCCACCCCTGGAGGAATTATATGACTCTGCCTCCAACCGAAATGGTTGTGCACCACTAAGGGCAAATAAAGCAGCTTGGAGGTGGATGCTAGACGGCCAGATGACTAGAAAGTTTGTTGCTCTTGATGACCTGTGTGTTGCTTACTTATTCTCCGCCCCAACTTCAAAAGGACCAGGGTGTTTGCTGCGGGGCAGTAGGTCTTGGCATGGTCAGTACGCCAATCCTCTGGAGTAACCTCAAAAGTGGTGAAAATGGTGAGGATACTGTTTTGCAGGAGTGAAAAGGCCTAGGTAATGTTCAGTGGCCCAGCTTTCCTTAAAGCATTTCAAAGCCCAATTGGCCTTCTCACCAAACAGGCTATACCCTTCAAACCGCATGTCCATTAAATAGGCGTGCATGTCTTCCGAGAAGCCCGTGGATCCCATCTAAGTGTGCCACTGAAGAACCATGCTAGTGCCAACTGCTTTCCCCAAGCAGTCAGAAGTGTCCAGCCCAAGTGGATAATGTACTTTTCTGAGTCATGACTATCCTGGATGGTTTGAGCCGAATTGGTTCAGAATGTTTTAGAGACTGCTGATATGATCTCGCCAACCATGTTGTATAACGCATGGTATACCTTCGCAGCACACAGGTGGCACTGACCTACCGGAGGGAAGACTGGCTGAGTAAAACATCCACTTCCTAAAGGTCTCAAGGTTTTTGCAACTCTTGGCAGGAGTCTTCACAGGAAAAGAATTGGGGTTCATGGATGAACTATGTATATATAACACACAGACTTAATAAGTATATGGGTTCCTTAACAACACATTGCATGTGCCTTTCCAGTGTGGTAGCAATTTGTCCAGCTTTAACCCAATACTGGATTTAACACAAGATCAATGTTCTGTAAGAAAGTATATTTCACAAGACATATATACTGTATGTAAAGAGGCAACATTATTATAATAAATTATTAACTTCTCGACAGTGCTAACCATGGGATCCTATTTGTATCTTGCCTTCATTGCTTTATTTTTTCCAAATCTTGGTTTGGGGTTATATATCATTTATTTAATGTATTGTATTCCATGGAGTTCATCTATGTATTTCTTTGAGAGTAATCCACCTTAGTTTCAATGTCTATAAAATTGTTACTGCATACAAATGTTTTATTGGTTCACCTAGCAATGGATATAACATTGAGTCAGTGTTATTTAGTACAACTGATATTTAATAGTGAAGCAAGATTATGAGTAGAGTATGGGTAAAACGGATCATTTGAAATGAATTATATATCAGAAGACGTTAGGTTACAATAAAAATCTAAGAAATCCTCTGTGGCCAATTCAATGTACATATGAAAAATGTTTTTACGTGGGACCTAAGTGAACTATATGCATAATGTTAAAAAATATAATGAATGTATCAGAACAAGATTGTACTATTACTAGAATGAGGTTAATACAATTGAACTGTATATGATAGGGTTTATGGGATATTGATTTTGGAATTCATAAAAAAGAAAGAAATGAATAATGTTCAACAGTGTGATAAGAAATTCATTACTCGATGAGTCATGTTATCATTTCATCAACTGCTAAGTCTGGCAAAACATTTTCTACAAAAGTATTGCACAATACTCTTTTTAAATTTGTGTTAGATTGTATATATCGTTGAATACGCTAATGGACTATTTTCTTTGTCTTTGTTTCTAGGCTTTGAATTAATTTATATTTATGTTGTCTGAATAGACGATAGATATTGCAAAAAACGTACCTGCTTGGATTTATATTTTTCGAATTTTCCATTAATGAATTGATTGAAAACTACATGTATTGTGCCCCATACTTTCCCCCTGATTGTTGCTGTGTTGTTACCAAGCTGTCGTTCTTGGGGTTGGACTCCAATTCTTCCAACACAGCCAGAATGTCCAAGTCTTCTACGTTTAAGTTTGATATATGTTCCATTGGTTTTCTCTGATCTGCCATTGCAGTTTGGACTTAAGTTTATTATAGCTTACTTGTAATAACACCACAATTGTTTGAGGTGGAGACATTAATCATTTTCAGCAGGAGCTGATTTGCCCTGGAAACACCATCCGAAATGTAAGCTGACCACTGACAAAAACCGAATCGTGGAAGTGCTAATGCCCCTGCCATGTTTTGCTCTTGATAGACAGCCATTTATTCCTATGCCATTGGGAAACTGGTGTATTGATCAAGGCAAGTGACTTCAGTTATGGGCCAGTATCAAAGACAGGATGCAGTGCCCGGGTCTACAGTGATGCGCATTATAACTTGGTGCACTGGGGGCAGACCGGATAATTTCACAATAAATGCACCACCTCCAAGCAAGCTGCACACATAGTTCAGTGCAGTAGGAAAAGGAGACCAGCTGTTTGAACCCACTGGTCCATCTTTCAATACTTAGACGGCAACCCGGACTTCAATACAAAGGGGCATAGAGACCCTCCTCAAGGCAGTCACAGTGAGTGACAACACTTGTCTGCAGGAGGACATGAGGGGGGAGTCCATGGATCCTTCTTTTCCTCTTTTCAAGGGGGGCCCTATGGGGAAGCACTGACTGTGTGGTGCAACCACTGGCATCTTCTTTACCTCTGCTCTCATGCAGGTGAAGGAACACCACTTGAGATTATGCCGGCAAGATCTGTATTACAAAAGGGGCCATGTAAGCACCAGTAGCCTCTTTGAGCAATAACAAAGTGACCAGAGGGCACTAAACATGGGTGCACACTCATGTTGCGCCACCGGGGCGCTATTGATAATTTGACCCATGGAGTGCATTATGCATTGCATACCAAAACTAGTGAATTTCTGAGCTTTTCAGGTTTGTGTTTGCTGAACCGTAACTAGTGTTTAGCTGCATGTTTTGGGCAAATTTCAAGGGTTGTTTACTGATGTACTGCATTCACCTTCAATGTGCCCACTATGTGCCGTGCATGCAATTTGGCTGTGCGTAGAGGGGGAGAAAGCAAAAGACACACAATTGATGGACGGAATGCAGAACCAATCAAAACATTCAACCCCAGTCAAGAGATCTGGGTTAAATCCATCATTCTTTTGCTCACCATGCCACCCCAGTTTAGACCTGGCCATATGCAAATCAGTCTTGGCCCTGTGCCTCATGGGAACAGTCCAGCCCGAATTGCCAAGCCAGGTCCTCCCAGGACCGGAAACAAGCATCCTAGGACCGGTTTCGGGGTTTCATCCCTCTGCAGCCAGGATAACTTGAATCCAGTGGCACAGTGAACCCGGGACTAACGTCTGGGCATACCCGGTGCACTTAGGGCGAGAAAGCAAGAGACACACAATTGATGGATAGAATGCAGAACCAACCAAAACATTCACCCTCAGTCAAGAGATCTGGGTTCAATCCATCATTCGTTTGCTCACCATGCCACCGTGGGACGGGTATGCCCAGATGTGGGTCCCGTGCTCTCCATGGCACTGGAGTCAAGCTATCCTGGCTAATGAGGGCTGAAAGCCTGAAACCGGTCCTAGGATGCTTGTTTCCAGTCCAGGGAGGACCTTGCCTGGCAGTTCAGGCTGGACTGGTCCCATTGGGCGCAGGGTCAAGACTGATTTGCATATGGCTAGATCCAAACTGGAATGGCATGGTGATCAAAAAAACGATGAATTTAGGCCCAGATCTCTGTAATGGGGTGAATGTATGACATTGTTCTGCATTCTGTCCATCAATTGTTCTTTGTGCGTAGAGGGGAGCAGCCACAGACCAATATCTCATCTGTGCACCACTGTGCACAGTGGAAGTTGGCTGAAGTATCTAGACCCTTGAGCCACCCTTGCATGTATTATATTGTATTGTAATTGCATTGATATAGTGCTTACTACCCCTGACGAGGCGTCGAAGCGCTTATTCGGCGAGTAGCAAGCTACTCCGGGACCCATAGAGGATTAGTGTTGAACTAGCATAGTGAAACATTGCAAGTACATTTTAAGTGGTGGATAGGTTAGTCAGTTATTTGGATGTGGAATGATAGCAGAAGGATAGAGG
The DNA here is from genome assembly GCF_964204655.1 of Triturus cristatus. Lineage (NCBI taxonomy): Eukaryota > Metazoa > Chordata > Amphibia > Caudata > Salamandridae > Triturus > Triturus cristatus. Next base: position 743,795,032 of record NC_140589.1, on the reverse strand, counting down.
AGTGTTGAAGCACGCTATTCAGGAAGCCCATAAAGGATTAGTGGTGAATTAGTATGGTGAAATATGAAAGTAATTTGAATGGTGGATATTAGTCAGTTATTTGGAGTGAGAAGGATAGCGGAGGGATAAAAGGGAAGAAAGGTTTGCATTCATATAGCACTTGTTACCCCGGATGGATGTTGAAGCGCTTTTCCGGCGAGTAGCACGCCACTCCGGACCCCATAAAGGATAAGTGTTAAAAATTAGTATAGTAAAATATGAAGTAATTTGAGTAGTGGATATGTTATTCAGTTATTTGGGTAGAGCAGGGTAGGTAGTGGGATAGAAGAGGGAAAGAGGTTTGTATTTATATAGCGCTTGCTACCCCTGATGGGGTTTTGAAGCGCAAGTAGCACGCTACTCTGGACCCCATAAGGATTAGTGTTGAATTAGTATGATGAAACATGAAAGTAATTTTAGTGGTGGATATGTTAGTCAGTTATTTGGATTGAGAAGGGTTGGGGAGCGGTAGAAAAGGGAAAAGGTTTGCATTTATATAGCGCTTGTAACCATGATGAGGTGTTGAGACGCTTTATTGGCGAGTAGCACCCTACTCTGGAACCCATAAAGGATTAGTGGTGAATTAGTATAGTTGAATATGGAATTTGAGAAGTGAACATGTTAGTCTGTTAATTTTGATTGAAAAGGATGGTGGAGGGATAAAAGAGTGAAGGATTTTTTTTGGGGGGGGGCTTAGCAGTAGGAGGAGGCTTTTAGATGAGTAAAAAGGAGTTTTGGATGGGAGGAGTCAGAGGGAAGAGTTTAGAAAGGTTTGTTTTGGGGTATCGGTATAGTAAAAGAGATGCCAGATGGGTAGAGTAGGAGAGAGTCTAGAAAGGGTTATTTTGGGGATCATAGTAGTGGTACTGGATAAATGAGAGAGTGGATGTAGAGGATATATTGATAGATGTATAGGATGAGAGATAGGGTAGTGCATTGGAAAGAGTAGTAGAAAGAAGTTTGAGATGAGTCAGAAGGTTGGGCTAGAAGATATATTGAGAGAAGTATAGGCTGAAAAATAGGGTAGTGCATTGGAAATGGTAAATTAGAAGAAAGTGTTATATATATAGATCCATAAGTACATTGAAAGTATATAGATACATAAAGGAGGTAAGTATATGTAGATTAAATATATTGATAGAGGCACAGGATGAGAAATAGGGTAGTGCATTGGATATGCTTTTTCAGGAGAAAAGTAACAGACACACAGATCCAAGTACATGGAAGGTACTTAGATGCACATTGGAAGTATGTACATGTGAACCAAAGATGATTTTTATTTATTTATTATTATTTTTTTTCTCTCAACAATATCATTATTTTACATGTTTATACAAAGCAATACACAAAGATAGGTACATATCTATAGTGAAAGCAAATGCTTATATACAGAGGGATATGCTGTAAATTTCTCTTTGCGTATGGTGCTTATGTGGGGAAGAGCCAATTCTTAAGTAGTTTTCTGAAGATAAGGTGGTTGTCGGTGGACCTTATGTTGGGGGGTAAAGAGTTCCATAGTTTGGCTGCTTGAACAGAGAAGGATGTGCCACCCATGGTTTTTTTCTTGTATCTTGGGATTTTGAGGCGAGATGCTCCTTTAGAGCGGAGGTTCCTTTGTTGAATGTGTTTGGTGATTTTATTCCTGATGAAGAGCGGTCCCGAATTGCTTTGTGGGTGATACAAAGCAGCTTGAACGTAGATCTTCTGGCAACCGGTAACCAATGCAGGGCTTTCAAGGCAGGTGAGATGTGGTCTCGTGGTTTGATATGCAAGAGTAGTCTGGCAGCCGAGTTCTGAATCCGTTGTAGTATTTTCATGGTCGTTAAAGATGATGCGTGGTAGAGGCTATTGGCGTAGTCGAGTTTGGACAGAACAAGCGAGATGGTAGCTTGGACCTTGTGTGGAAATCCCAAATAAGGGAAAATTCGTTGCAGCGTTTTTATAGTGACAAAGCTTGATCTTGCTAGTTTGTCCACTTGGGCATTCATCGACAGCTTGGAGTCCATTGTCATTCCGAGGTTTCTTACTTCCTTCGATACTTTAGGCGGTGATCCCAGTTCCTTTAGGCCATGCGGCAAGCGGGTTGTAATGTTTCCAATCGCCACACGTGAGTATTTCAGTTTTTGAAGCATTCAATTTGAGATGGCTCCAAGTCATCCACTGATCCACGGCTCTGAGACAGCTGAAAATTGGTGATTTTCCAATGTCTATGGGGCATTCCAGTTAAAGGAGTATTTGCGTGTCATTTGCATAGTTGTAGCACGTGAGGTGAAATTTATTGATCAGTACTGGTAATGACTTGATGTAGAAGTTGAAAAGCATGGGCGAGATGATAGAACCTTGAGGGACCCCTGCTTTTGTGGAGTACAGTTTGGACGAGAAAGGTGGGGTATGGATAACATTAGTTCTGTTTCGAAGGAAGGACGCAATCCAGTCTAGAGCAGTTCCCTCTATGCCGGCTTCATAGAGTCTTTGTTTCAGAGTGTCATGGTCAACCGTGTCAAAGGCAGCTGAGAGGTCCAAGAGGAGTAGCGCAGCAACCCCGTTACGGTCAACTGTATTCTTCAGGTCATCCCAGATGGAAAGGAGGGCAGATTCAGTGCCTCTTCCCAGACGGAATCCTGTTTGGAAGTCTGAAAGTATGTCATTCTCTTCAACGAATTGTGACATCTGGGCGAACGCTGCTCTTTCTATCAGTTTGCCCAGGAAAGGTCCATTTGTAATGTGTCTGTAGTTGTCAGGGTTCAGCGGGTCCAAGATTGTTTTCTTCAGTGAAGGGCGTATGTGTGATTTTTTGAGTTCTTCTGGAAATATTCCGGTAGTGAAGGAAGGCCTGCTTGCTTTGACCAGGTCCATAAATTCATCGTGTGAGATGTGTTGGACGGAACGGAGAGGCTTGGTTAGAGTATTCTTGGATTGTTGTTTTGTACAAGGGTTAGTGCTGGTGCTTTGTTTTTGTTTTAAGTACGAGTCCAACGTGTCTGCTTTGTTCGTGTAATGATTTGCCAGTTTGTCTGTGAAATCTTGAGTAATAGGATGAGTTCCTTCTAGGCAATTTGGTTTGCGAAATTCATTGAGTATTTTATATAATTCTTTATTTGCACATTTAGCGTTTTGAATTCTGTCTGAATAGTACATTTTCTTAGCTTTTTTGATAGCCGATTTATATAATCTGTTAATTTTCTGTAGGTGAAGTTTGTCTTGTTTGGCATTTGTTTTGAGTCAGCTACGTTGCAGCTTTCTAATTTGTTGTTTTATGTCTTTTATTTCAATGTTTCTCCAAGGCGCTTTTTTTCTTTTGTTCTGTTGTGTGGTTTTGAGTGGTATCAGGATGTTAAACGCTTCCTGTAGCCACTCATATAGATTTTGAACGGAATTTATTGTTTCCAGATTTGTACTTGATGTTAGTTGTGTTTCTAAGTGTTCCAAATTGAGTTTGTTCCACGGCCGATAGGTGGATGGATGTAAGGTAGTTTTAGGTGAGTCGCTTAGTGTTGTTTTATGTTGGAAAGCAAGCAAGTGGTGGCCTGATCATGTGACTGGAGTTCTAGTCTGAAAGGTAACTAGTTCAGTATTAGCAAAAATGACATCTAGGATATGTCCAGCGGTGTGTGTCGGTTTGTGGACAATCTGATGCAGGTTCAGTGCCTCTAGGCCAGTGATTATTGTTTTTGGATGGGTCATATTGGGTTGGTCCAATAGAGGCCCTGGCCCTACCAGTAGTCCCAACCCAAGTCCAAGCAACCAATGGCACAGGAAGCCCTAGTACCTACTTCCAATGGAAAGCCTAACCCTACTCTTAGTCCCACAACTAGTCCAGCAATCAATCACACCAGAATCCCTATTCGCTACTTCCAATTAAAGGTCTAACCCTAGCCCGAGTCCCACCCTAGTCCCAACAACCAATAACACAGGGAGCCCTAGTCCGTACTTCCAATAGAAATCCTAACCCTAGTCCCAACCCTACATTGATTGAATCACAGACCCAGAAACAAACAGAACATTCAAATACCCAACCAATGAGGACACTAACCCTAATCCAATAGAAACATCAGATACAACCACCAATCAGTGTATACATGTACCAACCACTAGCAGACCATATAAGGTCCCAGCAACCTCAGACAAGGTTTGCTGGCCAGGGAGTTGGAAGCTGCTTCTCCTGTTCAGAATCTCCTAGGATACAGACAAGCTCAATCCACACTTTGGACTTCTGCAGGTAAAGGCGTCACTAACTTGAAATCTAACAATAATTGTTTGAATAAAACTTTACTCCCTCTCCTGGCCCAAAAACGAAGTGCACAGTCCCTAATAAACACAGTTTAAACAGCTCACAGAAGCACCCTCTGATGTAGAGTATCCCTGTTGCTGGGTGGGGAGGGGGGGGGGGGCTGGTTTCACTGGCTTATGAACACAAAATGGTGGCTGGGGGTGCACTGTTTTAACATACAGGTCTTAGCACAGAGCAAAGGAGAAATTTGGAGGGAAAACTGAATAGTCACCAGGAATGAGAGGGAAAAACTAGAGAGTTTGGATTGCAAATCACACAATTCAACACGTTAAATGAAAGCAATCATGGGCAGGAAAAACCACACGTTTAAAACACTAAACAGGTGATAAAATATGCAATCACAGGCAGGTTAAAACTACAATTTTGAACTGTAACAACCACAGGTAAAGACAGTAATCACAGAAGGGGAAAATCGTTTTTTTTTTTACTTTTGTTTTGGGGAAGAGACAGCACTAGTCTGCCTCCTTACCACTTCCTGGACTGCTCACTGCAATCTGGGGCACAGGTAGGCTGCAACTCACAAGATGGAGGCATTTATCCATGAACGTGTTTGATTGTTTTACATTTTTTAAATTAAAAATACCAATATTTGGCGCCTGCTTCTGCTTACAGAATGGCAGCAGTGGGATCACGAATTTAATAAAAATCTCAATTTTCCTGTGGCACTTATGTTTTTTTTCTATTTAATCACTTCATTTTCCACAGCTTTGAGTGCATCCTTGCACTTCCACAGGATTGAACACCTCTCATAGTGCCTCCTTTAGCTTTCTCATGATGGTAAAATAATAGTTTTGACCCAAGTCAAATTTTTCAAAAGGGTTTGAAAAATTAATGCGTTTCATCAGCCAATCACATTCCTTGAAAAATACACCTGCGACTGACAAAAATTGCAATTTTGGAAGTTACAACTTCAAACAGCCTAGGTATACAAATAGGCATATTTAGAAATCCACTCGGAACCTTTTAAAAAACATAATATCTAGTAAACTACTGAACAGTTTTACACCAGGGAAAAAAAAGCATATTTTCTAACTGAAGTTCTTCAATCATGCCAGTATTCATCTAAATTCAACCAGAGGTCTTGGCTGTATTGGTGAGCAATAATTTCCTACGGCTTACAAAATGTGCTAATTGATCTTGAAATGGTTAAAGATTAGAGATACTTGAACCATAGCCAGCAGACAGTCTACAAACCTTGTTGTTGACGGTCTATGGAACATTAAAAGAAATTAAGCTTGTTTATCGGACAAGGGAGCTTTTGGTTTCTGTTGTCCATTTTGGGGCTGTTGACAAACCTTAATGGACCTGACAAACAAGTTACTTTCCTTCGGTAATACCTTATCTGGTAGAGACTATCTAGCCACAGAGTCCTTACCTTAGATTTATCAACAGGGATCAGACTGGATCTGTAAAATGTTCATGAGCAGTACCCCTGGCGTAGTCTGGCTCAGCATGGTGTCATCCGCGCCAGAAGTGACGTTCGTGGTGCCTATATAGGCGCTACCCAGGCATGCTGACATCGGGGAGGCCACAAGGGAGCACAGCGAACAGAAAGCGCTTGTGGCCCACTGTGAACCACAGGTAATGCCTGTGGGCAGGCAGAACCGGAAGGTGGAAATATGTGGCCTAGAAGTACAATGCTACCATCCAGTCTCGCGGATCAAGAGGGGACAGGTCCTGAGCAAGATTGGGCATCCTGAATTTCTTCTTCTTGAGGAAGAAATTGAGAGACAAAGGTTTCCATCCTTCTTGGGCACCAGAAAGTAGCGGGAATAGCAACCATGACCTACTTCTGGTGCCAGCACTCTCTCTATGGCTCCTTTGGCCAAAAGGACCATCACTTCCTGGCGGAGAAGAGAAAGGTGGTACCCCGTCAGCCTGTCATAAGCCAGTGGCATGGAGGTTAGGATAGTCTTAAAGGGAAGGGGAGTGGACCCTTCGGATAATTTACAAAACCCACCTATTTGATGTTATAGACTGCCAGCTGGGCAAATGATGGCGAATCCTGCGGCCCAGTGGGTGCCCATGAAGGTAAAAGGGCAGACTAGGAGGGTTTGGAGGCTTCGGCTGCTGGGGGGGAGGGGGGGGGGAAGAGGGGGGGTTGGTGGTGGTGGACTGATACAACCGCTGGCCACTCAAACCACGGGCAGGTAGGTTTCATGTCCCTGGCCACGCAGAGGCTGGAAGGCTTGATCGCCGACATGGCTGGATGGGTAAGGACGCGGCTGTAGGCCCTTTCCGGGGCTATGAAATGAGCGAAAGGAAGCTTGAGGGTGACGAGGGGCCATAGAAAGGCCCAAACACCTGGCCATTGCCCAACTGCCATTAAATAGCTCCAGAGACAAATCTGCCTAGTTTCCAAAGAGACAGGAGCGATCAAAGGGCATGTCCAGGAATGAGGACTGGGCATCCCCCGAAAAGCCAGTAGTACTGAACCAGATGTGGCATTGCAGGGTCACTGTCGAACCAGCTCTGCCTAGTAAGTTGGTGGTGAACTTAGCTGCATCACTCCCATCAGCAACAGCCTAGGTGAGCATGGCCCAGGCCTCTTCCGGGACAATTGGCAGCACCTGCGAAACCGTATCACACAGTGTGTGGAATATGGCAGCCAAAAAGGCCCTGGTATTCACAGTGCTAGGCTGGCAAAAGTAAGTATCTTCTTCCCCAAATTGTCCAGCCTCTTGGATTCTCTGTCCGGGTGTGCTGCAAGGAATGCGCAAAGATTTACATGGGATACGGAGGCTTGGACCACCAAGCTCTCCCTTGTAGGATGTTGGGTGAGGAAATTTGGGTACCCTGGGGAGGGGTGGTGGGCACTCATCCTATTCACAAGGGCCCCTGTGTTGGGCAAGTAAGATGTCCATGAGGGCTGTGTTGAGCGAGAGTAGCAATTCTGAGGGGGACACTCCCAGTTGCAGCACCTCAGTCAATACATTTGTCTTGACTGCCCCTGAGTGTAGACAAAGGTCAAGGACCTCAGCCGCTCTCCGCACCACCACAGCGAAGGATGCTCCCTCCTCCACAGCCACAGTAGGGGGAGAAAGCATGCTAGTATCTGGAGAAGTGTCCAGTCCACTGGCTTCACCCAGATCCTCACACAGTGTATATTTCCTCCCTCATAAGGCTAGTATTCCTCAGAGTTCAGTGACCCCACCCATTAATCCCCGAGTCTTAGCCTGTAGAATAGGGTTCAGGCTCTCACCTGGATGGCATGGCTCACGTCGGTGCCAGAGCTGGAGTTGGGTGACGCCCCTCTGGCTCCGTGTCAGAGTCGAGGATGAGGATGGCACTGGCAGCGCCGGCGGTGCTGGGAGCGTCATCCTCGGGAATGGCGCCAGGGAAGGTCGGGATTGTACTACCGTCGCCGGTCCAGATACATCTGTCAATCCCTGGGGCCATCAGTGTGAATTCTGAAGGGGCCTCTCAAGGAACCTGAGAGGCTCGAAGGCATGCCGACGGGAACGGGCCACCCAAATATAAGGTGCATGGCCTCATAAAATTTTCTAAGTTGGACGGGGGTTGCATGGCCTCATAAACTTTTCTGAGTTGGACGGGGGTTGCTCCGGCTCCCAGAAACTCAGGGAGGCACAGAGCAGGTCCAGGCGATGGCTCAACCACAGAGCCAGTGCTTGAGTGGCGACACTCCCTCGTCTCTTCGGCCGAGGGACGAGGTGAAGTTGAAGCACGCTGTGACTTCTCCTTCTTCTTGTGGGAGTTAGACTTACCTGAATGGCTCGATGACTTGGAGAGCGGCGATGAGCTCCAGCTTTTAGACCGCTCCTGGGACTTTCCTCTCGACCGGGTCCTCGATTGTCGTGACATTATACGTCGAGCCGCCAGAAGCTAGAGGGATCGCTCCTTCAAGGTTTTCAGGTGCATGGCGCGGCAGCTGAGGGTAGGCCTTTTTTTTCGTGGTCCTGCTCCAGGCACCAGAGTTAAACAAGATGCGTGTCCATCACCTACATCTGTTGGTGACAGGCCCCACAGGGCTTGAAGCTGGCTTTCTTAGCTGACATTTCTGCCACACCAGGACCTCAAAAGAATTCGACAAAATGTCAAAAAAACATAGTAAAAAAATCACTAAGGGGTAAGCTCTTCCCGGATCTGCACTGGCTGGCACAGAAAGAAAAGAACCAACATCAGCGCGCCTGGGTGGTGCCTATATAGGCACAGTGAATGTCACTTTCGGCACGGACAATGCCAACTACACCATGTAGAGCCAAACAACGCCACCTACCAGCAATCAGGGGTACTGCTCACAAAAAATTTCCAGATCCAGTCTGACACCTGGGGATTTTTAGAAGGTAAGAAATCTGTGACTAGAAGTCTCTCCTTGATTGGCTGGACAAAACAGACTTTTTTTCTGTTGCAGCGACCATTACAGGACACTGGGCTCAGCTACTGCATTCTGAGAAACCACAAATATATGAGTAAGAACCCACTAACCCAAGCTCCATGTGGGGAATTGGATCGAAGGAAAAAAACTCTGCACCATGTGTTTTGGGGACCTAGAGCAAAGCTATTAGATCTATGAACTCTACGGCAGTGTGGGAAACTGGATTCTTGTTGCAGTACCCCCAACTTTCTTCCTAGTTTCTGATGCAACTTTGATTATGGTGTACTGGGTCCCTGCTGAACAGGTTCCCAGTACAAGATTTCTTCCCCCCTAAACTGTACCACAAATGGCACAACTTCAGTATACATTTAAGTCACTAGTAAATCGTACCCCTGGTACCTAGGGCACTGGCACTGAAGTGGGATCCCAAGGTTAACAGCACAAATTGTGCCACCCTAGGGTTCTCTCACCATGGCCAAGCGCACTACCATTGCAGACTATGTGCCTTGGTGCAGACAAAACCGAAGGGTCAACATGGCACACATCCCTGTGTGCCATGCACACACACACTGCATGGGATATAGGAAATACACCCCTATAACAGGCCTTATAGCCCTAAGGCAGGGTTCACTATATCTCCTGTGAGGACATACCTGCATGAGCAGACATGCCCCTGCAATATCCATGTTGATTCTTGGATACTGTAAGTGAACAGTGAAGGCATAAAAAGTACATGGGCTGGACACTCATTACGGGTTCCCCAGCTCCATGATGGCTTCACTGTATTATGGGATGTTTGGTACCAAACATCTCGTCTTAATAAACCAGCACTGATTCCCGTGTCAGATTTATCAATAATTGCACACAGAGGACCCCTTACAGGGGTCCCCTGAAACCTACTAACCCTTAGTGCCGTCACTGACTGGTCTAAGCCAGCCTGTCACCACCAGGCAGAGTTCTGACCTCATGGGGTGAGTGCATGTATGCTCTGAGGTCGAGAATAAGGCCTGTCCTGGGCGGAGGTGTTCACACCTTCCCCTGGTTCAGGAAAAGCTATCTGTGGCAGGAAACTTCTAAGGCCTTGCCGCCTTTGAAACATGACCCCAGCCTCTCCTGAGAGAAGTGGCAGGCCACCCCTCCTGTCCTCCGCCCTTTTGGCGGGACACAGGAGGGAAACGAAGAAAGAATAGGAGGTGTGCCCACCTCTGCCAACTTCACCCCTTAGGTGTTGAAGGCGAGGCGAAGCACATTTTTCAGTGCCCACCATCTTGAAGATGGTGGGAATTCTCCAATCAGGGCTATGGCTAGGGCTGTGTCCCCCTCCCACAGGAGGTGGGCATAATAGAGGGTTTAGACGCCCCAGTTAAGGGGCCCATTGGCCACTGCATGTCATTCCCTTGTAAACACTTCTAAATTTAGTATTTAGGTGGCATCCCCAGACCCTAAACAGTAGTATCCATGTACACAAGAAGACAAACGAAGAGCCGCTGTTGGATCGAATACTGCAGACCTTGTGGTGGACTTTGGGCGCCAACTCCTGCCTGCCACCACAGAACTCGACAGTCGCCATCCTCCAACTCATCTCATCGCTGTGTGGCCTACACAACCCCAGTGAGTCTTCAGCAAATCGCCAGAAAATCTCCCTTGAGATAGAGGAACTATCTCCTTGCAGTAGCAGGTCTCCAACACAGCAAAGTCCGGTCCAGCGTCGTCCGACTCCTCAGCCCGACCGAAGTCTCCAATTACCAGTCAAAGGTACACTTGCTTTCGATGGTCAACTCGGCCTCTGTACCAAGCCTTGAGGCCCCAGGACCCACCAGGGCTGAACAGCATGAATACCTGGGGTACCGGACCCCCTGCTGCAAAAGCCTACCAAACCGAGTCCAGGCAGGCTCCCACTTTACAGTGAGCCAGCAAGTGACGAGGGACACCAGGACTCTGGAGATCCACCTCAACCATGGCCCAGCAGCTCCAGATTCATCACATCAAGGTGCCCGCCCCTGACTGCGAGGTGCTTCTTTGCGCATGGTTTCCCAGCTGCACATCTTCACTGCACCCAGCTCGCATGGCCGGGGCATCTTCAAACCAGCTGTACTCCCACAGCCCAAGAGCCCTTGCAACCTCTACTTTCTCTTGAGAGCTCTCGGACTTGCCTGCAGGTCCCCACTTTGCTTTGCTTTTACAGGTGGCCCCCTTCCTTCGCAGTGCCAGCTACAAAGTCCCCTTTTACCTTGCTCCCGGTGAAATCAGGGAAGCTCCCGAGAACTTGGCCTTGGAACTTTGGACCTTGGCACTCGAACCTTCCGACTCTAAAAGGTGAATCACTAAAGTAATTATATTGCATTGATTTTCCAATAGCGTTTTTGCTTCTATGGGAAATGCATTGTGCGTAATTACACACAACTATGATTATTGCAGTTATTGTAATTTTCTTGTACTGCGAAAAGTATTTACCTTGTACCCGAAGTTCTTGGTCTAAATATTTATCTAAAAAAGAAGTACATTTATTGCTTCTGAGTACACCAAATAATTAGCACTACACTCTGATAAGCCTAACTGCTCGCCAACACAACCACAAAATAGAGCATTAGCATTATCTAGTTTTGCCTCTCTAAACCAATAAGGGCCTCCTTGACCCCTCTGCACAGTGTATCCCATTGTGGTGCACTATATAGAGAGGTGGGCTTCCTACACTCAGGATCTGTGAACATCGTGGCCAGAGCTTTTGGACCTCTGCTGGTTCCACTCTCGGGTTCATAGACTGGTCCCAGATTCACAAACCATGCAGGAGACCCAAAAAGGACCAACTATGTCAATGTGCATGAACTCAGATTATAAAATAGGTATATATTAAAAAAATTAAATAATTATAATAAAAATAAATAAAGATGGAATGGGCTAAAGACTGCATATAGTGGAGGATTGGCCGCCTGCGGCATGTTGCGCACAGGGCCATGCTCTGCGAAAGCTATGCACATTATTTTATAGAAGTTGGGTGTAGTATAAAATGAAAAAACACAGACATTCACAGCAAAAGCTACAGTAACAGCGAAATTATGGTCATGATTGGTTATAAAAAACAAAACTGAAATTCAAATACAAAAAAAAAAGCATTTAAAGTACAATTATGGCTACAAATTAAAACCGAAAAACGCCTGAAATTCACCAGTTATGGGAAGCTCAGCACAGGACAATATGGACAAAAACACAGCAAACCATAAGTGGCACAGCACATGCAATGATTATGACACAAACATCATAACAATAATTAACAACACTTAACATAACTACATCAATAACTGACACAAAGTTAGCATATTAATGCTGTTAATGGTAATATGATGTTTTCTCACTTGTACGATTCTTTATGCCATGCAGACAAGATTATTTTAGCTTTTGCTCAAGCTCTTGAAGCAAAACTGTGGCTGTTCAGAAATGAACATCTTCATAGCTGCTTCTGATGCTTGTGAAAGTATATGGTGGTGACCACTCAGTACTTTTAATAAGTCCTGTATGTGGCATGGGGGTGTCTGAATGAACATTCTGAATGTTCATTACTACAGCATGCTGCACAGTGGCGTACCTAGGGGGGGGCGGGGGGGGGGGGGGGGCGGACCGCCCCAGGCGGCACTATTTTTAGGGCGGTGGCGGTCACTGGTGGCCCGTCGCGGCGGCCTTTATAATTTATTTGGGGAGTGGGGACACTCTCTGTCTGACACTTTACAGTAGTGTCAGGTCTCAGTCAGTGTCCCGAGTCCCCAAATAAATTATAAAGGCCTCCGCAACGGGCCACCAGTCAATCAGACTACGGCCCCGGGCCCAGGCCAGACGTCACCAGATCAAGAACAGACAGGCGGGAGACTACCTATGTTAAGGCTAGTCTCACGCCTCCCGATTCCTGCAAGCAAGATTCCTCGGGGTTTCAGCTGACAGGGCTTGTATCGTAACGTGCTAATTCTTCCACCAATAGTCAGAGTGGAGATGCAGGGGCTCTCGAAGGGGTGAAAAACCAACAAAGCCCCATTAACCATCGAATGGTCTTTTAAAGACCTGTGAAGTACTGGGGGCGGCTGTGTGTGAGTTCACAGGAAGCTGTCTCAGCGAGTCAGCCCGGGCTGACACACAGGGGGGTGGGGGCAGTGGTGTATGCACTGCCAGCAACCTGTCAGGCCAGTGAGTGCACAACATTTGTATCACGGTCACCCTCTCTCTGCCTGCCATTGCGCTCCATGCTTTTGAAAGGTAAGAGAAAAACGTGCATCTGCGTTTCAAATGCCCGATCCTGCAGCAGCACACTTCCAAAGCCCACACGTGACAGTAACCTGATTCAAGGCCCCATTCTCCCGATTTATTTTTTTAAAACTCCCACTTTGCTCTTATGAACACCCATTCCCTATTATGCTACTGACACCTTTTTGCGGCCGCCTCGGACACTATACGCCGAGGATCACAGCTGCGCATTTAGTATCAAATTGGCGCCCTCTGCTAGAGTGGGACCCGAACGCTGGCGCCAGTCTATCAGGTCACGTGAACAGACTCGGACAATGTTGCACTCATCGTACTCAGCGTGAGGCAGGCACCAATTGTGTTTTTTTGTCAATTTCCTGCTAATGGACCTTCCCCCCAGGAGCTGGATTGTCCTCCCTCCCTCCCTGACCTCGACACCTTCAGGGCAGCCACGGCAGCAGGGTGGTGTAGCATGGAGTTGCCACACACTTTCGGCTTGTATTTCCTCGAAGTGCAGGGGCCTCCCTTTCCCAACGTTTTCAGTTGGCTCGCGTTGTAAGGTAGGAAATATTTTTTTCTTTTAATAATAGAATCGCGTTTGTTTCAGCTGTTGTGGTGCAGGGTCCCGCATGTGCAGCTCATGACTCTTCCCTCTGGGTACAGTCCTGGGTACAGTTAGTGATGGGGGCTGCCTCCAAGTAAGTGAGACTGTGCCAGCCTTGCATGATGTCAGCGCGCGTGTAGGAAATCGTGTCCTACGCGGTGGCACCGTGTGAGTTGGCAGGTATGAGTTTGCATTGACTCAGGTAGCAACATAATCTTCTATGGACATATTACTGCTAGACTTTCGGGGAGGGGCACGGAAGTGCAGATGTAATGGTGAGAGAGCGGTGGGGGCGCATTGGCTGTGCTATTATGTGCGGGAGGGGGTAGCTCACGAAGAGTGTGAGAGGACCGAAGCAATGAGAATGGGAGTTTGTAGTGTACTGTAATTGCATAAAAAGTGTCAGTGTCCTAGAAGCCTTCCTATATGTTGGACACTATTGTGATATATGTTTCTAGAGCGACAAAGAAAAAAGATGCCCTTATCAAATTTGAGGACCACTGATGTCCCTTCTGCAGAAGTAAACACCTTCTACTGCTTACGTGATATTCTTAAGAAGAGCCTGTGTGTTCTTTTAATGTCAGAAAAGATTTATTGGGATTTTATATGTACAGGAAGATACAGTTAATAAAGTACAGATAGGGCTTGTGTATTCTGAATGTGAATGCACTATTTACCCTCTGTACTCACTCTGTGTGTCCAATCAGAGATGCAGGGATCGGGGATTTTCCGCAGATTGGGGGCAGGTAGACAGGGAGGAGGCGCGACGCGATGCAGGAGAGACTGAGAAAGGAAACCAAGGAGAGGGAGAGGCAGTAAACAGCGTTGGAGGAGGGGAGGAACGAATGAGAAAAAGATAAACGAAACAGTAGTAAATTCTGGGAGTTCAGAAACGGTAGGTCTGTCCCATCCTTCCCTGCACGCATGGACAGGAGATTATAGATCGGAGTAGCAAAGGGAAGAGACGAACTAAGAACAAGGAAACATTAAGAAAAGGAGGTGAAAGGAAACTATTTTAGGGGTGTGCAAAATTTACCTAATTTGCTTTTGTGTAAATCGCAAAATATCAGGAACATTCCAGAAAATTAGGTATCATTTAGTGAAATGCAAACCCATCATTTAGTGCTATATTTGAGCGCAAAATGCATCCTAGCCTCAATTTTTGATGCAACAACGTATTTTGCATTTTAAAAAAGTGCAAAAAAAACTGATTACTGCAAACTATAGCTGCTCATGTTGTTGTTGTTCGCATTGTTCCTGTACCCCTCTGCTATAATTTTATGACGATTACACGACATGGTCCAAGTTTGGAAATTTTACATAGCAAGGTTAAGGTGAAATTTCCAAAATGATATAGATTTTGCCAGCATAATTTAAATTTCGCCCAGGTCCAAAGGTATTACAGTACAGTGAAAGAGGTACAGAAGAGAATGAAGGAGACAAAAAGAGCCAGGAAAAGCTGGAATGGGGGTGGTGTAGCGCAAGAAAGAGCTTACAGTTTGAAAAAAGATGACTAGGATAGAAGGGGAAAGGAAAACATTAGAAGAGGGGAGACCTGCCAGGAAGTGTTTAGAGTGCAGGTTGGCACCGTGGAAACCCTATGCTGTTAGACATCTCATGGTGTCCCCTGTCTAGTTTGAGTCTCACATCAGGGCATTTTCTTCCTTGTATTGCAAAGCATGTAATACCTCCTTCCCCACAGATTCTTTAACATTGTTTGCAGTTTCCCACTATTAGCAAAGAGTGGAGTTTTTCGCAATGTAATTCGCAGCACAGTGGTTCTTTTGCTGCAGCTTCCCAGGGCATGATGGCAGATTTAAATGACCTGATACAGGAAATACCAAGGCACAGAAATTAATTCGGTTGGAGTTTTGAATAATCAAATCGGTAACAATTTGTACAAAGCAACATGTTAAACTTTCCACAGTATGCACAAAAAGAAGGAGAAAAATAGTAAGCTAGAGGGTTGGATGAGAGTCCACCCTCAAATCCACCGGCACGTGGGGTCAGCTGAAGCTGCTGGGCAGGAGTAGGTCAGTGATAAGGGCTGGCAAGTACAAGGAGTGAGCTGAGGGAAGTTATAAACAGAGGCCATGTGCCCCAAGGTACAGTCAGCACAATCTCCATTGAAGGGGTCACTTAACTTGCAAAGACATACAGTTTTACAGATAAAACTAATATAGCGCAAAAACGATGTGTGGAAATCGGGTCTCAATCAATCAAACAAACAGGATTTGCATAGCGCCACTTATCACCTGTAAGGGTATCTAGGTGCTGGAGGGTGGGGGCGGTGCTGCTGATGAGGGACTTTAATCGAATAACCATGGTTTTAGGCCCTTCCTGAAATCCTGCAGGGTGGCAGTCTGTGTGTTCTCCTTTGTACTGCCGGTCACCAGTGTATTCAACTGTGTAGCCTTGGATCGTGTCATGTATGTGCATGTAACTTGCATGATCAAGGTAACTATTAGCGGCGATACTACGTGTCTTTCGGTCCTTTCCCCAGTACCCTCCTCCCCTTATTCCCCCTTCCCCCCCCCAGGGGCGGCAATCTGAGGAATAGCCCCGGGCGCCACAAGCTCTAGCTACGCCCCTGATGCTGCAGTAAGAAAGCTTTGTAAGTAAACCACGCTCTGTTAACATCTGTGAGTAGCATAAGTCACAGGTTTGAATGTAAGCAAGAGCAACTCTGCCATTTCATTCGTAAGACAATAATTTGAATATCGAAAGGGGCACAAAACATAGCGGGATCGCTGTTCCTCTATTACACTTACAAACAGACAACCTTTCAATATTTTAAACATTTAGAGATATTTTAAGAAATAACCAGTACAAATATATTTTCTTTCGGTTATTACTCAATCTCATATGACAGCAAAAAGTTGCCTGACACTTCCAGAAATCATCGAGTTATGTGAAGTATTACTGGCACACTTTACAGGCATTTCCAGAATTGTCTGTGTTGCTACAGGGAGCAATGTTGTTACTTGCTTGTAACCCCAGATGTCCAACAATGGTATATTTCCGAAATTCACAAGCTTCAATCATTTCCCACGGTCAGCAGTAAAGACTAGTAACAAGCCAATAGGGATAACAATAGGGTTAATTTAGGTGAACAAGCATCTCATCGCAAAGTGTCCAAACTCCAGCCTACCAGATGAATGTGCTGAGCACTCCAGACCTCTAGGGACCAGGGCAGTTCATATTTCACAGCGCATGCGTGAAGGCACAAGTTAGCAAAGTGAGCCTCTGACTAGAGATGAAGGAGGGTTGCACGTGAAACTGTTTAAGATGCCAGCACTAGAGAACTGCAGTGATAGGCAAGTAACATTTCTTCTCCAGCTTTGGACATTTCATAGATTTACATGCTGAACCAGAGGAACCAGAACTAATTACATGATCACATTGAAAGTGGTGAGTAGGCTCAGCTTTATTGAAAATAATTGCACAGAACTGCTTGGCTCATTGAAGAATCGGCCACTGCACTGCGGTCCAGGCAGATGTTTCTGGTAAACATGTGCCTTTAACATCGCAGCATGGTAAATTTATGGGTTTGCACACCCGCATACATCACTGCTACATGACAGACAATGGACTTCTTAGCCTCTGAAAGGTTTCATCTACATGATTTCCAAATCTAACCAGAATGCTGTACTTTTCAGCTCTCCCTCTAGTCGTGAGATGACCCTGCCAGTCAAGGACACCAACATTCGATAGACCCTTTGCTGCATCGAGGATTCAGACTGAGGGCTGGGCACCCTCTTTTATGATGGTTTTTTCCTCCAGCATCCTGTGGTCAGAGATTAGGACAATTAATGGTGAGATGGCATTCCGCATTTGGCGATCGTATCACTCTATGATCGCCACTATGTTTGCTGCCTTTAAGATGTGGCTGTCAAAGGGCCAAGGGTTAGGGGGGTTATAATAAATAAACACTTACCTTGCTGCCGGGTCCCGCATCTCTGCTCCTGCTCTCCTCGTCTTGACTCGAGGAACAGGAATCACGGCCAGGCTCCCCATACCAATCACAATGCTGCAATGCAGCGTTGTGATTGGTCTGAGCGTCCTGGTTCGATGCTCAGCCAGGGAATGGGGCCTGGGCGTGTTCTCCATGCAGGTTGTAATGCAGTCTGCATGGAGAAGAGGGAAAGTGCGCATGACTGTTTTGGGCCGCCTGAGAGGGCCGGCCAAACAGTCATGTACAATTACGAGTGAGCAAACCACTCCTCCCCAGCCCTGCTCCGAGAGCAGAGCAGCCCCGCCCACAAAGCAGCATGGAAACATAAAATGATAATAACTCACAGTTATTATGATTTTACGTTTCCTTTACGTTGCACTGCTTAAAAGTAGCCGCCACTACTGCCATGGAGCTCACCCTCTTTCCCAGAGTGTGAATGTGTCTTCCACATCTTTCAGGGGTACTGAGCAGTGCATCTGGCTGTCTTTTTGGTAATGCTGCTGAGGGTTTTGAGATGCATAGCCTCAGAAGTGTGGGGCTCATGCTTTTCTTTATTGTGTCATGGATTGTATTTTTCCAGGGAGATATTCCACATTCAGTTTGCTTGGACTATATGTTGTCTCTGAATGCTGATCATGGTCACTGTTGTGTGTCTCTTTCTTAAGCACCCAACAGCTGCCCAAGGCCTTCACCAGAGAGTGAGGGTGATGGCTTGGCCACCAGTGAAACTGGAACTGCAATGTCATGACTGATATTCAACAGGATAAGATGTGTATTCCGTTGTTGAGGTTCCCATCAATAGGGGCAAAGGGTAAGGTACTTACAGTTCTGCCAATGAAGGGTGAACTGATTACATAATTTGGGCAATTGTCACTATCAACAATGATGGGGGCCCCACTACCAAGGACTCTATCTGTATTTCTTTCAATGTTATCAGATGTTGACAAGAGGCCTGTGGCTCTCCAGTGCCAATGATGAGGTTGGTGCTGACTAGCTAGGTGCCAATGAAGATGACCGGAAATGGGAGCTGTCAATGAGCTTTTAGGTGAAACTAGTTTGTTAGTGGCTGATGGTGCCTCTGCTGTTGACAAGTATTACGGTGAGGAAGTGGCAAAAGACTCAGAGCAACTAGATTTCTGTGCAATATTGTCCACAGAGTGTTGCAAATATTTGTTTGACAATTTAGGGTCTGATTTGGCTTTTGGCAGAAGGAGTAGTGTCCCTTGGGATGGCAAAGGACATTAACTCTGCCATCTTGATGGCACTCTGCCTTCCAGCTCAGCAGTCAACTCTGTACAGTGAAGAGTACAGCTGTCTCATCGGTTCCTTTCAATATACTAAAAGTTTGGTGGACGTCCACTGTCAGTTTCGATGGTCATCCATCAAACTTTTAACTTGTTTTAGTTTTTCAAAAACAAACCCTCAAAGCGAGAAAAAAAACCAAAAATGGCCCACGCACCCTGGGAGCTCCCTCCATGAGTGTGGGGGTCATTATAGTTTTCTTCTTGTCCCTCACGGCCAGGATTTTGAATGATGGACAGAAAAAAAGACATTACACCATCAACCCTAAATATGGCGGAGGGCGTAATCTCTGTCCTCTGTCAGCCGTGTATTCCGTGGACAGAGGCAACAGAGCTTGGTAAGCATAGTACATAAGGCCCGCTGCGTCTAAATGAGGGGGGTAAACTGAGGGTTTCGAGGACAGGATACAGTACCCTGTCTGCCAAACTCTAAATCAGGCCCTATATGACAGACGCTGACTTGACAAATGTAATACAGATATCTCCTGGTACATGCCTTTTTTCACCTTAGCTGTGAAGTGCAACGCAGAGCATTTCACACAGAATCATCCCCTGCAGAAGAGACATCCCTGGGGAGGAGCACTCCTTTAGAAGGCCAGTTGCTTGTATCTATCATGCAGAGATTTGATGTAAAGGCTTTACAAATATCACATTTCATTGATTTACAACGACATTACCCACAGTAAATACAATGCAGCTGAGGATCATCTTTGAAAATATTCTTTTAGCTTCACAGCTTGAAAAGGGACTTTTGCTTCTGAGATGAGTATCAGTCATGGTGAGTGAATATTCTCTCCAAAAGCCTGAAGCAAGAGATAAATCACTCCAAGCTCCCCAGAAAGGAACAATACATTTTTGACGGAAATTAACTTGAATAATCCCTCATACTTTAAGTTTGTAAGCAATCGGAACAATTACAGCCTCTAAGGTGGAAATACTCACCACATTCGCCTCACTGATGGAGATTAGGCCATTTTCATTAAAGCAAATGTGCTACTGAACAAACCTATAAACATGTTATGTCTGTGCACTGCTTACTTAGGGTACTAGAAAACCCTCCTGACTAAGGAGAATGATTCAAACATGTGAGTCTATGGGAGATGGTGGAGACAGTTAAACTCGTTTAACTGACATTTTTTCCTTTATGACACATTAAGGAACATGTTACTTACCTTTGGAAACGCCTTATCTGGTAGAGACACAATCTAGCCACAGATTCCTTACCTTGAAATTTCCCAGGCGTCAAGCTATATCCGGAAGTCTTTTGCTCGAGCAATACTCTTGTGCGCCGGTAGGTGGGGTCGGTCGGCTCCGGGTGACGTCATCAGCATCGTCCGCGTCAGAAGTTACGTCCGAATCACTTACATAGGCACCACTTTGGCACGCTGACGTCAGTTACTTATCACGACTTTCCACGCCATGAGTGCGGAGACATGAAGTGCACTGGCAGTGGTGTGTTTAGAACAACTAGGACCCTAAAAGGGATCAGCCCTGACCCTAAAATCCTGTCTTCAGCACGGGAAGAATGAGCGGGTCAGTAAGGAATCTGCAGCTAGATTATGTCTCTACCAAATAAGGTGTTACAGAAGGTAAGTAACTTGTCCATCTGATAGAGACATCTAGCCACAGAGTCTTACCTTAGAATAAATGCCCCAGCAATACCATCGAAAGAGGAGGGAGCGCGGACAGGGTGGCCAAAAAGGCTGCCCCAAGCAGACTTGACTGTCCAGGCAGTAGTACTTAGTGAACATGTGCAGTTATGCCCATGTTGCTGCCTAACAAATGTCAAAGGCTGGAACACAAAGTTGCAGCCCTGTCGTTGCAGCCTTAGCTCGGGTGGAATGATTTCTTAAGCCTTCAAGAGGCTACTTCTTGGCCAGAGCATAGTAGATTTTGATGTAGAAGACGACCATTGCGAGATATTACTCTTCTGTACCGCACAACCTTTCTCTGATCCAACGTACCCAACGAAGAGTTGGTCATCCACCCGGAACTCTTTAGTGCGGTCAAGGTAGAACGACAGCGCTTTTTTGGGGTCCAGACAGTGGAGTCGCTCCTCTTTAGAGGGGTGTGGAGGAGCTTAGAAAATGGGCAAGGTGACTGATTGCCCCACGTGGAAAGGTGTTACTATTTTCGGTAAGAAAGAGGCCCTAGTGAGAAGCACTAACTTATCAGGGAAGATGGTCAGGTAAAAAGGCTTGGATGACAGAGACTGCAATTCGCTCACCCCCCCTGGTAGATGTTATTGCCACTAAAACGGCTGTTTTGACGGAAAGCAGACGGAGTGGGCAGCTGTGCGGTGGTTCGAACAGAGCACACGTCAGGAAGGTGATAACCCAATTAAGGATCCACTGAGGCATGATGAATGGGGCAGGTGGGAACATATGTACAAGCCCCTTAAGAGATCTGTTCACAATAGGGGATTTAAATAAAGAGAGTTGATTTGGCAGCCTCAAGAATGCAGAAAAGGCCAAAAGGTACCCTTTAAGAGTGCCCACAGCAGAGCCTTGCTGGGCAAGGGCCAAAATAAAGAGAAGGACTTGCAAGAGGGAAGCAGAAAGAGGATCAATAGACTGTTCTGTAAAATATTTTACACATTTTTGCCACTGGCAGGCGTACACAGTCTTGGCAGAGGGACGCCTGGCTGCCAAAATCACAGAACAGACTTCGGGAGGAAGAACAAAGGCTGTCAACTGCTGCCGCTCAATTTCCACAACTGAAGGCGCAGAGTTGACAGGTTCAGGTGGAGGCCCCTCCCCTACTGGTGCACCAGAGGACCCTCCCAAAGGGGCAGCCTGATCGGAGGATCAATGCTCAGTTTGAGAAGCTCGAGATACCAGACCCTCCATGCCCAGTCCATAGCCACATGAATGACTTGGGCCCAGTCGCTCCTGATCTTCTTGAGCACTCTGGACAGGAGTGGTATTGGCAGAAAGGTGACCAGGAGGCGTGAACTCCACTTGAGACGAAAAGCATCACTCTAGCTAGTGCTGCCTTGGGAACTACAATGCGCAAAACTGCTGACATTGTGCATTCTCTGTGGAGGCTAACAGATCTAACCAAGGTCTCCCCATTTCCGATAGAGATCTTGAGCCACTTCCAGATGGAGACGCCATTCGTGATCCGCTAGGTATCAATGGCTGAGTTCATCCGCCCTGGCGTTCATGGAACATGACAGGTGTTTGAACCACCAGGGATATGCCTTGCGGTTCCAGCCATTTCCAGAAATGCCGGGCCTCTTGATAAAGGGTCCAGGACCCCACGCCGCCATGTTTGTTGCAGTACCAAATGGCGATGGTGTTGTCCATGAACACCTGAACCAGCTTTCCCTTGATGGAAGGAAGACAAGCATTCAATGCCAAGCAAATCCCTCGCAGCTCAAAAAAAATTGATGTTGACCCTGGATTCCGACGAAGACCAGCGTCTTCTGATCTCCACCTCTCCCAGATGGACGCCCAATCCCAGGAGTGACGCATCTGTCACTACTGTGTGGTCTGGCTGGGGAATGGGTCTGCCTCTGACCCAGACGTGGTTGGTCAGCCACCACTGCAGATCCTGTGCAGTTCCCTCCGAGATCTGAACCATGTCGGTGAGATTCCCCTGAAGCTGCAACCACTGGAACTTCAAGTCCCAATGCAGAACCCGGATATGCCATCTGGCATGTGTCATAATAATGTAGGAGGTGATGAGGCCCAGCAGCCTCAGAGTCAGTTTCATTGAAATCCAGGATAGAGGCGGAAACATTGGTATCATAGCCTGAATATCCTGAACTTGCCGCTCGTTAGAATAGGCCAGAAACTGCACTGTGTCCAGAAAAGCTCAGATGAAAGGGAGCATCTGATAGGGAGTCAGGTGTGACTTCGGCACATTGACAGTGAACCTCAACGAAAGCAGGAAATTCTGGAGCGAGCTTGCCTTCAACAGCCAGTCATCAAAATAGGGGAAGACTGGCACCCCTGATCTGCACAGATAAGCTGCGACCATCACCACCACCTTGGTGAACACCTGAGGGGCACTGGTAAGGTCAAAGGGGAGCACTGTGAACTGAAAGTGCTTGTGGTGCACTGTGAACCTCAGGTAGCAGTGACAGACTGGCAGGACAGGAATGTGAAAATAGGCATCCTGCAAGTCCAACGCTACCATCCAACCACCGGGGTCTAGGGCAGACAAGACCTGAGCCAGAGTGAGCATTTTGAACTTGTGCTTTTTGAGGAAGTAGTTGAGGGCTCGCAGATCTAGAATAGGACCAGAAAGTGGCGGGAATAGCAACCACAGCCTACTTCTGGCACCAGAACCCTCTCTATGGCTCCCTGGGCTAATAGAGTTTTGACTTCCTCCTGTAGCAAGTTCAAGTGGTCCTCCGCCAGCCGTTCGTAAGCCATAGGCATGGAAGGAGAGGTAGTCTTGAAGGAGAAGGAGTGGCCCTTTCAGACTATCTGGAGAACCCACTTGTCCAATGTGATATTTTGCCAGTGGTGGAGGTGATGGCTGATTCTGCCACCAATCGGCTGTCCATGATCTTGAAGGGAAGGTTTAGAGGCTGCAGGGGGATGAGTCGACTGACTCGACCTCGCCTGCCTGAACCACAGAGTCGAAAGGAGCCGTGCCCGCGGCAGCACAGAGGTTGCTGAACTTGCGCAGTCTTGTGGCTGGGACATGGCATGCCATAGCCATGAAAGGAGCAAAAAACAGATGGGGACGGGTGACCACCAAGAGGCCCAAGGACTTGGCCATAGCCGGCGAGTCCTTAAAGCGCTCCAGGGCCATGTCCGCCTGGTCTCCTAAGAGGCCGGTGCCATCAAGAGGCCGGTGCCATCAAAAGGCATGTGCATAAGGGAAGCCTGGACATCCCTATTAAAGCCAGATGTTCTCAGCCAGGTGTGGTGACGAAAAGCCACCATGGATGACATTGCTCTGTCCAGCGAGTCGGTGGTATCAAGCCCACAGCGAAGAGTGAACTTTACCACATCTCTCCCATCTGATACAGCATGGAAGAAACGGCCCGGGCCACCTCCGGGACCTGTGCCAGCACCTGTGCAACATTTCCCACATGGAGAGGACGCAACAGCTCAATAGGCATGCAGTGTTCACTGACCGCAAGACTGGGGGAAGAAAAGATCTTCCTGTCCCAACTATCCAGCCTCTTGGATTCCCTGTCCGGGGAAGCAGAAGGGAACGCGCCTTGTGAGGTAGAGACTTGGACCACCAAGCTCAAGCTCTCGGGGGTAGGGTGGCTGGTGAGGAATTTTGTGTCACCCGGTGAAGGGTGATAGGGGCGGGTGATAGTTCTATTCTCAGGAGCCGCCACAGAATATGAAGCTCCCTCCTCCATAGCCACGGTAGAGGGAGAGAGCAAGTCAAAATCTAGTGAGGTATCCAGTCTACCGGCCTCACCCAAATCCTCATACCAGTCCATTTCATGCTCAGGCTGGTCTTGTAAAGAGGCCAGCGACCCCTCCCAACCTTCCTCCATGTTTAGCCCCTCAAAATAAAGCTGAAGAACCTACCTACAGCCCAGGGGTGTCGTTGGTTCCTGGAATCAGCGTCAGTTAGCGCCCATCAGGCTCCAGGTCATAGGGGGTAAGAGTGGAGTTGGTGCTGCCGGGGGCCATCGAAAGTCTTGGCACGAGGGCCAGCACCTGGGAGGGTTGCTGGGGCACGAATGGTGCCGATCCAGCTCCACCTCCAGATCCACTGGGGGGTTCCGAGGCTGGAGCCGCTGGCACAGAACCTGATGGAGCACCCTCTGAGCCTCTGGGGCTCAAAGGCACGCCAGGATGGTCAGGTCGCCCAAACATGAGGCACATGGAGTCATAGAATTCTTTAAGCGGGTGGGGGTCGCTTCGGGTCCTGGAAAGGCAGGGAAGCACGGAGATGACCCAGGTGCAGGTTCTGCAGAACGAGGCCTACAGCATACAGACTCCTCAGTCACGTTGGCTGATGGACCAGGAGAAGTTGAAGCATGCTTTGACTTCCTGTGTTACTTGTACCTCTTATCGGACCAACGTGATGATTTTGAGCGGGAGGACTCCTGGATCAGTGCCCGGACCTTCCTCTTGACCGGGAATGAGACCTCCGGGGCAAACAGAGTGGAGCCAAACACCAGGCCGCAATCTGCTTTAGGGACTACTCGCTCAAAGCCTTCGGAGCTATGGCCCTGCAGTCAGAGCACGACATCGAGTCGTGGTCGTGCTCCAGAAACAAATTAAGTGTGGATCCCTCACCGACATGGCGTGATGGCAGGCGTCGCATGGTTTGAATCCAGAAATCTTTTTCAACAGAGAAAAAACCTACACACCAAAAATCGTCAACAAACATCGAAAAAAGCCTGTCAAAAATTGCTCGAGAAGAGAACTGTGGTAGATAGCGCTGTACAAGCAAGTTATCATTAAACACTACTATCATGGATGCATTTCTCCATTTGTTTTTTACTCGTTTGCAACGTGGCTGTGCAGCATGATAACATTTTGCTTAATTCAGGTCTGCCTACACGTGTTCGTTATATTCTTGAAAATCTATTTCTAATTCTTAACATTCTCAGATCTTTTGGCAAAACATCAAGCAATTACCTCAAATAAAAAAACTAAAACCAGCGTCATATGAGTCCCACACCATTCTTGGAAAAGATAATCAGGTAGTTTCACAATATCACATACGAAACGTTCAAAACACAGCTCTTTGGAGTTCAATCAGCTGTGCGTAAAATGTCATCACCTACCCACATTGTGCAGCAAAAAGTAATCTTCTTAGATGAAAAGCAATTTTGAAAGCTTATTGAGTCCCAAAATACACAAACCCATGAACAGCGGCTGAATCAAGACACAGGAAGCACAGTGCTTAATTATTTTAATTTTCGTTTTTTTATTTATTGTCTGTTGCATCTTAAGTTTGAGCAGATGCTTCTGTCGATTACTCGGCTTCACCAAGAAGGTGTTCGAGTTTGCTATGGAAAACAATTGTGAGCTGTTTCTGGACTAGCGCACATATAGTCTCATGTTTACCAAGATGCACGTTAGTTAAATGTGTAAATATATGCACTAAGGCAGGTATTTCATTAATAGAGATGTTATGATATACACAATTGCTTTGCAGGGTATATGCATAAAATTAACCCTGCTTTGATTTTTTTACATTTACCATAACTGGTCTACTGATGACAGCCTACCCCGACATGCCGAACGGTGCATAAAAGCATTGATGTCAAGATGCGGAGAATACACCCTTTTAACACTGCTTTTTTCATACTCCTGACCTTCTGAACTTTACATTCACGGGGGTCCTCTTGTTTCCTATTTTGAGTTAAGGTTAGGTAGGGGTTTGCAAAGTTGTGCGGCCACGCAGCTTCCAACTCAGTTAATTTAATGCGTAGTTCCTGTAGCTTGCAAAACAAAAACAGGACACCACTCAACAGCCATCTCTCTCTGTCCACGACTTAAAGCTTCCACTCATAGGATCAAGGCCTCCCTACACACCTGCACCAGTCGCAAACAAATCGATGATCAACACACTCAGCTAAAAATAAATTGCTAGCACAACTTAAACTTTGCTTTTTTCAACTAATTTGACAGAAAGGAATCTTTTCCACCTAAACAAAGGCACAAAAAACACAGCCTCCTCATAGGATTTCTGCCCTTCAAACATCTTAAAAAACATTCGCCTGGAATATCCTGGTACCATTCCAATGAGAGCGGTCATCAACTCCC
This sequence comes from Triturus cristatus, assembly GCF_964204655.1. Taxonomy (NCBI): domain Eukaryota; kingdom Metazoa; phylum Chordata; class Amphibia; order Caudata; family Salamandridae; genus Triturus; species Triturus cristatus. The sequence continues at coordinate 743,768,576 of NC_140589.1, read as the reverse complement.
CTCATGAATTGGTGAATTGCCACGCAAATTTTAAAACATACTTCAATAAATGTATATTAAAGAAACAGGAACTTGACCAGCCAACATCAAATACCCCTCTTAGGTATCTTAGGTAAACTTACAGAAAAGGTAGGTTTCTGCCAGATCTCATTCTAAGTAGAACAAAACAGCTACTCAGCAAATTGACAAATATGGTGTTAGACCTGGAAGGCGCATGGCTGCACTACTGCTACAAAATCTGTGGTCGGTGTAATATTGGTTCACCACCAAATACTGGCCAAAAGAATGAAACATTTCCTAGTAATCATGATGGAAAGTTTCAATTCTATTAAGGACTCGGAGGCGAGGATTATGCTGTTCTTTCTTTGATTTTCCTGCACAGCAATTTCAACTTTTATCAAAAAACAAACTACAAGTCCCATCGTAACTGTAGTCCATCGTGTAACTCCAGCCATCCAATTAGCCGTGACCATCATCCCCTAGGGCGCGCCGTTGCTCACGTCCTTCCTCTTTCTTGACTGCGATCCATTGGACACCCAAGAATCTTAGTCTGTTTTGGAACCCTCGGAACCTAGAGGAAGTTAAACAAGAACCCATGAACCCATTCTCCGGAACATCGAAGAACAGGTCTCCTTGAGCCTAGGGTGGGAATAATCCTCGCCTCCGAGTCCTTAATAGAATTGAAACTTTCCGTCATGATTACTAGGACATTTTTCATTCTATGGAAGGACCAGAGGCGAGGATTATGCTTGCTCAAAGCTTATCCACCACCAATGACACCATATTCACGACTGGTTTCAAGTAGAATCTTTTAAACAGAGTCCGAAGACCAATCTGCTGCATTGAGAATGTCTTCCAGTCTGGTGTCCAATGTAAAGGCTTTAGATGCCATAGCTCCTCTTACTGAGTGTGCTCCGAATTGCGAGACATTAATGCCCGCTTCTTGCATCACCCATCTGATCCAACAAGCTATTGTTGGTGGTGAAACAGTCTTGAAGGGCTTCTTCAAGGAAATTAAGAGTGGACGCTCACCTGGAGGCCGTTGCTCCTCGGTCATGTTCTCGTACTCCGTAAGGCAACGAACGACACACAGCTTTGGGGCTTTGTCAAACGCTGGATATGAGATGACTCGAGTCGGATTTAGTCCTTCGCGTGAGGTGCACTGTAACCCCATCCGTGGTAAAGCTGCGGCCTGTAATGTCCAGTGCCCTGATGTCTGATACCCGCTGACAGGACACCAAGCAGAGAAGCATAGCCAACTTGGCAGAAAGCTCCTTGCAAGAGAGGTACCTGTTAGCCTGCCACGACTGAAACAAGTGTAAAACTTTGTTGACATCCCATAAGGAGGAATATCTGGGTTCTGGAGGAAGAGAAAGACGAATTCCCCGCATCAACTTGCATATGAGAGGATGTTCTCCAGCCGGTGTACCGTCGATGGGAAGGTGACCAGCAGAAATCGCTGATCTATAAGAATTGACGATGCGATAAGCCAGACCTTGTGTCGTCAAAAAGGCTAAAAAGTTCATGATACTCGCCACTTCGCACCCCATGGGATCGTGACCACCACGAACACACCAACGAACACATCTGACCCAAGCCGACTTATACCTCTTCTTGGTGCCATCAGCCCAGCCTGCTCCCAACAAAGACTGAGCCACTGTCGATAGGCCAGAGATTCTCCAACGATGCCCGAAATCCGCCATGCTACCAAGGGCATTCGACCATGCTGGATTAACAGGTGTGGTTCGCCCTGAGGGTTCTTCAGGAGAAGAGGATCTAGGGGTAGAAGGATTGGAGAATCACACGAAAATTCCAGAAGAACTGGAAACCACACTTGAGACTTCCAATAAGGAGTGATCAAAACCAGCTACGCATGTTGCCTCCTGATTTGCGTGGTTAGTTGCATGATCATAGCGAACGGGGGAAAGGCATACCCTGACTCCTTGGACCAGTCCTGGAGGAACGCATCCGTCGCTGCCGCGCACAGGTCCAGCTTCCAACTGAAGAAGCGCGGGAGTTGGTGGTCCAACCGGGACGCAAAGAGGTCCACTGAGAAGGGACCCTATAAACTGTTGAGGCGTTGGAATACTGGGGGAAGCAGCTGCCAGAGACTCATGTCCGACCAACTGCGGGAGCACCAATCTGCTATCACACTGAATATCCCCGGTAGGAACTCCGCTGTCACGGAGACATTGTGTGCCAAGCAAAAGGTCCAAAAATACTTGGCCAGGTCTGCCAACGCTTTGGACTTCGTGCCCCCTAGGTGATTGATGTATCGGAGTGCCGATACATTGTCCATCTTCAGAAGCACACAGCAGGTTGCTTTGTCCTTCGTCCAACACTCGATAGCGAATGAGCCCGCCATCAAGTCCAGGCAGTTGATGTGTAGAAAACTCTCGTCTGCTGACCATTTTCCTCCTGTAAAGGAGTCCCCGCAGCGGGCCCCCCAGCCTGACTTGCTGGTGTCGGATTCTATCACTAAATCCTGCTCACAACCGAAAATGGCCCCGCCATTCCATGCCTGCATGTGGTTGGCCACCAGGTCATCTTGACTCGCACTTCCTCGGTCAGAGGAACCTGATCAGAGTACTGGAGGCCTTTGCGAAGGTGCGAGGCTTTCAGGCGTTGTAATGCCCTGTAATGGAGCGGGCCCAGGAAGATGGCTTGGATCGAGGCACTCGAGAGGCCTACGAGACGCGCGATCTGGTGAAGTGAGGTGGACCAATGCTCCAACATACGACGCAGTTTCCTGCGGATCTTTGTTATCTTGGGAGCCGGAAGGCTCAAGGTACGGGAAACAGAGTGCACTACACAGAGTTATCAGCTTCTGGGCCTGCCCCTAATCTCCTGAAAGCGCTAACCAGCGCTGTGTATCAAACACGCACTGCAGGCAAACACACACTCGCATTCAATACCGACCCGCTATGCGGGCGTTCACAAGGAGATTCTGGAATTGATAGTATGGACCTGCACGAAGCAGGTGTAAGGGCTTCCAGAGCTCGTGCGGGCCGTACACTACAGGCGAACGATCGGCGCTCTCTGATCCCGCCGCGACTAGCGCGCCCGTGATCAGCGAGACGCGGCCGTACCCCTGTCCACGTAGCACCACACCGCACTATCGTCAGGGCCGCGTGTGGAGCGTTAAGGCTCCCACGGCCCTCCCTGTGCAGATAAAACGTTGTAAAAAGCACAATGCAACCATAAGCCGAACGCTAGACAAAGGAACGCACTTATACTTAGAGAAAACACGCCACTTTGAAAGAAAATTAACTGTCCGCCGGAGCGAGGGTAAACTAAACTTATCGTGTGGCCGAGCAGGAAAGAAAGAGGCAGGACGTGAGAAATGGCGCGCCCTACAGGATGATGGTCAAGGCTGATTGGATGGCTGGAGTTACACGATGGACTACAGTTACGATGGGACTTTTACTTTGTTTTTTGATAAAAGTTGAAATTGCTGTGCAGGAAAATACAAGAAAGAACAGGATAATCCTCGCCTCCGGTCCTGCCATAGAATTACTGATGCAGGCATCCAGCGCACGGTTCTCAAATAGGTAAAATCCTACCTGAAAGTTAGACACCAAATGAGCTTACCACCACCATTCAAAACTAAAGGCTACTCAATGCAAGTAGATGTGTGATAGAAATAAATAATCATACCTCTACCTCTAATATTATTCCAGACCTCACACAAGCATTCAATCTCACTTGCTGCAAATAGGTTGATGATACACAGAACATTTTAAAACTGAACAGTCCTCAGAAGTCAAGAAATCAAGATTCAGTGATGAATGTCTACTTTCCACTTAACAACGGATGCTAGAAAATCCCTGTTGGAATGTGGATTATTAGTAGAGGCAAATGTATCTCTGCCACTGGCAATAAGGCCACTAACGCAGTATAGGGCTCAAAATAGGTCTTAGAAAATGATTCCCATGCTCAACCCTTGTTAGCTTGGCTGCGAGCAGGCAGGCTTAACTTCAAAGACAGGTATGTAAAGCATTTAAAAACACCAAATCAGGGAGGAGGAGCCTAGCGCGCAACCAAGATGGACGCGTAGGCACAGGGCTCCCGAGACCCTCGCAGCCTCCCACGTCTATCCTGGCTATAATCCTGCTATTTTGAAGGAATATTACGGGTGAACCGAAGCTGAGGTGATTCCCGTTTTCGGAACTTAAATCGGACTTTGGGAACTCGACTTATTCTGTACTCCAGAAAGAGGCCTGCCCCGCGGCGCCACCCCGGACTCGGGTTGGCACTGTCCCCGAGCTCCAATCGAACAACAACGGTTCCAGAGTCTTGGGCGGGCCCGTCCCCCCCTGGTTTCACTTTCGTTTTTGACTTTCCTCTACGAGTCTGGTGGCGGGCGCTCGCAGTCGCTCTACGTTTGGACCGATCTGTGGCTGTCGAGTGGCATTGACAAAGGGGGCTGTCCACCACTCAGGTGGGCTCCCCAGGGTGATCGCTACGCCTAACAGGTATACTGGATCTGCTCTCCCTGCTGTGTAATGGCGGCCCGGCTGGACGGTGACAAGCAAAAGTCTAGAGCTACCCGGAGAGGTGGCTACGTGCAAACGAACAACATGGACCGCTATGCCCAGCAGAAGGGATCTCCCGGTTCGAGTGGGCTTTCGGATGCGGCCAAGGAGGGCCCGTCACCCTCGACGGAATTGACACTGCAAGATGTCATGGGTGCCATCGACACCATGAAGGCTTCGGTCGGCCAGCATTTCGACTCTGGCCCACAAGCTGGACACCGTGTTGATCGATGTCAACTTACTTAGGGCAGACCTGTCGAAAACCAGTGAAAAGGTCAAATCACTCGATCTCACGACATCGGGCCTCAAGACGGATGTCTCTGAACTGCAGACGGAGATCCGCAGTTTGCGGGCCCTCAGCGACCTCTCTGTTAAGAGACTGGAGGATTTTGAAAGCAGGGCCCGGCGGAATAACGTGCGCATTATCGGTGTGCCGGAGAGGTCGGAGGATGGGCCGGTCGATCTCTTTGTGGAAGATCTGATCCTGAACAAACTAGCGCCGAAAGGCCTCAGCAAATTCTTTACGGTGGAGCGGGCACACAGAGTTCCGGGGGGCCGGCCGAGGCCTGGGGCCCCACCGCGACCTATCATTGCCAGGATCTTCAACTTCAGGGACCGTGACGCAATCCTGCAGGCCTTCCGTGTGAATGGCCCGACGAAGTATGAAAATGTGGACATCAGTTTCTATCCTGATTTTACACAATCGGTGCAAAAACAGCGAATGGGATTTATGACTGTCAAGCGGCGGCTGAGGGACATGGGCTTGAAGTACTCTATGCTTTTCCCGGCCAAGCTACGTATTGAACTGGAGGAACGGACTTATTTTTTCGACCGGCCTGAGGCGGTTGAGGACTGGCTTGACACCTTGCACCGTCGGCGCGGCGGGGAGGAACGAGCCGAGGATGAGGGTGGTGGATCAGCGGATCAAGTGTGAACGAATGACTGGTGGTTCCTAGACAATTTTGTGTTCACCTCCGACTTGGGTTTGATGTATTGTTTTTTCTTCTTTAGGATTGTATCACCCTTCCTTCATCATTGGGAGGCCGCGGGGTATCTGGTGAGATTCTTCCTCCTCGGGGGGTTTTCTTTCTTTCCGTAGAGTAGGTTCATGTTGGGGCGACAGGCACACTGCGAGTTGGGGTGGCTTAATGGTCTTGTGCAGGGGTGCAGGGTGGGGGGGGGGGGGTGTAACGGGAGTTGGGGGGGTGGCGGTAGGGGAGTTGTTTTTGTGTGGCTTAGTTTTGTACCAGGCATCCAGTGTGCTGTTTTTTGCTCTCAACGTGGGTGGGGTGACCGTTGTGGTGGAAATGGGGGGTAGGGGATTGCGCATTTTAACATGGAATGTCAATGGTTTGGGGGACCGATTGAAGCGAGGGGTGGTGCTACAATATCTGAAACGTCTCTCTCCTGATGTAGTTCTGTTGCAGGAGACGCATTTGGTGGGACACTCATGCCATGCTATGAATAGAAGGGGCTACCGTTTGGTGGCCCACTCTGGTTTTACTACCGGCTCCAGAGGGGTGGGCATTTTGGTTCGATCCTCTCTCCCGCTGGAAATTGATGAGGTGATGCACGACGACCGGGGGCGTTACGTGGTGTTGGTTGGCCGGTGGGAAGGACAGACTTTGTGTTTGGTTTCAGTTTATGTCCCCCCCTGGGTTGCAAACCACCACCTTTGCGGACTTGGGAGGGTTGCTGCTTGGGCTCCCGGAGGGCCTCCTGCTGGTCGGTGGCGACTTCAATTCTGTGGTATCGGGTAGAGAGGATCGGCACCCTCCCAGAGACCTCCCCGGGGCGCACTCTTGGCTGGGTGGCTTTATCGACACTATGGGGCTTGTGGACTGTTGGAGATCGATGCATCCGGGGCTCGCCCAATTTACATTTCACTCTGGCGCCCACGGCTCCTTATCTAGATTGGACTATGTGCTGATGCCGGCCGCCCAAGCTCAAATGATCGGGGAGGTCAGACATCTGGCTCGTGGCATCTCTGATCATTCCCCGGTCCTGCTACACTTAGATGTGGTCTTGGGGGCAGGAGGAGGGTGGCACCGATTAATCCCTGGTATTTGCATGACCTCACAACTCGTGCCCTTTTGGTTAAGTCTCTTGACCGTTATTTTGTAGAAAATCAGGGTTCAGTCTCATCGGCCGTAACATTGTGGGAGGCTTTCAAGGTGGTCATCCGTGGGCAGGCCCTATCCTTGATCTCCCTTGCTAAGAGACGTAAAACTGAGGAGGTGGTACGCCTGGAGTCTGACATAACTGACTTGGAAGAGGATCTCGGGCGGGGGGTCACACGGGATAAACTCCATGCCCTTTGCCTTAAACAATCGGATTATAGGGCGTTGGTTACGGATGCGGCCAAGCTCGCTAGTCGGGAACAACAGGGGCGCTTGTATGATGTTGGTGACAAGGCTGGAAAGTTGATTGCATGGCTGGAGAGGAGAGAGCGAGCGAGTCGTGTGGTCCCGGTGATTGTGTGTGCTGATGGTATGAGTGTTACGGATCCGGGGGAGATTGTGAGCTGTTTTGCGGACCATTTGCGTGACGTCTACTCTCCGGTCTCGGAGAGGCCAGAAGACGACTCTCGGCAACTGCTACGAGATATTGCATTGCCGTGCCTCTCTGTCGATGATAAAGAATTGCTGGATGCGGCGCTGACGAACTATGAGATAGCATCGGCGATTCGCTCGGTCCGTTCAGGAAAGGCTCTCGGCCCTAACGGCCTTCCGATCGAGCTTTACAAGCTTCGTCCAGATAGGCTGGCACCTTATCTCCGCGAGATGTTTATTGCATCCCGAGAGGCCGGCTCCCTTCCGCGTGATCAACGTCTAGCGACTATTGTGGTGATCCATAAAGAGGGCAAGCCGCGTGATTGCTGTGCGTCTTATAGGCCTATCTCACTCCTAAAACGCTAAACCTAAGATTCTCGCTAAAGTGCTCGCTAATCGTTTGATTAAAGTCATTGGTGACCTGGTACATCCGGACCAGTCTGGTTTTATTCCGCACCGCAACACCGCGCTGAACCTGCGGCGCCTCCACGGAGTCCTCGCAAGAGTTGATTCTATTCAGGAGCCCGCCATTTTGGCGTCCTTAGACGCCACGATGGCGTTCGACACGTTGGAGTGGTCGTATCTCTGGGCGGCGCTGGCTAAGTTTGGTTTTGGACCTGGATTCATTGGATGGGTGAAGTTGTTATACGTGGAACCGCTGGCGCAGGTGGTGGTGAATGGTAGAGTTTCTACCCCCTTTTTGCTTGGGAGGGGCACGCGGCAGGGTTGCCCCCTGTCCCCGCTTCTTTTTGCTCTCACGTTGGAGCCCCTGGCGGCGTGGCTCCGGTGGGAACCCTCCATGACGGGTATTCGGTGGACACCGACGTTTGAGGATCGCGTGTCACTCTACGCAGATGATATTTTGCTCTATCTCACCTCCCCGCGGAAATCGTTGATAGTGTTATTTGATGTATTAAACTCCTACGGTCGCAATTCAGGGCTTGTCATTAATTGGGTGAAATCCTGTGTTTATGTGCTGGTTGGCGACCCCCCTTTTCTCCCTCGTGGCTGTCCGATTCAGATTTCACATTCTGGATTTAAATACCTAGGTATCCACGTGTCCCTGGATCCGGCGGTCCGTTATGCTCTGAATCTGCTGCCCCCGCTCCAGCGGCTGCGTGCCGATGTTGCTCGTTGGCGGAAGCTCCCACTATCGCCGCTTGGCCGGGCAGCCTTATTCAAAATGATGTCTCTTCCACGCTTTTTGTATGCACTGCAGAATACGCTGGACGTGGTGCCCGCCCGATATTTTAGTGAGGTAGAGAGCCTACAGAGGCAACTAGTTTGGGATGGGAGACCGCGAATTGTTCTCGCTAAATTGACCCTTCCGTGGTATGACGGTGGCATAGCTCTCCCTGATGTTAGAAGGTATTATTGGGTGTCCCAGTTGGTGGCGGTGAACTATGGGACATATGGCCCGGCGGTGAACCCCGCGTACGAGACGGATAAGCTACTGTTGCCGGGCGGAGATTTCAAGAGGGCGCTTTATTCTACGAAGGGAAGCACTAAATTGACAGGTCCTACGAAAAATGCAGTACGTGCCTGGCACTGCGCCACCGCTGCTACGGGATGGACGGGCCGTCGTGCGACTCCACTGTATACGTCTGACGCGTTGGGTGGTTTATGGCGTACTAAGGGCTTTAAGAAGTGGGATTTGATTGGGATTAGTCGTGTGGGGGATCTCTGGACGAAGGGCGCTTTTAAAACGTTTGAAGCTCTTCGGACGGAATATAAGCTGAGCGATAGGGAGTTCTTTCGCTATGCGCAGATGCGCCATGCGCTACTTTCCGCTTTCCCGAATCCTGCAGATATCCCTGAAGCCTCCCCGTTGGAAGATCGTTTACTTGATGGTTACCTGCCGGATAGTACTATTTCCCTGATCTACAAAAAACTGATCAATACTCGAGCGGACCTCCTCACACATTTGCGAGAGGTCTGGGTCGCCGATGGCCTAGAATTGGATGATGAGGACTGGGTCGCGGCCATAGCCTCACCGAGGGAGGTTGCCATACCGGCTCGCCTTCGATTTGTGCAGTTAAAGATATTACATAGGGTCTATGTCACCGGTCCCCGCTTGATTCGCATGGGTTACACAAGTGATGGTTTATGTCGGCGTGGTTGTGGCCTGCTTGGTACTTTTCTTCATATTCTGTGGGAGTGTCCGAAGGTGCTACGTTTCTGGACTGGTGTGCATGCAGTGATGGAGGAGGTTACGGGTGTGGCTCTGCTCCCTGAGGCTTGGCGATGTGTGCTGAATGTGTGGGAACCGACTGACTGCGATGTGGCACAAGAACGCTGGGTGACTTTGGGCAACATGATCGCTAAAAGAGACATTGCACAGCTCTGGGGTTCCGGTAGGCCTCCCACAGTTACGAAGTGGAAAGAGAATATGGATTGGTGCATGTTCCGAGAGAAGACTGTTTACGTGGCCAGAGGCAAACCTAAGAAATGGAGTAAGATGTGGGGTCCCTGGAACTCCTACCGTGGGGATATATGCACCCCCCCCCCTTGGTGGTCACACCAGACGTAACGATGTCCCCTTGACTTTGATGTTCCTGGTCTTTTTCCCCTTTCGCTTTGCAGGATTGATGACCGATCTTTTCCCTGCCCCCCCCGCCCTTCTCAACGCGAGTAACTGTGTAATGGGCTGCACTGTCGCTGTTCTCCCCAGCTCATGAGAGAGCAAGTCCCTGCTAATGGAGTTCTTCTGCCTGGTCTAAGTTTCCTTTTGTTGTTTTTATTTATAAAACAGTTAATAAGAAACCTTTCTGTAGTGCTGGGTTCAGTTGTGGGCGGCTGCAGCCGTTACGCGTGCGGTTCGCTCCTGCTCTCATGATTGCTGTATTATTGTTTTCCTCCCTTTTTTCTACGTTAGCGGCCGGCCCAGGCGGTTGTAGGCCCATGACTGTGACTATTTGATGTGTAAACAAAGGTTTAAAAAAAAAAAAAAAACACCAAATCAGTATAGAATTAAGACACAATGCATATTAAAAATCCAACACCAATTTATACAAATGGAAAATATTTGTATCTTTAAAATGACACCAAAACGACAAAAATCCACTGTAGGGAACCGGAGATATGAATTTTCAAAGATTTAGCAATTTCTAGCATATAGAAACCTATAGCACCCTATTGAGACATCTGGTCACGATAGACCGGGTCAAAGTTTCAGGCCAACCGGGATGGAGCTTTGCTCGGCTACACTCGCCGTGGGTCCCAGTCCCAGTTTTTACCTTTGGATTTAGAAACTTTTCTGGAGCTTTTCTTCGAAGGGTCCCTCGATGCTCTTCACCAGGTAGGATTCAGTGAGGGTTTGCCAGACTCGCATTTCGCCTATTCCCGGTCAAACTCTGGAAGTAGGACCTACAGAGCTTTTCAGCAGGACGAACCTGGACGGCAGGCCAGCTCGCAGTTGAAGGCTGGTGGCTTGGTTGGCCCCCTTATGGCGCTTTTTTCCAAAGTTGCTCCAAAGTTCTCCAAACTCCTGGAACTTCTACCTGAAGTTTCCCAAAGGTTTCCAATGAGTCTCAACCTCACTCCAAGGGTCTGGAAGCTCCAAGATGGTCCTTTAAAGTTGAGGACTTCAGTTCCCACATTCCACTTGGACAAAACCCTTATAAATCCACTGGTAGTTCTCTAGGTTGAGGATCCTTGGTGGTGATGTTACGTGTGAGCTCTGTTAACCTGTAGCTTGCAGGGAGTCCACTCTTTAGTCCTCTTACAGCAAAGTAATCCACAGGCTGTAGTTGCAGATGGTGCAGTCTTCAGAGTGCAGGTCTTTAGTAATGCACATCAAACTTCCAGCACGGCTGTCTTGCTTTCTTAGGTTTCAAGCAGAAGATCTGAGAGGCTCTGCCCTTCTCAGATACTTATTCCAACTTCTCTGGGTCAAGCAGGAGGTCACTTCTGTCCAATGGGCTGCAGGGTACCACCCAAAGGTGCGACCACTTCCTGCTGAGTGTGGCACTATTTTGTCCCAGAGTGCACCATTTCTTCCTAATTCATAATGGCTGATTTTCCAGCAGGGAGAGAACAGCTGGCTAAACACACCCCATGGATGGCAATCTCCATAGTCTCTCCCCCTTGCACCTGCTCATTCCTTCCTTAATCCTAGCATCTGGATTGGGTTCACAAGTGTAGAGTTGTAAATGACAATGGGGTCCTCCCTTTCCCTTGAAGTCTATTGTTTCCGACTCCTCCCCCCTGCTCTAGCATTCCTGTGCAGCAGGACCCTGCTGTCCCAGCAGAGCTGCTCAACCCCAGGGGCTATTTATCACCTCTTCAAGGAAGATTGGCTAACCCCCTTAACTCTGACCAATCAGGACAGACCACTGGAAGGTTGAATTTGGACTTACAAACAAGAAAGTCTTAGAAATTCTTGTATGTACATTTTAGGAGAAATTCAACAATATCATATTGTTGGACCTTTTTAATGCCATTCTGGAAAGTTTCTGAATGGTACTTTTAGCATTCTCCTATTAAGAAATATTAGTTGATTACTTTATCCCATGTTAACCTATGTGGCAGGGGATTTGCAATGGGAAAATGAACTGGGACATTTTTCCAGCACCAGGGCTTATAAAAACATATTTTATAAGTACTCTTCCTATATCTACTGGACCCACACCCCTGGTATACCTAGGGGAGACTTTAGGGGTTTTGAATATGCAGAACTATTGCAGATCCTCCCTCCACAATGCTCCTACCACCAAAGTCGATTTTGGGCAGCACTTTATCACAACGTGGGGAGTGACATGTGCAATTACACTTTATCCAGGGCATATAAAACTCATTTTATAAGGGTCCACCTTTTAGATACCTGACCCCCCCATCCCTGGGACACCTAGGGGAGATCCCGGGGCTACCTAATATGTCCAAACATTATAGGTTAACCATTTTTAAGTGCCCCAAACACATAAGTCGAGTTTGGGCACAATTAACTTTTTAAAAGCAGTCCTGCAGCACATGGCTACTTTTAAACTTACCACAGGCTCAGCAGTGCACACATGCAAGTGCAGAAAAGGGCTGCTGGTCTCTAAACTACCATGCCTATTATATACTAGGGACTGAGAGGTAGTTTCAATCCCCCTGCCCAATTATGTACTAGGGCCCTATGGGGGAGGTCATGGCAATCACAGGGGTAACCCAACCTATTGTGTACCCTAGTGCCTGTAGGTGTTTTCACTGTATTCCAAGTGTTTTTCAGCATAGCACGGCCCTGGGCCTGGTTAGGCAGAGCCCAGGGTCAGAGTCAGCTACCGCCAGTACCAGTCTGCAAAAAGTTGGGGGTGCCCCGGGCACAGGATGACTATGCAACAATCCCCTCAAATTTAACAGTTCAAAAATGTAAATACTCAAATGTGTTATCTGGCAAAATCATGACTATGTCATACAGACCATTGGAAATGTGAAAGAAACTTGGCGTGCCCATGGACCGAAAGTTCACACATGAATCCTACATTACTAATGTGACATAAGACACCTTTTGTTTGATAAAAATTCCAAAATGTGTCTTCCCATCTCTAAACTCATCACATTGGACACAGGGATATTCGGGCACAAATTAAATCCCTCCTGGACAACTGGAATGAACCCGACATGCGACACTTTAGAAAACTAACCAGCAATTTACAAAATAAGCAAAATGCAGCAGCCAGACAAGTTTTTAACTTAAACAGATGGGACCGCATAACCCATTCTCAAAGTTATTCACTGGTTATTCGTGCAAAAAGAATGTCCTACAAAGTCCTTTGCATTGCACACTGAGAAGGCAGCAACCTTCTTACAATCTCAACTCAGGTTATAATACTAAACGAGAAACCAAGTATGAAATCATATGGAACCTTACCTACTAGACTCACCCCCACCACCTCCATCAAAAACCTCATTGATTAAATAGCTCCTTCTCTGTGCAAACTTTTGGAGGACACTGCCAAAGAGGATATGAACCATTAACAATCATTGAGAATTCAGAGGTCTGGGCTTTCTCAAATGTTGGACACAACTGAACCCATGCCAAAACAGGTGACTACTTTGTATGTGCTGCATGTAGTCTTATCCTCACTTTGCCGTGCTTACAACGATAATTGTAAGCTGCAAGTACAAGCTGCTGCACCAACTCTGGTGCACACACAACACCAAAACTCAACATCGACAGATTGACAACTACTAACACCCTTCTGCCCTTCACTCACTACTTTCTTGCTCATTTGGAAAGTACTTTGTAGCATCGACAAGAGGTAGAAATGCTACAATACAATACAATTGTAAGAGGACATGTTCCCTTTTCTACGCACCTACTTCTAGGAGCCATTCATATTAATTTCCATTGCTTAAGATTACTCTTCTCTTTGCGTCCTTTTTATATAGGAAAAGAGACCACCACAGAACGGGGAGATGGGAGGGCAGTGCGATTAGACGGAGTATGCACCACAGAGTATCCACCAGAAAGAGCGTTTCTGAAGGTATGTATCTTGTTCTTCTGATGGATACTTCCCAACAGCAGATTCCTCACCTTTAAAATAAATAGCACAGGGGGGCGTGGCTAGCTGCCGTTGTGAATGGCCGCTGCCTGATCGAGCTCCTACCTTCCTGCCGCCTATTCTGCCCCATCCTGTGCCACCCACAAAACTTACCGAGCTGAAGCGGCTTGATTCCTCTCCCTGCCCCTCAGAGAGGCTTTCGAGCTCCTGGTGATGCGTGTGTGGGCTCGCGTCGCCCCTCCCGGCTGGACACTGCTGACGGCTCCCCGGAGCAGATTGAAGGAGGAGGAGGGCCCGGGCGTGCAGGCGGGCGGAAATCTGTGGGCTCTAAGAACTACCGGCACGGTGCCCCCTGCATAGCGGTGATCGTGGGGCATCTGAGGCAGTGACGGATACTGCTGCCCGGCATCGACGACGGAGGTGCGGGCCATCGGTGATCGCCGTCGCGGCTGGGGGCCCCGGCTCTGCCGCCTCCGAGGCGGGGGCGTGGCGTTGAGTATCCGGAGGCTGGGCAGTGAATTATTGCAGAGCCCGCCCGGAGCTGAAGTGCGGTGACTCAGCGAAACGGCCCGGCAGAGGGTGGCGGCCGTGACTGGTGAGGCCCGACTTATGCTGCACGACCTAACAGGGCACAATCGAGGTCCCGGCTGCGGCCTAAAAGCAGGTGTGGGGCTCAGAGAGAGCCGGTGCAAAGAGCCCTATGAAAACTGCTGCTGGGCGGAGGATGCCTGAAGGCTGCTGGGGACTGTGAGAGTGCCCACCGGTCGCCCTGCTGTGCCTGAAACCTCGTGATCCGAGAAGTAGGAGTGGGGGTACGTGTGGCTGCACCCTGGGGGCTGAGGTATAGTTGAAGCCACGGCTGGTGGGACTCTGGACTGTCGAACTGGGGCTACTTGGGCCCAGCTGCTGAGACCTGAAGTGTGGGACGGACTGCTGACACTCAGTGTGGAAGACACTGGGGCGCGCACTGAGCGAAGACACCGTGTCCTTGGGTTTCAAGGGGCGCTCTGGATTGAGGGTGTCTGGTGCGGAGGGGTTCCCCCCCTCATTTTGACTGGAGGTGAGAAAAGAGGGCCGTCACTTTTGCGTGCTTGCAGGAATCGCGAAGAAGGTGCTGTCGGACTGTCAGAGGAGGCGCCCTGAATGGTGAGCCCCCCGCGCCACGTGCGGACGGACCGCTTTTCGAAGAGCTGGGCACCGGGGGTGCGCTTCTTTCTCTAAATCCATGGTGGTGTGGGAGGCTTTAGCACCTCTACCGGACACTACTGTAACAAAGTGATGGGGAGAGCGGAGAGAGACGCCAAGTGCGGGACAGGGATGCGTTTGACTCCATCATATTGAGGATAGTTGTTACGACTCGGGAGGTTCAGTCTGGGCAGCTGAGGCCTTGGGGCTGTGATAACAAAGAAGTGGCCTTGGGAGTATAGCGCACAAACTGGGTCAATCCCATCAACAAATTGAAAGCGTCTTGTGCCCTTATCCAGTGAGTTGCCTGGTACTACGCAGCCATGGCGACGGGAGGGAAAGGTCCCAAGGCCAACGCCCAAAAGCAGCTTGCAAAATTTGCATGGTCCAAAGCAGGAGACAGGGGTGAATCGCCGCAATCGGAAGGGGACGGTGGGGCGGCTGCCTCTGCACGGGGCCCGGAGCCAACTCTTCATGATGTCATGGCGGCTATCAATGGGGTACGAGCCTCGGTGGACACGGTCAATGTAGAGGTCCCTCTGACTTTCGGAAAATGGACGAGAAAGCTTAAGACCTCAAGATAGTCACTAGCGCCCTGCAGACGGATACGTCGGAACTTCAAACGCAAATGGTTGAAATGCAGAAGAGGCAGGAGAGGATCTCGCAACAGCTCAATGACTACGAAGGCCGGGCCCGTCGAAATAACATTCGAATTTTGGGGGTTCTGGAAAAGACGGAGGGGCCGGCCGCTGACCTGTATGTGGAGGATCTCATTACGAAACACCTGAAGCCCAAGACTTTGTCTAGGTATTTCTCTATTGAGAGAGCCCACAGGGTGCCAGGAGGTAGACCAAAACCAGGAGCGCCCCTGAGACCCCTAATTGCCCGGGTTTTCAACTACCGGGATAGGGACATCGTCCTCCAGACTGCGTGCTCCAATCCTCCCCTGAGGATAGATAACTATGAAGTGGCTTTCTTTCCTGATTTCACGGCCAAGGTTCAAGCTCAGCGCTGCAGTTTCCAGGAGGTGAAGAGGGAACTACGAGATCGGGAGGTGAAATACACAATGCTCTTTCCAGCGCGGCTGAGAGTGGAGTCGGAGGGCAAGTCGTGGTTTTTCGACTCACCGGAGGCAGTCTGGGAATGGCTTGACGGTTGGAGCAAGGTGAGAAGCCACAGAAGAGATCGACCTGGGAGACAGGGCCAGCACAGAGGCACCCTGGCGGAGGTGGCGAACAATGGCTCGGCAGGAAGCAACAGTCAGCTGACGGAGCAGGACTGAATGCTTGGAAGAGCAAGTATGGGGGCATGGGGGGGGGGGAAGGGGGTGGACATTCCCAGCACAGCAAGACTTTCATTATGGGACTTCATGTAACGGGGCGATTTGAGGGGTTTCATTGCTATGATCTGAAAAGGACTAGATGTTATTAAGCGTGGGTGGCTACACTGCACGTTAAATGTAATGTGTACATGCGGGAAGGGGGGCCATATCACCCCGTGCATTTATGACATTCTGGGGGGGGGGGGGAGAGAAGCACTCTGCCATGGTTGGGGGTGGGTAGTTTTGAATCCACGGGCAGGGGGGCAGGTTGGGGGGATGGGGTTGAGGTGGGGGGTGTTTGAATGTTATTTGGTTTCTTGGTGGGATGTACGAGTCAACGATCCTAGGGAGCGATGTGATTGCGAAGCAGAGGGGGCGACCAATAATGGACAGACTGTTGTATAAGTATTCTTCAACTGCAATGATCCGTTCGAGTGATGAGTATCTTGAGACTTGGGATGGGGGGATAGAGACAGGACACTTTCTGTACTGACCTGGAATGTTAACGGAATGGGGGACAAGATCAAGAGAGGAATAGTGCAACAGTACTTGAAGCAACACTCTCCTGATGTGGTTCTGCTGCAGGAGACACACCTGGTGGGGCAAAAGACTAAGGCCCTCACTAGGTGGGGGTATAAAATACTGGTCCATGCAGATTATACATTGGGGTCCAGGGGAACGGCGATTCTGGTAAAAAAATCCTTACCTCTCATAGTGGGTAAGATGTGAACGGACTCGGCAGGGACATTCACAGAAGTGGAGGCCCAATGGGGCGGTAGAGCGCTTAATATAATCTCGGTTTACTTGCCCCCGCTCTGGGCAGGGTAGCCTTAAAATATCTTGGGGGGAGATTAACAGGACTCCAAGAAGGTGCGTTGATTATGGGAGGCGACTACAACATGACATTGGATGGCACGGTCGATCGCCATCCACCGAGATCACAGGCGAAATCCAATGTCTTGATGGCTGACTTTGTGGCGGCGCTGGGATTGGTGGATGTAGGTCGGACGTTGCAGCCCACGGGCAGGTTCTTCACCTTTTTCTCGAGCATGCACCATAGCTTATCACGTATAGATTACTTCCTTACACATCTGTCATCTGTGGGCAATTTCGTAAAATCCCAAGTTCTGCCGAGGGGCATATCTGACCACTCCCCCGTCTGGGTGGAGCATACACACTGGGAGAGGCAGGCACGTACCACCCTCGTTATTAACTCATGGCTCCTACACATACCGGACATTAGGGAAGAACTCCGTAAACAAACGGAGAACTACTTTTCGGAAAATGTTGGGTCAGTCACATCCGCTCAGACAATATGGGAGGCATATAAGGTGGTTCTGAAAGGGTAGGCCTTATCCTTGAAGATGGGATACATCACTAAGAAGCGTGAGCTCGTGGCGCAGGTGGAACATGACCTTTTTAACTTAGAGAGAGAGACCATGCAAAGCATCCTTCTCCTGATACGGCGCACATGCTTCTACTGAAGCAGGATGAATATCGGCTTAAAACCAGGGAACATATGGTGGACAAATATCGCCACACCCAGCATAGAATATATGAAATGGGGGACAGAGCGGGAAGGACACTAGCTTGGTTAGAGCGACGAGAACAGGGATCGAGATGGGTACACAAGCTGACAAGGCCAGGAGGTGACGCGGTGTCACACCCACAGGACATTGAAGAGGAATTCGCGGCTCACTTAGAAAAGGTGTATTCCCCCTCTACTCACTACGCGGCTGCGGACGCATGTAAGCTTCTTCAGGATAGTAACGTGCCAGTCCTCTCGGAGGTGGATAGGGAGACATTGGATGAGGCTCTCTCAGCTGAAGAGATTAGGAAAGCTATAGGGCAGATCAAGTCGGGGAAGGCGATGGGACCCAACGGCATCCCAGTTGAATTTTTAAAAGCTACTGCCTCCCGCACGATTCCGCATTTAAAGGCCATGTACAAGGAGAGCCTGGAGATAGGCCGGTTGCCAGTGGATCAAAGATTGGCTACCATTGTAGTAATCCACAAGACGGGCAAGCCGGCGGATGCCTGTGGCTCCTATAGACCGATCTCGTTGATCAATGTGGAGGCAAAGGTGCTAGCAAAAGTTCTGGCCAATAGGTTGGTGTCGGTCATTGAAACATTGGCCCACCCGGACCAGTCTGTGTTTCTACCTAGAAGAAATACGGCCCTCAATCTAAGGCGCATACATAACGTAATGGCGCGTAGAAAATACATTGAGGAGGACGCCGCGGTGCTGTCACTCGGTGCCTCTATGGCCTTTGACTCCATAGAATGGCCATACATGTTTGAAGTCCTAAAACGGATGGGTCTGGGTCCCAAGTTTATAGCCTGGGTTTGACTGTTGTACACACAGATGTCTTGGGACAAGTGAGGGTAAATGGTCACACGTCCCGGGTATTTAGGCTCCGGGGAGGTACTAGACAGGGGTGCCCTCTATCCACGTTGATATTTTCTCTGTTGCTAGAGCCCCTGGCGGCTTGGATACGCAAGGATGCTATGGTCCAAGGGATGCGATGGGCAGACGATGTGGAAGATCGAATATCTTTATATGCGGACGATATACTGCTGTACCTGGCTTCCCCATACCGATCCATATCGGTGGTGCTTCACATCTTTACACATTTTGGTAAATACTCCGGATATGCGTTCAATTGGCACAAGTCCGTATTATTCATGCTGCAGGGCACGGTTCCGAGGCTCCCAGCAGGATGTGCCATAGTGGTGGCGGGGGAAGGGTTTTGGTACCTAGGAATTTTTGTTACGTCTGACCCGAATCTCTTTTATAGCTCTAACCTGGCCCCCCGTTAGCTAAATTGCGAGCGGATGTGCAACATTGGAGATCCCTTCCTCTTTCGTTGCTGGGGAGAGCTGCGCTCTTTAAGATGCTGGCCCTCCCTCGCTTCCTGTATATCCTTCAGAATTGCCCGTATAAAGTTCCAGACTCGTATTTCAAGGCAGTGGAGGGAGAGGTCCGAACACTGCTGTGGGATGGGAGGGCCCCAAGGGTGGCACTACAGAAGCTAACAAAAAGTTGGTACGATGGAGGCATCGCGCTTCCTGACCTGCAACTCTACTACTGGGCAGCGCAGCTGGCAACTGTTAATTATTGGATATACCGTCCTCCTCTCGACTGGGCTGGACTGGCGTCCTTACAAAGGCAACGCCACTTTGGTATACGCAGCAACTGAGCATGCTGTGTTGCC
Organism: Triturus cristatus; assembly: GCF_964204655.1. Lineage (NCBI taxonomy): Eukaryota > Metazoa > Chordata > Amphibia > Caudata > Salamandridae > Triturus > Triturus cristatus. Next base: position 743,749,283 of record NC_140589.1, on the reverse strand, counting down.
AGGCCGGGGTTGATAAGTGGGAGCTTATAGGCATCTTGACAGTAAAAGACTTAGTTAAAATGGGATCTTTACTTACATTTGAGGACCTCCAGCAGCAGTATCACCTGGCCCGGGAAGAAACATTTAGATAACTGCAAATTCGGCATGCTCTGATGACGGCCTTCTCGTCCTTTGCGGACATACCAGAATCTTCACCACTCGAGGACAGGTTGCCGGATGGGCCCCTAAATTCGCAGGCAATATCTCTCACATATAAGAAATTATGCAATAATCTCCTGGATACCTTTCCAAGACTCCGGGAGCGGTGGCAGGGTTATCTGGGATTGATTAGTGATGAGGACTGGCAGGATGCCCTTTTGTCCCCTCGGGAGGCGGCCATTACACTTAAGTTTAGGCTGATCCAATTGAGGATATTACACCGCTCATACATGACAGGACAGATATTAGCGAAAATAGGATCCAGAGCGGACGACTTATGCTTGCGTGGATGTGGCCAGCAGGCTACATTTTACCACACTCTTTGGAGCTGCCCGAAGATTCGCAGTTTCTGGGAAGAGGCCTCTGAACACATGCAGGTGGCATTACATAAAGAGATTGTACTAACGGCACAACTGGGACTGTTGAATATCTGGGAGGCAACCGACCTCACGGAAGTGGAAAGGCAATTCACGACGTTAGGATACACTGGGAGATAGCGAGTGCTTATACCACGAGTCCACGCATGGGAAAAGGAGCTGCATAGATGCATGATGGCGGAAACGGAAGTCTTTTCAGCAATGGGGTGCCCGAAAAAGACAGGAAGTGGTCGATGTGGAACAAATATCGGGGAGATCCTGTGGTGTCTCCGGTGGTGGAGTTGGACATGCATAGAAGTACAGAAGGTGCAACTGTGATGTAATGTATATTTTTTGTCTAATGAGGGTTTATTTACAATACATATGCCAGCCAAAATTGTCGTCCTTTTCTGTATCAATGACAATGATTTTCACCAATAAACACATTTTAAAAAAAAAATTACAAAAAATAGCACAGTAATATCTCTCACAGTGGTGGGTCTGCTGAATGGCTCCAATCAAAATGTCCAGCAGGAACAAGTAGGCAAAATGCCCTTCCCTTCAGACCTGACTCTCAAGGCAGTATCGCTTCATGAATTTATTCTCTGATGCCAATGTTGGGCCTGACAAACGTCCAGGACAGACACTCCTTGTCCCAATACAGAGGTATCAGCCTTGGCTCTGGTGTAATGGGCCCTCAGTCTCCCTAGGACTGCTTTTTATCGGTTGTATACCAATTCTTAATGCAGAGGACTATCCACCTTGACAAAGTCCTTTTCTGCACGTCCTGACTTTCTTTGCCCCAGAGAATGCTGCAAATAGCTGATCATCCACCCAATGGTCTATGGTGAGATCAATATAAAAGATCAATTTGTCTTGAGGTCCAGGCTATGGAGTTTCTTCTCTTTTTTCGAGAGATGAGATGGAGCAAAGAATGTTGGAACAGTAATAGATTGCATAACAGACATGACTTTAGGGAAAAAGCCGTCCTGGTCCTCAACAATGATGACAACTAAAACTTTGGAAGGAAGGTTGAATGCAATCAGCTGTAACTGCTTAATCTTCATGCATTGAGGTGCATTCTGTGCAGGTTTGGGTGCATGACCCTTCTCTGCTGCTGTGACTGGTGATCCTCCCAAAGAGGTAGCCTGATCAGAGGATAGACACTCATGCCCAGGACTTCTGGGTATTACACTGTCCTCGCCCAATCTAGAGCAGCTAAGATGACTTGGGCCTGGTCGTTCCTGATCTTCCTCAGAACTCAGGCCAGGAAAGAAGAAATTTGCTCAGCTTGCAAAACCTTAGTCAATATGTTAGTCTTGATTTCCACTGTTAGTAGCTGTAAGTCTCAAATCGTTGCTACTTGTCTCATTACAACAGCAAATGAGGCACTATATTTTGTTGATTGTTCAGGGGGAGAACACAACCCAGTGTGTGGGGAAGTGTCCAATCCAGTGTCCTCTAATATGTCCACAAGTAAGTTGCCATCAGCATAATGTGTGGGGAAATAATCCCCCTCAACTCTTTCAGCATCTTCAAAGGCAGGTTCACTCTGATCACAGTTTTAACAGAAAGGTTGTTGTAGTGCCGGTGTGCGGCTCTGAGGTAAAATAACAGTTCTAGCTGAGTCGAACTGAAATAGGACCAGGAGCATCGGGATGGTGTTGGGATTGGGACTGATTCGGCTTGGAGTCAGACAGGGCAAAAGAAATGGAGTCTTCCTCCGGCACTGGCAGAATCAGGGCTGGCGTCGATGTCAAGTAGACTGGCGTGGATTTTAGTACTGACTGGAAGTCTGGTTCGGCACTGGCGCAGAACTTGAGATGGTTTTAGGAGGCACAGGTGGCACCGAGGGCGGACCAGCCAGCAGTAGCCAGAGTGGAGGTCTTCTTGGATCTATGGGGCCCAGAGGTGGGCCAGAGGGAGCCAGAAGGATGCCAAAGATATGAAACGGGGACTCTTTAAAAGCCCCAATCTCTTGCGCATTGCCAACAGTCACAGAAACTCTAGGTGATTCGGAATAAGCTGAAGAACTGGCTCCTCTGCAGGGGGCTGGGAGCAAGACAGAGAGGCACCCTTACATCCTTGCGATTTCTCAGGGTGAGAGTGGTGGGACTGGGAAAAATCCGGTTTGATCTTCTTGTGCTTCAGCTTCTACGACTTACCAGAAGACTTTAGACTGCGACAAGGACATGTTATGTGAAGGGCCTCGAGAGTGGGAATGTGTCTGGCCCTCAATTTCGACCAGGATCAGGACTTCCATAAGTTCTTTTGGTGCTGGTAGGCGGGAAGGGAGGATGTATAGGCAAATAGGCTGTTTTTTTTTTTTTATCAATGGTGTCTTTTATTGAAATATCGGTAGAAGTAGAAAAACAAATGATGATGTGGATGGTTCTCCTTGGTTGGTGGATTTGAATCATATCCTCTTTCTCTTTCTCCTTTGTAGGTCATCTGTGAGAGGGGAGGGACCCGGAATCTCGGAGAAAGAAACCGCAGTAAGTATATTGTATGGTAGGGATAGTAATGACCCGTTGACCACACTCAATTGTACTTGAGGTTGGGGTTTGAAAAGAAATGATGAGGAAAAGAAAATTAGAGGAAGGAGGAATACTCTATTTACAAGCAATAACCCCCTTTGAGTATATGTGAGATATAGGCTTGGCTGGTCTGGCCCCATAAAACCTTGTTCTCAGGACCTGCCCACTACGCCGCATCTCTCCAGAGATGTGGCAGCTCTACAGCGTCCTCTGGGGCTGACCACTAGTCTTCACACCAGGCCTCGGGGCTCTGCTCCTCCTCTTGAGCTAGAGCATCTCAGCCGATGTCCTATGGAGAAGACCTACGCATGAGGATGCCTTCCCCTAGGAGAAGACTCCGGGTCTTCTCCTGAGGGAAGGTGTCCTAGTGCTCAGGTCATCGCTGTAGGCCTCTCCTCATGCTCCACCACGTCCTGTCTGGAGTTCATGACCACGGATTCTGATCTGCTCACCAAGCTCTTCCTCCTTCTTCCGAGCCAGTATTTTTTTCCTTCCGCCCGGTAGCCTCAGTTTCGCTCCCCTTAGTCCCCTCTGATTGGTCATCCTGTCTGGCTGCTCTGCCTCCCTGCAAGGAAAAACATCCGTCCTTTGTTAGTTTCTTTCGTGTGCCAGCTCTGATGTTTTAACCCCTTCCATTCTTTTTTTTTTACAAAATACCTGGAAGTAAAAGTGTGTGCGTGGGTGACGGTGAGGTTCCATTGAGGTAAGGAGGGGGTCTACAGGACCAGATATCTCACATCTATCTGTGACGTATAGCTTCATTTTACGGTCCTAAATTGCTTTCGGATTCATAAGTGCACACATCTTGAAGGACTTGGAGTCATGCCCTAAACCCAAACATCTGATGGGGATCTGTCACCGACTTTTGTTTGTGATAGTCCAAAGAATTGAACCCTGTAGTCTTAGGAAGGGGACATAGTTCCCTTGCGCACTGGAAAAATTTAAACAACTTTGGAAATAACTCATCAACTGACAAGAAAAGGTTGGGTACGAGCTCCAGATCCACATATGATAATGCAGAAATTAAGGAACAGACATCAGCACATATCGGTTGCGCTTATATCCAGCTCTGCTCATCACTTCCACAGTAGAACAATGCCAGCGCGGAACCACATAACGCCAGCTAGCAGAGAGTGGGAACATTGCTGTTAAATCTTCTGGATCCAGTCTGGCACCTGGAGCTATTCTAAATGTGATGAATCTGTTGCTAGAAGTATCCAATGAAAAAATCTTTGTAAAATGTAAGTTTAAACAAGCATTGTCAGAGCCAACAGATCTTGGCTTTAAATGGTCGAGCTATTGACAATGATAATGCTTATTTGCACCTGGAGCTATTCTAAATGTGATGAATCTGTTGCTAGAAGTATACAATGAAAAAATCTTTGTAAAATGTAAGTTTAAACAAGCATTGTCAGAGCCAACAGATCTTGGCTTTAAATGGTCGATCTATTGACATTGATAATGCTTATTTGCACCAGCATGCGAATGCATGCGTGAAGACAGATGTGCACTCATGACTGTCACTCTTGGAACAGGTTTCCTATTAAAGTAAACCCATTCTAAGATGGCCATCATGCCTCATGTGCATAGACATGTCATGACACATGCATGTCTTGATGCATATGTGGTAATGCATGCATGTGCATGCCTCATGACATGAGTGTATGAACGGGTCACGGCATATGTGTGTGCACGCCACATGATGCTTGTGGCCATTTAAAATGACTGTTCTAACATGATAGACAGTCATGTTAAAACGATAAATGGAAATGATCAAAAATAGAAACTAAAAATGCACGCTGAGCATGATAAGTACGCGAATGGACCGGCAGCAGTTGGTAGGTGCTGGACTGCATATATATAATAATTAATAAAATATTTTAATAGCTTAAAACGTGGTTTGGGAGTGGGGACGTGGAGCAAGGTGGGAAGCATTATGGAGTGACAGGGTGAGGAAAAGAAAGTTTGGGGTGGTTTGCAGATTATAAAGAGGATAAGGGGAGAGAGCAAGCAAACACACTCTCTACAACAGAGTGCCCGAAACCAAATAAAAAAAGGCAGCACAAGTATGCCGTGGAAGGAATGCTCATCCAATCACAACACTATGTGACTAAAATGCTCCTAGGTGGAGCATGCTTAAGGAAAGAAAGGAAAGTAATCGACAGACAAATGACAGAGGCAACAAAGCCATCCAATTATGAAGAAGGAGCTGACCCAAAGTCAACTATGTATAATCGGTGGCAGCTGGCATCTACGGGGAGGGTGAGCGCATGTGCAAATTATATATTAAAACAAGCGTGCAAATAACATATTAAAAATATAAACTTACCTTACATGAACACGACGTCCTCCGGTCCGGTCCGTTTCTTTGGTAGGAACTGGAAAAGGAAGCAGCAACTTCCTTGGCCAATCCTAGGACTGCGCTCACCAGCGTGAGAGCAGCCCTAGGATTGGTGGGAGCGGCCTCATTCGACGCTCCACAGTGCTCTGGAGGCTTTGGCTTGCTCTAACCCAGCTGTCATGAGACAGCTGGGTTAGAGATGTTTGAAGTGTGCATGTGTGGATGGCCATCGCACGATGGCCAGCCAAAAAGACATGCGCACTTTAAACAGTGCTTTGCCAGCCCACCCTTCTCCCTGCTGAGTGGCATGCTGCTGTCACTCAGCAGCAGCCCCGCCCCCATCCTGATACTCTGTTTGGGATGGGGCATTACAAAGTGGTAATACGTTACTATTTTATTTTTCATCTCTGGGCTTTGGGGTGGGGGTTAAGTGGGACGACGCGCAACCGCTCCAACAGAGAAGCAGCTCCTGTGTATATTGGAAGCAACAGGTGTATCCAACCTACAGTTAAAGTGGTCTGTAGCTAATACCAAAAAAAAAAGGTAGGCTAAAGAAAGACCTGAACGTAACAAATCCTAAAAGTACCCTTACAGAATTTTTTTTTCAAAATGTATAAACAATATTGCAAAAAACAAACTGAACACTACCAGGTCTAGAGATTAGAAACTATGGCCCACATGCATCAAAGCAAAAACCGGTCGCAAACGGGCAGATTCTCAGAATCTGCCCCTTTGCGACCGGTATTTTTGCATTTGGGATGCATCATCCCAAATGCAAAAATCGCAATTTAAGTAATCTTTAAATTGCGATTACTTAAATTGCGATTGCATTTAAGGAATCTCAATTTGAGATTCCTTAAATGCAATGCATTAAAGGAAAAAAAATAGCTATTTCGCTAATAGGGGGAGCAAATTACCATGAAGTTGAACTCCATGGTAATTTGCAAAAACTTTGAAAAATGCACTAAAGTGCATTTTTTAAAAAGTTCCATTTTACACACACACATGCCCTTGGGGCATGTGTGTGTGCAAGATGTACTCATATGCAGATTTCAGGGGTGCAACAGGGTGTCCTTTTGACACCCTGGCACCCTTGAAATTGCATGAGCAATTTGCGATTCTCTAATTGAGAATCGCAAATTGAGAATGTCTTCCCATTCATTCCTATGTGCCTCTAGGTCCATAGGAATGAATGGGGAGGTATTCCTTAATTGCGACTCGCAATTTGCGAGTCGCAATTAAGGAATGTTTGGAAATCGCTATTTTTTAAGCGATTTCTACATGCATAGCCTTTTGCTATTCCTTAATAGCGAATCCTTATTTTTCGCTAATAAGGAATCGCAAATGGCATTGTTGATGCATGTGCCAGTATGTGAATACAGGCAACCTTTTTTTGATTCAGTGACATTCCGAGATTATGAAGGACATAAAGAGGAAGCAGCATGAGAAAGAACGAAAAAAGAGAAAAGTAAACCTTTATGGAGGAAGGGAAAATAGAGACGAAGAACATACTTAATAAGTAAAAAGGTAATTTAAGGAAAATAAAAAAGTTAAAGCGTGCCAGCTCACATTTGTCTCATGAAAGAAACGAATTATGGATGACTGTCCATCAGGATTTTTTGTTTAAATGACACCTGAAGTTTGATTTTTCTCCCATCAAGTAGGAATCAGAAGAACATAATCACCGAAACAACATTTGATTGGTAATAAACTATGAAAAGCACAGGACCCTGGACCGTTGATGAAAATTGTATTCTATGTACCCTTAAAGGTACTGGGTATATACTCAAAGGTGGAATGAATTTTGTATGGGGGCTCCCACATCTGTGGAGCACTGGAGCTCAAAGTCTTAAACTGTACAAGCACAGTATTTGCTCCTTGTTCTTAGAATTTTAAGGAAAAATGGAGACAGGATTCAATCGCATCAAAAATGACGTGAAACTGATTACTGAACTGACATACTACACGTTTTTTCTTCCATTTGCCTCTGATGCAAGTAGGTGCCCAATACCATGGTTTTGACTAAGCTGTCGAACGTTTATTAAATCTGTTTGAAAACATAATTGAAGCACACGGGAAAAATGTCTGCTACATTACCTGGGAGAGAGTGAAGCCAGACATGCGGAAAGCTGAAAACACAAGTGGCACCTCTGCTTTCAGCAACATCTCAACGTAGTGGGCACTGCAAAAATAGACTGGATGGATGCCGGAAACCGCAGTATCAATTGGCAGGTGGCTCTAGCAAAAAAAAAAAAAACGATTAGAATTTCACTATGTGCACTTGCAGTTTGTAATCATATAAACGTACTCATTAAGGTGTATTGATGTTTTTAAATGACTTAATGACAAATAATAGTGCTAATTTATTTTGTATGAATCCATTTTTTCAAACTTAAGAATAGCACTAGGTATCCACAGGGGTGTAGCTTCAAGGGGGTTGTTTGTTGTGTGACACCCCCAAATAAATGCATTCTTGGCTTGGCAGTTGGGCCGGACGTCTGCTATGCCAGTGTTGTTTTTTCTTGTTTCACTAAGAGGTTTTAACTTGTTCATTTTTTGAATCATGAACATGTATATAGTGACCGGTTTACCAAAAATGTAGCAAATCTGTACCCATAAAAGTACAACTTGAATGGATGTAAGTTTACGACATCTTGGAATTCACAAACATTGGCAGTAGTAGTCTTTGAAAGCTGCGCCAATGTCAGGTTTCCAGGCATACTACTGGCAATCAAAGACCCAGAAGGTGAAGCGACAAATGCATGCACATAGCCTAACCACTGGCAATCGCTCAGCATTGCATTCAAACCCATCATTTTTCGCCTACTGTGACACTATAGACAGAGGGCCTGATTTAGGGTTTGGCGGACAGAATAAAGGCAGTGTAGTAGAGGGCTTTACATCCGCCACCCTGCCTTTATTTCGCCTGCCAAAATTAGGATTGTCCACCGGCCATGTGGACATCTCTATACATTGACAGAATCTGCCAAAATGGGGGATCCTGTCAGAATAAGGAAAGTCTGATGGACGGCTAAGTCAATTATAAAGGCTGGCAAACGTTTTCAACGTTTTTTATTTTTCAACAGCAAATTCATAAAGTGGGAGTTTGTTTTTGAAAAATAAAAGACTAATGACCCGAACGCCACACCATGGAAGTTGTCTCCAATGGTGTGGTGTTTTTTTTTTTACTGTTCCTCATCGCCAGGATATACCTGGAGGTGATGCTCAGTTAAAAAAAAAAAAAGGTGCCTGTCCACTCTAAATAGGTCCTATGACAGCCCGATCCATGCTACTAGACAGATAGCCTGAGTTAGGGTTTGGAGGATGGATCAAAGGCAGGGAGAGTGGCATAGGACTTTACGTCAGCGACCCTGCTTTTACTCTGCGCGCAAAATTTAGAAATGACCACTGGCCATGCAGACATCTCTATACATTGGCAGAAACCGCCACGATTGTGGTTCCTGTCAGTTTAGGGAAGGTTTGATGGACGGCACCGTCAAACATGATGGGCAGCCGTCAAACTACCGAAAAGTTTTTTTATGTTTCAAACACAAACTCCTAAAGTGGACCTGTCATCTCACCCATTCACACTGTGGACCTCTGCTTTTTTAGTTGAGAAATTTGAGATGCACACCCCCTGAATCTCACTTACTACGTGTGTACTTGAGAATTCACAAATACTATTTACAATATTGCAAGTGATACCACGAGAAAGCGTGTGCAAGGAGAGAGAAACAAAAATTAAGGGCTTCCCCCTTGTGAGTCTCCAATATGTGGTGCAAGAGAGCTACAGTGAGTCCAAGCTGTTAACTCGTCTTTGCCTACATTTGCCTCAAATGAAATGGCTAATTTAAATAACGTGTCATTTCATATTCACCAGTTTATCAATAGTCCAACCTGCCAAAATCTTGAGTGAAAAAATCCATTTATTAGAGAAAATAAAAAAGGCAGGCACAACTTTATTTTTAAAAAAAACAATCCAAACCATCCACCAGCAACAGCACACTTGTTATGTGTGCTCACAAACCACATTGATTAACATAATCAGTTTACCCTCTCTGTCAAATTGATCCCAACTCTTCGGTCCAACAAGGCCAACAGCTGAACATCAGATCTCAATTGAGATATGAAGCAAGTGACATTGCATCAAACATTCATCTGGTGGGCAAAGTACTGGGGTCGTACTCCAATCCTTGGATTGCCCAAAAATTAACTGACCAACACGGTGTTTAGAAACACCGTGATCTACCAAATGTATGACTTCATCTACAGACTTGGGCATGATTTAGACTTTGAAGGAGAGTATGAGTACCTTCACCGCCACAGCAAAGTTCTGCCCACCTAATTTAGAGTCAGACAGAAAGTCAGCATGTAGACAGCGAAGATTATTCCATCTCTGCCACCTACATTACTTCCACGGCCTGACGAAGTAAGGAACGTCAGAGGTTTGACTATGTGTCTGCCTGACCTATTGAGTGGGCGAACACATGACACTTTGTATCGTCCTTCACCGCAAGGTGAAACCTGGTGGTAAGGGGCAGTGAAAACTGCAAAATGGGTCCCACGCCATGGAAAAAAACTCATGGCAAGACATTGCTTTTTTTTATTTTCAAAAACAAAATCCAGCTTTGGGATTTTGTTTTTGGAAATAGAAAACATTTTGAAAGTGTAAGGTCTGGCTCCGTCATGTTGATAGAGCCGTCTGTTAAACTTTCGGAGCATTTACAAAAATAGCTGTGATGGCGGTTGCTACAGATACACGAGACATCTCTAAATTTGGCTGGTAGTATGCCCTCTCCATGGCAAGAGTAAAGTACTCCTCCATGGCAAAAGTACTTAATCCATCCCCCAAAGTCAAAATCAGGCCCTCTGTTTTTCACTATTGTTTGAGGTACTACAGTAGAACAGTAGATTATGGATGTAAATGTTAGATTTAATAGAGGCACTATGTTACAAACCATCTTGTAGCAATCGGAAGCTTGTTAAAAGTTTGAGAAAACTATTTTATATTTAGACAGATACATTTAAGAAAGCGTAACATACTTATTGCAAAAGGCCAGCAAACAATGGTGCCTTTCCAACACCCTTCTTTCCTCCTCATGCCAGGCCCAATTCGTTAATGTTTTTGTGCATTTAAATTTAACTTGGGTGAATAACACAGTTACTGCAGAGAGTAAGTTTCGAATCTTTAATCACTAAATAAGATTTTTATTTTACCCTCTCAAATTGCATGCATGAATGTGGAAATCTCACCAGTATGGTGGAATTTCTGCAACTGAAAAGTTAGGATAAAAAGTGGATTTGTGATCATTCCAAGGTGAGTCAACCATCAAAAGCCAGCAAATATTCACAAATTCTGCGGTTGCGTCAGAGTGGCCCTTTCACCACTTCTAGGGTAGACTGCAGGCTAGGTGTTTTCTTTCATTGCTAGAAGGGCTGCCAAAACCATTCAATGAAAGTCAGTTTCTTCCTGTTCTAGTCACATCCTACAAAAGTGGGGCTTGGTTTGAACATTTTTGCCAGGGCTGATTTTGGATTTCCATATGGACCTGGTTTGTGAGTATTCACATCTTATTGAAGTTTACCATCTGTAAAGACCTACAAAATCGCTCCTTTCAAGGACAAAATAAAAGTACATGAATGCAAGGACTTTGAAAATACTGACGTTTTAGTGTGAAACCTGAACCACAAGAAGAAAGGAATATGCTACTTACCAGTATGCATCTGTTCTTGGCATGTAGAGCTGCAGAGTCACACACTGAGGATAAGATCGCCATCTGGTGTTGGGCTCGGATGATTGCAGGTTGTTGTTGTCTTCGGAAGAAGCCTTTGGTCACGAGATTGGTGACTCCTCCCCAGGACAACAGTGCGCATGGACATCCACTCCATCGTCAGATTGTTTTTTCGCCATGATGGGAAAAGATGGAGTGTATAGGAATGAAAGAAAGGATGTCAATGTGCAATGTCTAAGTAAGACAGATGCTGGAACAGATACAGGTCCCGGGGAGGCGGGTGGGCGTGTGTGACTCTGCAGCTCTACATGCCAAGAACAGATCCATACTGGTAAGTAGCATATTCCGTTCGAGGCATATGAGCTGCAGATCACACACTGAGGATAGATTATATAGCAGTGCTTCCCCTTAGCGGTGGTCGCCTGTATCCGTTGCAGCAGTTTGAAATAAAGTTTTTAGGACAGCCTGGCCCACTGAGGCCTGTTGTTTGGCTTGCACATCAACACAGTAGTGTTTAGTGAAGGTATGCGTGGTAGACCACGTGGCTGCCTTGCAAATGTCTTCTAAGGGAATGTTACCTAAGAAGGCCATAGAAGCCCCTATTTTACGCGTGGAGTGCGCCCTAGGGGGAACTGTAAGTGTACGTTTAGCCTTTTGGTAGCATATTTGGATGCACTTAACTATCCACCGGGCTATACCGGATTTGGAGATGGGATTGCCTTTATGTGGTGGTGCGAAAGCCACAAAGAGTTGTTTTGTCTTTCGAAAAGGTTTTGTCCTGTCGATGTAATAAAGCAAGGCTCTTTTGACATCTAAGGTATGTAGGGCCCTTTCAGCTACGGAGTCTGGGTTAGGGAAAAAGACTGGTAGCTCTACTGATTGGTTAAGGTGGAAAGGGGAAATCACTTTTGGAAGAAATTTTGGGTTTGTCCTAAGAACCACTTTGTTACGGTGTAGTTGTAAGAAAGGTTCCTCTAGTGTAAGGGCTTGTATTTCACTTACTCTTCGTAGGGAAGTGATTGCGATAAGGAAAGCTACCTTCCATGTTAGGAATTGTAATTCACATTTGTGCATAGGTTCAAATGGGGGACCCATAAGTCTTGTTAGAACCACATTGAGATTCCACACTGGGGAAGGTGGTAATCTTGGGGGAAGAATTCTTTTGAGACCTTTCATAAATGCTTTGATGGCTGGTACCTTAAAAAGGGACAGGGGTTGCCTATTTTGCAAGTAGGCTGCCAAGGCTGCTAGGTGTAAACGTATAGAGGAATACGCTAGATTGCATCTTTGCAAGTGTAGTAGATAGCAAATGATGTTTTGGATGGAAGCATCCAATGGATGCATGTCATTATTAGCGCAGTAGATGGCAAATCGTTTCCATTTTGCGGCATAACATGCTCTAGTAGTAGGTCGTCTGGCTTCCTTTATGATATTCATACAGTCTGGAGGGAGATTGAGGTATCCAAACTCTAAGACCTCAGGAGCCAGATCGCTAGGTTCAGTGTTTGGGGGATCTGGGTGTCTGATTTCTCCATGGTTCTGGGTTAATAGATCCGGGGAGAGGCGTAGCCTTTGATGTGGAACTAAAGATAGTTCCAGAAGTGTGGTGAACCACGGTTGACGTGCCCAAGTGGGAGCTACCAGTATTAGTGTTAGCGACTGTTGTTTCAGTTTGCGTACCACAAATGGAACTAGTGGGAGAGGCGGAAAAGCGTACGCAAATCTGCCTGACCAGTTCATCCATAGGGCATTGCCCTTCCACTGTGGGTGTGGAAACCTGGCGGCGAAGGTTGGGCATTTTGTGTTTTCGGGAGTGGCGAACAGGTCTATGTCTGGTTGTCCCCATTTTTGGAAGAAGGAGAGTAGAACCTTGGGGTGTAATTCCCATTCGTGGATCTGCTGTGTGTGGCGACTTAGGAGGTCGGCCACCTGATTGTGGATCCCTGGGAGATGTTCTGCTAACAGGTAAATGTTTTGGGGAATTGCCCATCTCCAGATTTGCTGTGCCAGTTGGGACAGTTGGAGAGAATGTGTCCCTCCTTGTTTCTGTATATAATACATTGTCGTCATGTTGTCTGTGCGTATGAGGACAGATTTGTTCTTTAGGTGTACCTGAAAGGATTTTAGTGCTAGGAACACTGCTAAGAGTTCCAGGTGGTTGATGTGGAGCAGTTTTTGTTGACTGGTCCATCTGCCCTGAGTGGTATGGTGAAGGAGGTGGGCTCCCCACCCTGTGAGAGATGCGTCAGTAGTTAGCACAACTTGTGGAAGAGGCTCTAAGAACGGCCGCCCTTTGGACAGGTTGATGGTGTTCCACCATTTCAGTGAGCGAAGTGAGGGACTGTCCACCAACACCAGATCGGTAAGTTGTCCGTGAGCTTGGTTCCACTGTTGTGCTAGACATTCCTGTAAGGGACGCATTTGAAGTCGTGCGTGTGGGACTATGGAGATGCATGACGCCATCATGCCTAGGAGCTGCATGAACACTCTTGCTGGAAGAGATGGATGAGTTTGAAATTGAGAGATGAGATTTTGTATACTGGCTATCCTGGCGGTGCTGGGATAAGCTATGGCTTTGGATGTATCTATGGTTGCTCCTAGATACTGATGTAAGTGGGAAGGCTGTAGATGGGATTTGGGGTAGTTGATAGTGAAACCCAAATTGTGGAGGGTTTGAATAGTGCGATGAGTGCGGAGAACGCATTTTTGGTGAGTATTGGCTTTTATGAGCTAATCGTCCAGATAGGGGAAGACATGGATCTGTTGTCTTCTGAGGTGCGCTGCCACGACTGCTAAGCACTTGGTGAACACTCTGGGTGCTGTTGTTACTCCGAATGGGAGAACTGTAAATTGATAGTGTTGCCCATCTACCACAAATCGTAGATATTTTCTGTGAGCGGGATGCATAGGGATGTGAAAGTACGCGTCCTTGAGGTCCAATGTGGCAAGGAAGTCTCCCTGTTGTAATAGTGGGAGGACTTGTTGGAGGGTGGTCATATGAAAATGATCCGAATGTATATACTGGTTTAGTAGTCTGAGATCCAGTATGGGCCTTAATGTTTTGTCCTTTTTGGGAATGAGGAAGTATAGGGAATATACCCCTGTTCCCTGATGTTGAAGAGGGACTGGTTCGATCGCATGTTTTTGTTACAGGGATTGAACTTCTTGTTTGAGGAGAGAGAGATGATGTGAGGACATTGGACGTTGTTTGGGAGGTATGTTTGGGGGGGATTGTATTAGTTCGAGGCAGTAGCCAGACTAGATAATTTGTCTTACCCATCTGTCTGTGGTGATGGAAGTCCAGACAGGTAGGAATTGTTGGAGTCGCCCCCCGACCGGAGTGGAATGGTCTGGGGGGAGTGGTGGCAAGTCACTGTTTGGTGGCTGGGGAGGTGCGGGTGTTGTTGTTGTTGCCCCGCCCTCGACCTTTGTTATTGTTTCCCCTATAACCTCCTCGAAAATATCCTCTGTTAGGGGATGTTTATCCAGAATTTTTAAAGGTGGACGTGGTCTCAGTTCCCGCATTTTTGGAGCCTCCTCTATAAAAGGAGCGACGAAAGGAACCCCGGGTTTGAGGAGACTGCAGTGCTCCCATAGACTTGGCAGTCTCATTATCCTTCTTCATTTTTTCTAATGCAGTGTCCACTGCAGGGCCAAATAGCTGCTCTTGGTTGAAAGGTTGAGCTAGAATTGCGGTTTGAACCTCCGGTTTAAAACCGGAAATACGGAGCCAGGCATGTCGTCTGAGTAAGACGCTAGTATTGACCGCCCTAGAAGCAGTGTCTGCCGCATCTAAGGCGCATTTAATGGAGGCATTAGATATTAATTTGCCTTCTTGAATGAGGTCAGTGGCCTGGGATTTAAAGGGTTCAGGTACATGTTGCATAAGGTCCTCAAGTTGGTCATAATGCGCCCTATCATACCGGGCTAACAGGGCCTGGGTATTGGCAATACGCCAGTGGTTCGCCGCCTGTGCGGCGACTCGTTTGCCTGAGGCCTCTAAAAGCTTAGACTCCTTGTCCGGGGGAGGCGTTTCTCCAGTTGTCTGTGAGTTGACACGCTTCCTGGCATTTGATACGACCAAGGAGTCTAAAGGGAGCTGGGCTTTAATGTATGCAGGGTCCTGCGGGGCTGGTCGGTACTTTTTTTCGATGCGTGGGTTGAGAACCCTAGCTCTAACAGGGTCTTTAAAGACTTCAGTGGCATGCTTTATAACCCCTTAAATCATGGGCAGTATGTGAACAGTTTTTTGTGACTGCTCAAAAGTATCGAGGAGAAAGTCCTCTTCAAGGGCGTCCGTGTGCATTGTGACGCCATGGAATGTTGCTGCCCTATTTATTAGTTGGCCAAACCCCAAATGGTCATTAGGAGGGGAGGGCTTGGAGGGGTAGGTAGTGGGGTCAGGCATGTCAGGCATTGGATAAGACCAGTCATCTACTGGTGCTGTGTCTGGGAACGTAAAAGGGTCGTTTGGATCAACAGGATCATTAAATAAATCAGGGTCCGCCCCTCCCCCTAAGTCATCATTATCATCCTGTGGAGGAGGTGAATGATAGGGAGATGGTAAAGGAGAAGGAGGAGGAGGAGGAGGGGGGGACGGGTTAGGAGGTAACACAGGAGAGGAAGGACGAAGTGGTGAAGTAGCACAGTCCTTCTTCCGTATGGGAGCTGGAGGTGGTGTGATGTCCAGCTTCCGTTTCTTGTATGGGACGGCAGTCACATGTCCGGTTTTGGGATTGATGTAGATCCGCTTTTGAGTAGGATCTGGGCGAAAAAGTTCATCCGGCTCCGAAAGTGGTGGTGGCGATGGCCGTTTCGGGTCTTTATGAACTTTTTTCGGTGTGGACGTAGTTTTCGGTGCCGATGGATTTTTCGGTGCCGACTGAGTTTTTGGTGCCGATGGATTTTTCGGCGCCAAAGGAGTCTTCGGTGCCGAGGGACTTTTAGGCATCGATGTCGAAGAACGTTTCGGCGCCGGTGGAGACTTCGGTGCCGAGGAACGTTTCGGTGCCGAAGGAGATTTCGGTCTTGAAGCCTGTTTCGGTGCAGATAGTGGAGTTTTCGGTGCCAAAGGTGTTATAGGTACAATAACATGAGGTTTGCTCGAGCCCGAGCCACCTACAGGCTTAGATGTCTTCAGAGCCGGGCCCGAGGGCGGGGCTTCTGAAGAGGATTTCCGGTCGCGACTGGGCCCAGCTGGCGGAGTCTTGACCAATGTCTTTTTGGATGGGGCAGGGGCAGGGGGGGTGGTACTCACACGCTGCCCTGGAGTGATGAGGTCATCGGAATCGTCGGCCTCGGACACGATCTCGAGATCTTCGGTGTCATCTTCAGGAACATCCTGAGCAATGATGTCCTCCGGTTCTGGAGCTGGTTTGGCCATAATATGGCGTCGAGCTCTTCGGTCCCGGAGGGTCTTCTTGGAGCGGAAAGCGGCACAAGCTGGACAGGTCGATTCGTTGTGTTCCGGCGACAGGCAGAGGTTACAAACCTCGTGGTGGTCACTGTGGGGGAACTTCGCTCCACACTGGGGGCATTTTTTGAAGGGTGTCCTGTCCATCATCCGCTTCCGGAACCGGTCCGAGTTGATTTCGATGTCGATGGAATGAAGATTGAAGAGTTAAATCGATTGCTGGAAGTTTTCTGCTGGAGCGGAAAAAGTTCATCCGAACCCAATTGCGGAAAAAAACAATCTGACGATGGAGTGGATGCCCATGCGCACTGTTGTCCAGGGGAGGAGTCACCAATCTCGTGACCAAAGGCTTCTTCCGAAGACCACAACAACCTGCAATCATCCGAGCCCAACACCAGATGGCGATCTTATCCTCAGTGTGTGATATGCAGTTCATATGCCTCGAACAAGTTATTTACATTCAGTAACGCTTTATCTGGTAGAGACTGTTTATCCGCAGATTCCATACCTTAGAATATTCCCCAGGCGTCGACCTGGATCATAAAATTTTCGAGTAGCACATCTGTGTTCCTGTAGGAGGCATCGATCAGCTCCACGTTGGCTTCATCCACGCCAGATGTGACATGCGCAGTTCTTGTATAGGTGCCCCGCCAGTACACGGACAACAGCTTTATTTCATGGCCTTACCACACCAGAATTACGGAGTCCCAGCAGAATGCAGATGGAACACGAGCAGACACCAAGGACCTACAGGGATCATTCCCTAGTTGAAAAACATTTGTTTGCAGAAGCAGGGAGGATGGAAGTGTCGATAAGGAATCTGCGGTTAGATAGAGTTCCTACCAGATAAAGTGTCACCAAAGGTAAATAATTTATTCATCTGAAAGACTTCAAGCCACAGATTCCTTACCTTATAATGGATACTCAAGAAATACCTCCTGGAAGGTGGGTCTGCGAAACAATTAAGACTAGGAAGTGCTGGAGGACTGAGCAGGCAAAATACCATGATTGTCCAGGCAGTCACGCTTGGTGAGAGTGTGCAGAGAGGCACACGGCACAGCCTGACAGATGTCCAGGACAGCTAACCAGGTGGTCACAGCATTGGGTCTGGTGGAATGAGCCCACAAACCCTAAGGGGGTTACTTTTGGGCCAATGCGTAGCAGATCTTAATGCAGAGTACAATCCATCTGAAGATGGTCCCTTTCAGCTCATCCCTCTCTTTTTTTGCTCCGGTGAATCCAATGAAGAGTTATCATCCGCCCGATGTTCCTTAGTATGATCAATGTAGAATGATACAGCTTTATGTGGGTCTAGGCAATGGAGTCTCTCCTCCTCTTTGGAAAAGTGAGAAGGAGCAAAGAAGGATCGCAGTCTGATGCTCTGGCCGACATGGAAGGGTGTCACCACTTTTGACAGGAAAAAGGCATGTATTCTCAGAACCAGTTTGTCTGGAAAGAAGTTGGTGTATGGAGGTTCATAGAGTGCCGGAAGCTCACTAAACCTCCTGGCCAATAGAATGCCCTTAGAAAGACAGTTTTAATGGCCAGAAGACGCAGAAAGCCATTGTGCATAGGCTTGAAGGGCAAGCACATCAAGAACGTCAAGACTAGGTGCAAGTCCCATTGAGGCATGATGAACGGTCTTTGAGGGAGTACCTGCTGGAGTCATTTTAGAAAACGAATCATAGCGGGTGACTTTAACAGGGAGGATTGATCCGGCAACCGAAAGAAAGTTTATATGGCTGAAAGATACCCCTTAATTGTGCCCAAAACAAATCCTTGCCGGGCTAACGATAGAACAAATAACACCTCAGACAAAAGTGAAGAAAGGAGATCAATATTTTTGGTAGCACACCAACCACAAATTTGTCCCAATGGCAGGCATATACTGTCTTCGTTGAGGGATGTCTGGTTCCAGAATAACATCACAGACTTCTGAAGGAAAATCAGTGGTTTTCAGTTGCCGCTGCTCAATCTCCATGCATAAAGGCAGAGGGTTTGCAGATTTGGGTGCAGGATTCTGCTGTGCTGCTGTGACTGGAGATCTTCCCAAGCAGGCAACCTGATTGGAGAAGAAAATGAGTTACTTACATGTAACTTTAGTTATCCAGTATTGGTAGCTTTCATAGATTCACATGCTTAGAATCATCCCCGCCGACGAGGTGCGAGTCTTGCGGTACAATAAAACATATACATAATAGTCATAAAAAACATTATACAATAGGCTACTATGGACAGTAAAGTTACAACATTAGCCTATCTTAGTCCTTTTGTAAAAAGAACCAAATTTGGAACACAGCCACTCAGGCTGCAGCACCCTCTTAGAACCCTCCACAGAGAGGCAAACCCTCAGATGTTCGTAGCACAAGTGACAATAATATGTACAGGTAATAAGGTAAGCCTCTCCGGGGAGGAGGGGGGGGGGTCGCATGTGAATCTATGAAAGATACCAATACTGGATAACTAAAGTTACAGGTAAGTAACTCGTTTTCTTATCCAGTATTGGGGTATCTTTCATAGATTCACATGCTTAAAATCAGAATAGTTAGCAGTAAAAAATCCTTAGATGTATAGTGGATGGTGGATATCATAAGAAAAAATAATAGATACCTCGTTACACCAATACAGCGATGCAATACAACATTCTAACCCAAATAATGGGAAACATTATAACATATGTAGAGAAATATATATATATATATATATATATACACACACATGAAGCAAGTATGAAAAATAGAATAAACAATACACCATGCATATGTGAACATGTAATGAAATAATCACCTCCTTACAGAGGCTTACCTTATTTGAAAAGGTTTCGCAACACTGCTTGACCCACAGCTGATTCAGCTTCTGTCGCCAGATCCAGACAGTAATGCTATATAAAAGTGTGCATCGTTTTCCAGGTCGCAGCACGGCAAATCTTCTCTATAGACACACCGGCAAAAAGAGCAGTAGATGAAGACACTGCCCTTGTGGAATGAGCCTTGGGTTTCACAGATAAAGTATGTCCAGCTTTATTACGCAGAATTGGATAGAGAATGCAATACACCTTGCAATAGTGGATTTCGTAACTGCTGTTCCAGGCTTTTGACCACCATAAGAAAAACAATTGATCCAACCTTCTGATGGACACAGTATGTGAAATATAACATTTCAGACATCTTTTAATATCCAAGGTATGCAAAGTCTTTTCAGCAGAGGAAGAAGGATTGGGAGAGAAAGAACGCAGTATAACCGGCTCATTAAGACGGAAAGTAGAGGGAACATTCAGAATGAACGTTGGGTTAGTTCTGAGGAGGACATAATCGTTGGTGAATTTCAAATAAGGTTGTCTGATAGTGAACGCCTGGATTTCGCTGACCCTCCTAGCAGAGGTGAGAGACACTAAAAGTGCCGTCTTCCAAGAGAGGTATTTGAGATTAGCCTTGTGAACAGGCTCAAAACGATATTTCATGAGTTGTTGTAACACCAGATTAAGCCTCCATTCTGGAGGAGGGGCTTTGACGGGTGGAAAAGTTCTGAACAGCCCTTTTAGAAATTGTTTGATGAAGCGATTAGAGCAAAGGGATGCAGCTCCTGCAGAACGTCTGTAGGTCGAGATGGCTGCTAAATGCAACTTGACAAAAGTAAACATAAGACCAGACATAGATAACAGAAGGAGATAAGGCAGCACTTTATCTGGAGAACATCGTACAGGATGTAAATCTCTGTCAGCACACCAGGCACAGAATTGTTTCCATTTCAAAGCATAAGTCTTTAAGGTAGAAGGAGCTCTTGCCCTAGCAAGAATATCTCTACAATCTTGAGGTAGATCTATCTCCTTGAATTCTGTGAATCCAGAAACCATGCATGAAGATGCAATTGGACTGGACGAGGATCAAGAATCTGGCCCTTGCTCATTGATAACAAGGTCGGAACTGCAGGAAGGCGGTATGGTCTGCGTTTGGACAGTAGGAGAAGCTCCGTAAACCAATGCTGACGCGGCCACCGCGGAGCAATGAGAATCATGCAACATGGTTCCATCTTGAGCTTGCGTAGAAGTCTTGGGATCAACAGACAGCGGGGAAATGCATACGCAAAGATCCCTGTCTATCTCATCATGAAGGCCTTGCCCCACGAGCCCTTCTCCGGTTCCCAACTGGCAAAGAATGGGCACTTCCGATTGCTCTTGGAGGCAAAGAGATCCAGATTTGGTTTGCCCCACATCTGAAATATGTGTTCCACGACTGATTGATCCAACTCCCATTCGTGACAGGACTTCGAGGTCCTGCTCAGAGTGTCCGCTAAAGTGTTGTGAATCCCCGGCAAATGCTCCACTTTGATCGTAATATTGTGAGAAAGCAGCCATTCCCAAATGCTTTGAGCTTCTTGAGACAGAAAGCGAGAACGGGTACCGCCATGCTTGTTTAAGTAGTGCATGCAAGTGGTGTTGTCGGTTCTGATAAGAAGAGTTGATCCTTGAAGCCTTGGGAGAAAGGACTGCAACGCCAGGTAAATGGCTCCAAGTTCTAGGTAATTGATATGCATCTTTGCCATTGCAGCGGGCCATCTTCCTCTGATACAGAGATCCTGAAGGTGTGCACCCCACCCTTCTAGGGAAGCATCTGTAGTGAGGATGAAGTCCGGTACGGAAGGCAGAAAAGTGAGCCCGATTGAGACATTCTTGGAGCGCAGCCACCAGAAAAGAGCTTCTCGCATAACTGGAGTAATTTCCACTAGGTCATCGAACGACCCCGAGATCTGCAGCCACTGACTGTCTAGTCCCCCTTGAATCGGCCACATTCTTAGACGGGTGTGAGGTACTAACAGAATTGCTGATGATAGTATTCCCAGGAATGATTTAATTAGTCTCACAGAAGCAAAACTTATTTTTAGGAGTTCTGATGCCAGTGATTGCCTTTCTTTGGACAACTATGCCTTGTCCCGGGTAGTATCCAACAATGCCCCTAGAAATTGAATTCTTTGAGAAGGGCAAAGAACTGATTTTTGAATGTTCAGGGACAGCCCCAGGGATTGAAATAGCTGTAGGCATGAGAATGTTGCTCGAGAAGCCTGCCGAAAGGAAGGAGCCTTTATTAGCCAATCGTCCAGATAAGGGAATAATTGCATGCCGTGAAGTCTGAGGTGAGCTGCCACCGGAGCCAGGAATTTTGTGAAAACTCTCGGGGCTGATCACAGGCCGAAGGGAAGGACTTTGAATTGGAAATGGGCACCTGCCACAGTGAAACAAAGGAATTTCCGATGCTTCGGGTGAATGGGGATGTAGAAGTACGCATCCTGGAGATCCAATGTTGTCATGAAATCTGCCTGGTCCAGAAGCTGAAGGATTTCTTGAAGGGTTACCATGCAAAAGGATTTCTTTTGAAGATATTTGTTCAGCTTTCTTAAATCCAGGATGGGTCTCCATTCCGCAGACTTTTTCTTTATTAGAAAAAAGCGGGAATAAAACCCTTTCCCCACTTGAGAGCGAGGCACTCTCTCTATTGCTCCATTTTTTGCTTCCTTCCTGAGAATAGCAAGATGTGGAGGAGGTTTCTTTAATGGTGGATGAGGAGGGAGGAGGGGGGGGGGGGGTATTGACAAATTCTAGGGTATGCCCAGATTTCAGAATATCCAAGACCCACTTTTCTGTGGTTAATCTTTCCCAATTGTTGAGATGTAGGGATACATTCGGAATCCTGTGTATAAGGTGTGGCAGATCTGCTGCAGGTGCTAAGTCGTCGTCACTGTTTTCTAGCAGAATCCCTGCCTTGAGGTTGACGTCTTCTATTCTGCTGTCTATAAGTGGCAGCTGGAGGGTTTCTGTAGGACTGCTGCTGCTGTTGATAATTATAGATCTTCCCTGATTGCCTTGGTTTTGGTATCTTTGATAGCCACCACGAAAGGAATATGATCCTTTGCCCCTAGATCCCCGAAAAGGGGTCTTCCTATATTGTAAGGTGCCAAGGGCTCTGGCAGTGTCAGGATCTTTTTTGATGTCTTGCAGAGCCTCACCTATGTGTTTTCCAAATAACATATCACCATTGAATGGCATGCCCAAAGTCTTCGTTTGGACCTCAGGGCGAAAGGTCGTAGATTTCAACCATCCCTGACACCTAAGGACTGCTGCTCCGGCAAGCTGACGAAAGCCCAAAGAGGCTAAATCCATAGAAATATCAATAATTTCCGATGCAGCCCTTTCTCCATCAAGAAGAATTTTCTTTGCCTCCTGCTTCTTGTCATCAGGTAGGAAATTAAGGTATAGAGAAATGTCCGACCATAGTTGGGGTCATACCTCCCTAGAATCGCCAAAGAGTTAGTAGCACCAACTGAAGCACCTGCCATGGTGGTGAAACGCTTACCAATGTTATCAAGGCGCCTCCCATCCTTATCCGGCAGTGCTGTCACAGGAATGGATGGATTCTGAGACTTACGCTGAGCCGCCTGTGAAATAACGGAATCTGGTCTAGGATGTCCGGACAGGCAAGCAGGAGCATTATCCGGTGCTTTGTACTTTTTAATCGATTCTAGGGAGAATCGCAGGCACAGAAAATTGAGTTTTCATCATTTTAGTCCCTTCTTCCCAGATATGATCTATTATAGGGATAGAATGCATAGACTTCCTACTTTGGTCATTAAAATCGTAAAGGAAACAATCTGTTTGCTTCACAGATACAGGCAGATGAAACCTGGTTGCTGCCCTTTCCATAATTGCATGAAAACCTCCAATATCTTCAGGAGGGGAATCTACTGCCTGAGGAACTGGTGAGGGTGGCATAGGAATCAAATATTCATCCCATTCATCCACAGTCGTGGGTGAGTTTGGTAATTCCCCATCTTCAGCCACAGTATAGCCATCATCATCTTGGACTAAATGTTGCGCAGGTACAACCTCCTGAGGTACATTGATAGGGGCAGAAGGACTTGCAATCTGCAAAACCGCAGATGTAGTGGGTTGAGTTGGAAAAGGCACTGTTGGTGGAAAGCGTGTATGATAATCCCTCAACATAGCAGTCAGATCCTGCATCAAGGCTATAGGCATCTGCACCATAAGTTCTTGCTGAAATGAAGCCTCTTGAGGACCCCGCAGAGACTCACAAGGCTCATAGTACTCTTCCTCATCGTCATCATCCTGATACTTGATCCGGAGTTGAGAAGGGTTACGTGCTGGGCTAAAAAGTCCATCATCATCTGACTCCTCCAGATAGTGACTAGGAGGCAAGGGTGAAATATGAGAAACGTCCTGGTAATAGTTTCTTGAAGATGAGAATGACGACAACAATTTTGATGTTCAAACTGGCGTAATCTGTAAAGATGTAGGCCTTTTACGCTTCAGCATCGACGAGATATACACAGACGGTGAATCAGTATCAGCCGAAATAGCCATAACAGAAGCTACCGTCGACGTTTTAATCGTCGACGACGGAAAAACCATCGTCGACGATGTTGTCGTCTAAGTCACTGCCGTCGTCGACGGTGGACTCGTTGACGGGTGTTGAATCGTCGTCGACGGCGAACCCGTCAACGGGAGTAGCATCGTCGTCGACGGTGGACCTGTTGATAAGAGTTGTATCATCGTCGACGGCATGTGTCCCCTCGACAACTTAGTAGACGTCGATGAGATTGGCATCGTCAACGGCGATGATATAATCGTCGACGGTGCTGTCGTTGACGAAGCGATCATCGACGACGGGATTTTCTTTGTTGACATCGAGGAATCACTTACCATCTGAGGAGATTTCATCATCGACAGTGCTTTTTTCGACGTCGACGGGATCT
This sequence comes from Triturus cristatus, assembly GCF_964204655.1. Lineage (NCBI taxonomy): Eukaryota > Metazoa > Chordata > Amphibia > Caudata > Salamandridae > Triturus > Triturus cristatus. The sequence goes on along the minus strand of NC_140589.1, from coordinate 743,724,942 downwards.
CAGAATGAGATATCTGCTGTTTTGAGGCAGTTTTCACTGAAATCTTCATCTTTTCAGCAGATTTCAACTCGGAAGAGAATAAAAGCTTCTCTTTTTTAGAGGAAGAGCGACTAGTCTCAGAGTCTTACTCTGTCACTCAGGGGGATCACCAGATCCATCCCTCTTTTTGGCCAGAGGGGTGGACGCCTGAGGACTCACACTGCCATCATCTCCTGAAACAACCTCAGATGTAGCCTTCAACTTCTCCAGCCAAACCAGCAATCTTCCCTCTCTGTCTTTCAAAGTCTTGGCAGGGAAGGTTCTACAAATCCTGCAGTCTTTAACCTTGTGTGCTGGGTAAAGACAATAAATACATTCCTTGTGGGGAGCCTCAAAATGTAGTCTCTTCTTCCCACATGAGGAACAAGGCAAAAACAAGCTTTTCTTTGATGAATCAGACACATCTACTCACAAAGTTCAGCTAAAGGTGAAGAAAAACTGAGCAGAGCTCAGGGAGAATCCCTGTCACACGACGTACAGTAGAAAATCTGAGGGTTTGCCTCTCTGTGGAGGGTTCTAAGAGGGTGCTGCAGCCGTATTGGCTGTGTTCAAAATTTGGTTCTTTTTGCAAAAGGACGAAGATAGGCTAATGTAGTGACTTTACTGTCCATAGTAGCCTATTGTATAATGTTTTTTATGACTATTATGTATATGTTTTATTGTACCGCGAGATTCCCACCTCGTCGGCAGGGATGATTCTAAGCATGTGAATCTATGAAAGATACCCCAATACTGGATAACGATTGCTCATGTTCAGGATATTAGGATAACATACTCTCCGTGCCAAAACTGGAGCCACAAGAATGACTTGGGCCCTGTCGTTCCTGATCTTCTTGAGAATTCTGGGCAGGAGTGGTATCAGTAGAAAGGAGTACAGGAGGATATAATTGCACTCAAGACAAAATATGTCTCCAAGCGAGAGCAGGCTTGCAAACTCGTGCGCGCAGCACAGAAGTGCTGGCAGTGCACGTTCTCTATGGTGGCAAACAAACAAGTTACTTACCTTTGGTAGAGCTTTTACTGATGGATGCAGAATCTACCTGCAGATTCCTCACCTTTTGGAAAACCCCATGCGCCAGCTTGGACTGGAAACTTTTTGATCGCTCTCCCATGTCGAGAGGGGTCGTTGGTATATACATGGCTCTGCATGCTGCACTGTGTGACGTCACTGGAGCAATAAGAAGCCCCAGTAGACGTGCTGACGTCAGTTTACACCAATTGTTATGTGCCTTCTAGCTGAGCAGATGGAACTAACATCAAAATTGCAAGTACAGTTTCTAAACTTCAAATCAAAGATAGTTTATATCTAAAAATTGATGTAAATACTAAAACAGATTTCTTTGGTATATACAGACAAGCAACATAGAGGAGGGTGGGTCGATGAGAAATCTGCCTGTGGATACTCTATCCACCAGAAAAAGTGTTACTGAAGGTAAGTAACTTGTTCTTCTGATGGGTACATCTACCTGCAGATTCCTCTTTCCTTTTGAGTAGAGTACCTAACAGTCCCACACTCAAAGGTGGGTGCATGTTTGTCTATACCAAAATTCTTACAAAACAGAATGCATAAAGTGACAGTCTCTCCTCACTTTAGAATCTAAATAATAGTGTTCTGCAAAGTTGTATAGGGAGGCCCAAAAAGTTGCTTTACACACCTGCTACAGGGACACATTTAGCTAATGCAGAAGTAGAAGATTTTGCTCTAGTAAAATGAGCACACCCTTCGTAGCCAGTCTGGGGCTATTAACATTTCTGGTGCCCGACCGAGGTGAACTTTCTTTAGCACCCGAGGAGCAAGATTATGGGAGGAAATGGGTAAAGCAGCTGGGAGCTCCAGCTCAATTGAAATGTGTCCCCCAAAGCTCTCTGCACCATATAGTGGAGGCTGCAGAACGGCGGGCGGTAGGTGTTCTCTCAAGTGGCCAAGAAGTCTATCTGAGGAACCCCCCATGAGTGGAAAATGAGTAGAAACACTTCCGAATGGAGAGGCCACTCATGGTCGGCTGAAAAATGCCAGCTGTCCGCAGGCATGTTGAGAACTCCAGCCAACTGATTTGCTATCGCTCAAATCTGATGATTCTGAGCCCAGGACCAGAGTCGTAGAGCTTCTCTGCAGAGAATACACAACCCTACTCCCCCTGCTTGTTGATGTACCACAGTGTGGTACAATTTTCTGTCAAAACTTGCACTGATAGATCATGAATGGAAGGGAGAAAGGCCCTGTAAGTCCGATGTATGGTCACAATCCCAAAAGACTGATATGAAACAACTGTTCTTCTGGAGATCAAAGTCCTTTGATCTCCAGATCCCCCAGAAGAGCTCCCCACCCTAGAGTGGAAGAATCTGTTATGACTGTGGTCACCGTAGGAGGAGGTTACTTGACACACACTACCATTGACGATCCATCGCAATGTCTCTGGAGAGCTTGACAGAAGTCTGGAGATCCCTGTTGTGTTGAAACCACTTTCTATGGAGGCACCACTAGAGGGTACTCATGTGCCAGCGTGCAAGGGTGATCAACAGAATATGGGAGGCTAGCAGACACAAGACCTTCAGGACTGCAACCATTGCTCAGTTCTGAAACATCTGAACTATAGACTGAATGTCCAGAATCCTTTGAGTAGGAGGGAAGGTTTGCCTCACTGCAGTATTAGTACTGCTCCTATAAACAGGGTGCGCTGAGAGGGCTCCAGGTGAGACCTGGGTTCGTTGTTGGTAAAGCCCAGGCTGAACAACAACTGAATCATCACCTGCAAGGGATGAAGCACCAACTCCGGAGACTTGACTTTGATGAGCCAATCATCTAGGTAAGGGAATACTGGCATTCCCAACATTGTAAGATGAGCTGCAACTATTGCCAATGCCTTCGTGAAGACGCGAGGGACGGAAGTAAGATCAAATGGAAGTACCGCAAAATGATAATGTTAAGACCCCGCTGTGAAGCGGAGGTACTTCATGTGCGACTGCAGGATGGGGATGTGAAAGTAAGCATTCTACAGTCGACTGAAACCATCCAGTCTTATTTTGCCAGTGCGAGAAGCACCTGAGCTAGCGTCAATATCTTGAATGTTTACTGTTTGAGGAACCAGTTCAAAATCCTGAGGTTTAGGATTGAACGTAAGCAACCTTTTGGAATCAGGAAATAAGGCTAGTAGCATCCCCAACCCCATTCCTGCTCTGGAACCAGCTCTACTGCATCTTTTGAAGTAAGGATTTGACCTCCTGTTGGAGGAGCTGAAGATGGTCAATTGAAAGCAAACTAAAACTGGGACGCGAGGGTGTGGGAAATTCCTGGAAGGGCAGAACATACCTGTAGGAAGCTGGCTTCTTGCACATCATGGAAAAAGTCCAGACGATCGTTATTGGTTTACAGGTCTTACCTTAATAAGTCCAAGTGCTCTATTTGTGGAAGTGTGGTTGAGCAGCTTCGGCTTATCAGAGGGGAGTGTTAAGCCCTTGTTGCACAAACAGAAACAATCAATGTATACCCACTCAAAAAGAAATCCAAGACCAAATTATAAAAATAACAAAGATTTTAATATATATATATATATATTCACTTAAAAACCATAGGTTTCACACATGTTATAGTTAGCTGGACATTTCACTCGTGAAAAACCATTGAAATTCCCCCGTTATAGTTAGTGCAGGCAACTATAACTCACGCGACCGCAATCCTCTGCTGATGACGTCAGATATTACATCACTGTATTTAGACACTTATTTACCCATGTCTTCTTCCATTAATCTTTAGCTATACATATATTACAAATATTTATTTTTCAGAAAGACACATATGTCATCAGTGATGTAATATCTGACGGTCCTAACTATAACTATCTACTGGCGACCGCCAGTAGATTATATATATATATATATATATATATATATATATATATCCAACTCTCTTGAACAAGAGAAAATAGGGTCGCACTCCGCAAAATACAGGTTCTGTTCTTTATTTCAGCCCATGTAGAGTTTACAACAAATCCAAAACAAAGCGACGCGTTTCGGTCTTGCCTCAAGACCTTGCTCACGATACTGTGGCTTGGTTTGCATACGCATTTCATAACTGTTTTTTGAAAAAACAAGAGCATTTCCTGTCATGTGACTTTAAGTGCATTATGGGAATTGTAGTTCCCAAAATCAAATTAACATCAGCTTTTGACATTATCAGCATGTTGAAATCATTAACAATATTAAAGGAAAACCCAATTCAATATAGTGTGTGTAAAACAATATTCTGCAAACCATTTGTGCCACAGTAAATGTATTTCAATTAACAATAGTACGTAATTAATGTGATGCCCAATTGGTTTTTTAAAAAAAAGGGTTTTTTTTTTTCCCCCACGATTTTGTTCAGTTTTGTACTTCTTTTGAACCCCTCCAGTGGGGTGTGACATTCAAGTATTTCAATCATACTTATGTCTTTCATACTTGTATCTCCCAATAGATTGACAAAGTAGCACCCATATTATTCACACGGGTCAGCAATAAAGGTAACCATGGGCATGTTTGAAATTAACCAATTGGATAATCAATACAATTCCCATTCATGTTCCAAGCATTACAGACTTCAAAAGACCCCTACAAGATTCCAAAAGATTCAAAGTTTAAATCAGTGAGAGTCCATTTAGTTCAGAGGTGGCTGTATAATTCCTCACTTTGGTTGAGCCCATAAGGTGTTAATGTTCTGAGTTTAATGATATAACGAGATTCCTTTTGGCGTAAGATTTTCTCTCTGTTACCACATCCTTTTTTCCTTTATAGTGACTGTTAACTAATCGATCTTTGAGGTTACGAGCTCTGCGATACGTGATCATTGGGTGATTACCAACAAGTTCTTTCACTGTTTCATCCATTTGCAAGATTTTCCAATTTTTTCTTAGTATACTGCTGATTTGTTTGGCGTCATTTGAAAAGTCTGAAATCATTCTGATGGGTTCCTTGCCCAATTTGATCTCTTGCTTTGGTTTCAAACATTCTTCTCTCGGTATCTCATCTGCTCGTTTCCAACATCTTTTGATCAGTGTTTTATCATACTTTCTCAACTCAAATCTCTTTGCTGTTAAACGGCTCTGATTTTTCCATTCTTCGTATTCCGTGCATATCCTGCGAAGCCTCAAGAATTCCCCGTAGGGTATGCTGGCAATGAGTGACGGTTGATGGAAGCTGGTTGCTTCTAATGTAGCATTGGTTGCTGTGGATTTGCGGTGAACAGTAGTTTGAATTTGGCCATTTTTTATATAGATGTCAGTATCTAGAAAGGTCACTCTCTCCTTGTTGATCTCAAAAGTGAATTTCAATTTGGCCGTGCTTGAGTTCAAGATCTGATAATATTCAGCAAATTCCGCTTTACTTCCATCCCAGATTATCAATAAATCGTCTATAAAGCGATTCCACATGACGATTTTATTGACATATTTATCATTTTGTGGGTGCCAGGCTACTTCTTTCTCCCACCAGCCCATCACTAGGCAGGCATAGCTAGGGCTGAAGGAAAAACCCATCGCCGTACCCATGTTCTGGCGATAGATTTCCTCCCCAAAGACAAAATCGGGGGGAAAAAAAACCCCCTTTTTTTTAAAAAACCAATTGGGCATCACATTAATTACGTACTATTGTTCAAGAGAGTTGGATATATTATAACGGTCTGGGCTCGACCGTAGGATACCGCACTGGGGAGAGCGCCATTCTTTCCGACGAGGCGAGCCATCAACGTGGGAAATATATATATATATATATATATATATATATATATATATATGTTTTTTTTAAAAAAAATCTTTTTATTAGGAAAACAAACCAACATTACAGCAAAGAAAAACTAAAAAGGAGCATTCGCCAGGATTAGCACATCATTTAGGATAGACATATCACATTAACGACTAAAATATTTAAATAAACAACAGCAATAACAATACGAGCACACAATGATAAATGACAATCTTTAAGGAGACTCCCTGTCTACATTATATGTGGCGTCATCAGTAAAGGGGGTATATAAAAATCCCCTATATTCGTTCCAAGGGCCCCATATTTTTGTCCATTTGCCTGAGAAGCCTCTACTTTCATATATCATCCTCTCAGTCCGAGCGTCTCGGTATAACCCCCCCCCCCCCCCCCCCTCTCCATGTTCTGGCAAGATTTCGTTTTGTAACGATACAGCCCAAGGAGACCCACAGTTGTTCGGTACGGTTAAGATCTGTAGCATCCCAAATATTCAGGAGACAAAGCCTAGGGAAGGGAACTATCGATTTCTGACATATTCGGGACATGGTAGATAGAACCTCGGTCCAATAGTGTTGGAGAATCGGACAGTCCCACCCCCGATGTAGGAAGGTACCTAAGGAGCCGCAATCACGGGGGCAGAGTGGGGAGGTAATTAAACCCATTTTCACTAGAGCCGCGGAGGTGTAATAAGCCCTGTGAATTACTTTAAGTTGTATAAGCTTAAAGCGGGATCGGATTGCTACCTCCCTGGGAGATGCCAAGGATTCCCTCCAGTCCTTGTCCAGTATTTCCCCTATATCGTCAACCCATTTCATGCGAAGTTTGTCAAGTGGTTCCGGTAAGTTGTTAAGTATCTTGCGGTAAGTTAGGGAAATGGCCTTGTCCGGAAGGTAGACGTCAAGGAGTCGGTCTTCTAGAGGTGATGAGACGGGCAGATTGGAGCCTTTGGGGATAGCTTTATTTAGTGCACTGCATGCTTGTAGATAACGGAATGTTTCCCCTTCATGCAGTTGGTATTTTGCCTGCAATTCATCAAATAGAACCACCGCACCCCTCACCCACATGTCCCCTACTGCGGAAAGGCCAATTAAGTCCCATTTATCAAGACTCGACAGCATCCCCAGATGACAGGATTCCAGCAATGGAGTAACTTGCGAGATTTTACCCTTCCAACCTAGCGCAGCAGTGGCCGTGTGCTAGAGTGAGACCGTGGTAGAGGTGGGCGGAAATAATGGTATGTGCTTGGGCCCTCGATATAGCGCCCTCATATAGTTGCCCGCCGCCATATTGAACCGATCCATTCGATACGCTGGGTCTGTGATGGGGCAGTGGGCCCAGTGATTGAGGGCCACCAATTGCGAGACCCAGTAATAGGTTTTGATTTCAGGAAGTGCAATACCACCATCGTAGCAACTACGTAAAAGTTTTGTCAAGGCGATGCGGGGAAAGCCGCCATCCCATAGTAATGAACAAACCTCGGACTCAATCATTAAAAAATATTGAGGTGAGACAGGGTAAGGTGTATTTTGTAGGGCGTATAAAAAGTTGGGACGCCCATCATTTTGAAAAGGGCAGCTCTACCGAGTAGGGTAAGGGGCAGCACCCTCCAATGCTGCACGTCCGCCCGGAGGCGATGCAGGGAAGGGAGGACATTTCTTCAGTAGAAGACATCAGAGTCCCTCGTGGCATAAATACCCAGATAACGGAAGCCGTCTGTAACAATATTGGCCGTACAGCCCGGAGGAAGCTGTGGGGGATCTCCACTGAGGACATATACCAAGGACTTGTTCCAGTTGATGGTATAGCCCGAGTATTTCCGAAAAAGAGCTAGAATGTGGAGCACTGTATGGAGCGAAAACCGAGGTTTGGCCAAATATAAAAGAATATCAGCGGCGTAAAGGGATATTCTATCCAACCAATCCGGAGCCCAATTCAGCCCACGAATAGACGGGTCTCCTCTAATCCACACCGCCAAGGGCTCCAGCGCCAGAGCGAAGAGCAATGGCGACAGGGGGCAACCCTGCCTCGTGCCCTTCCCCAGCTCAAACATTGTCAATCTGCCACCATTAACAGAAACTCGGGCAAAGGTTTGGTATATAATAAACGCACCCAGGTCATAAAGCGTGGACCAAAGCCGTATCTTTCCAGAGAGGCAAATAAAAAGAGCCACTCCATCATGTCAAACGCCATTTTAGCGTCCAAGGACACGATCACTGCGTCTTCTTGTATGGTGGAGGCCCTGCCCAGTACTCCAAAGAGGCGACGGAGGTTGAGCACCGTATATATTTGTCGGCATAACACCGGATTGATCCAGGTGCATTAATTTATGGAGGTGGGGCGATAGGCGAAGGGCCAGGAGTTTAGCTAGAATTTTCACCTCTGGGTCAAGGAAGGAGATTGGTCGATAGGAACTGCATTGATCTCGGGGTTTCCCCTCTTTGTATATGACAGCAATATTAGCCAAACGCTGAGTCTCCTGCAAACTCCCATGTTCTGCACTTTCATAATACATTCGTACTAGGTATGGAGCCAGTATCGATGAGACCGCTTTGTATAGCTCGATTGGGAGGCCACTGGGACCCATGGCCTTCCCAGAGCACAGTGCCCCAATAGCCTTGGACACTTCCTCCGTATCAAGTGGGGCGTCAAGGTCTGCTACATCTTGAGGGTCTAACCTCGGTAGGGTAGAAAGTAAATCAGCGGCCTCTTCCTGTGTGAAAGCGGAGCTAGAGGCGCTCAAAGTGGTTAGCAAAAAGCTCTGCAATTCCATCCCGGCCACTTCGCCTCGCTCCGGTCACTTCGCCTCGCTCCGCCAGGGGCCACAATTTTAACTACCCACCTACTGGCAGATTCTCGCTTATCCAGCCATGCTAACAATTTACTGGCCTTGTCTCCTATTTCATAGACCCGGTATTGAGTAGAGCGGTAGTGCGCTTGGGCCGCCTCTCTAGCTATATCATGATATTCCCTCTGATTCACTGCAAGTCTGTGGGTAGTATCTAGTGAGTTGGACGTGATGAGGTCGCGTTTGCGATCAGCCACCTCCGGTTCTATAGCCTCTAGCCGCTTACATTTCTCTTTTTGATGGCCTACCACCGCTGTTACCCCACACCCTCGAACCACCGTCTTATATGCCTCCCATAACGTTACATCAGAGTCGACGGAGCCCTCATTTCCTGAGAAGTAATCCGACATGGCCTTTATCAGTTTGTCTCGTATCTCCAGGACTCGAAGATACCATGGATTGAGGGCCATCTCATGACGAGAGCGGGAAGTAACACCACCATAAGGGGCAAGTATCGGGGAGTGGTCGGATATGCCCCTAGGTAAAAAGCTTATGTCATTGAACATGGAAAGTTGGGAGGCCTGGCAGAAGAAATAATCAATACGTCACATGCTCCCATGGACCCCGGAAAGGAAGGTATATTGCCGATCTGAATGTTGGAGTGTGTGCCATGTGTCAATTAGCCCCAGCGCCGTTATGAAGTCTGACAAAAGTTTCCCCTGTGGTTCCGTTCGCCGGGGCGGCAGACGATCTAATTCCCCATCCAGGGCGGCGTTACAGTCACCCCCTAACAGAGTGTCCCCCTCTGGTAAATGCAACATATGAGGGCCTAGAGCTGTCAGGGTAGAGGAGTGGAGTTTGAGGGGGTATGTATAATGACGTCACATTGAGAGAGCTGGATCGTGTGTGATGGTCTTAACCTGAAAGGGAAGGGAAGGGAGGAGCGCGCAAGGATGCCCACCCCCCTAGACCCCCTAGTGTACCCTGCATGCGCAAGTAGTTTGTAGCCCCAGCGGTTCAATGCTTTGTACGTAGTGCCAGGAATGTGTGTTTCTTGTAGAAGTACGAGGTCTGGGGAATGGCGTTTCAGGTGCTGCAAGACTAGCCCCCTTTTTATCCAATCGCCTAGCCCGTTCACATTCCAGGAGAGCCGTTTAAGTCGGCCCAGGGAGGTAGAGACTACAGGAGAGTCACTCATTTGGATCGCCGAACAGGGGCCCCATCTCCCACCTGGCCCAAACAACAATAGTGCACAATGAGATACATATCAAATATATGTAAATGAAATCGATATGCGCAGGAATAGCTACCTTACAAGTGTGCATACTCATCATGGATAGATTGCTCAAAAACTGAAACAAAAACAAAACAAATCCAGAATAAAACATCCTGGAACCCCCCCGCCTCCCTGCAACATGGACTCAGAACTGCCCACCACCCCAATTTGCAGAGCGCTTGGTTACCCATAAAGAAAACCAGTTAAAGGGAAAACGCTACACAATCAAGCCTCTTCCCCCCCAAAAGAAACATCATAGTTGCCCAAAATAGCCCTCAAAGAATCTGAAAGCACCCAAGGCGGAAGTCTGTAACCCCAATCACTACAAGTAACATGTTCCCCATCTCCCCCCCTTCAAAAAACCGCCAGTACCCCATTAAACCGGTATACTGGAATGTTCAGTTATAGAAGGATCATTATACGTTGACCAATATTTCGCATCCATCACCACTAAGGAGCGCGGCCAGGCGGATCACAGTCACTATCGTAGCAAGCCATCAACACAAGGAATGAACCCCAGTCCGGGTTACATTTATCAATACCTGTACCGTATAAGTTCAGCCAATCTTCCCTCGATGGAGCTCGGACTCGTGGGGGTGATCCCGGGAAGCGCCGTCCTGGTCTGTGGATGAGCGCCACCTCTCCAGCCAGTCCCAGGCCTCCTTTGGGGATTGGAGGAAGAGTGGCTTGCAGTCCGCCTGCACACGTAAGGTCACAGGTAAGAGCATGGAATATTTCAGATTGTGTCCCCTGAGAGCCCGCTTTACATCCAAAAAGGAGCGGCGCCGCTGCTGTACCTTGTAGGTGAAATCCGGGAAGACGGTGCTACTGGAATTCTCGAATTTCCGTGGGGGACCACTCCGTGCGGCCTGGAGGATGATAACTCGGTCACAAAAGGTGAAAATTCGCGCCAGGATGGGGCGAGGTGGAGCCCCCAGTTTCGGGGGGGCACCCAGGCACTCTGTGGGCGCGTTCGACTGAGAAGTATTTGGAGAGGGACCGGGGTTGCAAATGATTTTGGATCAGATCCACAACGAACAGGTCGGTGGTCTGCCCCTCCGCCCGTTCAGGAACTCCCAAGATGCATACGTTGTTTCTTCTTGCGCGCCCTTTGTAATCTTCAAGCCGGCTTCAAGATCAACCGCCTGGGCCTGCAGTTGTTTGACCACCGAATCCAGGTGCTTTGTGGAGGTAGTAAGTGTGCGATGGAGCCTTTGTTTGCCTTGACTCGGTCCCCCATATTCCGTAGATCAACACAAATCAGGGTAACATCAATGGAGATGGTGTCAATTTTAAGTTCCAGCGCCGTGCGGACCCCCTGGACCGCTTCCATTATGTCCGGCAGTGTTGGGCCCCCATTATCAGATTGTTGCTTTGCCTCTGAATCAGCATCAGCCTGCCTCCCCTCAGTTTCATCAGATTTGGCATGGGCAAACGTCAACAGCTTGTGTAGGGTGGATGGTTTGGGGCCCCTCGCTGCTGCCATCATGCCTCGATCCTCCTCTCCGATCAAAAAATATCGGGACCTTAGGGCATCGGGGGGCCAAGCGGAGCAAGCCGTAAGCAGATTAGGACTGACCTGTTGGGTCCGTGCTCCTTCGGCTTCAGATTGTGCGTTGTCCAAAATGGCGGCTGGTGAGACCTAGACAGGCGCGGCCCGGGCCCCGAGGTCGTCATCAAGGGTCGATGTCGTCAGAACTCTGGCACACAAGGGAGGCCAGGAGGCGTCCCTCCTCTTCAGTATCACTCAGGGCCTCTAACTTCCAATAGAGCCAACCCACCCCACAGAGAAGAGAGGTGGGGAGGGGGAAATTTTGCCTCAGACGGCCCTTTAGTGCTCACGGGCTCCAACACTGGTTTCAAGGCCCGGCAGGGTGCACACTGGAGCCAAGCATCAAGGGCCGTAGAGTCCGATGGTTTGAAGCCGGCCCGGGCGTAATGAGCGAGGCGCCCGGGCCCTAGTAGCTCGCCGGCAAGCCAGAACGGTGCACACAGATCCCCGGGCCAGGACGGAGCGAACAAGTTATAACAGCTATCAGCCGTGGGGTCCGGCCGCAACAGGCGTCTCTCAGGGCCGATGATCTCCGCTGTACAGAGGCAGAAAGGCCGCACGATGTCGCGGCCAGGCCTGCCCTTTTCTCGCGGTCGTCTGCTTCAAGGGCTCCAGTGTCAGCAATCGGGGTCCTTGTAGCTCACCAGTAGTCCGGAGCGGTGCGTGCGGATGCCTGAGACAGGTAGGAGCCCACCAGCGGCCGCAGCTATCAGCCGCGGGGTCCGATCGTAGCAGGTGTCTCCCAGGGCCGATGAGTCCCGACACGCTCTCCGGCGGCAGAAAGGCCGTACAGCTTCACGGCTGGGCCTGCCCTCATCTCGCGGTCCTTTGCTTCAAGGGCTCCAACGTCAGCAATCGGTGTCCGATTTGTCTCGGAGTCATATCAAATTGAGCCGTGGTTCATTGCGCCTCCGTATCTACATAAGTTGCGGGCAAACGGATCAGTTTAGCGGATGTAGGTGCGGAATTAGTCGGCGGCCGACCGGAGCTCTATCCCCGTGCGGCCATCTTGGGTGCCGGCTAGCCACGCCCCCCTTTTATATAATTTTTGACACCAAGATCATTGGAATCAGGTAAGTACTTTCAGAGTTATGGATTTTACAAGAAAACACTAAACCACACAAATAGCGGCTTTTGAGGTATGAGCCTCGAATGCGGTAATGTTATCCCATGGAAGGAAATACATTTACTGCAAACATATACTTGTGGTCGAAGTTTGGACCTTGCCCATTGGAACTTGAGGTACTAGGGGCCAAGATCCACAGAACCACCACCAGTTTTAGATTACCTGCCCTGGTGGGTCCAGGTGCAGAGTTGCTGGACAAGTTGGTAGCCTTGAGCGCTACACCATAGAAAGCAATGGGCACCTGAAAACAAAGACTGTAGTGGGGACTTGAGGACAAATTCGGCAGAACCTAAAGTGGGGCTCAGCTTGTGAGGGTCTTTAGAACAAGAGGGCACTGTCGGTTGTGGTGAATCCTGGCTGTGGGGCTCGGGTGCAGAGGTATTTGGCAAGCAGACCACTTGCATTGGAGGCTCCCACGGTTCTTTGTTTGACCCGCAAAGGGGAGGAAAACATATCAGGGCCACTCTTGGTGTGAGCCTCATCTGTCCTGAATTTCCTCATCAGGCAGGTTGGCTTTAGCAGCAGTGGTGTCCAGGCTGGACACTAACAAGCCTTGGTTGCTGCAAGTGCTCGGGTACCCAGGGTATTGGTGCAGGGGGGCTCCTGGAGGGTCTAATGTCTTAAACCTCAGTGGAGGGATGGGGATGATCCCTGGAACCACAGAAACCTCTTCCTAGCGAGATGCTTCCCCCGGTGGGCCCGATGGCCAGCAAAGCGACGTACCGGACAATCGCGGTCGGTGCCTACAGATGCCGGGGAATGGGTCCTCCACCCCAAGGGAGATTCAAGATGGTTTGTGAAGTGCTGGACAGTTCTCCTAGTGCTGAGGAGGATACACAGCTCTTGGACAAGTCGGGCCTTTGCACTCGTCGAGGTAGCAGCAGCCAGGCAGGATTTTGTCCCAGGGTCGGTGTAGGTCCTCAGTTCTCATGGTGACGACTTTTGGTCCTTCTTCTGTTCCCAGGTAGATGAATCATTAAGTCTGGTGTCCGGGGGGGGGGGGGGGGGGGCTGGGGGGGACCCCTAAATACTGAATTTAGGGGTATTTAGGGGAGTATAGGGGAGTAGCCAATGAGCTACTTACTTCTGGGATGTCTATGGGATGTCTAAACCCCCTATATGACTACTTCCTGCAAGGAGTGGGCATAAACCTAATTAGAAAATACAGAACCTCCCCTATTTAATTCTTAATCGGTAACACATCCCACAGATAATAGGTGCCTCATTAAATCACAGAACTAGAGTATAATTCCTTTTTTTTTAATATACAATTTTATTTTTATATAAACAATGATATAAAAAGAATATTCTTTTTATATCATTGTTTATATAAAAATAAAATTGTATATTAAAAAAAAGGAATTATACTCTAGTTCTGTGATTTAATGAGGCACCTATTATCTGTGGGATGTGTTACCGATTAAGAATTAAATAGGGGAGGTTCTGTATTTTCTAATTCTGATTTTCCCCAGCCCTCCTCCCTTATCATTTAGCTTTTCAGGTGCCCTCTATAGTTCAGTTTTTGGTGGGCATAGCCCTAACCCAGAGTTCCTAGTTTCATCAAACCAAGATGATGTAACCCTTCTTTGGCGGTCCACTTCAGGAAGCTCACCTTAGGGGTGTGTCTAGCCTGTAAGTGTGACGCGCCTTCTGACTAACTAATTTCCTGCTGCTCTGTTGCTAAATGGGTCTCAGGGCAGAGAGTGGCATTCCCCAGGTCTGGGGTGAAGCAGTTGTAATATACCAAAGGTGGCAGAGGCTTTGAAGCCTCTGGCCTTGAAATGCTGCAACACTAGCCATCCTGCTGGAGGAGGGGTGAACGCCTTCAGCAGGGGCAGGCATTGTTTCTGACTTCTGAGGGCAAGGGCTCTCCTTTGCAGGGGGGTCAGAAAGTCATCTGTTGTCGCAGGCTGGAAGATACCAGTCAGCCAGCCCACTATGTGACTAGCAGAGTTTCAGGGTGCATGTCATAATAAATCTGACACTGGAATCAGTATAGATTTATTAGGACAAGGTGTTTGATACCAAACACCATTATTTTCAGAGAAGCCATCGTGCAGCTGGGTAACTCGTAATGACCAGTACCAAGTACATATGATTAAGATGGATTCCTTATCAATTGCATTGTCTAGAAATGGAACTAGGCATTACAGCGACATCTACTCATGCAGGTGTGCCCTCCTACGTAATATGATGCACCCTGACTTAGGGCTCTAAGGCCTGCTATAGGGGTTACTTACATATAGTAGATGCAGTGTACATGGGCATGGCACACAGTGGGTGTGCCATGTTGTGCTTTCTGAATGGCTTACACAATTTAACGCATCCTGCAATGGCAGTCTGCATGCAGTTTGTGTGTAGGCCCCTGAGGGTGGCATAATGCATGCTAAAGCCCTTAGGCACCCTCTTTAGTACCCATGCCCCGGGTACCAGGAGTACCATTTACCAATGAGTTACAAGGGTGCTCAAGTCCTTGCCAATTGGCTGACAATTTAGCATCTGTTTTGTTTTAGGGAAAGAGAACTGGCACTGGGGCCTGGTTAGCAGGAGCCTACTGCACTACCAAACAACATCAGTACTAGTGAGCAAAAAGTGGGGGTAGCCATGTCAAAAAGAGGCACTTTCCTATAATACCCCTTTCTCATAAAATGTAACATCCAAAGATCCAATGTTATGGCTCTCCACGTATGTTGAAATTGGGACACCTGTCCTCCCACCGGTAAAGTATGCTCTTAGATGGGAAAACTAGGTCTGCTTTCTTGCAATGTTGGAGGAGAAGGAAGATGGGGTAGGGGAACTGTTCGATGTCTAACCCTCCCACGCCCCCTGCAACTTCTGTAAAGGGGGCTGAATGACTGCTGCTGTTGATGCTGCGGTCGCCCACAAAAAAATGTTTCTGGCAAACCTTGTGAATATTTTAAATTGCTCGTAGTCTTTGGGCTGAGACTGAAGACCAAAAGAACGAGCTGTTGCCTTGCGGTCTTTAAAATGTTCTAGGGCAGAGTCTATTTTAGCACTAAACAAATGAGCACCAAAGGGAAAATCCATCAGACCATTCTGCATATGTTGAGAAAATCATGAACCTCTCAACCATGCATGCCTTCTGGTAGAAACCGCAGTGCCTATTGCTCTAACCACAGAATCAGCTATATCCAGCCCGAGTGCATAACCTGATGGGCTGCAGCTTTGCCTTCACTCAAAAGTAAAAAAAAAATGTTGCTTAACATCATCGAGCAATTTCAGAGCAACAGACTTGGCAGAATCCAACAGTGCATGAATATAGCGACCCATCAGGCAGGTTGGATTTGTAGATTTTAGTGTCGTGCTGCCGGATGCGAAAAACTTATTTTGCAGACTGTTCGATCTCATTGGATTCTCTAGCTGCAGGGACTGTTCAATCTCCTTGAATTCTCTATCTCTAGGAAAAGAAGGAGAAAATCCAGGAGTCAACTTTGACAAATATGAGGTCAAAACAAATAAAATCTCAGGCGAAGGAGGAGAGGACAAAAATGAAGAATCTCATGGAGCCGGTTTAAACCTTGTGACTATTGGCCTACAAACAGCAGAGGTTATCACTGGCTTTTGCCAAATGCCCAAAATTGGCTCTCATTGAAGGGCAACAAAGGCTCAGACGATAATAAATGAGAATGGAGTACCTCAGTCAGTATGTTTGATTTCAGCAGTGTAGTGGGAAGGGGCAAGTCCAACATTTCTGCTGCTTTCCTTAGAACCGAATGGTATGAAGTGACTTTTGGAGGAGGAATGCACTTTGGAGACAGTTCCGATTCTGGATACTGATTCAAAGCAAGCGCTTCCCTCAACCCTTCGAAGTCTGGGTCCCATAAGAGCTGCTCTACTATTGCACACTCTACTGCTTCTTGGGGATTTTTCTCTCCAAAGAAATATTTTCCCTCTTCTATGAGCCGTTGGGCATCTCTTGTCGACTTATGTTGTAGCATCAGCATCGTCGAATTCGGCAACTGTGTTGGGGATGCAAGAAGTGGCACTGGAGTCGAAATTTGTGATGTAATGACGGAGGTAGCTGGGGCCAGAGGGGTCACTTGTGGTGCCGGCAAACCCCCCCTCTACAGTTGAAGGAAGAAAGGATAATGAGTGATTCTCCTAATGCTGTCCACCAGCACCGGAGTCGACCAGGAAATCTGAGCCCACAGCATAAAGGGCATAAAAGGCGCCTGCTAGAAAGGTGTCGGAAAACTTACCAGAGAATAAGCCAAATGACCTATGGGGCCACCAGGCCCCCTAGATGGAGTCATCATCCTATTGAAAAAGCTAACCATGGCATTTAAAAAAAGGACTATAATCTTCCCCACCTGCAGCTGGGAGGGCTGGATACGGCTGCTCCTCCTGAAACTGAGGAACCGGATCCAAGACTGACGTTGGGTCTGGAGGTTAAGGGGGAAGTCGGACATGGTGCCGGAGCTGAAGGTGGCACCAGAAATGGCGCAGGAGATGGAGTGCTGTCCTCATGACCCTCTTCCAAAGTCGGATATAGAGACATTAATTTCGGTGGCTTGTACTTTGAAGAGCGATGTTGAGAACCATGGCACAGCCTCTTTTTGTTTCTTCTTAGCTGACTTTGATGAATAAGGAGACAGAGTTCGACCTAGGACGAGATTTGTGCCGACCCTTTTTCTCTTGTCTTGCTCTAGCCATGAACAGATTCACCTCTCTTTCCTTCAGAGCCTTTGGATCAATCTATTGACAATTGGAACAAATGTCAACATCATGATCCAACCCTAAGCACCAAAGAACCAGAGGCAGATTCATGAGGGTCAGTAATAGGCATCTGACCCTCACAGACCTTGCAGGGCTTAAATCCCAATTTTCAGGGTGGTATTATTCCCCAAAAACTGTAATATATAGGAAAATACATCAAAAACTCGACAATTCCCATCGTAGAGTTAAAAAAAAAAAAACTTTAAGCGTCGAAGGCGTGGAAAAAAAGGGAACTGACGTCCGCATGTCAACGGGGGATTCGCATGGCTCCAGTAACTTGACACGGTGCTGTGTGCAGAGCAATGTATATACTAACACCCCCTGCTGACATGGGAGAGCTACCGAAAAGATTCCAGTCCAAGCTAATGCCTGGGAATATTCAAAAGGTGATGAATCTGCAGGTAGATATATCCATCAGAAAGACCTAACCAAGGTTCTCCCTAGTCGCTGAAGAAACCATGCATTACCTCCAGCAGACTGTCTGCCTTGGCTTTCAAAGATCCAGCCAGGTGTTATACTACCAGGAAAATGTCCAGACTCCCAGCCATGCCCAGAGACGCAGGGCCTCTTGACACAGGGCACAAAACCCTACTCTGCCCTGCTTGTTGCAATACCACATGGCAGTAGTGATGTTTGTGAACATTTAAACCAGCCTTCCCTTGATGGAAGGAAGAAAGGCTTTCAGTGCTAGGCGAATCGCTCCCAACTCCAACAAGTTTAGGAGAGGCTCAGACTAGAGGTGGGCGATGAGTTTTGGCCAAATTCCATGTGGCAGAGTTTTTTTCTTGTGTGGGCTCACCTTTAGTAAGTTGCCAAAAATGGGCGTACCCTAGTGTGATTTTCTAGGAGGGCATTCAGCAAGATTTTGCCGATGAAGACGGTAGTGGACGGTGGCGACCGTTCACGGTGAGATAGCTGCCGCTCGAGTGGGAAATCTACTCGAGTGGCAGCGCCCTCTCATGTGCTGTGACTTCTTTGATTTTTTTAGACTTTTTATGGGACTTACCTGATGACGACTTCAAGCACAATCACAAGAGCTGGAAATGGCTCTGCAAATGGTTCCGAGACCTTCTCCGCGACCAAGCCCTAGAGAGTTGCGGAGTTGACTGTCGTCAGGCAGCCAGAAGCTTCAGGGATCACTCCAGGAGTGCTCTGTGGTTAATGGTGCGACAGTCTTTACATGCCTTGCTTCAGGCACCAGAGGCAACCCATGTGGGGGTCTGTCTGTCGGGGTCTGTCATATACATCTGTCTGCGACAGGAACTGCAGGGTTTAAACCCCACAGGTTTTTTTAAGGGACATCCCTAAGCACATTGGAAGAAAAGTTCAAAAACAGTTCGGCAAAACGCCCTAAAAACTGTTCAAAGAAAAAACAGACTGAGCTAGATCTCTCAGGATCTGCGCTGATGACGTGGAAAGATAAGAACAGATGTCAGCATGCTGGGGTGGTGGCTCTATAGGCACCACGCACATTTCCAGCGCGGATTACACAGATGCAGAGCTGATCAACGTCAACTACTGGTGCACAAAGGTACTGCTCGAAAATTTCCAAATCTAGTCTGACTCTTGGGGAATATTCTAAGGTAATGAATCTGTGGCTAAAAGTCTATATTAGAGACAACAAAAGCGGTGAAATTAGTGGGATGTAATCCAAGAAAAATCGATATATAGGGCCCGATTACGATGTCGGTCGGAAAGCCTCTGACCAACCATCGGATTCTCCTAGAACGTGTCAGAACCCTTCCGAGCGACTCGGTTGGAAACAATTCTGACCGACCGATTAAGATTCTTATGGTCAGAAGGGAAAACGTTAGGTCATTCCGAATCGGTTCGGACTGGCACTCAGAGAATCCGAGTCAGTCGGAGCTGATTCATACAGCTCTATGGACAGCGTTTCTGACAGACCAATTACGATGTCGGATTCTGACAGCCTTTCCGACTCTGTCTGTCCGACACGAAAAGGCAGAAACTGACTTTCGGGGCCCCTAGCAGGCCCCCCTTCATTCTGAGTCCTTTGATTTGGGGTCGAGGGGCTACCCAAGGGACACCTCCTGTAAAACCATGCACAGTGTGGCAGGCATCATGGGGTGCCCGTGACAGGGTGCAAGGTTTTCCGCAGACACCCATTTTCCCTATAGGAGCCTGTGCTGTCGGTCGGAACACAGGCTCCCATTGAAGTCAATGGGAGACCTTCCGAACACGAGTCGGTTGGAACCGAATCCGAGAAGGAGTCGGGCGGTTTAGTTTCCGACCGACATCATCATCAGGCCCATAGTGGTTAGATTGTTTAGAATCCCGCTGGCATCATGAAGTTTTGGACTCAATGGTAGAAAACTTTGATGAAACTGGGAAAGGAAGACCTCCTATGTTTTGGGGTCCAGGCAAAAGGGGAACAATAATGTATATTTATATACACCTACCCACAATGAAGTTCTGGCGGTGTAAATTTTAAACAGTGGAGTAATAAAGAAAATCTTCGACAGTCATAGATGGCCTTCAGCACTTCTATGGATCCGTTCTGAGTGAAACCCAAGAAAGCAGGCAACTTGATAGAGAAGGACTTTTAATGCCCTAGCTTTGAGAATCGGGACAGAAGTGTTCAAAAGAGCATAAGAGAAATATATCTCTTTGGAAAAGTGTCAACGTGACAAGGTATATATTATTTAAGTGGACTTCGTTTGTATAATTGTTTGATTTTTTTTAGCATTATTGGTCTTTTTATGAGAAACATAGCTGAAGCTCACTAAAAGTAATCTTACTTAGATAATACGAACACAGACCTAATACGAAAAAGTACAATTAATTTCACCAACAAAAGCAGAAAACTATTATGAGCATTCAAAAGCTTCATCCACCATAGTGCTATTTATAAACGCTGGATTATCATTTCTTTTCAAATTCAGCACTGTAAGAGCCATTGCCTACGCTAAGCTTTCTACAGCGCCTTCAAAAGCAATGCCAATCACAAGCACATTTATCGCATTTATTTGTCCCTGAGATTTTGCGTAGATAACAAATCATTTTAGGTACTTTTGATAAAAAGTTGATGCATTTAAAGAAGCTCTGTGAATGCGATAAATATTCATTTGAGATATTTCAAAGCTGCATTTTGAGGAAAGATAAAAAACAGAGAAGAGTTCTCACAGAAATATGCAGCCGAGGCAGCCAAAGAAATGCTGAGACGAGGAGGCTGGAGAATCGCTGAAGAAATGTTAACGTTCTCTCGCTGTCTCCGAACATCAGCAAGAAGACTGAAGATGCGAACCAATCATGTCCAGCGTACCTTCCCTGCAAACACCCTGAAACAAGCAGTTAAGGAAAAAATGCAACAAATAACCACAAGAAAGTCTGCAAACCAGCAAAAAGAACCACTGGATTCGAAGGTGGGAAGAAATCGTATATACACCGGTCTAATGCAGAAAAACAGTGTTATGTTGATATTTTTTAAAGGAAATAGGGGGACCTTAATTGAGCACTATTGCCCTCAGCATTAACTGCTGATAATTGCCCACCCACAGCGATCATGCGCCTACTGGGTATTTATGGGTATCTGCAGCTGGTGACGTCCTGCAGCAGGAGGCACTTCAGGCTGCTACACTGCCTGCTGTAGGTCAGCACCTTGAAACTCCCCCAGGATCCCTACCTGCTCGTATTCCTTTCCAGAAGAACTTGGGCCGATGCTCCTGTAAGGAGAGGTACGAGTTGTGCAGAGTGCAGGCCCAGCATCCCCCACCATACAGCACTGATAACCTTACTCCAGGAAAGGGAAGTGGGGAAGGGAAAGGGAGGAGTGCCGATGCTGTTGTAGGACTATTTCCCTAGATGCAAAATTAGAAGCCCCACTTTTAGCATTCCTTATTGGGCAGAATAATGATTAATGGTCTAGGACAGGGGAGAATAAATAATAGCATCAAAGAAACTGAAACCACAAATCAATCCACTGCACAGCAAGATTAGATTAGCTTTAAAAAAAGTGATAAAAACTTCATCTGTGTCCCCTTTCTTTCCTCTGCCCTCCTCATCCTTCCTGAATGAGCCAATAGCAAGAATGACTAATCTTGTGTTCACAGAGATTCAATTATCTTTGGCCTCCACTGTAACTGAAGAGGTAATATATATTTGCTTTTCCGGTAAGAGGTCGGCATTCAAAAAACATTCAGCTGGACCGATATAAATATTACATCCAGTACTTAATAGATTAACATCTGCCCGCAAAGCTTTACGCACATTCCATAACGCAATTAAATATGGAGTCTAAGGCATAACGTTCATAGCATTTTCCATTTCCCCTCTTTAGGTTAAAAAGAACTGTATCATTGCTTACACCAAAGACATAATTCCTCATGTAAATACAGCAATATTTTGAAAAAAGGATATGAAGTAAAGATGTTGTTGTCACTTGTTGCTTTTTCAGAAATTTCTCACAGTGCTTTAGTACTTGACTGAGATTATACTCAGCATTGTCTTTCAGTAGATGAAGATGTCTTCCATATCTGTTTAAAAATGAAATATTCTTAACACAAAGATTACCTTTATAAACTAAATCACTTAAACAATATTTGTCTTAGGTACAAGTAAGTAACAAGTTCACATTTTGTACCAAATCCTATTGAACAAGTTACTTACTTTCTGTAATGCCTTATATGGCAGAAACTCTATCTAGCTGCAGGGTCCTTACCTCAATATTATCCCCAGGCGTCAGACTGGATCAGAAAATTTTCATGAACAGTACCTCTACGTGCCTGTAGGTGATGTTGTTCGGCTTCGGGTGGCATCATCAGTGTCGGGTGTGCTGAAAGTACGTGTGCAGTGCCTATATAGCACCACATGAGCTTGCTGACGTCAGTTTCTTTTTGCAACTTTCCACGCCAGGAGTGTGGAGCCACAAAAAACACTGACCACTGGTGTGGAAAACCGGGGCCCTGAAAGGGGAAAAACGCTGTTCCTAGAGATCTGTCTGCAGAGCGGGGAGGATGGGTATGTCAGTAAGGAATCTGAAGGTAGATGGAGTCTCCACCAGATAAGGCGTTATCGAAGGTAAGTGACTCATTCATATGATAGCTGCAGATTCCGGATCTGTCCTTGTGAGAGGCGGGCTTAGTATACAGTGCTCACTTATGTAAGTGTAGCATCCTGCACTAAACCGGACAACCCTTATGGGAATTTTAGTGGTATTAGACAACCTTAGAAAGCTCTCTAAGTGGTAGCTGTGGACAGCAGCCTTCGGGCTTAGGCCAGAAGGAGTGTAAAGCAGCTTGTTTTACCAGTACTTAATCTTATGGTGTAGGTTAAGTGAAAAAGAATCACACAGTTTAGTTATAAAATTATGTATTTTATTACAAACACTAACACAATTGTACTATCTCCTACCCGGAAATAGAAATACAATATACATAATACTTAGGAAATAGAGCACGTAAGTAGCACAAATACACAGTGGTCTCCAGGGGGAGACAAAACCATATAGTAAAATAGTGGAACGCAAACCACGATTAAAGTCAAGAATGGACCCAGAAGACATGCAAGTGTTGGGGACCGGTCCAGGTAGAAGCTGACCGCCCTCTTGGGGTCCAGGCGGAGAAGTCTCTTCTCCTCCTTAGAAGGGTGAGGATAGAAAGTGGGCAAAGTGGGACCACCTTAGGCAAAGCAGCTCTGGTCCTAAGAACCATCTTATCTGCATGAAATGAGGTAAAAAGGGGTCTGGAGCTAAGGGCCTGCAACTCCTTAACCCTCCTAGTGGAAGTGATTGGATTCGGAAATATTGTCTTAAAAGCTAAGAATCTCAAAGGCTATCTATGCAAGAGTTGAAAGGGAGAACCCATGAAAAAAGTAAGAGCTAAATTCAAATCCTACTGAGGCATGATAAAGGAAGTGGGAGGAAACTTATTGGTGAGACCCTTAACTAATCGCATGACTATGGGAGACTTAAATAAAGAGGGATTGTCTGGCAAAGAGAAGAAAGCCGACAAGGCAGACAAATAGCCTTTAACAGTAGCAACTGCACAATCCTGTTGTGCCAGAGAAAGAGAGAAACTCAGAATATCAGACAATCGGGCACGCAATGGATCAACTGACCTCTCTTCACACCACTTTACAAACTTGGCCCACCTATCAGAATAGACAGACATGGTGGAGTGTCTTTTACCCGAATAAAATAACATCCACCACATCCGGTGGGAGAAAGAAAGAACTCAGGTTGCTCTGTTCAATCTCCAGGCATGAAGGTGCAAGCTCTGGGGGTGGGGGTGTAGAACCTGCCCTGTGACTGCTAGAGGAGGTCTGAACCTGAGAAGGAGACGAAGCGGTGAGTGTGATAAGAGGAAAAGGAGGTCTGTGTACCACACCCTTCTTGGCCAATCCAGGGTGTCAATTTGGCTTTGACGAATCTTCCTCAGAAACTCGAGGAATCTAGGTTATGGGGGAAACGCAAAAAGAAGCTCTGAGCCCCAGTCCAACTGAAACGCGTCCCCCAACGCTCCCCACATTGGATACTGGAGACTGCAGAACGACAGGAAGTGTGCGGTCTCATGAGTGGCAAATAGGTCCAACCGCGGAAACCCCCACATCCTGAAAATGCGACAAACCACCTCTGGATGGAGATGCCACTTGTGATTGGCAGAGTAATGCTGACTGAGACTGTCAGCAGACACATTCAGCACTCAGGCCAGCTGATTCGCATTCATGCATATCTGATGGTCATGAGCCTAGGACCATAGTCGCAGAGCCACTCCGCAGAGACGATACAACCCTACTCCTTCCTCTTTGTTGATGTACCACATCGCAATCGTTTAGTCCGTCGGGACTTGAACAGACTGACCGCAAAGGGAAGGAAGGAGAGCCTGGAGGGCCAAACGTATTGCCGGCAATTCCAGAAGTTTGATGTGAAACAATATTTCCTCTGGAGACCAAAGGCCTTTGACGTCCAGATCCCCCAGATGAGCTCCCCATCCTAGAGTGGAGGCATCTATTATCACTGTGGCCACCGGAGTAGGAGGTTGAAATGGCTTCCCTTGAGACAGGTTGTCTGAAACACTCCACCATAACAGTTCCACTGCAGTGTCTCTGGAGATTCTGACCACCTCCCTCAGGTCTCCATTGTGTTGAAACCACTGCCTGCGGAGGCACCACTGGAGGGCCCCCATGTGCCAGTGTGCATGGTTGACCAACAGTTTTCAGGAAGCGAACAGACCGAGCAGGTGCAAGACCTTCAGGACTGGAACAGCTGCTCCATTCTGAAAAGTGGAATCATAGCCTGGATGTCTTGAATCCTCTGTAGAGGCGGGAAGGCACAACTCTCAGTAGTGTCCAGTACTGCCCCTAAGAACAGGTTGCGCTGAGTGGGCACCAGGTGAGATTTGGGTACGTTTATTGAAAAACCCAAGTCGAACAGATGCGTTGTTACAGCACCATCTCCGGCGCCTTTGCTTTGAGCA
This sequence comes from Triturus cristatus, assembly GCF_964204655.1. NCBI lineage: Eukaryota > Metazoa > Chordata > Amphibia > Caudata > Salamandridae > Triturus > Triturus cristatus. The sequence continues at coordinate 743,700,261 of NC_140589.1, read as the reverse complement.
GTTAGTTGACCAGATAGCGAAAAATAGGAATCCCGATCTCCTGAGATGTGCTACAACCACTGCCATCACCTTCGTGAAGATCCATGGTGTGGATAAAAGACCGAACGGAAGGGCCGCAAACTGGTAGCTTTGACATCCCACGGTAAACCGGAGATACTTCCAATGCGACTTCAGAATGGGTATGTGAAAATATGCATCCTGAAAATCGTTCGACGCCTTCTAGTCTTCCTGCTGCAGCCCCACAATAACCTGAGCCAGGGTCAACATCTTGAACTTCTCCTGCCTGAGGTAAAAATTCAGGACCCTGAGGTCTAGGATCGGCCTTAATCGACTGTCCTTTTTGGGAATCAAGTAGTACCAGGAGTAGCATCCCTGACCCCTTTCCTGCTCTGGAACCACCTCTATCGCACTTTTCTGCAGCAAAGATAGAACCTCCTGTTGTAGAAGCAACAGGTGCTCCTCTGAGCACCAACCCTGGCGAGGGGGGAAAAAGCAGGAGGAAACTCCTGGGAGGGAAGGGCATACCCATTTTCTAAGAGATCCAAAACCCAGAGATCTGAAGTAACAGATCTCCAATTTCTTAGAAATAGCACAGCAGACCTCCCCCGGGGCCAACATGATCTAGGATGGAGGATCTAGAGCTGCTTCCCTGCAGTACCAGTTGGAGGGACAGGAGGAGGAGGCTTGCTGGCAATCTGACCCTCGCAGATGACCTCTACTTTTTACTCTGTAGGACCTATTCAGAGGGTTCGCCTGCTGCTGCTGTGACTGCTGCAGTTGTTTGGCCTGAAAGGAAGGAGTTCTGCCAAACCCGTAAAATCTGTGGTACCCAAAACCTCTGGGCTGGGCATGAAGACCCAACAACCTCGCTGTAACTCTACTATCTTTAAAGTGCTGTAGCGCCGAGTCCACTTTGGTACCAAAAAGATAAGAGCCATCAAAGGGCAAGTCCAATAGGGTGGCCTGTACATTAGATGAAAGCCCAGACCCCCTTAGCCAGGCGTGCCTCCTGGTTGCCACTGAGGAGCCCATAATTCTGGCGATAGAGTCTGCAGTATCAAGTCCTGACTGAATGACTTGACAGGCCGCAGCTTGGGTGTCCAATAGAAGTCCTGCGAAATGGCCTTGGACATCCTCCTGAAGCTTGGGGAGCACCTTCTTGCCGAATCCATCAGAGCGTGGATATAGTGACCCAGCAGGCATGTCGCATTTGTCGATTTCAGAGCCATACTGGCCATAGAAAACACTTTCTAAGCCGATTGTTCCATCCTCTTGGATTCTCTATGTGCAGGCGTGAATGGGAAAGAGCCTGCAGACTGTTTAGTAAAGCATGATGCCTAGCTACTAAGCTCTCAGGAGATGGGTGTGTGGAAAGGAAAGCAGGATCTCAAGGAGCCACCTTATATCTCCTTGCAACCGATCTGGACACTGCAGGGCCAGTCATTGGCTTCTGCCACACATCTAAAATGGGCTCAGTCAAAGCAGAGGTTCCGAAGCAGAAGAAGGAGAATGAAGAACTTCTGTTAAAATATTGGACTTATGCTAAGCAATAGCTAACGGAAAATCCAGTAGTATTATAGAATGGTAAGAGGAAACCTACTGTGATGGTAAGCCTTTTGGTGAAGAGAGTACCCAATCAGGAGATGTGTCCAATACACTAGCCTCCTGCAGTCCCTCAAATTCCTGCAGTCCCTCAAATTCCTGCATAGGGTCAACAATTTCACCCTCTTCCTGCTGCTCCTGATATTCTTTCTCCTCCAGCAGCCTCTGTGCCTCCCTTCTGGATCTCATCTTAGGGACCGGTGTTGGCGGCACCATACGCGGCGCCAGTGACTTAGGGACCGGCGTAATTGGAGGGTCCACAGGAATAGTCGAAGGCGCCAGAGCTAGACGGCGCCGGAGAAGACCCATCCAACAGCACTCTTCGCTTCAGTGATTGCACCAGGGTTGAGTGCCTCGGCGTCAGGAAAGGTCACCTCCCCGGGGTCATTGGCATGAAAGGTGCCTATGCAAGGTGAGCTGGGAAACCTCCAAGGCAGTATGAAAACGGTCCCATGGGTCCAAAAGGCGCACCAGCAGGGTTAGCCGCTTTGGCAAACTTGCGAAATATCGCATTCAATAAATGCGAAGGATCCATACCTGGAGCCGGAAAGGGTGGGTATGGATCCGGTACCTCTGGTTGAGAGACCACTCAAGGAGGCGGTCTGATTGGCTCTGGTTGCAGCGCCGGAGATGCTTGAGACGGCGGTGGAGGGGCCGGAGGTGAAGGCGTCGCTTCTCTGGGCGCTGGTGAAACTCTCGGAGCCGGAGAGGGTGCCGGAGTCACCTGAGGCTAAGGGGAAGGAGAGACTTCATCCTTACGGTGTTGTAAGCGTACCGGTGACCCCGACTTCGGTGTTTCATCCTTCGATGACCAATGTCTGGATCCATTGCACCGCTTTTTTTTGTGCTTCCTCGATGACTTCAAGTTTTGCGAAGTCAGTGATTTGGACCTCGTCCTCCTCCGGGCCTTTTTTCTGCTTCTTCACCCTAGCCATAATCAGCTTGGCCTCCCTCTCTTTCAGGGCCTTCGGATTCATGCGTCTGCATGACAAACACCCATCAACGGCGTGGTCTGACGAGAGGAACCATTAACAATCCTCATGGGGATCAGTAATGGACATATGGCCCCCACATTCCCTGCAAGGCTTAAAACTGGTCTTCTTCTGGGTAGCCATGACGCTGCTACGATTTCAGGAAGAACCTGCAACAATGAAATTCCAGAAATCGAGAACCCTGGAAAAAAAAAGTTCTGCATCAACGGCGCGGAAAAAAGGGAACTGACGTCAGCACGCCGTCTCCGATGACATCACGCGGAGTTGCGTCATGAGCCGTTCCATTATGAGGTCCTCGTCGATGTGGGAGAACTATGGAAAAAAGTTTCCATGGAATGCTGCGCAAGGGGTAATTCAGAAGGTGCGGAATCCACAGGCAGATGTATCCATCAGAAGACAACACGTAGAAAGAAAAGAGAGAAGAAGAGAGAGAAAAATGGATTGAAAGAGAGAGACAGCAAGACAGAAGGAGGAATGGAGCAGGACTGTCTTGAACATTTTGGCCAGGTCAGATTTTAATTCTCAGTTAGACCCCCCATTTGCGGGCAGTGGGTTTTGAGTAAGCCTATTATTTGAAGGAAAGTTTTGCCAATTCCCAGTCATCAACCTCAAACATATATGGCCATTCATGTAAATCAAAGGACTTTTCAGTATCGAGGAAAAGTGCAGAGGCAGGAAGGAACGGGTCTATGTAGAGCCTTAGCGCTGTGAATGTCTGGAGGTTTTAGAATGCTGATCGTCTGCTATAGAGCTAGATGAAAAAGTTATGGTGAATCTGCTGTTGATTTCATCAGGGCTACAAAACAAATCATGAACAACTTCAGTTATATTGCATCATTGTTCTAACCAATCTTAAATAACACCATGGTGACTATGAGTTTGTGCAGAAGTCAGATATCAGTCAAACGATCCGTATGGTCGTAAATACAACAAACCCAAAACCAGAAAGTAAACTTGAAAATTAGTATGGAATGTTAGTCCTCATTGCAAATGTGTTTCAGTCCCATAGTTCTTTCAAAGCAACCCTTATTTTACCAATGTGAGTAGAAATTAAAACCGATGATTTGAGAAAAATAAAAAAATAAAATAATATTATATATTAAAGATGGAGGGGCACTCTTTCCCCATGCTTTGAACATATCATGCTTCTAACCGCATTGTCTTAACCTGATATCAATAAGCCGTCATGAGTAAATCTCAAGCACAGCATCCAATATGTATTACTCTTTCCTTTGTATTACCTATGCTGAAAGAGAACTATATTCAGTAATAACAGGAATCTTGTGTCTACCGTAAGAGTTGAATTAATACTATAATCTTACCGTATATCTTCATGTGGCCACCAACCTGTATACCTGGCAAGTCTCCTAGTTAAAGTTATATATATATATATATATATATATATATATATATATATATATATATATATATATTTACCCTGTAACGGAAAAACTCACTCAAAATCTTCAATTTTTCCCAAGCCTTTGAGGCGAGAAGTTATGCTCCCATAGATGAAGAACTGTTTTTCCAATGAATAAATAGAGATGGAATCTTATGTGCTATCCTTATAAGTCAGACAAGGAAGCAGGCAAGCCAGTGAGGAATATGCAATTAGAGTATCCACCAGAAAGATAGTTACCGCAGGTAAGTATCTTTTTCTTCTGATAGATACTTCTACCTGCAGATTCCTCACCTGTACAACAGATTTCACAGCTATACACACCCCTGGAGGTGCGTTGATGGATGATTCAGACCAGAAAATCATTGACTCTTTACAAATAGCAGCAATCAGGACACCCAGAGCTAGTGCAGAAGGGGAGGATTTAGGTCTGGTAGAATGGGCGCTGATTTCTTTAGGTGGATGCTTTTTGGCAAGGGTGTCACCGGTCATGATCAATAGGATAATCCATCGGGATATGGTCTTCTTCAGAACCGCCTTTCCCTTCTCAACTGCACAATAGCCCACACTGAGTTGATCGCCTGAACAGTATTCTTTGGTGCGTTCTAGATAGAAATGAACTGCCCGCCTACGATCCAACTGATGCAACCGTTCCTCCTCTTTCGTAGGGTGAGGTGAGGGTAGAAGTTTGAAAGGTTAATGGACTGAGCAAGGTGGAAGGGAGTGATCATCTTGGGAAGTAAAGTAGCCCTAGTTCGCAACACCAATTTGTCTGGAAAGAAGGTGGTGACTAGAGGGCGACAGCTAAGATCTTGCCTGAATGGAATGCGAAGCGGTGAGCACGTGGAGAAGCTCAGATGGTCTGCATACCATAGCCTTCTCAGCCAATCCGAGCAATGAGAATGACTTTGACCCGGTCTTAGTGAATCTATCTCAGTTCTCAAGGAATCAAGGGTATGGGGGAAAATACAGGAGGCAGCTGAAAGTTCCACCGCAAAAGACACACGTCCCCCAAGGTTCCCCTCAGTGGATACTGGGGAGCGCATAAATGTGAGCCGCACTGAGCATTTTCAGAGGAGGCGAACAGGTCCAGTTGAGGAGTGCCCCATTGAGTGAAGAAGTCTTGAACTAGCTCCGGCAGGAGACGCCACTCGTGATTGGCAAGATGATGCTGGCTCAGGTTGTTGGCTCTGACATCCAGAGACCCACTAGGTGATTGGCAGTGAGCCAGATCCCTTTGCCGCGAGCCCAAAACCACATTCTCCACACTTCCAGGAAAAGGAGGTGAGACCCTACTCCCACTTGCTTGTTGGCATACCAAATCACTGTCATGTTGTCCATCAACATCTGGATGAACCGACCAACAATGGAGGGGAGAAAGGCCTTGAGCGCCAGCCGAATCGCCTGCAGTCTAACATGTTATTGTAATGGACCTGCTCCTCTTGATAACAGAGTACCCATATCTCCAGATCCTCCTGATGAGCTCCCTACCCTAGGGTGGAGGCATCCGTCACCACCATAGTCACGGCCAAGGATGTGGGAGGGGAGAGTGAAGGCCATCACTAGCGTCAGGTTCGACTGCTTCCCCTACTAAGTAAATTCCACCGCAGTGATGGAGGATGGGCGAGATGGCGATGGAGTCCAACAGTTCTCTCCTATATCAGCACCACTGCCTGTGGAGGAACTACTGCAGGGCTCTCATATGCCAACATGCATATGTTTCTAGAAGAAAACAAGAAGCCAGCAGACCCAGGGGTCCCAGGACTCTCAGGACTGGGATTCTTGTTCCTTGTTGGAAGGAGGGAACCATTTCTAGAATGTCTTGTACTCTTTGTGAAAGCAGAAGGCGCAGAGGAAGGTGGTGTCTAGTACTGACCCTATGAACTGGAGTCATTGGGAGGGTCACAGGGGAGATTTGGGCTCATTGATCGAAAAGCCCAGGTCTAACAGCAGAAATGCTGTTGACTGCAAATAGTGACCAATTCTGATTAAATGGCTTTGAGGAGCCTATCGTCCTGGAGAGGAAAATTGAAATGCCCCGCTGTGTGAGATAGACTACAACCACCGTCATTACCTTTGTGAAGACTCAAGGTGCTGATGTTGAACCAAAAAAAGCGCCAATTGGTAGTGTGTAGAACCCACCACAAATGTCAAGTACTAACAATGAGAGCTCAGGATAGGGAGGAGGAAATATGCATCCTGGAGGTCCAGGCACATAATCCAGGCTCCAAGCTCTTACGACAGTAGAACTTGAGCTAGGGTCAGCATCTTTAACTACTCCTTCTTGAGGAGCAATTTCAGGCTCCTCAGATCCAGTACCACGCATAACCCGCATTCCATCTTAGGCACCAAGAAGTAAAGCTTGTAACAACCCTGGTCCATTTAGTTCTCTGGCACTTACTCCATTGCTCCTTTGGAAAGGAGAGCTGCTACCTCCTGAAGAATGGCCAGATGTTCCGAAGGAGGGGACAAGGGAGCAGGTGGGAGGGGGGACACTGAAAAAGGGGAGGATGTAGCCCTTTTCTACAATCGAAGGACCCACTGTTCCAAAGTAATGCCCAACACGGCCAGAGGAAAGAGGCACACGATTCTGTCCCACAGGCGCCCTGTGAGTCTGAGGAAGAGAACTAGCCCTGCTTTCCTGTTGCAGTCGGTGAGGAGGGTTGCATGGTGGGTCCACGACTCTTACCCCTTTGTTGGCCCCTGGACTGCCGGAAACACAGGTTAGGCTGCCGTTGGACAGCCGGCTGATATTGGGGCAAAAGGTCGATCCTCTCCCAAAGCCATGAAGGAGCGAAAAGGCAGACTGTCCTTGTTTGTTGGTTGAAGTTGAAGGCCTAGGGCTTGCGCCATGGCCTTACTAGCTTTGAAATGTTTCAACGCTGAGTCAGGCTTGCCATCAAAGAAGTGGTTTCCATTGAAGGAAACATGCATAAAAGTGGCTAGAACATCTAATGAAAAATTAAACGTCCTGAGCCACGTCGTACCATGATTGAGGTTCCAGTAGATCGTGCTACAGAGTCTGCTGTATCTAAACCCGACTTAATGATGTATCTTGATGCATTTTGTCTATAAGCAATCAATTCCTGGAAGTAGGCCTTCATATCTGCTGGGACATGCAGGAGAATCATCTGGGCAATGTCTCCTAGTGCGCGGTTATAACATGCTAGAAGACAGTTGGCCTTTAGTGACTTGAGGCCCATGTTCCCTGCAGAAAAAGCTTTATTACCCCAGGTTTCCAAGTGATTCAACGTCTCTACGTCAGACTACTGCGCTGGTGAAGTTGTATTTGGTACTGGGAGTGGTGGAAGATGCGCCATCCATGGCACCGGTTGTGGCACAGAGAAGCACTGTATTGGAATGGTAGGAAGGATCCGATGGTATGGCACTGACTGCCATCGGCTGAAATGGAAGGAAAAACGGCATGCAAGCTGAGGGCACTGGGCACAAAGGTGTGCCAGTTGGCGTCAACTCTTTTGAAAAAATTTAGAACATAGCATTCAAGAATGCCGCTGGATCCAATCCCAGTGCTGGGAACTCCAGATAGGATGGACAACACCAATGGCCCCTGAGTGGGAGGTGGTGGCCCCGAATGTTCTTGATGTGGAGGTCTGTCAGGATCCAGGTCCAAAGGAGGAACAGGGCTGCACGGCGTCTGCTGGCGTCAGAGGGACAACCTCCGGCTCCAAGGACAAAGACCTGTAGCAGAGGGTGAGAATTTTGGTAACTTACCTTGGGAAAATTTTCCTTTCTCCTATACTTTTGCTTCCTCTTACCCGAGAAAGAGGATGAAGAAGGATGACTAAAGCAGTTCCGATGGCGATTGTGATCCATCGCCCGGGCCATAAAAAGTTTGGCACTGCGTTCCTTGATGGCCTTAGAATTTATCTAAAGACATGGGGGCACAATTTGTAATCGTGGGCAGAACCCAAATAGCATACACTGACTGTGAGGAGGTCCATGATGGACATCTGTCCCTCACATTCCCTACATGGCTCAAAGCCAGATTTCTTTGGGTAAGACATGGTACTGTGAATAAGAATTTGTAAGGAAACATTTCCTCAGAGTGGAACCTCCTAATCCGCATCGAAGGTGTGGAAAAACAGGAACTGAAGTTGTTACACCAGGGAAGAGGATTTATGGCCTCAGTGGCGTCGCCTGATGTCACTTCCTGTGCTGTCTCAGTACAACGCCCCCTACCGGTAACTTCATTGCTTTGATGTTTCTGGTTTCAGTCTCAAGCCTGGGCATTGTTCTATAGGTGAGGATTCTTAAGGCAAACACATCCATCTGAATGGTCTAGTAGGAACAAATGTGGGATGAGGGGTAACAATCTGTCAGCAATATTTTTGCTGAAGTCTTCTTATCCACATTTAGCAGCACTAACATTCTGTATGAGGAGCACAGTTCTGACGGTTGGCCTGGTTTGTACTGCACTATGATCACTGCCTCTTGGACTGATGGCAAGAACTCACCTGTGTGTAATGACTCCTTGTAAATATTCAACATATGTGGGGACAAGTATGTTGGGAAATTCCTTCCAGTATTCAGAGTTGAGCCGTCTGGACCAAGCACCTTGCCGGTGGCCAGCAATCATATCTCTTGTTGTATATCCTACTCTGTACTAGGGGCTTAGGTAGTTCTTTGATATTTCCCTCTACCCATCCTAACTCTACTCTGTCCAGGTATGTATAGATGTTTTGTGGAATGAAGGCGTTTGTGGCTTTACAGAGATTTGTATAGTGTTTCTTTAAAGTAAGAAGAATATCTGGCAGGATAAGGATACTGACACATTTAGAAATCTTTATATGCAGCATTTAGTGAGGTCCTACTCACCTTTTAGAACCTGAGATAAAATGTGACTCCCTTCCCAGATTTCCTGGCTCATGTGCCTAGTACCTGGATTTCTTGTTCCGCTGTTTCACACAATTTGCGTTGTATTGTTAATGTCAAAAAGTGTCTGACTGAGGATTAACTGCATAGTCCTTCTCCAGCTCGGCCACTCTGATTTCTATTTGAGTAAGGCCATCACTCAAGGCTCTCAACACCCCACCCCCTTTGAAATGCATTTTCCTGTCATTAATAGGTTAGAGGTTTCCCATCTTGTGGCTGCACTTGGAACAGATCCTATGTCAAGTTTGAAATATTTGGGTATGGCTCTTTGAATTTCCGTTGTAAATATTGTGTTTCATAATGATTCAGGTTGAAATCTCTAAGTCTTTCTGCACGATGGGAAGGTCTGCTCAGAACCAGAACAATTGTGGAGTGGTCAGAGAGAGTCCAAGGGAGCATATCGACAGATACAACAAGGGGATTACATTTCAGTGTACTAGCATATTGTGTCCAAACACAGACTTGCAATGTAGGATAAATAAAAAAGTAAATTGATTGTGGGGTTGAAGGAAATGCCATACATCCACATAGCCTTCATTATGCATGATGTGCCTAATGTGTTGAGCTACTTGTAAAAGAGGTTTGATTGGTCTATACAGCTGTGTATCCAGGAACATATTAGAATCACCTCATTTAATAGTGAAAGTCATTTGGAGAGTTTCAAATGTTTTGTGTAGAAGTCAGGAGAGAGGCTTTGGGACTGTATACAAGATATTTTCTAACTGTCTATCTTGCAGGTAACTATGATGCCAACCATGTTTGTTCGTCTGACGCCCACTTCTGTGTTTTGAAGTTGTGTTTTTTGTGGGTCGGTGTTGCTCCCCTTCTTGAACCAGTAGTATAAGCAAAACAATGTTGGTGACCCCTTTTTGGGGTGAACACCGACTCTGAATTATCGGTTACATGGTTTTCCTGCAGTATCACAATGTCTATTTTGTCAGTTGAGATAGTTTAGAACTTGTCATCTGTTAAATACAAAAATAATACTTTAACCAGGGGCTGGAGGGAACCCATTCACCTCCACCTTTCTACCTCATACTTGTGTGGTGCATATCTCTTTTTTCTGTGCCCTAACCCATCCTGCTTTGTTATAGGAAATAAAATTTTGCATGTCCTTTTCTCTTTGATCTGCTACGCCTGTTCAACCACCACATGTCAAACATCTCTTCCATTTCATCCTCCATTCTTTCAGCCAAATTTCTGCTTTGACAGGTCTATAGATGGAGCGTTTATACTAAAGGCATAGGACTCAATTCACAAATATTTTTCTAGGAGCAGTTGTATCCTACACCAATCTTAGATGTGAGCTACACTCGAATATCCGTGCCTGATTCACAAAACATTTTATGTGAGTAATTTCCAAGTGTAAGTTATGCTTACTCACAGGAAATGGGAGTAAGCAAGTCTCCCTGCAAGAAAGGCATCAGTAAGTCATATAAAAGCGGGTAGTAAAACACACCTACTCGTAGAAAATGTTGCTAATCAGGCATAGACTTTCATGTATAACTGACATGTGCCTGGAATCAGATAAACTTACCTGAAGAAAAAGCTTATGTTTATTGCAACTATTATTTTATTAAAGGATCTGCTGTCCTGTTTTCCTGAGTAGAAAGGCATCGAAAAGTTACTTACCTTCGGTAACGATATATCTGTAAGAGACATATATTAGTTATGGATTCCTTACCTTAGAATTATCCCCAGGCATCAGACTGGATTCAAATTTTTTTATTCAGCAGTACTCCTGCGCATCGGTAGGTGGCGTCGGTCGACTCGCGTTCGTCGTTGTGATTGCCGGAATGATGTCGCGGTATCTACTTAGACGCCGCCCCTGCATGCTTATGTCAGTTCTTCACACGACATTCCATGCCAGAAACACAGAGCCATGCAAGACACTGACCACTGGTTCATAAAACTAGGGCCCTGAAAGGAAGTCCCTTACACTAGAAGTCAGTTCGCAGAACGGGGAGGATGGGTGGGGCGGTAAGGAATACATAACTAATATACGTCTGTTACAGATATATAGTTACGAAGTTAAGTAACTTGTTCATCTGAAAGAGACTATTTGTTATGGATTCCTTACCTTAGAACAGATACCCCAGCAATACCAACCCCGGAGGTGGATCTGCGAATTAAGTTCATACCAGAGAGTCCTGGAGAACTGAACGGCCAAAGAAGCCAGACAGTAGTGTTTGGTGAACGTGTGCAATGAAGCCCACGTGGCAGCCTGGCATGTCTCAAGAAGGACGACTCTACGTCCCAAAGCAACAGTTCCTTTTTCGCTAAGGAATAACAAATTTTGATGCAAGGAATGACCCATCGAGAGATGGTTCGCTTTTGCATGGCCCGACCTTTCTTGGCACCCACATAGCCAACAAAGAGCTAATCATCCACCCGGAACTGTTTTGTGCGATCCAGATAAAATGAAAGCGCACGTTTTGGCTCCAGACTGTAGAGTCTCTCCTCCTCTTTAGATGGAGGCGGGCAGGAAGAAGGTGGGCAAAGCGATGGTCTCACCTATGTGGAAAGAGGTAACCACTTTGGGAAGAACGGAAGGTCGAGTTTGAAGGACATCCTTGTCCGGATGAACAACAAGGAAGGGAGGCTTAGAGGAAAGAGCCTGGAGTTCACTCACTCTGTGAGCAGAGGTGATGGCAACCAGAAAGGAAGTTTTGAGCGTCAGAAGCCTTAAAGGACAATTGTGTAGTGGCTCAAAGGGAGCGCACATAAGATAAGTCAGAACAAGATTCAAGTCCCACTGAGGTATTTCGAAAGGAATAGGAGGAAACAGATGAGTAATGCTCTTAAGAAAACTATTTACAATAGGGGACTTGAAAAGAGAAGGTTGATCAGATCAGAAAGGGGGGCAGAAAGGGGATCCACAGCCTTTTCTGCGCACCATGCCACAATTTTGTTCCATCTGCATGCATATACTGTTTTAGTAGAGGGACACTTGGCTGCCAAGATAACATTACAGACTTCGGGAGGATGGTCAAAAGTTGTCAACTGTCTCCTCTGAAAGTCCACGCAAGAAGGTGGAGGCTGGACAGGTTGAGGTGGAGGACCTTCCCTTGCTGCTGCGACAGAAGATCCTCCCGAAGGGGCAGTCTGGTTGGAGGATCAATAGCCATGTACAAGAGCTCGGGATACCAGACTCTTCGTGCCCAGTCCGGAGCCACAGGCATAACTTGGGCACGGTCGCCCTTGATCTTTCTTCAGCACTCTGGGCAGAAGTGATGTAGGGGGAAATGCGTATAGTAGACAGCAACTCCGCCTAGCGAGTGCCGCCTTGGAAATTCCAACGTGCAGAATTGCGGACATTGCACGTTCTCTGGCGAATAGATCTAACCAAGGCTCTCCCCACTGCTGAAAGGGACCTTGCGCCACCTCCGAGTGACAACACCATTCATGATCCATCATGCACCAGCGGCTGAGTTCGTCCGTCCTGGCGTTCAGAGAACCTGGCAGGTGTTGAACCACCAGGGACATGCCCTGGTGTTCTAGCCACATCCATAGGCAAAGAGCTCCTGAGACAGGGTCCACGGCACCACCTCGCCCTGTTTGTTGCAGTACCGCATGACAGTGGTGTTGTCCCTTAACACCTGCACTACTCTTCCTTTGACAGAAGGAAGGAATGTCTTCAGTGCAAGACGAATCACCCAGAGCTCCAGAAGGTTGATGTGGAGCCCGGACTCCACCGGAGACCAGAGACCTCTGATCTCCGCCTCCCTCATGTGGTCGCCCCACCCCAGAAGTGATGCATCCATCACCACTGTGACTCTGGTTGGGGAAAGGAGAGGAATCTGCCGTTGATCCAATCCTGGCTCATTAGCCACACTGCAATTGGTGTGCAGAGTCCTCTGAGATCTGGACGCAATCGGAAAGATTCCCTTGTTACTATGCTCACTGGAACTTCAAGTCCCACTGCAGAGCTCGCTTAAGCTACCTGGCATAATCCACCAGCAGGATGCAGGAGGCCATGAGGCCCAGTAGCCTCAGGGTCATTCTGATCGAAACCCGGGATAGAGGCTGAAAGATCGGAATCATAGCCCGAATATCCCAGATTCGCTGCTCTGGAGGATAAGCCAGAAACTGCGCGGTGTCCAGAACCGCTCCGATGAAAAGGAGCTTCTGAGAGGGAATCAGGTGTGACTTCAGCACGTTGATGGTGAACCCCAGCAAATGCAAGAGGTCGGCCATAGTCTGGAGGTGGGCGACGACAGCCTTGGGCACGCCTGCCTTCAACAGCCAGTCGTTGAGATAGGGGAAGACTGGAACCCCTGATCTGCGCAGATGAGCTGCTGCAACCACCGCCATTACTTTCGTGAACACCCGAGGGGCGCAGGTAAGGCCAGAGGGGAGCACAGTGCACTGAAAGTGCTCGTGGCCTACCGTGAACCATAGGTAACGCCGATGGGCCGGCAGGACAGGGATGTGAAAATAGGTGTCCTGCAAGTCCAACGCTACCATCCAGTCTCCAGGGTCGAGCGCAGACAGGACCTGAACCGGTGTCAACATTTTGAACTTCTCATTCCGGAGGAAGCGGTTGATGTTCCTGAGATCCAAGATAGGACGCAGGCCTTCGTCCTTCTTGGGCACCAGAAAGTAGTGGGAATAACAACCACAACCTAATTCTGGGGCAGGAACTTGCTCGATGGCTCCCTTGGCCAAAAGAGCCATAACTTCCTGGCGGAGAAGGGCCAAATGATCCTCCGACATGCGATGGAGTTGCAGTGGCATGGATGGAGGAGCAGTCTCGAAGGGGAGGGAGTAGACCCTTCGGACTATCTGCAAAACCCACCAGTCCGAAGTGATGTTGAGCCAGTGGGGGAGATGATGGCGAATCCTTCCACCCACTTGCAACTGGTGGCCCTGAAAGGTTGGACAATGAGGGCATGGAGGCTGCTGCAGAGGGGGCACTGGTGGACTGCCCGCTCGCTGGCCCCCAGACGCCCAACGCTTGTACCCCGGCCGTGAAGAGGCTGGACAGCTTACGCAGGCCTGTGACTCTGGACGGAACGTGGTGGGTCACATTGCCACGAAAGGGGCGAAAAGCAGACTGCGCGGGCAGAGAGGTGGTAGTGAGGCCCAAAGGATCTGGCCGTAGCCCTGGAATCCTTAAAGTGCTCAGGCGTGTTGTCTGCTTTGTCGCCAAACAAGCGACGGCCATCAAAGGGCATGTCCAAAAGAGTAGACAGGACATCACCCGAAAAGTCAGTGGACCTCAGTCAGGCGTAGCGTCTCAGGGCTACCGACGTTGAATCGTCCTGTCAAGTGAGTCGGCGGTGTCCAGTCCACATCATATGGCGAACTGCGTTGCGTCTCTCCCCTCGGCAACTGCACGGGAGAGCACGGCCCGGGCCTCCTCCAGGCACTGTGGCAGCACCTGCGCGATCGTGTCCCACACAGAATGGGAGTACCGGCCCAAGAGACATGCGGTGTTCACCGACCGCAGTCCTATGCAGGCACTAGAAAACATCTTCTTCCCAAGATGGTCCAGCTTCTTGGATTCCCTATCAGGTGGAGCAATAGGGAATACGCCCTTGGAAGTTGAGGCTTGAACCACCGTGCTCTTGGGGGGCAGGATGTTGGGAGAGGAAAATGGGGTCTCCCGGGGTCAGGAAGTCGTGTTTGGCAATCATCCTATCCACAGGAGCCCCTGTGCTGGGCTTGGACCAAGCGCCCAGAAGAATGTCCGTGAGGGCATCATTGAACGGCAGCAGGGGCTCCGAAGAGGCTGCTGCTGGTTGAAGCACCTCAGTCAGAAGGTTGGTCCTGCCCGCCACTGTAGGAAGCTCAAGGCCCAAGGCCTCAGCCGCCCTACGCAACACCACTGCATACGAGGCTCCCTCCTCCGTAGCCATGGTAAGGGGAGAAAGCATGCCAAGGTCTGGAGAGGTGACCAGACCACTGGCCTCACCCAACTCCTCTCTCCAGTCTGGTTCTTCTAACTGGTTTGCCAGAGGGTCCACAGATCCCTCCCAGTCCTCCTCACCCTCCTCTGGTAGCCACTGAGGGCGATAGGAAACACCAGGGGAGAACAGGGGTACAAAAGTACCAGTCGGCGACAGTCCAGACGTCGGTCCGGCTCCGTGTCCACGTCGAGGTGGAGGCTGGGAACGACGTCGATTGGGGACACATCCGGCGTCGTAGGGGCTGAGGTGTCGTCAATGGATTAGGCGCCGGAGATGTCGTAAGTTGACCGGCGCCGATCCGGATCCAGGCCTGGATACCTGGGGGCCTTGCAGCACCAGGACCGTAGCTGCCAGCATCTAAGGCCTAGAGCCCCCAGCTGAGTCTGCGGGGCCCGAAGGCGTGCCGGCAGAGTCGGGCTGCCCAAAGATGGAGTGGAGAGCTTCATAAAAACTACGAAGTTGGGCAGGGGTCGCTCCAGCTCTCGGGAAAGGATGGAGGATCGGAGTCGATCCAACAGGCTCCGCAGGAGCCGGATGACTACCTTCGCCATCCCATCGGCTGACGGACGGGTAGAACGCAAAGAGCGATAGTGCTTCTTCGCCTTGTTTTGTGCTTCGACTTACCTGAAGACGAAGACTTCGACCAGGAGTGGTGGTGGTGATGATGATGGCTCCGTGAGCGGTCCCGCAACCTCCCTCTCGACCAGGACCTCGAGCGGCATGGAGCCAACTGCCGGGCCTCCAGAAGCCTTCGAGACCGCTCCCGCAAAGACTTCGGGCCATGTCCCGGAAGTCGGAGCACAACTTCGGGTCGTGGTCGCGCTCCAGGTAACGGAGGCACACGAGATGGGGGTCCGTCACTGACATCAGCTTGTGGCAGGAGCCACAAGGCTTAAGCTGGTTCACCGATGTGACATCCCTGTTCACCAGGAGTGAAACGACTCGAAAAGAAGTTGACAAAAAGTCTAAAGAAGATAGTCAATAGTGACTAGAGGTACCGCTCTCTCTGGATCTGCGCTGGCTGGCGCGGAAAAAGAAAGAACTGACGTCAGCACCCAGGAGCGGTGTCAAAGTAGATACCGTAACGTCATTCCGGCAATCACGACGCCAACAACGAACGTGGAGTCGACCGACGCCACCTACCGACGCGCAGGGGTACTGCTGAATTCTCCGGTTCCAGTCTGACGCCTGTGAGTAATTCTAAGGTAAGGAATCCATAACTAATAGTCTCTTTCAGATTGTGTTTTTACTGGATTAATTCAGCAAAATTACATTGTTGGAGATAGCGTAACAGTGTGTCTATTCCAATACTACTCAACGTTACACTCACCCATAATTTCAGCAAGTTTATTCTTAAAGTTAGAGGTAGCTTGATTTCAAAATATCCTCAAATATGTAAATCAGAAATAGAATTTTATTTGAGGTGACTCAAAAAGTTTACTTTAAAACAATGTACAGTACCTGACAGCCATTTTTACACCAAGCTGCTGGAGAGGAGAAAGGGATTCATTTTTCACATTTGCTTCAACAACTGAGAAAGAAGTAAAGACAAACACAGATTATGAGGTTGTAGGCAGTTTTTGTTTAAAATGATATAAACATAATCGAATCTTGAATAACTGTCATAAATAAGGAATACAATTTCAATCCTTCCCAGAAATTACCAAAATAAAACAATTATTAACTAGTGACCTTTCTGAGCTTGGCATTCATTCAAATCATTTGGCTTCTCTACTTGCCAGAGGGAAGCATGTAACCTAGGCAGTAACGGGAAGGACATACACAGTGCTCATGTTTCATGTCTGGGTCTCCCTCCCGATCAAGGAAATATCAAAAATATCAAGAATGATATCCTAGACGTCTTTTTGTGTGACAAACATAGTTATTTACAAATTGCACTCACAGGTTACCGCACTTGGTGCCTCAAGGCACGGACCTATTTACAAAACAGCAGAAACTGAGCCTGCCTAAAGGGCACAATTTGCCATTCATTGAATGTACTGTCCTTGGAGACCTGATCGATCAGTGCCATCATAAGGAGAAAATGTCTCTGCCCAAAAACAGGCATTTACCATTCCCTCACCTGTGATTTGTTTTCACCCAACTTTGTAATGAATGTTTGTCGCCTTTGCTCTACTGACCATGGACAATTTTAGCATTCAGTGTTACAAATGCACACATTTATCATCAGGTTTTACCTTGACTTTCAATTTTAAGCTGCCTTGGTTGGTATTGAGCCGTTGAGAGTCCCATTAACAAGTGAGCAGGGAAACTTGCGCTCACAAATTATGCTGCAAATGATTTGATCTAGATGTGAAACTCACAAACTATTACAAAGTCTTCCTCGTGGCATCCGTTATCTACGTGTTGATGGCCCGCTCTGGAGACCGATACCTTGAAGGCTGTTCTATTTGTTGTTATTATAGCCACATCTTCTTCTCCTCCCCAACCCCCAGGTTGCAGTTCACATTGGATAATCCTACTACAGAAGTCCCTCAGAGGCAGGCACCTCGTGTGGAAGCTTCTGCATGCAGGCATCCTAATCAGAGGGTGGCCCTCAAAGAGTCTGTTTAGACCTAGACAACCAGGGTGATATATTAGTAATGGAAGTAATCCAATAATCAGCACAAAAAACAATGCATTCTGGTTACAAAGCATTCCGAAAGATTATAAAAATAAACAGTGCAACGAGTACTACTTGAATTTGATGAAAAACAAAAATATAGGTTCTACAAAATCCTTTTCGGAGGGTGCGGTGTGCTTGTTCTAACGTTGTGACTTCCCTGTCCTTTTACTTAAGGGACCTATACTGTGGATGAATTTCTTCTGGTCCTGAATAGTCATACCACCACACATTTAAAGGCACTTCCCTTATTTGAACTTGTGCACAGCTGGCCAGATACCATAGATGAGCTGTATGGGTGTCGCCTCTGTTTACAAAATTCCTTATTTTTCACTGCAGTATGTTTTATGTGTCTGTATGTGGGGGTCATTTGGCTACTCTGTTTTCAGGCTTTGATGTGTAACAGTGCAACTAAGATGAAACTTGCAGCTCCCCTCCCCCAAGTTGTTAACACTGGTTTGTAGCATATATGTACATAAGTCAGGCAGTGGACATCATGGCTTCTAGCACCACGCAGAAGAGGGGAAGGGGAATGCTCCGCATCGCTCGCCTGACGGAAAGGCGGTTAAGCATTTACCATCAAGGAGTTTGCGTAAGGAGTTTGGCTCGGTGAGTGTTTGCTGCTTTTCTTGTGTTCCACTGCACTGTGTTTTCCGACTGTTTCTGCACTAGACACATCAGACCTAGAACATTACCACTGAATTCTCTCTGTAGCCAATACCCATCTTGAAATGTAAATGGTTTGAAGACAATAATGCCGGGAAGATCACCAAGTTTCTGATGTTTTCTTAAAGAGCTCTGTCCTCTGGAGACCAAGGTCTACAGCGAGCACAGTTAGTGCAAGATGCCATTAGTACTATGTAATGTAATGTAACATAAATAACTCTGGATTATGCAGAGCTCGTTAAATTGCGATTTTGACAGCTTCACCCCTGGGTCACCAGCTCTGGAAAAGGCAGGCCTAGTGTGAAATTGGTGCTTTAGATTTCCAGGTGGTATACGTTAAAAACAAAAGTAGACAAGAAATTAAGATGTCATGTTGGGGAAGTCTTATCAGATCTGCTTGTTGTATACATCTACAATGTTTCTTGAAGATTTCATTGTACCTGTCTTAGACTTAAGTTCCAGACCTTCTGATGGGATTGTTAATGCTATATATTAAATAACAGGCCTGCATTTTCATAGCTGAATGACAAGGATAACTCTCTGTCGGACAGCTTCTAATTCACCAATAGAATCTGAGAAGTTCAATGAAAAGAAATGATATACTGTTGTCTAATGCTTTTCAGGTGACCCGAAAAACGTCAATACTTTGTCTCTGAATTGTTGTCCAAATTTTTGTGCACCAGTGGTCAGTGTCTTACATGGCTCTGCGCTTCTGGCGTGGAAAGTCGTGTCAAACTGACGTCAGTGCGCAGGGGTGGCGTCTAAGTAGACACCACTACGTCATCCCGGCGACCATAACGCCGGAGGCGGAGTTGACCGATGCCACCTACCGACGCGCAGGGGTACTGCTAAGAAAAAAAAATTCTCCGGATCCAGTCTGACACCTTTGGGTAATTCTAAGGTAAGGAATCTATAACTAATAGTCTCTTTCATATAAAATTTGATATCATCCATGACAGCTTAATAGCAACTAACCAATTCAGCAGACTCTCCTCCGATCTGATTATCCTGTTAAACTAGTTGGATCAATCAGCTCAAACGAAATTATCTTCGCTTATTACTGCTGTTGAGGTAGTGAAAACAATCAAGGCACTATCAGCCACTAAGACCTGTGGAAAAAATAGCTTCTATAGTAAGTGGTATACAGCCTTTTCAACCTTACTGATTTCCAAATGAATAGCATTATTTAATATCACTGTAGCCCAGAGGGATCATTCCACTCTATTTTAAGGATGAAGCCCAAGTCAGTTTCTTCAAACCAAATAAGCCACCGTGGCCTGTATTTAATGTTATTGTTCAATAACACTATTAAATACAGACAAAAGGCTCTTTGGCAAAAGCTTAGTTAGCAAACTAAGCTGCCGAGTTCTACACCTACTTTTATACATAAGGATCAAAAAGGTATTTATACAAGGATGTTTACTAACCTCCAATGCTACATATCTAGCAGAGATTACTGATTTATTTGCGGCACTAATAAGTATTGCTGTTGTCAATCTTCTGGATCCCAAAAAGGCATTCAGCCCTGTGAGCCAGAGGTATTCTATTCTTAGCACATTTAATTTTCCCCATGAACTAACAAGGTCAATTGCTACTTTGCATCATAATGCTAAAACAAACCATTATTTATAATAATTCAGTAAGCAATATTTTGGTTACAAACGGAAATCGATAACAGCTGCCAAAGTCGCTAATATTGTTTGCTTTATTCATTGATCTTTTTGTAATTTCAATTCGTATGGCAAAAACTCTTACCTCCTATGAAGACTATTACACCTGATAAGCTTTATGTAGATAGTAATGCCCTTTTTTAGGGTCTGATCCTTTAATTGTACAAGAAACATTTGATATAACCCAACAATTTTCCAACTATGGAGGGTACAAAGTTAATTACAATAAACCAGAAGGAAAATTTTAATTAGGCTGTAAGCATCTGTTTGTGGCAAGTTGTGCTGTAGATTCACATGCTGTGCATACTCCTCCCATCTAGTGTTGGGTTTGGTGTGCGCAAGTTGTTTGCCTTAGAAGAATTCTTCTTGAGTCACGAGGTAGTGTGACTCCACCTCTTGCTTGCAATACGCCTGGTCATCGGCTTCCTTGTTAGATTGCTTTTCCACACAATGGGTGAGGATGACTGGAGAAGAGTGGCAGATGAAAGAGAGATAGAGAGATGACCATGCAAGGGAAGTAGAAAGTAATGGTAACTGCAAACAGCCAGAGGTGTTCTGGGAGGAAGGTGGGCACATGTGAATCTACAGCACTACATGCCACGAACAGATGCTTACAGGGTTAGTAACATTTTCTGTTCAAGGCATGTGTGGCTGTAGATACACATGCTGTGCATGGACTTTAAAGAAATTCTCCCCTAAGTGGTGACTTGACTAGCTTGTGGATGTTGTAGAAGACTGGAAAAGGGTATGTAGTATCCTGACCAACATTTGCTTGATGGTGGGCAATAAGTATACACAGTAGTGCTTGTGAAAGTGTGTGGTCAGCTATTGGGATAGTCCCAAGGAAGGGCACAGAGGCCTCTTTCTTTCTGGTGGAATGTGCACTAGGAGGGACAGGCAAAATTATTTTCTTAGCTTTTGTATAAAAGGTTTGAATGCATTTCACTATGCATTTGGTTATGATTTTGATATGTGGTTCAGAAAGAACAGCAGGTGCTGTTTTTTTCCAATATATTTTGGTTCTATCAATATAGTAAATAAGGGCTTGTTTGACTCCTAAGGGCTGAAGGGCCCTTTTCTGTAACTGAATCAGGATGCAGAAAGAAGACTGGAATTCCTATAGACTAGCTAGCGTGGAAAAAAGAGACTACCTTAGGACGATATTTAGGGTTGGTACGACGAACCACCAATGTTTTATGAACTTGAAAGAATGGTTCTTCCAAGGTTAAAGTCTGGAGTTCATTAACACGCCTTAGTGATGTGATATATAATATGAAAACTACTTTCCACAAAAGAACTTGTAAGAAGCATGACTGGAGGGGCTCGTACGGCGGACCCATACGTTTTGTGAGGACAATATTAAGATTCTGCACATGGGCTTGAGCCCCGCCATAAAAGCTGTGATTACTGGAATCCTGAAGTGCGACAAATGCTGCCTATTTTGGAGGTATGCAGCCACAGCTGCCAGGTGTAGCCAAATGGACGTGAAGGCTAGACCACATGTTTGGAGGTGCAGGAGGAAACAAACGATGTTCTGAACTGTGGCCGTCGGGGGGCCAATGTGGTTTGAGAGGTAGTAGTAGACAAATATTTTCCATTTAGCCGAGTAACTGGATTAAGCAGCTTGCCTACAGCTTCTTTAAGAATATTCATGCATTCTGGAGGTAGACTGAGATAACCAAATTCTAAGTCGTAAGTAGCCAAATCGCAAGGATGAGACCCTTGGGGTCAGGGTGTCTGATTTCTCTGTGGTTCTGCGTGTGAAGGTCCGGCCTGTTTAGGAGCCTCTCGTGTGGAACCACCGAAAGTTTGAGGAGAGTCATAAACCAGGGTTGTCTGACCCAGGTTGGGGTCACTAGAATGAGGTTGGGGGAGATATGTTGTAGCTTTCGATCCACAATTGAAATGAGAGGAAGAGGTGGAAAAGTGTAGGTAAATATCTGACGAGTTCATCCATAATGCATTGCCCATGGACTGTGGGTGTGGGACTCTGGAGGTGAAGTTTGGGCATTTTGTGTTTCCTGCTGTGGCAAAAAGGTCTATGTCCGGAAACTCTAATAGCTGCAAGTAGTGAAGAAGGACTGCCTGGTGGATTTCCCAGTCATGCCCTTGTTACCGTATCCTACTGAGAAGGTCAGCAAAGTAGATGTCCAATCCCGGGAGGTATTCCGCCAACAGGTAGATTGTGTGGTGGAGAGCCCATCACCAGATGGACTGAGCTAAGAGATCTTCCCAATGACCCTCCTTTTGAGGCCAATGACATGTTGGGATTCCTGCAACAGACGCATGTGCAATTTTGCTTGGGGTACTATGGCAATGCAGGAGGCCATAATGCCTAATAGGTGCATGGATGTCCTTACTGTGACCTGTTGATTTGGCTTAAAAAGAGGCAGCAATGCTTTAAAAGACTAGAGTCATGCCAGACTGGGATGTGAATTGCCGACCTCTGCATTGATGATTACTACCAGGTAGGGTTGAATTTGAAGAGGTTGGAGATAGGACTTTACAGTGTTGATGGTGAAGCCCAGTTTGGGCAGTAGGTCTATTGTGGCTTGGGAATGTGTACGGCACTGCAGTTGCGTTTCGCTCTTTTTCAGCCAATCGTCCATGTAGGGGAATACATGGATGCTCTGTCTTCGCAGGGGCACTGCTACTACTGTTAGGCACCTTGTAAAAACTCGGGGTGCAGTGGTGACCCCGAAGGGCAACACTTTGAACTGACAATGCTAACCACTTACCACAAACTGGAGATAGCACCGATGTGCCGGATGAATTGGAATGTGGAAAATAGGCATCTTAGAGGTTGAGTACCACCATGAAGTTGCCTTGCTGTAAAAGAGGTATGACATCCTGAAGAGTGATTATTTGGACGTCTTCTGATAGGATGTTCACACTTGAGATTCTGAGGTGCAGAGTGGCCATGAGGGACCCATCCTTTTTCAGGATGGGTAAGTAGAAGGAATACACCCCTGAGCCCTGTAGGTGTTGAGGTACGGGCTCTATGGCACCGTTGAGGAGGAGAGATTGGCCCTCTTCCTGACGCAGATGTTGGAGTTCTAGGGCTGAGGACTTGTAAGCGGGGTGGTAAGTTGGGAGGTGTGGAGGTGAGCTCTAGGCTGTAGGTATGTTGTATGATGTCTAAAACCCACTGGTCTGAGGTGATATGTTGCCAAGCGGGGAAGATCATCTGCAGCCCTCCCTTGAAAGGTGTTGTGTGATCAGGGGGGAAGGAGTGGCAAGTCATTGCTTGGCTGGGGTGTCTCGCTTGGTGGACCGACCTTTGGCTCTATCTTTGGCGCTATTTCTACAATAGGTCCCCTTGAAGTAGCCCCTGGTGGCAGTTGGCTGAGCAGGCTTGTTTTGAAAAGATGCACAGGCTTCAGGAGAGGTAGTCTTGGAGCCTCTGCAATATGCAAAGCAGCGAAAGGACCCCTGTCAGGAAGGCGTCTGTAAGGCGTTCTTGACTTTCGCCATTTCCATGCTTTTTTTTTTTCTCCAGCATCACATCAACCTGAGACCCATAGAGATGTTTCCCATCGAAGGGCAGGTTGAGGAGATGCTGTTAAACATCCGGCTTCAAGCTGGAGACACTGAGCCAGGCATACCTGTGGAGGAAGAGACTCGAGTTAATCCCCCCATGCAGCAGTGTCAGCAGCATCCAGGGCACACCTGATGGCTGTGCTGCAGAGCAGTTTGCCTTCTGTGACCAACTCACGCCACTTTTTGCAGTGCTCCTCTGGTAGGTGTTGGAGGAGCCCCTCTATTTCGTCCCAGTGGGCCCAGTCATATCTAGAGAGCAATCTAATCGAATTGGCAATGCACCAGTGGTTGGCAGACTTTGCCGCACCTTGTTTACCAGCCGCATCTATCCTTTTGCTCTCTTTGTCCGGTGAAGGAGCATCATCGGTGCTTGAGCATTCGCCCTCTTACAAGCAGTGTAAATCACTAGGAAATCTGGTAATAGTTGGCTTCTAATATAGATAGGGTCATAAGAGGCAGCTTGTATTATTTATCGCCCTGTGGGATAATAACGCAGGCTTTGACCGGCACCTTGAAAATATCCGTGGCTAGCTTGAGCATCCCTTTCAGCATAGGCAAATACTGCATGGAGCGATGTGCAGAAGAGTCTTAAAGAGGAAATCCTCTTTGACGGGCTCTTTATGAATCACCATGTAGTGATAAACAGCAGCCCTATATAGAACCTCATGGCAAGAGGAGATATCTGGCAGAGAAGGTTGGCAGGGTACAGGTCGGGATCAGTATCTGCAGGCGGATCTACATCATATGAGTCCCAAGGGTCTCCCTGTGAGGGTATGCTATAAGCATTCCCGCCCCCCCCCCCCCAGCGTGTCCACCTGTTTCAGAATGTGGTGATCCCGGTGGAGTGTAAGACGGAGGGTCAAGTAAAGGGGGAGGGGAAGGTGATGGTGGAGGTCTAGCTGAAGAAAAGAGGTTGGAGGCAGTCCGGTGTGAAGAAAAGGAATAGTGGCTTTATCTTGCTTCTTTCGCTGCTTTGGAAGAGGGGGTAGGGGGGAGGCTCTAGAGCTTCTTCAAGGCTGAGCTATCTCCTAGAAGGCAGATGATCCAGCACCGAAGGCTATGTTAAAATGCAGCCTGTTTGGGGGTAGATGGCAATCTGTTTCTGTTGGGCATCAAGCTGCTCTTGCAACTTCTGGAGGACCTGTTTGACTGGCTCTAGGACTGGTCTTCCGCTCACAGCCGTGTGTTTCGGCATCTGCACCCGATTTGTGCTTCGACGCCAACAGTTTCGGATACAACGGTATCCGAAACTCCCTCATCATCAACATCAAGATGGCCGCTGAGTAGGAGCCCCCCAGAGGAGCTCCTGGTTTGGGGATTACCAATTTGGTAGTTATCCCCATATAAACCGACTCACCGGCCCTCCTCCCCGCATGCACTTGGACCTGACCACGACCCCCACCGAGGCACACAGGGGAAGTTTGAATCTGTCTACTACTCACCCGCTGGATCGACAGCCGCAGCTGGCCAGGTCCCTGCCTACACTGTCTGGACACCTGCACTGCTCGATGTAGCTCTGGGACCAATCCGTTGTCGTGGGAGAGTTATACAATGCAGCGAGCCCTTGGTTTCTGCCGCTGCTGGCTCCTCCGATCCCGCACTGCATGCCTCCAAAAGGTAGAGATCTTCTGGTGCCTGTGGGCGACTCTCTAGACAGGCGCCATTCGCATGGCCTCTCCTGCTGCCCAAAGGATTCTGCGACATGTTCCTGCCTGTGGCCGGCAATCGATCCTCGAGAGGATCTGATTGGAGCCCTCCAGGCACGCCTTGTTCGGTGGGCCCTTCTCCTCCGCTCCCAAACGACTGATGGCTCCCCTGTTGCCAACAGGGGGCTGGGGGTACCGGCTCCTTTTTGGGCTCCGACGCCATTTTTGCTGCCTCTAACGATGTTACCATGCTCGGTTATGGTCACCGACGCCATTTGTCCTCCGGAATCGGTCTCTTTGCTGACTTTGCTGCCTCTGCTTCGCCTGAGTCCTGCCCAAGGTATGGCAGTCTAATGTGGTATCGCCAGAGCCGGCCTGCTTTTTGGACCCCCGGATGCCAGTGCCACCTGCGGCGGCCCTCCCTGCAACCAGCACATTCGGCGGAGATTCCTGCCCTGAGATCCAACGTTTCCGTGTGGCGCCGTGATCCCATGGCCAGCTTTGTTGCGTGAAAGCAGTAACAGTTACAGCTTCTTTAAGTCCATCGGTCGTGAATGCTGAACACTGGCCGACTTTAAAATGGCGGAAATACGAAGACATTGTATTAGCCTGACATTGCCGGTCTTTAAAATGGCAGCGTTACAAATTTATCGTGATTACTGTTCCCCCTCTAGTTTTATCGAGAGTGGAAATCCAGGCTGGTAAATAGTGGTGTTGTTGCAGCTCCTACATTTCATGAGGAACGTCCCACTACACATTTGATTTCTTTATTAGAGGTTTCCTTTGTCAAGCACACAATGGCCGCTAGTGCCTTAGGAACAGACAGCCAGACTCTAACATGACTTCGGTCGGGTGTCTTTCAGGTTTATGCTTATTGATAAACATTGGGCGTGATGCTAGGCCTGCATATCTTGAGGAGCACTCCACCACGCCACAGATTTCATTACTGGGGTGATCCTTTATGTTCATTCCCACATCGATTGCAGAAGACCTGCAGCCTTACTGCCTGTCCTTAAAATGGCGTCTATTGGGCACCTTTCATACTTAAATTAGTAGAATTGTGCCCAGGTCGCAGAGTAGACCTCTTTCTGACCCCCCACCTATATCTTCCTAGATGGGCCTCCCATAGCCCTGTGTGCCGTCCAGTGCAAGTCTTTAGAGCCGAGATGAGTTAAAGGATGCCATGACTGCAGTGAATTAGGGACCCTAATCTCTGACACTGCTCAGCAAGATCTCTGCGCCTCACAATGTGCTACCATTACCCCCCCCCCCCCTCACCTTTCCACTGAGAGACCCAGGAATGATGTTGTTTTCTCTCACCCGCTGGTTCTCCTCTTCTGGGCTCCCATCCCCACTAGGACTCTTCTTCACAACGGAGATAAGTCCCGACCCCAATGGTTTCAACGCCTTCATCATTAATTACCCTACTGACCTCTAAAAGAATGCGGCAAAGAAATACAAACATCGCATACTCAAAGCTAGACCAGAAACCCTAATCTCAGACCACTACTTCTGCACCAACAAAGGTTCTCTGGTTAATGACCTCATCTTTTATACTAGAAAATGGGCTTGCTGGCGAACTGTGCTCTACTCCATGCTTTGAATAACAGGATCTAAGAAAAACGCACATGGCCTCAAATTAACAAAGTCTCCCTCGTCCACTCTCAAAGCCACCACCACTATCACCCTCTACAATAATGGGATCATCCTAATCCAAGACTCTAACATAAACCTAGCTAAGATGGCCAATATTTACCCCACTCTCAGAAAAGCGGTTCACGGCAACGCCACTGACCTCAATTCAACCACCACGTCTCTGCCAGGCTTAACCAGTACTCCTCCCTTAACAGTTGCGAGTGCCCCACTCTCCCTAATCCCCACACCTCCTTTTGCTGATCCCTTAGCCACCTTGTCCCCAGTCGGAGTATATCATCCCACTAGAACACCCTATCAGCTGGTTGACGGTTCTATGGGCTCAATCTCCTCACCGACTGTCAGTCCGATACAGGTTGACTTTCGAGCCGAGAGGCTCCCTCAAGTCCTACAGTCTTCTCCTTTAACAGATGATTTCCCCTTCCCCATCCCTATAACTTTGGCACATGCTAGACTAGAGTCTGGGCAACGATACCCCCCACAGGCCTCAACAGACTTACACCGAGGCCCCCCGTTTTCCCCCCACTCCTTACTCCCCTCGCCGAACACTCAGATTTGGTTGCGCGCCTTGATGATATATCTTTACAGTTACACCTTCTCACCTCTGAGCTACATGACCGGAAAGCCCTCTCAAATGATATCTTCCCCATGATCAACTCTCTCCTCACCTCTGCGAATTGGCCTAGAGCGTCCACTAGGGATAGTGATCACATGGATCAGCCTTTAGCCCCCTCCACCCTGAAATCCATTCCCCTACTCAACGCCCCCGCCAGCCACAGAGGATTAGAGTCACACCCTGCGTCCATTGATCTCTATGACTCTCACAACTTTCCATCCTTTCTAACCCGAACAGAGAACCTCCTCGCAATCTTAGATGCAGCAATACTGACAACCTCACCCGTGTGAACGTCACCCAGACCCCTTCCCCCCCAATCCACTTTGTCTTAAATGTGTACTACTTAATTGCAGATCAACCAGTAAACATGCCTCCAATAGCTTCGACCTCATCCAACACAATGATTTAAACATTATCATCCTCACTGAAACTTGGCTAAATCCCGCTTCCACGCCTATCTTAGACCTTCTAGTACCTCCCACTCATGACATAATTAAGCTAGAAAGAGTTCTGAAGTTGGGTGGTGGCCTAGCCTGTATTCACAGGAACACACTCTTGATTTCTCACTTAGAGTCCTCTACGCCCTCCTCCTGTGAATACCTCTGTCTCAGCATATCAAGTATGAACCTACCGGTGTCCAAACTTCATATCTTTTACCACCCCCTGGGAGGCAATCTCCCTTTCATTAAGCAACTAATGGAAATCATCTCTAGCAATGTCGGCTCAGCAGTGTCCCAAATCTTCCTTGGTGATTTCAACCTTCATTGGTCTAACCCAAACGACCCCGCTGTATCTTGCCTTAAATCTTTCTTAATTGATCAAGAACTGACTCAGCATTGTGACCAACCAACTCATATTAAAGGAGAAACTTTAGACCTCATCATCTCTAAAGGGCTGACTATCACCCTAGATTCCATTACCCCGTGTGACCGGTCCGACCACCACAGTATCCTCTTTTATATTAACATGGAAGTGTTGATGAGGAAGGCTCAACCACTGAAATCAAAGATATGGAAAAGAGACCTCAGATCAAAAACTCTGATGAACTAGCTGCACACTGTAAATCTGTCCGCTCCGCCCAAGTTGACCTGGTTGAGGTGAAATCATTCACCGACGCCTACAATTCGACCATCTTCAACATCATGGATAATATTGCTCCACTCCAACAAAAAAATGCTTTAACAAAAATATCCAAACCGTGGTATAACGAAACCTTAAACACGGAATGCAGCAACCTTAGGGCATTTGAACGTGCCTGGCGGGCCAATCCCACCTCGGACCAACTAAAACTCCTTAGCGATGCCAGGAGCCTCTACAACAAACAAATCAAGAGTGCTAAGGCGGCCTACTTCAGACACCAACTGGATCAAGCGGCAGACCGCCCCAAGAAACTTTTCGAATAAACAACAATCAGTCGTTGGTCCTAACCTCTTTGATCCTGGTGGCAACCCACCCTCATGCAATGATCTTGCCACTTTCTTCACTGAGAAATCAAGACTCATCTCCATTGACCACGCCTCTAAGAAGGCTCTATTAGTTTCTTCCAGTGCTGCCTCACCCATTGACTCCTCGGAAAAGCATAAATCGACCTCCACGAACTCCAAGAACAATGCGTCATGGGGCACCTTTACCCCATTTAGTGAAAATGACATCAACACGTTTCTAAAGAATATCAACACTTCCAACCACTTCAGTGACCCGTTGCCCTCCTCCATCTTCAAAGAAATCAAGAATGCACTCAACCCCACCTGGACAAGGATTGTAAATGCTTCTCAATCACAAGGCATGATCCCCGACTGCCTAAAAGCAGCTCAGGTAACACCTACACTAAAAAAAACTGAAGCTGACAAATCTGATCTCAATAACTTCTGCCCCATTTCCAACATCCCCACCTTAGCAAAACTCATAGAAAAATGTGTGCAATCCCAACTTTGTGCTCACATAGAGAATTACCAACTCCTAGACCAGCATCAATCCGGCTTTAGGAAGGGGCACAACACTGAATCGGCTCTCTCACGTTATAGTCGACATTTTAAAAATGCTTGACCAAAACGAATCCTGCCTCCTGATCCTCCTTGACCTTTCCTCCGCATTCAACATAGTTAATCATGACAATCTCCTATCCATCCTGCAAAACAGAATGGGTTTTTCTGATCAGGTGTTACAATGGTTTTCATCCTTCCTACATCACAGATCACAAAGAGTCAAGGCAAACCACTCTTTCTCAGCCCTCTCCTGTACTCATGGGGGTCCCCCAAGGGTCCACTATCTCCTATCCTCTTCAATCTTTTCTTGGAACCTCTTGCAAACTCACTAAACTCCATGGACATTCTCTTCCACATGTATGCGTGTGGACGACACGCAACTATATTTGAAAATCTCATCCCCGGAAAAATTCATCTCACTCAATACTACCCTAATATTTACTCAAAATTGGTTAACGGAGAACAACCTCCTGCTCAAAACTTTCAAAACGGAATTCCTTCTCACCTCACCTCCGAACCACATACCCAAGCTTGGCCTCTGGCTGAGTTACCTCACTGGTTTCAACTGCACTCCTCTCATCGTAGACTCAGCCAAGTCTCTCGGAATCACCATGGACAAGCACCTGAACATGAAAAATCATATCAGCAATGTATGTAAAGGAGCAAACCACCTGATGAGGTCACTCAAATATCAAACATTTCCTTCCTCTAAATGATTTCAAGCAGGTGGTCCAAGTGCTTGTCTTGCCGAGGCTAGACTACATCAGTGCTACCTTCTGTGGCCTCCACTATCGGCATCACTGAACGCTGAGGCTAGACTGGTTACAGACACCAAACGAAACAAACATATATCCCCAGTCCTAAAATCCCTCAAATGGCTGCCGTACAAAGCACGAATTCACTTAAAGATTGCTGTTCTTACGCACAAACCCCTTCACTTCAGCACTCCTACGTACCTTGTGCAAAAACTTAAACCATCCTGTGGTGTAAGAGCCTCAAGAAGCGCCTCTACCTTCCTCTCGAAACCACTCATCCTTAACAAAAAGAGAAGTTGTCACCGACCCTTCTCTGGCGCTGCCCCAAAGATATGGAACTCTCTTCCACCGGAAGTACGCAGAATCTCTTCATCGACTGCTTTCAAATTGGAAGCCAAAAGATTCCTAATGATCAAATTCTTATCCTAACAGGGATAGGCTCACGTACCCGTGGACATTGTTCCTACTACCATTTTACTTCCTTCTGATACGGCTCTTCCTTACTGCATACTGTGACCCCCCCCCCCTCGTTGCCCGCCTACACCGGTTTATTGCATTACCCTCCTGGGTGCAATTGTCCTGTTATTTGCGACCATTTCTGTTTTTCTCTCTCCTACTTGATATGGATATTGCATTTTTGTCCTTACTTCAATCATATTGCAAAGCACTCTGATATCCCTCAGGATCTTGTTCGCGCTATATAAAACTTTATAAATAAATAAATCAAATAAATGAATGGTAGAGGGGAATCTGAGCTGGTAGCAGGCGAAGTCGAGTTAATCATTTTTAAGGTTTTCTTTGGTGACGAGCTGAAGCCAGGTGTGGTATCCGAAGTTGACAGTCAGTGTTGACCATGGTCTGCGGGCAGTGGCAGCTCAGAAGCCTGCTTCTGTGGGTCCAGAGTGGCAGAATGCCCCTTGTGGGGTAGAAGCTTGGATCAGTCTCTGGGGGGTGAGGGAGGTGGGGCTGTACTCACAGCCTGTTGAGCTGGCAGGAGGTATTTAATCTAGAGGTCAGAGTCGGAACTCTCTTGGGCGACAAAGCCTCCTCGTCAGTGGCTGAAGACTTAAAGATGTTTACCCTAGAGGTCCTGGGTGCCGAAGAGCCCTGGAGTATCTTCTGCGCTCCTGCGTGGCATCTCGAATCGACGGAACGGAGGTCTTAAAGGTTCTTCTTAGACTGAAAAGACCGCCACGCGCCACAAGAGGACTTGTTGTGCTTGGGTGAGAGGCAGAGATTACAGACCTGGTGAAGATCAGCTCAGGGATACTTTGCAAGACAAGGAGGTCAGTATTGAAATGGCATCCGTTCCATCACAGGTGAGGCATGTTAAGAGTGGATCAAATGGAAAGAGAAGCCCCGATGGATGAGGTCCAGCAAGAGTCGACCTGAACTGTCCCAAACAATAACTCGAAGCGTCGATCCCGATACAAAAGATGGGTCCGGGTCTGGTGCATTAGTAAACTAATGCGTTCACTGTAGGGGCCTGTGTTTGACCTCATGGTCACAGGTTTAAATCCTGACGGGTCCACTCAGCCTTTCATCCTTCTGAGGTCGATTAAATGAATACCATTAATTTGGGTAACAATAAACATCTGTTTTTCCCTGCCAAGATACCCTTCGGGGTGAATGTACACTTTACAAATATACATGGTATGGTAAGCGAAAAAGGGGCAAACACAATCATAAAGGATACCAACGGAGAAATAGGGCACAAGAGAATCAAAAATGATCACTGCGATGGAGTTAATCTGGAGCATGAAAGCAGAAGTCCGAAACCAATGGCAGGGAAAAATAAATATAACAATGGTCTAACAATGGAGCTGATGACCATGCGCATTACAAGCAAGAGGTGGAGTCACACTGTCTCGTGACTACAGAAGAATTCTTCAAAGGAAAACAACTTACATTCATCTGAGGCAAACGCCAAATGGCTGGAGAATGCACAACATGTGTATCTACAGCCACACGTGCTTCAAACATCAAGTTATTCAAATCGTCCACCTCAATTTTTATTCAACGTTTGGGTCTTCAACATGATTTGTGCCCAATAACATACTGGGGGTTTATTGTTCTGAAGATCAGGTGTATTTATATGCACTTTATTATCCTACTCTGAGGGAAAAAAATCTCACTGTTTGTACATATTGCTCAGATAAAATTATTCTTATTTTGCTCTTCACTTTGTTTTTTTATATGAGCTTCTTTTAAGAAAATTGAAAGAAGGCTAACTACTTTCATATTGCAAACTAGACAATTGCCCGAGCTTGCAGGGGTTTAAGATGTCCACCTCTATAGGTGGTTCGGAATTTCCTAATCTCCGCCTGCACTGTATGGCTTATTTTGTTTTATTGTTTACAAGTATTTATGGCTGCGGAAGACTTAAATTGTTATGATGACACACATATAATTTATTAGCTGAACTATATATGTATTTCGGAACTTCTAGGCTTTCACCTCATACCCTAAAAAGAGTACACTTTAAAAGCCAAATAATTGTTTTGTCATTTTTTTTATTCAGTCAAGAGGTTCATTCCAAATAACTGCTCCAGGAATGCCCTTAGTCGAGTCATTGATGCCTTGTTTTTAAGAGATTGAATTCGGTTTCTACTAAGAAGTTAAATTTAGACATTTATTCACTTGGGACATTTGAAATACTTTTTGAACTTGCAATCCTCAACAAACGTTTGGCTGTTCTCTTGTTATCAAATAACAGGGATGCTTTGCTCCCATTCTCTCTCTGAGCCTGATACATCTCACTATGAAATTTTAGTCCAACATCTACATAAAACAAGTACTAATAAACAGATCTAGCAGATTATTACTATTGGCTAGAGAACCAAAACTTTACTATAGATCAATATGTACATCAGACAATGGAAGGAAAAATGCATGATCAGTCTAACATTAGTCGAATGATGTAATATCAGTCAATTAAATTTCACCTCCATTCAGGGAATTATTCTGTACAGGGTGCTGTGTTGTAGTATGTGGTGTATCAACTATAACCTTCATATTTAAATAAATGCTACCTGAATATTATGGATGTTCGTCCTAGATGTGTTCTTTTGTTTTTAATGTAACTACAGTTTGTTAGGTTGACTTGAAGGTAATTTTACTATCTAATGTGTGGATCCCATTGCCTATTCAGACATACAGGCATCTCATTTAAACAATCTCAATGAAAGAGCTCCTATTAATGTAGCCCTTCTGTGCCAATAGCAATGGAGTCTGGATACAGAGCACCCAGATTATAAGCATACCTCCGTAGATGATGAGGCTTTGCCCACTTTTAACAGACCTTTCGGGACAGGCGTTGAATTGATCATTGATGCTTGGTAGATCCAGAAGCTGGGCGAAGCTATCTCCACATGTTTTTCTATAATCTGAAGTGTTTCTGTAATTTACTAGATACATCTGACTATGAAATTGCAGTCCAATATTTATATCTAACAAATTTAAATAAACAGGCCTTGCGCATTATTACTCTGGGCTACGGGACCAAAACTTTACTATAGAACAACGAATATTAGGAAAATAGAGGAAGTATGAAAGATCTAACATTAGTTAAATGGCGTAAAAATTTGTCAATTTAATTTCACCTCTATTCGGGAAATTATTCTGCCGTATGTGGTTCATCTACCATACACTTTCATATTTAAATAAATGCAATCTAATATAATGGATGTTTCTCCAGGATGTGTTGAAGTAAACAAAAAAGAAATAGGTATGATGCTTGAATCAATCTCAGGCACTAGTAATTAGAGGGGGCTGCGTCCCAGTCCATCTTTGCTTTGCCCACAAAGCTACCTTAGATCAGACCCTATTATATGCAAATCAAGATTGATCCTGTACAGTAGGAAATGTCAAGACCAAACTGCCAAGCCAGGTCTACTCTGAACCACAGTACAAGAAACCCAAGACCAGTTTCGCCCTGCTTGAGACTCCAGTCAGATGCAGCTTGGTTCCAGTGGCAAACTGAGCATGAGACACACATCTGGACATACTTGTGGCACTTAGGTCATTGCACTTTAGTAGTCAAAAATGTGATGGGTGGGATGCTTAAATTAATCTGAGCCCACAGGAAAATTACTTGGGGCCACATCCTGGTTCACTGGCTTTTGCCCACAATACCACTTTAGATCAAACCCAGCTATATGCACATCAGCCTTGATCCTGCTCCAGTCCTCTCTGAACCGGAACACAAGAGAAGAGAAAAAGAGGTTTTTGGAGTTGAGGTAGAGGATGGAGACTATCTTAGCATTTCCTAGTCTCACTTGTTTGCCTCAGAGATGTTTGCGGTCATTTGACTTGACCCCTGCTGATTCCTGCAGTTCCCAGATCAACACTTGCACACCACAGTGCAGAATGAGGTGAAGCAAACTGTTGTGGGTGCTAGCACTAACTGCTCAACGTCCTCAATATCCTCCCTTCGGCTTTCAACTCCTTATCTCTGGTCTCCAGCAGCTGGTGCAATGACGGCTATTGCGTCAGTAATATAATGCAGAAAGTAGGGAGTGGTGAGCAAGCACCCGGTCTATAGAATATAGCAGAATAGCAGGGGGGCAGCATGGCAGAAAAGACTGAGATGGCAAGAGTGTAACAAAAGAGGTGGGGAACCCAATATGCCCTTGGAGGCTTGGGCAATAAAGTAACAAATAAATGAAAAGATGCCTTCAAGGGATTTTTGTTTTGAAGCTTACTTTGAAGGTTATTTCTAGAAAGTTACTTTTATGTTCAACCCCGATTGGTGATAAACCAGTGATTAAACAAACATTGAAAAAGAAAATAAATTTTGAGACACGCAGTTGTCCACAAAGCAAAGATTGAATAGCACGGGGCAGACTTTTCTTCAAAAGAACATATATTTAATATATTCAGAAATAGGAATAGGGGAAATAATATTAGAATCAACCAAACATAGTTTAAGAGGTATCGCAAATTAACCTGCAAAGAAACTATGAAAAATCCATTCCTAAGATTAACTAAGGAGAACGATATGACAAATCAAACAGCAGTTCCTTTAGGTAAACAAATACGTAAGGAAATGGACGTTGCAGTCGACGTTTTGTTCTGTGTTGGCGATGAGACCGTCAGACCATCTTCAGGACAGTAGGTTGATATTAAAACCAAAGAATATAAATCCTTATGTAATTTCTTTGTAAGGAAAATGATTCTAGAATATCAAGATATTTAAACTTGTGCACCATCCGATTTAGAGGGTATCAACGGTCAAATTAAGTGTACTTGGTTCACGGGTCCTTTTATGTGGCAGCTAGCGTCTAAGGCGACTTTGATCAATATGATTGGAACTCATGGACAGAATCATATACTGGCGTGCAAAATGCAATTCAAATGCAAAATGCAATTCCCACTGACTGAACCAAGTACACTTAATTTGACCGTTGATACCCTCTAAATCGGATGGTGCACAAGTTTAAATATCTTGGTATTCTAGAATCCTTACAAAGAAATTACATAAGGATTTATATTCTTTGGTTTTAATATCAACCTACTGTCCTGAAGATGGTTTGACGGTCTCATCGCCAACACAGAACGAAACGTCGACTGCAATGTCCATTTCCTTACGCATTTGTTGACCTAAAAGAACTGCTGTTTGATTTGTCATATCGTTCTCCTTAGTTAATCTTAGGAATGGATTTTTCATAGTTTATTTGCAGCTTAATTTGTGATACCTCTTAAACTAGGTTTGGCTGATTCCAATATTATTTCCCCTATTCCCATTTCTGAATATATTAAATATATGTTCTTTTGAAGAAAAGTCTGCCCGTGCTTTTCAATCTTTGCTTTGGGACAACTGCGTGTCTCAAAATTTATTTTCTTTTTCAATGTTTGATTAATCACTGGTTTATCCCCAATCAGGGTTGAACATAAAAGTAACTTTCTAGAAATAACCTTCAAAGTAAGCTTCAAAACAACATCCCTTGAAGAGATGGCAAGAGGGCAGAAGGGAGAGTATGGGAGCACGAGTGGACTGCAAATGCAGGGGAAGCACACTCGGCCACAAGCCGCATCCAATCCTAGTCGGGCCACTTCTGCAAGCCTCTGCCACCTGCTGCCTCCCTGCATGATGGACATTCACTCCTGTGGTTTTGCTTCACACCCTCGCTCCTCCTAGGTCGACTCTACACAGACGCAAACAATTTCCACAAGCTGTTTGAAGAAGGTTGCTTGTGTTTTGGTTCCAGGAGAACCTGTCCTGGCAATTCGGGCTGGAATGTTCCTATTGAAGCATGGAGGTGACCGATCTGCATATGGTTGGGTCTAATCTGAGGTGGCATGGTGGGGTCAAAAGAATGATCGGTTGGAATTCTATCCTGCGTGACTGCCAGTGGTTAGACTGAGTGCAAGCATTCCTCCCATCAACTTTTGTGAGTTCGATGTTCTGCTCTAAGTTGCAAGTTAAAGTCCAGAAGAGGGTCCTTTGCTCACTGTGCCACTGGAACCAAGCTAAATCCAACTGAAGAGCCACAATCAGGGTGATACCGGTTGTGGGTTGCTTGTGCTCCGGTTCTGGGAGGACCTGACAGTTCCGGCTGGACTATTCCTTTTTGAGAAGGACCATGACTGATTTGTATATGGCTGGGTCCAAACTGAGGTGGCATAATGATCAAAAGAATGATGGGTTGGAATGCTACCTGAACAATTGCCAGTGGCTAGAATTCCTGCAAGCAAACCTCCCATCACCTTTTGTGTGTTTGATCTCCTGGATATCAACAGACAGGTTGGAACTTGTTTACATGTGCTTTGGTCCTGAAGCTGATTGGTCAAATACAACAATTTTTAATTACCTTTATTTATTTATGCCCATGAGGCTTTAACCCTCTCAGCAAAAGAATGCCCCGTTACACTGAGCATAAGACTAAATAATTGCGATACATTCAGGAATTATTAGTTTCATATCTATTGTCAAGTATTAGGCAGTTTCTGCCATTACCGTCAACTAGAAGTTGAGTTTACCTCCCAATTTCCAAGAATGTTGTAGTAAACTTACTCCAGCATACTGTTCATGTTTTTATCACACCAAAAACAATGTGTTAATTTTGTTTATGTGATTTGGCAAATGTATTGCAAGGATCTGGAAAAAGGATAAAAACTTTAACTTTGTATTTCAGATAGGATGATAAGGACTTTTTCAACTAGGAGTTATGAGTCATATAAGTATATAATCTGACATATTAAATGAGACTGAATCCGATTCATCGAAGGTGGCTGGGTGTGTGAATAGGACACTCCTTACTTGTTGTCCGACCGGTATTACTCATTTCTAAATCTGTTTCCCACTGGGTCGGTATTACCACTTCGTGTGTTTGTCACTGTGATGGGGTCTCTGTCCAGGCATTTTTACATTTTGAATCTTTCAGCAAATTGTACTGTATTTACTCAAAATGTTTTTTAATTCCTACATTGAAAAGATACAACTTTGTTCAGCATAGAACAGCTCTTTGCTTTTTACCTTTACTAAAGGGGTATGTTGTTTGTTTTGCTGTAAGTTCCTTTCAAAATCTGTCTTGCCATGCCAAAAGACCATCTGGTTTTAAAATGTGTAGTCTTATTACATTTTGGTCATCTTAACCTCTCAGTTTTGTATATGTATTGTAAGTTCTACTTTTATGATTATATTTTTAGTCAAATAAAGTACCAATTACCAGTATTTACATGAATAGAATTTGTAACAAACATTTATCGGACAGCTAATTTAGTGCAGACTATAAGACTAAGAAATCTAAATACTATAAATACAAAAACGACTTATGTGATCCGACCTCTGGAGGGAGAGTGAATAGGGTATAATGTCAGATATTGGAGAAGGAAAGAACATTTTCAAAAAACCTTTTTCATTTATCACAGCGCATTCCTTAGCAACCTGTGAATTATTTTTCTTTTATAGAAAATAGATTTTAAAATATCCATCTCTTAGTATTATCAAGGAGTATTAGTAATTTGTATATTTATTCTTGACTTTGCTGAGAGTGGCTTACTCAGATGGATCCACTTTTATGCTTGCATTGATGTCGTGCAATGAAATGGTTTAAACTAAAGTCAGCACTCATCAACTAGGTTTGTGGTGGCAATGCATATTGGACAGTTTTGTCAGGGAATGTGTGATATCATCAGCACATTTGTCAGAGCCCGTTTCAGAGAGCCATGGGGCAAGCAGGAGCTTCTGGGCACGACAGTAGGGGCAGAGGCTTTTTACTGCTGATGTCCTGGGGCTCAACGTACTGTGGATCCTGAGCAATTAGGCCAAGTACCCATTCAGCACTTAACTCTCAGTAGTAATGTGGGTCAAGCAGTCCAAAGCTTTTCAGGGCACAGGTTGATTCAGGGGGTTGAACATAGGTTTACGACTCAAAATACATTCAATATGAATGAGACTGACTGAATTATCCATTTTTTAATATATGTATTACATCATGTCTTTTTTCCTATCAGTGAAATTAGTGATTGACTATTTTCTTTATGTATGTGCATCTAAAAGTCATTTAAAAAATGTAGATAAAATGAGAAATTAAAATGGACTACGGCAAGGCAGTTAATTACTTGGATATGAAGTCTAGGCAAGCCAGTTAATTACTTGGATATGAAGTCTAGGTCCCTCTGGAACGGGCAAGCCATAGTGGAAGGGAGGGTGCAAAAGTGCCAAGTTGCAGGTTACAGGGGCCACCTGTTTTGAGATGAGGCAAAATCTGTTTGATCTCTGTGTGAATAATGGTCCCTACAAATTGCAACCGATGTGATGCAAAAATGTTTTGGGTAGATGCAGTATGGCGTGAAATGTAGTCAAAGGAGAAGAATTTTGGATTTGTTTATTTTTTTAAATTGTTTTTCAACAACAAAACACAGAAATGCAGTGCATCCTTCTAACACCACTGCGTCCGTTTATCTTAAGCTGGATGTATAAATACGGTAAAAATATTCTCTGCGCCCCTTCTCCTTTATCCCCAGTCTGTGGGTTCTTTTTCTCCAGCCTCAAACTACGACACCTATTCCCCAAGATTTGCCTGTACTACAAGGTGTGCCTTATCCTTCACCTGATTGGTGGACATCGTTGTGCCCACTATATCATTTTTTGTGGTTCTCTCCTGTTATTTACTCGCTCTTGTTCTTCGCTATACCATTAGTTCATGGTGGCCTTGTATCATCCTTTGTTATTAAGGATAAAACTAGACCCACTCTGTGTTGTGGGAAACAGAGCCAGCTCTTGTCCCCCAGATCTGAGAGTCGTTGCTTCCACCTTAGCCCGTCTTACTAGTTTGTCGACAAAGAATTATTCATTTTCCACATCTTTGCAATCTGTCTTTTGCCAGTATTGGGGTTAAATCAGTGAACCTAGCTGCTTCTTTAAGTTTCTTAGTTCTTGCAAGTACACCTGACAGACAGATCTTAGGTTCCTCCTTTACAGTCAACCCAGATATCTGATAGATCAGAAAGAGCAAGCTCGTCCAATAAAGTGATAACATTCAGCATGACCAAAACATATGAAGGGATCTGGATTGCAACCGGGGCATCTGTCTGAAGCGGTCTGAAACATTCTGTGTATTCTACTGGGCGTCACATATGAACGATGTAATAAGTGATACTGCGTCAACTGCAACATCACACTTCTGGACACTGACTTGGGGTAGCCATGTATCCTTGCCATTCACTTTCTAGTATTTCCTCCCTGATATCATTTGCCCAAATCTCCTCAAGTGTCACTACCAACCTTTTGGTTTTCAAGATCAGCAACAATACAAGCGAGTCACAACCCTTTTGCAATTACCAATTGACGAGACATCAAAGTGCTTATTCAGTGAGTTGCACGCTACACCAGAACCCATAAAGGATTAGTGGTGAATTAGTATAGTGAAATATGAAAGTAATTTGAGTGGTGGATATGTTACTCTTATTTGGATTGATAAGGATAGTGGAGGGATAGAAGAGGGAAAAGGTGTGCATTTATATAGCGCTTGCTACCCCTGAGGAGGTGTTGAAGTGCTTTTTCAGCGAGAAGAATGCTACTCTGGAACCCATAAATGATTAGTGGTGAATTAGTGTAGTGAAATATGAAAGTAATTTGAGCAGTGGCTATGTTTGTTATTTGGATTGAGAAGGATAGTGGAGGGATAGACGAGAGAAAAGGTTTGCATTTATATAGCGCTTGCTACCCCTGATGAGGTGTTGAAGCGCTTTTCAGTGGGTAGCATACTACTGTGGAACCCAAACAGGATTAGAGGGGAATCAGTAGAGGTAAATCAGTAGAGGGAAATCTCAAATTAATTTGAGTAGTGGGCATGTTAGTCTGTTATTTGGATTGAAAAAGATTAGTGGAGGGATAGAAGAGGGAAGGGTCTTGAATTTATTTATTTACTTTTTTGGAGTTCATAGCAGTAGGAGGGGGTTTGGGATGAGCAAAGGGGAGTTGGAGGGGGAAGAGTCTGAGGGAAGGGTTTAGAAAGGCTTGTTTGTGAGATCTGAATAGTAAAAGAGGTATGCGATGTTGCAAGGAGGGGTAGAGAAGGGATGAGCCTAGAAGGGTTACTTTGGGGATCATATTAGTGGTATGGAGTTTGGGATGAATGAGGCAGTGGAGTTAGAGGATATATTGAAAGAGGTATAGGGTGAGAAATATGGTGAAGCATTGGAAAGAGTAGTAGAATGAGGTTTGGAAGAGTCAGAGTTGAGGTAGAGGATATACTGAGAGCAGTATTGGGTGAGAAATAGGGTAGTGCATTGGATATGCTGAATTAGAAGCACAGTAATAAAAATATAGATACATAAGTACATGGAAGGCATATATATGCATAAGGAAGGTAATATATGTAGATTAAAGTTGTGTTTAATAAAAACTTCGGGCCGGATTCACAGAATTAACTTATGACAAAATCCTAAACTTACTACTTTTGGTATTCAAAGAATGCGCTTACTACTTTTGGTATTCACAGAATGCACTTACTACTTTTGGTATTCACAGAATGGATTTACGACTACTAATTTTACGTCCGCACGGAGGCCGGAGATTACGGCCCGGAGGCGGAGCTTCCGACCCAGAGGCGGAGCTTCCGGCCCGGAGGTGGGGATTCCGTCTGGAGATTTAGCCATGGCCGAAATCTCCGCCTCCGGGCCGGAAGCTCCACCTCCAGGCCGGAATTTCCGGCCCGAGTGCGGACGTAAAGCACTATTGCTGCTCTCATGGGGCCCGATTCACAGAATTAACTTAAGACAAAATCCTAAACTTACTACTTTTGGTATTCAAAGAATGCACTTACTACTTTTGGTATTCACAGAAAGCACTTACTACTTTTGGTATTCACAGAATGGATTTACGACTACTAACTTTACGTCCGCACTCGGGCCGGAGATTCCGGCCCGGAGGTGGAGCTTCCAACCCGGAGGCGGAGCTTCCGGCCCGGAGGTGGGGATTCCGTCCGGTGGCGGAGATTTAGCCATGGCCGAAATCTCCACCTCCGGGCCGGAAGCCCCGCCTCCGGGTCGGAAGCTCCGGGTCCAGGCCGGAATTTCTGGCCCGAGTGCGGACGTAAAGTTAGTAGTCGTAAATCCATTCTGTGAATACCAAAAGTAGTAAGTGCATTCTGTGAATACCAAAAGTAGAAAGTGCATTATGTGAATGCCAAAAGTAGTAAGTTTAGGATTTTGTCTTAAGCTAATTCTGTGAATTGGGCCCTCCGGCTTTAAAGTGTTGTTGTACTTTAAATTAATTTATTTGTTTATATTTATTTGTAATTCAATAGTGAAGCAATTGTAAATAAATAGTTATGACAAAAGATGTACTTATTTATGTAGTAACTTATATACATGTTAAAACTTAGAATAATGTAACTAGAAGTAATATGTACATGTTTTAAGCTGAACTAACAAATATCTTTATTTTTAAAAACCTAATTATTATACACGTTTACATAAAGCAATACACATATGTAGGTACATATCTATAGTCCAAATAAATGCTTATATACAAAAGGATATGCTGTATTTTTATGTTTGCGTATGGTGGTTATGTGGGGAAGAGACAATTCTTGAATATTCTTCTGAAGATAAGGTGGTTATCCGTGGATCTTATGTTCGGGAGTAAAGAGATCAATAGTTTGGCTGCTTGAAAAGAGAAGGATGTGCCACCTATGTTTTTTTTTTCTTGTACAGTGGTATTTTGAGGCGAGGTGCCACTATAGAGCGGAGGTTCCTTTGTTGAATGTATTTTTTGATTTTATTCCTGATTAACAGGGGTTCTGTTCCGTGTATCGCTGTGTGGGTGATACAAAGCAGCTTGAATGTGGATATTCTGGCAACCGGTAAGCAATGCAGGGAAGATGTGGGCTTGTGGCTTTATATGGAAGAGTAGTCTGACAGCAGAGTTCTGAATCTGATGTACTTTTCATAGTTGTTAAAGGGGATCCATGGTAAAGGCTATTGGCGTAATAGAGTTTGGACAGAACAAGAGAGATGGTAGCCTGGACCTTGCATGGAAATCCCAGATGGGAGAAGATGCGTCGCAGAGCTTTTATAGTAAACAAACTTGATCTTGCTAGTTTGCCCACTTGGGCATTCTTTGATAGCTTGGAATCCATGGTCATTCTGAGATTTCTGAGGTTTCTTACTTCCTTTGATACTTTAGGCGGTGTTCCCAGATCATCAGGCCAGGCAGCAAGTGGGTCATAATTTTTCCAATTGCCACGCATGAATATTTCCTTTTTGGAAGCATTCAATTTCAGATGGCTCCATGTCATCCATTGATCCATGGCTCTGAGACAATTGCAAATTGGTGAGTTTCCAATGTCTTTGGGGC
Organism: Triturus cristatus; assembly: GCF_964204655.1. Lineage (NCBI taxonomy): Eukaryota > Metazoa > Chordata > Amphibia > Caudata > Salamandridae > Triturus > Triturus cristatus. Next base: position 743,657,501 of record NC_140589.1, on the reverse strand, counting down.
ATTCCAGTTGAAAGAGTATTTGCATTTTATCTGCATAGTTATAGCAGATGAGGTGAAATTGATTGATCAGAGCCGGTAATGACTTCATGTAGATGTTGAAACAAATGGGTAAGATGATAGAGTCTTGAGGGACCCCTGCTTTTGTGGAGTACGGTTTGGATGAGAAAGGGGGAGTATCCAGTTTGGAAGTCTGGAAGTATGGCATCATCTTCAATGAATTGTGATATCTGGGTAAATGCTGCTCTTTCTATCAGTTTGTACAGGAAAGGTCCATTTGTAATCGGTTTGTAGTTGTCGGGGTTCAGCGTGTCCACATTTGTTTTCTTTAGTGATGGGCATATGTATGACTTTTTGAGTACTTCTGGAAATATTACCATAGTTAAGGAATTGTTGATGATGATTCTTACTGGTGTGGCAGTAGAGGTTGTTAGAAGAATTTTCTTGAAGGTTTGTGGTGGACAGGGTTCAGAAGGGCTGCCGGCAGGCCTGCTTCATTGCTTTGACCAGGTCCTTAAATTTGTGTGAAATTTGTTGGAATGAATGGAAAGGCTGGGTTAGAGTATTCTTGGATTTTTGTTTTGGAAAAGGGTCAGTGCTGGTGCTTTTTCTTTGTTTTAATTATGAGTCCAACATGTCTGCAATGGCATGTAAAGATTTGCCAGTTTGTCTGTGAAATCTTGAGTAACGGGATGAGCTGCTTCTCGGCAATATGGTTTTCAAAATTAAGTGAGAATTTTAAAGAATTCTTTATTTGCACACTTAGCATTTTGAATTCTGTCTGAATAGTACCTTTTCCTATATTTTGTGATAGCGGACTTGTATAATTTGTTAAGTTTCTGTAAGCAAAGTTTGTCTTGATTGGTGTTTGTTTTGAGCCAGGCATGTTGCAGTTTCCCAATTTGTTGTTTTATCTCTGTATTTCTCCAAGGTGCCCATTTTCTTTTGTTCTGTTGTGTCGTTTTTAGTGGCATTAGGATATCAAAAGCTTCCTGTAGCCACTTGTACAGTTTTTGAAAATAATTTATTGTGTCTAGATCTGTACTGGTTGTTAGTTGTGTTTCGAAGTGTTCCAAATTGAGTTTGTTCCACAGTCGATAGGTGGATGCACGTAAGGTGGTTTTAGATGCATTGCTTTGTGTTGTTTTATGTTGGATAGCAAGCAACTGATGGTCTGACCTTGTGACTGGAGTCATGGTTTGAAAGGTAACTAGTTCTGTATTAACAAAAATGACATTTAGGATGTGTCCAGCGATGTATGTGCGTTTGTGGACAATCTGATGCAGGTTCAGTGCGTCTAGGCCAGTGATAATTGTTTTTGAATTGAGCATATTGGGTTTATCAAACCCAGTGTTGGGGTCACCTAGAATGCATAGATTGGAGTGAAGTATTATCAGGTCTGAAATCGTGTCTAGAAGTGTGTCTGGGAATGTTGCATTGCTAGGTGGAGGTCTGTAAAGGAGCAGGAAGTTACAGGAGGAAGATGGTGTAGGATTGCATCTGGGGAAAAGGGCCTCATGGTGCCATGCAACACTCCACACATTTCTGGTATATTTGGGTATTCTCCACGTTTCTTGCATCAGCCTCACCAGTGCATTATAGGTGAAAAACTGACCAGATGGCTGTAGAAATGTTCGGGCCTAAGTTTGACAATTACAGATCAAACCCCTCTTCAAATAAGTCCTCCATGCTAATCACTACAGCCCCAATTCACACCTCTGAATCGATCCGCTCAGCCATTTTACTGAAAGCCAACAGTGACCATAATGATACCTCAGGAGCATGTTGAACCTTCATGCTAGTGCGAACCAAAGTTCTTTGCCTACAGTACCCACCACCCCCACCAACCTTGGTAGCTTCCTATATTTGTTATATGGTTCATTCAGGTGGTTCAGTAGGTTTTCCCAGCAAAATGCATCACCTAAATATCTTAGTTCTACATTATCAGCGTCCGCTGCCCATTTAGCCACCCATTGCAGTTGGCCCACCACATAATACAATTCAAAATCAGGTGCACCCAAGACCTACTTCAGAGGGCAGCAACTACAATTTACTAAGACAGTATATCTGTGCCTCTCCTGCCCCACACCAATTCAACCAATATGCCAATCTACGCGGTAAGTATTTTTGGAGGGGTTGGGGGGGCTTGGAGAGGACTATTCTGCCTTTTGTCAAAAGGTGGAGCTTCTTCCAGAGAGTCATCTGATTCCTGCAATTAATTTTGCTATGTTCCCATCAATTAAGATAGAATCCAAGGGATAGATTTGAGCACTTAGAGTTACATATTCCCATTTCAGTGCCAGAGTGTGAATTTCATCGTTTTGGTCCTGTTCCAGCTGCCACAACTGGTATAAATTTAATTCATCATAGTTTACTTATAAGCCCAAGATCTTCCCAAATGTTCTCAAGCTATTGTCAGGCTACATCTTGTATGTAGAGCAGGACACTACCACTCTAATTCCCCAGTTCTCTCTTTGTTGCCTGAACACTGCTGCCTGACATCGGTTGCATCGCCAAGCAAACAACAGGGGTAACTTGCTCTATTGGCCAGGACTCTGAGATCATTTTGAAAGTTCGGTCTCTGCCTTCAGGCAACTGTACAACAGTCTTCTCCATTTTAACACACCTGTCTCAAAGACCTTTTCCTCAAGTGCCACAAATAAATATTCCCACAGCAAAGAGCCAAAGGCTCCCCTACCAGTGTGTGTTCTCTTTTTGGACATTCTTGGAGGACATGGACAAGGCATCTGATATTTATGGCTGCATGCCTTCTGGGGATAAAACCCTTCTGGTCATGATGTACCACGGTGGTCATAATGAGAGATATTCTATTTGTTAATATCTTAGCATGAAACGTTAATTTAGATTAAGCATATATAAAGGTGTTTGTTTTAGGGGCTCTCACCAAGGCTTCAGAAGGAGAATGATTATTACTTTACTAATGCTCTGCGGTAGCACACCATGCGCCAGTGCCTCATTGTAAACCACCCTGAGTTTAGGTGTCTACAGTGCAGTGTACAGTACATAAAATTCAGCTGTGAAGCCTTCTCTTCCTGGTATTTTGCCTGTTGCCATCCTCTTTACATCCAGCCGGGATTCTGACACTTGAAGAGGCACCTCCAATGTTGGCACCTGCAGCCCACTCTATTTCACCACCTTTGCTATTCTCAGCTTTTTTGATAGTACTGTGCCACTACCTCTTTATTTGATCCTGTGATACCAGTATGTGATCGAAACGCGATCCTATTGATGTCAGAGGAACATAGTCTTCTTCATCTCGCACTAACCATGCCATGAGATGACACAGCTTATCCCCTTCACTATGCTGTCTAACCTGTTTTTCTTTACAATCTAGCAGGGCCAGCCTACTCTCTCCATTACTGTAATAATAACCGACATGCTTAAGCACCTCAGGTTGTCGTTCTTCAACTGCCACTTCAGTTTCCTTAGCCTGAGTGTTGCTTCCAGTTTGGGCACCTCACTTGTCAGTGTCCATAAGTAGTGGCAATGCACACCTCTCTCAGGTATATATTTACAGTCGTCCCATTCCCTGTAGAAATCTCTCATTGACGCCTCATCTTGTTTAAAGGATTATAGTATAGGTTTTCGGAGTGTTGCAATACATACTCTATCCTGTAAGGCTGCAATCTGCAATCTTCACGTGGATTTTCAGGGTGTATAATGGCCCTAATCAAGTTAGACCGCAAGTGGTCCATGATCAGAAAATGTGTGCTAGAGATAACGACTATGAGAAATATAGCTATGCATGCGCGTCGAACGGAATATCATATCAAATCTAAAATGTAAAATATGTAAATGTGAGTAATGGTAGTATTCCCTGACCTAAGGGTGGGAAGTGTGCCAGGCATCAATAAGCAGCAGGAATGCTTCCATGCATGCAATGCAGCAATAGCCTGAAGAGATGGTGTCTGTGGTATGTGTCCCCGCACCAGATTAAGGACTGGCTCGCTCGTGCGTTCATGTGCTGATACAGTCTGTCTAAGAAATCCCATTATCCAGTAGTGGGAGCATTGGCTATGGTGAGTGCCAGGCCTTCTATTACCCTGAAAAGTATCACATATATAACACTTGGTATTTTTCGACCTTCTGTAGCTGAAAAGGTGTACCTGCTCTCATCCATATGAGCAGCCCCTGCATATGTAGAATATGTAGTATAATATAATGGGCCTGCCCATTTTTTCTCTAGTTTAATCCCTTCTTCTTATATCAAGTGTTTTTGTTTTAAGGCTATGTCAACACCCTGCCTCCAAAGATAGTTGTAAACTTTTTATCGATTGATTGGGTTCCCCATTACCCATATTTTCCAGGACATAATCCTGTATCTGTTAACCATACTCCTTGTCACAGTTTACATGATCTAGCTGAAGTGTGGTGCAGTCAATCCCCACTGTCCTAGTTAGATTTCCAAAACAAATATTGATGTTTAGTCCTCTTACTTTGAGGATACCCATTATGTCCTTCACGAATCCTGCTCTGTGAAACACCATAGTACATTGTCTGTTTAACACTAATTTAGAACTTAAGAATACTCATTAAAAGGCTGGTTCTCGGTGGGGCAAGATGGCGTCCGCTGCATCCGTTGCTTCGGACGTGTGAGCCGCTGCTCCCGGGTGCCTAAACCCCGCACTATGGCTATGTTAAACTGACCGCACAGAAGAGAGTAGGCGAAGGAAATATCTTACCGGCCCGGTATGCTGGTTTTCACGGCCGCAGAAATTTCGGCGGGGTTGCGCCGTCAGCATTGCTGCAGTTGGTGGAGCTACGTCTGGAGCTGGCATCGGTCGTCTCTACCGGCGGCTATACACTACGGCGGCTGGAGTGGGGCGCGCAAGCAATGCCTCCTAAAGCAGCGAGAGGGAGGACTCGCCCTCATGTAGACAATGCTAATATTGCCGGTAGTGGATCTAAAAATACAGCGAGCACTGTGAGCGGATCTAAAACTCTGAATAAAGACGCTGTGGTAAAAGGAGGAAAGGGAGGAAAAACGATGGAGAATGCGGGTAAGCGCACCATACCGCTATTGTTTATTGCTGGTAAAGCTAAAAAAAAGGGAAAGATATCCAATATCCCCAGAGCATGTCTTCTGCCGCAGAAGTAGGGTCCAGGTGCACTACAGACCCTATCATAGATCAAGAGGGGAGAGAGAGACAGCAAATCTGGTGATACTGGTAACGTTAACATAGATCCAAAATCTCTGCATGGAGCCGCCCAAGGTATTGAAATGGATAAGGGCATAAATGGGGAGGGGAGTGCTCCAATTACTCCATGCGGGCCCCCTACCTTGGATGATTCGGATGGTCCCAACATCAACACAGCGGGCGCTGAGGAGCCTGGTCTAGCTTTAAAAGGGGCTACAAAAGATGACAATATGAACCTCAAAGCCTCTTTGCAGGACATAGAATCTGGGGATTACCTTTTCTCATTATCAGACAGGGCCAATTCATCAAGTGACGACCTCGAGTCTATATTGATGGCCTCAGCTATGACTGGTGCACAGGGTGATGATGGTAGTGATCGTGACAGTATACACCTAGAGGATTCCGGTGATATATCCGATGGTAGCCTGCGAACAGTTCGTAAAAGACAGGATTTGAAAGGTGGCGCCAAGCAAACGAATGATGCCGATGGAAGTAATGCCTTACAATGGGACTATTCCTGTTCAACTGACTTAAGTACGGAGAACGATCGTGACCCGGGGATGGCTACCAAATCGTCAACCAGTGCAACCGAGGACATTTCATTAGCTTTGATCTATCAAACCATGGTCACCCACAGAGAGGAGGCACGAGCAGAGAGTCAGAGTCCAGGGGTCTTGCCGTAAATTGCCGAACTCGGTGCGGCGCATAGCAAAGACCTGCTCAGAGTTCACAACAAGATTTAATGAAGCCGAAGCGAGAATCTCATGTCTTGAAGACTAATTCTTCGCACAGAAGGCTCTGACTGACTCTCTATGATCCCTAAAAGACGATACGCTGTGGAAACTTGCCGATATAGAAAAGCGATCTCGTAGAAACAATCTTAGAGTCTTGCAAGTTCCAGAGGGGGTCGAGGGACAGGACCCTTGTAAATTCATCATTGACCTGTTTTCGGAAGCCTTTCCTGAATTGAGTAAATGGGACTGGGTGAGAGAAGTAGAGAGCACATCGCGTCCCATTCAATCTCCATCCAAGATCTGGTCAAACTATAGACAGACCCAGAGCGATTTTGATTTCTCTAAATAGCTTTCTGGCTTGGGAAGATGTGTATTTTCTGGCACGGCCTGACAAAAAAAGGCCAGGGAAAGGGCTTGAGTTCTTTGTTAGGCCTGACTTCGGTCATCTAATGGTGGAATGACGCTGGCATTTACGCCAGCTTATCGCACCATTTCAGGCCAAAGGGGCTCAAGTTTTTTTGTTAAACCCAGCCAAGCTCAAATTTATTGTTAAAGATCAAACCAGGTTCTTTACCTCTGAGGTACTAGTGAAAGAGTTTTTACAATCTTTGTAAAATGTGTTTTATCTAGGAGTCGTAGTTAGAACTAGTTAAGGTCAGGGCCCGAATTAGGATGTAGATGTAAACCTTTGTATACTTTCGATTTTCAATTTCTTTTGTTGGCCTGTTTCTCCCCCGTTCTTATTTATCTCTTTTTTCTCCTCTCTCTTGTGTGCTATTTCACCCTATGTGAAATTTGGTGATTCAGTTAGGATATGTTGGCATTGGCAACATATATGGTCTAAGAATGCTTTGAATTCAACATATTCTGTATGTTGCCATGCTTGGTTCATAGGGTGATGGGTGCGGTGTGGGGGTGATCACCCGGGTGGTGGGAGTTCGTCATCACAGGGACTATGGGTTCCAAAGCCTTGTGGAAGGGTGGGGGGTGGGGCTCTGAAGTGTCAGGGGGGGCTGGGCGGATGGGGTGGGGTAAAATAAAGAGAATAATCCACAGTATTGATAACATTTTGAGTTTGACAGATGTCAGTTTTTAGAGAATTGAGTATTGGATTGACCCCCTATTTTCTAATGGCTAGACCTGGGTTTCGAATATGCTCATTAAATGTATGTGGCCTAAATAGCTATAATAAAAGACAAAGGGTAGCCGCTGAACTTCGGGTTATTCAACCAGATGTGGTTTGTTTACAAGAAACCCATGTACCCTGGGGGAAGCTGAAAATATTATCACAAATGGGTTTTGAGCTTCTAGCAGCCTCTCAACAATCTACAATGACTTGGGGGGTAGCGGTGTTAGCTAAACCTGTCATACAAACCTCGGGCGGGTATTAGCTGATAAGTTGGGGCGATGGCTTATCGTGGAATGTATGATAGGGGAGAAAAAGTTCTGCACTGTTTATGGCTCCAATCTTGATGATGCCATGGTTTTGGAACAACTTAATTTGGAGCTTGCACTATGGCCTACCCACCTAATGCTGTGTGGGGATTTTAATATTAATTTGATTAATAAGGAACTTCAGTGGGGCATACAAAATTACAAAGGTAGGAAACCTAGGGTTTTTAAGGCGCTATTTTACTCACTGATGGATCATGGTCGCTCCCTTCGCACTAAAGTCAGCTAATTTTACTATTGTGGGAGACCTTAACCTACATTTGGAAAATACACAGGACAGGTTAATTAGCACGGTCCTGACGGACCTGGAAGCATTGAAAATCTTTTTGCACAATCATGACCCTACCCACCAGGCAGGTCACCTCTTGGATCCAATCTTTTCTACTCTTAATTTCGAATGTAAGTCACCCATTCCGCTGGATTGGTCCGACGATTATGCCATCTACTTTAGTTTGCAAATTTTGAGAACCTTGCCAGTCAATAGAGGGGACAATACCAGTTACTATAGAGCATGGTCAAAATTAGATCTCACTGCATTTAACATCACATTATGTGGTACGCGTCCAGACCCTGAATTCCTCTTCTGCCTCTTAATCTAGCAGTTACATCTTGGTTGTCCACTGCCATTAATTTGCATTTGCCCTTGCGTTGTAAACGCAGTTTAGTTCACCATCCACCGGCACCATGGTACACTGACGATCTAAAACTTGTGAAGTCTGAGTGCAAGTACTTGGAGCGCAGGTGGAGAAAAACGTATAGCCCTCAACGAAAACTTACCTATAAAGCAGCACTTGGTCAGTATCATCTAGCATGTAGGAAAGCAAAATCTATATTTGTAACTAATGAAATTAATAAATCCTCTAACCGGCCCCGCGCACTTTTTTCAATGATAAAAAATTTGGCGGGCTCTAAGACTCTTCCATCGCCACAAACTCTCGATGAACCTCACTGTAATGAGATCGCTGATTTCTTTACTGCTAAAGTAGAAATGATTCATCATTCCCTCTTAGGCTCGCATCCTCTCTTCCCTCCTATGCAACATGCAATTTTAGCGTCTGCCCCTGTCCCTTCTGGACCCATTTTATCTAAATAGCCCTTGTTGGACCAAAAATCCTTATTTGATTGCTTATCCAAAGTAAAGTCCGGTTCCCCCCTTGATCCGGTAAATATCTTGCGTCAGCTCTCTCAGGACCCTTTGTCTACTATCCAGAACTTGTTAAATGCCTCACTCCAAGAATCAACGGTTCCCGAGGACTGGAAACGGGCGATGGTGGTCCCTCTTCTTAAAAAACCCACAGTTGACCCCAAAATTCTAGCGAACTATCGTCCTATTTCCCGGCTTCCTATGTTCTCTAAAATCCTTGAGAGGCATGTTAACCTCCATCTTTCGTCACATATTGAATCCTCTGGATTTCTTCATCACTCTCAATCGGGTTTCCGTTCTCACTTTTCAACCGAGACCACGTTATTAGGAGTAATTGAGAACCTACGCTTGTTACTCGACCGAGGAGAAACGGCGGCGCTTATCCTTTTGGATTTAAGCGCCGCGTTTGATACCGTGTCACACCCCATTCTATTGAAGGCACTTAGGTCAGCAGGGGTAGTTGGTTCAGCCTGGTCTTGGTTGGCTTCTTTTTTGCAACACCGTTCCTTTCAAATCTTTTCGTCCACTGCTTCCTCATCCATTCGCCCATCTGCATATGGAGTTCCCCAGGGGTCCTCACTCAGCCCTCTGTTATTTAACATCTATGTACGTCCTTTGGCTGATATTGTGGAGGCCTCTGGCTTAGTTCTTTACTCATATGCAGATGATACCCAGATCATTTTTTGACTCTCAGCTGAAGCGGAAAGCTCTCCCTCCTCGCTTCAGCATGGTCTGGGTAAGGTGGCTGAGTGGATGCAGACTAATCTGCTAAAACTGAATGGTGAAAAAACCGAGGTCTTAATCTTCGGTAAGAACACTCACCTTTGGGGTCCCAGACATTGGCCTCCTACAATGGGCTCTCTTCCCCAGCCTGTGAAGCAGGTGCGGAATCTTGGTTTTATAATGGACGATTCACTCTCTATGCGGCAACAAATGGTGAGTGTCACAGCCACTTGTTTCACCATATTGAGATGGCTACGCAAGATTCTTTGGATGCTCCCTGACTACACCAAGCGTACGGTTGTCCAGGCGTTAATAACATCACGCCTGGACTATGGAAATGTGCTGTACTTAGGGGGTTGCCAGGAGACTTTGCGGAAACTCCAGCTGGTTCAAAACTCTGCAGCCCGTCTCCTGTGTAAAATCCCCCGTAGGACTAGTGTCTCCCCTTTTCTTCATGATCTACACTGGCTTCGTATAGACAAGCGCATCGAACACAAGACGCTGTGCACAATGTTCAAGATTAAACATCAGATTGCTCCTGCATACTTACAATCTCTTGTCCATCCTTATGTCCCTGTCCGCTCGCTTAGATCTGCATCACAGGGCAATTTTCATGTTCCTCGTTTTAGGTTGTCTAGAATGGGAGGTCGCTCTTTCTCATGTCTCGCTCCTAGGCTGTGGAACTCACTTCCTCTGTCTCTGAAGCTGGAACCTCATTACTTGAACTTTCGTAAGAATTTGAAAACCTGGTTATTTTCCCGCAAATAAACTTCAGCCACAGTGATCCCCTTAGTGCCTGGTCATCGGCGGCGCTGGGAGACCCCATTGTGGGTAGCTGCGCGCCTAAAAAATCAATTAATAATAATATTAATCATGGTTTGGATGATGTAGGGGATTATTTTTGTTCCCACAATCCTGGATTTACATTTTATTCTCATCCCCATCAAAAGCTAGTACGACTCGATTATTTTTTTTGTATCGTCTATATTATTTACAGGAGTCAAAATCCGAGTTTTCCCAAGAATCACATCTGATCACGCACCAGTAGTTATGAATATACCCGCATTAGGTTCTTGTATAAACCCACACATTTTTACCTTTAATAGGAAACTGCTTCTTGAAAATACCTTTATAAATCATATCAAGAGTTGGATTAAGGGCTTCCTCCAAGATAACCGGCATTCAACATCCGCTGGGGTTCTGTGGGATGCTTTTAAGGCCTGCCTTAGAGGGGAGGTCTTGAGCTATGCATTATACCAGCAAAAGAAAGCTAAGTGTGCAATGCAGGAACTGTATACTAAACTTAAGACGGCGGAAGAAAATTTGGCACAGGGGATCTTGGTTAAGAATGACATTGCATAATTACAAACTAAGGTTGCAAGTTGTAAGGCTAATATTAATCTATCCTTGAATAAGGATATCGCAGCTAAATACTTGGTATACAAAAAGGAATGTTACGAGTATGGAGAAGCGGTAGGGCGTTGCCTGGTCAATAGATTACGTTCTAACGAAGCTGCCCATAGAATAACCGGCATGAAGAATCAGTCAGGTGATATGGTTTATGATCCCCAAGAAATTCTCCAGATTTTTTATGAAAATGTATATTTGGGGAAAGAAACAGGGCTGCATACTGGGGACTCTGCAATACAACAGTTGGTGGAACAAGTTGGTCAGAAGGAGGCAGAGATCTTGGAGAACCCTATTACCATGGAGGAGTTGGAACTAGCTATAAATAGCATGGTGATTGGTAAGGCAGCGGGTCCTGATAGGCTCCCTTCGGAGGTGTATAGGGCCTTTTTTCAGAATATTAAAACAGATTAGTCTTCCAACCAGCCCAAATGGGAAGGGCACCTCAATCCTGGGATGAGGCCAATATCGTTATCTTCAGGAAAAAAGATAAGCCACCGGACTTGCCAGGGTCATAATGCCCAATCTCTCTTGTCAACTGCGATGGGAATATATATGCAAAAATTCAAGCAAACAGGTTAGCAAAGGTAATTTCTCCCCTGGTCTCCCCAAAACAACATGGATATATTCCTGGTCGGGCGACTGTGAATCACATTAGTAGAATCGTGACGCTCTTCGATATTGCTCAGGTTGAAGCTAGGGACTTAGGGCTGATCTTACTTGATGCTGAGAAGGCGTTCGATCGTGTAGCCTGGGATTTCCTCTGGGGGGTCATGCAGCGGATGGGGTTCAGTCAGGGGTTTATCCAGGCTGTAAATGTACTATATCAATCGCCTTCCGCAAGGTTCTGCTCTATGGGTCTTGTATCAGACCCTATAAAAATCTTAAGAGGCACACGGCAGGGTTGCCCCTGCTCTCCCTTGCTGTTTGCCCTATATATTAATCCTTTTTTAATAATATTAGAGAGAAGTACCCAGATTAAACCTTTCCGTGTTTTGGAATACCAGTTCCATGTCTTTGCATATGCGGATGACATTGCCATCATAACATCGGAGCCTGTCACGGCTATACTTGAAGTAGAACATCTAGCATCAATATTCAAAATTTTCGAAATTGGCTCTTCATTAACTTGATTTTATATCGCGTTTTTGAGTTTGTCTTGAATGTGATATTAAGAATTTATCAGGGTTCAGGCAGGAGTATGCTTTCCTGAAAAAGGGCTTTATCCTGAATTGAATGTAAATAATTCATCCAGGAATGTATCCTTTTTTCTAAAACCATAACAATCTCTTTCCACAAACAATATTTTAGACTCCAAACAGAAACAATTTTCAATTCATAACGCATTTTAACAAAGGAGTTTGGCTAGACTAAATGCTGCTTAAACAGGGTAAATTCCAGCCCAATTTGGGCTTTTAGAGTGGAATTTGGCAGTCCAAAAATGGGTCTAAATTCATTGCATTGAAGCATTAAATGGCTTAGCAAACTTCATGCACATAGCTTCATTCAATGCCATCATGAAGGTCTGAATTTACTTTTTTGACCAAAAGTGGAGAAGCTAATTAAGGTGCATTAACTTTTCTAGCCAGGGTCTTAAAGGCATAACCAAGACAGCAAGCTTGTGATCTTAAGGCCATGTGATGCTAAAAACTATGTCTATGATTAAATAAATCCATATTTATGTACTGCAACACTTTCCTTTTTAATTTTTTTTGTCCAAAAACAACCATTTCGTTTTATTAACATTTACCTCCCTGAAGTTTGCACTGCAGAAAAATTCAGGTTTGGAGATGAATCACTGCAAGTAAATCAATGTTTTGCTTAACACTATGGCCAAGCCTCCGACCGGCATTGTGTCGGAAAGGAAACCAACTGACCAGCAGTTGGAGGTTCCATCCAACAAATTTGGACATGAGCGCTCAACATCTATTTATCTAATGCGGCTTGTACAGCGGGCGGAAAAGGGCACCGGCACAACCTGCATTAGGAAAATGGATTTTTGCAAACATCCATGGATCAGGTGGCAGGCATCACAGGGTGCAAAAAGAACAATTGATGGACAGAATGCAGAACAATGTCATACATTCACCCCAGTACAGAGATCTGGGCCTAAATCCATCTTTTTTGCTCACCATGCCATTCCAGTTTGAACCCAGCCATATGCAAATCAGTTTTGACCCAGCGCCCGATGGGAACAGTCCAGCCCGAACTGCCAGGCCAGGTCCTCCCTGGACTGGAAACAAGCATCCTAGGACCGCTTTCGGGGTTCACCCCTCATCAGCCAGGATAGCTTGATTTCAGTGGCATGGAGAGCACGGGACCCACGTCTGGGCCTACGCGTCCCACTCGGGGTGACAAATACAAAAAGTACAATTGATGGACAGAATGCAGATCAATGTCATACATTCACCCCAGTACAGAGATCTGGGCCTAAATCCATTTTTTTTGCTCACCATGCCTTTCCCGTTTGAACTCAGCCATATGCAAATTAGTCATGACCCTCCGCCCACAAGGTGGATGGATGTTTGGGGAGGCACCACAGGTGCCCCCCCCGGCCTCTTAGCGGAGGCCGCAGAGGGACAGGAGCCCTGCTAGGGGCCCCCAAAGCCCGTTTCCGTCTGCCTTTCTATGGCATTCAGACTGCCATAGAAAGGCAGACGAAAGGGACATCGTAATCGTAATCCCTACGGCCTGAGACAGCAATCAGACATCTACTAAGGCAACTCTACCACGCTCACCTGAATTCCATTTGTCCTGCCTATGAATAAAATACCAAAATTATTTTGGGTTATTGCTGCAACAGATTTTGAACTCAGTGGCCCACATTTTATTCTTACTACTATTATTTAACATTTATTATTATTAATGATTTTACTGCTACTACCTGGGAATGTATTGCCACACCTCAGCACCACCTTACCAAACCCAATGCCTACACTAACAAATAAAATAGCTACTCTTCTATAAAAAAGTTTTCAAAAATAAAAAGTATTTTTCAGCCATCTTTGTCTACAATATTCTATGCCATCACTGAAAACGCCGCCATTAACCTGCTATCAAGTAACAGGAATTTACCAGCATGTTTATGCTATAAATAAATGGGCATCTGGAGCGCCAGACTGAGCGGAGGCCGCCAGGTATCTCAAAGTATAGGGCACTTAGCATTGAATGGAATGAATGGTTTATTGAACCAATAGACAATATTTGCTTACTTCCAGTAATAAAACTAGGTAATGAACTATCACATCAAAACGAACGTATGTGTGGGAGGGGCATAATGCTGTATCTTCTAAACATTCTGTTTGCACATCAACATTAGCTCCATGAGTTTCTTTCTGGTCTGTGGCATAAGCTTACTATATTATGGAGATCAAGATGACATTATCTTATTTTTGAAGTCTTATCACAGTCTTTTACGCTAAAATTATCCAACAAAAGCATTTTAGATGGCCAGCCATGGCTGTGGATTTACTTACTTTTGTAATCGGTCTTGCCGAAGTAACAGTCAGAGGGGCTTTCTGAAAGACGTAAAACAAAGGCCTCTAGCAAATCTGCCAATACTGCAACAAAACAAATAAAACAGGACCACGTTATCTAAAGCACGAAAAAATATTGCACATGCGTGCACATAACAAAAGCAAATTAAACCATTAGCAACGAGAAAACAATGTTATCCCATGTATGTCACTCCCCCTAGGCAGAAAAAAAGAGTACAATTTGGTAATTTTATCATTCTCATTTTTTAAAGTGTAAATTGCATTTTTAATAGTAGGGCTAAAAATCTGTGTGAGTATACTGGCATTCATTCTTTGCAATATTTCTGCGTGGTCTGTCCATCGACACTGTGGCTGGGTAACTGTGATATTTGTTTTTGCAGCACTATTAACAGACACGTTAATAAAGCCCCCTCCCCCCTTCATTCCCTAACGTTGTGCAGACAGAATAAGAGCTATGAAAAGATTGAACTTACAGCTACCACTGACTGTTTCAGGCCTGGTCTTCATGGTTTTACAAAACTGTCTTCTGCATGTGTCCAACCACTCCGTCTGCTTATCCAGATTTTTGGAGGCTGACAGAAACTTTGCAAGATCAGAATCTATAAACACATGATGAAGAGTTTTAATTTTACCACAAGTAGTACCCAACGGTACACCACTATTTACATCTTCTCGCACTTTAAAATAAAACATGAACAATGCGGCACTCCACAAACAGGGGGAGTACATGAGACCACCATGGAATCCAGTGGAACACCAGGAATTTTAGTTGTATTCGGGGGTCAGCCCCCCACGTATATTGCCCGACCCCCATGGGAGCAATTTACATATTTACAAATGTTTGTTTTCCATCAGGAGTGGAGGAGGGCGTATTGCGCCCCCAAGAAGGGCGCAATCACGCCACCCAGGAGGAAATAAAATGGTGCTCAGACATTGTGTGTTGGCCCTCCCTACACATTTGTTTTCTAATCCAAGGTTGTTTTTCTCCTAGGGGGTGTTTTCCTCCCAAGGAGTGCGCGATCGGCCCCTCAGGGGAAAAAAGTGGGCATGTATTTCCTGTAGTTTCCCTGATATTACCACAAATATCGCCTGCAGCCCACACAATGCATGCTGTTTTCCACATCATGCAAAACACATATATACAGAGTGTTTTTAGAAGGTAAAAACTGCCCCAGTAATGAAACGTGGGATACATTTTAGGTCTGGAATTATCATCCATGAGCATTTGTTTGAACTGTAGTATATACGGATATGGGGCTTGTAGACAGCCTCTTCATCCACCGGTCTGTTGTGTCATTCAGCGTGTTCTTCCACGCACTACAGCAGGAAGCAAAGCGTCATGCCAAATCGTCTATTTGGCTAACTTCACACTGTGAGTGATAGGATTAAGAATTTACACTCAAAGGACGAGTCTTCCGTTCCAGGGGCAATACAATCTGAATGTGTGCTATTGAGATCAAAGCAAGATTTTTACTTTGAGCCGATTATTTTTATACTGACAATGGCCCAGCACTTCCCTCAACAATAAAGTTTGTCAAAAGCCATGACAAAACAAGCACTGGCAAAACCAGAAGGCTTTGCAAATGGCTGTTTGGCTATCTGGTTTGATAATAGAGACATTTTTATTATGCTGCCCAGGCCTTATTGTTTTGTCCCCGTCTGACTCGAATATTGTTGAATTTGCCTGTCTTTCACCTAAAAGGGTCTCAGCTGCATAAGGGGGCAATATTAAATGAACAGCGGCTAGAGTGGTCCTCTGAAGATGAAGTATGGAGCGGTATTGAGTATGTAGTAACTTGAAGTAATACGTTGTTCTTTTTAGTGTCTTTGGAAGAGTTCTTCACATCGCAGCATCCAGAAGCTAAGAGACAGACAGACAGACAGACAGACAGACAGACAGACAGACAGACAGACAGACAGACAGACAGACAGACACACACACACACACACACACGCACCTAGTTCTGCCTCCTGTGTTTCATTAGGAAGGTTTTAGACTGTTTTAAGAAAGGCAGCAGAGATGGCGTATAGGTGGATGGCTGCTGCCCAGACCCTGACTCAAGTAATGGAAAACAGGTCTGAGGCAAGATCAGATACTGAGACAGCTTCAGAGAGAGAGGACAATGAAACTGAATCTGAAAGTAATTTTGCAGTTAAAGGAGATGCATCCGGTAACTCGTCTTCCATTGATTCTGAGAAACATGGTCATGTCAGCTGTGACGTCCCTAGGCAAATACAATCTGTGCAGTGGAGAGACAGTAGCAGAGTAGATAAGCCCAAAGAGCAGGCATCTGCGGTGTTGAGCACAGAGTGCGCTCTTGGCAGCCATCCAATTTGGTGCAGCCTCAAATTCCTCCGCTCACTGCAGAAGGAGGATGTAAAGCCAGTACAGTAAATGTTTTGCCTATTGAATCCGCATCTCTTTCTAGATGTTGACGATCGTGAGGAATATGTGCACTAAACAAATTTGTGTGCTGAACAGCTTCTGAGGAAGCTTGGATGTCTCCATCTAGGGCACAACAGTGGTCTCCAACTTCACTCGGAGAGTTGAATAAATATCTGGGCCTTAAGCTAAAAATGGGGATTGACACAGACCAAGCGTACAAACCTACTGTATACTCACATAGCTTAGTTAACACCCAGCTTTGCACCGGTCACAAGGTCAATGGGATTCCTCACAAGTAGACTTCCATTGACCTTGGTTTGACCCATTCCTATTGCGGTTACTGGGCCCAGCCACACAAGTAGGGCAGCTTTTTTATTGTGACAAGTGGGGTAACACGGGATGCTTGGAATTTTGTGGGTTACTGATGACTCTGACTTCCATCACAGAAATGTAGGGAAAATGTGTGCAGCTCCCACTATCGCTGATCTCTCCAAAAGGCACTTTGGGACTTTCTGTGTGGCGGTCTCTTGGCCTACCCACACAAGTGGGATACCAATGTTATCGGGAGGATTGTGGGAATGCTGGGTTGTAGAAAATATGTGGCTCTCCTCTGATTTGGAATTTTTGCACCAATAATTGTGAAGAAAATATGTGTCTATAGGCAATGTTTGAGGTTTGCAAGGGCTTCTGGGTAAGAAAACCTTGTGAGATGAATGCAAGGTGCACCCTGGTCGTCTAGTTTTTGGAAATGTGTGGATGTGGTAGGTTCCCTAGGTGGCGGCCAAGACAGTGCCCCAAAATCCACTGCTACCAACATTTCAAAAACATGGTTGGTTTCTGAGGAATAATTAGCACACAAGTAAGTTACCACCTTTATCAGGATAACTGTGGGAATAGTGAGTTGTAGGTACTTTCGTGGCTTCCCAGCAGATTCCAGAACTTTCTGTTACCGAAATGTGAGAAAAATGTGTATTTGTAGCCAAAATTTGAGGTTTGCAAGGGCATTGGGCAAAAAAACCCTTATGATCCACGCAAGTCATGTCACCCTGAAACTCCCCAGGGTACCTAGTTTTCAGAAATGTGTAGGTTCCCCCAGGTGGCAGTTGAGCTTGTGCATAAAATACAGAACTACTCAAATAAAAAAAACCAAAAAGTTGGTTTTCAGTGAAAAAGGTTGATGTTTTCCATGTTGCGTTTTGGGCCCTTTCAGGTCGCAGGCACTAGGTCTACCCACACAAATGAGGTACCATTTTCATCAGCAAACTTGGGGAACACTGGGTGGTAGGACATTTGTGGCTCCCCACAGGCTATAGAACTTTTCCTCATAGAAATGCTAGGAAAATGTGTGTTTGTACCCAATCTTGGAGGCTTGCAGGAGCTTCTGGGTATAAATACATGGTGAGAGCTATGCAAGTCACACCACCATGGACACCCCCAATTGTCTAGTTTTCAGAAATGTCTGGGTATGGTAGGTTTTCCTGGAAGGCGACTGAGCTAGGGCTTAAATCCCCAGCTAGCCAGATTGTAAAAAAAACATGAATTCTGCTATGATGATATCTCCAGGCTGTGTTTTGGGGTGTTAAGTGTCACAGGCGCTATTCCCAGCCACACGAGTGAAGTACCATTTGTTCGACATGACATCTTTGTGGTGGTCTTCCCTCAAACATTTTGCTTTCACCCCTCCGGTTTTCTGAATTTGTTTTTGTTGGCATTAAGACTCTGTGCACTTTACCACTGCTAATCTTCCTAAAACATAGTAAAATTGTCCAACACCTGATTGCCACATTTAATTCACTATTAAGTCCCTTGTGTATGGTACTACACATACCCAACGCCTGTAAATTTAAAGCTACTACTGGGCCAGCAGCACTCATAGTGCCACCCACTAAAGTAGCACTTTAAAACATGTCTCAAGCCTGCCATAGCAGCCTGTTGTGCAGTATTACACTGTGAATTCGACCTAGTAAATGAACCTCTTGCCAGGCATATAAGTCACCACTAAGGTAGGCCGTCAAGGCCCATAGTGTAGGGTGCATTGTATTTAAAATGTAGGACAAGAGAGTTTACGTTTTACATGTCCTGGCAGTGAAAAACTCCTAAATTAGTTTTTCTCTGCTGTAAGGCCTAACTCTACTATTGGATAAGATTGGATTGACTTATTACCTTTAATAATTGATAACATTTGCTTGGGAGCAGGTAGAGTTCTCATGTTTAGGCTTAAATTAATTGTGATGTAAAACCCTCTTTAATCGTAAAGTTGGATTTTAAGTCACAATTTTGAAAATGCCACTTTTTGGCCTTGTCTTGTACTAACCATTTGATGCCTTCTGCCAGTGTCCTACGTCACATGCATAGGTCTTTACCAGCCAACAAACGGGAGACCCATTGTAATTGCGCCTCTAGATAGTTTTCAAAGGATGGCACATCTAGTCCCCTTTGGCCAAGTGCTAGCTGGAGTTTGCGGCGGGACACTTGATGTCTTCGGCCACCCCACAGGTGGTCACTCAACAATTGATCTAGGTCTTTAAAGAAATGGCGGTGAGAGGACGCCGGGACACTGACTAAAATATAAAAGACGAGGAAGGATTATAATGTATTTTTATGTTCAAAGTATTATATTAATTTGAGAGAAAGAGGTATACACTCTGCTGGAAGAGCAATAAAGGCAACATCAATAAACATGAAATACAATGACATAGTAATGCATGCTATATATCAGTTGCTACACAGTGAATATTAAGAATAATACAGGCATAAAAAGAAAACAGTATGGTCATGTCTGTAATATAGCTAATAATTACAATCAAACAATGCAGGGAGGAGTTCTAGCCTAGGTGAACTGATTTTGTCAGGTAGAAATAATATCCATGGAGAAAAGAGTAGCCTCGTCTTGCCAGTATAGCAAAAGTTACCAAAACAAAAGGAGTAGGGGGTGGTAAAAAATAAAGGGGGGGGGGGATAGTGGGATGTCAGCTTCATAAATACAGTGAAGAGTTTAAGAAAAAAGACTGATAGTGGAGAGAGCCTCAGAATCCGGAGAGCAAAGTTTAATATAGTTGTCCAAGGAACGCCAAACTGTGTTTGAAATTAGTGGTATGTAAAACCTATCTGTATGCAGCACATGGGCACTCCGAAGGTTAGAAGGGGAGAGGATGTGGCCTAACGGCTAGGGCAATTGACCTCAAATCTGGGGAACCGGGTTCCAGTCTCAGAAATTATGCTCAACATCCTGTGATTCTTACTCTCCCCGTGCCTAACAAAAATGAATGTGTCCTTGTGTAACGCAACTGGTGCTCATGTAAAGAGCTCTGATGCCCAATACCTTCGGGTCAGGTTCGCGCTAAATAAAACTCTGAGACAAAAAAAAGACACACAGGCCCACCATGTGTAAAACGATAGATGTTGGAAAGATTTCCACTCTTTAAGTATGACTTTAATGGCAATGGCTAAGAGTAAATCCAGAAGTGAAATATCAGTATTGTCTAAGGACAGAGGATATGTGGAGGCCCAAGGACCCAACGTTACCATGGAGAAGGAGAGGGTTATTGAACGTTAAAGATAGCTGATAAGAAGCTCTGAATAGAAGCCCAATATGACGCTAACAACTTACACCCAAAGAACATATGTTGATGTGTGTCTTGCTCTAAATCATAGCTCCAGTATCTGTCATTATCTCGTAACTTTATTTGTACAATCGAATAGGTGTCCAATGCAATAAATGCATAGTGGAGAACTTTGACTGGATAAGAGACAGAGCAATTTGGTTACACAGGGAGAGTTTACCAATCAGATGCCAGTTATCATGTGAAATAAGTACATAAAGGTCCTTATCAAAGTGTTTAGCCCAAACAATTGTTGGTTGTGGAGAGAGAGGGTCCATAGCATTTTAAAACTCTGGCAGCCATATGTGCCAACCGATGCCATAAGGTTTAAAGTGCGATTAGAGAGGAATTAAAAAAAATGAAATTAAGATAATTTAACCTTAATCTTCGGGAAACTATTGAAATCCAGGTTAGTAAGACTGAGTTTCCTTGCAGGGACTGAAAAAGGGAGCGGAACACCGTTAGCGTCATAGAGGTCATGAATGATCTTAATACCCTTGCGCTATCCTACCGGTCAGGGATCTGCGTTTTGAGTGCTGTCAAAGCGCGTTGTAGAGTACCCTCATACAGGACTCTCTGGAAATGGTGGAGTCTGATCCCTAGATAGTGAGCCATCAACATTTGTTAGCCATTCTACATGTCTCTCGGTCCTCTTTCAAGTGCTTGCCGTCCTTTTATTGGTCCTTTCCAAGGGAATACACAAACTCTAGATAGCCTTAGAATGCTCATGATGCTGAGGCAAAAAGGTCACAAACTTGGCGTGGATACTTTATGTGAGACATGAAAAGGCATGGAGTTGTAAGCACAAGGTAATCCAGATAGCAAAAAAAAAAAAAAAAAAAAAAAAAAAAAAAGAGGACAGCAAGCACTTGAAGGAGGACCGAGAGACACGTAGTATCGCCGCTAATAGTTACCTCGATCATGCAAGTTACATGCACATACATGACACGGTCCAAGGCTACACAGTTGAATACACCGGTGACTGGCAGTGACTGGCAGTACAAAAGAGAACACACAGACTGCATGATCTATCTGGGGACTCAGAAAAACCGCATGTGACATCCTTCAGAGAGCTGCGTGGACGATTACCTGGTAATTCCCTCAGCACAATGCAAACATGCACATACATGACACTGTTCAGAGATCCATCATCTACAGCTGACATTAAATGACCATTCATCATGGTCCCCCCATTAAAGCAGTGCACTTTGTGATCTGCATGGTACATGTTCTTTGCAGCAGGCATATTAACCCTCTGTGCTACCTTTCCAGGAGTCAACCCTTCCACTAGACAAAACTCGGATCTCTCTAGGAAGAACATTAATCACCAAAGTTATCATGACATTTTTATTGTTTCTGAAAATTGCTGGAGGCCAGGAAGGGGGCAGCAAGTTTTTTTTAAACCATAATATACTTGCAAACACTACGCACCCACCCGAAATAGGTACCCAGTGCGGTCACACCGTTTGCACCGCCCTAACCTGCTCAAGGTTCATGTGACATCAGTGACAGAGTCACAGTGACTGGATCACTGTTGCTCTAGGGTGTGCTGCTTCGTAGGCCTGCCCGCAGGACTGGAGATGAACTTCAGTATGGATTGTGGTGGACAGGCCTTCAAGGTTAACTCACAATTGACACCACTAGAGTACACCTGCTTGTGCTAAGACATCAAGCCTTCTAAGGTCTAGTGGGGCCTTGTAAGGTCTAGCATGGGAATATGCTCCCTCAGTAGAGTGGTCTGGTGGACTGGTCATGAAGGCTGAACCCAGTTCCCCAGTTCCAAATTCGACATCTCTGGCCATAGTGCCACATCCTCTCCCCCACTGAACACCATACTGCCCCACTGAGAGAAACTCGCAATGCCTTCAGCTACAACCTAATTGTGCCCACTATAAACACTTGGATGTGGCTCAATTCAAATTATGCACATGATAAGAGTAATATCCTGCCTAAAATAAAAAGTAAAAGCAAGCACTCATAGGGAATGCAAGATTAAGTAAAGCATGTGAAATGTAAGCAGAAACAACATGGTTACCTTAACGATCTCTCACTCACTATTCAGAAATCATCGAGTGGTTTTACCTGAAAAGTTAAGGACATGACTAGAGGGCCCTGAAGGAAACCGTTTCAATGTCCATTGCTTATATCCTTACAAAATAAGCAGTATGGTTTAAAAAGACCACATCCATAAACACAGAGCCATGGTACACATTTTGTTTTCCAATCAACCCATCAACCAGGTATTGCAGTACTTCCAGGAATGGTGCACTGCCCCACCTGGGGACAACAATGCTGTTCAAAGAAAGACGAGAAAACAAAAGTAGCGCTTCACTGCAAAGTCTGTAAAGTGATGCTGATGTGTTTGGATGTGAATAAAACCAATCTGGCCTCTTTGCAACCACTCTGTCTTGCTTTATTTAGTTATGTATTTATTTTTCATATTTAAAACCTTCTATTTCTCTCCATCCCGCTGCACTTTGGAATAGAAAAATGTCAGAAAAGGGGCATTTCCCGCAAGAGTGTTTTTCTTTTTTGGATCCATTTCACAGGGAAGCAAGGAAAGAGGTTGTGAACCGTTTCTTCAAGTTATGGTTTTCAGTAAGTGAGGAGCAAGACAGAAAGAGAGGGAATAATAGGAAGAGAGGGGGGTACAGCTGCCAGCACAAAGAAGAAGAGGACATTGCTTGAGTCCTATTCCTTCTCTGCCCGTCCCCGAACGTCCACGAAAGCAAGCCGAGCCTTATCTGAATGCCTTTGTCCGCCCCCAAAATATTGCCGCCTGGGACAGGCCCAGGGCTGAAGTGGGAGCTCAGAGGTTTGACTTGCATGCAACACCTCAGCGTACTGCACTAGATATTGGCTGATGAAATAGGAGCTAGCGATATAATTTTTATAGTGTATTGTACAGTTTTTGCAAACACTCCACATTTTTCAAACCTAAATCTAGAAGATACAATGCCAAGACTTTCCGTTCATACATCAGGTCGCTCAGGGGATTTTCTTTTTTTTTTTTTTTTTTTTTTTGAAACCGTTTATTGCAATTTCAAGTATATACAAGTATGGGCCTACAACCTTCCGGCCGGCCGCTAGAATGACAGGAGCATGTGACATACGTACAGAAAAGGCACTTGGCGTAGCAGAGAAGTAAATCAGGAGGTATCAAGGACGTGGGCCACATGACTCTGAGCCCACAATACGGTTTCAGTTTATACGAACACAACAACACAAAAAACCACACCCGCAAGGCAACCCGCAGTCAAAAGTAACAGCACGTGCACCTCAAATCGGGGACCCCAACCATCCACAGGAATCTAAAGAGGGGAAGGGGAGCAGATCAAGGACTGGGGGAACCCTGTGCCCGGGGCTGGGGGAGGGGGTCAACTAGGGGGACGGAGCTGGTGAGACAGCAGGCAGCAATGGTGGCTCGCAAATACCCCCGCGGTAGGCGTTCCAGGGGCCCCATACTTTCACCCACGCCCCAGGCTTACCCCTCGCCACATACACCACCTTTTCTCGGAACATGCACCAGTCCATGTGTTCTGTCCAGGCTGACACCACCGGGGGCCTCTGGGCTCCCCACAGCTGAGCGATGTCACGCTTAGCTACCATATATCCCAGAGTCACCCATCGCGTCTGCGGAACCGAGTAATCATTTGGTTCCCACACATTCAGCAAGCATCTCCTCGCTTCAGGCAACAGCGCGACATGCGTAACCACTCGCAGGACCTCATGCACACCACGCCAGAATCGCTCCACCTTCGGGCATTCCCACAGAATATGCAAAAAGGTCGCCAAAGCACCACACCCACGCTTACACAACCCATCCTCGGTATAGCCCATACGCAGAAGCCTTGGCCCCGTCATGTAAACCCGGTGGAGTATCTTAAGCTGGACGAAGCGAAGGCGAGCCGGTATGGCCACCTCCTTCGGAGAGGCAACCGCGGAAATCCAGTCCTCGTCGTCCAACTCCAGCCCATCGGCAACCCAAGCCTCGCGGAGGCCAGTCAGCAAGCCCGAGCGGTCATTGATCAATTTCTTGTAAATGAGGGAGATCGTGCTGTCCGGAACGTGGCCGTCTAGCACTCTATCCTCCAGGGGGGAAGACTCCGGGATGGAGGCGACGTCTGGGAAGACGGAGCCCAGTGCGTGACGGACCTGCAAGTACCGAAAGTATTCACTGCCCTGCAGCTGAAACTCCGTCTGCAGCGTCTCGAATGTTTTGAATCCCCCCCTCGTCCAGAGATCCCCCACTTTACTGATGCCTATCGTGTCCCACTTCTCGAAGCCCTTCGAGGTCCACAGGGAACCCAACCGCTGCGGCGCATACAACGGTGACGCCCGGGTCAAACGTTCCTTCCACCCCATAGCTGCATTGGCCGCGTGCCACACTCGCACCATGACACGCGTGGGGCCCGTCAAGCGGGGATCGGGCGCGCCAGAGTAGAGCGCTCGATTGTAATCGCCACCGGGCAGGAGCATCTTGTCCATTTCAAATGCCGGGTTTAAAGCGGGCCCATAGAGGCCGTGATTAATTGCAGCTAGCTGGGAGGCCCAGTAATACCGCTTAATATCCGGGAGGGCAATCCCCCCGTCGTACCACGGGAGCGTCAACTTTGCCAGGGCTATACGCGGCCTCCCGTCCCAGAAAAGGCGGCGCTGTAGACTCTCCACCTCGCGGAAGTAGCGCGCCGGGACTAAGTCCATAGTATTCTGAAGAGCGTACAGGAAGCGCGGCAACGACATCATCTTAAACAATGCCGCCCGGCCGAGCGGCGAAAGCGGCAGACGCCGCCAGCGCACGACGTCTTCCTTCAAGCGCTGGAGGGGGGGGAGCAAGTTCCGCTCGTAGCGGGCCTCCGGGTCCAGCGTGATATAGACACCCAGGTACCGAAATCCCTGCGAGGCAATCTGGATCGGACAGCCCCGCGGGAGAACGGGAGCCTCCCCGGAAAGCACATAGACACATGATTTAGCCCAGTTAATGACGAGGCCCGAATTACGGCCAAAGGAGCGCAGGACGTCGACCAGGACAATCAGTGATTTGCGCGGGGAGGCTAGGTACAAAAGGATATCGTCAGCATAGAGGGACACGCGGTCCTCATACTCGGGGGTCCAACGGAGACCACGGATGGAAGGGTGCCACCGCAGCCACTCCGCCAGGGGTTCCAAGGCCATTGCAAACAGGAGCGGCGACAAGGGGCAACCCTGTCGCGTGCCCCGTCCCAGCGCGAATGGGGCTGAGACTCGTCCATTCACTACCACCTGCGCCAATGGGCCCGAATACAACAATTTGACCCAGCTGATGAACCCCGGCCCAAATCCAAATTTCGCCAACATCGCCCAGATGTATGGCCATTCGAGCGTATCAAACGCCATGGTGGCGTCCAAGGACGCCAAGATGGCCGGCTCCCGCACAAACGGAACACGCGCGAGCACCCCGTGCAAGCGCCGCAGATTAAGGGCCGTGTTGCGATGGGGAATAAAGCCGGACTGGTCTTGGTGGACCAGATCGCCCACCACGCCGACCAGCCGGTTGGCAAGCACCTTGGCGAGGATTTTGGGCTCCGCGTTCAAGAGCGAGATAGGCCGATAGGATGTAACCCGGTCTCGGGGTCTCCCCTCCTTGTGGATTACCACAATTGTAGCCAGACGCTGGTCCGGCGGGAGGGAGCCCCGCGAGTGGGCCGCCAGGAACATCGCGCGGAGGTGGGGCGCCAGTACATCCGGTCGCAGCTTATACAACTCGATAGGGATGCCGTTCGGGCCCATGGCCTTGCCAGATGCGACCGAGCGTATGGCGAGGGCAATTTCGTCCGAGGTGGGAGCAGCATCCAACGACTCCCTGTCCTCCACCGAAAGGGAGGGCAGCGCGATATCCCGAAGCAGGGCATGGGAATCCGCCTCCGAGCAGGGAGAGACCGGGGAGTACACCTCGCGGAAATAGTCCGCGAAGCAAGAGACAATGTCTTCTGGCTCGGTGACACGTACACCATCCATCCTCTCAATCAACGGGACCACACGACTCGCTCTCTCCTTTTTATCCAACCATGCAAGCAGTTTACCAGCCTTATCACCCACATCATACAGTCGCCCCTGTTGCTCTCTATAGAGGCCACTGGCCGCCTCCGTGACGAGGGCCCTGTAGGCCGCCTGCTTAAGTTGTAGGACATGTAGTGCAGCATCTGTCACCCCACCCTCTAGATCACCCTCCAATTCAGCGATTTCGGCCTCCACCCGGGTCACCTCCTCTTGCTCGCGCCTCCGGGCATGGGATATGAAGGAGAGGGCCTCCCCTCTAAGAACTGTCTTGAAGGCTTCCCACAGGGAGATAGCCGAAGGGACAGACCCCACATTCTCCTCAAAATACCGCTGCAAGGATTTAATCAAGTCAGCACGAATAGTGGGGTCGCGCAGGTACCAGGCATTGATTGGAGCTACCCTTCCCTCCCCCCTCGGGAAGACATCAAAGTGCAACAGGAGCGGGGAGTGATCTGAAATACCCCGCGCCAGATGGCGCACCTCTCCCACTCTCCCAGCATAGGCGGCAGGGACAAGGATATGATCAAGCCGCGAGAGGCTACCATGGGCACCCGAATGGAAAGTGTACTGCAGCTGCGTGGGATGTTTTAAACGCCAGCAGTCCACCAACCCCAGTGTATCTAAGAGGCCGGACAGCCACGCCTGCGCCCGGGGGAGGTCCCTGGGGGGGTAACGATCCATAGTCCCAGAAGCCACAGCATTGAAGTCCCCCCCAACCACCAGAAGCCCCCCCGGAAGGTCAAGGAGGAGGCGCCCCAGGTCCGCAAAAGTGGTAGACTGTAACCCCGGTGGGACGTACACTGAAACCAAGACAACTGCTTTGCCCTCCATTCTCCCCACCAAGGCAGTGTAGCCTCCCCTCTCATCATGGCGCACCTCGTCTATTTCCAGCGGGAGCGAGTTCTTGACCATGATGCCCACCCCCCGCGAGCCAGACGTGAAGCCCGAGTGGGCCACCAGACGATAGCCACGCCGATTCATGGCACAAAAGGAATTACCAATAAGGTGTGTCTCCTGCAGAAAGACCACATCTGGCGAAATTCGTTTCAGATACTGCAGGACCACACCTCGCTTAATCCTATCCCCCAGTCCATTAACGTTCCACGACAACAAAGTCAGGTCCCTACCCCCCATCACACACAGAAGCCATCATTCGTCCCCCGGAGAGCACCACAAAAACACCAATACAGTAAAGGGTTTGCCTTGCGGAAAAAACGAACAACACCCCACCCCAACCCACCCATCCCAACAAAACTCCCCCCTCCCTGCACCCCTGCATGAGCCCAGACAGCCCCCCCAAAGTGCAGTGTGCCTGTCGCCCCATAAATGAGAAAACTAACTAGTCCCCCAGAGGAGGAGGGAAAGCCCCCAAGAGACCCCGTACGACCTCCACAGGAGGGGAACTTACACAATCAGACAATGGTGACAGTAATGTTGTCCAGAGCAAGGCCTACTATTAGTCCCTCAGTCCTGATCCGGCGAGCCCTCCCCGCCAACCGCGCCCCCCCCACCCCCCCGGCTCCGATCCCCGGGCAAAGTGTCCAACCAGTCCCCGGCCGCCTCGGGACGATCAAAAAAGTGCGTGCGGCCATCCACCTCTACCCTCAACTTCGCTGGAAAAAGCATCGCATACTTGATGTTCAGGTCCCGTAGGCGACGTTTGACTCCGAGAAAACTCAGTCTCTGCTTCTGGACCGCCGGAGTAAAATCAGGATAGAAGTTTACGTCCATATTGTCGAGTCTGACCGGTCCTTGTAGCCTAGAGGTCTGCAGGATAGCGTCTCTGTCCCGAAAGTTGAAAATCCGGGCAATGAGAGGCCTCGGAGGGGCTCCGCCTTAGGTCTTCCTCCGGGGACCCTGTGGGCACGTTCCACCGCAAAGAGTTTACTCAGCCCCCGGGGCTGGAGATGGGTGAGGATCAGGTCCTCCACAAACAGATCCGCCGCCTCCTCCTCACGTCCCTCCGGCACCCCGATAATGCGGACATTGTTCCTCCGGGCCCGACCCTCGGAGTCCTCCAGTCGACGATCCATCAGGGCGCTCGCCTGGCCAAGCCGGCGCACCTCCTTTTGGAGGGCCGCCACGTCTGTTGTAAGGCCCGAGGTAGTATGGGCCAAAGTATCGACCCGGTCATTCGTCTTAGACAGATCGGCCCTCACCAGGCCCACATCCACGAGGACCGAGTCAATCTTCTGCGCCAGAGTGTCGAAGCGCTGGTCCACCGAGGCCTTCATCTCGGCGATGGCGCCCATGACGTCTCGGAGGGTCAGATCCGCGGGCAGAGCAGGAGCATCAGTCGGGCCCGCGGGGGACCCGCGCGGCGCCTCTGGAGATCCCTTCTGGAGGGTGTAGCGGTCCATGTTGTTGGACTGATGGGCTGTGCCACGGCGGGTCGATTTCACCTTTGCCCGGTCGCCATCTTGCTTTGTGGACATGGTTCCAGTCCCCAAATCGTGCCAATCTCCTTGAAAGGGGCCGACAAACCAGTTCACGGGCTCCGGGGGGGGGCGACCACAGCTCCGCAGGGCGGATCACAGCTGGCGGGCCGGCAGGGCACCCCAACGAGGCCACACCACCGCACACCGCCCCGCAACCCTACCTCGCCTGGCAGCAAGGAGGGCGCAAAAGCGAAAGTGAAAGTGCGGGGTACGCGAGTCGCCCAGCCTTGCCCGCCGCTGTTGTTCACTTTGTCTCCGGATCGCCCCACAACTCCAATCCGGGGGGCCAGCGTGGAGAAGGCCGCAAACCTCAATCGGTGCTCCCGCCGGTGTCCGAGGTCTGATTCGGAAACGGAAAACGGGTGGCACCTCAGCTCAGGCTCACTAACACAGTCCCCTCGTCTAAGACAGGATATAGTCAGGATTTATGCAGGAGGTCGCGGAGGTCCTCGGGAGCCTCGCACCTACGCGGCCATCTTGGTTGCGCGCTAGGCTCCTCCTCCGCTCAGGGGATTTTCGATAGTTCCAACACAATGATTCTTTAGCAGTCTGACTTCTTTGCATTTTGAGGCCAATCAACTTAAATTTCGGAAGGGCTTCAAAACATTCATATTTTCACAAATCCTCATAAGGTTATTCTGTCCTGTGCCCATGCAGCAGTTTGGCTTAAAAGACCATGAAAGTGGAGTGTTTATGCACACTTAAATAACCAAGCAGGGGCCATGTCACAGTAAGTGCTCTATCTGCACAACATTCATATCTGCTTCTTGCATTCCCCGAGTATTTTTGCAGTTCTGAAACAGCAGTGTATGGTTGTGACTCTTTCTGTATTATGGATTCTTAGAGTTCACCACTTTACACTCGGGTTGTATGTCGCAAGTAAATAATCCCCAACAAAGCACGCCTGAACAACTTACAACGATGCGTCTTAACCACGCATGCCTTTACAACGAATGCAGTTGTTATGGCATAATTGGTAAAGGCATAAGCGTGGTTAAGGTTCTGCCCTAGCCCCCGCCCTGAGTCTTAAAACCCAGTCACCTGCCCTGAGTAAGACCCCGACCTAGCCCTAAAAACAACCCCGCCACCTGTGCCCCGAGCCCTAAAACCTAGCTCCCAGCCTTGAAATCTACTACTAACCCCCCCCCCCCCCCCCCCGGCCCTGAGCACTAAAACCTTAACCCCCAGACCTAAACAAACACCCCCAGACCCCCACCCGGAGCCCTAAAACCGTCCACCAGCCTGGAAATCGACCCCCGATTCCCGTGCCCTAAAACCTTAACCCCCAGACCTAAAAAACACCCCAGCCCCCTGTCCTGAGACCAACCGTAAAAAGTACCCTGTAGCCCATTCTGAAGCCCTAAAACACGGCCTTGCAAACTACCAAGACCCCCACCCGCACCCTAAAACTGGCCTCCCCACCCTATAAAGTACCCTGAACACCCTCCATGAGCCATAAAACCCTAAAAAGTTCCCCGACCCCTAAACTCCCAAATAAAAAAATCATAATCACCATGCTGTTCCTCGTCCAGCAAGGAAGTCACCTCCCATTCTCCATCCAGTTAGCACTCTAGACCCTCCGGCCATTCGCTCTGGGTCTAGAGCACTAACAACCACTAACGTCTAAACCACGCATATGTGTGGTAAAGGCATATGCGTGGTTTAGACGTTTGTGGTTTTGCCTTCGTTGTTTAACCATGTGTAGTTTAGGCAGCATGGTTAAGGCTGTTTCCACACTCGGGCGATCCCACTGGTCATTCCCCCATTTTCATGTGAATGTGACCCCCTGCAAATGAGGAAACTCCTTTTCCCCAAGTGCCGCAAGCCAAAGAGACATGACCAACAATAAAAACCTAAAAAAAAAAGAATCATGCACAGCATTAAGATGCTTCTGTAGAGGGCTTTCAGGACAGACAAGAAGTCACAAAACCAGGCAATTTATATATCACAGCACTGTGGCCACTTTCTCAGGTCCCAAAACCACCATACTCCTAGTGGACTGGCAGAGGGCTTCCCAAGGGAGATCCGAGACTCCAACTCAAGTGCACATTGACCAAAAGATTATATAATGCTGCAGCAGACATATAAAGTCTCCCCATGCCTCTCATAGAATTTGTTTGCTACAACAGATACATTTTGCTGTTCCATCCAACCTTAAAGTGCCAGATAGAAAAGATTGCTCAACACGAATAAAATCCTCAACACCCTGAATAACTGCGATGGACTTTTAGCATCATTGCAGAGCTTTTTTCACAGTGGTTCAGTTGCCCACAGTCAATTTGTGTATCAATATAACAGACTATTTCTAGGCAAAATATTGTGAAAATCATTCTTCTATCAAAAAAGAACTTGGGTACAGAGTCATAAATTAGTCCAAATAAGAATATGCCAGTTTTAAGCAACTGTGTGCGTTTGATACCTTCTTGGCAGGCTAGAAGCAAGCTCCTGTTAGATGAACGTGGTAATGAGTGCAAGCATGCTTTATGGAATCTGGAACAGCTCAATAACTAGCACCAATCTAGAACCTCCATTTTATTTCAAGCCCAACTGATGGACTCAAAGCACCGCACTATTATTCCTGCAAGGGAACAGTACCCATAGTCATCAAGGAATAGATTGCTTAAAATGAGGATGGCATGGGGCAATCCTGATATTTGCCCTTCCCTCCTGTTAAAAGTCAGGACTTATATTTTTATTAGTCCTCGGGTCCAACTTGTGGTTTGTAGAAAAACAATGTTGTTACAAACAAGGTTGCCTGATGTAGATTTTCCTGACTCTATAGATGCCCAGAGAATATTGACAAGGCTGAGGAATATTTCAGTGCTTCTGGTGGGTTATGTATAATTTCCTGCACAAGCAGCACATCACACCAGCTCTATAAAGGTACATGAAATGATGCCCTTGAATCTCCTGATTGTATTTTAACTATCCTACAGGAAAAATAACACACAAAGCAGAAAAACAAATGGGATGCCACACTAATACACATGAGAAAGGATTTGTGAGGCAGGAGAAGGATAGTAAAAGAATTTGAGGAAAATGATATAGAAATATGAGTATAAGGGTAAAGGCCGCAGAGAGCTGTGCGAGGGAGGCCGGATGCCAGCTGATATATATATAGATATATATATCCAGATAACTCCAACTGTCTCTCGGAGTCACGCATTGGGGCACGGACCACAAATAAGGTGCAGATTTTCTTTATTTAGAGAAGTCCATCATTAGCGATATATATATATATATATATATATTCACTGAAAAAACCATAGGTTTCACACACGTTATAGTTAGGAATTAGCATTTAAAAAACCTTGCAAATTCACTGAAAAAAACCATAGGTTTCACACATGTTATAGTTAGCGGAAATTTTACAGATAAAAAACCAATGAAATTCCCCCGTTATAGTTAGTGCAGGCAACTATAACTCACGCGACCGCAATCCTCTGCTGATGCTAATACTGTATTTAGACACTTATTTGCCCATGTCTTCTTCCATGCATTTTTAGCTATACATATATTACAAATATTTTTTTTTCATAAAGACACATATGTCATCAGCAGAAGATTGCGGTCGCGTGAGTTATAGTTGCCTGCACTAACTATAACGGGGGAATTTCATTGGTTTTTTATCTGTAAAATTTCCGCTAACTATAACATGTGTGAAACCTATGGTTTTTTTCAGTGAATTTGCAAGGTTTTTTAAATGCTAATTCCTAACTATAACGTGTGTGAAACCTATGGTTTTTTCAGTGAATTTGTACGGTTTTTTAAATGCTAAGTTACTTTACGCCATTCGTGGCGTGCGCGCCCACTTAACGCAGTTCGTTCCGTGCGCGCACGGTGCGCTTCGCGCACCGTGCGCGCACAGTGAGCACGCGGTGCGCTTCGCGCACCGCGCGCCCACTTTACGCAGTTAGTGCCGTGCACGCACGGTGGGCACGCGGTGCGATGACAAAGCAAGAAAGCACGTCAACAAATCTGTTTCTGCTTTCCTCCGTGACTATGGTATGGGTGCCATTTACCACAACAACTTGCGTTATGACATGCAAGACATTTATAGAGGAGATGGTGTGCACTTCAATGATGAAGGGAACAGAGTCTTCCTCTTGAACCTTAGACTCTGCATCGGTACTTACTTGTAGGTACCACTAAAAAATCATTTCATAAACACAACGGCTCTTTTTAGAGCCCCCTAATATCTAAACACTTAAATCTGAATTTCATTTATTTTTTTATTTTGTTTTCTACCGTACGCTTACCGTAAGCTTACCGTACGCGTACCCCGTGATTTTTTTTAAAATCAATAAATGTTTTCTTTGTACTTTACAGTCCTTCTTTGACCCCCTCACAAATGTAAGGGGGTCTGTAACTCTCCTCATTGCCCCCTTTTCTTGTTTTCACTCTTTTTTTTCTGAGTGAAACACACAAAATGGCGGCCGCCGCTTCCTGGTTTCGGCCGATTCGAATGTTTACTAAGATCTAACAGCCAATCAGAATCGCGCTCGCGCACGCCACCGTACGCGTACCGTAAGCTTACCGTAAGCGTACGGTAAGCGTACCGTAAGCGGGCTCAGATATATATATTGATTTAAAGGCTATTTTCTCAGAATCTACTGAACAGATTTACACCAAACCTACAAAAGGCACTTCCTTGACATAGGGACTACCTCTCTGCTAAATTTCTAGTAATTCTGTTCAGCCGTTCGGGCTGTAGCTCGTTCTAAAGGTCCTATGGAAAAATGCATGGGAAAAACGCGTTTTGGGACCCCCCTTTTATCTCAGCCCCCGCTTGACGAATCCCCCCGAGACTTTCAGGGTAGGAGCGGAGCGTAGCGCCCCACCTATTTTGAGAAATTCGCGAGGATTCATCGACCGGCGCCAAAGTTATTCAAAATAGAATGTTGCGGATTTCCTATGGAAAAGGGGTCCTAACTATAACTACCTACTGGCGACCGCCAGTAGGTAATATATATATATATATATATATATATATATATTCACTTAAAAAACCATAGGTTTCAGGCACGTTATAGTTAGGAATTAGCATTTAAAAAACCTTGCAAATTCACTTAAAAAACCATAGGTTTCACACATGTTATATTTAGGTGGACATTTCACTCGTAAAAAAACAATGAAATTCCACCGTTATAGTTAGTTCAGATAACTATAACTCGCGTGCCCGCAATCAAGTGCTCATGACGTCACATATTTCATCACTCATGACATGGTCAGTGGCATCACTCATGACATCACTGATGACATCATCCTTGTGATAGAGTGGCGGTCGCGCGAGTTATAGTTATCTGAACTAACTATAACGTTGGAATTTCATTGTTTTTTTACGAGTGAAATGTCCACCTAACTATAACATGTGTGAAACCTATGGTTTTTTAAGTGAATTTGTACGGTTTTTTAAATGCAATTTTTTTTAATGGGTTTTCACCGTGCGTGCACCGTGCGCGCACCCCGCGATTTAAAAAATAAAAATAAAATAAAATGTTTTTTCACCCTTCGGGGTCCTTTAGGGACCCCCTGACAAAGGCTAGGGGGTCAGGAACTCTCTACCCTGCCCCCTTTTCACGCTTGCCACCTCTCTTTTTCACTCTCGCACCCACAACAAACAAAATGGCGGCCGACACATCCTGATTTCGACCGATTCGAACGTTGACTGACATGTAACCACCAATCAGAATTACACTCGCGCACGTTAGGGTGCGCGCACGGTGCGCGGCTATAGATATGTATGTGCTTTTAAATGCAATTTTCTCTTTAACTACTGAACAGATTGACTCCATATATGCAAAAGGCACTTCCCTGACCTGAGGACTACCTCTCTGCCAAATTTCAAGTAATTCTGTTCAGCCGTTCGGGCTGTACCTTCGACTAAATGTCCTATGGGAAAATGCATGGGGAAAACGCGTTTTGGGCCCCCCCTTTTTTCTCGGCCCCCGCTTGACGAATCACCCCGAGACTTTCAGGGTAGGAGCTGAGCGGAGTACCCCATTAGTTTTGAAAATTTCGCGAGGATTCGTCAACCGGCGCCAAAATTATTCAAAAGAGAATTTTCAGATTTCCTATAAAAACACGGTCCTAACTATAACTATCTACTGGCGACCGCCAGTAGATAATATTATCTACTGGCGGTCGCCAGTAGATAGTTATAGTTAGGACCGTGTTTCCATAGGAAATCCGCAACATTCTATTTGGAATAACTTTGGCACCGATTGACGAATCCTCGCGAAATTTTCAAAATAGGTGGGGCGCTCCGCTCCGCTTGTACCCTGAAAGTCTTGGGGGGGATTTGTCAAGCGGGGGCTGAGAAAAAAGGGGGGGTCCCAAAACGCATTTTTCCCATGCAATTTTCCATAGGGACCTTTAGTCCAAGGTACAGCCCAAACGGCTGAACAGAATTACTTTAAATTTGGCAGAGAGGTAGTCCTCAGCTCAGGGATGTGCCTTTTGCATATCTGGTGTCAATCCGTTCAGTAGTTCCTGAGAAAATCAAAAGTAAAATCAGGGAAGGTGGGAGGGGGCAGGGGCAGCTAGCTGACCACACAGGGAAGGTGGGAGGGGCCATGGCAGCACAGAAGACCATGCATGGCAAGCAGGAGGGTTAGTGGCAGCACAATGGCTATGATGGGCAAGAAGGAGGGTGCAGGGGCATGCACAAAGGACCATGGAGGATAGAAGGGAGGGTCAGGACCTGGGCACAGACAAGAGAGTTCAGGGGAAGGGGCCTCACAACAGACCGTGTGGGGCAGGCAGGAGGAGCAGTTGCAGCACAACAGACCAGGGAGGGCAGAAGGGTGTGGCAGTAAAATGGACCATGGAGGACAGGAGGAAGGGGATAGGGGCATGCATGTGGACAGGCAGGGTGGAGGTGGCAGGGACAGGTTACAGTCACCTGACAATGCTAGGCAGGTGGGAGGGAAGTGGCAGCTCAACAGAACACGCAGAGTAGATAGGAGTGGCAGGTCCATGGGCTGGAGCAGGGGCATGCACAAAGACATCGGATTGCAGGGGGAAGGAGAATAGGGGCAGCAAGCTAAACACAGAGGCTAAGCAGGAGGTCAATGATGGGCCATAGAATTGGGCAATGGAGGGCAGGAGGAGTGGACTGGTACATCATGCTAAATGGAGGGCAGTGGCAGCACATCAGACCATGCATGGCAGGAGGGAGGAGGCTAGTCCATGGATTGATACAGCAGAGGATAGGGAGGAGGTGAATGGGGCAGCAAGCTAACTGTTCAGAGAAGGTGGGTATTAGGAACTTTATTGTTTTTAAAATGTGTGTCTGTGCGAACTACTTAAAATATGAACAAGTATGCAGCATAATCTCACTTTTATTCAGGAAGAAGAGGACGTTTTTGACTGTGACTCCAGGCTCACTTGGCAGAAACACCCCCTGACCCTCCACACCCCATCACAAAATGTAATGTCCATGAAAAGGGTAGGTGGACGCAGTGTTATATAGAACATAGTCCTGAGAGCACGATTTAAAATGAAAACTAGATATAGTATGTGGTATAAACTATGCACCAAAAAGTGTGATATAAGATGAACTGGGGCGTGAAATATAATATGCAATACATTGTGCGGAATGACAGATTCATTGGAGAGCGCGAGATAGCACAGGCACTAGCTCGTGCTATGCGATATGCGCCTTGGAGTGTAATATGCACAGGGCAGTGTTGAGTAACCTAATTCGTCTCTAAAGTTGTAATATAAAATATGTGCTGGGGAGTGTAACGTTACATATGCACTGTGACAAAGATATGGATCCCAGATTGTAATATGTATGGCATAGCGCTGTGCGTTATAACATAGGCATCTGTCCATCACCACCCCCTTTTTCCCAAATCGATTTTATCCACACTCAGTGTGGGAGGGTATGCTCAGACGTGAGTCCCTTGCTCATTGCACCATCAGGATTCAGGCAAGCCGGGCCGACGAAGGCTGTGATGCCAGAAACCGGTCCCCGGAAGCTTGTTTCCTTCCCAGTATAAGAATTGGCTTGGTAGTTTGGTTTGCCCTGTTCCCATCATGCACTGGGACAGGTACAGACTAATTTGCATGTAGCCAGGTTCTGAGCTGGGATGGTGCAGTGAGCTAAAAAACGGTGATGGATTAAAACCATGATCTCTTGACTTGGTAAGAGTATTCTGCATCATTCGGAAACTCTGTCCATCACCACCCCCTTTTTCCCAAATAGTATGTGGTATAAACTATGCACCAAAAAGTGTGATATAAGATGAACTGGGGCGTGAAATATAATATGCAATACATTGTGCGCAATGACAAATTCATTGGAGAGCGCGAGATAGCACAGGCACTAGCTCGTGCTATGGGATATGCGCCTTGGAGTGTAATATGCACAGGGCAGTGTTGAGTAACCTAACTAGTCTCTAAAGTTGTAATATAAAATA
Source organism: Triturus cristatus (assembly GCF_964204655.1). Taxonomy (NCBI): domain Eukaryota; kingdom Metazoa; phylum Chordata; class Amphibia; order Caudata; family Salamandridae; genus Triturus; species Triturus cristatus. Next base: position 743,620,497 of record NC_140589.1, on the reverse strand, counting down.
TGTGGTGGGGAGTGTAACGTTATATATGCACTGTGACAAAGATATGGATCCCAGATTGTAATATGTATGGCATAGCGCTGTGCGTTATAACATAGGCATCGAGGAAGGCACGTTAGATGGGGCAATATAACCCGTGCGAAGGCAAGTGTGGCACGACATATTCACAGGGTGGTGTTAACAGTGCACATGGGCTAGAGAGTGTCATAGCATACGCACTAGCTGGTGGAATACAACACAGAGGTGTGAGGCACTCGGCGGGCACTGGTGGGTGTAACACAGCATTGGGCTCAGCCAGGAGCACACTGTGACTCTCAAGTGAGGTTCGTCTCCTTTCCAGAGAGTAAAATAAAAAGTATTACACATCCGGCGGTGGATGTGTGTTTTATTAACCGTGAGGGGGGTTTCTTGCATAGTTTGGTTGAATTTTTGTGGAATCCCCTTTGAATGACTTGGTGTGCGTGTATATTAAATGTGCCCGTCAATAGCTACCCATGTTTGTATAAATAAACGACAAGGGTGTCTACCGGGATTAGGCACGGTAGGGCATCAGACATGTCAGAGCTTCACTAGTGGTGTAAATACATTCCACGTGGATTCATTGTATGCATAGTCGCCTTTTAATGAATATCACGCAAATCGTCATGGTGATAGGTACGTACGGTTTGTCCAGCATGTCCTAGGTGTGTCTATAAATATATATTTTTTAAAAATAATAAAAAACAGTGGATTGGGGTCAAAAAAATATAATTAGGAGACAGGCCCTGGGGGATGGGGTCATCAGGGCCAATAAATTAGAATAAGAAGGGGAACCACACAGCCCCCCTTCTTAAAATATTAAAATAAATAAAAGACTGACATCGTGCCGGAGGCCACGCCCCCTCCTTGCAGCACTCTGCAAATAAACGACAAGGGTGTCTACTTGGAGAGTACCCACCGGCGGGGGCGCCGGGATTAGGCACGGTAGGGCGTCACTAGCGGTGTAAATACATTCCATGTGGATTCATTCTATGCATAGTTGCCTTTTAATGATTATCACGCATATCGTCATGGTGATAGGTACATACGGTTTGTCCAGCATGTCCTAAGTGTTTCTATAAATATATATATTTTTTTTAAATAATAAAAAACAAAGGCCGGCCCTGGGGGATGGGGTCCCCGGGGCCATAAGTGGCCTGAGGAGGGGGGCAACGCAGCCCTCACCTAAAGAATAAAAAAAAAAAAAAGGCCTTGACCCGGGGGTTGTAGTCCCCGGGGCCGATTAAGGCCTTGGGAGGGCCACATTTTTTTTTTTTAAACAAAAAAATTAGGGTGCAGGCCCTGGGGGGTGGGGTCCCCAGGGCCAGTAAATTAGAAAAAGAAGGGGGGCCACACAGCCCTTCTTCTTAAAAAAATAAATAAAAGACAGGCATCGCGCCGGAGGCCACGCCCCCTCCTAGCAGCACTCTGCAAATGCACCCCCTGGCCTGAGGTGACATGTGCAAACTCGCCCTGTGGCGCATTTTAAGTTGGGGAAATAATTCCCTTTCAATCCTGAGGGACCCTGGGGGCCAACTAGCCCACCAGGGGCTTCCAGTAAGCGCCACTGCGCTGCGTTACAGAGAGGTGGTCTAGTCCGTGCCCCTTTTTACATCTCTCTGCAACGCAGCTCTGTGGCGCTTACTGGAGGTACCTAGTGGTCTAGTTGGACCCTAGGGACGCTCAGGATTCAAATGAACTTAATCTCCCAACTTAAAACGGCCACAGGGCGTGTTTACACAGTGGGGAAGTGAGGGGAAGGGGCCTGAGATGACGTGTGCAAACACGCCCTGTGGCGCGTTTTAAGAGGTAGTTTTAATCACCTGCCCTATTATATACTAGGGTCTTACAGAGGAGGTCATGCTGATCACAGGGGGACCCCAACGCATAGTGTTACCTAGTGTATGTAGGTGTTTTCACTGTATTCTGAGTGTCTTTTAACATAGCACTGGCTCTAGGACTGGTTAGTCAGACTCCGTTAACACCAGTATCCGTCTGAAAAAGTTGAGGGTACAGGATGATTTTGCAACAAGGCTTGTTTCTGTTCTTCTGTTTGTTCTTTCTGCACGTTATCCTTCTTCATGCACTTTTCTTCGTCTTTGAGGACTTCTGTTGCTTCTTTCTGCATTACTTTTTTTTCTTTCTGTGCGTTTTTTCTTCTTTCTTCACATGTCCTATCTCTATAGCCATAGTTAGAAATTAGCATTTAAAAAACCTTTGAAATTCACTGAAAACACCATAGGTTTCAGGCACGTTATAGTTAGGAATTAGCATTTAAAAAACCTTAGAAATTCACTGAAAAAACCATAGGTTTCAGGGGCGTTATAGTTAGCTGGACTTTTCACTCGTACAAAACCATTGAAATTCCCCCGTTATAGTTAGTTCAGCTAACTATAACTCGCGCGCCCGCAATGCACTGCTGATGACGTCACATATTTACATCACTCATGACATGGTCAGTGACATCACTCATGACATCACTGATGACATCTCAAATGACATCACTGATGACATCATCCAGTGAATGTGTGTTTTTCTGAAAATTACATATGTTTTATATATGTATATCTCAAGGTCGATGGAAGAATAAATGGGTATATAAGTGTCTAAATGGATGATTTGTTTTTGAAAAATAGATTGTATAACTGACTGATTAAGTGTATCTTAGTGAATACATGGCTTAGTGAGTAATGTTTAAATATGTAAATATCTGTATCAGTCTCTCACTTTGTGTATAAGTGGCTGCATGGGTTGGTGAGTAGCTACATGAGTGTCTATATAGGTTATTAGTTGGTTTTTTGAGTATCAGAATGAGTGTCTGAATGGTTCGGTGGAGGTATTACGTAGTGCATAGGTGCATGAATGAGTGACTCACTGTTTGTATGTGTTGAAGACAGCATGTGTGCAGGACTGTATTGGTGGATGAGTGTGTGCATGGGTGTGTTAGTGAGTGAATGACTGTCTCAATAGTGTCTTTATGAGTAACTACATATGTTTTAAACTAGTATATGTGACTATTGGTGTATATAAGTGAGTATATGTGAGAGTGAGAGATTGAAAGAGTTCCTGTATGAATAAGTATGTGTTTATATAAGTGATTGTTTAAAAGACTAAGTATGTGTAAGTTTCTGTAGAAGTAAGTGTGGTGGTGTGTGTATAACTGTATATGCAAGTAAATGGATGTTTGATTCTTTATTAGCATGAGTGACTATGTGTGTGAGTAACTCTATGGATGAGTGGCGTTGTGTAACAGGATGTATAGGTGTATGAGTACATATGATGAGTGAGTACATGTATGAGTGACTGTATAGGACTGTTGGTGAATGAGTGGATGTGTATGTGGATCTTAGAATTACTGAATAGGTTGTTGTAACTGATATTGGTATGTCCATTGTTTTGAAAATTTTAGTTTCTATTTTTGAATGTGTGTATCAAAGGTTATATTAGGGGGAGAGGAGGTCTGCCACTCTATCACAAGGATGATGTCGTCAGTGATGTCATTTGAGATGTCATCAGTGATGTCATGAGTGATGTCACTGACCATGTCATGAGTGATGTAATATGTGACGTCATCAGCAGTGCGTTGCGGGCGCGCGAGTTATAGTTAGCTGAACTAACTATAACGGGGGAATTTCAATGGTTTTGTACGAGTGAAAAGTCCAGCTAACTGTAACGCCCCTTAAACCTATGTTTTTTTCAGTGAATTTCTAAGGTTTTTTAAATGCTAATTCCGAACTATAACGTGCCTGAAACCTATGGTGTTTTCAGTGAATATATATATATTTTTTTTATTTTTATGAATGCTTCCCCGTGTCACCCTTTGCCATCCAGAGGTAGGCCATGGGATAATTTTTTTTTGATTTGTACACAACACAACCTTATAGAAGGACAGCTATTGACAAGGGGAGTTCTTTTCACCGCGCGGTTGAGTGACATTTTACAGCTTGAACTTCGCTTTCATTGTCTATGCCCTCACTCAGTATAGACAAAGTTACCTGTTGTAGATAGCTACCCATCTATCTTTCATGGGTTGTGGGGCCTCTATGGCATCAACACGCCACCAGGGTAGCCTCTGGATAAAGTGTACTCACAATGAAACTCCGGAGGTATTGGATGGGGTAGTCTGGGCTACCTCATGGACAATTAAATATTACACCTATTCTGTCTACGTTCCGAGGTTGGTTTGCAATTAAATCCTGCTTTGATTGTACTTGATAGCTTATTTTGATTCTGGAACAGTCCAGGAAATGTACCATTTCTCTGGTGTTCTTTCTCTTAATATGGCGTTGTTGAATTCTTTAGAGAACGGTTTGGTGCTCTAGCCCAGATCACCTAGTGATACATTCTTCTCATGTACTACATGCAATACTTCAAGAACACAGCAGCATGATTTGAACTAAGCGGTCTTTTCAATACTTGCCCGGTCTATATTCATATCACAATATACCAGCTTATGCTTCCGGGTTGGCGAATTTTGTACCACTCCAGAGACTTTGTATCATACAAGCTATCTGTCGATGTAATCTTTATTTTAAAATCTGTAATACTGATATCTTTAAAATTAAGGCTACAGAGCACTTTGCTCAGCCTTTTGATGATTAATTGTTGTAATTAGTTGCTATTTATTCACTATTATAACTCTACTTCAACCATTTTATGCGCTTTAGAACTACTGAAAACAGGAAGCATGCACCTTATCTTAGAAGTACTTGTGCCTTTAATTTGTTATTGGAGAATTGTACCTGCACTAATTTTGCTTTATTGTTGGTCATTATGCCACTTAATGTCACACGTTCTGGCATATTACGCAATCTCCTGATAGGAAAGCTTGCTAATGCATGCAATAGCTTGTGTTTTAAAAACATTTTGAAATAGGTATATTACCAACGAATTAGATTTGTGAAAAACGAAAGGCAGCTGCGTTATCACACTGTACACCATGCGCTGGTGACTATCTAAAAAACACAATTCAGATTACAAGCGAGACAGTAACCTTCAGGTGCCATTCAAGGCCTCGCTCATGAATAATAGTGTATTCCTTCACTTAGACAAGCTACAGTAACTATAACAAATGACTGTCTAGTGTTTCATTGTAGTCTCCAGGCCTGGCTGCAAGAATCAAAGCAGACAAATTATAACAATTTGCTTTTTATGAATTTTCTCCTCAAATATTTTTCCAACGAAAAAATACTCTCAAACAAAAAAATATTTGTCCCTTGGCTTTCAGAGATGATAATAAATGCAATTTGTAGTCAGACACTACTGAGATTTATATACCTTCGCTCAGAAAAACGTCTAATTTCTTTTGAGATATGTAACATGGGGCACACATTATCCAAAACTGCAGCAATGCCAAGCAACTTTTAAATGAAGACCTTAAGAAACTCATCCAGATAATGGTTAATGCCCACAGATGCTGAACATCTGTGATGGACTTGTGGACCATGAAAGCAGGTTTTCCAGCTTTTCACTGTTGTTTTACAATATTCAGATTACACAGTTACGTGGCATAAGGAATATGCTACTTACCAGTATGCATCTGTTCTTGGCATGTAGAGCTGCAGATCTACACACTTTTGCATAGATCGCCATCTGGTGTTGGGCCCGGATGTTTGCAGTTTGTTTTTCCTCTTGGAAAGTCTTTGGAAGTCACGAGGTCGGTGACTCCTCCTTTGGAACGTATTGTGCATGGGCTTCGGCTCCATCCTCAGATTGTTTTTCGCCAGCAGGGAAAGATGGAGCGTAGTAATAACAGTGAAGAAACCCATGTGTGTTGTATCTAAATAAGATAGACTGGAACAGATACAGGTAGCCGGGGAGGCGGGTGGGCGTGTGTAGATCTGCAGCTCTACATGCCAAGAACAGATGCATACTGGTAAGTAGCATATTCCGTTCGAGGCATATGAGCTGCAGATTACACACTTTTGCATAGACTATATAGCAGTTCCCAACCTTAGCGGCGACCACCGTTATCTGTTGCAGTTGTTTGAAATAGTGTTTTTATTACAGCCTGGCCCACACTAGCTTGTTGCTTGGTTTGCACATCTACACAGTAGTGTTTAGTGAAAGTGTGCGGTGTTGACCATGTAGCTGCTTTGCAGATTTCATCTAATGGGATGTTCCCGAGAAAAGCCATAGAAGCCCCTATCTTTCGTGTAGAATGGGCTTTAGGGGGAACGGATAGCGTTCGTTTTGCTTTGTGGTAGCAAATCTGTATGCATTTTACAATCCACCTAGCTATCCCTGATTTTGAGATGGGGTTGCCCTTGTGTGGTGGAGAGAAAGAGACAAAAGGTTGTTTGGTCTTTCTGAAAGGTTGTGTTCTTTGGATATAGTAAAGTAAGGCTCGTTTGACATCTAGCATGTGTAGAGCCCTTTCTGCAACAGTTTGAGGTTGCGAGAAAAATACCGCTAATTCTACGGATTGGTTTAGGTGAAAAGGGGAAATGACTTTAGGTAGGAATTTTGGGTTGGTACGGAGAACAACCTTGTTCTGGTGCATTTGAAGAAAAGGTTCTTGTATGGTAAGTGTGTGCATCTCACTGACCCTTCTAAGGGAAGTGATGGCTACAAGAAAAGCTGTTTTCCATGTGAGAAATTGCAGTTCGCATTTATGCAAAGGTTCGAAGGGCGGCCCCATTAGCCTTGTGAGAACGATATTTAAGTTCCACACAGGTGAGGGTGGTACTCTGGGGGGAATTATTCTATTTAAGCCTTCCATGAAGGCTTTAATGGCAGGTACTCTGAAAAGTGATAGGTGCTGCCTGTTTTGTAGGTAAGCTGCAATTGCTGCGAGGTGTAGCCGAATGGAGGTATATGCTAGATTACACTTTTGTAGGTGGAGTAAGAAGCATATGATGTGTTGTATAGACACGTCTAGAGGGCTGATTGTGTTGTTATGGCAATAAACAACAAATCTTTTCCACTTAGCAGCGTAGCAGGCTCTAGTGGTAGGGCGTCTAGCTTCTCTGATGACGTTCATACAGTCAGGGGGAAGGTTTAGGTATCGAATTCTAGGATTTCAGGAGCCAGATCGCAAGGTTGAGCTGAGCTGGGTCCGGGTGCCTGATCTCTCCATGGTTCTGGGTTAGGAGGCATGGTGAGAGGTGAAGCTTTTGGTGTGGTACTACCGAGAGTTCCAGCAGCGTGGTGTACCACGGTTGTCTGGCCCATGTTGGAGCTACTAGGATCAGCATGAGGGAATGCTGTTGTAGCTTTCGCACCACTAATGGAATTAGTGGGAGAGGTGGAAAAGCGTACGCAAATTTCCCTGACCAGTTCATCCATATCGCATTTCCTTTGGACAATGGGTGTGGGTATCTGGCGGCGAAGCTTGGGCATTTTTTGTTTTTGTGGGTGGCGAATAGGTCTATTTGTGGATGCCCCCACGTTTCAAAGAACGGGTGAAGAACCTGCGGGTGAAGTTCCCACTCGTGGATCTGCTGCGTCTGTCTGCTGAGCAGATCTGCCATGGTGTTCTGGACTCCTGGGACATGTTGGGCTAGGAGAAAGATGTTGTGTGGAATTGCCCATCTCCATATGCTCTGTGCTAGTTGAGAGAGCTGTGGAGAGTGTGTGCTGCCTTGTTTTTGAATGTAATACATGGCCGTCATGTTGTCTGTGCGAATGAGGACTGCCTTGCCTAAAATCTGTGCCTGAAAGGATTTTAGGGCTAGAGAGATTGCTAGTAACTCCAGATGGTTGATATGGAGTAACTTTTGTTGCGGCGTCCATGTGCCCTGCACTGTGAGGTGTAATAGATGAGCTCCCCAGCCGGAGAGCGATGCGTCTGTTACTATTATTTGTGGAACCGGGTCCAGCAACGGTCGACCTTTTGAAATGTTTGTGGTGTTCCACCACAGCAGAGAGCGATGGATGCGACCGTCTACCAACACCAGATCTGTCAGTTGCCCCTGCGCCTGGTTCCATTGGCGTGCAAAGCACTCTTGGAGTGGACGCATCTGGAGTCTTGCGTGGGGTACTATGAAAATGCAAGAGGCCATCATCATCCCTATCAGTTGCATAAACACTCTTGCTGGAAGGGATTGTTGAAGTATGAATCTTTGTCGCAAAGCCTGAATGCTTGCAATCCTGGCCGGATTGGGGTAGGCTATGGCTTTTGAGGTGTCTATGGTGGCACCGAGGTATTGTTTTATGTGGGATGGTGTTAGTTGGGACTTTTGGTGGTTCACCGTGAAGCCTAGTTGGTGAAGTAGTTGGATTGTAGTGGCGGTGTGGTGTACACATTGGTTGTAGGACGTGGCTTTTATCAGCCAGTCGTCCAAGTATGGGAAGACGTGAATGTGCTGTCTTCTGAGGTGTGCCGCCACTACCGCCAGGCATTTGGTGAATACCCGTGGTGCTGTTGTGACTCCGAATGGGAGCACCTTGAACTGGTAGTGTTGCCCGTCCACTACAAATCTGAGGTACTTTCTGTGAGCATGGTGTACTGGAATGTGGAAGTATGCGTCTTTCAAGTCCAGTGTGGTGAGGATGTTGTTCTGGGAGAGAAGCGGAAGCACCTGCTGAAGCGTTACCATGTGAAAATGGTCTGAATGTATGTATGTGTTTAGGGGCCGGAGATCTAGAATAGGTCGTAGAGTCTCGTCCTTTTTTGGTATTAGAAAATATAGGGAGTAGACCCCTAAATTTTGCTGATTGACGTGAACTTGTTCTATTGCATGTTTTTGTAGGAGGGCGATTACCTCCTGTTTTAGTAATGTGGAATGTTCTTGTGACATTGGGCGTTGCCTGGGTGGAATGTTTGGGGGGGTAGATGTTAATTTCAGGGAGTATCTTGACCGAATAATTTGGGTCACCCATTTGTCTGAGGTGATGGTCTCCCAGACATGAAGGAAATTTTGTAGTCTGCCCCCGACCGGAGTGAGATGGTCTGGAGGGAGCGGGGGGAAGTCATTGGGGAGGCGGTGTGGCTGAGCGGGCGGTATTTGTTTTGCCTCTGCCTTTATTATTATTTCCCCTATAGCCGCCTCTTTGATAACCCCTTGTGAAGGTGGACTGAGTGGGGGATTTGTAGGAAGTGGATGCGCTATCCGAGGAGTAGCCTCTAGATGTACTCCGAAAGGAAGAGCGGCGAAAGGAGCGCCTAGGATGGTGTGACTGCAGGGCTCCCATGGACTTCGCCGTATCCGTGTCCTTCTTCATTTTTTTGAGGGCCTCATCTACCTTTGGGCCGAATAGGTGTTCTTGGTCAAAGGGATGATTCAGGATGGAGGCTTGCACCTCTGGTTTGAAACCTGATATTCTTAGCCAAGCATGGCGACGAAGAAGGACGCTAGTATTAATGGCCCTGGAGGCTGTGTCTGCTGCATCTAAGGCACAGCGTATAGAGGTGTTAGTTATTGCCTTACCCTCTTGAATTAATTCATTGGCCCTATTTTTGAATCTTTCAGGGAGGTGGTGCATTATGGTTTCTAATTCATCATAATGTGCCCTATCGTATCTGGCCAATAGCGCTTGGGTGTTGGCGATACGCCATATATTGGCTGCCTGTGACGCAGTGCGCTTTTCTGACGCGTCCAGTTGCTTTGACTCTTTGTCAGGTGGTGGTGCTTCGCCGGACGCCTGGGAATTTGACCTTTTTCGTGCAGTGGAGACCACTAGGGAATCTAGTGGCGCTGGCACTTTGATATAGGCAGGATCTGTGGGGGCAGCTTTGTACTTTTTCTCTATACGTGGGTTAATGACCCTGGCCCTGACTGGGTCCTTAAAAACCTCTGGCGCATGTTTGACCACCCCCTTGAGCATAGGTAGTATGGAGGTAGACCTATGTGCAGTATCAAAAGTGTCGAGGAGGAAATCCTCCTCCACTGGGTCAGTGTGTAACTCTACCCCGTGATAATGTGCCGCCCTTTGAAGTAGGTGGTGGAAACCTAATGAGTATTCCGGTGGAGATGGTCTGGAAGGGTAAAGGTCATGTTGTGGGACGTCTGGAATATCTGGGTTATTGTAGTTGTCCCATGGGTCTGGGGATCCTGTAGGGGTGGGGTCTTGGGGCACATCCCCTGGATCGGGATATGGGTCCTCCTGATCCGCATCGTCTGGAGACGGGGTCGGAGAGCGATGAGGTGGGGATGGAGGGGGCGGAGGTGGAGAGGGTGGAGAGGGTGGAGGAGGTGGAGGAGGTGGGGAAGGTATTCTGAAAGGGGAGGTAGCAGAGTCCTTCCTCTTTGGAGGTGGAGGCGGAGCTGGTTTGTCCAAATGTCTCTTCTTGGAAGAGAGTGCCAAATGTCCAGTTTTTGGATCCTTGGTGAGAGTTTTTTGTAAGGGATCCGGTGTAAATAGTTCCTGTGACAATGTTTGGTCCGTCGGCATTGAAGTCTTCGGGGCTGACGACTTTTTAGGCTTGTCCATGCCAGTTTGCTTAGCACTGGGCTTTGGAACCTCCGATTTCTTGGTCGGCGCCGAGGTGGGCTTCGGCGTGGAAGTGTCGGTGCCGAGGGTCTTATGGGGTTTGGTCGGTACCGAAGATGGCGTCGGTACGGAAGCGCTGGGTTTCGACCCCGAGGACTTTGGTGCGGAGCTCGGTGTCGAGGTAGAGGCCGGTTTCTTTTTCGGTGCCGAAGTGTGTTTCTCGGCACCGCTGGCAGGCTGGCTCGAGCTGCCGGAAGGCTTATTTGGCTTCTTCACTGGGCCCGAAGGTGGGGTGTGTGAAGCAGTGTCTCTGGTCTTGCCTAGGCCCGGAGGCGAAGGCATGACCGAAGCCTTTTTGGGTGTCGGCGCGGGTGTGGGGGGGGTATATTACTCACGACCCTCTGCGCCGGAGTGATGTCCTCCACATCTGAGTCGTCCGCTTCGGAAGCATTGACGAGGTCCTCTTCGGTGCGCTGCTGTCCCGGATCTTCGATGTCGTCTCCGAAGATGTCGACTGGAACGGAGGTCGAGGAGTGTGCCACGTTTCGTCTGGCTCTTCGGTCCCGAATAGTCTTTTTCGATCTGAAAGACTTACAGGCCGGACAGTCTCGAGCCTCGTGTTCAGGGGAGAGGCAGAGGTTGCACACCTCATGAAGATCGGTGTGGGGGAATTTGGACCCACATCGAGGGCACTTCTTGAATGGAGTTCTTTCCATCAGCCGGGACTGGAGCCTGGATAGGCCCGAAGGCCGCCGTCGATGACTGAAATCGAAGATTTGTCGATGAGAAGGTGCGTTTATTGAGGAGATCGCGATCGAAACAATACCGCGATGTGAGGTGAGGATTCCGCTTCGATCGTCTAACTGGAAATGTTCGGAACCGGAGCGCGAAGATTACATCCGAGCCCGATGGCGGAAAAAAGCAATCTGAGGATGGAGCCGAAGCCCATGCGCAATACGATCCAAAGGAGGAGTCACCGACCTCGTGACTTCCAAAGACTTTCCAAGAGGAAAAACAAACTGCAAACATCCGGGCCCAACACCAGATGGCGATCTATGCAAAAGTGTGTAATCTGCAGCTCATATGCTTCGAACACAAGTATTTGGAGATCAGCCTGACTATACTATGATGAGGCTTTGTAATTTAGAAATATACAATCAGACATCACAAGTTACAAAGTGGGCGTCTAAACTGCAAATATGGGAATGGGGGGGTGGGGTGTCGTCATAGCAATGATAGCAGCCTGCTAGGAGCACTTCTGTGAGGTTTTTCCACACGTGCACACCCACCAGCTGTCAGCACCGTCGCACCTTATAGAATCCCCCCGCAGGGCTGCCTCTGGACCCTGTCGAGACTAAAAGGACCCCGTCGAGACTAGAGGGACCCCTCTACAGTGGCCCAAGACCCTGGAGGACCCGAGGAGAAGCGAGGGCAACTGCACGGTCTAAGACCTACTGTGCGGAGACACAAGCCACAAGGCCTAAGTGGTGAGCCTGGAGGAGACCAGGCCAGAAGTTGTGGCAGTTGGGGTTCCCGGCAGATTCTCTGCCCTTTAGTGCCGGACCTTTGAACATCAGTGGCAGGCAGTGCAACACAGTACTGCCAACCCTTGGACTCCCCCTGCAACCAGCCCTTGATTGTGCCCCAGCACTGCTGAGTGGCCGAGATGTGCACTGGATGGACGCTCAACGGCCCTCCCCTCCCTCCTAGAGCTGATACAACTGCAACAAGGTGCAGCCTCTGGTTGAGGGTGGCCGCCGTGAAGCTGGAGGCCCAAGAGAACAGAGGAATTCTCAGTGGCTACCAGATCTGCACTAGTGGTTAGGAGAGACCACCGGCCCCACCCTTTCAATGTTACAACGGTAATCCAGGGGAGGGATACATCAGTGAACCATCCACCAGTCGTCTGAAACCTCCCTTTTGCTGTTCCCACCTGCTCTATCTGTTCAGTTTCTAGCAAAGCCAGACACTAGAGTGGCTAAACAGGACCCCCACACCTCTGACACAAGGAAGAACTCCCACACTCAAGGGGTGCCGGGTGGACACTGCTCCAGCTGCCTTCCGGACTCCACTCACTTACACCCCCTCTACTGCAACTCTAGGGGATCTCCACTACCCCAGCAACAAGCAGCGATCCCAGCATAGTGGACTGAAGGGTACCTGGAGTAGGGGAGACACACTACACTGGGGAGTCTAGAGAAAGCGACTCTAACCCCACAAAGAGAAACTAGACTAACAAACTCTTGTAGTTAGTGGCTGGCGTATCACTAAGATCAGGGACACGCCAGGGGCGAGGCACACTCCAGATTCTGAACATACAGGGCAACCACGGCCCCCTCCCCAACCTGGTGACCGGACTTTAGCCCCAGCGCCTGCTGAGTGGAGTACCTATCCAGGCTACACCAAGGCAGTCCATAGAACTAAGAAGGAGTCCATGCTAAAGGCATTGCTGACTGAAGGCACCTCCAAAAAGCTTGACTCCAGCAGGGATACACCTACTATGGAACCCTCTGACTCAGTCACACGAGGCACAATCCTTGACCTCAAGGATATGCTGGCAGCTGTCACTCAACCATTCACGGAAGCCCTCTTTGAAAAGCTTAGAAAAGACTTTGCCACATTATGAGATGATGTCGCTTCTAACATTAAAGACATTAAAAAGGATGTGGTGGAACTTGGCCAACGAGTGGCAAACCTGGAAACCAGTGGAGACACCAGGGAAGAAGAACTGGTAACTCACAGATGCGAGCTGATGGAACTGGGAGAATGCAACATGGTTCTACAGATCGACCTTGAAGATCTAGAGAACAGGTCTCACCTTTCGAACATAGGGATTAAAGGAGCCCCTCTCACGTAGACTCTGGAGAGCTGGAAAACTATACAATTTGTATATTGCATCAGGTGCTTCCGATCTGACAACATTAACGTTTTGAACGAAAAAAACAAAAAACACAGGAATTCATCAATTTAAGTTAGAAGCTAACTCTAACTTGCACCCCCGCCATTCACTGCTTATGACTTCACAGTTTACATCACTCATGACATGTTCTATGACATCATTTATGACATCACTCATGACATCTCAAATGACATTGAAGACAATGCTGTTTACATCACTGTTGACATCTTCCAATGAGTGTGCTAATTTGTTTTATATTGTACATAGTGGCAGATAACTACCATATTACTTTTCTACCTAATTTTGTGCAGCTTGTGTCCAGCTAATGGGAGTAAGTGTTTACAAAATGCATGTACTGTTAATGCTTCATAGTTTCGTAGAGGTAATGAACACGTTCTAAATCTTTGTACTGAAGAGTAACTGTGTGCAGATGACAGCTGACTTGTGTCCAGTTTGTTCAACACAAATTTTGGGGTTCTGCAAAAAACTTTTCCATTAGAGCAAGGCATTTGGTAAATATCCAAGGTGATTATTTGATGCCACAGAGAAGAGCCTTGAATTGGTAGTGTTGCCGCACCACTAAAAAACAGAGGCATTTCCTGTGTTTCCAGTGTTTAGGGATGTGAAAATGTGCATATTGAAAATCCAGGGAGGCCAGGTAATCTCCTTTCTGGATCATGAGGACGTCTTGGAGGGTAACAATAAAAAAATACTTATTTTCAGGAACATATTTAGTTCTCTCAAATCTGTAATCAGCCTCCATTGTCCAGTTTTCTTCTTAATTGAAAAGAATATGGAGTAAAATAACTGCTTTCACTTGGATCTCACGACCGTCTCTACCGCTTCCTTGAGGAAGAGGAGAATTTCTAGTTATAGCTCCCTCAAGTGAAGATGATGTTCTTTCCTGAGCAGGCAGACAAGTGGTTTCAGTAGAAACTGCCAATGCAGGTCCTAAGTGTACAATTTGCTGTTCAATATTATTGACTCTCATGATGGGGCAAAAAGCGAAATTCTCCCTCTAACCTGCTAAGATTGAGACAGTAGGGGTTGGGTAGCTGCAGGAAAGCAAGTTCTCATTTGGGTGTTGCTGTTGTTCATTTGAGAGATGTCCACACAATCTGCCAAACAAGTGCTTGCTGATCCAGTTGGTTCTGTATCCTGTTATATTTGGGTTGTCAATGGGTAATATGGTTGCCCTTAACCCTAATACTGATTGAGAGCGTCCTTGTAGACCTGGGATCTACTTAAGCCACACTCCAGAGCCAATCTACCGAAACGGAAAGACAGTGCAGCTCCTACCTGGGCTCTTGTGAGCAGCCCGCATACTCTCCTGGACGCCAGCCTTTCCCGCCGCCTCCTCCTAACACTCGAGGCCGCAGTTGGGAGTAGGGTGACAACTACAGGACCCAGCATCCCTCCCCGCCACGCCCACATCCGCCGGACATCGCGCACGGAGGCGCTACTTAGAGCAAGGCTCCCCCGGTGGAGCGGGGGGTCACTCCAGAGCCAATCTACCGAAACGGAAAGACAGCGCAGCTCCTACCTGGGCTCTTGTGAGCAGCCCGCATACTCTCCTGGATGCCAGCCTTTCCCGCCGCCTCCTCCTAACACTCGAGGCCGCAGTTGGGAGTAGGGTGACAACTACAGGACCCAGCATCCCTCCCCGCCACGCCCACATCCGCCGGACATCGCGCACGGAGGCGCTACTTAGAGCAAGGCTCCCTCCGCGTCGCGGGACGCGCGCGGGCGACGCCGAGCTGAGCCCGGGCAGAGGGCGGGCCGTCTGTGGCCGTCCGGGGCAGGAGGAGGCAGGGCCGGGCCCCCCCTCTGAAATTCGGCACCAGGGCATCTGCCCCATACCAGGTACTGCTGTTGATTTATTGATATCGCTCCATGCGTATTGCTGTGGACTTGGTTTGTGTTTGCGCACATTGGTCGCAATCTGGATACTGTTTGCGGTTGCCGCAATACACCTTTTCGTCTGTTTGCGGCTGGGATCCCCTTTTGATATTTGAAAATTTCCAGACAAGAGTAGTGACACCAACTGCACTAAGTTTCTGGGAGAGTTAAACCGTGCCTTATTACCCGGAGTAGTGTGGGTTAAAGGCTGCGAGACTTTGCAGGCTTATACCCGGGTAACCTGGTCATTTGAGTCTGCTGAAAGTTAGACATTAGTCAAAGCTGATAATCAACCACGTTCAATTCTCTACTATGTCAGGCTCTAAGAAAGACAAGGTGGTCACGGGGGCAGGCTCCATGAACAATTTCCTTGTCAAAATGGTTAATAAAATTAATGATGATAGAAGGGCTTCTTTGGGCAAAGTAGCTTCTCCAGACTATGACCCCCTTCCAGTAAGAGCAGCTACATCGGAGGCTTCACAAGAGGGCGAAAATAGCGCTGACTGTATGTTAGGAGATCAAAACGCAAGCAATCCAGCCAGCGTAACAGTAGCTTCGATCCACCGGGACCCTGATACTATAACGATTGATCCTACAATGCTTGATAAGGTATGTTCTGACTCTGAGGAAGAGGTGGATGTAATGGAAGGAAGTAAAGGAAAGAGACCTGTCAGAACATGCAGAAAGCAGCAAAGTAAGAGGGGGGGTAAGATCATCCACAGGAGAAGAGGGGATAACCACTTGCCTGATAGTCACATCTCCCCTAAAACCAAAGCAAATGTAGAGAATACAAAGGAACCCAGTATTACACTGAGCCCTGAGCAGTTTGGTTTGCTAATTAAACGCATAGAGGCCGCTTTTGATCTAAAACTTAAAGCTTCCATTGACTGCCTTGCAGTCAAATTGGACACCGCGAATGCGGAGCTTAAAAGACTAGGAGGTCTACTGGATCAACAGTTGGCCAAACTATCTAAGGCGAACCCCTCACTCCCTTCAACTAGTTCAGTGAGTCCCGATGTTATAGGAGAAAGTGCCACAATAGCCCCCAACCCACCTCCTTTGATTCCTCAGGTTAACTGTACGGTAAACAACCTTACTGTTCCCCCAGCCATCCGTCCCCCATCAGTAGACCTGGATGTTGATCAGGCTGGGTGCCATCAGAGATCTGGTCTCTTATATAACACTAATGCCGTACAAGGTAGGCGCAATAATTCTATTAATCTGCCCCCGGATTGCGCCCCCTATGTCGTCGTGTTAGCTAATGTTCCGATGTATAGCCCAGGCACTTCCGAGCCACAAGAGGAAGCGCATGATTCCCTTAAAAATAAAGTGGTGGCTTGGTTAGGTGCTAAATGCGGTTTTCCTACTAAACGTGCTGGAGACATTATCACGACGAGGAGAGTGAACTGGATTGGCCCCTCGAGGAAAACATGTAGAGGGGATTGTGTGGTCGTGAACTTTAAATACCCACAACATGTGGCCACAGTCCTCCTACGGGCAGCATCTCTGTTGGAGGACAGTAATGGTATTCGAGTGCGCCCGCTTGGGTATTTCTACAACCATGTCAATTTACCCTCTTTGCCCAGACAAAGACTAAATCCATTTACCCCGGTGGGGCCCAGATTGGCTCATCAAAGTTCGTTGCAGGGCCGAGATAACCT
This sequence comes from Triturus cristatus, assembly GCF_964204655.1. Classification (NCBI taxonomy): domain Eukaryota; kingdom Metazoa; phylum Chordata; class Amphibia; order Caudata; family Salamandridae; genus Triturus; species Triturus cristatus. Next base: position 743,603,649 of record NC_140589.1, on the reverse strand, counting down.
CTTTACCTTTGGTCCCCCCATTACAACTTATAACAGATTCAATGCGCTCTCAGGCCTCGACCTCTGTGATTGACGGGGTGAGGGAGAGGGTACAGTGGACGATGTCGTAGTGGACCCAACACCAATGGTCCTTGTACCTTCTTCTGAGGCGGTCAACAACAGTTTAACAGAGATCATTACGGATAAAGGGGACACGGTTAGACTGTTATCTTGGAATATTGCTGGGTTGCGGTCTAAGAAGGGAGACCCTAATTGGGAAAAATTTGTAATGCGCCACGATATCATCGCTATGCAAGAGACTTGGGATTTGGAGTGTGATTACTGGTTAGACGGTTTCACATCTTATTTTGTACCTGCTTTGCCTTCCCCCGCAGGCCGGAACAAAGGAGGTCTTATGACGTTGGTTTCGGTGAACATAAAGGGTAAAATTATCCCGATAGATTGTGCCTCCCATAGTTTCATCATTTTGGAGTTAACATTAGAGGATGGTTGCAAATTGCTTTTGGTTAACTGTTATAATGCTCCAAACAGCCATCCAGATTCTATGCATTTTACATGGCTATCAGACTTTTTAAATCTCTACAGAGACAAGCAATCCACTTTGTGTCGATTCATTTTAATGGGTGATTTCAATGTTCATTTGTGCTCACATTGTGTCCTAGTGGAAGAAGACGGGCCAGATAGCGTGTCCCCCCCTCACCTAGAACATACACAGATGGGTCAGGTGCTTGAAAATGTATTGCGGGAAAATGAGCTATATGAACCAGAATTTTATGATAAAAGTACACGGGTTGCCACTTATACGGGAAGGGCTAGCGATTCGATAATTGATTTTATTTTTGTTTCAAGAGGTTTTCTTAATTATGTGATTTCATATAATGCAATTGCTATGCCTATGAGTGACCATAACCCTGTGGGGTTGGAGCTAGCGAATAGCTCCTTCTTGTTAAAATCAGTTGTCTTCCATAGGACTATATTGCCTGTAAAGGACAAGGATCAGGGGAGAAGAATTAAATGGGAGATGGTCGTACCGGACAACTTTTTCCTAACTCTATCCTCCTCAGTCTCTGAAGAGCTAAATGTGTGTGCCAATCCGTCAGCTGGGAGCAAGGAGGTTATATCTTCCTTCGAAGATATTTGCCGGTTTGTGTCTATTAGTCTCACAGCCAAAGGGCAGGGGGGCAAACATAAACCGGCTAAAGGCTGGTTTGACAAAAATTGTAGCAAAGCTCATAACCGCCTTAAAAAAGCCCTCAATACTCGCCCAAGGGACAAGGCGTTAGTGGCGCGATTAAGAAAGAATTTTAACACGGCCACTACTTTGCGTAAAAATGATTTAAAAAGCAAAGCCTGGGAGGATTTAAGGGATAAAGCCATTCTAAAAAACAGTGCTGAGTTTTGGACAATAATTAATTCCCCATTACTTTCAGGTGTCCAAAACTCAGTGCTGGAATTAAACATTTCGGAGGAGGACTGGCTTCGACATTTTGGAAAAATTTATGACAGTAATAGGGAGCCGGAACCTTTCACAATCCCTACTAATGAGATCCCCCTGGAGCCCGTGAGATTCGATACTAATGAGGTACTTAGAGCTATAGAGGAGACAGCAGGACGCAAGGCCCCGGGCCCCGATGGAGTGCCAGCGGATATGTTCAGGACAAATCCGCTGCTTTGGGCCAATATTTTAACAAGAGTATTTAATGCCGCTGCTGTAGTGGGATTCCCTCAGACCTGGTCTTTAGCTACAATTGTCCCAATATTCAAAAAAGGGCAGAGAGGAGATCCAAAATGCTATAGACCAATATCGCTGCTGGACTCCTCGGTAAAAATCCTAGGAAAGGCTGTCCTGGCGAGAATTTCCGCGTGGGCAAAGGGAAACAACATCCTGTCCGAGGCACAATTTGGCTTTAGGTCAGGGAGGAGTACTGAGGACCAATGCCTCAACCTCCACCTCATACTCTCTAAATACACCAGAGCAAAAGGGGGTAGTTTATTCCTTGGCTTCATGGACTTGTCCACAGCCTTTGATCTTGTCAATAGATCTAAACTGTGGGCAATGCTCCTGAAGATGGGCCTCGATAGTTCCTTGGTACACTTTCTGGCGGAGCTCCACAAAGATCTGAGGGCCCGCATTAGAATGACCACCGACGGAAAGTGTACCGAGAGTTTTAGATCAACTAGAGGGGTCCGTCAGGGATGCATCCTGGCGCCAATGTTGTTCACGCTTTACGTGAACTCTTTGGAGGGCGACCTAACGGCTGCCACAAAGGATATCCCGAGCATGGGGGGTGCACCAATTCCGGTGCTCCTCTATGCCGATGATGCGGTGCTAATAGCCAGGACCCCAGTTGCCCTACAAAAGTTACTCGACTCCTTTGGCAATTTTATGTCTAGTCTCGACCTGGTGATCAACAAAAATAAATCACACACCATGTCAGTAGGATGTGGTAAGCGTAAAGAAAAAACCTTCTTTTGCGATGGAGAGGTGATCACAAGTGTGAAAGTCTTTACATATTTGGGAGTGATTTTTGACCAAAGGGGAACTTGGACTCCGCAGTTAACATCTAAAATGAATGCGGTGAGAAGTTCATATGCTGCAATCCTGGGGTTTTCTAAGAGATTGGGGGGGGAAACCTATGGAGGCTATTCTGGCCGTCTACAAAGCCAAGACAGTCGCAATCGCTAGATATGGAGCAGCTGTCTGGGGTTATGTTAATTCTAAAAGCATCCAGATAGAGGAAAATAAATTTCTTCGTTCTTTGTTGGGACTACCCCAGTCAACTGCCACCCACTCAGTACATCTTGAGTTGGGTATGGGCTACATTTTAGATACAATCAATCTAGCTCCACTTTTGATGTGGATTAAGCTCTGGCTTAACCCGAACCTTAGCCTTAACCATCGGATCATCAAAGATTGTCTTGCACTAGATCACAGGAGGGATATTCAGTGGCTGTCTTATATTGAATCTACGGCAGCACTTCTGGGACGCCCTGAAATTTTTAGCAGCCCAGAATCCCTGTGTAAAGCTGATTTGCTGTGGGTGAAGACCAATTTCTTTAGAATACGTATGGCCGAGCGTGAAGCGGATGATTTATGTAAACCCTCTGTGAGGGCTCATGTAATGATAACCCCATCTTGTGAGCTGGCTCCTTATTTAACAGTGGTAACCAATTCTTTTCATAGATGGCTTTTATCCAAATTTCGGTTTAATCAAATTTATATGGTACTGCGGGACGAGAAAGACTGGTGCAAGCTCGAGGAATCGTCGCCATGCAAATGCGATGGTTTCTCTATCCAGGAAAATGCCCATTTTCTGTTCTTTTGTTCCTTTTATCATGAACCTCGTACCAGATATTTAAAATCAATTCTGAAGGAGCTGGGTTTTATCCAGTACAAGCCTGCGTTGTTATATTTACAGATGTCGCTTTCTCCTATAACCATGTACTGCACTGCTAGCTTTTTGGCCGCATCTGTCAGATGTAAGAGAACAAGGTTAAGATTGGAAGCACAGATGAGGATAGATACTTGAATCCACGTTTAATGCAATGCTGAGTGCAACCTGTAATTAATTTTGTGTAAATAATGCCTTTTTAACTTGCTTTTTAAATTTACTAATTGTTTAATACTGTTTTATATGAATTGTAAGATATTTGTTGTAGAATACTTTTATGATTTTAATTAATCGAATAAAGTGGACTTTGACTGACTACTTAAGCCACAAAAAGTGACTGAGCCGGTAAATCGATACTGTAGCACACCTAGGGATTTTGCAGTATTCAACATCATGTTCTGTATGCCATTATCCACCTGACTTTTAAACAGTGCCAAACTGTCGAAGTGCACTTCAAGGATTTTTTGCATGGAACTCTGGACAGACAGCTGTAGACCACAGCCATCATTGCTGTCTTTATACAGCTGCTCCTGCCAGCTGACAGCCGCCTACATTGGTAGTGTCCATTCCAGCATCAATGATTGCTGCAGAGGTTGTTGCCCTTGCAACTTCCCCCTTGTCCTCTGCAATGAGGTCCAATAGTGGTGGGATGTCATGCCACAATTTATAAAGGCTCAATATTGCTAAAGCATTGGCAGCTATGACTGCCTCCATTGAACACTTTGGCTCAAATTATCAATTCGCCGACAGTCTCTGTCCGGAGGAGCTGACGATGGTGTGATCAGGTTCTTCGATTTGCATTAGTCCACTGATTTTATAACAGAGTGACTTCAAGTGGCCCATAAGGCAGACGGGGCCAACTCCGTGGTCCTGTACTTTTTCTCCAAACGTGCAACCACCACTTGAACTGTAGTTGGGGTCCTCTGTATTTTTAGGCCTTCAGACCAGAACCAGTTTAGGATGGGTATGTGTTGTACTTGGCCGTTTCTGCAGGGTCATCCCCAAACTTTTTGACTTCACTCTCCTGTTTTCTGAACCCATATTTGTTGACTTTTAGTACTGTTTGCACGTTACCACTGTTAGCCAATGGTAAAATGCTTGTGCTCTCATGTCAACATGGTAATATTAATTATAACCCAATTGACATATTTTTACTTATAAGACCCTAGTAAAGTAGTACCACATGTAGCCAGGGCCTGTAAATTAATTGCCACTGGTGGGCCTGCAGCACTTATTGTGCCACCCAATTAAGTAGCCCTTTAAACATGTCTCAGGCCTGCCATTTCAACCTATGTATTCAATTGTAAACTGCCATTTCGACCTAGCAAGATAAACCTTCTGTCAGGCCCAAACCTCCCTATTTAATACACATAATTCACATCTAAAGTAGGCCCTACACAACACAGAGCTCAGGATGCAGTGTTGGACATGTCCTGGTGCGAAAAACTCTTAAATGTATTTTTCACTATTGTGAGGCCTACCTCTCTCATAGGATAACTTTGTGTTCCCTTATTACATTTAATAAGTGATAACTTTCAATTGGGAGAAGACAGGAATGTTGAGGTTGGTGTCTATGAAATTGTAATTTAAAACCCTCTTTAATCGTAAAGTTGGATTTTAAGTCACAGTTCTGAAAATGCCACTTTTAGAATGTTGGCATTTTCTTGTGCTAACCATTTGGTGCCTGCAGCCTGTATCCTGGGTCACATGACTATGTGTAGCTGTCAGTTGGTCTTTGTGTACTGCTCCCAGACAGTGAGACAAAGGTGTTATAGGTGTTGGCAGGATGGGCCATCTCTGGCTTAAAAGGGGACGGAACTGTCATCTGCCACACTAGCACATCACAAAGCCTCTGCCTCAACATACTCACAAAAGGTTTTGACACTAGTCTTTTGTGCCCCCAGACAAGCTGGGGCCAGGGCAGGGAGGCAGGAAATTCCAAGCCCCTCTGATGGTTAAAGTCTCTAGAAACTTCTCCTACCCTCACAGTGGGCCGGAGGCATAAATAATGGACTCTCAGACCCAACTCTTCAGTACACTCCTGGACCTGTGGATACTACAGAAGGCGGACACCCTACTGTCCAGCTTGCTGAGAATGAGGACTGGACCAGCACCCTTCATTCCAGGCTGAAGTGAATCCAAGGGTCAGCTGAAAGACCTCCTGTTCTGAGCTACAGGGAAATAACAAGATCCAGAGGCTCCCTGCATCTGCCAACTGACCTTCTTCCTGGAACTGCAACTGGACCTGCCTGAGCCCTGCAGGCCTCTGCTGGAATGAGTTTCTGACTCCCGAGAGGTCTCCTCAGATCCTGGATCCTTGGCATGGCATCAGCTGAGCTCCTCTCCAAACAAAAGGAGAAATCCTGAAGTTTATGGCTCTTCACGACCCCAAACGGCCCTGTTTGCGCTGAGATCTTGCTGCTCACGCTGACCCGAAAATCCGGTGAACCCAACTCCACGACTGCCATGATGACCTACAACGCGGCATCTGCACTTAGAGCTACAACTTCGGCAGCCCACTGTGACTGTCAATGCTAGCCTCCATAAATGACTGTCCACAACGCCCATCAGGATCTTCTCACTACAGTGACTGTCCAGGTTGTGTTTTCCGCTACAGCTACAAAAATCTGCAATGCTCTCCCTGCCCCTCGCAGCTTCCTCCATTGCAAACTGGACTCTTCGAGCTAAACTTTGAAAGTAATTTTCAGTGGGGCTAACCTGGTCCCTGGTATCCGGCTCATGCTTGGCCTGAACTTGTGACTTAAACCCTGTCTACAACGACCAATAGCCGCGAGTGGCGCTTTGTGCTTTACTTCCCTTAAATCTATAAAATAGCATATCGCCGGTTCTACTAATTACATTTTTGTCATTTTGGTCTTAAACGATTTATTAAACTTTACTCTATTTTTTTAAATTGGTGACAGATTTTTGTTGTGTAGTGCTTTCACTTTATTACTGTTTAAAGTGCTGCATAAATACTTTATACATTGCTTCTAAGTTAAGTCTGATTGCTTTTGTGCCAAGCTACTAGACGGTTAAACACAGATTAATTTGGGGTTTGGTTGTCTTTTACCCTAACCAGAATTGTGGTTGCTGGTTAATGTTTTCACCCCACCCCCATAACCAGTAACTCAGTTTCCTACAGTATAGATCATGTGGATTTGTTTGGCTGTTCCTTAAAATCGTAGAGCAAGTAGAACTTCTCTACATTAGCCATTGTAACATTGAACCTTTTGCCCACTCTCTTCATTAGAGCATAAATCCAGGCTATGTCGTCTAGTGGGGAATCTGGTAGGGTGGGGGATTTATAGTAGGACAGTAGGCAGCCTCTGAGGCGTTTTGGAGTCCAAACTCTGGCTAAGTAGGATTGCAGCCTCCTTGGTGTATGAAAATGTAGCTTCTGCAGAAAAATTCATTATCAACGCTGTTGTCATTATTCCTGGACTTGTCATCAGAAGGAGGGACATCCTCGGAGTGGCAGTCAACTATGTCGAGAATGGTTTTGCCATTGACAGTGATCTCCTCTTGGCCCTTGTCAAGGCTTTCCTCATGGATGACAATGGGAACGTCGTTGATTTTTTCTTTAATCCGGAGGATGAACTTAGACAGAACATCATAAGAAACTCTATTTTTGTGCTGTTTTGTAACACAGTTGGAGTTCGTCCTTCCTAGACTGTTTTACAGAAGAAGCTCCTGTTTTTTCCTGTTAGGAGGTGGCTGCAGGTACTTTAGAGTCTAAGCGCAACTCTAGAAACCCTACAGGTTTCCTTTTTTCGTGCTGCTTTTGTGGAAGTGCTTGGTGGAGCAGTATGCACTGAATCATCCATAGAGGAGGAGGCATATGCCTTAGTAGGAGGGTATTTTCAATTTCTTTCCAAAACATACAGTCTAAATCTCCTCTCTCTGTTCTTCAGGGTCTTATATGGAAATGTTTGACAAATGTTACAGAGCAAAGCCTTGTGCCCTGGATAAAGACAATAAATACATTGCTCATGTGGATCAGTAGAATAGATCTTTATGTGTTTATAGGTAGATCTGAATTTCAAAAGATATTTCTTCTCTTAGTCAGTTATGATACCAGTTAGGGGCAAAGGTAAAGTCTGCCTGGCCCAGAAACTGGAGATTATCCACAAAATGCACCTTAAAAATAACTTACAGTTCTCGGAAAGCTGAAGTTAGGGCTGGTTCAGTTCCACGTTAGACTGGAATGGACACAGGATGATTTCATTGAGAAATTGGAGCAGAGCTCTTCTTGGGAACACACAAGACATAATAGAAAACTAAGCTAAGGTGGGTACTCAGGGGAGCAGTAGAGCCAGCACTTCCACTTCATCTGCTGAAATTCAGATTGTTTCAAATGAGGTGGATGTGCTACTAAACAAACACTGTTGTTGAATCCAGTTGCTATCTTAATACTGTTTACTACTATTTAAGATTAGTGGGGATTCTCAGCCTGACAATGGTGATTCAAAGCATGGAAATATGTGAAAGATCCAATGCTGGAGAAATGATTTTGTGATTATATGCAGAATTAAAAGTCTTTACACATTACGCATGCAGCTTGAACTGAAAAATACCTTGTTCCACATAGGAAAGTGGAATAGGAGGGGCAGCAACAGGCCACATTTCTCACACAAAGAACTTGGGCGGCTCATTCGCTAAGGCAGAGGAGTGTCGCCCTAGTGCTCTGTGAGCAGTGTAAAAAAGAAAACTAAAAGGATAATACCTAGCATTATCGTTTTAGTTTTCCTTCCTGCTCAGGTGCGGGAGGGGGATGATGGGCCGGGCTGGCCAGTGCAGGGGTGGAATGTAAAGCACACTCCAAAGTGCGCATGACGGTTTGACCAGCCCAAGGGGGCCGGTCAAACAATCATGCGCACTTTGCATCTTGAAAAGAAGTTATGACTTTCAGCAAGAAGGCCGCCCGAGTCCTCAGCATCAGTATGTTTGGAATAAAAATGGTGGACAGTGGTTGCACCACAACACGCAGAAGAGTCTGCTATCAGGAAGATAGTTTTTAAGATCAGAAGGTGCAGCTGTGCATCATCTCTAAAGGAGTACATATGAGAAATGTCAAGAGCAAGGTAAGGTGTTACTGCGGCATCAGAAACTGTTTGGGAGGAAACGTAGGTCAAACCTTTAATAAACTGCATCACAATAGGTGATTTAAACAAGGATGATTGATCTAGAAAACATATAAAACTCAAAAGGGCTGACAAATAATCTTTAGTAAAGCCTATTGCAAAGCCTTGCTGGGAGAAAGACAAATCACACAATAACACATATAACACATCCAAAAATGTGGCTTCTAAATGATCTGTCTTGCGGACTCCACACCAGGCCACAAATGAGTACCAGTGCCTGGTATAAATGGCTTTCGTACTTAACAGCAAACATGATATCACAACCTCAGATGGTAGATGAAACACAGTCAACTGCTACCACTCAATCTCCATGCACTGGGGTATAAACTGTGCAGGTTCAGTGCAGAACCATAGTAAGCTAATGTGACTGAAGATCTTCCTGAAGTGTCAACCTGATCGGGGGACAGACACTCATGCCCAGGAGAACAAGTTACTTGCCTTTGATAATGCTCTTTCTGGTAAGTAAATTATTCTGCTGACAGAGACTTCTAATTGCAGCTTTCTCACCTTTTGAATAGATACCAAAGGAAGTCCTATTGGGAGGTGGTTCTGCGAATCGGCTCAAACCAAAAAGTCCAGTGGGAACAGGCGGCAAAATGCCCCTCTCTGCAAACCTTGCTGTCCAAAGAGTAGTGCTTGTAAAGTGTTGAGGGAAGCCCACATAGCTGTTATGCAAATGTCCACAACAGGAACTCCACATGCCAATGCATTGGTAGAAGCCTCAGCTTTGGAACAATGGGCCCTTAACCCTTCCAGGGGCTGCTAGTTGGCCAGTGTGTAGCAGATCTTTATGCAGAGCATGATCCTGTGAAAGATGGTCCTTTTCTACACAGCTTTTCCAGTCTTTGATACCGTGAACCCCACATAGAGCTGATCAACCACTCTGAGTTCTCTCATGCAATCAATGTAAACGTTCAACGCTCTTTTGTGGTCTAGACGATGGTGTCCTTTCTCCTCCTCCTTTGAGGGGTGAGGCAGAGCATAGCATGCCAGTAAGGGGATGGGTTGACCAATGTGGAACAGCATCACTACTTTGGTAAGGAAGGATGCCCTAGCCTGCAGAAACAATCTGTCTGGGAAGATGGTGCTATACAGCAGGTCGACATAGAAAGCTTGAAACTCACTCACCCACTGTGCTGATGTTTCGGCAACGAGGAACACTATTGAGATTGTGAAGGCATAGAGGACAGCTGTGTAAAGGCTCAAATGGAGTACACATCAAAAATGTCAACCACAGGCATGTACAGTTTTTGTATAGGGACACTTGGGTACCAAGACAAAGTCAACCACCTATGGAGAAAGGTTAAAGGTGCTCAGCCATCATCGCTCAATCTCCAAGCATGAAGGTGGCGATTGCGGAAGGTCCGGTGTAAGACCCAGTCCTTTTGCAGCAACAGCAGATATTCCTGGAGGAAGAGCCTGATCAGAGGACATATTCTCACATACAGGAGCTTTGGATACCATACTCTCCATTCTCAATTCGGGGCCACTAGGATGCACTGGGCCCGGTTGTTCCTCATCCTCTTCAGAACTCGGGGCAGAAGACATTGGCGGGAAGACATATATGAGCCTCAAGTTCCAACTTAGGTGGAACATGTCTTAAAGAGAGATGCCTAGGAAACGCCAACGTGCCAAACTAGTGATATTGCACGTTCTCAGTGGTGAGAGAATATCAAGCTAAGGTTCTCCCCATGCATGGATGAAACCTTGCACCACCTCTGGGTGTAACTGCCACTTGTAATCCACTAGGCGTCAATGCTGAGTTTGCCCACTCTTCCATTCAAAAATACCGCTAGGTGGTTCACCACCAGGAAGATTACTTGATGGTACAGCCATTTTAGGAGGCACAGAGCCTCCTGGCACAGGGTCCACGACACTACTCCGTCCTCCAATACCACATGGTAGTGGTGTGGTCTGTGAGCACCTGCACCAGCCTTCCCTTGATGGAGGGCAGGAAAGCTTTACTCATCAAGTGGATGGCCCTCACCTCCAGACGGATGATGTAGAGCCGGCCCTCTGCCAGAGGCCCAAGGCCTCTCATCTCCACTTCTCCCAGGTGGCTGCCCCAACCCAACAGTGATGCATCCATCACCAGTGACAGCATTAGGCGGGGTAGGGAGAGAGGCTGCCACTGATCAAATCGCGATTGAGCAACTACATCTGCAGGTCTTTTGCAGTCTCCTCTAAGATCTGGACATGGTCGGAGAGTTCCCCTTGATGTTGAGCCCACTGTGACTTAAGATCCCACTGCAGAGCGTGCAATTGTTGAATGCCGTGCTTGACCAGAAGAATACACAAGGCCATCAGTCCTAGCAGCCTCACAGTCGACCTCATGGAAATCCAGGACATAGGCTGACAGAGCGCGATCATAGCCTGAATCTCCTGGACTTTCCTTTACAGAGAAAAGGCATGAAGCTGGAACATATCTAGAATGGCTCCAGTGAAAGGGAGCGTCTGAGAAGGAGTCAGGTGTGGTTTCAGCACATTGATAATGAACCCCAAAGATGTCAGGAGGTTCACTGTAGTGTGGAGGTGGGTGACGACTGACTGGGGCGTACTCGGCTTCGGCAGCCAGTCGTTGAGGTGGAGGAGGTCTGGGTCCCCCGACCTCCAAAGGTGTGTTACCACCATCACTATAGTGGACACCTGAGGGGCGCTGGTGAGGCCAAAGGGAAACGCAACAAAATGAAAATGTCCTTGTTCCACTATGAACTGCAGATAGCGCCTATGGGGCCGTAGGACAGGGATGTAAAAAAATAAGCATCATGAAGGTTCAATGCGACCATCCAGTCTCCAGGGTCAAGGCCAGACAGGACCTGGGACAGAGTGAGCATCTTGAATTTGCCTTTCCGAAGAAAGGTGTTGAGAGGGCACAGGTTTAAAGTGGGACGAAGGCCTCTGTATTTCTTTAGCACCAAGAAGTAGCGAGAGCAACAACCACAAACCAATTCTGATGCAGGCACCTTCCCAATAGCCCCTTTGGCCAAAAGGGCTTACACTTCCTGCTGTAAAACAGACAGATGCCTCCATCAGCCATTTTGAGGATTGAAGAAAGTGCAGTAGAGCAGCGAGGAAGGGTAGGGCATACCCATTCTCCATAATTAGGTTCCACCTTTCTGACGTTATTGCTTGCTGCCTGGTAAAAATCACAGAATACTGCCTCTATCTGGGTGGCTAGGCTCCACGAAGGGCACGCTAAAGGGTTTGGCAGTAATGGCTGCAGAGGGAAGGGGTGGGTGGGTGGATTGTTAGACTGACTGGTGCGCTGTCCCTGACCTTGGGATCAGTGGGTGCCACAGACTCTGGCACAAAAGGGCTGTGAACTCTGCTAAGTGGTTGTCTGTATGGGATTCCCCTGTCAGAGTCACGGAATGGTTGAAAAGGTTGGTGTGGTTGGCGGAGCAGACAAGCTCCAGGGCAAAGCCTTGTCCCCGAAAAAGCGATTCCAAAGGGCATGTCCATAAGGAATGTCTGTACATCGCTGGAAAAACCTGTAGATCTCAAACAGCGTGACGATGGATAGAGACGCTAGTGCCAATAGCTCGACCAATAGAGTCCATGGTATCCATGCCACAATTGATAGTACATTTTGCAGGATCGTGGCTATCTTGTATAGCTTGGGTCAGTATGGAGCGACGGACTTCCAGGTCCTCAGGGAGAACTTAAGCGTGGAAATAGAAGCCTTAAAAGCAACTGGCATTAACGAACAAGTTACTTTCCTTCGGTAACGATGTATCTGTAAGAAACATTAGTTAGTTAGATTCCTCACCTTAGAATATCCCCAGGCGTCAGACTGGATCCGGAAGATTTTTCGTCAGCAATACCCCTTGCGCGTCGCTAGGCGTCGTCTGCGGCTCCGCGTCCGTCATCGGCGTCGTGCGCCGGGATGACGTCGGAGTACTTAGACGCCGCCCTCGCGCGCTGACGTCAGTTCTTGTACATAGCCTTCCGCGCCAGGAACGCAGAGCCATGCAAAGACCGACACTGGTGCCAAAAATAAAATCTAGGGGCCTGAAAAGGATAACCTTAACCCTAGATGTCAGTTCGCAGAACGGGGAGGATGGGTGGGTCGGTGAGGAATCTAACTAACTAATGTTTCTTACAGATACATCGTTACCGAAGGAAAGTAACTTGTTAATCTGAAAGAAACACGTTAGTTAGATTCCTCACCTTAGAATAGATACCCAAGCAATACCATCCCCGGTGGTGGGTCTGCGAACCAAGATCACACCAGAAAGTCCTGGAGGACAGAACGGCCAAAGAAGCCATCCCTCCGGACTTGGCTGTCAAGGCAATAATGCCTGGCAAACGTGTGTAGCGAAGCCCACGTCGCCGCCTGACAGATGTCCTGCAAAGGGACTCCCCGTCCCAAGGCAGTAGTAGCCGCTGTGGCCCGAGTAGAATGGGCGCGCAGCCCAACAGGAGGGTCCTTTTTTGCCAAAGAGTAACAAATTTTGATGCACAGAACGACCCACCGAGAGATGGTCCGTTTGTGCACAGCTTTCCCCTTCTTAGCACCCACGTATCCAACGAAAAGTTGGTCGTCCACCCGGAACTGCTTTGTGCGGTCCAAATAAAAGGAGAGCGCACGTTTTGGGTCCAGACGGTGGAGCCTCTCTTCCTCTTTGGAAGGATGCGGAGGCGGAAAGAAGGTGGGCAAGGTGACAGACTGCCCAAGATGAAATGAAGTCACCACTTTCGGAAGAAAGGAGGGACGAGGCCGAAGGACAACCTTGTCCGGATGAACAGACAGAAAAGGAGGCTTTGAAGATAAAGCCTGGAGCTCACTCACCCGTCTAGCCGAGGTGATGGCTACCAGAAAAGCAGTCTTAAGAGTCAGAAGACGAAGAGGACAATTGTGAAGAGGCTCGAAGGGAGCGCACATCAGGAATGTCAAGACCAGATTCAAGTCCCACTGAGGCATTACAAAAGGGACAGGAGGGAACGTGTGAGTAATGCCTTTTAGAAAGCGTGTAACCACAGGGGACTTGAAGAGAGAAGGCTGATCAGGAAGCCGCAAGAAGGCGGAGATGGCAGCAAGATAACCTTTCAGGGTGCCCAGGGCAGAGCCCTGCCGGGCCAGAGAAAGAAGAAAAAGGAGAACCTCAGAAAGAGGGGCGGAAAGGGGATCCACAGCCTTTGCTGTGCACCATGCCACAAATTTGTTCCACCGGCAGGCGTATACCGTCTTTGTGGAGGGACGCCTGGCTGCCAGAATGCTACCGGCAGTACCACAGGACGGGTAGGTTTCCGGTCCCGTGAAGGAAGAACAGAACTTCACAGCGCGGCACTACCGACGGAGCCCTTCCAAGACGAGGGGAGGGTTGAGAAGTAGGACTTTAGTATAAGAACGGGTCCTTCCAATCATTACCATAATCAGGTTTGTCTAGGGATACAGTGTGTCTTTTCCTGATCCCTGGTCTTTTCTTTAATTGGTCCTGATGAAGCGCTAAGGATCCCCTAGGGACCATTCTGTAGCGCGAAACATGTCGACCCCCTTTTTTTAAACTACACTTTATCACATTGACACTCGGGTTGAGAGAAGTGGGAATTTATTTGTTTTTATTTCCCCTCTCACAACGGCACATACGTGCATCTCCATCCCCGTTGACTTTTACTCTGAAGCAGGGGTCCGACGAATAAAACTGACAGGGCCTCCTGCTCCATTTTAATTCACATTCACTGACACCCTTTTTTTCCCACATACCCGCACTCACCACTGTGGCACACTCCTAAAAGATCTCCGCTAGAGAGCCCCTTGGGGCCCGTGAGGGACTGCAGCGCCACCCCCACGAGGAGCTACATTGCCCGATGATGATGCTATACACTCGAAAGGGTGTGTGAGGGCACTACGTACAAAACCTAGGAGTACCTTTCTCTTTCTTCACACACTCACCTATCCTAGGAGACTACCCCTCTTCTTTAGAACACCACATAATCAGTGGCTGTGTTCCCCTTCATTCATAGGAACTGATACCATCCATTGTAATCTTATGCCAGAATGATATCACAGACTTCAGGAGGCAAGTCAAATGGCATCAACTGCCGCCGCTCAATCTCCACGCATGGAGGTGGAGGCTGGACAGGTTCGGGTGGAGGACCGTCCCCTGCTGCTGCGACAGAAGATCCTCCCGAAGGGGCAGACGTATCGGGGGATCGGTCAACATACTGAGTAGCTCGGGATACCAGTATCTTCGTGCCCAATCCGGAGCCACCAAGATGACTTGGGCCCGGTCGTGCCTGATCTTCTTCAGCACTCTGGGCAGAAGTGGTATAGGCGGAAAGGCGTACAACAGACCGCAACTCCACTCGTGACGAAAAGCGTCGCCGAGCGAGTGCCGCCTTGGAAATTCCAACGCGCAGAACTGCTGACATTGCGCGTTCTCTTCGGTGGCGAATAGATCTAACCAAGGCTCTCCCCACTGCTGAAAGAGACCTTGCGCCACTTCGGAGTTCAGACGCCATTCGTGATCCATCATGCACCGGCGGCTGAGTTTGTCCGCTCTGGCGTTCAGAGAGCCCGCCAGATGTTGAACCACTAGGGTGACGCCCTGGTGTTCCAGCCACGTCCAGAGGCGCAGAGCCTCCTGACAAAGGGTCCACGACCCCACCCCGCTCTGTTTGTTGCAATACCACATGGCGGTGGTGTTGTCCGTGAACACCTGCACGACACTGCCCCTGACAGAGGGAAGGAAGGCTTTCAGTGCAAGTCGGATCGCCCTCAACTCCAACAGGTTGATGTGGAGACGAGACTCCGCCGGAGACCAGAGGCCTCTGATCTCCGCCTCTCCCATATGGCCACCCCATCCCAGGAGGGACGCATCCGTCACTACGACATGCTCCGGTTGGGGAAGGGAGAGGCTCCTGCCCATGACCCAATCGCGGTCCGTGAGCCACCACTGCAACTGCTGTGCAGTGCCCTCCGAGATCAAGACATGGTCGGACAGGTTGCCGTGATGCTGGGCCCACTGAAACTTCAGGTCCCACTGCAGAGCCCGCATGCGCCGCCTGGCGTGATGCACTAGTAGGATGCAGGAGGCCATCAGCCCCAGAAGCCGCAACACTAGCCTGACCGAAACCCAGGATAGAGGCCGAAAGATGGGAATCAGGGCCTGTATATCCCGGACCCGCTGTTCCGGTGGATAGACCCGGAACTGCGCCGAATCGAGAACCGCTCCGATGAAGAGGAGCTTCTGAGAGGGACTCAGGTGTGACTTCGGCACGTTGATGGAAAACCCCAGCAAATGCAGGAGATCCGCCATAGTCTGGAGGTGGGAGATGACTGTCTGGGGCGAGCCCGCCTTCAACAACCAGTCGTCGAGATAGGGGAAGACTGGAACCCCTGATCTGCGCAGATGAGCTGCGACCACCGCCATCACTTTCGTGAACACCCGAGGGGCACTGGTGAGGCCGAAGGGGAGCACGGTAAACTGAAAGTGCTCTTGGCCCACCGTGAACCGCAGGTAACGCCGGTGGGCCGGCAGGACGGGGATGTGGAAATAAGCGTCCTGCAAGTCCAACGCTACCATCCAGTCTCCGGGGTCTAGGGCAGCTAGAACCTAAGCCAAAGTCAACATCTTGAACCGTTCCTTCCGGAGGAAGGCATTGACGTTCCAAAGGTCCAAGATAGGGCGTAGGCCCCCTTTGCCCTTCTTGGGAACCAGAAAGTAGTGGGAATAACAACCACGACCTACTTCTGGGCTCGGAACGCGTTCGACGGCCCCCTTGGCCAAGAGGGCGGAAACCTCCTCGTGGAGAAGATGCAAGTGATCCCCCGAGATACGGTGGTGCTGCGGTGGCATGGCTGGAGGGGTCGTCTCGAAGGGGAGGGAGTAGCCCCTTCGGACGATTTGCAGCACCCACCTGTCCGATGTGATGGACCGCCAGTGGAGCAGGTGATGGCGAACTCTGCCGCCCACTGGCGTGGAATGGGCCTGAAAGCTCGGACTAGGAAGGCTTTGAGGCGGATGCTGCCGGGGTGGATGTGGGCTGACCTTGTCGACCTCCAGATCCGCCTCGGCGGAAACCACGTCTGCGACCGCGCGCAGGTTGGTTCTGCGGCTGGTGGCTAGGCGCACGTGAGGAGGCACCCCTTCCTTGGCCACGAAAGGGGCGAAAAGCGGAAGATTGCGACCGCGGGGCCGAGAGGCCCAAGGACTTGGCCGTAGCCCGGGAGTCCTTAAAGCGGTTCAGCGCACTGTCCGCCTTCTCGCCAAACAGGCGAGTGCCATCAAACGGCATGTCCATGAGAGTGCTCTGGACATCGCCGGAAAACGACGTGGACCGCAGCCAGGCGTGACGTCGAAGCGCCACAGTGGTGGAAATGGCCCTACCCAGCGAGTCCGTGGTGTCAAGCCCACAACGTATGGCATGTCGTGCGGCATCTCTCCCATCGGCCAGAGCCTGGGTAAGTCGTGTCCGGACCTCCTCCGGACACAGGGGCAGCGCGTCCTCCACCGCATCCCACAGAGAGTGGGAATAACGGTCCAAGAGACAAGCGGTGTTCAAAGACCGCAGGCCCAAACTAAGGGATGAGAACAGTTTCTTGCCAAACTGCTCCAGTCTCTTGGAATCCCGGTCCGGCGGGGCGGTCGGGAAAGAGGATTGGGAGGTGGAGGCCTGGATAACCAGGCTCTCAGGGGTAGGGTGTTGGGACAGAAAACTGGGGTCGCCCGGAGCAGGGCGGTGGCGCCTGGCAACGTTCCTGTCCACAGGAGGAACTGTGGAGGGCTTGGACCAGGTGCCCTGCAGAACGTCAGTGAGGGCTTCATTGAACGGCAGCAGAGGCTCAGTGGAGCTTGCTGCAGATTGAAGCACCTCAGTGAGGACGTTCGTCCTCACAGCCACGGCAGGTAGCTCGAGCCCAAGGGCTGCGGCCGCCTTGCGCAGCACCACGGAGAAAGCAGCACCCTCCTCCGAAGCCACAGTCGGAGGAGAGATGAATCCAGTGTCTGGCGAGGTATCCAGACCACTGGCCTCCCCCAGTTCATCTGCCCAGTCCTGGGACAGTTGGGCCTGATGGGCCATAGGATCCTCGGATCCCTCCCAGTAGTCCCCCTCATCCGACTCCTGGTGTAGAGGAGAAAGTAACGGAGCCGGGCGGTAGACAAAATGTGTCTCTAGCGGCGTCGATCTCGGCGTCCATCGACGCCGGACCGGCGCCGGGCCCGGACCGGGACTAAACTGGGGCACGGCGTCGAGCGGAGTCGACGTCGGCGTCGGGGGTGGAACCGGAGTCGACGCCGGTGGAGGAGTGACAAGGTTGACCGGCGTCGACGGGGACTCGAGAACGGGTCCCTCGGGTGCTTGCGGCGTCGAGGCCGGAGCCGTCAACGGCGCCGGGGCCGGAGCCGCCGGCTGGCAAGGCAACCCAGTCGGGTCCGCGGGGCCCGAAGGCGCACCAGCGGGCGCCGACGGCGGAGCCAGGTTCCTCATGGCCGAGAGGAAGGCACTGACTTCCGCCGGCGTCGCGTTAGTCCCAGGGACCGGAGGGTATGGGGACGGACGCGGCGCCTGCGGCTCCGCCGGAGCCGCGGGGGTGGAACCACCCTGACCCTCGACCGAGTCGCGCGACCGGCGAGGGGAGTCCGAAGAGCGATGACGTCTCTTGGACTTCTTGGAATGCTTCGAGTTACCCGAAGACTTTGATCCCGACGACCGATGGTGACGTCGGCTGCGGCTCCGCGACCGATCCTTGGACCTCCTCCTGGACCGGGATCGAGAGACGCGCGGAGCCGAGTGGCGAATCTCGAGAAGCTTACGGGACCGCTCCCGTCTAGCCTTCGAGGTCAGGGCCTTACAGTCCGAGCACGACTCCGCGTCGTGGTCGAGGCCCAAACAGTACAGGCACCGGCGGTGATGGTCCGTAACCGACATCAATCGGCTACAGTCCGTACAGGCTTTAAACCCAGGCATCCTACCGGCACCGGTGTCGATAGACAGGATCAAAAAGTTAGTCAAAAATTGACTAAAGGGGTAGCTCTCCCGGATCTGTGCTTACTGGCGCGGAAAAAAGAAGAACTGACGTCAGCGCCCGAGGGCGGCGTCTAAGTACTCCGACGACGTCATCCCGGCGCACGACGCCGACGACGGACGCGGAGCCGCAGACGACGCCTAGTGACGCGCAAGGGGTATTGCTGACGAAAAATCTTCCGGATCCAGTCTGATGCCTGGGGATATTCTAAGGTGAGGAATCTAACTAACGTGTTTCTTTCAGATTGACCAGACAGTTAGACCTGTGGAAGAAAATGCCCTCTTTCCACATGTCTCTATCCTCTTAGGCTCCCTATCCAGAGGAGTAGTCGGGAAAGCATTCTGGTCTGTCCTGCTAGTGAAAGCTTGCACCACCAAGCTCTCTGGACATGTGTGCTCAGTCAGATAGGCGGGGTTGCTGGTGGCAGGGCAATGGCACAGAGCAATCTGGTGATTCACTGTGGGACCAGAACAAGACTTGGCCAAGGCCCCTAAAAGAGTTTCGGTGAGAAGAGGACCTCAATAAAGGGCAGTGAGGGCTCAGTATTGGCCTGCCCTGTTTGAACAACTTCAGTTAGCACGTTAGTGTTGACGTTCAAGGTGGGCAGCTGAAGGTCAAAAACCTCAGCTGCCACCGCATGACCATTGTGAAGGAAGCAATTTCCTCACTGGACAGTCTGGAGGGGAGACTAGGCCAGAATCACAAGAGGTGTTGAGGCCACTGTAATCCTGGAGGTCCTCATACCAATTGTCTGCAGGGTAGGGTTGCCCAAACTGGTCTCCCGCATCATACTCATTGCCAGAGCCTGGCCCAAATAGGAAATACAGACTATTAAATCTATCTAGTGGAACACAGAAACAGAGAGGCTCAGGTGGAGCAGTCCAGGGATGTGACTCGATGGACACTGAGTGTGGCCTCGGTCAAGATCGGGACGGCGCAATCTCTCAGTCGGACAGCACAATGGGTATTGCCTTGTCCGCCAGTGTTGATGGAGTCATCATCGGCGTCGATGTTCCGTGTACCTGTGTGGAATGTAAAGACAGAGGTGGAGACAGCAAAGATGCAGACAGGGGCCTAGTAGCAGACTCAGGATGTCCAACTCGCACTGAGGGGAAAACCCGCCGAGGTTGAAAGGAACACAGGAACCCAGTGCTCCACTCAAGCCTGAATGAGTCTCATAGGGAGAGCTTCCGTCGGAACTCCAATGCTCAAAAGTTTGATGTTCTAGATGGTGGCAAACAAATCTAGCCAGGGGTTATCCCACTGTTGGGAGATGCCCTTTGCCCCCTTGGTATTCAGACACCATTTGTGACCCATCAGGCACTGCTGTCTGGGATTGCCACCCCCTCACCCACCTTCCCCACAGCATTTAAGGATCCCTCCAAGTGGTTCATAATAAGTGAGATGCCCTGATGCTCCAGCACAGAGCTTCTTGGCACAATACCATGGACCCCACTCAACCCTGTTAATTGCAGAACCACATGGCAGTGGTACTGTCCTTGAGGACCTGTACCAACCTACCCCTGATGACGGGCAGGAATGCCTTCACTACCAGACAAATGGCCTACAGCTTCAACAGAACAATATAAAGCCGGGTTTCTGCTGAAGATCAGAGTCCTGTGATCTCTACCTCCACCAGATAATCTCCCCAACCTAGCAATAACACATCTGTCATCAGCACTGGGTCGTGAAGTGAGAGGGGTATGCCTCCTATCCAATTGTGGTCAAGCAGGCACCACTGCAGATTGCTTGCAGTCACCTCCAAAACTTAGATGGCATCTCACTGGTTGCCCTGGATTTGGGGCCTACTGTGACTTCAGATTCCATGGCAGAGCCTGCATGAGACACCTAGTGTAGTCGAAAAGCAGGATGTAGGAGGCTAACAAGGTAAGACGCCTCAGACCTGCTCCCACCAAGATCCAGGCCCAAGGCTGACACATCGGAATCATAACTCAAATGTCCTGGAATTGTTGCACTGGAGGGAAGGCCCTAAACTGTACCATATCCAGGACAGTTCCAATGAAAGAAAACCTCTGCAAAGTAGTCGGTGGCACCTGCAGCTAGTTGCTCATGAACCCAAATTAGGCCAGGAGAGGTTTGTAGTCTTCTGAAGGTGGTCTACGACTGACTGTGGGGAGCCTGCCTTCAACATCTAGTCATGGAGGTAGGGGAAGGTTGGTATCCGCGACCTCTGAAGATGAGTGGTGACCATCACTTTCATTTTCGGGAACACCTGAGGGGCACCGGTGAGGCCGAAGGGGATGACGCCAAACTGACAATGCTCCTGGCCTACCTTGAACCACAAGTAATTTCTATGGGACTACAGGACGGTTACATGAAAATATGTTTCCTGCAGGCTCAAGGCTACCATGCAGTTGCTGGATCCTGGGCAGACAAATCCTGGGCAAGGGAGGGCATTCTTAATTTGTCCTTCTGTAGGAAGGAATTCGGAGGACTAAGATAAAGCAAGGAAGGACAAAGCATCTATCTTTCTTTGCTACAAGAAAAGAGCAAGAGTTGTAACCTCGCCTAGTCTGTAACGTGCTCGATGACTCATTTGGAGAGCAAAGACCTGTACTTCTTGCAACAGAATGGACAGGTGTTCCCCTGTGATTCGCTCCGATGAGGGGTGGAAGCTTTGGCGGCAAAGCAGAAATGAAAGGTAGGGTATACCAATACTGAACAATGTAGAGGACTCATCTGTCAGATGGGATGGATTGCCACACTGGGAAGAAAATAATGGATTTTTTCTCAGACCGGATGCGGAGAGTCACTGATGGAAAGCTAAATCTTCATAATGGCTGTTGCCATAGGTAAAGGGGTATGGTAAGACTGATGCCCATGATAGCATGCACTTTGTCTGACTGATCCTCGTTCCCAGCCTTTAAAGGACTGGGGGGATTGCACCAGAGTCTGAGGAGACTGACCTGCCTATACACCAGCCCAGTAGAATAGCCTCTGTGTTTCTAAAACTGGTGAGGAAACTGTTTGGCAGAGTGCAAGAGACCCAGGGAGCGTGTCATGGTCTTACTTTCCAGGTCGTGTTCTGAAGCAGAGCTGGCTTTTGGGCAGAATAGATGTGAGCCTACGAAAGGCATTTCTATGAGAGGCCTGTATGTCTCCAGAGAATCATGTGGAGTGCATCTTAGCATCCTTCCCAGACAATCTATAGAATCAGGGCCAGCACAAATCATCATGTATTTGACCTCATCTTGACTGTTCTGAATGTTGAGAGCCAGTGATGCCTTAAGGTCTTCAGGTACCTGTGGCAAGATCTCTGTGGCCTTGTCTCAGAGATCATGGGTTTATTGGCCCAACAAACAAAGTGTGTTGCCCGACCGCAATGCCAGGCTGGCGAAAGGGAACATTCTTTTTCAGAACACCTCAATCCCCTTATCCTCTCTAACTGGGGGAGACATGGAGAATGAGCTGGGGTTCAACTTAGTGGCTGAAGACTGAATCCCCAGGCTTTTCAGGAGTAGGGTGTTTTGTGAGGAAAGCCACATCACTAGGCACCAGTCTGAGACATCTGGCCACCTACCTATACAAAGGGAGTGGTGGCAGGAAGGCTTTTAACAGGTGCCCATTAAAATATCACTAAGTGCCTCTGAATTGGAGCAAGGGCTCAGATGTGGCTGCCTCATGATGCACAATTTAAATAAGAACATTTGTCTTTTCCTCCATGGAGAGTAGTTCTTGGCCCAAGACTTCAGCTGCATGCCTAACTACCACTGAAATTGACATTAGACAGCCAAATTGAGTTAACCCTGAATCAGGAAAGGTATCAATCCCACTGGCCTCATGTAAGTCTATGAAAAAATGATCGTTGTCATGATGGGGTGGGGGGTGTAAGCATCCCCATCACTTTCATTTCTGGGCACAGGCAAGTTATGATCAGAATCTGAGTCAAAAAGACAATGGAGCCTCTTAGGGCACATCCTCTCTAGAAGAGGGATAGGACTGAAACCAGCCTGTATGGAATCTGCCAGTTGAATTTCCACGATTTTGCAGTGTGACATCAAGATCAAGCCGAAGTCGATTCGGAGTCAGACATCAGAACCCACACCAGATCCTAATGTATGGACTGTTCCCACTGGAGTAGGGTTAAGTCTGATTTGCATATGGCTGGGTCAAAACTGAGGTGGCATGGGGTGAAAAATAACGATGGACTGGGATGCAGCCCTGAGTAATTATCACTGGCTGAGATTAATTCAAGAAAAAAAAGTGATGGATGGAATATCCAACACTTTTTTTTATACTTTAGTAAGTAGTGTTGACAGCATGCCTCTACTGCGTGCAAAGTATAGCCTGCTTTATTAAAAAGGGGTAAAGTACATGGAAAAAGTAGAAGGTGTCCCACCTTCAAAAAGCCAAGACCATTGTGTGGTCTCCCATAGAGGCTAGCCGCTGGTACTGCTACAAACGTTTCCTGCTTTCAACTGAATTTCAGAGCACCAGACCCAAGGAAAACAGCCCTGGCTGCCATTTGTGACAGTCCGGATTAGACTGCAAAGGAATGGTAATTATTCATTCTAAAACCAAGATTCTTCATAGCCTTGGAAGAAGGGAGGACCATGTTCATCTTATTTGTCACAAATGATACTTTCCAGAGCCTCTGGCTGTTATAATCATGGGCATCTCAATTTTAGCTTATCGTCCCTGGCAAAGAAACACACAAATATGAATTCGTGCAACACCCAACTTTGTAAGTTGTTTCATTGGGAGCAGCAAAAATCAATTTTTCCCACTTAATGTGTATTTCTTTTTGTCCTTCGGTTGCATTATCAAACACATTCAACAAACAGTATTTCTTTAGAATTCTATCTATATTATTAGACCATACATGTAATTCTTGAAAATCACATTGTATTTCAAATTGAGTTCTCATTGGAATGTTCAATGCAATTTAGACCACAAAAAGTCCTTCATCAAGGGTCAAATTAATTTTTCAATTGCTACAGCAAAAATAAAAAAAAACATTAAAGTTACAATTAATTACTATAGACAACACTGTCAAATCTAAGAAGTGATTCACATCATTTCATTTTTAAAACTAATGTGAGTCTTTTCACAGTGTTAAGTCCATCACTTACTCCAACAGCTAGCAACCACTACAGCCGTGCCAACGGACTTTGCAGGCTGCAAGACAAGGAAATATTTCCACTGTGGTGGGGGCCGGGGATTACTCTTAGGTGCCTCTTCCTGCCTGACCAGCAACGCTTGCCTCGGTAAGTCAAAGATCTTTTTTTCTTTGCTTGGCAACTTTGAATTAGTATTCCTAGAAACTTCTGTTTGCTGACAGCCAGAGCTACATAGGACTGGGAGGAGTATGGTAACTGGCGATCCGGCTGAAGCTCATCAGAAGGGAAAGACAATGTTGATGTGTCCGCTTTTGAGTCTACAATTGGGAACATCTAGCTTTAGGCTGTATCATGAGAAGATGCACCACATGACAGACATCTGAAACCCCAACATTTGCACCATGGGTAACAGTGCTGAGCCATATTTCCTTAGCAATAGGTCAGCAGAGCAGGTGACAGGATCATGTAGTAGTACATAGGGTGTGACTGTAGTTGATCAAGCCTCACAAACCAACCAACCAAACCAAAGAAGCTAGCTTGGCAGGGCAAATGATTCTTGGGGCATCTGCTTTCTTTTTATGCATTGTTTTGGAGCGGCTTTCCGGGAAGGCAGCAACAGTAAAGCACAACTGTCTTCGATGCTTCTTCCTGTGCCAAGGTTCTACGCTTGTTGACAGGGTGACACTCCCTATCACTACACTGACCTGAAAAGTGTGGAAGTGGGGCTCAACCACTGTAGTGAAAGAAGAGTCAGGTTGGGGCTGCAGTAAGTAGGGCTCAACCTCTGTAGTGGAAGAGGAGTTATGTTGGGGTTCCAATACAGACCATTCATAGGAAGAGGTGGTCTTGACTCCATGATGTAAGTCTCTGAAGCAAGTGAAGGCTTCAACCTACTGGTCCACATCCATGGAGAAAGGTGGACTTGACATGTCAGCACCATTTTCAGAAGGACTGATTGGCTCTTCCCTTTAGTGTAGTGGTGGTTTGTGGTCTCTGTCTCTAAATGAGGAGCAGCATACAACTTGACGATCTAATGGAGCCTCCAGAGCAGGGGGTTGGTCTACAACCAGAAAGATCATCTGCTTGTGGAAACTTCTTGATCTTCTCAGAGACAGTGACAAAAGTGTGCAGTTAGAAGTTGCCAGGCACTGCTGTATAGATCCTCTTTTGATTGAGTTCTTTTTTTGACCTTGCAGGTTGCCACTTACACCTTTTGCACTGAGTCAATGATGGTGGCTTCCATGACAAAGTGAGACGGTCACTGATGGAGATGCATCAATACCTCACTGGCAGGAAGTGAACTTAGTACATTGGGTCTAATTTACATTTTTGCAGATGGGTGCACCATCACAAACATGATGGATATCCCGTCCACATTATTACAAGTGCATTATTTCCTAATAAACTTGTAATAAGGCGGTTGAGATATCGGTCACGTTTGTGGCAGAATGCCGGGATATCTATCACGTTTGTGAAATAATGCCTGTCCGCCAAACTCTCAATCAGACCTTTTGTCTGGTGGCCAAGACTCTGTACTTTAACTAGGTGAAGGAATCAAACTTTTCTTGAGGATCGGTGCATCTTCACTCTGCTTGCAGGTTAGGTCAATCTTGAAGAGAAACATGTTCCAGTCCACACCATTTACTTATTCATTGATTTCCAGATAGAGGGCCATATGTACGAACACATTTTCCCATAGACACAGAATGGGTAAAATCCTTTGATACATCTGGCCTAGAGACTAACAGAGTTACTGGCACAATCAGCAATTACAAAATCTGCAGAAAAATCCGAATGCACGGTGCATTCCACCCACTGACTCAGTCTGCAAAACAAGCTAAAATATCTGAGTGAAACTATAGGGGGAATGCATATTAACCACAGAACTGGGCATAGGATTACCCATTCCCTGGTATACCCTCATCACCGAGGGGGAGCTCGAGATTTCAACGGTCATTCCCATTAGCTCTGAGCCCCAGAGTAATGAAAAGTCTCAGCATTGGAAACTCTGTGAAGTGGAGCTAACAGAGCAAAATGCGAGGCATTCAGCATGAGGAATTAAGGAGAAGTGTCTTTAGGAGCATCGGAGAAAGAGAGATCGTGAGTGAATCATTAACTGGTTCCGGCATCAGTAGGATTTCTTCAAAACAAATTGTGCCATAGATATGCTTGCATAGTTTATGAAGGAATATGTTATTGCTACTACTAGTATATCTAATCTGCTTCAGAAGAGAGTTCACTCTGTGGTTGGTGGAATAAAAAGAGTACTTCTAAACTGCATGGTCACAAAGAAGAAGCAGTACAGTGAAAGGCAACGAGCTCAGAAGAAAAAACAGAATCCCTCACTGTGCATTAGATATGAATGTTATTAACAGCAATGAACCCACATTTCAATGGATCAGCAATTACTAGTAAGTGCAATTTACCTGGTATCGCGTCTGCTTTTTTAGGGGTTGCGGAGAGATAGAATTCAGGCACAGGGCACGATGAAAACATTGGCCACGGATATGGATCGTTGCCCTAGACAAAGGAGCGATAAAGAGGAAACAGTGAGATAATTTAATTGCAGGCTTCCTACCGCAGTCTGCTGAAAAGTTCAGATATTAATAATTTCTGCTACCGCCATCTGCTGAGTCTGTCAAAGTCATATTGAATACTACAATTTAATGCACCAATTTGCTACAATTAAAAGGAAAAGAAAATGATAGAAAATCCAATCGCTGTTAGAGCCAGACCATTTGTAACAGTTAACTCTGAATCACCGGTATTGCCAATTTTGATGTTACCATTTTATCACTGAAAGCAAAATTACAGCTTTCAAGAGAAATACTGTATTTCCAATTTTGCGCATCAATCCTGCTGCCTCTTCTGGGCTGACAGTAATTTCTATCTCATCCTTGCAAGGGCAGCAGGGGAGCGCAGCACTTAAGGAAACCTGCTTAACAAACAATGCACAGTGTGAATACTGATGAGACACACACCTATATCAGATGGCAGATTGGATACACAGTGGACTTGCATAAGGCTGGGGATACACCGGAGAAAAGGCTTCTACCACTGTTAAAGAACAGGTAATGCACGCTGGGTTTCATAGGCTTTTTATGTGTGTCTTTTTTTCAATGCAGTATTATATAGCGCAAACTGGACCTGAAGGTATCATGGCGCTTTACATGACCACCAGTTACATTACAGAAAGACACATTCATTTAAAAAACGAAACACATTTTAGGCACGGGGATATTAAGGGCCAGATGTACGACCATAGCATTTTGCGACTCCCAAATAGTGACAAATTGCAAGTCGCAATTTGCGAGTCGCAAAATTCTATGTACAACAGTGTCTGAGACACTTTGCGATTCCCAATGGGGTCGCAAATTGCATGCCTCATGAATATTAATGAGGCAGTCGCAATTTGCAACACCATTGGGAATGGCTAGCACTCCCACGGATGGTGGCCTGCTGGGGTCAGCAGCCCACCACGTCTGCGACTGCTTTTAAATAAAGCAGGTTTTTTTTAATTAAATGTAGCCCGTTATGCATTTAAAAAACCAAAATGAAACTTCTAAGTTTTATGTTTTAAGGCCAGGCAGTGGTCCCTCGACCACTGCCTGCCCTTAAAATATAATCGCGCTCGCATTCCCAAACGGGAAGGGGTCCCCTGGGGACCCCTTCTCGTTTGTGAGTGACTTGCCACCCTTCTGAGAAGGGTGGTAAACTGCAAGTGCTTTGCGACTGCAATTGCGGTTGTAAAACATTCATACATTGGTTTTGGAGTCGCTATTAGGAAGGGATGCCCTTGGAACGCCCCTTCCTAATAGCAAGTCGGTAACCCTATTTTGCAAGTCGCTAATTGATTAGCGACTCGCAAAATAGGGTTGGTACATGGGCCACACGTTTTTTGCAGTAGCAAACGGGCCTAAAACCCCTAAGCGACCGCAAAAACTTGTCGTACATCTGGCCCTAAGGGATTTGCCCAGAATCACAGTATGCTTGAGCCTCCCACCAGACTCTAACCTGGTTCCCCAGCTTCAAAGTCGTCCGCTCTGGTCGTTATGCCACACCCTCTACCTAGTTCATAGGAAATACAGGAACACTTTAAAATAAAGCACCAGAGAGGAGCAAGTCCCTCCTTTAACCTAAAGCTGATCCCGGCCCTCTCCTACTACTCCCCAAATGCAAGGAGGTTTTCTGAGGGAATGAAGCGAAGCAGAACCACCTATTTTCTTTACTGCATTTATTTTAAAAAACACTTGGGAACGTCACACAAGAAAAATTATTTTCCTCTAACCTGGCGAAGAAGCCTTGAGGGCAAGATTCGCTCGGATGGTCCTCCAACAAGATTCATTCGAACAAGAACGTGGTTCCTCTCCACTGACAGCCCATCAATTATAAATTCCCTGTAATAATGATGAGATTTTTTATTAGACAAAACTACTTCACACTACATCAATTTACCCGATATGCAAGATTACCTCAAAATCAACCATACATTGAAGGGGTCTAAAAAAAAATAGACTGAGCTATTAGTTCTAGAGACCATCTAACGTTGGTCCATTGTTTCCAGGCACGGCTCAGCCCTCAGATAAGATAGTCAGAAAGATGAACGTTATAATTGGCTCTCAGCTGTCCTTTAAGAGGCGGATTAACACTATGGGGAAACAGACTGCCTTCCAGGTAACAACATTCAGCCCTCTCTCAAAATCCAGTGAAGCGCACTGGCGATGATCCTTGGTCAACTACTGTAGTTTACAATACACTGGTAAAAAACAGAAGATAATCAATAAACTGCAGCTCTTACGAAACCGCTGTCTCGATTATTAAACAAAGGCATCATTTTCGGCTGGTCATCTAAGCACTTTGCTGGGTGCCAGTGGGAAATGGGACAGAGTTGAAGATTTTGAGATTGATTAAACAGGCCCTGCGCAGAATAGGATTATCAAGTAGGCTGCAGTGAGGTCTGGTATTGTTTCACAAGTTGTACTAAAAGAAAGGTACTTGTTCTCAATTCACCCTCCCCCTACTGGTAAGCACTTTACCACAAATAATAGCATGCTTTGAGGATTACGTATGGCCAAAAAGGCTACTAGCATTCTCTAGCAAGATATCAGGCTAATCTGCCTTGACTCTCTGACAGGAGGCATGGAACAAGAAACATTGAGGGAGAATACTAATGCCTAAAATGTAAATTCTACAACAAAACTGAACACTTCCTCATAATTCTAACAAAATACATAAAGTTGAACTAAGTTTATAATTAACAACATTAGTAACAACAAGGAGTAGCAGGTGGTACATCTAGTAACAACATGAGTAACAACAAGGAGTGGCAGGTGGTACAACTGAACACAGATATAGCTCACCAACATATAACTGAATTTACATTCCAACATCTATACAAAACATCAATATTTCACTCTTACCTCACAACTCACCCAACACTCTACATTCTACTTCTTCACTCATCAATCGACACGCTGCCATACCACATATTTCCCTCAAACTATGTATATATAAGCTAAATATAAAGAGTTTTAAGCTAAAATATAATCCCTGAACCAGACCGTCATTTCAGAACTCCACTTTGCAACAATATTTCTTTAACCTGCACCTTGGACACCACCAATCTGAACATCCCCATCAACGAGACAAGGCACCATCCCCTCTTGAACCAAACCACTCCCCACACCATCCCAGTGTCCTCTGTCATTCCCAAATTTGTGTTGTTAATGTGCCAAAATACATTATCCTGCATCAAAACACCACTCCCACACTTCCTGGATGGTACCTCCTCTCTTTTTCCACATACCAAAATCATAGGCAAATCCCTCCACAACATCGGACCCAAATTCCTCAACGAAAGAGTCTCCTTCCACGTACCCAAAAGGAACCTCCACTCCGCCGACCTCACCCTGGCAGAGACCCCACGCACGCATCGGCAGAACCAGAGCAAGTGGAAGAGCCTTCTCCTACGTCACAGCAAAGACCTGGAACAAGCTCTCAGTCAACATCAGACACTCCCCCTTTCTGCACACTTTCAGGAAGAGCCTCAAGACCTGGCTCTTCGTCTGATCCGGAGTTGCATCCCACCCCACCGCCTTGAGACCCTCATGGGTGAGTAGCGCGCTTCATAAACCCCTGATTGATTGATAGGCAAATTCCTAACATGCCTGAAGGCTGATTTCATTATCGCTTAATCTCAGACGATCAAACCAACTTGCACAACCATTTGACACAACACCAGGTTTTCTGATGCTCACCCTCTGCCCCACACAAAATTGCAGACTTACTTCCATCCATTCAGTTCTCATCTCCTGTGTCATTTTCTTCTGATATCTATTTACACTCTCCCTAAATTCCATGTCCTCAGCAAACTCTTATTTCTTTTCCTGGCAGTAAATCAACCCAAAAGTCACTAACTCCCCCCCCTTAGTAATTCAAATGGTGACTTTACAGTCACTGCATTAGAAGTCACAAACAGTTCTTGTAAATACGGCAGTGGACAATTGTTGATCCAAATGGCATGACTTAGGCAACGCAGGTGTACACCTTTTCTAAGTTCTTTTGTACTACTTCAATGAAATTACCACAGAGAATAAAAAGATCCGAACACTTAATAGGTTCTATTATGTCTTCGGGACAAGAAACCTGCAATATTTCTTTGAGTTTTTCCCCTTTATATTAAAGGAACATTTCTCAAATTCTGCTGTACAGGTTTCACATTTTCTCGGGTAACAATCCTATGTTTGTACAATCTGAGTGCTCACAACATGTTTTTTTGGAATTCCCTCAAGTTTTGCCTCAGGCACATCAGATCTCTCACTCATCTTAGAATTATCCCCTGCATACACAGAGATCACACATGGTTTCATATACAACTCCAAATTCTGCTAGAGAGGGCAGCTCAAAACAGCCTCTCAATGAGCACCTCCCCATTCTTTTGCACCCTTTTAAATTTACCTCAGACCAGAAGTAACCGATTTCAATTCTATGTCCAGAATAACTGCTTGAATATAGTCATAGGCTCCAACCTTTTCCCCACCAACAACCTTTCAAACAAAACACTACCCACAATGGTATACAATGCCCAAGAGCTCACTATTACATTGATCAACATACCATCCATATATACACCGCATCTCGGTAAACCATTCCTCTTACACCTTTCCCATACTTTCACCAACATACAACTGCATCAATTCCAGTATCATTATCCTCAAGGCCATTTTCTGCGTGGTCTTCCCCCAGATTTTTGCCTTCATTACCTTATTTTTGCATAACCAGTTTTTGTTGGCTTTAGGACTTCACTCCTGCTAACCAGTGGTAAAGTGCTTGTGCTCTCTATTCCAAACATGGCCATTGCAACCTGTGTGTGGAGTTTTAACACTGCCATTTTGACATGGCAAAATAAATCTTTTGCTAGGCCTAAACCTTCCTTTTTAATACTTATAAGAAGCCCCTAAGGTGTGCTCTCGAGGCTCATAGGGCAGGGCACATGGCCTTTAGCAAGTAGGACATGCATATTTAATGTTTTACATGTTATGACAGTGGAACATCCCCAAAGTCATTTTATCAGTGTGGCAGGGCTGGCCTCAAATAGACCACCACTGGTGTACCTTATTACATTTAATAAGTGTTAAATTCAGCATTAAATATTGTAGAACTCATAACACACACCAACTTAAACACTTAACAGAGACACAGCTCACCTCCACCTCATTCCCTGACATCAATAAACTCATCCTTAAGATAATATGGGACTTGTACCTACATAACAGACCGCAGTATTGTCGTCACCCATATATTTAATCTACAGCATTTCACCACATATACTTTACCCACCCACTGCCTCCTTTAACTATCAGCCTACTTGACTAATCCTTGTCCCACACAACTTATTATCTTTCATATCATTCATAATTTCAAATGGAAATATACATATGTCAAGAAAATTCAT
The DNA here is from genome assembly GCF_964204655.1 of Triturus cristatus. Lineage (NCBI taxonomy): Eukaryota > Metazoa > Chordata > Amphibia > Caudata > Salamandridae > Triturus > Triturus cristatus. Next base: position 743,572,105 of record NC_140589.1, on the reverse strand, counting down.
CACCAAGGGAACATGCTGACAAAAACATTAAAACCACCTTATTGAATTCAGCATCTCAATATGCTCACATACAAACTCACCCACCCATTACAAGAGCCCCAGATTTCACTGCATCAGATCAGCCTTACCCTCAACTCATTTTTCTAGACTATTCATCCCGAAAAGGACTGGCCCCCATGACACCCACTCAAAATAACCCCTCACAAGCAATCGCCCAAGGGTCAAAACTATCACTTATTACCATCAGAATCTCCCCATCTGCATGATACAACTCTCAAGTCCCAATCAAGTGAGTGACAGTAACATGTGTTACTTATAGTCTGTAGAAATAGCAGAAGCTGTAGAATGATGCAATATAAAAGTCAAGTTTATTATATTTTTAAATCCCACAAAAAGCAATACCAAAGTATTTATGATTATTTTGAACACTACACATTTCTTTGCATGCCATCATCTCTCTCACCATGCACAAAAACCTCAAATCCAAAACATCCCCATCATAGCATACAGGAACTATGCACCAAGAAAATACACATTCACAAACTCTGGCAGAAATCTTAGTGATTTTAAAAATCTCACAAGGAAGCATGCAAATCAAACAAAATATTAGTAGGTCCAATTCAAATGACTATCTCAAAACCATGAAAAGTCAGTAATGAGAGAAATAGCCTCTTTAAGCCTCCTCACAGTTTACTTGGTAGAATTATACACTGATATCTACGGCTATTTCATTAACACTGTGAGGCGCAGCATTGACGTCACTCCAATAATACAAACATATCTCATTGCAAAATCAGCAGCTGCCACTTCTTCCAACTCAAAAGTACTAAATTCCTCACGTCATTATCAAACCAACTAAATGTGACATCAAAACTTTTGCACCTGATGATCCATCCTACTATATGTGCATTAGGATAGAATGCTCTTGTAATATAATATCCTAATGCACTTGTAATAAAGCTGAAGGGCTACACGTCACGTTTGTGGCACAGTACCCGTCCATCAAGCTCTAAATCAGGCCCTTCTGATTCATAATATTAACCACAGATATGTTAACTTGTGAATAAATACCATATGGAGGCTGCCTCCAAAGAGGCAGGTCTGCGGAGTGGACCTTTACAACAGGATGTCTTGCAATATTCTCTCCGAAGAGCAAGTAAAAATGCAGTCAGCAGTTCAGTGTGCCCTAACTAGGGACTGTAAAATGAGCGCTGCCTAGTCCAATTTGGCTTTCAAGAAGACTTGCTGGACCAAAGGTGGAGGAGGAAATTTGTACAAGAGACCATTGAGCCAATGATGATGGAACACATGCTATAGTGGACCCCTGAGAGGAAACATCTGGCGTGCAGAAGGCTGGCCACTAAGTGTTTTGACAGGTGGCAAAATCGGTCCACCAAGGAAGCACCTCTCTGGGCGAAAATACCCCATGCCACCTCTGGGTGCAGACGCGATTGTGGTCAGCAAGGTGACCACTGCTGAGTTTGTACAGTAAAAAAAAGTGCTTTACTTGATGCAATTTTTTATTTAGATTATAATGTGCATGCCCTTTGGAGTATGGCACAGGATGTTTTACTTGCATTGCTAAAAGATATGAGCAATACTTGCGCTAAGACAGTACAAAACAAACAGGATGCCTCGAAATTTTTCCTACAGTTTGGGTCGGGCAACGCTGATTCTGTTACTCACACAGTAGGCATAACCTACCTGGATGATTTCCACTGGCTTCTTTGTGGATGTACAGGAGTGGTGCTATAGGGAAAGGTCAACAACAGCATCTTTTTCTCCAAGAACCACTTCCAAACCTGTGTTGTCCCCCACAAGTAAACAATTGGGACTAAGATGGCAGGTTCTGGCACTGCCTGGTTGACTGGTGCTCCATTACATTGTATCAAAGGGTCATCTAGATTGTTAAATTGGTTATACTGTTTCCTTTCTGAACGATCCTTCCAATATCTCTCCAGTTTTCACTCCAACATCGGTGGGCTGTCAATGTTCCATCCAAAGCTATGATGCTGCTCACCAAGGAGGCTAGAAAAATCACACCCAAGGCGGAGAGAGGATGAGGTTATTATGCTCAGTACTTTCTGGTCTTCAAGGATGAGGAGAGGGGGACTGAGACAGATTGTATAACCCAGATTGTTTAACTCAGATTGTTAAACTACCGCTAGGTCAAAATGATGACACTTGCTCAAGATCTGCTGGTAGTGGACCTCAAGGACTGGATGGTATCCTTGGACATTAAGCATAGGTACTTTCATGTGACCGTCCTGCAGTCTCCACAGGAAGTATCTCTGCTTTTTGGTGGGGTCAAACCACTTCCAAATCACAATCCTGCCTTTCAACCTTAGACTGGTCACTTTGGTCTTTACGAATGTCATGTCTAATTGTTGCCCATTTTAGCAGGTCACAAATGTACATATTACTGTAGCTCATCAACTGGCTGCCGAAGGTGATTTCACCGCAGGTATTTTTGGACCATTTGTAAATAATCTTAGTCTACACTGGGGTTTTCTATCAACAAGTCCATATCCCATCTTCATTCTTTTCAGAGTATTCCCTGTATTGGAGCCATTCAGGACACTGTCTTGAAGCCTTACCCATTTCGCAATGAGTCTGGGACATTCAGGCTATGACCCTGATGCTTCACACACGCTTGACCTTGCCCTAATAGTTCTAAAACTTCTTGGTCTTCTTGCTTCATGCATCCTGCAGGCCTTTATATAGAATCTACGACTGCACTGGGCCTGGCACTAGAGATGTCTTTTGAACAGAACCGGCGTGTCTGGTCAGATGGCCAAGTACACTGAGTTGTGAAAGACAAACACCAATCTGACATGTGGCAGTACGTTCTCCTTTCCCCTATCAGAGCTCACACTGGTGACAATTGTGTTGTTTCTGGGCTGGACGAAGTCTCACCTGGACGAAATGGAGATCAGAGGTCTTTGGTCTCCAATGAGGTAGCATCACCACATGAATCTGGAGATAAGAGCAATTTGGATTGCCCTAAAGGATTTTCACTAGGTGTTGAGGAGCAGTAGAACTGTCATGTGGTAATGCAGCAAGCAGGGAAGTCTGGGGTCTCCTTCGTTCTGTCTTGAGACTCAAAACATTGGCAATGACTGGCACTTTACAGGATTTCCTTGGCTGTCAATCATCTGTTGGATCCCACAACATCACTTCTTGGCGCAAAGCATCAGTTCTCTTAGATTCCCTATTGGGCAGCAACCTGATCAGGGGACAGAAGTTCATGCCCATAATTTCCAGGTACCACAATTTCCTGGTCCAATCCGGAGGCACTTGGATTACTTGGGTCTGATTGTTCCTGAACTTCTACAGAACTCGGGATAGGCGAGGTAGTGGTGGAATGGAAAACGGGAGTACTGTGCTTCACTCTAAATGGAATGGGTATCAGAGGGAGTGCCTTCTTTGAAACTCAAACGTGCAATAGTGTTGATACTGTGCGTTCTTGCCAATGGCAAATACATCGAGCCAAGGGTCTCTCCACTGTTATAAGGCACCCGGTGCCACCTCCGAGTGTAGCTGCCATTCTTGATACTAGGCGTCGTCGGCTGAGTTTATCTATGCTGAATTTTAAAGATCCAGCCAGGCTGCATACTACTAGGGAGATACCATGAAGATCTAGACAGTTCCAGAAGTACAGGGCCTCCTGGCACAGAGTCCAAGACCCCACCCTACCCTTCTTGTTGCAGTACCACATGGCAGTTATGTGACCTGAACCAGTCTCCCATTAAAGGACGGTAGGAATGCTTTTAATGCCGAGCGAAAGGCGATAATTCTTGAAAATTGATGTGGAGGTGAGATTTCAAGCACAGAACTTATTCCTCTGATCTCCACCTCTCCCTGATGACCCTCTCAGCACAGAGATGCATCCATCACCACTGTCTTTTCAGAAAGGGGAAAGAAGAGGGTTATGCTGTTGGTCCAATTGCAGTTCACCAGCTACCACTGCAGATCGTTTGCAGTCCCCCCTGAAACTTGGATAGACACTAACAGGTTTCCCTGGTGCTGGGTTCTCTAAGACTTTAGATCCCACTGCAGAGCTGATGTATATCATCTGGCATGGTCGACAAGCAGGATGCAGATTGCCAGTAGAACAAAAAGCCTCAGAGCCATTCTCACTAAAACCCAGGGCAGAGGCTAAAACATTTGGATGATATCCTGAATGTTCTGTACTCGTAGAGAATAAATCTGATCAGTAGCTTTTGAGATATAAACATTTGGAAAAGGTACCATATGGCCTGGAAAGGGTTCACACCTTTGTATATCTTGTCAATTAAAAAAGCAATTTGCTTATAACTTTGGCACCATGTGACAAATATGCCTGAAATTCGGCAGACACTCAGAACCTTCAGATGATTGGTATTTTCAAATTCGTGCATATCCATAAAGTGGGCAAGGTAGTTAAAATGGGACTGGGCAAACGTGTGCTCATTTGCTAATATGTTTGGCATTGTGGGATGAATCTGCCCAATATTTGGCAGAAACTAGGATGGATTATTTTCAGCACAGGGCGTGGCCAAAGGATGTGGACAGTACAGAATGGGTACATGGCAGTCCAAGCGCAGAGTGGGAGGGGTGACCACTGCAAATTGGGTATATGGCTCTGCCCTGCAGCCAAGCCTTGCAGTGCACAGCCAAATGTTATGTGTAGCATGGGTTAGGCAGCCCCACCGGATTGGGAGCAGGGACTATCTGCATACCCTGCACCATACAAGCCTACGGCTGTGCGCTGTTGGGGTTGAAAATTAAGTAAATAATTAAACTAGTGAGATTCCCAGAAATGAATTAAAGATAAAAGACTGAGTTCTGTTTGTGGCTCAAACGTATAAAGCCATTGAGGTTCACACATTATGTTAAACATATGATAAAACTCTTGGAATGCCGCCCTTTCAATGTCAAGGTAGGTAGGTCTTTTGTTCATGGCAATCGACCATGAGTTATATAGGGAGTTGTGTGTGGTGTTACTCATAACTGGTGAATTTCAGTGGTTTTACATCTTTAAGCCTTCACACAACTCAGTGTTTAACTTTCTTTTTCTCAGTGAATAATAATATCTGAGAAGGCATACAATCGTGCTGAAAAACTGGTCTTTGTACTTTAGCACTTTATTAATGATTAATAATGTTATTTACAATTTGCATTTCCCACAGTGTTAACATAGGTAAATCATGTGGTGGTATCTGAATAATATGAGATTAAAAGTAGGCTTCCATATAAACACAATCCAACATTTGCTTAACGAAGGACAAGAAAAGGCATTACTGAAAGAATGAGAGTCTAAAGAATGGGCAATGTCTGAATAGATCACACGCGCCCCGTCCCCCTCCCCGCCCATCGCCACATTTTATGTTTCAAATACTCTTATTAAAATGTTCTCCGTTTTTAGAGGCAATGACAAGTTGCTCTGAAAACAGCAATGATAAAATACTGCTAGGCGTAATAATACAGCTTGCAGCATCTTGTAAAATAATGTGTATAACACCTTACCACACTAATTTCTATATTAGCCAAAACCCTCTTCAGTGATCGTGCAATCAGTGACCCTCTGTAGATCACAGAACCGAAATGACATGACAGAGTGAGCATACCAGGGCTGTTTGGAACACTCTGAAGACCACTACCTCTTTCCCTGTCTCATTGATGTTTCGGAATTGAAACCTTTTCAAATCATTGTTGTTACTCAGCCTTACCTGGTTTTAGGTGTAATGTCAGCTGTTGTATTACATATCTAGATAAATCATCGGAAAGCTCAAAAGCACCAAACTACCAGTTAGTTAGTGATAGATTCCTTACCTTAGAATATCCCCAGGCGTCAGACTGGATCCAGACAGTTTTCGTCAGCAGTACCCTTGCGCGTCGGTAGGCGTGGTCGTGCGGCTCTGCGTACGTCGCTGGCGTCGTAGTCGTCGAGATGACGTCGACGGAGCTACTTAGAGGCGCCCACGCGCGCTGACGTCAGTTCTGTACACAACTTTTCCATGCCAGGAACGTAGAGCGATGTCAGAGACCGACTACTGGTGCAATAGAACTAGGGCCCTGAAAGGGATGACCTGAACCATAGAGAACAGGTCGCAGAACGGGGAGGATGGGCGGGCGGTAGGGAATCCATCACGAACTAATGTCTCATACAGATATATCGTTACACAAGTAAGTAACTTGCGCATCTGAAAGAGACACGTTAGTGATAAATTCCTTACCTTAGAATACATACCCAAGCAATACTAACCCCAGTGGTGACCGTCTCTCCAGACCTGACTGTCAAGGCAATAGTGCTTAGTGAAAGTATGCAGCGAGGCCCACGTAGCTGCCTGATAGATATCTTGCAGAGGGACACCGCATCCTAATGCTGTAGTAGCTGCTGTTGCCCTGGTAGAATGGGCACGCAGCCCAGCCGGAGGTTCCTTTGTTGCCAGAGAGTAACAGGCTTTAATGCACAAGACAACCCATCGGGAAATAGACCGCTTGTGCACAGCCCGACCATTCTTGGCACCCACGTAGCCACCAAAGAGCTGGTCATCCACCCGGAACTGCTGTGTACGGTTGAGATAGAACGAAAGCGCACGTTTTGGGTCCAGAAAGTGGAGCCTCTTTTCCTCTTGAAGGATGCGAAGGCGGAAAGAAAGTGGGCAGAGTGACAGTCTGCCCGAGATGAAAGGCAGTGGCTACTTTCGGTAGAAAGGAGGGTTGTGGTCGAAGCACAACCTTGTGCGGATGAATCGACAGGAAAGGAGGGTTCCATGAAAGAGCCTGAAGCTCACTCACCCGCCTGGCGGAGGTGGTGGCCACCAGGAAGACAGTTTTTAAAGTTAGTAACCTCAAAGGACAGTTATGAAGAGGCTCAAAGGGAGCGCACATTAGGTATGTGAGAACCAGGTTCAAGTCCCATTGAGGCATCACAAAAGCAATAGGAGGGAAAAGGTGAGTAATGCCTTTGAGAAATCTATTGACAACAGGGGATTTGAAAAGAGAGGGCTGATCAGGCAGCCTGAGAAAGGCTGAAAGAGCAGCAAGGTAGCCTTTGGTAGTGCCCAGAGCAGAGCCCTGCTGGGCTAAAGACAGAAGGAACTATAGGACCTCAGAAACAGGGGCAGAAAGGGGATCTACAGCTTTCGCTGCGCACCATGCCAGAAACTTGTTTCACCAACAGGAGTATACAGTTTTAGTTGAGGGACGCCTGACTGCCAGAATCACATTACAGACTTCAGGAGGCAAGTCAAATGGAATCAACTGTCGCCGCTCAAGCTCCACACAAGGAGGTGGAGGCTGGACAGGTTCGGGTGGAGGACCGTCCCCTGGTGCTGCGACAGGAGATCCTCCCGAAGAGGCAGTCGGATTGGAGGATCCACGCTCATACTGAGTAGCTCGGGATACCAAACCCTTCGAGCCCAGTCCGGTGCCACAAGAATGACTTGGGCCCAGTCGCGCCTGATCTTCTTGATCACTCTGGGTAGAAGTGGAATAGGCAGAAAGGCGTACAACAGACCGCAACTCTACTCACGACGAAAAGCGTCTCCGAGCAAGTGCAGCCTTGGAAACTCCAACGCGCAGAACTGCTGACATTGCGCGGTCTCTTCCGTGGCAAATGGATCTAACCAAGGTTCTCCCCACTGCTGAAAGAGACATTGTGCCACGTCTGAGTGTAGACGCCATTCGTGATCCAACATGCACCTGCGGCTGAGTTTGTCCGCCCTGGAGTTCAGATAACCTGCCAAGTGCTGAACCACCCAGGAAATGCCTTGACGTTCCAGCCATATCCAGAGAAGTAGAGCCTCCTGACATAGGGACAACAACCCCACCCCGCCTTGCTTGTTGCAGTACCACATGGCGGTGGTGTTGTCCGTGAACACCTACACTACACTCCCCTTGACAGAGGGAAGGAATGCTTTCAGTGCAAGTAGAATCGCCCTGAGCTCCAAAAGGTTGATATGGAGCTTGGACTTCGCCGGAGATCAGAGTCCTCTGATCTCCGCCTCTCCCATGTGGCCGCCCCATCCCAGGAGGGACGCATCCGTCACCATTGTGTGCTTCGGTTGGGGAAGGGAGAGGGATCTGCTGCTGACCCAACGCTGGTCCGTGAGCCACCACTGCAAGTCCTGTGCAGTGCCCTCCGAGATCTGGACGTAGTCGGACAGGTTTCCCCGATGGTGCGTACATTGGAACTTCAGGTCCCACTGCAGAGCCCACATATGCCACCTGGCATGACTGATCAGCAGGATGCAGGAGGCCATGAGGCCCAGCAGTCTCAGGGTCTTCCTGACCAAAACCCAGGACCAGGGCTGAAAGATCGGAATCATAGCCCGTATGTCCCAGACTCGCTGTTCGGGAGGATAAACCCAAAACCGCGCCACCTCCAGAACCGCTCAGATGAAGAGGAGCTTCTGAGAGGGAATCAGATGCGACTTTGGCACGTTGATGGAAAACCCCAGCGAATGCAGGAGGTCGGCCGTAGTCTGGAGGTGGGAGACGACTGCCTGGGGCAAGCCTGCCTTCAACAGCCAGTTGTCGAGATAGGGGAAGACTGAAACCTCTGATCTGCGTAGAAGAGCTGAGACCACCGCCATCACTTTCGTGAACACCCGAGGGGCACTGGTAAGGCCAAAAGGGAGCACGGTGAGCTGAAAGTGCTCGTGGCCTACCATGAACCGCAGGTAACGCCGGTGGGCTGGCAGGATGGGGATATAAAAATAAGCATCCTGCAAGTCCTACGCTACCATACAGTCTTGCGGGTCTAGGGCAGACAAGACCTGAGCAAGCGTGAGCATCTTGAACTTCTCCTTCCGGAGGAAGCGATTGACGTTCCGGAGGTCTAAGATAGGATATAGGCCCTTGTCCTTCTTTGGAATCAAGAAGTAGTGGGAATAACAACCACGACCTACTTCTGACGTCGGAACGCGCTCGATGGCCCCCTTGGCCAAGAGGGCCGCAACTTCCTGCCGGAGAAGTGCCAAGTGATCCCCCGACATGCGGTGGAACTGGGGCGGCATGGCTGGATGGGTAGTCTCGAAGGGGAGGAGTAGCCCCGGACTATACACAGAACCCACCTGTCTGAAGTGATGGTGCCCCAGTGAGAGAGGTGATGGCGAATCCTGCCGCCCACTGGCGTCTGGTGGGCCTGAAACACCGGACTAGGAAGGTTTTGAGGCAGCAGGGGCGGTGGTGGACTGACCCACCCGCTGGCCCCGTGAGCCACCTCGGCGGGCACCCCGACCCCGCTGAGTCTGCGGCTGCGCAGGCCGGCGGCTCTGAAAGGAACGCATTTGGGCACCTCGACCCTGACCTCGAAAGGAGCGAAAAGTAGATCCCGAGGGAGCGCACGTGGTGGCAAGACCCAAGGACTGGGCCGTAGCCCGGGAGTCTTTAAAGCATTCCAAGGTGCTATCTGCTTTATCACCAAAGAGGCGAGTGCCATCAAAAGACATGTCCAACAAAGTGTTTTGGACATCCCCCGAGAAGGCAGTGGTCCTGAGCCACGCGTAACGGCGAAGAGCCACAGTAGTGGAAATTGCTCTGCCTAAGGAGTCTGCTGTGTCAAGACCACAACGGATAGTGAATTTTGCGGCATCTCTCACCTCCACAGTAGAATGGGAAAGTACCGCTCGAGCTTCTACCAGACACTGAGGCAGCACCTGTGCTACAGTGTCCCACACAGAGTGGGAATAGCGGCCTAATAGGCACGCAGTATTGACCGCCCTTAACCCGGAACTGGCAGAGGTTAAAATCTTTTTCCCAAACTGCTCAAGTTTTTCAGATTCTTTATCCGCAGGTGCGGAAGGGAATGCACTGGGAGAGGCAGAGGCCTGGACAACCAGACTCCCAGGCGTTGGGTGCTGCGTGAGAAAACTGGGATCGCCCGGGGCCGGGCGATGGCGCCGTGCCACACTTTTATCCACAGGAACCCCTGTGTTAAGCTTGGTCCAGGTGCTTAACAGAATGCTTGTAAGCGCATCATTAAAGGGTAGCAGCGGCTCGGTGGAGGAGGTCGCCGGCTGCAGCACCTCAGTCAGCAGATTAGTCCTAACAGGGACAGAAGGGAGCTTGGGGTTAAGAGCCTCAGCAGCTCTACGCAACACCACAGGAAAAGTTGCCACCTCCTCCGTGGCCACAGAAGAAGGAGACAGTGTACCAGGATGCGGAGAGAAATCCAGATCGCCTGGACCTTCGACTTCACCTTCCCACTCCGGTTCGTCTTCACATTGGGCTGCGAGAGGGTCCTCAGACCCCTCTCAGTACTCTCCCTCGTCCACCGGTAGTTTAAGAGGCCGGTAAGGGCGAGGGGCCCGGGGAAAGGGTGTAAACTCACCACCTGGAATAGGGATTGGAGGATAATAACCCAACCCAGGCTCGAAACAGTCCGGATCTGGAGGTAACGGCGCCGTGTCCGTCACCAGCCCCGGCGCCGGTGGTCCCGGCGCCGGAAGCCACACCGGAGGCGGTGCCGAGGCCGCAGCCAACGGCACCACAGGGTAGCTTGCCGGCGTAACTGAGGCCAAAGGCGGTGGTACGGGGCCAGAACCACCCAACGGGTCCACGGGGCCCGAAGGCGCGCCGGAGGGACCAGATGGGGCAAATAAACGGCCCATGGCCGACACAAATACCTGTATTTCCTCCGGAGTCGCGTACGGTACCGGGAAAGGCCACAGGCAATAACGCAGGTTCCACCGGAGCCGCGGGGGAGTGTCCCCCGCCCCCTCCACCGTGTCCCGGGACCGGTGAGGGGTAGACTAAGAGCAACGTCGCTTCTTTGATTTTTTTATGGCGCTTTGACTTACCTGTCCCCGATTCCGCTGTACGGTCGTGTCGGCCCCGGGACCTGTCTCTTGACCTTCTGCGGGATCGGGAGCGTCGCGGAACCAAATGCCGGGCCTCGAACAACTTTCGGGAACGCTCCCGCAAAGCCTTCGGCGCCATGGCCCGACAATTTGGGGCACGCCTCTGGGTCATGGGCGTGCCCCAAGGAGAAGAGACACAGATCATGTGGGTCAGCCACCGACATGTTCCGACAGCTGGCCCGACAGGAATTAAACCCAGGCATCTCTACTGCACCAGAAGTCAAGAACTCAACAAAACAAGAGAAACAAGTCTCTCGAAATAAAAGTTAAAATCTTAATCTGATAAGACACATCTAGCCGCAGATTTCTTAACTTAGAATATCCCCAGGCGTCAGACTGGATCCGGAAAACTTTTTGCAGCAGCACCTCTGTGGGCCGGCGACACAGGACCCCGCCCTGATGTCGTCCACGGACGTGATGTCAGCGAGGTCATAAGTCCCTCCCAGCGCGCTGACGTCAGTTTCCTTCTTTCCCTCGTACGACGAGGATCCGGAGTAAGCGGCTCCTCTGGCCTGTTTTCAAGCCCTTTTCTGACGCTTCGCGTATGGAACAGTGTGTGATGCCTTCGGGCTTTAAAACTTGTACCTCCTGTTCGCGGATAATGTCCACGACGGACCCACACCTTATCTGTATGGGCGTGTAGGTGAACACCATGACTCGTCGGACTGCGACGCCTGCCAACAACTCAAGCCGAAGTCCCGGCGTAAGCACAGGATGAAGCTGCTTTTTTTCTGATGCCCTTTTGGGCACCTGGGCTTGGCCTGCTTCCGGTGATCTGGTGGCTCGTTCTATCTTGCACCGCCACCATCCTGCTCTACATGATCCAGTTTGCTTATTTGTTCACCCAGACGTTCAGGGGTTTGTCCTGCAAACTGGTTTTCCTTCCTTGCCTCAGCTGTTGCTTCCTCCCTCTCGGGAGTCCAGATGGCTGGAGTCGTGGGTCCGTAACATTTTCGCCTCCACTAGCGCAGCTCTTCGATCACTAAACACAGTGTGTGTCTTGGCTTGGGCTACTTCTGCCCTTTGGGACTCTGCCGAGTCGCTTCTATCGGCCACTTCTGAAGGCGCTCGTGTTGACCTCCTTCCTCTTCTCCGTGATGGCCGTGATTTGGTGGAATTTACAATCCGCTCAGCATTGGATTCTGCGGATTCCTTAGGCCGTGCTATGGCAGGATCAGTAGCCCTACGGCGCCATGCTTGGTTACGAGATGGCGTCTTTCCAGAGAATATCCGGGAACGCCTTGTTTACCTACCCTTTGATGGGGCACTTTTGTTTGATGCTCATGCCAATTCATCTGTTCGGCGCCTCCTTGAGGGATTTCGTCCTCCCCCATAGGCCTGTATCTTAAAGTTTTCCATTTCCCATGATCTGAGTTGGTTGACCATTTATTTAACGTCCACTAGTTGCACTATGCGTTTTTAGTCTGGCAGTAAGCCTACTGTGGCGGTGTTCCACAGATAGTTTGTGTTCTGTCCTCTGATTATGGTTTGCCCTAGGAAGTGTTCCACCAAGGTTCTTGGGGATGTGACATACTCCAAGTGCTATTGTATAGCTCTGCCTTGCGTCATGCGGGCATGGAGGCCCCTTCGGGCTGTCTCCGTCCACTGACGCCCTTGTCTTACCGTTGCACGGTGTTCAGTGTTGTGCCTTTGGCGCTATCTCCTTTACGTGTATTTCAACACGCTTCCAAATGCGGCTGCGCCGTGCCTTACATATGTGCCTCATTCTCTTTCAACGTATTTCAACACGCTTCAAAATGCGGCTAACTCCTGCCACGGGTGCACTAGGTGAGTTCCTCCTGTGGCACCCGTAATTGCGTGGTCGTAGCTATTCCCCCCCTTGCTCTCCACTTCTCTTCGCTGATGCAAAGTCTGGTCCGACGTCTCCATGTTTCAAAGAGCACGTCAGTGATTGTACTCGAGCTTGCCCTCTTCTGCACGGCGGTGTCTTTTCTAGCACCTCTAACTACGCTTTGGTGTCTTTTCCAGCATCTTCGGCACCCAGGGTTCCTTGCGTTCCACTACCTAGGATGGTCCACCCGCTTCACGATGCTTCTTCTTAACCTATACTATACAGTCTCACTCTTCTGTATGGGGTAAATTTCCCTTCATAGTCGGAGGAATTGGTCTGGAGATCTGAGGTTCTTCTCAACAGTTGTGTTCCTATTCACGCCTCCTAGTGGCACTTTCGGTGCCTCTGCGGCCACTCCCTTCCAAGGTGTTTTTTCCACTGAGCGTCACCCTTCTCTATGTCTCCTGTGCCTGCAAAACAGCTCCTCCGCTGCAGGTTGTCCCAGGTGCTGCATTCATGGGTGAGTTCTCACCTTGACCTTCAAGCTACCTGGTTGGGCGGTTCCATGCACATTTTAGCTTTTGCCGGGACTGTCTGCTCTGTGCATGTTTTAGTTAGGTCCGCTGCAAGCGTGCTCCACAGTGCTACTATCCGCCCCTGTCCCACTTTTTGGTGACTAGGTGTGCACTTGGCGGGTCTTTGTTCCCGCCTGCTCTACTACAGGTTGCTCAGATCCTGCCTCTGCCCTTCGCTTACTGGCTGTGGCCTTTCCGGCCTCCTTTGCGTTGGCTCCCCTGGTAGGCTCTGGTTATATTTCTTCTTGAAATCCGCTAGCATTTCTTGGTGTCCCTTTAATGCACCATTGAGTGGGGAGTAGTCCTTCTCGACTCACTCTCTGCTGTTCTGGAATTTGGCTAGTGCTGTTTATACATCTCATACTCTTATGGGTATGGTGTCGCACAATTCTGGCAGTTTGGGAAGTCTTGTTGTCAGGGCGGGGTCATGTGGCGCCGTCCCCTGGCACGCAGAGGTGCTGCTACAAAAAGCTTTCCGGTTCCAGTCTGACGCCTGGGGATATTCTAAGTTAAGGAATCTGCGGCTAGACAACATCTCTACCAGATACATCGTTACCGAAGATAAGTAACTTGTACGCTAGGAGTACCGCTCTCTCTCGGATCTGCGCTTGCTGGCGCGGGAAAAGAAATAACTGATGTCAGTGCGCGTGGGTGCGTCTAAGTAGCTCCGACGACGTCATCTCGGCGACTACGACGCCAGTGACATACGCGGAGCCGCACGACGATGCCTACCGACGCGCAAGGGTACTGCTGACGAAAACTTTACGGATCCAGTCTGACACCTGGGGATATTCTCAGGTAAGGAATCTATCACTAACGTGTCTCTTTCAGATATATAGTTTACATGTTTAAGCCACGCCTGTTTTAGAGACCCTGCACTTTTTTCATCCCACTTCATCATTTTACCTCACGCCACTGGTTTGAAACCTATTGACAAAGGCAGGAAGAGTATGTAAAAGAGTACTACTGACTTGCTAGGGGGCGCATTGGTGGAGTGGTGTTGGATTTTAAGCCCAACACCTTTCCTAGTGTTGCGCAGACTGGCGTTGGAATAGTAAATGATACTATACCAAAGTCCAGAGTCCCCTTAACCCCTTCAGTGCCCGCCCCTTTCCCCGCCCTGTGCCGGCCGTTGTATTAGCGGGCGGGGTTTATGACGAGCTGGTCTCGTCATGGGCACAGCGCAACCGCGGCCCATGACGAGACCAGCTCGTCATGGGCATTGAAGAGGTTAAGGCAGGTCGTTGTAATGACTTATGTGCTAAAGCAACGTGTCTTCACTCAAATGCCTTTGTGAATTGGTTGCTATATTTAAGGATAAGGCTAAAGACGCGTGGTTTACATTTGGTCATTCCCACAACAAAAGCAAGGGGTTTGGTGCAAACCTATACAAATACAGACATATTCTCCCATGCGTTTATAGTATAATCAGCTAGAAATAAAAACACCCTGAATAATCCTTAAAGTGAGCATGTTAAAAACATTTCAAATTTAAATATCAAAGGCACTGCATTCACAGACCTGCTTCAAGAATGAAATATGTATAATTTCGGGTTACTTACCCGGGACCCACAGGGTATTCAATGACATTTTCTTTCTGTGCAATCATGAGAATCTCTGACACTTTGTACTGCGCCTCTAAAAGCAGCAGAGTGTCCAAATTGCAGCACAAAACACTAAGTAACCTAAGGAAAGAAAAAGAAAGCAAACGTAATCATTGAACAAGGTGCGTGCCTGCACAGCAGTGCACATTAAAGATCACAGTGGTATATTTAAAGCAAGTCACAGTCCACAATGACATGAAATGCGTCACAACGCAACGGCGGCCTAAGCTGAACACTGAAGTAACAATGTAAAATCAACATTTTCAAAGCTGTCTTTGGAAGCATCAATGCAGCCAAAGTAACAGCCTGAGCGTAAATACAATGAGAGTCACAGCTGTACCATTTACATGTTTGAAGTGTGCTTATGTGTGCCATGTCCATGTTTCACGTGTGACGCTTGGTCTAGTGATACCATCACGAGGTAGTAATATTATTAACTGCATAAGTCACCGTATTTTCATTACATAATAGAGATTTAGAGAAAAACACTTGTGGGTTTGGGTGTACTGGGTTCCAGCTCAGGGAATGGGTCAGGCCTGGAGTGATGGAAACTAAGCAACGGGGTTCCGGCTGACTTTAGCAGGTCAGTACCCCCCCCCCCCACCCCCATCCCCCCCCCATCTCCCCCTCCTGTAGATTTATTCCTGGTGGCCGACAGAAAATTAACCTCCATTTGGTGCATTTAAAGTTATGTTTTTAAGTTTAATTTATAAGAAGCTTCTATCAGACACCTTTTAAATCGTGATACTTTAAATAAATGTAAAAACTACAGGGCACATCATAATTATGGGCATAGTAATTATGCAATTCTAAATCCCTGGCTGGTTGTGGGCTTTCCATACTTCAAAATCCACTTACATTGCATAATCTGTACAATTCAATAAAAAGAAACGCGTTTCTTGCTCAGAGGGATCAAAAGTTAATAAAGAATCACCACATGCGGTGCCGCGCAGTGGCAGACCCTTTGCAAAGGTTAACCTGTACCTTGGGCAAGAAAAGAGCATAATATTACACCCACCGAATGTGCATCATAATTTGCCTTTTCTTGTCGTAAAATGTAGTCAACCCTGCTGCAGAATCAGTTTTCCCATGCTGCAGAAATCTAGTGAACCTGAAAATAATCAATAATGTTACATTCCAACAAGATTAGGCAAAGTTTTCCACCGAATTGTATTTTTCCGATCTCATCTTGCCAACTGCTTTTTGGATGAGCGCTTCTTTAAAGTGGACAATGCCCTGCATTCTTATGCGGCTGGTATTTACATTCCCAGGAGGGAAACTCACTATCTTTTGCATAATAAAATTACATAGCTGTTTTTCCTATGTCCAAATTCACTGTAATTCACCAGTTATAGTTAACTCAAGTAACTAGAACTCATGCCTTAAAGTAACTATAAGTCGCGCCCTCGCCATATACTGCTTTTGACCTCACAAATTATAACACTCCTGACATGCTTTATGACAACTGAACTGACATCATTGATAGCACAGAGGATGGCAGGGGTGCGAGTTATAGTTACTTTAGGGCGCGAGTTCTAGCAACTTGAGATAATTATAACTGGTGAATTTCAGTGGCTTTGTTAGTTGAAACAGTATGTTTTAACTGGCATATTTACCTAACAATACGTCTCTTTAACTGTTGCATTTTTAGTGTGTGTGTGTGTGCATATATTGTATGCATATACATATATACCAGAGGCGCAACTAGAGCCAAATTTCGGGGGGGGGGGGGCTAAGAAAATATTTCGGGGGGGGGGGCTGAATCTTTAACCCCTTCTGTGCCACGCCCTTTCCCCCTCCTGTGCCGGGCGTTACATTAGTGGGTGGGGTTCATGACGAGATAGTCTCGTCATGGGCACAGCGCGACCGTGCTCCATGACGAGACTATCTCGTCATGGGCACTGAAGAGGTTAAGCAATAGGCAGAGTGGTGCTGCAGGGGCTCTTAGAAGGGGTGAAACAACAGCGAGGCCTCATTAACATGCAAATGGTCTTTTAAAGACCTGTGAAGTGCTCGGGTGCGGCTGTGTGGTGCCGGGGAAGCTGTCTCATCCCGGGCTGCCACACACGACGGGGGGGGGGGCGCTGAAGCCCTGTGAGTCCAATGGGTGTTGCCCGCCTGATATATACATATATCCTTTGAACTCCAACCTTCGCCGGAACTCCCAGGAACAGGAGCACGGACCACAGAGTAAGGGCAGGTTTTCAGTTTATTTCATTCCAATATCACCATCAGCATGACGCGTTTCGACCCCGGAAGGCCTTGATCACGTGACACGAAACACGGTACATGGTTGGTTTAAATACCCCAGTGCTACATTTGCTGATTTTTTCTCCCATTGTTCCATTTTTTGTTTTTTATTTTATATATATATATTTATTTAGACAAAGTGATGTCGCACTCTATATTATTGCAATCAGAGGTTTTTATTTACCACTGCGACCAACGCGTTTCACCATCAAGGCTTGTTCACGGTTAGGGAAGTCGGTTATCTGTTTCCATTTTATACTACTACTCCCATGTGCCTTTAATGAGACATTGTGGGATATGTAGTTTCTTATGCGAGTCACAGAAGAATTTACACAATACGTACAAATATTTACAGCGTTTTCATTCCAATTGTATACATTATGTTATTTTACATCATATCTTCTTTTTGTTGGAATGATCATATTGCATATTTTTATTATGGATCTCCTTCGTGTTTTCATGTCTAATCTGAGTGACTAGTTGCATGCTAGATGACCAAGTTGGTGTATTAGTATACTCAGTCCTTGGTCTTTTATTGGTCAGTCCAATGTACGAGTTTGTTTTCAGTGTTCCCGGGATCCTCACTATTGCCTAAGTGGCTCACGCATCCAGCAATATATATATATATATATATATATATATATATATATATATATATATATATATATTACCTACTGGCGGTCGCCAGTAGGTAGTTATAGTTAGGACCCTGTTTCCATAGGAAAACCGCAACATTCTATTTTGAATAACTTTGGCGCCGGTCGACTAATCCTCGCGAAATTCTCAAAATAGGTGGGGCGCTACGCTCCGCTCCTTCCCTGAAAGTCTCGGGGGGATTCGTCAAGCGGGGGCTGAGATAAAAGGGGGGTCCCAAAACGCGTTTTTTCCATGCATTTTTCCATAGGACCTTTAGACACAGCTACAGCCCGAACGGCTGAACAGAGTTCCTTGAAATTTGGCAGAGAGGTAGTCTACAGGTCAAGGAAGTGCCTTTTGTAGGTTTGGTGTAAATCTGTTCAGTAGATTCTGAGAAAATAGCCTTTAAATCAATATATATATCTGAGCCAGCTTACGGTGCGTTTATGGTGCGCTTACCGTACGCGTACGGTGACGTGCGCGAGCGCGATTTCGATTGGCTGTTAGATATTAGTAAACATTCCAATCGGTCGAAACCAGGAAGCGGCGGCCGCCATTTTCTCTCTCGCACTCTGAGGGGTGGAGAATTAACAAAGGGAAAAAACATGTAAAGGGGCTGTTTAGACAGCTCCTAATAACATAGCCTTGATGATGGTGTCCCCAATGAACCACCAAGGCCAAAAAATCAATTATAAATTTTTTCGAAAAATCGGCGATTACGCTTACCGTACGCGTACGGTAAAAATTACCAAAATAAAAAAAAATTTTTAACACACTCTCCCCCCCCGTGTGCAAATCACACGGGGGGGGGGAGAGTTTATGAAAAGAAAAAAGATTTCCTTTCGCAACGAAGTGCATAACATGTCCTGCATGTGCGCACGGTGCGCGAAGCGCATCGTGCGTACATGGCCCATCCAGCGAAACATGGGCACGCGGTGCGCGTAGCGCACCGTGTGCCCACCGTGCGTGCACGGCACTAACTGCGTAAAGTGGGCTCGCGGTGCGTGAAGCGCACCACGTGCTCACTGTGCGCGCACGGTGCGCGCACGGAACGAACTGCGTTAAGTGGGCGCGCACGCCACGAACGGCGTAAAGTAACTTAGCATTTATAAAACCGTACAAATTCACTGAAAAAACCATAGGGTTCACACACGTTATAGTTAGGAATTAGCATTTAAAAAACCTTGCAAATTCACTGAAAAAACCATAGGTTTCACATATGTTATAGTTAGCTGGACATTTTACTCATAAAAAACCAATGAAATTCCCCCGTTATAGTTAGTGCAGGCAACTATAAGTCACGCGACCGCAATCCTCTGCTGATGACATATGTGTCTTTATGAAAAAAAAATATTTGTAATATATGTATAGCTAAAATTTAATGGAAGAAGACATGGGCAAATAAGTGTCTAAATACAGTATTAGCATCAGCAGAGGATTGCGGTCGCGTGAGTTATAGTTGCCTGCACTAACTATAACGGGGGAATTTCATTGGTTTTTTATCAGTAAAATGTCCAGCTAACTATAACATGTGTGAAACCTATGGTTTTTTCAGTGAATATATATATATATATATATATATATATATATATATATATATATATATAGTATTCCAATCCTGACGGCGGCGAACAGACAGGCACTGACTCCGTGAACTGATGACAATAGAGAAGTTTTAATCCATACATCGACCTAGACGCGTTTCGGCGGCTTACCGCCTTGATCACTATATATATATATATATATATATATATATATATATATATATATATATATATATATATATATATATATCTCCAAGTTGCCCATTAAGCGAAGCGCACTCTAGATGCAATAAATCTCCTCAGGCCTCAACACACAGTAGGATGTAGCCGATTTATTTCGGATAGTATTCCTTCTTCATAGGCTGGTTTACAAAGTACACAGTGTTTCTTGCCGCACCTTAATACCATTCTCAGCCTTTTGATAGGCCTGCTCCAATGAGCTTTCTCCAAGGTCTTATGGGAGTTGTAGTACAGTTAATTCAACCCAAATGGGTGCTGTGTGCATAGGGTCCCCAAATCAAACCCTCAAATGGGCCCCATCGTGTGCTGGGTCTCTATTGCTGGGTATTGCTTCTCCCAAGGTGCCTGACGCTTGAAATCTCTCCACACACAATCGTAGATGATGTTGTGTCTACGACTAATTCAGGAGATGTCTCCTGCAGGTTTATATCGACTTACAGCAAACAGGCCAATGCTATTAAAAGCATCATCAATACTCAGTGGCCTATAGTGCTTACCGATGTTACACTCCAACAGATACTGCCCAACAAACCTAATTTTACTTATCGTAAGGCTTATTCCATGCGCAGTGACTTGGTTAAAACCAGTCCAGAATTAGACAGTAAAAGCGGTTGGCTCACCCCCAAAAGAAGTTTTTATAAGTGCAGCACATGTCGTGCTTGCAAGTTTGGGGTGAATACTACGTCTTATTCCACTGCTTTTCCTGATAATTCCATCAAACTCAAGGGACAATAAACATGTCGCATGGAATTCGCTGTATATGTTTTACAATGTATTTGTGGGTTGTGCTACGTTGGTAGTACTAAACTACGGGTTTTTACACGAATATTGCAACACTTACACTCAACTGTCAATTCAGATCCCACGTATCCTGTCGCGAGACACATCAAATTGGAGCACAACAACAATCTAAATGTGCTCCAATATTTTGTCTTCGACAGTGTACCTATTAACAAATGAGGAGGAAACCGAGAAAAAAAGCTTAGGCAGTTGGAAACACAATACATTATTGAACTCGACACCAAGGCCCCTCGGGGATTTAACATCTGTGAGGATTTGCACCATTACCTGTAGTCACACTGTAATTCCACATATATATCTGATCTGCGATCTTTTAACTTTAAACCAATTTTTAACTTCAAACTGATTTTGGTTTTAGTTATTTATTAGTATCTTTGTACTGTCAGATTTCAGGTGTTTTATGATCACACATTAGTTCATACTATAGAACATCGAGCTAGGAACCTTCCCTGTAGCACGGATATGTTTTGCATTAAACTTTCCATCACATGATCAAGGTTACACCAGGGGGATCCCTAGAGATTATTCTTTATGGCATTTGTTTAGGATAACATGCATTAGACAATCCATTCTGGTTCTCAAATGATTTTACGTTCAACATCCATGCTGCTCTTTCTATTACTTTTTAACCCTCACTAGTTGTACCTTTGCACTTTTTTGGACATTCGCACAAATATTTTGACTTTGGCACACAGCACTTTAGACTGGACAGCGTTTTGCCGTCCATGCACTATGATGAATTTAGGTTTCTCAATGGGATCCCTTGTTCCAAACTAATTTGAGTATTTGTACTCTCTACTCTCTTCTTACAATTGCACTGAATAAAATTCCAAGGACATTTTAAGAATTTTTAAACACAATTTGTTTTTAAATTCCTGTTTATTCATTACCTGTTTTTGATTTTATACATAATTTATTATCGCATTTGTGCACTTTATATCTTATGTTTCATTGGCAGGTTTCTCTCAATTGAGTACCAACGAATATCTATGAATTTAGGTCATCTAAATATCTTATTAGCTACAATAACATATATAACAGAATTTCCTTGCATGTTTGCTTGTATTCTGCTTTATTATCGTGCATTCTTTGTTTATGGCAATAACCATGCAAAGTATTTTTTCTATGTCGGCAGCTGACTGAATGTCACATGGTATGTGGGTATCCAATATATGCTTCACTAACTCATCATGCGCTCATCTGATCAAGGCCACTGCATTGGCCGAAATGCGTAATGACCGTATTGCACTGCTAAAAACTGAAAAATAAAGGCTACACTGGCAAGCAGAATCAGCATATAGAAGTTGTCTGTTTCTCTTTCTGGTGCCTAGAAGCACCTGCGAGTGATAATTGGAGATTTATATATTTATATGCACACACATACTGTTTCATGAGTCTTCATGAAACATTCCAAAACACAAAAGAATTCACTTGAACTCCTTCCTGGAAAGTTTCGGGGTGATCTATCAAGCGGGGGCCGAGATAAAAAGTGAAGGAGGGTTGCATGCCCTCCTTCCCGAGCCTCAAAAGGCCCCAGTGAGCCCACCCGGGGCTGAAATGTAACAAAATGGAAAGGGGGAGGGAGCTGCGCGGCTACCCTCCTCGAGCCTCAAAAGGCCCCAGGGCGCCAGTTATTAGCAAAACAACAAATGCTTCATCTATGGAAACTAGGTCATAACTGTAACTATCTACTGGCGACTGCCAGGAGATAGGTATACATGTACATTCACCTGTGACAATATACACCAGAAAATTCTCCAACAAAAAGAGAAAGTGGGGAGAAAGGATGAAAAGTGAATTTGTAGGCAAATAAAAGGAGGAAAACAAAAAGAAAACGAATTTAAAGAGACTTCCACCAAAAAGACATTGAGGACTGTAATTGTACAAACTATCTCTGGGTAGAAATATAACCAATGGGATGAGAGGGTCACTGATGGCTCAAGACAGTGTAGAACATGAAATCACACAAATTGTGAGTTAATAGGCACTGAGCTATAACCGACAGAGCCATAAAAAAATGTCTGGAGTCCACCAACTATACATAATTAGAACAAGGCGGGATTATCATGAATTGCAGAGACGGTCATTATAAAACAACAGGGTTTTATTCTATACCCTATATGAACCAGTGGCCTAAAAATCGAAATCTAGATGAACTACATATCATCATAAACCCAGTAACACTATGCATCTGGGTAGAACAGATCAAGTAAACATTCAGTTTTAAGAAATAATACATCAACATATGTAAGGAACAGGTCTGTGAGTAATGATACCACCCCTAACAGTATAGGAAACGAGACAGCACATAAGAGACACAATCGCCCAACAAGAAAACTGCCACACAGTTATACATTTATTAGGCTCAGATTTGACCGGTCTCCTAAACAAACATTATGATAAACAAGCCTTTTGTGACAAATATCTGATGGTATTGCGGTTTACATATCAATGGCACACATTATTCATGATCTCTCTATATAATGGTGCTCCCGCCATGCTGTTTGTACATCATACAGAATTCCCTGTGTCCACTGCACTCCATTGTTCAGGCAGCTGGGCTCCATTCTCACTGCACTTATTTGTGCCGGCAAGCGCAGCATGGTGGCGGCCTTGGCCACCCTGAGGCGGAGTTATGAGGAGGGCGGCCTGGAGGTGCCGCAGCTGGAATTCTGTTATTATTATGCTGCCCACATGCAGCACGCTGCCCGCTGGCTGGAGAGCGGTGATAGTTGGGAGAAACCTATGCTGGCGGTAGTGGTTGATGCTGAGCTCCCCTCCCGGCACTGCTGATGGAGGACTCCAACACATCAAATGACTGGTCGTTCGTGGTCAGAGAGACAGCTCATGTTTGGAAAAAGTGTGTAATGGTTGTTCTTCAAAGGGCTTCTTTTCATCAAGAATTAAAGGTTTGGATTCTTGCTCTGATGCAGCGCACAACAGAAAACATGTCCCTTCAGGCATGGAGGGATGAGGCTGCGAGTCACTGGGGAGACTTGTATCCCAACAAGCATTTCATTTTGTTCGAAGACGCACAGGTGGAATTTGCACTGGGATCGAGGCACTTCCTACATTAGGCCGGCTAGCCTGAATTGGCTAGGCTGACCTGGACCACTTTCTCTGCTGTGCCGGTGGGGTGTGGCAATCTGGGGGCCCTACTAGCCTGCGGGACAGGATGTCACCTGTTGTGCCTGCTTGCTGTACAGAGCAATGAGGATGAACGTTGCGAGTCGCCCTTTGAGAGCCCGGGTGACCTGGGAGGCCGTTCTGGGTGCTCCCTTGGGGGACACTGATTGGGCTCTTGTCTGCGCTCTGACTAAGACTGGCTCTAGCAAAGCCCAATTCAGACTGATTCACTACAACTTCCTTCGCTGCACTTATATGATGCCCCTGGCCCTTCACCGGATTTCTCAAGTCGGGTCAGACACATGACCTCACTGTGGGCACCCAGGGGCCGACTTCCTGCATTTGGCCTGGAAATGTCAGAGTGCAGGACTTCTGGGTTTGAGTGGTGGAACAACTCACACACATCACTTCGTTACCGGGCACCCTCACCCCACAGTTTGTTTAGTGGGAAATGTTGGCAGGCCTAAAGGTCACTAAATGGCATACAAATACTTAGAGGTTGCATTGTTACCTGCCTGGGGCACAGCGGCCATTATATGGATAGGTCAATGCACCCCAGAAGTAGAACACTGGCACAAGGATGTTGAAGAAGAGATGCTAGCGGAGGAGCTCCATAGGAAGAAGAGCAGGAGGGATGACGAGATGAAGATGAATTGGTCACATTGAGGGCCCTGGGAGGAAGATGCGTAGCCCCGGATGACCCATTGTCACATGAAGACAATTCTGACTCCGATACTTAGACTTCTTTTGAACTCAGTGTATAGGGGGGTAGATATGACCTGTTCAGAATATCCCACTGTACTGCCACTGGTTGATCGTCCCCTGTGAAACTGTAACTGTACTTTCCAAGTACAGGTTTGTTCCATTAGCTGCACACTGTATGATGTGACTACCATTTTAAGAGCTGCACAGTTTATTAAATAAAAAATGTATAACATTTTTTTTTTAACTTTAAAAGGTAGGAAGGCCACGCAGCCCCCCCTCCCTGAGCCTTTAATGCCTCAGGTGGAACTCATTCCATGGGCCGGGCTCACTTGCTGTGTCCTGGAGAGCCCCACCCCCCCCCTCGCTCACTTGCTATGTCCCAGGGAGTCCCCTCTTCCAGGGACACAGTAGTTTCCCTGCCCACACCGGCACGGGCAGGGAAACCATGTTTGCTCCTGTCTGGTGGGAGGAGTTTCATATCTTCCTGCCTAACGGGAGCCAACCAGCAGTCTGCTCCCAGCTTTAAAACTGCTCCCGCTGGCTGCGAGCAGACTTGAGAACTGTTTTGCTGCCCACACTGATATGGGCAAGGAAAAACAACAAGTTATTGCTCTCACCGGGCGGGAGCAGCAATAATAGCTTCTCCCTCTGGGCAGGAGCAAGGCCGGATCCCCCATCAGGAGGGGAGCTGGCTGAGGAAGCGGGGCCCTATGGCCCACCTAGCAGCACCCAACGTGTGCTTGGTGCGTGTCCCGGGTGGGCAACGGAGCACCCACCTATTTAAAATGAAAGCCCAGGATATGGGGTGACTGAGGCCAAAATAGGCTCAGGAGGGTGGGCGGCGCAGCTCTACTTCCCTTTAATAAAAAAAAAATAGTCAGCCCAGGGTGGTGGGGTCCCCGGGGCATGGAAAGGCTCAGGGAGGAGAGCCACGCATCCCCCCTTCCATTTCAAAAACACACAGCCCGGGCCTAAAAGGGGTCAGGGAAGGGGGGCTGCGCTGCTTTCCTCTCCCTTTATCTTTACATTTATTATTAGATGTGCATCCATCAGCCAAGCACTGTAGCTGTCGACTGCCTCCTCCTTCACCTCAACTTTCTGCTATCTCTGTGATTCACAATAACCTGGAAGATGTCCTGGTAGGCAATGGAGGAAAAGTTAGACCTGAATGATGGCGGCATTTAGTGTGATATAGCCCTAAACTGATGTATATGCGGAGGTAGGGAAGCCATGAAAGTTAGTGTCTGGCACATTTATGAGTGTGGAATGCAGGTGACTGTACCCCGATAGGACAATATGCCAGCTAGGGGTGGTGAAGGACTTTCACCAGCAGCTGTGTTGGCTTGGTTCAAATGCCCAAAAAACACAAAAGATCTGCGGGCAACCCTGCAGGACCAGAACCCATAACTACTTAAAACAGAAAAATCAGACCAACTCCTAATTTATATATTAAGAAAAAACGAATTACGTGCTGTAAGGGTCTTTCTCAGATGGCCCACCTATCTCCGTGATGCAAAGAGTTCACGTGTCAAGATCTGGGTATTTTAAGTTACAAATCAATGTTGTCACGTGTACTTTTCCAAATTGGTTTAATCGAAGAAAAGTAATATAATTCAGAATCCTTCCGGTTGTCAAATGAAAGCGCCAGATTTTAAACGACGACATAGAAACGGGGGCCAACTTCGATGCCGAGATAATAACTGTTCCATTTCATGCTATCTATGGTAGCTTTTGAAATACTGTAATATCCGATGCAAAGGGAAGAAATTGTCGAAAACAGCATTATCTATCAATATCAACTCTAAGCAAAACAACAAATGTACAATCACGCCACTGGAGGTCCATAGTGACATTCCAAAACTATAAACGACACAGTTTGTCCACAAACTGCACAACACAATATGAACATTCCAGTAAAGTCAAATGTGCCTAGATAATAGAGTATTGACAACATGGGAGTCATGCAAAGATATTGCACTGTTGAATTACACCCAAGCAGTGTCAGCTGATCGCAATCTTCTCAGAAGAGGTAATAAGGTTAGCATTGCTGATGCAAGTTCTGGAATCTTCTCCACTAGGGAGGAAGATAATTGATTTTTAGCTAGTTTACCGAATTTTCCATTAAGAGATGGCTGATGCAATTATACAAATTGCACAACAAGTACTTGCAGTGTGGATTTTAAATACAAGCACTTAGCAGAACAAAGGAGAGTGTTCGAAGAACTCAAATGACGCACACTGTCGAACACGCTTTATTCCATGAAAAATGATCAATAATGTGCAATCTTTCGTTTGCTGAGCAATTTTTGATGAAAGATTAAAGGGATATCCTTCCTCCCAAAAACTATGTATTCCCCATCATTTTACTGAGTTATTACAGCAATATGCACTTGCTTTCTTTTATGAACTAAAAACGGGCATCCTTCCACCCAAAAAATATTGTCTTCCCAAATTCTGTAAACAATACCAAATCACTCTCTGAAGTTGCTGCATAAAATAAGGTGACAACATTGAGAATGCTCTTCTTTAGCCAGGGCCAGGGAGAGAGGAATTGGTACTCAGATTCGTTGAGATTAGCTCATAGCCATTTTGTTTACAGACAAGCTCTTAAAACACACCTGTTGTAGGCATCCAGGCAGATAATGGTTGAAGGCCACCAAACCCACAATGTTAATACATTTTGGGGGCTCAAACATAGGAAAAAAACTAGAATTGTTCGATCATTAGAACTGAGTGCTTAGAAAAGTAGCACAATGAATTTCACTCCATTTGAAAAAGACAATGAAAAGCCAACTGATCTGTTATTAGGAGTGGCCTGAAGACAGCTTTAACTGTCTCGTAAGTTCCCTATTTTTTTTAAAATACAATAAAATACATATAAACCCATAGAGGGTCTTTCGTTCAGCTCTCTTCATTCATTGGTCTAGTCAAGTGTCATTCACATTATGCTTCCTCCTACCACAACCTACACTATGGAACAATGGTTCAGGCCATTATAGCCATTTACACTCTTCACTGTAAGTGATGGCATTTTGCTAAACACCAGTGTAAGAAATTGGGTTACTGGTTGGTGTGTGTGTGGGGGGGGGGGGGGGGGAAGAAACCCTACTCAAGCAGAAACCACAATCCTTGTCAGGGTGAAGTCACAAGAGACCCTATATCCCTATATTAACCTGTGCCCACCCATCGGATAGCTTGGCACAGAGCAGTCAGGCTCAGAGCCAATTTGTAAAGTATTTGTGCAACTCATCAAACAGTAATTCAGTGACAACACACCACAAAAGAACCCCCTACTAGTTCAGACAAACAGAGTGATTTTTAATGAATAAACCAAGACCAAAAAGACAAACATCCAATCAGTAGAACCGGAGTTATGCAAGTTTAAAGGTTTTAGCAAGAATAGCACCAAAAAAGCAGAATGTGTCAAGTGTGGAAATCTGGTTCTGCCCGAACAAAGACAAAATCAAAAGTTCAGGTAGACCACGATGTAGTGCGGGCTAGCTACAGGGACCCAGTTAGGCCCACTGAACAAAGTACCTAAGATCCTGGTCGTGGAGCATTGCAAGATTCTGCGTTGAGGATGCGAACAGTTGAAGAGATGCATCAGTTCCGAGGAGCTGTGATACGATGTCCCGAGTTATCGTCAATGATCCGGGCAATGAGGGCTTGCAATGCGAAGTCCGGGGTCAGGGATGAGTCGCGCAGTCAAGGCGATGCATCGGTTCCGAGGAGCTTTAAGGCTAAGATGCAAGAACCTGTGTCGTAATCAAGGCTGCAGTTGAAGTGAGATTTTGCAATGCAAGGGCCTGTGTCAGTAAAGCTTCGCAAAGGCAGTGGTTCCGCTGCGGGCTGCAAAGTCAATGCCGAGTTCTTTTCGTTGGGAGAACGCTCACAGCAAAGACGATGCGTCAGTTCTGCTCAGGGATGCACCGCACAGCCAAAGAGATGCGTAGGTTCTACTCGGTCAACAGATGGGCTGGCTGAGCACCTTGAGGCCCATTTCCAAAGGACCAGGACTGGAGTGGCACCACTTGGCAGGCTAGAAATCGCAGATGGCAGAGTCCATATCCTGGGTTCAGGAGGCCAGAAACTAGCCCTTGGAGTCACTTTGGAGTCCTGGGTTCAACAGATGCAAGCACAGTCCTTCTCACCTAGGCAAGAAGGTAGCAGGTCAGCACAGCAAGTCAGCAGTCCAGCAAGGCAGTAGTCTGGCAGGGGTCCAACAGAGTGGCAGTTCTATCACCAACACAGCAGTCCTTCTTCCTGGCACAGTATCCACAGGTACAGAAGAGTATAAAAGAGGTGGTGTCTGAGGTGAATATTTATATCTGATGCCCTTCCTCTGGAAGGTGAGAGAAGCTTCCAGTGGCTCCCTTTGAAGTACCCAGGAATCCTGCCTTCCCTATTCTGCCTCCAGACTAATTCCAGGGGGTATGCAGCCTTTGTGTGGGGGCGGGATACAGCATATTCAAGTGTAAGTAGGGTCGTGCCCAACTCCGTGAGGGGCTGTCTAGGAGGAATACATAAAGCCCAAATGTAAGATTTACCCAGTCATGTGACCCAGAGACAGGCTACAGGCACTAACACCCTTATGCATCAAGCCAAAATCCAGTCGGTAAAATACCGATTTGGTAATAGCTCCCGGTATTGTGTGAAAAATACCCAATCCCAATGCATCAACCCAAAACCCGAGCAAATAACGAATCGCTAAATAAATAACCTCGAACATACCGAATCGCTAATACAAAAATGCTAATTTACCGATTCGCTAAATACCGAATTCGCAATTACCGAAATCACTATTAGCTCCCGGAAATTGCCAATAGCAAATAACGAATCGCACCCCAATGCAACAAAACTCGCTAATAACGAAAATTCCAAAATTCGCTATTTTGCCAGAGCTAAATAAGGGGAATCAAAACCTGGAGGTAAAGTCACAAAAAAAAAAAAAAAAAAAAAAAAAAAATTCCTACATGTGCAAATGATTGAGGCAATCACTAAACCCTTAAATTTGGCCCAGGAGACCCTGTTGGCTCCCACAAAATGGCTGCCCTCTACGTGCTTGCAAGGAGGATGCGGATCAATGCAGCAGGACAGCGCAGGAGAAGGGTCCAGGAGCGAGTGTTCAGACTGCGCATAACCCTGCTCGGCCAGAATGAGGACGAGGTGTACCAGAAATATCGCCTCAATCGCGCTATGATCATGCGCCTGATTGCAGACCTGGAACCATTACTGCAGCACCAGACACACCGGACCAATGCAATCCCTGCGCACGTTCAGGTCCTATGCAGCCTGCACCTACTGGCCTCAGGGAGTTTCCAGGGGGTAATTGCGGTTGCCGGAGGTGTGTCGCAAAGCGCACTGTCACGCTTCTTCAAAAAATTCCTAGATGCCATGCTGACAATGCTACACACACACATCAGCTTCCCCACAACCCCACAGCAGTTGGACCGCACCAAACAGGCTTTCTACCAGGTGGCACAATTCCCACATGTGATTGGATGCATCGACTGCACGCATATCGCCATATGCCCTCCGTCAGCAAATGAGTACCTTTTTAGGAACCGCAAGTCATACCACTCGATCAACGTGCAGGTTGTGTGCGATGCCAACAACATCATAACGGACCTAGTGGCACAATTCCCAGGGAGCACACACGACTCATACATCTTCCGCAACAGTGGAATGCACAGGCGACTACTCAATGGAGAATTTGGAGAGGGACTCCTGTTAGGTAAGTAGAACTACGCTTCCCCACACCAACACCACACATGTATGTACATCACCAATGCTAAGTCTATGCTTCTATCTTCTAGGTGACAGTGCTTACGCCCTGCGGGAATACATACTAACCCCATACCTAAATCCAGCAACCCCGCAGGAACATCGCTACAACGCTGCACACATCAGCACGAGGAATGTGATAGAGCGGACTTTTGGGATTCTCAAGAGCCGCTTCCGTATCCTCCACAAGACTGGCGGCGCCATGCTATACCAACCAGACACATGCTGTCGAATAATTGCTGTATGTGCAATGCTGCACAACATTGCCACCAGAAGGGGGATACCCATGGAGGTGGACAGGGATGACGACCCCCAGGCTGACCAACCACCCGCCCAACGACGACCGGCACACATCCCAAACACAGCAGAGGGCCAGAGGAGGCGGACAGACATAATGCAAAATCATTTTTGACCCTGGGTAAAATGAGACATTACAAGTTGGTGTTGGGTGCAACTGTTTAATGCACAGTAGCACTGAAGATTGTGCAACAGAACTAGCATTGTGAATCATGCTCCGATTGCATAAATGTAAATAAAAGGTTCCTTAAAGTCAGGCCTGTGCAAACACAATAATTGGATGGCCATGGTTGCTCCACCATGGACCTGCAGCATGTCCAAATTTCTAGTGGCGCTTGCCACGTACACCAAGCCTCCGCTCAGGTGCATCCAAACCCTCACCACGGCCTGTCCCCGTGGAGGTACGCGAACTTCGGCGCCTGGTGCTGGCCTCTGCCAGTGACACGCTGCTGACACTGGAGGCAGCCTCACTGGTGTCATCCCCTCCCAATGCTGCAGCACTGCATGTGCTGCTCTGAAGTTGTTCCACAGCAGTGGTGATGTGTCCCAGTGACTTGGCCACATCACCGCAGAAGTGCCCAAGGTCCACCTGCAGGGAGACTGTGCGGCGTGCCAACACAGCGGTGCAGTTGCTGTGCCGTTGTATGGCCTTGGTAGCGGCGGCAGAACGCAACATTAGCTGCCGGTTACTCCTCCTCTGGGACTCATGGCCCTCCCTGATGGCACGGGTGAGCTCACGTACCTCCTCCCTGAGCTGAGCATTGCCATCAGCAACCGCAGTGGTCTGGTCCCTGACCGCCGTGCCCATGTCCCTGACCGCGGAGCCCATGTCGGTGACTGCTGCAGTCATGGCGCGCATCTCCCTCGCTAGGCGCACGATGTTGCAGCTGATGCTAGCCACATGTCTTCCCTGCAGGTTCTGTGTACGCAGCATCCTCTCCTCAATTGCAGAGGTTGTTGGGACATCCTGGTCAGCTGAGGAGACGGAACTGCGACGGGCCCTGTGACGCCGTGCGTGTCTTGAGCCTCCATGTGGTGCAGCAGGTGGTGTGGATGTGCGCTGCGTGGGTGCCAATTGCGGGGGGGGGGGGTTGCCATCTCCTGCAAGGGCGCAACTTGGTGCCTGTGCCTCTGCGGTATTGTGGCTGTACTAGCTGCAGGCTGGCTTGCTGGTGCCGTTGCTTGTGGCGCAGGTGGTGGTGCCTTGGCTTGTGGCGCAGGTGCCTTGGCTTGTGGCACTGGTGCTGGTGCCGTTGATTGTGGCGCTGGTGGAGGTGGTGCTGGTGGGGTGGCAGGTGTTGGCGGTGCGTGCGCATCCTGCGCAGTCTCCTGGTCTGACTCCACGGGTGTCTCAGATATGATCAGCTGGTCGCTGTCGTCAGAGTCCCCAGGTGATGCATCTGTGTGTGAAACAGTGCATGATTAGTGGGATGATTACACCTACATAGTGTTGTACCCATCAATGTCCCTCTGTGGTCCAACAAATGAACAGTCTACAGCCATGTACAAAATATGTGTTGTGTGCTCAGAGGATTTACGCCTGTACCTGCACTCTGGGCTGACTAGACTACAACTCCCAAGATGCAGTAGTGTCATGTGTGGAACTGTCTGTGCCAGAGCTGCAGACACAGTGAGATTGGGCTGGGGGCATGGGTATGGATTTACGCTATGCTGGGTGTGGCACAGGCATGCATCTTACCTTGGGCACTTGTGGCTGCGCCGGACGTGTCCATCTGGATCACCCCCACGACGGCTTCCCGCTCTATCGTCCCTTCCACAAGGTCCTCCAGGGCTGTGTTGGATGGTGCAGTGCTTGTTCCGCCTCCAGTCCTTCTTGCCTCCCGGAGCCTCTCAGCAATCCTCTCTTTTGCGCGCTTCCGCAGATCATACCACCGTTTTTTAAGGTCGTCGATGCTGCGGCTAGTGACGCCAACCGCATTGACCCTCTCACGGATGCGCTGCCAGATGCGCCGCTTCTCGGTCTCAGGCACCTTGAGGGACAGCTTGCCAAAGAGGCGGTCGTGTTTGCTGGACACTCCCTCGATGAGGTACTCCAGCTCCCTGTCCGAAAACTTCTTCTTGCGCTTGCGTGCAGATTCTGCGCTGGATGGCACTTCCTGCGACATGATGGATGTGTGATGTGAATGGCAGAATCTGTGTGGCCTCACTCTGCACAGCCTGTCCTTCTTTCCAGCTCCTGTCTGCTCCTCTGTCGAGGCTATGTGGGTGGGGCAGCAGTATTTCCTGGTTGGTGATGTCATCAGCCTGTTCCCGGAGCGACGCGGCAATTTGCGATTTCGCTATTACCGATTCGGTAATTGCTAATTCGGTATTACCGAACTCGCTATTAGCCAAATCGGTATTACCGAACTCGCTATTTGCTAGTGGGGCCGTTTGCGTGCCCCGCTATTAAGGAATCGGTAAATTTAGAGATTTTTAAGGAATCGCTAAATTTCACCGAATCTGTTGATGCATGCCAATTACCGATTCCTTAATGGCGATTCCTTATTTTTCGCTATTAAGGAATCGGTATTAGTTTGGTTGATGCATATGCCCCTAAATGACTAAGGCAGGAAAATGTCAACTTTCTAAAAGTAAGACACATAGTAAGAATGCACTTCTTCCCTTGTGATACTACTTAATTAAACTGTTGTCATCTGAAGATGCGTGCGAACAGTTAGTGTGAACCGACCCAGTCACACATTGTATACAAAAGCGGTGAAATTAGGGCACGACCTTGCGCACCCATCTGTCGCACTGCTAAGTGGGAAACATCCCTCAAGATTAACCACTCCTCGTTAATTCATCCTTATTCATTATTTCATTCCAAATTTTGTACTGTTGCTTCATCATTATTTCATCATCTTTATGAAATCACCGCTGACACAGCGTAGTTCCACCTTCATGCTTTATTTCATAATTTCCTTTTTCATTGTTGGGTCTCGCTGGCCGCCAACGAGACTATTGTTGCCGTGTTTACTCCCAAGGGAGACAGACCTGGGCATGAGCCGATTCTGGTCTGGGCACGAGCCGATTCTGGTCTGTGAACGCGCTTCACAGTGGAACAGCTTGTACGCGTTAATTCCAGTTGAGTGCTCGTCTCCGGAAGACGTGCTGCGCATTAATTATAGTTGAGTGCTCCAGCAGCCTGGGGCGCCTGTCGACATGCTGTGCTAATGATTACTGTGGGGTCTCATGCTGTGATAATTCTCACTTTGTGTGTTGTGATCGGCAGCAGGCGTATTACTGGCGCCACCGCCACGCCTTCATTAGTCATAAAAGCTGCATGGCAAGCGATAATTAGGGCGGCATGTTTTAGGACATTTTTAGCAATTACTTTGTTTACTTAGTGCTATTAGTGATATTTTTCGTGCATCCAATGCTCTATTTAAACGTGCAGCACTGAACATTTTCAAAGAAGGCGAATCAGCGACATTCATTGGAGACACGACCTATTTGAAGACGCTTGTTTTACTGGGGTAAGTTCTGTGAACTGTTTAGTTTGTTTACTTTATTATAGTATAACTGGCAGGGTTGGCTAAATTATGAGAGAAAAGGAAAAATATGCAGGAGATGATGGTATGAGGCAAGTGTGGCAAATGTATAATTATGCGTACACCATATAAAAGCAAGTTGCAAAATGTCCGGTGTTGGGCGGATGGGTTCACCTGTAGGTGTGGTTATGAGTGCATGTGACTAGCTGGCGACATGTCCTTGTACTGTTACTTGCCTTTGCACTTTTTTTTTTGCATTTATATATAGCACGAACTCGACCCGAAGTTTATTGGAGCGCTTTACACGAGCACCGTATTTACATTACACATTCAGGCACGGGAAGATTAAGTGATTTGCCCAGAATCACAGGATGTTGATGTGACCTCGGGGCTCAAACTCTGGTTTCCAGCACCAAAGTCGGCAGTTTAGCTGACGGACAACATCCTCGCCCTTGCCCTGCTGATTTTCAGGGACGGCTGCTTTGTCTTCACAAGGGTCGGGCGAACTATGACTCCGCTGCCTGACCTGGAACAGATCTGTTAGGTGTTTGTATTTATTTTTTAGTTTTTTTTATTTAGCGCAAACTCAATCCGTAGGTATTGGAGCACTTTACATGTATACCACATCCATTATAGAAGGACACATTCATGTTTGGTAGGTACGTGGATATTAAGTTATTCATAACCGGCGGAGCCAAGGCTGGTCTCTCTACCTCTGTGACTCCGGTTGCTGTTCGCGCCTCGTGTATAGCTGGTTTTCCTAGTTATCTGGCGAATACAAAAGCGGGCTTTGCTGTGTTTCTGTTTAAAGGCTACACATAAGGGGCTCAACTGATCGAATTGTAACCAGCTGTCCAACACAATACCGGCAGAAGGGCTCAGTGAGACGTACACTTGTAAGGGGCAGAGGTTACACTCCCGGCAAGTCTGCCTCAGCCTTCATTCTTCCGAGGTGGATCAATTGAATACCATTGATTGGGTAGTAGTTATATTTGTTAACCGAGAGTAGAAATGGAGCAAATTTAATACGGAGGGCTATTTGAAAAGTATAATTTTTTTCCAATGTGCCAGATGAATTTGTCTTTATATTCTTGGGACTTATAAGAATCTTGTAGTGTGTACATCAGGCGGGTCATGTGTCTTTGGAAAACTAGCACCTTTTTGTGATATTGTAGTTGCATGATAGTTTCACATTATAATAGTGGGGGCTCGGATGTCAAACCTCTTTTCCGGGTGTTGGTCCTTGCCAGCAGTCATCACCTACTGCCAAAGACCTGCTTTTTAAAATGTATATTACCTGTCCACCTCCTTCCCCTTCCGGTACCCCCCTCACTAGTGCCCTCTCTCCCTTTCGTTTTCAGCCTCTCTTCCCCCGTTCTCTCTCGGTCCGCCATTTCTCTCCATGCCCCCATTTCTCTCTCCCTGTGCCCCCTTTCTCTCTCTCCCTGTACCCCCCTTACTCTCCATCCCATTTTCCCGTGAACCATAGCTTTGGCTGCAGGTGAGTTGGCACAACTCCTGTGAGAGAAGTGTCTCTAGATTAGGTAGCACGTGCCCCTGCTGGGACCATGGTCAGGCGTTTGTCTGTTACACAGAAAACCACGTCTCCGTTAAACTGCAGTTTGAGAGTATTTTTGGTTATTGTGTTTATTTACTGTACCAAATTAATCATGGTGGAACCGGGAATCTTATGCCAGAGCATCCCAGGAATCCAAAAAGTAAAACTGAAAAAACAAATTTTGGAGAAAAATCATGTGATGTTGCAGAAATCGCTTCATCTCTTAGTGG
The DNA here is from genome assembly GCF_964204655.1 of Triturus cristatus. NCBI lineage: Eukaryota > Metazoa > Chordata > Amphibia > Caudata > Salamandridae > Triturus > Triturus cristatus. Next base: position 743,536,619 of record NC_140589.1, on the reverse strand, counting down.
TGTTTAATGTAGGTTCATTTACAAACCCCAGCCATCATATAAGGTCTCTGGAATGCCTTAGACCTGGCAGAGTCTCTTGATGCCCATGAGCAACAGTAAAGAGCATGTTCACCGCTGAAGAGAGTGACCACTTCACCATTCATCCCTTTGTGCCTGCAAACAGAGCTGAATAATTTACCTTTCACCACTTCACCAGCTGAACAACATTTGCACAAGCGTCGCTGACACCCCGTACTACCGATTTTTTTATTGCATATGATGCCCCAATCACTTCAAGTACATTTGTTGTGATCGGTAGTCCCTGTCCCCTGCTATACATTCCATCGTAAATTTTTACATCCTGTTTTTTGTATTTTTATTCATCCATTCACACTCCTTTACGTTAAAATAGCCATAGCTTTACTGTACAGTTGCTAGAATAGCTTATAATATGGTATAGTGTGTAATTTTTAAATAATCACTCCACTGCAAACAAAAACATTGATTAAAAAACACTGCCATTTACAATGCCAGTAGCTCCAACTGCAACAAATGCGAGACCTATTGCATTGCAAATGCTTGTTTCATATGTCTCCTGAGTGCCCATTACGTCATTTCGCAGCGACACGTTAAAACAAAGTTCAAGGCAGACCATACATCATGGTAGAATCATTTCTTATGCCCAATGCATTTCGAGCCCTTGTGGCACTTCGTCAGGGGTCTCTGCAACAGAATAACAGAAACAACTTGACTACCAATTCACTGTCAACTCACACTGCACTGAAAAAAAAATCTAACTCATTCAAAAGAAACCTTGTGCTAAAACGCCCAATGTATCCCTATCCCTCCCATGACTCCAATCCCCCCTCCTCCAATTTACAAGAACTCACAACTAAACTTAAAGTGAAAATTAAATAAAGTAATTTATGTGCAACAGCGTAAAGCCACCTAAATGCCTCCCTCATTAACAGAAAATCCTTCCCTTAAGACGACTTCTTCATAGCTTGTGTTCTCCCAATTACCTCTCAGAAATCACAGCCAGCAATCTGTCCTCAACTTTCCTTTCAAATGATGTTGCATTTTTACCTCTTAATTGGTCAGACCGTTGGTTTTTGAATGAAAACCTCCCCTCGTGTACCCAATAAGATGCAATGTTATTAAATGCTCTCCTCGTGACTTGATTCCCCATAAAACTGTGCTAAACACCTGAAAACCATGGTAAAACCTACAAATCCCATAATGCACTCCCTCGTGCCAAAGTCTCACCTACGTGAAACGAAAACCAATTTGACTGAAAAAAGGAAACCAAAAAGGAAACCCAGCTTTCTACCCATATCCCACCCTCAAACTGCCCACACAAATCTGATACGAAAACACAATATAATGACAAATAAATGCATTAGTGAATGTCTGTATGTGAACATGAATACATGGCTATACACTGACAACTGGATAATCAAAATGAGTCCATGAAATGTCCATTACTGTGAAAAAATTTGCAAAGTGGCATTTTCTAAATTGTAATTTAAAATCGGACTTTACCATAAGAGAGGATTTTCATTACAATTACAAAGACACCAAACATGAACTGGTTTTTTGATGGTGTGTCTGGGCTAGAGTTTAAGTTTCCGTTATTTGGGATAAAATCCAATTGATACAAGTAGATCCGGTTGATGTTTGTATTTTTTATTCTTATTGGTAGCTGCAAACGAAAAGGATGGCACAGCCAACACGTGTTACGCCCCCTAATTGGCCATCAGGCCTGGGGCTTCCTCAGGGCTGTACATAGACAATGTAAAACCAAGGTTGGATAAGGACATGGTGTGGTCAGTCGTGTGTGTATTATGTACATAATGAACGGTGATAGAAAATTATTATCATAAGGAGACGCAGTGTTAAAGGAGAGAAAGATAAATGTGGGAAGAGAAAATGAAGGTAAGGTGAGAAGGGGATCAGGGTAGGCGTGCGGCAGGTTGGGATAAAGTAAAGAAAGCAACGTGTGTGGCATGAGTAAGAGCGAGTGTGTCAGTGAGGGAGACAGAAATATAGTGAAATTATGGTACAGAGTGTAGTCGGTTTGGAGGGAGAGGATAAGCAGTTGTGATACGAGAGTGAGATTTAGAACACGAAAGGTGGGTGTATTTTGTGGAGAACGTTCGACAAGTTTCAGTTTAAAGTACATTTTACAATTTTTAACAGTACCCGGTGTATGTTAGCGCGAACGAACACATAATATTATTTACATTATAATCATCAAACGGTCATATAGAGAAAGGATATAGAAGGAAATGTGGGTCAAATAGGAGCATAATGAAACAAAGTAAATCAACAGTAAAAATTACATGGCATTAAGCGATTCCAATGTTCAATTTGAAATTTCGCGATTATAGGACGTGTAGAATCAATTATCGACATTTTGAAGAGAATAGTGAATATCCACAATCGGCATTACGAGTTATTATTATAAACAAGAACAGAGAATCATTGAAAAATAGAATAAAAATATAGTTACAGTAAGAATTATGAGAAGGCCACATCAGGTTACCGGGTCAAGTACGAGATAAGGGAGGAAAAGTTCGCATTAGTCTTTTCCTTAATGGATATTGGAAAGAATGGAGTTTTTTGGCGCCAAAAGTGAATAAGTGACTTCGTATGGTATACGATACTGGCGCGTCCTGGGTCACAAGGTCTATTCATATATATTATTTTAAAAAAAAGGAAATGTGACAAAGGTTTTGTAGAAGTATGTTGCGCCGATAAAGTGAATCAGTGACCTCGTGAAGTATGAGGTACTGGTGCGTCATGCGTTACAGGATATGTTTGTACATTTGGACGAACGGGGATAAGGTGACATATAATTCACAAATGAAAGTTGAGTAGTGCAGGTAATGGTTCGTAGGTAGTACAATCTGTATCAAAGAAGTAATCACTAGATTTATAAGAGTGGAACTATTGCCGAGTGGGAGCGGTGCTCTTAGGTTTTCTAAACACTATAAGTATTCACAGCCACACGTGGATGTTTGTCTATACGGGGTTCAAGACAGTGTTAAAAGTGATGTGAGGCATACGCATGCTCTAGACGATAAGGTGAGCAAGTGCGATTGAAAAATTAAGCAGGATCAGGAATTCCTTACCAGGTGTTCAGGTAATTCGGTATTTTTAGCGAGGGTTTATAAACCCGAAGATTTCTAAAAAGCGGAGAAAGCACAAGGGGGAACAAGCAAGGAAACGTGTAAGCGGAAGGCAGTTCTGTAATGCTAGGTGGCAGGGAGGAGGAAGGTGGGAGCGTGGGAAGGAGTCCCTTACCTCTGGTCACGGCTAATGCCAGGTGCTGCTGTTGTCCATGTTGTGGTGGTAGTGACAGCTCAAGGTAGCGAGCAGTGAAGAGGAGTCGTGTGAGGAGACTTCCGGTTCATAACCCGGAAGTACCAGGAAGCTTTAGCTGGGCGCCATATTGGGTTGGGGATTGACAGTGGGATAGGCGAGATTAAAATAACGATCAACAATTTATGAGAGAAATGAATTAAAGCGAAAATAGGGGCGAGAAGAAAGTAAATATAAGGTTGTAAAAGGTTAATACCAAAGGAAAGTAAGTGAGTGTGTCAGGCATCTTAATCACTTGAAACATATGCAAAAAAATAATAATTATAAAAATTATTAACAGTCCATATATCAGTAGGCTCTGAAAAGCAGAATTTTAAGACAGTACGGTGGGCAGAGTTATGTTAAATCACACAGAAACGCCCAATAGTCACAATGTATGCCACCTGGTATCTGTACATATTATTACATATTCTGAAAGATTGGCATCAATCAGGAGGGTATGCTGTATGTTCCTTTGTAGTATTAAGGGAACCTTAGTTGGGAATTGTTGACAGCGGACGCGTTGTGTTAGTCCTCGGGTAATGGAGGGTGCGGTTGTAGCAATGTGTTGGGGCATCTAGTCATCTCCCAACCATATATGCATTTCCGCATCCTTATTGAGCCCCAGATTGGTGGTTTTATAGTTCATTATTAGTTCACTTTCGCGTCTTCGGAGTTTGAGTTTGCGGTCTCCCCCTCTTTTTGTTTGGTGTACAATCTCCAAACCAAAGAAGCGGAAGTCTTTTTTGTGAGGATGATGGTCTTCGAAGTGTTCAGTAAGTGGATGGCCTGAGTGGTGTTTGTGGATGTTACGGTAATGTTCCTGAATCCTGGTCCGTAGTGGTCTGATTGTACTGCCGATGTATGGAAGATTGCAGGGACAGATTATCACATAGACACAGAATTTGCTGTTGCAGTCAATCCATTCTTTTATAAAGAATTCTCGTCCTTCAGTTAGTAGGACTTTTGTTGTTTTGTTGTTGCTAAGTTTGCAAATATTGCAATTTCTGCAAATGTGGAATCCTGGAGGTCTGTCCAGGAATGTGCTGACCATGTTCCGTTTGTCCACAAATTCTGATTTGCACAGTATGTCCTTCAGATTAGGGGCGCGTCTGAATGTTATCTCTGGGTATGTTTTTAGATCTTGAGTGAGGTTTGGTGTTTGTTGTAACAGATGCCAGTGTTTCTTGAGGCTTTGTCTAATTTGGTGGTGGCCGTTGTGGCAGAAACTGCAGTGAGGACGAGGTCTTCAAAACAAAAGGAGAAGAATTGGTGTCTAGACTCACACAACGAGGATATGAACAATCAATGCTTAAAAACACAATGACTACAGTTGCCAAAATTGAAAGAAAACAGATGTTCAGACAAAACAAAGGAGAAGCAAAAAAGAACGATTCAGCTATACGCTTCATAACGGATTACAACAACGGCCACCACCAAATTAGATAAAGCCTCAAGAAACACTGGCATCTGTTACAACAAACACCAAACCTCACTCAAGATCTAAAAACATACCCAGAGATAACATTCAGACGCGCCCCTAATCTGAAGGACATACTGTGCAAATCAGAATTTGTGGACAAACGGAACATGGTCAGCACATTCCTGGACAGACCTCCAGGATTCCACATTTGCAGAAATTGCAATATTTGCAAACTTAGCAACAACAAAACAACAAAAGTCCTACTAACTGAAGGACGAGAATTCTTTATAAAAGAATGGATTGACTGCAACAGCAAATTCTGTGTCTATGTGATAATCTGTCCCTGCAATCTTCCATACATCGTGTCAAGAATTCCTGTCATGCGAGGGAAGGAAAACAAGCCCTTATGTAAACAGGAGAGCTGTTACATAACTCAAGGAAAACACGCCCTTATGTAAACAGGAGAGCTGTTACATAACTCAAGGAAAACACGCCCTTATGTAAACAGGAGAGCTGTTACATAACTCAAGGAAAACACGCCCTATTAAGGGAGGAACCGGGAGGTACAACGCTGTCGGATATTGTGTTTACACCGACGTACCTGCTTAGTGAAGAGCAGTGTTCCGGAGTGGTGCTCCAGTAAGGCAAGAACGGAGGTAGGTCGAGTCGTTACTCCCTGGGCCGTGTCTTGCCCCATCGTCACCTGTGAAGGACCCGGAAGCTCTACCGGATAACCATTGAGCTTCGCTTTTTGACTCGGCTGAGTCAAAGCGCAGTGGCGCTTTTGCTGGTTGGAGTCGTAACTCCCAGCCCGACCAGAGATACAGGGACTGCCAGCTGTAACGCACACCAGGAGGTGTTTGCCGCGTTACAGACTCGGAAGTCCACAGGATCGATCGAGCGGCTGCTCTCGGTTCAGTCTTCTTTGCTTGTGATTGGGGTATCGGTGACGCATCACCAGGAGGTGACTCCGCGTCCCGGTGCAGTCTGAGGAAGAGGTTGAGCGGCTGCTCCCTTCAGGTAGAGACCCCGGCTGGGTGTTTCCCTGACTCCTCGATTCTCCCCAACACTCTTCGTGCCCCTCGCAGCCTACCGATTGGCATTGTCGGCCATTTCATTTCTGCCCTCTGTTGGCATACGCCGGGATCGGCGTATATGCAGAGGACGGTTAGGACCATCCGTGCTGTGGGCTGGTAACGTACTTAGCCTGGAGGATTCCAGTGACTATAACCTTTGTTTATTCCTTGTATTATTTTTGCCTTCATTAAAATAACAAAACCTTCACAAGTGGTTGCGTTCTCATTATCGTGTCTGTTAAACGATCCTGAGACGTTCAGGGCGTTACAAAATATCCGACCTTAATAACACTAACTGTCTCCCGGTCGATAACAGACATGGCAACACTTGATGATGTGCTGGCTGCTTTAGCGACCGTGCAAATTGAATTGGCTGCCTCCAGGCAAGAAACAGCCGATGTAAAAGCCAGACTGGATGCTATCCAATTGGACCCGCTCACGCCCAGCACCTCCCTCACGAACCAGACCCCTGCGGTAGTAGTGGAAATGCCGGTAGCCGTCCTCTTGGCAACACCAGAGAGGTACAGTGGGGATCCTAACACAGTGCAGGTATTCCTCACACAAGTGGCGCTACATTTATCGTGCAAACCAAGGGCGTTCCCCACGAGTCAGGCTCGTGTGGCTTTCCTTATATCCTATTTGGCTGGAAACGCGGCACAATGGGCCGTACCTCTGGTGAGCAGGGACGACCCCATCTTATGTGATTGGGGTGCTTTTCGCGAGGAATTCCTGAAAGTCTTCGACAGAAGGGCTGACTCGTACACGGCGGACCGTGAAATGCTTGAGTTGAGACAGGGATCCAACGACCTGGTGCAGTATCTCAACGCGTTCCGAAGGCTGGTTGCGGAAACCAAGTGGCCTGTTGCTAAATAGACGGCGCTCTTCCATCACGGGCTGTGCGATGAGCTCAAGGACGCCGTGGCTCATATTGACCCACAACCCAAGACATGTGAGGGCCTTATCAACCTGGTATTACGGCTGGAACATAGGCTAAGTGAAAGAAAGGGGGATCATGGGAGAAAAGGAAACTCCCTTCCATCCTATGTGACAGTGGGAAGTCCTGAAACTTCCACCGCATCCAACGGAGAACCCATGGACATCGGCGCAATACGAGCGAGCCTCACAGCCACGGAGAAAGAGTCACGCCGTAAACAAGGATTGTGCCTATATTGTGGCAAAAAAGGCCACTACGTACGTGAATGCCCTGCCAAACCGAAGACGTCACGTTATCGGGCCAACCGGTCGGTAACAGCCGTGGTGGACGTACCGGCGGAAAACTAGAGGACTCCCAGACCAAAGAAGGGGCATCTCGGAGTCACTCATCCATCCCTTCACTTTCCAACTCGGTCACTAAGGGACAACGACACCTGTTTCTCACGGTGCACGTGGGAGTGCATGACCAGTGGATACCCGTTGTGGCCATGGTGGATTCAGGGGCCACTGGCATGTTTATGGACCACAACGAGGCATGCAGGCTAGGGCTAGTGCTTCTTCCCAAAGCTGTACCCGAAGACGTCTATGCTGTAGACGGAAGGCGATTGGTGACGGGGCCCATCGGGCAGCACACGGGGGTCCTTCCGATGAGATGTGGGAGGAACCATTTGGAACAAATCGATTTTAACATCATCCGAGCGCCCCAATATGGCGTCATATTGGGATTGCCGTGGCTACAGAAACACAACCCCTCTGTGGATTGGCCAACACATCGCATCGAACTGACGTCACCGTATTGCATCCTGCATTGTGGAATAAGAACGGAATCCCTTGACGCAGATGAGAGCGGGAGTCAGACGGTGGCTACAGCGGCAGAAAAAGATGTGGCTCTCCCCCAGGCTTATCACAGTTTTGAGGATGTATTTGATGAGGTGAAGGCGGAAGTGCTACCACCACATAGACAGTTTGACTGCCAGATCGACCTGGTGCCAGGGGCCAGCGTTCCCAGCGGCAGGCTGTATGCCCTGACGGAGCCTGAAAACGTGCATCTCCGGGGGTACCTGGATAAACTCCTCAAGCTAGGATTCATCCGCCCGTCCAAGTCTCCGGCCGCCTCGCCACTCTTCTTCATCCCGAAGGCTAATGGGGAGCTGAGAGCCTGTGTGGACTTTAGGGCATTGAATGCGATAACCGTAAAGAATCGGTACCCCTTGCCTCTCATCAGTGTACTTCTGGAACAGGTCAAGAAAGCTCGTATCTACACCAAGTTGGACTTGAAAGGGGCATACCATCTGGTGCGCATGAGGGACGGAGACGAGTGGAAGACCGCCTTTAAGACCAGGTTCGGCCTTTTTGAGTACCTCGTCATGCCGTTCGGTCTGTGCAACGCCCCGGCAGCCTTTCAGTACTTTTTGAATGAGGTATTCATAGAGGAGTTGGATATCTACGTGGTCGTATATATCGACGACATCCTCATCTATTCGTCCAGTGTGGAGGAGCACGTACACCACGTCAAAGCTGTGCTCCAAAAGCTGAGGGAAGACATGCTGTTTTGTAAACTCAGCAAGTGTGACTTCCACGTCACATCCGTGGAATTCCTCGGAGTGATGCTGAGTCCAGAGGGACAGGAGATGGCAGAACGAAAGATCAAGGCGGTGAAAGAATGGCCGGTGCCCCAAAGCGTGAAGGACGTCCAAAGTTTCATTGGCTTCGCCAACTTTTACAGGCGGTTTATAGATGGATTTTCAGGATTGGTGGCCCCAATCACACAGCTACTGAGGAAGTCCAAGGAGTTTGTCTGGTCCCCTGAAGCGAACAAAGCCTTTGAGGCCCTGAAAAGCGCCTTTGGTAAGGCGCCGGTGTTGGCTCACCCCGATCCGGATCTCCCCTACGTGGTGGAAGCGGACGCATCGGATGTGGCGCTGGGGGCTATCTTGTCCCAACGCAACCATGACACAGGGGTGCTTCATCCCGTTGCGTACATGTCCCGCAAACTCAACGACGCCGAACGCAACTACCATATTGCGGAGAAGGAGCTTCTCGCAATCAAGGACGCCTTCACCGAATGGAGGCATTGGTTGATGGGGGCAAGACATGTGGTATCGGTGTACACGGACCATCGGAACCTACAGTTCATGACGGCCACAAGACACCTTTCTCCCAGACAGCTGCGGTGGATGATCTTCTTTGCGGGGTTCAACTTCCGCATCACATATCGGCCGGGGACGGAAAACCGGAAGGCGGACGCCCTGTCCCGTCAATCTGCAGTTAAGGAACCATTGCCTGCGACCGAGCATTCCATCATTTCCCCGAGGATGGTATTGGGGGTTATCCAACCGGATACTTTCCTGAGGGGAATAAAGAGAGGGATCAGGTCATTCGCATGGCGGAGGTGGCTCCTCAGTCACAGAGAATGGCAGCTGAAGGACGGGATACCCCTGAAGGGCAGGTGCCTATTGATACCCACGCCTAGGCTAAGGAAACAAGCATTCATCTGGTGCCATGACTCTCCATGCGCAGGTCATTTGGGCTTTGAAAAAACGGTGGCTAGCATGGGACGGCATTTCTGGTGGCCAGCCATGAGAGTGGATGTCAGGAGGTGGGGACAGGAGTGTCCTACGTGTGCTACCATGAAGGCCGACCATGGCCGAACCCAAGGGCTCTTACATCCACTTCCGACCCCGGATAGACCATGGGATAGCATATCACTGGACTTCGTGGTGGGCCTACCGGTAGACCAGGGGATGACGGCAATACTGGTGGTGGTGGATTACTTGACGAAAATGGGGCACTTCATCCCCTGCAAAAGAGTCCCTACGGCCGGGGAATTGGCGTCACTACTACTAAAGAATGTGGTACGACTGCATGGATTACCTGGGGTGATCGTGTCGGACCGGGGATCGCAGTTTACTGCGCAATTCTGGAAGACTTGGTGCACTGCGCTGCATGTTAAGACCGCCCTGTCCACCAGCTACCACCCTCAAACGGACGGCCAAACCGAGCGCCTGAACCAAACGCTCAAACAGTATCTGCGATGTTTTGTGGACCAGGGCAGGGAAGAATGGGTCGACTTGCTATGGGTTGCAGAGATAGCCTATAACAACGCCACTCACAGCTCCACACAGTCATCTCCGTTCTATTGCAACTATGGCCAACATCCCAGGTTCTTGCCATTTCTACATCCGTTCAGAGAGGACAGGATTCCCGCCACAGCAGACAGGGTGGCACACATAAAAGACACGTTGATGCGCTCAAGGGCTGTCCTAATAGAGGCCAAGAGAAGATACAAGGCTGCGGCAGACAGGAAGAGAAGGCCCGGGCCACTGTACCGCACTGGAGACTACGTCTGGATATCCACAAGAAACATGAGGTTTCGAAAGAACAGTGTGTTTCATCCCAAGTACATGGGCCCCTATCGAATTACCAAGTGTATGGGTCCCTTGAACGTGAAGGTGTGCTTGCCCCAGTCATTGCGGATACACCCTGTCTTTCATGTATCATTGCTCAAACCAGCACCCTCCAAGCCGTCTGGGACGCCTAGGCCGGTATGCGTGGAGTCGGAGGTGGAGTATGAAGTGTCGTGCATACGGGCGTCCAAATGGCGCAGGGGGAAGCTGTGGTACCTGGTTGCGTGGAAAGGCTATGGCCCGGAGGAGCAGTCATGGGAACCGGCTGAAGGGGTTCATGCTCCGCGCTTGGTCTCCTTGTTCCATCGGCGTTTTCCTGCCAGCGCTGGACCCGTGGGGAGCCGCTGAGAGGGAGGATGTACTGTCAAGAATTCCTGTCATGCGAGGGAAGGAAAACACGCCCTTATGTAAACAGGAGAGCTGTTACATAACTCAAGGAAAACACGCCCTTATGTAAACAGGAGAGCTGTTACATAACTCAAGGAAAACACGCCCTTATGTAAACAGGAGAGCTGTTACATAACTCAAGGAAAACACGCCCTATAAAGGGAGGAACCGGGAGGTACAACGCTGTCGGATATTGTGTTTACACCGACGTACCTGCTTAGGGAAGAGCAGTGTTCCGGAGTGGTGCTCCAGTAAGGCAAGAACGGAGGTAGGTCGAGTCGTTACTCCCTGGGCCGTGTCTTGCCCCATCGTCACCTGTGAAGGACCCGGAAGCTCTACCGGATAACCATTGAGCTTCGCTTTTTGACTCGGCTGAGTCAAAGCGCAGTGGCGCTTTTGCTGGTTGGAGTCGTAACTCCCAGCCCGACCAGAGATACAGGGACTGCCAGCTGTAACGCACACCAGGAGGTGTTTGCCGCGTTACAGACTCGGAAGTCCACAGGATCGATCGAGCGGCTGCTCTCGGTTCAGTCTTCTTTGCTTGTGATTGGGGTATCGGTGACGCATCACCAGGAGGTGACTCCGCGTCCCGGTGCAGTCTGAGGAAGAGGTTGAGCGGCTGCTCCCTTCAGGTAGAGACCCCGGCTGGGTGTTTCCCTGACTCCTCGATTCTCCCCAACACTCTTCGTGCCCCTCGCAGCCTACCGATTGGCATTGTCGGCCATTTCATTTCTGCCCTCTGTTGGCATACGCCGGGATCGGCGTATATGCAGAGGACGGTTAGGACCATCCGTGCTGTGGGCTGGTAACGTACTTAGCCTGGAGGATTCCAGTGACTATAACCTTTGTTTATTCCTTGTATTATTTTTGCCTTCATTAAAATAACAAAACCTTCACAAGTGGTTGCGTTCTCATTTTCGTGTCTGTTAAACGATCCTGAGACGTTCAGGGCGTTACACATCGGCAGTACAATCAGACCACTACGGACCAGGATTCAGGAACATTACCGTAACATCCACAAACACCACTCAGGCCATCCACTTACTGAACACTTCGAAGACCATCATCCTCACAAAAAAGACTTCCGCTTCTTTGGTTTGGAGATTGTACACCAAACAAAAAGAGGGGGAGACCGCGAACTCAAACTCCGAAGACGCGAAAGTGAACTAATAATGAACTATAAAACCACCAATCTGGGGCTCAATAAGGATGCGGAAATGCATATACGGTTGGGAGATGACTAGATGCCCCAACACATTGCTACAACCGCACCCTCCATTACCCGAGGACTAACACAACGCGTCCACTGTCAACAATTCCCAACTAAGGTTCCCTTAATACTACAAAGGAACATACAGCATACCCTCCTGATTGATGCCAATCTTTCAGAATATGTAATAATATGTACAGATACCAGGTGGCATACATTGTGACTATTGGGCGTTTCTGTGTGATTTAACATAACTCTGCCCACCGTACTGTCTTAAAATTCTGCTTTTCAGAGCCTACTGATATATGGACTGTTAATAATTTTTATAATTATTATTTTTTTGCATATGTTTCAAGTGATTAAGATGCCTGACACACTCACTTACTTTCCTTTGGTATTAACCTTTTACAACCTTATATTTACTTTCTTCTCGCCCCTATTTTCGCTTTAATTCATTTCTCTCATAAATTGTTGATCGTTATTTTAATCTCGCCTATCCCACTGTCAATCCCCAACCCAATATGGCGCCCAGCTAAAGCTTCCTGGTACTTCCGGGTTATGAACCGGAAGTCTCCTCACACGACTCCTCTTCACTGCTCGCTACCTTGAGCTGTCACTACCACCACAACATGGACAACAGCAGCACCTGGCATTAGCCGTGACCAGAGGTAAGGGACTCCTTCCCACGCTCCCACCTTCCCCCTCCCTGCCACCTAGCATTACAGAACTGCCTTCCGCTTACACGTTTCCTTACTTGTTCCCCCTTGTGCTTTCTCCGCTTTTTAGAAATCTTCGGGTTTATAAACCCTCGCTAAAAATACCGAATTACCTGAACACCTGGTAAGGAATTCCTGATCCTGCTTAATTTTTCAATCGCACTTGCTCACCTTATCGTCTAGAGCATGCGTATGCCTCACATTACTTTTAACACTGTCTTGAACCCCGTATAGACAAACATCCACGTGTGGCTGTGAATACTTATAGTGTTTAGAAAACCTAAGAGCACCGCTCCCACTCGGCAATAGTTCCACTCTTATAAATCTAGTGCTTACTTCTTTGATACAGATTGTACTACCTACGAACCATTACCTGCACTACTCAACGTTCATTTGTGAATTATAGGTCACCTTATCCCCGTTCGTCCAAATGTACAAACATATCCTGTAACGCATGACGCACCAGTACCTCATACTTCACGAGGTCACTGATTCACTTTATCGGCGCAACATACTTCTACAAAACCTTTGTCACATTTCCTTTTTTTAAAAATAATATATATGAATAGACCTTCTGACCCAGGACGCGCCGGTATCGTATACCATACGAAGTCACTTATTCACTTTTGGCGCCAAAAAACTCCATTCTTTCCAATATCCATTAAGGAAAAGACTAATGCGAACTTTTCCTCCCTTATCTCGTACTTGACCCGGTAACCTGATGTGGCCTTCTCATAATTCTTACTGTAACTATATTTTTATTCTATTTTTCAATGATTCTCTGTTCTTGTTTATAATAATAACTCGTAATGCCGATTGTGGATATTCACTATTCTCTTCAAAATGTCGATAACTGATTCTACACGTCCTATAATCGCGAAATTTCAAATTGAACATTGGAATCGCTTAATGCCATGTAATTTTTACTGTTGATTTACTTTGTTTCATTATGCTCCTATTTGACCCACATTTCCTTCTATATCCTTTCTCTATATGACCGTTTGATGATTATAATGTAAATAATATTATGTGTTCGTTCGCGCTAACATACACCGGGTACTGTTAAAAATTGTAAAATGTACTTTAAACTGAAACTTGTCGAACGTTCTCCACAAAATACACCCACCTTTCGTGTTCTAAATCTCACTCTCGTATCACAACTGCTTATCCTCTCCCTCCAAACCGACTACACTCTGTACCATAATTTCACTATATTTCTGTCTCCCTCACTGACACACTCGCTCTTACTCATGCCACACACGTTGCTTTCTTTACTTTATCCCAACCTGCCGCACGCCTACCCTGATCCCCTTCTCACCTTACCTTCATTTTCTCTTCCCACATTTATCTTTCTCTCCTTTAACACTGCGTCTCCTTATGATAATAATTTTCTATCACCGTTCATTATGTACATAATACACACACGACTGACCACACCATGTCCTTATCCAACCTTGGTTTTACATTGTCTATGTACAGCCCTGAGGAAGCCCCAGGCCTGATGGCCAATTAGGGGGCGACACACGTGTTGGCTGTGCCATCCTTTTCGTTTGCAGCTACCAATAAGAATAAAAAATACAAACATCAACCGGATCTACTTGTATCAATTGGATTTTATCCCAAATAACGGAAACTTAAACTCTAGCCCAGACACACCATAAAAAACTCGTTTCAATTTAGGGGGAAAGGGGCATCTCCCCCTGTCTCTGGGCAAGAACCAGCACACGAAGGATTTTCGCTTATTAAACGATGAGTAAGGGATGAGGATCTCTTTCACCTCGCATACATACAACAAACATGAACTGGTTACCTGCTAACATTTGAAAATTACAGCTCATTAAATGTAATAAGGTAACTCCAATGTTATCCTTTGGTAAAGGTAGGCCTTGCAGTAGTGAAAAACAAATTTAAGAGTTTTTCACTACCAGGATATGTAAAACTTAAAATGAGATGTCCTACATCTTACATACACTGCACCCTGCCAGTTGGCTGTCCAAGGCCTACCCTAGGGGTGATGTGCAGCAGTGAAAAACATATTTAAGAGTTTTTCACTACCAGAACATGTAAAAATGTAAATGAGATGTCCTGCGTTTTACATACCCTATACCCTGCCCTATGGGCTGTCCATGGCCTACCCTTGGGATGACTTTATTGTTTCAAAAACGAAGGTTTGGGCCTGGCAAAAGGTTTTGTCAGGTCAAAATGGTAGTTTAGAAACATACCCACACACAGGCTGCAATCGCAGGCCTGAGACATGTTTAAAGGAGTGGGTGGCACAATCACTGCTGCAAGCCTACTAGTAGCATGTAATTTACAGGTTCGAGGTTCATGTAGTACCGCTTTACTAGGGACTTTTAAGTAAATTAGATATGCCAATGGGGGATGAACCAAATGTTACCATGTTTAAGGAGTGTGCATATGCACTTTAGCACTGGTCAGCAGTGAAGTATGTAGAGTCCTAAGGCCAGCAAAAACGAGATTGGCAATAATGGAGGAGGAAGGCAAAACGTTTAGGAACTGACCATCCTAAGGTTAACAGGGACAATATATGTCCCCTCAGCTGAAAGTGGGGCGAACTACCCAACCTCTGGGGAGTTCTCATCACTCAGGCAGAAGAGCCTAGATAGACCATCAGCATTGGTGATGTCTGATCAAGGACGGTGTTCCACTGTAAATCCCATTCCCTATAAGGAAATGGACAACCTATGCAGTTTGGGATTTTCACGCCTCATTTCTATGAGCCATCTGAGGGGCATCTGGTTTGTCTTAACCCAGAAGTGAGTCCCAAACAGGTATGGTCTCAGCTTCTTCAGTGCTCAGACAACAGCAAAGGCCTACATTTCAATCACACTTCATCTTTAGTCCCGGTGAAACAATCTCCTGTTAATGAGGGTTTCTGGTTGGTATAGGCCCTCCTCATTTAACTGTGCAAAGACAGCCCCTATGCCATGCTCTGAAGCATCTGTGTTCACTATAAACTCCTTCGAGAAGTCATGAGCCGTGAGCACAGGTGCTGTACAAATGGCCTCCGTGAGGTTATCAAAGGCTTTCCGGCAGGCCTCTGTCCAGATCACTTTTCTGAGTTGCTTTTTTGAAGTCAGCTCCATTAATTGTGCAACAGTGGTGCCGTATCCCTTAACAAACTTCTTATTGTAGTATCCTGTGAGGCCCAGGAAGGCAGTCACCTCAGTCTGCATTTTAGGGGGTTGTCAGACCAGGATAGTTTTAATCTTGGCTAGGAGGGCCTGCACTTTGCCCCCACCCAACATGTGGCCCAGATATACCACGGAAGGCTGTCCTATCTGGCACCTACTGGCCTTGAGAGTCATGCCTTCCCGCTGTAGGGCTTGAAGCACCTCCTGGAGGTGGTACAGGTGTTCCTCCCAGCTGGAACTGAATGCAGCTATGTCGTCCAAGTAGGCAGCATAAAATGCCTCTCCACAGATAAGAACCTGTTGAACAGCCTCTGAAAACTGGCTGGGGCATTCTTTAAGCCTGAGGGCATCACCCTAAATTAGAAGTGGCCCTCAGGGGTTGTGAATCCAGACCTCTCTTTTGCCCCCTCAGTCAGAGAAACCTGACAATAACCTTATGTCATGTCAAAGGTACTCAGAACCTTGGTAGCGTCTAGCCGGTCAATGAGCTCATCAGCTCGAACGATGGGGTGTGAATCAGTCTTCGTGAGGGAATTGAGTCCTATGTAGTCCACATACAACCTAAGTTCTACAGTGGTGCCTGGTGGGGCAACCTTGGGTACCAGCACCACAGCGATGGACCAGGGAATGTTACAAGGCTCAATCACCCATAACGCCAGTATCTTGGGGACCTGCTCCTTCACACTAGCCCTCATTTTGAGTGACAGCCTGCAATTGTTGTTTCTAACAGGCATATTGGCTCCAGTGTTGATGTCATGGGTACTCAAATGTGCGAGCCCAGTGGGTAAGCAGCCCTTTATGTGGGGGCAAGACACAACATATTCAATTGTAAGTAACGTGTATTTGTAAAGCGTACACTCACCAGTGGGCATCTTGGTGCTGAATAACAGATGTTTATTGTTACCCAACTCAATAGTACTCATTTTATAGACCTCAGAAGGATGAAAGGCTGATTGGACCTGCCAGGATTTGAACATGTGACCATGCGGTCAAACAGAGGCCCCTACAGTGGACGCATTAGTCAACTAAGCCACCAGACCTAGCTTCAAGTAGGGCCATTCCCAGCTCCACCATCCCATTCTGATATGATGGCCCATCCAAGCACACCTAACCTGTCTATTGTGTGGGACTGTCTAGGAGGAATAAAGGAAGCCCAAATGTCAGCTACACCCACGTGAAGTGGCCCAGAGACAGGCTACAGGCACTAAACGACTAAGGCAGGAAAATGCCAACTTTCTAAAAGTGACATTTTTTAAATTGTAATTTAAAATCCGACTTTACAATAAGAGAGTTGTTCACATTACACTTCCAACGACACCAAAAATTAACTGCTAACCTACTCCCATTTGGAAATTACAGCTCAGTAAATGTAATAAGGTAATTCGAATGTTATCATATTGGTGAGGTAGGCCTTGCAGTAATGAAAAAGGAATATAAGAGTTATACACTACCAGTATTGTAAAACTTAAAAAGAAATGTCCTACTTTTCACATACACTGCACCCTGTCCTATGGGTTGCCCAAGGTGTACCCTAGGAGTGAATTATACGGATCAATAAGCATTTGCAATGCAATAGGTCTCGCATTTACGTGAGTTTTAGCTATTGGCATTGTAAATGACAAAGACTTTTATGTATGTTTTGGTTTTTAAAATGTAAATAAAAGGCATTTACAATGCTAATAGCTTAAGCTTGCGTAAATGCGAGACCTATTGCATTGCAGATGCTTGTTTCTCTATGCCTTAATGTCTTACATGAAGCGTTCTGCGGGATGTATACAATCATTTTTGCCCGCTTCTTAGCAAATTAACAGCTTTAAATTTTCCTTCTGAATGATATGAGCTCTGTTAATCACCCGCAGTGAAAATGAAGGCCTAAGCAAGTATAACGAAGGGTAAGGGCGGCAACCCCGCCAGCATGTGGGCAATAAGGCCCTTCGCACCAGTTTTATTGTATGTTATATGTCCCTGCGTCACACTCTCACTCAGCCTCGAATGCAGGCAAACAACATATGTTCCCGCCAGCATTGCAAGCATTCTGGCGGCGCGGCCAATCCCGCATTCCGCAGAGGGTCGAACGGGCCTTATATCTCTCTTGGGAGCATCTGTATGGACATTTCCCAAAAACATCTCAGTGTTGTAGCCAAAAAGGTCAACCCTGCTGCAGCCTACCCAAAGTAAAACAAATATGGTTTAAAATTCTCTTCTTTGAAAACGTTGCGCACCTATTATGGTCTGCACTTTCGATGCAATATGAAAACGTTCTTGGTAACACAACTAGGTTTGTTTTCCTAGTTTTGGGAGCTCCTGTTGCTGGCTTACTTGGATTCCTGTCTAATTAGTCTCCTTGACAACCATTGGCCATGTGTCCCTTATCTCGGCCCGTTCCATGCCTGAGTGTTGCGTCTCTAGCTCCAGGGGTTGGGACGGTCGTGGGAGGGGGAGGAGCATGGGCTCTGGGGCGGTTGGTGCTTAGTGTGAGCATCCCTGCGACACTTCCGTCTTAGTTTGTCGTGCTGACATAACCCATTAAAGATGTATGAAACAGAGCGACTGGAAACACGGTTACAACAGTCGCGGCATTGCTGTAAATGCTAAGGGTTAATTAAATGTGTATAAATTAATCGCTATGGTGTTGACATTCGTGGCTGTGCCTTAAGATGGCATTTCGAGTAAGCTTGGGAACTAATTTGTTCTAAAAGTAAGAATCTGACCAGCAGTGCCTTAACGGGCTATTTTGAGTACAAGAAGTAGTACTGGCGGAGTATACTTTAAAAATATTTTTTTTGCAGTTTTTATATAGCAAGAACTCCACCTGAAGATATCGGAGGCTTTACATAAGCAAAAGTTACATTACACAAAGACACATTTATTTTTGGTAGGCAGGGGGAGGTTAAGTGATTTACCCAGAATCACAAGATGTGAGCTGATGCTGAGACTCAAACCTAGTTCCTCAGCTCGAAAGAGGATGTGGTCCGTCGGCTGCGCTGCCGACTTTGGTGCTGGAAACCAGAGTTTGAGCCTCGAGGTCGCGTCCACATCCTGTGATTCTGGGGAAATCCCTTAATATCCCGGTGCCTGAATATGTAATGTAAATACGGTGCTCATGTAAAGCACTCCAATACCTTCGGGTCGAGTTTGCGCTATATAAATATGCAAATAAAAAAAAGTTGACAGCTCTGGGATTAGGCCACATGCATGCACGCCTTTGCGGCTCAGCCCTAAAATGTCCAACTCCCTATTAGTAAAAGTTTAAAGAGGGCACACAGTCATTTCTTCTTGTGAGAATTGTATGCAAATAATCCCTTATTATTCTCAAAGATTCCCATTATATATGTTTCGTTGCCAATTTGAAAATACATGTACTAGTACAAACAAGATAGATGGCAACCATTGGGAGGGATGGCCCCTGTATTCATTTTCATTTTCTTAAAGGCAGAATCGAAAATAGTGCTGGGGCCAAAATAACATTGAGCTCTTAAGAATGAGAGAGCAACCATCGTCCGAACACGTGCAAAATTATACAAAAAAAAAGGTGACAGACGCACACACCCGGCAGTTTAAGGAAATCCTCCAACTGACTCGCCTCTAAAAGAGATAGGTACGTGAGTTTGGAGGTGGAAGCAGTGGTAGTAATGCTCGAGGGGTAGGTAACACAAACACTACTTTCTTTGAAATGCGCATGCTGTAGTGGTGCACAAAATCACGTGGGCGCTCAGACCCTCGCACCGGGGACTATGCGATAATTTCAGTTGTTGTAGCTCTCATTTAGTGCTGGCGGGGGATTTACAGGAAAACCCTTGAAATAAAAGAGGGATGGGCCCCTGTGCCGCACTATTTATTTAAAGTGCCTGGTGTGCAAACAAAGTGAGAAAAGGAAAGAATCAAGCCTCATTTCAGATGCATGCTATCTAAATTAAAGAAACAATAATGCAATTTACAACGCAGATGCTACCTGGAATGCGCGCTCTCCAAAGCCAATGGGGACCTCGCTCATAAGAAGCTTAGAAAGCAGCGCAAAATAGAAGCGGCTTCTAGGGGGCCGTTAAAGTCCATCGCCATTATTTTGTAGACCGAGCCAGGGAGGGGGTGGCAAATGGCGTGTACATTTCGCGGGCGCTTTGATGTTCGCAGTGGCCGCGCGGCTCACTGAGAACATCAAAGCGCCCGCGAAATGTACACGCAGGCTGCCAAATGGTGCGCGCGCCTGGCGCACATGCACTGTGTGAAAGTGATCGCGATCAAACATCAAAGCGGCCGTGCGGCCCGCGAAAGTGAAAGCAAACGGTGTGCAGGCTGCCAAATGGTGCGCGCGCCCGGCTGGCGCACATGCACTGTATTTGGAGGCCTGAAAGCACTCGTTTGCACTTCCAGATCCCCCATTTACAAAAGCTCTCGCGAGAGCAGCGCTAAAGCGCTGTCTCAGGCGAGACCTAAAAAGGAAGGTTTGGACCTGGAAAAAGGATTATTTTGCAAGGTGGAAAAGGCAATCTAACAATTGCACACATAGGCTGCAATGGCAGGCCTGAGACGTGTTTAAAGGGGCTACCTAAGTGGGTGGCACAATCAGTGCAGCAGGCCCACTAGTAGCATCCAAATTACAGCCCTTGGGCACATGTATTACCTCTTTGCAAGGGACTTAAAAAAAATTAGATATGCTGATTGGGGATTGCCTGGCACAGTCAGGAGGCTGTGTGAAGAACACTTGGGTCAGTTGGTAACTGGTAGTGCTCAACCAGCAGAAGTCCAAGTGGTGGTCAGGGGTGATCCATCAGGCTCAAAGGTGCTCATAGGGGACCCATAATAACCCACTAAAACTACTATATCACCACTTAGGAGCCTCTACTTGCAGCAGAGTCAAAGACGGCACAAGGAATTCGGGGCAGATCTAACTAACTGTGGAATAGGATCGGAGTTGGATGATGGTAATGAAGCTGGATCCATAGAATGCAAATTGTGCAACCCCTCCCTAAACAGAAGCCCATTCGTTCCCCTTCCAGGAGCAGAGGGAAGGAATGGGCTCACATTTATTTTTTTGAGCTGGCATAGAGAATAGTCTTTGGACGTTATATTGGACTTGTCCAAATTGGGCGACCAGGATCAAGATTTGGATCGGGAGCTGGCCTGGGACTTTGAAAGTGACCAACCTTACTTCGTGAGTTTGGCGACACACTGCTTCACTTCATGATCCCTTATAGCCTTAGAGTATATCAGGAAGCACTGTCACCATAGTTTGAGTCAAGCCGGAACCTAAGCAGCAAAGGCAGATATCAAGTAGATGTGTGACCTACATCTGTTTATGGCAGGCAAGGCATGGTTTAAAGCTTGCAATCTTTGGAGGTGACATATTCCCTATGCACACTGTCATTAGTAGGCTTTAGAAGTCGATTTAAAGCGACAAATACTTTGGGAGCAGAGCTTCAGATCTGTGTCGAAGAGTGTAGAAAAACAGACTAACGTCAGTATGCAGAGGCATTGCCTGTATACGGCTCTGCATCACCTTCGGGTAGTAGAGCGCTCTACAAATCACTGTTTCATTTCATCATGAGATTCGGAGTGGGGTGAGGGTAATGGCACCACCTGTTGGAATGCAGACGCTGTTGCAGGTAAATGGTTCCCTGTCCAGTCAGGCACCTGGGGGAATTCAAAATAATTCAAGGCATGAAATGAGTTCCCTTTATTCTTGTGTTAGATTTTCATTGAGCACTAGTTTAGAAAACAATATAAGACCTGGTTATTTAATAACTGAGGGGTACTGGGTTCTCCACCTTGCTACTAGTGCTGGGACGCCTGTTTGGCAGCTGTGCGCTTTATAAGTTTTATTGTATTGTACAAGGTGAGGAAGATGCAATTCTAGGAACCATGATGGATGAATGGATGGATAGTCTGCCAATATATAGGCCTGCAATGTAACGACCTAACACCCTGACAGACGAGTCAGCTTTGAATACCCAATAGACAAGAAATCACACTGTCACGTAATTGAGTGAAGGAAAAGCCATTCAGCAAAAAATGTCATCCATCATAAAAAGAGCTTCAGGCGCACGAAGCCCAAAGTTGTATCCAGTGGAAAACTAAGATGCTTTTTTCCAGCAGATTCTGTAAGTGGACAGATGTGTTTTGATTTAACCACGCTGTCATTAAATATGACTAATGTAATTATTTTCATATTTCAGTAATGTCTAGTACAAAATGGATTGCTTATTTTATGTCACAGCGCAACTTGACTAACCATTTTAGAATGTGAACTGGATATTCTTTTACATGAAGTTGTACCACTGCTTACTAGGTAATAAGCCATAATCGGCGTTAAACATAGATAGCGCTTTTTCCAAATGTTTGTGGAAAATAGCACTAAAATGTAAGCAAACATAAGAAAAATCATATTGGTTTCTTACACCATGTCGAAAAATAAAGAGAATGTAAATCAAACAGCAGTTAATGTATATAATTTCCAAAGTTTCTGAATGTTTTAAAAACAAGCTAAAATTTGTGAGCCCTTGCATTAAGGTTTCCATATCTCTCCTACATCCTGGTGCACACGTCTCTCAAGGGACTTCCGCCACCCATGTCTGGGCGTAAAAAAGCTGGCCCTGCAGCCCCAATGTGCAGGGGGCCAATTGCCCTTCAGGGGCCCTTCGCCAGCTAGGGGGGCTAATTCAGCATAAGGTCAATGAATATCTGTCAGTTATGGTAGAATCAGGGATCATTCTTCACATTCTGCAGGGTTGGCACATTATTTCCAGTTACGCCACTGGTCCTGGTGCGAGGATATCTGCATTCTCAATATAACGCACAGGCTAGCAGAAACCAGTTACTGGGTAAATGAGTCACTGGGCGAAGGAGGGAATGTGTGGTGAGAGTCGGACATTTGTTGTGAGAGTCTGTGACGGGTGGCGGGAGTCTGACGGGTGGCGGGAGACTGTGACGGGTGGCGGGAGACTGTGACGGGTGGCGGGAGACTGTGACGGGTGGCGGGAGACTGTGACGGGTGGCGGGAGACTGTGACGGGTGGCGGGAGACTGTGACGGGTGGCGGGAGACTGACGGGTGGCGGGAGACTGTGACGGGTGGCGGGAGACTGTGACGGGTGGCGGGAGACTGTGACGGGTGGCGGGAGACTGACGGGTGGCGGGAGACTGTGACGGGTGGCGGGAGACTGACGGGTGGCGGGAGACTGTGACGGGTGGCGGGAGACTGTGACGGGTGGCGGGAGACTGACGGGTGGCGGGAGACTGTGACGGGTGGCGGGAGACTGTGACGGGTGGCGGGAGTCTGTGACGGGTGGCGGGAGTCTGATACTGGTGGTGGGAGACTTTAATAGGTGGTAAGAGTCTGTAACAGGTGGTGAAAGACTTTAATGTAAGGTGAGTCTGGAGTTTAATCACAATGGAATATAATACCTATGTGTTCAAGGACACCTCAGCGACCTGAAAAGTCTTCATCGAGTTTAAGGGTAATCAATCATCCCTGCAAAAAGTACATGCCCTACAGATTTATGATAACTGAATAATAGTAGTTTTACTCTAGTATTGATTGGTCAGGTTTAAGGGCAAAAGATGGCAGCAGAGGAAAGAATTTGCTGCAGCTATGAGAAGGATGCTCATATTTCAATTTTCGTTCATTCACAGAGGCGGGAGGAAGAAGAAAGGTGTTGTTGGCAGACGGTTATTGTTAGAAATCTTAAATGGTATCCGAGGTGAATATGCAATGTGCTACGGACCTTAGGCTAAATGGAGCGCCCCAGAACTGGCAGCAGTCAAATGATCCTCAAGAACACAAAAAAATTAGGACTCTGACACAGGAAGGAAGCAATAACTTATTGAAACTGAGGGTCCAGTTAAAGGAAGCAGGTTTATTTATTTGCAGAGTTTTATATAGCGCTGGCTAGACCCGGAGGTATCAGAGCGCTTTACATGAGTATCAGCAAGTTACAGGTTACAAAAATTACATCAGTTACAGGAGCCAAGAATAGACATAGGAGAGAAACAGTGATAACATAATATCAAGAGATATTAACGCATAAGCTGGAAAGGGGAGGTATCCACAGGATCACGGAGGGAGGAGGCGGGAAGGGAAGGAAACAATGGGGAGAACAAGGAAAAACTATGTCCAATGTCTGGCTGGGTAGGTGACGGCCGATGGGGTGAACCAGAGCCAGACTCCTCTATAGCTGCCTAAACAGCTCCACCAGGTATCAGCCATGTTGCTCGGTCTAAGAGCTCTTTACATGAGAACACAGTAGTACAGAATTACATCAGATTACCAGAGCATAAATAATACAACAACAAGTCCCAATGGGGCATAGATGGAAACGAGGGGAGGGGAAAATGAGTCCAGCAGCTGGAAAACGGACAGAGGTCAAGCAAATCGGCAATGGGAGATAGTACATCGGGGGACCCTCAAAGTCACAGTCCACAAGCCCACAGACCAGTTAGGGTCACAGAAACACATCCTGTGGGGCCAGACTCGCTCTCTGCGCCGGACCACCAAAGGTCGAGAGGGGTGTCTCGTAGTGGGCATCCTTATTAGAAGGTAGTGTATGCATCCCGAAGAGGGGGGGAGGGGGGGGGGGGGGATCAACTTAAAGCACTAGACCAGATTGGAAACACCAAGACGCAGACCGGCGGCCCATAGTGATCGTAGAAACTGGTCGTTGCGACAAGATTGTGGACCCAGGTCTCGGACTCTCCACCACAAAAAGGGGGGACAGCAAATCAATCAAAAAAAAAAATCCATGATGAAACCCACCATAGGGAGCCGAACTGGATGTAAGAGGCAGCCTTGGGATCGGTGAGACAGAGGACCAGAAAATCGCCGATCTCGCTCAGATCATTGCAACAAAGATACTCTGGAACACAAAAAGGCAGCAGCGTCTCAGTTGTAACTTGCTGCTTTATCAGGGACGTCGACTTGGGCGCCCAGGAGGTGGCTCCGGATAGAGGATGCAGATACGGGGGCGGGCGGAAGACAGGGAAAACCGCCGCACTCAACGGAGCTCATGAGGGACACAAGCTGGTAATTATTTAGCCCCGGGAGATCCTCGCACCAGACTCAGCTGAGTCTCCTAGGTCGGGTGCGCGTGGGGGCCCAGCTCACCTCTTTCGCGTATGCAGTGCAGCAAAGTCTTCAAAAGCAAAGCGGAGCTTCATTGAGAACCCATTGGTCATCGGGGCTCAGCTGGGCATCTAGCCGCACCAGACTACTCTCCCTATGCAGGAAACCACGGATTGGGCTCTCCCCGGCCACCACTCCAGCCGCTGCGGTAAAAATCACTCCTTCAATAAAACTAAGCATAAGTCACCCATAACAGGACGAAACCACATTAAAACTAAGAATTCAGGCAGTGGAAGAAGGATAGAATACTTTGGTAACTAAGGCTGAGCCCCAACCCAACAGAAACACATTTCAATTGTTGGAATCATTTTTGCAAGAAGTTGGATACTTGAGTCCTAATATTCTGGGTCATGTCTGGTTTTAGTATTGACTACGTCCCAGCAACAGGCTGCATGTTTTCCAAATACAAATTTCAATGGTAAATAGCTCGATGGGATGGCCTCTGAGGAACGTGGGAAACATTTGAGGTCCTGTGGCCAAAAAGGCATGAGAGTGAACTTGTTCTGCAGACTCTTAGCGAATCCATTGACAACAATCTGAAGTGAAAGCCTCGGCCACTGAGAGTAAAAGTACCATGGATCGCAGCCAGGTATCCCTTCACCGCAGCAATGTTCTATTTCCATCAATGAAAGACCGAGTAAAGTAAAGAATTAAAGTCATCTACGTATGAAATGGATTCAAGGATTTATCATTGTACCAGGAGGCTAACAACATCTGCTGGAAAATACTATCAAGGCACAGAGGCCTAACCAAAAGCAAGATGTCAATTTAGCTGGCTGATTTAGAATTTATTACCAACTCATGCTCTGCAGGAGGAGATCCTCTCAAAGCGGACGATGTCATCCTAGGGTGGGATCAGACTGGCATACAGAAGATAAGGGTACCAGAGCCATCTAGCCCAAATGGCAGATAACCAAAGGTCCCAAGCCTTGTAAAATCAGCTTTTTTGCAAGACCCTTTAAAAGAGGGAAACTGATGGTAAAGCATAGTGGAGGCCATATGTGCATGAAAGCATGCATGACTTCCAGAGATTTCCCAGCAGACTACTACCAGGAGCAGCACAGTGAAACGTCTTGTTGGAACTCATCACAAATAGATAAATTTCTTTGAATATCCCAAATACTCAACACTTGGTCCAGTAAACCTGAGCTAATTCCCATTAGTAGGCTGCATAGAGGAGTATGATAAAGTAAGCTATAGTAGTATTCTCCTTATCTGACACAATAACAGATGACAGGCCAATCATTCTATCTACAGCCCAATCCCAGAGGGCTCATTTGTCAGGATTTAAGTCTACTTCTCTTGAAGGCGAGTAAGAAAACGTTTTAAGGCCAACCTTGCACGGGGCAGCACCAGGAGAGTGGTGTGGCACATACTATCCTCGCTGGACCAGACAATATTGAAAGATAATTGTCTCAGATGAGCAACTCAACCCTGGAGAGATGCATCCATCAATAAGGTCAGTTGCGATGTAGCAGACCAAAAGGGTTCATCATTGAACAGGTCGCCGGAACCAAATCAGAGATCTGAGTAAAGGAGGTTGCCAAAAAAACAACCCTGCAGTATACCATAACATTTGCTTCAAGGACGGTATAAGGTCTAGTGACATGACCTCAGTCAAAGATGTCCTTGACGAACCAGTCAAATGGCCTTCTTTCTGAAAGGACATAGTTGCTACAAATCTTATTTAGTAACAGACGTCACACTAGGTGTAACACAGAGTGCTTCTTTCTCCCTTCCTAAACTTAGGATAGGAAGTCCTTTAAGTGGCCGAGGATGTGGCCTAACGGCTAGGGCCGTCGACCTCAAATATGGGGAAACGGGTTCGAGTCTCAGCAATGACGCTCAACATCCTGTGATTCTGGGAAAATCACTTAATCTCCCTGTGCCTAACAAATATGAATGTGTCCTTATGTAACGCAACTGGTGCTCATGTAAATCGCACCGATACATCTTCAGGTCAAGTTCAGGCTATATAAAACTCCAAAAAACAATTCATCTGAGCGCACCTTGTTGTGCTTCCCAAACTGACAAGGACCTTCAGTGATGGTCATGAGGCGCAGAAGTGAACAGATTGCCAGTTAAATTTCAATGGTGTTTTCAGACGTCGCAACAATGAAAATTGATCCTTCTATCCAATAAACGGTGTCAATGTCCAGTATGCGTGTGGGTGCAGTCCTGAGGATGTACTAATAAATAATAGAACAACACTACGGTAAAGTGCTTAGAAGATTTAGTAAGATGTAATACTAAGGTGGATGCACCCTTGATTTATAGATATGAATTTACCAAGTCGCGATTACAACTGCCCTATCATAGGTATCTGAGGCTTGGTTCTCTGATTTCCCAAGACAGCTAGAAATAACGAAAATCTGGAGAAAAATCCTGCCAGTCCAGAATTCGACCCCTGCAGTATTCACAGGACAGGACTTGAACTTGGCCAGAACTAAGTATGAACGGTATCAGTGATTACTATCTTGTCATTTTTTTTTGTGCCAAGCCATACTCCTCTCGTATCATTCCTGTCCAAAGGTGTGCCAGTTAGACACGCCACTTGAGTGGGTCGAGAGGCAGGGCATTAAAGCATACTTCAACAATCTCACAATGGCGATAGCAACCTAAAACTTACATTCAACATTAAAATGGGATGCTGATGTAGTCAGTATCCTATGCTATTCTATCGATACCTAAAGTTCCATAATTGTACATCAGATTTGGCAATATATGACATTCTAAGTGCCCTTCTTTAATTAAAAAGTATCAGAGTATCTGTCTCATTTAAGTGGTGCATGGAAGATAGTGAATAGCAGACGACTTTGTGGCAGTGAATGGGAGGCTCTGGTCATATGCACTTTGCTCACTTTGACAGCAGTAGAAAAAAAGTATCTTTTTTTATAAATCTGCCCATCCTGTAGGTTGCAAAGTCTGAACAAGTATTATTTTATGTCATAAATTAGAAGGATGCATTGCAGATACAGTATGCGATTCCTTATGTCAATATAATTCTGAATACCATGTACATTCATTAAAGGATGTTTACATTGTATAAGGTATGTTTAATCTGTATAAGGTTAACAGCCACAAATAAATCAAATGAAACACAAAATATTGTGATTGCATTCTCAACTGCCATACACCATTTAATGACGATTTGAACCTATTCAGTCACATTTTTAAACTGACAAAAATACAGCACAGGCTTTTCCTTTGTAATTCGTGACATCAGTCTCACACTGCAAGCCATGGTGTTTATGTAGCTCGTACAATAACGTGTTGCAGAGTCGCACAAGAAAAAACAAATTCGAAAGAAACTTTACCAAAACTTGGAAAAAAACTCCACGCCACCAGAAACTAGGCAGTTGTTGTGAGACCTCGAGCTTCCGGTACACCCTGAATCTCACAAGCAGCGGCACATAACGAGGCCATCAAGCACTACATAATTTCTTCTCGCAAAAGCTTTCAAATCAGTCTTTCGGATTTCAAACCAGATCCATAAAGGTAATGCAATAAGCAGCTGCCCTTAGGAAATGCTATTAAAGTTGAGTCTTAACATGAAAACTGTTGGCTGAAGCACGATCTCGATAACTTTCATGCGTCTACGGAGTGGCATTACACAGCGCGAGCACTGCTGCAAAGTGGGCTCCATCGCCTGGAGCCCTCCGGCTGAGAGAGTCACAGGAGATGTGTTCTTGGAAATGACAAATGTATGGGATAGAATGGTCTAGTGTCTAAACATGGCTGATAACACATTGAGAGACGAAATCAACCGGGAGAACACAAGTGGCTAGAGGGGGTGCTAGATGAGGAACAGCAGATTCAATCCCTGCTCATAAGACCTGATGAATGAACAACATCCAGTGGGGGCCAGCACTGATCAGAGGTGGCGGGGCGAGAAGGCGCGGGTGAGGAGGGAGGGGGTAAATAAAAAATTAAAAACTTACCTCCTGTCCGCGTCCCGCGTTGTCCTCATCGCGTCTCTCCACTCCTTCCTCTGGCCAGAACAGGAAGTACACCGGAAACACCCAGGCTCCCCTGTGCCAATCACAACTCTGCAATGCAATGCAGCATTGTGATTGGTCTGAGGGCGGTGGTTCAGCGCTCAGATGGGGAATGGGGGGCCTGGGCATGTTCGCTACGCAGGCTGCAAAGCAGCTTGGGTGGAGAAAATGCTATGTGAGCATGATTGGTTGGTTGGCCCGAGACGTGCGCATGAATGTTTGGCTGGCCGTGTTGGGCCAGCCAAACATTCATGCGCATGTAGGGAGTGAAAAAACACTCCTCCCTTTCCCTGCTCCTTCAGCAGAGCAGTCTCGTCCCACTTCCCAAAGCTGCCACGGCTGCAACAAGAAAAAATAAAATGATAATAACATTGAGTTATTATCATTTTATTTTTTCTTGCACTGCTGAATAGCAGTGGGGCAATTGTCCTCCGCCTTAGCGGAGAAGCCGCCACTCACAACATCTACAGGAAGTCAAAAAGAGACCAGCGGTCTCATACTGAGTGCGCAGTGCACTAAGGTGCCCAGGCAAATATCATTTGCACAGGTTATCTGGTTTGTTAGGTGAACGAGTTACTTAACTTTGGTAATAATCTTTCTGGTGGATATTAAATCTAACTGCAAATTCCACACCTTTTGAATATTCCCCAAATGCCTACCTGGATCTGGAAGCGTTTCACAGCAATAATCCTGCCAAGCATGTGGCTCCATACCATCCAGAAGTGACACAGCGAAGCAACATATAAGTGCCATTCCAGCAGGGCCAATGGCAGTTTCATGCTCAGCCCCTTCCGCTCCCTCAAATGCTGAGCATTAAATAATTGGAGGTACCAGTAGGGAGGTCTCGGACTTGGGATCTTTTTAGATGGTCAAAAAAGGCCACCCCGGGGGCGGAGCTTGGCTCGCGACGAACATGGCCGCCTGAGCCCGGAGCTCCTCCGCACCGGCCTACTATCCTGTATTTATCCGACACCCCCTCAGGCAAAAATCATCTTTGGACGACTGCTGTTGGGTCCGGGGGCCTCGGCATCCCAGATCTGGCCTTTCGACTCTTGGTGGCCCCCCCGTTCCGGAGCTTTGAGGCGAGGCCTCTGGCGCGTTGCTGGGCCTCGCATCCCCGGGGCCTGGTAGACAGGGGGCGTGGCTGCGTCGCCTTGCGTGCGGCCGGGCTCTGTTGGGACGGGCCGGTCCCCGGAGCGACCTGTGGCAGGACTCGAGGACCCTCGGCGGACTCACGCCAGGGCGAAGGCGGGGTGCTGATCTGGCCCCGCGGAATGATCGTGTGAGCTGAGCCACCTGCAGCGCCTCCTCGAGTGAGAACCCTGGTCCCGCCGCCCGTCCATCTCCGTGCCTAGAGGGGCCTGGGCAACGGCCCGCGCCTCGAGGCAACCAGCATTGAGGAGGAGCAGAGGTGGACTCGCCGGCTACAGGGAGGTTAGTGGAGATCGGACTTTGATTTGACCTATGCGGGGCTGGCGGCGCCCTGCCGCTCTGGACTGCGGCCTCCCTGCGGCCTTCTGAGGGGACTGTGAGCGCCTGACCCGGGTGGAGCCCTCACGGATACTGCCGGCCAGCACGTGTAGTCCTGGTATACAGTGCATCGCCCTAGTGCATGCGGCCATACTCTGACCTTTTGCTGTGGTGACCGTCGCTTTGCCTGTGGCTTGCCGGCGCTGGGGCGCCTCGGATATCGGCGGCCGCGCCGTGGGGGCGACCTGGAGATATCTCGGCCCACTGCGGCACTCGTGGTCGGGCGGCGCCGCCCTTGGGCCTGCCCTGCACGTGGGTCGGACGCTCCTGCGGTAGCCCTGTGCCTGCATCGGCCGGGAGTGGTCGCGGAGACGGCCTGGCACCATGGGAGGGAAGGGCCACCGCAGTGGGGCACAGGCGAAGCTTGAAAAGTACGCGTTCTGTCAGGATCAGAAACGGTCCCCCCCGGACGGGCCTGCGGAGTACACGCTGGCGGACGTCATGGCCACGCTGACACAGATGCAGGCCTCAATCGGCACTATCTCCACAGATGTTGCGCTCCTCCGGGCGGATGCCGCCAAAATTAACTCCAGACTGACTGAGGTTGAGGCCACCACGGAGACTCTCACGCGGGGCACGGCAGACCACCACAAACGCATACAAGCCCTTGAACTGGTGCAAAAGCAGCTGCTGGCCAAGTTGGACGACCAGGAAGGCCGGTCCCGGCGCAACAACGTGCGGGTCGTGGGTGTGCCTGAGAGTGAACGCGGCCCTGCCTTAGACCTCTTTGTTGAAAGACTGATCACTGAACAGCTGCAGCCCCGCGGGCTCTCCAAGTTCTTCTCGGTCGAGAGGGCGCACCGGGTGCCGGGTGGGAGGCCTAAGCCTGGGGCCCCCCCGTGCCCGATCCTGGCCCGCATTTTCAACTTCCGCGACCGGGATGCGATCCTCCAGGCGGCGCGTGCCGCCCCACCACTGCGGGTGGACAACGCTAAGGTCACCCTCTATCCGGACTACACCGCTACAGTAGTGCGGCAACGTAAGGACTTCATGGCAGTTAAGGCAGACCTCCGCTCTCGAGAGCTAAAGTATTCAATGTTGTACCCAGCAAAGCTGCGAGTGGAGGCGGAGGGGCGCACATGGTTCTTCACATCGCCGGCGGAGGCCTCGGAATGGCTCGAGGGGTGGCGTCCAGCAAGAGTGAGGGGCAGGGGAGAGCGCGCCCTGGGCGGCCTTCCCGACTCTCACCAAACCCTGAACGTGGAGGACTCAGGCGCGGGTGACGAAGTACCCTGAGGCATGGTGCTGTGATGTGACCGAACTATTGGACGCTTGGCGACCTGGGGCCTTGCTGTGGCTGTCGGCCCTTGGGGCCTTGAACCTACAGGGGGCTGACGACCCCGGATCCCCCTTTTTCCTTTTCTCTCGTCTGACAGTTTACTGCTTGAGGGGACAAACTTACGGTATGGGGAGTGGCGGCTGTGTGCTGAGCGGCTTTCCCCCGTACGCACGTACCAAGTTTATGGGAACTAAGCACTCTGCTGTGTTGGGGTGGCGGGTAGTTGTGAATCCGCTGGGCAGGGAGGGAGGGAGGGGGGTGGGGGGATGGGGAGTTCGTTTTAATGTTGATTTTTGTTTTGTTATAGGTTCACCAACCACTCAGGGGTACATACGGCAGATTGGGCAGGTACAGGTGCACAGGGGTGGCACAGGGCAGGACGCGACTAACACACCCTCCCCTGGAGACGGCGTCACATAGCTTGCCTCGGGCGACCACTGACTCACTGCCAGATGCCCCTGCTCAGCAGCGTTCTCCTTCCTTTGCGGTCCTCTCCTGGAACGTTAATGGCCTGGGAGACAAGATTAAGAGGGGGCTAGTGCTTCAATATCTCAAGCGCAGGGGGCCCGCGGTGGCGCTCTTGCAAGAAACACACCTAGTGGGTACGTCCACCAAAGCCCTGGATAGGTGGGGGTTTAAGATGGCAACACATTCAGAGTTTACGACAGGATCCCGGGGGGTGGGCATACTGGTGAACAAGCGTGTCCCCCTGATTCTTCTTGATTCCCGTAGAGACGACTATGGCCGCTTCGCGGCACTCACC
Source organism: Triturus cristatus (assembly GCF_964204655.1). Taxonomy (NCBI): domain Eukaryota; kingdom Metazoa; phylum Chordata; class Amphibia; order Caudata; family Salamandridae; genus Triturus; species Triturus cristatus. The sequence continues at coordinate 743,504,287 of NC_140589.1, read as the reverse complement.
TGTCAATGGGAGGGGAGGGTTTATAATCTGGTTTCTGTCTACATCCCCCCGACACTACACCAAGCCTCCCTCAGGGCACTGGGCGAATTCCTTTTGGCGCTCCCGCCTGGGGAGCTCATCATGGGCGGGGACTTCAATGCAGCCATGGACCCTGCACTGGACAGGTCTGCACACAGGACTCTTGGGGCCGACGCCTCCACGCTCGCAGACTTTGCTACCGCGCTTGGCTTAGTAGACACGTGGAGGGCATACTGGCCTGATAAGAGACAATACACCTTCCTCTCCGGGGTACACCACACCCTCTCCCGTATCGACTACATCTTCACCTCACCGGCCGGGTACAAAGGGGTGACTGAGGTGTCGCACCTACCTAGGGGCATCTCGGATCACTCGCCGGTGGTCATCACGTTTGCGTCCGGTGACCCAGGTAGGCGCACATTGTTCCCGATCCGCCCCGGATATCTTAAAATCCCTAAAATGGCTAAGACCCTCAAAAAGGCGACCAAGAACTATTTTACCGAGAATGCGGAGTCTGTCGAGAGCGCAGCAACCCTCTGGGAGGCCTTTAAAACCGTCCTCCGTGGCCAGGCCATCTCCATCATTACGGACCACACTAAGACCCAGCGGCTCGCGGTACTGGAGCTGGAGCGGGCGATAGTGGAGGCGGAAGCATCCCATACACTGCAGGGGGACGGAGATTCGGCGCATACCCTTCATATGGCGCAGCAAGAATATAGGTCCCATCTTTGGGAGGGGGCCCGAGCTCGACAAGTAGCCACCCAGCACACCATCTATGAACTCGGTGACAAGGCTGGCAAACTCCTGGCGTGGTTGGAGAAGGGGGACCGTGCGTCGCGGTGGGTGGCGCGGATTCGCCTGGGCGAAGGAGACTTTACCTCGGAGCCCCAGCGCATAGCCGGGGCCTTCGCGGCCCATTATCAACGCATCTATACCCCGGAGGCCTCGGCCACCGTGGCGGACAATGAGCTCTTCCTCAGGGACATCGCAATGCCTCGGCTGGCCGCTTCGGGGGCTGAGGCCTTGGAGGCGGATCTGACGGCGGAGGAGATCACGCTGGCGATTTTGGCCCTCCGCAGTGGTAAGGCAATGGGGCCCAACGGAATCCCAATCGAATACTACAAGCAAAATTCCGCTCTTGTGGTCCCTCACCTATTAGCCATGTATGGGGACGGTCTATCGACGGGGATTCTCCCCCGTGATCAGAGGATGGCTACAATAGTGGTGATCCCGAAACCCAACAAGCCGTCCCACGAGTGCTCCTCTTATCGCCCGATCTCGCTGCTTAATGCCGAGGCGAAGATCCTGGCCAAGGTGATAGCAACGCGGCTGCAGCCCTACCTTTCGACCCTAATACACCCGGACCAGTCGGGATTTATGCCCCACCGGAACACCGCTTTGAATCTGCGGCGTCTCCATGGCATCATTGCTTGCCGCTCCTCGATCGAGGAAGATGCGGCCATACTGTCGTTAGATGCGCGGATGGCGTTTGACAGAGTGGAGTGGCCTTTCCTCTTCGCCGTCCTCCGCCATATGGGGCTTGGCCCCAGGATTTGCGCGTGGATCCAGCTGCTTTACACTCAGCCACTTGCACAGGTGGTGGTCAATGGCCGCGTCTCTGACGCCTTTCCGCTGGGTCGAGGGACTAGGCAGGGTTGCCCCCTCTCCCCACTCCTATTTGCTATGGCTCTCGAGCCATTGGCGGCGTGGGTGCGACAGGATCCGATGATCCGTGGCCTTAGGTGGACGTTGGACTGGGAGGATCGCATATCCCTTTATGCGGACGATGTGCTCCTCTATCTCGCCTCGCCGGCGCGCTCTATCGCCTGTCTCCTCAACATATGTGAATCATATGGTAGTAGGTCCGGATACGAAATAAACTGGGAGAAATCCATCTTATATATGCTCCGAGGCTCCCCACCGCGGCTTCCGTCAGGCTGTAACATTCTAGTAGCTCACGACGGGTTCAAATATCTTGGCGTGTACGTCACGGCCGACCGGGACAAATTTGTCGCGGAAAATCTAATGAGGCCCCTCCAACGGCTTCGCACCGACGTTAAACACTGGCGCGCATTGCCGCTGACATTGCTTGGGCGGGCTTCGCTCTTTAAGATGCTCGCCCTCCCGAGATTCCTCTATGCGCTGCAAAATACTCCCTTCCCCATTGCACCCTCTTACTTCACTGCGATCAACGCTGAGATCACTCGTCTCCTCTGGGAGGACAAGTCGCCTCGCATTGCCCTCCATAAGCTCACCAGTGGCTGGTATGATGGAGGTATAGCCCTCCCCGACATTAAGACCTATTACTGGGCGTCGCACCTCATGGTTATTAACCAGTGGCTCCATGTGCCGGGGGATGACCCCGCATACCGTATGGACCGACAACTACTCGGCCCCGGAGGGGTGATGGGAGCCCTTTACAACCCAAAAAGGGGTCGCGTTCCGGCGGGGCCCGCAGCCCATACCCTCCGGATATGGCACGCGGCGCAACGGGCGATGGGATGGGCTGGAAAGATTACCCAGGCAACGCCGCTTTGGGACACTAGGCAGCTCGGGGTACTTCGCACTACCAAGGGGTTCCACCAGTGGGATCTTGTTGGTATCTCCAGGGTGGGAGACCTCTGGCGCAAGGGAGAGGTGATCACTTTTGCCCAACTGCAAGCGGATTACGACCTGGCGGACACCGAGCACTTCCGATATTTACAAGTTCAACACGCTCTTCAGGCGGGGATACCACGTGGGACTCGGCTCCCTGAGTCATCGCCCTTGGAGGACCGGCTCCTCATGGAGCATCTGCTCCAGAGGGCGACGTCCCTAACGTACCGGAAGATAATAAATAACCGCCCCGACCCTTTTTCCGCCCTCAAGGGGAAGTGGGAGGCAGAACTTGGAGAATTTGATGAGACGGACTGGAATTCCGCGCTCTCATCCCCCAGGGAGGTGGGCATATCTTCCAAGCTCAGACTGGTCCAACTCAAAATTTTGCACCGCACATACTACACCCGCACCCTCCTATTCAGACTCCACCGGGTGGAGTCCCCGCTGTGTCTCAGGAACTGTGGCCACGAGGGGACCTTCTTGCATACCCTCTGGGAGTGCCCTGTCGTGGCGACTTATTGGAAAGGGGTGTTGCGTATTCTCTCCCAGGTAACAAAAATTCCCACGCTGCCGGAACCTCGGCTGTGTCTCCTCAATGTCTGGGAACAGACGGACCACAAGAGGGTGACCCAGCTTTGGGTGACTTTGGGGCTCATGCTTGCAAAGCGTAATATAGCCCAGAAATGGGGATCGGGGCAGGGGCCTACCCTGACGCATTGGATCCGAGATATGGACCTTGTAATGGTGACCGAAAAAACTGTGTATGTCCATAGAGGGTGCCCCAAGAAATGGTCCCAGGTCTGGGGTGGATGGAATGTATACAGGGGAAATATCTGTGAGCCCCCACCGGATGCAGCGGACTCGGATCTCAGTGACCAGGATTAATGGCTCCACTGCTGGAGATGGGCGGGGAAGGGAGCGATGGTGTGTTGTCATTGGGCTGTTTATTTCTCTCTGTGACACCTGTATTGTCATTGCTCCGGTACCTTGTAACCCTTGTATGCCATGCCTTGCACTAAATGAGTGGTGTTTGTTTTATGTTTTGTTGATAAACCCAATAAAAATATTTCAAAAAAAAAAAAAAGGCCACCCCACAGGACAGGGTGGTGGGGGCAGCGAGGAATCTGCAGTTAAACTGCGCATCCGCCAGAAAGAGCATCACTGAGGGTAATTAACTTGTTTTTCTGATGGATACTTCTAACTATGGATCCTCACCTTTACAACATATTTCAAAGCAGTACCCCCCAAAGGCGAAGGGTCTGTGGGGTTGCTAGAAATGGGGGTCTCTAGTTGGCAATGGTATACACCTTTGTCCAAATAGGGACCCTTGCTTCTAGTCAGGGAAAGGGGGATACACTCCTGAATAACCCCTGCTCACCCCCTTGGTAGCTTGGCACGCGTAGACAGGCTTATCTCAGAGGCAGTGTGTAAAGCATTTTTGAACACATTCAGTAATACAGTGAAAACACTACAAATGCACACCACACCAGTTTAGAAAAAAAAGTAATCTTTACTAGACTTATCACAAGACCAAACGACAAAAATCCACAATACTGTAATCAAAAATAAGACTTTAAAATAGTAGAAATAGCTTAGTTCAATGTAGATGGTAAATGCAACACTTTACTCTCAAAGTACCTTGGATGCATCACGCAAAACAAACAAAAGGGTCGCAGGGAAGTTAATGCATCGGTTCCTTGCTTCGGGGGAGGTGATGCGTCAGTTCCTTACTGCAGCGCAGGGGAGGCGATGTGTTGGTTCCTTACCGGAGAGGAGGTGATGCGTCGGTTTCTTACTGCATTCCGGTTACAATGCGACAAGATGGCACCTCGAAGCAATGCGACGGTCCGGTGTGATGCGACAAGATGTCGTCTTTGATGCGATGCGACACCTTGGAATGCGATGCGTGCACATCCGACGGCGAAATCAATGAACTTTGGAGCTGCGACAGGCCCTGCGACACGCTTCTCCGGTGATGCGACCTCTGCGGCGGCACGCTTCTCCGGTGATGCGACACGCTTCCAGCTCCCAGCGACACGCGGTCTCTCAGAGGGCCTAAACAACAGCTGGAACCTCACTGCAGGTAGAATTCCCAGCAAGGGAATTCAGGGGGAGCTGGTGGTGAAGTCTTTGTGGCCCTGAGACTTCAGAAACAGAGGCAAGCTCAACTTCAAGCCCTTGGAGATCATCCTCAAGATGATTAAAAGTGCACACAAAGTTCCTTTTCTCCTTTCCTTGGCAATAAAGTAACCACTGCAGGCCAACTCCAAACAGTCACTTTCGCAAGGGGCAGTCTCCTCCTTCAGCTTCCTTGGTTCTTCTCCTTGGCAAAGGTTTGTCTTGATTCCCAGAAGTGATCTAAAGTTCTGGGGTCTGGGCCCCAATATTTATACGGCAAAATACTTTGTTCACTGAAGGCAGTGTGTGTCTGTACCTAGTCAAAACCAGTTCTGTCCTACTGGGTACAGCTTCCTGGCAGTAGGTGGAGACAGCATTGTTGAAAGCAGACCTGGCACATGTAGCTGAAAGGAAATCTCATCCCCTACTCTCTATTCTATGAGGGCTCAGGTCAGTGAAAGGAAATCTCCGCCCCCCACTCTCTATTCAATGCAGGTCCTATTCAGCCCAGCCCTGACCCATCAGACTGCTGGAGCCGATTCCCTCTCCAGCCCCCAGTCACTCACAAATCAGACATGGAATACACAAACCTAGCAGAGACAAATGGATGGTAGGCAAGAAAATACCTACTTTCTAAACGTGGTATTTTCAAACACAGAATGTAAAAATCACCTTCACTAAAAGATGTATTTTAACATTCTGAGTTCAGGCATACTAAACTCGAATTTCTACCTTGTTCCCTGGGTCAATTAGGATTATAAGAGGTTATAATCGAACTGCCCATTCTGGCTTATGGGAACAGGTAGCCTTGCAATAGTGAAAAACGAAATTGGCTGTAATTCACTATCAGGATATGCCACACACATCAGGGCATGTCCTACCTTTTACATACAACGCACCCTGCCCATAGGGGTCCCTTGGGCCTACCATAGGGGTGACTAACATGTAGAAAAGGGAAGGTTTAGGGACTGGCAAGTGGGTGCACTTGTCAAGTCGACATGGCAGTACCACACTGCACACAGGCTCTGCAATGGCAGGCCTGAGCCATAATTTACAAGCTGCTTCTGTGGGTGGCACAACCAGTGATGCAAGCCCACTAGCAGCATTTGATTTACAGGCCCTGGGCACACATTGTGCACTGTATTAGAGTCTGACAAGTAAATCAAATAGCCAATCATGGAGTCACTAATCCATTACAACAATTTACAATAGGGAGCATATGCCCTTTAGCACTGATCAGCAGTGAAAAAGGGCCCAGAGTCATAAAACCACCAACAACAGGTCAGAAAAAATCCAGGAAGGCAGGCAAAAAGTTCAGTGATGACCCTGCAAAAAGGGCCAAGTCCAACAGGAGTGAACTCAGAAACAAAAGTCCTGCAGAAACAATTGCACCCACAGTGCCTAAAGTTCACATACAGCACACAAAGATTGCGATGAGGATGACAATCTTTTGAGTCAGACAACCCAATGGGCAGTTGTGCATCCGCTCAAGGGGGATACACATAATAAAAGTCACAACCAAGCTGAGACCCCACTATGACATCACAAAAGGTTTGGGAAGGAACATATGTGCCAAACCTTTAATAAACTGTATCATGATAGATGAGTTAAACAGGGATGGTTGATCCAGTAAAAACAAAAAAAGCCAAAAGGACTGATAAATAACTTATGGTAAGGCCATGCTGGGCCAAACACAAAAACGGCAATAAAAAATACAACTGGCTGGCTTGTAAAGGGTCTGTCTTGCTAGACTCCACACCAGTCTACAAATTTGTCCCAGCCCCAAGAGTAAATGGACTTCGTAGACAAGTGCTGTGCAGCCAGGATGATGTCCACAAATTCAAGTAGCAGATCGAATACAATCAACTGTTGCTGCTCAATCTCAAGACATGCAGGGGTAGATTGCGCAGGTTCGGATGAAGGACTCTGCCCTGCTGCTGTGACAGAAGATTCTCCCAATGTAGTTGCCTGATCAGAGGGCCGATGTTCACTCACAGAAGCTCCAGCTACCACACTCACGTGGCTTTTAATCTTTCTTAGAACTCAGGGCAGGAGAAGCAGGGATGGGAAGGCTTACAGGAGTCCCATATTCCTTTCTAGCTGGGACACGCCATCTAGCAATTCTATTTGTGGAAACACCATTGCTAAAACCATTGACACTGTGCATTCTTGATGGTAGCAAAAAGATCTAGCCATGGTTCTTACCACTGCTGGAAGATGTCCTTTGCCAATTTGGGATGAAGACACCATCTGAAATTTTCCCAATGCCGATGGCTGAGCTCATCCACCCTGACATTCAAGGATCCTGCCAGGTGGTTCACGACCATGGAAATGCCCTGTCACTCCAACCAAAACCAGAGGTACAAAGCCTTTTTGCACAGAACCCAGAACTCTAATACACCCTGCTTGTGGATGTGCAATGTGGCAGTGGTGTTGACTGCGAGAATCTGCACCAGCCTTCCTTTGCAGGAAGGCCTTCAACACCGCACAAATAACTCACAAGTCCAACAGATTGATATGGAACAGGGTTTCCGCTTGAAGCCTGAACTCTGTGATCTCCACCTCTTCCAAAAGTCCTCCCCAACCCTGCAGTGATGTTTAGGTCACCACCGTCCACTCTAGGTAGGGGAAAGGGTTTACTGCGTTCAATCAGCCAACACTGTAGATCATATGCAGTCGCCACCAAAATCTGAATGCATCTAACAGGCTTCTTTGGTGCAGGGCCCATTGAAATTAGAAATTACATTGCAAAGCCCACAGTCACCTGGCGTAGTTGACAAAAAGGATACCAGGGACTAAAAGGTGAAGAAGCCTCAGACCTCCACTCACTGAGAAGAAGGCCCAGACTGAAACAAAAAAAAATAATTAACTTCTGTAATGCCTTTTTGGTAGGCTCTATCTAACAGCAGATTCCTCACCTAGTGAATTTCCCCAGGCGCCAGAATGAATCCGGATGTTTTTTTTATAGCAATTCCCTAGCACGTCAGTAGGTGGTGGCCTGCAGCAGCATCGCATCCGTCCCAAGTCTAGGAATACCCTGCGTACTTAAGGCAAGAAAGCAAAAGACAAAAAATGATGGATGGAATGTGCAACAAATCAAACATTCACCCACAGTCAAGAAAAAACGGTCCCAGGATGCTCGTTTCTGGTCCAGGGAGGATCTGGCTTGGCAATTCGGGCTGGATTGTTCCCATGATGAGCAGGGTCAAGACTGATTTGCATATGGCTGGGTCTAAACTGGGGTAGCATGGTGAGCAAAAGAACAATAGATTTAATCCCGATCTCTTGACTGGTGGTGAATGTTTGATTTTTTCCACAATACGTCCATCATTTGTGTCTTTTGCATTTGTGATCTGCTAGGCAACAGTGGCTGAATTCATCTGCCTTGGCGTTTAAAGATCCTGCCAGGTGCAAGACAATTAAGGAACTGCCATGAGCGTACAGCCACTTCCAGAGACGTAGGGCCTTCTGGCACATGACCCACGACCCCACTCCCCCATGTTTATTCCAATACCACATAGCTGTAGTGTTATCTATAAGAACCTACACCGGTTTCCCGTTGATGGTCAGGAACAATGCCTTCAGAGCCAACGAATCACTCGCATCTCCAACAGGTTGATGGGGAGGCATCCCCAACCCAACATCAGTGCATCTGTCAGAATCACTAAGTTTGGGTGGGGTGGAGAGGGAGGGGGTCTGCTTCCGGCCCAACTGCTGTCAGGCTGCCACCACTGTAGGTTTCTGTCAGCCTCCGCTGACACCTGGACAGACTCTGATAGGTTTCCTTTGTGCTGAGCCCACTAAGGTTTCAGATCGTACTGTAGAGCCTTCATGTGCCACCTGGCATAGTCCCCGAGCAGAATGCAGGGGGCTAAGAGGCACAGAAGCCTCAGGGCTGCTCTCCCTGAGACCCAGGTCAAGAGCTGAAACTTCAGAATCATAGTGTGTAAGTCCTGAGCTCATTGAGGCAGGGGGAAAGCTCGGAAAAGCACAGTGTCCAGAATAGCTCCAATGAACAGGAGCCGTTGAAAAGGAGTCAGGTATGACTTCAGCACATTGATGGAAAAGCCTAACAATGTCAGGAGATGACTTACGACTGCTTCAGGCGAGCCCGCCTTCAACAGGCAGTCACCAAGGTATGAGACGACTGGTATTCCCAACCTGCGCAGATGGAATACAACCACCACCATCACCTTTGTGAACATCCAAGGTGTACTGGTAAGGCAAAGAGGAGTAGGGTGGTCTGGAAGTGCTACTTGTCTACCTGAAATTAGGTAGAATTTGTAGGACTGCAAGACGCCGATGTCGAAATAGGAATCCTGCAAATCCAATGCCACCATCCAGTCTTCAGAATCCAGGGCAGACAGAATTTGGGCCAATGTGAGCATTTTGAACTTGTCCTTCCGGAGGAAGACATACAAAATCGCAGATCGAGAAAAGGACAGATGCCGCCATCCTTTTTCAGCACTAGAAAGTAGCAGGAGTAATAGTCCAGATCTCAGATGCTTGCACACTTATATTGCTCCAATGGCCAACAGAGCCTGAACTTCTCCAGAGTATGGACAAGTGATGCTCCTCAGGAGATGTTGCTGAGCGGGTGGCATATCCGATGGATGGTACAGGAAGGGTAGTGAATAACCATTCACTATGATCTGGAGCAACCATTGGTCGGATGGGTTTCCTCAGAGTAAAAGGTGATATGGCTTCCCACTAAGCAATCGTGAGCTTCCGAAAACTATCTAAACCAGTTTTGTAGCTGCTGTGGAAGGGGAGTCTGGGTAGAACATTGTCCTGGGTGGCTCGGTGCGCCTGGAGGCAGTCAGCTCGCTCCCCGGCCTCTTCCCCACCAGGACTGAGAGGCCTGTCGTTGTTGAGACACATTATTGTCTCTGCTCGTGCCCCCTACCATAGCCTTGAAAGGGGTGAGGCTGTTGGGGAGTCTGCCAATCACAGGAAGATAGGACCAGAGCGTGAACAGTAGCTTTGCTCTCCTTAAATTTCTCCAATACCCAGTCAGTCTTTGCTCCAAGTAGCCTAAAGCCATTGAAAGGCATATCTATAATGGACTGTTGTATTTCAAGGAAAAACTGTGGAGTGAATCCAGGCATGGTGCAGAAGAACCACGCTGGTTCCGACTACACTAAGAAATACAGTCAGTCATGTCCAAGCCAGTAAATGGAATATTTTACCTGTGTCCTGGTCATCTGTAATTAAATGTTGGACGACAGGCCTCATGTCATCTGGGAGAGCTGGCAAGATGCATGCCACCCTGTCCCACAGCACATGCAAATTTCTCTCCAGGAGGCAGGAAGTGTGGAAGGCTCAGAGGGCAAGGCTGGTAGAGGAAAACACCCATTTTGCAAATGTCTTCATCTGTTTAGTCTCCCTGTCAGGGGGAGTAGTGGGCAATGTGTTGGGATTCAGGTGGCTCGTTGACACGTGCACTGCCAGCCTCTCCCTTGTGGGGTGCTGGAGAAAGAAAATTAGGAACCCTGGGAGTGGGCTCATGTCGCTTTACCGCCTGTCTGTTTACTGGGGGGGCAAGATCCTGGTTTTGCCCAGTTAGAGTCTCATTTAAAGGTAGAGGTTCTTGACTCGTTTTTTCCAGGGGTGAGTACCTCAGTAGGAACATTGGTCTTAACAATGCAAGAATGAAAACGCCATACATTATACATCAGAGCATGAAATGCAGCAGTTTGGTTGGAGCAAGAAATCCTATGAATCGCCATACTTCACTAGTCCAGAAATAACAAAATATCACCATAAACAAATCAGCAATAATAAGCCCATGTCGGCAAACCTACCCTTGCGTCCCTGTTAGCTGGGTTTGGGTAATCCTTGTGACCCCTGGCGCAATGATTATAAGTAGGCATAAAACGTAGGTCGCACAAGTCCCTGCACGCCTATTACATGTGATATGGTAATTCAAGCTGAACCGGGGGCTTCCATTGAGGCATCCCGCTTAATGCCACCTGATGAGAAAAAGATGTCCCCAAAGAGAGTAGGAAAGACAATGCCACCTCGGTCCCGCCACCACAGAAGGAAGGGGAGGGGAGGGGAGGGGATGAACTCACGCTATCAAGGGGAGAGACCGCGTCCAGTTCCCCCCGCACTCAAGAGGACTCAAAAGCAGCTGCAGGCAAGTACACGGTCTGGGGCACCCTTGTGCTCCTAATCCGATATATATAGGACCCGGGGGAGTGCCTGGGATCCTCGTTCGGTATCGGGCTGCCCGTGAAAGGAATGCGGGTGGCGGTGTCTCTTCTACAGCCACCCCACAATTCCTCACTGTGTTGAGATGATACGCAGGGCACGGGGACTCTCTCGGTGCCCAGATGGTGCAGCACTGGGCCGGCAAGATCGCACCAGAGGGTCAGGCCCGCCCACAGTCATACTGGTCTCCTCTCTCCGGCGTTGTCTTATGGGGATCCTGGTTGCTACGACGATGAGGTCTGGTGGCCTCCAGGGAGGGTTTTCTTGAAGAAGAGCAGCCCACTATTTGTTTCAGTGCAGGGACCCAAAGCATTGATGCAAGGAGAAACGAGTAATTCTTTCAACCCTCTGAGGCACAGTGGGTCAGTAGATATGCATGTTGCAGGTCCTCAACTACACACAGGACTCCAACAATGGAGGCACTCCCAAAAGCAAATGTCCGCGCTCACCACACGCTGACTGTGGCAACAGTGCCTGTTCTTCAGTAATACTCCCCACGACACAGGGAATTATCCCAGAGCCCCTTTTCGGCGCTGCAGTGTTGGTTTCATCTCCCGACCTCACTTCTAGCCCCACATTGCCTGTATGTCCTTTCCTGAGTGAAAGGCGTGGGGAAAAAGAAGAGAACAAGTGGGAAAATGCCCAGGGCAGAGACAAGGTGCAAGAAAAGGGATCTTCTTGGTCCCTTTGGCTTCCAAGCAAACTGGGGGATACAGGGGAGCAGCCCACTAGCCCTTTGAGAATACTGGGGAGCACTCAGGAAACAGTAGGCAGGCCAGCACATAAAGTCAGTCAACTTGAGCAGAGTGGCAGTCTCTCCAGCAGCACAGCACAACAAAGCAAGAAGTCCCGATGACGGTTTCCCATGGCAGCACAGCTGTCCTATGGCAATGTGCAGAATGTAGAGCCAGCAGCGCCTGGTTACAAGTCCCACACAGTGTCTAAAATCATGGTGTCACAGCCCCTGTACGTAGACTAAGTGTGAACACCCTCTCCCTCTTCCAGCCCTGGAAGACCATTAGTATGCAGATGAATGCAGATGTAACCTTGTCACACCCAGCCCTTCCTGTGTGATGGCTCTCCGGAAAGTAGCACAAAGTGTAGCTGTCACCCAGGCCTAGACGTGGATTGGATTCAGGCTGCAAATCATAAAGAGTCATTAGCACAGAGAAATGTCCACTTTCTAAAAGTGGTGTTTCAGAAATAGTTGTGTAAAATACAACTACACCAGTAAGCAGGATTTATCACTACCATTCGAAACATACAACACATGGCAACACTTCTACTTTCAGATTAGGAATTACCAATTAAAATATATAAGGGAATTCCCAATGCTAGCCTAAGAGAGGAGTAGACCTCAAAGCAGTGAGAAACAAAATAGGTTGTTTGTCACTACAAGGACATGCCACACAAGAAAGGCACATGGCCTACCTTTTACTTACACAGCAGCCTGCCCATAGGGCTACTTGGGACCTACCTTAGGGGTGACCTATGGGTAATAAAAGGGGGTTTAAGACTTGGCAAGTACTTTTAAATGGCAAGTTAAAGTGGCAGTAACTGCGCACGCAGGGGCTGCTGTGGCAGTCCTGGGACAGGTTTGAAAGGCTACTTCTGTGAGTGGCACAAGCATTGCTGCAGGCCCACTAGTAGCATTTCATTTACAGGCCCTGGGCAAATAGGATACCACTTTACAAGGGACTTACAAGTAAATCAAATATGCCAAACAGGTGTAAACTAATCATACCATATTTCAAAGGATACAGTACATGCACTTTAGCACTGATTAGCAGTGGTAAAGTGCACAGAATTCAAAAGCCAACAAAAAGAGGGTCAGAAAAATAAGTAGAGAAAGGCAAAATGTTTGGGGATAACCCTGTAGAAAGGGCCAGGTCCAACACACAATATATTCTTCATTGCATAGTATATTCTTCATTGCATTGATTTGCCAGCATAAGGTTCAATAGAAAGTACCTGGAGGAAAATTCAACTTCAACAGAAGGAACAGAGTGCAATTTATGTGAAAGCCATGAATGTAAAGCCTGGTGCAAACCTCATATGCAACCAATGTAACACTTACTATGGCACTCAGAATGAAACCACTGGAGTCTCGCAAATCATAATTATAACTTTTAATAAGCTTCCAAACTAGATCGATTTGAACTCCTGGATGGATCTACACATCTACTGCATACTACCAGTATAGTACAGAAACATATGAATTTTTATAAAAGAATAGGGAATATTTAAGGTTTTACCTCAGACCAAAGATATGTGACTGTTCAAAGTTGAATAAGGAGTGAATCTTTGCTTCAGAATTTATAATGATAAGCCGGTCAATGAGATCCTGAAAAGACAATTTGAAACATAAAATGTTAACAAGGATAAAGCAAACAAATAAACCTCTTCACAGTCAATCAGCAACCTGTAATATAATGACCAATAAAAGTGGTCATTAATATTTTAAGAGTGAAAGTATGTTATTCAGTAGCTTTATGGGTATGCAGTAGCTGGGCAGACAAGATCAACGTAGGACAATTTTAAAATTACTTAAGTAGTTACAATGTCACTTTTTCAAAATTGTATTTTATTAAGAGGTAACTACACACACAAGCAGTAGCACACATTGCAACCTGAGCCCTAGAAAGACAAACATTACAAAGTTAAAGACTGAAGCTAAGTATGCAACACCCATGTGTGAATTAATAGGAAGTTGTGAGAGAAAGGAAAATATTAAAAAATTCCTCCTTATAGTAAGGATCTATAAAAGGTATCTGTAAGAGTAATTCCTCTCTTTTAACATGAATCAATCAGCTTGTGTGTGTGACAAGATGGATTAACAGACATGATTCTCCACAACTCCACTGGCCCCCATTAATCCTGAGATTACCCTGCCAAACGTGTGCCACTTCATTCTAAAAATACTGAGATTTTGAAAGCGGATCTACTCTCCCAGGGACTGGAGGCTGCCTGATGCAATTCTCCTTCAGTAGCGCTAAAGATGGGCCAAGAGCTGGGTGATAATGGCTGCACCAGGGGACAAGAGGGCAGTAATTCATTTGAGGCCTTGAAGAATGGCACTCAGACCCTGCTGAAAAAAGAGACAGGAAGACCTGCAATTCTGGTGGAAGGCTGATCATGATTCGTTATGTGGGAGTCTATGTTTGAACAGACATCATGAACCGGTTACTTACCTTTGGTAATCCTCTTTCTGATAGAGACTCTAACTGTAGATTACTTACCTTCTGAAAATTCCCCAGATGTCAGACTTGATCCGGAAAATGTTTTCAGCAGTACTTCTGCACGCTGGTATGTGGCGCCCTGAAGCTCCGCACTGATGCTGTTCCACACATCAAATGATGTTTGGGGCTTGTATATGCCTGACTCCAGGGCGGTAATGTCATTGGCGTTCAAGGTTTTCTTAGCCCCCAAAACCAAGTCAATTAGACTTTGACTAGTGTACAGACTGCTAGTCTTGGAATCTTATTAATTGATAGAGCCCAATTCAGTGAACGGGGAGGATGGGTGGATCGGTTAGGAATTTACGGTTAGATACAGTCTCTACCAAAAAGAGTGCTACTAAAGATAAGTAACTTGTTCTTCTGATATAGGCTTCTAACCGCGGCTTCCTCACCTTTGCAATAGATGCCAGAGCAGCATCTATTAAAAGGTGGGTCTGTGAATTGGCTCAAACCTAGAAGTCCTGTGGAACCAAGCTGGCGAAATTACCCTCTTGATGATCCTGGCTGTCCAGACAGTAGTGGTGTTAGAAACTGGATTTCTGGTTGGCTAAGGCTTGTGCCAATCCAGGCAGAAACCACCACTCTAGTCAGGGCAAGGAAGTTACACACTGAAGATAACCCCTGCTCACCCCCTTGGTAGCTTGGCACGAGCAGTCAGGCTTATCCCAGAGGCAATGTGTAAAGCGTTTGCGCAACACATACACAGCAGCAACACACTAGGCACACAACAAAAGAAACTCCACACAAGTTTATATATAAAAATATCCTTTGTATTACACAAAACACATTAGAATAATCACACCATATACACTGTGCCAAATAGCACTAGGCAATATTTACAGGGGATTATATACACATGACAGGGCCAATTGGGCCACTGTCAGAACCATTAGAATCACAAATAGTAGATGTAGATCACAACCAGTAACTACTGGCAAAACACTGTACTCACATTATCCTGCAACATAAATCATATTATGCAATCAGCATCACATTAGGCGTAAAACACATTAAGTGCCAACCTCATAAGCATAAACACAATATGCAATAAACCTCACCAGCATCAACACAGTATGCAATAACATCATAAGCATAAATCACATTAGAGGCATAAATCAGGATGCATAAATCACATTTATCATAGGCACCACATAAATCACATTATGGCTTGGAGCCCTCCCAACCTAACTCTGAACCCTGGCCAACTGGCTTTCGCTCTGGGGCTGTAATTCCCTATGTCCCAAATGTCAGGGCTGGAATGCCAACGCAGCAAAAGCAAAAAGACACAAAGCGCTAGGGCGTGGGGTGCTTCTCACCCCCTTCCTCAGCATGGAAATCAACAAAATGCCCCCTTTAGCACATGAGGCCTCTAACAAGCACGGCCACCATGGTGCCAACTCGAGCCCCACTTACCGGTACTATTAAATTAAACTTACCCCCACGGTGCAGCTGCCTGCAACGGCAGCGTAGCTGTGAAGAAAAATATAGGCCAAATGAGCACAGACAAAGTGCCCTGATTGGCACCACTGTGCCCACGGATTGCCAACATGAAGATGGCCCCGAAAGAATTAGCACGGGCACTCACTGTGCCTAAGGACTGCCAACACACAACAATGCCTCCAAAAGAATTCAGGCCAGCTCCAGGCACCGACAATGTGCCTCGGGGAGCCCTAACACAGCTCTTCTGGTGCTCCCTTTGGAAGGGGGAAGGCACTCACAATAGGTAAAGTAAAGCTCCGCTCACCAGGGGTTGCTCGGGGACTCCTCCTGTCACCGGCGAACTCTGCCTCCCCTTCTGGCAGGTGGGGGGGCAGATGGAATGGAGCACGCACTGCTCCAACTTCTCGGGTGGCCGCGGGGCTCTCTCTGACTCACGAGAGCCCTGCTCAGGTATGCGCCGCTTCCGGGACCCTTCTCGTTCGGCCGCGCTGCGATTGGCTGCCTCGGCCGCCTCCTGCTATTGGCCCCGCTCCAAGTCAGGCAGCAGGCGCCTGGCTTCCGGGTCGCTGCTCCTCTCGGCAGACGCTCCTTCGCGGCGTCAGCATTTTGCGGGGTGGGCCCCCCTTAAATAAAACTCCAATGCGGGGTTGGCACCCGCTAATGCGCACCACATGCGGGGTGGGCACTCGCCTTCAAAATATGCATAAGCGGGGTGGGCACCCATCGTCGGCACCACAATGCGGGGTGGGCACCCGCTTTTAGAATATGCAATAAGAGGGGTGGGCACCCGCTAAATAAGCACATAAGCGGAGTGGGCACCCGCCAGGACGCACCAATGTGGGGTGGGCACCCACTCTCCAAAGGAATTCGGGGGGAATCCCTACGCCAGGGTTCTCTCCAGCAATCTTGGCAGCAGCACGATGCAGACGCCAGCTCCTCTCTCCTGGCAATTAAAATCAGAGCACTCACGAGGCGCTAGGAGCCCCAGTTCCAGCAGCAAGGTTTTTAGGGGCACAAGGCTGGGCCCAGGCAGGCCAGCTCACAGGGCCCTCCAGCAGGGAGGTAGACCCTTGTGGCGGTTCCTCCTGAAGCCCAGCAGCAGCATGCCCCGTTAGCACAGGAACAGCAGCACCACCCACTTGGGGTCACAGCCCCTATTTTTATAGTACATTTTCCTTTGTCTGCAGTACAGGGCTTTGGGGGAACCAGATGCAAATGGTTCAGGGGGGAATTGGAGCCCTTTGTTTACCAGGCTCCTCTTCCCCTTTGTCAGGTGGGGGCTCGTGATCAGACACCACAGGGAAGAGAGCCAGCATTCACTAGGGCAGGCACAATCCTATTGAGGGTCAGGAGACTTCTCCTCCCACTACTCCAAATACAGATGTCCCATTCAGCCTAGCGCTGACTCACCCTGCCCCTCTTGGAGCCACACACACCTCACCAGCCTCTTTCACTCAACAGCCAGCCATGCAAACCACATAAGGCAGGCAGGCACATAGCACACAGAAATGCCAACTTCTAAAAGTGGCATTTCTGAAATAGTTATAATAAATCTGTGCACACCATTGCGTAGCATTTATTATCACTATTCCAAATATACCAAACTTGACCATGCTGCTCCTCTCATAACCAGAATTACCACTGAAACACTTACCAGGGAATCCCCAATGCATTCCTATGGGAGGGCAGCACCACAGTAGTGAGAAACCAAAATGGCTGTTTGTCACTTACCAGGACATGTCACACACTTAAGGTACATGTGCTATCTTTTACCTACAATGCACACTGGCCATATAGGCTAGCTAGGTCCTACCTAAGGGGTGACAGACATGCAGTAAAAGGGGAGTCACAGACATGGCACACACTTTAGGTGCCACGTCACAACGGCAGTGACACTGCGCGCACAGGCCCTGCAATGGCAGAGGCCTGAGATAGGTTTGAATGGCTACTTTGGTGGGTGGCGCAATCAGCACTGCAAGCCGACCAGTAACATTTAATTTACTAGCCCTGGGTATCTGAGATACCACTTTAAAAGGGACTGACAGGTAAATTAAATAGGCCAAAAAGGTGTAGATCAATCTTACCATATGTAACACAGAGATCACTAGCACTTTACACTGGACAGCAGTTCTAAAGTGCCCAGAGTCCTAGAACCACCAACACCATGTCAGAAATAAGACTAGGATAAAAACAAAATGTTTAGGAATGACCCTGCAAAAAGGGCCAAGTCCAACAAGTGGTTTATGCACGTATAGAGCAACGCTCACATAGTGGCGTGGCAGATATCTAGGACAGGAGCTCTACATGCCAATGCATTGATAGCAGCTTTGGCCCCGGCGGAAGGAGTTCGCACTCCTTCTGGCAGATCATTTTTGGCCAATGGTTAGCTGATCTTGATGCAGAGCACAATCCAACAGAAGATGGTCCATTTCTGCACAACCGTACCATTTCTCGCACCACAAATAGATGATCATTCACCCAGTGTTCCCTGGTATGATCTATAGCAAAGCTCACCGCTTTTTGGGCAACTTTTTGAAGTCTCTCCTCCTCACTTGAGGGGTGAGGCGAAGTCATCCCCACAGGGTGATGGGTTAACCAATGTGGAAAGGCATCACAATTTTTGGCAAGAAGGATGCTCGTGCCCACAAACACAGTTTAAATAAAAAATCTCTAATGGCATTTCAGGTTGTATTACAGGTTACAGTGCAACATAACATTTTTAAGTCATCCCAGGACATCAAGTTTGGGCATTTGCCCGTAGCACAGGTTAGTAAAGTAGCAGAACAGGTTATTAATCAAAACAGGAAATCCACCATCAGTAATGATTAGGGTCAACAATATCTGCCTGCATACCAGCAAGAAATTACAGCTACTTGCTCCAACAAGGAATGACAAAACTATTGTGATCTACATCTTTAACAAGCATATTTTGCATTAACATTACATGTAACACCCTTCCCCCCATCCCCTCCCTTCTTAACTTCCAATCGGTTAGCATATCACACAACGAGGGTTATCCTCATTTCTGCCTGCAGCTCTTAAGCCAAAAATGTGAATGTGGATATTATCTCATTCTCAGGTGCACATGCCTTTTCCCCTATGGCTGTTCTACCTTCCCCTCCTAGTCAGTCACCCAGGTTCTGGCTGATCTCCCTCAGGGGACTCCAGCAATGCTTGCGTAATGAGGCCCCAGGCAAGCAGAGCATCCACTGCCTTTGCACCCCAGGTCTTTCCCAGGTCACCCTTGTCGTGGGTTAAGGACTCAGCCATCTACGCTTCGGGATTGTGTAGCACCTGCTTAATGTCTTCTGGGGTTGTCAAAGAGCAGTCTCAGTTCACATTGATGAATCTGGCGTGGCACATCCCACTCTGTCGCTTGCAGTGGCAGCCACCACACATAAAAGGTAGTGGGACAGGGGGGGAAGGGGAAACAATAAAAAAAAAAGAAAAAAACTTACCCTAAGTTGGCGGTCATGTCCCGCGTTGTGCCGGGTGTTTCCTCTTTCGTGTCCCAGCAGGCAGTGGGGTTGCATCAGTGCGGGGATTGGCCTGAGTGAGCTGAGAAGATGCTCCACTCAGGGATTCTGTGGGGTTTCTCCTGTCTGGCTGCTCAATGCAGCCAGGCTGAAGAAACGTAAGTGAGCACGTGTGTTTTGGTCGGCCTGAGACGGCCTGCCAAGCACATATGCGCACTTAGCGCAAATAGCACTCCTCCTACCCAGTCCCAAGCCCCAGTCCCGCCCATCCCTGCAAATGCAGGCTGAGCCACCTGCTTAAAAATAAGACGATAATCAAATATTTTATTATTTAGCTGCTGGCTCTTCCAGTGGGGCGACTCTTCCGGCATTGGGGAGGAGCCGCCCCTGGTCGTTTGCTTAAGGTGGCACAATATCTTGGTCCAATAGGATACGATAACTGGGCACTGCCACAGCACATGCAGGAAATCCACCAGTGTGCCATAAATGACACAGCACTGGTCTCTAGTAGGATAGATGGAATGCAACCTTCTGGGGGAGAGATAAACCATATGCACCACATCATATTGTATCTGTTTGAATCAAGCGCAGACCGGCAGTCTGCGAAGCCTGCGTGTATTTTAAACCAGGCTTTGGGGGGGGGGATAGGCTTGTCACTGACGCACTGCCAGACGTCTTCTATTCACAGCAGCGCCAGACGCTGATCTGTGTGCATCGCATGGTATAGGTGTGTTATGAGCCTACATCCATCCGCCTGCCACAGATAACAGTCACCATTGTGTATGAGGGCTCAGGGGCCTCAGGGAACGTTGGCCATAAATGGCGCGCCGTGGCTGCAATTTTTGCATATTGGAGGAATTGTCCGCCTCGAAGGTTGAGGTATTGCATCCTGAATTGTAATAAAGAATCCCTTCAGGTAGAGATTCGATAACATTGGTGGACAGCCTCCCTCTTGCCATTTATCAACTGCAAATAGGTGTCCCACTTGTACAGAGGGGCATTTTACCTATATGTCCTAGTCACAGGCATACAGTGTGCATCTGATCATTTGTTGTACTGCTCTTTCCCAGAGTTTGCCCATCAGGCAGATCAAGTGCAGCAGAAGCAGTTTGTCTGGGAAGAAGGAGGTGTACATGAGGTTAACAAAGAGCCTGAAGTTCACTCACTCACAGCAGTGATGTGATAGTGTGAGGAACATTGTCTTGATGGTGAGAAGCCACAATAGACTGCAGTGGAGTACTCAAAGGGAGTACATATCAAATATGTGAGGGCAAAGTTAAGGCAGAGGGAGGAAACCAGTGTTGTAGGCTTTCCAAAACATTTATCACAACCAGTGATTTACACAGTGAGGACTTGGCAGGCTACCATAAAGGGGCGGAAAGAGGCGAAAGGTACCCTTTAACTGTTCCAAAGCATGGTGAAAACAACAATTAATAAGAACAAATAATAGAAAGTGAGATAACTTGGCCTCGAGTGGATCAATCTGGATGTGCCGTACCAAACCACAAATCTGTTCCAATGAGAGGCGTATATGTTTTTTGTTGAGGGACACCTGGCTGTCAAGATGACATCAACCACCTCCTGAGGAAGGTCAAAGGGCATTGAGGTGGAGATAGCGAAGGCCTGGGTGCAAAATCCTGCTCCATCTCTGCTTCCCTGAGGAAACCGTGCTGTACTGGATCTACAGCCTTTACCATTTAATGTATTTCTTTAAGGAAGAAAATTATTTTGAAGCTCATATCTCATTTATATTGGATACATTTTTCGCTGATCCCACACAGTGATAAGAAGGAATTTTGAGTTGTACTAGGAAGCCTTTAGTGTTCTGTTTGATTGTCCTGATGAAAATCCCTTTTTGATGCATAATTCACACTCCCACACGATGATTCGAAACTTCGGCGAATTTTTAGATCGTGCCTTTATCCACAAGCGTTATGGATCAGTGTACTATCCCAAATTAATAAATGTTTGAACTAAAATGTGACCAGGTCTATGGTAAATACACTAAGCA
Source organism: Triturus cristatus (assembly GCF_964204655.1). NCBI lineage: Eukaryota > Metazoa > Chordata > Amphibia > Caudata > Salamandridae > Triturus > Triturus cristatus. The sequence goes on along the minus strand of NC_140589.1, from coordinate 743,483,174 downwards.
TGTTAAATTTAGCTTTTATTGCTGATGATTCACTTTTACGCACTTCAAGCACCCTTTGCACTACATATAGAGCACCGTTTTTCAATGATAGTGTGGATTTAATTATTACTACAACATACATTTGATAAAAATGCATTTTTTAATCTTGTGTTTTCAATAAACTAAGTTTCAGGAGAAAGGGGATTGTTCCAACCCTTAACGTTAATGTGTAATGTGTATGCACGTGAATCTAACAGAACCTTTTACCGAAAAATTCCATTCCTGCAACAACAGTTCCTCCTGGGCGGGCAGCCTAAACAGAGGGCAGATGCTCAAGTGCAGGAAATCTGGATATCACACTCTCAGTGCCCAGTCCAAGCCCACCTGGATAACTTGGACCTAGTTGGTCTTGATCTTCTTCAGAAATTGGGGCAGAAGATATATCGGCGGCAAGGGATACAGTAGTCTCGATTTCAACTCTTGGCGGAATGTGTGTGTTTCCTTGTGAGAGGCACCTTGGAAACTCAACATGTACAACTGCTAACATTGTGCGTTATTGCAGTGCCTAATAGATTGAGCCATGGTTCTCCCCCTTTGCGGAAGAGTCCTTGTGCCATTCTGTGTGTAATTGCCACTCATGATCCACCAAGCATTGATGGCTGAGCTTGTCCGAGCTGGCATTCAAAGATCCTGCCAGGTGATTCACCACCAGGAAAATACCGTGATGCTCCAGCAGGTTTCAGAGGCATAGTGCCCCTTGGCACCCAGCCTAAGACCACACACCGTCCTGCTTGTTGCAATGACACATGGCAGAGGTGTTGTCGTCCTTAAGCACCTGCACCAACACCCCTCCCCCTTAATGGATAGAAGGAAGGCTTTTAATGACAAGCAGTTAGTTGTCAACTCAAACAAACTGATATGGAGTCAAATCTCCATCAGATACCAGAGGTCTCTGATCTCCACTGCTTTCGAATGGCTAACCCAACCCAGAAGGAATACATCTATTACCCATCTGAGTGGGCAAGTAAGCGGGGCCTAACACCCAAATCGCGGTCCAGTAGCCATCACTGTAGATCTTTAGCAGTTTCCTTCAAAATCTTTGTAAAGTCAAACATATGCCCCTGGTGTTGTGCCCGCAGGCGCTTGAGGTTCCGCAGCAGAGCCTGAACGTGTCACCTTGTATGTCTGGCCATCAAGATGAAGGAGGCCAAAATTCTCAGCAGCCTTAGAGTCATCTGCACTGAGATCCAGAACAGAGGCTAAAACATCTTGACCCTATAACGAATGTTCCGAACTCTCCGGAGGAAAGGCATAGAACCATATAGTATCTAGCATAGCTACGGTGAAGGGGAGCATCTGCAGAGGAGTCAAGTATGACTTCGGGACGTAGGTAGTGAACCCTGACGATATTGGGAGGTTCAAAGTCATCTGGAGGTGGTAGACAACAGCTTGGAGCGACCCCACCTCCAGAAGCCAGCTGCGAATGTAGGGAATGACTCAGGGGCGTAGGGCAGGGAAGCAGCGAGGCCCCCAACACTTTAGGAAGCCCTTCAATATTTCAGCAGCCCCCATTCAGACCAATGTCAATAAATATCTGTGAGATATGGTAAACTCAGGGGCCCCTTATCCCATTCTGCTCAGGGGCCCCATCATTGTGCGCTATGCCACTGGCACCCCCAACTTCCAAAAGTGTGCTGCAAGGAATGCCCAAGGGGCATATTGAGGCCACAAGGGAGCACTGCTAACTGAAAATGCTCCTGGCCTACTGCAGTTAGCATCTGTGGGCCTATAAGATCGAGATGTGGGAATAAGCATACTGCAGGCCCAATGCCACCATCCAATCTCCGGGATCAAGGGCAGACAGGACTTGTGTGAACTAGTGTGACCATCTTGAAGGAATTGACAGGGTGAAGATATAAAATAGGATGAAGCCCTCCGCCCTTCTTTGGCACAAGAAAGTGGCAGGAGTAACACTTAGTTCCTACTTCTAAGGCTAGAACCTTCTCTATGGCGCCTTTAGCCAAAAGGACTGGCACTTACTGCTGCAAGCTTAACAGGTTGTCTGTCCTGTGTAAGCCTCTCTGATGGTGGTAGAAGGTGTAGCAATGCGGAATAAAAGAGAGGACATAGGCAGGATGTACAATATGGAGGACTCACTTTTCTGAAGTAATGGCTGGTCACACTTGGAAGAAATATTGGATCTTGCTTCTGACCAGGTAGCTGTGAGCCGGCAAGGACACACTAAGTCAGTTTTACGACTGCCAAAGGAGGGGCAGAGGAATTAGTTGCATCTTGTCCCTGCTGTTCTATCTATGTGTTGTCTTCGAGAACTGCAGTCTCTACCACGAAAGGGCTGAAAGGCCTGCGAGGTTGGTGGAGGGGTTTGGGGGTGGCGAAAATGAAAACCCTGACAAAATTATTGCTGGAACTGTCTGGTGGGGCAGAAAGGCCCAAGGAACATGGTGTGGCCCTGTTTTCCTTTAACCATTTCAGGGCCTAATCTACATTGTCGCCAAAAAAGGGAACACCATCAAACAGCATGTCCATCAGAGATGCTTGGACATCCTGGGCCAAGCCTATATACCTCATCCTGGCAAAGCGCTGAAGTGCCACACTGGTGCCCATGACTCTAAACACTCTGTTGGACGTGTCCAAGCCGGAACATTTTACAAATTTCATTGCATAGTGACCATACTGAATACCTTGAGTGAGGGATGCCTGAAGGTTGCCTGGAATAGCTGGTAAAACTTGTGCCACCGTTCCCAAAAGGCATGGGAGTGGCAGCCTAGAAGACAGCTGGTTTTCACTGATCTCAGAACAAGGCTTGATAAGGAGAAAATCAGCTTGCCAAAAGTTTCTACTCCTTGTGACTCAGTCAGGGAGGGTGGTAGGGAAGGTGTTGAGATTGACTTTACTGGTAGACTCCTGCACCACCAAAGTCTGGTGCTGGATTTTGTGTAAGAAAGGATGGGTTGCCCAGTGTAGGATGATGATGATGGCGACAAGCAAACTGCCAAAGGATCCGTGAGGGCCTCATTAAATGGCAGTAGAGGTTCTGTAGGGGCCTGAGCAGACTGAAGTACCTCAGTCAACACATTAGTCTGAGCATTCATTGTAGGGAGATGAACGTCTAAGACTCCTGCCATCCTTCCCGTAACGACTATGAATGAGGCACTTTCCTCAGTAGCAGGACAGCAGGACCGAGGGGGAGGGGGGGGGAGAGGATACAAGGACAGTGTCTGGAGAAGTATCCAGACCACTGACATGTTGCAGTTCTGCAACCAGTTACCTCATATTGTAGGCTATAATCCTCCATTCCATCATAAATGTTATTATATCATTGGGGTGAAAGGTTGTGTCTTATACCTCAGTGTCTGTGTTGAAATTGGAAAGTTGGCTCTCCTAGCTGCAATTGCTTCGAGCTTGTATGAGCATCCTGCACACTGTGTAAAGCTCCTCAGATTGGGCCTCTCCCCATGCGTCTTCTTGGCCTTTTGCGTCTGTCATTTCCTGAATGAGCTGACTTTTTAAAGGTTGAGCTCGCTACCAATGCCACGACCCTCCCTCCACCCGAATCGTGAGAACCAGGGCTTTAAGTGGGCCGGGTCATGTCGGTGCTGAGACGGGTTCCTATCGGGCTATCCATTTTTGCCCTCACCCTTAGGGTGGAAAAAAATGCGACTCAGCAGCACCACACTTTACTCATCATTTCAGAACTGAAACATTTTCAATATTATATTATATAATATTGAAAATGTTTCAGTTCTGAAATGAGATGTACAACGAAACCATACTCATTTGTCTTATGCATTTAGCACCAATTGAGAACGCTAATAGTACTGGCTTGTTGTAGGTGTAATGTTACTTGTTGTATACATACCTGGATGCAATGACAGAAGCAGCAGATTACCGGACGGGCAGCACATTATGCGAAACACAGATTTTTAGTTTACATGTTTTTAAGCCATGCCCTTAATTATATCGGACACGCCCCTCTGAAACCCTCCTGCTTTTTCAGCACACTTAATGACTCTGGTGAGTACGTATTGCTTCCTGATAAAAATGGGACAGGTATGCAAGTAGCTTTGTCACATTCTCTCATTTGACTGTGAAGCCTGCAGATCAGGCATAGAAACCTAGTGCTGTGCTCAGGAAAGATCCTTCCTTTCCCTATAATATATGCAGCCCGACTTCCTTCCTCACCCTTTCTTTCTGCAACGCTGATCAAAAACTATTTCGAGGAACTTCAGTTCATCAATCACTGACAAGTGATAACAGAAGCAATGTTGAAGCTTTGAACAGGTTATCCTCCAGTGGTGTCGGTGCCCCTGTGCTACAGACCCGGAGCTAATGTGCAGTTTCATAATTGAGCTGTTTCCAGCAAACGGTGACGTCCCAATGCAAGTCCCGACTTAACCCCAGTGCTGGTGCCTATCGGCGGGTTTGTTCAAGCCTTCAAGTTTCGAGCAGATCCAGTTAAAAACTCAATCCCTACTTTCATAGCCCCTTCACCAAGGCTGCTTTTCGTTAACTTTGCTTCATTTCCAAGAATAAAGTTGTTAAAGAAAAAATATGAAATGTTTCTGGAGGAAGAAAGCGTTCCCCGCGGGTCTAATATGTTTTTACAGAGGTATTATTCATTGAAATACACTGCTTTGCTTTGAGATACCGCACAAACCAAAGAAAACTGCACCACAGAGCTGCGATTCGTAACCTGGTGTCTATGGACCCCTGGGGGTCCGCGACACCTACTCAGGGGGTCCACAACTATTTGCAACATTAAATATAAGCAGAATAATACTATGCACATACATACAAAGATCAATTGAAAGTAGAAAAAATGTAGACATTCTGTAAACGTGAAGAAATTTGAAATCAGAAGCTAATAATTAAGTTGGTATTTTTAGCTTGATTCGTAGGAGCAACTTAAGTGCATCAAACAGTAGTATGGACAACTGGTGAGGTTAACTAACACACCAGTATGCACAATCAAAAAGAGCAATATTAGGATAAAGATGACAAAGCAATATGCTCAAGCGTGGCATACTGCTAAGTATTTTAGAAATAAATCCAAATTTTGAAACAATTTTGATTTTTGTGTATTTTGTGTCTGTGTATTAAACATATTCCCAATTTGTGTATTGTATACTTGTTGCTGTTGTTTTGTATTTTGTTTTGAGGTTCAAACCGTAGAAATTGTTAGATGGGGGTCCCGGGACCCCAGAAGTCATTCATTCGGGGTCCCCAGAAGTCAAAAGCTGAAGAACCGCTGCTAGAGAGCACGGAGGCTGGTTTCCCAGGCATTTTTTCTATCCTTTGTTTTAGCATCGAGGATTTGATTTCCCCATTACATTTTGTTCACCATTGCATACAAAAGAGGATCAGATAAAACTCAAGGTCCATCAATACTGATGAGCTTGTTTTAATGTGGTGACACTATATTGCTTTATTAGTCTCTCATAAAAGTGCATTCAGGAGAAATTGACAACAATACAAAAAAGATAAAGCAGGACATTTTATCTGGGATGGTACCTGCTAAATTTGGAGCTAATTTCCGCTTTTCGTTAAAACAGTAATGGAAACCCTAGACAGCAGCACAGATCCAAGCGTTTTCAAATGAAGAGAACATTTCTCCATGCATAATTGTACCCATATTCCACGGGTAGGTAGTTTTTCCTCCTCCATTCAATATAATTTTTTTAAGAGAAAACCCAAAACTCTTCCTGTACCCAACTTGATTCTGCCTTTGGGAGAAGTAAATTTGAATGCTTTTCTGGAATCAGTAACTACATGCACATTGTTGGTAAACAACCGTAAACTTACAAGTTTCCAGTGGTGGCTGCCGCCTAACTAAGGTGGTTAGACAGCTGGGGGAGTGGGGAGTTCAGGGAATAATATATATATTTTTTTTTTTAAGTTCCTTCTGCTCCGCTCCTGCTGCCGGCACCTTGTTGTTCCCATCATCTGGCCCGGAAGTGGATGGGCCTCAAAGCACAGACCATTCCTGACGCTGCTCTCACAGAATGAGAGAAGCGTCTGTATTGGGTGGGGAGCCTAACACAGCTGGGTTGGAGAAACATAAGTGTGCATTTCTGCAGTGGCGTGGGTGGGGGGAGGCGGTCCGCCCAGGGAAGCACTTGTTTTAGGGGCGGCGGCTACCACATTACATGAGTTTGCCCCACAGGGGCGGCAATCACAAAAATCATCGCCAGTAGTCCCCCCCCCCCCCCCCCGCCCCCCCAATCTTCAGCGCGGCTGTCACGGGGCGGCAATGGCACAGACCGCCACGGGGTGGGGGGAGAGGGGGGGGAAGCAAAGTGCCTAGCTACGCCACTGCATGTCTGTTTGGACAGCCTAAGACAGCCAGCCAAACTGACCTGCGCACTTATAAGAGCACACTACTACTCCTCCTCCCTGCGTTGACCGGCCTGGCTCAGCCCCGCCCTATACTAATTGCTTGGTCCCCGTCTCCATCTTGACTCAAAAAACGATAAATAAAATGATAAGATTGCGTTATTCTCATTTTATTCATTGTCTGCTGGCTCTGGGCAGTGGGGCGATGCTCCTCCGCCATTACGGAGGAGCCGCCCCTGCAAGTTTCTTCATGGCCTCCAGCCTTTGTATTGGACTCAACCCAGGAATGCCGACAACCCCCATTGCTGAATTTACATATGCAGATATTCCACTGCACTATTGGAATCTTGGCATTGATAAATAGCATTTGTGTGAGTAAAAAGCTATCACTCCTGATTCTACGAATTGGGATTGCGGCTTCACACCTAGAAATCTCTGCCATCTCCTGGATGCGCTAAAAACACATCAACAGTGAACTAATAATTTCAAACTTTTCTTACAGTCCTACCCCTGCTCTACACATTCACGAGATAGAGTCTACCCTTACTTTGCCCTTTCTCTTAATTTCTCCTTCTGCTTTGTCACATAGCATTAGAATTCATAATGACACACAAGTCTCCATTTACACAACATGGGTAATGGGGTAATCTAAAACTTTAAGTGGACACAGCATTTGAAAATGGATGCGTAAGAGCACATTAGAGATGTCCAAAAAAGTTTCACATGCTACAGTTTTCTGGAGCTGCCGGACCATCCCTTGTTTGAGAATATTTCCCAACACCTGGTGCATCTTCTTTTTGAAAGAATGCTATCCAGCACAGGCCTTCAAGTCAAATTTTCAGCTTCATTTTATTTGCCTACATTGGCAGGGTAATGGTGGGTTTGGACATCACAGGGAGTACTCACTGAGAGACAACTGTCAAGTTACAACAACCTTGTACCTTGATCGGCCAGGCTTTGACCCCCAAGCATCTTAAGTAAAGGACATCATGGGAGGCAGACATTCTGTGCAGGCCCGATCACCCTTTGTGAACTCTCCTAACATTTAATAAGAGCTGTAGTCAGGAAATTATGGAATGGCAAAGAGGTTTGTCATTAGTAGAAGAATGTGAAGAACAAGTTACTTACCTTTGCATTGCTCTTTCTGGTAGAGACTCTATCCAGCCACAGATTCCTCATCTTTTGAATATTCCCCAGGTGTCAGACTGGTTCCAAGAACTTTTCCATAGTACCTCTACGTGCTGGAAGGGGGCGCCATGTGACTCCGCCCTGGAAGTTACGTGCGGGGGCCTGTATAGGCGCCACCCCTGTGCATGGACGGTTGTTGCTTTCAAGACCGTCTACGCCACCAGACATGGAGCCCCAAAAGCAAAAATGATACACAAGGGTGCATATTTCTAGACTTCAGATATTATTAATAGGTAGAGGCAAATAACAGGATGGGGAGGGTTGGTGAGGAATCTGTGGCTAAACAGTGTTTCTGCCAGAAAGATCGTAAAGGAAGGTAAGTAACTTGCTCTTCGATAGAGGATTCTAGCTACAAAGTCCTCACCTTTTGAATAAATACCAAAACAGTACTTATGGGATGTGAGCTGTGAATAGTTCAGAGAATAGTGCTTAGTGAACAGATGGAGGGATACTCACGTAGATGCCTGGAAAATGTCTAGTTCAGGGACTTAGTGTGCTAACACAGAGGTAGCAGCTTTGGACCTGGGGGAATGGGCATGCAGTGCTTTTGGAGGCTGCTTCTTTGCCAATGCGAAGCAGATTTTAATGCAGAGCAGGATCCAGCACGAGATGGTACACTTCTGGACTGACTTTTTTTTTCTCGGTCTAGCAAATACCACAACCAGCTGATAGTCCACCCCGTGGTCTTTAGTACCATCAATGTAGAAACTGAACACTCTTTTGGGGTCCAAGCAATGGAGTCTCTCCTCCTCCCTAGAGGGGTGAGGAGAAGCGTAGAACGCCGGCATGGTGATGGCTTGACTGACACATCATAACTTTTGGCAGAAAGAAGGAGGCTATAGTTGTCAGAACCAGCTTATGGGGAAGAAGTTGGTGAATGGTGGATGAACACACAGAGCCTGAAGCTCACTCACACGCCATGTAGAGATGATGACATTCAGGAATACAGTTTCAAAAGTGAGCAGCCACAAAGGACAAACATAGAATGGCTTGAATGGAGTACATATAAATTAAGGACAAGATTGAGGTCCTATTGGGGCATCACAAACAGAGACAAGGGAAACGTGTTGTAGCCCTCTCAGAAATCGCATCATAACAGGTGATTTAAACGAACAGGGCTGATTATGCAACCGTAAGAAGGCTGAGAGTACAGAAAGATAACCTTTAACTGTGCCCAAAGCAAAGCCTTGCCGGGCTAGAGGCAAAGGAAATAATAAAACATCAGACAGTTTGGCCTGGTGGGGGTTAACCTGGAGAGTGCAGCTCCAAAACTATACGCTTGTCCCAACTACGGTGTATACGGTTTTCATCAAGGGACATCTAGCTACCAATGACATCAACCACCACTGGTAGAAAGGTCAAGGGTGTTCAGCTGTTGCCACTCATTCTCCACACATGAAGGTGGAGGTTGCCACGGTCCAGGTGCAGAACTTTGTCCTGTTGTTGGGCAGCAGGTCCTCCCAGAGGGGCAACCTGATCAGAGGACATATGCTCTGATCAGCTGAGGAAGTCTGGACACCAAACTGTTCGCGCCCTATCAGGAGCCACTAGGATGACTTGGACTTAGTTCATCTATTTCTCTTGGTGAGGTTGAAGAGGCATTGACAAAGGGCATTCCCTCAAAGGTACCAGGTCCATACGGGGTGCCGCTCGATCTGTTTAAATGTAACCTTCAACTATGGGCACCATTGTTGGTAAATGTTTTTAAATCTGTAATAGAGGGCCACATCCCTAGTTCGTGGAAAGAGGCAGTAGTGGTACCAATATATAAGAAAGGTAGTAGGCATGATCCTGTATGCTACAGGCCTATTTCTTTAATTGATGCCACATGCAAGGTCCTGGGGAGGGTAGTCCTCGCTCGCCTGGAATTGTGGGCCAATGATACTGTCTAATGTCCCCTACCCAATATGGTTTTAGGAAGGGAAAGGGGACAAGCGAACAGTGTCTAAATCTCTTTAATCATGGGTAAGTACATGAAGGCCAGGGGAGGTTCGATCCACCTGGCCTTCATGGACTTATCCAGTGCATTTGATACAGTGAGTCGGGGTAAGTTATGGACACTTATTGAGAAAATGGGCTTTGAGGAAGCTCTTATTACCCTGTTACGCAGGCTGCATGTGTCAACCACTGTCTCTATTTGTTACGGCCCAGGAGGAGAGCCGACTAGATCTATTGCCTCAATGGAGGGCATTAGACAGGGCTGTATCCTGGCTCCTTTTTATTCCTTTTATATACAAATGGGGTGGAGAAAATTTTACTAGACCAGCACCTGGATTATCCCAGTATAGGAGGGCAGTTGGTCCCCTTATTATCATATGCAGACGACACGGTCCTGATGGCCTTAACGGTCAATAGCCTTCAAAAAGTGTTGATTGCTTTCACTGATTTTATGACGGGTTTGGACCTGAAAGTAAATTTTAGTAAATCGTTCATCATGGTATGTGGCCCCAAGCCGACTAAAACGTTAACATTTGTGGTAAAAGAAAAGATCATTGATAAGGTACCCAATTTTACATACCTGGGGAATGTTTTTAATAACAAATTAAAATGGGACCATCTGATTGTAGCCAGGGCCCAACATACTAGTAGAATTATAGAGGGCCTGTTCCGTTTTGCGTCCAAATTGGGACATAAGCCAGTGGCAGAAATGTTGACTTTATATAAATCAAAATGCCTCTCGGTTGCAACATATGGGGCAGGAGTATAGGGTCACCAAAAAAGTAGTCAGTACAAACTTTAGAAAATACATTTCTGAAAGATTACTGATGATTCCCATTAGTTCTCCTACAAAATGTAGTCACTCTGAAGTGGGTTTAGACAATGTCAGAGATAGAATAAATATTGCCACATTGATCCTATGGGGAAAGGTATGGACTTCAGAGGAGTTATTATTTTCAAGGGCGATCATAAGAGACTGTATGAATTTGGAAAAGGCCCCATCCATCCCATGGCTTTGTTATGTTAAGAATACTTTCTATTGTGGTCGCTTTGGAACACCTACAGAGGTGACATAGTTGAGTCCCCGCAGGCTCGCCTGTCCGGCCTGGAGCTCGCGGACAGACCCTAGGCTGCTGTCCGGACTCACGTATATAAGTCTAGTCTCTCTGCTGTCTCTGTATGTTGCTGGTGTTGTGGCGCCCCCGATGATTTGGGTGTATAGATCTGTATTGTGTGACCTTGTTCTGTTTTTCAAAAACAATAAAAAGATTTTTTTTAAAAAAAAAAAAAAAAAAAAAAGAATACTTTCTATAGGATCGGTTTGGGCCACTACTACGATAATCCTGATGGTATTCAACCCAATATGAAATCAATCATAAAAAATGCATATTATAATGAAAAAATTACCGCAGATCGGGAAAATTATGCTTTTATCAACGGGTCACTACTCCATCAGCAATTTTATTTGTCTTTTACTATTCAATCACAAGCTCGTTTCCTTTTGACTAGGTTTCGTCTTTGCACTTTCTTGTTACTTTTCCCAAGCAGGCGAGTTAGTTTGAGAGACTGACTCCCTGTCCTTGTAATAACTTAGCCCAACAAAGTACTATGCACTTTATGCTGTTTTGCACACTTTACAAAGATATTAGGGTACGCTTTCTTAAGCCTCTTTTAAAGGAAATTCGCCCCTGTTCGTATCAAAAAGGTTTTAATTATCTACGATCTTTGTCCACCACTGTAATTTGTAGTGCTGTGCTCAACTTCATTAGAACTGCGCTGTCAATTAGGCAAAGGTATGAACTGTTACTGGGAAATTAACATGATGGAATGTTGCATCTTATCAAAAATTTGTTTTAAAAATTGAGAACTTTCACATGATCTCACCCCAATTTTTGTATAGAAGATTTTTTTTAAAATTCTTATTGTTTTTATGTATGTATGGAATACTTTTATGATTCATGTAAATCAAATAAAGTTATTTGAATGAACGACTTGGACCTGGTCTCTCCTCATCTTCCTGAGAACTCGGGCAGTAGTGACATCGGCAGAAAGGCATGCAGGAGTCTCGGGTTTCATTTGAGGCGAAACGAGTCTTCAAGCAAGAGATGACTTGGAAACTCCAAAGCGCATAAGTGCTTCTCGGCAGTGGCGAATAGATCAAGCCAATATTCTCCCCTGTAGGAGAGTAGGGTCTGCAATCCTATGATCACCCAGATTTTTTGCTTTTGCTTCATTGGTTTACGACTTTCCCTGGCTGTGGGCCTGCCAATCAGACCCACAGCCTAGCTGTTCTCTCTCTAAAATTAACACACATGTACATTAGGTGCATCCACTAATTGGAACTGGGCCGCCCTATCAGTCCCTGTATCAGCATACCACAGGTATCCAGGGCATCGGTGTACCCAGGGCCTACCAGGGGCTGCAGCATGTATTATGCCACCCCTGGATGGCCACTCAAATCTGACACAACTGGCTGCACGACAGCTGGGGCAAGGTGGTGTAATCGCCCGTTGCTGTAGGTGTAGTATTCCTATACCTAACCCTAAAATGGACACATGGATTCCTATCAGTCACTCCTATGGCAGGCCTTATCAATCCTGAAGGCAGAGTGCTGGGAATCATGTGAGATGGTGCTCTGGCGCGAGCTGAGCCCGTCGACGGCTTGCGGAACCAAGTCCTAATAGCTGTTCCATGGTGACGCGTGCCATCTACCTTAAAATGCATTATAATCCTCGCGGTTATTTGCTAACTTTGGCATCGCATCACCCAAACATGTCGAGTAAGGTGTCATACGAATTGGAATACGAACCCCTCGCCAATTCTGGCGACGGGGTTAGCATTCCACCATTCTAGAGGGACACGACATGGAAGTAACCTTGAACCCCGGTTAAAGTTGACTCAAGCCTCAGCATCACAAAATGGATGCTGCCACCAGACACAAGTCTGACCTCCTGCTGCTGGGAGACCTTCCAGCGAGGGGAGCTTGGACAAAGGGTTTCCTGTCGAGGGCGGTGTTAGCACCATCCCAGACAGGGTTTGTGTATCCCAGGTAGGCAGGGCTGAAAGGAAGGTGATTGCAAGTGGCACCCCGGTGCTCACTGTGCATAGCCCGGCTCAAACCAGTTTCGGGGGCACCCCAGCCCCTGAGCTGGGGCGAAGCCGGACAAAGGATAGGGGTGTAACCACCCCCCTCCTGGTCCCACCCATAAGTAGGACCTAGTCACGGGCCAGCCCCCTTTTCCTAGAATAAAGGTAGGAGCGGGTCCCCTTCCCAAATTGGATAATTCTGAATCTTGAACTACTTTCCACGAAAGGAACTCTTGACTTCTTCCGAAGACTCTCCCTTGTGGCTAAGGAGTAGCCACCCTGCACCAGCAGGCACCACCTAAGCGCTTGCGGTTTGCTGTACGTCTCTCCTACGGATCAAGACTGCCCAGCTCGACGAGACCCGGATTCCCTGCCATCTCTGACCTCTACCTACATCGTCAGCCCAGCTGAGATTCGTAGGTGTGACGAGACCTGCGGGACCGGCCATCTTCAGAACCTGCACGACGCTTATCTAGCACGACCACCGAGGGACCCTCGAGTGAGTGCACCTAGGGTTTGAGAAGCCCTAACCCTGAGCAGCTCCAGCACCGAAGTCTGCCTCCCCAGCATCCACGAGATCTGCGTGGGGGCCCTTCTGCTCCTTGCTGCTCACCACGTTGTCCGGCCACTCGCCGTCGGCTTGTGGCCCTCTTCACGACGCACCACGACAGTCTCATCACTGGTCTGGTTGCTCCAGACTGGCCCTTGCTCCCCTTCAACAGAAGAGTACCTCGGACCCTCCTGGTCCACTCCAGACGCCATCTTGACTCCACCGCGTGGGCTTGCCACTGCCAAGACCTGCTGCCCCACTCCTGGGCCCAGCATCATCGACAGCAGACATCTTCGTGGGACAGCTCGCCCTCCATCCTGGTCGCCGCCGCGCCTCCTGGTCCGAGGAACAGCCGAGTCCGACGTCACCCACTCACCTGGTCGAGGTGACTTCATCCGGTACCTTCCTGGTGCCCACACGATCGCTGTCTAGCGGTTGAGAACTGAGCCCCCTCTGCTTTCAGGTTTCCTTCATCACCGATCCAGGCTTGGATCTCGCTGAACATCGACACTGGTCGCCTGCCACGAACTTCTTCTTTCAGGCTCCCGAGACTACAACGAGGACTCCCGACATCTTGCTGAACCCCACGCAGCCGCAGCCTCTGGGCTAGGTAACTCGAGCATCTCGGTGCTCCATCGTAGGTTCACTCTACAAGTGTCCAGCTCCTTTTCCGTTTAGTCCAACTGATCGGATTCCTCCGGAATCAGTAACTTTAAACTCTTTAACCTCTCCCATTCCACTTGCAGTGTAAATGGTTTCGTGCCCTTCGGGCATTTGTGTAAATTGTGCGACTAGAAGTATTTTCCCAAGAGTTTTGTATTGTGCTTAGCTCCCTGACTCATAAAGAGCCAGGGTAGTCTTGTTATAAATAAATATCCTTTATTTTCATAACAACTTGTGTGGTGTCCTTTCACTTGGTGTTCAAGGGGTATATGTGATGGTAAACAGCTGGCTTAACACGCCCTCTAGAGTTTAGCCTGAAGACTGCTCTTGTCCACGCTACTAGGATAGCTGGTCTATAAGGTTGACTTACAACCAATCATCAATAAGGGTCGTTTGGAATGATACACAGTGATCACTAGAATAGTGAGCACTACATATCAGGCCAACTTCTCACATCCCCCATTTGCAGAAGATATTTTAATCGACTGCTGGGTGCAACTGCCACTCGTGATAGGCTAGGCAGCGACGGCTGAGTTTGTCTGCCCTGGCATTTCGTGAGCCCACCAGGTGGTTTGCCACCAGGAAGATAAGTTGGTGGTCTAGTCATTTCCAAAGACGCAAGGACTCCTGGCACAGGGTCTGTATCACCACCCTGCTGCCCTGTTTGTTGCAGTTCCACATGGTGGTGGTGTTTGTGAGCACCTGTACCAGCCTCAACCTGATGGATGGCAGGAAGGCGCTCAGGGCCGAATGGATGGCCCTCAGCTCCAGAAGACTAATATAGAGCCAGGACTATGCCAGAGCCCAGAGGCCTCTGATCTCCACCACTTACAGATGGCGGCCTAGCTCAGAAGCGATGCATCAGTCACTACTATGAGCTCTGGGAGGGAAAGAGAGAGGTCTGCCATAGACCCAATAATGGTCCAGTAGCCACCACTGCAGATATATTGGGGTCTTCTTCAAAATCCAAACATGGTCAGAGAGGTCCCCTTGCTGTTAGGCCCACTGGGACTTCAGAACCCACTGTAGAGCTTGCATATGCCACCTGGCATTATCGACCAGCTGGATGCAGGAGGCCATCAGTACCAGCAGCATCTGAGTCAACCTCACTGGTATCCAGGTCAGAATCTGAAATATCTGAATTCCAGCCTGAATGTTCTGGACTCTTTCCCAGGGGAAATGTACGAAACCGAACTGTGTCCAGAATGCCTCAGGTGAAGGGGATATCTGAGAAGGAGTCAGGTGTGACTTCGGCTTGATGATAGTGAACCCCATAGATGACAGAAGGTTTGCCGTAGTCTAGAGGTGGTTGATGATTGCCAGGCGCGATCCCACCATCAACAGTCAGTCGCCAACGTAGGGGGAAGACTGGCACCCTTGACTGGGAAGGTGTGCTGCCACCACCCTCACCACTATTCTGAACACCTGAGGTGCGCTGGTGAGGCCAAGCGAGAGAATAGCAAACTGAAAATGCTCCTCTCTCCCCACAAACCCATGTGGCGCCGATGGGCCGGCAGGACAATAATATATAGAAATACGTGTCCTGTAGGTCCAACGCCACCATCCACTATCCAGGGTCGGGAGCAGATAAGACCTGGGCCACGGTGAGCATTTTGAACTTTTCTTTCCAGAGGAAGGCATTGAGAGGGTACAGATCGAGAATAGGGTCAAGACCATCATCCTTCTTGCGCACCAGAAAGTAGTGAGAATAACCACCATGCTCTATGTCTGGCATTGGCACCCTTTCAACAGCCCCTGTGGCCAAAAGAGCTTGCAATTCCTGCCACAAAATGGAGAGATGGTCCTCAGTCAGTCGCTGGGTTGGCGGTGGGAGGTACAGCGCAAAAGAAAGGAAGGGTAAGGCATACCTTCTGAGGACGATCTGCAGCACCCACCTGTCCAACGTGAATGCCTGCCAACCCTGACAGAATTGGTGGATTCAGTTTTACCACCACCAGGTGGCAGTGACCGTGTAAGGGTACACTAATGAGGATTGGCAGGTGGGGCTGCAGGGGACATTGAACTGAGCGGCACGCTGACCTTGGCCAAGGGGCGGTGGTAACCACATCCTCTCCTGTGAAACTGCTGAGCTTCCTGCTGGGTAGGGACATGCTGGTAAGGAATTTTCAGCAATAAATGAGAGCTATCCCTCTACCCAACGGACAGGGTTTGCAAACCAAACAACAAAAAATGCTCCCCTAGGTGAAAAAAATATCCTCTCCACTTACATTCAAACCCACATGCATGCACTACATCGAAACGTTTTTTAAAAGAACACTGTGGAATGACCACATGAAAATAACAAATTATACATTATATATGTATTATAAAAAGATACGTTCTTCTATTCATTTCCATAAATCTCATTCATCATCATAAAAATCAATATCAAAACATATATCACAATAGCAATAGGATATTTTTCACCTAGGGGAGCATTTCTTTCTTGTTTGGCTGTAAGGAATTCCTTGCCCGAAGTTACGAAAGGTGTGCTGAAATTGTTGCTGGTGAGACCGGGTAGAGATGCCCAGAGAGCCAGCAGTAGCGCTACTCCACTTGAGAAATTCAAGGGCATAATCAGCCTTGTTCGTGAACAAGTAGGTTCCATTGAACAGCATGTCCTCCATCAGCAGGGCCGGACTGGGAACCAAAACAGGCCCTGGCAAAGTGGTCAGCCGGCCCCTGGGGGGTTGGGGGAGCGGCCGAGCGGTTTGCCACGGCCGGGTTCGGCCGATTTTATTACAGCGGCCGACATTGCAGCTATGCTGCAAAAACGGCCCTGTAACAAAATCGGCCCTCAGGGTCCCAAATCCGGCCCCCAACACTGGCGGCCCACCGGGGAAATGCCTGGTTCCCGCAACGGCCAGTCCAGCCCTGTGCATCAGGGAGGACAGGATGTCACCCGAGAACCCAGTCAATCGTAACCACAAATGGCAACACTAGTGCCAATAGCCCATCTGACAGTCAGTGGTATTCAAATCACGATTAATTGTGAACCTGACCGCATCACGACCATCCTGAACGGCCTGTGACATAACAGGGCACAGGTTTTCAGGAACACTAGGGTGAACATGCGCCATTGAGTCCCATAGAGGCCCATCAAACAGGGGGTGTCAATTGACTGCAGTGCCAAACTGGCTGTGGAGAAAGACCATTTTCTGTGGACTTATTGATAGGCTGTCTCTGTAGGAATTGGAGTCGTGGCTTGACTCCAGAAAACACAGGCAAACCTGATGGGGATATGTCACAGACATCTTTTTGCGACAGACCTTACAGGGATTAAAACCGGTCATTTTAGGGGGTGATATCCCTTGTATACTGTTGAAAAATCTGTAGGAAAATTGCAAAAAAGCGGCCTTATAGGGACAAGAGAGGCTCCAGACACGCATCTAGAAGCGCGGAAAGAAGCGACTGACGTCAGCCTGAGGGGGTGGCACCTATATAGGCCCCGCACAACACTTCCTGAGTGGAACGGCAGTCGGACAGTGTGGAGCCGCACGGCACCACCTGCTGGCGCACAGAGGTACTATAGAAGAGAGGTAATGCCAAATATGTCCATGTAGCCAATTTCTTTGCAAAAGATATTTTATGTATAAATTGACTGTCAGACTCTGTTTTCCAACCTCCGCCTCTTGTAACTCTACCCCTGGCCTCTGGCCTTTGCCACAACTTTACCACTAATTTATAGGTTCCCGGAGTATATATTTTTTTTTTGCAGTTCCAGTACGGACCAGATGGCATGGTATCTAAATAACTGCAAAGACACCAAAGTATTTCTAGTGCAGTGATGCGGATAGCAGAACGGCAAATTGTAGATCAGTATTGCAACTCCACTGCCACTTTCACTTTAAAACCAGTTTTGTACATATTAAAATAGCATGAACGAAAAGCATAGTCAATAATGACTTTGTAACACAGACGATGCCTTCGATATTGTCACCCTATTTTGTGCCAGGATCTGTGATGACGCCGATAAATATGTACACCTCATGGGACGCATGCACCCGTAATTCTGAAAGAAGTTAATAAGAAATATACCCAGAAGTACCAATTTCCGATTAGAAAACGATGTCCTTTTACAGTACTCAAAGTCTCACAAAATGGCTTTAGTGTCTGTATAAGAATCTAGCGCTAAGCTGTGCTACAGTGCCCTCTAGCGGTAGAAACCAGAATGAAGACGACAATACGAACGCAACTTATCTAATTACTAAGGAATCAACAATGCATCTAAGCTGCCTATTGCTGCATCTCTGTCGCACAGGCTGAATGAAAGCTACGAACCTATTCGGAAAATGTCTCCACTAACAAACGAGTGTCCCATTTATAATCATGCATTGGGGGCATGAGACAATCAACAGCGCATGTTTGGCGACTATGAGAACCGGGATCAATGGTGAACGGAAAAGACTCAATGACGCGTTGCCAAGTGTTAATGCACAATGCGGAGAAGCCACAGGACCCATTGTTACCCCCGATACTGTCTGCCTCGTTCCCAACCCAGTAGAGAAAGAGCACCAGAACCCTTTCCCCGCCTCTCACTGAAAGCTCCTTCCCACACCCTATCTATCCGAATAAAGACCACAACACACAACCCCAAAGGGCACAAGGGACAAGAGCCTGTCGGCGGCACGGGCAACTACAAATTCTATTCCATAACAGCCACGTTCAAGGTAAGTCAGCAAGCGTTTGTCTAAACCTACACACACTGCTACCCCCTCCCCCCTCCAAATTCACACCCAGACTAACACATCACAAACAAACAGTCCATGTGCGGTACAGTAAACAGCTCCAACCTCATACACACCGCAGTTATAACCACACACCCCCACCAAGCCCAACAACATAAGCCACTCTGCCTCATGATTATAAAGGCACACTCGGCAGTCCCGCAAGCACCAACATTACAGAACACATCACACAACATAGCCTTGACACATTCCAAGACAGAAACATGGCTCACCATCCACACCACCACACAAGCTTGATGTGCTTGTTCTCTCTGGCATAAAATACATATTCCACAATAAAGACAGGGGGACACATCAACCACAGACATTTCTGGCCATGAACCCCAAGGAAACCGGCAACATAAAAATCAATGAAGCGCTCAAATGCCACCAGATGCTCTCCACAGCACAGACAACCACCTTCCACTTAAACTACAACCCACCCCAGGCAAAGCAAGGACTTTATAGATAAGTCCACAGCCATTCAACACCACGTTTGCCGCAACTTGTATTGTAGTACAGCCACAAAGAGAATGAGAAATACTTTCCCTGACCTCATACGTACTCTCGGCACAGAAGAGCCTGTCACTGAATCAACCCACATCAAATATTACATCCTCCACCTGGCCCTTACCTCTTCTACAACTATCTACTGAAAACCACCCCATACTGTGGTGCATGGAGTGACCTTCAGTGGACCATTGGAGTAGACAAGATAAAGTAAACCAAGAGAGTCCTGCAGAGTCAACCCTCTCGCAGATGAATCTACCCAACATGTCCGAAATTCAGCAGACAAGTGAAATGCTATCAACTTCTTCTTCAGTGAAAAGATACAGAACATTAGACCCCACATCAACCGCGCCAAGCCACAACACACTACAACCCCCAATCATTACTTGTCTAATTTAAAGATGAGCACAACATTATCAATTCACAATACCGTAATAATGGCTATTGACTGCTGTGAGGTAAACTATGTTGGTTTACACATCATGACAATCTACAGTATGAAATGGCAGGTTTGGGACTAAGTTTACGCATGTATGCCTCGCACAAGGCTGCCAGCACCATACAAGTACTCATTTTTCTGGAAAGCTCGGCGTTGTACACGTCAGTGTCATCTTGTATTTCATGTTTAACTGTTGCACAAGTATGACACAACGACGAGATGTATTAGGTATCAGAGTATCCGTCTGAGAGGTATAGAACAGACTACCATTTAATATATTTACTATTCAAAAGTAGCTCATATTTCAAACTAATTAAGTCGAGCAGCAGGTCCGGTCATGGCGGTAGAAACAAACGCAGAATGGTGGGCCAGGCAGTTCTTGCTGCGGTTTTCAAAACAGCTTCGTACTTTTGGAAGGATTCAGCTGTTACACCGATCTTTAAAATACACGATGCTAGACTCCCATCAAAATTGATTCATTAGTTTAAAAGTTATTATTGCTGAAATATATTCAAAAATCATATTACAACATCTGATAGACTGGATCGATCTCAGTCCTGTGCAGCAGGGTGGATTGAGGGAGGGTCAATCCAACGATGCCAACTGGTCTGCTCCACGGGCTTTGGCTCTGAAACGGACACAACTAAATGGGAAGATGAGTTGTTGTTTTGTCGACTTCCGCGCAGCTTTCGATGCTGGGCACAGCATCTGTGAGGATAAAGTGGCTGCACAGAACATTCTGCAGTGGCTGCGGCCAGTCTTGTGCGCACTTCACGATTGCAATTAGTGACCAAGATGAACTTGAGGCAGCCCAACGGGCCGCATATTAAGAAGTGTTCCCATCAATAAGTGCCTGCGACAGATATGGGTTTTGGCGCCTGCACCACTTTGTTCTTTTTTGGCTGAGCTTCACTA
Organism: Triturus cristatus; assembly: GCF_964204655.1. Classification (NCBI taxonomy): domain Eukaryota; kingdom Metazoa; phylum Chordata; class Amphibia; order Caudata; family Salamandridae; genus Triturus; species Triturus cristatus. The sequence continues at coordinate 743,462,824 of NC_140589.1, read as the reverse complement.
GCAACTGAGGAAGGCGCGTTCTTTTCTCCTAAAATGAGCGGGGCTCATTTACTTTGTATGTTATAAGCAGAAGACCTAGTACTTATGGCTTATATTTCCTACAGTCGGTCTGCAGAGGAAATGAGGGTTTATTTAGGACTATTATGTAACTCAGTGTTTAACAATAAAAGTGGGCAAATAGAAAATCCTGGGGCGGTTTTACAGAGAGTGCCAAGGGGGTGCAACAGACGTTTGCACCCACTTTGAGCGCCCCCGGGGCACTTTGGTATTACAGACAGGGTATTACAGGTATTACACGCTTGTGCGTCCCCTTCTGTAATACCAATAGCGCTGGCGCACATAACGCGCCAGTGCTATCTGTATGGGGCGTTCCATCATTTGCATGGGGGCATGCCTCATGCAAATGAGTGAATCCCCTTTGCCTCTGCGCCCACGCCATATTACAGACGCGGGCACAGAGGCAAAGAAGCTGGGCACTGATGGCAGCCCTCTGGCCGGGGAGGGGGGCGGGGGGGGGGGGGAGGGGGTCCCATGGACCCCCACAGACATCTCCTTTGAAAGTACAAGCGGGTACCGCCTGCACAGTGAAAACACAAAGCGGCTTCAAAGCAGCCGTTTTTCACAGGAATGTGCTGCCCCAGGGCAGCCCGTGTTCGCAGCGCATTGCATGTAATAGGACACACTTTCCATGTTTGCGCCCGGCGCACCTGTTTTAAGGTGCACCGGGATCAAACAGGGAAAGTGCGCCCTTTAAATAATTTTTGTGAAAAAACTACAATGTTTTTGACATTGCAGTTATATATGTTAGCCGCACACTGCTACATTTGAGCCGGTGGTTTCCGGTGCTCGGCACTGGCACTTAATTGTCAACACGTGGTCTTGCAACAAGATGAGCACAACATTGTTTATTAATTAACTACACATTAAAAATGTCTATCGACTGCCACCCAAGCCATTCTTATAGCTTTGGAGGCCTGAGTCAAACTTGTAGGAGTGTGATAATTAAAAATTGTGTCGGTACTGCCATTGGCAGCATTTGCCTGGGCAATGCGTGGTGCAAGCTGAAGTGGCCTCCCGACGGCACTCATGATTCTTTTTCTTTTCAAATTAAACACTTTAAGTCGCCCTTTCCTATTCTAGTAACCTTAGCTGGATAAATCATTTAGACAGTGTGGATATTTGACATTACAGTGCAAGGCCTACTACAAAGGTTGTTATATGTTGTGCTCTGGAGGGAACAGTCTGAAATCCCAAAGTTAAACTGCAGTGTTTTAAAGGTAATATACGCTTATGCGCGACTCCTGCCATCCACCCACTGGAGCTGGAGTTAAGGCCCTCATGCCTACTGTAGACACTAGATGATTAAGTGGTTGTTTCACAGTACAGGACATTAGGACTGGTTCCATCAGACTCCTGAGTACCACAGAAGACAATCCCCTCCCTAGAGAGAGCTCTTTTACCAGCCGCATCTCTTCTCTTTGAATGATGCAGTAACTAAATCCGAAGCTCAGGAAGTTGAATTTGTCTTTCACTTTTAATGGCAGAGTTGGAGAACATGAGACAGGTACAAACAGAGAAGAAGATGGAAACATTTGTTGGCATTTTTGGTAGAAAAATTATTTATCACCAAGAGCGATGGGCAAGATCACGTAAAGTGAGATTGTGAATTACTACACTAAGGCATAGTTTGTCACTCAGTTTTCGGCTGAAGCCTAATCATATATTGCGGTTGAGCTGCAGCAGTGGCATATTATCTTTGGTGGAGATAAATGGTTGTTTTTCTTTGAAGCTTTCATAGAATGTGCTGCTTTAGGTTGAAGAAGTAGCAGCATTTGTTTCCATAAGGGAAGTAAATAACGCATTCGAATTGAAAAAGGACAACAAGGAAATTACAACAAAGGTAATATAACGCATTACAGAATGACAATACACCCACAGTTTAACACAAGAATGAAACACTGAAATAAAACAAAAGCTCCAAAATCAACAGAAAACGCCACCAACAAAACACGTGAAGAACAAGTTACTTACCTCCGGTAACGATGTATGAGGTAGAGATATATATTAGTTGTAGATTTCTTACCTTAGAATTTCCCCCAGGGGTTAGTCTGGATCCGGGGATTTTTCAACAGTAGTACCCCTGTGTGTTGGTAGGTGGCGTCAGCCAGCTCCGCATCCGGCAACAGAGTCGTGGGTGCCAAGATGACATTGCGAGATCTATATAAACGCCGCCCATGCGCACTGATGTCAGTTCTTAACACGACTTTCCACACCAGACGCGTAGAGTCATGAAAGACATTGACCACTGGTGAGTCAAAACTAGGGCCCTTCAAGGGAGTCCTTATCCTTAGAAATCAGTTCACAGACAGGGGAGGATGGGCGGGGCAGTAAGGATCTACAACTAATATATGTCTCTAAAAGATACACCATTACTGAAGGTAATTGACTTGTTCATCTGATACAGACCATTAGTTGTAGATTCCTTACCTTAGACTAGATACCCCATCAATATCAACCCCGGAGGAGGGTCTGCGAACCAAGATAACAGAAAGTCCTGGGGGACCAAGCAGGCAAAGTACCCATCCCTCTGGACTTGGCTGTCCAGGCAGTCGTGTCTGCTAAATATGTGCAGGGATGCCCACATCGCTGCCTGACAGATTTAAAAGACTAGGACTCCACGTGCTAACGCAGTTGTTGCCGCTGTTGCTCTAGTGGAGTGAGCACGCAACCCCACACGAGGTTCCTTCTTCACCAATGCGAAGCATATTTTAATGCAGAGAACAACCCATCAAGAGATGGACGGTTTTTGCACAGACGAACCTTTTTTGGCGCCCACATAGTCAATGAAGATTTGATCATCCACCCAGAAGTCTTTGGTATGATCAAGATAAAAAGACAGCACATGTTTTGAGTCCAGGTGGTTGAGTCTCTCCTCTTCCTTGTAGGGATGCAGGGGTGGGTAAAAAGGGGGGCGGACTGATGGATTGTCCCACATGAAAGGGCACAACCACTTTAGTGAGGAACAAAGGTTTCGTTCGAAGCACCACTTTATCCAGATAGACAGACAGATAAGGAGGCTTGGAAGCAGAGCCTGAAGCTCGATTACTCTGCGAGCAGAGGTGATGGCATTAAGAATAGCAGTTTTAAGAGTCTGATGCCTGGGAGGCCAATTATGAAGAGGCTCAAAGGGAGCACACATGAGAAAAGTTAAAACCAAATTTAAATTCCACTGGGGGATTATGAAAGGGGAAGGAGGAAACAAATGAGTAAGGCCCTTAAGGAACCTATTTACAATGGGAGACTTCAATAAGGAAGGCTGATCTGGAATTCTCAGAAAGGCAGAGATAGCTGCAAAATAACCCTTAACGGTGCTCAAGGCAGCATCCTGCTAGGCCAAAGAAAGTATTACAAGACGACCTCTGAAAGAGGGGCAGAAAGGGGATCAATGGCTTTTGCTGTGCACCATGCCACAAATGTGTTCCATCTACAGGCGTATACCGATTTAGTGGAGGGACGCCTGGCTGCAAAGATGACATCACAGACTTTGGAAGGAAGGTCGAAAGCTGTCAACTGTCGACGCTCAATCTCCACGCAAGGAGGTGGAGGCTGGACAGGTTCAGGTGAAGAACCATTCCATGCTGCTGCGACAAGATAATCCTGAAGGGGCAGTCTGATTGGAGGATCGATGGCCATGCTCAGAAGGTCCGAATACTAGACTTCGTGCCCAATCCGGAACCACAAGAATGACAAGAGTCTGGTTGTGCTTGAGCTTCCAGAGCACTCTTGGCAGAAGTAGTATAGGTGGAAAGGCGTACAGAAGGCCGAAGCTCCAATCGCAATGAAAAGCATCGCCAGGTGAGCGCCGCCTTGGAAACTCCAATGCGCAATACTGCTGAGGCGAACAGATCTAACCAACGCTCTCCCCACTGCTGAAAGAGACAATGCACCACATCCAGATGGAGACACCATTCGTGATCGACCTGGCACTGATGGCTGAGTTCGTCTGCTCAGGCGTTCAGAGAACCCGCCAAGTGTTGAACCACCAGGGTTATGCCCTGATGTTCCAGCCATGTCCAGAGACGGAGAGCCTCCTGACACAGAGAGCCTCCTGACAAAGGGTCCACGACCCCACCCGCCCAGTTAGTTGCAGTACCACATGGCGGTGTTGTCCGTGAACACCTGCACCACTTTCCCTTTGAGAGAGGGAAGGAATGCCTTCAGGGCAAGTCTGATCACCCGGATCTCCAGAAGACTGATAGAGACCAGACTCTACCGCAGACCAGATGCCTCTGATCTCTGCCTTTACCAGGTGGCCGTCCCATCCCAGGAGCGACACATCTGTCACCACTGTTAAATCTTGTTGGGGAAGGGAGAGGGATCTGCCTCTGCAAAGCCTTTGTATTCATGGGCTGGCACTCGGAGCATGACTTTGGGTCGCGGTCACGCTCCAGGCATCAGAGGGGCGGATTTGTGACGGACACCATACGATGGCAGGAGCCACAGGGCTTGAAGCCTGTCCTACGCTGGGACATCCTTGACGTACCAGGATTCCAAGACTCGAAAAATAAGTTGACAAAAGTAGAAACAAGCTAGCCAAAATACGGCTATGGGATCATTCTCTCCAGATCAGTGCTTAGGCTGGTGAAATAAAAGAAAGAACTGACATAAGCGCGCATGGACGGTGTCTATTTAGGTCCTGCGTCGTCATACCGGCGCCCACGACACCGACGACTGACGCAGAGCCGAACGACACCACCTACCAACACACAGGGGTACTGCTGGATGGAATTCTAAGGTAAAGAATCTACAACTAATAGTCTATCAGATAAACGGAATACAACACAAAACAAGTATAACAAGAACACAATACTTGACAAAAAGACAATACAAAACACAACCCAAACAAACAATAACAAAATGGAACAATATTACACAAAAACCCAATCACAGTACAATGCGACACAATAGCAAAGCAATACAAAACAGCAACACAAAATCCTGCTAATATCACACAGCACAGCAATGTACAAAGCACCATAATGCAACAAAACAGCAATACATTACAATTCCAATGCACAACACAAAAACACAACCACAACACAATAACTATAAACAAAATAACACAAAACAACTGATTTTTGGAATTGTGTTATTCAACTGTATTGGAATGCCTTTTGTTTTTATATCACTGTGCTGTGAGGCTGTGTTAATACTGTGTTGTAACTGTTTGTGGTTGTGTGGCTAAGCTTTTATATTGTGCAATTGTGTTATTTTGTTGCGGTTATTGTTCTGGTAATGTGTTTTTTTCTTGTGTAGCATTTGATTGGCGCTCTACTTTTACTTGTCTTGCATGCTTTTGTTTCTGCATTTTTTGTGTGTTGTGTTTATCTTGTTTTACTGTGGTGTGTTCTAAAAAATTAGCTATGGTGGGGTTGTCACTGAAGAACAAGTTACTTACCTTCGGTAACAATATATCTGTAAGAGACATATATTAGGTATGGATTCCTTACCTTAGAATTACCCCTAGGCCTCAGACTGGAACCAGAGAACTTTTCTTCCACAGTACACATGTGCGTCGGTAGGTGGTGTCAGTCGACTCCGCGTTCGTTGTTGGCGTAATGGTCGCCAGAATGCTGCCGCGGTATCTAGTTATACACCGCCCCTGCGCACTGACGTCAGTTCTTTACATGACATTCCACGTCAGAAGCGCAGAGCCATGCAAGAGACTGACCACTGGTGCACAAAATTAGGGCCCTGAAAGGGAGTCCCTTACCCTAGAAGTCAGTTTGCAGAATGGCGAGGATGGGTGAGGCGGTAAGGAATCCATAACTAATATAGGTCTCCTACAGATATATTGTTACCGAAGGTAAGTAACTTGTTCATCTGAAAGAGACTATTAGGTATGGATTTCTTACTTTAGAATAGATACCCCAGCAATACCAACCCCGGAAGTGGGTCTGCGAACTAAGTGCGCACCAGAATGTCCTGAAGAACTGAACAGCCAAAGAAGCAGTCTCTCCGGACTTGGCTGTCCAGGCAGTAATGTTTAGTGAATGTGTGCAATGTAGCCCACGTGGATGCCTGGCAGATGTCATGAAGGGGGACTCCATGTCCCAAAGCAGTAGTGGCCGCCATCACCCTGGTGGAATGGGCGCGCAACCCTACCAGGGGCTCTTTTTTTGCCAAGGAATAGCAAATTTTAATGCAAAGAATGACCCATCGAGAGATTGTGCATTTTTTCACGGCCCGACCTTTCTTGGTGCTCACATAGCTAACAAAGAGCTGATCATCCACCCGGAATTGTTTTGTGCGATCCAGATGAAAGGAAAGCGCACATTTTGTGTCCATACGGTGGAGCCTCTCCTCCTCTTAAGAAGGATGCAGGGGCGGGAAGAAGGTGGGCAAAGTGATGGTCTTTCCTATGTGGAAAGAGGTAACCACTTTGAGAAGAAAGGAAGGCCTAGTGCGAAGGACAACCTTGTTCGGATGAACCGCCAGGAAAGGAGGTTTGGAAGAAAGAGCCTGAAGCTCACTCGCCCTGCAAGCAGAGGTGATGGCAACCAAAAAGGCAGTGTTGAGTGTCAAAAGTCTGAGAGGACAGTTATGTAGTGGCTCGAAAGGAGTGCACATAAGGTAAGTGTCATCTCGGCGGCTACGACACCAACGACGTACGCGGAGCCGTATGACGACGCATACCGACGTGCAGGGGTACTACTGACGAAAACTTTCCAGATCCAGTCTGACGCCTGGGGATATTCTAAGGTAAGGAATCTATCACTAACGTGTCTCTTTCAGATTCAAGTCCCAGTGGGGCATTACGAAAGGAATAGGAGGAAACAGGTGAGTAATGCCCTTAAGGAAGCAATTTACAATAGGGGACTTGAAAAGAGAAGGTTGATTTGGAAGGCGAAGAAAAGCCGAAATGGTCGAAAGATGGCCCTTGAGAGTGCCCAGAGCAGAGCCCTGCTGGGCCAAGGCAAAAATGAAGAGGAGAACCTCTGAAAGAGGGGCAGAAAGGGGATCCACAGCCTCTGCTGTGCACCATGCCACAAATTTGTTCCATCTACAGGCGTATACCATTTTGGTGGAGGGACACCTGGCTGCCAAGATAATGTTACACACAGGAGGGAGGTCGAAAGCTGTCAACTGTCGCCGCTCAATCTCCACGCAAGGAGGCGGCGGCTGGGCATCCCCTATTGCTGCGACAGAAGATCCTCCCGAAGGGGCACTCTGATCGGAGGATCGATGGCCATGTTCAAGAGCTCAGGATACCAGACTCTTTGGGCCCAGCCCGGAGCCACAAGAATGACTTGGGCCTGGTTACGCTTGATGTTCTTCAGCACTCTGGGAGGAAGTGGTGTAGGCGGAAAGGCATATAGAAGACCGCAACTCCACTCGTGACGAAAAGCGTTGCTTAGCGAGTGCCGCCTTGGAAATTCCAACGAGCAGAACTGCTGACATTGTGCGTTCTCTTCGGTGTCGAACAGATCTAACTAAGGCTCTCCCCAATGCTGAAAGAGACCTTGCACTACCTTCGAGTGAAGACGCCATTTGTGATCCATCATGCACCAGCAGCTGAGTTAGACCACCCTGGCGTTCAGAGAACCCGCCAGGTGTAGAACTACCAAGGACATGCCCCGATGTTCCAGCCACTTCCAGAAACTAAGTGCCTCCTGACACAGGGTCCACGACCCCACCCCGCCCGGTTTGTTGCAATACCACATGGTGGCGGTGTTGTCCTATGTTGGACTTGGCCCTTTTTGCAGGGTCATCCCTAAACCTTTTGCCTTCCTTCTAGTTTTTTTTCTAACAGGGAGTTGGTGGTTTTGGGACTCTGGGCACCTTAGCATTGTTCAGCAGTGAAAAGTGAGTGTGCTCTCTGCCCTCCATAGGCTAACATTGGGAACCTTATGGGATAACTCCTAAATGGAACAAAATAAGTATGTTGTGTTTGGTATGTGTGGAATGGAAATAATAAATGCTGCGCAATGGTGTGCTCAGATTTATTTTCACTATTTTAGGAATGCCACTTTTAGAAGCTGACATTTCTGTGTGCTGTGTGCCTGCCTGCCTGATGTGTATTGCATGTCTGGTTCTAGAAGCGACCGGGGCTGGTGAGGTGTGGGTGGATCCAGGGAGGGCGGGGTGAGTCACTGTCAGGCTGAATAGGAGATCTGCAATTGGAGTAGTGGGAGGAGAAGTCTCCTGTCCCTGAATGGGACTAAGCCTGCCCTCTACAATGCTGGCTCCGCCCCCTGTGGTGTGTCTGATTACCAAGCCCCAGCTCACAAAGGGAGGAGGGAAGCCTGGTAAATAAAGTGCTCTACACTCCCCCAAGACCAATTGGGACTGGTTTCCCCGAAGACCCTTCCAGAAGCTTCTGCCCCTTTCTAGTAGCAGGGCAGAAGGGTGTATAAATACTAGGGCTGTGACCCCATGAGGGTGTTGTGCTTGCGCTGACTTGGAGGGGACACTGTCAGGAGGAACCACAGCGGGACCCTGCGTGCTGGCCCCTGTGCCCAACTTGCCCCTCTACCTTCTGCTGGACCCAGGAAGAGACTCTGCAGGAGTAAAGGCTGCTGCACTGGAAGGATTGCCTCTATGTTGTGCCTGACTGTTCTTAGGAATTGATGTTCTGCTTAGTGTGCTGTCCCCTGGTTTGCTGACCTTGCCCAACCTTGCCACTTCATCGTGGAACCCAGCACCTTGTGAGCGCTATAACTTTATTCCAGCTCTGCCTGCTTTCTAGCGCCCCGTGAGCGCTTTGTCTTTATTTCCCAGGAGTTGAGGAGCTGGCGCCTGCAGCGCCGAGGCTGCAAGGGATTCCCCGGCGTGTGGGATTCCTCCCTGCGCTCCTGAAATCAACGGGGGCCCACCCCGCATTTGTGCCGTTTCACGGGTGACCACCCCACATTTACGCACATTTTTGACCCACGGGTGCCCACCCTGCATTTCCATTTATTTTTGGTCAGCGGGTGCTCACCCTGCGTTTTCTGCCTTTTTAAAGAAAAGGAGCAGGTGCCCACCCCACGTTTGCCGCTGTAGGAGCGGGAGCCTACCCCACGTTTGTGTTTTCCGGCGGGAGCCCACCCCGCACTTCACCGCCAAAAATCACCGCTGCGGCCCGAGACGAGGAAAGGAAAAGCCGCCGGCCCGACCGGAAGCCAGGCAAGTCTGCCTGACTGGGGGCAGGGCTGGCCACTGAGACCGGAAGACTGCGTGCGGCCGAGTGGGGCTCCCATAAGTCTGGGAGAGCCCCGTGGTGTTGAGGAACAGGAGTGGGAAGCCGACGACGAAGGAGACACAGGACTGCCGGTGAGTGGGGCTGGCCTGGGGAGCAAGAGCGAGGCCCTTGACCGGTGCCTGTTTACCATAGCGGCCCCGCAGGACAGTGGGTCGCTCCTACGTTGGGGGCAGAATCTGTTCTTAGATCCCCGGAGTGGGGCTCCAGTGCGATCAGTGGTGCCAGTCTTCTTTGTGGGTTGCACAGCAGTGCCACAGTTGCGGGCCGCGGCAACATTTGGGGCATTTATTTTTAATTCCAGAGTCCCGGAACGAGCCAGTACTTGTTGGTTTTACCCAGCTGCACCGCAGAAGCAGGCAGCTGCAACGTTGGGCGATTTCTATGGTTAGAGTGCCGGAGGGGGCCTCCAACTTGGTCATTGCTGCTTGGGCTCATCCCAGCGGCGCCGCAGAGGCGGGCAGCTGCAACGAAGGGGCAACTTTGCGTGAGAGTCCCAGAGAGGGGCTCACATTGGACACAGCTGCGCCGCAATTGCGGGCAGCTGCAACGTTGGGCAATTTCTATGGTTAGAATCCCGGAGTGGGGCTCCAATCTGCACCTTGTTGGTAACGCTATATGTATGGTGCACTTGCACTGATGATTTGGTACAGAATATTATCAAAAGGTATTATGGGAGGTACCCTTATTTAGGAGAAGGGATGGGTATAGATACTTGAACAAAAAACAAAGTTCCCTTTTCCTCTTATTCTAGGGGGAGAGGATCGCTATCCTCAAACCCAATTTTCATCCAGTTGGAGATGGACACTTAGTAAGAGGAAGTTGTGAAATCAAATTCTACAAAGTCTAATTTTACCAGGTTGCCAAATATACATATTTGTTCATACAATATGTACCACCGTTTGAAGGATAATTCCAATACAAAGGAATGTTCTAATGTTCTATCTTATTTATCTACAGATTGTTTTATACAAATCATGGTGCTTTAACAAAACATATTTAAAAAAAACAATTAATCATCACTTTTTGTTAAAAACATACATTATACATAATAAAAAAAGACTGTCGATGCGGCGGTTCGGTGTTAGAGTAGATCGTCACCTTCTTCAGGACAATAATTTCAAATTTAAAAGAATCTGAATAAAATATATTAAAAAAACTCTACTATAAACACAACTTATAGAAATATTCCTTTGTTCTCTTAACTATTTCTTTATTGAGCAACCTGGCAATATGTCCCCTTAAATACACAGTATACCACTTCTAATATACAGATCTGGCGATTAAAGATATCCTATTTTCGCCCTTCAAAATACTTGTAATGGCCAAGTATATTTCAAAATTTGTCATAAATTGTTACTATTAATCATCCTTGTATGTATACGTCTTTATTCTTTTCTAATTCTGAGAAAGGCATTCCTTCATTTCTCTTATCATGACCCTGTATGGTAGATTTATCAACTTATCAAACCAAGCTGAGATTTCTTCATAAAAACAAAAATATAGGAACATTTTTTACTTTAAACAATCTTTATGTTAAACTTTGTAAAAGACTGAATTATAATGAAACCAAACTGTATTCACAAGACCTTTTTGTTACATATAGCGTCTTTGTATTTGGCAACCTGGAAATAAGTCCCTAAGGATAAAATAATTTCTAGGGTGTAAGGATTCATGTGTACTTTTTACTTAGTATGAGAATGTATACATTGCTGTTTTTATGAAGAAATCTCAGCTTGGTTTGATAAATCTACCATACAGGGTCATGATCAGACGCTGGCGCGAAAAAATAAAGAACTCACATCGGCGCGCAGGGGCGGCGTCACAAGTAGATACCGCAACATAATTGCGGCGATCACGACACCAACGACGAACGCAGAATCGACCGACGCCACCTAACGACGCTCAGGGGTACTACTGAATAAAAATTCTCCGAATCCAGTCTGACGCCTGGGGGAAATTCTAAGGTAAGGAATCCATAACTAATAAATAGTCTCATTCAGATTGTAACCTACAGTTCGATGTCTTAAATAAGCATAAAGATTCTTGTCACATATTTCCATCACTATCACAAATTTTCTTTCAGTCTACAGTCTTAAATGGTGTTTGTACACAGCACTGGGATATTCACTAGTCAGGTCACAGTGACCAACAAGTATTGGCACAGTCAATAGGTCTTACCTTTGTGATCTATTGGCTTTCCCAATGCTTTTTGCCAAAGGTGTGCAGCATTGATAATAAAATGCTTTTTTGCCAATACTAAAATATTAAAAACAAAAAAAGGAGAACAAAAGACTTGATGACGGCTGCTGTTGGCAGTTGAATCCCTCCTTATAACTATTGTCTCTCATTGTTTTATCATCGATACATGATGGCGGTCGTTATTCAATCAGTAAATAAAAAATACAACTTTAGAAGCACAAAATAACTTTTTGTTCACAGAGCAGAAGGGCAGCAAATAGCAGATGCTGGGCCATCCAAATAATATTTTTAAAAAAGTGTTATGGACCGTAAGAGGTTCGGGAAGCAACAGGGAGAAGTGGGGTGGGGGGGGTTGAGGAAGAGACGGAGGCGCTTGAAGGGGAAGCAATGGATGAGTTGCGGGAGGGATGAGGAAATAACCAGAGCACCCTTTTGGGGGAGGGAATCAGCACATGAGGAAGAGAGCTAGAAAACACATGAACTTTCATGGAGTGCTGAAAGGAAAATAAAAAAAATAGTTATCTAGATGTGAGCAGTGAAGGACATAAATCAGCCAGTTAAAAGGATGGTAAAGAGGTTATTCTCCAGCTGAGAGGCAAACACAAGAAGATGAAGGCAAGCCTGTAAATAAGGAGCAAGCAAAGGAGAGTGCCAATAAAGCAAACCAATAGTAAGCAATAAGGGGCAAGGGAGCTCTAAACCCCAATGCACGCTTTTGGTATGGGCCTCAAGAGGTTTCACCTGCACACAGCGAAAAGCTCCTCATTTGAAAGACATAAAATGTTTTGTGATCCAGCTCCTTGACTTTTGAGACACATATTACAAGAGAAATACGTATCTAAATTCTGTTAAGCAATTTCCAAGCACTTCTAGCATAGGGTTGGTGGCTCCGAACTTGAAAACATTTGCAAAACGATTTCAGACACTGTTGGTGCTGGCCTATCCCTTGCAAAATTCGACGGATGAGCCCCAAAAGATCCTGACCTTTGTGGGTAGGAGATGAACAAATTGTCCCCACCAATGCTCCTGGGCATGTCCTTGAGCTCCACAAAGGTATCCTCTGTATTGCTGCTACATCTCAAGTGAACTTAACAGAAGAGGTATGACGCTTGTTATATTAAAGTTCAAAGAAATCTGACGAGTTATCAGAAATTGAGTTATTTAAATTCATGACATCCAGTCCTATTCAACCACAATGCTGACTTCCTGGCCAAAACTCAAGCAAAGTTCCTACGCTTATAGTTTCCTATTTACTTGAGTGTGGAAGAACTGTTTGGGCTAGTACTGAATCCCAAGTAGGAACTTGTTATTTGCGGTAACGTTTCTGTCATTATCTCATTCTTCATAAATGTGAGAAAGGAGAGCAAATGAAGTTCTGTATCAGCCCCATTCAATATCGCTTTTCTTTATACTACAGAAATCACCACAAAATATAGTTAATATGTTTCCTATTTTCCACAGTGAACACCCTTCACAAATCCTTCATGGGCAGCTACACCCCTGCTAGTCCAGTCATACATCCTATATTTAAAAAAATGGTACATTTAAAAAAATGTATACTTACAATGATGCCAGTTGGTACTTCACGGAGCGAGTATTCAGTCCTATTTGGCAGATCCTGTTTGCCTATCAGTTCACAGACAGCTGGAAACGATGATAGAAGATTCACTAGAGCTAGAAAAGACTAAAGAGAAACCATGACTGATGCACACTTGCTCATAATGAAAGAGTATGATGTACTTCCAGGTATTTAGCAGAGTATTTCTTTGGCATAAAGGACAAACTTTTGCAAATAGCGCTATTGACTAATTCATCCACATTAGATTATCCATGTAATCTTTTATGATTTCAAATATCTAAAAATGTATTTGTTACTCTACATTATACTTTGTACAACTGAACTCTTTTAGGGATATAAACACACTATACAAGGTCAATCCGGACCCACACATTTAACTGCTAACACAGTAAAACTGTCGGTGGTAAAAACCAATCTATTATGTAGCAGATTATTCATTCATGTAGGTATTATGTATTCAAGAAATTAAACTGTGTTATGTTTTCTTGATCTTAAATATGGTCTTCAATGAAATGTAGACATCTGAACCAATTATCTTGAAGCACTGTCTAATTCAAGGGAAGTGATGTGTGATCAGGGACTTTCTCCCAAACATATTCTTGCAAAGACAGCAAGAACAAAGTCACAACATTTGTCTTCTCACCACTTTATTTATTCAGTTTTCTACCCTTTTATGTACTGCTTAATCCCAACTGAGTTAGAAGACAATTTCTCAAAAACAGTAACAAAACTGGAATCCAAAGTTATTCATCTGATGGCTGAAGGTTGTCTCAACATCAGGGTAAAATGTTTCTTGCTAGCATCTACTCTGATCTACTCGATAGTACAGATATTTTCAATTTGACAGAAACGGTGACCAGTCAACATTATTACTAAGACCTTTATCTTAATTTGTGTTATGGCCCGGAAAATAGAAACATGGACCTCCTTCCAAAACCACAGACTCTGAACAGATCTCTCATCAATTCTTTTGCTGTACAAGATAGATCTTCTCAACTGCTTTCAAACCCAGACAGGAGAAAGGGTTGAAAGCTGGTCGGAAAGTGGACAGCGATTTTCCATCATCAATATCCTGAGTAAGATTGCCGAATCTGCAGGTCGCAAGTTAAAATCTGAGCAGTGTCCGATCAGAAACACTATGAGAATTTACTTTGAGGCCTCACTCTGCCTACAATTGGTAACCCAGAGTTGAGCAGCAGCAATTCAGAAATGTATTATTGCCTTCGTAAAGCCAGGGGTTCTCTCTAAAATTAAAGAAAACAATATTTACAACTCTCGTAAAACCCTATTTGGATTCTATAGATGTAGGAACCTATTGTCGTACAACGGACCTTAAATTCCCCCAAATCTTTTTGAGAACACTGCAAAACCACACCAAGTCACACTTCAAGGACAGAAACTTCTGCATTCTCTTTAGAGACTGTGTTGGTGCACCAGTCCACTTATAACAATCAGCAACATTCCACACAATCATCCATGGCATTATGTTCTCCATGTTGAGAGCTGTACAACTAAGCTGGATAAAGTCCTTTTTCTCCAATAGCATACAATGTATTTTGAGTTCCACTGTCCAGAAAGCAACAATTGTTTTTATGCTGTCCATCTGCCCCCCTTGGCTGTCTTGATTAGATATTGTGAATTATGTCGACAATATCCATGCTATGTTATTATTCACATTTTCTTCAAAATCATCATTTCAACATTTCTTAGTAGCCCTGGGTAAGTGGATTGGTCATAAAATAGGAATCCTGGTCATCTGCAACTCTGCATTGCCAACCAGAATGTCTGGGCCTCTCACATTTGATGCTATCCTACTATACAGACGGCTAAGAATTTTGGGACCTAATCAGCTCAATGGTCTCACGGTTGTTCAACTGAACATTAAGCCCATGTATATCGACCTACAGGAATATCCCTGGTAGAATATTGACGGGCAAAATATCAAAAGGTGAGAGCAAAGAAGAAAGTACAGATTTACTAATTCCACATCTACGTACCTTGAAAAGATATATATTTATATATATATATATATATTTCTATGATATATATATATATATATATATATATATATACACACACACACATCAAAGCTCCAGCTTGTGTCCCACATTTGAGAGGCACTTGGAAAAACAACACGGAGCTCCAAGCTTAAACTCCTTTATTAGGTACGGAGGACGCCGGCCAGCCGATTTATTTCGCAGCCAATTCACCGCTGCCTGCACGTTTCGAATGTCCATTTCTTCCTCAGAGGCTGACGGTGAAGAGGATAGAACACAGTCCGGTCCCAGCCTCTTAAGTACATGTGATTGCGCGCCCTCAGATGGTCTGTTCATGATGATGCTGCGCAAGTACTAATGGGAGTTGAACAGCTGCAGTCCATCCCCAGGAGACCCAAGGGTGATGGTGTGTATTGATAAATATAAAAAGATCGTTTTTCATACTCTATAGACTGGACTACAACTTCCAGTTACACAGACAAAGGTTTGAGGTAGATACACTATCTAAAATCAGGGAGATGTACCCTTTCAATAAAACTATAAGCCTCAACACCAACATTAATCCAATGGCCAAAAGAGTACATCATGATGTTTAAATTGACTGCTTACATACAGATGTTGCCCTAATTTTGATTAAGTAAAGGCAACTATCTGCTTGGCAACGTAAACTCAACCACTGCCTCTTATGCTACAGCTATGTCTTCAAGTGCATTTGGTAGTTGTTACAGAAGTTGGTGATTTCACACCTAACATTTATAGCATTAAAAGACACCTGTATCCATCCGTTTGAAGGCATCAGCGTTACATCAGGAAGTATGAGAATTCCCTTTAGTCTGGGGGGGGGGGGGGGGGGGGGGGAAGAGGCTAAAATTTATCAAAAGCCTCGGTCTTTCTTCCACAATTTTTCCTCACACTGAGTAATGCTACTGGTGCAAATGCTGAAGTCTCAGGTTGAAATTATCTTCCCTAGGGTCACAATGTCCTGATTTTCGGAAACTGCATATTACCATCCAATAAGGCAGAGCTACCCAAGATTTAAAACAGTGTCACACTGTCAGCATTTGCCCAAGCAAATATTGCTTGTGAGGGTAGACATAAGGCTCACAAAGTTGGGCATGAAGCTTCATGGTAATTCTTTTATGCACTGGGGACCAGCAACACAGGCAAAGTGCGACAGCGCAGTCATCTGTCTAAGAGTTGTTTTTAGGTCGACCCTGGGCAGCGCATGCGTATTGGAGTATGCACTTGAAACTGCATCCACTCTCCGCCCATATTTTTCATTGGCTTGTGTCATTTTCCTTCGTAAGTGCTGCCTACATATTAGTAAATAGGCTTGTTAGTCCCTCCTTATCTTCATTTGTAACGTCCCATGAGGACTGGCCCTTTTACTTTGTTGGTTACATGGTACATGTTAGTCTGTAAGCACTATTTTCTTTAATGAGTTTTTCACGACATGCGCTGCTTCGGCTGGTTTTGAAAGCAGCGGGTATGCAGTGCTTTAGCTTCAACAATGGTGGCCTGCTGACTGAGCACTGCATTACCTTGAAGAGACAGAACAGCTCCCTGGCAAGTCTATTTTTCCACAACTCTCTTTCTGCTGCCTGTACTCGGAGCACCCGGCAGGACGAAAGCTGAGCCTTCCTCAGGTTCCAGTATTCATGGAAGGGAGCGTGTCCGGCCAAGTAACGCCCGCCTTTCCGGCTTAGCTTTTAAACAACCATTTGCAATGCAATAGGTCCCGCATTTGCGCAAGTTTACGCTATTGGCATTGTAAATGACAATGCCTTTTATTTATGTTTTAAAACCCAAAACATAAATAAAAGGCATTGTCATTTACAATAATAAAAGCTCAAACGTGCGTAAATGCAAGACCTATTGCATTGCAAATGCTTGTTAAAACATTGTATTTTTATAATGGGATGACCAGTCCAGTGGTGGAAGTGAGATTTGAAGCACACCTGCACAAACAGATGAGTGACTCTTTTGACAACACAGACACTACCGATCCTTTTTACCCAGGACGGACTAATATCTAATATTGTTTTAGTGATTTGCACTGAGAAGGAGGAGACTTATTTGAGAAATGTTAATTATACAAATAATCGGCAATCTTCACTGTTATGACTATCAAAATAGGGTCTTTGCGAAATACCATACACATGAACTCCATTTACAGATCTCTATTTCAACCACTTCTACCCATGGGTAAGGGCCACCTTTACTAAAAGCTATTTGCCTTTTCATCGAAGGTGTTCCTCTGAAGGCATTATCACTGCGGGAATTCTCCTTTTAGTTATACATAGCACACTGACAACACCGCCTCCGCAGAGAAAAGTAGCCTGTGATCATCTGCACAGTTAGAAACCTCCAAGTAAAGCTACACGGTGCATTGTTTTCATTTAAAGTACCTTTCCATTTCTCCCATTAGACACAGTAATGTGCTGCCATAAACCTTTTAAAGAAATCCTTTAATTTAATTGTTCAGGGAACGTTAAAAGGCAACTGATCGCAGGGCGCGTGATGTTAGCTTTATGGCTATCAAGTGTGAGTACTTCTGGATACTGCTCCAAGCGATAATGTTTGAATCTTCAGTTTAGAGACTTGCACGCTGCATGCGTGTATTAGCTAAGGAAATAGTTCCTGTTTCACAAATGACTTGATTACCAGATGGCACTTTTTATTACTCCGCTATGGCCAATGACGCACTATTTTCAAACTCCCCACTTACCCAGCAGGAAGGCAATGTAGTGACTTAACAGACACTCCACTTACTGCAGGTACCGAGAGAACTGGTAGGAGTACAAGCCCCATATTAGGAGGGAAGAATGGTGCAAGGAAGTTGGCCAGAGGAATAAAGATAACCAGACATATTCCTGGGCCACTTCTACTCCCATTTCGTATATCATAAAGATCTACCAGGCCAATACCCTCATACCACACATCTACAAGTTGTGAAAAAAAAGAAAGTGCATTTACCACATACATACCCAAGAAAATACCTTCATGATACATGCCAACTTATTTTCTGTTCTCATCTGCTACCACTAATAAAAGGTGAATGAATAGGGCTATTCTCTGGCGGCTGGTTTGCAGGTATCAAACATCTTCCAACTTGTTCCTCTTAGGATGCAGACATCTCTCCAGAGCAGTGCTTCTAAACGTTTTCGAACAACAATTTTTATAACAAACTTTTGCACCCACCTAGCTTTAATGTAAATGAGGCAGGGAATTTTTAACACAACTAAAACATCACATAGTAGCACACTATCAGTCATACACAGCGCATTTTCCATTGAAACGGACACTAAATTTGCACAGACATACAGTTTTGCTGATAAAGCTATACTGCAAACAAATGATAAAGTGTGGACATTGGGTTTCAGTGAATATTAATCATTTATGCATCACCGAATAAAGTATCTTCATTTGTTTTGTTCCTATTAAAATCTGTTTCCATCACACTCCAGAATTACAAACAAATGTGCTTCCTTTTTTGCTCCTAACTGCTGAATGTCTACAGTTTATTTACAGGTATTTATATTGTGTTGTGTGTTACAAAAGATGATATCCTACAGCCTTTCCTTTCACACACCCTGTACCCCAGCGAGATTGTAACATCATTCAATTTACTTTTCTTGCTCTGACTGCAAAGTGAGATGAGTTTTTAAACACTAATCCACATGTTAAAAAAATAAGTAACAATATGTCAGAAGACAGAGTCTGATATTTGACCTCTGCAAATTCGACAACATAAAAAAATATTTTTTATGTCATCTTTATTTATTGTTTGGACTTTCATGACCCACAAAAAAAAAAAAGGCTCACGACTCACTGCACAGTTTGGAAAAAACTGTTCTAGAGCCCTCCCCAGAATGCATTTAGGAAGGTAGCAGTGGAAATCACAGACCATAAATTGCAGCAGCAAATCTCTGCTTGTCAGGTCGATGCAAACTTCTGTGAAAACCAAGCTTATCCAGGGTATGTTCTTTTGAGGTAGGAACAGCATGAGAGGAAGGAGGATTTTGGACTGAGTGACTTTGGTAATGAAGGGAGAACCCAATATGAGAACAACTCTGTAAAAATAACTTCAGTTGGATAGGAACCAAGGAGCTAAATTCACTACTTGAGAAACAGAACCATAAGCAATACAATGGATTGAATTAAACTGTGATGAAATACAATTCACGAATATGCTACATTTGGGACTTTGAAATTATAGTAATTCTTATTTGCTGTGCCAGCCATCTGTACATTAAGTCATGTTATAATGTCAGGAAGCATGGACAGAAAGCATGGTATAAATTAGTGCTTGCAACAAGCAGAAATTATGCACCATTACATATTGTCATTATTTTAAATATTGAACCCGACTGCATGACACTAGCCATTTTTACGCCTGACATTTTGGCAGACCAACTGCATCCAATACATGCTTACAGTGGGCAGTGTGTCCCCTCCCTCCCCTCCTCATGATAACTTTGTCTCGCTCACTTCCCTGCTCCAAATTCAATAGTTTTCCTCCTTATTCTTGTAATTACCCTGCTGCACTAGACGGAAGCCACCTTGTTTTGACTGAATGATATGTATCCTTCCACTGCTGACGTCAGACCTTGCGTTGCAGGGCACACAAGCAACTATTTTCTCTTTTTCAGCATTTCTCCCTGCTCCCTCCTCCTGTCCTGCCCAGCTTACTTTATTAAAATCATTCCCCACTCCAGCGCGCTTGCAACCCACAGTCGCATTCTGCTGAAACAGTTCCCTGCAATATATTCTGAGGGTACCATTTTTAAATGGTTTTGACACCATTTCAAGAAGACCACTTTTCATACATGAGAATGCCTCATCGGCAATGCTAAAATGAATATCAACAGAAAAACCATTTTAACATAGCCACTGTGCGTTTGGACGCATACATGGTGGCCATCGTTGCATGATTCTTCTAAAAGCCAGAGAAAAATTCAAAAGAGCCATGGTTCATGCATGCCCATGCGCAGTGACCATCTTGGAATGGTTTTTCTTTTGCTTTCATGAAATTCATTCAAAGACGACCACCATGCGTTCAGGCACATGCCATGTGGCCATTGAGGGAAAAGAAAGAGCACTGGAAAAGCCAACAGGTTTCACAGATGAGAAGTATGATTTTGCTAATGCACGTTTTCTGGAGATTGGGAGAGTGTCAGACAAAGATGAATCCAGTGCAGACAGATAAAAAATCATGCATTCTGGGTGCAATCATTATCATGAATACAATCATTTCAGATGGCCGTAGTGGCCAATAAATATAAAAAGGCAAATAAGAAAACTAAGTGACAGGTAAGATCTGTGCAGTAAGACAATAGAATCTTATATATGTAGTAACTCAATAAATAAATTAGATATAAAATCTACATGTAATTAAATGTATCCGCTAGAAAATACGTTGTACTGTGCGTTAGCGCCTCTATAAAGAATGCTTTTAGAGAGAATATCTACTTGATGTTTCCTAGTACCTTGGCCCCAGCAATTCCCTTACTGCTTTTACTACCATTTCCAGGCTATTCTGACAGATTCTTTTTCCATGGATGTCTGCTGGGGAGGTATTACTCTTCTCAGGTGAGCTCACTTACTTGCCCCCTTTTCTGAACCTGGACAGCACTTTTAATTCTTTTGTTTTATATATGATTTGTTATGAAGGACTGTGCTGTTCTTGTTATTTTGACACATAAGATAATCATATTTATCACACATGTGTGTTACTAATGAAGGCGCACAGAGCATGTAGTTCTGTAATGGCACTCACTGCACTATTTTTGTCACTTTAACTGTTTAGTTGATTAAAATTATTATTTGACTGCACATCATTTCTGAACATTTCTTCAACTATGGACCTCTGTTCCTTGTTCTACCAACTGCCCCAGGTACCCGGCGATTACTGGGTTTTCCTTTTGTTACAACACTACCTTTAGAAAGAATATATCAAATATTACAACTAATTTCTCTGTCATTCTCCTATTATTTTCATGGGATTTAAAAAAAATTATCATGCTTCCTTCTAGAAGGGCACAGAATGCAGCCGCTAGAGCACTTTTAGGTCTTCACAAATTCTGCTCTGTGTCTAATGCTATCTGCCGTCTGCACTGGCTACCGGTAGCCAGACGCATTGAATTCAAAGCCTTGTGCATCGCCTTTAAGGTTTTGAAACTGGCCTCGCCTCCCATTCTGGCTGACCTCCTGCTGCCTTATGCCCCCTCGCGATGCCTCCACTCACAGGGTCAGCATTTGGTGGTGGTTCCCCGACCCCGCAGAGTTGGGTCTGGTGGCCGCTCCTTTCGCTACAAAGCTGCCACCCTCTGGAACTCACTACCTGTGCAGATCCGTGGCCTTGACAACTACTTGGCATTTAGAAAGGCCATCAAAACCTATCTTGTCCCTGCCCCCTAGTTTTCCAGTAGGTTTTCTGCTGTGTCTGTCTTTCCTGCATTAGCGCCGGGACGCCCCCTTGCTGGGGTAGCTGTCGCGCTCTACTAGATGAGATAACATAACATAACAGAAGCTATACCGCTAAAAGGAGGATAATGATGGGATACAAAAATAATGATTGACACATACTGTCTCAGAAACCAAGGGTCTGATTTATAGATGGTGAGCAAGGGGACAACAGACCACAAATGAAGTTCCTTCCTCCCATCTGTGCTTTTCCACCTGGTTTACGCTTTTGGGCTGTGGGCAAATGCTGTCTTTCCAATGACAGAACTGTCGCAAATGGTGTGGGTGAAGCCGCTCTATTTAGGCATGCTAGTCTGACATCATTTTCAGGTGCACCATTGTTGTACAAGACTGTTGTTTGGAAAGTCACTTGGCACTATGGGGAGAAACTTGTCATGCAAGGAACCTTTCACCAGATGTATGGCAAATGTGTTTTCATGACCACAGTAATCGCGGACTGGTCCAGCTGCTAAAATCAATGATGGCAAAGGGAAAATGTAGCACAGACTGGTAAGTGACAACAAACGGCCACAAATACAGTGAACAATACTTTAGAGAAATCAAAGGTAGACGTAAAGATTAAGTAGAAGCTGAAAGTTTAGAGTAGGAAACAGATTAAAAGTATGAGGTAAGTGTACAATCTACATGACTCTATTGGTCTATGACTGCCTTCAGATTATGTGCCAGGATCCAGCACTGGGAATGACTGTCATATGGACATTTAAAGAATTTATAAGAACTTCTCACCTTCTGACAGCTCCTGTCAATAGGGTCTACCGGGATAGATCTTGGGTAAATTACTCGAACATCATCTCTTCCGCATTCCAGAACAGACCATAACTCTGTAACTAGCGCCTGAATGAAGCCTGCAGAGGGGCAAAGCATCCCAGTTATTAACCATTTTGCCAGAAGAGGGTGAACAAACACTTCTTTGAAGGGTTACAAAATTTGTATTGCAGCACGCTGCGAAATATGATTAGAATAGCAAAAACGAAAAAAATACTAACCTTTCTACTAATTTACGCACACTCAGTCAATATACACCCTACTGTAGTTACAGCAAATGAAAACAGTAATTGGCAAAGACCTGGCCTGTTTTTTACTTTTTGTGGCAAATATACATTAAACATTAAAAGTGTAAAAGTAATGCAATGTAAACAATACCACAATCAATGGCGGCGTGAATATTTTCAAAATAAAAGTTTACGAAAAAAATGAAAGAGGAAATTTACCTACTAGCCCTGGCACTGAAGTGGTCTACGTTTAAGGCAGATGTGCACATGTACAAAGCCAAAAATCCATCACTCCGGGTGAAGCAAACACAATGGCTGAATTGAACTGATCCAGGGTCCCATGGTGGACTGAAGAAAAGTATGGTGAATTGCATTTGCATAGCCAAACCTGCGTGTGTATGTATATTTGTATGTATGCATGTAGGTGTTCAAAACTAAAAACTACTGAATAGAAACAACTTTTTTAAAAAAAATGTGTGTGTTTATATGTTTAATTTCATTTTATTTAACCCCTTTACTGCTGGGCCTTTCACCATCCCCAGTGCGGATTCCTTTTTTTGGCCATTTGGAGGAGTTCGCACCTAGGGCTGCATAATATTTTTTCCACATATCGTATCCCCGCCAAATTTACGTCCTTTTTTTCCCCAACATCCTGAGGATTCTAAAGGTGTGTGGATTCCCCTGGAGAAGACCGAGAAAATAGGCAAAATACAGCTTAATGGCATAAACAAGCGGTTTGCTGGTCTAAAGTCACAACTTCCAGCTTTCAAGAACATTTCCAGCTTAATAAGAACATTTTTTGCCCTCGACCTACTTTCATTTTGTGGTGAAAACCAGTGGGAAACACACGGGTTATCCAGTACAATACTCTGCTATGATGTAGCAACAGTTGATGACAAAATTTGTTACCCACTGTTGGTACATCATAAAGGTGTTCGAGGCCAGGCTGACAAGTTGTTGGGATATCTGTCAGAGCAGAACTGCTTGTCTGCATTGACAAAGCAGAATGCATAGCCACAGGAAGCGGAGGAAGGCAGGGAAGATGTTGGGGATTGGTTAAGGATGGCAGGTAAGTTATTTATTATAACAGTTGGGACAAGGAGAAGAGACAATATTATATATAGCTGTCCCTCAACTGTTATGTCCCTGCATAGCAGATTAAACCAGGGGCAGAGAATTTTAGAGGCCACACATAACATAAAATTATAAATGGCTTAAAAGTGAATTACAGGGATGTATTTCACATCAGGGTTCTCAGTGACATAGACAACGAGAGCAAAGCAAAGCTCTTGTTTTCTGTTTGATGGAACTCAGAGCCCAGAGGTGAAAAACATCCCCGCAATTCACTGTTACCCATTTATAATTCTATATGTTACATATGGCTTTCACTGAGAGCCACTAGCATCAATGCCAGATACTAAATTGGGCAATACACTGCTAGGAGATAGTAACAGTTGTTGATAAATATTGAATAGCGTAGGGCTCATGGCGGAGCCCTGTGGGACCCTGCAGCTCAGAGGTAGCCGGGTGGAGGCTACATTTGAGAAAGTAAGGGGAGGCCATGGTATGCATGGCTTTCCTATTACTCATATGACTCTGCAAAGCAGTTGAAATCAAAGACAAATGACTTTGGTGACCATACATAACATAAAATAATTAAATCCCTGCAATTCACTGTTAACCATCTACAATTCTATGTGTTGTTGATCTCCATCATTATTGAGAGATCAAGCCAGGGTCCTCACCATTGTTGTGAGATGACCTGTGCCACCTCAGGGTGCAACCACCATTCGTGACCCCCCAGTGCAATCGACTGAGCTCATTCACACTGGCGTCAAAGATCCTGCTAGTTTGGTCACAGCCAGGGAGATTTCTAGATGACCCAGCCAACTGCAGAAGAGAAGAGACTCATCACAAAATCCAGGACCTCACACCATCCTGTTTGTTGCTTACTGTAGTCCCATAAGGAGGAGGTGATGTCAGTGAGGTCCTGTAGAAGCCTCTCTTTGATGATGGTAGGAAGGCCTTCAGCACCAGGCGAATGGCCCACAACATGTTGATCTGAAGTTGTTTTGATCGCCAACTCCTCCAATATGTCCGCTCTAATCCAGCAGTTACACATCTGTCACCAGTCCGCTCTGAGTGAGGAAGGGAGAGGGGTCCAATTGAGGTTGAGCAGCCACCACTGCAGATCTTTTGCAGTCTCCTCCAAAATCTGGATGGAATCAAACAGGTTTCCTTGCTGCTGGGCCCACTACGACTTCAAGTTCCACTGCAGTTCCTGTATAGGAAGCCTGGCATAGTCGACAAGTGGGAGGCAGGATGTCAAGAAGCTTTGAGCCACTCTCACTGAGACCCAGGATTGAGGCAGAAACATTGGGATTATGGGCTGAATGTCCTGGACTCATCGTAACGGACGAGAGGCCCTGAACTTCACTAACTTCACTGTATCCAAGATTGCTCAGGAGTCTCTGCATAGGAGTCTGGTGTCACTATTGCACTTTAATTGTGAACCCCCAATGATGTCAGGAGGTTTGCCATCATCTGAAGGTGGTCCACGACTGTCTCTGGCAAGACTGCCTTCAACAATCTGTCATCAAGGTAAGGGAGAAGTAATATCCTCAAACTCCTAAGATGTTCTATGACCATCACCATTACTTTTGTGAATATCCGAGGGGCACTGGTGAGGCCAACAGGAAGCACAGCAAACTGAAAATTCTCCTGAATTCTCCTTGAATAGCAGGTAACATCGGTGAGATTGCAGGGCTGGTATATGAAAATATGTGTCAAGAAGTTCAAGGACTACCATCAAGTCGCCTGGATCCAGGGCAGACATAACGTAGGTCATAGCAAGCAACCTAAATCTGATCTGTCCTTCTACAGGAGAGAGTTCAGAAAGCGAAGATCCTCAATAGGACAAAGGCCTCTGTCCTTTTTTGGCATGAGGAAATAGCAGACAACACAACTAATCACCATATGAAAACACCTGGGAAACTGTCTGGGAGGTGCCAAAAGGCCAAAGGAACCTGCTGTGGCTCGGCTCTCATTAAAGTGTTCCAGGGCCGAATCATCCTTCTCGCCAAACAGGTGAAACCCATCAAAAGACACAACCGTAAAGGATGCCTGGACATCCCCGGAAAAGTTTGTAGATCTCATCTAAGCATGGCAACAGAGTACCACAGCAGTGGTGACTGTCTGACTCAAGCAATAGATAGTATCCAGGTATCCAGGTCAGACTTCATGAATTATATGGCTGCATTTTCACCATCTTGAATGGTTTGAGCCAGGAAAGCCCACAGCTTTTCAGGGACTTTCGGCATGTTCTCATCTAACATGTCCCAGAGGGCAAGAGTATATTGGCCAATTGGAAACTGGCATTGACACACCTTAATGCTCTGCTGGCTGAAGAACATCTGCTTCTTGAATGCCTCAGTTCTCTTTGATTCTCTCTCCGAGGGGGTTGTGGGAAATAAATTGGGGTTCACGTTGCTGGTGGAAGCTTGAACCACCATTTTCTCCTTAGTTGGATGGTGAGTCAGAAAACCAGGATTGTGTGGTGCCAGTCTATTTTACCTGGCAACCGGTCTATTCACTGGAGGGCAGAAATAACCCTTTGCCCCAGTGCCCATCAATGTATCAGTATGTGCTTCTTTGAATGGTAGAAAAGGCTCTGATGAGACCTGCCAAAGCTATAACACTTGCATCAGTACATTAATTTTTACCTCCACAGAAAGGTGTGGTAGGGCCAAAAACACAGCTAAATGTCTAATCAACACAGCAAAGGAGCCCTTTCCTTCCTTGGTGGACCAGGGGGAAATTAACCAAGTATATGGGGTAGTATGCAGCCCACTGGCCTCCAACAAATCCATGTATAAATAGTTGTCATTATAGTGAGAGGGCAAGTCATCCCAATCAACTCCATTGTCATCTCTGAAGGCTCGCTGACTCTGATCAGAGTTGGAGCCAAAATGTTGGTAGAGCACCAGAGAGCGGCTCTGTGACAGTGATAGTGTTCTATCTGAATCTGATTGTATTCGGACCGGGTGCATCAGAGTGGATTCGGGAAGCAACTCGGTTGATGCTGAGACAAGTTCGGCTTTGAATAGGACACAGGTACTGATTTGTTGAGGCATAGCCAATGACCCAGGTAAATCTGGATACGCAGGGTTCAGTTGTGGAATCGGGTCCACGGTGGCTTGGGAGCGAGACAGAGTGGCAGGAGAACCCCTTTACAACTTCTCTAGAGACCGAAAGTGGTGGGATGGAGACCAATCCCAATTGGCTTTCTTTTATTTCCTCTTCAACTTCAATTTGGAGTTACCGGATAACAAGGGCCTGTCATAAAATACCCTCGAGAATGAGTCTGAGCCCTCAACTTTGAGCAGAACTTGTGCGGATTCTCCCAGTGTTTAGAGACATACAGCTTTGCATCACGTTTACATATCAATTTCAGATTGCATTCCTCACACCCCTAGGAGTCGTGTGCCGAGCTGAAACGCCAAAGGCATAATTTGTGTGTGTCTGGCATAATTTTGTTGCGTCAGACCATGAATGGTTTAAATCCTGTAGTTTTTGGAGAAGACATAATTCCTTTGCACACTGGTTGAACATTTTTGCTGAAAAAGTCTTGTCAAACCAAACTGGATCTATATTCAAAGGAGGCAGGGCTAGACTGGGCACCGAAACCGGCCCTGGCAAACTGCTTGGCCAGGCCCCCTAGGTGTTTGCTCGAGCCGGTGTCGCAGATTTTGTTACAGGGGGCAGATATTGCTGGCCCCCTGTAACAAAAACGGCCACCCAGAGGGCCAAAACCGGCCCCCACCCTAGCAGCCCACCGGGAAACGCCCGGTGCCCGCTACGGCCAGTCTGGCCCTGAAAGGAGGTGAAAGAAAGGAAATGATGTCAGTGTGCAGAGGTGGCGCATATATGTGGTTCCATTCGCCCCTTCCAGTCAGAATAAAGTCAAAGCAGAGCTGCAGCGCACCATGTACTAGTAGGGAGGCACTGTTGTGTAAAATGTTTCAGCCTGGGGATATTTTAGAGGAGGGGAATCTGTGGTTAGAAGTATCCATCAGAAAGGTTATTCTTTCAGTAACTGACTCATCAAGTGGAACTTCTTTCCTCTTTCCCTAAGTACTTCACAAACCCTATTTCAATAAAAGACATTCTAGAACTTTGTCACTGATTATGCTGTCCATTCTTCCAAAATCATGCAGAAAAGGAGTTACTAAAGGCAATGATATTTTGAAATGCTTGACACAGTCACCTCAAATAAGAGTGTGAACAATGAGGCAATGGATGGAAGTGCATTTTTATAATTCACTTTTATAACCCCTGCCATGGAGATTTAATGGTTTCACATAATATTCAATATAATCTTGTAATACCTGAGCTCTGCAGAGCTACAGCACCGGGAGATGTGGCGGCCACTTGTGTAACCATTACTCCATAACCAAACTTTTCACATTTGCTGACCTGCAGGGAAGGCAGAGAAATAGAGATTATAAGTTTACAAACTCATGAATAAGGTCTTGATTTACCTCCATTTGCTCTTTTACAGCCCTTAATTCCTTGGATCAGTATGGTAACAGGCCCACCAGCTAGCACAACACGGCACTTAGAACAGAAGTGAACACACTTCTCCAACAGAGATCAGATAAGTATGAAACGAAGGTTATAGTGCCCTATCAGAACTCAATGCCAATGTGCAACAGATTTCCATACAAACGCAGTGTCTGACAAGTCCCCGAGTTTGGTGTTAACGTGCTTCCATCACCATTTTCTACTATGAAACAACACTCATGCACTTCTAATTCAACACATTAGACTAAACACCTTACACAGTTATATCAATGTAGATACATCACCTAGATGTATTTCATGATATCCACAACAGCATTCAATTGTGCCTCCAATTCTTACCCTCCGATAACAGCACATGTCTACAGAAAACTTATCACTCCACTCAAAGAGTACAGATAAGCATGTAGACTAGTACTAAGACCCCAATCTTCACATACATACAACCCAAACAGGCATGCGCATGCCAAATAATCAAGTTAGTAGATAGATAACTTGGAGAGACATCTGGCTACACCAACACACTTATAATACATCTAAGAGGCATTAACAAAAGATCTATCCTCAATCTGCCAGCTGCTTCCAATTCATAAACAAAATCAGACTCCGGTCCACACCAAAATCCTCGAAACCAGAATTAGAAGGTTCCAAAACTGATTGTCACTCCTAAGCCTTACCAAGGAAAGAATGACTGACATGAATACCAAACACCACATAACATTTCACAAAACCGGCATTCAGGGTTTTAGAGTTTAGTTTTTAAATTTTGGAATGTGCATCTCAGATGTGCTTTTGTAACTTCTGATCATATTAATCTTTTCACCCACATGGTGTAAAACTATCTGGACAAACAATTATGTACAGCAATCCTTCATTACACCATGAAGGAGAGTGCTACCTCTTGGTAACAGCAAACTGATATCAGGGGAACTTCGAAAATAATCTGTAGTTGAACATTTAAAACACATCTTGATCCAATTGTGTGTGACAGTCAAACAATCATGAAGAAATGTCCTTCACAAGTCTAGTCCTTTAAACAATATTTGTAAGCTACACAAATCCGGGGCCATTACAAGGATGAATTACTGTATTATTTGTACTTTTTTCCTTTTTTTAATTTGCTCATTATTAATCTCTGTTTTTGTAGCATATTGTTACATATGAATGACTATAGTAGTATATGAACTTGCGTGAAGCAATCAATATCTGTTGCGTTGCCTGTTGGTGAGAAGTTTGTATATGAGAAAACCATTTTATGCCATAAACTTAAAACCAAAACGCAGTTCAAAACAATCTTGTTCTAACATGTTCTTGTTGCATTGTTTACACATTGTCGTGCTGGGCAGCTAGGAGTCAATGGTAACTGAACAACAGCAGTACGCAAATGCACATTGGGTGTAGCTCAATGTGTGTGTGAACATCTATAAGAAACAACCAGATTTTTCAATATTGGACAGTTTGGTTCCCTCAGAGTAGCCCATAAAACATAAGGACCACACATTGTTCCCTAAAGATAAGAGCCTCGTGCTTTGGGGGTGTATATATAACTTGACCTCAGTAAGATCGTTATGTCAAAGTCCTCACCAGGCACCTCAAGTCCCGCCCCTCTTTGCTGCAACACAACAGCAGCCCCATCAGCATCTGTATTCCAAGACACTTAAAGGTCTCAGACCAATGGTGTAATTAAATGTGACAATGAATCTGGGGTAGATGGAATCCTAAGTGGGAATAAACATGATTTCCTCCAATTTACTTTAAGACTTGATTTCTGGTCAAATTGTTAAAACACTCATTACTTTTGTTACACTACGTTGAGGATCTCACAGATACAATAGCATCATCAGTGTATAAAGATACCATTTGAAAACCGCTTGTCGGTTTAAAACCCCACTACTGACTCTTCCCTCAGAGCAAACACATGAGTGGTTACAGGGCCAGAGAGAACAGGGCTGGTGACAGTGGGCATCCCTACCTGGTGCCTCTAGCCACTATACAGTGCTCCAATATTATTAGCCCAGTCCAGACTCTGATGAGCGACTGTGTATAAAGCATCTGAATCCATCTCAGTAATCTTTTTAAAAACAGTTAAGAGATAACGCCATGATAGCATACTGTAGGCTGTTTCTATATCCAGTGAGGCAACCACTGAATCCAGAAAAATGGTACTGGACTTTCGGTCTAATAGTTTCTTCTGCTGCAAAAATGTTGCAACCTAATATCGATAATAACAACCCTCATGACAACTTTGAGGGAATCCCATTCAAAATTCCTATTGCTGGTTGACATCTCATTAGTACTGAAATACTCCTCTATATTAGTAAATATAGCTGGGAATATGTGCGGGTCGCGTACGGCTTCTACACAACTATGACAAGTGGGCACTGTCGGGGTAATCTTCCCCCATCTGACCGTCACCAGTTGTGGGTTATGGTCAAAATCTGTGCAGTCTAGATACTCAGAATTATTTATCTTGTATCCTATATTCCCTATACCCAAATACGTATCAAGTTTTGTGTGAATGTTGTGGACTGGGGTGCAGAACGAGTACTCTTGTGACTCTGGGTGAACATCCCTCCATATGTCAGACATTTGCCACTGTTCCATCCACAAAGTGAATCTGGTGGTGAGCAATTCATTTTGGGTCTCCTGGATAGGGTGGCTAGATCTAGCTAGATGAGAGTCATGCACACAATTATAATATCTACCTCCACTGTCCTGGTGTATATTGACTTAACTAGTACTGGTAATGAGTGTGTCAAAAAAGGTTAATTGGTGTACTTTTGAGGCATAAACACTTGCTAAATATATAGTGACTCCCTTCGTAAGACCCCTAGAACCACAAAAAACTATGCTCTGTGTCAATGTGTTTCACTTCAATTGCAAAGGGTATGCTAGGTGCTATCCATATCAGGGTGCCACAACAATACGAAGAAAAGGAAGTGGCAACAATCTGCCCCCCTCCATTTCTTTTGTAGTATCTTGAGTTCACTCTTTGTGCGATGTGATTTTTTTAGCCAAGTAAATTGCACCTTCCATCATCTGAGGAAGGTGTAAACTTGGTATCTTTTAGCAGGAGTTCCCAAACTGCTCACATTTCGAGAAATAAAATTTCGTTGACATTTAGTAAATTTAACAAGTGCTGAAGATACTCTGCATCCCAATTTTCTATGTGGGGGAAACTGCGTGTCGTAGATCACATACATATAGGGGTGTGGAATCATATAAAACATCTACTTATTCATTGGATAGGATGCTGCATAAAGCTACTTGTCCTGTAAACAATCCACTTGCTCCTTTGGTGGAATGCAGTGAGGTGAAAAAAGACTGCAGCATTCTCATTACATCAGAGCCCTGATAATAGCTTCTCTGGTTATGCCAGGACTCATATTATAGAAAGGTTTGAATTCTAGAAATGCCCTATTTTTTCACCTTTCAGTAAATCTACATTTTTAAGCTGGTAGTGGAGGAACACAGTAGTTCCTGGGTTGGAATGCTATTTCGAATCTGTGCAAACTACAAACGTTCATGTTTAAGGTTTTTTACCAAGTCTTCTCTAATCTTTCCCCACATTGGAAAGGTTGGAAATTTACTCCTGAAAAGGACAGGAGTAATATCTCCAGGGCGGGAAAAAGGGGCCATAGGTAAAGTTAAGTTAAGTTGTAAATGCTCAGGAATTTTTCACATGAGCAAATATACACATGCATATTTGCTCATGTGAAAATACTGTTCAAAAACCTTTTCTAGGAGTATGGTTTCCAGCACTTCTACTGTAAAGTTTTGTGAATTCATGGAAGCCGTAAATCTACACTAATGCAAGAACACACCCAA
The DNA here is from genome assembly GCF_964204655.1 of Triturus cristatus. Lineage (NCBI taxonomy): Eukaryota > Metazoa > Chordata > Amphibia > Caudata > Salamandridae > Triturus > Triturus cristatus. The sequence goes on along the minus strand of NC_140589.1, from coordinate 743,430,919 downwards.
GCCCAGTCAGGGCAAAAAAAGCATCTAAACTATTTAATATAACCAAGAACATAAAAATTATGAACATGTCTGCATGACACCTATTAAATCATGTGAGGGTGAGAGGAATAAAGCACATGTAGAGGCTATATACCAATACATGACACCCTACAGGGGAAAAAAGGGGAGGTCCCTTTATCGGTACCTCATGCAAATGTAAAAACCTTCCCGCTGACTTCTTCTGAAATGGACGGATTCACGGAGGCGTACAACCCGTGGCGATTCTTTCGGCTAAACCCAAATCCTGTAACGGGACTGAAATAAGTTTCTGCACCATAAAGTGGCTCTAGTTAAGAGGCGGGCATTTTATATCGTTACCGAACCGGAGGATAGATCCACCATAACAAGAGTTTAAGATTGGGATAGCTCCATTTCTTCCGGATAACTAGACTGCAAGATAGTGCCGGCTACAGGCAACTGCGATCCAATGATTTGAGAAAAAGGACACTGTATGAATAGCCTGTTCTCTACACCACTGGCTTGAGGTATTGGAATTATCGGCACCTTTAAAATTGGGCAGGTTACCATTGGAGACTATTCATGTCCGCATTTAAATAAACCAGACATCTGGTTTAAACATTAAGGGCCATATGTAGGTAGCATCACATTTACCGATTCATAAATACTGAATTTTACCGATTCGGTATTTATGAATCGGTAAATGTGATGTAGGTAATAATTCGGTAAATTTTACCGAATAGGAAAAATTCGGTAATTATGAATCGGTATTTACCGATTCGGTAATGAGGCATACCTTCCCATTGATTCCTATGGGCCTGGAGGCCCATAGGAATCAATGGGAAGCCATTCACCATTACCGATTCGGTAAATACCGATTCGGTAATGAGGGGAGCATATTCAAGGGTGGCAGGGTGTCACATTGACACCCTGTTGCACCCCTGAATCTTGCATGTGTGCACATGTGGCGCACATACATGCCCTAAGGGCATGTATGTCTGCCACATGGCACTCTTAAATCTGCAAAATATTACTTTTTGCAAGGTATTCGTTATTTATCACCAACCTGTATTTGGTGGTAAATAACGAATTCTTAATACTAATTTTCACTCTTTAGAGTGCACCCTACATATGATTTCAGGATTCGGTATTTACCGAATCGGTAATTTACCGAATCCTGAAATTATGCCTCCTACATCTCAAATAGCTAAATACCGGTCGGTAACGGGATATTTACCGAATTTCGGCCGTTACCGACCGGTATTTAGCTACCTACATGAGGACCTAAATGTGTGATTTTGTGATGTACACCGATATTTAGATACCTGTATATTTACTATTAATTAAACTTGTATCTTTTATACTAGAGTTATTTTGTGATTATATTGTTTCTTCGTCCACTGCTATCACACTGGTGAGTTGAGGTTCTATGTGTAAGTGTGGATTGACCCAAAGGAGTTTTTTTATTGACCTAGTTCTTCTGAAACTATACAGCAGTACAAATACAAAGACACCAGCTAATATCACCCAATATGTCCTGCAGTTATAGAAGTCACCACGGGACCCGGTGAGGTACAAGCACCTGTGATAAAACCTGTGGCATTCATTGATTCCTCTGAGGATCTCAATTGTGAAGGATGAGCATCTCCAGGAGCGGTTCTACTTCATTTCTGCAAGGATGCATGCTCTCTCATAATTCGCCTGCTGGCTGCTAGGTACTGCTCTGTTCCACTTCTTGTGTGGTGTTCCATGCCTTCTGCACAGCTGTTTAACATTGGCAAAAGAGCATTCAGCTGTAATCCGTTGATCTTCAAGCCATTTTCGCACTTTCTCTGGATCCATAAAGAAAGGAGTTTCTTTGTCAGCTAATCCTCTCTAATTTGCAGGGTAAATCAGTTCAAATTCAGATTGCCAGAACTATCTCTTGACCACCAGGAAACTGCTGCATAGCCCCAATACTTTAGACGCATAGTTCGTAATTACATGACCCATAGTGCCTCAATCTCCGATGGCCCGTGTTTACTGGGCACTTGAAGGGTATAGTCGTGGTCAGGAGTTGTGCAACTATCGGGAAAGGTGGAGCACCAGGCAGCAGAGGACGAATGACTACCGGGAATAACCATCTACATCAGATATTGTTACAAGTACAGGTCGACACTATGGCCTTCAGCTCTCTCAGGCACTACCATTAAGCAAATATTATTTAGTTGCGAGTGGTCTTCTGTTTTATCCTGTAAGGGAGGCACAGATTTAATTAGGTCCTGGACCCTTCTTGGCATGTCTGACATTGAAGCGCTCATGGTGGCCATTGTGGACTCCATCTCCACCACTCTGTCTGCTAACTTCCTGTAGTCTGCCCTAAATAAGCCCATTTCTAAGGGGATTGAGTCAATTTTCCAACGCAGCTCTAATGTCTAAAATAGCTTGAGATAACATATCACAGTTGTCAGTGTTAGTCTCTTTTATAGCACCATTATTTTCAGCTCGTAGGCATGACTGGCCTCCGCTTTTGCCAAATTATTATTATTATTGAGTCTTGTATAGCGCGTGGTTACCCTTGGGCATCCCAGCGCTCGTCCAGAGTACACACCAAACCAGCAGAGCACTAAGCAGGGAACAGATGAGTCTTTAAAAGTTTGCGAAATCGCAAGGTGCCAGTTTCGGAGCGAAGGGCATGCGGAAGGGAGTTCCATAATGCTGCCACGTTGACGGAAAATCTTCTACCGCCAGTCCTGGCTTTTTTTACTTTCGCGACTTGCAAGAGATGTTGGTGGTCTGAGCGGAGGGCGCGAGAGGCCTTATAAGGTTGGACCATACTCCGCAGGATAGGGGGCCCTTTTCCCTGCAAGATTTTGTGAGCCATGCAGAGTGCTTTAAACTTCACCCTCTCTCTCACAGGGAGCCAGTGGAGCGCCTTCAGCACAGGTCGGGCTGACTGCCGCCTGGGAAGGTCCGTCAAAAGCCTGGCGGCAGCATTTTGCACTTGTTGCAATTTGTTTAGAGTTGATTCTGGAGCCCCCAGAAACAGCGCATTGCTGTAGTCCAGCCGTGAAATGATGAGACCCTGGATTAGTAACCTCCTAGTGGCCATCGGGAGGAGGGGTAGGATCTTCCGGGCTGACCGGAGCAGGCCGAAACACACGCCTGCGGTCTTTTTTGCGTGTGTCTTGAAGTATAGGTCCTGCTCCAGCCACACCCCCAAGCTCTTAATCTCCTGTTTTAGGGTAGGTGGCGCTCCCAGACAGCTAGGCCAGCTACTAGGGGACAAGGAGGGAGGGGAGGTCCCCAGCATCATCAGTTCGGTTTTTGAACCGTTAAGTTTAAGTGCTGAGTTGCACATCCAGGTGAAGACCCTGGCTAAACATGTGTGCAGCAGGTCGGGTTGGTTCGCCGGCTGGGGAAGCCCAACCACCAACTGGGTATCATCCGCATAGCTGATGATCTTGATACCCAGTGGCAGTACCACACTCTCCAGTGGGGCCATATAGATATTAAATAGTGTGGCGCTCAGCGATGAGCCCTGTGGCACACCACACTGGAGGGGAACCGATGTTGACTTCTCGTGGCCTTCCCAGACCTCAAACGTCCGATCTTCTAAGAAGGACGCGAGCCATTTCAGGGCCAACCCGGAGACCCCCACCCCCGACAGCCGCTGGAGTAACACCTGATGGTCTACGGTGTCAAATGCCGCACTAAGGTCCAGGAGGATCACTGCCACCGATCCCCCTGAATCCAAAATGCTCCTGGCATTCTCCACGACTGCCAGCAGGGCAGTGTCCGTCCCCTGGCCAGGGCGAAATCCCGTTTGGGAGTCACCCAAGAGAGAGTTGGATTCCAGAAAACCCGAAAGGCGCCTATTCACAAGTTTCTTCGCCACCTTGCTAAGGCCGGGGAGCAGGGAGATAGGCCTAAAATTAGCAAGGTCAGCGGGGTCCAGGCTGGGCTTCTTCAGGAGGGCCTTAACTACCGCTCCTTTCCAGCTGGGAGGCACAACTCCTTGGGTGAAGGATAGGTTCAAAAGGTCCGTCACTGGGCCGCCGATGGTAGAAGCTACCTGCTTCAGGTATTTCATCGGAACCGGATCTCTCGGAGACCCACTCTTCAGGGTCACCAAGACCCCAAGAGCCTCGTCCACAGTGACTGGACCAAAGGAGTCCAGCTCTGCTGTCCTCACCCCAGGCTGAGACCCAGGGTTGCATTCGGAGGATTGCTCCTGCGCTAACCGAGGGAGGGACGCCAAGATGTTTTCTATCTTAGATTTAAAGAACGTGGCTAATTCTAAGCATTTTTCATGCGGGTTGTCATGAGTGACCGGAGGTTCGGGGGTTTGCAGAAGTTCTCTGATGACTTTAAACGACTCTTTCGAGGAATTAGAACAGAGTCCTATTCTCTCCTCAAAGAACTTAAATTTCGCTGCCCGGATGGCGGATTTGTAGATGTTAAGTGCTGCCCGGTATTCTCTCCGGCTCACTTCGCCCCAGTCCCTCCTCCAGATCCGCTCCTGCCTCTTGCAACCCTTCCTCAAAGCTCTGAGCTCTGGCGTGTACCAGGGAGCTGAGCCCACTCTCTTACCCCTGGTGAGTAGTCTTTTCTTAGGGAGGATAGCATCGAGCGAGTTGGTCAACCAGGTGTTTAAGTTCGCATCAGCGACTAGCAGGTCAGGCCCGGGGGGGGGGGGGGGGGGGGGGGGGGGGGACGGACGTGTCGCCTCCAAGTGTACTGCCCAGGTGTCCACTGGGAGCCTAGACCAGGCTCTTTCCACTGTGTATACTCTAGGTGTAGGTACCACTGGGACATCAAACTGCCACAGGGCCGGAACCATAAAATGATCTGTCCAGGGCAGAACCAGCGCGGGCAGTACTTTAAGGCGTTCCGAGTTCGAAAAAATGGGGTCGAGCAAGTGTCCCTTCCCGTGCGTTGCACCTGAATTGACCAGGTTAATCTCGAATGCTTTCAGATCACCCTGAAGATCTACTGCCAGAGAGGTCATCAAAATGGATGTTAAAGTCACCTAGTGCCACAAAGTTGACTGTGGAAGAGGCAAGAAGCGCGACCGTTTCAAGAAAAGAGTTGAGGAAGTTGCCCATGGTCCCAGGTGGGCGATAGACAAGGAGGCCTGCCAAGGAAGCGGTATGCGACAACCGTAGAGAGAATTGACAGCTCTCACAGTCGCTCATCCCTCCATCCTGGACCTTACAGGTTAACGTATCCCTGTAAAGGATGGCAATTCCACCTCCCCGCCCTACTGGTCTATCTAGGTGAGATATAAGAAAGCCTGGTGGAAGTGCTCTGACCATATCCGGGCCGGAGCTGGAAGAGATCCAGGTTTCTGTTAAAAACAAGACGTCCAACTTGTGGTCGAGAATGAGGGAATTAATTTCTGTTGCATGACTAGGGAGGGACCGACAGTTCAACAGGGCCATTGACAACAAACAATTGGTTCTTTTGTACCAGAGTCTCTTGTGGCTCCGCCCAACTCCGATAACTGCAATGGGTTCATACCGCGATCAGCACAGAAGGTCATTACCCCCTCTTAATTGTTTTAGCTCTGTGACCTGGTAGTACAGGTCAAGTCCATACAGATTCTTAGTGCCCTTATACTGCAGAGATTCCATGGTGTCTGAGAAAGTGTGCAATCACATCTCAACAATCTTCTCATGGTATCTCAGACCAACATTACTATTTGTACCAATATTCTTTTATTCTCTCATTATATTGCAACAATTATGTGTTTCACAGAAAGGAGGAGAGGGCTGGGGGGATTACATTCCACACTCCATGTTTCTCTCGCTCCTGTGTCAAACGAGGCACAACTCCTGTCCACTTAATAGTAATCTGGCCAATTGTGGTGCTTTTTTCAGTGCCAACATATTAGGCAGGTCCAATGAAAGATTATGTTGTGAAATGTGAGCCTTGTGCTATTGAAGATTATGGCCAGAGTCTACATGGCTCGAAGCGTGGGAAGAGGGTAAGGGAGGCTGGTAAGGAGTTCTGCTTCAGCCCTCACTTCTCGTTCATCGTAATCGTGAGAAGCAGTCACCTCCTTCTCCCCATGGTTGGCGAGAAAGGTCAGCCACTGTCTGATTCTGGCAAGGTGTCAGCTGGTCCAGTCCCAAAGACAGAGTCACTCAGAGGCACACCGGCCAGGCCGCTCCCTGGAACAAGGGCAACCCAGCACAGAACAGGAAAGGACTTTGCCGATGCAGGTGCACTGACCTCGCCATTGCAGGCAGCAACACGCAGAAGTCCAACACGGACAGCAGATCAGAGCCATCAACAACTAGGGAAGTGCACCCCTCACCAGCAGGCTATGCACAGACGCTTCACTTGCGCAGCTGCTGCCATGTTTGATCTGATGCAAGAAATGCAAGCAGGCATCAAGCCCACATGCACTGGCATCCAGGGTGGAAGAATGGTGAGGCTTGAAGCAGCATCACCTGGGTTCCCCACATACCCTGCAGGACTTGATTCAAGTCAGTTGAGGCAGGATATTTAAAACTTAGGGGTGGTATTACTAGGGGATCCCTGATAACATGACCACCGCCATCTTCAGTTTAACCACGTCCCAACTGCACTATTTGTGCCTAGAGTGGAGTAGATTTTATTTTATCAAAACCCAGAACCAAGTACGTGAAAATTGTAATGATTTAAAATTGCAGATAAGGTGGGGTGAGCAAGTTATTGGTCTAGGATTATTTAAAAAGATGGTGTCCTCCCCAGGTTTTTACCCGATACCTTGTTTGGACTTCGAAACCAGTGAAGGGGAGCATCAAGGCTAATTACAGTAATGATAGCAAGCCATTTTCATGCTGTTAAAACAAACGCACTACTGAATTCAGAGTACAGTGTTGAACATTCCTCCCAGACAGCAGAGAAAGGAAACGAAGATAGAATGCGAAACAGAACCTGATCCCCTAAATGAAAACATGGAATGTAAAAAGGAATCCCAAGGAATGGAAGAAACAAGGTAAGTTAGCCTTACATTGACAGCTGTAATGTTTTACACAAGACGTATCTAACCCCATTACTAATTTAAAAATGAAATCCCGAGATCTATGCAGGCTATCTTTGCAGCAGCATCACAATCTTGGCCTTTAAATAAAATGGTCTAGGGCACTGCACCAATCACTGAGCAATGGAGGCACATGACATATGCCAAGCTGGTAAAGGTATATTTAAAACATGCACTGACAAATGAAACCGAATAGCCTTTATTATAGTTATACATTGTTGAGGCGGCGCTAGCAATACATTTTATTAACGTCAGTAGATACTTTACTTCCAGTGCCAGGGTTGGTGATGGCCTTAATTTTTACCCTTTCTAAGCTGTGACTGTCACCTGACAATAAAATCTGGTCCAATTAAACCTTTAATTATATATACATTTGCATGGCAGATAAACATTTACTAAAAAGGTGGTTCTTTTTAAGTAAATCAAAACATATTTGGCCAAAATGTGGCCAGAACACAAAACACTGATCTGTTAAAAGTAATTAATGAACCGAGTTTCAGTGTGTACGAGATCTCTCCTAAGAGAGCCTTTGTAGCAAAGACATGTGCATTAGATGTAGTCTTGCGATGCACACTCACTTAATCTCTTGCCCCTGCGGCACAGGCAGCAATATAACCACTGGGAGACACAGGTTGTGGTTTAGGACACGGAGGCGCTGCTAAGAGAGAAAAGAGGATGAGTAAAGAAGATGAATGAACACAGAAGACGAACAAAGGGTAAAGAGCAAATAGAAAAAGTTACTTACCTCCAGGAATGCTATTGCTGGATTTGCTATCTATCCACAGATTCCTCACTTTAGGATATTCCCCAGGTACCAGACTGGTCTGCAGATCTTTTTCATAGCAGTGCTCCCGTGAGCCACTAGGAGGCGATGTGCAGCTTCAAGTTGGCTCAAATCACCCCAGAAGAGATCGAGAGGAGCCACATACAAGCACCAACCCTGCACACCGTTTTCAGTTTCTTGTCTTTTTCCTATCCGTGCCCTCGGATGCGGAGCAAAAACCATTGTTCGTAACACTAGGCTGAATTCTACAGTGGGACCATTTTAAAAGTTAGAAAGAGGTCACTCAACAGAATGGTGAGGTGAGTGAGGAATCTATACTTCGACTATTCACCAGTATATTCGTTACTAAACGTAAAAAAATTGTTTTTCTGCCAGATACTTCTAACTGAAGATTCTTCACCTTAGAACAGATACCAAAGCACTACGTCCCCAACGTGGGGTAGTCTGTGGAGATGGCTCAAACCAAAAAGTCTTGCCAAGTGGGTGAAATGTCCTTCTCACCACACCTGGCTGTCAAGGCGAGCCTGATAGATGTCAAGTACAGGCGTCAATCCAGTTGTCGCAGATACGGTCTCCGCGGAATGAGCTTGCAGACTTTCAGGTGGTTGTTTCTTGGCCAGTGTGCAGAATATATTGATGCAGAGGACAATACCCCTTGACAGAGCCCTCTTCTGCAAAGCTTCCTTGGCTCCAGAGAATGCAATAAAAAAGTTGATCATCCACACAATGATCCTTGGTACTTTTAGGATCCCTCTGACGTTGCCCCTACTCCTCTTTCGATGGATGGGGCAAAGAACGCTGGCAGAGTGATGGACTGTTCAACACAGAAGGAAGTCACGACTTTTAGTAGTAAGGCTCCTAGATTCCTCAGCACCAATTTGTCTTGAAAAATGTGTTGTAGGGCGCTTGCATAGACAGTGGTTGTTATTCACTCACATGATTGATTGGAGGAGCGGCCACCAGTAACAGATCAGGGCTGCCTTTCTGTCTGGTTTTGGAACATTAGTGGCCTACAGACAACCGACATGGATCCAGAGTTCACAACACAGGATTTCTGGGTTAATTTGACATCCTAATGTTTCAATCGGATACAAAGAATAAACAAAACCGTCAGAAAGAAGGAGCACCTAAGGAAGAGTGAAAGGTGGCCTGGCAACCTACATTAGCACTAATCTAGCAAGTAAAATCGAGGTGTATGTGGATGACCAAAATATGCTGGTAGTGAAAATGGAAAGTCAAGCTAATATCAATCGATATTTCTTACAAACGTATATATTAGTTCAAAGAAAAGAGCTGTTTCTTCTAGAAGAATGTCTGCCCAGTTCCTCCACTGCGTCTGGCTTGTCACAGGAGATTTCAATCTTAATCTATTCCATCAGCCATTGGAGGAACACACTGAAGCAGTGGGTTCCCTCCCTGAGCAGGCAATGGCATTGAAAATCCGGAACAATACACTTGGAGAAGAATTTATAAAAGCCTGTGAGCTAATGGGCCTTCTGACTCTGAATGGTCGGAAACCAGCAGATATCCCTCCTGTTTGGAAGACAGTCAGGGGCAATGTGGCCTCAATGCTGGACTACACACTAGTCTCAATGTCTTTATACAACAAGCTCTGTAACTATACCATAGTTTATTGTATTGTGAGTGACCATTATCCTCAGACTATCACTATGACAGCAACTATGGGTAATCACGAGGCAGTTCGTATGTTGCAGGGGGAGACTCGTACAGAAAATCTCAAGCGATTGAAATGGACATCATGCTCTGTTAACCGCATAGCTGAGGAGGCGGTCAAAAGCGTGCAGGATCTAGCCCTAACCGGCCAAAATCCACTCGCAGTATGGGAAATATTCTCCGATAACATTACCAAAAACAAGAAAGCGAACAGCTACAATAAGGGATCTCGACTTGCTTGCTATAAAACGATAACCATGCTCGTCCATGTTCGAAAAATAACAAGGAAAGTAGGTAAACTCTACCGACAATCATGCCAAAACCAAGGAGACTTAGACCTTCTGCAACAATTCCGCAATGAGAGACGGTGCCTAAAAAAAGATCTGGGCACATAAACAAGAAACATTATGGGCCCAGCTTCTCTATACTACCAAAAGAAATGATTCAAAAAGATTCTGGCAAATTATCAATAAGAGGGTGAAAGGCATCCTGGGGTCAATGTTCAACTACCACTGTGTATACTCTAGGTGTAGGTACCACTGGGACATCAAACTGCCACAGGGCCGGAACCATAAAATGATCTGTCCAGGGCAGAACCAGCGCGGGCAGTACTTTAAGGCGTTCCGAGTTCGAAAAAATGGGGTCGAGCAAGTGTCCCTTCCCGTGCGTTGCACCTGAATTGACCAGGTTAATCTCGAATGCTTTCAGATCACCCTGAAGATCTACTGCCAGAGAGGTCATCAAAATGGATGTTAAAGTCACCTAGTGCCACAAAGTTGACTGTGGAAGAGGCAAGAAGCGCGACCGTTTCAAGAAAAGAGTTGAGGAAGTTGCCCATGGTCCCAGGTGGGCGATAGACAAGGAGGCCTGCCAAGGAAGCGGTATGCGACAACCGTAGAGAGAATTGACAGCTCTCACAGTCGCTCATCCCTCCATCCTGGACCTTACAGGTTAACGTATCCCTGTAAAGGATGGCAATTCCACCTCCCCGCCCTACTGGTCTATCTAGGTGAGATATAAGAAAGCCTGGTGGAAGTGCTCTGACCATATCCGGGCCGGAGCTGGAAGAGATCCAGGTTTCTGTTAAAAACAAGACGTCCAACTTGTGGTCGAGAATGAGGGAATTAATTTCTGTCGCATGACTAGGGAGGGACCGACAGTTCAACAGGGCCATTGACAACAAACAATTGGTTCTTTTGTACCAGAGTCTCTTGTGGCTCCGCCCAACTCCGATAACTGCAATGGGTTCATACCGCGATCAGCACAGAAGGTCATTACCCCCTCTTAATTGTTTTAGCTCTGTGACCTGGTAGTACAGGTCAAGTCCATACAGATTCTTAGTGCCCTTATACTGCAGAGATTCCATGGTGTCTGAGAAAGTGTGCAATCACATCTCAACAATCTTCTCATGGTATCTCAGACCAACATTACTATTTGTACCAATATTCTTTTATTCTCTCATTATATTGCAACAATTATGTGTTTCACAGAAAGGAGGAGAGGGCTGGGGGGATTACATTCCACACTCCATGTTTCTCTCGCTCCTGTGTCAAACGAGGCACAACTCCTGTCCACTTAATAGTAATCTGGCCAATTGTGGTGCTTTTTTCAGTGCCAGCATATTAGGCAGGTCCAATGAAAGATTATGTTGTGAAATGTGAGCCTTGTGCTATTGAAGATTATGGCCAGAGTCTACATGGCTCGAAGCGTGGGAAGAGGGTAAGGGAGGCTGGTAAGGAGTTCTGCTTCAGCCCTCACTTCTCGTTCATCGTAATCGTGAGAAGCAGTCACCTCCTTCTCCCCATGGTTGGCGAGAAAGGTCAGCCACTGTCTGATTCTGGCAAGGTGTCAGCTGGTCCAGTCCCAAAGACAGAGTCACTCAGAGGCACACCGGCCAGGCCGCTCCCTGGAACAAGGGCAACCCAGCACAGAACAGGAAAGGACTTTGCCGATGCAGGTGCACTGACCTCGCCATTGCAGGCAGCAACACGCAGAAGTCCAACACGGACAGCAGATCAGAGCCATCAACAACTAGGGAAGTGCACCCCTCACCAGCAGGCTATGCACAGACGCTTCACTTGCGCAGCTGCTGCCATGTTTGATCTGATGCAAGAAATGCAAGCAGGCATCAAGCCCACATGCACTGGCATCCAGGGTGGAAGAATGGTGAGGCTTGAAGCAGCATCACCTGGGTTCCCCACATACCCTGCAGGACTTGATTCAAGTCAGTTGAGGCAGGATATTTAAAACTTAGGGGTGGTATTACTAGGGGATCCCTGATAACATGACCACCGCCATCTTCAGTTTAACCACGTCCCAACTGCACTATTTGTGCCTAGAGTGGAGTAGATTTTATTTTATCAAAACCCAGAACCAAGTACGTGAAAATTGTAATGATTTAAAATTGCAGATAAGGTGGGGTGAGCAAGTTATTGGTCTAGGATTATTTAAAAAGATGGTGTCCTCCCCAGGTTTTTACCCGATACCTTGTTTGGACTTCGAAACCAGTGAAGGGGAGCATCAAGGCTAATTACAGTAATGATAGCAAGCCATTTTCATGCTGTTAAAACAAACGCACTACTGAATTCAGAGTACAGTGTTGAACATTCCTCCCAGACAGCAGAGAAAGGAAACGAAGATAGAATGCGAAACAGAACCTGATCCCCTAAATGAAAACATGGAATGTAAAAAGGAATCCCAAGGAATGGAAGAAACAAGGTAAGTTAGCCTTACATTGACAGCTGTAATGTTTTACACAAGACGTATCTAACCCCATTACTAATTTAAAAATGAAATCCCGAGATCTATGCAGGCTATCTTTGCAGCAGCATCACAATCTTGGCCTTTAAATAAAATGGTCTAGGGCACTGCACCAATCACTGAGCAATGGAGGCACATGACATATGCCAAGCTGGTAAAGGTATATTTAAAACATGCACTGACAAATGAAACCGAATAGCCTTTATTATAGTTATACATTGTTGAGGCGGCGCTAGCAATACATTTTATTAACGTCAGTAGATACTTTACTTCCAGTGCCAGGGTTGGTGATGGCCTTAATTTTTACCCTTTCTAAGCTGTGACTGTCACCTGACAATAAAATCTGGTCCAATTAAACCTTTAATTATATATACATTTGCATGGCAGATAAACATTTACTAAAAAGGTGGTTCTTTTTAAGTAAATCAAAACATATTTGGCCAAAATGTGGCCAGAACACAAAACACTGATCTGTTAAAAGTAATTAATGAACCGAGTTTCAGTGTGTACGAGATCTCTCCTAAGAGAGCCTTTGTAGCAAAGACATGTGCATTAGATGTAGTCTTGCGATGCACACTCACTTAATCTCTTGCCCCTGCGGCACAGGCAGCAATATGACCACTGGGAGACACAGGTTGTGGTTTAGGACACGGAGGCGCTGCTAAGAGAGAAAAGAGGATGAGTAAAGAAGATGAATGAACACAGAAGACGAACAAAGGGTAAAGAGCAAATAGAAAAAGTTACTTACCTCCAGGAATGCTATTGCTGGATTTGCTATCTATCCACAGATTCCTCACTTTAGGATATTCCCCAGGTACCAGACTGGTCTGCAGATCTTTTTCATAGCAGTGCTCCCGTGAGCCACTAGGAGGCGATGTGCAGCTTCAAGTTGGCTCAAATCACCCCAGAAGAGATCGAGAGGAGCCACATACAAGCACCAACCCTGCACACCGTTTTCAGTTTCTTGTCTTTTTCCTATCCGTGCCCTCGGATGCGGAGCAAAAACCATTGTTCGTAACACTAGGCTGAATTCTACAGTGGGACCATTTTAAAAGTTAGAAAGAGGTCACTCAACAGAATGGTGAGGTGAGTGAGGAATCTATACTTCGACTATTCACCAGTATATTCGTTACTAAACGTAAAAAAATTGTTTTTCTGCCAGATACTTCTAACTGAAGATTCTTCACCTTAGAACAGATACCAAAGCACTACGTCCCCAACGTGGGGTAGTCTGTGGAGATGGCTCAAACCAAAAAGTCTTGCCAAGTGGGTGAAATGTCCTTCTCACCACACCTGGCTGTCAAGGCGAGCCTGATAGATGTCAAGTACAGGCGTCAATCCAGTTGTCGCAGATACGGTCTCCGCGGAATGAGCTTGCAGACTTTCAGGTGGTTGTTTCTTGGCCAGTGTGCAGAATATATTGATGCAGAGGACAATACCCCTTGACAGAGCCCTCTTCTGCAAAGCTTCCTTGGCTCCAGAGAATGCAATAAAAAAGTTGATCATCCACACAATGATCCTTGGTACTTTTAGGATCCCTCTGACGTTGCCCCTACTCCTCTTTCGATGGATGGGGCAAAGAACGCTGGCAGAGTGATGGACTGTTCAACACAGAAGGAAGTCACGACTTTTAGTAGTAAGGCTCCTAGATTCCTCAGCACCAATTTGTCTTGAAAAATGTGTTGTAGGGCGCTTGCATAGACAGTGGTTGTTATTCACTCACATGATTGATTGGAGGAGCGGCCACCAGTAACAGATCAGGGCTGCCTTTCTGTCTGGTTTTGGAACATTAGTGGCCTACAGACAACCGACATGGATCCAGAGTTCACAACACAGGATTTCTGGGTTAATTTGACATCCTAATGTTTCAATCGGATACAAAGAATAAACAAAACCGTCAGAAAGAAGGAGCACCTAAGGAAGAGTGAAAGGTGGCCTGGCAACCTACATTAGCACTAATCTAGCAAGTAAAATCGAGGTGTATGTGGATGACCAAAATATGCTGGTAGTGAAAATGGAAAGTCAAGCTAATATCAATCGATATTTCTTACAAACGTATATATTAGTTCAAAGAAAAGAGCTGTTTCTTCTAGAAGAATGTCTGCCCAGTTCCTCCACTGCGTCTGGCTTGTCACAGGAGATTTCAATCTTAATCTATTCCATCAGCCATTGGAGGAACACACTGAAGCAGTGGGTTCCCTCCCTGAGCAGGCAATGGCATTGAAAATCCGGAACAATACACTTGGAGAAGAATTTATAAAAGCCTGTGAGCTAATGGGCCTTCTGACTCTGAATGGTCGGAAACCAGCAGATATCCCTCCTGTTTGGAAGACAGTCAGGGGCAATGTGGCCTCAATGCTGGACTACACACTAGTCTCAATGTCTTTATACAACAAGCTCTGTAACTATACCATAGTTTATTGTATTGTGAGTGACCATTATCCTCAGGCTATCACTATGACAGCAACTATGGGTAATCACGAGGCAGTTCGTATGTTGCAGGGGGAGACTCGTACAGAAAATCTCAAGCGATTGAAATGGACATCATGCTCTGTTAACCGCATAGCTGAGGAGGCGGTCAAAAGCGTGCAGGATCTAGCCCTAACCGGCCAAAATCCACTCGCAGTATGGGAAATATTCTCCGATAACATTACCAAAAACAAGAAAGCGAACAGCTACAATAAGGGATCTCGACTTGCTTGCTATAAAACGATAACCATGCTCATCCATGTTCGAAAAATAACAAGGAAAGTAGGTAAACTCTACCGACAATCATGCCAAAACCAAGGAGACTTAGACCTTCTGCAACAATTCCGCAATGAGAGACGGTGCCTAAAAAAAGATCTGGGCACATAAACAAGAAACATTATGGGCCCAGCTTCTCTATACTACCAAAAGAAATGATTCAAAAAGATTCTGGCAAATTATCAATAAGAGGGAGAAAGGCATCCTGGGGTCAATGTTCAACTACATCCTGGAAAATTATGTTATCCCTGACAGCTGGAGGGGCTCAGTACTTCACCCCATTTTTAAAAAAAAGAGTCAGGCAAGTTCACCTAGTAACTACCGATTAATCGCTCTGATGAACGTGGAATTGAAATACTTCTCCATGCTACTACTTCATGACTTGGAATTCTGGTCCTATGAAAATGGAACACTCCCCTTCAATCAAACAGGCTTCTTAAGGGGTCAAGGCACTTTAACCAACCTCATGGCCCTGAGACTAATCACAAATAGACCAAAGGCTACAGGGACACCTCTCTACATGCGTTTTGTAGATTTTAAGGCAGCTTTTGACTGTGTGCCCCGCAACAGGTTATGGGTCAAACTTCAGCGATGGGCCATTCCTCCCAACATCCTTCACGCAATCAGGCTAGTTTATACGGGCACATGGGTCAAGATAAAAATTGGCGATTGCACACACGTATCAAGGAAAGTGAAAACAACAACTGGCACAAAACAGGGCTGCATGCTTGCACCCCTTCTTTAGAACTTGTATCGGGTGGATCACTCAGCTGAATTGGATGGGCAGATAGCTCATACCCGAGCATTGGAGTATGACCAATGTTGCACATTCTAAATGCGATGATCTCCTGATGTTCAGCAATACTCGACTAGGCCTTCAAAGGCTGCTTAGTTCCCTTGGCACTTATGCAGATTACAATGGCAGAAAGAAAACTACAACAAAACTTGAGTGATGGCTCTTAATCGAGGCCCTTACAAAGGTCAAAAATGAACTCTTAATGGAAATAAAATTGAGGAAGTTGCCACCTATGTTTATTTGGGGGTCAAACTAGATGCAAATGGTACCTTCGCATCTCAGAAGAAGGCGATTCGGGCAAAAGCCCAGGCCATCAATTATGGATTTTCAACACTGGCAAGATCCATAAAAGGCCATGAATTGAAATCTATGGGAGTATTTATGAAAGCCAAATTGCTGCCAACCCTTGCATATGGATCGGAGATAATGTTGGTGATGAGGCTCCTCTGCTTTATAAACTGATAATTAGAGCCTATAAACAAATCTTTAGGTTATCCAGGTCAGCCACGCCTGCTCAACTCTGGTTAGAATTTTTACTCACAAAACAGTCACTTGCCAGGCCAGCAGCATTTGTAAAGCTTGGTCATAAATTGCCTGTAGGGGCTGATACCACCTTGGCAAATCTAGTCTGGTACGAGATCAATCTACAAAGGGGAAACCGCTCCCATAAAAACATCTTGACAACAGCATCAGGTTATTGGAGTTGGGCGACCTTTGGAATTTGAAGATTACTGGTCAAACCTTTAAGAAAGCAGCAAATAAGTCGATCAGACTGCAAAGCTGGACGGCAGATAAAGAAACACTGTCCAAACGTCGTCATGGGTGGCTGGTGTTGAAATCCTATTCATCTCAAAGAGAATCGCTGCTGTTGGCAGCATCTTACGATCGGAAGGTTAAACAGTCATTTCTGGCCTTCAGATTTGGAGAGATTCCCATGTTATACCTTATCCCAAAATGGAGGCTGGGTCGTTCTTCCGAAGCCCCAACCTGTTGTCTGTGCCATCAAGAAATAGAGACTCTGCTCCACATCATATTTATCTGCCCAATGTTGATTGATCATCGTAGAAGTTTACTACTACTAAATTTCTTGATCGGGAATCAGATCTTGTAGGACTGCACTTGTGGAGTAAATGGACCCAATTAACACAAAGTTGAACACTAGACTAGTGCATTGTTGGGCTATTTTAAAAAATCTGGTAACTGCTTAATATAATGTAATGAGCGATCTTGGGGGGAGAGGATCTCGGCACCCACTTCTAGGCCGTGTTAATTCAGGTCTTTATTTTTTGGTCAAAGGTATGAGAGCGAATAAATAGCAAGGTCAGGCTGCTAGGGATCCCTTTAGTCTCTATCCCTTCATATTAAGGTAATTTATTCAACTAGGCAGCTTTGTCTTGCATATTGGTTAAGTATCGAAGCATAGTTTTGTACATAGGGACCATATTTGACAGAAAACCACTGACCACTTAGCATAGTACCTATTCTTGCTATTTTAATTTGCACACAAGCATAACCCCCATAGTAGTGTTTTTATGAGTACGATAAACGGAAGCACTATAAAATTGTTGCTGCCAGGGTCCCCTATAGTGGCTGTTCCCTATTTCGCTTTGTTAAGGCAATAATTTTACTTAACTTGGCACTTTCGTCTTGCACTTTGGCCTTTATTAAAGTACAGTCTTGTATTTGGGTACTATATTTGATTGAAAATCATTGTTTACTTACTATAGCTCCCACTACTGCTGCTTGAATTTGCACTTAGGAACTTTTACACCTATAATGGTGTTTTAGGAGAAAGTTCATTAGTAGTCCTACAAATTAATTGTGGCTTGGTCAAGCCACTGCAAGGTTTTTTATTTTCTGTATTGCACTTTTTTTTACAATTGAAAGGAAGGGATGAAGGAAAAGGTAAAGGCCCAACGACATGAGGTTTTATGGTTGAAGTAGCCCTATGACGTTTTTGCATGTCTTCTTTTCATTGTTCGGCATTGTGTATTGTTATGTTTATGGTATTAACCCCTTCAGTGCCCATGACGAGATGGTCTCGTCATGGAGCGCGGTTGCGCTGTGCCCATGACGAGACTATCTCGTCATGAACCCCTCCCACTAATGCAACGCCCGGCACAGGGCGGGGAAAGGGCGGGGCACTGAAGAGGTTAATTGAATAATAAACAATAATAATTTAAAGATTTCACTCATATGATGAGCTGATGTGATTACAACGAGAGAGGCAGTTTTCACGGGTAGGAGATGCAGGGAGCAACTATGCAAAGGCTTTGAAGGTGTACACATGAAGAAAGTTAAGACTAAGTTAAAGTCCCACTGTGGCATCACAAACAGAATGGGAGGAAAGTTGTGTCAAACCATTAATACATCTCATTATAACAGATAATTTGAGCAAGGACGGTTGGTCTGGCAACAGGGGCGACAAATAACATTTTAAAACGCTCACGACAAAACTTTGCTAGGTTAAAGGCAAAACAAACAAGAGAACAACTGACAGCTTTGCTTGCAAGGGTCAGTGTCTCAGGCACTGCACCCAGTTTCACATATGTCCCAGCTCCCAGGATAAATGGATTTCAGGGATGGGTGTTCAGGGGCGATGATGACAGCCACCACTTCAGAAAGCAGGTCAAATGCAGTCAATTGCTGTAGCTCAATCTCCAAGCATGGAGATGTAGATTGTGTTGATTCGGGTAGGAGTCCCTGCCCTGTTGTTGAGACAGGAGGTCTTCAAAGAGTGCCATCCTGGTGGAAGTACAGATGCTCATGCCCTAGAGTTCCAGGCATCACATTCTGCTGACCCAGACTAGGGGCCACTAGGATAACTTGGGCCCTGCAGTTCCTGATCTTCTTCAGATCTCAAGGAAGGAGAGAAAGTGGAAGGAAGGCTTAGAGCAGTCCCCTGCTGCGATTCAGCTGGAACACATCTCCATGAAGGGTTCTTGCTGACACGGAGCATTCGATGGTGGCAAATAGATTTATCTCACACCCCACTCACACCCCACTCCCCCCACACACACACTTGAGGAAAAACATCCTCTGCCACTTCGGTATGCAGACTCCACTCCTGATTTGCCAGAAGAAGTCTGCTGAATTCATCAGCTCTGGCATTCAGGGACCCATGAGATGGTTGGTAACCAGACATATGCCCTGGAATTAAAGCCACCCTCAGAGACAAACTCTACTGGCACAGGACACAGGGCAAAAATCCATGCTGCTTGTTGCAGTACCATAAAATAATGGTGTTGTCCGCAAGACCTGCACAAGCCTCCTCTTGATGGACGGCAGGAAGGCCTTCAGGCCAAAAGAAGGGCCGCAGATCCAGCAGACTGACATGGAGCTGGCCCTCCATAGGGGACAAAAGTTCTGTGTTCTCCAGCCTTCCATGATATTCGCCTAACATGGCAGTGATGCTTCCATCACCACTGTCAGCTCTGGGCGGGAGAGGAGGGGTGTGAAGGGTCTGCCACTGGAAAAATTGCAGTTGGTCAGGAATCACTGCGGATTTCAAGCTTTCCCCTCTGAGACTTGGATGGTGTCGGAAAAGACTTGTTGCCGGGCCAAATGGAACTTCAGGTTCAATTGCACAGCATGCATGTGTCACCTGGCACAGTTGACAATAAGATACACAAATCTAAAAGGCGACCTTCATTGTGACCTAGCAATGAGCCTGAAAACATTGGGACCACAGCCTGCATGTCCTGGACTTGCTACTGTGGAGAAAATGCAATGATTTTCACCGTGTCCAGGATTGCCCCAATGAATGGAAGTCTCTGCAAAGAAATGAGATGGGTCTTTGGCTGGTTTCTAGTGAAACGCAAGAAGGTCAAAAGTACCGCTGTTGTCCGAAGGTGGTCAACAACTGACTGTGGTAAGCCAGTCTTCCCCAGCCAGTCATCGAGGTACAGGAACAAGGGACTCCTGACCTCAGAAGAGCAGCGACCACAGCCATCACTTTACTCAAAACCTGAGGAGCACTGATAAGGTCGAAGGAGAGCATGGCAAACTAAAAATGCTCTTGGCCAACCCTGAACAGGAGATTTCGCTTGGGTGACAAGAGGATGGGTATATCAAGTTACATGACCTGCAATTCAAAGGACACCCTTGAATCTCTTAGGTCCAGATCAGATCAGCTCTAGGTCACTGTGAGATGTACTTTAGCATGAAGGCATTCAGGGGGCAAGGTCCATAACAGGCCTGAGGTCCCAGTCCATTTTCAGGATGAGTAAATAGTGAGAGTGCCAACCCCTGCATTTCCCCGACCCCACACACTTTCTATAGCACTGTTAGTGAGCAACAGGAGCACCTCCTGCAGCAGGATGGATACTCTGACAAAATGAGTTCTGGTTGGAGTGGGGGTGGGGTTAGGCAGGTAGGAGAGAAAGGGCATTGCATACACTTTATGAACAATTTGCGAGACCCATCTGTCAGACGTAATGGATCGCCAACCCAGAAAAAAGTGGTGAATTCTGCCTCCCAATGGTTAGGTATGGTTGATAAGGATACATTAAACACTTTAATTGGCCTATGTAGCAAAGAAGGAGGAGTTGGAAGACGGGTGCCTCATATTACCTAGCAGTTTCATAAGGCTGTATACTGCATCAATGTTTGTGAAGGCTGTTTCTGCACCTATGCCAGCCCTCTAGAAGAGCTCCTACATTTCTCTAAATGGTACATTAACTATTTGGCAGGAGTCAACAGCCCCAAGGAATGCACTGTAGCTCTGCTATAACGAAAGAGTTATAAAGCAGAGTTTGTGTTCTCTCCAAAGGTGCAAAACCTATCAAGGACATATCCATTATTGAAGCCTGTGCATCACTGGTTAAGCCAGAGTACCTGTTCTAGACATGTCTATGAAGGATAATACCAAGACCAACCGTCCTACCAAGGGAATTCTTTGTATCCGGACCTATTCGGATAACATACTTGGCTGCTCCCTGCCCATTATGAATTGTCTGAGCCAACAGCTAAGGTCCTCCGGGACTGCTGTTAAGATCTCACGAGCGATGTCCCACAGGGCACGTGTGCACCTGCCCAACAGACAGACTGTGTTTACACATCGCAGTGCAAGAAACTGGTGGAAGAAAACATATGTTTGCCAAAGGCATCAATCCTTTTGGATGCTTTATAAGGAGGAAAGGCACCTTACTAGTCAAAGTCTGCACAATAAGGTTCTATTCACAGGGGTGCTTGGTGAGAAAATCTAGCTTGCCCGGCACCGATCTAGTATGTTTGACCACCTGCCTGTTGACAAGTGGGCAAGAACATGGTATCGACCAGGTAGTCACAACAGTATCTTTGGTAGTGTCATTGAATGGAAGTAAGGGCTGTGAGGTTGCTGGCCCAGGCTGTAGAATTTTCATCAAAACAATTTTATTCTCAATGGAGGTCAGCGGTAATTCTAGCACTTTCGCTGCCCTGCTAACTACCACTGCAAATGAGGCTGTTTCTTCTATTGGTGTCCAATGTAGTGAGTCAAAGTCTGTCTCAGGAGAGGTATCAAGCCCACTGGCATTCCATAAGTCAAGGTATATAGTGCCTCAGCGGTGTAACGAGGGAGGACAGGCCCTCCTCCCAACCACCACCATCATCATCAATATCCCAGGGTACACCCGGCTCAGGCAAAGGATCAGTCAGTGCCAAAATGACAATGGAGCCTCTACTGATGGTTGTTACATGGTATGTGGTAGAGGTACAGGATTAATGTTGGCACATGATCAAAGGTTGTGCCTTTGTCATCTTAGAGCAACATTGGTCGAGCTCGAGCCAACTTCAGCTGGAGATCAGACATGGACTTGGGCACTGGATCATCCAGTGATGTTGAGGTGGCGGGTACCCGCGTGGATCATAGGGCAGAGTAGAGGTCTGTATGAGAGTCAGTACAGTCCTGGTAACAGGTAATAAGGGAAGAGACGGCGCCAGAGAGGGATCCTGCAAGCAGTAAGCCAAATGGATGCCCTTGCGAATTCATGAGACCTGAAGAATGAACGAATGAAGTAATTTTGTAAAGCGTGCAATACCCTAGGGCATCTTAGCGCTATGCGAATAAAGATCTGGGGGAGGCCATCAGTCTGGGGGAGGATCTAAGGTGTCGTACAGTGTAGTGAGAATAGCCAAGTCTTCAGCTACTTCCTGAATTGCTGCAGAATGGGTACTGAAAATCAGCATACACCCTCTTTGTAGGCCTAGATCTGCTAAGACCGTCTGTGACACCCGACCTGCTCTTCAGTAGACAGCCTCCTCCTCACAGCCCCAGCCAACGTGAACGGCACTCTTCATGCAGACTTGAGAAGGGAAGTTTTCAATGGGACAAACCTGCTCCATGCATCAACCCGCATTCCATCACAATCGGCCTTAACATGTGACTTTTACACGGTCCAGCGCTACCAGGTAACCATGAGTGGCGCTTTGTGCGTTTTGGTGCTATTTTCACCTAAAACTCTAATCTCCGGTTTTATTGATTGGATTTTTGTTATTTTGGTGTCTTTTATTTATTACATTTTACTCTATTTTCTAAATTGGTGTGGGATTTTTTCTTGTGTTGTTTTTTATGCAGCACTCAACAGTAACTTTGTTACTGTTGACTGCTACATAAATACTTTACATATCACCCCTAAATTAAGCTTGATTGCTTTTGTGCCAAGCCACTAGAGATTTAAGCACCGGTTTATTTAGTGACTTTTGTGGTTTACCCTGACAAGGACTGTGTCTATTATTTGAGTAGGACTTCCACCCATCTCAACTAATAACCCAATTTCTTGCATGCAATAAGAGTTAAGGTGACGCTGCTTAGATTAATAATGTATGTCCACAGTCCAGAATATGTCTCATTTTGACTTCGAAAGCTGCACTGAAAAGCAGCAGCTCTGCTACAGTTCAGTTTTTATCATATCAGTATAGAATTCTGACCCCAGATTATCTCGGGTCTAAAGACAGCGATGCATGAAATATTATGAAATATATATATATATATACACACACACACACACACACACACACACACACACACACAAACACCACGGTTATTCTAGCTGCAAATGCGTAACATTTGATCACTGACAGGGCAAGATTGAAAAATATTGAGTAATGAAAATAAAAAGTAAGTAAGGTAGTTTGGTATGAACTCTAGTCTGACTGTAGCAACTGCACACAGGTGCTCACATGCTGTTAAGGTGAAACTGACGCAGTGAATCACTGAAATGGACAGAGTGGGCAGGTAAGTATTTTTAGACAAGGTGCAGGGTAACTCTTCACTATTTTTTTTTTTTTAATGCTGGTAGCATTTTCAGTCATTAATAAGGGCTATGGGAGTAGCTGAGTGTACAATGGACAATGGCAGTTTAACAGAGAGATCCTACCTACTCCCAATTCACCACTTTGCATGTCTCTACATGAGCACTGCCAGAAATAAAGCAGGTCCGATAAAGGCTTCTTTTTCACAAGTGGACCACCAGAAAGGAGACAGAGGAAAATAGCAGCTCAACGAGGTCACCCTATCATGGAGTTACGATGGCTATGTCACCTGGCCATTATCCTGATGGCACATCAGAGTACTGCCTGCAAGAGTGTCGCACAGGAGTAGTGCAGAAAAACAATAATTCGCGGGCGTGTAAGTGAGAGGGGGGAGTTTACAGAAGCTGCAGGTGAGTTGAGGGGCTGACGCTGTGATGGGAAAAGAGCAGGTTAGTCTACCCTTTCCCCAACTCCTTGACCACAGCAAGAGATCCAGTGAAGTGCCCAGAGAAAGAGGGCAGTGGAGATAGGGGAATAAAATGGCACCATGATTACTGAAACCAACTAAAATCAAAAGCTTTCACTACTTCTCCAGTACCAAGAGGAAGGGATCAGCAAATGAAAAATGGAAAAGAAGTTTAAACAAGTATTTAGAAAATAGAACCACAGGAGTCATTCTCAAATTCTGTGGAGTGAGGTAACACCCACATCCTATGGGGCAAGCCTAGCCAACTAAAGGGATCCTGAACTCTTGGCCTTGTGAAGGTACACCTTTGAGATCAATTAGGTTCCCATACGTGGAAGAGAAAAAGAGGGGTATCAAAATAGGCCTCCATAAACTACGCAAACGCAAGAAACTGGATCCTAAAAGCTGCTGCTGTCAACAAAGAGAATGACTGAAAGGCACAGGGTTTTGATATTCCCAGATGTGTATTCTGAAACTGGGCAGAAAAGGAAAGTGCTGCAGGAGATTGGAACAATCATAAGGGGTGCCAGTGAAGCCTCTGCCTGCTAGACGGCCAAGCTAAGAGTATTTTATAAAGAGAAAGCATGTGTTCATTCAAAAAGAAGATAATGCTAGAAGAGAGGCAGGTGCACCCTTGTGGGAGGTTTACTTTAAGACATCTTGTGCTTTAACATACAAACATATATGGTGTGGTTTAGTGGGCATGCATCGGAATTAAAGCTTGGAGACCGTTCAGTGACATCATGATACATGACCCCTCCCATTCCCTTAAACAGAAATGACCTTGTGTATTGCATATATACAATGGAGTGAGTTAATTCGGTGGCCACAATATTGAACAGGTTTAGGTCTAGGAGACTAAACAAAAGTGTATAGAATACGTGCGTCAGATGGATTTAGATGTATGGTTCTAAGTGCACACACAAAGGAATTGAAAAATAGAATGGCTAAAACCCGTAAGTGGTTGTGCAACATCTGTTACACCTGGTACTGCCATGGTTGGCTATTCTGCCTACTTAGGTTGTTTAAACTTATGTATTGGCCATCTCTTATAGCTATACAGGTGGACGTTTCCTCGACTGCTTCAGCTACTCCTAATGCGATGCCCTTTTTGCATCAGTAATTTCTTCTCGTCTTGCCAAAAGGGGTACACTGGAGTAGCAAGAACTTTAAAACACAGTCATGAAGCAACATCAGTGACTGTCTCCTTTCAGGTAAGATACTTTTGGTGTAAGTGTCTGATGCAAGATAGCCTAAGGCCCTCAGGACAAGTGGCCACTTAATTCCAATGGGCCGGTAACAGCAGTTACTGGCCCCACTGGAATTACGAGATCCGTGGGAACACCACAGATCTCTTAACTTTCACCTGAAGAAGTCTACGGGTGAAAGTCCAGGTAAAAATGAAGAACTACTAGGTGAATCAGACCCAAAATTCCTGATTCGTGGTAATTTCCGATTTCTTATTGATCCTCAGGGTCCCACTCGTAATGGGCCAGATTTTCCACACACCAAGATTTACTGGTCCTGTTAACTCGAGGGGGTGGTTGGGGGTGGGGTCTGGCCCATTAACCAGGCCACTATAAATGAGGGTCTAATTGATGAGTGGGAGGGACAGTCATAAATGCTCATTATGTCAAACCCCATCAAATTCACTCCATTATTCCTTTCACTTTCATACTGCAGTCATTCTTACCTGGATAATTTGCAGTAGCTAAGCAGAGTTCAGTGACTGACCAGTCTGTTAATAGAGAACTGCACTGCTACACAGCCTTTGTCAATATGTGAACCTGGAGCTCTCGATCCGCGACAGTCATATGGGGAAAACAAAACAAATCAACAGGATTCTCTAAAGCGAGGGTGCTTGCTCAAGGTGTCCCATCTAGAAGTTGTACCTATTGCCTTTCCTAAGGGTGGCAGCTCTTCCCGCCACAATGTCAGGAGGCATGCAGAGAAGCCACCATACGCATGTCTGGAACAAACATAGGAAGGTGCTAATGGAACCACATTGTTCTACTGAGGGTGTCCCCCATTTTCCTCTACACCGCTGCTAAGGTGCAAGCTCAGCAGAGTCCAAATAAAAAAGACCACGTTTCAGCATCACTCCTTGACAGAAAGTCCTTTACTCTTAAGAGGAGACCCCGCATCATAAGTAAATTGTACATCACTGCAAAAGTCTGAATTAAAACATGCGCATTTCATATTTTATTCCAATCAAGTGCGCTTGACCAAGCCTACCTGTAGCTTTTGTGTGAACCTGCTGAACATATAGGTAACACACTCGTTGATGGCTCCTGTTTGCTGAAGAAGTAAAAGTCCTCTTGGAGTTGCAGCAAAATTGAGCAAATTATCTAGCAAAGATTCTTCCCAGAGCATGCTGAAACAAAAAAACAAAGAATAAATTAGCCAGCTGGACAACCTGTACTTCCTCGCATAATCAAAGCCATAAAGCATGCCTCAAAAAGTACGAAGCATGAATCTAGTTCATGAATGCTATTAATGCGCCAGCTGTTTCATGATTGAAAGTTCCATTGTACAGCGGAACAAAATAGCTTCTATTCATCTGCTGGAGAGATGCTGCATATGATATGGAAATTGTGCTTCTGTGCTAGACAAAACGGAATGTTGACAGACACAACATGGAATCGTATTACTGCCCTTGCAGACAAGTTATTTCTATAGGCTGGTAAAGCATCCCCGTCATCAATCATCAAAGCCTATTTACCACCAGCAAAAGGAAGCTATGCAGAGGGGCTAGGTGTGAGTCACCACAATTACCATAGGCTCTTTGAGAATCGAAGCACAGAACACAAAATACACAAGCTGGGGCTTGATACAAGCAAACACCTGTAGTATGAATAATCCACACCAACAGTTGTCAAATTATTGTTCTTCGACATGCTTTTTAGAGCTTTGTTTTACCACAATTAGTTATTTCCTGTGCAATGAAAATCGTGGGGTGCCACGATAAAACCACAACATTTACTGATTAGTTAATTTTTATACTTTCAACTTCTTGAATAAATGAATATGAAAAATGTTCGCCCTAAGACATTGTGGCGCATAGAAATGAATTCACACTACAACCGGGGGAATTTCAGCGGAACAGATGTTTTTTGAATGCCCTTCTTAAAGAGGATTTACTCATTCAAATTATGTCCAAATACTACAGATAACACCTGGGTTATTGTAGTGAGTGATGTTATAAGAAATAAGTTTATTGTTTGTGAGGGGTAGAAGCCCCCCTCAACCAACAATCAGAATCGTTGCCAGGATGAACCACTAAAGTCACTAAATGAACCTGTGCTTAAAACCCTAGTAGGCTGGCACAAAGCAGTCATGTTTAATTTAGAGGCAATGTGGGAATTATTTCTGCAGCACACAAACAGTAACACAGTGAAAACACAATACAATACAAATCGCAAACCAATTAAACAAATAGAGTGAATTTGAATAAAACAAACTATAATAGAATAAAATAAATCTAATTAGTGGATCAGAAAATTCAAAGGAGAAACTCTCACTGATGACAGTTAAGGGTCCAGGACTTGGGGGACACCACTTGGGGATCAGCACTTACTCCAGCAGAGGCCAGCAGCAGAACTCAGGAAGTTCCAGTTGTTGTTAGTCGGCTGAGCAGTTGCAGGGAAGTGTATGGAATCTAATTGTGTCTCCTGTAGCTCATACAGGAGGTCAGCCAACTGTCTCTTGAAGTCACACTGGGTAGGCTGGGATCAAGGCAAGCAGATCCAATATTCCTTCTTGAGACAGCAAGGCCGCCCTGCAAGCAGAAGGGCAGTCCTTGTGGCAGCAAGGGCAGTCCTTCGAGAAGCAAGGCAGTCCTTGTGGCAGCAAGGCAGTCCTTCTGAATCTTCCACAGGACCATGAGTGTTCTGAAGGTCTCATTTTTATACCTGGTGCCAGCCTCTGTGTGGGGAATTCTTTGACCTACCACTTCTAACTAGTTCTGTTCAGTTCTTCCTCTTCCCCTGGTCCGGGCACCCGGTCTCCAAACTGTGTAGGGCACAGGGTAGGCCTTGTGTCAGGTTCCTCTGTGTGTGCTGCAGGCAGGGCCCATTGACAACTCCTCCCCAGTCATACTATCAGGAAGGCCTTCTCACCTAGGTTTCCTTTGTCTCACTGTCTGCAAGCAATACACAGACCCCAACAGCAGAGCCATTCACAGTCAAGTCAAGTGACCCAGGGCACTGGCAGAAAGGCACAGTTGGTTGAGACAAGAAAATGACTATTTTCTTGAAGTAGTATTTTAAATAAAAATGAAATTCTGACTTTGCCATTAAAGAGGATTTTAAATTACAATTCATTAGAGTGTAAGCATCATTTCTCTATTTGATCCCAATCTGAAGTTAGCACTTATTATAGGTAATAAGGTAACCCAGTATTAGTTTATGAGAGAGATAGGCCTTACAGTACCTAAATACGTTTTTGATTATCAGGAAATGTAACACCTGTCTTCATTTTGAAATGCCATGCACCCTGCCCTATGAGTCTCAAGGGCCCAACTTAGGGATAACTTTATAAGTATTAAAACGAAAGGTTCAGGCCTGCATAGCACTTTTCCACTGGTTAGCAGGGAAAAAGTTCACAGAGCGCTAAAAGCGAACAAAAACGAGTTCCCCAAAGGGAGGCAGAAGGAGGACAATTTCTGGGGTGACTTGTAGAAAGGGCAGGTCCAACAGATGTACACAAATGACCACAAGATCTGGAATATGAATACAATAAACATATGTTAGAAGTATTTTTCAAGTCACACAGAAGTTCCATGACACCACAGATCAAGCGTTGCAGTTTTATAAAGTGGTGGAGGCCCTCCAAAGTAACTTGCAATATCTTCATATGGTAATCCTTATGATAAAAACACACTCATTCCAACTTTATTCAAAATTCTCTGCTAAAGTTTCCACTCCTTTCCATTCTTCCCCCCCTTAAAAAAACAAATGCAAGTGCAGCATCACTCCCCCTTCTACTTTTGCTGCTAAATTCTTTTGGGTACTTTTCTCCTTCCCTCTCTGTCTTTCTGAACCATGTTTTAGGCTGCCCCTTTCACCTTTTAAATACCATTTG
Source organism: Triturus cristatus (assembly GCF_964204655.1). Classification (NCBI taxonomy): domain Eukaryota; kingdom Metazoa; phylum Chordata; class Amphibia; order Caudata; family Salamandridae; genus Triturus; species Triturus cristatus. The sequence goes on along the minus strand of NC_140589.1, from coordinate 743,402,370 downwards.
TAGTTTTAGATTGGATTCCCCGTTTTTCTTTTCGATGTACATTTATCTTTAACCACTACCTCTCTAGCCCAGTCAGACACTGTTGCCTTCTCATAGTACACATCTGCATTTTAGGCTTGGCTACAGCTAGCCTTAGTTGTATTTCAAGGATTTATTTAATCTATACAAAATGAGTAGGGGTTAAAATGTTGCCCCTTGGGTTGTTGCAAGTCACATTTACATATTCATCAGCCGCTTGTTGCTTATAACTTATCTATCACTTATTTTGTTTTGCCTATGGCCATGCATGTAGTAATTTTATTGGTATAGTAGAGGAAAAGATCAACCCCAGATAGGTGCATTCTTAGCTTTGTGTTTTGCAGCTCACTTGAGAACAGCGCCCCTACCTGTCCAGAATGTCTCTAAACTCATGGGCAGATATAGGCTTATCTATCACTGGCCGGTTTTACCTAAAATAGGCCAAGCCACTGCTGTACTTCCAACAAGCATTCTGCTGACCCATATTGGTGGCTTGGCATTAACATGGCCATATTTACTTTCGGGTGAACTGCAGACAAAACATACAGAAGCTCGGTCGATGACCCAAAGCAGGAAATTAACTTGCCCAGCCATGTTTCTTTAATTAAAAACTGGCACTTCTAGTCAGGGCCACTGAATTTATGCAACAGGGGTTAACCAAATAATGTGGCTCAGTTGACTAAAATTATGTTGCAAGAAAAGGTAAAATATGCAGCAAAATGCAGCACAGTTTGTGGTAGCATTAAGTCATTATTTTGTCATTTTTAGGTCTCGCTTGGCGTTAGCAGCGCGCATGCACTGCCCTCGCCATTCGAGTGCGTTTTGTAATCGATACAGATTCCAAACGGACTTAAACCACGCTCTTGTTTTCAATTGCCGCGCGGCATCGTTTATGTTAAAACGCTGACACGCGATTGAAAACCGGGCTTTCAGGTTACCGCCTTGTGCACTTTTAGGACGGCCCATGTGGACAAGCCCACGCCATCTTGTTTTGTGAACAGAGACGTAGGCGATAAGGACTTTGGAAGCTTGTGGCAATAGCTCTGTATTGTCATGGAAACCAAGCCGTGCTACTTGTTTTTTAAATTCAAATTTGTTGACACGTGCGGCATGCAGCTTGCCAGAGTTACGTACTTTCGTGCTACATTGGCTTAGCTGAGCATGGATAGAAACAAAAGGTACGTTTTTTATTTTTTTTATTACTGGAGTAACTTTCTATTCTGTAATGTTTCTTCAAAGGCACCGCCCGCACGTTTAGAACACGTTGTATGAATATGTAGAAGCACTGTATAAGTTGGTGCCTTGGTATGTATTTAATTTTTTATGTTCTTTATGTTCTTCAAAAATATTCCTAACACTGTCGCGTGGCAGGAAGGGGGCTGAGCTACGTGCGGACGGCGTTGGAGGCAGCAGCTGTACTAGCCTTGGATCGGGCAGGTGGAAACATGCTAGGGATGCGGATGTAGAACCCTGCGACGGAGGCTGTGCTTATGGGGCATCTATGGAGCGCAAAAGAGGAAATACCAAGGACAAGCCTGTCAGCCTGCTCCGACGGCTGCTGTTGCTGCGGCGCAGCAAGCGGCCAATTGGGAATGGCTGCGGGTGGAGCGGGCCAGCGGATGCTTGAAGGTGTGTTTATTTATCAGTTGTTATTGTGCACATATATATATTTGTTTGGAACGTTTGCACATACACATTAATGTATATATATATATATATGTATATATATCCAAATACCACTCTGAGGTGCTTTCCGGCACTGGAAAAGAGAGACGGACACCTTTTTCTTTAGTTGAAACTGCAGCCGCAGTAACGTTTTATTTAATTCATCTGTTTGGTGCAAAGATCGGGAAGACGCGTTTCGGCCAACATGGGTGGCCTTGCTCACATGAGCGCGTCGCAAGAGAGTGGCGTATTTATTTACAAATGGTGACTCAACATTCATCGTCATTGGCTGGTATCTCGTGGCTTAATAGTAGACATAGTGAAAATACCTGAGCAAATTGATTAATCATCCAGATATAAACATTTAATTGATGTCTTTAGCAAGTTTAAAAAGATGTACAAATACAATTGTTTTATCCTTCTTTTTAGCGAGCATTGGATTAATACCACTTCAATTCCGTTCTTTGTTGGTACATACTGGATCGTCAGTGAATCACTAAATTGAGCAGTGGAAAATTCCTCTATATTGATGCTCTTTGTAATTACAAGCCTTTAAATAGCAAAGCGCGAGACATTATATATTTGGATTTGACTTACAATGCTCACAATGTGTTGAAAACAATTTAATTCATAGTGCAAATACTCCACCTTCAACTTATTATACCCCTGACTACTTGTTAGAACTCAATATGAAAAATCATATAAACATTACACAGTCTAATGGAACCTATCAAATCTACTCTATAGACAATAGATTATGTTGAGAAACCCTAAAGTGCTAAAAGTGTTTTGTGCGCAATATTTAATAACATAATAAACAAGAAAAAATATATATAAGAAGATTCTTTTATCGAAACGAAAGCAGCGGACATATCTTCAGCACATTTACCCAAGAGAATAAATTTCATTACATATACACCTATGATCAAGACACAGTTGAAAAGCAAGAAACCGTTAATCTATAATGAGAAGCAAAGCGCCACCTTGGTTAAAATCAGCCTAAATAGGGTGTTACTCCAACCGGTGGGTTCTGTTACTATTGGGAACATTTACAGACAATGATATAAATCTTCACATAGATTAAACCCCCTAGGGGCCTTGGAATCTAATTCTATTATATATTTAGTTTCCAATTGTCTCAATTGTTTTTCACGGTTGCCTCCACGTTTGTTCGCTGGAACGTTGTCTATGACAAAATATTGGAGAACATTTAGTTTGTTATCATGTTCCAATTTTATGTGACGAGCCACAGGGTATGAAGAATCAGAGTTTACTATAGCACTTAAGTGCTGTAAAATACGTACATACACCTGTAACTTGGTGCTACCCACGTAGCGTAATCCACATACACATTGTAAAATATATACAGCATAGTCCGTACGACATGTATAGTGCCCTCTGATCTTGATAGACAGATCAGAGAATGGGGTACAGTAGGATTTGATGTTGATACCAAATTTACACGCCCTACATGTACTGCTCTTATAAAAACCCTTTTTGGGGGATAACCATGTGTTTTTAGTGTCTAATTCAGGACTAGTTTTAACTAAATCACTCCGCATGGAATGTGCCTTGCGGTATATATATATATATATACACACATACATACATACACACATATACATGCATTTTTGCTAAAACAATAATAAAAGCAAAGCTAAAAAACAACACCATTCACAAACAAAATTGCTTTAACTTTAACAAAGGCGAGACCTGTTGCATTTTCAATGCTTGTTACACTTGTTAACCGTGCCTGGGCAAAGTAACAGATTAGCATCCACAAACCACAATAAGCAACTGAAACTCCACCTTTGAGAAGGGCCATTCACTGCGCAGCAACGCATCATTGCATTATTAGTAACTTCTTTCCCATTTGAACTAGAAATATTTTGTTGTTGTTGCTAAAATCGGCAAATTATGCAGCAGAAGATAGATTAAGTGGAAAGTGTGACAAATCAATTATACAACAAATGCTGCAGAAGTAGAATCGCATATTTCCAGAGTCCCTGCTTATAGTATTTTTCTAAAAGAACAAATAATGGACAGAATGATGAACAATGTCAAACACTCGCCCCAAGTCTGAGATATGGGCCTAAATTCATAGTTTTTGCTCACCATGCGATTCCAGTTTGGACCCACCATATGCAAATCAGTCTTGACCCTGCTCCCCATGGGAACAGTCCAGCGCGAACTGCCAGGGCAGGTCCTCCCGGGACCGGAAACAAGTATCCTAGGAACGGTTTCGGGGTATCACCCCTCATCTGCCAGGATAGCATGAATCCAGTGGCATGGTGAGCACGGGACACACATCTGGGCATACCCGTCCCACTTGGGGTGATAAATGCAAGAAGAACAATGGATGGACGGAATGTTAAACAATGTCAAACACTCAATCCCAGTCAGAGAACTGGGCCTACATCCATCGTTTTTTTGCACACCATGCCATTTCAGTTTGGACCCCGCCATTTGAAAATCAGCCTTGACTCTGCTACGGTTTTGGGGTGTTTGACATGAAGGTCTGAAAATCTCACACTAATAGGAAGTAAAATGATGTTACTTAAAGGTTGTTATCCATGACCATGTCTTACAAAGTAGATAAAGTGTTTCACTGTGTATCTGTGACTCAACTGATGTACATGTCGGTATGTGTTATGTCGCCTAAGCAGCTTGTCCAGTCACGACCAGCATATCTGTTGTATTACAAAACCTAATAAAAATAAAAATTAGGCCTGGGTGAAATTTCAATTGTGCTGGCATAACGCCTGTTACATGAAATAATCAAAGTGAAGCCATCTTGCATAATTATTCCGCGTGCACTGCAAAATTACAGCGCAAGAGAGAAGGAACAACACAAACGACAAGACCACCAGTGACTGTTATTCGTAGTGCTCGAGTTTTTAGTGCTATTTGTTATGCTCAAAATGCGTCCCCGCGACCAAAATGGATGCAAGAACCCTTTTCGTGCATAAATAGTGTGATCAAGGCCAGATATGCATTTAATGTAAATGCATGTAATTTCGTGCCATTTTGCAGAAATTTTACATAATTATACGAAAGGAAATTACGCAAATTTCACACACTCCTATTTTCAATGCCGTAGATAAAAGACAACTAAGACTTTGCAGATCACGGTTATTCACAGAAGAAGATTTCAAAACCGTTACGCAATTCTTGCAGTGTAGGCTATGGCAACTCCACGCTTACTAGATTGCCCAAAACACAACATACTCCTCTCAAGAACACCACTGCTAGAATGGCCACTGAGCAAGAAGACATGGGCATACCACAGGACAAGCAAGAGACCAATTCACCAAACTATTCAGCCCACAAATTGACCATCTCAGGAGGTAAATTAATTTTCTGGATCTCGGACACTCCTCCTCTATAAACTCTGAAACTCCAGAAACATCTTAGGCAATCTTTCTCAGGAGGTGAAGCCAGGATATGGAACACAATGCCAAAAGCTAAAGAAACCTAATTTCCATATGAGAACTATAAGAAAGAGCTGGAGAGCTCCCCTGATAATGGTCTTACCTCCCTTCATACAATCAACTAACTCATGATCAATGCAAACCTCAAGCCTTCATTTAACTGATCCTGGGCACATCCCGTAAATATCCCGCAGTTCTCCCTTTCCCGCTTTGTGCACTCTAAGGTACTCGTTTTTTTTGTAAATCCAGAGAATAAGTATGTAGGTAACAATTCAATGTCTATATGTAAAGCACTCTGGTAACTGCTTTTAAGTCTTGCTAGCGGGAGACAATATTGCTAAATAAATAAGTTATACAATAGAAGAGGCAGGTACATTTTGAGATGAAATGTGTCATTGGAAATGTAATTCTAGAAACATAGTTTAATAAAATGCCTTGTTAGAACATTTTATCTTTTTACTTCACAAAAAAGTCTAACTGTATAGAACTGCTTTCCATTGACTGCGATGCCAAAAACACCAGCCTGCAAAACTATCCGTTTCCAGCATAGAAGCAATATTTGTGTGCAAGTAGTTTTTAAGTGCGAGAACATATCCAATCTGTGATGGTCCAAAAGACATATGACCAGACTACCTAAGGCAGAGCATATTGGCCTGCTTCCACTTTTCATATTTCTTTACTAATGTGCTGTTTCAGCTAATATTAGGCAAAAAGATGAAATTATGTATTTATTATGCAAATAATGTTGTGCCATGAGAAAATGTATTTTCAGATTTTAGCATAATGTACTCTCCGTTTCAAATTATTTGGTCTGGCATTTGGGTAATAATTATTTTGCTGAGATCATATGTATGCAAATGTGAATTCTCAATTAAATATCTTGCTATTTTAATATTGTGAAATACATCATACAATAATAATTCAAGTCTCTCCTAAAATTAAATGCAGGTCAGCACTGCTTCTGAGCAGAGCACTACAACTTTTTAATAGTTTTCTATCAATATGAAGACAAATGACGTACACTGACTAAATGGTTTCAACCACTTGAAAAAAGAAAATGCTCACTAGACCAGATTGTTAAGTAAACATTGGCACAAGATGGCATCTAAAGACTTCGGTGGAAATAAATGTTTGAAATGTCCATACTACCTGGCAGGAAAAACAGAACTAGTGTAGACTGACGGGGAAGGAGAGTGGTAATTTTGAAATCACTCATCTGCCAGCAGGAACATTTCGAACCAGGCGGCACGAGGGAGGACACCATGGAATAAAGTGATTGATATCTACAGGGCAATAGCTATCCCCTCACATTTAGCAACTAAACAGCATCAGTTTACACTTTACCAATAAATAAGGAATGAAAAAGAGAACAAGCATTTGCAATGCAAATTGGTCTCGCATTTGTGAGAGTTAGAGGTATTGGCTTTGTAAATGACAATGGGGCATATGTATCAAACAATTTTGTAATCGCAAACGCTGCGATTCGCAAAAAAACAGAAAATGAGATGTATGAGCCATTTTCGCATCGCATTATTAAGGAATCGCTAATTTTGCGATTCCCTAATTTTGCGTAAGCATTTAAGGAATCGCAAATTGCGATTCCTTAAATGCTATGTAACACGCACCCGAGTTGTGCGATTTCTCCTTAAGAAATCGCAAATTACCACCAACTTCAAGTTGGTGGTAATTTGCGATTTCTTCGAAAAATTCACTTTTTGGCATTTTTTAAAGTGCCATGTGGCACTTAGGGCATGTATGTGCGCCAATGCGCACACATGCTCATTTCAGGGGTGCATCAGGGTGTCATCATGACACCCTAGCACCTTTGAAATTATTCTCAATTTGCGATAAGCAAATTGCGATTCGCAATTTGAGAATGACTTCCCATTCATTCCTATGGGCCTCCTGGCCCATAGGAATGAATGGGAAGGTATTCCTTAATTGCGATTTCACAATTTGCTAATCGCAATTAAGGAATATTAAGAATTCTCCAAATTTGTGCGAATTTTTAAATACATCCCGTTTTGCAATTCTCAAATAGCGATTCTCAAAAAATCGCTATTTGAGATTCGCAAATGGAGATTTTGATACATATGCCCCAATGTCTTCTATCTACCAAAGGAATGAAAGAGGAAAAATATGTAAAGAGAAAGGATGCTAGAGAAAGGAGGAAAATGTAACAGAAATGGAATGAAACTGCGGAAATGGGATAAATTGAGTGAAAAGAAAATAGGGCGGAAAATAGAAACGGCAAAATTAAGATAGAATGATGAAAAAGAGAAATAAAGAAAGCAAAAATGTCCTAAGATTAACAAAGTAAATAAAGGAGGAAATAGAGAAGAATAAATAGAAACAGGAGAAGAAAATAACAAATCAAAGCAGAGCAAAACAGAAAAAAGCAAGGTGGATGAAATGGAGCAGAAAGGCATGGATTGGTAATCTAGGTTTCAAATTACCATGATATCCCCCTCACAGATTAACGAAAAAAACAGACGGCCTATGCCAGGGAACAAAACAAAGCCAGATAGAGTCACATTTCGAGGCCCCCTTTAAAAAACTGCCGGTACTCAGCACGGTGTGACTCAGTGTCCATTGAAATCCTACACCGTAAAAAACTAGTGAGCAAGATTGAGTGGTGTACAGTACAAAACATGTGGCAGATGACGCGCACAGAGGATTCAGAAGGAAGGCTAACGAGAGGAAAGTGAGATAAACTGAGAGAAAAACAAAGGAGAGGACATTAGACAGACAGAGAAGGTAAAAGAGACAGCTGAGAGAAGGACAACATTAGAATGACAGAATGTGGAAATTTAAGGAGAAAAGGCGAGGATAGGGGCTGAAGGGATGAAAAGAAGGGAATAGCTCAATCTAGAAAGGAAGGAGAGGGATTGAGAAAACAACAACGTGGGAGAAATGTTGAGGGGATGAGAATATTTGAAGTAGGAGGCTGTGGGCACGTGGAAGGGAAGAGTGGCGATAAACAGTAGGCATGCTGTGGGAGAAGGGTAGTATGAGAAGAATGACGGGAAGAGGAACTTCTCTGGTGCACATTAACATGGCCTGACAGGCAAAGCATCGTACAATGACCATTTATCACAGGTGCTACCATGATTTTACCTTTTATGGTGAAGGGTATGGCTCTCCAAACTTGGTCCTGGAGGGCCGGATTCATGCCAGATTTCTAGCATATCCCCATTTAGATAAATGTCGTTGTCGTAAAAAATATGTCATGTATCTGGCCCTCCGGGACCGACTTTGGAGAACCCTGGTGTATGAAATATGGAATGTTACTAGTATCCAATGTCATTGAACTTGTATTTGTAATTCGATTGGCCTAACGCGTTGTCCCCCTGACAAGGTGCATTAGCAGACAGGTAGCACGTGGGGAAGTCACTAGTCTATACTCGGTTATCAACATTAGAAAAATGGGTGGCCGAGACAGCCATATCAGCATTCACATGTATGAGATGCTAGTGGCACCCAGACGTCTAACTCACTTGTCTAGCTTGCCAGCTGAGATAAAGTGACGAGGGAGAGGGCGAGTGAGCATGAGTGAGGGTGTATGTGAGGCGCACACTTTTCTCAATTGCCAATTATACGTGACTCCACCAGTTTTATCTGTTGGCCCTTGGTTCGCCCCGTTCCTCCTTTCTCCAGTCCCCGTTCTGAAGGTGCCACTGGTTGACCAGGGCTTGACGATGCTTACACAAATCCTATTTACAAAAGAGCACCCTTGGTTGTGTATAAAAATATGATGTGAACTTTCCTATTTCATGCTCGAAATGCCCCTCCCACAGCAGCTTTCTGGCCCTCGCGCTTTTCTCATTAGCTCAAATGAAACGAAAAAGAGCCAGTTCCTTAAGTGCACTTCCTGCGATGAAAGTTGCGGTCTCAACACCTCGGAGGAGATTTCACAGAGAAGAGATTTGTGTTGGTGCTCGGCCCTCGGGCCATATCTTTATCCTGAAACGAGGGTTTTAGCGCTCCGTGTGCTTCCAATATTAACAGGTAAGCTGGACGGATTTAACAGTATCAATATACAGCACTCTTGTCCAGTAATAAATGCTTTGCAGTAACACCCGTTAATATGACCGAGCTCAAAGATATTCATTCTTTTGACCCTAACTAAAGTGAAAGACAAAACCTATGGTAGCCTATAGGTGACATTCAGGCGCTGGCTCGCGTGTGTGGGTCTGTGTGTCGCTTATAGGTCATAGGTTTACTCTTTTGCAAGATGCCTCAGTCAGTTTTGCTAGACTCCTGACAAATACGTGACCCGTGGCTATCGGTTAGGCTTTGGCACGGCAAACTCAGACTTGCATCTTTGTGGTGTCGTTTTATTAATTACTATTACATTAGCCAATATTAACATCTGTCATTAACAACAATATGAAGCGCTAATACAAACATTTGTGTTTTGTAGCAGGTGCACAAGTCCACTGCGTTTCTGAGAAGGGAAGCATGTATAATTTTAGTAAAAGCATTTTATACTGATGTATGAATCTGATCAATTATCCCTCGCCTACTAAAACGCTGCCGTCGGTGTGTGTATATGCAGTACTTACAGAGCAAGGGCGTAGCTGGCACACAGAGGAAATCAGAGACTGGGAACTATTCAGGATCGTGCACTTATGGAACGCGCTGGAGCTTGCAACTTAGAGCACGGCGCATGCGCTGAGAGCTTGACTCAGCCGCTACGTCATGACTATGAACTCAAGAGGAAAGGCAGCGGCTTCTCCCTCTGCTTCATCGCTCACTGTAAGAGCCACACTACCCAAAAAGAGAGAGAAATCGACATGTTGATTCTGCCAAAATAGGAACGGGTTACGGAAGTTAGCAATGAAATGCCAGCCGAGACACAGAAATAAATGTCACTCTTAGCATGGCGCATTTTTGTACCAATCCCCAAACTGAGCTTAAAGACTCACATGTCGGATTCGAGATGTTTCACCATTTCGGCCTAGTACACTCCTATCATCTTGCATTCTAGACAGCACACGTTTTCAAATATAAAAGTGCGCCTCCCATAATGTAAAGTGCTGCGAGATAAAGTTAAAAGTTAGAACTAGTAGACGACCTCAAAGCTGGTATGGCACTTTTTAAATTGTCTGCTGAAATCGAGGAGACTGTTTTTAGTTTTTATGCTGTTGTGATGGGTGCCTCAGATCTGACAGCTTCCCACACTAAGCACTACTCCCGAGAATTAGGGCGCGGCGTAGGTGATCTTGTAATATAATACAAACTCTTTTATTCTGCACAATTTAAACAGGCTTCGACAAAGGCAATCAAGTGGCTTTTGTACATTAAACCACATGTTCCACGTTTCAACATGTTTCTTAGTGCAAATCTCACGCGTTCAAAATGGATGAGTCATGGTGCAGATCTGAAGCTGCTGCGAGGGCGACTGAGTAATGGGATACATGTAATGCACTAATGACAGCAGAAAAGTTAAAACATCCTGGTTGGCGTGAAATTCGCCATCCGTCCACTCCTGCAGCCTCGCGTGCGCACGCACACACACACGCATTCACTCATCACACGCTTGCTTAGGCATGCTGAAGTGGATGCCTGCTTGTACCCCGGGGGGACCACAAAGTGCATTCTGATAGAGAAGCACTCTAGTAGGTCCCTGCTTTTGCCCCAGGGGCACTGTAAAGTGCGCGCAATGGAAACAAAGATAAACCCCTTTAAGGGGGCTTGTCTTGAAGCGAGGAGCAGTGGCGTAACATATAAAGCTGCCGACGTTGGAGCTGGAGAGCAGAGTTCGATCCTAGACTTGGGCTGTATTAATCCTAAATAATTAAACAGAGATCTCAGATAAAACAAGCATTGTGGGGAGACAAATAAAACAAGCATTGGCAGAGACAAATAAAACAAGCATTGGCAGCGAACAAGCATTGGCAGAGACAAATAAAGCAAGCATTGGCAATGCAATGGGGTGTGAGAAGGCATTGGAAGAAAGTAGTCTGTGCAGTAAAGGGGACAATAGCCGTGGAAGGACACAAATGAAGACATGTCCATCATAAGGAGGGACTAACAAGCCTACAACCAATCGAAAGGCACCATTTAGGACACCAACCAATAAAAATGATGGGTGGAGAGTGGGTGGAGCTTCTATACACTATAGTGTATACTGCATGTCTCAACGAGACAGCGCAAGCGCTGCCTAGGCGAGACCTAAAAAAAGATACGCAGCATAGCTCAAACTTTCCTGTTCGATTTTTTATCCTGCAGTCAGAGGACCACATTTTTGGTAAGGGTAGGTATGGTTTTGAAGTCAGAGCTTTCCTTGAAACAAATATTACAAATGGAGTTAAAAGTAAGCTTTCTGGTTGCGAAAGACTCATCATGGGCATAATAAAAACTTACAGTGGCCCTGGTAGGGCTTCCTGAATGCTTACCATTGATTTTCTTTATTGTCACTCATTTATTTGACTCATATTCTATAACTTGCCCTTGCCTTCTTCGGTTTGTCACTCCTGGGGCGCATAGCCTGTTTACAAACTATTGGATGGCTTATATCCATTTACTAATCAGATTTAGAGAATTACTTTTTTCTTTTTCTTTCAGCCCTCCATGATAGTGAATTGGTTTTCTAGCTCTCTCACTCATGTGCGGCTATCTAACCAAACAGTGTAAGGACCACCGAAAGGGTTAGACTCACGCACTCACTGGTATACTTGTTTGCGGAAAATGAATTAATCCATTTAATGGTGCTGATTGGTGAATCCTCCTGAGTATGAGGATAGTAAACTTGACTATGGTGTGCTATCCACAGGGCATGGGGGCATTCTAAAATCACACTCTAAGATCACTTGAAATAAAATTATTCCAAGGGTGTAACGTTCTTTGCAAGAATTTTTATATTTTCTATTTACTTTTCATGACTTGCATTCTTTGTTAATTTCTTAATGTCCGTTATATATCTGTAACATAAATGCGCCCAATGCATTTCAGGCAGTTCCCTTCATCAGGGGCTTAAAAACGTGAAGTTACGGTCCGATGTTTCCCGTGCCGTGAAAAAAGTGCTAACCAAACACCCACCGCCCCTGCATGCAGTCCGTGTTCCTCAAATGTCTCTCTCTAGTGTGCTTCTTTTCCTGACTCCCACCACTCTGTCGTTCGCTCCCTTGGGTGCAACTGTCTCTCATCTGTTTCTCCCTACTCCACACTCTTACTTTCTCCGTCGTTTGCTGCTTTGCCTCTCCCCCATCTGGCTTTATTCTAATTATATCCCCCCTTACACTTACCCCAACAACTACTCTGTTGTGCCTCCACCCTTCGCAGGTGTTTCACTTTTTGGGCAATTTTTTTGGCGGTGCCCGCAGCTGCCATTTGCTGTTGGGCTGTTTGCTAAATAAAAATAGCTTCTGCTAACTTAACAGTTCTGCCATCATCGATGGGTCAGTAATACACAATTCATTCGCCAGGCAAGTGCATGGTGTTGATGCACGTGTGCACCTTAGAATGACGCAATCAACAGTAGCCCTTTTAGCCTTTTTTTCCTTCTTGACTATGCTTGATGAGGCTGTGCAGCACTGGTTAAGCCGATAGGTCGACAAAACTAAACCTATTGGCGTTGCCAGTGCTTGTTTAAAACAGTTGAATTTGGAGTGGGATGTGTTTGTGTACAACAGTGTGGATTCGGATAGGAGGCACTGAGAACTATTAGAATGAAAGTCAATTTTTTCATTGTTTCGGGTGGCAGTAGCAAGTGACTGCACCTTTGCCATATTTTCTTCAATTTAAAGAAAGAAATGGTGAGAAAATACCTTACGAGAGAAAAGTGTGGCAAATAGTGTCAGTGGTATTGCTAGGGTGGCCTGGTGGGGCCTGCTATCTCTCCCCACACTTTTAACCCCTCCCTTGTGTCCCACCACTGGCGACAGCCACAGCCAGTAAAGGTGGATCCTGCCTCCTTAGCCTGGGAACAACCATATTTTTCCTGTTTACATTTCATGTTTTACTTACTCTTACATTCTCGAAGAGATTTTTCTTTTACGGGACTTTGTATTTCTATTGTTTTTAATACAACATATTACTCATTTATAGTGTGCAGTGTGAAAACAGCCGCTCCTATGTAGCCGTGTGAGTTCAGGCTGTGGGTGAGCCACAACTGACAGATGTGGCGTTCTGGCCAAATGAAGTGCAAATTTCTCAGAGGGCCTGTCAGTGGGTAATGAAGCGATACAAAATACATGCTCATCCAATCCTTGGTCTCTCTGCAGAGCACACCGAGCAACGGTTAGGTGAGCCAAATGCCATTGTGATTACATGTGAAAGAGTATGAAGGAGAAAGTACAGTGCGTGCAAGTGAGTGGGTGCACTGTGTGTGGAGGGTTGGTGCAGTGAATGCGAAGCAAAACAGTATGTGCTAGAGAGAATGAAAAGAGTGCTGAAGAGGAACGAGTTGGGGGTCAGATGTGCAAATTGAGTATTTTAGAGCGATATGAGAAGATAAAGAGTGCAAATGTCTAACAAACAGACTGAAGAAGAGAGTGGTGTGAAGAAGAGAACAGGATTGATTGAGACACTCTGAAGACCTTTCCCCTTCCATAGACCATAGTAATGTTTGTAATGTTTAATATATTTTTATGAGACACTGAAATTATGCGGCATTGGGAGAACCAAATCGTGCAGCAAGAAATATCATATTATGTGGTGTAATGCAGCATATTTTGTGATAGCATTTTATCATTTTTATACATGGTAACACTGTATGGGAAAACCATTTAACCTTATTAGAATCAGTTTAACACCCAAATACAGCAATAAGCAATTGAAAGATGACCATTCAACCTTTGGATGGGCGTTTTACTGCACAGGAGCATGTGTCACATTGATTGTACTAACTCTTGATCTGAGCTAGAAATATATTTTTTTGTTAAAATGTTCAGATTATCCAGTAGATGATCGATTATATGGCAAATCCAAAATTATGTGGATAACTCTGAAGCCACTGAATCACTTAATTCCTGTGTGTGTTCGTGTGTGTTCGTGTGTTCGTGTGTGTGTTCGTGTGTGTGTGTTCGCGCGCGTGTGTGTATATATATATATATATATATATATATATATGTTTTCTAATTACAGTGGCGGTTGCCACTGAGTAGTTACAGTTAGGACCTAGTTACCATAGGAATACCGTTTTTGATTTTGTAATAACTTTGGCATCGTTTGATAAATCTTCTGAAACTTTCCAAAAAAAGTTCATCAACATCAGCTGCTTCCTTTAAAGATTTGCAGTGCTCCGTCAAGCAAGTGTCGAGAAAAAAAGGGGGTCCCAACCCGCAATTTCCAAAGCAATTTCAATAGGGAATTTTGAACAGCACTACAGCCCAAACGGATGAACGGAATAACACCAAATTTGGTAGAAAGCTAGATCTTTACCCTGAAACAGTGCTTTTTGTGATTTTGCCAAATCCTTTCAGTAGTTTTGGAGGAATTAAGGTTCAAAATGTATATATATATGGTTTGCGGGAGTCTCAACTGAGTCCTGGGAGCATGCAACATTTTATAATAGATCAGTGTCATTAGAAGAGAGGACCTCTTTGCCCATCGATCTTTTTGTTCCAGCGGAAGCCCACGCTCTGAATGGCTGGCCGCAACATGAGGAAACATGTTACGGCCGCCCTTTCAGGCCACAGAGTCTCAATCCCCGTGTCCTGAACACAAACAAAAATAAGGTAGAGGTACAGGTATCCTGACACCTTTGACCTTGTAGGGGGGGCCTCGAATGACACATCTGGGACAAACTTTAAAAAGAAATGGGGTTCTGTAGGTTGCCGCAATTCTGCATGTGTCACCCGGGAGCCAGCAAGGCTCCTGGACTCCTGGGGGAGTACCACGGTAGCACAGGGGCCGTGCTGCCTCTCACGAGTCTTGTGGGATCGGAATTGTTTCTGAAATAAAAGGGGGAAGGGACCGAGCACCTGCAGTGGGTTGCAGCAAACATCCCGCCGTGCATGGCTAAAGGACATGCGTGGCATGTGGTTGGCTGGAAGCGGTGTAGGGTGCAGGGCATGGCTAGGTGGGTTTGTCTTGTGTATGGCAACAAAGGAAAATGCTACTTACCAGTATGCATCTGTTCTTGGCATGTAGAGCTGCAGAGGTTCACACTGTGCATAGATCGCCATCTGGTGTTCGGCTCGGATGCTTGCACCTTCCTGGAAGAAGTCTTTTGTAGTCACGAGATAGGCGACTCCTCCCTTGGACGAAAGTGCACATGGGCATCGACTCCATCCTCAGATTGTTTTTCGCCATGATAGGAAATGATGGAGTGTGTAGAAACAGGAAAGATGTCCATGTGAATGTATCTAAGTAAGATAACCCTGGAACAGATGCAGGTTCCAGGGAGGTGGGTGGGCGTGTGAATCTCTGCAGCTCTACATGTTATGTTATGCTATGTTAAAATTATTTATACAGCGCACGTACACCAAAAGCTTTCATGGCGCTAAGAGTAAGAGAGGAGCTGGGACAGCGGAGCAGTTGGCATACTGATATGCCTGGGTAAAAAGAAAGGATTTAAGCATTTTCCTGAACTGTGCATAAGGGGCTGTCAGCCTCACTTGCACAGGGAGCGAGTTCCAGAGCTGCGGAGCCAAGACCGCTATCTAAGCCCCCGTGTTTTTTGCGTTTAAATAAGGGAGTGGTCAGCAAATTTAAGTTGGAGGAGCGCAGTTCTTGACAGGGAGTATAGCGCTGAATCCTGGAGGAGATGATGGTAGGGCCGTTCCCCGCTTGGGATTTGAAGGTGGTACATCCCAGCTTAAAGGCACAGCGTTTAGCCACTGGAAGCCAATGAAGGCTCTTCATCAGGGGTTTAACGTGGTGTCGTCTGGGCTGGCGAGCGATTAATCTGGCCGCATGGTTTTGCACCAGCTGCAAACGTTGTCATTGATATGCGGGGATGCCAGCATAAAGTGAGTTGGCGTAATCAATACGCAACATTACCAGGGCAAGGATAACCAAGGTTAAGGCCTCAGTGGTTAAAAATCTGCTGATCTTCCGGATTCTGCGAAGATGGAAAATAACACAGAGACCACTGAGCAGTTATGCCTTCATGGACAGATCATTGCTGATCACAATCCCTAAACTCATAACAGAGGTTGCTGGTAGTGGGGGACTACCCAGAATAGGAGGCCAGAAATTAGCATTCCATGGATTTCCTGGTCCACCTGTGAGAATGAGCTCAGTTTTGTCGGGATTTAATTTCAGTTGGTTGTCATTCATCAAGACACTGATGAAACTCAGCTTAGACTGGAAATGGAGCGCTGAGGAGATGGAAGGATTGATGTAAAACACCAGCTGAAGGTCATCAGCATAGTTGAAAGTAACGACCTTTCTCTCGCGCAGAGACCAGATCAGGGGAAGTAGGTATAAGTTAAACAAAAGGGGCGAGAGGGAAGACCCCTGAGGGACCCCACAAATTAGTTTCATTTTCTGGGAGGAGAAATTAGCAAGGCGAACAGCTTGGAAATGGTTGCTGAGAAATGAGGAAATCCACTTCAACGCCAGGCCCTGTATCCCAGCATTGATGACACGGTCGATCAGAATATCATGATCGACCGTGTCAAAAGCAGCTGACAGATCAGGAGTATTAGGGCTTGGGTGAGGCCTCTGTCCATCCCCCCTCTGAGTTCATCCTCATCCATAACTGAAAGGATGACAGATTCTTGAATGTGCTGGCCTAAAGCCTGCCTGGTGAGAGTCCAGGAAATGAGATTATTCGATGAAGGAACTCAGGCAGTTTGCCACATGAGCTTCTAGGATTTTCCCCAGGTAAGGAAGCAGGGAGATGGGCAGATAGTTACTGAGCACCAAGGGATCCGAGTTGGGTTTCTTCGGGATGATCTCAGCACTTTTGAAGGTGTCGGGGACAATACCAAGTTTAAGGGAATTATTGAAAAGTGAAAGGGGGGGTGGGGGTCGGGGCAGGTGAGGAAGGCCTCACGTAGAATATGAGGCAGGCAACAGTCAGTGGGGGAACCAGAACTAACTTTTTTTTAGTAGACCAAAGAAGGTTTACTTTGAGATTGGGGGAATTTGATTAAGTACAAGTACTAGTGAGTTTTTGCCAAGAACAGATGCATACTGGTAAGTACCATTTTCCGTTCGAGGCATATGAGCTGCTGAATTCACACTCTGTGCATAGACTGTACAGCAGTGTCTTCCCTAGCGGTGGTCACCTGTATCCGTTGCAGTGGTTTGAAAAAGTGTCTTAAGAACAGCCTGACCTACAGAAGCTTGTTGCTTTGCCTGCACATCTACACAATAGTGTTTTGTGAAAGTGTGTGTGGTAGAGCATGTCGTTGCCTTACAAATGTCTTCTAGGGGAATGTTCCCTAAGCATGCCATGAAAGCGCTCAGTTTGCGTGTTAAATGTGCTCTAGGGGGAATTGTTAATGTGCGTTTTGCTTTCTGGTAGCATGTCTGAATGCATTTGACTATCCACCTGGCAATTCCAGCTTTGGAGAGAGGGTTGCCTTTATGAGGTGGAGAGAAAGCTACAAACAGTTGTTTTGTCTTTCTAAAGGCTTTAGTCCTGTCTATGTAGTAAAAGTAAAGCTCTTTTAACGTCAAGCGTGTGAAGAGATCTTTCTGCTACCGCATCAGGGTTTTGGAAAAACACTGGTAACTCTACTGATTGATTAAGATGAAAAGCAGATAGTACTTTGGGAAGGAATTTTGGATTTGTCCTAAGAACCACTTTGTTACGATGTATTTGTAAGGATGGTTCTTGTATGGTTAAAGCCTGGATCTCACTTACTCTTCTGAGAGATGTGATTGCGACAAGGAAAGCTACTTTCAATGTAAGGAATTGTAATTCGCATTTGTGTAAAGGCTCAAATGGGGGACCCATGAGTCTAGTAAGAACAACGTTTAGGTTCCACACAGGAGAGGGTCACCCCGAATGGGAGAACTTTGAATTGATTGTGTTGGCCGTCCACTGTGAACCTCAGATATTTCCTGTGAGCAGGGTGTATGGGAATATGGAAGTAGGCGTCCTTGAGATCTAGTGTGGCAAGGAAGTCGCCTTATTGAAGCAGTGGAAGGACTTTTTGAAGAGTGATCATGTGAAAATGATCTGATTGTATGTAGAGATTGAGAGGTCTGAGGTCCAGTATTGGCCGTTGAGTACCGTCCTTTTTGGGGATTAGGAAATACAGGGAGTATACTCCTGTCCCTTGATGCTGTATGGGGACTGGTTCTATGGCATGCTATTGAAGCAATGAGAGAACTTCCCGTTTGAGGAGTGTGAGATGTTCTGTGGACATTGGACGCTGATTGGGTGGTATGTTGGGGGATTTGCAGTAAGTTCCAGGCAGTAACCATACTGGATATTTTGTCTTACCCACTTGTCTGTAGTGATGGAACTCCAGACAGTTAGGAACTGAGAGAGTCTCCCTCCGACCAGAGTGGAATGGTCTGGAGGGAGTGGAGGGAAGTCACTGTTTATTAGTGTGAGAGGCACAAGTGTTGTTACCTCGGCCTCTACCCTTGTTATTTCCTCTGTACCCACCTCTAAAATATCCCTTATTGGGGGATGTTTGTGGTGTTTTTATAGGAGGAAGCAACAGTGTCTGTACTGATGTTTTTGGATGCTCCTCTATAGCAGGAACTTCGAAAGGAGCCTCGTGTGGATGGAGACTGTAATGCTCCCATGGATTTAGCAGTCTGTATCCTATTTCATTATTAGGTCTCGCCTGAGCCAGCGCGCATGCGCTGCTCTGCGAAGCATTAAGTAAGGGCTTTTGAGCTCTGAACACACGCTCGTGCGTGTGCTTTTTTTTCTGAGCCCGCAATTGGCTTGTGCATGAGTGTTTTTTAAAAACACAGCACGCAATTGGTGCAAGGTGGGTGATTGTCCCTGCTTGTTAGTTGGATGGCCTAGGGTCCTTGGGCGCGAGCTTCAACCTTATCTGTCTCCAATTATCGCGTTGGCGGTCATTGGAAACAGATGGTGTTCGGTTTTTTTTTTCTGTAAGAATGAACCTCGTGGTAGCTATAACCCCGCAATTGGCTATAAACACTGCCTCGGGCTACGTTTTAGTCTTTGAGAATTGAGACTACACCAGGCGTCACAGATTTGGCTGGATTTAGTTATTTTACTTTGGTGTTGAGTGTTTTTACTCTGCCCATTATGTTTTGTTTCAGAATTGGTGAATTCGCAATGAGTATTCATCCCGTCTTTAAGGAGCCCATCCCTCTCTTGGTAGGCAGGGTTGCTGTGTGCCCACTTATGCCCCCCTCTTAGTGGCTTAACTGTTAGAGCTGCTTCTCTATACCGAAGTATGTACAGTCCTGAGCAGTGTTCTCCCTACCTAATTGTGCACA
Source organism: Triturus cristatus (assembly GCF_964204655.1). Taxonomy (NCBI): domain Eukaryota; kingdom Metazoa; phylum Chordata; class Amphibia; order Caudata; family Salamandridae; genus Triturus; species Triturus cristatus. The sequence goes on along the minus strand of NC_140589.1, from coordinate 743,382,922 downwards.
ATCCTGAGCAGGCTTCTTTGTCCCTAACAAATTGTGTGAAATTCTGAATAGTTTTCACCCATCTAATTGTGCGCAATCCAAAGCAATGTTCTCCCTGAGTAGTTAGTCTGCTAGGTTAGGTGCACAATCCTTCTAAGTCAGTTTGCTGTTTCGTGCACACTCCTGAGCAGTTCGCCCCTAGTGTTCCATGCAGAATTTTGAGCAGTTTGCTCTTGCGGGCAATCCAAGGGTACCACCTATGTTCAATGCACCTTCCTGACCAATGAAGCCTCTCCCTTCCTCCTCTGCCCGGCCCCTATGCACAGTCCCATGCAAGCACCTACTGTCCCGTTCATTGTTGATTCCTTAAAAGCCAATCCTCTCGTGTCTCTCTAAATCTCTCTCTCTCTCTCTCTCTCTAAATCTCCCTTTCACTCTCTAAATCTTTCTCTTTCTCTAAATCTCTTTCTCTCTTTCTCTCTCTCTCTAAATCTCTCCCTAAATCTCTCTTTCTATCTTTCAAAATCTCTCTTTCTCTAAATCTCTTTCTCTCTCTAAATCTCTTTCTCTCTCTAAATCTCTCTCTCTCTAAATCTCTCTCTCTCTAAATCTCTCTCTCTAAATCTTTCTCTCTCTAAATCTCTCTAAATCTTTCTCTCTCTAAATCTCTCTAAATCTCTTTTTCTCTCAGTCTCTCTCTCAGTCTCTCTCTGTCTCTCTCTCTCAGTCTCTCTCTAAATCCCTCTGTCTCTCTCTAAATCTCCCTTTCACTCTCTAAATCTCTCTCTCTAAATCTCTCTCTAAATCTCCCCTTCACTTTCTAAATATCTCTCTCTAAATCTTTCACTCTCTAAATCTCTCTAAATCTCCCTTTCATTCTCTAAATCTCCCCTTCACTCTCTAAATCTCCCCTTCACTCTCCAAATCTCTCTAAATCTCCCTTTCACTCTCAAAATCTCCCTTTCACTCTCAAAATATCTTTCTAAATCTCTTTCTCTCTCTAAATCTTTCTCTCTCTAAATCTCTTGCTCTCTCTAAATCTCTTGCGCTCTCTAAACCTCTTGCGCTCTCTAAACCTCTTGCTCTCTCTTTCTCTCACTCTAAATCTCTCACTTTCTCTCTCTAAATCTCTCTCAATCGCCCCCTCAATCTCTTTCTCAATCTCTCTAAATCTCTCTAAATATCACCTTCACTCTCTAAATATCTCTCTAAATCTCCCTTTCACTCTCTCTCTCTCTCTCTCTCTCTAAATCGCTTTCACTCTAAATCTCTCCAAATCTCCCTTTCACTTTCTAAATCTTTCTCTCTCTCTAAATCACTTTCTCTCTAAATCTTTCTCTCTCTCTCTAAATCGCTCTCTAAATCGCCCTTTAAATCTCTCTCTCTAAATCTCCCTTTCACTCTCTTTCTCTCTTTCTCTCTTTCTCTCTCTCTCTCTCTCTCTCTCTCTCTCTCTCTCTCTCTCTCTCTAAATCTCTCTAAATCTTTCTCTCGCTCTCTAAATCGCTCTCTAAATCTCTCTCTAAATTGCTCTCTAAATCTCTCATCTCTCTCTCTAAATCTCCCTCTCTCTCTCTAAATCTCTCTAAATCTCTCTCTCTAAATCTCTCTCAATCGCCCTCCCAATCGCCCTCCCAATCGCCCTCTCAATCGCCCTCTCAATCTCTCTAAATCTCTCTCTCTAAATCTCCCCTTCACTCTCTAAATATCTCTCTCTAAATCTCCCTTTCACTCTCTAAATCTCTCTCTCCCTCTCTAAATCGCTTTCACTCTCTAAATCTCTCCAAATCTCCCTTTCACTTTCTAAATCTTTCTCTTTCTCTCTAAATCTTTCTCTCTAAATCTTTCTCTCTAAATCTTTCTCTCTTTTTCTCTCAATCGCCCTCTCAATCGCCCTCTCAATCTCTCTCTCTAGATCGCTCTAAATCTCCCTTTCACTCTCTAAATCTCTCTAAATCTCTTTCTCTCTCTCTCTCTAAATCGCTCTCTAAATCTCCCTCTCTCTCTCTAAATCTCTCTAAATCTCTTTCTCTCTCTCTAAATCTCTTTCTCTCTCTAAATCTCTTTCTCTCTCTAAATCTCTTTCTCTCTAAGTCTTTCTCGCTCTCTCAATCGCTCTCTAAATCTCGCCCTCTAAATCTCTCATCTCTCACTCTCAAAATCTCACTCTCAAAATCTCTCCCTCTCAAAATCTCTCCCTCTCAAAATCTCTCCCTCTCAAAATCTCTCCCTCTCAAAATCTCTCCCTCTCAAAATCTCTCCCTCTAAATCTCTCCCTCTAAATCTCTCCCTCTAAATCTCTCCCTAAATCTCTCTTTCTATCTTTCAAAATCTCTCTTTCTCTAAATCTCTTTCTCTCTCTAAATCTCTTTCTCTCTCTAAATCTCTTTCTCTCTCTAAATCTCTCTCTCTCTAAATCTCTCTCTCTAAATCTTTCTCTCTAAATCTTTCTCTCTAAATCTCTTTTTCTCTCAGTCTCTCTCTGTCTCTCTCTCTCAGTCGCTCTCTAAATCCCCCTGTCTCTCTCTAAATCTCCCTTTCACTCTCTAAATCTCTCTCTAAATCTCTCTCTAAATCTCTCTCTAAATCTCTCTCTAAATCTCCCCTTCACTTTCTAAATATCTCTCTAAATCTTTCACTCTCTAAATCTCTCTAAATCTCCCTTTCACTCTCTAAATCTCCCTTTCACTCTCTAAATCTCCGCTTCACTCTCTAAATCTCCGCTTCACTCTCTAAATCTCCGCTTCACTCTCTAAATCTCCCCTTCACTCTCTAAATCTCCCCTTCACTCTCTAAATCTCCCCTTCACTGTCCAAATCTCTCTAAATCTCCCCTTCACTCTCCAAATCTCTCTAAATCTCCCTTTCACTCTCAAAATCTTTCTAAATCTCTTTCTCTCTCTAAATCTTTCTCTCTCTAAATCTCTTGCTCTCTCTAAATCTCTTGCTCTCTCTAAATCTCTTGCTCTCTCTAAATCTCTTGCTCTCTCTAAATCTCTTGCTCTCTCTTTCTCTCACTCTAAATCTCTCACTTTCTCTCTCTAAATCTCTCTCAATCGCCCTCTCAATCTCTTTCTCAATCTCTCTAAATCTCTCTCTAAATATCACCTTCACTCTCTAAATATCTCTCTAAATCTCCCTTTCACTCTCTCTCTCTCTCTCCCTCTCTAAATCGCTTTCACTCTAAATCTCTCCAAATCTCCCTTTCACTTTCTAAATCTCTTTCTCTCTCTCTAAATCACTTTCTCTCTAAATCTTTCTCTCTCTTTCTCTAAATCGCTCTCTAAATTGCCCTCTAAATCTCTCTCTAAATCTCCCTTTCACTCTCTAAATCTCTTTCTCTCTTTCTCTCTCTCTCTCTAAATCTCTCTAAATCTTTCTCTCGCTCTCTAAATCGCTCTCTAAATTGCTCTCTAAATCTCTCTAAATATCTCTCTCTCTAAATCTCTCTCAATCGCCCTCCCAATCGCCCTCTCAATCTCTCTAAATCTCTCTAAATCTCCCCTTCACTCTCTAAACATCTCTCTCTAAATCTCCCTTTCACTCTCTAAATCTCTCTCTCTCTCTCCCTCTCTAAATCGCTTTCACTCTCTAAATCTCTCCAAATCTCCCTTTCACTTTTTAAATCTTTCTCTCTCTCTCTAAATCTTTCTCTCTAAATCTTTCTCTCTTTTTCTCTCAATCGCGCTCTCAATCGCCCTCTCAATCGCCCTCTCAATCGCCCTCTCAATCGCCCTCTCAATCGCCCTCTAAATCTCTCTCTCTAGATCGCTCTAAATCTCCCTTTCACTCTCTAAATCTCTCTAAATCTCTTTCTCTCTCTCTAAATCGCTCTCTAAATCTCCCTCTCTCTCTCTAAATCTCTTTCTCTCTCTCTAAATCTCTTTCTCTCTCTCTAAATCTCTTTCTCTCTAAGTTTTTCTCGCTCTCTCAATCGCTCTCTAAATCTCGCCCTCTAAATCTCTCATCTCTCTCTCTCAAAATCTCTCACTCTCTCAAAATCTCTCACTCTCTCAAAATCTCACTCTCTCAAAATCTCTCCCTCTCAAAATCTCTCCCTCTCAAAATCTCTCCCTCTCAAAATCTCTCCCTCTCAAAATCTCTCCCTCTCAAAATCTCTCCCTCTCAAAATCTCTCTAAATCTCTCCCTCTAAATCTCTCCCTCTAAATCTCTCCCTCTAAATCTCTCCCTCTAAATCTCTCCCTCTAAATCTCTCCCTCTAAATCACTCATCACTCTCTAAATCTCTCACTCTCTAAATCTCACTCTCTAAATCTCTCACTCTCTAAATCTCTCACTCTCTAAATCTCTCACTCTCTAAATCTCTCACTCTCTAAATCTCTAAATCTCTAAATCTCTCACTCTCTAAATCTCTCTCTCTCTAAATCTCTCTCTCTCCAAATCTCTCTCTCTCCAAATCTCTCTCTCTCCAAATCTCTCTCTCTCCAAATCTCTCTCTCCAAATCTCTCTCTCTCCAAATCTCTCTCTCTCTTAATCTCTCTCTCTCTCTCTTCCCCCCTCCACCCTCTTCTCAATTTTTCCTCCTCTTTCGGCATTGTCTCATTTTCAAACTCATCCAGAATCTTTTATTATTTTCCAACTAGTGCTTTGAAAGCTGCCGGGTGGAGTTCACGCTCACCCACAAGTCCTCTCCCCCTACCCTGTTTCCCTCATTCATTCACTGTGGTAAGCGTTCGGAAGAACCCGCAGAGCTACAAGGCGCTATATAAATGCAATTAAGTTCCAGTCAATGAAAGATGGTTCACTCTGGGTGAGCGTTACTCAGCAGCAAAGCAGGCTGCAGCTCTCTATCTCTGGATGTCTCTCCAAATTCTCAGAGTCGCAGGAACTACACCTCAGAATTGCAGAGTAAGACCCCATAGACACAGACAAGTAAGCACTGGAGAACGCGTCATCGCCTTAAGGTGACGACAGCCTGACAGGAGCCGGACGCAAAGGTCGCTCCTTCGCAGCCACTTTGGGACTCTACTGGTGCATAGGTATGTAGGTCTGCGCACCAGTAATGAAAGAAGGAACAAGCATCTGCAACACAATAGGTCTAAATACACTCCACATAATACCACACTGTGCCACATAATTATATGCTACATAATTACATTGCACTCAATGGAACATACACTCCTACTACCACTCAGTGCCACATAATTACTTGCTACGTAATTACACTGCACTCAATGCAACATACACTCCAAATAATACCACTCAGTGCCACATAATTACACGCCACATAAATACACTCTACTGAATACAACATACACTCCCCATAATACCACTCAGTGCCACATAATTACACTCTACTCAATGCAACATAAATGCACTCCACACAATACCACTCAGTGCCACATAATTACTTGCTACATAATTACACTGCACTCAATGCAACATAAATACACTCCACACAATACCACTCAGTGCCACATAATTACACGCCACATAATTGCACTCTACTGAATGCAAAATACACTCCACACAATACCACTCAGTGCAGGAAAAAGTTGCCAGCAGTGCAAGTACAAAAAAGTAGAAGACATTTTTTATGTTAAAAAAAAATTTCATCAGGTTTTTCAGTTGTATATAATGTGGTCTTCGTTTGTATAAAGGTAACAAAAATGCTTCACACTTTTTAATATAACTTTTCAACATAATGCAGCGCAGCGACAATGCTCTAAAACATAGCCAAAAGTTCTGGCTAAACACATAAGGTCTCAAAGGTGAGACCTATTGGCTATGCCAATGCTTGTTTCTAAAGCTGTATCTACAGCTGGACCAAAAAGTTGTTCCACATTGAATGGCTGATTGAGGATAGGTGTTTGTACTTCCTGTTTGAAACCAGAAACGCTCAGCCAGGCATGTCTTCTTAGTAACACACTAGTGTTGACAGATCTAGATGCAGTATCTGCTACATCGAGGGCACATTTAATTGATGCATGTGTTATTAATTTGCCTTCTTGAATCAAAGCATTGGCTTTGGTTTTGTATTGATCAGGCAAATGCTGCATTAGGAATTCAAGCTTGTCGTAATGAGCCCTATCGTACCTGGCAAGTAATGCCTGCGCATTGGCTAATCTCCAGTGATTAGCTGCTTGGGCAGCAACTCGCTTGCCCGAAGCGTCTAATAATTTAGACTCCTTGTCTGGAGGTGGAGCATCACCGGAGGTCTGAGAGTTGGCACGCTTTCTAGCGTTGGTCACTACTGGATAATCTAAGGGAAGTTGACCTTTGATGTAGGTGGGATCATTTGGGGCGGATTTATATTTTTTATCAATTCTAGGATTCAGAATTCTAGCCCTTACAGGGTCTTTGAGTAGGTCTGGGGCATATTTAATGACACCTTTTAACATGGGTAAAGTTTGTACTGTCTTTTGTGACTGTGCAAATGTGTCTAGTAGGAAGTCTTCCTCTGTGGGGTCCAAATGCATTTGAACACCATGGTACTGGGCAGCCCTATCAATGAGCTGACTAAAGCCAATATTGTCATTTGGGGGAGATGGCTTTGTTGGGTATACATCGGGATCAGGAAGGCCTGGAGGATCTACTGGGTCATCATAGTCATCCCATGGGTCCTGTGGCATGTCTGTGTTGTCATCAGGGTCAGTGAAAGGGTCATTATTCCCTCCCCCACCCCCTAAATCATCATCATCCTGTTGTGGTGGTGAGAATGAAGGAAGTATGGGAGACTTTGGAGGAGAGAAAAGCATAATAGGAAGAACGAGAGAAGAGGGCCTTAAAGGTGAAGTGGCACAGTCTCTTTTCTTTACAGGCACATCAGGGATGTGTGGGGTGTCCAATTTCCTCTTCTTGTGTGGAACGTTGACAATATGTCCTGCCTTGGGGTCCACTTGGAGAGTTTTCTGTTTCGGATCGATGGGATCCCGATGAAAAAGTTCTTACTCTTCGGTAAACGCTTTCGTTGCCTATTTTGTCGGTCCCGAGCGAGGTTTAGATTTCTGCTCTAGAGCCTTTGAAGAGGTTTTTGGATCCTTCGGCTTCGGTGTAGAGTCGGAAATCTTCTTCGGTTCCGAATGTTTTGTTTTCGGATCCGAGGCCTTTTGTTCCTTCGGTGCCGAGGTGTTCGGTGCCGATGGCTTTTTGGGAATTGCAGGAGTGGGATGAGCTTCCGGCTTCGGTGCCGACTGTGTCTGGAGGGCACTGATATGCGGCTTGCTCGGTCCCGAGCTGCCGGAAGGCTTTTCTTTTGTCTTCAAAGCCGAGCCCGAGGGCGGGCTTCTGAAGCTTTGTTTCGGTCGCGACTGGGGCCTGCAGGTGAAGTCTTGACCGGTGCCTTCGTTTTCTCGGGTAGGGTTGTGGCAGGGCCACTTGTACTCACTCGTTGACCTGGAGTGATGTGGTAGTCGGAGTCGTCTGCCTCGGAAACGATGTCCAGATCCTCCGAATCATCTGCCTCAGGAACATCGGGGCCTTCATCGAAGAGGTCTTCTGGCACCGGTGCAGCCTGTTGCGCCATAACGTGTCGTCTGACCCGGTGATCATGGTGTGTCTTCTTGGAGCGGAAGGAGGCGCAGGCTTGGCAGTTTTTCTCCTTGTGTTCGGGCGAGAGACAGAGGTTGCAGACCTTGTGTTGGTCGCTGTGTGGCAATTTAGCTCCACACTGGGGCCATTTTTGAATGGAGTCCTTTCCATTAGCCGTAGGCCCGAATGGCGCAGATAGGCCCAGCGGCCCGCGTCGACGACCGGAAAGAGTATTTGAGTAGCGCGTCGAAAAGCACGCGATCGAAAACAATACCATCGAGTTTGATATGCTTTGCACGTCGAAAAGGTTTGGATAACACGATACCGAACCGGAACGCTGAAGTTACATCCGAACCCGATGGCGGAAAAAAACAATCCGAGGATGGAGTCGATGCCCATGCGCACTATCGCCCAAGGGAGGAATCACCTATCTCGTGACTACAAAAGACTTCTTCCAGGACAACAACAAGGTGCAAGCATCCGAGCCCAACACCGGATGGCGATCTATGCACAGAATGTGAATTCTGCAGCTCATATGCCTCGAACATATTGCTTTATATATATATATTTTAACTAGAAATTCAGAGACAAAAATGAAGGTTAAAGTGATGTTATCATTAGGTATGGTAATAAGATCATACTTTGCACATAAAAAAAAATAATCAAAAATTCACTAATTTGCTGAGAAAAAATTATTAAAGTGATGTTCTAGTTTGGTGAAAATGTCAGTTTAAACGTAACATTTTAATTTAAATATCAAGAACCAAAGTTATTTCAAGTAACTATAACTAACTCTCGTTCTTGCCGTGCACTGCTTATTACCACAAATATTACAACACTCATAACATGTCCTGTCACATAACTGATAACATTACTGAGGGTAACTGAACGAACATAATTGACAACAGTGAATGGCAGGGGCGTGAGTTATGGTTACTTGAAATAACTAAACTAACTGTGGAATTTCAGTGTTTTTTTCACCTAACTATAACGTCACTTTATCCTTTGCTTTCTTCAGTAAGTTTCTAAGGTTTTTTCAGTTCCAAAGAAAGATATTATTACCATATCCAACTACTACATCACTTTAACCTTTTGTTTTTACCAGGGAATATATATTTATGTAACACATGCGCCCAATCTGCATGATCGCCCGTTGTAGGTGGACCCATTAGCGTTATCTACGACCTCTTGTGAACCCCCTAAAAATCACCCATAGATATGCCACTGGAGTGAACTGGTCCAGCATCCACAGTATTTCTTGGACTTGCCGTTGAGGTACAAGCCAATCACATTTTCTAGATGTGTCTAATTGATGAATGTACCGATGAATAACCTGGTAGCCCCAAAAGATAGCACCTCTACCAGAAACGAGGCTGAGTTCAACAAACTCACTGCACATATTAAAAAGTACAGTCACTGGCAGAAGGATGAATCAAGCCTATATACTAATATTAATAGTATCATAACCCAGATCCATTTTATGATGAGCTGTCACATAGTGTATTATACGCAGGTCTATATTTAGGAGTTTTGTTAAGAACGGCTCAGGCAGGTTGATGATGCATTACATCTTACAGATAGGCCTTCATTTCTGTTTACACAATTTTTCATGGGGAATCACTCACTCCTACCGTGATTATTTTTTTCATTTTTGCAAATATGAATATTAGGGGAAAATAAATAGTCTTTCAGTTTTGGCATCTGACGCTGATGCTTCAGTTTCACGGCTCGGTTGGCCTGCCACACAGCATAAATGAAAGCCCTTCTGCAATAAATGGGTGACCCAGGGATAGAGAAAGGGGGCTTCTGAGATTAAACAGCAGTGACAACTCTTTTTCAAAGTCTGATTGCAAAACTAAATCAAAGAAAGTAAAATGTTCTTGTAAACTTCTATCTCAGCAGCTCGGAAAGCAGGTTTAAGAGATGAACCAACCCTTTCAATAATGGATTTAAGGAATCAAATTGATAGTGAATCCCCAGAGCTGGCAAAATCTTTAAACGTTTTGCTTCGTTGGGTTTATAATAACTATTATGCATTCCTCAGCAGTTGGATTAGTCTGGAGGAAGATACAGAACTAATCAGATCAGCGCCATTAGCATCAAATACCCGCCATTTTCATGGCTGAAAAGCAGTTGTCATGCTGCAACCGATATTTAAGAATGTGCTCAAGTAGTAATAAAACGCATGCAGTTAAAGCTCTCTAAACATTAGGGGCATTGTTGTTTTACATAATCTATGCAATCATCTTTTCTCCGTGCGTTTCCTCCTTCAGAAGACATCTGTGACACCGCAGCACCTCTTGCGAGAAGGGATGCGACACTTGAATCGCTCGACCTTGTGGAGGTCAAGCTGTCTCGGTCACCAAGGGGACACGATCTTCATCACTAATGGGAAACCAATCAATACACAGATCACTGCGACGTCCTCATGAGGATGACGCTGCGGAGACAAACGTTCTGATAACACTCCAAGGACTGGAAAAATCCCCAAAGAAATTGAAGGATTTCAAAAATGAGGAGAACAGGAAACCACGGATGTAAGCGACATTTGGCCAAGCTGACAACGTTTTCTAATCGGAAATTAGTTCTACCGCATTTCAAAGGGGATGCTACTGTGCAGTGCGTGCGTGCCTGTTTTAAGAACAGATCTTGGCTGTTCTGTCCTCCACAATTATGTTGTTGATTTCGCCTTGTTCTTATAAAGATATACTGGAAGCCCGGCAGATAGGTCAACTAGCAATGTATTTGACCTAAGTGGAACAGCTTGATATGTTTACTAAATGCTTAAACCGGTAGTCTGATATAAGTGCTTGTCGCCGTCCCTAAACAGAAGGGCCTAACTTTCAAGCCGGGAGAGCATTGTTCCACCTACCTGCTGCCCCGGTTTAAAGCAGGTCACCCTGGTCCGCTAGTGTAGGCCTGGGCGAAACTTTAATTACGCCGGCGAAGTTCCCTCCCCGCGAAATTTTTGCCACGCAAGCCTGGTTAAATGCTTTGCTCGTGGAACAGTTCCTATTCAAACCAGGCTCCTGCGGTACCTCAATGATCTTTTTTTAAGGAAGGAATTCACACTCGCAAAATTCCACTCGAGATGCTGGCAAACCGTAGCTTGCATAGTTTTCCCAAAATGTTATGAAAAATACTCGCTCACACGTAGGTTCAAGAGGCGGTCTCTTGACTTGTTCTAGAGTAAAAATGTTGCCCCATGGTGACCTCTTTCAGGGGCGTAGCGTAGTGTTACACCCCCCTAATAAATGTATTTCGGATGAATAGTTGGGTACAGGTGCTTTCAGTCATGTATGGTGAGGCGGCTGTCGGATTTCACCTGGGATTTTTGCAAGCACACGTTGACAAAAACCCACATACTCTCTTACATCTGTTTTGAAACCCCTCAAAATGTTGATTATGTTACACAAAATATTGTGTTAATCTCCCTATGTACTCCTACTCTCCTTTTCCACTGCCTCTTGAGCCGCACCCCCCCCCCCCCCCATGCGCCCTGCTTGTTGTATAACGTGGATTAACATAATATGCTAGTGTGACTGCCGGGAAATCTGACGCTCCCCCCCACCATGTTACTGACCAAGCTACACTCCTGACATCTTTAGCTCTACGTCGCCCGCAGATTTCTCCAACTTCAGAAATTAAGTAGGTAGGCAGGGCAGATCTACCACTGCCTGTATGTTCTCCATGCCTAGAAATCTGCCACCAGAATGGGCAGCGCAGATGCTATCAGGCCTTGCCCTTCTTCTGCTATGGTCATAGGCGGGGCTGGCTTGTACCCATGACCAGCTGGAGTGCAGAGTTTCCTCAAGACTTGAGCAAGGATCAAACAGGATAAAAGTAACGCAGCAGGGAGCGCCTACCATCCACCGCCCACAAGTGGCAGGAGCGTGGCCGGGATGATAACACCTTGGACCCAAAGCAAGGCCCAGAATTGCACCCTGTTGCAACCGCGGCCTGCGGCAGACATGCGCATACATGCCAGTCCGACATGGTCAAGGAATGTCCCTTCATATACTTGGGAGCCATCTGTGGGGCCACCGCCATCAAGAGCGTGTGTGCTCCCCACCAACAGTGCAAAGCCCAGTATGCCACTACATTAAATACCCAAAGTACACCTTCTTAAAGCTAAGCACCCCAACTGTCCTACGGAAGAACAACTGCTACAAAACCAATTCAATTCTAAAGGGTGCAATATTCACTATAACTAGTCAAGAAAGAATATCAAGTATAACCCTGGGAAGAAGTAATTATGTTGTCATTTTACATTTAGTAATTCATCATTTGAGTAGACCTCCATTTATAGGACCTGCACTGCAGTGGCATCAAAAACTTTCTTCACTGGGATCTCAATTCATCTAGAAAATCGTAGTGGTGTTTACGGAAGACCCCTAACTGCAAAAAGTTCTATCGTGCTCTGCATGTCAGTTATTTCAGTTTAACATTCGCAAAACTGAATTTGCTTCATGGAAAAATTATGAACAACGATTAATTTACCTGCTTTGTAATTCCTGGTTGACAGATGAAATGGACGCAGCACCAGCTATGGGAGTTGGAATTCGCTCCGATAGCGCACTTGTCTACATAAAAAAATAAAAAAAATGAAAACAATTATTTTGATTAGTTTACTGAACACAGTTATCATAATCACAAAACCAACTAGTGGAAAAGCGGAAGGGTCAAGCTTTTTTAAACAAGTTTTGCCAATGCAAATAGGTCTGAATAGAAACGCAAGCCAGCCCTTCTCATCTAATGCTTGCTCATATTACATACTTAGTCCCACTAATTACTGATTTTTTACTCTACACCTGTCAAAGACACACAATTTAAATATATAGAAAACAAAATCCAAATCCTCTGGCAAATGTAGGATTTATGTGAAAACATACACATTCCTGAAGTTGGGTGACTTGCTTAGACCTTTACTAGAGGCCACCCCCAACCATACACAAGTCCTTGCTGTAGGGGATTGCAGTACCTCAGGCTGTTAATAGAGGTTCCTTGAGTTAGATACAAGTCCAAGTTGTAATCATTCAGCATTACTTTAGGCAGTTACTAGTGGCCCCACAAGGGCCACCACAACCTCCTCAATCTCAGGATACCGGAGTATTATTGTAGGGGGCTGGCTTATATACGGTGCACACTTTAAGTGAAGCACTTTGCACTAATCCAGACAACCCTTATGTTGATTTTAGTACTTCTGAGAGAATGAGGGGTCGATTTCCTCGGGGACAGCACTCTAGGAGGCGTACAAGACAGTGGTCCGGGGTCAGGATGTGGCAGGAAAGAACAAGGTGAGACATCGAAAGGAGTTGGAGAGGGAGCTGGCGGATGGGGAGGTTGAATATGTGGAGCGGCCAGACCCGGATCACGCCTAGTGCTTAGCTCAGTTGAAGGAGAAGTATAGGCGGCTAGTCCACCAGGAGGCGAGGGCAATCTACCAGGCATGGCAAAGCAGGCTCTATAAGACGGGGAATAAGGTGGGAAAATTGCTGTCCTGGAAGGAGGAGGGCCAGCGCTGGATGTATGCTGGGGGGAGGGTGGAGAAACCTGCGGCAATAGCTCAGACCTTTGCTTGTTATCTTCTCACTCTTTATAATTCCCGCCTTTCACAGAAGGCAGTGTTGGGTATGAGGGGGTTTGTGCGTGATCTCCCAGTACCCACATTGGGCAAGGAGGCTCGGGACTCGCTCGTGGCTGAGATAACAGAGGAAAATTGCCGGAGTCCTGGCACAGTTCAACAAGACAGGCTAAATTACTAAAGTGAGAATCGAGCTCAAGATTTATGCGGAGCACAAGGGGGAGTCAGACTCCGCAGCCTTACAGGACTCTTTGGTGCTTATTAAATGCACTGCCGTGCTCTACACCAGCATCAGCTATTAATCGACTTTCCTGCAAAAATAAAGGTGTCAAATCTACACGCATCCTCAGAGATAAACATGTCGCGACAGACAAGATCGAGGTAACCTCAAACTAGTCGGCTCTCATGCTGGTTGTGCACTTGGATCATTGTTGGGATATCTAAAGTAGAGGGAGATAGAGTAGACTAGTTTGCCCAGGATAACACAAAAAGCATGCAAGTAGGTATTCGATTGGCACTAGATTGGTAGACACATAACCCATTTCAAAATTTTTCAGTCGATTACTCAAAACAATTTGACCATTTTGTTTAAGAGCGTGGGATTTTTATTGGCTGTTCAGCTGTCACTACATTCCAGTGTGTAATGTTTGGACCAATGTGCTGCTGCTGCACTTTGGCATTCTCTACTCTGCCCGAGGCGCTGATGAAACACCGCTCCTCTCTGGTGATTTACTGCTGTCACGCACATTGTAGTGCTACACTAAACAGTAAATTAAGCAAGAAATGCATCAGCTAAGCACGCGATGTGTGGCGCTTTAGCACAAATAAATAAAACATGCCATTAGTTAAACACGGTGCTGCATGAAGCTCAACAAACAAGCATTGGTAACATAGCACATGAAGAGCAGCGTCGGAGAAACGGATGCCCTGCTGACATATGAAGCGAGGCAAAGCAAAAACGCACAGGCTTTGAGCTTATTTGTTTTAAGCCACGCCCTTAACTACATCGACCACGTCCCTTGGAGAGACCCTCCCAAGTTCTTTCATTCCACTTGAAGCCCTGGTTAGAATACATGTGAAGTATGTGAGAGCACCACTTTCATTTCCAAACATTTAAGCTGTCACCTTTATCACGCAGGGGGCGGAGGGGATTCCTAAATGAGCCATGAAAAACAAGCAAATCACCAGACGCTTACCAGCAGGAAGTTCAGGTGTAAAGCTTGAACTTGGTGGGCAGTGAGGTACACACCCAAGCAACAGGGGGTTGCACCAACGGCGTGTATAGATGGAACCTATCTTTGTTGTGTCACAAGTGGATGGGCTTAACAAGTACATTTAATTATGTGTGCAAGTGCTCAGCAATTGAAGTGCTACCTGCCAATTAATCAATGCTATTTGCATGATGAGTGTGGATCACGATTTAAAAGAGGTTTCCAAGTGGGAGAATGCCAGTTTAATAGATCCGCTATAACGAGATCCATTTCCGTTGTGTGTAAAGTAATATGGTGGGCAAACAACTTTTGTTTACTTTTGTAGTAATGGGGGCACGCAGTGAGGCGTGCTGCCATTGTTACAAAAGTGAATACATAGAAAGAAAAGTTGCTTGTCCACCGTATTACTTTTACACACAACGCAAATGGCAAGCGCAGTTCACCCCCCCCCCCCCCCCCCCCTCCTCATGGACAGTTCTCCAAGCAGTGTTGGAAACAGTAAGGCGGCCGTCTCACATTTCACAAACTACACCAGATGGTGTTAGGCGACTTCCCATGCCTGCTATCTACGGCGCATATAACCTGAAGGGCTGCAGCTGGTCAGTTCGTGGGAATGCTAGCAGCTGCGGAACAGAGTATGGGCAGCAGGAGGGAGGAAAGCATTGCGCCAGAGCAGGCCGATGTACTTGCCCGCTCTCCCCCTGAAGCCTCCAATGCCTGCTGTGTATGGTGCAGTAACAGTCCAGATAAGAACAGCGCTGTTAACAACGGCGCTGTTGGAGCAAGTCGGGTTAAACAAGCCATCACCGAAATAAAGAATAAACGCTGCTGAGGGTGCTTGTGCTGCCTCACTCGATGCACAGGGTATGGTTGGGGGGAGGGAAACGCTGTGTTCGAAAATAAACAGGTCGGTGAACACGTTTAAAATAAAAAATGAAACATGAGCGTTCAAGTCTAAAATCACACAGTTTTTAACATCCACTACGCCGCTGGGAGGGGTGGGGGGGGGGGGGGGGGGGGTAAACAAGCCATCATCCAAACAAACAAGCGTGGACAGAGGGATACGGATTACATAGAGCAGGGAGCTGGAAACAGAGCGAGAGACAGGCGGAGATCAATAGCCGCTGGGGGAAAGCAGCTGATTGACAGCTGGAAAGTGGTGGGGGCCCGGAAGCAGAGACAGGAGCAGAGCCATTAAGCATGGCTTTTCTTTCAAGCTCTTTTCGACTTCATTTATATCCCTTCATGCCTCCTCAAATACAAACATGCTAAACTATGCTGTTACCATATTTCTGTTTGGAAACTGCCTGAGAAAAGATGAAATTAAGTTGCCTGGTGGTTTAAAATGTCCGTTTGTCAGACGTATTTACACACGGGCGTAATGTTAGAAAGTTAGTATTCATGGGTGTGCAGACCACAGTGTGTCGCCGAGTGTGAATGTACGCATATTTAATCTGGGGGACGCCTTTCTTTTAGGGATATCTAGTCATTCATTTCCAGCAGAGTAGTGACTTCAGAACAAGACTGTGTTTATCATCGGCAACTTCTTTGTTACTTTAAAAAAAATGGCTCAGATAGCATTTGTTTTCCCAAGTTAGCCTGGGGGCTTTACACTACACTTGCGTGGAACTGGATAAAGGAACAACCCTTAATTGATTCGAAAGGGAGTCTAAGCAACTCAAACACGTCATACGTTTGTGAGAAGCTACTGACTGTTCTATGTTAAAGTTATCTCCTTTTGTTTCAGTGAGGGGGGTCAAAGGTCGTTGCAAAGATGTTTTGGGTGGACTGAATAAAAATCTGTTTGAAATGTTCCTAGGAATAAAAAAAAGTTACAGGACTGCAGCGAGAACCCCGTCGTCCGCTCTGCAAATTGCCTGCCATTAGATGAACAGATGAAACACGAGAGCTTAATGACAAAATGGTTACAGCAGAACGGGAGGAGGGGTTAACATGGCAAGCAGCGACGGGTGGTGGTGTGCGTAGGACACCCAACGGGGATATTAAACAAAGCACGACACGAGCTGTACTGAAAAGACGCCCTAATGGTAAAATGCCATACAAATGGTTGCAATCTATAATATTTACAAGTGCAGATTACATTAGGTAACAAGAATTGTGGGATTGTGTGTTTATGATGCCTCGGTATCAGAAATTTTACAGTGACTGCAACCTGAGACCCACCCAGAGCAGTTCAGAGATGCCTCCGCCCTCCGCTGCCCTCTCACAGACCAGAGGCATTCTTGCAGTCAGCCATGGCCATTCCCTGCTCACAGCAACGCACTTTTCAGAACATGTCATCGCAGCAAAGTGTGGGGGAGTGGGGGCGGGCATGCTTTACGACGCGTGGATTCTGCTTTAACAGTGCATTAAAGTAGGAAGGGAAGCGGCCGTACGGCCGCGAATGTGAAAGTGATCGCGATCACGATAAAACATCAAAGCGGCGAAAGTGAAAGACAACGAGTGCTTTCAGGCTGCCAAATGGTGCGCGCGCCCGGCACACATGCACAGTAGTTGGCGGCCTGAAAGCACTGGTTTGCACTTCCAAACGTGCTTACTATAAGTCTCGCCAGAGCAGCGCTAAAGCGCTGTCTCAGGCGAGACCTAAAAATGGGAAGGCTCTGGCTCCTAATGGCGTCCTTCCAGAGGTCTTCAAGTGTGTGAAGAGTAAGGCGCTCAAACCATTGCATGTGCTGTTTTGTGAGGCTCGAACAATGTGTGTTTCTCCCTCGGGATCTTCGGCAAGTGGTAATGATCCATAAACCAGAGAATTCCAAGGAGGACTGTACCTCTTATAGGTCAATTTTCCTAATAAATTTGGAAACCAAGCTACTTGCTAAAATGTTGGCGAATCGCCTATTGCAAGTGATAGATGGAGTGGTGGCCCTGGTTCAGTCAGGATTCATCCACATAGGTCTACGTGCCACAATCTCTGGCGGCTCTTTGGTTGCCTCGTTCGGTGGCTCAGTATAGAGGAACAGGCCCTTTTTGTGGTGGTGGATGCCAAGAAGGAGTATGACTCCTCAGAAACGCCCTACTTGTTGGCCCTCCTTGCGTATATGGGCTTTGGCCCTGGGTTCCGATCATGGGTTTGCACCATAGGCCGATGATGCTAGTGAGGCTGAATAGGGTGCAGTCAGAGAAATCTGAGCTGGGTCAGGAAACTAGGCAAGGGTGTCCTCTTCTTTGCTGCTTGTTGCAGTAGCAATGGAGCTGTTGGCGGCTTGGGTTCGGAGCGATGCATTACTGCGGAATCTCCAATGGGAGAGAAACTGGGAATATGTGATTTTCCTGTATGTGGATGATGTCCTGCTGTACCTGGTGCATCCAGACCCTCTGAGGACAGTTATCAAAATGTTACAAATTTTTGGGTTCTTCTCTGGCATCACTATTAATTGGGGTATGTCTGTGGCGTGTCCGGCTGGACGCTTAGGGGTGACTGGCCCCAGCAGCTGTTGTGGTCTGACCTCTGGTTTACCTACCTTGGGTCTATGTGACTGATGACCGCAATTAGTTCTAATAGAGAAGCACATGGTAGATACTGCAGAACTTTCATAGGGATGTAGAGCATTGGCAGTGGCTAGCACTGTCCTTGGGCAGCACGCTACAAAATTATTTATCTCCCAAAGTTTCTTTATGTGGTGCAAAATACATTTTGTGAGGTTCTGAATTGTTTTATTTGGGCGGTGGAGGCAGGGGTTCAGGTCCTTCTCTGGGATGGGGATCCCAAGGATAGCACTTAAAATGTTGATGAGGCGTACAGAGGATGGGAGTATTGTCCTTCCAGATTTGCAGTTGTATTTCTGGACGGCTTGCCTGCTGCGGATCAATGACTGGATGTTTGCGGACCAAGGTAGTCGGTCCTGATGGTGGACCAGCAGGGGTTGGAGCCGCAGAGCTTCATGTGGTGGATTTATGGTGCAGGGAGAGTGTCGACCTTTCCGGAGCCGACTGCCTTGGTGGTGTGTAGCTGGCGGCGGGAGAA
This sequence comes from Triturus cristatus, assembly GCF_964204655.1. Lineage (NCBI taxonomy): Eukaryota > Metazoa > Chordata > Amphibia > Caudata > Salamandridae > Triturus > Triturus cristatus. The sequence goes on along the minus strand of NC_140589.1, from coordinate 743,364,672 downwards.
CACAGGCTGGGCGGGTTGGTTGGCCCTGGAGACACCGCTGTGGGACTAGGGGGCACTCATGGAGCTCTGCAGGGGGTTGGGTCACAGGCACTGAAATTTGATCGGCATCTCCAAGGTGAGGGACGTTTGGGGAGGCAAGGATTATCTGACATTTGCAGACCTGCAAGACCAATATGAGGTTGTGGGTTAGTTTATGCACAACGTCCAGAATAGGTCTGTCTTGACCCGGAGAATCCCTTGTCCCCAGTAGTTGGAGGATGAGAATCCACTGGAGTACCAGGCGTTGGCGCCCCACTTTGTAAGCATGCAGTATCACAGCTATATTCAACACTGCTTAGCAATAGTCAGGCCCCGCTGCAGCGGCTTCAAGAGTGCAGGGAGGGGGACTTCGGTTGTATGGAGGATGACAATTAGTATCCTGGGGAGGTTGCTATTCAGACAGGGTTCCGGCTCCTTCAGTTGAAGCTGCTGCATACTTCACACATAGGTGACTCAGAATGATGGGGAGGAGTGACTTGGATCTGTGCCTGAGGGGTTGTGGGCAGCAGGGCACACTGACACACATTTTGAAGGTGCTCACGAGTGAGGCCTTTCTGGGAGTGGGTTCAGTAGAGACTCTCAGAGGTGGTGGGGAGACCCTGGTGCTCCTTCCCCGGCTGGTTTGCTTGGGGATTTGGGGCGAGGTGACTTTGGGTAGATGCATGCTATTGTTCTGCAATGTATTACTGGCGGTGGCTAGGAGGGAGGTAGCACAGTTTTGGGGCTGTGAAGTGCTTTGGACATTGGCGGACTGGTAGACAAATATGGAACGGTGCAGGCAGGGGTAGGAACCAATCTACCTGGGTGCAGGGATGTCCTAGGAAATATGCAAAGATATGGGATCACTGATCAGATGGAGAGGGGGTGTGAAATGGGAGTACTCAGGCAGGGTGGAGAGTCCCGAGCTTGCCTGGGTGCAGGGTTGAACTGGTGGTGTCCCCGACCCGCGCCGGACATTACAAACTGAGTGCTCTATTTGCCTACAGTCTCATTCAGACTGCAATAGTCTATTGATGAGTCGTCTGTATATATGTACCGCCGCAACCTGGAGGGTTTGGTTGGGTTATTTACCGTTTGTTCATATTGTTGTTTGTAAGAAACTTTAATCAAAAGATTTATTAAAAAACACAAATGACAGACTGAGGATAGAGAATGAGGAAGGTAGGGTAGACAAATCTAAAGCATGGAGAGGTGGGGATAATACAGAAAGGAAAGCGAAAGAACAGAGAGGACGGAGCAGCGGTGGGAAGGAGTAAGTCCCATCACCAATACCTAATGGGAACGATAATGGGACATTGGAACCTTCCATGAAATACCGTAGATTTCCTTGACAGCCCTTCCATGCAATTGAAAACATTAATCACACTCTTTCTATAAGCTTCTTCTTGTTCTTTTTAAAATACTCATGATCGGAGGCCCCTCAAAACGAATCTGTAGTAAGACCTTTAAAAAAAAAAAAAGGTGACATGGATGATTCAGATGCCTTCCACAGGACAGGACGTTAAGGCAGAACCTCTGACTCCCTCTAATCCATAATAATACTATCGCCACACTCCCCAGCTACGTCCCATGTGAGATTATCATAGCTGATCATGAAGAAAATAAAAAGACAACAAAAAGAAGCACTGAGGGATAACACAGATACATGTAATTACCTTTACTCGTGGCAAAGAATGAAGAATGCTACATTCTGCCTACCTGAACCACCACAGCACAACTTTTCTTTTCCTTAAGACCTGCCCAAACCCTCCATCTATACAATGTCATCCAAACTATCCTAAATCAAAGGGACATAAACAGAACACTAATCCACCACTAATCATTTGTGGGTTCGGGAGTAGCGTGCTACTTGCCGAAAAACCACTTTGACGCCACGTCAGGGGTAGTAAGCGCTATATAAATACAATTACAATACTAAGAGCAGACGAGGACTGGGTCTCTAGAGCAGTCTGCTGGGAGGGCTCAGGACCGCAGCCTTTCACACATTAGGACAACGCAGCAATTCCCAATGTTTTTCTCTTCATGCGTTGCTCCAAGTGAACCCTTACAGAAAATGGGGTCATCATGTGGGGGCATGTTTCTCCTACTGTAATTGTTGCGTACATTACATCGCTATCACGCCTGACTATCCCGAGGTAGCGAATCTGCAGCTGGTAAACCCTTTGCAGTCTGTTCCTGCAGTTTATCAGGGAGAGAGTGTCCCAAAGTTTCTGTGTTCAACACCTTTAGCACTGACTGCAACGGAGAGTGAAACCAGCAGGAGATCAATGGCGGAACTAACACCTGGAAGGAAGTACACAGAGGTGGGCTTCAAACCTGAAAAAGACACAGGGCGACACGCAGCTCAGGCACTAAGAAGGAAGTTAAAGAGGAACACACAGACAATACCACCAAAAACCCTACTGTGAATAGTAACATTACTGAAATAAGTGAAAAACGACTGTTGCTGATAAGGTGTGCTACGGCATATATTTTTCGTTTTTAATATAGTGTGAGGTATATTATTCACCGACTTAACACCCGCGAAAGACTATAGATCATTTCTCAGCGGTGTTAAAATAACACGAATGCACTGTACTCCGACATTTCTGAACCTTCTTCTTTTCAAACGTAAAAGACGCAATCAATTTCCAAAGCAGCTTTGCCTCATTTGAGAATTGATAAATCATTTAAGTCTTAACACAATGAATAATTGAACTTAATTAGTCATGCTATACTTAAATATAACTAAGAATTAATCTCTGCCTTCCAGACAGGGAAGAAGAGATATCTAAACAGTGCCCACAATCCAATGATTTACTGTCACTGTTCAGGATTTATGTTATTCAAGAGCAAACTCTCTTATAATTCATGGTCGTGTCTTGCTCGGATAGACTCAATATTTGTTATCAGCAGAAGTTAATGGATTCATCATTCAAAAAAATAAAAAACCCTCGGAGTCTTTGAGAACAAATCCCAAATTAAGCACACTTCATGATTCGTGACTGTAAATATTACTGATTAATTACCTTTCTGTGTTTTAGATTCCTTTCAGCCTGCTTGAATAAGGCTTTTCAATAAAGTCTGCTTCATGAAGCTACTACACTCATCCATATATTTAATTATAAAAACAATAACATGTGTGATATGCTAGGCGTACGTACGCGTAATGCAACAATGAAGACGTTAAAAAACGATTACACTGTGTGTACGTGGGTGCACATTGCCTAGTCACAATATAAAATGTATAGAAGGTTCGTAGTGCGCGTTGGGTCTGGAATGAAAGTTAATATCCAAGACTAAAGGTATAGAATACATACAACCATTCAAACAAGCATTGGCATAGCCAATAGGTCTCGCCTTTGGGACCTTATAAGTGTTTAGCCATGCAACAGTTGCATAACTAAACACTTAAGGTCCCAAAAGCGGGACCTATTGGCTATGCCAAGCGGCCGCGAAAGTGAAAGTGATCGCGATCAAACATCAAAGCGGCCGTGCGGTCGCGAAAGTGAAAGTAATCGCGGTAAAAGTGGCGCGCGCGCCCGCGCACATGCACTGTAGCTCTAGGCTGGCCTGGTAGCACTTTTTGGAGCCTTCTCAATAAGTCTCGCCAGACCAGCGCATGCGCTGGGTCAGGCGAGACCTAAAAACCAACTAGCTCAAGGCAGTTGGTCATCACCTCCAAAAAACGGTATATGTATTTAAATAGCCAGCATGATGGTTCAATGAGCAGAGTGCTAGTTGCTGACAAACTGCGATGATCTAGAACAGAGTGAATCCTATTAAGGCAGACTCCTGATTCCATCCTTCAGAGGCTTGTAAATTGAGTACCATGAAATGCATAGTAGTAACATCGGCTATTTACATTGTTTCGAATGAAAAAACATTACTACGGATAAAATGACTATGGGTGGTCTGAGATAGTTCATCAAAAGAACAGAATTAATGAAAGGTGGAGAGTTGGCTCGCAGAGAAGCAGTTCTACAAGCATTAGTTGTTGGTAGAACACTTAAACACTGCCACGGACACACAAGGTTTGTGGATTGTCCACAACAAAAAAGCAAGAACCAACAACGCCAATAAGTGTCTGTTTTTGTTGTAATGATTGTTGCTTGGGATGTCCAAGTATGTAAGCACAGAAAGAACACTGGTAGGTATGTATTGTCATTGCATTTATACAGCGCTTACTACCCCTGATGAGGCGTCAAAACGCTTTTTGGCGAGTAGAACGCCACTCCGGACCCCATAAAGGATTAGTGTTGAATTAGTATAGTGAAATATGAAAGTAATTTGAGTGGTGGATAGGTTAGTCAGTTATTTGGATTTAGAAGGATAGCGGAGGGATACAGGAGGAAAAAAGGTTTGCATTTTGATAGCGCTTGTTACCCCTGATGGGGTGTTGAAGCGCTTTTTCGGCGAGTAGCACGCTACTCCTGAACCCATAAAGGATTAGTGGTGAATTCGAATAGTGTGTGTAAGAGCGCACTTGGTACTTCTGTACTAAGTGTACATGCAGTATGTATGCACTTCACATGCAGCATGTATAAAGTCTCTATAGTGTGCATGTATATGGTAGTTCTGTGTGTAAGAATGTAGGATGCATGTTATATGCAGCGATTGTCACATGTATGTATTCATTTGCATGTTGAGCCTGTAGCAACCCACGGGGAGCTATACGACATTACTCCCTGTCTCTGGTGCAACAGCCTGGTCTTGTCCCATGACGTCTTAAACCCTCCATGAGAGCGCTCTCGGGGTAGGGGGTTCAGGGAGGCCTAGCTGCGGGGTAGCTTCACCCTGTCTAGGGAGTGGTGAGTTAGGAAATGAGAGTCAAAGTGAGCTTGGGCGGGGTAGAGCAGCGCTAGGTAAACCTGAGATGAGAGGTGTCACTGAGTGAGAGAGGGGTGCCCCTGAGCCGAGAGGTGTCACTGGGTGAGAAAGGAAAGCCACAGAGCCTGGGCAGGTGTCAGAGCGAAAGGAGTGGCCCTGATGCGAGAGGTGTCACTGAGTGAGAGAGGTGACCCTGAGGCTAGAGAGGTGTCACTGAGTGAGAGAGGTGACCTTGAGATGAGAGGTGACCTTGAGATGAGAGGTGACCCTGAGATGAGAAGTGTCCCTGAGCGAGAAAGAGAGGTGACCCTGAGGCAAGAAGTGCCACTGAGTGAGAGAAAGGTGCCCCTGAGGTGAGAGGTGTCACTGACCGAGAGAGGGGTGCCCCTGTGGTGAGAGATGTCCCTGAGCGAGAGGGAGATGACTATGTGGGAGACACTTGAGTTGTTCCTGGGAGGGAGAGAACTTTACCCATGCCTGGAGAGATGTCTCTAAGGGGAAAGATATGTCCCCTTCGTGAGTGTCTGTGAGTGGGTGCGGTGGAGAGGTGTCAACTTGAAACAAGCATTTGCAATGCAATAGGTCTCGCCTTTACGAGAGTTTGAGCTATTGGCATTGTAAATGACAATGCCTTTTATTTATGTGTTGTTTGTAATACAGAAAAGGCATTGTTATTTACACTGCCAATAGCTTAAACTCTCGCAAATGCCAGACATATTTTATTGCAAATGAGTGCTATAAAGAAACATAGGTCCCTTTGGGACCTTGTTAGAAAAAACAAAAAAACAAGTTCGGGGGCAAGAGCAACATTTTAAGAAGCCGTTCACTGGGTTCAGCAAAACAGTGACTGAAATCCATCAACTGGGACTGAGGGCCACACGGTGTCAAATATGTCCTGAATGTCCAATAAATGTGGGACAGAAAGATACCTTGAGTGCTCCGGCACCGTTGGCAATTGTGTGTGCGTGTGGATGGGTACCATATATGTGTGATGAAGTAACCGGAGGAAGACAAGCTGGGGATCGGTGCGCACAAGACACCTCTGCAGAGTAAATACCCCGGCTCGAGTGTAAAAAACCCAGTGAGGGCCCAGTCCAATTAGCAAAAGCAAATCTTCAAGAGCCACAGAAGTGACCCCCCACCCCCTTTCTCTATGAAGTAACGTTATACACGTAGCACAGCTACTACTTAAAAGGGGAATTTACAGCGAAGAACAAGACACGGTCTGTACTATTTTTGCGTGTGCAGTTTTATATAGCGCAAGCTCGATCCCAGGTATCAGAGCGCTTTACATAACCACCATTTGCTTTACAGAAGGACACATAATTTTTTTGTCACGTGTAGATTAGATTAATTAATTTGCCACAATCACAGGATAGTGAGCTGACGCCGGGACTCGAAGCTGGTTCCTGAAATTCCAAAACCAACACCTCTGTAATATAAATAGCTTCTTTACTTTGCAATGTCATGTCATGAGTGATGTGATTGATGTCTAGATAGAGAATATTAGGATGGCCGCCTTTATTGTCTGTTCAAAAGAACAGAGTTTGTGGTTCCGGTCTACACCTTTAGTGGCAAGACTCTACGAGGAATCAGCTTGTGGCACATGTTCATCGCAAATTAATTTTTTATTTTTTGGGCACGGGTAGATTAGATTAATTAATTTGCCCAGAATCACAGGATAGTGAGCTGACGCCGGGACTCGAAGCTTAAATTCCAAAACGACACCTCTGTAGAGTAAATAGGCTCGAGCCTGAAAAACACAGCGACGGTCTAATAAGCAAAGACAATAGTTGAGAGCCACAGAAGCGACCCCCCCCAATCCATGAAGTGACGTCATAAACATAGCACGGCTACTTCTTAAAAGGGGACTTTACTGTCGACAATGAGATTTGGTCTGTACTATGTATAATGGACAAAGTGCAAAAATATTTAAAGGAAAACACGACGATAGTAAGATAAATACTTTTAAATTCTAATTTATATTTAGAAACTAGTTGGAGTCGGGATGATTTGAGTAAGTGTAAACATGTCGGGATACTTTTAAAAATGTGATATAGTCATGAGGTTTGTGCTTATCGCCACTGTTGGGAAATAGCCCGCATTTATAACACAAAAATGTAACCTCAGTGTAAAAAGGTATTTTTCGTTCATTTGAAGAAACCAGAGGAAGACAAGCCCGGGAGTGGTGTAAGGAATGCAGCTAAAAGCCCGCGAGTGGTGCACGCACTGTAAAGAATTTAAAGAATGCGGGAGGCACAGTGCGGGGCCGCTGCTCGCTCCCGAGCTCCCTAGACCAGGGGGGAGAGAAGGCGGGACCTGCACCCGCCTTTGGCCAATTGCGTGCTGTCTTTCTTAGAAAGACGCAAGCAAAGGCCAATCAGTATAAAATGCACACACACAAGCGTGTGCTGCGAGTGGAAAGCCCTTATTGGAAGGCTCGCAGAGCAGCGCATGTGCGCTGGCTCAGGCGAGCTGGCTCAGGCGAGACCTAGGCGACGTAGGAGAGAGGTGTCCTTCCTGCAACAGCAGCCAGGGTAAAGCTATTTAGGACAATAGTGCTCGGAGGCTGCAATTAAAGCCTACCAAGAAACAATGCATGTAACAGGGGGTGTCGCCATGGGAGGTTACACAAGTATGAGACATTAAGGAACATAATAAGTATGAGACATTAATGAACAGAGAGCAAACAGATAGCATTTCTTTTCTCCTGTCTATTTTGGTTCTTTTTCTGTTGTTTTCTAATTTGGTTTAGCTTACATTCTGTTGATGTTTATTGCACTTGTTTATTCGCCTATTGATCACCAGTTTTACTTCCTTATAGTCTTCATTATATTAAAGAACTTTATTTTGCTTGTGGTACCTTGGCAATACAACAGTGAACATGAAATGCTATCCTTATTAGTGGGACTATCAGAAATGCACAGTAACTGAGTGACGATTACAGCCCACGAGAGCAGGCAAGCTGTTCAAACACTGCTGATGCAACTCGAGATTACCGTTTCATACAGTGTAGAAGATTTCAAGGTGCCACTTTTGGATACACCCATGTTATTGCTTTCTGGGGATAACAACGGCAGGGATGCCTCGCTTGACCACTACCTCTTAAGTTCTTTTTGTGTTTTTAACAATTCCGTTTTGTTTATGAATATGTAAATATAAATTTTTTTTTCATGAAGTGGTGCTGTGCACTAATAATTGTTGGTAATTTCACGCATTTTTACTTTCCCATAAACATCTCAGTTGTTTTTAACACTCCATGATACTAGAATGTTGTGCTCCCCTTCTACCTTCCCATCGATACCCCTGATCTGTCAAACATGAGGGGAAAGGCGATAGAGCGATAGGAGTCCCATCTGAATTAATAGTGCCTACTGTGGGGAGTCCTGCACAACTAAGGCCATGCAATACTAGAGAGTAGCTAAATATTGCTTTCACCACTGTGCTCGAGAGGAGTGAAAAAAGTGCATTACAGAAGACTGCCCTCTTAACCTTTATGTTGCATATGATATATACATGCTTTCCGTGGCTGCAGAGGGGCCTCAGCGCCAGTGCAGAGGGGAGCAGATCAACACAGAGCAGAAGCTACGGGCAACGCCGGGCCACTGCTACATGTTGTGCTGCCGGGCGGCATCGAGGGCTCAGGAAACGCAAGGAGTCACGACACAGCAGACTTCGAAGCTTAACAAGCTTACACTGTATCATAACCTACCAGCTGGCTCAGAACCCCCGACCTCCGCTCTGACATCTACGGGCGCATCCATCTCCGGCAGCCTTCAGCGCCGAGAGTAAGGCAGCACTTTGTATCATTCTGAGCCCGAGCTATAATTTTGACGTGAAGCTGTGCTGTTTCGTGTATTTAAGGCTTGTAACCTTCTTGAAAAGGCCATATTTGTGTGGTTGTAACTCTCGTCTACCCCTTCTAACGCCAGATGGAACGTTCCGTCTCAGGGTTTCCCTGGAAAGAGGAGGGAGGCCGGGTGCGGCTATAACAGAATGCAGTGAGACGCCGTGCACTGAAAAGCTACATTATTAGAAGCGAGAGCGCGCGTGCTCATTAAATGAAACAAAGATGGTGTCGGGCTGTCCAAATGGGCTGTCCTAAAAGTGGACAAGCCAGTAACCCAAAAGCCTGATTGCCAATCACACGCCAGCGTTTAACATAAACGCTAACGCAAGCCAATGGAAAAGAGGGGCGGGGCTTCAAGTCCCCTTCCAAAACTTTATTAATTACAAGAAGCTCTCGCATAGCAAGCAGTGCTTTGCGCTGAAACGCCAGGCGAGACCTAAAAAGGTGGATGGAAGTGTGCATTAGTATATGAGTGAGTGGATTGACAGCTGCATGAGTGAAAAAACACCAATGTATGGTCAGGAATTGCAGGTGCAGACCTGCCCACTCACATGGTGCCACTGTGTGCCACAAAAAAATGGGCTTTCTTCACATGGGCATTCAGTGAAGAGAGGAACATAGTGGCAGTGTAGGCGAGCTGGGAACCCCTGCACTGAGTGGATTCCCAATTCATCTTTGGACGCTCTAACAAGCTGATGCCAATTAAGGGGTGTGAACACACCCTAGGAGATTGACGGCAGCCTCACCAAGCATTCATTTATTAGATCTGATGCGGTGTCTTGAAGAGACTGTTGTACTAAATATGTGGGCTTCAGCCCGCCTATAGGCTTCCGAATTCGCTGGCTCCATCGTCACTCTCATTCTTTCTCCACATTTGTCCATGGCATGCATGTGTCATCTCACTTCCTGTATTTAGCACTACCCAAGAGCATGGACCAATTATTACTATCCATCCACTGCTCTCATTTAAGGAAGTGTTTTAGGAACTACTCCTTTCCTTGTTTAAGAACACTTCATACAAGCCCCCGTGTCTTCACTCGCCTGAGCTCTGTTTCTGTAAACAGGCCTGTAAATCTTGTTGTTATCTCATCACAATTGCTGTGCATTCAAAAACCATGGTCAAATGCCAGACACTGTTTTCCAACGGTGTTTGTTTACTTTTTTTCTCTGACTTTGGTAAGAGGATTTTTTTTTAATGAATGTCCTAGTGTTACTGGCCCATCTCCAAAACTCCTGCTTCACTGCGTGAACAGTCCCTCCAACCCTCCCTCTTTGCTGCTTCTTTTTGATTTACTTTCGTTGCAGGAGACCACAGCACTTAAACTTTTTTTTCCCGAAAAATCTAGTGCATAAAAAATAAATAATAAACATGCCCAGTTTTTAGCTCTTGTTTTGTTAAAACTCCCTGGGAGGGACATGTGCCGGCGGGATTAAATGTTTCACTTTTGGGGGTGGGTGGGCGTGTCGCCTCCCTCCCCAGACCGATTTTGGCCCCATTCCCTAGGGTAAGGCTGCATTGTGAAGAGAAAAGGGGGCACGCAGACCCACTCACAGAACTGATTTCGGCCCCCCAGGCCCCAGCCAAATATGAAAAGGGGAAGGGGGAACTCACAGCCCACCTTCCCAGGGTCCAGCTGCATCTGCATAGGGAAAGGTGGGCTCCACTACATGAGCCATTAATCGCCCTGGGGACCTTAACCCACAGGGGCGGCTCAGGCTATGTCCTGGGGAGCCAACCCTTAGGACATAGTGGTTTCACCACCCACACTGTCACAGACAGGGTAACCCTTGTTTTCTCTTGCTTGGCGGGAGCAATTTCAAATTTCATTCGAAGTCCGCACCCAGCGGGTAGGAGCTTGAAAAATGCTCCCGCCCGTTGGGAGCAGACTTAGATGAGAAGATTGCTACTGCCCGCAAGGAGCAGCATTTTTAGCTCCTCCCTGCATGTGAGAGCATGCCAGTTTCCACTGGATGAGGGGAGACAGATAGGGTCACGGGGGTCTTTTGGCTCCACACATGGCTCCCAAAAAAGAGAGGCGGGTGCCCTGGGTGGGCAAGAGGGCACCCATCCTTTGGTGATCAGGCCACGGGATATGGGGTTCCAGGGTCTGAAATCGGCCTGGGGAGTGGCGCCACGTGCCCCCCTCCCCTTTCCAGAAGTGGCAGGACCCCAGGGGATGGGGTCTCCATGGCCAAAAGCGTCCTAGGGAGGGGGAAGCATGTGCCACTTCCCCATAAAAATGCTGGTGGGAACCAGAAAATGGAGTTCCCGGGGCCAAATGCAGCCTAGGGAGGGGGGGCCTATGCTGCCCTTCCCTAAAAGATGTACTGGGCTCCACGGGATGGGGTCCCTCAGGCCAAAAGTGGCCCGGAGTGAGGGCACATGCCTCCCTCCCCTTTACATATGCAGCAGGGCCCCAGGGCATGGGATCCCCAGGGCTAAAAAAGGCCCTAAAATATGTTGCCGGGCCCCTAGGGGATCAAGTGCCTGGGGCCAAGAGCAGCCCAGGGCGTGGGGCCTTGTGCCCCCTCCCTCTAAAATAGGTCTGAGCCCCAGTGGAGGGTGTCCCCGGGGTCAATAGCAGCCTGGAGAGGGGGGCCACATGAAATGTCATTACATTTTTTAAATTTGTTTTTGTGTTGCTTGTGAGCTTATTTGGGCACACTAATGTATTCTTTTTTTGATCAATGCGTTATACCCCAGATTTTCAACTGGGGGTGGTTTTACTACCTTTTTTTGGAGTTTAGATTGGTTAGTAATATTGCCTTATGTGTACAACTTCCGTTAGACCCAATTCATATAGGAAGTCGCAAGGAGTGCATGGTGGGGGCGCCAGTTATAGTTAGTGCTGCTAAGTAGAACTGTTGAATTTCTGTGTTTTTTTTGTTGTTTAAAATGCAACGTTGTCACGGAGAAATTCACTTAAATATAGCGTTACTTTAACCTTTATTTTTTTCACCGAATTTTCATGTCATGAATGATGTAATATGTCACATCATCAGCAGTGGATTGCGGGCGAGCGAGATATAGTTAGTACTACTAACTATATAGGAGGAATTTCAATGGTTTTGTCTGAGTGAAATGTCCAGCTAACTATAACACCCCTAAAACCTATTGATTTTTCAATTAATTTCTAAGGCTTTATAATTGCTAATTCCTAACTATATCAGGCCTGAAACCTATGTTTTTTTCAGTGAATTTCAAAGGTTTTTTAAATGCTAATTCCTAACTATATCAGGCCTGAAACCTATGTTTTTTTCAGTGAATTTCAAAGGTTTTGTAAATGACAATTTTTAATGTATTAATTTTTATACTGATTTTTTTTATACTGATTTACTACATTTTTTAAAATATTTATTTTTAGATATTTTATTTTTTTAATTACATTATAATTACATTATACATTACAATACAAAATATACTTTCTCAGAATGAATTACTTTAGTTTAAATACTTTGCAAATAGGCAATAGACTTTTAAGTACAGTAGTTACAGTTGTTGCAATGGGCAACACAATTTCAAACACAATGCAACCTTGAGCTCAATGTGAATTTCTAGTCAAATGCAATTAGTTACTTTATGGATTACTTTTCTAACCACGGGACCTAGATTTAGTCCTTGGACATCCCCTGTAAACAGTTGAGTAAAAGCGTTTTGGTTACAGTAGTGATTTTTAAGGAATATTATTGTATTTTAAAAGTTGACACTTAGACATTTTTTCACATAGAATCACCAATGTTATCCTATGGCAGAAAATTCACTTAGCAGGTAAGTAGTGTTATCAGTACTTTTTCTTACTCAGCACTGGTGAATCTCCTGTAAACAGTTGAAAGAATGTGTTTAAGTCATACAGACGATTTTTTAGGAATATTTTTTTTGTGAAAATAGACACTTAGAAACTTTTCTGCTGAAAACCACACAATGGATTCCTATGGAAGGAAATACAAGTTACTAGTAAGTACGCTTAGAATTACTTTTCAGGGTCAGTGCTGGGCTAAAAGATGCAGCACTGGGTTCTCTCCTGATAACAGGTGAGTAAATCGGAGGACACATCTCTTGCCTGTCAGTATGTAGTGATGGGAACGGGTGTCTATAAGGCCGTGACTTGCCTTTATAGGCGGATTACTGGTGATATGCGGCGACCCCTGGCTGCCCTGCGCGTCAAGTGGGAGGCGGATCTGGGAGCGCCTCTTACGGACAAAAACTGGGAGGAAATCATGGAGCGTCCTTGGAAGTGTACACGAAATGCACGCTTCCAGCTTATACAGTTTTATATCTTTCATAGGGCATACCTTACCCCTCACAAGATAGCTGAGTACTTTGGTGGGCCAGATGCTTGCCCCCGATGTGGTTATAGTGGAGCGACTTTTCTACACATGCTCTGGGACTGTCCGCAGGTGACAGGGTTTTGGGAGGAAGTGGCGACGCTACTCCTGACGGTGACAGAGAGGGACTTGGAGGTAGGCCCGGGGGTCTGCTTGCTACATGGCTTTCCGCATACAGCAAAGACTAAGATCACCAGTAGGTTTATTGATCTAGGGCTGGTCCTGGCCAAGCGGGAGATTACTTCTCATTGGAAGGCGCGGCAGGGCCCTAATTTCTTACGGTGGGCTAGGGAAATGGAGAAATGGGCGGGAAGTGAGGGGACTTATAGATTGTGCTTGGCTCGACGCAGTGACAATGAAAGATCGCACGAATGGGCCCGGGCATGGATGGCTCTCCTGGACTTGTTCAAATGTTCGGTTATGGGGGATGGGGGTGATCCGGTGGGGGATGACGGGACCCCGGTTCCTTGAGTGCACTATACAGGGCTTCCCCCCCTCTGCTCTTGCGGTACTGTCTGTTGGGATTGCCGGGAGGCGGACTCGACGGGTGGTGACTGAGGTTTTGATGTACATGTACTTCTGATAGGTATGGGCGACATGCTTGGGTGGGTGGGTAGGGAGGAGGGGCTCGTTGGGGGGAATGTTGGGAGATGGGGTGGGGGGTATTTTGGCTGTCTCGCACACTCATGGTGGATTACTCCTGTGGATGCACTACCTAGTAGCACGGACATTATTGGGGTGAATGCTGTACAGATGTAGCTTATGTGCTGGGGTGATTATTGCAAGATGTCCTGATTTGGCTGGGGGGAGGACTATGGGGGACGGGGATTGACTGCATTTTGTTCTGTGACCTAATAAAGTTTGTTAAAAAAAAAAAAAAAACAGGTGAGTAAATCGGAATTCATAGTTCGGCTGATTTTAGAGGAATATTTGCACAATGGTGAAGGAAGGGGGCGGGGCCTGAGGTGATAGGTGTCAAACAGGCCCTGTAATTTATAAACAATTGGTAAGGAGGAAGAGATACCCAAATATTTTTGAACACGGATACCTTTAATTATCCTGTCATCTGCGTCTGAATTCGCATTTTCTTATTTGACCATTTAGTCGTTGAGCATATACAATAAACATATATTTACAATTAACACCTCTAAAACAAACACAAACTAAGGCTACTGTCCACCAGGGAATATTTCTTATTGTGGAGCCACCTTTAAATAGTGTGGACTACCCAGAAGGTTCACACATTGCATATAGGAACATCACTTTCCGAATTATTCATAAGAGGCAATGTGAGATTGTTACATCCACAAACAATTCAATAAATTTGTAGTCCTTCTGTTAAACAACTGTCGACGCGGTTGCGTTTCAGCCGGTCTATTTCTTATGGCTTCTTCAGGACAAAAGCAACAGCAGCATTCTTATCGCCCATCAGGGTCAAACAAATATGCCTAGGCTTGAAGGTGTTAGTACTCAGCTAACGTCATGTCCACTGGGAGGGATTTGCATCTATCGCGATGTGGACGCTTCTACGTCTTTTCTTTAGTCCTTAATGGTCTAAGTACCGTTTCTCCAAAGGCCGATGTACTACTGCACCACGAGATGCGCAGGAGTGAAAATCATTAGGCTACCGTCATGTTAATAATGTAGAATCTCTTCCATCGCGGTGTGCAAACTTCTCGGATTTCTCTTGTTTCTCTACGGTCCGAATCCCGTCCTTCCAACTACGCTGTCCTACTTCAGCTCCGAGTCAAACAGGCCCTGTGGCGCGTTTTAAGTTGGGGAATTAATTCTGAGGTCCCCTGGGGGCCAACTAGTCCACCAGGTACCTCGAGTGTGCGCCAGGGAGCTGGGTTGCAGAGAGGTGTTCAGAGGACATGCCTCTTTTTACAACACTCTGCAACGCAGCTCCGTGGCGCTTACTGGAGGTACCTGGTGGGCTAGTTGGCCCCCAGGGGACCTCAGGATTGAAGAGGAATTAATTCCCCAACTTAAAACGCGCCACAGGGAGTGTTTGCACACATATCACCTCAGGCCCCGCCCCCTACCTTCACCATTGTGCAAACACGCCCCGTGGCGCGTTTTAAGTTGGGGATTAAGTCCCTTTGAATCCTGGGGTCCAACTAGCCCACCAGGTACCTCCAGTAAGGGCCACAAGGCTGCGTTGCAGAGAGGTGTAAAAAGGGGCATGGCCTGGAGCACCTCTCTGCAACGCAGCCCTGTGGCGCTTACTGGAGGTACCTGGTGGGCTAGTTGGCCCCCAGTGACCCCCAGTATTGAAGGGGAATTAATTCCCCAATTTAAAACGCGCCACAGGGCGCGTTTGCAGAGTGAGATTGTGAGGGAGCGGGGTCTAGGGACGATCGCATCTTTTTAATATTTTTTTTATTTTTTGAAAGGGGGGCTGTGTGGCCCCCCTTAATTTTACTTTTTTGTGGCCCTGGGGACCTCATCCCCCAGGGCCTCACCCCCAAATAAAATTTTTCCAAAAAATGTTACGGAAGGGGGCCTGTGGCCCCCATCCTGTGGCCAATTCCGGGCCCCGGGGACCCCATCCCCCGGGGCATGGCCACATTTTAAAATATTTTTATGGAGGAGGGCTGCGTAGCCCCCCTCCTCAGGCCACTTAAGGCCCTGGGGACCCCATCCCCCAGGGCCAGCCATTGTTTTATTTTATTTTTTTTAATGGGGGAGGGGGGCCGCATGGCCCCCCTCCTGGGCCTCTTGTAGCCCCGGGGACCCCATCCCCCGGGACCTGCCAACCTCTTTGGGGACCGTGGGGGGGTCCCCAATCCCCCCACGGTCCCAGCCGGCTCCCCGCCTCCTGCGGGAGCTGGCATTGCTTTTCCACATGGGGAGCAGCTAACATGCTGCTCCCCATATGGAAAAGCAATCTGCTTTGCTTCATTGAAGCGAGAGCAGGTTTCCCTGCTCTCGCTACAATGAAGCAAAGCAGTTTGCAATGGCAGGGTGGGAGCCGCGAGGCTCCCGCCCTGCCATTGCAAACAGCAGTGTCCCAAGGGTGGGCACCCCGGGACACTGCAGGAGCCTTCCCTGGGGGGGTGGTGGTTCCCAGGGCCTGTACAAGGCTCCAGAAGGAGGGCCGCGCGGCCCCCCTCCCACATTTTAAAGCTGCCCCGGGGGGGGGGGGCGGTCCCCAGGGCTTGGGGGGCCTGAGAGCCCCCCCCCACCTATTTTAAAGTTGTCCAGGGGGTGGCAGTCCCCAGGGCTGGGGGGGCCTGAGAGCCCCCCCACCCATTTTAAAGAAGCCCCAGGGGTGGCGGTCCCCGGGGCTGTGGGGGCCTGAGCACCTATTTTAAAGTTGCCCCGGGGTGTGGCGGTGCCCGGGGCTGCGGGGGGGCCGCGGGCCCCTGCCTATTTTATGTTAGTGCCCCGGGGGGTGGCGGTCCTCGGGGCAGTGTGGGGGGGATTGGGACCCCCCCTAATTTGTCAATATGCCCCCGGGGGCAAATTAGCATATGTTGCGCAGGAGCCAGCGCTGATTTTTTTCCTCTATCGGGCGGATATATATATATATATATATATATATATATATATATTCACTGAAAAAACCATAGGTTTCACACATGTTATAGTTAGCGGAAATTTTACTGATAAAAAACCAGTGAAATTGCCCCGTTATAGTTACTGCTGGCAACTATAACTCACGCGACCGCAATCCTCTACTGATGCTAATACTGTATTTAGACACTTATTTGCCCATGTCTTCTTCCATACATTTTTAGCTATACATATATTACAAATATTTTTTTTTCATAAAGACACATATGTCATCAGCAGAGGATTGCGGTCGCGTGAGTTATAGTTGCCAGCAGTAACTATAACGGGGCAATTTCACTGGTTTTTTATCAGTAAAATTTCCGCTAACTATAACGTGTGAAACCTATGGTTTTTTCAGTGAATTTGCAAGGTTTTTTAAATGCTAATTCCTAACTATAACGTGTGTGAAACCTATGGTTTTTTCAGTGAATTTGCAAGGTTTTTTAAATGCTAATTCCTAACTATAATATGTTTGATACCTATGGTTTTTCCAGTGTCTTTGCAAGATTTTTAAATTTCTAACTATAATGTGTGTGATTCCCAAATTCAGTGAATTTGTATTGTTTTTTAAATGCAAATTTTTTTTCTGTCATTTTTTGTAAGCCTTTTTATATAATAATATATGTACTATATCCTGCATTATGGAAAGGTTTTTTTTTTTAATGCATTTTTTTCCGTGCGCGTACGGTAAGCTGACGCTACGCGCTTGTAGGATACGCGTACGGTAAGCTGACGCTACGCGCTCTGGACGTCATTAGTGCTGCGCGCCTACGTGATACGTGCGTGCCGTACGCGTATACCCGGAAGCAACGTCGCGGTTACGCTGGGGCATGTAATGCGCATGCGCGATACGTGATACGTGCGTGCCGTACGCGTATACCCGGAAGCAACGTCGCGGTTACGCAGGGGCGTGTAATGCGCATGCGCGAAAGTGACGTAAGCGCTGCGTAAGCGCACCGTAAGCGTCACGTGCGCGCACGGCAGGTCATGTGACTTACAAAGATCACTTTTTATTGGTTGAAATTACTTTCACTTCCAGAAACTTCCCACACCACACCCATTCCCCTCATTACTGCTTGAAAGAACACTTTTCATTGGTTGAAACTACTTTCAGTTCCAGATTCTTCCCACACCACACCCATTCCCCTCATTTCTGCTTGTGATTCTCTAGGAGCAGGAGCTGGATTGACATTGGGATACAATGGCAGAACAGCAGACCTCTTCTGAGAGTGAGGCCAGCAGCACCACCATGATCCAGAGAAGGAGGAAACAAAAGACTTCTTTTGTATGGGAGTATTTCACTTTTCCAGAGGGGGAGAAAAAGGTGAATGCTCAATTGGTCACTTGCACACTTTGTGGTCGTGTTTTATCAAGAGGAAATCCAAGGAGGAAATATTCCTTTGGAAATCACTCTATGATGAGACACCTCCAGGACAGACACCCAAGGACCTTTGCTCGACATACTGGAGAAAACTCTTCAGTAAGTCACCAGAGCCCAGCCTCAGATGCTCAGCCGAGTACATCACCGGCAGCTCAGCTGAGCCCTTCCTCTGTTGTTGGAGCATCACCTTCTTCTTTTCCTTTGGACATCAACCCTCGATTTGGGAGTGTTGAAATGAGGTGTACAAAATGTGGTGGTCTTATTGTTTTTGGGGAGGTCAGTCTTCCCCTTATTAACAATAAGATAGACCAGCATGTTTGTAGACGCTCATAATACTCCCATTCTTTCTTTCCTCCATCCCTGTATGAACCCAACGGCTCTTATAAGAGCCAACCTTACCTCACAATTTTTTTTTTTTTTTTTTAAGCTTTCCTTTTTGCACATTTTTTTTCGCCGTGCGCGCACGGTACGCGTAATTCCGCGAATTTCGCGGAATTCCGCAGGTCACCGTGCGCGTACGCTACGCGCATACGGCGATTTTTCGAAAATTTTTATTTTTTTATTTTTGCCCTTGAGGGTCCTTCTGGGACCCCCTGACCAAGGCTAGGGGGTCAGGAACTGTCGAGCCTGCCCCCTTTTCACATTATCCACCTTTTTTATTCACCCCCCTGACAGTTCGAGAGAGAAAATGGCGGCCGCCGCTTCCTGGTTTCGACCGATTCGAATGTTTACTATGATCTAACAGCCAATCAGAATCGCGCTCGCGCACGCCACCGTACGCGTACCGTAAGCTTACCGTAAGCTTACCGTAAGCGCACGGTAAGCGCACCGTAAGCTGCCACAGATATATATATTGATTTAAAGGCTATTTTCTCAGGATCTACTGAACAGATTTACACCAAACCTACAAAAGGCACTTCCTTGACCTGAGGACTACCTCTCTGCCAAATTTCTAGTAATTCTGTTCAGCCGTTCGGGCTGTAGCCCTGTCTAAAGGTCCTATGGAAAAATGCATGGGAAAAACGCGTTTTGGGACCCCCCTTTTATCTCAGCCCCCGCTTGACGAATCCCCCCGAGACTTTCAGGGTAGGAGCGGAGCGTAGCGCCCCACCTATTTTGAGAAATTCGCGAGGATTCGTCGACCGGCGCCAAAGTTATTCAAAATAGAATGTTGAGGTTTTCCTATGGAAAAGGGGTCCTAACTATAACTACCTACTGGCGACCGCCAGTAGGTAATATATATAGATAGATATATATATATCTCCTTTCTCCTACAGCCCGATTTCTTGACACGTGGGCGCTCTAGAAAGTGCGTCTGCGATGCGACGGAGCCAAGTCGCTTGTAATTCCACAAATACGTCCCCAGTCAGAGAACAGTTCGCTCGCACATAGAAATGAACCCAGCCAAATCCATTTCTCTTTAGCAATGTTGCAATTTTAATCAGGTGTTCCAGTAAAGTTATCCTCTACGCGTTTCAATCTTAACAAAGATCTTGTTCACGAGGGTCAATCATTACACTTGTGAAATGTTTTTTTCTCATTTAAACACATTTCCTCTTGTTTCATTACATCACTTCCTGCTTATTTGCATTGCATTCTGGTTATTATAGTTCCATTATTTTTCGTAATTTTATTTTGCTTAATATATAAAAAAACACCCTAGTGCGTGTTATCAACAATTCATTTTTTGTCCCTCCTAACATATTATGTCTTTCAATTGCATTAATTAAGGCCATTTATTTTAATGGTTCGCTTTTTCTGTTACTGACCTCCTGAACTTCATGATGCGGTCTAGTTCTATTTTACGGAATTGATTTCCTTTTTCAACTGACCCTTGAAGTTTGTAAGCTTTCCTACCCTCCAGTGGGTATATAACTTCATCTTAATTCTATTATTTAATTTTCATGATGTTTAGCATCACTTAAAAAACCATAGGATTCACACACGTTATAGTTAGGAATTAGCATTTAAAAAACCTTGCAAATTCACTTAAAAAACCATAGGTTTCACACAGGTAATAGTTAGGTGGACATTTCACTCGTAAACAACCAATGAAATTCCCCCGTTATAGTTAGTTCAGATAACTATAACTCGCGCGACCGCCACTCTATCACAAGGATGATGTCATCAGTGATGTCATGAGTGATGCCACTGACCATGTCATGAGTGATGTAATATGTGACGTCATGAGCAGTGGATTGCGGGCGCACGAGTTATAGTTATCTTTACGCCTTTATGGTAATGTACAGCACAATAATGGATTTTTGCGATCGTGTTCCAATCAGGCCTGATTGGCAATATTTTTGTACTATTTTAATATTGTCTATCTGATCGTATGTATAACACCATATCACTAGATCATGCATCTAAAATGAGTCTCATTAGTGGTCCTTACGGAGTGTGGAACCCAATGAAAAGCTCTGTAGGTGTTGCCATCTACCCAGACGTGGGACCCGTGCTCACTACGCCACTGGAGTCAAGCTATCCAGGCTGATGACGGCTGATAGCCAGAAACCGGTCCTAGGATGCTTGATTCCGGTCCAGGGAAGACATGGCTTGGCAGTTTGGGCTGGACTGTTCCCATGAGGCACAGGGTCAAGACTGATTTGCATATGGCCATGTCTAAACTGGGGTGGTGTAGTGGGCAAAAGAACGATGGATTTAACCCAGATCTCTTGACTGGGGGAGAATGTCTGCATTGTCAGCATTCCGTCCATCAATTGTTTGTTGTAACGCTTTTCGCCCTAAGTGGGATGGGTATTCCCAGATGTGGGACCCGTGCTCACTACGCCACTGGAGTCAAGCTATCCTGGCTGATGACGGCTGATAGCCAGAAACCGGTCCTAGGATGCTTGATTCTGGTCCAGGGAAGACATGGCTTGGCAGTTCGGGCTGGACTGTTCCCATGAGGCACAGGGTCAAGACTGATTTGCATATGGCCATGTCTAAACTGGGGTGGTGTAGTGGGCAAAAGAACGACGGATTTAACCCAGATCTCTTGACTGGGGGAGAATGTCTGCATTGTCAGCATTCCGTCCATCAATTGTTTGTTGTAACGCTTTTCGCCCCAAGTGGGATGGGTATTCCCAGACGTGGGACCCGTGCTCACTACGCCACTGGAGTCAAGCTATCCTGGCTGATGACGGCTGATAGCCAGAAACCGGTCCTAGGATGCTTGATTCCGGTCCAGGGAAGACATGGCTTGGCAGTTCGGGCTGGACTGTTCCCATGAGGCACAGGGTCAAGACTGATTTGCATATGGCCATGTCTAAACTGGGGTGGTGTAGTGGGCAAAAGAATGATGGATTTAACCCAGATCTCTTGACTGGGGGAGAATGTCTGCATTGTCAGCATTCCGTCCATCAATTGTTTGTTGTAACGCTTTTCGCCCTAAGTGGGATGGGTATTCCCAGATGTGGGACCCGTGCTCACTACGCCACTGGAGTCAAGCTATCCTGGCTGATGACGGCTGATAGCCAGAAACCGGTCCTAGGATGCTTGATTCTGGTCCAGGGAAGACATGGCTTGGCAGTTCGGGCTGGACTGTTCCCATGAGGCACAGGGTCAAGACTGATTTGCATATGGCCATGTCTAAACTGGGGTGGTGTAGTGGGCAAAAGAACGACGGATTTAACCCAGATCTCTTGACTGGGGGAGAATGTCTGCATTGTCAGCATTCCGTCCATCAATTGTTTGTTGTAACGCTTTTCGCCCCAAGTGGGATGGGTATTCCCAGACGTGGGACCCGTGCTCACTACGCCACTGGAGTCAAGCTATCCTGGCTGATGACGGCTGATAGCCAGAAACCGGTCCTAGGATGCTTGATTCCGGTCCAGGGAAGACATGGCTTGGCAGTTCGGGCTGGACTGTTCCCATGAGGCACAGGGTCAAGACTGATTTGCATATGGCCATGTCTAAACTGGGGTGGTGTAGTGGGCAAAAGAACGATGGATTTAACCCAGATCTCTTGACTGGGGGAGAATGTCTGCATTGTCAGCATTCCGTCCATCAATTGTTTGTTGTAATGCTTTTCGCCCTAAGTGGGATGGGTATTCCCAGACGTGGGACCCGTGCTCACTACGCCACTGGAGTCAAGCTATCCTGGCTGATGACGACTGATAGCCAGAAACCGGTCCTAGGATGCTTGATTCCGGTCCAGGGAAGACATGGCTTGGCAGTTTGGGCTGGACTGTTCCCATGAGGCACAGGGTCAAGACTGATTTGCATATGGCCATGTCTAAACTGGGGTGGTGTAGTGGGCAAAAGAACGATGGATTTAACCAAGATCTCTTGACTGGGGGAGAATGTCTGCATTGTCAGCATTCCGTCCATCAATTGTTTGTTGTAACGCTTTTCGCCCTAAGTGGGATGGGTATTCCCAGACGTGGGACCCGTGCTCACTACGCCACTGGAGTCAAGCTATCCTGGCTGATGACGGCTGATAGCCAGGAACCGGTCCTAGGATGTTTGATTCCGGTCCAGGGAAGACATGGATTGGCAGTTCGGGCTGGACTGTTCCCATGAGGCACAGGGTCAAGACTGATTTGCATATGGCCATGTCTAAACTGGGGTGGTGTAGTGGGCAAAAGAACGATGGATTTAACCAAGATCTCTTGACTGGGGGAGAATGTCTGCATTGTCAGCATTCCGTCCATCAATTGTTTGTTGTAACGCTTTTCGCCCTAAGTGGGATGGGTATTCCCAGACGTGGGACCCGTGCTCACTACGCCACTGGAGTCAAGCTATCCTGGCTGATGACGGCTGATAGCCAGAAACCGGTCCTAGGATGCTTGATTCCGGTCCAGGGAAGACATGGCTTGGCAGTTCAGGCTGGACTGTTCCCATGAGGCACAGGGTCAAGACTGATTTGCATATGGCCATGTCTAAACTGGGATGGTGTAGTGGGCAAAAGAACGATGGATTTAACCAAGATCTCTTGACTGGGGGAGAATGTCTGCATTGTCAGCATTCCGTCCATCAATTGTTTGTTGTAACACAATCTACATCTCAGGCATTATCTGATTATACAACCTTTTAGTCATTTTAGATTTTTTAACTAACTGGCTTTAATCTATTTTCGTCAGGCACGGTTGGCCAATTTTACAACGTTATGTCCACATTTTATTGGGAAGTATAGCATGTATCCAACACTTAGGCTTTAGCGACAAAACTGATACTATCACATTAATTATTAAAATAGTCTTTGAGTTAGTAACTACGTATTACCTATTTAGACACAATGTATAAGTCACACTTACATTTCCTCTTTCACTTCCAGTACGTCTCCCCCTTCCACATTAGGTGTTTTTTAGGCATTTGGGTACTTTTCTGTAGTGATGGTAATTCCCTTATGATTTTTTTCTTTAATTTCTCTTAGTATAGAGTTGGATTTTAGGATCTTTATCAATGACTGTTAGCTATCAGCAATACAATCCATAACAAATGTATATAAATTATTAGATAACTAGTTTAGTTTTATTAAACATGCTTTTAATTGAGTTTTAGTAATGTTTGATCAAATTTTACTAAGTGGCCAATATCAGCCATTGGCATTCAAGCCAATAATTTAAACCTCTGCAAATACTTATGTGTAGCGGTGATATTAGCATACGTATCAGTTTTTTCAGAGGAAACAGAGCACTATCTTCTATAATTAAGTGGATGGAGCTCATGTCCGTTTAGCATGCATGAATCCATTGATGCCATGGCATTTAAGCTATTTCGTTTTTTACATCACCTTATGTAAATATGCAAATGTGGATTTTAAACTGAATTGTATCTTCTTATATATATTTATATATGAATATTTATTGTTATTCCGTATTTTTTAAATGTATTTTACACATTATTATTTTGTTTATGTCTATGGTCACATGACTTCAGGCTGAACTTTGAACTTTTACCATTGCTATTTATTAGGTCATTCTATACATTTACGTTGTCATGTGAAAAAGGCTCATGGGAGCCGAAACGACAAGACGACACTGCCAGTAAAATTAAAGTAGCACTCAACTGAAGGTCCGTGTGATCTTTGGAGCTGAGGCATTTCCATTGCCGTCTGCAATCGTATCTGCGGTATTGGGATATATATATATATATATATATATATATATATATATATATATATATATATATATATATATATATATATATATATATATATATATATATATATATAAATAATCTACTGGCGGTTGCCAGTAGACCGTTCTAGTTAGGACCGAGTTCCCATAGGAAATCTGAAAATTCTATTTTGAATAACTTTGGCGCCGGTTGACTTATCTTCATGAAATTTTCAAAACTAATGGGGCGCTCCGTTCAGCTCCTACCCTGAAAGTCTCGGGGTGATTCGTCAAGCGGGGGCTGAGAAAAAAGGGGGGTCCCAAAACACGTTTTCCCCATGCATTTTCCCATAGGACCTTTAGTCGAAGGTACAGGCTGAACGGAATTACACCAAATTTGGCAAAAAGGTAGCCCTTGGTTCACACTCGTGCCTTTTGCTTAAATGGTGTAAATCTGTTCAGTAGTTCCTGAGAAAATCAAAAGTAAAATCACATATATTTGGGCGGAGCCTAACCACACATCTCATCGTGAGATCTGATTGGCTGTCAGCACTTCATCCAAGAAGTGTTGGCAGCCATCTTGGGAACAATATACATGATAGCACCTCATTAAAAAGCATTGCGGTTAATAGAAGGTTTTAAGACTTTAGTTACATTATAAATCATTTGTTGATGGTACCATACCCATTTTAGGAATTGTGGTTTGTTCTAAGTGATTTACCATGTGAAAAAGCCTTCTGCTGTTATATCATGAATCATGTTTGCGAGAAAACTATTTTCTCATGCTTTTCCCACAGAGGTTTGGAAGGTGATCTATAAGCTAAACTGAGAGCATATTTTCTGTAAATTCACATTATCTTTCTCAGTCATGTGAGAATGAAGTCTGACATTCTCAGTAAAACATGTACATCCAACAAGGGCAGAGACTGTCAGTTGATTCCTTTGTGTTCTACTGCAGCTTCCCAGAGTGTTCTAAAGAACAACTAGAGCGCTAACAGTCCTACTTATGACAAAAGTATGGCACACCTGAAGCCATGTAAGTGGTAACACTTAAAACATTTAATTTACAAAGGAACAAAATGAGGGGGTTCATTTTGCCATAGAAATTATGATTAGTTCAGCAGAAAGAAAAATTAGGGCACATTTTGACGTCTCAAATCTTCTTCTGTTTCATAAAAAAATTCTGACATGCAGACTGAAACATGCACTTTGAATACCAGCAGCAGACTTCCCTGGTGAGCAGTAGTTTTATTACAGTGATCTAATGAGCAACTAGAGTGCTAACATTCAGAATTTATGGCAAATGTGTGACACATCTGAATGCCTTCTTGATAGAACCAAAATAAAAAAGTGAAAGTATTCCCACTGAGGAGACTGCAGTAAATGAGGAAATTAGGAAACTTCATAACAATAAATCTCCCAAGATGGCCACCAGAGACAAAAGAGCCCAAATGTAGCCCAAATATCACCCAGATGTAGCCCAAGTATAGCCCAATGACAGAAGTGTGCAAAACACTTATTTGTTGTGTATTTGCAGTTATATAGTGCAGACTTGTCAGGTATTGGAGTGCTTTACATGAGTATTGGTTACATCACACAAGATCAAATTCATTTTGGTTGTAGACATAGGGAGATTAAGTGATTTGACCAGAATCACAAAATGTTGAGCTGAAGCAGAAACTCCAATCTGGTTCCCCAGTTGCAAAGTCTGCAGCTCTGGAAGTAACACCACATCCTCTCCCCTAGGTGCAACATTTAATCAAGTGGTCAACTGGATAAAACAAAGATTACAAATAATTTAAAAGTTCTTTGTCGCTATTTGAAAACTCAGAAAATATGTCCTCGTTTTAGTTTTTTAGAGCACAAACCATACTTTTGATGCAAATAAGACCCTCTCATATATGTAATTTCTAGGTATTACAGTTTTGATTACATCAAGATGACGTCAGGCGTTCCACACTTTTGTAATAAATATAGAATGTTAGCAATCTAGTTGTTCATTGGGATACTCATTGAGAGGCAGAGGCCAGGGGCACGGACTCTGAAAATTGAAGGCAGGTAGGAGAGTGCAGATGCAACAATTTGACCACACTGGGCAGGCAGGAAGGGCAGTGGCAGCACAACAGACTATGGAGGGCAGTGGAAAGGGGGGCAGGGGCAACAAGCCAACAATACAGGACTGGCAAGAGAGGCTGTGGCAATATAATAGACCATTGTGGGCAGAAGGAAGAGGCAGTGGTAGTACAACCATACATGCCAACAGACCCGTTTCAGCCAGGAAACGTCCAATGTTTTTAAGCTCAAATGGGCTTTATTTGATCTGTCTCCTATCTACAATCTCCTCTTTTTCAATGTAACTCAAAGGGGAAAATCAATACCCCAGTTTTTTTTCAAAATCTCCCTCTTACCAAGTTCAAAATGTTCGCAAGCATGGTACATTGGATCATGGTTGGCAGGAGGAATTGGGGTAGGGACATGGACTTGGATAACAGAGGACAGGAGGGACATGGAGAGGTGCACCAAACTGACCCTACAGGGCAGGCATCAGGGTTTGCAGCAGCACAATACACCACACAGCGCATGCGGGACGGGAGTGCAGCACAACAATCCATAGAAAGCAATAGGGAGGGGACAGGACCATGCACATGGACAACAGAGAACAGAGGGGAAAGAGGCAATGGTAGTTAGCTGACCATAATGGACAGACAGGAGTGAAAGCTGCAGCATAACAGACCATAAAGGGCAGGAGGGACGGATCAGGGGCATTACAATGGAACAGACAAGCCAGGAGGGAGGGAATAGGGGTCTGCACATGGAAAAAGAGGGCTGGGGGCAAGGGGGCAGGGCAGGAGCAGCAAGATGACCATGGAGGTCAGGCAGGATGGGCACTAGAAACAAGACACACCATGGAGAGCAACAATGAGACTATGATGGCATACACACAGACCATGGAGGGAAGGTGGGAGGGGGTCAGGGGCAGCTAGCTGACCACACAGGGAAGGTGGGAGGGGCCATGGCAGCACAGAAGACCATGCATGGCAAGCGGGATGCATGGCAAGCGGGAGGGTTAGTGGCAGCACAATGGCTATGATGGACAAGGAGGAGGGTGCAGGGGCATGCAGAAAGGACCATGGAGGATAGAAGGGAGGGTCAGGACCTGGGCACAGACAAGAGAGTTCAGGGGAAGGGGCCTCACAACAGACCGTGCGGGGCAGGCAGTAGGAGCAGTTGCAGCACATAGAACAGGGAGGGCAGAAGGGTGTGGCAGTAAAATGGACCATGGAGGACAGGAGGAAGGGGATAGGGGCATGGCATGTGGACATGCAGTGTGGAGGTGGCAGGGACAGGTTACAGTCATCTGACAATGCTAGGCAGGTGGGAGGGGAGTGGCAGCTCAACAGAACACTCAAGAGTAGATAGGAGTGGCAGGTCCATGGAACATGGTGGGCAAAAAGGATGGAGCAGGGGCATGCACAAAGACATCGGATGGCAGGGGGAAGGAGAATAGGGGCAGCAAGCTAAGCACAGAGGCTAAGCAGGAGGTCAATGATGGGCCATAGAATTGGGCAATGGAGGGCAGGAGGAGTGGACTGGTACATCATGCTAAATGGAGGGCAGTGGCAGCACATCAGACCATGCATGGCAGGAGGGAGGAGGCTAGTCCATGGATTCAGACAACAGAGGATAGGGAGGAGGTGGATGGGGCAGCAGGCTAACTGTTCAGAGAAGGTGGGTATAAGGAACTTTATTGTTTTTAAAATGTGTGTCTGTGCGAACTACTTAAAATATAAACAAGTATGCAGCATAATCTCACTTTTATTCAGGAAGAAGAGGACGTTTGTGACTGTGACTCCGGATTCACTTGGCAGAAACACCCCCCGACCCACCACCCCCCATCGCAAAATGTAATGCCCGTGAAAAGGGTAGGTGGACGCAGTGTTATATAGAACATAGTCCTGAGAGCACGATTGAAAATGAAAACTAGATATAGTATATGGTATAAACTATGCACCAAAAAGTGTGATATAAGATGAACCGGGGCGTGAAATATAATATGCAATACATTGTGCGCAATGACAGATTAATTGGAGAGCGCGAGATAGCACAGGCACTAGCGCGTGCTATGCAATATGCGCCTTGGAGTGTAATATGCACAGGGTAGTGTTGTGTAACCTAACTAGTCTCTAAAGTTGTAATATAAAATATGTGCTGGGGAGTGTAACGTTGCATATGCACTGTGACAAAGATATGGATCCCAGATTGTAATATGTATGGCATAGCGCTGTGCGTTATAACATAGGCATCGAGGAAGGCACGTTAGATGGGGCAATATAACCTGTGCGAAGGCAAGTGTGGCATGACATATTCACGGGGTGGTGTTACAGTGCACATGGGCTAGAGAGTGTCATAGCATACGCACTAGCTGGTGGAATACAACACAGAGGTGTGAGGCACTCGGCGGGCACTAGTGGGTGTAACACAGCATTGGGCTCAGCCAGGAACACGCTGTGACTCTCAAGTATGGTTTGTCTCCTTTCCAGAGAGTAAAATAAAAAGTATCACACATCCGGCGGTGGATGTGTGTTTTATTAACTGTGAGGGGGGTTTCTTGCATAGTTTGGTCGAATTTTTGTCGAATCCGCTTTGAATGGCTTGGTGTGCGTGTATATTAAATGTGCCCGTCAATAGCTACCCATGTTTGTATAAATAAACGACAAGGGTGTCTACTTGGAGAGAACCCACCAGCGGGGGCGCCGGGATTAGGCACGGTAGGGCGTCAGACACCTCAGAGCTTCACTAGCGGTGTAAATACATTCCATGTTGATTCATTCTATGCATAGTCGCCTTTTATTGAATATCACGCAAATCGTCATGGTGATAGGTACATACGGTTTGTCCAGCATGTCCTAGGTTTTTCTATAAATATATTTCTACAAAAAATAATAAAAAACAAAGGCCGGCCCCGGGGGATGGGATCCCCGGGGCCATAAGTGGCCTGAGGAGGGGGGCAACGCGATTAAGGCCTTGGGAGGGACAAATTAATTTTTTTCAACAAAAAAAATTAGGGTGCAGGCCCTGGGGGATGGGGTCCCCAGGGCCAGTAAATTAGAAAAAGAAGGGGGGCCACACAGCCCTCCTTCTTAAAAAAATAAAATAAATAAAAGACCGGCATCGTGCCGGAGGCCACGCCCCCCTCCGTGCAGCACTCTGCAAACGCGCCCCCTGGCCAGTTGTAAGTTGGGGAATTAATTCCCCTTCAATACTGAGGGTCCTTGAGGGCCAAATAGCCCAACAGATATCTCCAGTATGCGCCAGGGAGCTGAGTTGCAGACAGGTGTTCTGAGGCCACGCCCCTTTTTACACCTCTATGCAATGCAGCTCTGTGGCGCTCACTGGAGGTACCTAGTGGGCTGGTTTGACCCTAGGGACCCTTAGGATTCAAGGGGACTTAATCTCTCAACTTAGAACGGCCACAGGGTGCGTTTACACAGTGGTGAAGGGAGGGGACGGGGCCTGAGGTGACGTGTGCAAACACGCCCTGTGGCGCGTTTTAAGTTGGGGAAATAATTCCCTTTCAATCCTGAGGGACCCTGGGGGCCAACTAGCCCACCAGGTGCTTACAGTAAGCGCCACTGCTCTGCTTTGCAGAGAGGTGGTGCAGGCCGTGCCCCTTTTTACACCTCTCTGCAATGGCGCTTACTGGACGTACCTAGTGGGCTATTTTGCCCCTAGGGATCCTCAGGATTCAAGAGGACTTAATCTCCCAACTTAAAAAACGGCCACAGGGCGTGTTTACACAGTGGGGAAGGGAGGGGACGGGACCGGAGGTGACGTGTGCAAACACGCCCTGTGGCGCGTTTTAAGTTGGGGAAATAATTCCCCTTCAATCCTGAGGGCCCCTGGGGGCTAACTAGCCAACCAGGTGCTTCCAGTAAGTACCACTGAGCTGCGTTGCAGAGAGGTGGTCCAGGCCATGCCATGCCACTTTTTACACCTCTCTGCAACGCAGCTCTGTGGCGCTCACTGGAGGTACCTAGTGGTCTAGTTGGACCCTAGGGACCCTCAGGATCCAAGGAGACTTAATCTCCCAACTTAAAACGGCCACAGGGCGTGTTTACACAGTGGGGAAGTGAGGGGACAGGGCCTGAGGTGATGTGTGCAAACACGCCCTGTGGCGCGTTTTAAGAGGTAGTTTTAATCCCCTGCCCTATTATATACTAGGGGCTTACAGAGGAGGTCATGCTGATCACAGGGGGACCCCAACGCATAGTGTTCCCTAGTGTATGTAGGTGTTTTCACTGTATTCTGAGTGTCTTTTAACATAGCACTGGCCCTAGGACTGGTTAGTCTGAAAAAGTTGAGGGTACAGGATGATTTTGCAACAAGGCTTCTTTCTGCTCTTCTGTTTGTTCTTTCTGCACTTTATCCTTCTTCCTGCACTTTATCCTTCTTCCTGCACTTTTCTTCGTCTTTGAGGACTTCTGTTGCTTCTTTCTGCATTTCTTTTTTTTATTTCTGTGCGTTTTTTCTTCTTTCTTCACATGTCCTATCTCTGTAGGCATAGTTAGAAATTACCATTTAAAAAAAACCTTTGAAATTCACTGAAAAAACAATAGGTTTCAGGCACGTTATAGTTAGGAATTAGCATTTAAAAAACCTTAGAAATTCACTGAAAAAAACATAGGTTTCAGGGGCATTATAGTTAGCTGGACTTTTCACTCGTACAAAACCATTGTCTGGTTTTGTACGAGTGAAAAGTCCAGCTAACTATAACGCCCCTGAAACCTATGGTTTTTTCAGTGAATATATATATATATATATATATATATATATATTTTATCTACTGGCGGTCGCCAGTAGATAGTTATAGTTAGGACCGTGTTTCCATAGGAAATCTGAAAATTCTATTTTGAATAACTTTGGCTCCGGTTGACGAATCCTCGCAAATTTTTCAAAATATGTGGGGCGCTCCGCTTCGCTCCTACCCTGAAAGTCTCGGGGTGATTAGTCAAGCGGGGGCCGAGAAAAAAGGGGGGTCCCAAAACGCGTTTTCTCCATGCATTTTTCCATAGGGACCTTTAGTCCAAGGTACAGCCCAAACGGCTGAACAGAATTACTTGAAATTTGGCAGATAGGTAGTCCTCAGGTAAGGGATGTGCCTTTTGAATATCTGGAGTCAATCTGTTCAGTAGTTCCTGAGAAAATTTCAGTTAAAAGTACATATATATCTATATGCGCGGTGACGTGCGCGAGCGCAATTCTGATTGGTTGTTAGATGTCAGTAAACATTCTAATCGGTCGAAATCAGGAAGTGTCGGCCGCCATTTTGTCTCTCGCAGTCTGAGGCAGTGAAAAACAAAGGTGGAGAACGTGAAAAGGGGGCAGGGTGGACAGTTCCTGACCCCCTAGCCTTTGTCAGGGGGTCACTGAAGGACCCCCAAGGGTGAAAAAAACTTTAATTTTTTTGACGAAAAAGCGCGGGGTGCACACACCGTGCGCGCACGACACTCACAACGCATCGTGGGCGCTCTGTGCGCGAAGCGCACCGTGCGCCCACAGCGCGCGCACGGTAAAAAACCTGAAGAAAAAATATTAATAAATACATAACTTAGCATTTTAAAAACTGTACAAATTCACTTTAAAAACACCATAGGTTTCACACACGTTATAGTTAGGAATTAGCATTTAAAAAACCTTGCAAATTCACTTAAAAAACCATAGGTTTCACACATGTTATAGTTAGCTGGACATTTCCCTCGTAAAAAACCAATGAAATTCCCCTGTTATAGTTAATGCAGGCAACTATAACTCACGCGACCGCAATCCTCTGCTGATGACGTCAGATATTACATCACTGATGCCATATGTGTCTTTGAGAAAAAAAAATATTTGTAATATATGTATCGCTAAAAATTAATGGAAGAAGACATGGGTAAATAAGTGTCTAAATACAGTGATGTAATATCTGACGTCATCAGCAGAGGATTGCGGTCGCGTGAGTTATAGTTGCCTGCACTAACTATAACGGGGGAATTTCATTGTTTTTTTACGAGGGAAATGTCCAGCTAACTATAACATGTGTGAAACCTATGGTTTTTTAAGTGAATATATATATATATATATATATATATATATATATATATATATATATATATATATATATATATATATATATATATATATATATATATATATATATATATATATATATATATATCTCAGTGGGGAAAATAAAGTTAAAATGTGATAGAAAGGGTCAGGGTAGAGGTACCCTGGCACCATGAGACTAATGGAGGAAGAGAAGAAATCGTCACAAAAACTTTTTTTCTTTACCATGCGAATATCTATGGATCTTCTCAGGATAAAAAAAATTCACACACACACCTACTTACACACCCATACAACCACTCACACACCCATGCAGCAACTTACACACCCACTCACAGACCCTTAAACCCACTCACGCACCCACTCACAGACCCACACAGCCAGTCACACTTGCACTCACATAGCCAGTCCCACACGCACTCACACACCCACTTACACACCCACACAACCATTCACACACCCACTCACACTCCGACTCACACACTAAGGTTGCAGTTAACAAGTGTGCTCCAATTATTGTTGTACTCTTTCTAGGTCCAATCACACTTTGAGCCACTTCAACCATCAAAGGATGTCTCATGGTCCAGAAAATCCAGCAATTCCTTAAGCAGATCTACTGTGACAAATCTGGGGGTCAAATAGGATTCTGCACTCTCTATGAAGGTGCAAGTCCAATCAGTGGCAGGTACATGTTTTGGGACATTGAGAATGCTGAAAAACCTCCTCCCACTTTTACCAGTCTCTCACCGTAAAACAATGGTCCAGGCCTTAGTGATCTCGAGACTGGATTACGTCAATTCTTTGTATCTGGGACTTCCGGAGTATCTAATCTACTGGGCCGGCTGCAGATCATTCAGAATATGGCAGCCAGGGCTATCTTCTTAACTAGGACCAGAACACACACCTCTCATCTCTTGTCCTCACTTCACTGGCTTCCAGTGCAAAAAATAATTTATTTCAAAGCTTTAGTCCTGGTTTTCAAGGCTTTCCATAGGATCGGGGCCCCATATCTAAGGGAAAGATTTCAGCCTTATATGCCTCAACACTCTAAGATCTTCTACCCAGTGCCTGATCTTGACTCAACGGGTCAGGCTCTCACGGGTAGGAGGAAGATCTTTCCAGGTTGTAGCATCCAGACTATGGAATAACCTCCCTTGCTGCAACAGATCCCGGACCTTCTGACTTTTAGGCGGAATCTGAAGACGTGGCTTTTCCAGCTATAGGATTTTCTTGTACTGTGGTAGGGGGCTTTTGTTTGTCAGTAGTTTATGGTGGTCTTTTCTTAGCGCCGGGACACTCTTTGGAGTAGCCGCGCGCTTTACAAATTCCAGATAACATAACATAACATAACAGATGTTTTACTTCATGCTTTCCAGGACTGGGATTTCCTTTAAACTAACCACTGGAGAACGTATTGGAAGTTAGAACTGTGACGCCCTTCATCATCCACAAAGTGGCTCCGTAAACTAAATAGATTATATAATGAATATGCATGTATATATGAAACAACAGAGCCACAATCTCGCCCTGGGGCTTCTTTTTCATCAGTACGTTCACCGGCGAGAGTACCTGTATTATCCACAAAGACTTCTCCAAACAATCCTGTTAGAAGAGAGGCGAGTACACTTAAATTACAATAAACGCGAAGTTCAAGCTGAAGCGGACTACAGGTCCCGACATTTTTCATTAGAATATCTTGGTCACAGGTTTAGGTAGCGAGGCCACAGGGAAAAATACAAATAGTGCTTACAGTGCACCCAACATTGAAAAAGGAAAGTAACATGTATCACTGGTGTCCCCCCCAAAATATCTACCACCTTCGAGTATTACAAGAATAATCTATACATATGGGCCAAGAATTAAACTACCGTTCACAAGAACAAATGATACATTACATATACACACATTGTCAAATAAATGATAGTTGCATAACTAACATTCATTTAACATGTTTAAACCCATCTGTTCATCATAACCCATCGTATGAGGGTTTTTATCTCCGCCCAGATGAGAGAGAACCAACGTTTGTATGGTTGCTCTTAAGTCATCTTCCAGAAGAAACAGCTTCAGTTTCTCCAAGAGGGAGATTTAGATATGCACTCAGAGTTGTCAAAGGCAAAGTCAGGACTCTTGAAAGATCCTGGTAGAACATGAGCTGCCCCAAATACCACCTACCTTGGTATTTCCACGCCCAGATTGGACATTTGAATAATACTTGAAAATAATTATTCCAGATTACAAGGCGATAACTAGAAGCCAAAGGGAGTGCAGTGCAGCTACTACTTCCCAACAGGTGTGGTTACACGTCTTTAATTAAAAATAAAATCTCTCTCCACCACCCTGAAAGTGCACACGCTGCACTTTGGCAAAGATGAACTTCTCTGTTCTTCCTCATTCTACAAGTTCTCAACAGACTTGTAAACATCGGTCACAAAGATTTTGAGGAGTAAATACTTTATGCAACCTCTCCCACTGAGAAGCCCATGTCAGTATCACCAAAATGTAACTTTGTAATCTCGCCCCTATCGCCACCAAACGGGGAAGTACATGTCTTTTTTCCTGGTGATGTCACCCTCGATCTAAAAACAGGGCATCATTACCAGACTTTTATAGAACCCAATTCAGAAACACAGGAAAATTACTTCACAATCGACAGCGTCTCATAGTTGACGAAGATAATTCAAATTTAGGTGCATGAACAACTATTTGCATATCTGGTACTAAACTTCATTTTCTGTGACTTCCAATAAGGCTTTTGCTGCAGCACTGAAACCCCCACAAAGTTTTTGTAAGGATAAATCACAGGTACCAAGGACAAAGAAGCATTTTAAAAATCATACAACTCTGCATGGCGTGTGGTATTGTAGACTGCATTACTCAGTCTCTTAGAGTAGACCTGTGGCATATGGTGAACAGTATTTTCTCCTTCCGAGCACTCTCATTGGTTAAAAGTTAGTATATTTTTCTCAGTGTCTGACAGTGTCTCGTGCAGCGGGGCACATGAGCCTGCATTCTCCCAAATTCTGTTCAGTACCAACAATGATCCCACTTGCTCGTGCTCTGGACAATCACAGCATTTTACATATATGTTGAGTTCATGTAGCATCCTCAGGTTATGTCTTTATGTTCCCTTTCACCTTGTAACTAGCTGCTCAGCCAGTGTGAGTGTTCCGTGTAGAATGTTAGTGTGATTGACATGAGTGGAATGATTGGGTGGCTGGTGTGAGTGTTCGCAGTTGGAAGATGGGCTGAGCAGCTAGCAGGCTGCTCCTGGTGGGGCTTGCTGTAACTTCTACTTATGGACTTAATAAACTACATCAAACTCAACTCTACTACGTCTTCTATGTCTCCTGTACACGTGGGGCAAGCCTACTACATTTTGGCAACGCAAATGAGATTTATCCTCGCTCAACGTGCCAACTAAGAGGAGTTAAGCTAAAGATAATGGGCCTCAGAAGTAAGGAATGAAGAAGAAGAAGAAACAAGAAACTCAAGATAAAGAAGCTGGTCAAGCACGCCTTGCAGCCCGACCAGTGTCCACTACACAGGACAGCACTAGCCCAGGCGTGCTGTGCGCTAATTTCTGTGCTTACAACACTTGTTAATACGTAATCAAGGCTGCCTACATCTTGAAGATTCTATGCCACAACAAACGTCTACAACCATGAGCTTTCAAGTACTGTATGTCTCTTCACTTATTACATGGATGCTGCCCATAGTGTGATTTTTATGTACATTTTGTCCTCAACGAGCTCTACAAACTGTTCGTGTGTACCCAATTTGAGAAGTGTTTGCACTATGGGTTTGTGTGCTCCTGGTAATCTTCACCTGCAGACACGTGCCGTCTACAAACTGATTTCTGCCTACACTGCAGCGGTGGTTCCTACACACTGGGTCTTGCACAAAGACACGCTTGAAGCTCCTCGGATTGGGTCTCATGGACTTAAGCATCACAATCACGAGCTACTGCTCCAGGGTGTGGTTCCTCTGGCTGTCGTTGGGATAATGGCGACAAGTGTGAAGAAGTGCTTGTTGCCCTTACGAATAAATGGGGGCAAAGTCAGGTGAGATTTTGGTCTTTGATTGTTTGGTCCAATCTGAGATCTTTTGCCTGCGGTAATGCAACCGCCATTTTTCAAATGTAAAACAAACGTGGCTCGGGACAAGAATTGCACGCGCTTACCTGTTTGCAGTCTTCTGGCCGCGTGCATTCGCTTCTACATTGAGTATTACGTCCTCTTCCGAATCTTCGTTGTCACTGACACAAATTCTTCAGCTCTGGATTTGCCTTCAGACATTTTGAGGCACGCTGATGCCGGGAGCCACCCGGTGCGACGTGAACGGCGTGCGGCCATCTTAGGGTTGGCAATGGCCCTGGTCAATTGTTGGTGCACTGCTCTAATTTTGCCAACCACGTCTTCGTCACAGTAATGGTGTTTTCAACAAAGCTTTTGGGGTATTGAAGCCTGACAGGAACATGGCGATTGAATCTTGCTTCTTCTAGAGAAGTGTCTTGCGTTTTGGGTGTCTTCTCGAGCCACATCTATTATGCCACATATCTATTAACAAAAGGTACATTTTGATTTTTGCCGATCAGCCTCACAGTTGTTCCTTGGCTTTGGTTGTCTACAACAAGCCTACCAGACACTTTCAGTTAACTTGCTGATATCCAATACTTCTTTCAGTAGCTGCTGGTGCGCTTTTGCACTGTGTGACAATTTTCTTCTATGTTGCTTTTCCTTCCATGCTAATGGAGTGACTGTGCAGAACTGTCGTGTTTAAACAATAAGTTGACCACTGTCTTGTGGATGTTTCGCCAACTGTAGTTCCTAGATCTACAGTTTGGCTTGTGTTAATTTTACAGGTTAAACTTGGGGTGCACAACTTAAGAGTGTGCCCAGTCTGACACCACTGATGCTACTCGGGTGAGAGATCGCTCACCGGCATGGTTACATTTTACAGTGTCATGTTATTGCTGTATGCCAACATTGTTGATTTGCATTTCACACGTACATGTTTTGTTGGCATGGGTGTGGGTTCTAGTCCCATTTCTCCTCTTTACGTTCTGGTGACAGTATTTGCTAAGACTCTTTACCCTTACATGAGGGGTTGCTTAGGGGTTTTGTTCCTTTGTTACCTTGGTTTTGGGTTTTAGCCCCATTTCCACGTCACTGGTCCCTGTACCTTCACGTCAACATATTGTGTGCGTGTGCCACACTGCACTGCACTTGTGTTTTCTTGTGCTGCACATGTCCTTGGGTGTTAGTCCCATGTGACACTAGCTGTTACACTTCACCCTGTTGGACATATCTCTTTTTACGTCATCCCTTACACTATGTGGGATCAATGTACATCATTTTCTTTGGGTGTGTGTTTTGGGTGATAGTCCCACTTACACGTTTTACCGTCATGTTGTTGTGTTCAGTGTGTAAGCTGCCCCGCGCCTCCCTTTCTCATGTTGTGTGTATGTTGCCCCGTGCCTCACCCTGCACTTTTACGTCATTATGTTGTATTACATAAGTCACCCTGTGCTTCACATCGACGAAATGTGTGCGTTTGCCACACTGTGCTGCACCGGTTTCGTGCTGCACATGTTCTTGGGTGCAGTCCCATGCTACATTAGTCTTTACACTGTTTAGCCTAAGGTTAGTCCCATCTTAGCATGGTCCCTTACATGAGCGGTGGCGTTTTGGCCACAGTCTCCTTAGTTGAGGAGTACTACTGTGGGTGTAGTCCACCCACAGTGTCTTAGTCTTGGGGTATGTTTCCCCTTTACTTTCAATGTGGTTGTTGCTCATTTGTTATCTGTGAGCTGTTCTTACACTACTTACCTGAACACTTTTTATCTAATATTAAGGGAGGAGGATGGTGTTAGTATTTTCCCATCATTCTTCTTTCCTCCTTTGCTTGTCTGTTTTCCCTTATGTGATGTGGTTACTCCATTCATCCTAGAGTTCATGGACATTTATCTTCATTGTATATTCCTGTGTATAGTTGTATTTCATTTTTGTTTTGGTTTCATTTGTTTTTCATTTCGAGAGGAAGAGGATAATGTAGTATCCTCTGGTTATGTCTTTATGTTCCCTTTCACCCACCTTGTAACTAGCTGCTCAGCCAGTGTGAGTGTTCCGTGTAGAATGTTAGTGTGATTGACATGAGTGGAATGCTTGGGTGCCTGGTGTGTGTGTTGTCAGTTGGAAGATGGGCTGAGCAGCTAGCAGGCTGCTCCTGGTGGGGCTTGCTGTAACTTCTACATATGGACTTAACAAACTACATCCAACTCAACTCTGCTACGTCTTCTATGTCTCCTGAACACGTGGGGCAAGCCTACTACAGTTCATAAATGGGAAGCAAAGTTACTTAAGGGTATATCGAGCATGCTTCATACCTAGGTCATATGAACGGGCATCCAGACAGGTGAAATCTGGCACCAACCAGAAATAGAAAACAGATTTTGGCAGACATCTTGGAACGGCAGAATGTGCAGCTGTGTAACAGATAATTGGCCGTGGAGTAACAAAGTAAAGAGGACACTCAGTTTAGGAAGGGCCTGCTTCCCAGAACTAGTTTCAGGAAGTAGCCTACTTCACATGGTATAGTGAAGCTGTTCAGGCTAGTGATCATTAAAGTACAAGTGATCATTACAAAATGCGGGCAAATCCCAATAATATCAGAACAGGTTGCAATCCTATGATATGTGTGTAACACATCTTGAATACAAACAAATAATAAAATTAATGGAACACTGTCATTGATACGCACTGAGAATGAGGGGTAATTGGCGCATTAGTCTATGTGCAATGGGTTGTAAGTGACTGCAAGAAAAGCATGGCTGGAGGCAACGTCCTGCTTGCACCCAGTACATGACCTTCCTTCCACAATTCCCTGAATGTAATCTGGTTTCTCGCCTACAAGCAGTGAAGCAAAGGTTTCATTGATGCCTTTTTCTGTGATTTCTTAGTAGGTCACCTTGAACTCGGCAGGAAAGCAACTCTTGCAACTAATATTGCAATATTATATGCCATATCAGACATTACAACCAATAACTGTAATTGAAGTGGTTTCTTTAGATTGCAAAAAATTACCTGTTTCCAAGCTTCTGAAATGGCTTGATGCAAACCATACGGCATTAGGACCTGTAGACCCTCACATGTGTTGTACATTTGACGACATACAAAAATAAAGGCTCCTTTTATAACTGGCAGCATTTCAGAGTCGGAGAAAAAAGAAACGTCTTCGCTTAAAAGCTTCTTTGTAAACTGGGCGATGGTATGAGCACCTATAAGGCTGGAGGAAAACAGAAGCCGTGTTTGTATTATAGGCAATGCAATACACTGACTGTTTAGTTTAATTTTGTATCTAAGGCCAAACGAGATAGGCAAATTAAGATTTTGACAGTACAATTTTGCAGTTTGTAATAATAATGTCTTATCACAATCCTTCATCGCTGGGAGCCCTGGGGATATATCTCTAAAGTGAAGTGTGGCAGCGTTCAGTTGTATTTTATTTTTTATAATTGTTATTATTATCAATGCTTGGGAACTGGGGGCCCGTGGGGAAGAATTGACCAATGCAGAGAGGCCTCCACTATTGGCCACTGCCAGCCACACTTTCCACTTGCGCAATGGGCCCTGGAGAGGTGATTCCAAAGAGTGCCATCCAGGGTGCTCCAGCACCCCAGACAGGAGTGTGAATGTCTTCTAGGGTCCTGCGAGATCTATATGTGATCCCCCACTCTCCCTCTCCACTTTGCAGAGGTTTTTATATGGGGGTGGAAAGTTTCAGCAGGTGGGTACCTCTGTCCATTACTGGGTTGACACATCAGCACTCCAACCTTGCTGCACAGCATTTTGTGACATTTCAAGATAGAGACTTGAAGTGATGTATTGACCTCTCTAAGACCCTGAAATTATGCCCCTAACAGCCACACCTGCCTTGTCCCTTCCCTCCAAAAATTCAAAGGAGAGCCAATCCTGCGATTGACTTTCACATTTCTCCTCATTGGGATGAGCCTTCTCAGGCCTGGTGCAATTTAAAAAGAAATCAGCATGTGCAGATTCCAACCCCATTCTTTTCTATCCCAGGAACAGGCCCAAGCAATGGCAAATGGGCCTACTGTGTGGGGCAGCCTTTGATTCTCCAGCTGGCCAGCAGAATAATTAACTTGGCTCAGTGGGGCACAAAAAGTCTGGAATTGAGTGCTAGAAGGAGTGCATATATGAAAAGTGCAAACTGATCTGCTCTTGGGACCCATTTGTTATCCACAGGAACAGTATGGCACTTTAATCTTTAGGCCTAAATATGGCAAACCTGTATTTTGGCACCATTCCACCATTAGGTGGTACATTTAATGAGGAACAGACATTTTCTACTCAGTAACTAGTGCTTCACTAGGAACCAGAATTCCTGGATGACATTTTCTGCCAACACATGTATTTTCTGCTGCAGAAGAAAACACTCCTGTTTATTGCGGCAGTCATTAAAGTGTTGAAATATTTTGCGAGACACCCCATTTGAAAATATTTCTAAAATGTTTAGCTAATTAGCAAATACGTTTAGAAATTGAGATTTTTAACCCACTTTCAGAAAAGCACTTGCAACGTCAATAGGTCTGGCTTTAATCTGGCAATGCATGAAAATACAGCCAGTCACAAATGCTGGCTACATGCATGGCATGCACAAATGGTGCTTATCAAGTCAAAGCTTTCCTTATTGGTTTGGGCAATGCTGTGAAAAAAGCAGCAAAAAAGGAAGGCTTTCAGTGTAAAGTGCATAAATGAGATAAAGAGCTCAAAGTAACAAGCAGAGTGAAAATCAAGTCTAATGTTCAGATGTAAAATAGACCTTTGTGCATTCCAACAGAACCAATTAACAGACTGACACACCAAACAGCTAACAGGAGGAGAGGATTATACACCTCTGGGTGAAGCCAAACCTCACTCTATATATATATTTTGAAGCAATGGTAAAAATATGTCTCTCACAAAACTGTGCTCACAAACCAGACATAAAAGAGAAAGGAATGAGCAAATCTTGCCATCACCCAAACTCTCACTGAACGGCTTAGTTGACTAGCCACTAAACTGAAAGCCGTTTTTTGAAACTTCAATGGATTCTGGTGAAATAAAACGAGATTAAATGCATCCCAAGATGAGATCGGTATTATATCAGGTTTCAAGACATGGTATGAAATTTGAAATGCTAAAAAGCTGACTGTATGTGACCTTTAATATACTGTCAATGTAGCTATGAGAGACAATAATAAGATTTATAAATGGGACGTTCTTACCTATCCGTGGAAGACTTATTTTTTTCCCCATACAGAAGAAGGCATAGCCCTCTGTCAATGGAGGCAATCCTCGCTAGCAGATCAGCAAAATACGTCAAGGTGCTTTCATCACAGTTTATATTAACCTGTTCGGGGATAAAGTAAAAATACATATTAGGTACCATACTCCCATGACAGATTTTGCTATCTTAACTTCAACAAGTTTGAAAAATTATAAACACAATTATATAGTGCAAGGTGGATTTTTAGGTATTCTTCAATAAAAAGGTTCTAGCAATTGTTGCACACAAAATGTACAAATCACAATTAATTGGAAAGGTGTTTATTAGAGAATCAAGATAAA
This sequence comes from Triturus cristatus, assembly GCF_964204655.1. Lineage (NCBI taxonomy): Eukaryota > Metazoa > Chordata > Amphibia > Caudata > Salamandridae > Triturus > Triturus cristatus. The sequence goes on along the minus strand of NC_140589.1, from coordinate 743,322,906 downwards.
AATCAATAATATAAAATGATCACAATATAAGCACTATACTCGGCATAAAGAGAACTACTGTTTACATGTTGATATTGATAGCTGTAAAATTATTACTCAAACATGTGCCAATCTGTTGATGGAACAGAAGCAGGTTATTAAAGAAATTGAGATACAAATGTGCTCCTGGTTGATACTATGCATACCTAAATGGGGTTAAGCATACGACTTGAAGGTGTGCATCAAAAATACATTGCTTAGCGCCAGATTCCCTTCATGAGAACCTACAACGGTAGAGGAGACCCAAACTTGTGGTACCACCACTTCAACCCAGGGTTGTGCAGTCAACCTAATCTAGAAAGGTTAAGTGCCCAAAGTCCTACAGCCAGGATGCTCAGCAAAGCAGATACGCCATACTCAACATTTCATTAGAAGGTTCTTATTACGGTCTGTGTGGGTTCATACACCGCCCTGGCCCAAGACACAAATGGAAAAACCTACGTTAATGAATGAGTCTGTGTGTATTTACGATGAATCTTACGTCACTTGATCCGTAACATTAATGCAGCCAACAGTCACATGTCGCAAGATACAAGACACGGAGACAGGCAAGAATGGATGACTGATACCGAAGGCAAAGGATTCACCCAGACAGTTTTGTTCAAGAGGAGGAGCCTTTGCTCTGACTTCACAATTCTTCACTTTGAGAATTGGTCTAGCACTTATTTGACTGGCTTCCCAACCTATCCCAAGTAAGGAAAGATAATAGAAAGAAGTTTGCATTTAAATGAGTTACTTAGTCAATTTCGAGTTGGTCATGGAGGGAGAAAGATCAATCCTAATTGCCACCTTTTCTGTTCCACAGGCAAATTAGTTGGAGAGGCAAGAAGCATTAGACTTGAAAGGGAGACATACTTCCTTTCTTTTCCAGAGAGAGAACGCTCACAAATTTTGGGGTGCTAACCCTATAAAGAATGTAAATAAGAAAAAAATATTTTGACTCAGTACTTCTTCAGCATAAAAAGTCGCATGTGCCTTATGTTTAAATCAACATCACTTTATTTGGATTTGTGAAAAAGTATAAATTATTCACCACTGCCGCTCATGTACACCTCGGCCTAAACTTGCTCTTCCACCAGTCTATTCAGACATCCTCCCAACACGTCAGTGAACCAGAGCCATCCGAACCTCGTCCTAATTTTATTTCATTTCTTTCCAGACCTTAGTGAGGATAGAAAGAGTATTGAAAAGGCACAACCAACAAATTCTGGAAGTAGCCCCCTGCATTTGCCAGTTTACCTAGACATTCTGGAGCAAAACAAGCAGTTGACCACTTTGCTCAAAATACACCGTTAACACTAGCAAAATGTGACTAGAGTCCTTGTAATGATAATCGATGCGGGTTAAGCCAACCCAGTTGTAGTATTTCAGAAGCATAATTCCTCTCTCTCTCTCTGTCATAGCCTGATTTTGAAGTTAAGGACTTGAATCATCTCACTGTAACCCACTGATTGTTCGTAGGTCCTTACGCAGCTCTGCCGGAGACAACATCTAAAGACATGCCAGTCTGTATTGTATACATGACAAGTAACTAACTTAACATTTCCATTCAAACTCTGAAGTAACCACAAAGAGACAAGCAGTGCTATGTAAAACAAACCTTTAAATAATGAAATGTCTTCATGTATAGACTGCTCTCTTTATACTCAAATCCCTTCCATCACTCTCGATACAAGTGCTTGGATAAACTTACTTTGCCCTTTCTAGCATGCTTCCCCATCTTTAATTCCACCTTACACCGGTACCTTCCTCAACTCTCTACTTATATTCAAATACACCTCTCTTGTCGATTGCTCTCTATTGTGACAAATCACTACAAAGCAGCCAAAAATTGACATCCTCCCAGATAATTCTCAATTTGTTTGCACATTTTACTCCCATGCCTTACCCTTTCCGTGTCATTTCCAATTTCTAAGTTGTCAATAATCGGATCATCTTCCTACAACCCCCTAATATCAAGTCCTTGTCAAGGCACTCAATCCACTCACTGTAAAGCTCTGATTGCTCTTCCATTCTAAATCTCCTGCTCCTTGGCTACAATCCTGAGGTTTCCACCTAGAGATAAGCCAGAGTGCACATGACAATCAGCCAGCATGGCTTAACACATCACAGTGTAGACAACTAACATGATAGGTTATGATAAAGTGTCCTTTTTTTGCCTCTCGTATATCCTCCTTCCCTATTTCCTGTGTCCTTCGTACGTATTTCTTTAGCCCCACTTACCCGTCATACCCCTCCTCCATTCTATTTGATCCCCACTGAGTTAATGATATTAACGCAGCACTAGTAGTCCACAAACCTCCAATATGATAAAGCACATCTAGATGGATGTCTAGCAACTGTCTTAATCGTAACAGCGACAAGACTCAAGTTCTGATCTCTGGGCCCTTCAATTCCATTTAGTCCTCACTATGGTGTCCCACTGAACCTGGGGCCATACCACTCTCCAGAGATTATATCTAGATAACTAGGAGTCCTATTCTAATCTGCTCTTTACTTCTACACTTAAATTGACTACTTAACTGCCTCTTGTTTCTACCAGCTTTGTATGCTCAGGAAAATTATTGCCCTGCTTCCTATCTCTTCCAGAAAGATGGCTATTTAAACTTCCTCTATCTTCCGTAGAGATACAGGAACTCACTCTAAGTAGCACTCCTGTCTAGCTCCCTCACAGTCTTCAAGTGGTTCAGACTGCTTTTATCCACCTTATACATGGTATCTTTCTATATTCTTCTGCCTCTACTCATCTCCTGAAGCTAAACTGTTTTTTGTTCACCACACGCCCAATCTTCATTTGCCGATTACAGCTTTAATAACTCTGACTCCCTCAATCTCAGAAAGAAACATCTTCAGTACTGCCCCAATTGTCCTCTTGGTTCTTCTTCTGGTCATCTGCTCTGTCTCCAGTGTTGGATGGACTCGTATTAGAGGTTGCATCTTCGTTTTTCTGGCTGCTACCCATTGGAACACTCTCCTTTTTCAAATACGAAAAATACAGGACCATCTGTTTTGCACAAAAACCTTAAAACCATTCTGCCCACTCTTCAGCAGGATCGTTAGTGGCAGAACACAGAGGGGGGGGGGAGGGTAACAGCGCACTCCCCAAAACCAGTTCATCATCATAGATAATGAGTAACTGGGGGAAGTCAGTCATATACCCTTTCAATAGCGATAGCCCTTACCAACCATTATACCTTGGAGCTGGTCAGAATCTCTGAGAGAAACATGCCTTACAATATCTGGGCGTTAGGATATATTGTAAGAATGCTGATATTCAAGAGGGAAATCTGGTCCGCGCTCAATCGGCAATATAAGCCCAAATTCAATTTTGGCTGTGTCTTTCCCTGGCAACTACTAGAAAGATCGCTCTGGCAAAGATGGGAATGCTTCCACGGCTGCTCCATTACTCTGCAAACATCCCAGTTTTCCCTCCAAGAAAAACCTTTCAGAAACTCAATAGTATTGGGGGATCTGGCCGCGGGTGCGTTGTGCTTCGCAAACACCAGTTACCGGTGGGACAAGGCGGTCTAGGACTCCCTTTCTTCGAACAATATTACTTGGCTGCTCAACTTCAACCGCTAGCCTGCTGGCTTGCTAGCCACTCTCTGGAAGACGCTGGTTCAAATCGGGGAGCGATGCAACCTGGTGGCATCCTTCATTTCTCCAACTCCATACCAAAATGAACCCTAAACCCGCCCAGATCGTTAGCACTGATCAGACACTGTGTCAATGGAGTATTCCAACTCACACCCAACTTGCACCCATACACTCATGAAATTCCCCATTGGGGATAACCCAAAGACAATCACCTTTTGACACTCACAGACTTATGGCTCTGGCATGACAAAAACATTTCTACCCTGGGTGACCTATTCCTGAATGGCCAGTTTTTTTACTTTCCATCATCTCACTTCAGACCATGGTATCCCTCTGGCGCAATTTCTATTGTATACACAACTTAAACAGTCTACATCAGTTGTGGGGGATTACCCGAGACGAACCACATATGCATGTGGTGATAGAGAAACTATTAGCGATGGGCGATGGTTGGCACTTAGTTAAGTGCCTCTACAACGCCCTCCGAGAACACACTCTCACCCCCACTTAGGCAACTTTGTGAATCCTGGAAAACGGACATCACTCAGAGTGGCTATTAGCTTTAGAATATCCTCACCTAGCGTCCCGATGTGCCTATTTCAAAAACATTGAATTGTCTATCCTCCATAATGCAAAAACCAAAGGAAATGATGGACGGAGTGTCGAACATTGCAAGCACTCACCCCCAGTCAACTGATCTGGGTTTAATTCATCACCGTTCTTTAGCCCACTCTGCCACCCCAGTTCAGACATGGCCATATGCAAATCAGTCTGACCCTGTGCCTCATGGGAACAGTCCAGCCCGAACTGCCAAGCCATGTCTTCCCTGGACCGGAAACAAGCTTCCTAGGACCGGTTTCTGGCATTTCAGCCGTCTTCAGCCAGGCTTGCTTGAATCCAGTGGCAAAGTGAGCAAGGGACTCACGTCTGAGCATACCCTGCCAACTTATGGCGAACAAAGCAAAAACCAAAGGAAATGATGGACGGAGTGTCGAACATTGCAAGCACTCACCCCCAGTCAACTGATCTGGGTTTAATTCATCACCGTTCTTTAGCCCACTCTGCCACCCCAGTTCAGACATGGCCATATGCAAATCAGTCTGACCCTGTGTCTCATGGGAACAGTCCAGCCCGAACTGCCAAGCCATGTCTTCCCTGGACCGGAAACAAGCTTCCTAGGACCGGTTTCTGGCATTTCAGCCGTCTTCAGCCAGGCTTGCTTGAATCCAGTGGCAAAGTGAGCAAGGGACTCACGTCTGAGCATACCCTGCCAACTTATGGCGAACAAAGCAAAAACCAAAGGAAATGATGGACGGAGTGTCGAACATTGCAAGCACTCCCCCCCAGTCAACTGATCTGGGTTTAATTCATCACCGTTCTTTAGCCCACTCTGCCACCCCAGTTCAGACATGGCCATATGCAAATCAGTCTGACCCTGTGCCTCATGGGAACAGTCCAGCCCGAACTGCCAAGCCATGTCTTCCCTGGACCGGAAACAAGCTTCCTAGGACCGGTTTCTGGCATTTCAGCCGTCTTTAGCCAGGCTTGCTTGAATCCAGTGGCAAAGTGAGCAAGGGACTCACGTCTGAGCATACCCTGCCAACTTATGGCGAACAAAGCAAAAACCAAAGGAAATGATGGACGGAGTGTCGAACATTGCAAGCACTCACCCCCAGTCAACTGATCTGGGTTTAATTCATCACCGTTCTTTAGCCCACTCTGCCACCCCAGTTCAGACATGGCCATATGCAAATCAGTCTGACCCCGAGTGGGAAGGGTATGCTCAGACGTGAGTCCCTTGCTCTCCATGCCACTGGAATCAAGCTATCCTGGCTGACGAGGGCTGAAAGCCCGAAACCGGTCCTAGGATGCTTGTTTGCAGTCCAGGGAGGACCTGGCTTGGCAGTTCGGGCTGGACTGTTCCCATGGGGCACATGGTCAAGACTGATTTGCATATGGCTGGGTTCAAACTGGAATGGCATGGTGAGCAAAAAAACGATGGATTTAGGCCCAGATCTCTGTACTGGGGTGAATGTATGACATTGTTCTGCATTCTGTCCATCAATTGTTGTTTTTGCATATCCTCCATAATGCCCATCTCCCACCGGCTAGGGTGAATCGGATGTACCCAGATGCACACCTCTCCTTCCTCCACAACTCTCGGATGCTGCTGCTCCGCATCACACCCTGTGGTACTGCCTCTCACTATACCAGTTTTGGCAAGCAGTACTGTCTTCTCTAACTGACATTACTCGCTGCAACGGGCTGGACTCCTGGGAAGCCATTGCCCTTGGCATTTAGGGGCACACTCAACAAAGTAGGGTGGTGGTACGCTTTGTGAAGCTCACTCTTCTCTTGGCCAGGGGAGCAGTTACTCTGAACTGGCATGCACAAGTACCCCCCTCTAGCTGCATCCTGGCGGTACACACTAGCCGCTTGGCAGAATCGAAAAGCGCAGCTATTCGCAGAGAAGAGTTGAAGGGCCCCCGTAAGCACCACATTTAAATGGAATGGAATGCCATGCTGATCCAGCTATAGGTGGTTATTAGAGATGATAATCTTTCACCTTAGGCTACACACTCTAAGCCGTCTACAAAACAGAAAAACACCCTACACCCATACGCTTACATGCTTCTTATCCCAGGCAGGAAAACCGGATACATTGTTCTGATCTCCATGACTAGAATTACCCCATATGTACCCATCATACTGTGCAATGTATCATAGTAGATGCTCTGACCCCTAGCATAGAGGCACCCCAACCAGAATAGCCATCTTTCAGCCTTTGCCACAGTCTCCCACTTATGTCACTCACAAGCCACCACTACTGTTCATATTATTTTAGTTCCATAGTTGCCATTTGCTAGACTCTTAGTATTTTCACAAAAACTGCACAGGCCTGACCATGCTGCCATGCATTACCATTACTCTTAATGTTTGCCAACCTACAATTATGTTTCTTCTGTTTACCACTCACTGTATTGAAAAATGATAATTAAAAAGTTTTAAAAAATAATAGCTAATGAGGATCTCTAAAACTAGCAGTTCAAATATAAACTGTGCTTAATAATATACAGTAAACGTTTTCATTCAGTTAATTAAAAAGACAGTTACATTTTCATCAAGAACCAAATACAGGGCCTGTGTAAGTGGGGTGATCCACTCACATGTGTTCAGGGCCTGTGTAAGTGGGGTGATCCACCTGCATGTGTTATGGGCTGGCAATGCATGATACTGTTCTTGAGTGGGTGCTTCATCATTCGTGATGACCGACGGAGAGACTCTAGAACACTTGTATAGCATGCTCTAACAGGTCTCTTAAAAAGGCCAGCTGCAATTAGGGGTGCTGCTATCAACTTTCAGTGGTCCATTGAAGGGGAATGGGTGAAACCCAGTTGGCTTGGTCTTGTACTTGTGCTACAGCAGAGGAGGTGTAGAGGCTGCAATAATGTAATTTGAATGAGAGTAGACAAAAGGCAACAGGAAGCTCCTCAGAAGATGCAGTTCTTTATGTGGACCATTACTTGACAAATAAGGCCCAATGTCGCAGCCAGTGCTCTTGAAACCTCTGTCTTTCGAGTGAAGGGTGAAACAAAGGTAGGCGCATCAGACGATAAACTATCCAATATGAAATAAATGTCTGGGAAGGTGTAAGGAAATCTACCCATGAACATAAGTGGAGCTGGCAGGAGATAATATTGACCAGAGACCATTCCGTTAAGTTATATAATAAGAGAACAGTTGTTGGCTAAACTGACAGACCTTAAAACTTTTGTCTTATTTTTTCCTACAACACAAGGTGAATGTAACTTGGAGAACATCATGACCTTAACATGTTTATTTGTAAAGGGCACATTCATCCAAGGGTACCTTGGCTTTGAATAACAGATGCTATTGTTATCCAACTCAATGGTACTCATTTTATCGACCTTGGAAGGATGAAAGGTTGAGTGGACCCGCCGGGATTTAAACCTGTGACCATGAGGTCGAACACAGGCCCCTACAGTGGATGCATTACCAGACCTTGTGACATGGTTGAAAGAACGGTGATGGATCAAACCCAGATCTGTTGACTGGGTGTGAGTGTTTTTTATTTGGTTCTGATGCTCAGTCCATCACCACCCCCTTTTGTACCACTTTGTTCACCATAAGTTGGCAGGGTATGCTCAGACGTGAGTCCCTTGCTCACTTTGCCACTGGATTCAAGCAAGCCTGGCTGAAGACGGCTGAAATGCCAGAAACCGGTCCCAGGAAGCTTGTTTCCGGTCCAGGGAAGGCATGGCTTTGCAGTTCGGGCTGGACTGTTCCCATGAGGCAATGGGTCAGACTGATTTGGATATGGCCATGTCTGAACTGGGGTGACAGAGTGGGCTAAAGAACGGTGATGGATCAAACCCAGATCTGTTGACTGGGTGTGAGTGTTTTTTATTTGGTTCTGATGCTCAGTCCATCACCACCCCCTTTTGTACCACTTTGTTCACCATAAGTTGGCAGGGTATGCTCAGACGTGAGTCCCTTGCTCACTTTGCCACTGGATTCAAGCAAGCCTGGCTGAAGACGGCTGAAATGCCAGAAACCGGTCCCAGGAAGCTTGTTTCCGGTCCAGGGAAGGCATGGCTTGGCAGTTCGGGCTGGACTGTTCCCATGAGGCACAGGGTCAGACTGATTTGCATATGGCCATGTCTGAACTGGGGTGGCAGAGTGGGCTAAAGAACGGTGATGGATCAAACGCAGATCTGTTGACTGGGTGTGAGTGTTTGATTGGTTCTGATGCTCCGTCCATCACCACCCCCTTTTGTACCGCTTTGTTCGCCATAAGTTGGCAGGGTATGCTCAGACGTGAGTCCCTTGCTCACTTTGCCACTGGATTCAAGCAAGCCTGGCTAAAGACGGCTGAAATGCCAGAAACCGGTCCCAGGAAGCTTGTTTCCGGTCCAGGGAAGGCATGGCTTGGCAGTTCCCATGAGGCACAGGGTCAGACTGATTTGCATATGGCCATGTCTGAACTGGGGTGGCAGAGTGGGCTAAAGAACGGTGATGGATCAAACCCAGATCTGTTGACTGGGTGTGAGTGTTTGATTGGTTCTGATGCTCTGTCCATCACCACCCCCTTTTGAAAGCAAATGCAGTGCATAGTTGATAGGTGCTACCCAGCATAACTGATTAATTTCAGTGGAGTTTAGGCTTTGAGTTGTAACCTTAATGTTCCAACACAGTGACATTTTAGGGCAGTTCTGTTTTTCTTTTCATAACAAATATTATGTTCTGCTTTAAGCAAATAACAAAAACTTCCCTTAAGGTTATACCTGTGCATATAGGTATTGTATAGTGAAACTTTGTGTTAGACAACTTTTTTTTTAGGAACACTATTGTAGAAATACAACAATAAAGTACGATTGTGTAATATTCATTAAGTGTTTCGAAATAGGAATGGGTTCAGGAACAGTATTAGCACAGCTGATCTGTCTGTGAAGGGAGGAGATGCATCATCAAAAGCTGTAAATAGCAGCAGAAGGTACTTTAGCTCAACACCAGGAATTTCCTGGAGGAGGTTGACTCCTGATAATGACATTAGTCAAGAAGATCTGTTTATAGAGCAAAGCAAATAACTTACTAAAGCATACACGTAAAAAGGGAACGGTCACCCACAGCAAGATTGGGTACATTTTAGTGTTCACTATGTGATAGACTACAAAACTGAATATTAAGTCAGAAAATCAGGCAAAGTAGAGAATTTGATGGTGAATGGTGATGGGCATTTACATGGATGCAAAGAGAGCATTTCATACTTGATGAACTGCACAAGTGGAGAAAAGGTTTCAAGTTAAATATGTGATGTACAGCTTCATCTGTGCGCTCTGCAAGCAATGACTGTTGAGAGGCCTGGGGATATGGCTTTTTTTACTGTCCAGATGAGCATAATTGAGGTCACCAACACCTGTAACTTTGTTAGAGATTGGGCAGAATAAGAGGATAAAATTCAATATTTAACTAACGCACTCAATGTCAGGATAAGTGTTCCTGCGGGGTAAAAATGAACTGGGAAGTTCTGAACTAGAAGACAAGAAGGGGGTTTTGGGGTGATATTTGGTGGCAACAGCTAGTAATGGAGTAGCAGTGAAGTCTGGCTTTGGTGGATCTAAACTCAAGAAACACCTCTGGCTAAGTTGTAATCAACTGGAGAAAATCTGATATTTGACAGACAAAGCAAGGGTGGAGCTTCAGCTACAGGGCAGGAACATCATACTGCGTATCATAAGGTTACATCTTAATGAGACAGAAGAGGCATGCATGATGCAAAGGAGGACATAAATGGATATTAAAGGGTTGGGATCCTACAAAGTGTTTAGATAAGTCAACATTCTGCAATATTTTTTAGTCTTTGAAAACCATGCAGCATCAAAAAAATCTGCATGGCTGCTTAACTCTCTTAAGTGAACACTTTAACTAACGGCACATAACGTAACACTATAGACCTCAGGATTACACTGCATTTGGAGGATCATTCTACCAACCTGCTTTCCTTTCAGCAATGACTGGATGGGAAGCAGAAGGGCATCTACTACAGCAGTTGTGTATAAACATTCTGTGGCACACTCTTTCCGATCGCAAAGAAGGCGCAGGGCATCCATGACCAGGCTGGTTGGAGAGTAGGATCCTACAGTAAAAAGCAGAAAGGATTTCCATGAAAAAGAAGGTGCACAAACTTCACAGTCCCGCCAGAAATCAATTGAGCACCTGTAATACTCACACAAATATTAAAAAAATTCAATGCAGAGCCACTACTATGAAGTACAACCTCAAGCTACAGCATTGATCCATTCTACTATCTCCAATGTCACATTAATGTAATCATAGATTAACAAGCAAATCGACTAAATGTAAATGTGATGAATCCATTTGCAATGAGGCTAGGAACATTTTTATGATACACGTGTAGACTTGAAAGCTAGAATTCTAACTGTGGCAAAACAAATATTTAACATACACGCTTATGGTCGATTAACTAAGAAAAAGACAGCTGACTTCCCTTTAATGTGCTAATATTTTTTTTCTAAACATAAAATGGATGCACATTTGAGCTCACTCTGTACCTTAATTGGGTCGGCTATACTGAACTTCCTGTTCGCTCAGAGCAATGACCTCCACAAACGTAAAATAAGGTATATAGCCTCATTACCATGCTAGGGCACAGCAAAAGAACAGCATTTTCTACTGGATAGCCATGCAAGAGTGCCATACTTTAGAATTATTTTAGAAATGACTCAATAGATCTCTCATACTTTCAAACATTCAGGATCAACCACCATTAATGACACTGCATAGAAGTCCACCAATAATATCACGCTTTAAAGAAAAAAATGGCTAAATACCACAAACAATGGTTACTCTTGCAGCAGGATTAACCACCACATCAGACACTTCCGAAGAGTAGTAAAATGATCCTTCCGTAGATACCGCGAAGATGAGTAAGTCTGGATGAGAGCAACACTTGAAAGGAAGAATTTAGCCTAATTTGTTTATTTTCCTAAATAAACCCTGTTCTCTCCCCCTAAAGGAGCAGCTTAAAAGTAGATGCCACTTATAAATCCGCATTGCCACTGCATCACTCTTTACATGGACGGCTTATAGAAGCCGTCTGCCATGCATATGTTGATATAGTGCAAAGCAGTTGTATGTTTTACCAGTACCAATGCCTGTATACCTAACAGAAAGACCTGTCAAAGCCAATGTGATCACATTAATATATGGATAGTTAGGTTGACTCATCTGGGAAAAACAACTCATGCTTCCAGAATCTCCCAATGTGTTTCCCACCTTGCTAACTAGGTGCCTGTCACAACCTGCATCTGACAGACCAGCACGAAAATATACCCTCGAAATAGGTTCTTGCCTTGCATCCAACACTCTGTCCTGGGAGACGTCCACCAGGAATCAGTCGTCTTGTATAGAAAAATCCAAACCACCTGCACTGGGCATGTGCCAGTACCTTTGTGAATACTTAAAAGTGCTAATGAAGAGGCCATCGAAGAACCCTCAACTAAACTCGTTAGCCTCCAGCCTCAAAATCCAAAGACTTTTGTTACCGCTTAAATTGAAACCGAGAAACAGGAGAATTTGTGAGTGAAGAGGTCATTTTGAACAGATCCTGACTGTACCTTATGCACTTCAGACGTGGCCTAAAACAACTGACTGCATAGCCAAGCTTTTCCTTTTGTTTAAACAGCCACAGTAGACAACACTTCCTACTTAAGCTCTTAGCAATCCAAGGTGATAGTGTGCTATAATATGACACAAACATACAAGTTCTGCAATTACCGTACATGGAATACTCATGGTAAAAGTTCAGGGACAAGGCAAGTGGACAAAAAGACCCAGGTGGACTGTGGTCCTCTGAGGCATCTGACCGCGATCTTTAACAAGATTTGGTATTTTTGTAAAACCGGTAATCCTCGGGACTGTGTTTCTTAGCCACATATTAGGATCATGTGTAGGCATACAGTCAGAGGTTGGCAATTTATCTATCAGCACAAGCAAGTCTGTTATTAGATGTGGTTAAGACATTTTGGCAGCTGAAAACCTGCATCTTAGAACCATCAGGAAAGAATCCCAGAGAACCCTGATAATAGGTTATGTAAATATCTGCTAAGACCCCTCAGATAACTTGGACAGCCTCAAACCAGAGTATGCAGAAAAAGACTACAAAGCAAATCGAGTACACACAGGTGGTGCACAGGGAAAGATCAGGAATCACTAGACAACTCATATTGGAGCAAAACTAAAAACAGAAAAGTGAAATTTACGTATTCTTAAGTAGCCACAACATTACAGATACTTGAGCGGCATTTGCACTTGGTAACATGAAGGGCAGCTTTAAAGCTTCAAAATGTATTTCGTTTCATTACATTGTGTGCAGTAACACTCAGACAAGATAATAGAGGTAAATTACAGATGAAACACTGACTCACTGCAGGTATTAAAGAATTACTAAAGGATGTGTAGTGCGATTTGTGAGGTTACTAAATTAGAGACCAGCTGACTGTTTGTACTTCATTCCCAGATGGCACATTTACGATAAAAATACACTAGACCTAGCCACCAATAGAACCTTTAACCACAAGTCCCCCAAAATGTCTCTACATTGGTCTAAGTGGAACAGGTGCTTGGCATTCAGTTTAGACTGGACTGGAGGGTTTGTGTCTCTAATGTTACAAAAGACCTCAAAGGTGCACTTTGGTTTGGTGGCATTTATCTTTTCTTATGTATCCTTGAGCACTTTGAGATTTAGCATGGTTCTCATTATTCGGATATCCTTCATTATGCTAAGGTATCTGTTGCAAAAACCCAAACTCGTATGCTATTCTGCCAGGAGCACATCTCATATGGGCTATGTAGCAAGCTGTCTCTGTATATACTATACCAAAGTAAGGTATAGTGTGCACAGAGTCAAGGGAGTCCCCAGAAGTATAGTAGATGCTAAATTAGGTAAGTACCAACAGCTCTCTTGGTGGTAGTGTGGGCAAGCAGTTAGGCTTATCTAGAGGTTGTGTTAAGCCTTTATTGTATTCATCCAATCAAGACTGAAGGCACACACTCTGAGACTGAATCCAGACCAATTCGATAAGTATAAGAAAGGTATACTTATGAATTATTTTAGAACCAAGCAAGCTTTGGACAGGTAAGTCAATTATACTCTCAAATGCAGGACTTCGCAAGGAAATGCAGTTGTGGTTAAATGTGCAATAGTTACAGGTTGGTAGTGATTTAAACAGCAGTTTACATTACACAATAATTACTTTTAGGATACTTTTCAATTACTGTTAGATTACTTTGAGTACTGGGGATGGTGTGCCTAGATACCACATACAAGGATCTCACAATACACGGTAAGTAAGACATTTCTTGGCTAGAGTTAAAGTTTCAGTTTTTGCCATACAAAACAACAGTTAACACTAAAACATAAAACCCAAACTCTTTTAACATGGATTCCTACAGGAGAAAAATGGTTATCGGTTTCACAGGTAAGTAAGGATCTTACAATTGTGAGTTTTGAGGGTTAGGACCAGGGTTCCCGAACGTCTAGGTTGGCACTCGAGTTGCACCACCAGCGGCACTTGGGAAGCTGGGTGCAGAGTGCAGGGGCCCAATGTTAGCCAATGGGGCTAAGGGGGCCTTCAGTTAGGAACTGCTTACGAGCAGGCCACTCGGTGTGGGAGCAAAGTTCCTGGGGTTAAGGTCAGCACTGCAGGGGCCAACAATCAGCACAGGAGCTGCATCACCAGCGGCACTGAGGCGGCCAGATGCAGGGTGCAAGGAGACGTCCCAGGCCCTGTGCTTTTCAATGGAGAACTTCAGTTCGGCAAAGTTGCTGCAGGCAGGGAGGCGTCCTGAAGGCAACCATTGGCTGGAGAGGTAAGTTGGATTCTTGGGGGATGTCTGGACACTGTTGGTTGGGCCACCCATGGCCGTGGGGCGTCGGGTGCAGGGGTGTCTTCTGGCGTCGGGTTTTCTTACCCGCTCCAGTAGGGGGGCCCTTCAGGTTGAGGCTGCAGACGTCGTCTCAAGGCTTCAGGGAGGTCGGGGATCACCAGATCCCAGCTCAGGATCGCTGGGGAGATCTCCTCGTGATGTTGGGCCACTCAAACTCAGGCCGTGAGCATTAGATGCAGCGTGGTGCAAAATAGTGATGTCGCCGGAATCCGATTCTGGTCTTGGAGACTTTATTAAGCAAATCCGGTGCTCACAGGAGAGAGAGAGAGAGTCTGTAAGGTGAGTGCAGGGCAGGTCCTCCGAGCTCTGTGGGGCTGCTGAAAACGCCAGGTTCTTCGCTGTAGGCAGGTTGGAGGCTGACAGGCCGGTATGGCTGGGGCCAAAACAGTTTTTGACCTTTTCTTTCTGGGTCAGCAAGGCTCTTCGGTCCTTCTTTCTTTCTCAAATCGGAGGAGTCAAGGATCAGGATGGCCCCTAAATACTAGATTTAGGGGTTTAAAAGGGGTGTGCAGGTCGAGACCCATGGGTCCCTTTCTTGGGGTGGGTACCAGGGGCAGCTCCTCCATTAGGGCGGAGGAGCGTCGCACCACTGCTTTCTCACAGTGTGAGAAGCAGAAACATAAAATGGTAAAACTACCATTTTATCTTTCTGCTTCTCACACTGTGAAAAAGCAGAAGGGTTTGGTTAGGGGATTCTGCTCGAGGGCCGCGGAGGAGTGGCTTGTCCAATACTGCGGGCCCGGACTGTTTGGTCGGCCCTCTGGGCCGACCAAACTACTCATGCGCACTCTCCCTTTTCTCCATGTAGGCTGCATGCTAAGGGGAGAGGAGGGAGGCTGCATGCTTCCTGTTCGCGGGACCTGGCCAGGAGCTGAGACGATGCGGGACCCAGGAAGGTAAGGTTTTTAAAAATAAAATTAAATTACCAGGTTTTAGTAAAGCCATTATGGAGCTGTGTAGTTCATAACGTCCAACTCCCAGACCATATACTCATTATGGCTTTACTACACTTACAATGTCTAAGCATGGAGTTAGACACTGTAGGGGTATAGGGCTCATGCCACTGTACCCTCACCTGATGCTAATACACCCTGCTAGAGGGGTGGTTTACCTATTCCTTAGGCAGAGGTTTATAGACATGGCACACAGGGATGTGTGCCATGTCGACTCTTCACTTTTCTCTGCACCAAAACACACAGCCTGCAATGGCAGTGTGTGGGTGTTAAGGTACAGGGCCTCTAAGGGAGGCACAATAGGTGCTGCAGCCCATAGAGGCCGACCCTGGTCACAGTGTCCTTGGTATGCATGGTACCTTTTACAAGGGGCTTACCTGTAGCCAGGAATGTGCCAATTGTGGGTCCAAAGGTACAGTTTTGGGAAAGAACACGGTGCCCTGGCAGCCTGATCGGCAGGGACCCAGGGCACATCAAGTCCGGTTGCATCAGAAGCAGGCAAAAAGTGGGTGGTAACCATGCAAAATGGGGCACTTTCCTACACACTGCATTTGCAGAGTTTGTGGAACCTCCTTCACATGTCTCTCTATGTTTTTCTAATGGTTGGCATTAGTGGTTAAATCTAGTGGAACGTTCCTCAATACGTGGATGTTCCACTTATTTACCATCCATAGGACCACTGGTGCAAAGTTGCCTCTTCCCAATCCACAAACAAATACATTGAACTCTGCTCCCTCTGGTGTAGAGAATCCATATGCAGAGTTTTTCTTTCTTTTTTTTTCACGTGTTTCCACCTCAGCAGGTTGTATGTCCATAGGTGTCCTTACAAATTGATGCCCTGTACCAGACCTAGGACTTCAGGCTGAAGGCAATGCTCTCTACTGATACACTACATAGAGAGGCTTAGGTGGACTATATGAGCCATAACATTTGGCTGTTTGTCTGAAGTCATTGCCCTTCGCCAGGGAGTTGCCTACATTATCCCCAAACAACTTCTCACCATAAGCGGCATGTCCGAAATCGTTGAATGGGATTAGATGATAACAAAGGCAAAATCAGCCATGCAAAGTACATTATTGCACTTGGACCCTCCTAGGCCAAACATGACTGAATAATGCGAGTTGAAGCATCCAAGTCATGAGCTAGCACCAACCACATGGGCAACAGTATTTAACAACTTTACACTCTGGCTACTCTTATTCAATCTTTAGCTTCTCGCTTGTGTCCAAAGCGAACAAGACTCAAGTGAGTGCCCTTTTCAAGAATGACTTGCAAAATCTTCAAAAGAATTTCAGTGTTTTTCAGCTGTGTTTTCCTAGATACACAATAATTCCCTGAAACTGAATGGTAGGAAAAAAGAAGTTCCTGCATTCAGAGGTCCTTTCAGTCTCTGGTCCACAGGCTGCTGGCCGAATGAGCATGGAATAACCCTCACCTGGGTCAGCTCTGCTAGAAATCCTGATTGCAGTTTTTAGGACAATCACTCATTTTCAACTCCAATTAACAGATTATCATCTGCTTACTGCTTTTATTATATTCAACCCTCAACTCCGGAAGTAGCAATAACTGCTGCCTCACATCACCTGCTCCACATCAGGATCCTTCACCTGCCTATGCTGCCCGTTCACCTTGACCCCAACACTGAACAGAACCACACAAGGTATATATAAAATATATGCATTTCTTTCTTTGAGATTAGAGTCCAAGATACACAATAATATAGTTCTAAAACGACAGTAAATAGCACAATATTCAATGGGCCCTAGGGGCGGACCAAACCATATATTAAGAAAGTGGTTTAAGAACCACGACTTGGGGAGGAGCCTAGCGCGCATCCAAGATGGTCGCGTGAGCACAGGGCTCCCCGGACCCTTTCTGCTCCTCGGAATATATCCTGAGACTATCCTGATTTGGTTTATGGAATCTGGGAGATGAAGACCAGCTGATCATATATCTCTTTTTAAAACTCTAATCGGACCTGGGAATCCTGAGTTGTCGTCGTCGGAACTTTTGGGACCCACCCGACGGAGGTGGCCGGGGTGAAGGTGACCCGTGGGGCCGGGCTGCAATTGAACAACAGCGGCCTCAGCGCGGTGCCAGTTGCCGATTCTGCACTTTCGGTTTCGGTTTTGGCCTTCAGGAGATCAGCTGGCGTGCGCGCTCAAGGTGGCGAGGTGCCTCCTGGGCCTCTGCCCGAGGCTTGCTTCCATCTGCTACTGGTGGGCCTAACGCCTCCGACCCCTACACCGACAGTTTGTGGTCCTTTTGCTGGCGCCCGCACACCTCTTGATCGGAGGTCCCATTGAGAGACTGCGCTCACATGGCGGGCAAAGGGGGTCCGGAGGGGCGCAAGACCAAGGCTTCTCTGCGCGGGGGAGCGGTCCAGAGCAACAACATGGACCGCTACACCCAGGGCAGGGGGTCCCCTGGCGCTGCTGGCCTCTCCCCGGATGCTGCAGGGGGAGGCACGACCGTCTCTGCGGAACCTTCCCTGCAGGACATTATGGGCGCCATCGAGGGCATCAGGGAAACCATCGCGACGCAATATGAGGCCCTGGCCCGTAAGATCGACACTGTCGCGATCGATGTCACCCTGATTCGGGCCGACCTCTCCAAAACCAACGAGAGGGTCCAGGCCCTTGATACACGGACCTCCACCCTGGGTGCGGAGGTGTCGGATCTGCGGGCCGCGCTTGGGGACATTAGAGTGGTCAACGACCATATGGCCCGGCGGCTTGAGGACTTCGAGGGACGGGCCCGACGCAACAACATCCGCATCATTGGTGTACCGGAGTCCTCCGACAGCCGCCCGGTGGACCTCGTGGTCGAGGAACTTATCCTGCAACAGCTGTCCCCGGCTGGCCTAAGCAAATTCTTCGCCGTGGAGCGGGCCCATCGCGTTCCGGGCGGCCGGCCGCGGCCGGGGGCGCCCCCAAGGCCTATCGTGGCTAAACTGTTCCACTACAGGGACCGCGACGCTATTCTGCAGGCTTCACGGACCCGTGGCCCGGTCCGCTACGAGAACTCGACCATCAATTTTTATCCGGACTTCACGCAACTGGTCCAGAAACAGCGGATGGGATTCCAAGGGGTGAAGCGCCGTCTCCGCGAGGTAGGCCTGAAGTATTCGATGATCTACCCGGCGAAACTCCGAGTGGAGCATGGAGAGCGGACAGCCTTTTTTGACTCTCCTGTGGCCGCAAGTGACTGGCTGGACTCGCTGCCGGACGGGGGTGGCCGGCCCGGGCCCTCTGGGGGCACCGCAGGTGACGGGTCCCCTTAGACTGACATTTGGTCCTTGCTTTTGCGGTTTTGCACTGTACAGTTGGGTCTTACTTCTTTTGCATACTGTGTCTTACCAGGACCCGTGAGGGGTGCGGGCGGGTTCGGGTCCCTTTCCTCCTCCGGGGTCTTTTTGTAGAATGGGGTTAGTGGGGCGACAGGCACACTGCAAGTTGGGGGGGGTCTTTGGCCCGCAGGGGTGCAGGGTGGGGGGAGTTGGACTTGGGGTGGGGTTGGGGGGGAAGAGGGGTTGTTTTGTTGTGTGTTTTTTGTTTACAGGGCGAGGTATTGATTTTTGTCCATATTTGGGAACTGTGCTGCGGGCTGGGGGCCTCTTGATCTATTGGAGGGGATGGGGGGAGACGGGTTGAGGCTTATGTCATGGAACGTCAATGGGTTGGGGGACCGTATTAAGCGGGGTGTTGTACTGCAATATTTGCGTCGTTTGACTCCTGATGTGGTGTTTCTCCAGGAGACGCATTTGGTCGGCAATGTCTGCCATGCGATGAACAGGGGGGGATACCGCCTCGTAGCCCATTCTGGTTTCACAACTGGCTCCAGGGGGGTGGGCATTCTCCTGCGAACCTCCCTTCCGGTGGAGATCACGAGGATAGTCTCGGATGACAGAGGGCGCTATGTGTGTTTGATTGGGAGGTGGGAGGGGCAGCCCCTTACCCTGGTTTCAGTCTACGTCCCCCCGGGCCTCCAGAACTCCACCTTTACTGACTTGGGTCGAATGCTGCTTGACCTTCCGGACGGCCTCCTGCTCATGGGCGGGGACTTTAATTCTGTGGTTTCGGGTGAACTGGATCGTCACCCACCAAGGACCCTCCCCGCGGCCCAGTCATGGCTGGGTGGGATGTTGGAGACCTTCGGCTTGGTGGATAGTTGGAGACTAATGCATCCGACCCAGTGTCAGTTCACCTTTCATTCGGGGGCGCATGGGAGTCTCTCCAGGTTAGACTACTTCCTTATGCCCGCGGCGCAGACTGGTCGGATTCGAGAGGTCAGACACCTGGCGCGTGGTATCTCCGACCATTCTCCGCTGTGGCTTCTCTTTGACACCGGGTCGCGGTCCGCAGGGCGGATAGCTCCCATTAACCCCTGGTACCTGCGGGACCCTGTGACTCGTGACAGCCTGGTTAAGGCCATGGACCAATACTTCAGTGAAAACGAGGGGTCGGTGTCGTCTGCGTTGTCCCTTTGGGAAGCCTTTAAAACTGTGATACGCGGACACGCCCTCGCCCAGATAGTGGTGGCCAAGAAGGTTAGGAGCGAGGCGGTGGTGAAGCTGGAGACTGACATCTCGGGGCTGGAGTCGGCCTTGGAGGCGAATGTTACTCCGGACGGGCTACATGCCCTTAGCCTGAAACAGTTCGAATATAGGTCCCTGGTCACTGACGCGGCCAAAACTATGTATAGGGAGCAGCAGGGCCGATTGTATGACGCGGGGGACAAGGCGGGAAAGTTGATTGCGTGGCTGGACAAAAAGGAGAGAGTGAATCGTGTGGTCCCCGAGTTGCGTGCTGCGGATGGTGTGTGTGTGACTGAGCCGGATGAGATTGTGGACTGCTTCGCTGACCACCTCCGGGCGGTGTACTCCCCGGTGACTGACAGGGATGAGGATGACTCTCGCCTCCTACTGAGAGATATTGCTCTGCCCGGCCTGTCCGTTGAGGACCGGGAGCGGCTGGACGCCCCCTTGTCGTCGGACGAAATAGCGACCGCGATTCGTTCCCTTCGCTCGGGCAAGGCTATGGGTCCTAACGGTCTGCCCATTGAACTATACAAATTGCGTCCTGATAAGCTTGCGCCCTTCCTCAGCCGCATGTTCCGCGACTCTCTAGCGGCGGGTTCCCTTCCGGCCGACCAGCGCTTGGCCACTATAGTCGTTATCCCCAAGGAGGGCAAGCCGCGAGACCGCTGTACTTCCTACCGGCCTATTTCACTGCTCAATGCGGAGCCTAAAATCCTGGCGAAAGTCCTGGCCAATCGATTGTTGAGTGTCGTGTGCGACCTTATTCATCCGGACCAATGCGGCTTTATCCCGCACCGCAACACCGCTCTTAACTTGCGGCGTCTTCACGGTGCCCTTGCCAGGGCGGAGTTCCTCTCCGAACCGGCCGTGCTGGTTTCCTTGGATGCCACGATGGCCTTTGACACTATTGAGTGGCCATTCCTCTGGGCCGTCTTGGATAAATTCGGCTTTGGAGAGGGATTTATTGGCTGGGTGAGGCTCCTTTACACGGGACCCATGGCTCAAGTGGTGGTGAATGGGCGGGTCTCTCGGCCCTTTGCCCTCGGCAGGGGCACGAGGCAGGGGTGCCCGTTGTCCCCGTTGCTTTTTGCTCTCGCCCTGGAGCCACTCGCTGCCTGGCTCCGTTGGGAGCCCTCGCTTAGAGGGATCCGGTGGGGCCCGGGCTTCGAAGATCGGGTCTCGCTGTATGCGGACGACATTCTCCTGTATCTCACCTCACCGCGGCAGTCACTCAACGTCCTCTTTGACGTTCTGACCTCCTTTGGGAACAATTCGGGTCTCACGATCAATTGGTCTAAATCCTGCGTTTATCCCATCTCTGGTGGTCCTCCTCTCCTGCCGCCTCGGCTCCCGATTCAAATATCTCTGAGCGGCTTTAAGTACCTGGGGATATACGTTTCGCTGGACCCGGTGGCTCGCTATGAGCAGAATCTCCTGCGTCCACTTCGGCGACTGCGAGAGGACACGGCCCGGTGGTGCAGGCTGCCCCTGTCCCCGCTGGGTCGGGCCGCGCTGTTTAAAATGATGTCCCTTCCCAGGTTCCTCTATGCACTCCAGAACTCCTTCGACGTTATCCCAGTGGCCTACTTTCGGGAGGTGGAGAGCCTGCAGAGGAGACTGGTGTGGAACGGGCGGGCGCGTATTGCTCTTGCCAAGCTCACTCTCCCCTGGTATGACGGGGGCATCGCGCTTCCTGACATTCGCAGGTACTATTGGGCCTCGCAGCTATCTGCCATTAACCACGCCACGTATGCGCCCGGCTTGAATCCGGCGTATGAGATGGACAAGTTCCTGCTTCCCGGCGGGAACTACAACAGGGCACTTTATTCCCGCCTGGCTGGCCGGACCCTTACGGGTCCTACTAAGATTGCTGTGCGGACCTGGAGGGCTGCCACTGCGGCCATGGGCTGGAGTGAGCGATTAACATGTGCTACTCCCTTGTTTGCCTCCGACCGCCTGGGCAGCTTGTGGACCACGAAGGGGTTTGACCAGTGGGACACGATTGGTATCAGCAAAGTGGGAGACCTGTGGCATAAGGGCGCGGTCAGGACTTTCGCGGTGCTCCAGGCCGAATACGAGCTGACCGACAGGGAGTTCTTCCGCTACGCCCAGGTTCGACACGCCCTGCTCTCGGTCTTCGGGGAGGGGACCAAGATCCCTGTTTCCTCGCCTCTCGAGGACCGCATACTTGACGGACATGTCCCTGATAGTACTATTTCTTTAATTTATAAAAAATTAATTAATCACCGGGCGGACCTCTTTGTGCGCCTTCGGGAGGCTTGGACTGGGGATGGGGTGGAATTGGACGACGAAGATTGGCAGTCTGCACTGTCGTCCCCCAAGGAGGTTGCCATTCCGGCTCGTCTCCGGTTGGTACAGCTCAAGATTCTCCACCGGGTGTATGTGACGGGTCCGCGCTTGGTCTCGATGGGATTTTCCGGCGACGGGCTCTGTAAGCGAGGCTGTGGGCTCAGCGCCACCTTTCTTCATATCCTTTGGGAGTGTCGCGAGGTGGCGGACTACTGGCGCCGGGTCCACACGGTTATGGGACAGGTCACTGGGGTTGTGCTGCTGCCGGAGGTGCGTCGCTGTGTCCTGAATGTGTGGGAGCCCAATGACTACAGCGCGGCTCAGACTCGGTGGGCGGCCCTAGGGAACATGATTGCCAAGAGGGACATAGCGCAACTTTGGGGCGCTCAACGGCCGCCCACCGTGTCAGTATGGAAGGAGAATATGGACTGGTGTATGTTTAGGGAGAAGACAGTGTATGTGGCCCGTGGCAAGCCGGGGGCATGGGGTAGAATTTGGGGGCAATGGAACGCGTATCGCGGAGGCATCTGTACGCCCCCCCTGGTAGACACTGATATCGCCATGTCCCCCTGACCCTTGATGGCTCCTGGCGCCTTTTGGAACAACTACATATGGACGTTCATCTCCCTTGACCCCCTCCCCCCCCCCTCCGTCCCCGGCCTCCCGGTACTCCTCTCTTTAGCGGATTGCTCAATTGTCCTGACTGGAGTTTCCCGGGGGGAGCCTGACCCGCACTGGTTTCCCTCATAACTCGCCTTTTGTTTTTTATTGTTTTTCCTTTTGTTTTTGTGACTGTTGGACTTACGCTTCCTGTTCCTCGAGAACTATCTGGAGCCACTGCGGGGCAGTGCCCTGGGAACTGATTGTAGCCTTGATATGTGTAGATTTCCTTCTGTACCTAGCGGCCGGCCCGGGTGGTTGTAGGCCCGTACTTGTAACCGAATTATTGTTCAATAAAAACTTTTTCAAAAAAAAAAAAAAAAA
Organism: Triturus cristatus; assembly: GCF_964204655.1. Classification (NCBI taxonomy): domain Eukaryota; kingdom Metazoa; phylum Chordata; class Amphibia; order Caudata; family Salamandridae; genus Triturus; species Triturus cristatus. The sequence goes on along the minus strand of NC_140589.1, from coordinate 743,299,992 downwards.
AAAAAAAAAAAAAGAACCACGACTTGACTAGACAGTGCCTAGAGCATGTAGAATTGCTGGGACCCCAAGGAACCACCCAAGGTAGTGACACCAGAGACCCACGGGGGAACATGTGCAGCGTGAGAACTTAGCCGGGAGCCCCGTACTATTCTATGGCAAAGTTGCGGTTGGAATTTTAGAAGTTAAGGATACTTAGGAGAGGACTTTGAGCAAACCCCTTTAGACTTAGGGGGATCTAGGGCCAGCACCCATGGGAGCACCGGAGTACTCGTGTTACCTCACCCAGGGAAGCCGGGTGCATAGGTGTCAAATGGTGTCAGGAATCATCGTGGATTTTAATGGCGATCTGCTGCAAAGTGCTGCTGCTGGGAAGGAGAGAAGTGTCCGGTGTGATCCAAGCCTGGATCGAAGATCAGAAGAACCTGAAAGCAGAGGAGACAGAGTCTGGGTCACTTACTTGCCAGTGCCCAGGGGCATGATAGACGAATGCCTACCGATGTTGGGTGTCTCAGGTGTGAAGAGGTGAAGCTTGACTCTGCAGCCACGAGGACCAGGAGGCATCAACGACCAGGAGCTGGATTCGAGCTGTCCCACAAAGGCTGTTGAGTGCTGCGGCATCTGTTCCCGGATTGGACACAACAAGCCTTGGCAACAGCAACCCAAGCAGGAAGCGAAAAGATGCTTCGGTGCGGACCAGCAAGGTCCTGGGGACTCCCCCAAGCGATGGAGAGTCAGGGCACGTCTGGAGCAACCAGGTAAGCCCAATTAAAGTTATAGTTGCCTTCACAGGGACCCACCAGTCGATGGACTAGGGAACGCAAAGCGACCTCGAGAGAAAACACAAAGGGCCAGCTCACGGAACACTCATGGAGTGTAAGTGGGCAATCTTTGGTGCAAATGCTGCTCGGGCTCAGGGCTACAAGTAACCCAAAGCTCAGCTGCAGGAGTCGTTGGAAAGTTGATGCTTCTGCATATGGCCGCGGTGTCCAGGGTTGCGGGTTGCACGGTCTTACACGAGGGATACAGGCCTCAGAAATGCTGAGTGCACAGATCGACCTCAGAGACCACGGAAACCCACCTCCTGTGTTGCAAAATTCTTCGGAGTCCGGTGGGAGCTTCAGAGATGCAAACCGGACAGATGCGTCTTTGGTGCCTGCCTTGCAGGGGAGTAACTCCTTTACTCCAAGGGAGTTTCTTCAGTCATCTAGTTCAACGTAGATCGTCGAAGCTCCAGGATTCAGTATCAGAGTTTCGTCCAGGTGTAATCTAAAGTCCTGTTGTCAGGGGTTCCGATCTTATACCCAAGGAAGGGGTGGGACAAACTCTAGGGACTCACCTATTGGAGGGTCAGGAAAGAGGGGTGGCTACACCCATTTCCTTTGTCCAGTTTCACGCCAGAGCAGGGGCTGGTAGCCCCTGCAACCGGCTTGAGCTGGACTATGCACAGGGACACCAAATGTGCCCCCAGTGCAGACTTCAAAGCACTCTTGGAGTGCACCAACCCAGCCCCAATACACTAAAGCCTGTCTGGGAGGTGGTGACAACTCCGTGTGACAGGAAACCCGGCCTCCCCTGCCGGAGTTTCGTCCAGCAGCAGGAGGGCAGACTCGTCTCTGTGGCTGGCAGCATCCATTTTGTGATGCCAGGACTCTGCTAGCTGGTACCGGGTATACCGGTGCCGTCATGTCTCTCCCTCTAAAAGGGTGGGATCATACTCCCACACCAGTTACTGGTGTGGAGGTAGGATTCCAAGGTGGTTGACACCAAACACAACATGTTTCCATGCAGCCATCCCAAAGTTAGCATTTACTGTTTAGTTATAATGCACTTAAGAGTATATGGTTTGGCTGCATCACAAACAACCCCGGAATAAAGGTTCCGAAGGCTGCAGAGGAGCTCTGCTCATGCATGGGCACCCTCGCACATAAAACCCAGCCCCTGCCTTCAGGATTAGTAAGGACTGCGATGGGGTGACTGATAGGTTTATATGTGCAGTGATATGGAGAGATATAGGGAACCTATATCTCAGCAAGGGGTGCATGCACCACCTTACTCAGGCTGCAGTAGCAGTACTGTGGTGTCATTTTGGAAGGCTTCCCAGGGGTGGCATGATGCAGCCCCTGGTAGGCCTCTGGGGTACCTATGCCCTGGGTACATAGTATACCATATACTAGGGACTTATAAGGGTACCCCAGAATCCAATCTGGAGTGTACCTAAAGTACTGGGAATAAATTTAGAGAGGAAGCAGCTAGGCTGGGGTCCTGGTTAAAAAAGTCAAAAAACAGTGAAACATCAGCAAAACGTGGGGGTAACTATAAGAAGCAGATCCTACTCTCATACACATGGCTCACCCCCACTTCGACCCCAGACATCGCCACAGCAATGCCCAGCGGCTTCAAAAAGAAACATTTCAACCGCACCAACAGACGAAACCAATAAATCATAGAAGACATGAATTTCCAGCTCCGAACTGACTTAACACCACCATCAGAGGCACCCAGCATAGAGAACACCAGGACCACAAACCGGCATGGGCGACGCCATCATAGAATTCATCACCCCACTTGCCATCGAATCCGCACACTACGTCTTCCTGAGAGATCTCAACTTCCTCTTGGATGACACAACCATTACCAGCTCAACCAACTTTCTGGAAAGACATGACAACATCAGCCTCAAGCAGCTTGTCACAGACCCCAGGCACAAAGCAGGATAGACTATGGATCATATATTCACATACAGCAACAGAATCAGTTACAGCCACACCTCAGAACTCACCTGGTCGGACTACTTCATCGTATACTTAACCATCGCTGGACCTACCCTCACCCCCTCCAAAAGACATGGAGCCCCCTTCCGCAACTGGTCCAAGGTCACTCAGCAGTAATGGACCAACGTCCTCAGCACCACACTTCCCACAGACATCACTGGCTTGAATCAGACATTACAGAACTTCAACAACTGGATCACCAACGCCACCGGCCAAGTCGCCCCAACCAAACTAGCCATCACACACAGACCCCCCAAGCAAGCCAGCTGGCACACCCCTGAACTCCGCACATCAAAACGCAGATGCAAACAACTAGAAAGAAGATGGCGCACAAGCAAGAACCAAACCGTCAGAGCCACTTCCAAATCAGCCCTCAATGACTACCAACGACAGATCAAAGCTGCAAAAAAGGAGGCCCTCACCCGTTGGAATGACACAGGCTCCAACCAAGCCAAGGAACTCTTCACCATCGTCAGAGAGTTCACCTACCAGTCAGCCCATGAAAACGCAATCCCCACATCACAGGAACTGTGCAACGCCCTTGCCGACCACTTCCACAACAAAATAGCAACCATCTATGAAAACTTCAACCCCCAACCCTCCAACCTCCTCAGCCACCAATCGACCACCATCACCGCCCACCGGCTCAATGCTTGGGAACAACTCAGCACATCAAAGACAACCACTCTGATGAACACTATCCACTCCCACCGACCCCTGCCCCCACAGACTCTTCAACCTCAGAATAGACAAGATCAGCTGCCAATTCACCACCATCTTCAACGTCTCGATAACCACAGCCACTTTCCCAGATGCCTGGAAACACGCTGAGGTCAGACCACTCCTCAAGAAACCCTTGGCAGACTCCAGCGAGTTCCAGTCCTACCATCCCATTTCGTTGCCCCGCATTTCCCACCAAAGTCCTGGAGAAGGCCATCAACCTCCAACTCACCGAACACCTGGAGAACCCCTCCCAATCAGGCTTCAGAACCAACCACAGCACTGAGATAGCACTGATCGTTGCAACAGGCGACATCTGCACCCTCTCCACAGCTTTCAACACTATCTCCCACCACAAACCCATCAATTGCCTACACCAGATTGGCATAACAGATGATGCTCTCAAATGGAGGGCATTCCTTCTCGCTGAGCGCACCCAGAAAGTCTGACTCAGTTTTCACATCACAGGCACAGCACAACATTTACGGCACTGCACAGGGCTCATCCCTCAGCCCAACCCTCTCAAACATCTACATGACACCACTCACGTACATCATCAGATCACACAACATCATTATCACCTCCTATGCCGACGACACCCAGTTCGCTCTCTCACTCTCAGCCAACCCAGTTTTATCAAAGACCAACTTCCACAACTGTATGAAGAAAGTTTCAGCCTGGATAAGGGACAACTGCCTTAAGCTCAACACAGACAAGACTGAAGTCCTCATTTTCAGCAAGCACACCGCCCTATGGAATGACTCCTGGTGGCAATCGGAACTAGGACCCACCCCACACCTAAATACTAAGCCTGCAACCTCGGCATCATCCGACAGCGAACTATCCATGAAACATCAAGTCAACAGCATCTCCTCAGTAAGCTTCCGCATGCTCTGCAAGATCTTCAGGTGGCTCCCCATCAACTGCAGGAAAACGGTAACGCAGAACCTCATCACTAGACTACGGCAATGCACTCAATGCCAGTACCACCACCAAACTCATGCAAAAACTACAGTCAATCCAGAACGTGGCAGCCAGAATGATCCTCAACCTGCCCGAGAACTCGCATCACCCAGCAACTGAAGGATCCCACTGTCTCCCAGTTCAGAAGAGATGCCACTTCTAGCTCCTAAGCCACGCCTATAAAGTACTCTATGACAAGGGCCCGCCTATATGAACGACCGCCTACACTTCCACAAGCCGCACAGGCACCTCCGCTCAGCACACCTCGCATTCTTAGAGATACCCTGCATACGCTGCAACCACACTGGAGGATGCTCATTCTCCCACCGCGCCGCCAAAACCTGGAACACCCAACCCTACCACCTCCGCACTGCACCATAGCCGACCAAATTCAGGAAGGGACTCAAGACCTGGCTTTTGAAATGAGAGCAGCAGCAAGTGCCTGGGTGAGTTATATGTTAGCGCTTTATTAATTTGACTTGCTTAATTGATATGTCTCCTCCACATTGATGTTCATAAATTTGTGTTAATCTTTTTTATCTCAAAAAGGTTATGGTATCTCATTATACTTGAGTCGTCCTAATTATCCAATTAGTGAACTGCAGCTCATCCAAAACACCAATGTCAGATTGATAAGCTCACCTTCACATGGCTCATCTGCTTTATATCTGACAGCACTGCTTTGATTTTATGTGTCTGAGCAAACAGTTTTAACCAGCCCTAGATCAATCATCGCACCTTTTAGAAGAAAGCTCCTCTCTTCACTCAGCAGAGCCTTGTTCCTTACTGCTCTTACACGACCCTTTGTTCTTCGACAGCCCATATGCTTCATGTTTGATCCCTTAAGAAGGTGTTGTATTTTGGCAACCAAGTACTGGGATGCCTTACTCTCAGTCTGTCGCACATAGTGCTATCATCAAATGTCAAGTTGAAAACCTATTTTTTTCATGTAGCTCTTTGATATTCTGTATTTTAAAGAAGTTTTGATCTCATCCTTTGTCAAGGATGCCGTACACCTAAGTGAACAACGCGTTCAACAAATATATCTCATGCATCTATTGATTCATTTAGATTAGATACAGATCTCTTCCCGCAGGCAATGTGGGTCTCTCTGGCTTTGGACACATCATCACACTTTCTATGATAGCAGGCAGTCTGGTCCATGCAGTACATGCAATGAGTAGCTTCTGAATGAAGTTGATGGATAAAGCCAAAATACACAGATTTGGCACAATCTGTGCTGGAATCGACAGAGCTCGAAATACTATGATATGTAAGGAGGTAGGGGTGACATGAATTAGCCAAATGTAGTAAAGATATTACATGTAAAATGAATCTACTTACACTCATTTCTAAAGTATTTGAAGAAAACACACTTGAAAGGTACTTACCTATATGCACTGCAAGCTTCTTCTTTGAATAATTCGGGGAACGATACATTATGTTGATAAAAAGAACCAAGAGGTCTATGAGAGACACAGATTCTAAAAATTTGAAAAAGAAAAATTACATGAAAACAAGTCATCAATAGATAGGACTGCAATATAACACTACTGCATGCATCGAGGGATGACGGTGAAACCCTGAATAATATCAATACATTCAAAAGTGAAAGGGCACTCTATCGTAAGTCGAGAGACAGAGATAGACAATAGACAAACGCAGATAGATATTCAAATTCAGTAGAACGACCGGCACTTCCATAAAGTGACATCAGTAGCAGCTTTAGGGCACTACCTATAGGCGATGGTAAGTTACTGCAAAAAGCTACAATTTTGGATTTCTAGTGAGTGCAGCTGCAAAGAAAACCATTTCATCTATATTTATTTACTTAAAGTTTTGTATAGCGCAAACATGACCCAAGCAGGTATCAGAGCGCTTTACATACGGTTGTGGAAGACATAGTAAGATAGCTGAGGGAGAAAAGTAAACATGTAAGGCAATAAACAACAGGAGCAGATAAGGACATTATGGCGGGCGACAGTGGTCCGCAACAAATGAGAAGCAAGTAAAACAGCTAAACAGGATAAAGGCAAGAGGAGAAAGCTTCTAGTTCAGCGCACTGTTCATTAGTAGAGCTTTAACTTCCCTTTTGAAGGCAAGTGTTGAGGGAATCAGTCTTGTTTCCACGGGTAGGGAGTTCCAGATTCTCGGGGCAAGGCCAGAGAATGTACAATTGTACATTTCTTTGGCTTAAGCAGCAGATTGCTGGTGCTCCTTGAGGGCTGGGAACCACCAGAGAGTTCCAGCTTATTTGACAGGTAGAGTGGGGTATTGAGGTGTAGTGCTCTATGGGTCATACACGCAATTTTTAGCTGGATCTTTATCTTTCTTATTAGTATTCTTCTAGGGAGGGGTAGATGTGAAACTTTTCTCTCTTGAGATGTCATGCATTTTGTAAATCTTCTAATCAAGAGAAAAGGGAGCTAGAAGAAGTAGTCATCCATTCTTCTTCCTAAGCTTGTATCACAAATCAAAAAAGGGAATGGATCACTTGTAACTAGAAGTAGGGGTTCTTAAAACATTGTTTGAACCTTTAACACCTAAATAGGCATTATGAGAATACGGAAGCGCTCCAAGGTAACCCGCCCTTTTTTTTTTTCCCCTGTTTGCTTCAATTGAACGCATTTACTATCCATGGGTGTATCGATTGCAAACGTGTAATATCGCTCATAATGCTTAACGGTTTTTATCAGAGAATCATGTTTTGGCGATTTATCGTTATGCTCTCTGTGAACCCTACCCATTGGAATAATGATGTTTACCGCAATAAAACATTTTTCAGACAAAGGGAACCATACTCAAAAAAAACGTGCCCTGCGCCCCGATCTATGTACTAATGATTGACACCAACAGATATCCATTCTCAGGGCCGCTTTTTTGAGTTTAACAAAGATTTGCCATTTTATACATTGCTTTACAGTATCATAAAGAATTGCCATTTTTTCACAAATATCTGCTTCAGAAGCACCGAGTATGGTGCTCGTATCATTGATTGTCTCTTTTAACTTCACTCCAATTTTTTTGTAGGTAACAAAAAACCTTGAGATACTGCTAGCTCTCATATTTATGAAGACAGTTGAAAACCTAATTTTAGAACTGGGCATCACCGGCTCTCACAACCACTAGGTCCTGAAGAATGCCCAACGACCCCCTCCTGGGGCACTAGAAGGGCAGAAACATGTCGACCTTTTTTTGATCTGGACAAAAAATGTGCTTTGGTTACATTTTTTAACCTATTGCACCACTATTTTTATTTTTAATAGTCTTCCTACACACCTAACAGAATAAATATTGTTTTTTGAGGGCAGTGTGGGTAAGACACTTTTAACGTCACTATCACTATTTTGCACAAGTATTACTGATCACTGCTGAGAAGTAGTGGTTCCCTCCAGGTGGAGGCAGCATTGAACACAAGAGACCCAATGATAATGCTGACACGTATTCAGAAGGCGGAGAACCAAGATAAACCGCCCATACCACCCCAAAATACGTGATTGAGGGTTCTCATAATGCCTATTTAGGTGTTAAAGGTTCAAACAATGTTTTAAGAACCCCTACTTCTAGTTACAAGTGATCCATTCCCTTTTTTGATTCGTGATGCATTTTGTAAATACATTGGGGGCTAATTTCAGGCAGAACGCAATGGCTTGGAATTGGTCATGCTGTCCCTGCACAATGAATCAAAAGTGTATGGATTAGGTGGAGCAGTAAAACAGAAAAACAGACATTTTCTAGGCCTAACATAAATCAAATAAAAGAAAACTCACCTTTAATAATGATAGAATGTTCTGAAGGACCCTCATCTTGAAAGATGGCTTCTTAAGAAATATGTTTACAACCCAAGCTGCACAATTTGTCTTCATCCACTTGATAATTGCTCAATGAGGAAGTACTTGGAGTTCACTCCCATTTTGTTAGTGTTGATGTGAATAATTTATATTGGACACTCAAAAGCAAGAATAGGATTTCTTTTTTCAAAATGTGTAGATCTTAAGGTTGTTTTACAGTGGTGTTTTGGGGCTTTTTGATGAATTCTAATGTGTGGCTGAATAGCATTACTCATGGCACCTATTTGCCTGGAATTATACATGTCCAAGTGCCTCAATACCTAGTCATTTTTGTTCTCACTGGGATAGTAAATGGAATGGGGTGAAGTGATCCCTGGAGGAGTCAAGTTTATTTTCTTGTACAGACATTTGGAAGAGGACCCTTTCTCCTAATCCCACAGAAGTTGGATTGGGATCTTTGCTGGTATCTGGCATATGCCAAGGACATTAGGTATTTGTATGCTTCTTGTTCGTAGCACAGTACACCTGGGCCCTCTCTCAACACCCGATTGATTTGATTTACTAAGCAGTGTTCTCCTTCAAAGGATCATATAGTGTAGAAAACCCACCTTCTGAAAACAACTGAATTTTTTAACTGCATGAAGCCAAACCTCATGTGTCCAAAGATCCAGTGCTGTGAAATTCCGTAGTAGAGACTTTTGGGACCCCTGTGCTCTTAGTCTTTTGGATGAACCCTTCTTATTTCTTATAAACCACCAACATTTCCCATTGTGTACATCTCAACAATGTAGCATCAACAAAAAAAACGAATGTAGGGGAAATTACTGCATGCATATGGTTGAGGTGACCAGGTGTCAGTGGACCACATCTGCATCCAGCTTTCCAGTTGCTTTGTTTTTTGCTGCGTTGATTGTTCTCTATACACCCCTGTCTTGCTGGGCCAGTCAATCAATGTTTCTGAACAATGTAGGGACTCTGGGACGAAGTGTACAGCAGTCAGACATATCAGTAATGTTACTCACTTTTAACTAGAGTTTTTTTTATCATGAGTACCTTCATGAAATTCCTAACCAGACTATGTCAAAATAAAAGCAGGATCTCAGACTACTTTTTAACAATCCCTTTGCAAGGAGTATTTTTGAAACAAGGTATACTTAAAGAGGAAATGTGAAGTCTTTTCAAGTACTCCAATTTAAATTCAAACCCAACTTAAGTAAGCAAATGGAGTCAGACACGATCAGAAAGGCATCAACCACATTAAGTAGTAGAGTGTGACAGTCACTTTCTACATGAGGTGCCAAGGATCTATGATCCAACATCAGTTGGCTTGCACTTCATTTTGACTGGAGGATCTTAAATACTATGCACTGCTCCATCGTGCTGGGTTTACTGGGAAGGTGAGCAGATTGTTTTTGAAATTAATGAATTTACTAAAATGGATTGGATTAAATGTAAAGTTTACTTTTCCATTATGAGATTTTTTCATCATTACATATACACACAGACATCAATAGCAGACTCTTACTCAAGCTCATAAAGCAGTGGAGCCAAGAAAATAGAAAAACATGACAATCAAAAATAAGAATGATTTAAGTTAATAAAATCCTTTGGAGAGATCATGCCTACTTGTGTGTGGTTAGTGTCAGAATTTAGACTTTAGTGTCTGAGAAAACTATGGGCTGCACGCCAGGTGGTTGGTTTACTAATTTCATTTAGGGAGCATTCTTCAGTATTACATTAACAGCTGCTTATTAGAAAAAATCTGTTAGCCTTTTGATAGCAAGTATTAATGAGAGACATGATCATCAGAGGTATATACCTGTTCGAGATTTGGTATTGTGAGCCATAACTAAAAAAACTCTTTTTTAGTTTTCCTAATCACTTTAATTTTGTCAAACATGTACCTAGGAGCTTGCTTCAGAAGAGACTTTTCTGTTTACGAGGATGAATTGGAGAAAAAAAATTAAAGGTGCACAGAGGGATTTACGTGAAACTCCAAAACCACCTCAGAAAGGAAGACCTTAGTATTACAAAATATAGTTTAGGGCTCATAGAAACCTACAGCGCATCATTTGGGCTGAAGTAAGGACCACTAAAATGCTACCTTCCGTGACAGATGCTGGAGGTTAGATGCGTGCTCAGATTTAAATACCCATCAATTTGAAAAGTACCACATTCAATTTGTAATACATTTTACAGTGGTTTCTATGTAAATTAGCAATGTTTTGATTATACTGCTAAGCTAGAAGGAGTCCAAAGTCAGGGTGACATTCATGTGGTGTATTTTTCTTAAAGTGTTTGAGGCAGGTATTCAAAAGTCCCTATAGTCTCATAGTTTTGCACTATTTACAATGGCAATAATTTATATAGTGCACCTATGTACAAATGATCTGCATTTATCACTTATGAAGAATTGGTTTTGAATTCTGCAACTACCGGTAAAAGCAAGCTACAGAATGCATTATGCACCGTATTGAATTTCATATCAATGCTATAATTTCTATTTGGTAATGAACCAGAGATGGCAGTTTAGTTCTGAAGTAAACCAGTGTTTTCAAATCTTCCTGAAGCAGTCAGGGCTCTGCTAAGTTATACAGTTTGATACACTGAGTGAAAGTAGTCTGGGGATATTGTTTTCTGACTGAGATAGTGAATACCCTTTGCGTATTCGACACCTGGATTCAAAGTCAATGAAGGATGAGACACCAATTTTAGCATAGTTGCTCACTGTGTAGAAAGCATTATTTAGAATTAAGGCTAAAACCAGACTAGACTTGGTTGCTCATGTTTAACTCGTAATATTGCAAGTTGGACTGTATTCAGGAACGTAAGAGCAAATGTCTGAAAAGGCAGAGTTTTTGATTCTCCAATCACTGTTGCAAGAGCATTCTAAATGCTCGATTTAGGGGCATTAAAAGGCCATATTGGTCAATTTGATTTCTAAACCTCTACTACCCCAAGTGGTGAAAGAATTCACTAATTCAATATATCCACTAACCTATAAGGTGTAGGTCAGAACACTATATTAACCCAGCTTAAGGAAGGGTCTGGTCTTTCTCTATGTTCTGGGATTTTTTATGGTGGCTTGATCCTTGGCTCTGCAGCTCTTTTGTGGGATTGGATTCTGCTAGCCTCTGCCTGTGGGCTGTTCCAGTTTTCCAACTGTTGTCAAGCTGACCTTACATGGAGACCCAACCAAAGAGCTGCTTATTTACCTCTGAAATCAGATGGGCCTAGGACTACTCAAGAAAATCATGTAACGCCAAAGCAGGACTAGGTACATATCAAAACAGAGAATGCTATGTCAAATGTTTTATTTTGTGTCAGTTAATGTTTTGAGAAAAGTGATCGATTAAATCTATTCTTACTGACATGTTTCTATAATTCTAATGGTACGTTTGCAAAATATTCAGTTGATAGAAATTTGGATTTGATAGAATCACCTAAAGGCAAAATAGACATATCCACATAAAAGCTTAAATAAAAGTAATTCCCCGAGTGGGATAAAATGTTAACAGTTAATTGGCAGTGGCCAGGACAGATCTACGTCTCCTTGAGTTCTCATCAGCTTACTCCGTCTTTTCTGCATGTGCACTTTCAAACATTTTTTAGCTAAGCTCCTTTTGTCGATGGAAAGGTTTCTTGTTTTACGTTGTGCACAGGAGGAATTGTGAAGTGAAACATGTGAATTTGATTTTGCCTTAAGAGAGAGGCTGGCACATTTAGAAACACCGTTATATATTGAAACGTTGGGTCTCGTGAAGCAGCGTGTTAAATAGCGATTTAGAAAATAAAGAGTGGACTGTACATAAATTTGTATGTAAATTTGGTTTGAAAAAAAAAAATCGTGGGAAATTTGCATGGACTTTATCAATAATAACATACAACCTGTATTCATTGTTTCAATGAGTTCATAATTGGAGAAAATGCAGGATTGGAATTTCATTCTAATTAAACATTGTATGTTGACAAGGAAATAAACATGTTCGGGTTCCCTCATTCAGTTTCGAACTGTTTTATGTAGCCACAGAGGTAGATACAAAATATGGTGTGTGATGAAATATTATAATTTAGTATAGATATTGCATCTATGTGCTATATGTCGGGAAATCTGATGACATAAATATGATTTTGAATTGATTAGCGATGATGAATACTAGTTTTGAGTGCTGGCTGGTCTGGCATTTGTTTTTGCATTTATTTTGATGTCTTGTTTTACATTTTCAGTTACCTGAATAACTGCCAATTTAGGTGAGAGACCGGTTGAACAGATTTGATAAATGTACATCCACTATGGGATATGATGAATGAACTTGTATAATATAAAGGTAAACTCGCTGGAGCAATTTAGATCCTCTGAAAAAAACTTTAGTCACTAAAATGGTGAAAACATGTATCTGATAAGGACACATTCTCATAATGAGAATACAGAAGACAGGAACGCTTTCACTTCCTAACACATTCTCGGGTAAATATATGTCTCTTGACAACAAATGCATAATTTGTTCTAGTTGAAAACATAGGAAGAATTCTAACAGATCTCAGAGAAAGATCATGTTGCTTCTTTCAAAATCTTACAGCATTTCAAGTGCAGTGTTTAATGGGCAGATTTCTGGTATCTGGAGGCTGCCAAGTTTGGGGGTAAAAGGCTGTAAAGAGGGGCCGGTCCCACCATCATGAATTGCATATGCAGTTTGCACAAAAATCTACTGTGTTGTGATCAGATGGAAAAGCCGGTTAGGTAAAGTTAATTCAGTATGATAAGAATAAATCTCATCTTGGACTTCTAGAGAAGATGGCTTGCAGGAAGAGTGCTGGTAAAACTGAATGTCCAACAACAGATCAAGAAGTAATTACCCTTTTAGTTGGATTCTGGATATGTTGACATTTAGTCTCCACATCACAGTTTTCTGCTGTAGTTCTACATCTAATTGTGGATTCCCACTTCTTTGCTAGGTTTTCATAGCGGATGGCACGTTCATACCGTTCTATGAGTCCTGGTTGTTATTGTGGGCTTCACTATGAGGAAAGGAAGAAACCGCTTTTACTAGATCAATTATTTTAGTTTGTCTAAACCTGAATGATGTTTTAAGTATTCCCTGGCTACTGTATATTAATTCCGCCCTTGTAAGGCTGTTTAAGATATCTATTTGGTCGGATCCTACAAAAGTATCGTCACTTACAAAAAAAAGTATTAAAGAAACCTTTCTCCAGCATAGACTGGACTGTCCATCGATGGATGAGCAGAATGAATCAACAGTCCCTATGTATAAATCCCTGAATTTGAAGAAGGGAGGAAACAATTATCTATCAAATGTGACTAAGGCACAGCATTGTTTTGTGGTAATAAGAATGAGAAGCAGCATTGTGCCCCATCTAGTTACCTTACCAACCATGAAGTTCCGACCACCGGATATGGTTTTATGCCCCAGTGATAACCGAAGCAAACAAAGCACATTGCGCTTTCTATTGTTTTGTAAATGTTATCAGAATTTTAGGTGATTTTATCTTAACCCATTGTTTGTTGCACAAAACATTAGGTCACATACAGTAGCAATGAAATATCTGGCGACATTATATGATCCTTTGATATGTTATATTGTTGCTCTATTTATTCTGAAATCTATTAATGTGACGAAAAATATTATGCTATAGCGCAATAAATGAAATTAATTTTATAATTATAACTGTGCATCAAATGTTTTAATTGTTTTAGATGTGCTATTTTGCTTGTACTTTTATGGCTGTTTTTTCTGATCGCCGAATAAAGATCTGGAAATGAATTGAATTGAGTCCTGGTTAATGGTTTTGCTTTTTCATCTTTCAAACGTTAGGAGAAAACTGCTGTCATAAAAGGCGTCCTCTTATCTTTTTTAGGTTATACATGTCATTGTTTTGTCATTCTGAATCAGCTTTGATTTTTCTGTCTGCGACATGTCATAGCAGTCTTGCCAGGAAGTTGATTGCAGGGAGACAGTGCTAACAGCAGTTTCTTCTAGGAAATGAAAAGGCATGGTTGTTAGAGTCATCTTGTCTTGCCTGCTCAATGACTTCTGCGGCCAGTGATCTCTGCGGCATGACTTAATAGGTTTATATGCGATCAGCAAAGTAATTGACTTATGACAGCAAGGTGAAGATCTACCAGCAGTGAAAGCACTTCTAGTGCACAGAAATCTTTTGTGCAGTGATCTGTATCTTTTAGAGTATAAACACGTTAGGTTGGCAGATTGGAGGATTCGGAGTGGTTGGTATAGGTGAAATGTTTTGCAAAGTAGATTGGTGAGCTGCTGTGTTTTGAAGGACACTTAGTTCCAGGTAACTAATGGAGAGAATCTGTGTAGGTATAGGTTGATGTGGTCATGGAGCTTAAAGCTGAACAATAGGCAAGCTAAAAAATGTTGAACTCTCCAGTGTTTACAGAGGAAAAATATACGTAGGCTAGAAAATACATTTTTGCAGTAGTCTAGGTGTGAAATGACTATGCTGAGGACTAGTGTGGGCTATGCTGAGGACTAGAGTGTGTTATGCTGAGGATCAGGGTGATTTATGGGTTGGTGGAAGCCTCCAACAATCTCTGCAGCAATCTAGCTGATCCTTTTGTTAATAAGGTGAAGGACATCTACTCCCATTTTAAAATGAAGGTTGTTACAGAAGAGTCAGACTTTCCGGTTAGAATGACCGATCTAGCACAAGGGGCAACCCTGGACCAACTGGCACTACTGGGGACAGATTCTATCTCTGCCATAATGCACCAGGGTAAATCAGGATCCCCAGATGATCCACTCAAGTCAGAATACATTTTAAAATGGCAAGAGAGTATTATACTGGTTTTCCTGGAACTAGCTAAACTTTCTCTACGTACTGCAGTGGTTCTAATGTCTTGGAAACATGTGAAAGTCATTCCTCTCTTTAAAAAGTCTTTGGTCGATGCCACCCATCTCCCTACCACCTTTCCTATCTAAGGTTGTGGAGAAGCATCTGAACAACCTTCTGACTAGCTTTATAGACCAAAACCAAATACTAGATCACTCTCAGAATGGATTTCGGCCAGCACACAGCACAGGAATGCTCTCTTGACAGTAATGGAGACCTTGCACAGCACAGCGGACATGGGAAATTCCCAGTCACTGAACCTCCTGGACCTAAGTGCTTCCTTTGATACAGCCTCCCATGCAGTCCTGTTATGCCATCTCAGTGATTTTGGGGGGGGGTGACGCAAATCTTTCACTTGGCTTACCTCCTTTTTAAAGGATCGATCCTTCTAAGTAATCGCCCAGTCTTTCACATCCTCCCATAGAGTGCTAGCACATGGTGTCCCCCAGGGCGCGACACTTAGCCCAACTTTTTTTTTAATTATCTGTGTCAGACCTTTGGCTGATGTAGCAAAATCCTATGGAATTTCATTGGTGTCCTATGCTTATGATACTCAATCATTTCCTCGTCCTACGAGTCGGCCACTGACAGCGAAAAGTTTAATAACCATCTCATAGCTTTCGTAAGCTGGAAGCATGAAAATTGCTAAAAGCTCAATGCCAGCAAGACTGAGATCCTTTTGTTGGATGGACACACCCACCTATGCGGAGATCATTGGTGGCCAGAAGTGCTAGGATTGACTCCTAAACCTAAGTCAGTGGTTAGAAACCCTGGTTTGTGGATGGATGACTCACTCTCCATCGAAACCCAGGTTAAAACACTAGCAGGCCACTGCTTTGGCTTAAAAAGCCTTAAATCCATCATGGGATTCTTTACACTACAAGTTCGCCAACTGATTATTCAATCCCTTGGCATTTCTCGCCTCGACTATTGCAACACTCTCTACCTGGGCACCAAAATATCAGTCTTGAACAAACTGCAGGTTATTCAAAATGTGGCCGCCAGGCTTCTTTTCTCCCTCTCCAAATTCTTTTCAGCCTCTCCGCTCTTAATCAAGGTCCAATGGCTTCCTGATGAAAAGCGCACAAAGTTTAAAGAGCTATGCACCTCCCACATGATCCTCTATAAACAACGAGTGCCAAGTCTTGCTGCTCTGATGTAATTCTATTCCCCTATAAGAGCCTGACGCTCAGCAGACTTGAATCTGGCCTCCATACCCCGCAAAAGAACAGCCAGAATGGATGGCTATTCCTTTTGCGTCCTGGCCTCAATCCTATGGAACTCTTTGCTGTATTCGCTAAGAAAGACTGAAAACCACTGACGTTTTCGGAAGCAACCAAAGACCTTGTTGTTCTCCTCCTTA
Organism: Triturus cristatus; assembly: GCF_964204655.1. Lineage (NCBI taxonomy): Eukaryota > Metazoa > Chordata > Amphibia > Caudata > Salamandridae > Triturus > Triturus cristatus. Next base: position 743,283,511 of record NC_140589.1, on the reverse strand, counting down.
GCCTAGACTGCCTCCCTCTACTGCTGTTGTCTTACCTGTGAATAGCGCTAGGAAGCCCTCCTCTGTAGACAGTGATGCGCTTTAGAAATCTCTTTAACCTAACATTTTCTGCAAGCAATGGATCATCTCCAGAACAAATTATGAGAATACATCAGCAGTTGAGACCATGACAATAGATGAACCATCATAAACAACATTCAAAATGAATAACATATGATGAGTCATGATACAAGATCAGCAGCTCCATAACAATTAGAACTATACTGAACACTCTGCATCATGGGGAAGGAAAATAACTGACAGAAAAGTGAGGGAGGAATACACATGAGCTGTATCATGCAAGTACCCACGTAGATGACGTCTTGCATCTGCTGGGATCTCCTGGGAGCCAGGCCTGCCTGATAGGTGCTGTTTGAGAGCCAAAGTGAGGCTCACTGTGGAGGGAGGGGTATATCCTGATTTTATATATGTCGTAATAGGGCAGGCAATGATGTGAGCGCATCAGCAGAGAGGTAATAATGCACAACAGTCCAGGGAAGGACCCCAGATGCGTTTGAATAGTGAAGATTGATCCAACATTCTGTATGTGATGCTTTAATGTGCAGCTAGTCAGAGAAGTTCTGTCAGTCATTCAGTCTCAGTGGGAATTTCAGATGTGCTGCAATGTCTAAAAACAGATTTTTGCTGTGAACGCCATGGCCATCCACCTCTTCCAATGAAAGAAGATGGTTTCTGAGTCAGGGAAATCATGCAATATGGCAAGCTTACTGATGACTGAAACGGGCAGCAGTAATGAGTAGTACTTGTAGCACCCCCTATCAATATTCTTGCAATCACGGGCATGACTACAAAATGTGTATTAGATTATAATCAGGCTATTTGCATCCACAACACAAATCATTTGTGCTGCAGAAAACCTTTTTAAAAAACAAAGGTGGTAGAACACCATTTCACTGTCCAAGCTTTTCCGATGGCCAAAGGAAAGACCCCTGTCAAAAAGTACACCGATTTTGTACACTTTGTCTACAATGGTTAAAGTTGAACCTATTTTCGCTGAGAAGAATGAAGAGAACTGGTATGAATGGATCCGGAAGGATTTCTATCTAGTCATCATTAAGACATGGTCAATTGTTCTGCATCTGTGTACTTGGCAAAGGCCCAGATTGTGAAGATTGTCCGGTACTTCTTTGGGCTCAAGGTAGAGTAGTGTTGTGTGCATAAATAGAACAGGGCCTCTCTGAACCTAGTGTGTGTAAGTCTACAAGAAGGAAGTGAGCCGGGCCAGTACTTTTCTACTGGAGGCAGCTGATGCAACAGTCTTTTGAGGAATACTTGATGATTGATGGTGCTGAAGCTGCTGCGAGTTGAAGCAAGATAATTGTGCAAGAATGTCCCTGGACATGTTAGTTGAGAGGGTCTTTCATGATGTTTAGTTGGGTGGTCTCCATGTCCCTCTGGGGCTGAAGCCAGAGAGTAAGTTGCTTAACAGGTGAGTGGCTCAAAAAAGGCAAATAACTGGCAGGCGACAACAGTTTTGAGTCTGTTTGCAATACATTAAGACTGGATATGGGTCTGTAGTTTACTGGGTCATCAGGATCAGCAACTGGTTTCTTTAATATGGATGCCCTAAAGGCATGTTTGAGGGCCTTGACAATGGTTTCTCAGGACAGGGAGGCAGTGATTAGTCTAGTGATGATCAATAGAAGTGCAAGAAGTCCAGGGTTGATGTATTTCATATTACCAATGCCCCAAGCAGGGGAAGATTTATTGAATGTGCCCAGGATATTGTCTGCGTCTGATTCAAAGGTCACTGCCAACTCCTGTGCAGTGGAAGGTGGGTGGCAGGAGATAGTGTACAGCTCAGTAGGATGCGTAGTGTAGAGTGTGGGTGGGCTCAAATTGTTTCTATCGTATCGCTGAAGACAGAGAGAAACTTACTGTAGAGATCTAAAGACGGGTTGTTAGACTACTTACTTGTAAATCTGGCAAAAGTCTTCTGTGGAATTGATGGATTCAGCAATGCAAGGCCTAACCATAAGCTTTCTTTGCTCTAGCTAACTTGGCAGGCCATGCAATCACATGATAAATTCCATTTGATCCAGACTTGAATCCTAGCTCCCCGTACAGAAGAGAGTCCAATTAAAGCTACCAACCCACGCAGACAAGGCTCTACACAACCAATTACCAGTCTACCTTAACCACCGCCTGAACTTCCACCAACCGTTGAGAAAACTACGCTCTGCCTCCCTCTCACTTGCCCATATTTCCCGTATTTTTAGAGGCAGTAGTGAAGGACGTTCCTTCTCTCACACCCTAGCAAAGACCTGGAACAGCCTCCCCAAGCAACTCTGGAGCATCACTTCACTTCCGGATTCCGAATGGTCCTCTAGACCTAGCTGTTTGAATAAACTCCTGAGACCTGCAAGTGCCTGGACACCCTATTGGGTGATTAGCCGCACTTTATAAATCCTGACTGATTGATTGAGAAACAAACATCCAAAATGGTATCAAGGAAATAAGACTCTGTAAAACAAAGACTGAAAAAACTTCAGTATCTGCAAAACACGAAAAATAAGTCAGTTCATCTAGTTTACAGAAAGATGAGGGAAAGACACTCCCACGATCCAGCTTGAACAGACTGTGGGATTCTTTTGGGCCTACAACTGTGCCAAAGCCCCCGATACAGCTTTTCCTTCAAAGCACAGCATAGCCATTGTGGCGGGAGGGTTCAGAGTACAGGAGTGTATAAATGTGATTTAAATGCTGTGTGGCCCAGTATACTAATTTTATATTCCATATCCCCCTTTCAGATTTTACTTAGATAAGTAATTAGTCAGAATCAGAAGGAAGGAACAGCATAGAATGCTACACCTCTCTAACCCCAAAGATCGACTCAACCAAACTTCAACTGAGAAAGAGGCAGATGCACATACTGTTGCAGGCGCTAAGGGAACAACAGAGGACCATCAGGTAAACTCTAATATTAAAGCAAGTATGGGTCTGGAGGCGAGGTCAAAATCAAATAAGATCACATGAATCACTCAATTCAATCATTAAGAATATTTAGACAAAAGGCAATCCAATATGGAGTAGGTGGTAACTTACCCACAAAATCCCAACAAAAAAGGGTCACATGAATATGCACCCAGAAGATGGGAAAACATTAATAAAGCTAGAGGAAGCCCCATCAATGTTTTTCACAAAAGGTTTGAGCTTACATGGAAGATTTCACCACAAGGAATACAGAACTGTGCAGAAATATAGACAGATAGAAGAAAAGGTGATGAACGTATCTACGGCTGAAAGGATGATGAAAAATAGATACAAGAGAGAGCTCCTATAGGAGTAGACAGTCTATTTGGTTACTGATTCAAGCTCAAGGAGAATTGACTATCCTTAAAGAGATGAAACAGGGAACCAGCATCCAGTTACATGAGATGCCACTAGAACATATATATTCAACATTTTACATTGATTCTGTGGCCCCACATAAGATGCAAAAACAACAGTTGATGGACAGAATGCAGAACAATGTCAAACATTCACCCCAATACAGAGATCTGGGCCTAAATCCATTGTTTTTCTGCTCACCATGCCGTTCCAGTTTGAACCCAGCCATATGTAAATCAGTCTTGACCCTGTGCCTCATGGGAACAATCCAGCCCAAACTGCCAAGCCAGGTCCTCCCTGGACTGGAAACAATCATCCTAGGACCGGTTTCGGGGTTTCACCCCTCTTCAGCCAGGATAGCTTGATTCCAGTGGCATGGAGAGCACGGGACCCACATCTGGGCATACCCTTTCCACTCGGGGTGACAAATGCAAAAACAACAGTTGATGGGACAGAATGCAGAACAATGTCATACATTCACCTCAGTACAGAGATCTGGGCCTAAATCCATCGTATTTTTGCTCACCATGCCGTTCCAATTTGAACCCATGCTTATTTCCAGTCCAGGGAGGACCTGGCTTGGCAGTTCGGGCTGGACTCTTCCCATGAGGCACAGGGTCAAGACTGATTTGCATATGGCTGGGTTCAAACTGGAATGGCATGGTGAGCAAAAAAACCGATGGATTTAGGCACAGATCTCTGTACTGGGGTTAATGTATGACATTGTTCTGCATTCTGTCCATCAACTGTTTTTGCATTTGCCACATAAGATGCATCACATTTGAGATCTCATTCTTTTAAAAACATCTGCTTTTAGCTTTTAGGCCAGGCAAGTTGTGGTTATACTATCCTTAGAATTTCTATGGTGGTTTGTTTCAGTAATGGAAGAACTATAATGTAATTCTTTAAGAACTTGGTTATAAAATGTATGCCTGTTTAAGATATAAGAACAACAATGCCTTCTATGCATCGTTCTGCAGTATAAATAATGGAGATAATGGACTATCGCTCTGCAGTAAACTGTTTCCTTTAAACTTCTCTTTCACGGTTTTTCCTTTACATCACAAAATCAATATCTAATCACAAATAAAGATATAACAGTCCTCAAAAGTGTAATTGCCAAGAAATAAATAAAGCATGTTGCTGCACCCTGCCCCATCTATTGTTTCTCAACATAAGAGGAACATTTAGCGTGCACAGTGATTGAAAAATGCAACTAAGGTTGTCTGGTGAAATGAAAAGTACAAAAAAGCACATTACTTCCCCAAAAAGTGTTTTGAAAAGTGACAGATGCGTAAAACTCTGATGCACATTAACACTATATACACTGAGAAATTAAAATGCAGAAAAGGCTAAGTCTAGTGTTCACGGATCCCTGCTTTTTAAAGCACAACATTTAAATGAAGGCTTGCTATCACTGTATTATGGTACAACGGCACAAGATTACACATTTCTCTTCACTGAGGTCTATTATCTACATATTCCTATTTCTGCCTTTTATAAGAAGTAGAACTAAAAAGGCTGGATCAGCCTAGATGCTTATCTTAATCCAGCACAATTTCATTTTAGAGAAGACAAAAATGCTACCTTTAGATATGTATTGCTTTAAAAATGTTTTTGGGGAAAGAGCAGTTTCTTTAGAAGAAGAAAAAAGGTTTTCTGAGGCAGCATACATTGGAGAAAATAGTCTATGTTTAAGAATTTAAATGAAGACCTCATGATGGACAATTTATACAAACTCAACTGCTTGAAGGTCATGTGATGCCCATAGTTTAAAAAGAGCCTTATTTATGCACCACAATTGATGAAATGGGGGAACAGAAAGTCAATGCAGACTGCAAGAGATTTGGGAGCCACAAGATGTGAAAACTGGTTTTAGGTGAATATACCTACCTATGAGTACATTAAAAAAAAGAAACCAGAAGCACTGCCGGGTCAGCCGTAAAAAAATAATATCCATGCATATATTTGAAGAAGCACAAAATACAACTTTAATAATAACCATATACACATACTTCTTCACTATTTACAAAAAAAGAATTCCTATTTAAACTTTCACTGTTTGTTAAGGAAAACATGACTATTGTATTTAATTTTAAAAAACTGTGTACATGACAAATTTCCACAAACATCCCACATTACCTTTTTTATTTTTCAGCTTTATGGGGAACAATTTTCTGCCATGGGTATATATCAGCATTCTTCCCAGAAGGCATAGTGAATGTACAAAATAAATATATTGCAATTCCTTTCCAGAGTAGTGGGTTTTCTGCTTATTGCCTTATGTGGGGAAAAAATAAAAACAATGTTGGTTATAATTTAAATCTTTACTAAAATTGTGCTAAATAATAATGATGCATGATTTGGTGGGGATCTTATTCCAGCACGTATCCAAGTATATGCAGCAATCATGCACTGAATGTTATAAGATCTGAGATTACACAAGCATGGAATATCCAACCTAAAAGACAAAGTAAAAATATTAAATAGTAAACTTAGAATTGAGGTTTTTCTTACTTTGGTTGTGCTTCTTGGTATTGACGGAGTCTTTGATTGTGAGAGGAAATCTAATACCAGATTAAAGAGTCGTAAATTTGAAGTGAATGAAGCATTCTTCTGCACATCGTTACCTGCGGAGTGCTTTCTTCTCCCAGTTCTTACATCAGGAGCATTTACAATAAAAGGCGCAATTGGCATCAAAACCCTCAAGGCCAGCACAGCTCTAAACGTCAGCCTCAAAGCAAGACTATAAGCACTTAAAACTACATACGATATCACTAGTGTCTTGAGCGTTGGGATTCCTTTTAGGTGATCGTCACTGTAGGAAGGTAGGATCCTTCTAGCATGGTTACCCCTACGTTTTGCCTGGTGTCAGTGTGTTTTTGACTTGTCTGACTGTGATCCTGTTTATCAGGTCCCCAGTCACTGTGCTTTCTCCCTAAAATTGACTATTGTTAGTACTTCTCTACATCCACAATTGGCTTCAGGTATACCATTTGAAGGAAGTGACCCGTTTAGGGCCACCTGGGTCACTGCATGACCACCTCTCGGCCTTCCGTACCAAATGAAGAGTCAGTCAGAATACAAACCAATAACTGTTTATTATGTGCACTCAGAGTAGAGCCCCATCTGTGCAGTCGCTAGGAGTGCTACAGAGAGGACTGAAGTCAACAAGCATAAAGATGCATTATGTACGTTTCATAGCTGGGGAAGAACACGCCCACAGTAGAATTTTCCAGGCGGCGGCAGCTAAACAGTAAAAAACAGAAAAAGTGGTTTCAGTACTTATATCTTACAAAAAGAAACACGAGTCCCAAGTCGCACCATCTGGAGCCTGCCACCAGACAAGGGGGAGAGGGCCTCTACCTAGTGAGAAAGGGTTGCGCTAATAAGAACTGTGTATTCATTACTGAGGCAGAACAAAAGTAAAAGAAGAAAACAAGTTACTTACCTGTAACTACGGTTGTCCAGTATTGGTACCTTTCATAGATACACATGCCTGAATCATTCCCCATTGTCGAGATGGTAGTCCCACGGTAAAATACACAAGCAGTGCCATAAATAATAAATAGGCTAAAAAAGGGTCCAAGGCCATCCATTAGTAGCCTATGTCCTTTTAAAAAAAGGACCAAATGTTGGCTTCAGCTAATCAGCTGCTAGAACCCTCCCAGCAGAGGCAAGTTCTCTTCAGATTTTCACTGCATGTCGTGTGGAAGGGAGTCTCCCCGAGTGCTACTCCGTTTTTCCTTCTATTCAGCTAACTTTGACATGTCAGACATGAAAGGCCTCTTCCGCCCTTGCAAGACCTGTGGGAAGAAGAGGGTCCATGTGGATGAGCCACATAAAGAATGTATTTATTGCCTTTATCGCAGACATGGGGTGAAGGACTGTAAGATCTGTCGCACCTTCTCTAATACAACCCTCAAAGACAGAGAGGGGAGACTACTTTTGTGGATTCAAACCACAAAAACACAATCTTGTTATTCTGATGACGAAGAAGAGTTGGCGTTCAACATCTCACAAGAGGGCTAGATCCCAGGGAAGATCCTCAGGTGAGGGAAGAAAACATTTTAAATCTTCCCAAAAAAAGCCTGTAAGCAAGGAGAGAATGTCCAAACATTCCTCTGAACCAATGCTGTCTGCCTCGACGCCTGTCAAGAAAGAAAAAGCGCGTCAGAGATCTTCCTCTTCTGATACTGTGAGTAGAAAACAGATTTTAAAAAACAGCGGACGACGACAATTTCTTTCTCGTTGACGAGGATGATCCAGTCCCCTATTCCATCTACTAAGATATCTATATTGACGAGACCTTTGTCGTTGATATCTACCGATGTCCCATCGTTGAGGGCAGAGACACCGTCCAAGTCACCATCGACAACACCGTCTATGAAGTCACCATCGATGACGACACAGTCGAAAACGACAGCGTCGATGAAGACACTGCCGACGAAGACACAGTTGACGATGACACCCGAGATGGCATTATAGTCGACGACGGCACCGTTGAAGAAAAGACCGCCGACGAAGGAAATTCTTTAGATTATAATTTCTGCACCATCGACGCCCCCGTCGATGAGGATGCAACGGGCTCAGTTCCAGCTGACCCTGGAGATCAGAACACTTCCTCTTCGGAAGATAAGGTAGAAGAGGGTGAATTACCTGATCCAGCATTCATTCCTGATCCTTGGGATGATTATGTGATTCCAACACCATCCCCTCCTCTGCATTTGCCTTCAGACTCTCCTCCAGAAAATATCGGGGGATTTCACAATTTGATGCAGAGGGCAGCCGACAGGTTCCACTTGCCCATTACTGTAAAACAGACAAAACGTTTTCTGTACGATTTTAAAGAGGAATCAAGGAAGGTGGTACGTTCAATTCCTATTATTGACCATATAGTGCAAGAGGGTGTAAAGATTATAAAGACACTGGCATCCATACCGCTGGTACTACCGTGCGTAGAAAATAAATGTAGGGTTCCGGAGGACTCGCCATCTTGCCTTATTGGACATCCGAAGCCAGATTCTGTCATCTCCCAGGCAGCACAGAGACGCTCAAAGAACCCGGCGTCTACGATTACTACACCCCCAGACAAAGAGTGAGGTCGGATGGACTTTCTGGGAAATAAGTTTTTATCTATGGCAGCTGCAACAATTCGTGCAGCAAATGCTTTAGCCATTATCGGCCGCTATGACTGATAGACCTCATCACGGAGGAAAACAGACAGGATGCCCGAAAAATCCTATTGAAGGGTGAGCGTGCTACTTCAGAGACAATTGATTGTGCCCTAGACATAGCCAATACAAGTTTTAGACAATTGGCTGGCTGGAGTTGACGACACCCGAGATGGCATTATAGTCGACGACGGCACCGTTGAAGAAAAGACCGCCGACGAAGGAAATTCTTTAGATTATAATTTCTGCACCATCGACGCCCCCGTCGATGAGGATGCAACGGGCTCAGTTCCAGCTGACCCTGGAGATCAGAACACTTCCTCTTCGGAAGATAAGGTAGAAGAGGGTGAATTACCTGATCCAGCATTCATTCCTGATCCTTGGGATGATTATGTGATTCCAACACCATCCCCTCCTCTGCATTTGCCTTCAGACTCTCCTCCAGAAAATATCGGGGGATTTCACAATTTGATGCAGAGGGCAGCCGACAGGTTCCACTTGCCCATTACTGTAAAACAAACAAAACGTTTTCTGTACGATTTTAAAGAGGAATCAAGGAAGGTGGTACGTTCAATTCCTATTATTGACCATATAGTGCAAGAGGGTGTAAAGATTATAAAGACACTGGCATCCATACCGCTGGTACTACCTTGCGTAGAAAATAAATGTAGGGTTCCGGAGGACTCGCCATCTTGCCTTATTGGACATCCGAAGCCAGATTCTGTCATCTCCCAGGCAGCACAGAGACGCTCAAAGAATCCGGCGTCTACGATTACTACACCCCCAGACAAAGAGTGACGTCGGATGGACTTTCTGGGAAAGAAGTTTTTTTCTATGGCAGCTGCAACAATCCGTGCAGCAAATGCTTTAGCCATTATCGGCCGCTATGACTGATAGACCTCATCACGGAGGAAAACAGACAGGATGCCCGAAAAATCCTATTGGAGGGTGAGCGTGCTACTTCAGAGACAATTGATTGTGCCCTAGACATAGCCAATACAAGTTTTAGACAATTGGCTGGAGCTCCTGTACTTCGACGCCAGGGGTGGCTGAAAGTGACTACCTTCAGACCTGAAGTATAAACAAAGGTTCTTGATATGGCTTTTGATGGAGAGACGCTTTTCGGAAAGCATATTGACGAAGCTTTTGGCGATTAGGAATGATACAGACACTGCAAAGTCTTTGGGAGCTCTGCAATATAGAAGAGTACCTTTCAGGGGTGCCAGAGGGTGAGGTTTCACCACCTACATGGGGAGGATATGAGAGAGCTCACCAATATCAACAATACCAATCTCAGTATCGCCAGTCTTACAACCCACCATCGTATCGCCAATCATCGGTGGCTGGTTTCTCTCGGCAGGGAGGCCGAAAGCGAACACGCTAACAGGGCCGTGACTCTGGCAGAAAGCAATGAGTATGTCAGGGTACCAGCCCAACTTCTCTCTTTGTTGTCTGTAGTTATAATGAAAAATGCAGAGATAGTTTCATTTTCTAATACATTTTCTCAATATTTTCTTGCTTTTCTCAACTGGGCAAACATCAGTCCTGTCACACTAACCTATGAAATGGTGACCTGAAAGTTAAGTGTCCGGCAAAAGCAAATATGGGTGTGTTTTCTTAGAGAATGTAGTCCGCACAACTAATTGTTTAATATCAGCACAGATCACTAACTTATGGGAAAATTATGTTTTATGGTCCACTATTCATTTGATGACATCTCGAACTCAGTACTATATGGGAAGTATGAAAACTATATATTTTCTAATTCTGTACGACTTATTCTGGCAGGCTGGCAAGTAAAACACTCTGATCGAGACATTTGCCAGACATTTATCATTTTTTTTCCAAAACATGGTCCTACCTCATTCAGGAACATTTTCCTGGCACAGATTAACTCCCATGTGTATTCTTTTGGGCCTCCCGACTGTGGGGCATATGTAGGTTGTCTAAGGCGTGGGGTGCCCACTGGTAATAAACTGGGTTCAGTGCAACTGGGAAACTTAAAAAGCAACATAAGGTGAAAACACTAGTTTGGGTGCATGTCTTTTGGACCTCAGTATCACAACCTGGGATACAAGAAATATCAATGCCAAGGCTTGACCAAGAACTGTTTCTCTGGGTTGCCTGAGTGTGGGACTATTAGACATACAAGGGGTTTCTATAGGCTCACAGAGATCCACATACTAGAAATCAGGGAATGCTTTTAAGACAGTATATGAGTCACGGGTCAGCCGGCACCAAGAAAAAAATTACCAAACCAATATATTTCTAAGAAGTCTCAAAAAAACAAAATATTTATAGCCTTTATCGATATAAAGGCAGCATTCGACTCAGTGCCACGAAATCGGTTATGGAAAAAGTTACTAGGCTGGGGAATCCCAGGCAAATTGTTGAGGGCCATTATTCTTTTGTATATGGATACCTGGGTCCAAGTTAAGTTGGGTGATGGTAGATCATTAACAAAGAAAAATAGTACATATAATGGCCTAAAGCAGAGGTGTGTCCTTGCTCCTTGTCTTTTTAACTTATTTTTAGCAGATCTTGCTCAGCATTTAGACTCTGTAAATGCCCACGTGCCAAGGTTGGGGGAAGTGCAAATTGGCTACCTCCAACATGCAGATGATACTATCCTTCTGAGCCACACACCTATCGGCCTCCAATGACTTATAAATGCTTTTGATGACTATATAGACTTGAATGGCCTTGAATTAAAAAGACAAAAATCATGAAAATAGGACTTACCAAACAAAAAAAGTTTAATACATTGAGAGCCGGAACAGGACCAATTGATGTTGTTAAAACATAGATATTTAGGGGTGGTGTTTAATAACAGTTTCTTTTAAATTTCTAAGGGCAAAAACTGTGGTTTTAATTCATGCTTTTAAAAGTTTTAAAAAATTGTTGAATTGTCAATTTTAAGATTATTTTCTTAAAGTCATGAAAGCTAAGCTAGAACCAACTCTTTTATATGGTTCTCCCATTACCAGGGGGAAAGATGTAAAACTTTTAGATTTATTGCTGGTTAAGGCTCTTAAATCAACTTTTGGGATCCCGAGATCAGTAGGGCAAGCAAGAATTAGATTAGAGTTCGGTCTCCAAAGGCAGAGTTTAATGTCAGCCGGAGTATTTTTGAAATGTAGGTACTATATGTTTTCTGCTGCCCCTGCCTGCCTGGGGAATTATTGCTGGATTGATATTAGTCTATCCATACTGTAAAATGGAGATCCCATATTTTAACAGGCTTAAGGGATATTGGCCTGCAAGTAGCCCTTCAGAAATTGGCACAGTCCAATTATAAGTTACTCAATAAAAAACAAATTAAAATTGAATCTCTTAAGTTGGATAAAACCTCATTAGCAGGGAAAAAGAATGCTTGGTATGTGATAAATTAATATCAATTGTTACGAATTCAGCCCTATTTGATGGCATATTTCTCTGCTAATGTAAAAAATCGTTTTTTAAATCTACGAATGGGAATAAATCTAACAAAAGAGTGTATGCAGCCCTGGATTGAGCAATGGGTGGATACTAACTGCAGATTATGTGGATGGCCACAAGAATCATTAGTCCATATAGTATGTGTGTGTCCTAAATTGATTACAATTCAGCGTTTTTATTTAAAACATCTATTTTTGAAGATTGGCTTTAGATCAGCACATCAGGCACTTGTGAGGTCCTTATCTGGTGAGTCTATTCCGTTGTTATGTCAGTTAATTACATTTTTAAATGCAGCTGAAAAGTGTTTGGCACGGTCGGTTTGAGATGTACTAAATTCAGTCAGACACCTAGTAGTACAAACTGAACCTACCATACATATTTCGGGACGGATATACCTATTGCACTTTACTAGTGTCATGGAATTATGAAATTGTAACCAATGACACGTTGGCAACTTTAACAAAAATTAGGTGCTATATCTTGTTATAGCATTTGTGGAATCTTTCTTTTAAAAATAACCCTGGGTCTGACATAATTGATGCACTTTATCATTGTTATTGAGCTATGGATTAACCATTTATGCATGTTGGCACTTTAATATGTAATATGTGCAATATCTTGCTATAATAATCATTGACATTTTAAAAAATGTATTTGTTTCTCTTTGGAATCAGTTCTTATTGTATGACCTGGTTTATTTTTTGCTTAATGGGATATTTATGAATGCATTGGTCCTATTAATAATAACACTTGGTGTATTGAGTTCCGCTGTTTTTATATATCACTTGACTGTGAAGTGTTTTGATTGCAATACAGAATTTACTCCTATTCTAAAAAGTAGAGGCTTGCATATTTGTGCACAATAAAGGAGCTAAATGGCATATGGATTTTTCTTAGGCTAAGAAAATATCCAAACAGTGGCTGGCTCTTTGCAGGGACAGACATGTGTGTCTCTGTGTATGAGACGGGAACTCTTATAGGATCGATAGAGCTGAAACAGAACTCGCAAACTGCCACAGGGAGTGTAACCGATGCAGATCTGAGTTTGCAGTAGATCTCATAAGCCTTGCCGACTTAACTTTAAGTCAGGAGGTGTGACGGTTTTTGTGATGACACATTTGAGTCTTCTGCAGCTAGAAGTGACCTAAAGTACCTGCCGTTACCAGAGACAGTTACCTGTGACACCTATACCTATAAGCGACCACGAACCACGATCTGAAACATCAATCTACAAGTGATTACTCAAGCCTCCCCAGAGTGTCATTGGCTGGACATACTCAAACTCTTCTGATTCTCGGTTTGGCTTCCGCGAGGTAGCAGTGATGGTTCTCAGTAGTCAATGCTAGTATACAAATCAGATAAACATGTGGAGGGCTGGTGTCTGCAAGTTTGCACCCCAGGTCAGGAGGAAATAGCCTGGCAACATAAAAAACCTTTAAGCTGTAGTTTTCCCTGCAGGACAGAGCCCAGGAAATATGGCTCCCACATTTTCAACCTCTATGCCAGGAATAAGGGTCGGAGTTCCCCAGGGTTCTATTCTCAGCCCTACTCTTTTTAATCTGTACCTGTCCCCCCCGGCATATATAGCAGAAGCAAATGGTGCTACGATCGTATCTTACGCAGACGATACGCAGTTGCTTTTCACTTGCGGAAAATCAGAAGATTTTGACAGGGCAAGTATAAGGACTTGCCTTTCAAAGGTTTTCCAGTGGCTGAAGGCGAACCAACTCGAATGCAACTCGGATAAGTCCGAGATTGTTTTCTTAGGCCAACCGGGTAACTGGAACGCCTGGTGGCCTGAAGAATACTCGCCGGCTCACTCTGAGGAATCAGTCTTAAGAAACCTTGGAGTTTTGCTGGATAACACCTTGTCCATGAAGTCTCAAGTCCAGGCTCTGGTTGGCACCTGCGTTGGCATTCTGCGCTCATTGAGAAAATATCTTCCTCTCTTGACAATCGAGTCCAGGAAAATTGTAGTCCAGGCCTTGGTGACATCATGGCTGGACTACGCAAATGCCTTGTATTTGGTTCTTCCAGGCTATCTTATACAGCGCTTACAAGTGGTACAGAACACCGTAGCCAGGGTGATTCTCCAACCGCAACCAAGGTCGCCGATGTCCCCCCTCCTTACGTCACTTTACTGGTTGAGACTGAAGGAGAGGATCAAATTCAAAGCTCTAGTTGTTTTTTTTTTTTTCAAGCCTTGCAACCTTACACCTTACTAAACAAGTTAAGCGTTAAATCCCTGCTCGATTCCTAAGATCCTCCTCCTCAAACCGCGCGCGCACTCCTAAAGTACGTCTAGCCCGGATGGGCGTCAGATCCTTTGGGTTTTTGGGGGCCCAGGCCTGGAACAGGCTCCCATTCTCCTTACGTTCCATTTTAGATGTCTTAGCCTTTAAGAAATACTTGAAAACGTGGCTTTTTAAAATCTAGCAGCACTCTACAGCTTTTCTACCGTTTCTGTCAGCGCCGAGACACTTATTTTAGAAGCCGTTTTGCGCTATACCAAATATTTTTCATTTATTCATTTATCAGGTAAGATTGGAGATGATTTGAAGTTGTACCAGAAGATCAGGCTAAGTACGAGGTAAGACTAAAAAGTTTTCCCCTTGGGTAACCTCACAAGCCAACTTTCAATCATTCAATCCAGTGACATGTGGAGGCTCTATCCCCTACCAGAAGCACGACTGAGAGGCTATTGGGACCTGTAAAATTTGATGGCGGCATAAGCCTAAAAACCAGCAAGAAGTGGAGGCTTACAATCCCATTTTAAGCACTTTGCATGTGCCTATTCTTAGATAAAATTCCAGGTATTGGTCGGGCAGAACCTGTGGTACAACGTTTAGAGATTTTGACCAGCATTAATTGGTTTAAGGAGTCGAGGATTATTCCCAAATTGTTGGATAAAAGTCTATACACAAAGATATAAGCATAACGTTGGTGGGAGATATAGTTTCTTTCCTGAGGAAGATGGTTGAGAAATTAATGAATCCAACAAAACGCATTGATGCTCTGAAAACCTGTACACTAGATCACCTAAACATTTGATTCAACTAAAGAATAAGGACAAAAAAATCTAATTTCAATAAGGGTTTGGTTCAATTAATGATTTATCTGTGATTGGTGTCCCTTTAATGACAAAACTAAGGGGCTCATTGCGATGGCGGTCGGATTCGCTCGGCCCCCCACCGTAGCGGTGATTGGGTCCGACTGCCATGCCTGCGCGGTCCCGCCTATGCAATTTGGATGGGACCACCACTGCTGCGGTCAGATTCTGCACCCTTCGCATTGCGGCGGAGAGTGCTGACGGCAGCACCGCCGCAATGCGAAAAAGAGCATGTTGTGCATTTCACTGCACCAAGTGGCAGGCACTAGGGGGTACCCCCCCCCCCCCCCAGTACACCCACACCTCCCCCCAACACAAGGGGGGCCCACAACGGGCCCCGGAAGACATTCACTGCATGCCTTTCAACGGTGTGGAAAGGCTGGCTACCGCCGGCATCATAATTGTGCCGGCGGAGCCTGCTAGTCACCGCCGCCATTCTGAGCCTGCCGAACGCTCTGCCGGACAATCTGAACGATTGCTAACGGCAGAAAAGCAGCGGACGGACTTTCCCCCTGCCATAGTAATATGGCTGGGGTATTTCACGTTACGATGGCAGATCGGTCGCCACCGCCACCTGGCGGTGGCGATCTGCCCGCCATTGTAATGAGCCCCTAATTGTCTAATATATTCTCCTGTTATGTTTTAATGTTGTGCAGATATATGTTTTTTAATTATTTTATTGTCTTCTTGATTGTCCTTTTTATCTATTTGTGATATGATAACTGATTTTTTCTACATGTTAAAAATGCTTGTATTAGGCAATTCCATATGTATTGTTTTCAACCATTTTATAATACATTTTTTATAGAAAAAAATAGCTGTTATAGTTATATTTTAGGTTTTTTTTGGGTGATATTGGTTGGTCCCTGAATTGAATGATTGAATGCTGACTTGTGAGGTTACCCAAGGGGAAAACTTTTTTGACTTATTGTCGGGTTGGTGCCCTGTCCTCTTGGGTTAGTAGAGCCCCTCTCTTCTTGTTTCAATCTACGTACCAGGTAAGCACTGGACAGCGCAGAATGAACTAGCTGGAAGAGTATCCATAGAACCATAGCAAAGGTAGAGAAAAAAGGTCAATAAAAACAATAATATAGACTGATGGGGTCATGAAAATGCAAAAAAGTACTATAGCAAGGTTGATGGAGCAACTGATTTTCGGGGGAAAAACAATAGTCCATCAATGAAGTCATGTGACAAAGAAGCCTTATTGGATTGGGAAACAGAAACAAATAACTATAGCACCAGTCATGTCGATTGACTAAACACAGATAAATTCCTGGTCTCGATTACAGAAATATGAACACTAAGAAACAAGTCAGGTTTCTTAGTAAGGAACCACATAGGGGAAGCTACATGCAGCCAATCTGATAGATTTAGGAGCCCAAGAATGCTGCCAGGTTGGTCAGATGCCAGGCAAGGCCAGAATGGCATTGTGCAGCAAAGTCAGCCAAGAATGGAAGCTGCACAGAGTGGAATCAGCAGACTGATCAGGAAGACTGCTGAGAACACCTACACCAACTGGTAAGTGTCATAGGGTGAAAGGCCTTGCATGGTCAAGTCCGTAAGTCTGCATATCCAGTAGGAGGATGAAAGAGCAGCCACTCATCTGGAAGTACGCTGTTTGGAAGCAGGCATAACACACAGGACGTCACCGTCAAGTGACTTGTGTTGACCCTGTCAACAGACATGGTCTCCATGCAACACTTCTCCATTACAGTAAAGTTGTTAGGCAGATTAAGGGCCGCCAAATGAGCTGCTGACCATCCCACTGATGCACTCCAGAGAATCCAAAATCAGGGCTGCATTAGGCTAAACTCAAGAACCCTAGACATGCACTCATCACATCTGAGCATCAATACCCAGGTAAAGCCAGATACAGTTAAATTTTCATGAGAGCCTTACACTTTTAGCTACCGGGCGTTGAAACCAGGCCATTACTTTAAAGAATCAGTACTGGGGCAATTATAAGGACTGAGATATAGGTCACAGAACAAGGGAAGCAGCTTGCACAACTGTCAGTAAGCCTGCACCTGAACCTATTTTAAAACTGTTTTGTTTCAGTGTAAAAATCCCACTAGTACATGTATAAAATGTAATGCCTTCCATATTTTTGTGTGTAGCATTGCCTTTTGAAGTGCTATAAATTACTTCTGTTTTTCATAAACAGAAGCACTGGGCTGTTGGTTCCTAAATTTCTACCCCCCCACGCTACCTTGCTGGGAAGATTTGTACTGCTCGTCTTGTTACCAATGAGGGTCAAGTGCTGAAGAATGTGCTTGGTGTTCAATCTGCAATACCATAGTAGGTCAGGGACCAGGACAACAGGGGTAAACAAAAAGGTTCTAACCCAACACGAATAGGGACGAGTGACCCCTGCTTGCCCAGTCACACCTAACAGGTTTTTACACCACAAGTTTATGATTTTGAATGGTTTGAAAGTTAATCTTGTATAACTGTAGTAGTGATTCATTATTTTCTCAGGACTGTGCCCAAAATTAAATAGAACGTTTACTAAATGGAAAACACTTCACTTGTCAATACTGGGTAAAAAAAAAAAAAAACAAGGATAACCGACATGAGGGAAAGAAGTACCAGATGTACAACCCACCAATTTGCGAGTCGCAAATTGCGCCGCATTTGCGACTCGCAAGTTGGGATGCACAACAGTGTCTGAAGCACAGTTTGCGATTCCCAATGGGGTCGCAAACTGCATCCCTTTTGCATATTAATGAGGCTGTCGCAATTTGCGAGCCCATTGGGAATGGCTGGCACTACCAGGGATGGTGGCCTGCTGGGGTCAGCAAACCACCATGTCTGGTACTGCTTTTAAATAAAGCAGTTTCTTTTCAAATGCAGCCCGTTTTCCTTTAAAAAAATCATTATTTTAAAAAATAAAAATGAAACTTTTCAGTTGGGACCACTGCCTGCCCTTAAAAAATATTCTGAAACACACTCACAAAGGGGAAGGGGTCCCCTGGGGACCCCTTACCGTTTGCAAGTGGTTTACCACCCTTCACAGAAGGGTTGTCAACTGCGACGGTTTTGAGATTGCAATTGCGGTTGCAAAACAGTCATACATAGCTTCAAGACTCACAAAATAGGATTAGTACATGAGCCACACGTTTTTTTGAGGTCGCAAACGGGTCTAAAACCCATTTGCGCCCGCAAAAAACGTTAGTACATCTGGCTCCAAATATCCAAAACTATATTTTCTTCATAATTCATTAACTCTTGATTAAATTAACTGGATTTAGAGCCCTTATGTAATCAAAATAGTAAATGGCCACAAATCCACTTCAAGATTTATGCCACCAGAATCAGGAGAGAATTTATTTGATGTTTCAAGAAGAAATATGCAGCAAACATAGAAATGAAGAAGGCTGATAAAAATTGCCTGTGTGTAACGCATGATCAGAGAGCTACTATGTTATTTTTTATCATTGTTAAGTGTGGTGAGGGAGAGAGTGCTGAAAAATTTACAACACAATGACTTTATAACTTTATCTCACCTCTAGTATAAACCAGTCGTAGGAATATGGTTAGCAGTGTCCTTGTAAGCTACGTACTGCTCCTGCTGCATTTGAGATAAAACGCATCACAATTTCAATTTTTTTACCACTTACTTACTGGGGCTTTGCTTAACCATACTGATTCTGGTACTCTCTTCTCCCCTCTGTTCACAGGATTCATAGTAATGGAAACACTGTTGCACAGCGGCATTAATCTAACAAATAAAGGTAAAACATTCAAGTTAAACAATCCCAAATGAGCAAGAAGTTAAACACGGGATCAACATTACAGTAATCAAACAAGGTCAGCTGTGATAGAATGATTTAAAAACCATGTTAACTGCTACAGTGTGATGGAGAAGACTTGATATCCATCACATTACCTCTGCAGTTCAAAGGACGTCTCATTCAAGGCACTGCAGCAGAAAGATGCTTCCGGTGCAAGCAGCAGAAGCATTTTATTTTTGAAAAAAAATTGGGACACGAGGTAAGGGATTTCCATGCATCCAGAATGTCTTTTTTAGGTCTCGTCTAGGCAGTACTTGCGCTTTGAGACATGCTGTATTTAGGATAAGGGCATGAAGCCCCGCCCACTTTCTGCCCATCTTTTTAATTGGCTTCTGTCCTTTTTAAATAGTCGCTTTTCATTGGTCAATAGGCATAGTAGTCCCTCCTTAGTACCGCCATTTCTCTTCTTGTAACCTCCCATGAGGACACCCCTTGTTACAAGCGTTGCTACTTGGTATGTTTTAATAACAGCCACCGAGCACTATTTTCCTAAAGGGCTTTCTCGAAACGCTCTCCCGCAACATTTAGTTTAAAAAAGATTTAACTAGCACGGCACGCCTCAGCACTAATAATGCAGTAGCAAACTACAGGAGGTTACCCGTAAACCCAGTAGAGACCCGGGTAAATAATGTATAGCATACAACAGTGTTAATGATACCCATACATTTGATACATTAGGAACAGATTAATTCTTCTGGGCAATCATGAGGGAGACACCGTAAACTAAGCTGTAGAAGTCGACGGCATTTTAGTCTTTATACAGTATTAGGCCATCATCACGACCCGGTGATAATTTTAGGTTACAGTGCTGAGAATCTGAACAATCAAGACACCATGTAAAAGTCACTGAAAGATTGTAAGAGCTTATGCATCAAAGGGGTGTGGGAAGAGGGAAGCAATCGTCTAGCTGATTTGGCGGCTTCACGTAGAAGTTGGGTACTTCCAGATCAGGGTGAGTATCGGAAAGGATTAAGGCCAAGGCTCAAGCGTCCATTCTAAAATCACAACGGGAGCATGTGTATACTCTGTAAGGGGAATCCAGGGAGACAGGAATAAGAGGCGTCACTGGCCTGAGTCCGGTAGAGAGTGCCGGCCTGGGAGGGGCTGCTTGGGAACATTAAGAAGGTAATGTGCCTTCAAGATCTACTTAACACCCATACTTTCCACAACCTACAACAGAACAATTTCTGCCACAGCCATGAAAAAGAAACAGTTAGGGTCGAAATCTAGGTTGACACCCTCAATGCAGCTAACAAAGGAGACTAGTCTTTGTCGGTAGTGCTAGACACAAGCACAGCTGTTTGGTCAAATCAAAAGACAAGGAGTTAGTTACTGCCTGTTGGGATGGAAAAGTCCCATGCATGGTGACAGACATGCATGACTGGCCTCAGTGTTCCAGCTGCACAGATATCTTTACTCCTTGTAATGATTTTTGGTCATGGCCAGACACCAATCATGTTTGTGTCCCATAACCTAGCCCTGTCTCATGGTAATGTGGTCCTGTTAGATCGGGAGGCGTGCACCAAGAGCTACCCTTATAGTGGTAAAGGGCTACTGCCCTTGGAGTTAAGTGATAAGAGCACGGTGGTGGCAGCATACCCGTTTTGTGTTCCTAGTGATCAGTAGTGTCAAAAGACCTTGTTACTGGTTTCAAGGGAGTGGTGCTTACTGGCCCACTCATGTACAGTTTTGTGGTTGTGTACTTATTCTAGCTCTTGGCCTGCACATATTGTGTGTAGCACCAGCCAGAGTGTGATACCTGTGTTTCCATTGTGTTATGTGTACCTGTATGGGGTACATAACATGGAGGTCTGTTGGTTCCATTTTGAAAAAACAGGACCTAGAAAGGCTAGGAGAGGTGAGGACTGCAACCCGAGACAGGAGATGTATATTGCTGACATTCCTGAGGGCTGGGGTGCAGGCAGACATGGAAATAAAGGGAGAACATTCACTGTGCATTTCAAAGGCCTCTTTAATTCCAGGAAGAGTTACTGGTCAGTGAGGCTCTACTCATTGTCAGGGAAATGGTACGACTGATAACGTTGGCACTGCGGACCAGGGAATCTTGACAGAGAGGAAGTCTTAAGCTTTTTAACCTTTATGAGACAAAGGTCAGGTGTGGTCGCCAGTTACTGCTACGGTCTGAGTTGTGGGTCAGTCAAAAAACAGATATATATGTAGAAAACAATGGTCCTGAGCAGACACTAAATTTTACATAAAATTAAATATAGACCACAATGGGTTACTATACACATCCGATGTCCAGCCGGACAGGGGATTTTTATTTTTCAGATACTAAAGGATATGGTCAAGGATAATGAAAACACTACATTTATCATGGGGCACAATCCTGCACCCTACAGCATGGGGAACGTGCGGGGGGAAAAAAGGAATAACAATGCAGACAGTTTAGGACAAACAACAGTTACAGGCAAAGACTGAGAGCCGTTGCAACTTGCAGGCATAAATGAAGTTGTAGCAAGTTTGACAAAATAGAGACCACAACGAGTAAGCACAATGGATATTTGTGGCACTATTTTTAAAAAGTCGACGTTTCGATCCCAAGCTCATTGATTAACGGGATCATCTTCAGGACTAAATTTATAACATTTGCCTGGTTTTTAACGCCCCAATTGAGGACATAGGGGTATCACATATGGCAGGTCAAAGTGGAAACTGACAATGAAGAACAGCGTTGTTGCTTTTGGTTTGGTCGCTTGCAGTTAAGGTTTCTATAAAACTTAGTGGGCGCTGGAGCGTGCTGCTCCTTGCCTGGATCGGCTGTTGGGTAGTTAGACTGTGGTGCAGATGGGCCACATTTCAATGCGCCAAGGTATTGCTTCAATATACTGATATGTTACAGTCCAAGCTGTGGAGAGATACAGCAATGGAGATCTCTGTCCTCAGCAACAATGTGCTGTGTAGTAACCGGCTCAATGGTAGTCAAAAAACAGAGCCACTCCTGCTGTGGCAGGCTGTTCCTACGACAAAGGGGAATGCAGAGGAGAGAGCACATCATCAAAGTAGCAGACACCCCTGTCCGAATTTCAAAGGAACAGACACTAAATCCCATTTGTGTCAGGAGTTGGACTATAAAAGTGAGAGCATGAGACCCACAGGTAGGTCAACAGTGCTCTTCAACAATAGAATCGATCATCACGATTTCTAGCTCTTGGAACCAGCACTAAGAACCAAGTTCTGCTAGTTTGCCTGGTGGGTGAGGGGCTATCACCAAAGAAGTTAAGACGACTTGCCCCAAGCCTGGAGCCTGGGACCCGCGTGAAGTAAAGACCATCTCCCTTTTGCATAAATAGTCTGCAATTTTCCTATGCCAAGAGGAGGCCACAGTGACGTAAAAGGCATCATCCTTGAAAACAGGAAATCGACAACCCGCATGCACCAAGAAAGGGTTACCATGGAAGGAGGACCATTGCCCTGGATCTTTGTGCTTTGGCTATTTTGCGGAACACTTACAGATTGGGAGAAGCCACGGAGGAGGATGTCTGACACCGATGTGGACCGTCCGGAGACTGAGAAGGGCAAACACATCATAAGGGAAAGACAGTAAGAGGTTGAGGATTCTCAACATTAGGAGATGGAGCTAGCAGTGACTTGCCCCAGTTCTCCCGTACTTGCTGACTGACATCGGATTGAATAAGACTGCTCGAGGCCAGGAGACCTGTTGGTGACGTACATGGACTCAGCACATACTGCAGTTGAAATTGACTCTTGAGGCCAAACTTAGTTGAGTGGGAATTAGTGCTTCTGGGTGTCACCTCCAGTATCGAATGGGGAATAACCAGCCTCACTAGAAAGGGATGGAGGGAATTCGGGATGCCACCCAGGATGGCACTAGCATGCCGACCTTAAGCGACTGTGGTTATTATTTAGTGTGTTGCCTCTATACTTTCTGTGCTTATATTAAAATGCTACTACTTTTTAAATAAAGACAAGTATTTGAACGGACAATCACCTTAATGTGGTTAGTGTTTGTACCTTGAGATTTGAACTTGTATATGCCTCACACCAACCACTCCCTCAAAGAGCCTAGGACCCAAACTACCACTGAGGGTCAAGTGCTGAAAGGGATAGTACTTGGTGCAGTTACTCTGGACCCATAGTTTTTCAGGCTCAGGGACATCAGCAGGAAAATGCCTCAACCCCATTGATTGGGACCAGGAACTTGTGCATTCCTTCTACTGCCTCTGAACTAGCTGTAGTAGCATACTACTTATTTTCCTAGTTCATCTGTTTCAGAAAAAAACTTTTGATGCACACGAATCCCGTGGGCCTCCCACTTCCTAACTAACGCTAGTGTAGTGTAGCCCCAGCGATTCCCCAGGCCTAGGCCTATTCTATTTCCGTGACAGTGGTTCTTATACCACTTACTTAGTATATGGTTTGCGTGGCCCCTAGGGCCTAACTGTATTACTTACCTGTGTGACTTACTGTATGCATTAATAAGACTGTGTTGTACTTACCTCTAATCTCATAAAGAGTGCTGAGGGTTTGCTTAGAATAAATACACTTTATTTTATATATATAACTGTTGTGGTGTCCTTTCATTTGGTATTCAAGGGATTATATATGGTATCACAGCTGGCTTCACATGCCATTCAGAGTTTAGCCTAAGACTGCTCTTGTCCATGCTACCACTAGGATAGCTGGTCTATAAGGTTGACTTTACAACCAATCACCATAAGGGTATTTGGACTGATATAAGGTGTACACTAGAACTAGTGACATCATACATCAGGCCAACTTCTCACATTGGTGAGCAGCGGTTGGGATCTGAGCTTGCTGTTGTAATACCATTGTAATCTTGAGATACTAAATTGAAAGATCACACAGATATTGTCTAGGTACATATAACATAGATTATTATACTTAAGTCCTACTGGACTTTGTAGTTGTAGGTTGAAGGGAGTAATACACCCTGACTACAACTACTAGAAAGGTTTAGTAGATACAACTAGTGTAGGTAGGTGCACACACCACACCCTCACTAGATCATGTCTCTGAGAGTAGATCAAGTGGATGCTCTCTCAGGAGGATCAGGTCTGCAAAAGATCCCCTCTAGATATGATACCTTAACATTCCAGGAGATGAGACACTTGTGTACCTCCAGAGGAATAAACCAGGGTGCAAACCCTACCCTCCTTCAGTTAAGACAACTCCTAGAGGAGTATGATGCTCAGAGGGCATCTCAGGCAGGTGCCCTAGGCACAGAGGAGGGTCTACCCACCACAGAGGAGTCAGATGGGGCTTCAGATGGGGAGGTAGACAGCCAGAGCCAAGTAAGGAGACTTAGCCAGGCTAACTTAAGTTTACATGGGAGTTTGCATGGGGTCCCCCCATACAGACCCACAAGTAGGCATTCACAGAGAAGCAGGAGGGACAGATCCCCTTCAAGGGAATCCATCCACTCCCATGTCTCTAGCATCTCTAATGCTTCCTCTCACAGGGGAATGACTTCACCTGAGAGAAAGGAGCATAAAGCCAGAATGAGGGAAGCTAATCTGAGGATTCAGAGGGAAGAAATTGCCCTTGCCAAGGAGAAGCTTGCTCTGGCTAGAGAGCAAAAATTGTGTGGGTCAGAACCCACTGGTGGCAGCAACATCCCTAGAGATAGGGATAGGTCTTATGACCATAGAAACCTAAGCAAGATAGTCCCCCCATATCAGAATGGGGATGACATCCACAAATGGATGACTGCTTTGGAGAGGGCCTACAAAGTACAGCAGGTACCCCAAAGTCAGTGGGCAGCTATCTTGTGGCTCTCCTTTTCTGACAAAGGTCGAGACAAGCTCCTCACAGTCAGTGATGAGGATGCAAACAATTACAAAGTCCTGAAGAGTGCTCTGATAGATGGGTTTGGCTTAACCACTGAGCAATATAGGTTGTTGTTCAGAGACACCCAGAAGACACAGACACAGGACTGGTCTGATTTTGTGGATTGTGCCACTAAGGCTTTGGAAGGTTGGTTAAATGGCAGCAAGGTGCAGGACTATACAGGATTGTACAACTTGATTATGAGGGAGCAGATCCTTAGTAATTGTCAGAACCAGCTTCTCCATCAACACCTGGTAGACTCAGATTTGACCTCTCCCCAAGAATTGGGAAAGAGGGCAGATAAATGGGTCAGGACCAGGATTAGGCCTAAAAATCAGGGTGGTGACCAAAAGAAAGATACCACCAAGCCTCAAGAGAAGGGTGGGGATAAAGCAAAAGAGAAATCTTCCTCAGGGCCCCAAAACTCCACACAGGGTGGTGGGTCCCAAGCTCCCTCCTCTACCACAGTTAAAAAGCCTTACTGCCATGTGTGTAAAACACCTGGGCATTGGAAAACTGACTGCAGTTGTCCACAGGCTAAAAACAAAACTGTTCCTCCAACTACTCCTGTCACACCACCTATTACTGTCAGCAGTAATCCCCCAGGTGGTGGGAGTGCCCCCAAAAATTTGGTTGGGTTTTCTTGGGGAACACAGGGTGACTCTGGCTTAGCCAATTCCCCTACAGCAGCTACTCTTGTCTGTGATGGTGGCATGGGGTTTGCCAACTTCACTGCCTGTCCCAACACTTTGGGTAGGTACAGACAGGAACCCTACATCAATGGTAGAAAAGCTGAGGCCTACAGAGACACTGGAGCTAGCATCACTATGGTGGCCCATAGGCTAGTTCCCTCTGAGCAGCTTTTGCCTGGTTTCTCATACCAGGTAACTAACATTGATGGCAAACAGAACAGTCATCCCATGGCAGAGGTATGTCTCAGCTGGGGAGGGGTCACTGGCCCTAAAAGGGTGGCAGTGTCTCCAACCTTGCCTGTGGACTGCTTACTGGGGAATGACTTAGAACTCTCAGCTTGGGCTGGAGTTGAACAAGACACCCATTCTAAAACGGTAGGCCTTTCACAAAAGGGTAGTGGGGTTGTGCCAGTCACAACCCCTGTCCAAGTAGCTTTCCTCCCTGAAAAGGTTGGAAGGGCAGTGGTAGCCACCGCCCAGGCACAGACAGACTTCCCTGTAGAAATTGGCAGAGCTGTGACAGTCACAGCTCAAACACAAACTGAGTGCCTTCCTGAAAAGGTTGGCAGGGCTGTAATGGTCTCAGTCCATACTCAGACTGACCTAGGTGTAGTGAAGCCTGAAACTATGGATCACTCCACACAAACAGAGAGTAGTGGGGAGGAAGAAAAGTCTCCCTCTCCCCAGACATTAGGAAAAGGTCATCCTCCTCAGGGATCTGACCTCACCCCTTGTGAAGGAACTGCCCCAGAGGTAGCCAGGCCTGGCCTGGCAGAGCCTCTGATGTCAGTGGCCCCTTCCAAGGTGGGACCCAGTCTGGTGCAGGTAGCCTGCCTCTCTCTACCCTGCCTCAGTCAGCCCAGGGCTGCAGAGGTCAGGGAGGCCAGTGGACCCCAAGAGGGCCCCTGTCCACAAGAACCCCCCCATCAAAAGAATGAGGATTGCCTGGCTAGTAGCCCTAGCCAGGTGATGGGTAAAAACATTCCTGAGGGATCCCCTTTACAGGTAGTTAGGGACCTCCCCCAGAGGGATTCTGCTGGGCACAGGCAAACATGGGACCTTAGGGCCCCAAACCTGACCTGTCCCTCCAGTAAGCCCACAAAAGGGACCCAGCCTCCAGCTTTAGGTAGCCAGAGGCTGACCCTGAGAGCACAGTGCAACTCAGTTAGAGAAAGAAAGGCATCCATGGTGGAGGATGATTGGAGGAAGCTGAGGCCTCACTTTGAGGACACTCACTTCAGTACTCCATCTCAACACCAGCCTTTTACTTTGCAAAGACACACCAAAGGTAGAGATTCCCTATGGTGGAGACCCTATGATATCTTTAGGATGAGGGATTGCTTAGTGGACCATGAGACAGGGGGTAACCATGCCAGTGCTGGTTCTTCCTTATATGGCCACTCAGGCAATAGAGGCTTACCTTGTCAAGGCCAGCCTTATCTCCTTTCGTTTGGGGGGGGGTTGTGTAGGAAGGTGGATATCTGACTATGGTTACCCCCAACTTTTTGCCTAGTGTCTAGCTGGTTTTTCGACTTAGTTGGCCTGAGATCCTGCCATTCAGGGTCTCAGGCTGTCTGCTCTCTCTGTAAAATGGACTCCATGTACCCTAGGTACATAACCAATTGGTAAGGATCACCTTATTGGACCCTGTACAGTGTACCCTAGGTACCCAGGGCATAGGTGTACCCTAGGCCTCCCAGGGGCTGCAGCATGTATTATGCCACCCCTGGTCTGGCCTTCCAATCAGACACAACTGGCTGATCACTCAGCTGGGGCAAGGTCGTGTAATCACCCCTTGCTTAGATATAGTATGCCTATATCTACCCTTATATATAGACACATGTGTACCTATCAGTCACTCCTATGGCAGGCCTTAACAATCCTGGAGGCAGAGTGCTTGGTAACATGTGAGATGGTGCTCTAGCATGAGCTGAGCCTGTCTGCAGCTTTCGGAACCATGTCCTTATAGCTGTTCTATGATATAGCCTACCATATACTCTTAAAGTGCCTTATAATCTTAGACGGTTATGGTAACTATGGTTTGGCTTTATCGAAACATGTCGTGTAAGGTGTCTAACACTTTGGAATAATACCCCCATACCATTTCTGGACATGAGGATATTATTCCCCCCTTCTAGAGGGAGAGACATGTTAAAATCCTACTTTGCTGTGTAACCTCTGACCAAAGCCTCAGCATCACAAAATGGATGCTGCTGCCACAGACACAAGTCTGACCTCCTGCTGCTGGGAGTGATCCCAGCCAGGGAGGCCTGGACAATAGGTTTCCTGCTTGGGGAGGTGCTAGCACCTCCCCAGACAGCCTTTAGTGTATTGGGGCAGGATGGGCTGAAAGGAATGAGACATGCCTGGGGCACACAAGGTGTTCCTTGCATAGTCCAGTTCAAACCGGCGCTGGGGCACTCCAGCCCCAGCTCTGGCGCGAAACTGGACAAAGGGAAGTGGGTGTAACCACCCCCTCCCAGGTCCCACCCATAAGGCGTGACCTAGCAGGTATCCCAGCCCCCCAGATTAGTATAAGAGTGGGAGTTGGGCCTCAAGACTTTAGATTATCCTGAACCTGCAAAACTGAACAGAAACTCTGGACCTTCGACATTCGACGAAAGAAGAAGACTGAAGAATCTCCCTTGTAGCCAAGAAGTGGCTACCCTGTGCAAACAGGCACCATCAAGAGACTACCCTTTGCTTTGCGACCGTTCTACGAGGAACCGACTGCAGAGCCCGACCAGAGCCTTGACTTCCAGACTTCTCCGACCCTCATCCACATCTGCAGCAGAGCTGAGATCCGTGGAGGCGACGAGCGACGTGGGACCGGCTACCTGGGAAAAGTGGCTAGTAACTTACAGCGCAGCTTCTGAGGCACCCTCGAAGTTGTGCACCGGGGATTGAGAAGCCCCAACCCCAAGCACCATCTACACCGAAGATCAGCCCCCCACACTCCACGAGTCCTGCGTGGGGCCCTTCAGCATTTTCCTGCTTGCCGCGTCTGTCCGGTTGCTTGCCCGCTGGCTAGTGGCCTCTGTGACGACGCACCCTGAAATCTTCTGCGCTGGTTTGGCTCCTCCAGACTGGCTCCCGCTTCTCTGCAAAGAAGAAGCACCCCAGACCTTCCTGGTCTGCACCAGAAGCAAGTCCTTTGTTCTTCGTGGGTTCCGCTTGCCAAGGCTTGGTGAGTCCTAGTCCAACTTCGACGCCGCCGACAGCAAGAGCCTTCGTGGGACAGCTCGCCTCCTGGTCCTGGTCGTCCTCGACGCTTCCTGGTCCTCCTGGCTGCAGCGACAAGCTTCACCTTCACCTGCAACTCTTCACGACATCGCCTGGTTCCTTCCTGGTTCCACGTGGTCACTGGCTAGTGACCTTGACTCTGTCCCTTCTGCTTGCAGGTTTCTTCTCTTCTTGATCCCAGCCTTGGGATCCACCGGACACTCTTCACTGACTGCCTGTCAGCATCTTTCTTCAGGCATCCATAGGAGTCGACGACGAAAACGACGCATCTTCACCCCTATGCACCCGCAGCCTGTGGGCTAGGTAACTTGGGTACTCCGGTGCTCATCAGGATAGTGACTATCCTAGTGTCTAGTTTTCAAGTCTCAACTTCCTAGCTACTCCGGAAGTGTCCTAAATCTATCTATTTCTAAACTGTAATATTGCTATTGACTTTTACGCATTACGCGTGAGTGTTTCCACTCTGCACACGAATCCCGTGGGCCTCCCACTTCCTAACTAACGCTAGTGTAGTGTAGCCCCAGCGATTCCCTAGGCCTAGGCCTATTCTATTTCCGTGACAGTGGTTCTTATACCACTTACTTAGTATATGGTTTGCGTGGCCCCTAGGGCCTAACTGTATTACTTACCTGTGTGACTTACTGTATGCATTAATAAGACTGTGTTGTACTTACCTCTAATCTCATAAAGAGTGCTGAGGGTTTGCTTAGAATAAATACACTTTATTTTATATATATAACTGTTGTGGTGTTCTTTCATTTGGTATTCAAGGGATTATATATGGTATCACAGCTGGCTTCACATGCCATTCAGAGTTTAGCCTAAGACTGCTCTTGTCCATGCTACCACTAGGATAGCTGGTCTATAAGGTTGACTTTACAACCAATCACCATAAGGGTATTTTTAGACTGATATAAGGTGTACACTAGAACTAGTGACATCATACATCAGGCCAACTTCTCACAAGTGTTTTTATTGTTTTGAGGATTGAAGAAAATTAAGACTGCAACTACCAGAATGCACTGATGTGTTAAATACAAGTCTACAGCTAGCTAAATGTTCATCAATTCTTTTCAAACAAATGTGATTCCGTTTTTCACAAAAAAATGAAAAAGAAAAGAAAATGCTGGACATATTCATGGGTGTTAATTTAATGTTTTAAATTTGGATTTAGTGTTTATGACTTAATATTTTCATGTTCTTGATTGCGTACATCCAAATTAAATGTGTTAGCAATTTAGATGGAAGATGGAGAAAAAAAAAAAAAAAAGTTTTGTTTTACCATAACTATTTACCCGTGCTGTGTTTCTTTCTTGCTCCTATTGCTTTCGTGCAACAATTCACCACTCTTTATCCCTCAATAAACTGGAATTGAATCGTACATTTCCTCCCACGTTATACCTTCCTGCCTCATATACATTTTATATGGAGTAATGCGCCACCAATGGCATACGTGCCATGCAGTCAAATTAAGTAGAAATTGAACTTACCAAAGCTTTATATTTTTTTTCAAGAAGTCGAAGCACCACTGTTCTGCTGTAATACGCATGCTAGAATAAAAACAAAGCTATTTTAAAACCGTGTCGCGTACAAGTATTAAGTAACAAATCACAACATTCTTTTTGTAGGTACGCGATTAGCCTTTGACTGAGATAGAAAGAGATGGTCGTCTCAATACATCCGGAAACCCTTTTCGTCACCCCACTGCCATTTACAAGGGGAAGGCCGGTATTTTACCAATAAGGCAGAAGAACGCCCAACACCATCAGAGCAAAACCCCATCCTATAAAGAGCAGATGACGTCTTTCAATGGCAACGTTTTTGCATGGCCTCCAGGGGAGTAAGACTTCTAGCGCCTGTAAGCTCACAGCTGACCCACCCCATCCTCCCCTGAGCAAGGGGGAAGAAGGCTCCGATATGCTTTGCAACCAAAGCAACCACAATATGTCCTAACATTACCTTCCTGATGGAACGCAAACAGCTTTGGGCAAAAAGGTAATTCCAGAAGACCCCCAGAGAGAGAGAGAGAAAGAGGGAGAGAGAGCAAGAGAGAATGAGGCGGCTAAATTTCAGGAAGTGCTAGTTGGAGAAAAGATAATGCATCTTGTTGCCCTGTCATGCTTCTACGCCTGAGCAAGCCCAATATTTAGTGGTGCTGTACATGTTGAAATATTTCAAAAATAGCATACATGAATGCATTCACCTTTGAGTGAGAATGCAGTAAAATTAATTTGTATTTGTTATTCCACTCTCAGCATATTGTACCTAGCCCTCGTTATAATTGTTTGGAAACCTTAAATGATGTTACTGAAACACTTTAGTCAAGATTGGCATAAGGCCAGTGATGTCTTATATTCAATCTGCCCCATCGTTTCCCAACTGCTGTATCCTCTAGCTTGCATTTAAGGAAAAGTGTTTGCCTGCTCTGGTAAAGCACCTGTGAAGTAGCCGCAGTGAAGATATGACAACGCTGTGAGTAATCCTTTGTGTAAACTAGCAAAATATCCTCAGAATAAGCTGCTGTTTTCCGAGAGATTCTCTCTCCTAAAATCATGCAAAAAAAAAAAAACCTGCAAGCCAAAATCCCTGTCTGTGCTCAGATGTATTCAGTTGTAACCTGCATAGTGAACATACAACATGCTCGGGCACAACACTGCCTGCTTCATAGCCAGCTACCTGCTAGGTGAGATCTCTTGATTTGTTTAGGAGGAAAATACCGCAATCAGTTAGTAATCGCATAACCACGATTCAGTCTTCCTTGCCCCAGTCAAACCATAATGGTTCGCAGTCTGCAACTGAAAGAGCGTGATCTTAAATATTGGCAAGACCAAAGAACACAGTGCCATTATAGGCAACACTCCCCACCCACTGTCAGAGCATGCATGAAGACATAAATAAATACCAACACAACTTTTGTTTGGGAAAATATTGCTGCAGGTTTATTCCATACAAAAGTATGCTATGTGATGGGTTATCTTACGGGCGATCCAAGGGCAGGCAGCGGTAACCGACCTATGCTGCCCTGCCTGATGAGCTAACTTGCACTGTGGCGAACCCAATCAGTGCTACACCTTATGGAGTGATCCTCTTTGCCGGATCACGTGACACATTGGTCCCTTATTACTCACGCCCCTTTCAGGGCGGAGTGTAGCAGGGCACGCCCCCAGTTGTTCAGGCCCACAACTGCCCGAAGGACTAGCGGGACGCCAACTGACTTCTTCCAGGAACCTGCCATGAGGACTCATGGGATTTGGCTCTGGCACCCCTATTGTGCTCCTGCAGAGGTACCCTTCTGTCCCCATCTGCCTGCAGATCGCCCTGTAACTCCGCCTGCAAAACAAAAAGAAAAACATTACAAAGTTCCACGTACCCTGCTGGCCCGCTACACGCCGGGTAAGCGGTAGGGCGGGAGACGGCATGGCCGGTGCAAAAGAGGACGCCAGAAAGGCGGGGGAGATATAAATACCCTCCCCTGACCTCTGTGCGCCGGGAGTGACGCGCCTAGCGTGCCAAGCAGGGGGACTCCTCCCCGAGTCCCCAACACTAGAGGGGTGATGTTTGTGCCTAATTGGCACTAAGAGGGCCACCCTTTTAGGGTGGCCCCTCCCACTGTCAGAGCATGCATGATTATATAAATAAATACACAACAAAACTTTTGTTTGGGAAAATATTGCTGCAGGTTTATTACATACAAAAGTATGCAATATGGTGGGTAATCTTACGGGCGATCCAAGGGCAGGCAGCGGTAACCGACCTATGCTGCCCTGCCCGCCTGATGAGCAAACTTGCACTGTGGCGAACCCAATCAGTGCTATACCTTTATGGGGTGATCCCCTTTGCCGGATCACGTGACACATTGGTCCCTTATTACTCACGCCCCTTTCAGAGCAGAGCGTAGGAAGGCAAGCCCCCGGTTGTTCAGGCCCACAACCGCCCGAAGGACTAGCAGGGTGCCGACGGACTTCTTCCAGGAACTTGCCATGAGGACTCCTGGGATTTGCCTCTGGCACCCCTATTGTGCTCCTGCAAAGGTACCCTTCTGTACCCATCTGCTTCCAGATTGCCCTGCAACTCCGCCACAGCTCTGGAGGCGGCCCCCGTCGCCGCCAGAGCCCCCCCCCCCACCAATACAACTATCTTGTCACCTGCAACCTGCTATTTCCAGGGCCTCTTGCATCTCCAAAAGGAATAGGTCCATTCCCACCTGTGACAAGTGACCCCATTCTTTTCAAAATAGCCCTTGACATTCCTCTGGATCAGCTCGTTCCTATATTTAACTTTTAGTTTCTACAAAGAAACCTTGAAGGATCTACACAAATGACCCCTTGCTGAATTCAGCTTTCCAGGATCCATTATTGCTTTCATACCCATGTCTACCATTAACTGGAAGGAGGTTGAAAGCACAAAAAATAGCAAAGAATGGGTATGTCCCAGAAAATTGCCAAAACTGTGTAAAGAACTTTGGTTTTCTGACAAAAGTCTGTCATTCCCTAAAAGCTGGGAAAATGGTGATTTCAGCCCCACAAACCCTTTTTTGATACCATTTGTAGGGAAAAACCAGACGCTTTCATTTGCAGCACTTTTTTCCCATTTGTTCCCCAAAAAACAAAATGTAGCTGTATTTTGGCTAATTTCTGGGTCCCCTCCAGGGGAATCCACAAACCCGGAGTACCTCTAGAATCCACAGGATGTTGGGAAAAAAGGACGCAAATTTGGCTTGGATACCTTTTGTGGTCAAAAAGTTACAGGGGCCTAAGAGCGAACTACCCCAAAGAGCCAAAAAAAGGCTTAGCACGGGGGGGGGGAAGGCCTAGCAGCGAAGGGGTTAAAACACTCTGGTTAAGACTTATTTATGTCATTAGTACAAGACTGTCTGCAGGACAGACCTGGCCCAACGGCCCCCCCTGAAAGGCTGGGGCCCTGGGCCAGTGCCCACTATGCCCATGTCTTAAAACGCCTCTGAGCGCATTGCAGCATAACTGTGTCTCACCTCCCTGCTTGCAGCGCTCTTAACTTACACATGTAGGCAACCAAATATCTCTGTTGAAATACCAAACGGAAACTTGTAATACCTTAATTAACCCAGCCATCTGCCACAACCACTATCCCCACAATACCCTGGTTACCGATGGTTCAGACACCCCCCCCCCCCTGTAACCCCCAGAATCATGTTGAGAGGGAGTCCCAGGGAATACCCCACCAGCAATGTGAGAAGGCCCTTCTGGGATATTGCCGAAGAGGCAGCTGACCCTTGATGTAACAGTGTGGGCATACCCGGGACACCAGATGCTGTGGTGCTGTGTCTGGCGCTCAAGCCCACTGAATAAGGACGAGACACCCGTCCCTTGGTGGGCCCAAATGCTAATCCCTTAGCACCTTGTTTCCCCACCTGTGACCACCAGTTGCAATACCCAAGGATACATACCTTTTTAATAGGCACACGGAGATACGTGGTTTTCCCCGGGATAGAGACAGGAGCTAGCTGTGCCCACCAGATGGGCTTTTCACTGTCGCTATTACCATGATCGGCCAGACTCCAAGAAAACATGGCAGTCCCCAAGGAGGGGGATTTTTCTAAGCCCTCAGATAAGAACACTGCTGCGGCAGGAGAGCATCCCGCCTAAACTGAGTCGGCGGGACAGGGTACGGCAGGCATTACAAACTTTATTATGCGATCTACACGCCTTGCACAGGCAGCACCAAGACTACTTGCCAAGGTTGACCCGCGGCCTTGCGTTTCACATAGTAGTTGGCTAAGGGATACTGCCGCGATCGTGCAACTGCTGCCCGACCACCCACGGGGAAGCTGGTACCACTGTGATCGTCTACCCACAAGAGGGCCGGAATTGGTGCCCGGAGGAGAGGATCCCACGATCCACAGGGGCGGAGCTCAGACCTGTGTTCGTGTCTGACGGCAGGCACCAATCGTAATGAAAACCGCCCCAGCCTTGCGGTTTGCTGGGACGGTGCGCGGCCCATTGTATGCCAACAACAAGGGGGGGGTGCACCCCTCGGCCCCCTCGCTTCCGACCCGTGGTCGGGTGCCGAAGCACGCACCCAAATGCATATACATAGCATCTGAGCCTTGACTCGAGTACCTGGGGAGTGCGCCGCAAGGACTTGGACCGGGTGAGAGGCCCCGACTGAACCAGAGGCCCGATCGCGGACCGGGGCCTGGGCACTCAATTTGGGAGTAGCAGGACGAGGGAGAGTCAGCTTTGCCTGGACTCAAACCCAGTGACCTCCAGATTATGCGCAGATCACAGCCTGTGATCTGTACCTCGGGCACCGACGGGCGCTGACCCCACCGCGGCTGCACCCATCCCCACGCTGACCAGGCAGTCCTCATAAGCTCTGGACACGCCGTTCGCCATATGAGAGTTTGCATACCTATATCCTGTGTAGACAGCCTCTCTGCGTGAGTGCCTTTAATGAAGCTCTAGTGTTTTTGCGCTTAAGCTGTGGAATAGCTTGTGAAATAACCACACCTCTGGAATCTTGTGCGTTGTGTAGGGGGCCCGGACTGACCCGCAACAACCGATGCAATTTGAACTGCAACCCGTCGGTTTCCTGGATACGTTATAAGGTCTCGGTTAAAAACAGGCTATTATTTGCAGAAAACATGCATACAAGAGGCGTGTAGAGCGAGGGAGTGAACCAGATATACTACATGACATCGTGGCCGGTGCAAAAGAGGACGCCAGAAAGGCGGGGGAGGTATAAATACCCTCCCCCCAACCTCTGTATGTTTGTGCCTAATTGGCACTAAGGGGGACACCCTAAAAGGGTGGCCCCCTGCGTGGGCCGTGGGCAGCCTCCTTTTGTAATGTATACTGTGTTGATATGGTGCCTGCATGTCACTGCGGTCTCTGAAAAGGGCTGAATGTAAATATCACAAGAGGTTTAGAGTTCATCTGGGTGGAAGGGAAGGTCCAACAAGACAGTCTTCATCAAAACCTTGAGGGGGGAAGGGCAAAAGCGTCACAATGGAGACAAGGAGTTCAGAAAAATGTAATTCTTTGTGGGCATCGCCACTTTAAGTAACCACCACAGCTGCCGACTTGGACACTGGGGAACCGGGTTTGAATCTTGGATTCAGCTCAGCGTCCGGTGATTCTGGGTAAATCACAATCTCCCCATGCCTACAAAAAATTAATGTGTCCTACTGTAATGTAACTGGTGTTTATGCAAAGCACTTCAATACCTTCGGGTTGAATTTGCGCCTGAGCAAACTGTGCTTTCTTGGGCTAATCACTCTGCCTTTTCTGCACCTCAGACCGCTTATTCAACATAAATCATTGGTTTCTGCTTAGAAACAGGCCAAATGCTGGCTGGCTTTAAGCGCTACACAACATAAATGTGTGAGTTTTCTCACGGATTGTCTCATTTTTCTTATCTCTGTGGCTTTTCCTTCTAACAGAAATGTTTGCCTTCGGTCTTTGTTTCCACGTTATAACAGGCAAGCCCGTTCCTTTCCCACTCAATATAAACATGTTCCTTTGCATTTCTGTTGTCCTGAAACTGGCACTGCACTCAGATCTGAACAGCCTGAACGCTCGGAGCCACAATGACACTCGACTCCTGTCTCTCCTCATTGGATGGTTGTTTGGAAGAACAAAAGCGTTTGTGTTTTTAATGCTCTTTAAGTATTGCGTTTCCTTGCTTCGCAGAGGTCACGGTTTCCAGCAATCTATTTTTCTGTGCTAAGGCACGTGCTAGAGATGTGCTCTTTTATTCCTTCCTTTTTTTCAGTGAATAGAGACTCCAGAGCGCGGGCACGCCAGAGAGAAAAAGGAGACAACAAGCACTCACCAGCAGCACTGCATGTAGGGACTACATGCGTGTCACATTTAATACTCCATGGGAGTGAAAGGTGGGACATGCACCCGCCATTTGCAGGATACTATTTCAAAATGAGACACACACAAAAGCCAATCCAAAATGTGGGAGGAGTCAGACTCCTCAAAGTAGAGACAACAGATTGCCTGACAGTGCAAACGCTGTATTGGCTTGACCTAAAAAGTAGTGCTTGAAAAGGAAGCAGTGGAAGAATAAGAGGCAGTCAATCAAAAGATACGATAAAGAGTCTATGGTCCATGGGAGGGGCAACCACAAGATTGACCAGAAACAGGTAAATGAGAGTGACAAAAAAGCCAACCAATGGTAAGCACTGGGCAGGCTGTATATTTTTCGTAAGCCCACAATATGACTTTACAAATGGACAGCCGAGTTGTCTGGTAGACTCGCTGTAAACAAGAGGCAAAGGTTTACACATCTCAGTTCAAAACAACAAATACAACCTAAAGGCAGGTGCTTCCTAAACAATTTACAATTCTTTTTACCAGTACAAAGTCCATTATTCATGAACCCATCTTTTGGCAGCTTGGATTAATAACCCAAACAGCATTTTAAAATAGCAATTCTTCTAACCAGATCGGGAAATAGCTCACAATACGACTACAATAGCTCAAATCCAAGAGAACAAAGTTCTACCCTCTCAGATTACAGAGTGAATTAAAGGGTAGAAGTTATTAGCACACCATTCTGGGTCATCTCAATAAACCCATCCTGGCAGGCAATCTGGGTCTGCTGCTTTGGTTACATTTATAGCCCTAATAGCTAAAATTACATTTTCCTCAGTTATAGGGCTACTTAGGTCTCCATTAAGCATGTACACATCATCCTAGGCCAGAGAACTAGTACAATCATATAGATGGGATAGACAGGAAATCCATGTCTTCACTGTGATCATACATTCACGGCCACTGTTCATCATAGTTATTCCCGTTTGTACTAACTGCCAACATTTTCGAACATAGCCTCCTTCAATAGTCTAATATCAAACTCCAATTTTCCTCAATTTTTCACTTTTCAAAAAACATATACCTAGCATTAGCTTTTTTTTTGAAAACCTCATTCAGATTAATCAGACCGGGGGGCAGAGCCAAGTCGCGACAAGAATGGCTGCTCTCTAGTACAGCTCCACCAGCCCTTTACCTAATCAGCCTGTCTACATGGTGTGATCCTTCCTACCCACCTTTCTACAGGAATCTGCAGTGAATGCTTCCCCGGGGGAAGACTCTGGTACCTAGCTCCTGTATCTCGGAGCTGTCCCTCAAAACAGAGCCTCCAGAGCAGCCCAGGAGCTGCACTGCCATGACCAGCTACCGCCGTTCCAGAGCAGAACCACTTATAATGTGGCTGCAGTTGGGGTGTGCAGGGCCTGCACTATTGCCCAGGGCGTGCTAGTGCTGCCGATATACCATCTATTGGCAAGACACCTCCAAAGTCTCTCCTCTCTATGGGTGTTCTGTCTACTGTCACCTAGCACTCCATCTATTGGAACTTACTCTTGGCAATCTTCGATGGCCAGAGGGTGAGGTCACCTGTTTCCTGGTTGCTGCTTCTCCCCCGACACAGGCATTTTCTCTGCATCCTGGCAGCACACCATCTTGGATCAGACTACGCCTTCAGGCTTACAGAGTGTCATCAATCTCCACAGGAGAGTGAAGAGGTATACACTCAAGTACATCCTCCTAATGTCTACAGTATTATCACACAAAA
The DNA here is from genome assembly GCF_964204655.1 of Triturus cristatus. Taxonomy (NCBI): domain Eukaryota; kingdom Metazoa; phylum Chordata; class Amphibia; order Caudata; family Salamandridae; genus Triturus; species Triturus cristatus. Next base: position 743,245,272 of record NC_140589.1, on the reverse strand, counting down.
TACTTGAGTACTGAAACATATGGTCCCACTTGTGCTATCTCAGTTAGGAAACTGCTACGATGAGTCATCAAAAGATATTTAATGTATCGTGGTATGCTTTATCATTGCCGACCTCACTCTAGGGCAAAAACAATGCCACTCCAGCGACCAAACCGAAGCCCATAGACCAGATGCCTGAAAGCAGAGATTGTCATGCCTCCTGAACACAATGCATTTGCGTAAATCCACAATATCTACTTAGTAGTAAATGTGCTGCCTGGAGGTTGAGGTGGCATGTCCTTCAATGAGGAGAGCTTCAGCCTCCACCCTTACTATCAGGAAGATACTGGTGAAATGTCTCCACCACGTCCCATCTGCTTCTATCCAGTCTAAGGAAGGTACAAATTGCATTGGCCGAGACATGACAAGGTTCAAACATTTTTGCCAAAACATCCAAGTACTGAGACTCGCCTTCTAGAAGTGTCACGGTTTCTATAGTTCCAAGTTACTTTTTAGCAAACACTGGAACTGTAAATAAATCAGCAGGAGAGCAATCTCTGCAGAAAAACAGCGTCACTAACAGGGGTCTTATATTTACCATCCAGTCTCGTTGACACCCATGTGACCGATACGGGAGCTAGGAAGACCAGACGTCACCAGGTCCAGTAAACACTGGACTATTGGAATACATTTTATTTTAGCAGAGGACGCTCAAAAGAAAACTGTTGCTGCAGTATTTTTTAAGCAGCAAAAGAAAGAGGTCTATAAGGCCAAGATTATTTTAAAAGAAGAAATTAATAAGAGGTTAGACTGTACAAGCCTCCTAGATGAAGACGGCTGCCTTTAGTCAGATATCTTGGTGCCAAACCTGGTCCAGACACTTCTGGTACCAAAGTCACATACTCATCCCTCAACAACGAAAGGTCATCGGTTTCCAAAATCTCTCTTGGCCCAAATATGGCAGGTGCTGAAATCACCAAAAATAGAAGCCTCAGCACAAAAACATACCACACTGAGGTAGTGTGAGATTCAGAATGGGTGAAACGCATAAAATGCATCTCGCTAAAAGCTGTGGAGGCCGCACAGAAAGCAGCTGATGAAAGGCCTAGGCCCCTCCTTGGCCCTTTATAGAGAGAATCCCTCAAAGGGTTCAAGACAGATTTTAAATACCTACTTTGGTAGGATATTCTTGCTATGTTTGCACATTTGCTATTTTTACTGCTATTCCAATCATCCTGTTGATGGTGATCAAACATTTTTATCTTTTGTGTTTTTTTTTAGTTTTAGTTTTCCAAACCTAAGGGGAATTGCTTTAACGTTGGGGGCATTTGTTCATTAGCTTTTATCAGGGGCCATCATTTAGGAGTGGTGGGGAGAATCCATGTCAGACTCGGAAGGGTAGTTTTCCGACCGCCATCCTGCAAAGTTAGTGGTCTAGTCTTTGTGTGTAGGGGCCATATAGATCAGGGTGCTGAGCAGCCGGGCAAGCCCATCTGCGCCCAAACGAGACCAGGGGCCAGGGACCCTGCCGGTTTTAACAAAGATAAACAGGTAATTACCTATAATGTGATAACCTCCTGGATTTTTACAACGTATTTACTCATAATTTCTCCCTGTGCAGGAAAGGGTTTCCCAGCGAGATAGAAGGGTCTTTTTCTTGTCTACATTGTAAATGGGTTGGTGGGCTACGCAGTGCGCTCCGCATGGACTTGCTAAAAACTGGGACAGATTTTATATTAAGTTGTCTGTATTTCAATGCCAGGTCAATGTCAAAACACTGTTTAGAGATCACGGATATAATTGAGGAGGTTAAGCCAGACCAGGAATTGGTTACCGAAACCTGGCTTAAGGTATCCACATTGCCGGAAATTTAAGTAGCTATACAAGCAGGCTACAAAATGTTAAATTGTAACAGAAATGATTCACAAGTTTTGTCAGACCTGGAGCGGGCGGCACGCCACCGACCCGCTCCAGGACTGCTGAAACTCACAGCCGCCCACCAGATTACAAGTAATTTGGTGGTCTGGCCGGCGGGCAGCGTGGGAGTACCACTTTAGTGCTGTTTAAAGGCTCATTGTGCCTGTAGTGGGGGGCATGGGGGGCAATGCACCATGTCGTGCATTCTTCCCGCACAGGAACTGGGGGTGCAAAACTACACCACTGTGCAAAAGCCTCGCCGCCACCCTTTTCATGGCAGTGCGACTGCCATGAAAAGGGCAGTGGATAGGCAACTAAAAATATGCTTGGCTGTGCCACTGAGGCACCACTATCATATTTTCGCCTTGAACCGCTGCCATAAGACCCAAAGCCAAAAGACTGCGAGATTCTAGATTTTCAGCTTGATAAAAAATAAAAACGCAAAAGTTACTGGGAGGTATGGTCATTTATGAACCTCCAGGCTAATATTCGGTTTGGACGAACAAGTTTCTTACTCACTTAAAGAGTTATGAATAAAATATGACCTCTATCTTATCATCGGCGACTTTAATATGAATTTCGAAAACTATGAGGATGTATTATGCAGATAATTTGAGAATGGCATGGGTAAGCTACATTTTAAACAATGGATGTCAGGTCCAACCCACAGAGCAGGGCATTCATTAGACCTCCTTTTCTCTAATATTGAGACCATTAAAATTGTGGGTGTGACTCCTCTTACATGGACAGATCATTTCTTGATCTCTTTTCTGCTTCGCTCCCTGGTGAAAAAATTAATTTGGTAGACGTTCACTTAAGGCTAAAGAGATTGTGGAGGACTATAACAGAGCAAACATTTGCTATCCATTTCCTTTTTCTGGTTAAAGATACTACTTTGCCCCTCCCTTATCAGACTGAATCATTTAATGCTGCTATTAAAAACTCCCTGGGTTTTCGATGGTTTCTGCCTTGTTTTTTGTTCTATTTTATTTTTTGTTGTTTATATTTATAAAACTTATGTATCCTGATAATCTCTGAGGTGCATTCAGTATTTTGTTAATTCGGCTGAGCCCCAAGGGGCCTGTCGCTGCCTTGATGTCATTGAACATGTATAACATTAGCGGCCGGCCCTGGTGGTTGTAGGCCCATGTTTGTATTGAGGTTTTTATGTACAATAAAGGTTTAAAAAAAAAAAAAAAAAACTCCCTGGGTGCCTGTGCCCCGCTGAAAGTGAATAAATCTACTAGGAATTCCCCCTCAGAAAAATGAAATTCAGCAGTATTGAGAGCAATGAAAAGAAAATGTAAAAACATCGAACAGAGTTGGAGGTGCTCAAGAAATAAAATAGATCAACTAAAATTTAAAGAGCAATAAAATATTACAAAGCCATGAAAAAAGCTAAGAAGGACTGTTTTATTTGCTGAGTCGAAGAGAATAGTAGGTCCTCGAAAGAATTATTTAAAATTGTGAATGAACTCGCCCAGCCCACTAGCCTCTCTCAATCAATATCCCACACAGAGGCAAACTGTGAGATCAGGAATTTTTTTTTACTAATAAAATTGTAAAAATGTACTTGTCCTTCAAGAAAAAAAAAACCTCTTTGTGATGTGGCACAGGCTTTTTTTTTTAGACCTCCACATGCTAAGGTTCATCTGGCCGCCTTTGAACTACAATCAAACACAGGTAGCACAGCTGATGATGGAAGTTAAATCTAGCTCTCCGTTTGACCCGCTGCCCTCATTTATCTACTCCCAATTAGCTACAATCTTAGGCCCCTATTTTACTCACATTTTTAATCGATCTCTGGTAGAACCAACGTATCCAGTGATGTGTAAGGAAGCTGTGCTACTACCCTTGGCAATAAAATCTGGCATGGAGTTGTTGATCCTCTCTAATTATCGACCTATATCTCTCCTTCGTACATGTCTAAAATTCTAGAAAAATTGCTAAATAAACAACTGACTCATTTTTTAGCTACCAACAAGTTGTTGGATCCCTCCAGATGGGTTTCTGAGCTAATAACAGCACTGAGTCCACGCTGCTAGTTGTGTTGGAAGATCAGGTCAGTAGTTGATCAGGGCAGGGCCTCGGCCCTAACACTTCTTGACCTGTCTGCAGCTTTTGACATCGTCTCTCACAGCTTGCTGATTGGGAAGTTTCAGAAGATTGGTTTACATTCCTATGCCCTTAAGTGGCTAAGCTCCTTTTTATTGAACAGAACACAGATAGTGCAGTTGTGGGCTTCTAGATCTTGCTCATTTACATTTAATTGTGGAGCACCCCAAGGCTTCTCATTGAGCCCCACTCTTGTTAATGTTTATGTAGCTTCACTTCCAAAAAATCGTCTGGAAATGGGGCTTTGAAGTCACTTATTTTATTTTATTTATAATCTTGCATAGCGCCTGAATCACCCTCTAAAGCGTATCTTCGCGCTGCGGGAGTGCTAAAGAGGGGCAGGGAGAGGAGTTCAAAATAGCTCAGTTTTCAAGAGCTTGCGGAATCGGAGATAGTCTGTACATTTCCGAAGGTGGCTAGGAAGGGTATTCCAATAAGAGGGAGCAGATGCTAGAAAGCGTTCCCACTGTGCGGGATTTCTTAACACGGGTCATCACGAGAAGTGATTTGGAGCCTGACCGAAGAGTTCTAGAAGGCTGATATCGGATGAGTCTGTCGGCTAAGTAGCTAGGCAATTGCCGTAAATTGCCTTGTGTACTATGCAGCAGATCTTGAATCGGATCCGCTTGCGGATAGTCAGCCAGTGTAGTCCATGGAGAAGCGGCAATGAGGCAGACCTGGCAGGCGAGTTGGAAACTAAGCGGGCCGCAGTATTTTGAACCACCTGAAGTCTGTTAAGGGAGGATTAATTGACTGAGATCAGGAGAGCGTTACAATAGTCTAAGCGACTTATTAGTTTTGTGAACTTTCATGGGGAGAAAAGAAAAAACCCTTATTAAGAGGCTTAATGCGCGGAAGCAGGAACCCACGGTGGTCATAGCTTGCTCCTTCATTGTAAGTTTCTGATCCAGGTATACTCCTAGATTTTTTAACACTGTTTTCGGGACCGGGCCACCAATCTGGGGACCAGAGTAGGGGAGCCTCACCAAATAGCATAATCTCTGTTTTGCTGGCATTCAGCTGTAAGTAATGATTCCTCATCCAAGCTGCTATGGCTGTCATGCCTTCGGAGAAGGTTGACTGGTTATTGGGAGAGTTTTTATCAAATGCCATTAGGAGCTGGGTATCGTCAGCATATGAAATTGGGATGAAGCCCATTTCCCTTAGCAAATTCGCTAAGGGAGCCACATAAATATTAAATAGAGTGGGACTGAGACAGGATCCCTGAGGCACACCTTTCATCAGCTCAGATGTTTGGGAGCAGACAGTACCAAGGTTGATAGATTGGGTGCGATGAGTTAGGAAGCTGGATAGCCACTGGAAGGCAAGGCTGTGGACTCCCATATTTCTTAATCTATTTAGAAGAATGGAGTGGGATACCGTGCTGAATGCAGATGACAGATCCAACAGTACTAGAAAGGCTGCTTGTCCATTATCCAGTGAGTGCCTGAGGTTGTCTGTAACTACAATCAGTGCTAACTGTACTAAACTTAGGTCGGAACCCGGACTGAGAGGGGTCAAGGCAACCTGTTGCTTCAATGTATTCTGAAAGGTGCTTTTGATGTGTTGTTCCAGGAGTTTGCACAAATAAGGTAACAAGGATATAGGACGATAGTTGGACAAATCATCTTAAGGTGCATTAGGTTTCTTCCGAATGGGAATTACCTGGGCAGCCTTCTATTCGGATGGAAGGTAGCCCTTGCTCATGGAAGAATTAGGAATAGAGCAAACAGCGGTTGCCAACTGTTTATAAAGTTGGGAGGATACCTTAGCAGGTAAAATATCCTGAGGGAAGCCTGATTTAACTGTTTCACAAGAGATTCCACAGTATCAATTGAGAGAGAGGCAAAACAATCCAGGGAATGAGAAGTGATAGAGCGTGAGGGATTGAGGGTAGAGAGGTCGGATAAAGGGTCCCTATCTCTAGCAATTTTGTCATATATGCTCTCAATTTTCTTGATAAAATGATTAGCTAACTTATCACAGAGTTCTTGTGAAGGAGTTAACTCATTGTTACAAGCCGTGGGATTTGTAAAAGAGTCGAGGATGTGGTAGAGTTCCTTAGAGGATTGTCCTGCCTGATTAAGTTGTGCCTCAATGGGAGTTTTGGGTGCTTTCTTTAGGTTCTTATGATATAGGGCAGGATCATTTTTGTAAATGTCTTTATCATATGTGTCATGGGAGACGGCAACATCTTTACAATTTATTGCAATTACTTTTTACCTTCCGTAGATCAGGGGAGAACCATGCCACCTGCGTACGTCCAGTCTTAATAGGATAGGATTTTAGAGGGGCTAGTTGATTTAGGGTGGAACCTACTATATTGTTGTAGCTGGCTAAACAATCTTCGATATTATCCAAGGCCAAATAGGCGTTGATTGGAAAAATGTTCGCAAAGCGGTCGGTCATAATTTTATGCCATTTTCTTCGCAAACTATGGGAGGCTTTAGCAGAAACGGGAGAAGCCCCTACATCTTTTATTTGAAATGGAAGTAGAGAGTGGTCTGACCAAGTGAGTGGGCAAGGAGCCTCACAGCAGATATTGGGAGAGGTGGTCATAAGATCAAGAGTGTGTCCTGCAATGTGTGTGGGGCCTGTGTTGATCTTCTCCCGTCCCAAAGTGGCTAGGTCCGCCAAAAGTGTTGAGGCATCTACATCAGAGGGGATTTCACCATGTACATTAAAATCGCCCAGTAATATGAAATGTTTAGTGGAGATAATGTGGGGAGCAATTAATTCAATGAGTTGTACTGAAAAATCCTGAAGGGGGCCTGGCGGTTGATAAACAAGTGCACCTTTCCAGCAAAAGTGAGGTTGGGAGTCAATTCTGAACACAAGAATTTCTAGTTTGTTGCCACTACATTGTTCTAGTGTAGTGACCTTGATGGAGTCCTTATGGACTATGGCTATGCTTCCACCGACCTTAGACTGACTATCAAGTTTTTGCAGATGATACCCAACTGATTCTCTTACCTGGTCGCAGCTCAGTGGAATTCCCTACCTATGGATATTCGTCTCATTGATAATCATACTAGGTTTAGAAAAGAATTAAAGACCTGACCCTTCTCAGGGTTAATGGGACTGTATGATGTTTGTTGTTAAGTGAGATCTCTCAGTGGATAGGTTGAACAACTACTTAACACCGTGACATCCCCTAGAGGATAATTGTTGCACATTGCAAATATGCAAAATAAATAAATACAATGTCTGTAAAGTTTGGTGGATGACTGCAGCCCCTTCCTTCCAATGAGAGTCTTCACAAATACAAGGTTTTATGAACCCCATTGTACCCAATATAGGCCTACGTAGTTACAGAACCTTTTACCTACATCTGTCCTACCATTGTTCTACATTAAGGGTTTGGCACGGACCTTTTACCTAGTTAGGTGCTACATGACTGTCGTGTGGTTTTCTCCGAAAACTAGCCTCATGTATTATGCATGAGGATTCTCAGTATCACAGAAGGATTACCATCTTCAGTATAATAAGTCAGTATAAGGATCACCTCTATCGTCATCCTTGCCTGACTTGCCCACAGTACACTTCTAGGTAGAAACCCTGAAGGTACCTTTCGGGTATATAAGCACTACATCTTCGCTGGGGAAACCAGAGGGGAAGACTTCCTCCATGCTGACACACCGACGTGAGACGCTGAGGTCCCTGCACGCAGACACTCCAGCACGCAGTGGTTTGACATCCCTTGCGGGGTGTCCATCTCGAGACAATGACTGGTTCCTTCGCTCTCCCACATCAGGTAATGGGGTTGGCTCTATCCTAAGGGAATTTTTAGCTACACATCTCCATACATGCTAGGTACATTTAGGTACATCTAGTTAGGGTTTGCATCGTAGGAGTACGCATTTTATTGTTCTGTATCTATATGCCTGCAGATATTCATTGTTTTAGCACTGTGGTAGAATTTTACCTTTTCTTTACTCTACTGGTGCTCATAATCGTATATATCTGCTTCTGACTCATGGTTGTTGCAGCACATGTATTTTATGCTAGGATGACGCTGGCTCAATAAATACTTTTTGAAAAACGTCCCCACCGGTTATGCTGTGTATCTCTCTGAGACAACGTAAGCACGAGTGACTGAGCAAAAAGTACTGTACTGTTTCCACAATGCCTGAGGGGTCAGGGTTGTCATGTTCGATAGTTGCCAGAAACTATTCGCTCCTTGGTAAGAGGAGCTCATAGTGGCACTGTGAGCTAGCTGGTCTGCAGACTAACATATTCTTTGGGGGTGCCTGGAATCAGTCTAGACACAAATCACTTAGTTTATGTTGTCTAAATGGGTAGATCCTATATAGATTTGTAGGAACTACATGACAAAGGGATGTAGGAAAATGGTATGTGATGAGCTGGTACCGCCAATAACGATCTCTACAGCCTCCATGGGTCAATGCATACTGGTAGAAGCTCAAGATCTCTCACTATGGCAGGAATAGTTAATAAGCCAATGCCAAGCTACTTGCCGAAGCAGAATCATTTTCTCTAGAAGAGAACCAGAGCACAGCGATAAGAGAAGGAGGGTGCTTAAAATGCATAGGTGGTGTGGTGGGTAGCATGACGCCATGCATGGTAATCTTGAGGAAGCGTGAGTGACTCCGAAATGAGGTAGTGTGTCGGAATTTCAGCTGTTTAAAATGAAAAGGAGGATACATAAGCAAAGAGATGTGGAACAGTGGCAGAATTATCCTTTTTTTATAACTACAAGTTTGGGAGTTGGGGTATACGACTCCCATGGGGTAAAGTAAAAATTAGGTGCTGATCTCTTTTCACTTATCTCCCCTCTACAGATAAAGAATGGATTAGCTTCCAGAGGATGCGTTTGAAGTGGCCATACCCAAATCACAATTGTAGATGAGGTAACCAACAATACCTGATGATATCCACCTTGGGGTTCCAAGGTACACAGTAGACAAATCAAGCTCCGTTCTTGTTTCTGCAATGTTGCTTACAGTCCCTTAGCGAAAAACAACCCATATTACTGTATTATAATTCCATATGACCACTATTTAGCCCTTGACAGAAAAAGGCAGAGGCCTTGCTCTGCTAAGGTCCTACACAACCCTGCCTGCAAATTACAGCCAAACATTGTTGCTTCTTTGCTGCTGGGGTGGAGCGAAGTCCCCCAGCAGCCTTCAACTAGGCCAGGAGGAGAGGGCATGCTGCACCTTGCGATCATAAGTGCCCAGCACTTCCTGCAGCGCGGAACCCGAACACTGGTGTTTCTTTGCTGCTGGGGCGGGACTACACCACCCAGCAGCCTTCCCCTAGGTCAGGAGGAGGGAGCACACTACATCTCGTGCTCATAAGCGCTCAGCACTTCCAGTGGTGAGGGTCCCGAACATTGTTGTTTCTTTGTTTCTGGATTGGGACTATGTCCCCCAACAGCCTTCACCTGGGCTAGGAGGAGGGGGCATGCCGCACCTCGCACTCGTAAACACTCAGCAATTCTTGAGGTGAAAAATGCACCTGGGCCAAGAGCCAGCCCTTCAGATGCCGGAAGAGGCTGGGCTGGGCCACCTCCCTTGGCTCCAAGATAATACAGCAAGACCAGGGTCGATAGGTCACAGTGGAACTAGTCACTTTTGGATGGTATTGTGCACCAAAATGGCCAATTTGACCAGCCTTACAGCATGCTCTGGGCTGCAGAATTTTCATACCGTGACTTTGTTTTTTGTATACATTTTTCCTAATTATGTTTGAAGACTGTCGCTGCTAGCACAAGAAACATTTTGGGTATTGTTGTCGAATAAACAAGTATATTAAATATAAATTCCTTTTCAGAATTAAGTCAGTGCAAAGGACAAGTTTATATACTGTTATGGGTGTCTTTTGTTTGGTAATATTATCCCAACCCCTGCCAGATCTTGTGGCAGGCAAAGGTTTGTACTACAGTGAATAACGTGGCATTAACTCATTGGTTGCTCCTATTGTTTTCCTATAACATCAACAAACTTTAGTTTGATACGCAACTACACTTTTTATCGTCCCGTTTGAGGTGAGAGGGAGCTCTTATTAAAATGGGCAAACAAAAGGAGGCAGATAATACAGTTGAGTTAGGGAAAGCCAACAAGAAAGCAAAACATGCAGCGGGAAAGTGCATCTTAGAGGAGAATGATGTCTTAATTGAGGAAGTGGATGGCTTACTATGCACAAAGGAGAAGGGGAATAAGACGCTGAAGAACAAAGGGAAACGGGGGGACATTAAGTCTCATATAACAAAACCACACATGCGAGATAATGAGGCTACCGCAACAGTGCACCAAAATAGCACTAAGGACCCAACATATGAAGTATCGACATTGGAAACACAAGAGGGGGAGGAAGCAGAAAAAACAATAACCCTTACTGTGGTTAATGTGGAGTGTAAGAACCGATTCCAACCTCTTAGTGAGATGCAGGGCGATCTGAGTCCAGCTGTCCCTGCACAAAGTGGCCTCTAAAAAGCTAACCATACACAACAACTAGCAGGTGGTGGGGCCATGGCACAGTTCAACTATTTGAAAGCAGAGAATGTTGGGATAAAAAATGCTATCACTATGCTCACACAATTATTAACTGGGAAAGTAGACAAGTTAAGCGAAATACTAAATAAACTCATTAAGGTGGACAGAACAGGCCAAATAGTAGACCTCAGCAAAATACCCTGGCAAGAGACACTTCAAGCAGTGCGGCAGGGGCCTAAGGGACATGGTAAGAAAGAGAGACAACATCAAGCTGGTGGTGTCCACAAGGGACGGGACAAAATCCCCTCTTTCCCCAGAGACACAAGGCCCCCTCTGAGTACGAGGATCAGCATAGATAACTCTGCTACAATGCAAACGGCGAGCATGATGAGCCTGAAAAAAATAGATATCGTCCCTTGGCCTCTTGCATACAGGAAAAAGATTGCAAGTAGCCAGTCGAGCAGAGAAATCTTTATGTTAAATGTGCCAAAATTGCCACCTAAGACGCTCAAAAGCAGAGAATCACTAACCAACAAAGTTATTCACTGGGTATAGCATGTCCGTAACTGCAATAGGTAATAAGGGAGGTGATTGCTGCTGTGAAACATTACTCAAATAAGCACAGTAATTCCGACCATACTGGGGCAAGATTTGTTGGCAATGAAATAATTGAAAGCCTAACTGGTGTGCAGCATAGAATAACTCCGACAAGCGGATCAATTATTCATCTAAAATTGAACTGGAAATAACGCAAAGAACAGCAGAGAACAGAGGACTAGGTGCCCCGGATTTCAAACTATATTACCTAGCGGCTCAGCTGCAATGACTAGCCCAGTGGTTGGACGGTCAGAATATGGAATATTTAGGAGATAAATAGTGGACATAACCAGGGTCGGTTAGTGGCTAAAGTGGTGCACCAGGAAGTGAGCCTCCCGTACCCCAATGTGCTGCTGAAGACTGCCTTATAATGCTGGAAGAGGTGCCTCCGACGCATGGAAAAGGGACACCCCTACGTGCCAGAACTACCACTTATAGGGATCCCATATGGGAACCCATTGACCCCCTATTCAGGAGATCGATTAGCGGCATGGACAGAAGCAGGGATTTCTATGGTGGGAGATTGTTTCCACCTGGGAACATTAATGCCCACGGACGAGCTGATGTCCCATTATGACTTACCACAAGGCCAGTTCCTGACCTACCATTCACTGGCACAAACATTTTGTGACCTATGGCGAAGTGGCTTAGCTGAGCCCTCTACTCACAGAGTGCTTCAAATGCTGCTAACATTGGGGGCCGCCCGACACTTAGTGAAATTGCTATACCAAGCACTGCTTGAATCAGTTACAAAACAACTGGACCGCACTAGAGGTAGATGGGATGAGATCATTGGGAAACCCCTGACAGATAAGGAGTGGGTGCAGGCTCTGAGAGGGTCAAAAAAGGTATCCAGAAAATCAAATTTCAGGACGATTCAGTTTAACTATATACACATGGTATACCAGACCCCACACAGATTGAATGTGTTGGGCGGGTGGGGCGATAGATCCTGTGCCAGATGCGGATTGATGGATGCAGGCATTGTGCATATGACCTGGGAATGCATACATTTGAAGAACTTTTGGGAAAAGGTCCTGACAGAGATTGGGAATACGCTGGCCCGTACATTCCTGAACACACCTACGATCTGCCTGCTGGGCCTCTTCCCCAGACTCAAAGTCAAACACTGATCTGGCGCTGGTCCTGGGAAGAAGGCAAATTGCACAGTAATGGTTAGCAAACACCCCCCCCTTGGATAATAACTTGGGAGAAAAATGTAGGCACCTGGTCTAGGGCAGAACTGAAGGCCCTTCAGAAAGAGGACTCCCAAAGAATACGTACGCGCCCCATTGCGGTTCTATGGGAGGAGGTGATGAGAGATAGGGAGTTTCGGCATAGCACGTAATCTGATGTAAGAGATGAAATAGCAGAGAACCTGAGGGAAGACACCCCTTATACAGGATCATCAGACACATTAGGTTCCCTACAATAACAACATATGGCTACATACACATGAAGGCATGACCCGAACAAAGGAGCCCCATGACAGACTAAGAGGCATACACATGAACACATACTATGTAACAAACACGTTACGAGACACTACACTACAAAGTTTAGTTTGTTTTATTATTTGTTGATAAATGGGCAAGAAATGTCTGTAAGCACAATAATGAAGAAGTTCCCTGGGAAATTATATGGCTGGATACAGAATGTAAAAGTATTATGTATACTGCAAGCTGCTGTTCGGGACCTAGATTGAATTTTTTTTTGATTACTTGGATAATATTGGAACCCGACATGCGAAGATTTGCAGCACCAGAAATGGTATATGATAACCCGTACTTGTATAATTCATTTATATAAATGTAAAATGATACTAAAAATGTTTTTTTTTTTTTTTTAAATCATCTAAAATGGAATACCCCTTCTGAACCACCCCCCAGACAGCATAATTGGACTAAGACCTGTTAATGGGAGCACTAAATCTGACCACAGTCCGAAACCAACCGTTAAGAGAGGCTGGTCCTCAAGTCACATCCTTGATTTAAGAATATGGCAATACATAGACGATTTGGAAGTGGGAGTGCATTGGGATAGTGATCATAATGCTGTTGAGGCAGAACTTTATGTTGATCTGTTCTACAAATCAAAGGAGTAGATTAATAATAACACCTGCTCAGTACTGTTAACTGTCACAAATAATTTCAGGAATATAAGTGGGCTAATATAAATGACAATGGACAAGCCATGGGTAGAATATATTAAGCTTTTGTGGATTTCTTTGAACTATATGAACAAATTAACTTGTCTACCTTTGCCCAAATACATTTAGACTTATTTGAAATTCTAAAATCTAATTTGAGAAAATAGACTAAGAAACCACAAGCTAATACCACAATAAGTCCTTGGTTTACGCAATAATGCAGAGGGAAAAACTGGGTCGTATTAAGGCTGTAAAAGCGGGTAATATATTAACAATAACTCAGGCAATGGACATAGTGTAATCCCTACTGGGCAAACAACTGTCCTTAATCCACCTACAAGCGTTTTTTCTCCCATGGAAAGTGAATCAGCTATCCAAAGTATGCAAAAAGAGATAAAGCACCAGGCCCCAAAGGCATCCCAATGACTTATTTCTCTTGGGGCCTTCCATATGGGCTCCTTACTTGAACAAGCTCAGTAATGCCATAGTTGGTGTTGAGGATATTCCTGAGATGTGGCGTGGGGCCATTATTGTCCTATTCATAAGAAGGTAGCAAAAGACAACCCTGCAAACTACAGGCCAATTAGGCTTATTGATAATACCCAGAAAATGTTTTGTAGACAAGTCCTTTCCCAGCTTCAGGAATGGATGAGTGATCATCAGGTTTTGACAGGCTTTCAGACAGGCTTCTGGGAGAAAATAAGTACTATTGATCAGGTGTTTTGTTTTACAGCCATTTGTTGGAAGTACATTACCCTAAGAAAAGACCTTTCTATGTAGCCTTCAGGGATTTGAGGGCTGCATTTGATTTAGTTCCTAGAGAATATCTGTGGAACGTACTTGGGCAGTACAGAATTCCAGAAGACCTTTTACATATTCCGATTAAATTGCACACAGACACATACACACAAGTAAAAACCTAAAAAAAGTTCAAGTTTTCATCAAGCAGGACCCTTTCCCCAGTTCTTGAAGTATACAGTGCAGTGGCCCTGGTTTGGGGGGCTTGTATGGGGCTGAAATATGTGGCTCTGGGGATTTCAATCAGTTTGAACTGGACAGAAAATAAATTCCTGTGATCCCTAATCAATTTACCAAATAATACGCCACTGTTACCTTTGAGGTGGGATCTGAACCTCCAATGTATAGATTATATTGCCCGACTAAGAAACCTAAACTAATGGAGCTGTTCTTGAGGAGCTAATTGTATTAGACATGAGCTGTTTTACACACTAGCAGAGGGTAGTAAACGTTTTATGTGGGAGTTAAAGATAAAGGGTGTTTGGAATGAGCAAAGCAAATTTAATAGAAGCACACTCCCTCAGGTCAAGGGCATATATTGGGATTACATCCTTTCGGAAGTGTGGCGTGACCCACAGTCTGATGGTATGTTTGACAAGTTCTTATCCTATAAACATAGCCCCAAGTTCAAAATATTCCTCGATAGAATTAGCCCCAATAAGGCCAAGACCCTATATATTGGTTTCAGAATTGGCTCAATGCCCCTCAAGGTCCTCACAGCCAAGTGGGACAAGAGAAGTCACACAGTGGGGGAGTGCCCCTCTTACCTCAATATCCTGGAAACAAAAAACCATTTCTTAGTCTTCTGTTCCATATATAATAAGTCGAGATCCAAGTTGATTATTCTAGTCTGTAGGTCTCTGGGTGTTAGACAACACCTGGAGGTATTGTGGCAACTTAAAAGTGACAGATTTATACCAATTGTTTTTGCTCCATTGAGGTTTTTAAACTGGGCTTGGCACTTAAGATTAAGAAGTTTGAAGTAGTAAGTGCTGTACCGAAGTCTATGATGTAAAACTCTGATGATGGAGGTCATATTATAGGGAACCTGGATTGGACCTCCATATCTGGCAAGTTTGTTAATGCCCTGTCTAATGAATGCCGCACCAGCAGCTTTATAACGATTGGCATCCTTTGCCAACAATGTCCTGTGACTTTTGATCTTTATTGGACTATTGCATCCACCAAATTATATTTGCATGGTTCTTACATGCTAAAGACTGATGCTCTGTGATTTTTATCGTTTGATTTTTGCTCATCCTGGTGTGATGCTACATCATGAATTTGGTTTGAATAGGACTGTTGCATTCAACACTTTGTAACCTTTGACCTCTTGCACTTTAAGGATGAAGCTGCTTGATGATCTGTGATTTCTATATGTGATTTGTTTGCACCTTTATGGTTATGTATACACTGACCAAAATAAAGTAAAGTAAATAAATACTGCAGATTGCAAGGCAGGCATACAGTCAATCAGATGAAGGGTTCGTCACTAAAACACACCCACCTCCCACCATGTTAGAAGGTGTGACATGCTTTCCATCCATGTATACATTGGCCAGGCAGTAAAAAAGTATGGGGGGAATAAGGCAGCTCCTGAAGATTGTCCACTCTAACGTCATCAATGGGGGAGGGAATTGCCGGAAACTCCCACAACCTCTAGGAGGAGAAAAGGGCTCCAGTCACTCAGACCATATCTAAAGATGGCAGGGAACATGTTATGTAGAAGCCAAGATGACATAATTGTACGGGGGTGGAGATTTCTGTACCTTCAGTTTTTTCTTTGTCAATGGTCTTCTATATGATCTAACAAAACAATAGTACTTGCCAATTTGTGCCATCTCAGCTAATTCAAGTGATCATAGAGAAGCAATTTAGGCTTATAAATATTTGTTAGGTCAATGACTTGGTTGGGCTCCAAGTTACTCGCTATGTGTTGCAACAGGAAACTTTAAAAATAGTTCTATTTAAAATACTCACCATCCATTTTTTGAACCAGATGGCTTTCACATCAATCAGCGCCAAAAAGTAGATAGGATCCAATGGCTTTTGTGATGCATGCTGACTTGTCTCTCGGGTCACAGACAACAATGACAAAGTGCTCTCCACTACCTCTTCCATGTACCTCAAGGGAGTGGAAACAAAGAGTTTTTGTGCTATAATTGCAAGCAATATTTTAGACCAAATTTTTAAATTCACCATGTATATTTCACTCAGAAATTGGATCTAAATGAAAATAAGAAAGTCCATTACCTCCATTCCAGCACCAAGAAACCTATACAATTTTTTTTAATGTATTATGTTTGTAACCATTTTATTAGGGTGGAAACCCATCCCCAAACCTTCCTCCCACTTCACTGGCTTATATAGCTATGTAGGTTACATGTAAACTGTACCTTTTCTCCACCTCCACACCCTGGCACAAAGCAAATGATTGGTTAGAGCTTTCTAAGTATTTTTTAAAGATTATGGGCTATTGGTTTTGTGTTAGAGAAGTTCAGATAATGCACAAAGATTATTTACTGTAGGCTATCCAGCACATCACATTCAGTTAAGAGAAGTAAAAAAGTAATTTTAAAATCCAAAAATAGATATAGATACTTGAGAGACCTTGAAATATAGGTGTCATTGCCATGGATATCGATCAGTATAGATGCAATTTTGCAATGTAAACGCAATAGTCAGTAAAAAAAACATCAGTGTCCAACTGTCCCATCTTCCTTTAGACATTCATATTTTAAGAACAATTTTTAAACTTTGCTGCATAGTTTTGCTATCTGTACAATTACTGAATATGCACTGCGAAGGAAATAATGGAAATTATTTTAATTGAGCTCTGGGACTGGCTGAAACTGTATTTACGGATTCAAGGGACTTGCAATGGCTGCATCACAGAAGATCCAGCTACTTACCTTTGGTAACACTTTTTATAGAAGAGACTTTATCATACCACAGATTCCTCACCCTGTGTATGTCTCTGGGCACCAGGCTAGATCTGAAAGATTTTCATTGCAACTCCCTCACGTTCTTGGGGGTGACATCGTGCTGCTCGGCATTGGGTCCGTCCCATCCTGGATGTGTCTTCAGGGCCACTAAATCTGCACAACTTGCTTTTGCTGACGTCAGTTTCTTTCTGATCTTACTTCTGCCAGTATGCAGATCTCTGATTTTGGGATCTCAATATTGGTCTGTATGAGTCCATTCCACAGAACAAGAAGGAGGGTGTGTTGGTGACCAATTTGCAGATGGACAGATTCTCCATAAAAAAAAAAGTGTTACCAAATCTAAGTAACTTGTTCTTCTGATAGAGACTCCTAACCACAGATTCCACACCTTGTAAATAGAAACCTAAGCAGTACCTCCCCAAGTGGTGGGTATGTGGAAAGACTCATACCAGGAAATCCGGCAGGACATATTGAGGGAAATGCACATCTTGTCAAACCAGGTTGTCCAGGCAAAAGTGCTCTGTGAATGAGTGGAGGGACCCCCAAGTAGTGGCCTGGCAGTGGTAGCAGCCTTTGCTCTGGTTAATGAACATGCAAATCGTTTGGGGATGCTTCTTGGTTAGCAGATCTTATACATAATACAATCCATGGTTCATTTTTATACTGCTTTCCCCTTTTTTGCTCCGGAAAAGCCCACCAAAGGTTGATTGTCTAATTGAATGGATGAGCTGGAGTGTAGAACAGAAAAGTAATGGGTTGCCCTATGCAAAAGAGCATGACTATCTTTGGCAAGGAAGCCACTTTTATCCAGAGGTCCAGTTTGTAAGGACATAAAAATGTGTAAGGTTGCTGGACTGACAAGACCTGAAGTTCATCCACTTTTCAACGAGAACCGCTAGCGCTGAGGAATACTGTGTTTATGGTCAAAGGACATAAGACAGCTGTGCATCGGTCAAAAGGAGTATACATCAAGTATGTGAGAACCAAATTGAGGTTCCACTGAAGCATCACAAAAGGTGTTGGTGGGAACACATGGATCAGCCTCTCCAAGAAATGCATCACAACTAGTAAGTTGAAAAAGGATTGCTTATCAGGCAACTGTAGAAAGTGGAAACAGACTAAAGATAACGCTGAATTGTCACCACAGCAAGGTCCTGCCAGGCTAGATAGAGAAAACAAAACAATGTTAAGCAAATTTGCCTTTAAAGGCTGAATGTCACGGTGAAGGTGGGGTGACGCACAAGTTACTTACCTTCGGTAACGATATATCTGTAAGAAACATTAGTAGTGATAGATTCCTTACCTTAGAATTACCCCCAGGCATCAAACTGGATCCGGAAAGTTTTTCGGCAGAAGTACCCCTGCGCGTCAGAAAGTGGCGTTGTGCAGGTCCGCGTCAGTTGTTGCTGTTGTGGTCACCAAGATGACGTCGCGGCAGCTACTTAGACGTCGCCATCGGGCACTGACGTCAGTTCTGTACATGACTCTCCGCGCCAGGAACGCAGAGCAATGCAAGATACTGACCACTGGTGCCCTAAAACTAGGGCCCTGAAAGGGATGACCTTAACCCTAGAAATCAGTTCGCAGAAACGGAGAGGATGGGTGGGGTGGTAAGGAATCTATCACTACTAATGTTTCTTACAGATATATCGTTACCAAAGTTAAGTAACTTGTGCATCTGAAAGAAACACGTAGTGATAGATACCTTACCTTAGAATAGATACCCCAATAATACCAACCCCGGTGGTGGGTCTGTGAACCAAGATCACACCAGGAAGTCCTGAAGAACAGAACGGCCAAAGAAGCAGTCTCTCCTGACTTGGCTGTCCAGGCGGTAATGCTTGGTAAACGTGTGCAGCGAGGCCCATGTAGCTGCTTGACAGATGTCATGCAAGGGAACTCCCCGCCCCAAAGCAGTAGTAGCTGCCGTCGCCCTAGTAGAATGGGCACGCAGCCTCACCGGAGGCTCCTTTCTAGCCAAAGAATAACAAGCCTTTATGCACAGACCGACCCACCGAGAGATGGTCCGCTTGTGCATGGCCCGACCTTTCTTGGCGCCCATATAGCCAACAAAGAGCTGGTCATCCACCCGGAACGGTTGTGTGTGGTTCAGGTAGAATGAGAGCGCACGTTTTGGGTCCAGATGGTGGAGCCTCTCTTCCTCTTTTGAGGGATGCGGAAAGAAGGTGGGAAAAGTGATGGTCTGCCCGATATGAAAGGCGGTGACAACCTTTGGCAGAAAAGATGGACGAGTCCTTAGAACCGCTGTGTCTGGATGGACAGAGAGAAAACGAGGTTTAGAAGAAAGCACCTGGACCTCACTCACTCTTCTGGTAGTTGTGATGGCCACCAGGAAAGCTGTCTTTAAAGTGAGAAGACGAAGAGGACAGTTGTGAAGTGGCTCGAAGGGAGCACACATCAGATATGTCAGAACCAGGTTCAAGTCCCACTGAGGCATTATGAAAGGAACAGGAGAGAAAAAGATGAGTAATGCCTTTTAAGAATCTATTTACAACAGGGGACTTGAAAAGGGAAGGCTGAACTGGAAGACGTAAAAAGGCTGAAATGGCCGAGAAATAGCACTTGATAGTGCCCAGAGCAGAGTCCTGCTGGGCCAAAGAAAGCAGAAATAGAAGGACCTCTGAAAGAGGGGCAGAAAGGGGATCCACAGTCTTTGCTGTGCACCATGCCACAAACATATTCCACCTGCAGGCGTATACCCTCTTAGTGGAGGGACGCCTGGCTGCCAACATCACATCACACACTTTGGGAGGCAGGTCGAAAGACGTCGACTGCCGCTGCTCAATCTCCACGCAAGGAGGTGGAGACTGGACAGGTTCTGGTGGAGGACCGTCCCCTGCTGCTGCGACAGAAGATCCTCCCGAAGAGGCAGTCGGATCGGGGAATCTATAGCCATGCTGAGTAATTATGGATACCATACTCTTCGAGCCCAGTCTGGAGCCACAAGAATGACCTGGGCCCGGTTGCGCTTGATCTTCTTCGGCACTCTGGGTAGAAGTGGTATAGGCGGAAAAGCGTATAGTAGACCGCAACTCCATCGTTACGAAAAGCATCACCTAGCAAGTGCCGCCTTGGAAATTCCAACACGCAGAACTGATGACATTGCGCGTTCTCTTCGGTGGCGAATAGATCTAACCAAGGCACTCCCTACTGCTGAAAGAGACCTTGCGCCACGTCAGAGTTCAGACGCCATTTGTGATCCATCATGCACCGGCGGCTGAGTTCGTCCGCTCTGGTGTTCAGAGAACTTGCCAGGTGTTGAACCACCAGGGAAATGTCCTGATGTTCTAGGCATGTCCAGAGGCGCAGTGCCTCCTGACAGTTTTCACGACCCCACCCTACCATCTTTGTTGCAGCACCACATGGCGGTGGTGTTTTCCGTGAACATCTGCACTACTCTTCCCCGGACATAGGAAAGGAATGCCTTCAGTGCAAGCAGGATCGCCCGAAGCTCCAGAAGGTTCATGTGGAACCTAGACTGAGCCAGAGACCAGAGGCCTCTGATCTCCGCCTCTCCCATGTGGCCGCCCCATCCCAGAAGGGACACGTCCGTCACAACTGGGTGTTCCGGTTGGGGAAGAAAAAGGGATCTGCCATTGACCCAATCGCGATTCGTGAGCCACCACTGCAATTGTCGTGCAGTACCCTCTGAGATCTGGACGTGTTCGGACAGGTTGCCCTGATGTTGTGCACACTGGAACTTCAGGTCTCACTGCAGAGCC
Source organism: Triturus cristatus (assembly GCF_964204655.1). Lineage (NCBI taxonomy): Eukaryota > Metazoa > Chordata > Amphibia > Caudata > Salamandridae > Triturus > Triturus cristatus. The sequence goes on along the minus strand of NC_140589.1, from coordinate 743,224,571 downwards.
CGCATATGCCATATGGCATGATTCACTAGCAGGATGCAGGAGGCCATCAGGCCAATGAGCCGGAGGGTCATCCTGACCGAAACCCGGGATAGAGGCTGAAAGATCAGAATAATAGCCTGAATATCCCGGACTCAGGAGGATAAACCCGAAACTGCGCAGAATCCAGAACCGCTCCGATGAAGAGGAGCTTCTCAGAGGGAATCGGGTGCGACTTCGGCACATTGATGGAGAACCCAGCAAATGCAGGAGGTCGGCCGTAGTCTGGAGGTGGGAAGACGACTGCCTGGGGTGAGCCCGCCTTCAATAACCAGTCGTCGAGATAGGGGAAGACTGGAACCCCTGATCTGGGCAGATAAACTGTGAACACCGCCATCACTTTCGTGTACACCCGAGGGGTGCTGGTAAGGTCGAAGGGGAGCACGGTAAACTGAAAGTGCTCGTGGCCTCCCGTGAACAGCAGGTAACGCCGGTGGACCGGCAGGACGGGGATGTGGAAATATGCGTCCCGCAAGTCCAACGCAACCATCCAGTCTCCAGGGTCGAGGGCAGACAAAACCTGAGCTAGCGTCAACATCTTAAACTTCTACTTTTGGAGAAAGCGGTTGACGTTCCTGAGGTCCAAGATAGGATGCAGGACCCTGTCCTTCTTGGGGACCAAAAAGTAGTGGGAATGACAACTACGACCTACTTCTGGCCCAGGAACGCGCTTGATGGCCCCCTTGGCCAAGATGGCCGTGACTTCCTGCGGAAGAAGCGCAAATTGGTCCCCCGACATGTGGTGGTACTGAGGTGGCATGGCTGGAGGTGTAGTCTCGAAGGACTATTTGCAGCACCCACTTGTCCGAGGTGATGTTGCACCTGTGGGGGAGATGATGGCGAATCCTGGCGCCCACTGGCGTCAGATGGGCCTGAAAGGACGGACTAGGAAGGCTTGGAAGTGGATGCTGCGGGGGTGGGGGTGGACTGACCCGCCCGCTGGCCCTCAGAACCGCCTCGGCGGTTCCCATTTCCTCAGCCGCACTGAGGTTGTTGTTGCGCGGGCCTGTGGCTCTGAAAGGAACGTGTTGGGGCACCCTTTGCGCGACTGCGAAAAGAGCGAAAGGCAGAAGAGGCCGAGTGGCCGACAGGCCCAAGGACTTGGCCGTAGCTCGTGAGTCCTTCAAGCGCTACAGCGCACTATCTGCCTCAGCCAAGCGTGGCGCCGAAGCGCCACCGTCGTGGAAATCGTCCTGCCCAGCGAGTCGGCGGTGTCGAGCCCGCAACGAATGGTGAACTTAGCTGCGTCTCTCCCAGCGGCTATAGCTTGGGAAAGGACAGTCCGGGCCTCCTCCGGACAGTGGGGCAGCACCTGCGCAACCGTATCCCACACAGAGTGGGAATAACGGCGCAAGAGGCATGCGGTGTTCATCGACCGCGGCCCTAAGATGGCAGATGAAAACAGCTTCTTGCCAAGCTGCTCCAGCTTCTTGGATTCCCTAACCGGAGGTGCGGAAGGGAACGTGCTCTGGGAGGCAGAGGCTTGGACAACCAAGCTCTCAGGAGTAGGATGTTGGGAGAGGAAGAGGGGGTCGCCCGGAGCCGGGCGATGGCGTCGGGCCACGTTCCTGTCCACATGAGCCCCTGTGTTGGGCCAGGACCAAGTGCCCAAAAGAACGTCCAAAAGCACATCAGCAAGGGCTCCGAAGAGGTTGCCGGCGGCTGAAGAACTTCTGTCAGGAGGTTAGTCCCGACGGTCACTGTAGGGAGTTCGAGGCAGAGGGCCACGGCTGCCTTACGCAACACCACTGCGTAACTTGCTTCCTCCTCCGTAGCCACGGAAGGAGGAGATAGCATGCCAAGGTTAGGTGAGGTGTCGAGACCGCTGGCATCCCCCAAATCACCTGCCCAGTCCGGATCATAGTCACACTCTTGTGTGAGAGGGTCCTCAGAACTCCCTTTCCTCTGAAGTCTGTGAAACAGGCTGAAAATAAGGAGGACAGACGTAGGGGAAGAAAGGCCCCATCGGCATCGAGTGACTCCGATCGGGCGCAGTGTTCGGTTCAGGGCTGAAACCGGGGTCGGCGGTAGCACCGGCCGACGTCTGAGGTGGTGCCCGAGGGAGGGTCGACACTGGTGGAGGTGTTATGAGGTCAACCGGTGTCATCCGGGATCCAAGCCCGAATCCAGGGAGGTCCTGCGGCGCCGGGGCCAAAGCCACCGGCGATAGAAGGGCAGGACCCCCCCAGTAGGGCCCACGTGGCCCGAAGGTGCACCGGCAGGGCCAGACGGCCCAAAGAGTCAGGCCATGGCAGCAAGAAACTCTTGCACCTGAGCAGGCGTCGCCGGCGGACCCACCTTTTCCGGGTCCACCGGCGACGTCGCAGGTTCCGCCGGAGCCATGGGGGTGGCACCACCCTCAGACGCGTCGCGGGACGGGACGTCGAAGAGCGACAACGCTTTTCGACTTCTTTTTGGAATGCTTCGACTTACCTGACCCCGAGTGCGAAGACTTGGATCCAGATGAACGATGGTGACGACCTCCCACGGGACCGGGACCTTGAGAGGCGCGGAGCCGACTGCCAGACTTTCAGCAACTTTCGGGAGCGCTTCCGCAAAGTCTTCGGCACCGTGGCCCGGCATTCGGGGCATGACTTGGCGTTGTGGTCACGCCCCAGGCAGTAGAGACACACGTGGTGCGGGTCCGTCACCGACATCATGAGGTGACAGTGCCCGCAGTTCTTATAACCGGGCATCCCTGCGACACCAGGAATCGATTGACTCAGAAGAAATTAGGTGAAAGGCCTCAAAAAAACTCAGTCAAAAAGTCACTGGGGGTACTTGCTCTTCCCGGATCTACGCTTGCAGGCGCGGAAAAAGAAAGAACTGATGTCAGCATGTGACGGCGGCGACTAAGTAGCTGCCGCGACGTCATCTCGGCGACCACGACGCCAACGACTGACGCACAGGGGTACTGCTGACGAAAAACTTTCCAGATCCAGTCGGACGCCTGGGGGTAATTCTAAGGTAAGGAATCTATCACTACGTGTTTCTTTCAGATACACCAGACAAACTTATCCCCGAGTTCTGCACATGCAATGTTTGCAGTAGGATGCCTGGCTCACACGATGACACCAACTACTGTAAGATGGAAGAAATCCTCTGTACATTTGATGCGATTCGCTATGGCGTCCCTGAAAGTAGAGCAGTGAAAAGTCCTTATTGGTAGACCCTAATGACTCCAGTCATTCAGTCCTAGGGCCACTAAGCTTTTCTCAGTCAGGGTGAGCTCAGCACAACAGACAGGACTAACAGTTCACAGTACTCAATGGCATCATGCCGATCGTTCCCCACTGGTGGTGTTAGAAGTTCTTCCTTGCAGCTGATTTACCCATCCACCTGTCCCTCAGGAACCAACTTAAAAGTCGCCATGGCCCCAGTTTAGCCTTTGCACAAATGGAAACAATTTCCCAGGCCCTTTCTGGCTTGATGCATTTCATGTCACCCCTGGAATTCACCACGGACAGCATTCGATGGAACTGTCACCGTCGCTAAGCAGGTTCTATGCATGCCAGGTACCTCAGATTGCCACCAGATAGAGGGAAACCGGAATGGTTGTGGTAGTTCTCCTAGTGGAGGATCCAGGAGTTTTGACAACAAATATGTCACATACCTCTCACTCTTCTTCTCAGTGACTAGGCAGGTCCCAGGTCACCCTTGGATGATACAGCGAGTGGACAAATGGAGCCAGCTTAGGACGGTTCTAACACTGGTTTACGGCCTAAATCGACCTTTACTCCACCAGTTCATATGGTCCCTCCAGAAATACTAACTTTTGAGAGGGCTGTTCTTAGAGATGCTGAAACCATTTTTCAAAATGAACATCGCTGCTTTTCCAATCTATCTAAAAGTGAACATTCTGCCATCCGATCGTTAGCAGATGACAAATCTATTATCAGAAAGCCTGCTGACAAAGGGGGAGCGACAGTCATTATGGATGCGGAGGCATACCAATCAGAATGCAGGAGACAACTAAACAATACGAGTTTCTATCATCGCATCAAGTTGGATCCCACCAAGAGACTTTTGGTGACCATTAAGAACTTGACAGATGAGGCTCTGGAACAAGGCTGAATCACTGATCATGAGGCACAGTTCCTTTACACAGCATATCCTATCATCCCGTATTTTTATGTATTACCCAAAATAAATAAGGGGGTTTTTCCCCCTCCTGGCAGACCCATAATTTCGGGGATAGGATCTGTTCTTGAACCCCTATCTACCTTTGTAGATTTCTTCTTGAAGCCACTGGTGAGAACTATGCCCTCTTTTGTTGAAGACACGAAAGATTTGCTACGCATCCTGGATGGGATGCCATTTGATGTCACCCAAGACCTTTTAGTGAGTTTTGATGTCGAGTCATTGTACACATGCATTCCTCAGGATGAGACTTTATCTATTGTCAGAATGCTCCTGGAAGGTGCCTCCCTGCAGAGCCCTACACCAGTGGACTTTATCATGACATGTGCAACCATAGCCATGAAAGAGAATTTTTTCAAATTTGAGGAAGATCTCTTTTTACAAGTCTCGGGGACGTCCATGGGGAGCATTTTCGCACCATCTTTAGCGAATCTGTACGTCCACCAGATCGAACAGACTGAGATCCTCTCCGATACGAATCCGTTTCTAGGTCACATCTTGACCTGGAAACGTTATATTGATGACATTTTTGTCATCTGGAGGGGTTCCATCGAGACAATCAAGGATTTCCACACCTGGTTGAACAATCAGAACAGGTTTCTTAAATTCACCTGTGATTTTTCAAGGGAAAGCATATCCTTTTTGGATCTACGGATTGGACCAAACAATGGTACCCTCAGCACTGAACTCTACAGGAAGCCAATGGCACGGAACTCCCTCTTACATTTCCAGAGCTATCACCCCAGAGCTCTAAGGGAGAACCTCCCATTTGGACAATTTCTTCGTATTCGTCGGAATTGCTCTGAGGTGTCCAAATATCGTGAACATGCTTCTCTTTTGTCTATACAATTGCAGGAGAGGCAGTATCCCATGAAAATCATAAAGACATCTATGAAGAGAGCCAGGAATAACCATAGAGAAGCTCTGCTCCAGAAAAGGACACAGAGTCCCATTGAAGAGAACAAAAGAATCACCTGTGTCAACACTTTTTGCAACTACTCTAATGTACTCAAGAAGAGCATCCTGAAGAACTGGAGGTTTCTTAAAATAGAGGGTAGTTCTCTACCCCCTCCCCTTTTTGCCTTTAAAAGGAGCTCCAATTTGAAAGACCGACTGGTGCACACACGCCCCAGGGTAATGAGAAATCAAGAAGCAACTACACTTTGGGGGCTACCACCAGTTGTAGGTCACTTCCCATGTGGGAATTGTTCAGTATGTCCCCAAACTCGACATACTACCGAGGTAGAGATAGGGACGAATAGACCTTGGTCCCTCAAGACACACACGAACTGCAATAGTGAGCGAGTGATCTACCTAATAAAATGCCCTTGCAATAAGAACTATGTGGGCATGACATCACGAAAGGTCAAGGTGAGAATATCGGAGCACAAGAGCACCATCCGGTGCAAGAAAAGTGCTACCAAGCTCACTAATCACTTTATATCGGTGGGTCACAAAGAGAATGAGCTGCAGTGGGTGGTTCTAGAACAACCACACATTCCATCTCATATTACTGACATCCAAAAGTTTCTTCTACTCAGAGAGCAGAGATGGGTGCACAGACTACACTCGGACACTGAGGGTCTGAATGATGAAATTCCTTGGCTGTTGCTATAATATTTACCTATCCTCCTTTTGGGCTACTAATGATGTGTTTGGCCAGTATGCTATATAGGTGATATTATAACACACCGAATGATGGCTATTATAGATGGAACACCGTTACACCTTGAGATATGCGATTCCCCTATATGCTTTTTTTGGGCTCGCAACACATTAATGATGTGCTTTGGCCAGTATGCTACATAGGTGTTATCATAACACACCGGATGTTGGTTATTATAGAGGGGACACCATCACACCTGGAGATATTTGATTCTCCCGTATGTCTGTTTGGGCTCGTAACACACGACAAACTGTCCTTTACTGAATGCTGTTTGCAGACACCCAAGATGATTATGGTTGTGATTACACCAATTTCTAAACACTATATCACACACTTTTTGAGTGATCGATTTATTTAATTGTTAGCTATTCGTTGTTATTCTATCGTGGGGCAACAGTTCTGCACTTTAATGAGTGCGTGTGACTGAGGTGCTGTATAGAGTAGCAGCTAGATTCTGCACTCGCGCGGTGCTGGCGAGAGAGAGTGAGCTAGTGTTCCGCCCCTCCCTCCTCTGCACATGCGCGTTGTCCGTTTTCAGGCATCTCTTCGGACACCTAGTCCGGCCCGCCTCACCTGCACTGACTTGGGTCTTAGTTGGGATAAATAGACTTCGCCGCCGCGTCCACCGGCACCTCCGGTCTTAACTCAAAGACCGCCCCGGGGTACCGACGGACAGGTGAGTTTTTCCTTCCCAGCCCCTTGCGTTTTGATTTTGTGGGTGCCAGCCTTTTGGTGCGATCAGGGTCGTCTTGTATTAGTCTTGTTTATTCATCTCTATTGTGCATACGCTATCGTAGGGAGGTCATAGTGATTGCTTTTGACCACTTCCTCCTTTGTATACCAGTCTATTCGGCACGTTTGGCATGACTTTAACAACTCTTTAGAGATCTGGTACTTGCTTTATCAGTCTTTTGTAGTTTGTGCCTCTATGTTTCACGTCTACTGGCACAGTTCACCATATAACCAGTACGATAGTGAATACTTAATTGTTTTGGTACGTGTGGCACAGCTTTCTTTGAAATATTAAGATATCAAAATATTTCTTTATTATAGTGATTTTCTTTGACCATACCTGCCTTTTCATTGGGATATGTTGGTGCATTTCTCATGTTTTAAACCATGCTTTTAAGAGGAGAGTTTTTTCAGGTACAATCAGTTGCAACCTGTTTTCTCTTTCTCCTACTATTTTGTCCTTTTAGAGCGGGGCCCCTTTCCCTGAGTCGAGACCAGGTTGAGGTGAGGGCAGTACCCACTTGTTATGGGTAAGTGCAATTCATAATTAACAGTATTGAATGCCATTAAGCATTAGTAAATGCGGTTTTTAGGTCATTTAGGATGTTTGACCTCTGGTTGAGCTTGTTTACACATTGGGTTATTGTTTCTTTTTCAATTTTTCCACAGGTATCCGGTTTTGATTGATTCTGACCTGACCGGTGCGGTAGGAATAGTTTATCTACACACCCCTACTTTTTGTATACTTTATTCACACGTTTTCACATAGAAACCACAGCAGTATTATAGGTCCTGACGAAAGCCCAGATACTTTTGATCGATTGAGGGCAGAAACATGTTGACCGTACTTGCTATGGACAATAGCATAATGTCAAACTAATTTATGCCATATTGCCATTTTGCTTTTTAAACGTGACAGGGGTCCTCTACTAATAAAGAACCTTTGAGTACCCTTAGCCATTTTTAATTCCCACCATTATGATTTTACTGCTGACTTTTAGGATCTCCCACCTTTGATCTATGGGTAGTACTTCATCCGAGACAATACTCGTGAGAGATCAGGTGACAATCCTCCTTGGTTGCTCCTTCTATGCTAGTGACCAGATCACTGCTTCATGAACTGGTCCTGCTGGTTGGAGTACACAGACCCAGATGATAATAACAATTAACCACCTTAAGTGATTGATGGGTCCTGTTGAAGGAAGTGCTCTCTTATAGAGTCGTCACATTGAGAATGGGGTTTACCTAGACCATTTTGTGTAATTTCTTTGCTCAGCCACAGACCCAGTGGTGCTTGTAAGTTGTGTGGATGACAATTACAGGTGCTTACTATTGGCTTTGACAGGGTTGACTTTGCCTTGTCTCTCTGAGTGCACAGCAGTGCTTGCAAGTTGTTTGGGTTATTCACATTCAAGGTCTTGCTGTTTTCCTGAGCAATTGTTTTTGTTTAAATGTACTCTGGAAGGCCTTGTGAGAGCTTCGTCAAGACAGAGGCTGGAAGAAGTGCGAATGGAGGAAGAGACTTGAGAGCTCCTTACTGCCATGAGGATGCTTGCTTGGAACTTGGCCAGTTTTGGTAAAATTCCTCTGGCGGTGGGAGGAGGTCTTTCACGAATCTTCTTGTGTGTTTAAAGTGGAGTGTTGCAGGCTGAGAAACTGGGTGTTTGCATTCCGAGCGAGGGCAGACGTGTCTATCTTGGATTGAACCCTGACTGCTGAGCTCTGATCCCTGGCTGTGTGAAGACTTCCCCCGGCCAGAAGTGGGCAGTGTATGCATCAGGTGATGTATTGAGTTTTGTGGTTATTGCCATTGTGATGTGAGTCAGTGGATGTGTTCGTTTGAGGTGTTTTCTTTGTGGTGTGGGAGGTGAACATCCAGAGTGATCCTCTACTGTGCGTATGTATGTATATATATATCTTTCTGATCTCTTGTAGGACGTCCAGTGTATCTTATCTTATATCAGTTATTGCTTGTATATTAATCAGTATTATAGTTTGCTCAGTTATTGATTCATGCCTTTAGATTATAAGTTTGCTACATAAATTTGAATCTTATGCATTTGGTATCTGAGACAGCTTTTGTTTAGAGAGTATTATGTAATAAACCCCAAGCCTTATTCTAAAAGTGATAGAGTCTTTGCATTTTGTTAAAAAACAAAACCTTTTCAAAAAGTGCTGTTTGTTTTGTGTTGAAGTCTTGCTGTACCAGGGGTGGTAAGACATGCTCAAAAGTGTATATTATTCAAAGGTGCAGTGGTATATTTGCCTCCCAGGTGGGAGTGCAGGGATTGGGTGTGGCTTATTGGTGAGAAGCCAGATTCAAAACAGCCCCACTCCTCAAGTTGATCGATAGAATCAATATGCCCGAGTAATGCACTCAACAAAACGCCTCTAAATACAAATTGATAGCAATATTTATAGGATGTCCTCAAGTAAATATGAAGGCCTATCTTGAGATTTGAATTCACATGCACACTCATGTGAATGGTGTAGTACCAGAGTAAGACAGGGATTAATTGACGCAGTCCTTCTCTTCCACTATAGGATTATGCAGGGCTACATCCATGCGCACATTTGATTTAACTTTTAAACTAGTTCATTTGGAATAGCTTTTGGTCAGCATCAGGACAATGCCCCAAAGGTAGGCCCTTTGCCATATGTCGCCCTTTATATACAGAGGCAAGTTGTTTCAAATTTGGTGCCTACATAATAGCTTCCAGCAGATTCAGACTATGTTAAAATGTAAACTAGAGTAGCATTAGAAAGGAGGGTACTGAAATTTAAACTATGTAATATTCAGGTACAGAAAATCATGAGTGAGTCAGGTTTTAGAGCAAACTTCCATACAGAAACGGCCCTATTGGAAATCTCAGAGACGATCAAAACCACCCTTGCCAGAGGAGGAAAGGCTGTGCTGATACTATTAGATCTTTCGGCGGCCTTTGACACCGTGCCACATGATCGCCTCCTTCATAGATTGAGGGAGAGCGGCATTGGGGGCATGGTGCTCAGATGGTTTACTTCCTTTTTGGATAACCGCCAGCAAAAAGTCTGGGCTCCTCCTTTTTCAGCCCTCATTCATCCACTGAATGTAGGGGTCCCACAGGGCTCCGTCTTTAGTCCGACCCTGTTTAATATATATATGGCCCCTCTTCCTCCTTTAGCTGAACAATAAGGGGCAAAAATGATATCATACGCAGATGGCACGCAACGGCTGTTAACCTGTGAGAAGGATGAGGTGCTTAATGGTAATGAAGTCAATGTTTGCCATATCAAGGTTGGACTACGTAAATGTGTTGTACCTGGTCCTTCCGGACTACTTACTGAACCGCCTACACGTAGTTCAAAATGCGGCAGCTAGGTCCGTGCTTATGGTCAGACCCAGGTCACACATGTCTCCCCACCTTAGATCTTTGCACTGGCTACCAGTGAAACAAAGGGTCTTTTTTAAATCCCTAGTTCTAACTTTTAAGGCCCTAAATAACATCGGGCCCCGTACATTAGAAATAAAATTCAGCCCTACAAACCGCTCAGAATTCTGCGATCATCATACCTGCAACTAACAATTGTGCCTAAGTTTTGCCGTTCTTACAAAGGAGGTCGATCCTTTCAGGTAGTAGCGGCAAAATTATGGAATAGTCTCCATTTTTCACATAGACAAGAATATGATCTCCTCAGCTTTAGGCGAAGTTTAAAAACCTGGCTTTTTCAACAGTAGTGCAGACTAGTTAGCTACAGCTGGCTGTTCCTTCATCTACTCTGTTCTGGGGTCAAGATAGCGCCGGGACACTCCTCGGAGTAGTCGTGCGCTTAACAAATACCCTATAACATAACATTATCTGAGCACTGCTTTTAACCAACATTTAGAGACACCCCAGTTAGGGTCTTCCTTGTTCAAAGTGTTCAGAGTAAGTTAAAATTCAGTAGAGATGATGAGGGGAATTAATGATGTCTCTCTTTCCTCCATGTCATAGTTACATGTTTACCAGACATGCATAGTTTGGAAAACGAAACTTCACTTGTAACCAAATAAACTGTTGCCTAATTTAGAATTTATCTATGTATATGTGAAAGAAGCCTCCTGCTCACTGTGAACCCCAACCACAATCAAATCAACAGTCCACCCACAGAATTAGGAGGCAAAACACCGGTGTAACATAGTAATATGGAATGCAATGTAAATAAAAACAAAATGTGTACATGAACATCCCCACCTGGCCATAAGTGCAACTGTCTTACTATGCATAGGTTCTCTCTGTTTAGTCAACGTGACATTGTGCGACTACCAACCATAAATTATTTAAAAAAAATAACTTGTATGTATTACAGGTTATTTGTATATACTACACAAGTGACTCCTGTATCCACTATGCTTACCAATTGTGGAGGACATGTAATTAACTTAACCATTCTTTTCTATGCACATTAAGGCCAATCTGTGCTGGATATGTTGATTTTAAATTGGACATTCTCCATCTTTTTTCAGGTGTGCAACGCTTCTGTTATCCTTGTACATACTGATGAAATTGCCATTCATTTGATTGGGCAATGACACGTTCATGCATTTTCATGTGTACCTGGGCAATATTATTAACGTTGACCATGCCTTTTCATAAATATTTAATATAACCTTTTTATCATAAACTCTTAAGTGATACGCCACAGACAGGACACAAACCCATTTGCTTATCAACACTAAGGGCCCGATTACAAGTTTGGCGGTCCATTGGACTGCAGGACCCATGTTGGGGTCCCTGGACCACCGGACTGGCGGTCCATTCCCCATATTAGGACTACAGCTGTTGGCCCGCTACAGGACCTCTGCTACTGCCGGGATCCTTAATCCTGTGGCGGAGGCACAGTGGTTAGAGGCCATAATATGCTGGTGGTGCAGCTGCTGCACTGCCAAGCATATTATTAGTTTCCTCACCACCACAGTTTTCATGGCGGTGAGCCCGCCATGAAAAGTGTGGCATGAGGAAACGGCCCTGTGTTGCCTCAAGGCCTGGGATGCATGCAGGGGGGCACATGGTGTGCCCCCTGTGTGCACGTGCTCCCTGTTCCTGCACAGCATGGATTTTACAGTCCATGCCGTGCAGGGACAGGCTTTGGCAGTCCCTTGGCACTGCCTTTCTAAGGCTCACTTATGAGCGTTAGAACGGCAGCGCCGCGGGACCGCCAAAGGACCACCTGCCAGATAAGGAGAAAGCTCTTAATTTGACGAGTGGTCTATGGTCGAATTTGGTGGTGTGAGAGCTGGGCACTGGCATGGCAGGTCGCTCCCACACCACCAAAGTCATAATTCGGCCCTAAATGAATGTTAGAATAACAGAGCATCACAAAGTTTTTCTGAGTCCATCCCGGCATAGAAAAGGACATCCAAAGGTTTAGTCTCTTGCTCTTCATTGTTTTGTACCTTGCTAACTTTTGCACTTATGATTCATCTAAACAGAAGGTGATTCCAACAAAGAGAATTCCTTGATGTAGAGATCACCTCAACAGCATCCGTATAGTGTTGCTCCTGTGAGGTGTCTCATTCACAAAAATATTTTAATCCCATCCGATTCTTATGATCCACCCTGCCATACTACTGTATACATTATAAATACATTAACTGATGCATCTTCTTTTGTATATAGAATGCTCTTTTTGCTGCCTGATTTGACAAATTTTGATTGTTCTTGAGGTATTTTGGGCCCACAAAATCCTAGGGTGCTGTTATTTTCAGCTTCTCCATTTTCTGTGTAGCTATTGATTGGTCATGCTATGATGCTAGGGGGCTTTTTCTCTACATTGTATGACAGTGTCTCACATTGTCTTATGTCAGCAACAAGTTACTTTAACTGTAAACCAGCAGTGAATCTGTGAAAAAGCTACAGCAAATTTCAAGGTTTTATCACAAGATTGCTTGCAGTAATATATGTAGATTTAAACCATTAGAGGCCTATGTATAAACCAGAATAAGAAAGTAGCAATGAATTGCCTTCTGTAGAACCAAAATTATGGAATGGCAACATTTTAAATGTTATACCCAGCCTATAGAGGAACAAGAAAGTTGTCCCCAACTAGACTGTTTGTTTCGCTCAGCGAAGAGGAGTCATTTTCTTCATGAGGGTCAGCCTACTAGAGGACATCTATGTGTTGGCAGTCATACAACAGCCTCACATCTTTGTCTGTGTGCCTATCAATTTCTTCAGAGTAACTGCACAACCTGTCTCCTTTATTTAATCTCTACAATGATATTTAGTAGCACACAGTAGTACTACAACCATATACTTCTATGTAATGTATGCAAGGAAATATATTTCTTTACGGTACGCTTGTAGGATTACTTTTTTATACAACATCTGGAAGGATGGCTACCTGCATTATATGGAATTGCATGTTTTCATCTCCTTACTATCCGTTTAATGTCAGTTGTTTTTCGTGTCTCCAGTATGTCATCTCAATAAAAAAAGTGTATCTTTTTGTTGACTATGGTTGTCATCATGTGATGAGGCATGATGTAATCTGTTTCATCACACAAAAGATCACGTCATTCAAGACGTCATCTGTGAGATAATTTGCAACATAATTGACAGTGCACTTGGGAGCATTATGGCTGCCCAGCTAACTATAATTGGGCGTTTTCAGGTGTTTTCACATCTTGAATCAAAACCATAAAGTGACTCTGTGGTTATGCTAAATAGGATTAGTCCTTCGGAAATAAAAACAATCGACAGCCAATAACTGATGTTCTTGACAAATCTACACAAAACTTGGTAGACCTTTGCTGCATCATGTTAAGCCACTTTGTTTCAAATTTAGTGCAGGCTGATGAAGCAGAAGGAGGGCAAATATATTGGGGTGATGGAAAAATGACATTTCGTATTTTATGTACCATAGTAATTGTTGTGCTTTATTATAGCATACAATTTGGAAAGGCATTACAACAAACCAGGCATTTAGATATATCTTTGCTCAAAACAGATATTTTTCGTTCCTTTGATGTACATTTGTGAAGTCGTTTTTGAGACACAAGCATTACAAAAAATTATGTCTTGTGAGCCTCGAACTGCTATGATTTGGTAAAACTAGACCATCAGGCTTGCGACCTGAACTGACTGTCAATGATAATTAAAACGTACAATTATTGAAGCAGGCTGAATAAGAAGAGACCGTTTCATCTTTGTGCAATTCCCACACCAATCGCTGACCATAGAGATAGTTTGTGGATTATCTGAAGATCGATCTTTGCACACTTAACACCTGCAATTACTTGAAAAATGTCTTTGAAGCAAGAGTCCATAGAAAGGATAGAGCACGAAACTCCTGGCCTGGGTCGATAAGAAGGTGAAGTCCAACAGATGAATGTTGGAGATCTGTACTAAGACCGTGGAGATGGTGAGGGGTAGACACGACACAGCGAACACATTTGCGAGCTATTATGAACTATTATACTCCACTGCTCTTACCGCTATGGCAGAGGAGTGCTGTGAACTGCTCTCTGATATTCCACTTTCAGGCCTTTCTCAGGCAGACAGAGCCCTGCTGGAGAAAGACATTACTGAAGAACAGGTAGTCCAGGCACTCCAGGATTTAAACTATGGCAAGGCATTCGGTTCCAATGACCTACCCATCGAGCTTTATAAGCTCATGACATCGAAGACCGCCCCTTTCCTTCTTTGTATGTTTGAAGATAGTATTGTGGCGGGCTTGTTGTTTGAGGACCAGCGACTAGTGCATATCGTTGTCATCCACAAGGAGGGTAAACTCCCCACGGACTGGGCCTCATATAGACCGATCTCATTGCTGAATGTGGAAAGTGTTGGCCAAGATATTGGCCTCCATGCTAGTCCAAGTGGTCCTAACATTGATCCACCTGGATCAATCCGGCTTCATGCCAGGAAGAAGTACTTCTCTTAATTGGCGCAGACTTCATCGAGTCCTTGGCCGATCAGCTAGCCTACGCGAGGACGCCCTCCTATTCTCGTTGGGCGTTCAACGCAATAGAATGTCTATACATGTTTGAATTTCTAGCCAAGATGAGGTTCGCCCCACGCTTTCTGTCTTGGATGCGATTGATATATACAGACCCTCTGGCATGAGTGATAGTAAACGGAGGTACATCCCAAATGTTCCGGTTCCAACGTGAAAGGAGGCAGGCTGCTCGCTCTCACCGCTGATCTTCGCCCTTGTTCTAGAGCCCTTGGCGGTATGGCTCTGGAGGAATCCGCTGATTAGGGGGCTGAGATGGACAGAGGACTAGGGAGACAGGCTATCTCTGTATGCCGATGATATTCTTCTCTTTGTTTAACACCCAGTCCTCACGCTGGATGGAATCCTCCATGTGCTCACCTTGTTCCACCGATATTCGGGGTATACTATCAATTGGAACTAGTCCATAATTTACCTCCTTCATGGTTCGGCCCTGCGCCTCGCATGAGATTGTGAGGCCCAAATTGTCACAGAAGGGTTTTGCTATTAGGAGATCTACATCACAGAGGACCTAGAGCATAATCTGATGCCCCCACCGGTGCAACTGCAGAGAGACATTCAGCATTGAAATAGCCTGCCCCTCTTTAAAATGATGGCCCTACTTCGTTTTCTTTATGCCCTACACAACACACACTACCCTGTGTCTCCGTCCTATTTCTGAGAGATTGAGAGTACCACTCGCATGTTGTTGTGGGATGGGGCCGAGCCCGAATAGCCACCAAAAAACTAATGGTATGATGGCGGCATAGCCCTACCAGATATACAGAAGTATTGTTGGGAGGCACAACTTGCTACTGTCAATCAATGGGTCCATCGCCCGCTGGATGAGACAGCATTTCAGATTGACGGATAGGCTGTGAGGCCGGGGGGGTTACCTCAGGGCACTCTATGGGGTGGGGGGCGGGGGGGCTGGAGGGGGAGAACATGTGCCGCCTCACTCCCTAGTCCAACCTCTTCTACAGTCCCTCTCTGGCATACAGCTTTACACTCATTGGGCTGGAGTGGGAGGCTCACACAGACTACACCCTTGTGGGACATTGTGCGGCTGGGCACTCTAGGAACCCAAAAGGGTTTGATAATGGGGACCCGATTGGTTTCTTCCAGGTGGGTGACCTCTGGATGAAGGACAACGTGATTTCGTTTGCAGGCCTACAAACCGGCTACCAATTGGCGCACACTGAAACCTATAGTTACCTACAAATCAGACATGCACTTCACAAGGTACTGCCAAAGGGTGATGATCTCCCCGAATCATCACCCTTAGATGATAGGTTGTTGACCGACCACATGCCGAAACAGGTTCTCACTCCCCTACTGTAAACTGATTAATAATACTCCAGATGCCCTGACTGAGTTGAGGGAGTGATTGAACCACAACCATGGGATCTAGAAGAAAATGAATAGCCTGAGGCATTGGCATTCCCTCGAGAGGTGACCACAAGAACTAGATTTTGGCTGGTGCGGTTGAAGGTTATACATGGATGTTATAATGCATGTGCCACTATGGTGAAGATGGTTAGGGAGGGGGATGAGGGAGGGGGATGTACTATGTCAGAGGAGATGTGGTGAAACTGGTACGTTCTTTCACATGCTCTGGGACTGTACAATAATCCAACAATAATGGGCAGAAGTGACTGGGTGTATGAATGGCGTGTGGAGGCTAACGCAAAGTGGTGTTTGTTGAATATTTGGGATGAGACGAACCTCCCTCAAATTGATCAAACTGTAGATGACATTGGAAGTCATGGTAGCTAAACGCAATATTGCACAGTTGTTGAAGGCCGATCAGGTGCATTTTGACAGAAAGGGTGGTGTACGAGAGCAGAGGGTGCCCAAAGAAATGGGATAACACTTGGAGAAAGTAGAATGAACATCAGGGTGGGTTGTGTGCCCTCACAGGCGGAAATGATCATGATGCTGTGTTTCCGGAACAACGAAGTTCCTCTGAGGCCTTATGTCAGGTTGGAGGTGGGGGTTAGTGGTGGGGGTTGGTAGGCAGCCCGGGACTCACATCTATATGAAGATGTAATGGAACTGCAGTGTGCTGTTTTCTTTTCTCATTTATTGTCAATGTTTTTTGACATGCTTGATGACAAAAAAAGAGTAAAACAATTTTTTTGAAAAGAGTCTATGGTGGGCATTCACTTTCTACCTCGGGTAAGAAAATCATTGATACCTTTAAATGATTGTGAACACTTGGTCCTTGTGAGCGCAAAGCTGTTCCAGAACACATATGTTAAACTGGTCAATGCCCATAAGTAGTTCTGGGATGCATCACTTTTACATATTGCTGGCAGGAATCAGTATGCTTCCTAAAAGTATTTCTGCAAAAGTGGTCCTCTTTACAGAAGTTTGTTGTAATTTTATTATGGCAGCACACAGTTGTCCTCCTGGAATTGCTCAAGATCATTTAAAGATGGTTTCCCCAGTTCTCAGACCATTTTGGAAGTCCATAGACTTTGTACATAAATTAAATAAAAATAAAGAAATGCCCTCTGTGGCAAAAGGATAACAGAGCATGAAGACTGAGCACAGCGGGTGTACAAAGGCATTGCGCTACTCCACTGCTCAATGCATGAGGCCTAAGTCTGTGAGAGCATATTGGATACAAGAACTGCGCAAAAGGGTAGCCTTACAGAGCTTTGATGGTGTAAGAGTGCGCAGTTAGAGGCTCTGCAAAGAGGCTTTGCTGGTATTGTGTAGCCAAAGTATCAGAGCTTGCAGTGAACAACTACAAATCATGCACAGTAGGTATTCAAGGCATGAGGTCTGGGTGCAAGGCATTGCTAGAACGCCCGCCCCTGTGCTAAACTGCTCATAGCAAACGTATTTTCAATGGCTCCCGGGCCAGAGCCCCAAAAGAAGACATTGTATATGGCCAAAGAGCCTCGGCTAAGGGCCACACCTTACGCATGCATCCACTGACCCAAAAGCGCAACTCAGAGCCCTCTGCCATGAGTAGTGGAGGTTCAGGAAGCACATTATAAGTTCACGCTGGAAGAATGAGCAATGGGTTCTTGTGTCAAAAGGAACTGCGACAGGACATGATCAAATGCTTCAAGTATAATTCTCTTGACTCCAGACACCATAACAAAATCAACATTTTAACTGAAAAACTATTTCTAAAGGAAGTTATGGGTTTTACTTGGATAAAAAAAGTATCTCCTAGAGAAACATAAATCCTTGCCCCTCCCAAAAATAAACTTAACCTGAAGGAACATTGTAATTACAAACAAAATTCTAAAACCCACTGAAAGTTACAGAACCTTAAACCCATGAATGCACTGCCCCAACTCACACATGAGGTCTCAAGTGGTTCTATAAATTACATGATCAATGTTCCTACTTGTGACATCACATCACCATTTGTATAATTGATCAAAGAATGCACTATGGAGACTGGACCGATGAGGACAGAGACTGGTCTCTCTTCAGGGATTATGCCAAAAACCAAATGTATATAACCGAAGGGTAAGGTAAGTGCTTTCTAGGGATAATGTGTGCTTATTTATGGGTCAAAGTCCAGTACTTCCAACCAGAACTCCCAAATTACACCTTTCTCACTGCACTAGGATGTTCCAACTGCCCAGAGTTACAAATTGTTGAAGTCTGCTAGTCAGTGAAAGTGAACTTGTCTGGCTACAGGCAGCAGTGCCGTGCACCTTGCTGCACAAAATGCTATCATGCCCTGTTTACGTAAAAGGTGCCCTATGAAACCCATTACAGATCAATGAAGGATAAATTAGGAATGGGGGAAGTGGGTGCACATGGGAATCAAAGGTTTATTTCATGCACACAAAGACATTGCTAAATGTTGAGTTTAATTAAAAGCATCACATCCCATTAAATGTAAAACAAAATCCAGTATAAGTTCTAGACAAGTATAGGAGTCCAAAGGTTTTAACATCTTTTAATGGACTAAGTGAATGAAATTGCAAATGTGGTAGGATGTAGTATCTTTATGGCCCCTCAGAAATAGTGAAGTAGGTGAATTGGAGAATATCACTTGAACACAAAAAAACGTTTGCATCGGACAAACTAAAGTAAAGCGGGCCTAAATAAATGTATTAGCTCCAGACAGACATTAATCAGTGAGGCTTTTGTTCAAATAGACAATGATCTTTTCCTGTTAAGAATGTTGTTACAGCTTGATGGATTTGGGAAAAAGGATAAGGTGCTTTCACTACAAGTAGAATGCCAAAGACTGTTAATGAGGAACAGTTAGAAAGACTAACAGTTTCAAGTAAGCATAAAACTAGATCTAATGATGACGTATATCTAATATGAGTGATTGGTATAAGGGAGTAGTAACTGATGTGGTGAAATGTTTGAAGGGTGGAGCTGTAAAAATTTCATGGATCTATTTTTAAAAACCCTAAAAATATGGTAAAAATAAGGGATGGTACGATACTGCCAATCAATTAAAAGCCAGCTGAGGAAATTGAAGTCTAGAAAGGGGAAGAGAGAAGGAAATTATATGGAGGATGAAGCCACAAAACATGGACTGAAATATAAATTTACAGTAAAAGATAAAAAGAAGGCATTTTATCATTTCAATAGGGAACAGATGCCATCAGCAATCTCACCAAAGGATAATGTTAAATTCTGGAAATAAATTCAAACTGGTATGGGTAGAAGACAGATTATGGCTAACCGTAAGGTTCCACAAAATGTATGGATAGACTACTTGGAAGAAACTGATAATAACAGTTATAGTCAACTAGCTTTAAGGGAATACAAGTATGATGAAAACGTTTTAAGTGTGTTTTCAGAAAAATCAATAACATCCATCAGCAAGGGACTTATTTATAAATCAGCAGGACCTGATAATCGTCCAGCGATTATAATGAAGACAAATGTTGAATGATGGACATAGATCTTTTCGGTAGTGATTAAATATATAACAATGGTAGGGAATGCTGAAAGGGGTAATAATAAACATATATAAATGAAAGCAAATTCTTGGATGGATAATGGATGTAGGCTTAAAAGTGCACGTGAAATTTCATCTGTGGATCTTGAAGGATTGGATTGTGAGTATTTAAACGTAAATGAACAAGGGGCTTTAAAGGTGGTCATTCCACGTCGGACCATTGTTTTAGACTGTGATCAATTAGGCAGGAATTAATTGAGACAAAGGGTAATTTATTCTGGAGTTTGGTAGACTTCTGGGTAGCATTTGACCTGGTAAATTAGGAGAAGCTTTGAGAAAAATTAATAGAATTGGAAATACATCATGGTAATTATTACTTTTACAAGACCTAAATTGGGGAAATTGGGTGAGGGTAGAATTCGATCTTAGTGGAATAACTTCAGAAAGGATTCCAATTAAGAATGGGTTAAGCCAAGGTTGCGAGTTGGCACCCACGTTATTTGCAGTTTATGCCACAGATCTGCCCTCAGTTAGTAAAAGTACAGTATATTTCCCACCACAGATAGGTGGGTGAAATGTTTTCTGTCTTTTATAGGCAGATGATTTGGTAATCATGGATATGACACAAATAAGACAGCAAAGAAAATTGGAAGTGTTTTGCTGATATTATGAAACATAAAGGCTAATGATTAATGTGTACAAAACCAAAATAATTGTGTTGGGTTCCAAGAAGAAATCTTTCTGGTGATATATAGATAAAAAAATAAAGGAATATTGATATTTAAGTATGCATTTTACACCTGGAAATGGCACCTGGATGTATTGAAATCACAAGCATTACCAACCTTTGGGGGGCTCCAAAATGTTAGCGGGACTTTGGTGGCCCCAAATTATTATCAGTCCTGACAACTTTTAAAGCTGTGTTTCAAACTAAACTGCATAACCAAACAGAAATTATTTTAATGAGGGACACAGGATTGGGATGTGATAAGAGGGGCAATGCCTGAATTCTCTGCTGAATTTAACAAAATCTTATATGGCACAAGCAATAAGGTTGGAGCCATGAAGTGGCAATGTATATCCATGAGTCAACTCTCACAGTTTTTAAATACACTATACCTCAAGAAAAATAAAATTTCATCCTGTTGTAGAAATGGAGAAGTGATGTAAAAGGGGCTGCAAGAATGAGTACATTTGGAGAAAATTAAGAACCGCTCTCTCCAACCTCTCCCATTTTAACAATGGCTGTAAAATAATATAAATCAGGATTAAGACAAAGGATTGCGATGATATCTACAGCACATGATTTTAGTTATTTCTTACTGAAGAATTCTACCATACACTCAAGAGATTCATGGTATAATTATATGATTTTTCCTTCCATGTCTGTTGTACTCAAATAAAATATGCATTTTAAAATTTAGAACTAGTTTAAATCCCTATTAAGCATGACTAGATATGGATAAGCTCCTACAAGAAACATGAGGAGTTTGTAAATGAGGATTAAATGTGAAATGCTCTAACACATTTTATTGGATTGTTTATTTCTTAGAAAGGGGGACAGTTTTTTTTTAAACTGGTTTTAACGAAATATGGTATTAATTTACATATGCAAGATATGAGTTTTTTATTTGCAATGCAGTTTTTAGATGTTACTAGGTAGTGAGAATATTTTTATTAACAGTAAAAATAAGAGGAAAAGTTGATTTTAGACTGTGTAAAGGGTAGTGGAAATAATTGTTGCATTATGGTTATTAGTTGTACTGTAGTTTAATAGGCCATATAAACTTGAGTGTTCCCGGACTAAAATTATAGGCGGAACGAATATCAATAGATGCCAGGAGTATCTGTACTTTAATGTCTGTATGACATTTTTTCACCAGACCACATACAACTTGTGAAATCCTTCACAGTGCGGGAAAGAAAAACAGAGACATCCGCTTTGGAATACATACCAGCAGAACCATTGCTGTGGGAAAAGCAAATAATTATGTGCCTTTAATAAATAAAAAAAGTGTATATTTGCATACCAGCGAATACCTGGTGCCACCCCCTAATGGAAAATTATACGACACTGCAGACTACATTGATTTTGGAGGCCTATACTTTGAGAGTGATGTAAAGTTGTAACTACTGGTAATTATTTGCACCTTTTCATGAGACACATTCAGCATAAATCTATTTGTAGACCCCAAAAATACTGCAGTGCTTGAACTCCAATACCCCAATTCTCAAAGTTTGCAACTTGTTTCACAACATAATTTTTGTCATAAGGATCTAGAGAGGATTTATGGGATTTACACAATAAAATCTCTCAAAGGAATGCATGTCCACAACAGATAGGTTAATTTAGTGTGTCTTTGACTTGGAATGGTGGTTGGAGAGAAGTCAGATGTGACAGAAGAGCAAGAGAGAGAAAAAAAGAGGAATGCTTCCTAGTATACTACTTTATTTATACAAACACCTTTTTTCCCAATGTTGGATGAAGAGGTCTGTGAGACCTTGAATGCTAATGTATTCTACCATGTTATCATTTTCTTTACAGTTAGTCCACTACACGGTTTCAAAATTTGGAATGTCCTCATTATGTGTAAAGTTTTAATGGGGTGTAGAGGAGCTTTTAGTAAGTCAAACTCGAAATCTATTGGACTGCTTTCAGAATTATTGTCTCGTGTTAGTGCCAGAAATCAAATGTACCATTTAGATTCAAACTGGAGCATCGCAAAATGAAAACGGTCATACATTATTATTGGACAACCGTAATTTGTCAGGATATATGACAAATTATTGTGATCTGTTTGATGAGCTGATGGGGAAATCTGCAAGCGTGCTATATGCATTTTATAGAAGCCAATGATCGTCTTGGCAATATGAGCCCTGGGTTCAACTTGATTAGCTAAAGAGAGGCTAAAGGAACACTTTTTCTGAACATCCACATTACAAAGATATTTGATACAAAAGATGATCATTTCCAGTCGTATCTTCTGTTCAGGCCATCATATAACACTCAAAGCCCACAAAATAGCCTTCTCTTTGAGACAAAGGACCAGGTGGGTTACATGCAACATTACAGACTACTCGCAAAGTGAAAAGGAGTAGAGATGTGGACTGCTGCAACTAATCCACAAATCACCTTCATTTTCACCAGTTAATGTGAGAAAAGGGATGGAACTGGTTAGACATGCCAAACACATCTAGAGTGGACTATGGATGGAAGTAGAGAACAAGTTACTTACCTTCGGTATCGATATATCTGGAAGATACATAGATTAGTTATAGATTCCTTACCTTAGAATTACCCCCAGGCGTCACTGGATCCAGAAAGCTTTTCATCAGCAGTACCTCTGCAGGTCGAAAGGTGGCGTCGGTCGGCTCCTCGTTCGTCGTTGGCGTCGAAGTCGCCGGAATGACATCGCGGTAGCTACATAGATGCCGCCCTCGCGCGCTGACTTCCGTTCTTTCTTTTTCGGCACCAGCCAGCGCAGATCCGGAGAGAGCGGTAACTCCAGTCACTTTTTGACTGAATTTTATGAGCGACTTTTGTAGACATCGTTTGAAACTTCGACTCCTGGTGCACGTCAGGGATGCCCAGTTTTAAGGCTTGCGGTTCCTGTAGCAGACTGATGTAGGTGACGGATCCGCACCACGTGTGCATCTTTTGCCTGGAGAGCGACTACGACCCTAAGTCGGGCTCCGACTGCCAGACCATGAATCCCAAGTCTTTGCGGGAGCGGTCCTGAAAGATTCTGGAGCACCGGCAGTCAGTTCCGCGCTGTTCGAGGTCCCGGTCATGAGGGAGGTCGAGGGACCGGTCGCAGAGTCACCATCATTCTTCTTCCAAGTCTTTGCCCTCAGGGTAAGGTGAATCAAAGCACAAGAAGAAGTTGAAGAAGCATCGTCGCTCTTAGACTTCTCCCCGGTCGGCCGACACGATGGGGGATACAGGAGGTTCCCCTCCCGCGGCTCCACGTACGAAGCCCGAAGGGTCGTCTCAGAGTTTCACTCCCTTCCCAAGAACCGGAGCGACCCCTGCCCAGCTTCGGAGTTTCTACGAAGCAATGCATGCCATCTTTGGGCCGCCTGACTCCGCCAGCGAGCCTTTGGGCCCCGAGGACTCGGTTGGGGGCCCTAGGCCTTCACCGCCGGCGACTCCGGCCTCTGCACCACACGGCCCCCATGGATCCAGGCCTGGAACCAGATCAGTGCTGGTTGACCTTATTACACCTCCCTCGGCGCCACTTCCACCGGCACCGCACCCGAAACCGGTTGTGCCCCCAGCCGGCGTCGACCCTGGCCTCCATCCTGATGTAGACACAGACCTGGATCGGCATCAACCGATGCCAGATCCGGCGCCAATGTGTAACTTTGTATCCCTGTTCTGCCCAGAGGTTCCTTTCATGTCAGATTGGCACCCAGAAGAAGGTGTGGAGGACTGGGAGGGGTCGGTAGACCCTCTAACTGACCACTTGTAAGATCCAGACTGAAGAGAGGAGCTGGGGGAAGCCAGTGGTCTGGATACCTCCCCAGACCTTGGCATGTTGTCTCCTACAGTGGCTACGGAGGTGGAAGCTTCATACGCAGTGGTGTTGCATAGTGCGGCCGAGGCTCTCAACCTCAAGCTACCTACGGTGGCAGTCAGGACTAACCTCCTGACAGATGTGCTTCAAACGGCAGCAAGCACTTCGGAGCCCCTGCTGCCGTTCAATGAAGCCCTCACTGACGTCCTTTTGGGCACCTGGTCCAGGCCCAACACAGGAGGTGGTATTATCTTTGCTGCTGCCCATCGCTCGGATCCCTGTGCATGGGCCGGCGCTGCTGCTGCTCCGCTGCCTTCGCCGGGCCACAGCTGGGACGGGCCAGCTGGCCAGAACTATCTGCTAACTGGGGGTGTGCTGGATGCCCGCTTCCCCTGCAAATGCCCCGCAGGCCTCGGTTCCCTGCTGGTGGCTGCTTCACTGAAACCCTTTTAATTCCAGTGCGGATCCGCAGCTTGGCTGATCTGCTGGCATTATTGGTGCCTGGTTCTCGCATCCCCCCAATCCCCCACCGACGCCCTGCACCCAGCGGCAGCAACTTGGGCTGCACCGACCCGAAACAACACAAGCTTCCATTTGAGCATGCGGGGGACCGAGAGGGCATCGCAATCCCACATAGACCAGCAGAGATGGCCAGGGACCCGCGTATATGGCCCGACCTGCTACAGTTGAGGCCTTGATGTCTGAAATCCGAGTAAGATTCAAGACTATGGATGCCAGGTTTTAAGTCACATCGGGCAAACTGGACAGCTTGGCTGAACACCTTGCCTGCCAGCAGACTAGGATGGGGGGAGGCAGAGGGACTCGTTTTGTGGCTGGAGGACACCGCCGCCACCATGGGCAAGTGGGTGGATAAATTTGACTAGACCATTGCCCTGAAGAATGAGGATTTGGAGGTCCGATCACGCCATACCTTGAAAAATTGTTGGGATGGTGGCATCCATGGCCACGGGACAAATTGACACCTTCGTGGAGCAACTGTTGGTATATTTGTTTGGCCGGGATGCCTTCTCCACTGCCTTCAGGGTGGAATATGTGCATAGATCGCTGGGGCCCCAGCCACTGCCTGGAGCAACACCTCGTCCCATAATAGACAGATTGCTAAACTTCAGGGACAGAGAGACAGCACTGCGACTGGCACAGGAGCAAGGCCAAGCCCAGAATCATCCATCTTGTTATACCCAGACTACACTTTGTTAGTCCAAGTGGCCCGCCCCAAATTCACCGAGGCCAAGGCCTCTCTCAGGGATCTGAACCTGCGCTATGGTATGCTCTATCCAGCACGCCTCCGTGTGGATATCCACGGGAAATCCCATATATTTGACACTCTGGCTGATGCTATGGCCTTCTGCAAGAAGTACTCGAAGGAGCAGAACAGACCCGGCAATTTTCTGCAGAGCTCCCCCCTGGCTTCCAACCCATGGCGGGCTCGGAACTGACCGACAAGTAATAATGGAGGCTCCTGCCTGTTGCTGTTTCGGACAATGTTCACCACAGGTTTCCGGGATGCTACTGCATCCCAAACGCTGGCATGCCACTAATGAGATTTGGTCTGTTCCGCTGCCGCAATGTACTAGCTGCCCCCCTTATGTCCGCCATGGCCCGGAGGGCATATAAACACTGACCCTTGGGACTCAGGTGGATGGGCCCCGTCTTCTCCTTCTGGGAGGCCTGTTAGGGTTCATGCTGATAAGGGGAGACTTTATGTATAGACCCGGAGCTGGACTCAACGTCAAGTTGCCCAAGCACCAAACTCTATGCAGAACAACCCGTATGCCACATGTGTGCAACTCACTTACTCAGGGATGCATGGCGCTATCGTCATACGGATACACCTCTGCACACCTTTGATATCGGGCCCCACTGTACTTGGACGCACCTCGAGTACTGGTTTCTTTCACTTTCCATGCTCCCTTGGCTGGTTGAGGTGCAGTGCTTGCCCACATGCTGTCGGACCATGCACCGATCTGCATGACTCTGCGCTTCCCCCTGGCCCTTACAGACCCAGTGTTCTAGGATGAACTGCACATATCCAATGTAGACTACTTTGCTTTGAACATGGGGTTTGCCTCCTCACAGGCCACCTGTTGGGAGGCCTTCAAGGCAAACATCCGGGGAATACTGATGGCCATACAAAGTGGGATCCTGCAAGACATTTGTCGCTCCATGGAATGAGTAGAAGCTACACTAAGTTTTTGGATACGACATAATCAGATACCCCCGAAGCTGATGTTTTGCCTTTGCGGGCAGTAGCCATGGAGGAGTTTCGTGAGCTTGCGGACCACGAGATCCGCTTCCTTGGGAATGTGCTAAGGCCAGACGATACAGGGAAGGGAAGTTTTCTGGTCGCACTCTGGCCCTTCATCTCCAACCAGAGAGAAGGAGTGAATACTTCCAGAGCTTAGGATTGAGGATGGCACGTGTGCTGTTGACAGCAGTGCGATTCTATTGGAATTACTGCGTTATTATACTCAGCTCTACACCTCCCACTGCACTGGGGCGGGAGCGAAGGTGACGGAATATTTTTTAGAGGTGGCCATGATTAACTAACTTTCCCGCAGCAGCGATTCCTCAGTGACCCAATATCGGTCAAGGAGAGAACCGCTGCTATAGACTCCATGGACGGGTCCAAGGCCCCTGACTCAGATGGGCTCACAGGTTTGTTTTACAAAACGTATTAGCATCTCTTGGTGCCTCACCTGCTGGAACTCTTTGCAGAATCCCTAGACACTAAAATACTCACCCCCCCACATTGCGCGAGGTCAAGGTTGTCTTGTTACCGAAACACGACAAAAACCCGCTGCAATGCTAATCGTATAGGCCACTATCACTGTTGAACTTTGACAACAAGATCCTTGCTAAACTTCTTGCAACTCGGTTGTCTCTTCTCCTGGAAACAATCATTTCTTCTATCCAGTCTGATTTTATAACACACCAATCCACGTCCATAAACTTACACATGCTCTTCTCAGTGTTGCACCAGATCTCCACCGACAACCCTGCAGCCTTTCTTGACAGGGAAAAGGCCTTCGACTCCCTTGAATGGCCCTTCCTCAATGGTACTCTTCAAAAACTGGGTCTTCTCCGTGGATTCACATCTCAAATTCAGCTTTTATATTCTCAGCCTACTGCAAGAATCCACGATAACGGTTACCTCACGGCCCCCTTCACACTGGCGAGGGGCATGCGACAGGGATGCCCTCGTTCCCCAATATTGTTTATTATAGCAATGGACCTCCCACTGCACTGGGGCGGGAGCGAAGGTGACTGAATATTTATTAGAGGTGGCCATGATTAACTAACTTCCCCGCAGCATTTTCAATTATATATTTTAATAGCAGTGTCAATACACGTACTATTGGTCCCACAGAGATGCCCGCATCACGTATAAACGTTTTGACCGAGACATGGCAGACCTGAATGTTCTCTTACCCAAGGGGCCTCCCCTGGACAGAAGGGATACACAGCCACTCTCCTCCACATGCTGCGCATGGCACCAGTTGCTCCGACTATTGGGGAAGGTGCATTTGTACTCCTCTGCCCTCCCGCTTGCCGACACTGATGGCTCCCACCGATGGCGGGCGTCTCCATCAAACGTACACTAAATTGGTACGCCCTCAGTACTACTGGCGACTTGTTCTCGGATGGCCACGCCATTTCTTGTTCTGATGATAGTCGTTTTTGCTGACGCAACAACACTCGACTGGCCCTTACTACCTCGTATTCAAAGCGCATTGCAAGCCCAAATCCCTTCCTACTCTCAGAGAACTCTACCGGGCCTGCCTCCATTTACTCCCCTCCATGGAAGAGATTCTGCAACAGGCCTGGCGGGAAGACCTTCAATGCCCCGTTTCGGATGATGTCTGGTTCTATAGTTGCTCCCAGATTATGCTAGTGTCTCTGAACCACAGGCACAAGCTGTTGCATTACAAGTTTTGATGGCATACGTATATGACGCCTTCCCTTTCGGCCAGGATTGATCCATCTCGGTCAGCGAACTGCCCCAATTGTACCGTTGTGGATGAAGACTTTATACACCTTGTCCAGAAGTGCCCCTGGTAAGCCGCTACTGGGTGGACATTTTTTACAAAATCTCCCAGATGACAGAAGTAACGCTGGCCCCTTTTGGCTCTTCTAGGGTATGTACGAGGTGTTCTGCGGGAATTGTGCTGCTTCATCGCAATTGCCCTTCTCCTCATGATGCGCGAGGTTGCGAGGTGCTGAGGGGGTATGAGAGGCCCTACCGCTGCACAATGGCTCAAATGAGAGGCCCTACCGCTGCACAATGGCTCAAAAGCTTAATTTTCTGCTACACTACTAGCGAACTGTATGCCCAGCTATAGCTACCGACGTCCCGCCCGCGTGACATATAGTCACCCATATGCACCTACCTGCAACGTACAGACTAGACATCCCAGATCTGAATATCAGCACAGCAGGGTCTACAGTCCGCAATTACGCTTCAAATATTGACTTCTGGACATTGGGTTGCACAGCACATGAGTGAAAAGGACACCCCTGGTCACTGACCGCCCTTGCACACCACGTCCGTATCTACTCGTTAGGCCTCAAAACACTGGAGAGTCGTCATCTCAGCGGCGTTCCAGATCCTCCTGTATGTTCTGTCTCACTTGGGTTTCAGTTCCTCCGAATACTACAGCTTTGTACGATATTTACTATGACATGCATGGTATTTCTAACTGTGGGGCACTTTCTTGTTAACTGAAAACTAGAAATAAACTTTAAAAAAAGAAAAATAAGCACTGTCCAGTAACAAACCAATGGGGACAAGGTGATCTCGAATACATACAACGTTGGCAATGTTACAATATTTGTTACTGCATATCTCACACAATAACTCCACAACTTAACATCCCAACTAAGCAGTCAACGATAAGATATCCTACTTTTCTGAATGACGAATCCAGAAAGCTGGCGCTTCCCTCTGGTACTCATTAAGAAGACGGACCTGTAGAGAGACATTTGCAACTGTAGTTAGCTTTCATGTCTGTCTAATTTTAGCTTCACTACTTGAAGACATTATTTTATAGGTTATTTATCATAATGTGAGCAGTACAAATAATACAACAGTGAAAGTAAAGCAGGTTTCAGTCCCCTTAGTGGATGTTCTTTAACAATATTCAATTTATTCAGCAAGCAGAGCTCTGCCTGAACTGGCATCACAACATTTTAGGGAAAAATACAGATATACGTTTCTGCTTAACCTTGTATGCAAAAAGCCAAATTGTAACGCTCCATATACATTTCAGTTGATGACTTATTGCTTGCATCATCTACAGCATATCTTCAAGTGCGTGGAACAATGTAGCACCCACAACTCACTGAACATAGGGTTGCAATTGCTGGTTTGCATGGGTTACCAAACATAGCTTCCATTTAAATTCTTTAACCAGAAGAAGGCACAACGAAATGGGCAGATAACGGGCTGAAGCAACAGAGACTATAATGGGATTGTATGAGGCATTATACAGTATGTGTAGAGGAAACTGTGGGAGGGTCTGTGACAAGTCATGAGGTGAGGAGAGGGAGGGAGAATAGTGCTACGAGGCGACGCATGGGAGAAAGTAAGATGTGCGTCATTAGAGGGGACAACATCCAGCCACCTAACTTTATTTTATTTTCTTAGGAAAAGCTATCAGCAGAAATCTTTGCCTAGTGCACAGCGGCCACTTTAAGGGTGACTGCACAGCTTGGGAAGGAAGGTACTGGCCTGATGCTAAATTGTAACAAGGCAGGAGCTCAGATGCAAGCACTAGATAGCATTGAGCTCTACGAAACCAGCATCAATTTTCAAATGGGTTGGAACAAAACTGTTTTTGAAATTTCTGTTTGCCGTTCCTTCACTCCTATTAAAATTAAGGCGGATAGATATTCAGTGTATGGCAAGCTGGAGACAACTGGCATTTTGGATCTGGCTGTGGAACTCCATTAATTTGGCTATTTTCACGGATACCATGAGATATATCGTGGGAACTACGGATAAGTCACCCAAACCATGGCTTGCTAGATTACAGTCACTGTTGGACAAGATAGGTTTGCTGATCTTTTAAGTAAACAGGGGTCACACTTAACATCCACTTTATAAAGAAGTCTACGGGAATTGGGTCAGTTGACAGCAGATTGAGAAGACTGGACCCAGTCCCAAGGGTTTCAAATATCGGCGACATGGGATGTACCAACCAGGGGTTGTATTTCGAGATCATTAAACTACATTATATAGAATTCCTTTATTTCAAATGTAAGCTTGGGGTCCTGCCACTTGCCAATACTCTCAAATCAGTTTCCCCAGACGTCTTCTCCGAGATTGTTGTTCATTTTGTATTTGCAAAGGAGAAAATATGAAACCTTCTTGTTGGACCGTCCAGTAGACAAGTGCACCAGGAGGTCACAGATAAAAGCGGTTATAAGTAACTACAGTAAACTACAGTATTTACCATAGTACATGAAACTGTAGTGAGGAACTGAAAACATGTAAACATGTGGCCATCGCTGTTCTCAAATATGCTGATGTAGCTTAGAAATCACTTTATTCCAGACTGATGGTATCTACATAACAGATTGAGTTGTATGCCTCCATAACATGTATCTTTATGTTTAATACAAACTGTATTTACTGGATTGAATTTTCAAGGTTGCTGTTGGGTGAGGATAAGCATAGTTGCAGTTTATGTCTGTTCTAGAGTGCTAATATTAAGGCTCAGATAATGTTTTAATCTTATTAGTATTCCTGAATTTTACTTTGTACCTGCTTTAAAATGTTGTTTAGCTTTTAAGGGTATCTGCACCAGGAATAAACTATATTGATCGATTGAGTCTGTAAACAGTTTTTGGAAGAATTTGTTTGCGAATAAGAGATGTATTACATGATAGCAGAATAATTATTCTAGCAGCACTAATGTGCTGATAAACTCCCTATATATTAAGCTTTCCTTAAACTTTTCAGAATCCGAATTCATCAATCGACTGGGAGTTGGTTCCATATTTCAAACTGTATTAATACCTAATAAACATTGGTTTGAGCACATTTAAACTAGTGCCAAGCACTTCACGACACCCAATCACCCACTTTTACCAAAAAGACATTTACCTCATCCATTTACCATATGCTGCATGAATAAGTCAGTAAAGTGAAGACATTTTCAATCCACCCACTAACAGGAAATCTCACACTGAATAGAACTATAATGAAAACCAACCATACCTTCTTCAGCACACAAACAATCTCCGGATCGGTTATGTCTACACCTGAAGAAAGAGGTGGAATTTGGTTTTCTCCAGATGCAAAGAAGATTTCCAAATGTTTAGCTGAACATACAAAAAAGAGTAAATAAATGTTGGTGATTTTCTGAGTTGCTGTATCAATTAACAGGCCAATAATTTGTCTTTCACTCTTCACAACAAAATTGTCAAAAAAATGTTTTGCCGCAATACTGCTACAGCAAGAAGGCCTGCACATTTTCAGCTGTGGTAGCATTTTAAGAGTATAAAGATGGTACTTTGCATTAACTGTGAGACTTCTCAGGCCCCTTTCCCACATGGCAGTAAATTGTAGGTTTCATGTCCTTACTTTATTTTCTACATTGCATATACCACTCTACAAGTCACACTCAACAAAGGCTTTGAGTAGCATCAATTCGATCTATGGACTGATTTGCCATTTCATAATGACATCTCATGACATGCAAATAACCAGAGACGGATATGAAAGAAACAGAACCAGACATGCCAGCAACTTTACATTTTGAAGCAGTTAACTTAGAGATTAAAAACTAATGTTGTAAAATTAACATGATCTTCATGTTCACCCATATTAACTTAAAATTTCTTCACTAACTAAAAGATAACTTTTAATGGAGTAAACATGTCATGCGGAAGGTCAAATCAAAAAGTTCAGTCTGTGTGTAAAAGACCAAACTTATTATGTACACAGAATCATACTCGCATCCTGACAACTGAAGTACTAGCGAACTCATATATAGTTATTAAGGAAAAGACTGAATTAACAACTTACCTAACTAATTAGACAGCTGAAAAACTATTAATGTTAATTATACATAAGAATTGTCATCCAACATTGGGCATACGGACACACAAAAGTGGCTAAATCAGTACAAGTATGCGACTTACTTTGTCCACGTTTTGCAGCTCATATTTGTGCCAATATTAGCACATTTATACTATACATGACAGCTTAGCTTTGGCTAGGGCTGCTTTTTAGTAAATAATTCTGTGAGCTATAGCAATATGGTGTGCCCCTCACCTAAGGCCAAAGCAAAAAACTTTCCATTTGTTCCTATAAAAAACGTGAGCATTCTGAACTTGCTGGGAATAAAGGAGGAGTCTGGGGCACGCTAGTACTTCACAATCTCATAGGCCTTGATTACTTTAGAATCAAAAGAGGTATTGTCAGGAGGTGGAGGGCATGGGTGCCCCCATACTGATAGAGAGGAGGCGGGAATGAACCACTTCTGTGCCTTTGAATGGGGCGGTATATGCTGCTAGGGGCTGCCGTCAAAAGTTTGATACAATTTGGGAATCACGTATGTGCATAATGTGATTTGTTGAGTGTTTAGCTCCCTCCATCCTCTCCTCTTGTCAGGGGACCAACTGTTCTAGCTGGGACTTTTGATCAGCTTGGATTCCTGCTGTTGGTTGTAATGTATTGCTCGGGGTGTCGGAGGCTGTGGCATATGTCTGCACTAATGCATTCACCTCGCTGTCCATGGGGAATCTGTCACTGGACTTGTTAAATGTAAAACATAAAAAAAATAATCAGGCAAATAGGTGTCCCGTTGAAAGTCCTTCATACTTTTTTACTTGTTACTGTCTCTAAAAAAAAGAATCACATTTTTAAATAGGCCTAAGCACCATTTGTTTGTTAGTTATCCAATTTTTAAGTAGATAATTCCTTGGTATTGCTTAATACTTTTATACTTTATTTATGTGTGCCTCTACTAATCTGCTAATAGTTTGATTTGCTTTGTGTTAAATCAAACCAGAACAGGACTTTCTCTGCCCGACCGGTTTATATATTTACTAAACCCTTTCAAATAAAATAGCACTTCTATTTTCAGACAGTTTACGCCTGAAAGAGTTTTAATCAGCTGTACAGCTCTTTCCAACTTTTCTCTTCTTGTTTTCTTACAGTCGTGACTAAAAAAAGCCTAGGTTTCCCTCTGTCAAGTGGCTCTCATGAGACCCAACTTAAACTAAGAAATCTTACTGATTGACAGACTGACATGTACTTTTTAATTTGCTTGCTAAAATCTGTGCTTCCTTTATGCAACTGTGCACTATCATATTTTATAAGGCTGAGGTATTTTGCTTATAATTTCATAGAAAGCGGTATTCCGTGCTTTTAATGATCTGTTTCAGACCATTCTACAATGGAGTTAAAATACGCAAATAAGAAACAAAGAAATATCACATGTGTCTTTCGTACTCGAGATATTAACAGGTTTTAGAACACAAAAGGATGCAAAATGAGTACATGTTAAATTCCATTAGCCTATCAGCATTGCGGAGAGTCAAATGACCTCCCATAAATGCTAGGAATGCAACAGCTTAGCACAAATATTTGCAGATATTAATATTTGTATTAAATTGCATTAATACTTACCAATAATGTCTACAGAAACAAACATTTAGTCATGAACCTTTAATGCGATAAATGCTGGTCTGCGCAATGCATTCTTCAAATAACACTTTTAAACCGTTGTGGGTACTCAATCCTCAATTTATTAGATTATTTCAAGTCACAAGTCCAACACAGTTTGCATGCAATGCACAAGGCACCTTTACACACTAAAATGGAACCACAATTCTATGATGAATTATTTTGAACCTCTATGACGGCCACAACTTGAGTGAAGAGAATGAGGGTCCCAATATACATTTAAAATCTGCCTTTTTTCACACAAAGCGCTCCTAAATTCACCCACCCTACAAAAGGGTACTCTTCTGCAACTTTTCTATGCAAATTGCCCTGCACTCTTGGTACCATTTTATTTGTAACTCTACAGCGACCTGGAGATGTGTGGGGACCAGAATGACATATTTTACAGATCTCTATTTTCAACTTTGATCCCTATAAATAGAATGCCAAACATGGTAGTGAAGCTATAATCCTTTGATGTTCTGGTAGGCAATAGGATCTACCAGGTTTCTCCTTGTTTCATTTGTCACAATGAACACCACGTAGCTGCCTCCTACTTTTATCCTATATTGGCTTCTTAGATGACACCCTTCTTCTATCTAAATCCCCGATGGGCGTTCAACGTGTTTTAGACAGTTTTTTAGCTTTTTGCATTGACCATGGGCTCGAAATAAACATTTCGAAAACTAAATACATGGTTTTTAACCCAGCTAACACAACCCGGCCTAATCCCACACTCAATGGAACAACTCTAGAAAGGGTCTCACTATTTGATTACCTAGGGATCACACTTTCTGAGTCCTTTTCCTGGGCTCCCCAACTAGACAAAGCAGCTATGCGGCTTGCCCAACTATCTGGCGCGATATTAAGAATGGCTAAATATACCACACACAGGGCCCCTGGCCCCGCAGCAGAAATCTACAAAGTACAAGTAAGAAATGCAGCTCTATATGGGGCAGAGTTGTGGGGCCATTCTCAGTTGAAAGGTCTTTCTCTATTAGAGAACAAGTTTATTAGACTTTTATTGGGCCTACCGCAAAGCACCCCTCTAGTACCGCTACGCCTTGACCTGGCAATACGACCAATAGATGAAGAAGCTGGCCTACGTCCTTTAACATACTGGCGAAGACTTTGGCTCACAGATGAGCTAGGGTCCTATTGTCGTGATCTAAGTTCAATAATTGCAGTTAGCACTTCAAAGAAGTTTCCCTGGCTTGTCTATATTAAGGAGATGTGCTATAGGATTGGTTTGCCTGAACTCTGGACTAGCCCTGGGGTATTCTGTTTGACGCTCTCTCGTGCCAAACTGGTCCAGGTATATAGGCAGCATAAGCTAAGTACATTACAACAAAACACAACTCTTGGCAGTCTTTCGAGGCAGTTTTTGGTAAATAAAGACCAGTATATCTTTGAATCATTCCTGAATGAAGTGCACCTATTTCTGGCAAGGAAACTATATATCCAATTTAGGATGGGCACCTTACCTCTTAGGGACTTTACTAAGAACTGGGCCAAACAAAGAGAAAATATTTGCCCAGCCTGCGGAAGGTCGCCTGAGACAATAATCCATGTACTGTTTCTTTGCGTTGCATATAGAGCCCCCAGGAAGTATTGGCTCATTCCTCTATGTAGGAACTTAGGATTTACAAGATGTACCGAAGCCTATCGCATCTTAGCCACTGACACAAGTACTGTTGTAGTGTTTGCTGTTTCACGTTTTTTACATGCAATGTGGATTAAGCGTCTTAAGTACTAAAACTATTGTATGCTTCTATGTATATTTTCCATGGTCTATTTTTAAATCAATTTTTTTAATGCCTTTTATTATGCTCAAGTTTGCTTTTTATATGTATTTTATGCAACTTTTATGATCTTTTGATCGAAATAAAGTGTACAAATGGAAATGGCTTCTTATCTCATTTCAAGCAATGTCTGCAGTGCTTTCAACTAATTTCTTTTGAACATCACATTATCTGGATTTTTTTTCCAGCATGGACCTTCAATGCCTTTTGACAATCGACAGAATCTAATATACATTTTCTTTTGTTACCCAGCCTCTTCATCCACCTCTGCTTTCTGTTAGTACAGTATTCTCTACATCAATAATCTCTGATAACGTAAGGGGTAGGGAATCAGTCTCCTTCATGGTAAATCATAAACCTGCTTGCAGCCCTCTCCTTTTTACGTTTCAGCTTTAGACAACTTTGGTGCTGATTTGAGAGGCAGTGGCAATCTGCCAGTTAAATGCTCAGGGCCCGATTCACAGAATTACTTAGTACTTTTGATATTCACAGAATGCACTAACCACTACTAACTTTACGCCCACACTCGGGCCGGAGATTGCGGCCCGGAGGCAGAGATTCCGGCCTGGTGGCAGAGATTCCAGCCCGGAAGCGGAATTTCTGCCTCAGAGCCAGACTCTCCGCCTCCGGGCCTGGCTCTCCGCTTCCATGTCGGAATAACCGCATTTTGCCTGTTTGAGCATTTCAAGGGCCTACCATCTCCCACCATGCTGAAGCTAAAATCAATTAACAATAATAAACCACATAAAACGGCCAAAAAACGGGTGTTCCTGCCCAGAGGCGGAGTCCGGCCCAGAGGCGGAAATTTTGCTTCCGGGCTGTAATCTCCGCCACCGGGCTCGAAATCTCCGGCGCGAGTGCGGACGTAAAGTTAGTAGTCCTAAGTGCATTCTGTGAATACCAAAAGTACTACGTTAGTTCTGTGAATCGGGCCCTCAGGTCTGGCAAAATGCAGGCCATGCGTTCGCATCGGAGGTTGGTAAAGTGTGTCAAGAAACTCGTACATTTAAAAAGAAAAAAGAAAAATAATACATATAAAAGTCGTACATTCACCACAGTACAGAGATCTGGGACTTAATCCATCGTTTTTTTTTGCTCAGCATGCCATTTCAGTTTGGACCCAGCCATATGCAAATCAGTCTTGACCCTGCGCCCAATGGGAACAGCCCAGCCCGAACTGCCAGGCCAGGTCCTCCCTGGATGGGAAACAAGCATCCTAGGACCAGTTTCGGGCTTTCAGCCCTCATCAGACAGGATAGATTGACTCCAGTGGCATGGAGAGCACGGGACCCACGTCTGGGCATACCCGTCCCACTCGGGGTGACAAATGCAAAAACAACAATTGATGGACAGAATGCAGAACAATGTGGCACTGGGTCAAGACTGATTTGCATATGGCCAGGTCTAAACTGGGGTGGCATGGTGAGCAAAAGAATGATGGATTTAACCCACATCTCTTGACTCGGGGTGAATGTTTTGATTTGTTCTGTATACCGTCCATCAATTGTGTGTCTTTTGCTTTCTCGCCCGAACGTGTGGTATAAGCATTATAAATTTTACAAAAACAAATTATTTTGTTTGGAAATAATCCTTAATGCCACGGTGAGAGAGCGGTTTGTAGCTGAAGATGTAGGTTCTTTAACTATATCAGTTTGTGTCCTCTAAGAAATCAGATGTATTCTTGGAGTTTGAACAAAAACTTAAGCCTTCTGTTTAAATCACCTGGAACTTGACATATTGGGGGAGGGGCCGTGTTGAAAAAGTGGCTTCAGCCCAGAAAAATCAGTCCCATTTTTGTTATCACATTAGTGCTGCTGAGACAGACCCTACCCCGCTATTCAAAAGTGACTGGTCTCTGATGTTTACCCAACCATTATTGGTCACCCCCTTCTTCCCTCGGACTGTCTTCTTAGTTTGGTTATCAAAAAGGTGGTTCCCCTCTACCTACTTTCTCTGCTAATCAGTGCTCCTCAGACATCAGCATCCTTCTCTCTGCTGATTAGCTTTGCATTGTCACATATGTAAACTTTTTTCTCTGCGACTCACCCATGATGATCTCATTGTGAGCTGGCCTGCATGCTCACCCACAAAGACTCACAAACAGTACCAGACTTTGGCAAACAACTGCTCAGTCACACTATCATAAACCATGTAAACGTTCCTTGGACAGGAGCAATTATGTCAAGCTCTCCACATTAAGGCTAATTACCCGCTAGCAGTAAAACCTGGCCATGCAAGTATTTCACTGACATGCAGGTCGGAGGCTTTCTGAGTCTCATTCCAGCAGTCAGAGGCCTGTCCGTAATCCCTATGGAATGCGTTTCTGACAGGCTTTCCATGTTGGGCTTTCCAACATGGAAAGTCTGTCGGGAAGAGACATTGGGAGCCCCTAGCAGGTCCCCCTTAACCCTGGGGCCTTCGGTTGGGACCCTGAGGTGCCTGCCACATGGTGCAGGGATGAACAGATTCTTCTATTTGTCTAAGGGAGCTTATGCTAAGGCCGGTTTATTGCTGCAGCTGCATCACAAGCTCCCATAGACAAATGGGAGTATGTGACCACACCATGTGCGTTCGCATTGTAATTGTGGTGTCGGGACTAACCGACCAGGTTGATTGAGACCAAGACCACAACAGACGTCTGCGCGACTTTGTAATTAGACCCTTAGCCAGGCACAGGAGACTTCGCCCTTCATTTAATGGAACCAAGACCCGTAAATCTATATTTAGGTGTCAATCTACGCATAAAAATCGCGAAGTCCATCTATAAACCGATTTAAGCGTGGGTGTAGATCACGGAGGAGATGTACATGTAATCTTACCATTGTGAATAGGGCCTTGAGAGTTTAAAAGTCAACATAAGGGCTATTCTGTCTTACTGGTTTGTCTGTTTATAGGGCTCCCAAGTTGTGATAGCAAATTGCCAAGTTAAGAAGCAGGTATCACAAGGACATATGCAAGGTTAGGAGGAACATACCGCAAAGGGCAGTTTGTTCAAATTTTGTATGACTAACTTGATGAAGCATCTGACAATTCATGCTAAAAGAAGTGATGCAGTTACCCAGTCAAGCGTCTTGCACATCTCTCTGAACTGAATAGCAAATTGAGACGGCAATGCAGTGGCAAACTCCCTGAATAACGTTTTGTGTTTTGTTGCTGTGTTGGCCAGCTAGCCATCTTTTAAGTAGTTCCATCTGCAAATGCTTCTAAAGTTGGTTTGTGCCACAATGCAGATGCTTGTCTCCTGAGGTTTTCTTTCTCTGGGTGAACTAGGGATGTAGATTTCGGTAGCTCGAACTTTCGGATAGATTTACAAAGCTCTTCTCCCATTCTGTGTGAGAGAATTCTGGTAATGCATTTTCTGCCTGGGATAATCAACAAATTGAATGTGTGGGAGATCCAACTGTGTAGATGAAAACAAACTGCTATATGCCAGTAAAAAACGCACACTTGGATACACATATCACTGCATCAATCATTTATACAGGATTCCACTCTGCTGGACACCTCATATATACACTATCCTCATGGCAGTTCTGTATTGACTGCAGAAGGGTCAAGAAGAAGTACAGGTGATAGGCACATTGGTACCATTCCTCCATCAATGGTCATGGTTCATCAATGCTCACTCAAAGAAATGAGCAATAATAAACATGAATACATTTCTACAACCAGATTAGGGTTAAAAAGGTAGTCTTCGTTTTCAGTCAGGACTCTTGAGATCTGCCCTGGAAAAAGTGCATCCAGGGAAAAGGC
Source organism: Triturus cristatus (assembly GCF_964204655.1). NCBI lineage: Eukaryota > Metazoa > Chordata > Amphibia > Caudata > Salamandridae > Triturus > Triturus cristatus. The sequence goes on along the minus strand of NC_140589.1, from coordinate 743,185,381 downwards.
CTGCTCATATCAGTAGGCTCCTGTCCCTCCAACCAATAAGCACATGGAATCGAATGGCTGTTAGAGCAATGGGTGTATCCTCACTCCTCTAATCTGCACTGGAGGCAGGACTCAATCTGCAAAATTATCCCCATTGCACTCAGTACCTGGCCCTCCCCCAGCCTGCAGATCCAAAATGTGAGTGTAGAGCTAGAATATGGGGAGGACCTCCTTGTAAACAGGTGAGTGTTTCTTGCTGAACTTGCGCTTAAAAGAAAAATGAGCACATTTCCTTTTTCTAAACATTATTTATTCTGCATAATCAGATAGCGTGCATAAAACAAAAATAACAGAAATCGGCGCAAACCTTTTTCAGTAGCACCTAACAAAAAATGGCAGCATTTCCAATGCACACACCACAGGATACATACCTAAACTTGTATAAACTTCTCTTGTCATGTTCAGGGGTGATGATGAAAAGGTTTTGGCATAGAACTTCAAAATTTTATCCTAGAAGAAATAAAATGAGTCATCATTTCTAAGCCAAACTGGGTGTTGGGTGCAAGTGTTTATATAAAAACCTATTTTCTGTTATACTGCATATTTGATTTATACCATATATTGAAACCATTTTTTTGTGGCTCTATGATGGGGAGATACTGTGGTGGGAAATGATGATTCCTGTCTGCATCTCCCTGTCAAAATACAGCTGTTATCAGAAATTAAGAGGAATACCCATGCGTACAAGTCATTGCAGGTCCAATTTGTGCCGCATCTGGTCACATTTCCACTCAGATTTGCCATCTGCTATTAGCCGTTTCCATGCCCCGCTATGTTGTGGCAGTGGGTCGGATCAGCGCTGGGCTGAGGCTCCAATACTTGGGGCCATGGTGGTAAATCTCGTCTAGGCGTTGGATGAGCATGAGGGTGGGAGACGGTGTCTAATGCTGCAGAGAGGTCTAGAACAGTGGTTCTTCTGACTTCAGTGGGCCCCCACTTTTTTATTACTGAAACCGTGGGACCCCCACAATATTAGTTTTGGAATCCAAGGACCCCCACTGAATCATTACTGGAAGCAGGGGACCCCAGCCTAAGCATTCTCAATTACTTGAAAAATAGACCTAAAAATACAGAAACAAGCATTCATCAAACAGTCTTTCTAAATTCAACTGAGGCCACTTATCGTCGATACTAGATTTTGCTTGCTGCACTTGCCCTGCTCCCACAAATCAGTTTGAGGACAAATTTTCAGGCTCCAGTTTCAAACTACTTCAAATTTACAGAGCGTTATGTTAATGTATTAACATTATTTCATTTTCTAAGCAGTCACGGACCCCCTCGAGTAGACTTTGCTGGACCATGAGTTAAGAACCACTGGTCTAGAAGGATGAGGGTCCCTGTTTCCCCTCTTTCTAGGCTCATGCAAATGTTGTCTGTAGCAACAGTGAGTGCGCTTTCTGTGCTTCGAGAAGTTGGTGGCTGCTGAGGGGGTCGGTGAGGTATCTATTGGTGAGTTTCTCAAGTAGTCTGGCCGGGTATGGCAATATGTAGATAAGTCTGAAGTTGGATAATGTTGATTGGTCCGCATAGAGATTATGGATAAGTGGGATGACAGTTGTGCATTTCCAATCTTCTGGGAAGGTGGCTGAATAAATGGAAGTGTTTAGGATAGGTGCAAGAGGTTCGCTGATGGTTTGGAGTCTTTGATGAAAGTGTGGTGGGGACACAGGCACCAGAGTGGATTTAATTTATGGTAGCAGCAGCCATGCTATTGGCGAGGTGGCAGGGTGCGTGTGGGGATTGAAGTTTCTGTATATGTAGGTGATCTTGTTGCACAAGAATTCTGAGAACTTGTTGCAGAGGTCCTGTGAGGGGTTTATACTGCTAGAGGCAGCTGCCGGTGCTGTGAGCTCTTATCATGATGAAGATTTCTTTTCTGGAGTTGATGCTGGCTTCAATGCAGTCTGAGTTCTGTGTGCTTGGTTTGCTGGTGGTAGCAATTCAGGGAAGATTAAAATCTAGCTTTCGTTCTATATAAAAAAAAAGCACACCAACCACTTGGTGCCTAATCAACTATATAAAAACTTAAAAAGTACAAAAATAAAGACCAAGTTAAATAAAATTTAGTAGTAGGAAAAGCCCCTGAAGATTAACTCACATTAATTATGGCTCCTGAATACCGAGTCCATAAAATCATGGTCGAATTACTGTGATCAAGCGAGAAAATATTGAGGATAAGTATATCTTTTAAAGTATAATATCTATTTTTACCATATTGGTAACTAATATATTGTGGAATATATTATCAGTCTAATATAGTGTGTTTTGAATTCAAGTCTGTTGTAATTTTATTTAGACATATATCAAAGCTTGTTTTATGTGGTTATACTTTTTATCTGTTATTTTCTTCAAGTTGTGGGGCTAATTTGGGGATTGGGTAGAGTATGTTTTTCTAAAAATGGATATTAATATTAAATTACTTGTTTAAGTATAATTATTTTGTTTATGTGCATAATTATTGTTTTATGTTACTCTTTTTTTTTTTTTACAGATTGTGGAGATTATCTGAAGATTTGCTGAGTAGAATTGTCTTTTAACAATATAATATTGTTTAAATGATTGTTTAATGAGAATTGTTTTGATTGCTCACTTTGTTTTATAAGTTTTAGGATTATCTATGTTATTATTTGGTAGATATTCTCAGGTTGGAGGGTTCACAAGTGCATTAGTGGATATTGTTTTATTACAATTATATTAATATTAAATTATTTTTTAATAGTTTTACATTTTGTAGGTTTACAAATGTTGAAATGGGTTATCCATTTTGCTAAGGAATTGTGTAGGCATCTTATTGTTATTAGGAAAAATAATTGTTTTTTTTTTTTTTGGGTGAAACCGTTTATTGCAATCTCAAAAATATACAAGTATGGGCCTACAACCTTCCGGCCGGCCGCTAGAATGACAGGAGCATATGACATTCATATAAGAACACCGGGCGGTGCAGAGAAGCAAAATCAGGAGGTATCGGCGTCGTGGGCCACATCACTCTGACCCCACAATACGGTTTCATTTTATACACACAACACAAAAACCACACCCGCAAGGCAACCCGCAATCGAAAGTAACAGCACGTGCTCCCCGAATGGGGGACCCCAGCCATCAGCAGGAGTCTAAAGAGGGGAAAGGGAACAGATCGAGGACTGGGGGAACTCCGTGCTCGGGGCTATGGAAAGGAGTCAACTAAGGGGAGGGGCTGGTGAGGCCGCAGGCAGCAGTGGTGGCGCGCAGATACCCCCGCGGTAGGCGTTCCAGGGGCCCCATACTTTCACCCATGCCCCAGGCTTACCCCTCGCCACATACACCACCTTTTCTCGGAACATGCACCAATCCATGTGTTCTTTCCAGGCCGACACCGCCGGGGGCCTCTGGGATCCCCACAGTTGAGCAATGTCACGCTTAGCTATCATATATCCCAGAGTCACCCATCGCGTCTGCGGAACCGAGTAGTCAGTTGGTTCCCACACATTCAGCAGGCATCTCCTCGCTTCAGGCAGCAGCGCGACATGCGTAACCACTCGCAGGACCTCATGCACACCACGCCAGAATCGCTCCACCTTCGGGCATTCCCACAAAATATGCAAAAAAGTCGCCAAAGCACCACACCCACGCTTACACAATCCATCCTCAGCATAGCCCATACGCAGAAGCCTTGGCCCCGTCATGTAAACCCGATGGAGTATCTTAAGCTGGACAAAGCGAAGGCGAGCCGGTATGGCCACCTCCTTCGGAGAGGCCACCGCGGAAATCCAGTCTTCGTCGTCCATAGGAAAAATAATTTGAATAATTATTGGTGAAGGAATTATTAATTCTGGAAACCATTATCTACCCACCCCCCCCCCCTCCAACATTGCACGCAAGCTCCTCAATTTTATGTTGGGCTTGAATTAGAATGCCAATACTGGCTTCCCTCCCCCAGAAAAATGCATGCACCTTTCACCACTATTTGTAGGAGTGGAGTTAGAATAGTAAATCGGACCCCTTCAACCAAATCTATATGTACTTTGCTCCACCCCTTCCCCAACCAACTAAGGTTAGCATTTTTCCATTGCTTGTTTGGCTGAATTACCAATAAGAAAATAAGTAACTTACCTGTAGCTGTAGTTCATCAGTATTAGTATCTTTAATAGATTACCATGCTTGAATCATTCCCCGACGTCGAAGTGGGAGCCCCATGGTAGTCTATCAAAGCAATTACACTAGTACCATAGGCTAAGATGGCACTAGGCCATGAATTTTATAGCCCATCTATGATTTCTTTTTTTTTTTTAAACAAACCAAACTTAGACACCAGCCAATCAGGCGACAGCAGCCTCCATAACCTTCCCTACAGAGGCTAGTTCCCTCAGATTTTCGAGCACAAGTGGGAATAAATATATTCCCGAAAGTAAGTGAGAGCCTCTAGGGGAGAAGGGTGGTCTAAGTGCCATCTTAGCCATTGCTACTAATGTAACTGCTTTAATATAATACCGTGGGACTCCCACTTCAACAACGGGGAATGATTTAAGCATGTGAATCTATGAAATATCCAATACTTGAGTGTTTGACTTGGCCCTTTTTGCAGGGTCATCCTTGAACTGTTTGCCTTCCTCCTGGTATTTTTTCTGACCTGGTGTTGTTGGCTTTAGGACTATGGGCACTTTATCACTGCTGTCCAGTGTAAAGTGTATGTGCTCTCTATTGTAAAACGTGGTAAGATTGGTCTACATCTGTTTGGCTAATTTAATTTACCTATCAGTCCCTTGGAAAGCGCTATCCCAGATACCCAGGGCCAGTAAATTAAATGCCACTGGTGGGCTTGCAGTGCTGATTGCACCACTCACCAAAGTAGCCTTTCAAACCTGTCTCAGGCCTCTGCCATTGCAGGGCCTGCACGCACAGTTTACTGCCGCTGTGACGTGGCACATAAAGGGGCTGCTACGTCTGTGACGCCCCTTTTACTACATATCAGTCACCCCTAAGGTAGGCCCTAGCTAGCCCTATGGGCAGGGTGCAATGTAGATAAAAGGTAGGACATGGGCCTTAATTGTATGGCCTGTCCTGGTAGTGACAAACAGCCATTTTGGTTTCTCACTGTTGTGAGGCTGCCCTCTCATAGGAATGCACTGGGGACTCCCCAATAAGTGTTTTAGTGGTAATTCCTGATCTGAGAGGAGTAGCGGGATCAAGTTTTGTATGTTTGGAATAGTGATAATAAATGCAGCGTAATGGTGTGTGCAGATTTATTATCACTATTTTAAAAATGCCACTTTTAGAAGTGGACATTTCTGTTTCCTATGTGTCTTTGTGCCTGCCTGATGTGTATTGCATGTCTAGCTCTGGAGTGACAGGAGCTGGGGAGGTGCAGTGGCTCCAGAGGAACTGGGTGAGTCAGCACTATGCTGAATGGGCCTCATCTGCATTTGGAGTAGTGGTAGGAGTAGCCCCTGACCCTGAATAGGTCAGTGCCTGCCTGGGACAATTCTGGCTCCGGCCGCTGTGGTGTGTCTTGGACCAGAGCCTACACTTACATAGGAGGTTGTGGAGCACTGTAAATAAAATATTAAGTGCCCCCCAGAACTGGTTGGAACTGGGTCTGAAGCCCAGTGACAGGGCAGAACAAAGGGGACATGCAGTATAAGTATTGGGGCAGTGATTCCATGTATGGGTGCGACTTGGAGCTGGTAGCCAGCAGGCTACTGGGCTGCCAGGAGGAACTGTCACCTGAGACGAGGCTGTTACCTGCTGGGGAGGGGCTGGAGGGACTGCCATTCTGCTTAGGGTTCCTGCGTGCTGGCCTTTCTGCTGTTCCTGTGTCCAGCTCTGCCCTTTGCGACTTTTGGGCTTAGCGCTGGTGAAGCGCTCCACAATCTTTGCTCCTGGGGCTGATTGCAGGGTGAGAGCTTGGGACTATGTAGTCTCTGCTCTGGAGCTAGGCACATTGCTTTTATGGGCTTACGGAGCCAGTTACTCAGAGGGGGGCTCCTTCACCATGCGCAGAGTGCGCTTCTTCTGCCATCTCCCTGAGCTCTAGCGTGCCGAGAACGGGCACCGCTGCGCCGTGGTAGAGGGCTGCAAGAATTAACGGAGACTCCGCTCAGTGATCCATAAGGCAGGAAGCTAGGCAAGCTTGTGCCTGGTTGTGGGCGGAGCTAGAGGGGACCACGTCCCAATAGGCGAGCGGCCGGAGAAGAGAGATGTCGATGTGTCGACTGGAAATTCCGTGTGGTCTTGCGGGAAGCAGCGCCGTCAGGATCGTCCTGGGAGGCGTGAGGCCTTCACCGGAACCTCTTGGGGCCCCGTGGCAGCACCCCGGTAAAAGCGGGTGAGTGCCTTGGAGGATGGAGTGTCCCGGGCCGCGTGGTGGTTGTTCGGACCAAGTGGGCCATTGGCAAGTTTTCCACGTGGGTGCCCAAGTAGCACCGACTTTTCTCCCCACATTTGCTCTGCGTTGCACAGCTGCGCCGCAAGGCTGCGGGTAGCTACACATTGAAGTGGTGTCAGGTGCAACCTGCCTATAAGGGGGCATTGCGGGGCGAGCCCAGGACAGGATCCCCGCTGGAGGAAGTACTGACTTAGGGCAGTAATTAGGCTCAGAGAGCGGGGTGGAACGTCGACGGAAGCCCGAGCTTGTGTGGAGGAAGGAGCTTCCACCAAACCACTGCGCAGTCAAAGTGGTGCGCACAGAGGTGCGATGATTACTGATTGGGGGTGGGGGGGCGGCAGTGGGCTCCCGGGTATTTTGCTACTGTGAGCAGTGATATTTACGCCCGTGAGGGGCTGAGGAGCAGTGGGCACCTTATCAGTGTTACTTTGGGGTTCTGGGAACTAATTCAGGAGATTTATGCCTCATGATTGATGCATAATGTGGTTTATGCCTAATGTGATTGGTACATAACGTGTTTATGCTAAGTGCCTTTTCCAGGAGTTACTGGTTGTTTTATTACTTACCTGTTCTAATGGTTAAGACAGTGTCCTGATTGGCCCTGTAATGTATATAATCCCTTGTAAAGTAATACCTAAGTGCCAGTTGGCACAGTGTACATTTGTGATTATGCTCTATGGTGTTTTATGGATAATACAAAAGACTATTTCTATATAACCTTGTGTGGAGTTTCTTTTGTGGTGTGCCTAGTATGTTGCTGCTGTGTGAGTGTGTTGCGCAAACGCTTTACACATTGCCTCTGGGATAAGCCTGACTGCTCGTGCCAAGCTACCTAGGGGGTGAGCAGGGGTTATCTTCAGCGTGTAACTCCCTTGCCCTGACTAGAGTGGTGGTTTCTGCCTGGCTTAGGCGCCTGCCCTAGCCAACCAGAAATCCCATTTCTAACATGGAGAATAAATGTTACTTCCTCCCCCAAATATACATATCTTACCCAGGATTAGTACACAAGTAATCTGCCATCCTCAAATATTTGCCCTTTCCAGAATGTTAGTAGAACTGGAGCTTGAATAGTAAATGTAACACCCCAAATATATGCAATTTCCTTAACTTTATCAGACACCCACTTCTCTGAAAAAAAATACATACTTTTTACAATGCTTGTGGGACTGGAGTTTGTGGACTTTCTTAAATGTTTAACTGCGCTTCAGTTAGAATAGTACATCTCATCCCTAAAAATAATTGCGCTTTCTCCAATGTTAGTCCGATGGTAAGCAAAATCCTCCCACCAAACATAAGCACTTCCTCCATTTTATGTCAAGCTAGAGAAGTAAATTCAAGCCCTGAAACACATACAGTTTCCTCAATGGTTTTTGTTTTGGAGTTAAAATAGAAAATTACACCCCACTTCAAAAGACACTTATTAATGTATGCAGGATTGTAATTATTAAATCATATTCTATTTTAACAATGGTTTACCCTTATTTTGTTTTTTGTATGACGTTTACAATTATTTTAATGTCCCTGTTATTTATTGAATTAATACAAAATTTAAAAAGTGATTGATGTTTATCACATAAATATTTAAATTATGTACAATGATTGAATAAATACTTAGGGCCCGATTACGATCTTGGTGGTCAGCGTTACTCCATCACAAAAATGACGGATATCCCGTCAATCAAATTACAATTCCATTATATCCTATGGAACTTGTAATTTGGGGACTGCATATCTGTCATATTTCTGATGGAGCATCCCATCCGCCAAGATCGTAAACAGGTCCTTAGTGTGCGTTTTCAAGTACTGGTATATGTTAATATTTTATATTTATAAACAAGTGAACATTTACACAGTGGTAGAGATTTTTATTAAAATAAATATTATGTTTGTCTTAAATTAGATAAATAGGTATATACACTTTATAACTATGTATTGTTAAATCGATGAACGCGTTTTAAAAATAAACATCGCTTTTTATTTTGAAATATTTATAAAAATTACAAATATATTACATTTTGTATATTGAAGTACTTGTAAATATTGCATATACTTATAATTTTAAATAATACTTTTTAATAGGTTCAATTACTATTAATTAGAAATTCATATTACAAAGATGTGATCAGTATTTTGGAACATTATATTTTTATAGTATATCATTTGCTTAAGTCTTTAGTTTTAAATGCTATAGATTTTTAGTCAATATTTTGTCATTTCGTTTATAGGTGTAGAAATTGTGGGCACAGATATTTTCATCTCCATATTGTGTAATACGTTTTTTTTGTTCTCATTATATAGCACTTCAATCACGTAGAGCTATCTATCTTTAACACATTTTCCTGTAGCTGTCAAATCTGACATTAATCTAACTTGGCAAACAATGTGAATGAATTATACCGCTAACATCTCAAAAAAGAATTTGAGCACAAGAAAGATCATAATTCTTCTTAATACATGTGGTAAGTTATTGTAATTATTCTCCGATAATTACCTCTAATAAAAACTCCAGCAAACTTTGTTTTTTTTCATTTATTGAATTGAACATGCAGATATTCCAATTCAATCTTGGCCAACAATGGTCTGTGGTGAATATAATAACTGAAATAGAAATAGCAGGGAAAGACAGGGAATGGCAATTATTGTTTAGACTACTTTTGATTTGTAGGCCTAATACACAATATAGAGCTGCAACCTTGCATACAAACTGTTCGTGGGTACCATAATATATGTAATCTCATTTAGACCCCTTTAAAGATTTGCTTTATCTTCCTTTCTCCAACAAGCAGGTTATATTCAGGTATTGTTTAGAGCTGAGATAATACGAAAAAAGTCATCAAATTGTATATATCCTATCTGTTCAGGATTTATAAAGCATTTTTATGAAATGATGCACAGTTGCCCATTTGCCTTATTTTTACGTTACAGCGTGAACCAGAACACAAGAAAATCAGTCTTGACTCTGCTCCAATATGAACAGTAAATCCTGATTGGACATTTTGCCTCATAACCTCTGTGTACATAAAGTGCATCACAAAATCATAAACCCATTACTAAAACTAAGTCCGCAATTTGCACCCAATATTTGTGATGTGGCTGTTTGCACATCTGCCTCACAGCACCAATCTTGAAGGTACTCCGTTGGCTTTGAATTGAGCAAAGAAGACAATTTAGAGACTTTGGGCCAGATGTACGACCTGTTTTTGCATGCTCAAACGGGTTTGCGAACCAGTTTGTGCATGCAAAAACATATTGGGCCATGTACATAGTCTATTTAGCGAGTTGCACTTTGTTTGCGACTCACTAAATAGGTTTTGCGACTCGCTATTTGGAAGGGGTGTTCCCTTCCAAATAGAGTCTCAAAACGATGTACTAATATTTGGCGACCCAATTGCGGCCGCAAAACACTTGCAGTTACCACCTACTTCAAGTAGCTTGTTAATGCATATGAAAATGGGAAGGGGTCCTCAGGGGCCCCCTTCCCCTTTGCAAATGTATGCAAAATATTTTTTTAAGGGCAAGCAGTGGTCCCAGGGACAACTGCCTGCCCTTAAAAAATGAAATGAAAACGTTTCATTTCTTTTTTTAAATGCGTCCCGCTTTCCTTTAAGGAAAACGGGCTACATTAAAAAAAAAAGCTGCTTATTAAAAAGCAGTCCCAGACACGGTGGTCTGCTGAGCCCAGCAGGCCACCATCCCTGGGAGGGCTGGCATTCACAATGGGCTCGCAAATTGCAAGACACTCATTAATAATAATGAGCCTCGAAATTTGCGACCCCATTGGGAATCGCAAAACAGTGTAAACACACTGTTGCACATTTCATTTAGCACCTAGCAATTTGCGACTCGCAATGTGTCACAAATTGTGAGGTTCTACATGAAAGGGTTGTACATCTGGCTCCAAATGTAACACAAAGCCTATGAAGACAAGAGCTCAAACTTCCAAATAGGATTAAAGACCTACAGCTCTATTATGAGTTTGGCAGTCCTCCTGTGGCACCGCCATCGCACAGTCTGAAGGAGGGGGAACATCCAAGCCGTGGTGCACCCGCCCACCGGATTAATAGTTTAAACCAGGTTGGGCGGGGTGTGCTGAGGTGGTCTCACATCAGAGGTCTGTTAGGCTTATAGGAGGGCCTGATATGCAGGCCACAGCCTTCAGCACTTTTGAGAGCACTTGCCGGCACGGTGTAGCAAGAACCATGTCATGCATGCTACACCATGAAAGAAAACGGGTGCAATTCCAGGGGGGCACAACATGTGCACTCCATGCACTTCCAGGCACGACAGGGGGCCCTTAGTTGCCTCTCCGTCACCCTTTTCACGGCGGGCTTACCGCCCTGAAAAGGGCGGTGGACAGGTAACGCCTAATATGCTTGGTGGTGCCACAGCGGCACCACCAACATATTAGTGCTTTTGACAGCTGCGCGACCACCGCAGGATCCAGGATTATCAACAGACACAGCGGTCATGTGGCGGTCCGACCTCCACACTCCTAATACTGTGGGCGCACCACCACCGTGAGTACCGCGGTCCTATGGATGTCCCTACTCATAAGGCCTCTAGTTATGCCCACACCCAGAGACTTCACTCCACCCGTTCCTACCCGCATGGGACACGAAGGTACATATGAAAGTAATATGTGGAAAAAAATTCCAAGGAGTAACTGGCATCTGGACTGATCTCACATGTCGCATGAGAGACACCACCAGGTAAAAACAATCAACAAGGTGCATGGTGACCATCAAATGCACTCCTCTAAGAACTGTTGCCTAAATTACAATGTTGTTCCTAGCAATGGAGCATCTTTACCCACTCATCCCAACCAACTGATCACTATCAAAAGGTGAATTAGCCACATACCATCCCTCCAGTACATAAGGCGTATCTAACTCGGAAAAGCGACTCCATTAGAAACTGGACAGCACAGGCACACTGAAGCAACCACAAGGATGCATGTCTACACTTTAGAATAGTGGTTTTTAACCTGTGGACCGTGGACATTTAGGAATCGGTGAAGCCAACTCAGAGGGTCCGTGACTGCTTAGAAAATGTGATAATATTAACAGAGTAATAAAGCGTATCAAATACAGATGTAAAATGTTATCTTCCTCAGAATATTTTGTGGGAGCAGTGCATCAAACAAGATACAGTATGGATGATGATTGGACTCAATTGAATTTAGAAATGCTCCAACCTTCTCATTAAAGAATAAATTGCTTGCTTTCTGTAACACCTTCTCTAGGATAGACTATCTAACCGCATATTCCTCATCTTAGAATATTCCCCAGGTATCAGACTGGTTACAGAAAATCATTGGCAGGACCTCTGCACACCGGTGGGGGGGGGGGGCGGGGGGGGTCGATCAACTTTGCATCAGATGTGGCTTCCTGGTAACCATTTAAGCAGCACCTTGGCGTGCTGATATCAACTATTTACGTGTCAAAAACACATAGCCATGTAAAAAACAATGTTTTGACCAGTGTGCATCATTTAATTGAATCTTTAGGGTGAAGAGCCCAGTTCGCAGAGTGTTGAGGAATCTGTAGTTAGATAGAGTCTTCTTGGATGGATAAAGGGGAGCAAAAATGAGGCAGTAATGCTCCGGCAGACATAAAATGATGTGACAACTTTTGGCAGGAATGAGGCACACATATGAAGAACCAATTTGTTGGGGGAAAGGTAGTGGTGAGAAAAATATTCCGTTCCGCTGGCAGAATTGCAGAATTTTGGCGACTAGTTACAGTCAAGCGCCGGCAATCGCCACGTGATGGAATTTTTTCTGTGCGCTGCTCCAGAACGGTAAGTTGGCGAGCGCAAGCAAGATTTGGCATCCTCTAGCGCGAGTTCCGGTCGCTTGGAGGACATCCAACAAGATTTCTCCAATGCGGGAGGTCACAAACGTTCGCAGTCAGAAGGCGGTCACTAAAGTACAAAATCTACTTGAGCAGCAGTAAAATCAACTTGTGGTGCTATTCGCGCTGATTTTTCAGCGGGGAACACACTTCCAGCGCTAAATCACAGCACGCGCAGCATGACATGCTTATTTCTGCCCCGTGGCAAAAGTCCACAGAATCTAATTGAGGTTTGTGCAACTCTGCAGAGCTCCGCAGACTGAAATTCGGCAAGTTCCACCCACTTCTAGGAAAATGCTGGTGTACATAGGAGAAACAGAAGGAGCTTATAGCTTGCCGACCCTTCTGTACAATCGAATGGCCACTTAAAAGACCATTTTGATAGTCAAGAATCGCAAAGAACAGCTATGAAGGGGTTCGAATAGGGCACTCATGAGAAATGTGAGAACCAGATTAGGGTCCCATTGGGGCATTACAAAAGGAAAACCACAAAAGTTGACTTGAACAGGGATGGTTGATCCACCAGCCACAGGAAAGCCGGAATGATTGACAACAAACCCTTAACAGTTCCCAGAGCAAAGTCTTGCCATGCTAGAGACAAACACACAGCAAAACCTCTGACAAAGGAGCAGAAAGTGGGTCCACCTGGTGTTAGGAACACCAAGTCCCAAACTTATCCCAACAGCAGGAATATACGTCTTAGTGACGGAACGTCTGCTTGCCAAGATGACATGACAGACCTCAAGAGGAAGACCGAAAATCCTAAACTGCTACCACTCGATAGCGTGCAGGTTCAAGTGCAAGACCCTGCCCTGTTGCTGCAAAAGGAAATCTTCAAGAAGAGCAGCTTGATCAGAGGACCGATACTCATGCTCAGGTGGTAGGAATATCAAACCCTCCCTGCCCAATCCAGAGCCACAAGAATAACTTGAGCCTGGTCTGTCTTGATCATCTGGAAAACTCAGGGCAGGAGAGGCATCAGCAGAAAGGCGTATAGGAGTCCCAAACTCTACTTGAGATGAAATGCTTATCCCACCGAGAACCACCTTGGAAACTCCAAGGCATAGGGCAAGATGGCGTCTGACTAGCGGCAGTCGAGAACGCTCCCGAAGCCAAAAAGCTGAATGAAGTGTAAAATGCTGTATTAAGGCTACATACCCCATGGAAGTAGCCCTCAGCGAAGGCGATTTCGTGTCTGCGGCCGAGGGGCTGATTTATGGACTCTTAGCAGCGGCAGCAACGGTGCTTGCAGAGTTGCGAGATTGGAGAGCCGGGCTGAGAGTCAGGCTGATTCCGGGCCGAGCAGACAGCGGAGCCAGCGTAGCGAGCAGAGTCATCGAAGCCGATAGCGGTGAGAGAGACGGAGCTGCTGCTACTGCTGTAGGAGCCAGGGGGGCAAGCAGAGCAGCGAAAAATCGTCAGTGCAGCTCACGGAGTCTATCCCCTGGAGAGGAGCTCGCAGGCAGACCCAACAGCAGGGACACTGTGTGCATATCGGCGCTTCGTCTGAGCAACCCAAGATCAGCCAGCGGCACTCCTAGTAGCACTCCCAGGATGGCGCCAAAAGTAACGCGAGGGGGAAAAGGAAGAACTCCAAGGCTACCGAGGACATCGAAAACGCTGAGAACACCCCAGGTGAGAGTGGGGGTGCAACAAATAACACGGGGGCCTGGAGCAACACCAGGGGAAGGAAGGTTGGGGTGCCAGGTTCAGGGACCCTGACAAGTACTGTTCATATGGCTAATGTTGTGAACCCTGGGGGGAATATAGGAGGCACCAAACCCATCACAGGGTATTTCTCCCCTGTCAGCCAAGATACTATAGCTAACACAGCTAACGTAGCTAATGCAGCTAACGCAATTGACAAAACTGCGCCGGCCCTGGAAAAGAGAAGAGGGGAATAAAATGCGGCCACCCGCAAAGGTAAAGCGAACACACAGGAGAATCCACGGAGGGTTCCCGAGGCACAGGATATCAACTCTGAGACACAATGGGGAGAGATTATGGATACCCGGGAAGTCGAAGAAGAGCACGACAAGGGTAGTACAGAGCCGGATCCAGTGGCTCTTGTAGGTCAGTCACAGGGTCGAGGAGGCCCCCCTAGAGTCGAAGTAACAGGATCAGAAATAACTAGTTTGGAGTGTATAACAGGCATAACAAGCACAGAATCACTACTAACTGAGACTTTGATTCAAGAGATCGCCGCAAACAGCGGCCCCAGCGGCACGGAGGACAACCTAGATGCAGCTGACAATTTTTTTTCAGTTACTGATGGGTCTGAAAACACTCCATCCGAGCTAGAAGGAAGCGATGAGGAGATCTCTACAGACGCCAATCTTGGTCTTAGTTGAGGGAGCAGCAGAAGCTCTCTTAAAGAAAGGGACATAGCCATCAGAAGAAAGAGGCTTTCAAGACGACAAAGAGACACACAGTCACAGGAAAAAGCATCAAGTGGGCAAAGGCGAGGCAGCGGAGGCGACAATGCAATAAATCTAAAATGGGATTACTCAGCCACTCGGGAGATCTATCCGGAGCCGCTGATGCAGGGGGGTGCCGGAGGGCCAGAAACTGAAGCTCCTCCTCTGCAGCAGATATTAAACTCGATAAAACAACTTCAAGAGGCAACGAAGATTGAGGGGAGGAAAAACCGGCTTTTAACCAGGAACTTACAAAGCTCAATCAAAAAAATTGCCAAGGTTTGTTCAGACACAAAAACGAGGGTGTCCCATCTAGAGGATCGTACAGGCACCCTGGAAGATCAACAAGTAAAAGATACAGCCAAGGTGAAAGGGCACGAGCAGCAGCTTTCCGACATTCAATGGAAATTGGAAGATTTAGAGAACCGCCAACGGTGGAATAATCTTAGAGTTCTGGGTATTGAAGAAGGAAAGGAAGGGGACGATGTGAGAGTTTATGTTCTGAAGCTGTTGAAAGGAGCCTTTCCAGAATTGAGCCATTGGGACTGGGAGAGGGAAGTCCAAAGAGTGCATCGATTTCCAATGATGAAGAAGAAAGCGATACAGGCTCAGGCTCAGGGAGGAATTCAGAGACCACAGAGACCAAGAGCTATATTGATATTTTTTGGAAACTTCTTATTAAGGGAGGAAGTGTATGCCAAAGCCCGTCCCAATTCTAAGCGCTCGTTCGACGGCCAGTCCTTCTTTACAACCCCAGATTACTGTCATACAACAGTGGAAAGGAGATGGAGATTGAGAGAGTTGCTAGATCTATGCCACCAAATGGGATTGCAGGCTTATTTGATGAATCCTGCCAGGTTGAAGATTATATATAAAAACACGGTCAGAGTATTCACCTCGGAAGTACAAGCAAAGGCGTATATGGACACATTAAAAAAAGGCCAGCACTACTGTATGAAACAGGTTAAATAAGAAACATTATGGGCATCATGGTTATGTAGATGTATGCAGATAGGGCTATGCACATGGACACTGGTGATGGAGGGGAAAGGTGTCAGCGCAGTGGGCCTTGGAGACTGTACGAAGAGGGGGAAAGAACATGTTGTAGGGCTGACCAGTTATAAAGTGGGGGGGGGGGAGGAAAAAAGTGGGGGAGGTGGGGTACAATAACAGAAGATATTGACGATACTGCGGTATAGTGCACCAGAAAAAAAAAAAAAAGAAGTTAAAGGATTTAAGGCTTAGGGAGGCTGACGGTCAGACTCCATCACAGAGACCTTTGGTCTGCTTGCCTCAGTAGGCGGGGGGAGGGAGGGGCTACCATAAGGGGGGGTCCCTGTAGGAAGGGTGGGAACGGGGGGGGTCCAGGGTGAGAAAAGAGAAAATGACATCATCATCAAGATATTATACAGGAGGGGAAAGTAAGTGGGAAAAGGGGGGAAAATTTTTTTTATGCGGATAGTCACAATTAATATAAGTGGTTTGAATGATGCTAAAAAACGGAGAGAGCTGAAAGAGTATTTAAGGACAACACACGCTGATATCGTATGCGTACAGGAGACCCATATTGAGATATCTCGCAAATTCTTGCTAGAACAGTTAGGCTATCAGCTTTTAATATGTACAACGCAAGGGTCTAGGACACGGGGGTGGCTGTATTAGCACGGGGCGGGATGGCGACAGTAAAAAAACAGAAGGCAGATCCCTATGGCCGATGGGTCATAGTAGAATGCAAGGTGCAAGATCTTGGGCTTCACACTCTGCTCTATCTACGCTCCAATAGTTGATGATTCAGAGGTTCTAGATCATATCAACGCACAAATGACAAACTGGCCTATGCCTATTATAGTTTGCGGAGACTTGAACATTAACGGTTTGCATGGTCTGTGGAAAAATGATCCAGCTAGGTTCACAGGTCAAAAAAATAAAAGCCATAGGGCATTAATACAGATGATGCAGAATAATGGGCTGATTGACATATGGGAACAGCAAAATACTGGGGGAGGGGGGAGCCCCTATTACTCTGCACTACACAAATCCTTAGCTAGACTGGACTACTTTCTGATATCACCAGCGCTGATATCGATTTCTAAGGTTAGAAAATTACCGCGAGTGGTGTCAGACCATTGTCCTCTGGTACTAGATATTGGTATCTCAAATCAACAAAAAGAGAGATGTAGCTGGACCTTTGAGAGAGCCCTGCTACTTGATCCTAAGTACGTTACTCAGATGGATAGCTGGCTGAAGGAATATTTAAAGGTAAATAGAGGATCTGCTTCCCCTAGAATAGTTTGGGATGCTATGAAGGCTGGTATAAGGGGGGAGACTATCAGCTTTTCGTTAAAGCGAAATAAGCTAGAGAAAGAGGAAATGGAGGGAAAGCAGAGATCAGTTGCCGCTATCGAAGAGGAATTAATTAAAGCAATAGAGGCCAAACAAGAGGTTGCAGGAATATTACAAAGGGTGGCTATAGCAAAGGCAGCTGTGGGCGAGCTTCTTGCAGTCAAAGCGGCAGGAAAATATACGGCGTGGAAACAGGACCAGTATGAGTTAAGTGAGCAGATAGCGCGTATTTTAGCTATCAGGACTCGACAGGTGGCCACTAAAGGGGAAATTTCATACCGACAACGCCAAGGGGGATATGCTCTATTTTCCAAGAGTTTTATCAGAACTTATATAATCCTGAAAGTGGCGCTGTAGGTGGTGAAATAGAGAGTTATTTAGAGAGTGCGCAAATAGAGAAATTGACAATGGAGGATAGAGCGGAGTTGGAATCTAATTTCTCGCTAGAAGAGCTACGGGCAGCAATTAAAGATTTACCTGCTGGGAAAGCGGTGGGTCCCGATCTTATACCGCTTGAATTTTATAAAAAATTCCTCCCTAGCATAGAAGAGGATTTCTATCAGCTAATGGTTGCTACGCAAAGAGGGGCGACACCTCCCGACTCTTGGGGGGGATGCAACTATGGTGGTATTTTTAAAAAAGAATAAAATTTCAACCGATCTTGGGTCATATAGACCTATAAGCCTGATGAACAGTGATACTAAGGTTTATTCTAAGATACTAGCTAATCGCCTCAGTGCTGTCATAGGTAAGATCATCTCTCCCCGACAGCATGGGTTTATCCCAGGTAGGGGTACAGCGGACCATATCAGAAGAGTGTGTGCATTGTTTGACGGGACGGCAACCTCACGAGACCCTATGGCTTTAATCTTGTTAGATGCTGAAAAAGCGTTTGATAGGGTCTCGTGGGGCTTCCTCTGGGCGGCTTTAGGGAAGGCAAACATAGGAGATGTTTGTATCGGGGCTTTGAGAGCTTTATATAAGAACCCCACGATAAGATTAAGGATTATGGGAGAGCAGAGTGGGATAATAAAGATTGGACGGGGCACTAGGCAAGGGTGCCCCTGCTCCCCGCTACTCTTCGCCTTTTACATAGATGCTTTTATAAGAAAGATAGAGCTAAATGAAAACATTCTGCCCGTCGCTTTGAATGGATTTGAAACAAAAATGTTAGGGTACGCCGACGACCTAGCCATAACATCTACAGATCCGGCAGCAGCACTGTTAGAAATAGAAAGGGAAGCAATGGTCTATGGGGCGCTTTCGGGGTATAAATTAAACCAGAGCAAAACTCAAATAGTAATTAATAAAAAGGTAACGATGGTGGATCAAAGAATAACAGACTCAGCTATTTACTTAGGGATAACAATAACTTCAGATCTTTCAAAGGTAGTGGAAATGAATTTGGGGCCGGTAATCAAAAAGGCTAAAGGGGATTTAGTCAGATTAAACAATCTGCACTTAACAACAATAGGTAGATGCAATTTAATAAAAATGATAATTTTGCCTAAAGTCCTATATCTGTTTCGCACTATTCCGCTAAAATTTAATAACAACTGGTTTAGCAAAATAGAAGGACCCACGAATCGCTTCATATGGGCTAATGGCAAAACGCGGCGAGCACTGAAATTTCTGTCGCTACCGAGAGAGCGAGGGGGCCTTGCGGCACCTGATTATAGGGTTTATTACTGGGCGACTGTCTTGCAATATATCAGAGGGCTAGTGGGTGGAAGTATGGCGGATCGGTGGAGAGCGGGAGAGAGTGTCCCTGATATATATGAGTTATTGATTAAGGACTCTAATAAGTGGCTTCTCTCGTTTAATGAAGGTAGCTATTATAAAAAAGTCAAGTTTAAGACTCTGGGTGCGGCAATGGCAGTATGGTCAACTGTTAAGAAGAAAATGAAAATGGGGAGGATGAATTATTACACCCGTTATTTAATAATCAGCTGTTGCCAGAGGTATTCCATGATCAAGTTATGAAGAGGTGGGATATGATGGGGGTAAAAATGATAGGTGACCTGATGGGTATAACGGGTCTCATAACATTCGATCAAGCACAGCAGTTCTATAGCTTAGATCGCAGGGATTTTTTCAAATACCTGCAAATAAGATCAGTTTTATTAAAAAAACAGGGAGGGGATACCAATTATAAGAGAGTGGAAATTATGGAATCCTTAAGAGATAAGAAGGGCTGTTCAATATCCCAGGTATACGGGGAATTGATCAGGTATAAGGAGGACGATTGTGGAAAGGTTATTGAAAAATGGAACACCAAACTGAATTTGGTAACGTGGAGAACTTTGCTGCATCTTGGCCATCCACTAAGGCTTGCTTTAGGATGGCCCGGCGTTCTTCGCGAAGCATTGGAAGCATCTGTGCCACCAAGTCCCACAACACATGGCAATATTGGCCCAAGAGGCATGCGGTGATCACTGACCAAAAGGCTAGGCTGGTAGAAGAGAAAATGTGCTTCCCAAAAGTGTCCAGCCTCTTGAATTCCCTGTACAGTTGAGTGGAAGGGACCACATATAGGTTCACCTTTGATATTGACCATGCTCTCTTGGAAGGATGGTGGAAGGGGAAAACTGGGTCAATCGAGTGGGCAATGGCATCGGGAAATCATGGCATGCACAGGAGTCCCTGTGCAAGGATTGGCCCAGGCCTCCAGAAGAACCTTGGTGAGGGCTTTGTTAAAGGGGAGCATTGGTTCAGCCGAACCCACTCCTGGGTGAAGTGCCTCCGACAACACTCTGCTGCCTTGCACATCACTGTGGCGAAGGATGCACCTTCTTATAACACAGAGCCTGGAAGGGAAAGCATGCCAGCGTCTGGTGAGGTGCTCAGGTCACTGGATTCACCCAACTCCTCACATCAGTTTTTTGCCGCCTTGGGATCCTCCTCTAGGAGACCAAACCTTCCTGAAGGGGAGAGGACGAGGAAGGTTAAGGTTGATTTAGGGGCAGTAGGTTCAGGGGGTAAGGCCTGGATGGAGCTGGCATAAAATGTCAGACGGAGCCGGTTCAGAGTCAGGATTAACAATGGTTTCATCATCGAGTGGCGCCAGTGGTGTCAAGGATGGCACAGGAATGGAAGGGGGTGAGGTCGAAGGCATCCGTGACAGCATGGGTCTGGATCTGGGGTCCGATCCAGAGAGCCTGGTTGGCATTGGGGGTGACCCTACCAGTGGTGACCCAGCAGGGACATATGTCAGCTCCATGGAGCCTGAAGGCACACCAAAGATGGCATGCATAGCATGGTGAAATTCTTTAACTTGGGTTGGCGTCACTCCGGCTCCAGGGAACTTGGAGTAGCACAGAGCGGGGCCTAGAAGCACAGTGTTTGGACCGGAAAGCAGAAGAACGCTTCAACTTCTTCTCGTGGTTCTTGCACTGACTGGACTTGGTGGAAAAAGTCTTGGACTGTGAAGACAATCAGCCATGGGAATGGCTTTACAATCTCCCCTGGGAACAGCACGGATACTTCTTCTGCCGGGCCAACAGGAGCTTAACCCCCTGCTTGCTAATCACTTTCGAATTCATGGGCTTGCAGTCAGTCGGAGTAGGCCTTGGGGTGGTGGCTCGCCCTCAGGCACCACAGCAAACCAAGTGTGGGTCAGAGACGGACATCTGT
The DNA here is from genome assembly GCF_964204655.1 of Triturus cristatus. Lineage (NCBI taxonomy): Eukaryota > Metazoa > Chordata > Amphibia > Caudata > Salamandridae > Triturus > Triturus cristatus. The sequence goes on along the minus strand of NC_140589.1, from coordinate 743,164,736 downwards.
TGGAGACATTCTCCACATGCTTTCAATCCTGTGGGTTTGTTGTGTGATGTCCCTAACAAAAAGTTGAAAAAAGGGTAGAAAATGGCTGAGGTAGCTCTCCGAATCCACACTGTTTGGTGTGGAAAGAAAGGAATTGATGTCAGCACACCAGGTGGCATTAATATGGGCACTGTGACTTGACTTCTAACGTGAATGACGCTGAGCCGATTGGCGACACCTACAGGCGTGCAGAGGTACTGCTCAAGATTTTCTGCATCCAGTCTAACACCTGGGAATATTCTAAGGTGAGAAATCTATGGTAAGAAGCCTATCAGAAATTATTAATTTATTTATTACTATCTGTGAATTAAATAAAATATTTCATTATTTGTGCATTTTTTTAATGAAGGCTTGTTTCTGTTTTTCTACTGTACTGTTCCCTGCTTCCAGTAATGACTCAGTGGGGGTTGCCAGAGTGAATACCGATTCAGTGGTGGTCCCCAGGATTCAGTAGTGATTACGTGGGGTCCACAGAAGTCAAAAGATTAAGAACCACTGCTTTAGAAGACTCATAAATAGTAAGTGGCATTTGGCAAATGCAAGAATCAGTCTGACAAATGCAAGAACGAGATGTATGTCCTATGTGCTCACACTAGTATAATTTGTTCACATGGGTAGTGCTTCCATAAAGTTTCAAACTGATTTTTATCTACATTACATTTCAGACCCTTTCATGTTTTGCTATTCCTATCTGAGATGCTTGAAAAGTAGCTTACACTCAAGTTTAGCACTTGATTCTCACTCAGATTCACTCAAAATCGTGGGTCCCAATGTCTTCTCTATTTTCTCATAATCATTGGGACCAAAGGAAAAAAACGTGCACTGTTTTTATGGTAAACGTGCCTAAACTCAATTTGTCATGTCGTTATGAGAGTGGAGAATCGCTAGTGAACAAGTCTATTCACTGGCTACGGCACATTAGAGGCTGCCGCTCTATAATACGGGAGGATATTTTAAGAGCAAGTAGATGCCCATCTGCAGAGAGGGCATTCGATAATATTGAACTAACCTTGTTGAACGCAGATCTGGCGGATAACCTGGTTGCCCTGGAGTATCGTACATCTTCCCCTGACTCGTCCTCAATACAGATTAGGCGTTGTCCATCCATAGCAGAGAGAAGAGCAGTCCGCCACCATGAACCTCTAGAGTGTGGTTCCCCTTCATCATTGAGCCAAATCGATTGACTCCCACACAACCCTATTCAGGACTCAAGGCAGTATAAACACCTCTATCAGGGCAAACACATTTTGCCAGGCTGCCCATATGCCCTTTTGTATGACATACCGCATATGGCTACTTCTGGAAATTGTGGCACAGTATCCATTGTTGATCTGGGCTCTAGGGGATCTGAAGGGCTCGTTTCTAATCACCCCTATGCTTCTAGGAGACTACCCTTAGATTCCACATCATTAGGCGGACTGACTTTCTGTGCTATCCCTGTCATCATCCCCAATATAGACCCAGCAGGACAGGAAGCTCTAGGGTATGATCAATTACTAACCAATCCGATGACAATAATGAATCACACAGCTACAGATGTGGTGGCTGCTGAACCGGAGTCGTGCAATACTCCCTTAACGATTCTTTCCTGGAATATTGCAGGACTCAGGAATAAGATATTGTTGCCCCATTGGAGTAGCTTAGTCGAAGATTACCATTTATGCATCTTTCCGGAAACTTGGAGTTTGACACCACTCCATAAATCAGGGTACACTACTTTTTACACTTCAGCCGTGCACACAGGTAAGGGGCGCCCCTCTGGCGGCCTGATCGTGTGGGTTAGTATGGACTTGGGGTGGACAGTAAAACAACATGTAGTTCCATCCCAAGATATCCTGTGGCTTACCATAAAAGGGCCAAGGGGTGGGGAAACCCTCGAACTTTTTAATATCTACGTTAGAGGGAAGACTGGTGGCAAGATTTCGCCCATTCTTTCCCTTCTTGAGGAAAAACTAAGTAGCTGCCATCCACTCTCGAAAATTATGATAGCAGGGGACTTCAATTGTACCTTCAAACCCTTGGGTTCGGATGATTTCCTGGGGACAGCAGATGAAGATCTCCAATGGGGAATACCTTCACTAGATTTAGCACCCATTAAAAAGTGGACCCAGGTGGCTACCCAAATTAATGCAATCACTTCGGAATTTGGTCTGAGAGCACTGAACGGTAGAGCTCCATCTGATTGTTTAGGAGCCCATACATTCAATAGAGTAGGATTTACCTCACGTATCGATTATATTTTAATAGATACCGGTCTTTGGTCTGCATTTACCGATATGGCAGTTGGTTCCACAGTGGATAGTGACCATAACTTCTTGTCTTGTTCCTTGAAGAATTTTTGGGCATTGCCCGAGCAAGCTCCAAGCACTGATGCCATATTATTTACTAAGGATGTCGTCCCCTCCAACTCTGGCAGGCTCCTAAAGTGGACGAAGGTTGTTGGGCAAGACTTCAAAATCCAGTCTATTTTTGAAATCCTGCTGTTGGGAACTAAGGAATTGGAGGCAGCTGACATAGACCCACTTGCATTATCCTAGGTAACTTCTATCTACGAAGCAACAATCACCCAGATGAGTTCCCACTTCCAGATCAGGAAAACCTCTAATTATAAGAACAGAAATAAAAAGGGGTCCAACTCTTGGTTTACCAAGGGTTGTAGAATAAAGAGAAAGGCCTTATCTCTTGCCCTTAAAAGGAAAATTCCTCTTGAAATTAAAGAAGCCAGGAAGGGGTATAATGCTGCCATCATAAACGCTAAATGTGATTGGGAGGAATCTTACTGGCAGGCACTTAAAGATGCTTGCAATCCAAGGGAATCTACAGTCTTTTGGAAACTGATCAAAGCTGCAGACTCCAGAGGCACTGCCCCAATCCCCAATCACATTACCAACTCAGAATGGTATGTTCACTTTTCCAAATTATACTCATGCCAGGATTCCTCGGATAATCAGCAGTTTGTAGAACAAGCCCAATATTTACACTCTGCCGACGAAGTTATATCTTTCAACGCTACAGAAATTGTAGATGCATTCAATCGCATCGTTCCTGCCAAAGCAGCAGGACCGGATGGCATTCCGGGAGATTTACTCCGACTTGAACCTGTCAAATGGGCTAACTATATTCTGCTTCTGATTAATTTAATCCTCAAGGGAGCACCAGTCCCAGACTCCTGGAAAGGAGCCGAAGTTGTTCCAATTTATAAAAAGGGGGACAAGGAGGACCCCGCTAACTACAGGCCTATAAGCCTGATAGATGTCATCCAGAAGGTGGTTGGCGGGGTCCTCCTACATAGGATTCAGGACTGGATTGACGATGGCAGTATTATTTCCCAATATCAAGCGGGTTTTAGAAGGAATACTGGGACTATTGACCAAGTTTTTAGGCTGCTCCTCCTTTATTGGAAAGTGGTAGTGATCGGTAGGGGCAGTCTCTATCTTGCCTTTATCGACCTTAAGACCGCGTTCGACCTGGTCCCAAGGGTATAACTGTGGTCAGTCCTAGCAGAAATGGGCATCCCATCACAAATTCTAAACTTACTGATCGATCTACACAAGGATAATTATGCTTGTGTAAGGTGGGGTTCCCAGGGTCAAGTTACTGACAGGATCACGGTTAGTAGGGGGGGTCCATCAGGGGTGCGTCCTGGCTCCCACCCTTTTTTCACTGTATGTGAACGGGGTGGTTGACTTTCTGGGAGTTGACCCTGCCGACGCACCAATTCTGGCTGGGGACAAAATCGCGACCCTCCTCTTTGCTGACAACACACTCCTCATCTCCAAAACTCCTGCTGGTCTACATAAGTAGCTAGATAGATTCTACCTCTTCTGTACCAATCGTGGTCTTATGATTAACACTGCAAAAACGAAGTTTATGGCTTTCAACCCTCATAAACAGTTTAGAACCAGCCTCACCCTCGATAAAACACAGCTTGAGAGAGTCAAAACTTTTGACTATTTGGGGGTTAGACTCTCTGACAAGATGAATTGGAGATCCCATCTAGATAAAATGCTATTAAACCATAAGCGAGCAGCAGGAGCCATCAGGAAAGCACAAAGTCCATCATCAAGTAAACCGGTCGCTCCTGCTCTCGCGGTCTACGAGGGTAAAGCAGTGAGCTCGGCCCTGTACGGAGCCGAGCTCTGGGGGTTTGATAACACTGATGATATCTCCAAGTCGGAACATAAATTCCTTAGAGAGCTAGTTTCACTTCCCACTAGCACTCCCCTGAAACCAATTTTATGCGATATGGGCAGGCGCTCCTTTAGTGATATTGCCAGGTCCCGTCCCTTGTTCTGTGGTAAATATTTCATTACCAGTACTATTTTTTATGCGGTAAAGTCTATTAAGAATAACTCAGTAAATATAAGAGGCAGAATCCGTGGTATTAGAGGTTTTAAAAGGCTTTATTCCTATACAAAGGAATACAATTCGAATTGTAGGCATTCTATTCCATCACCACGAAAGTTCAGGAAGGAAGGGCATACATTATTGACAGATAGGCAGTTTTATAGAAAAATACATTACAGTGAAACAGATGCAAGAGGCGTAACAGTTGATAGTGCAGATAAAAGGTGCATACGTAACTAATAGAGGCGGTATATGGGCGTAATTTAATAAACGTCATCATACATGATGTCACAAGTGGGTGGATCCATAAGAGAACCCTGCAATGTCAGCAGAAATATTTGGCAGAGATGCGCGCGCAGCCGCATGACGTGTGATTGACGTGCAACTAGAGGGTGAAGGGGACTTGACATTTAGCTCTACATGTGGAGACAGAAGTCTGGGGGTCATGTCAACCTAATCCCAAATCATATCTAATATCCTATGTTTAAAGAACTGTGTTATCCAAAAGGAGAGGTCTCTAGGATAGAATCTATTCTATACTGACTGTTAGTGCGTGTACAAGCGTCTAAGTGTCTACACTAGATGCGAGGGGGGTAGGAATATTCCATGGTAACGGGGCTATGAATTACTTGCATGAGGACAGCGAGGCCTGGCCCTTTGCACGGTAGCTGGAGGAATGTTTACCTAAACTACTAGACAGGAATGCATCGGATGAGGAGCGTAGTAGATAATCTTGAAGGTGAAATACAGTTTTTGGCAGGCGACAGGCTGGATCAGGCACCGTTAGCCGCGCAGGGAGTAGGACAAAGTTCATGGATACAGCTGCAGGCTCAGACTGGAGCTTTCAGAGGCAGAAGGCAGGAAAAGGCTTGATGACAGAATTCGGGCCTACTTGCCTGAATCTGTAAAATGTGGAAAGTGAACCACATAAAGTCGGTGGCCTTTCATACTTAGGAATGGAATATCTGACCCATTCATGGCGGATCTGAAAGAGGACATGTTGACGGTGGACGCACATATATTTGCGTCTTCAAAACTGGAGCAGGAGGGAACATACATGTACTTATAGCATGCACATGGAGCCGTTGGGGTCTACGATAGGGGACATAACTGATCACAAAATTCATATTTCCTCATTCCCTCCTTGTCCCCTACGGACCCTCAGGAGATATCGATCTTCATCAATCCATCGATCTGTTCATATAGCATCATTTGTTCTTCTTTCTTCTTCCGGGATCTTGAACGAAAACTTGGATGTGGGATACACGAGGTGGCACACAGACCACAAATCGCTGGCCCACATTGTAGACATAAGCAGCAACTGAATAGTATGAGAAAGCCAATACCTAGGAAGGATAGGATTCTCCATCCCCAGGCTGACAACACGCCCCAGAACCAACCGGACCAAGTCCAGGTGCCTGGACTCTGGTGTATCTGGCTTACAATCTTATGAAGGCGAGTTATGGCTTTATATACTGACGGCGAATTTTCTGGTATGAAAATGCAGCAACTTGATCCGATGACCCTACAAGCTCCGCCCCTATCGGCCAGGATGACGTCAAGGACAAGACGATTTTGAAGCACAACAATCCGCATAGCAGACTGCTCTTCTGTTAAATTGCCTAAGGCGGAAATAGTTTCGTTCACTACTGCTTCAAGGGTTCTGGTTAATCTACGTATCAGCTTACTATTAGTGACTGTACCTATATAGGGAAAGAAACCTTTATTGAAATCTGTGTATTTTTCCCATGCTGTTTCAGTGTAATCGACAATTGGGAGATCTCTCTGCTGTCTATTGTGTACTAAATGGGTATTTCTATGATAATCAGGAGGAGCTAGGAAAACAGGTGGTAGAAGGAATGCTATGTAACAGGTACCATCCCAATCTAGAGGTAGACGTATATATGCGGTCTGGCCACATATAAAGTAGGAATGGCGAGAAGCTCTAAATGTAGACTTGCCTTGATCACTGAATTTTATTACAGTGGTGCATTTACTATGGCCCATGTGTATGGAACCATTCTTTCTTACACATAATTCCCCTTTTACTGGGAATACTGACATGGCGGGCAAGATTGGTGTAGCTTCGGATTCAACGTTCAGGATCATGAGGTTAAGTGTAAAATTACCTAATCCATATACTTCATTTTCTAGATCAGTTCCTGTTCTTTTGGGAAGTCCCTCCTTGTTAGGGTAGCAGACTTTAAGCAAAACTAGGTTCAGGTTTCCCCATACCCAGTTGTCTTGATAAACTGCGGAATTTGAATCTAGGGAATTAATCAAACTAAACCATGCTCCACAGGAGCCATTGTGTGTGAACGGATAGGGAAAGAGGGGCAAAACTCCCTTATAGTTCTGATAGGGAGGGAGTCGGCCACATATCCAACAATTTGTGGCATTGCTGGTTTGATGAGAATGATGTAACATACTAATGAATGTGTTGTTGCGCAGCGCAAATCTATAGGACAACTCATGCGGAGGTAATTCGCTAAAAGAATGTTCTGCAGTTACATTGTAAGCACGTTTAAGAATAGGGTAATACATGTGCAATAGTATGCTGACAATGATGATCAGAAGACTTAGAAAAAACAAAATTAATAATGTTACTGTGCAGTGACTACGAAATGATTTACAATACGCATGCTTCTTAAGCTGCATCTGATGATTTCTTTCTCTATTCCGGTCTAGAGGATACATGTCAGAGACAAATTCAACCGATTCACCTTGGAGAGGACTTAAACAATCAAATTGTCTGACTTACTAGACCTTAATTTTAGTTTGTAAAGTTCTGAGTTTGTCTGCTCAACCAAGGGGAGCTTTGAGTCTGTCTGTGAGGGAATACAGGGTTGAGTATTCACACTGGATGGTAGTCCATAAAATTTCTTGCTATGACTCGAGTGCAACCACCCTTTCCGTCCCTCGATCTTCACGGCTGTCCTTGTAGTCAGTAGAACCAACTTCGGTGACTTCCACCTAGGATCCAGTTGGGTCTTCCGGTCAAAATTCCTGACCAGAACCAAGTCACCAGGGCCCACGTCATGGGGCTTCACCTCAGTATTATCGGGAAAAGCTGTGGTTACCTGTGAACGACAAGATTGTAGTGCAGACATCAAGGAAGCCAGGTAATCTGTCAGCATATTACAGTCAACATCGGTGATTTTGCGAGGTATAGGCGTCCCCCACATATTTGGTGGTCTACCGAAGATCACCTCGTACGGGGATAGCCCTGTTCGAGAATGTGCTACCATTCTCATGTAAAAGAGCGCAACTGGTAAGGCTACTATCCAATCGACTCTTTTCTCTACATATTTTGGACAATCTAATTTTCAGAGTTTGATTATGGCGTTCCACGAGACCTGCCGCCTCGGGATGTCGGACACAGTGGAATTTCCATTGGTAGCCTAATAAAAGGGAAACGTGTTTCATTAGTTCGGATGAGAACGGCTGGCCGTTATCTGAGTAGACAACACGTGGTAAACCGTACCGTGGGAAGAATTCTCGAACTAACTGTTTGGCAGTAGTCGGGGCAGTGTAATCTGAAACCGGGTATGCTTCTGTCCAACGGGAAAGAGCACAGACAACTACGAGAACATATTTGAATCCTCGACATCGTTCCATCTGGATATAATCCATCTGGAGGACTTCAAAAGCATGATCGGGAGTTTGAAATCCACCCGGCTCTACGGGGATGCTTTTACCTGGATTAAACTGACAACATATCATACAGGTACGAACTTTTTGTTTAGCTGCGGCTCGTAAATGTTTGTTGAACCAAATGTGTTGAATGCTGTCTAGCATGGCTTTTTCTCCTAGGTGTGCTGGACTATGTATTGTGTTAATGATAACTTGAACCATGGAGTCGGGAAGAAACCATATAGATTTTTCCTTCGTCATCCATCCTTGATCTGTTTGGATCCCTCCTAATTCAGTCCATTTCTTTATTTCTTCTGGTGTGGCATGTGTCTGTATGTCAATTACATCAAGGGCGGGATCCTTAACTGTCATGCAATGTGTTGGTGTCGGAACTATTGTCTTTGTCATGTCAGTTGTGTGAGTCTGATTCTGAGCAGTCTGTTTAGCTGTTCTGTCAGCTAGGTCATTACCCTGAGAAATGATATCGGTAACTTTTGTGTGGGCTTTGCATTTCATAATCGATATTGCAGTAGGTAGATGAATCGCATCTAATAGGGCTTGAATGAGGGGTCCGTGTTGGATGTGGGCACCGTGAGAAGTTAAATAACCTCTCTCTCGCCACAGTACGCCGAAGTCATGGACGACTCCGAATGCATAACGTGAATCTGTGTATATGTTGACTTTCTTATTTTTGGCTTGAGTACAGGCTTGTGTCAGAGCGATGAGCTCTGCTGCTTGAGCTGACAAAGTGTTAATACAATTTGTTTCAATGACTTCAGTATCTGTTGTGACTGCGTAAGCGGCCACTAACTCTCCTGTACTTGTTCTCATACATGACCCATCTACATACAATGTCAAGTCTGGATCTGACAAAGGGATATCTGTCAAGTCTTGTCTGGGTTTCGTCGTGATAGTGATGACTTCGACACAATCATGTGCCAATGGATCTGTTCCGCCTACTGGTAACAGTGTGGCAGGATTTAACGTATTACAACGTCTGATTTCTATGTGTGGCTGAAACAATGTCAGTTCGTAACCGGTGAGTCTCGCTATAGTCAAGTGTTGTGTTTGTGTGCGGTTCAAAAGAACCTCTACTGCGTGTGGTACTTGTACTGTCAATTGGTGTCCTAACACTATGGCATCGCTTTGTCTGATTGCTAAAGCTGTTGCTGCCACCGATTTCAGGCACGTAGGAAGAGCCTGAGCTACTGGATCTAATGTACTAGAGAAATAAGCACATGGTTTGTGTGATCCTGCTTGTTCCTGAGTGAGTACTGACAAAGCAGTACCTTCGCGTTCTGTAACAAAGAGTGTAAACTGTTTACTGTAACATGGTGTTGCTAAAACAGGTGCTTGACATAAAGCTTTCTTTAAGCTTTCAAAGGCATGTGTATGTTCTGGAGTCCAAGGGAGGACAGTCGATATGGCTGCCTCCTGTGTTGTCAACTGGATGAGTGGTTTTGCTAGAAATGCATATTGAGGGATCCACTGCCTACAGTATGAAGTGAGGCCTATAAAAGCCCGCACCTCCTTTTGTGTCTTGGGTGGCGGCATGTTAGCAATTAACTGTATGCGGTCGGGTGTAAGCTGCCTTCCCTCCTTGGACAGCGAGTGCCCAAGGTAAACAACTCGCTGGACACAGAATTGCAGCTTGGAAGGGGACACCTTGTGCCCCTTGTCGGCCAGAAATTTTAAAACCGTCAGTGACGCTTTTTCACATTCAGGTTCGCTTCGGGCGGTGATCAGCAGATCATCGACATATTGAAGCAAGGCAGTGTTAACTGGCATGTGGATACTGTCAAGTTCTCGTTTCAGTGCTTGGCTATAGATGCTGGGGCTTTCTGTAAATCCTTGAGGTGCGAGTGTGAATTTAAAACTTCGTCCATTTAAACTGAATCCGAACAGATATTGACTTTCCGGATCGATTGGGACACTAAAGAAAGCATTCTTGAGATCAATTACAGTGAAAAACGTTGCTTCTGAGTCAATAGCTGTTAGTAATGAAGAGATATCTGGGACCACAGGGTATTGTGGTACAATACATTTATTTAATTCGCGCAGATCAATAACTAATCGATATACTGGTGGTGCTTTTGGATCCGTTCTTTTAAGAATCGGAATTATCGGGGAATTACATACATTGGAGTCCGTTTCGACAACTACTCCTTGTGCAATGAGCTCGTCAATGATTTGCAGTAAAGCCACTACAGCATCTGGTGGTAACTTGTATTGTCGCATTCGTGGTAGTACTATTCCTGTTTTCAGTGTAACTCGATATGGTGTAATGTTCATGCAACCAACATCAGTGGGGCCTTGTGCCCATAAATGTGTAGGTAAATTCTGCAGTCGGTGATCCATGTCTCTGGACACGTAGTGACCTTTAAAGTCACGTAAAAATAGTCGTACTCCTTCCGGAGAACAACATATTATGGCTCCTAGAGCTTTCAATGTTTTTATACCTAACAAGTTTTCTGGACATGATTTAGTAAGCAATAAATCTGTAGTACGTGTCAATGGATTGACTGTAAGTGGAAGAGGTTGTGTTACGTCATTGATTATAGGTTTTCCTGAGAATCCAAGGGAAATATTTTGTGAGCCTGAGAGGGGTGCCCCTGGAACTTCACTGCGTCTTATAGTTGTTCTGCTTGCCCCTGTATCAAGTAAAAACTTTCTGTCTTCCCCTAATAGTTCACTATGTACATAAGGTCCCTCTTGGTCTACAGGAACCTCAATAAGGGGTAAGCCAACTTCCCTCTCTAGGCTATCTCATGAGTATCGCTGATAATCGGGATAATCTGTTTGTGCGTACTGATACATCTGTTGTGTCGTTGCTTGTGTTGCAGCAATAGGCTGCGCTTGTGGTGGTGCTACGATCTGTTGTGGAGCTGCCTGTTGCGGAGCTAGTTGTTGCGGAGCTAACCTAGGTTGTGCATGCTGAGGGATTTGTTGTTGATTCTGATCCTGTCTAGGTGGACGTGGTCTCTCCTGGGTTCTACCTGTGGCAATATTATGTTTCAGGACTGGACAATCATGTATATAATGACCTTGTTGTTTACAATAGTTGCATGTCCCTTTCGTAGGACCTGCGGAATCACCCTTTTGATGACCATCGGCTGGAACTGACTGTGCAACAAGCATTTTCATTTTTGAATCTTTCATACGTCTTTGTTCGTGTTCTTGTTCTTCTCTAATTCTATTGTGGTGATATTGTAACATCTGTAACATCTGTGATGGGGTATTACCTTGCCAGGTACTTTCGAACTTCAATACTCTATTCTTGACTTGTAGCAGAGAATTTTCAACTAATTTTGTCACAAACAGATGTGGATATGACTCACTACTGGCTTTTATGCCACTATTTATACTAAAACATTTTTCAAATCGGGAATAGAAATCACTAGTGTCTTCATCTGGCTTTTGTTTACAGGCTGAGATTGCACCCCAGTCTTCCTTTTTCGTAGTTAATAAACGTGGCAGTACCTGTATTAGTAATCCTGCCAGTGCTGTAGTCTTTTCCCCAAGCCCTGCTCCTGCAGCTCTGGCCTTTTCTTCGTTTTCTAATGCTGTCCAATCTATCTTTTGGTCTCCCACCTCCCATTCCTTTTCTTTGAGTTTCTCATAAACACCGGCGGGTAATAGGACTTTTAATATTTTCATAATGTCGGGGTAGGTATACTCTCCCATGAGTAACATGTCCTTTATTTCACGGTGGAAACCTGCTGGATCCTTGTCATGACTGGGTACTACTTTCTTCATTTCTAATAATTCCAATTTAGTTATAGGCGTGTACACAAACACGCGTGTGAAGTTATCACCGTCACCTCTGATTGGGTGTACTTCGCGTAACGGGTTCTGTCTATCTATGTGATACATTTTTCTTCCCATGATGGGAACTGGAACGTGTTCTGGGCATACGAAATTTAAATATTGGTTTCGGGATTCTAGAATTTCTTTAATCAAATCAGTACCTGACCCTCTCCATATGTTCGTGAGTAGTTCTGTCAATATGTCAGGTAAGGGTCCTGGATCGGAGTGTTGGCTTTTATATAATATAAGGAGGTGTTGAATCATGTATATACTAGCTAAACGCTGTTCGTATGGGTCAAGATTCAGAAACGTGTGTGCAAGTACATCATCATTGTATTCGCTGGGACTGTCAGCCCACTGTACTGCTGATCTGGCTAATTCTTGTTCGTCCATGGAATCGAGCATGTGGTACCCCCTTCGATCTCGGAGTAATTTATCAGCGGCTTGGAATAGGTGTTCAGGGGATTTTGTATTTAACATAGGGTTTGGAAAATGTCTATTATATTCTGGACGTATTGCACGTATCGGATCATTAAAGCCTCTGGTATTATTATGGGGTCTTCCTCTACCTACATAAGCTATCGTTTCTAATTGCTCTGATTCTTGCTCCTCCTCTTCTTCTGATTCTACTCTGTCTGCTTCTGGTCTTTCTTTATGTATTCGTTCTACTTCCTTGCGGATCTTTCGACACATGACGACTATACACGCCTGTCTATCATGTTTCTCTTCTGATATGTTCTGACCCCATTTGGCAAGTCTCTGCATGGTATCGTGATCTGCCCCAGGCCTGTCTTGATTCCTAATTACACAATTTATGAAAAAACGTAGTAGTTGTCTTTGGACATCCACTTTCTGGTATTCCATAGCTTCGTTAATACTTTCTGGACCTCGCCCTGTTTGGACAAAGCGATATATTTCGTCTAGGTGTTCACCCATTCCTGGTATTGTCATTAAATATAATGTAGCTCGTCTTATACGTAGCGATGATATGAGCAATTTATCCTGTCTACCTGGCACTGGGTCGTATCTACAATCCACAAGCTGTTCTTTAAACATGTCGGATGTCGCTAGTTGGGGTGTACGTTGGAGTGCTAAATCTCTAAGGGTCTGTTTATTTCGCGGCGGTGTGGCAAACATGTCTGTCGTACCTCCTGTAGCACCATCTGAGGTGTTAGGCACGAAAGGATTTGTTGGGCGTAGGATAGAGATTGTAGATGCGGGAAAAACTGTAGAAACGGACGGACCTGTTGGAACTTGTGTAGGAGTTTGTAGTTGCGGGGATACAGACGAATGCTCTTGGTGTTGAACACCATCGGCAAGCGGTGTGGGTGGTATGGCATTAGCATACTCGGGAGCTGCGTCATCTAAATAGGAGGAAAGGAAAACGTCCTTTGCTGTTTTGGGATGTGTTTTGGGATGTGCTTTTATCGGGAGCAATGGAGGAGTCAAGTCTTTTGGTATTTCCGGGGTAGCCTTAGGTAACCCTTCGGCCAGAAGAGGATACATACCATTCATAAGAGTGTTTCTTTGTCTATCTACTTGTTCTGATTTTACTCGGGTACCTTCCTCAAGTAATAGATTTTCTCGGGTTTTATTTGAATTCTCTCTACCTTTCTCTTCCTGTCTGAGTGCTTTTTCTGTACGTCTATATGATTCTTTACGCCATAATTCAATGGCATCTTTCTGTGACTGTCTGGCTTTCTTTTTCCATAATTCTTCTTCTACTCTCATGATGCAATCTGCATCCCAGGTCCCCGCTGCGGGCCATCTCTGACTCTCTGGTAATTCTTTGGTGTAGTCCACCCATAAATCAAGAAATAATACGGCATCTAGGCCATGCTTATGATACATAAAGTACCCTGGAGTGTCCCTAGGTGGGATGGGAACAGCTTCTTCGAGTACACCTTTTCTAGTTTTGATCTGTCTTAGTTTCGAAAAGAGCAGCATTTTTAAACCTTATTACTAGAACACACTTTATACAAGAAAACACAATAATGAACAGTCATTCACACCACAATATATAGAACGTATTTAAAACATTTAACACTTAACAGTTTTACGAACAATGATAACTAATAGAAAACTAGTTACTGACATAATACTGACACTAGATAGTACTTATTTATATGCAAGACATACGATATATACTGCTAAACAGTACAGATACACTGCTAAAACAGTGCAGAACGGATTTGTGTACCCAAACCCGTCTTGACCGGCACAGACTATGTGCACGTTAAATGCCTCCCCGGTAATGGTACTCACCGGGTAGCTCGGAACGGAAGGCCTCGGAACGGAACTGAAACTGGACCGGACTGGACTCAACTCGACTGGACTCGGAACTTCGGAACCTGGTGGGCCTCTGTATACCTCGGATCTTGCTCTCTCAGCTAGGCTCTGGTCGGGATACTTCGCACTTCTCACCGCCTCGTCTGGGTGTTGATCGCAGCCTCAGTCGTCCCCGCTTGGCCGGAGGGAGATACAGGAAATCCTGCAGGTACGCGTTTTTGTCCGTTCAGCTGTGGCAGGAGACCGGGCCTGCAACGCACCGCCGGCGCGTGAGATGAGAAAGTGTCCCTGTTCGGGCGCCAATTTATGTGGTAAATATTTCATTACCGGTACTATTTTTTATGCGGTAAAGTCTATTAAGAATAACTCAGTAAATATAAGAGGCAGAATCCATGGTATTAGAGGTTTTAAAAGGCTTTATTCCTATACAAAGGAATACAATTCGAATTGTAGGCATTCTATTCCATCACCACGAAAGTTCAGGAAGGAAGGGCATACATTATTGACAGATAGGCAGTTTTATAGAAAAATACATTACAGTGAAACAGATGCAAGAGGCGTAACAGTTGATAGTGCAGATAAAAGGTGCATACGTAACTAATAGAGGCGGTATATGGGCGTAATTTAATAAACGTCATCATACATGATGTCACAAGTGGGTGGATCCATAAGAGAATCCTGCAATGTCAGCAGAAATATTTGGCAGAGATGCGCGCGCAGCCGCATGACGTGTGATTGACGTGCAACTAGAGGGTGAAGGGGACTTGACATTTAGCTCTACATGTGGAGACAGAAGTCTGGGGGTCATGTCAACCTAATCCCAAATCATATCTAATATCCTATGTTTAAAGAACTGTGTTATCCAAAAGGAGAGGTCTCTAGGATAGAATCTATTCTATACTGACTGTTAGTGCGTGTACAAGCGTCTAAGTGTCTACACTAGATGCGAGGGGGGTAGGAATATTCCATGGTAACGGGGCTATGAATTACTTGCATGAGGACAGCGAGGCCTGGCCCTTTGCACGGTAGCTGGAGGAATGTTTACCTAAACTACTAGACAGGAATGCATCGGATGAGGAGCGTAGTAGATAATCTTGAAGGTGAAATACAGTTTTTGGCAGGCGACAGGCTGGATCAGGCACCGTTAGCCGCGCAGGGAGTAGGACAAAGTTCTTGGATACAGCTGCAGGCTCAGACTGGAGCTTTCAGAGGCAGAAGGCAGGAAAAGGCTTGATGACAGAATTCGGGCCTACTTGCCTGAATCTGTAAAATGTGGAAAGTGAACCACATAAAGTCGGTGGCCTTTCATACTTAGGAATGGAATATCTGACCCATTCATGGCGGATCTGAAAGAGGACATGTTGACGGTGGACGCACATATATTTGCGTCTTCAAAACTGGAGCAGGAGGGAACATACATGTACTTATAGCATGCACATGGAGCCGTTGGGGTCTACGATAGGGGACATAACTGATCACAAAATTCATATTTCCTCGGTTCTTCTGGGCACGCCTACGGCAGACGCAGGAGCTCTCTGGATATGCAGTAGCACTCTCAGAGGTCCTTGCACTCGACCTAGGCAACAAAGTCAAATGGCTGGCAAACCTCAAGAAATTACTAATTGATCTAGGGCTGTCCAGGACATGGGCAAGTCAGATCCCTCCGGCAAAAGAGGAGCTTAAAATACTTTACTGGAACTGGGTAGGTGATCGGGAGTTAAGAAATCCGCATATGGGAAGACTAACCGAGGAGTTCTTCTCGCACAAACAATTTAGTTCTTTTGAACCATATATGGACTTTATTCAAGTCCCAAGAGACAGAACTCTTTATATCCAATTTAGGTTAGGGTCCCTACCCCTAAATTCGTTCACAGCCAAATGGAATCCTCCGAAATCTTCAGCACAATCATGCCCATGTTGCCCAGCCCCGGAGGAAAGCACAGCTCATTTCCTTTTTGCTTGCCCTGTATACAAACTGGCAAGGGCCAGATGGCTAAAATCAATTTGCAGAAACCTTGGTACAACAAAACATTCTGTTGCCATCCGGATTCTAAGAACAGACGGCACTCCATCTCTGATCTGCGGGGTGGCAAAGTTTCTAGGTTGTGCATGGAATAAGCGAAAAAAAATACTTAAGGAAAGTCTTCTAGAGTGATAATGTTACGCTGCTAAACTAGAATTACCAGGATGTTCTGTTTTATTGTTTTACTCCTATGAACTTTTATATATTTTGTGACATAATGTTTTAGATGGACAAATGTATTGAATACTTATTATATCTATAACTCATTTTTATAAATTGTAGCTCTTGTGTCTTGTATGTATGATGTAGAATGCTTTTATGGTATTTTTTAATCGAATAAAGCAACATTAACTAACTAACATATTTAGCACTACAAACAGGAGGATTGTAACCTATTGCACACAATCATAATTCAGACCAACCCGTAGCATGTCAGCAATGGGAGACAGTATTCTGTCATCTATCAAAGGTTTCTGCTGCCTTTTCCCTCATGGCTCTGGCACATATTGTCAATAGTATTGATCACACAATATTTATTGGCAACAGAGTATTTCTGCATTAACAGATAGACATATGTTATCCTCAACAGCACATACTGAGGGTGGAATATATCAATCCATGAGGTTCAGGGGCTCTGGGAAGAACATAGTGTTTGATAAATAACATTTCATCATGAGACCAATGGGACGCAAATGCTGTATGAAATGCCACCAGTTCTTTCACAGCTATGACCATGTGTTAACTGACTTCATTTTATTTTATTTGAGACTTTCTGAAAAGTTCCAAGATAACAATTTGTTTCTAATCTTGCATAAGACAACCCTAAAGAGCATAGAAGGCTATGCCATAAGTGCGGTGGGGATTAAAGGCCATGGTCCACTTTGAAGATATAAGACCTGTCAAGAGGGTCCCACTATGTTCTGAATTGCATCCAAGCTGTTGTACAATCCTGAACTTGTGGAAACCGTTGTATGTTTAGAGTGCCCCTTTTTATTAGGTTTCTTCTTTGACGTATGTTAATAGGTAAGGGATCATTAGAAGTGGCTTTGGACTTTTTTTATAGCTTATCTGGAGCTATTCATGAGTATTGTTTGACATGTGATAGTCAACATTTATTTTCAGTCTTGTGCTTCACTCTTCTTCAGCTGTTAACGGAACTCTTATATTTGCACAGACTGTACAAGTATTTACTGCAGACTGGATGTTATGGAGGCTTTCACAGTGATTGAACCGCTTCTTACAGAGGTCCATCCCTGTTTCAGCAGTAAATGGCTGCTGTTCGAAGCTCTAAAATTAAAAATTTAATTCTACTACAGAGATCTGATTTAATGTCTAAGACCACCTTTCCAAAGGTCTGATCAACTCTCCGTGATGTTTCTACTCTGCTTAGATATAACCACAGGTGTGTTCTTTCACTTTCTATAAATATATCATACCTTGCAACTACCTTCTGTAAGTTCCCCTGGTTATGCCACTAGATTATGATACACTTGGGCTATGCCTAGCATAGTGTCATAGAGGCTGCCATCAGATTGCTCTTGCATGATGCACTTATATATTATTTCCTTTCAGAGCCTTTTATCAGCTCTAAACTAAGTAGTAAGGAAAATGTTACTTATACTGTAAGCATCTGTTTGTGGCATGTAGTGCTGTAGATTCACATGCTGTGTATACTTCTGCCATCTAGTGTTGGGCTTGGACGTGTACAACTTGTTTTCCTTCAAAGTAAGTCTTCCAAGTACGGGACCTGGTGGCCACCTATTAGTGGTATTGCACATGGGCACTGGCTCTATTTTATTTTCCGGCACAGAGGTTGAAAGTAGAAATAGAGCATAAAATACAGTGAAAATGGCCATGCAGAGCAAAGTATTAAAAATAAACAAAGGAAAGAATATCTGCAACACCGTTAGGTAACCAGGAAGGAGGGTGGGCGCATCTGAATCTACAGCATTGCATGCCAAAAACAGATGCTTACAGGGTAAGTAACATTTTTCGTTCATGGCATGTTTGGCTGTAGCTGCACATGTAGTGCATAGACTGTAAAGCAGTCCTCCTTAAAGGGGTGGCTTAGCCTGGGGATATTTCAGAAGATTGGAAAAGTGTACGTAGGACAGCCTAGTCAACTCTAGCTTGTTTTCTGACCAGGACATCCAAACAGTAGTGTTTAGTAAAGGTATGCGGGATGGACCACGTAGCTGCTTAACAAATGTCAGCTAGTGGTATATTACCTAAGAAAGCCATGGAAGCCCCTTTCTTACGAGTAAAATGAGGTCCAAGTGGGACAGGAAGGGCTCTTTTAGCTTTGGGATATTAGGTTTGTATGCATTTGACCAACCAACGTGCAACACCTGCCTTAGGTATGAAACGCCCCTTGTGTGACTTAGAGTAAGACATTAAAAGCTGTTGAGTCTTACGGAAATATTTTCCTCTATCAATGTAAAACACTAGGTCTACCTTGACATCTAGAGTATGTAGAACACGTTCTGCTACAGTCTCTGGGTAAGGAAAGAAGACTAGGAACTTGAGATAAATATATACAGAGGGATTGAGGCAATACAGTACCCCACTCAAAAGCTAAGTTATTTAGGGCAAGTTGTTAAATTCTATGTGGTGCACCGAAACCGAAGTACAAACCCTCTCTACTCCAATTTGAAAGCAACTTTCAAACCAACATGTATCTGAGGATTTTCCAATTGTATACATTCTCCTATGCAGTGTGTCAATTTGAGTTTGTTTGCTCCAATTACAAAAACGTCCCTGGTATGTGCGCGTTTTAAGTTGAAACACTCACATACCAGGGACATTTTTGTAACTGGATGTAAAATTGGAAAATGCTCAGATCACATCTCCTACTCGAAAGAGAGATCTCTGTACATACATCTGAGCCCTGATGAAGTCTGTGTAGGACGAAATGTGTTGGCTACTACGACCACCGTGCAATGGCGAATTTTGAAGAAGAATATGAATAAAGAATAATTGAATATCGACACCTTTGTCATATGCATTGATTTATGCGGTGTACTAAGTTCACAGATATGTCATTAATATAAGCCATATTAGAGTTTATGCCGGACTCATACTAGCTGGACGTATTATCAACAATTTTGTGAGTGCTGAACCACTAGTGATAAAAGACTAGGATCTTGATTGTTTGGTTAATGTGAAAACTTGAAACTACCTTAGGAAGGAATCTTGGATTGTTCCTGAGCACCACAATATCATGATGAACCTGGAAGACAGGCTCTTCTAAGGTAAAAGCATGTATTTCATTGACGAGTCTCAAGGAAGTGATGGCTACAGGGAAAGCTACCTTCCAGGAAGGAAAATGCAGTGGGCAAGAGTGAAGGAGTTCAAAAGGAGGGCCCACAAGACTTGTGAGGGCAATGTTTAGGGACCACAAAAGAGCAGGAGACGTCCGGGATGGGAAAACCCTTTTGCGGCCTTCCATAAAAGCTTAAATAACTGGTATTCTGAAGAGTGAGGCATGCTGCCTATTTTGCAAGTAGGAAGCTACAGCAGCCAGATGTAAGGTCGTGGAAGTATAGGCGAGGCTTGACTTCTGCAGTGGAGTAGGTAACAGACAATGTGTTGCACCAAGCTGTGAGAGGATGGATGTCTGGGAAGACAGTAGTGCACAAATCGTTTCCATCAAACTGCGTCGCAGGCCCTGGCAGTTGGTTGGCGTGCCTCCTTGAGATGAGATATGCACTCCTCCCTAAGGTTAGGATAAGCAAAATCTAAGACCTCAGGAGCCAGATCACAAGGATGAGCTGCTGAGGGTTGGGATGTTCGAGAGTGCAGTGGTTCTGGGTGAGAGAAGGTTCAGTCTATTGGGAAGCTTCTTGTGTGGAACTAGAGAGAGTTCTAGCAGTGTGGTGTACCATGGATGGCCATTACCTGAAGATCTAACTGAAAAAGAGGTAGCATGTTTTGTAAGGCTTGCACTTGTGCTGTACTAGGGAAAGCCTTACCCACCCATGAGTCTGGGATAGTCAAGAGAAAGGGCTGCACCTGAAGCAGTTGGAGGTGGGATTTGATCAGATTGATGGTGAAACCTAGATCATGTAAGGTGTGGATGGTGGTCTGGGTGTGAGCTAGGCATAATTTGTGCATGGCGCTCTTGATCAGCCAGTAAGGAAACAAGTGGATGCGTTTACTTCTGATATGAGCTGCCACCACGGCCAGAGATTTGGTGAAAATCCTTGAGGTGCAGTAATCCAGAACGAAAGCACCTGTAATGTTGTCCACTAACCATAAATCCCAGGGATCTTCAATGCGCTGGGTGGATGGGTATTTAGAAATAAGTGCCCCTCAGATCATGGGCGATCATGAAGCTGTCTTGCGCAGTAGTGGTATGACATCTTGTAGAGTAACCATGTGGAAAGGTTCAAACAGAATGCATTTGTTGAGGGGCCATAGATCGATGATAAGCCTTAGGGAGCTGTCTCTATTGAGGATAAGAAAGTACAGGACTTAAACCCTCTTTTTGTGGTGTTGTTGCAGAACCAGCTCTAAGGCCCCCTTGGCGAGGAGGGTGTGTATCTCCTCTTGGAGGATATGGAAATGTTCTGTGGACATTCTGTGTTGACTAGGAGCAATGTTTGGTGGAGTTCTAGACAGTAGCCCTTCTGTATAATGTCGACAATCCAACGGTCAGAGGTGATTTATGACCAATGAGGCAGAAAACCCGGCAACCATCCCCAGACAGGTGTGTGATAAGGGGGAAGGCGGAGAGTGTCACTGTTATGGAGGGGCTGCCCCTTTTGTGGCTGTGCCTTTTTTTCACCCTTTGCCATTATTGCCCCTACATGCACCCCTATCACAGACCCGGGAAGGTGATTGCTGCTGGGCCATGTGAAGTTGAAAGAGGTTTCCGGGTGGGGGAGTTTTTGGTGCCCCAAAGTATTGGATGTGGCTAAAGGAGCCACATGGAGTGGGTGTCTGTAGGGCATCCATTGCTTTGTCTGTATCAGTGTAGGTTTTGATTTGTTCCTAGCATCTCGTCGACCTGAGGGCCGAAGAGATGATGGCCATCAAAGTGTACATTAAGGAGGTGCTGCTGGACCTCAGGTTTAAATCCAGACACATGTAGCCAAGCATGGCGACAAAAGAGGATGCTGGTGTTAATGCAGAGAGCAGCTGTGTTGGCTGTCACCAGTACACTGCGGACACTGGTGTTAGAAACAATTTTTCTCTCTGCCACCAATTCCTGTCGCTTTTTGCGGCACTGCTCAGGGAAATGTTGGGCGAGGTCCGCAATCTGATTCCAGTGGGCGTACCGGGAGAGTAACAGTCAGGAGGGGATGCATCACTTGTTCCCTGAGTGTTAGCCCTTTTCCTAGCTTTATGGACTACTAGCTTTATGGACTACTAGAGATTCAAGGGGTAACTGAATGAATATTATCTATCTATCTATCTATCTATCTATATATATATGTATCCCTGATTACTCTCCAAATGTGCGTTCGCGCACAAAAACATATGTATATATAGTCAATGAGGGAGGCCTTACATTTCTGATCAACCCCAGGTGCTACACCCTCCCTTTAACTGGCTCTCTAAATATCTCAGTGGCCAGTATAAGAACGCCCTTGAACATGGGAAGTAACTGTAATAAACATTAGGTAGAGGAGAGGGTCTCCATGAGGAAATCCTTCTTCTCATAAAGCACATGCATCTCCACCTTGTGGAAGGTAGCTTCCCTATGAAGGACCTCGTGGTAGAAGGCAGCATCATCTGGGGGTGAAGGTTTTGCAGGGTACAAGTCTATGATGCATAAACCTTGCGGATACGACCCAATCATCCTAGAGGTCTGGGGCCTGTGAGCGATGAGGAGCGTCATAAGTGTCATAACGTAGCCTTGGACTGTGAGGAATCCTGTGGTGAGTACTGTGTAGAATCCACATGCAGAAAAGTAAAAGGTGGAGAAGGGGGTGGAGGGTATGGAGTAGAATGTTGAGTGTGGAGTGGTAGTCCTGACGTGTCTTTAAGGTTTTTTGTGAGTGGAAGGCACAGAAGGATTGAGGGCCTCATCAAAAATCAATTTCCTCTTGTGAGAAACTGAGTCTTTTGACAGCTATGGAGGCTTTGCTAATATCTGACCAGTACCCGGCTGGAAGCGGATTTACTGCTGCTTAACGTCAAGATAAGCCTGCAGCTGCTGGAGAATTGGTTGATTGAAGTGCTCAGAGGTAACAGAGGACACAGTAGTAGAAGGCAACTTCGAGGGAGCTAAAGAGAGTCTATGTCCAGACATGCCAAACTTGATGGTGACTTCAAATGCCTCAACTCCAAGTGCTTTGAGGCGGGTCTGGCTCAGAATGCTTCAGGACAGCGTCTCTGCTCCAAATACTTTCAGTCCACCTAAAGTGTGGTCGAGGATTGGTACACCTCATGTGATATCTTTGATCACGCATCTGTAGCATGTAGCTTTCAATGGATAGGTTGTCCACGCTCCCCATTCTAATGGAGGTTTCCCTCTGAGATTCTGCAGGACAAAGTGGGCAGAGACACCATAGCAGAATCCTTGACAGGATATGCTGATATCAACTAGACAACAACTCAGAGCCGAGCTACAGAGTGAGAGGTACTGAAGGCGGTCTTGAGGGGTGCATGTTTGGGTCTTTCATGCGGAGTGCGCCGGGACCTCCATACTGAGCTCTTTCATAAGGAAGAATTAGTGGAGGCGCAGACGTGTCCACGGGGAGTGAAGGGTGGATGGCATCAGGAAATTGAGCTTCTGAGGCAGGTGACTGAGACTCAATACAGATTCGAGCGCTTAACACTGAAACTTGGAACTCGCCTTGATGTTGCGGTTGGGAATTGGGGTAAATCCAAAATGCCATTACGATATTCTTCACTGTGCATGATGTTGACACAAGGGGGAGCCCACCCATGTTAGTTGCAGACTAGCTCCTAGATGGAGGAATGTGTGCCAACGCGCTGTAGGGTGGAGAAAAAGTACAAAGCTTTTTTTTTAATATAACGCCGGCATGCTTCATCATAGGGTTCCTCCAATTCTGTTGCGGAATGGGGCATGCTGCGATCTGCAACTTACAAGGGAGCACTGAATGATATGCTCTTAGTGATGACTAGAAAGAGAGTAGGAGGGATTTTCTCAAATAGTGACAGGTTAAAAATACTTGCTTGGTAGGTGAAAAATGCTTTGATGTATCCTCAAGACAGAATGGTTAAAAAAAATGGGGACAGAAGTAGAAAGTATGGGTTACAATGCCCCTTCCTTTCTATAGGTCTACATGTTTCAAACCAATCCCCACGGCTTTTCTTCAGGACCAAGGATCTAACTCTCTGATTCCACTTGTAAATCAGTACATTTGACGCAAAGTGACTGCAAACGTTATGCATGCTTATAACAAGTTAGCACCTACATGGTGTTACTGCTTGACAACCTATAATATACAATAAGAGTTAGCCTGCCAAGGAGATAGTTGAAAACAGGATAACAGGTCGCTTCTGGTGGTCAAATAGGTGAGGGTCGTTGTGTACAATTATTATTAAAAACATTATTAAAAAAAACACCTCAAAATGAAAGTCTATGTGGTCTAGAACAAGTTGCATTGCTGAGGTGAGCACATCTAATTAAAACAGTGATCCCTGTGAAGTAGAACACAGAGCACAAAAGCACACTTAACACAACAAAGACACTACATACAGAGGTAAAGCAAATCTTTTGCTTCATAGGTCCTATGGTGAAACAAAGCATAATTTATGGCCATCAGCTAATGCTTGTCAACGTTACTCGGAGAGCTAGCCATGCCGCGTAGGCAACCAACGGCTATACCATACTCACTGCTACAAAGCATCCCCTTGGCCAAATCACCTACGGGAACTACACAAGAACTGCATATTGCTGTCCTCACCCCGTGGTGCCATTAAAATACTAAGGGCCTGATTTAGATCTCGGTGGACGGGTTACTCCGACACAATGGTGAAAGATAGCCAATCCGCCGAAATATAAATCCTAAAAGTGAGAGCAACCTGTCTGCCGAGATCTAAATCAGGCCCCAAGTATGGCGAGCGAGTACGTAGGCTGTGCATCCTCGTTTCATCAGTGCAGAGCAGCGGACAACTAGAATGCTTACTCAGTAATAAAATGGCAGCTGCTAATGGAACCACTTCCTGGTTTCCCTCACAGTCCCGCGGGCAGTAGAAGACCGAGTGCTGGATAAGCATGAACTCATCTGCGGGGGCACCTAAATAAAGGGTAACCAAGCTTAAATGGGAGACCTATAGAGAGAAAGGGGCATTGAAACCCATACTTACTACTTCCCGCCCCATTTTATAACCATACTGTCTGGAGGACTGATTAAAGATTCGCTCACCTACCAGGCAGGTGTTTTTTTTAATCATTCACTATATATAAGAAAATCCCTCCTACTCCTGTTCATCACAAAGAGCATACCATTCAGTGCTCTCTTGTAACTCGCAGGTCGCAGCATGCACTGCCCTGCAGCGGAATGGGATGAATCATGCCATCAAGAAGCAACCGTGGTGGGGGAGAGTTATATAATTTAAAAAAAAAACTAGCACTTTTTCTCCACCCTACACAGAGTTAGCACACATTAATCAGACGGGTTCTCTTTTTCTTGAGGTTTAGCTTCTTAAGAAACCAGTGATCAAGCGGAGCAATGGTTTAGAGGCCTGCAGGGTTCATTCCCAGGACAGAAGTTCTCCACTGTATGAATCGTAGATGCATTTCCTCTGAAGAAGGTGTAGAAAACCCCAGAAGAAGATCTGGAGAGGCTAAGTTGGGCCCTACAGAATCTTGCAACACCTACAAATGGACGAAGTTATTTTAGAAATATCAATGAAACCCTTCATTTTAGCCATAATCATTGTTGTAGCTATCTAGGAGAGTGATGGAAATTGGCACCCTTAAAGCATAGCAATGCTACCCAGGAAGCACCATCTTCTTGCACTCGTTCTGTACAAGCCCTAATAAAGGAATGAAAGCATACATTTCTTCCTAGACATGGATACCACAATAGAATCTGCCTCCACCTGGTGTTGCTATAAGAGCTCAAAATGTTTAATGTCTCTAAGCACTGAACCTTGTAGACACTGGCATCCAAAATTCATTCTTGACTGGCTCTATCAATGTAGGCACCAGCGGTCCAATGTTAATAGGGGCTATTGCATTATTGGTTTAAAAAATAACAGATGTTTTCATCTGCTTCACAAAGACATGACTGGTTAAGTAGCTTCTGCAGTGTTGGAAGTTCTGAAATACTGCCCAAAATCTGCTTAAGAAACAATAGGGGTAATTATTTTTAGGTCTTGTCATTCTGCAATGGTCATCAAAGTATGAAAGTCAGTCCACATGAAGTTAATTAGCCCCACAGCATGTACAAAGGTACCCAAATCCTGCCAGCCTTCTGGATGTCAACAAATGTTCTTAAAGCCTCAACATTAACAAAATAACTATATTTTGCGCAGAAGGTGGGGAAGGAAAATACTGAGTCTGGGAAGCCAACTTGTAAAACTGTGCCAGGTGGTCAGTCCAGGGTTCCATAAGCAAAGCAGGCTTGGCCCACAGAAAGTACAAACAAGCATTGGCATAGCCATAGGTTTCGCTTTTGGGACCTTATTTAGTTATGCAGCACAATATCCTTGGTGCAACATTAACTGTTGGATGGTTAAACATTTATAAGGTCCCAAGCGCGAGACCTATTGGCTATGCGGCGTGCTCACACTGCTCACTTCTCACTAGTGGATAAGTTACGGCATGACATCATGCCAGGTGAGCGTTGTAGGTGAAGGGAAATCCTTTGAAGAGAGTTATTTTCTCTCTGGATTTCCCTTCTTTTTTGAAACTCGTGAGCAACAACACTGTCCTGGTGTCACCAGGGCTCCAAGTGGAAGCTTTTTCAATATTTTATACAACAAGCCATAGTTGCTGCTTATTTATCTAATGCAACAAACAACCATTGACAAAGCCAATAGTCCTGACTTGTAGGTATGATCTTACTTGTTGTATGATATATCTAGATGCAATGACAGCAACAACAAAATACAAGTCGGGCGGCACACTATGCTAAGCACAGGTTTTTTGGTTTAAGTGGCTTCAAGCCACGCCCTAATTACATTGGCCACGCCCCTTTGAGAGACCCTCCAGTTTTTTCATCCCACTTAAAGCCCTGAGTACGCGCTATATAAAAACGCATAAATAAATACTACCCTTGCGTGCTACATGCCTTTTACGTCATTTTAAGAGCGACGTGCGGTGCAGGAATTTTCCTGAGTTCTCTGGGGCGGTCTACTTTTGCGAGTTCTAAAATCACTTGCAGGGTACAGGATGGAGGAAGAGGTGAGGGTACGGGGCAAAAAAAAAAAAAAAAAAACGTTACTGTGTACATTCAGTGAAGAAAGCAAGGACAATTGATGCAGCGAGGGGACAGCACAGCTGAGTGAGGGCAACAGAGGAATAGCAGAAAGGGGAAATGGTGGTCAGGAAATATATCAGCGACGTTGATGAAGGTAGTAGAAGAATGGGAGGAGAAAATAAGCGCGCGCTGAAGCTGACGAAGAGGGAGTGGGAGGGGGTAGGGGAGGGCATTCACGTTCGTGATCAAAGACGTTACTGTGATCAGTCAGTGGAGAAAGCAAGGACAATTGAAAGGGGGGAATAATATGCGGCGAGGAGACAGCACAGCTGGGTGAGGGCAACAGAGGAAAAGCAGAAAGGGGAAATGGTGCTCGGGAAATATATCAGCAACGTTGATAAAGGTAGTAGAAGAATGGGAGGAGAAAACAAGCGTGCGCTGAAGCTGACGAGGAGGGAGTGGGAGGGCATTCACGCGCGTGATCAAAGAAGCCAAATGCCAGCTGTGCACGTTGCGCCTGTTCTTGTGCGCGTAATAGCAAGCTGGTGGCCGGCAAGGTAGCACTTTTAAAAGCAGCTACTAAATGTCTCGCCAGAGCAGCGCTTGCGCTGGCTCAGGCGAGACCTAAAAAACAACATTGCCTTGCCATGAACGGCATGTTCAGACTATTAAAAACTGCGGAAGGGTGATCTGCTAGGGCAACAGGCAGGAACCTCCTGATGCCCCTTTTGGCCTCGCCTTTGAAATGTGATTACGGGCATGTACGTTTACTGTTTAAGCCTCTCAACATAAAGGGCCCAATACCTGTTGCGAGGGTAGTAAGAGGCTCCTAACATTAGTGTTGGGCAAATTAAGCAAAATTAGAGGCGCGCGAGTGTTCGGTCTAACAGGGAGCCCCGTAACCAATGCCACGGTCTGTCTTGGCTCTAAGAGCACCGACAGGAGCAGTAAAATATTTAGGAGGTATATCATGCAACAGGCATCATACTCATAATAATAATAGGGTATAGCTCTTTAACGAGTCAGGACTTGCACATTATTGCATTAAGGGGTATTTATTAGGCTTGTGCAGCGTGGTCACTATATCAAGGCCTTCTTATATACCAGCTGTTATGTGATTATTGACCTAACCCCGATGTACGTCAGTGCAGCATTTGGTTTTGCTTTACAGCGAGTTACATTAGCCTGCAAGGGAGGAGTAACTTGCCACAAGAACAGCACATTGAGGCGGTCCTGAATCATTCCGAGATGTGATACATTTTCCGTATCTGTAATCCCGGCTCGTCTTTGGATGGAAAAGAAAATAATTTAACCCCTTTGCCATTTGATGCTTTTGAAGAAGCGTTATGGCCTCTGGATTCTGGCAGTTGGTGCGTTTTGTGTACCCGCTTTGCTGCTTGGTCAGGGTAGTAAGCTGGTTGCTGGTGTGGTCTGGAACGCACCTGGTATCCTGTTCCACCCACGTCCGGGTAATAGTCGTTTTTGTTAAGAAAAGATGGCATTTAACTACAGGCCTTATGTCAAAGGGTTGCTACGATCATTGGGAACATTCTGTGGTAGACATGGACATAGGTATGCAGGTGCCTTTAGAATATAGGGACCCTGTCTTTAATTTGAGTATGCCTTAATGGAGGGTGTTGTTACCCAGCACCTCCACTGGAATCCAGCATCACAGGGGGCACGTAGCAGCAGTAAGTGCACAGCGGGGCTCAAATACTTCAAACCACTGTGCTGCTGCTTTGGGAGCCCAGCTTGGAGGTGTTCGCTCCATCTCCCCCTAACAGACAACGGACAATGATAGAAATCTTCTGAAATAAACTCTCCTCTTTATAGAGCCAAGAGCCAGTTGGCCTTGCCAGAGGGGCACATCTATGGTAGGAAGCAAACTAGCTGCACACCTTGGTGAGCCGTTTGTGAAAGATTAGTTGGAATCTTGGAATAAGGGAACCAAATTAGTTAAGATTTATATAATGGATGATTGGAGAAAGGGACTAAGGTGTTCCGCAAGATACTGCGGATCCGGACTCTCCATCGGGAGCATTGATTATTCACACTGGTATCACAGCGGCAGTTAAGCATCGCTCAAGCGTCATGCTGACCTAGATCTATAGCTAGCGTCCAAGCCCCTGCTCCCTTCAGCCCATGGTATGCATTACAACGGTGAGGTGCCCCACAGACCTCTGGGGCATTCTGCCATGTTTCTTCCCCAGAACTAGCGGTACAACATTTTCACCCATGTTAGGGGATGCATGTACTCGTGCATCATGATAAGGGTGAGTTGGTCCCCGACCATCCACTAACTTATCCAGAACAGCCAGCGCAGGAGGTGAGGAGGCTTCGGGCAAGGGGCACACAAGTAATGACTGAATTTGTGGGTGATCGGCCTTCACTGGTGTTGGTCACCCCAGAAAAGGAGGCACAGAACTCTAGGGCCAGGGTCTCGCACCCCTTTTTTAGCATCAGAACCCAGATTGAGAGGGGACGCTGTCTGCTGATCTGTTTCCATGTTGGGCTGGTAGCCTGTTTTAGATGTAAATGGCATAGCTGGAAAGGCCATGGGTGTACACAAGCGTCCAAGATGGCAGTGAGTCAAGTGGAGCGGCACACCCTTCAGAAGGAGTGTTAGAATCCGGGTTCTCTGGTTGGCACAGGTAGGTACTTGTGTCAAGCAGGGAACCTTTCCTCTAGTCAGGGTAGGGGGATACACTCTAATAATAACCCCTGCTCACCCTCTAGGTAGCTTGGCGCGAGCAGACAAGGCGTTATCTCAGGGCGTTTAGGTTAAGCATTTGTGAACACACGCACAGTAACACAGTGACCCTCCACAAATGGACTCCACACAGGATATATATCAAAAATACTTTATATAGAATTATCAGGCTTAGCACAAGACCAAATAATGTTTAAACAGTCCACAATACTTATTTTCAAAGAGTTCTTGGTTTTAGCGTACTTTTACAGTTCTGTGCGCATCGTCCCTCTTCGTACGCGTCGTACGCGGTAGACACAGGCTTTGGGACGGATCGTACATGCACTGCAGGCGCTTCGGGTGAAGCGTACACCCTACGGTGCGAACGGGCACAGTACCTTGATGCTTGGTGAGTTTGTCACGGACACTTCCTTGGCAGCAGGCGTACAGTACGGTGCGAAGTCCTCCGGCCGGCGCGTACTACGGTACGGGAGACCCTGGGCGTGCGCGGCTCAGGTGACGGGGCGAAAGTACGGTCCGTACTGCCAGACGTTCGGGTACGCGACGTACCGGGATCGCTGATCTTCACTTGGACTGCTGAGACAGACGAACAGTACACTCCGGACTGGAGACGTACGCAACCACCACACGTACTATGGCCTTTCCCAAAGCAGGGGAGAGACGCGTACAGTGATAGTACGGTCCGTAGGGGGGTGCGAGCTGGTACGGTGATGTCCTTCAATTACGGTGCGAGCTAAGGCTCGTAGGAGCAATAACTCGCGTTGCTTGGGCTGGTAGTACCTTCCTTCGCGGTGCGAGCTACGGCTCGTAGAGGGGCAAAAGAGGCGTTGTTCGTGCCGGACAGCGGGATATCAGCTCACAGGGAGTACGCCGCGATCAGCGAGGCGTACACAGCAGTTCGACGCGGTCCGTTTTCCAAGGCGATTCCACGGCGGTGAAGTCCACTGTTCCTGGGACTTCGTTCATGGGGCAAGCTCACTCACAAGCCCTTGGAGATCTTCAGCACAAGTCAGATAAAAGTCTCTTTAGTCTTTGTTCCTCTTCTTCAGCAGCAAGGCAACAACTGCAGGCCAATCCCCCAGGTCAGGGACAGTACTCCTCCATGCAGCTTTTCCAGTTCCTTCTCGTCGGACAGAGGTTTCTTCTTGGCAGGACAGGATCTAATTTCTCGGGAGCAGGGCTCATTTATACAACAATTCTTTTGTTCTGCCAGGCCAGGGGGCCCTTGCCTAGTCCAGTCCGGTTTCTGAGCACTTTGTTTTTGCGATGCAGGCTGCTTCTTTCAGGGTGCAGGGCAGAGCCATCAGATGCTCCACAGGGGGCAGAGCCAGCATTGTTGTGGCAGAGCACAGCCCTATTCAGAGTCCAGGTGTACTCCTCCCACCCATCTATCTGCCAATCTTCCTATTCACCACCAGGCTACCTAGCCCTGCCCATCTGGGTTTCCCCAGCCCTGTCACTCACACAAGCCAGACAGCAGATACACATCACGCAGAGGCGGGCTGAAATGGTTAGGCAAGCAAAGGCCACTTTCTAAAAGTGGCATTTGCAAACGCAGAATATTAAAATAAGCCTTACTAAAAGATGTACCTTATGATTCTGAGTTCAGGCATACTAAACTCGATTTTCTACCATGTTCCCTGGACATGTTAGGATCATAGGATGTAACAATCTTAACAGCCCATACTGGCCTATGAGAACAGGTAGCCTTGCAATAGTGAAAAACGAAAATGGCTGTAATTCACCATTAGGACATGCCACACACATCAGGGCTTGTCCTACCTTATGCATACAATGCACCCTGCCCTTGGGCCTACCATAGGGGTGACTAATATGAAGTTAAGGGAAGGTTTAGGGGCTGGCAAGTGTGTGCACTTGCGCAGTCAGCATGACAGTACCAGACTGCACGCAGGTTCTGCAATGGCAGACCTTAGACATATTTTACCAGGCCGCTTCTGGGGGTGGCACAATCAGTGCTGCAAGCCCACCAGCGGCATTTGTATTTACACGCCCTGGCACTCCTGGTTCACTTTAACCAAATAAGCCAATCATGGAATCCAACCAACATATACATTTTACATAGGGAGCACTTGCACTGTGGCACTGGTTGGCAGTGACACAGTGCTCGGAGCGGCCAACACCATAAAAACACATGAGACACAGAGACAAAAAGTGGAAGGGAGACTCACGCCAAGGTGCCAGGTCTAACAAGGAGAAACCCAGGTCATACTTTATTTGGGCCAGTGGTTACAGGGGGGGGGGGGGGTCCACTAGCACTCATTAGGGGTGTCCAGCATATACTTTGCTCTGCAGCCTGCTGAATTGGGGCGATACTGGGGCGCCACGATTCTTGAATGTCTGTGCACTCATGGAGGTACCCTCTGCCAGGGTGCTCCTCTTCCCACCCCCACCAGAGCGAGGCTATGGCTGTAGCAATCTTCTTCAAAGATTCGGCCTGGTAAGGCCATAACTAGAAGCTAGTCTGTAGAATGACAGTAAAGCATGGGAGGTGTCAGATATTTTAATATGCATAGGTATCAAAAGCACATGGCTTGGAAGCGAGATAGCATTCCACGATAGAGTGGCCTACAATAACGGGGTAGGGAGTTGAGCCTCAATGGTCCATTACCAGGAGTCTCAGGAGTTGGCTGAGAAGTGGGTGGAGACCCTGAAGTAAGTGAGGGGTGCGTTGGGCCCTCACACAGAGTACACGCTGACCTAGTGTAGACAAGGGCTGGTCTACAAGCATTAGGCATATTAACAACTGAGAATTGGTCTTTGAGGGTCGGCAGCGCAGAGTCCACGGCTATATGGATGGTGTGTTATGCGGCTTTTGGGAGGCACCGGTAAGGGGGCCGATTGGCTGCCATCAGCCGGTAAATAGCTGGTGGGGCACCTGGCTGGTGGGAAAGTGAGCTGACCTGCTGGTGGTCCCAGACTTTCCAGCCATACCTTAGAAGGGAGGATCTTTGGGGGTGGGATCCCTTTTTGGAGGTACTGGATTGGTAGTTCCCTCTGGGAGGGAGGATAATGGAAGTACAACTGGGCACTGGGTCTTGTCGGGCAGGCATGGATTCCTTGGGTGGAAAAATTGAGATGGGGTTAATGGGGGCCTTCCCTACTCAATGGGCACAGAGATAGACCTTGGGGCAAGGTGCTGCTCCTGAGGTTTGTGGCCAAGAATTATTTAGGATGGGGTACATCTGTCAGAAAAAAGGGCAGGAGCTCTTTATCCAGACCATACTGGAGGCTATTGGGAAGCACAGTCTGCGCCGGGGGGGGGGGGGGGGGGGGGGGGGAAGGGGGGAGGCCTAGTGCACCAGGTAGCTTTTCAAGCTGTGGCGGAGCGCTGACAGTTAACAACAAAGGGAGATGCACAACAATGGAGGTTCAGCAACTGGATGGACCCCAGGAGGGGGTAGGATGGACGTGTGCAGAGGGTAGGCGGAAAGGGGGGACTGACCTACTGGTGGTCCAGGACTCTACTACCCTAACCCGCAACGTATGGACTGAATAGAAACTTGGGGAGGCTGCCTGTGTGCAGGTACCCCGGTGGGCCAGTGCGTTATGCGAGGTGGTCCTGGATTGCAAATTGTGCAACTGTTTATTGTAGCGCATTGGGGCCTGCTGGCACAATGCGCGCAGCAGAGTGGGGGCTTGGTGGGCCGAGACGGCCAAGTTCAAGTGTGCGGCCAAGCTCAAGTTCAAGTGTAATGTCGTGCCTGATTTCCTTACTGCCCTTAACATGGTGATGCCGATAAAGTGTACGGCCAAATTCAAATGTAATGTCGTGCCTAATTCATTACTGCCTTTGACATGTTGATGAGGCTAAAGCGTGATGCTGTGAGTAATTTTTAATATCCAAGTAGGATACTATTACTCTCGTATTGGTTTGTGGTGAATTACCTGGTTGATGTGAATAAAAAGGCTACGCCTTGGACAACATGCTCCGATTCGGAGAGTTCTTGGGCACAGCGGAGGGGAAAGGTAACGGAAATTGGGGAGGAGGGAATGTCACGTTGTGCGCGTACTATAAACTAGCCTTAGCTCAATTTACCACCACTCTACCCTCTATATGCACTGTATATACACAGAATCTACTGTTAGTATCATGGTCCCTGCTTGGAAGTAGATATGATGTAATTTAGGGCTTGTAGGCTACCTCCAGATGGACCAAAAATTGGGCCCACCGTGGCCTATCCGAAGGCACCTTTGGCCCATCCAGATGAAAATTCCTGGTGCGGACCTGCATTGGATTCTCATTACCACAGGGCAAAAGTGCCTCTCATCTCTTCAATCATAAGTTATTGGTAAAAGCAGCGCCCCCTTGAGGTCAGGACCCCCTCCACGGACAAACGCCCACTGAAGCTGCACCGGTGGCACTGCCCTACAGCCGGCCTTGACTGTCTTTTTGATTTGCCAATAATTGTTTTCAGCAGCCTTAGTCCAACTGGTTGACTTGAAAGAAGCAAGACTACATACCCCAGGTTCCACAGGTTGAAAAAGCAAGGATCAGGGTGGGAAAATGGTGCCCCTGTTGACATGGAGTCTTCAGGTGGCAGTAATTATGGTTTGTTCTGACATATCAATGAAAGTGTACGAAGATTTTGGCATAATTAGCCCAGGGCAATTAATTTAAAAGGTTAACTGTTTCACACTTACTTAATCACAAGACGTAGCTGCTACCTCTAACCCTTCTCTCGAGAATTCGAACATATTTAAAAGCCTCGTTATGTTGTCCTTTCACTTTATCCGGGAGACATTTTTCGCAGATGTGCTGCAGAGAGAAGTGCCGCCCGCGTGCACTCTGCAGGGGCTGCCGGGAGCGCCTCCCGCGTGCACTCTGCAAGGGCTGCCGGTGAGTCAGAGTCTCAAAGGCAATCATAGAGATCGTCGCCTTTTCTCCTTCTCATCCACAGGCAATTGTAATTGGACTGTCTGGTTTTAATTCAGGAAACCTCAGTTTAAGAGTCTATGTGCCCTCACGAGGACTCTTCAAGCCTGCTTGGAATTATTAAGGTGAATTTAGGTGGTTCAACATTTAAAGTTATTTTAAATTATTGCAGCAGCTTTACAGGCAACGTCAGAAGCTCTCAAGCTTTCCAGTCCCATGTATTTCCATGAGTATCTCACTTAGTCCAGGTATTTGCTTTGCATTTTGGGACTAATAGTCCTGATGTTAGAATGGGTCATACAGGACTACAAATCCCAGAATGTATCTGAAAATATATGGACCAGATGAGCCACGCATATAACTGGGAAATGCGAGAGCTCTACTTTATATCGCATGAGTCGAGATAAATCATAGCGGCCCGGTTTTTCAGGTTCATGCGGTGTTATTTTTTTCTTTATGATTCCGGAGCTTGCAGTTTTATTTAAAACCCAGTAGAAGAATAGGGCCATTCGTCCCAGAAAAAAAAAACAAAAAAAACACGGGAGTGCCCTTACTAGTCACACGTGGATGAAAAACTTGACTGCAACATATGTTTTTAGTGCACATCGTTTGCTCTTCTCCCAGAATTGTATCTATCACAGAATGTTTGCATCACCAGTGCAAAAACAACCAGAACAAGCGAGAGAGAGAGAGAGAGAGAGAGAGAGAGAGAGAGAGAGAGAGAGAGAGAGAGAGAGAGAGAGAGAGATGTGACCATATGGTGCCACCATAAGGCGCTGCTCGCTCCCGCAAGGGAATCTCCAGACGTGCATGCGTTGCCATTGGAAGCAATGCGTGCACGTTTTTGCCCTCAAAGCTGTGCTGATGGCTAAAGGTCTTTCCTACGCAGCGCATGCGCGCTGCGTAGGCGAGACCTAAAAACAAAAGTGACGGGGGCACACAGAGGCTTTTCTGACTTTTTTTTTTTTTTTTTTTTTGTTTTTTTTTTTAAACCGTTTATTACAACTCTCAAGAATATACAAATATGGGCCCACAACCTTCCGGCCGGCCGCTAGGAATGGCAGAAACATATGGCATACGTTCATAGAACACTTGGCGTTACAAAGGAGCATAAGCAGGAGTTATCAACATCCTGGGCCACAGCCATAATACCCCACAGTACGGTTTCATTTTATACAAACAACAAGAAAACAACACCCACAAGGCTACCCACAGTCAAAAGTAGCAGCACGTGCTCCCCAATGGGGAACCCCAACTATCTAGAGGAGTCCAAAGAGGGGAAGGGAAACAGAGCGAGGACTGGGGGAACCCTGTGCCCGGGACTTTTCTGACTTAAAAAAAAAAAAAAACAAGAACATCTGAAGATAATGCCACTTGCCCCTTCTAGAGTTCCTGGATGAAATAGATGCATTACAAACAAAGGGATACATAGTCAGACCCCCCTAAAGAAGCCATCTGTGGACCCCAGAGACCAAAAACATTACTGACTGATCTCCTCGATTCCACACACAGCCAAAGTACTCGAGAGAGTCATCAACCAAAAGCTCAACAAATACCTGGATCAAAACAACCTACTTGACACCTCTCAATCAGGATTCTGAGCAAACCACAGCACTAAGACCGAACTGATTGCTGCCACAGACAACATCAGAACTATCCTCTATTGCGGAGAAAAGGTGGCCCTGATCCTCCTTGACCTCTCCGCTGTGTTTGGCACCATCTTCCACTATACCCTGATCGACAGACTCCACATCGGCATACAGCAGAACGCCCACAAGTGGATAACATCCTTCCTTTTAGGACGCAGCCAGAACATCTGACTGTCCCCTTTCACCTCATCAGGAACATCAATTGCGGCTTACCCCAAGGATTATCCCTCAGACTCACCCTCTTCAACATCTACATGACCCCCTTAGCAGAATTCATCAGTACCCACGGACTCAACATAATCTCCTATGCTGATGACACTCAACCAATTCTCTCACTCACCAAGGACCCTTTTTCAACATCAAAACCGACTTCTGCAACGTCATGGCTAATGTGACAAAATGGATGAGAAATAGCTGCCTCAAACTCAGAGGTGCTGATCTTCGGAAGAAACACTTCCACATGGGACCACAGCTGGCAGCCGGTAGATCTCGGACCAACACCCACGCCAATAAACCATGAAAGCATCCTCGTCATCATCCTAGACAGCCAACTTACCATGAAACGAGAAGTTAACGCCGTCCCCTCCTCCTGTTTCTACACTCTCCAAATGCTCCGCAGACTATTCAAATGGATCCCCAACGACACTAGAAAGACCATCAAGCAAGCCTTTGTTACCAGCCGCCTCAACTATGGCAACACTCTCTAAGCTGGAATCTCCACCCAGCTCCTCAAAAGACTTCAGACCATAAAGAACACTGCAGCCCGACTCATCCTAGACCTCCCCAAATGGACTCACATCACCCCTGACCTCAGAAACCTCCACTGGTTACCCATTCAGGTAAGATGCCAGTTCAAGATCCTCACACACGCATACAAAGCTCTCCACGATCAAGGACCCTCATATATTAGCCATCAACAGAACTTCCACCTGTCAGCAAGACACTTTTGCTAAGCCTCCCTCATACACCCCCCCCCTGCATCGGTTGCAGCTGCAGCGGAGACCGCTCCTTTTCGTTCATCGCCTCAGCGCCCAGCGACCCTTGGGGGTGACAGTGCTGTGCGAAACAAATGTTGTTTGGTTGATTAATTGATTGACACATTTAGCCACATGACCAGAGGACACAGCTGAGGCCTAGCACTAGCAGTCACAAACTAATCACATCTGTTATTAGAAAGAACCCTTGTCCTTGAAGTGTGATAGGTCCCTCTGCAAATACATGCTAGTGGCATGAGAATAGAATTTCCTCTGCATGGAGACCTTACTCACCGCAGTTGAAAATGTTTAACAAAAAGAAAACAAAATGGTGATGAGGAGGCTCACGTGGTCAATCAGATTCTCTGACTTTAATTGAAAGTTCAAGTATACTGTACAGAACAACTATCAGCCCACACTAAAATAATCAATAGAGATCATAATATACAATACAAAATGTGTACATTGGACTAAGGTAAATGTGTTCTTACAGTAAATGTAGAATCAGGATCTGCAAGTGATATGGTTAGGTTTTTACGAAGAGTGGTCCAGCTCTCACTATTAAGGACATCCGATGGGGGAGCTGAGCACAATGTCTTCAATGCATCTAGTCGTACCTACAAAAATAAAAACACAAAGTGAAAAGATTTTGTGAAATTTCTTGCGAAGCACCAATCAAATAATATTTTCTTTCTTGGTTGCCAGAGAACGCAATGGGTCAGGGAGAACGGTTTAATAGAAGCATGTTCCATGATGCATTTGCTGTAAATGTCTACTTGGAGAAAGCAGAATGTTTTTTCGAACCTAAAGCTACCTTTCTCCTAAGTCTCCTGTGTCTAAAGATCTTTAGTTAGCCACATGGACTAATAATGAATGTAGTGTAACACTGTTTTTTATGTTAGTGCAAACTCACTGATATATCACCAAAGTACAGATATGAAGCCTTGTAGCTGCTTAGTAACTGTATTTATTACAAACTGTTCCTAAACGATGAACATACAATTCTACAAGTACCCCAGAAATATTATCAAAATGTTTTGCACCTGTAATCAGAGTCCTGGAGAACACTTCCTAAGCGAAAATAGAAATGTTCTTACCCCATAAAGGCATAGTGAGAGGTGGAGGCCACTCTGTTTCTGCATTTGAGTGGTTTCACCTTACACTTACTCTTCAATGATAAAGGGATGCAAACGTATTCCATGGTGGAACTCAATTCTTCCTGTAGGACAGCCTAACAAGCAGCAGGTCCATTTCTTATTTTAGCTTTCTAGAGACTTGTTTCTGGTCAAATTGATACCAACCTCTGCAGGCATTTACAAAGGAACAAACAGCAGGAAGACTAGAGCCCAACCATCTAACGGAGACCTCTGTTCTCGTACAACCTCCTTCCTAAGACCAAAAGAATTGTATCTCAATGTTTTGGTCAGTGTGCTGAAAACTTTATTTTGTTGTGACGTTTGCTTTTCTCAATGATTATGAAACTCTGGATTAGAGTTTCCATTCACGCGTAAATGATTCTCATAGGCTTACCTCCTTGGGCTGGCTTGGATCAAGCCTTTCTGCAATCACCTGCAGCTGCTCTTGATTCATGAAAGAGTAACTCTGTAGTAAGGGTTGCAAAATATTCAGAGTGAGTCTAATGCACATTTCCACAGGATGCTCAATAACACTGCAATATTGTACAGGAAAATTCGACAGCTTAAAATGAACAATGAATACCTATGAGAAGGTGTTCACACAGATAGGATGTGATTAACCAGAGAAGATGAACCTGTTCGTGTAGAATGTCTACTTCATGGCTATATGGTGCGACTTGCTTAGGAGCAGTATAGTAGGCAGGAGGAGCAAGACTCAATACATCTAATGGCACTGTATAGCAGTAGAAGTAAATAATTCAGGGTTATTACATGGATTATGTTCTGTCTTGTGTAGTGGTCACCACCACACTGAGGAAAGAGGATACTGGCGCACAGTTTTGTATTTGGAGTAAACAATCATACCTGGTTGAACGAAGAATCGCTGTCGGAGTAGTTATCAGTGAAGTGGCTGCTGTGCTGCTTGCGTTGGCTCTTCTTCTGGGTCTCCTTACTTTTCACTTGATCCTCCTCAAACTTATTAATAAGCGCGTCCACTACAACCACCATGACATTTTTTAGGGAAAGCATCATTTCTCGGTACCTTTAATGTCAAAATAAAAACCACATGTAAATACTAAACAAGTCCAACCTTGTGACAAGAACATTGTGTCTGATTGAGGGAATCACAACCAAAATAAGACTGGATTTCCAATACAACGGGAATGTCTAGTTATCAGACATACTGCACACTGAAGTAATAATAAAGCAAAGGAGACAATAACAGGCAAAATAAGCAATGTCTATGAAGAAAAGAAAGGGATGACAACCAGTGACTTTAATCACAATGAGGTAATAAAACAATTCACAGTATCAGGATCTTGAGCAGAACAGTTCTAGGACATTTAACATATAAATGCAGCAGACTAACACTTTAAAACTTCCACTGCGATTTTGAACAAAATGCTTTGACAATACTGATCAGTAATAAAGAAATGTAATAATGGGTCTCTCGTGCAGCACTAACTGCTTAAGTCTAAAAAAACTGATAACAGGCAATATCCACAGTTGAATGTTATCAATCTCAAATTAATAAAGGCAGAGTTGGCCCCTCTTGAATTGATTTCTTCCTTTATGGAGGACCCATTGGAGGCTGATAAGTGTGATGGAGTTTACACAGTACAGGGGCACACAAAAGCAGCACTTTTTTTTTTACTCAGTCTGGGTATCGGTTTTATAGGATAGCTGCCAATGTTGAGAAAGTGAGCAAGATGGCGAGCAACAGCCAAGTAGATCGTTATGGTTGATTATGTGAAGCACTTCCTATATTTGTACACAATTGTACCACACAAAGTAAATTGGAATGATGTCAAGTCAAGTCAAAATAGTCTTTATTTTGAATATTTCATCTTAAAATACATATTAATAATTCATCATGACAATTAAAATTGGAGTAAGATTATTAACATTATATAAAAAAAAACATTTAATAAATAACAGGTTAAAAGCAATAATAAAAAAGTATTAAACAATTCAATTTACATCGACTTGAGGTTAATTATAGCATACTACACAATAATGAGGGTAATAATAAGCTGCAATATATGAACCAGTGGGGAAATTTCATCTATTCCGTAAGAGCCATGCCCAGCTAATGTATTTGGCTAAGCCAATAACCACACGAGAAGATGTATCTGTCTTTAAAATCCTTCTAGCGGTCTGGGCTGATCTGACACCCAATTCACAACACACAGGACGCAACCAAACTCTTCTAGGTTGAAGGTATACTGGACATACAAATAAAAAATGATCAACTGTTTCAACCAAATTTTTACAGGTTGGGCATTTATCACTGCCATTTGGGGACCAACTTGAGGTGAAGGAACATAGTGGTAGGGTCCCAATTCTAAATTGGTGATATAGTTTCCGATCCTGCTTTTTGGTTATTACATCCCAGTATGCTTCGAGAGAGGGTTGATCCTTAATGGACAAATAAGTTGTGGTCAGAGAGCTACCGATCAGAAGAGTATGGCGATTGTGTAAAGACCATTGCCAATAGGCTTCCTTAAAGATTTTTTTTGGGGGGGAAAGACTGCCGATGCAGGGTTAGACCACAAATCACCCATGCCCATTCCTGTCAGAATAAGTTT
Organism: Triturus cristatus; assembly: GCF_964204655.1. Classification (NCBI taxonomy): domain Eukaryota; kingdom Metazoa; phylum Chordata; class Amphibia; order Caudata; family Salamandridae; genus Triturus; species Triturus cristatus. The sequence continues at coordinate 743,124,304 of NC_140589.1, read as the reverse complement.
GATTTCTGAGAGCCAACTAATTCTATGAGAGCCCCCCATGTCCTTTACCTCGCACAGCGCCTTAGCATAAAGGGATAGCTCTGGGGTAGTCCATAGGCGTCGCCAAAACGCCAGAGGCCTATACCGGACCATATCCTCAATAGGTTGGCAACCCAAATCGAATAGCAGGGGGATGCGTGGAGTAGAAAGGGGTAGCCCTGTTAATGACCTCAAAAAGTTATTTTGGGCCACCCTCAAGGAGTCCAGATTACTGAACCCCCATAACTCGGCGCCATACATAACTGCAGGAAGGATTTTAGACCCGTAGATTTGCATCAATGGTGCTATAGGTTTTGTGCAGGATTGCCTGTGTTCCTTAAGTAGTGCACCACCTAATTGTGAGTGCTTAAGACTAAGCAATTCTGTTTGAGGCCTCCAACTTAGGTTGTCACTAAAAGTGACCCCTAAATATGTGAATGTGGGCGTCTGTTCCAGCCTGACACCACCCATATCTACCCTGGCTTTTACGGGGCGGGGGCCACGGAGGACCATGAATTTAGTCTTCCCCACATTAACCTCGAGCTCATGTTCGCGGCAATATAGCTCAAACCTAGATAGAGCCAGTTGGAGCCCCTGTCGGGTTTTGGAAATAAGGAGCGTATCATCCGCGAACATGAGCAAGGGGACTTTCATTCCTGCCAACGAGGGTGCATCAGTCGGAAAGTTAGAAAAATAACTAGTTACACCATTAATAAACAGGGAAAACAATGTAGGGGCCAGAATGCACCCTTGTCTGACCCCCTTTGGACACTTCAAATCTCACAGTTACTTCCCCTGGTTTACCCCATCTAACCTGGGCATATGTGTGAGCATGCAGTTTAACTAAGAGCCTCAAAAACTCGGCCGGCATACCCATCTCCCGGAGGACCTCCCACAGTTTGGGTCTTGGCACCATATCAAATGCAGACCTGAGGTCCACAAATGCTGCAAAGAGCATGCCCCCCCCTAGGTAGACTTCCTTCCAGTAAAGTAGTGTAAACCTAAAGGCTTGATCTATGGTTCCGACATGTGTCCGGAAACCTGCCTGAAAAGGCGTCAAGATGTCATTATCGGAAATCCAACTAGTGATGCGACCCAACAGCAAACGTGCGGTGATTTTTTGGGCCGCATCTATGAGGCTGATCGGGCGATAGTTGGCTGGGGCAGAGCGATCGCCCTTCTTATAGATTGGCAAAATCTCTGCCCCAAACCAAGAGTCCGGAACCGGCGCTCCACTAGCCAGGGCATTAGCTAAGGTTTTTAAGTAAGGTACCCAAAGATCCTGATCCTGTTTGAATAAATCAGCAGGGATACAGTCAGGGCCTGGGGCTTTGCCGTTCGGGAGAGATTTCAAAATTAGCATCACCTCACTACAGGTGAACTCTAATACTCCTGTGTCATTATGTAGCAGCGGGGCATTTTGGGTGTTTCCGGTGGACTTAAATTGATTTTCGAAATAACTAATCCACTAAGCGGGTGCAACATGATTAGCCGGAATCATAGCCTGCGGGTTCCTTCCCCATTTTAAGAGATGCCAAAAATGGCACATATTTCTGCCCTCACAAGGCTCATATAGCTCGCGCCAGCGAGATTCATCCCAGTTTAACTTTGCTGACCTTTGAGCAGATTTATATGCAGCTCTACAGCTCCTGATCTTTATCGGGTCCCTTGACTTAATTGCTAGGATTAATGCTTTACGCGACTCTCTACAACCTACATCAAACCACGAATTTTCCCTCTGACGAGTGGGTTTAACAGTAGCTGGAACACTTTTGATGAAAACATTTTTAAGGGCTGTAAATAGTTCACTGTCAATGTCCGGAATGAGATTAATAATCTCTTCCTTGGCGTCATAGCAGGACAACTTAGACATAGCAACATTAACCAATTCCCTAATAGCAGCCCGAGCAGAGGGATCAGGGGCAATCTTAGGCCAACGGACCCTTCTCATGTCATTTGACAGGGTAGCTTGCACCTGCAGAGAGCATACATCATCATTACTACATCCTGAAAAACTACTATCGGTTAGGGTCAGCATCAGGGGGTTATGATCACTCTCTAACCTGTCCATCACCACCATGTCAATGACATCTACCCACAACTCACAATTAACCAGAATGTAGTCAATTCTGCTCTTACTTCTGCCATTATCAAAGGTTGACTTTCCTCCCCTATCCGAGGTTGTTCTTCCATTAACAGCCCGCAACCCCATTTCCAAACAAAGCCCCTTCAGAAATAGTGCTACTTGTGTCCATTTGCTAATAGGGTTTAGTTCTAATTGGGGAATACCCCACACAGAGTCCTCAGCTTCGGAAAGATACCCATCGTCAGACCCCAAAGGTTCGAAACAAGTGTTGAAGTCACCTGCCACCACCCTGTGACCAGCTCTAAGTGTGTTACGAAGTAATAGGTCCAATACAAAAGCAGAGGGGGGACATTTACCACCGGGAACTCCCCTAAGATAGGTGTTAAATATATGAATATTAAGGCCCTTAGGAGAGGAGACCTGTATGGCCAAAATGTCGGGGCTGTCCGTTGGGACTTCCCTAACTTCAATACCCTCGCATTGACGTACCCAGATTGACAGACCACCCACCGGTCTACCTCTTATACCCCTAACAGCTGGTTTAAAATAATTAACATACCCTACACGATAAATCGGATCCACTGCCCATGTTTCCTGGAAACACCAAATATCAACCTGATCTACAAACGCCACCCAATCAGGAGAGGCCAGATTAGAGTGGAGACCGGCTATGTTCCAGGAGGAAAATGATAGGCTGTTACTCAGATTTGGCGGGATCGATAACTGTGTCTCCATAGAGGGGTCAGTAATGGAACAAACGGGAAGTAAGCTCGTAAGTACAGGGGTAACAGATGAAACAGGTTTGTTAGCTTGTGCCAGGGGATGCAAGGGAGCAAGTGGCTCCCGACAGGCACACAATGAGCTCCCTTTTAAAACAGGCCTTGACATCACAAAGCTATCCCCCTGTCAATCGTTATCCTCCAGGGTGGAAAGAGCAGCAAAACTGCTAACCTCGTCCTCAGTGTTCTGTGCTGGTGTTATTACAGCTGGAGTCTGAAGTTTCGTCAGATTAACTTCGATGTGATTAAGTCTAGTTACCACAGTATCGAGTTTAGCCAAAACAGGTTGTATGAGTATCACTAGTTGGTCCCTCAATATGGAGCTTAAGCTAACAAGACTCTGTTGGCCTAAACATTGCGTATTATTTATGCATGATGGGGCGATGATTGGAGTTGGGGGCTGCCCGCCCAAGGGACCTGTGGCAACTCGAGGGATGGGGGGTTTGTTTTGAACCCTGCTTTTCCTCTTTTTACATGGAGGTTCTCTGACTTTAGAACCTGCTGCTCTAAAGTTTGCACGGGTAGTTACCATTGCTGGGGTAGATGGTGGGCTAGAGGGGAGAGGTGTATCAATGAGACCAGGACATGAGGACGCGTTTGCTAAACCCCCCAATGTACAAGAGTCCGAACGTGTTTCCAATAAGGGGTCATTAACAGCTGTGGGGAAAGTGCAAGGCAAAGCTGTAGAGGGATCCAATGACAGCCTACGTTCCACAGCTAGGATTTTATCGGTTATTTCTAGTTCAACCCTTGTGAGATAATCATCAAGTGTACCCGCCATCCTTCCCTCAGCCTTCCTTCTACTCATATTAGAAGTTAACTGCACAACAAACGGCCCACCAAAAAACCCCACAAACAAGTACTAAGTGCTACAATAGGACCCTAGCACGATCTCTTACTGAACACCAAGAGGGTAGGCCCAGCCCAGCCACTAACGGCCACTGACGGGCAAGGACGGGCCCGCCCTTGGCCCGGGCTTCGCCCAGGCGCTGCCCGCGCGCGTCCCGCGCGCGTCCCGCGCTGCGTGAGCGCCTGGTTGGCTTTAAGCTGTTCCGGCGCTGGGTGGCGTCGTCATCGGCATGCGCCGGAACAGGGAGTGCCGGGAAATGAAGTTTGCACGGGCCGTTCCCCTCACGGCGGCGAAGTTCTGGAAAGGTGCTGCCCAGCGAGCCCGCTGCAGGCCGTTCCCCTCACGGCAGGTAAGTGTTCCTGTCTGTATGGCACAGCGTTCAGCGAGAGCGTTGGAATGATGTGAATATCCTTTGTCAGATGATTCATCAAAAGCATCACACGCAGGCACTGGGGAAGTCTCCAGAAGGTATTGGAACTGGACCCCTCCCTACTTCAAGAATTAGATACGTATGGGTGTGCCTTAAGAACTGAGCATACAGTGGGACTGTGGTCAAGGGCTCTATTGTTTACTCACCCTCCTAAATTCGAATCTGTAACTAACAGGTAGCACACACTTCTCTGCAGCAGGCTCGTTGATAAAGTGAAATCTTTCACAGATTAAATAAAGCATGAACCTTAATTAAGACTTGAAATAGATGCACATGGATGTAAATATGAAATGCAAAAGAATCTCCTACCAATCGGATTCTGTAGTTTAGGTCTAAAATAAGAGCATTAACTTTAGCCAGTTCAATATTTGGGCAACAACCTATCACACCCCAATATGAACTGTTCAGAGCTCAACAAAGGTACTCACTCTTTAGATTCGCGAGTCTTTTTAGTTACTTGCTGAACAAGGGTATCATACCCGGCCGTTTCACCACGACTTTGGGCCAGAGTACACTTTTCAGTTTCTTCTTCGATCACGGAGGAAAGGGAATTTTTTATGTAATGGCGAAGGTACTTCACAAATTCATAGCTGTGAAAAAACAAAGCATATAATATAGTAAATGTACTGCTTTCCAGTCTCCTCTCAACAGATTGCTTGTCTGCCATTTAGAAATCTGCTTTGAATGTGCAGATGCTGCTAGAAACGAAGATTGCCAGCAATAAACACTACTTTTTGGAGATATGAAGTTATTTGGTAATAAAAGGCCACCTGGTCACAGTAATTATGCAAGGATTACAAGTTATACTTGGAGAAATATCAGAAATTTTGCAAACTAGAGCCTCAATCGTTACACTTTGCAGTATTTCAAATTTCATTCCCTTCTGTGCTGACTTCCTCAGAACAGAAGTTATTATTGTTAATGGGCACGTATTATGCTTTAAGTTTCTGTAGGAATGAGCACACCAGAGGAGGCCAAGCTCAATGTATCCTCCACACACAAGACCACCACAATGAGGCAGCCTTACAAGGCAACATCAAGTCAACATCTCAGCATTCCAACGTGTAAGTCCCATGAGCACGTGAGCACCATGCTGTTGATGAGGTCCAAGTCTAAGCATACATTTTGCCACGTGCTTCCGGGAGCCTCACATGGCTGGGTGGACCTGCTCCAATCTTACGAGTTTTTTCTGCCGATCTAAATAAACAGTTGACAGTTCTTAATTTACAAAAAGACATCACCGTCCTTCACAGGCCACCAATATATCATCCCAAGCAGTTTTTCTAACCCGTTATATGTTCCTGCTGTGCAATGCAAACACTAGTGTATACCTAAAATGTGTGGGGGCTACAAGGCCATGACTTCTCAAAATATTATCAGCTTCAATAGTCCCTTTCTCTTTGATGTTTCAAGTATGCCGTAGAGTCAAGTCTAACGCCTTCTTCTTCGACTACCCTTTAACTTAAGTCATATTTAACCTATGACTTTTCCTCACAACTCAACTTCCTGGTCATCTTCACCATCAGTCAACCACACCATTACATCGGTCTCATTATCCCATTCATTTTCACTGCCATCTGATTCCCAAGAAACATATGACAAGTATCCCACGGACAGATTTGTGTAATTTAAACTTTAATTTAGCAGCTAGAGGTGATACTTCACCTGGCCACTCATTTATTAGATGCTTACTAAACGCTTATAATCTGTACCAAACAAAAAAGAGCCTACTCCATATAAATGTTTTAAACTTATTGCACACACACAGTCAAGCAATTTGCGTGTAGTTACTGAATGGCCTAAATTTACACATGGCAAGTTTTGAATCTTTACAAACAAAACAAAGTGCTACTCAAGCCAGAACTATGCTAAAATGCATCTCAGTAGGTTACGTTGGACTAGAATCTCCTTCATATTGTAATCTATTAGAAATTAGTCTTCCATCTTCAGTTTGTAAAGGCTGACCTCAAGCGCCATGCAGAGAACAAAGACTTAGGCCAAAAACAACCTCTTCACTAGTGTCAAACTAAAAAGTAAGACTCAATTTATTTCTAATGTTCACTTGTGCATTATAAAAGAAAAATAAATGGGTCTCTGTTTCCAATTCGAGTTTACATGCTGGGCATATATCAGATTTATGATTACTTGGTGACCATCTTGATCCAAAACTGTTAACAGGTAAAATCCTTCCACCTGAATTTCACTTACAGCCATTTTCCTGATGAAGGTATGCTATCAAGATAATCCTCGAACTTTTGAACACTCTTATGTTCAACACGTTTTTCTGATAGGCCACTCAGTCTTACAGTTCTGCACCAAATAGCTAATACAGTGGACCAGAACTTTCTTTTAATAACCTTACGACCCCAGCAGTGGAAAAAATAGAGGACGTGCATCACACAGCATTCCCAATCTCAAAGAGTGAAACCGGTCCTTCAAAAATCTAAGCCAAGGACTACTACAGTTTTTATCCAAGGCTCACAGAGCAACAAATGCACCCTTGTATACTTTAAGTTCAGGTGTTGACCTTAGCCGGTAAATTTAAAGTTTAAGATTAGCTACATGAGCAATTTTCCCTAAGCCCCATGTCAAAGAACAATGGGCATGTTCTGCTGGAAACTAATTAGTGACCTCACAAACTTTTTCTCAGTTTCTGTTTTGCAATTCTCCCAAATCGCTGCTGCATAAAAAGCAGGACCTTGAACCTTTGGACTGTACAAGCGTAGAGCTGATGAGACAGGTTAGAAAATTGTCCTACTGTACATTTTCAGAATAATAGCAGCGTTGTGTTGCACTATCAGGGGATACTACATAATATTGGTATTCCGGACAGATTATTGGCTAATTTACCCCCAGGTAATCAAACCTATAAACTCTCTCTCGAGAGAGAGAAAGAGATGTTCCTCCCTTAAGCCCCAAATGACACATCCCCTCTAAATGACCTATAGGGATTTAGTACCATGAATTTGGCCTTCAGAGAATTAACCTCCAGCCCTCAAATTATAAGAACTTGTTTAGGAGTGATGGTAACCCCATAGGGGTCTTAGAAATTAGGATCATGTCATCTTAATGCCGGGATTTTTACCATCAAGTAAGTTAGGGTAATCATTATTACACTCTGCACGATGGCTAATAACATCATTGATGTAGAGAGAGAATAGGACAGGAGCCAAAACAAATCCCTGTCTAACACCTTCTGCACACTAATGCGGGTCTGTCACCTCCTTCACTCCTTACTTGGGCGTAATTATTTGTATAAAGTAATATTAGTAGTATACAAAATATTGTCAGGGACGCCCATGTTCCTAAAAGTCTGCCACATCTTGACTCTGGGGATCAGGTCAGTCGAGGCACTTACATCAACTAAGGCCAAATACATATGTTCTTTTCTTTGGTGTCACGTATTTCTAACACAATAATATGAAACAAAAAACCTTGTCTAGTGTGCAGACGTTGGATCTGAATCCTGCCTGGATACTAGGCAGAATATAGGACTCCCTTGTCCAATCCTAGAGGCTAGGATTTTTTTTCCAGATTGTCTATCAGACTGAGATGTGTATAATTTGAGGAAAAATCCAGACTCCCTTTTTTAAGATGAAGACTATATATGACACCGCCCGCCCAGGGCTTGGGAAATTTAGCTCCATCCAGAATGGCATTAGATAATATATTAATATAAGGCACCCAAATCTGGGGTTCCTATATAAATAGATCTCCAGGAATCCCGTCAGGCACAGGGACTTTCTCACTTTTCAGCCGCAGTTGCCTTGGTGGCTTCCTATATGGCAATATAAGGGACCAACAATGGGGCGACGGAGGAGGGGGGTTTCAGAATAAAGGCCCACAAAAAGTTGACCCATTCCCTAGTTTGTATGTGGAACTCCACAAGATTATTTGCAGGCAGGCTTCTATGGGTGACAGTATGCCAGACGGTCTTGTCATTATTCCTCCTAGCAGCATCCAGACAGCCCTCCCTATTGTACTCTCGATACGTTTTCCAACTTAGGGTCTGAACTGAGTTGTATTACAATCTTGCCTCAGAAATAGCTGCCTTGTATTACGATAAACCAATCTAAAGTAATTTTATTTTTGCTCGTCTACAATGTTCATTGAACTAGGGAGATTTTTTCACAGCTAGTGTGCTCATTCCATATAAAACGACCCCATAATACCGTAAATAGAAAGATGGATTCCATCAATAGGGATTTCAGTTGTAAGAGTTTCCATATTGCTCGAGTGCAACAACTTCTATTTCATATAAACCTGCTAAGCTGCTGCATTTGCTAGCATGGCTTACCGTTTAACACAACGTTGATTATTTGTAAACCGTTGGGGATTGTGAGTTATATTTGAACTACATGTCCTAAAACCAGTAATCTCAACTCGTGGTTTAGGAAACTGTGCTATGGTCGCTATCATGTCCTTGAATTACCTCCATACTGTCAGGAATCAGGTCACTGCGACATGCAGAAGACTTTATAAGAGACCTAGAATCTCTGTAAAACCTTCTTTGTGCAACCTGTGGTTGAATGTCTAGAAGAGTTGCACGTTTTAAGATGGCCGCTTGGTTTTCCATTTACGCGGCATTGAGTCTATGGGAGTCTAAGTTATCGCAAGACTTTAGGTGCCGAGCCGCGAGTCGGCGCGCAAATCTGCGCACTTCAATTTGTATGAGGAGACGAGTGGTTGTTCTGAGTGAATCTTGTAAGTTCGCTGCCGTGGGAAGTAATTCTCCCATGTCAGGCTTCTAGAGTTATCCTGCAGTGTTACGTCCAGTCAGTCGGACGTTTTGGCTTCCATAGTTACCACTTCAGGAAGGGTGTCGGAGTTACCTTCTTCGTGGTAAGATACGGCTGTATCCAGTTGGTGGACTTCAGCTCTTCATCCTCGACCCTTTCGGAGTTCCTTCAGCTCAGAAGTATACTGAGAGGGTATCGCAAAGTCTTCGGTGAGGACACCATTTCCAGCATCACAAGTAAGACTGTTCCGGAATCAGGATTGCCGTTCATCATTTGACTGTGACTACAATGAAAAGTAAAACCCCAGAGTCCTAGCGCTTTTCCTGTTCTCTCCTACCTATTTTTCCTTCCTTGTTCCCTTTTGCGCGCATCAAAAGAACCTGTAGCAGTGAACATCTCCTTCTTTACTCTTTATGAGGAACTGAGCTGTCTGCAGGGATAAAGTCAATTTGCCTTCAACTGACTAACTGCTCACCAAATCATATTCTACAATAGCCTACAGGCATATAGCAGGTGGGAATTGTGAGGTAAAATTAGTCATTGATGTGGGGAGGGAAAGGCAATGTGTTAACCCCAGATATCTTCCCTTGTGTGTATTAGGAGTCTTCAGTCCCAATACAAACTGAGGCTACTGAGTGAAAGAAGAGAAGCAAGACTCCATCAGAACCTGGTAGGGTAAAAGAAAAGGTTTAGAACAAGTCCTACAGTGAACGGAAATATATATTTATGTTTAAGTGTTACCAAGGTGTTATCTCCTGTGTGCATTAGGTGAACTCCAATTCCAGCCAATAGAATAACCAAACGAAGACTTGGCAGGCAGGCGGAGGAAGTCCAGGAGTAGTCGGAGTGTCTCTTCTCTGTCCAATTCCCCTTTCCCCCTTTCTGGAACAGCTGCCTGAGTTGCAGTGGGTTCTGGGGAGTGGGCGTTGGGAACATTCATCGTTCTGTCTCTGTGAAGAAGTTGGGAACTTGACACATACAAATAAGGTTGGGCCACGAACTATTGTCTAAATTAATTTGACAAATTTTACTTTGGTAGTCCCAGCTAGAATAAAGAGTTGTCCAGCAAGGTTGGTCAAAATTTGGTGGACTGAAAAGCACTTTACTTAGAGTGGATATGGGAACTTCTAGTAAACCTGAATGTTATGTTATGTTATGTTATGAGTTTGTTGAAGCGCGACAGCTGCCCCAGCAACAGGGCGTCCCGGCGCTGAGAAACCATAGCATTACCTACTGAGAAGGGCGGAGAGGGCAAAGGCTTAAGGTGGTGGGAACAGATGAGTTTAAATTGCCTGGCGGAAGGCAGATATATTATCAATATCACACTAGAGGGTTCTCAAGGTGGAGTAAGACCAAGCATCAAACATCACTAACTCCAAATGAATGCAACTCACAAAAAGTGATGGAATGCTACTATACTAGAAGAAGAATAATTCAGCGTGTGTGAAAAAAGGAGGGGGGGGGGGGAGGAGAGAAGAGAGGGGAAAGAAATCTTTTCTTTTAAAGACGAGAACCCTCACTCACCCGAGGGTGACATGCTTCATCATTGGGTCCCCTCTTGCACACTGCAACCGCAAGGTATACAGTGTGGGCTACAACTCTCAGAGAAGCAAGGAGAGGAGCGTGAGGTGTTTTATGAGGTTGCCAATTTAGGCAGGGGGAGTAAGGGGCAGAGTGTAAATCAAAAAAATTGTGAATAGGTAAAACTAGCTACAGGGTAACAGAATTTACTTTACTAGTAGTTCCCATCAGCTAGGGTTAAAACGAGGTGATATAGGATTGAAATAATATCCTAGTTCCCAGTGGTCGACATGTTTCTGCCAGGTGACTACTCGTTCGCGGCATTCATCAGGACCTCTCAGTAATATCACTCTGCTACAAAAATAATGGAATAAAAACCATACTCAATAATGAGGTATTTGTAACAACAGAACCAGCTGCAGGCCGGTCCAGTGTTTCTAAAAATAAAAACAATAAACAAATTAATCATCAAAACGTCATGGTCTCCCACCACACACCAAGACAAACACCACACACGTGATATGTGTTACACACGTGGTTAGGAAAGGGACAAACACCTTTGAGGTAAGTATACATAATAGACTCACCTAGGGGTAATGTTAATTTACCTCTACCTTTCGAGGAATGATGCCTCAGATCATTAATTACTAAAAAAAGGACAAAAGAACGGCTCAAAATGGTTCACCCACGTTGTACCTAACAGGACAATTAGAATTAAAGTCTAGCACTACTGTAGTTAATATTGCTACAGACAGACCAAAGTCTGTCAAATTCATCAATACGGAGTATTTCAAAACTGTAATTAGAAGTGATAACTCCATGGCTCACACATCTCGAAAAACCGGTATCACAGACTCATTCAATACAAGCACCCCGCTTTGAAAATGTCAAGCGTGTGCTTGAAGGTATCGGCAGGGCAATGTAGGGACCTACAGTGTATCAATTAAAAATACAACACATCTCAGCAGCGCACATATCAAATGGCGGCCAAACATACTACGCCTACAGTACCTTATGTTGATCTGTATCCTTGCGTGCATGACACCAACCGAAAGGGGAGAGACAGCGCGTCTCCAAATGCTTTTAACTCCCCGCAAGTGAATCCATGAGTGCGTCTACCCGGAAGTCAACAATAGACGTCCGGTTCACAAGGAATCATGGGAGATGTAGTTCTAACATGTGGGGAAGGTAAAACACTGTAGAAAGGCTGGCGAAAATAGCGTGAACATGCTCCTATATTACGGGTTCATGTATAGATAACCATCACATTGGCATTGAGGCGGTATGGCTACAGTGTACTGAGATCTAGGGATATTGAAAATGTGCGCTCAACAGGGATAAATAAAGTCGCTCCTGCATGACTCAGCATAGTCGTGTATCCAGACAAATGAAAAAGGAAATAAACATATAATTCAGTACATAGAGAAAAACCAGCTACACACTCTATTGTAAGATGGTGCACAATGCATAATAAAGTGATAATGTCTCTAATGTATCTGGAAATCTATGACCAACATGTGTCTTGGACAAGAAAATAATTATGCATATATTGTTGTGTATAGCTTCATGAGGGCACATAACCTTCAGGCAAGGTTATCAGCAGGAACCTGGCACTAATCCCACCAAAAGTACCAAAGTATATCATAGTGTCACCCACAGTATATGACTGTGTCGTTAATCCTATACGTCTGATGGTACTCAATAGGAGCTGTGAGGCACAAGGCAAAATTAAACAGAGCCCCAGGGGATGTCTTCATTCAGACCTGTCAAATGACTTTTGATGCGAAACACCCAACGTTGTTCACGACGAAATAGGACCTTTTCCAAAGGTCCCATGTTAACATCATAATGGGGTTTATCAATAATGACCCATTGCAGGTCATTTTCTGTGTGACCCTTTTCAAGATAATGTCTTGTCATGCGTGTATTTGATTTCTTGCACCGGAAGGTGCTACGATGTTCAGTGATTCTTTGACGTACTTTACGACAGGTCATTCCAATGTAATTCAATGAGCAGGGGCACGTGATCATATATATCACCCCGCTGGTATTACAATTGGTGTGGCTATTCAATTTCCAAGGTCTCCCTGGTAAAATATCAATCTCCGTTACATGGCTTGTAAAGGGACAACATGAACAGGAGCCACAAGGAAAATGTCCAGTCACAGGATTAGTGTTCCACAATGTTGGTTGGCGATTGGTATGTAAGGTGGTCCTTGGTCGTGTATGTACCATAAGGTCCTGTAGATTACTGCTACGTTTCAGTGCAAACAGGGGCGTGTCTAATGTGAGCTTTCCTGTGTTGAGTATGTGCCAGTTCTTATTGATGGCCCTTTTAACACTCGTAGTTAGATTACTGAAAGTAGTCACACATACCAATCTATCTGATCTTGGTTTGGTATATGTTTCCAGGAGAGCCCCCCTATCGTTGTTACTAGCTCTTTTCGCAGCTTTTTTTATCAGTTGTGTCGGATAATGTCTGGCAGATAACTCCTCAGTCAGCTTCTTGGCATGTTTATGGTACTGGGCCAATTCAGAACAATTTCTCCTAAGTCTGAGAAATTGGCCTACTGGGAGATTAGTTAGTAATGCCCTTGGATGGAAACTGTGAAAACTCAGCAGGGAATTACGAGCCATCGGTTTCTGGTATAGCTCAGTGTGTATCCTCCCATCTTTAGGATATAATCTGAGGTCCAGAAAAGGGATAGAGTAGTTGTTATTCTCACCAGTAAACCTCAGGTTTGCATCCCGTGTATTCAACCATATAGAGAAGTCCTCTAGGGACTCCTGGTCACCTTCCCAGATGACCAGGATATCATCTATATAGCGCTTCCATAGTTTGAGTTGGCCATGGAAAGGGTTATGTTGAGGATAGATGTATTGCGTCTCAAAACCATGCATGTAAAGATTGGCCATGCTGGGTGCACAGGTACTCCCCATGGAAGTACCGGTGATTTGCCAATACAATTGCCCTTCAAAGCTGAAAAAGTTTTCTTTAAGTGCTAATACAGCACATTGCATGACAAAGTCATTCGGGGTTTGGTCATCACGTGGATTATTGTCTAGAAGGTCCCGTATTGTCTCAAGCGTGGCATCCTGCGGTATATTCGTATACAATGCTTCCACATCGTATGTGGCCATTAATTGACAATTGGGATCAAAGGCAAGGGATTCAAGACACTGCAAAACATGTTTAGTGTCCTGTAGATACGAGGGCATTAAGGATACAAATGGTCGAAGAAAGTGATCCACGAATTTCGATAAGGGCTCTAAAAGAGACCCAATACCAGAAACTATGGGCCTCCCAGGTGGAGGTCGCTGGTGTTTGTGTATTTTTGGGAGGACATAGAAGGCTGGTATCCTAGGATTTTTCTGGATCAGGAACTCAGCCTCGTTCTTCGTTATCCAACCCGCCTCTTTCCCTTCTTCAACCAATGACTTAATTCTCAGCTGTAACCGTCTGGTGGGGTCTAATGCAATGCGTGTATAGAAAGTAGCATTCTCTAACTGTCTACTGCATTCTTGTCGATATATCTCTGTATCCAAGATCACCGTTGCTCCCCCCTTATCTGCTGGTTTAATCGTGATAAGGGGATCATTGCCCAGATTAGAGATACATTGTCTCTCTAAATTCGACAAATTGCAAAATGTTTTATGTGTATAACTCAGGCCCAATTCATAGTCTTTCAAAACCGCTTTTTCAAAAGTAAGGACTTCTGATGGAACCTGTTGTGATGTAGGCAAAAAAGTGGACTTATTGCGAAGACCTGTATTCGAGCCCTGGTCAAGTGTTTCTTTATCTGAGTCACTAAAGAAAAAACACAGACGTATTTTCCGAAAAAATTCGGCCAGTTCTTTGTGGGTCATAAAATCGTCGCCAAGTTTAGTAGGTACAAAACCTAGACCTTTGGACAAAACACAAATCTCTAATTGTGTAAGTGTTTTACTGCTCAGATTCACAATTAAGTTGTTGGCTCGCTCGTGGAGGCTGTCATGCTCCTCGTGATCCTCTGTTCCAGTGCAGGGTCCCAATTGACTCTGGGAGTCTCCAGTGTCTGACCTCTGTTCCCTCTCCTGCGTCCTCTCCGTCCTCTGCCCTGTCCCAAAAAAGGTTGGTAAGACGGACCCCCGTAGGGTGGACAGGGATGGAAAAGGGGTGGTGGGAAAGACCATGGTTGTGGTGGCCACCAAGGGGTTTGTTGGTTTTGGGGAAAGGGATATCCTCTACCTCCACCCCTACCTCTCCTAGGTTGACGAAAGAGAGATTGGTCCGTATCCGAGTCAGTGGAATCACTCCACTCGTCAGAGTTGGAGGTCCACTCGTCCGTATCTCTACGCCAACCTCGTGTGCCTTTCTTATTTACCTTTTTGTTAAGGTTGACCTGGTACCCATCTGCAATGTAAGGGTACACCTTTTCAAGAGAGAATCTATCCAGATCCTTCTTGAGTTTGCCAATTTTATACTTAACCAAATCGTCTTTTACCTCATTCAAATTTTTTGTTATTTCATCTAATTTCTTTTTGTATACTGAAATCTGAATCCCTGTTTTCAGCTGTGCTTCCAAGGCTTGGATTTCTATAACTAATAGGTCAGCTGTTTCTTTGGCTGTCGTGATTATTAAGACAAGCCAATCTCTGGTGCAGCGCCAGGCTATTTTAGACCAGTTAGTAACGAACACCTTGTTATCTAAGAATAATCTTGGGGTGTTAGACACAATGAGGCCAGGAGGAGCTATGTTCCCTCTAAGGTATTCAGTGAGAATAGCAGCATGTAGAATGGTACGTACTTGTTGTTTCTTAATGTTGCTAAGTTTAGTCCATTCTTCTGTATTGGATAAGGTCTGTGAAATATGTGTGTCTAGGATACTGGGTGTATCTAGTATCGCCTGTACTGTATCCTCATCAAAAGCCAAACCTGTGTATTCAGTCATATCCACACAGGGGCTATTGCTAGATTAATATAGACTATCTATGTTTAATTATGTGTCCATTACAACGAAATAAACCAATCAAGCCAATCATAAAAATACACATACACAAACCCACAGCAATTGCTGTACTTATATATAGTTATCTGCCAGACATTATCCGACACAACTGATAAAAAAAGCTGCGAAAAGAGCTCGTAACAACGATAGGGGGGCTCTCCTGGAAACATATACCAAACCAAGATCAGATAGATTGGTATGTGTGACTACTTTCAGTAATCTAACTACGAGTGTTAAAAGGGCCATCAATAAGAACTGGCACATACTCAACACAGGAAAGCTCACATTAGACACGCCCCTGTTTGCACTGAAACGTAGCAGTAATCTACAGGACCTTATGGTACATACACGACCAAGGACCACCTTACATACCAATCGCCAACCAACATTGTGGAACACTAATCCTGTGACTGGACATTTTCCTTGTGGCTCCTGTTCATGTTGTCCCTTTACAAGCCATGTAACGGAGATTGATATTTTACCAGGGAGACCTTGGAAATTGAATAGCCACACCAATTGTAATACCAGCGGGGTGATATATATGATCACGTGCCCCTGCTCATTGAATTACATTGGAATGACCTGTCGTAAAGTACGTCAAAGAATCACTGAACATCGTAGCACCTTCCGGTGCAAGAAATCAAATACACGCATGACAAGACATTATCTTGAAAAGGGTCACACAGAAAATGACCTGCAATGGGTCATTATTGATAAACCCCATTATGATGTTAACATGGGACCTTTGGAAAAGGTCCTATTTCGTCGTGAACAACGTTGGGTGTTTCGCATCAAAAGTCATTTGACAGGTCTGAATGAAGACATCCCCTGGGGCTCTGTTTAATTTTGCCTTGTGCCTCACAGCTCCTATTGAGTACCATCAGACGTATAGGATTAACGACACAGTCATATACTGTGGGTGACACTATGATATACTTTGGTACTTTTGGTGGGATTAGTGCCAGGTTCCTGCTGATAACCTTGCCTGAAGGTTATGTGCCCTCATGAAGCTATACACAACAATATATGCATAATTATTTTCTTGTCCAAGACACATGTTGGTCATAGATTTCCAGATACATTAGAGACATTATCACTTTATTATGCATTGTGCACCATCTTACAATAGAGTGTGTAGCTGGTTTTTCTCTATGTACTGAATTATATGTTTATTTCCTTTTTCATTTGTCTGGATACACGACTATGCTGAGTCATGCAGGAGCGACTTTATTTATCCCTGTTGAGCGCACATTTTCAATATCCCTAGATCTCAGTACACTGTAGCCATACCGCCTCAATGCCAATGTGATGGTTATCTATACATGAACCCGTAATATAGGAGCATGTTCACGCTATTTTCGCCAGCCTTTCTACAGTGTTTTACCTTCCCCACATGTTAGAACTACATCTCCCATGATTCCTTGTGAACCGGACGTCTATTGTTGACTTCCGGGTAGACGCACTCATGGATTCACTTGCGGGGAGTTAAAAGCATTTGGAGACGCGCTGTCTCTCCCCTTTCGGTTGGTGTCATGCACGCAAGGATACAGATCAACATAAGGTACTGTAGGCGTAGTATGTTTGGCCGCCATTTGATATGTGCGCTGCTGAGATGTGTTGTATTTTTAATTGATACACTGTAGGTCCCTACATTGCCCTGCCGATACCTTCAAGCACACGCTTGACATTTTCAAAGCGGGGTGCTTGTATTGAATGAGTCTGTGATACCGGTTTTTCGAGATGTGTGAGCCATGGAGTTATCACTTCTAATTACAGTTTTGAAATACTCCGTATTGATGAATTTGACAGACTTTGGTCTGTCTGTAGCAATATTAACTACAGTAGTGCTAGACTTTAATTCTAATTGTCCTGTTATGTACAACGTGGGTGAACCATTTTGAGCCGTTCTTTTGTCCTTTTTTTAGTAATTAATGATCTGAGGCATCATTCCTCGAAAGGTAGAGGTAAATTAACATTACCCCTAGGTGAGTCTATTATGTATACTTACCTCAAAGGTGTTTGTCCCTTTCCTAACCACGTGTGTAACACATATCACGTGTGTGGTGTTTGTCTTGGTGTGTGGTGGGAGACCATGACGTTTTGATGATTAATTTGTTTATTGTTTTTATTTTTAGAAACACTGGACCGGACTGCAGCTGGTTCTGTTGTTACAAATACCTCATTATTGAGTATGGTTTTTATTCCATTATTTTTGTAGCAGAGTGATATTACTGAGAGGTCCTGATGAATGCCGCGAACGAGTAGTCACCTGGCAGAAACATGTCGACCACTGGGAACTAGGATATTATTTCAATCCTATATCACCTCGTTTTAACCCTAGCTGATGGGAACTACTAGTAAAGTAAATTCTGTTACCCTGTAGCTAGTTTTACCTATTCACAATTTTTTTGATTTACACTCTGCCCCTTACTCCCCCTGCCTAAATTGGCAACCTCATAAAACACCTCACGCTCCTCTCCTTGCTTCTCTGAGAGTTGTAGCCCACACTGTATACCTTGCGGTTGCAGTGTGCAAGAGGGGACCCAATGATGAAGCATGTCACCCTCGGGTGAGTGAGGGTTCTCGTCTTTAAAAGAAAAGATTTCTTTCCCCTCTCTTCTCTCCTCCCCCCCCCCCTCCTTTTTTCACACACGCTGAATTATTCTTCTTCTAGTATAGTAGCATTCCATCACTTTTTGTGAGTTGCAGATATATTATCAAGACAACGAATATTGAGGGGAAGAGAGTTCCAGAGTTTGGCTCCCAGAACTCTGAAGGAACGCCCCCCGATACGGCAGAATTTCGTACGGGGGACCACTACCAGATGTTGCCCTAGGGAACGTAGATTGCGCTGGGGGATGTAGGGTAGTAGCAGTGAACGGAGAAGTACAGGGCCTTCAGTTTTAAGGATTTTGAAGGCAGTAATAAGAGCCTTAAATTGGATCCTGGCTTCCATTGGGAGCCAGTGGAGCCTGTGCATGGTGGCTCTCGCCGAGCACCTTCTAGGAAGGCCGACTATGGCCCTGGCTGCAGAGTTCTGAATTCGTTGAAGCCGAGTAGTCTCTGCTTTATTAGTGCCTAGTAGTAGGACACTAGCATAGTCCAGCCGGGAAAGAATAATAGATTGGACTATAAGCTGGCGTGTTTTGGGATCGAAGAAGCCAAGAATGGGGTTAAGGCTTCTCAGCAGGCCCACACACGTAGCTGCCACTTTTTTGGTATGGGTTTGATAGCACAAAGATGAGTCCAGCCAAACTCCCAGGTTTTTAACCAAAGTTTTGGAGGGAGGGATGGGGCCCAGCAAGGAAGGCCACCAATGGCTGCTCCAGCGGCTGGCGTTCTTACCGAGGACCAGGACCTCGGTTTTCCCTGCATTCAGTTGAAGGCAGTTTCCCGTCATCCATTGGGATACTGCGGCCAGTCCATCCCTGAATCTCGCGGCAGAGGTAGAGGGGGTCTCAGTAAGGGTAATCACCAGCTGAGTGTCGTCAGCGTACGAGACCAGAGTGAGGTCCCATTCTCTAGCCACCGCCGCGAGGGGTTGAACATACAAGTTAAAAAGGGATGGACTGAGTGCCGAACCTTGCGGGACGCCTTGGTCAATTGAGTGAGACCGGGAGGTGAACGGGGGTGCTGAGACACGGAAGGATCTGTCCGTCAAGAACGAACGAAACCATTCGAGGGCCAAGTCACTAATCCCTATATCTTCCAGGCGCTTCAGCAGGATGTCGTGGGAGACAGTGTCGAAGGCTGCACTGAGATCAAGCAGTATCAGTGCAGCACTTTGACCGGCATCCAGTATCATCCGAAGATGTTCGGTGGTAGACAAAAGGGCAGACTCCGTACTGTGCCCTGGCCGGAACCCATTCTGAGAAGGGTCCAGGATGTTGTTTCGGGCCATATGATCTGATAGAACGGCGTTAGCATGGGCTTCTGCTAATTTGGAAACCCAGGGAAGCAATGAGATGGGCCTATAGTTCTCCGGCTTATTGGGGTCCAAGGTCGGCTTTTTGATAATGGGGGTGACCCATGCTTGTTTCCAGCAAGTAGGAACAGTTGACGATGCAAAGGAGAGGTTGAGAAGAGTAGCCAGGGATGGAAGAAAAAAGTCAAGTGCCTCTAGAAATTGGGCCGGCCTCATGGGATCTGAGGGGGCGCCGGATTTAACCTTTCTGCAAAGTATGAGAAGCTCCCCGTGGGAGATTTCCGGTAGGCATAAAAGTCTGGTACCTTTAAAGGGAGAATTAGAGGAGCTGATGTAATCAAGGGAGTTCTGTGAGAAGGTACTATAAATTTTCCTTACCTTTTCAATAAAGAAGGTGGCGAGGTCCTCACACTGCTGTGTAGAGGAGACACACGAGGCAAGATTGCCACAATATTACAACTTTTGAACTAGTTTAAAAATGGTTTTTGTGGGATTGGGGCTGGAAGCAATTTCTTTGGCATAGAAGGCTGCGCGGGCCACGCGTATAGCTTCATGGTAAAATTTTAGCTTGGACAGGTAAGAGGCTTTGTCCCTGTCCTTATAATCCTTCCTCCAGTTGCGTTCTGCTACTTTACATTCCTTTCTTAAGAGTTTCAAACTGTCGTTATACCAGGGATTGGAGGGGGAGCTACGTCCTCTAGTCCATTTAGCTGGTATAAGGGTATCAAGTCCTTTAATGATCCAGTCCTGTAAAGAAGCATAAGACGTATTAATGTCTTTAGTAGTTACAAAGTTGAGTTCTCTTAGGATAGTGTAGAGTTCCTTGTTTTGGAGTTTGTGCCAGGGCCGTTTAAGACAGGAGGAAGGTAACTCCTTATTGGGCTGGATGTCAGCTGATATCACAAATTTAATAAGGAAATGGTCGGTCCAACCCATGGGTTTGGGTGGATCGGCTTTAGCCTCCAGGATATTGGTAAAAACAGGGTCAAGAAGGTGACCAGCAGAGTGCGTTGTGGAGTGGATAAGAGGGATCAGCTGTAAGGCTGCAAGGTCTGCCAGAAGGTTGCTAATGACAGGTTCCGAGGGAGAATCGAAGTGGAGATTAAAGTCTCCTAAGATAGTAAAATTAGCGGAGGTCACAACCAGGGTGTGGGCAACCTCTAGGAGCTCCTCCGTGAACTTAAGTATAGGCCCCGGGGGTCGGTAAATGAAAAGGCCAGAGAGGGAGAAGTGAGGGCTAGTGGTGATTTTGAAGCGGGCGCACTCACAGCCCACAATGTCTTCCTTCATGAAAGAGCAGGAGAATAGCGTTCTGTGAATAACAGCTATACCCCCTCCCCTAGAGTCTCTATTGATGGATATCATGGAGAATCCGTCCGGCATCGTAAGATTAGGAATGCTGGTGAGCTCATCCTTCAGCCAGGTTTTGCACAAGAATAGTATATCTGGGTTCTCATCGGTCAATAGAGTATTGACCTCAGAATGGTGCTTTACCAAAGATCTAACATTAAGTTGAAGAATCGTGAGCGGGCTGTGTTTTAATGTACTGGCTTTGTGTCCGGGTAGACACGGTCTAGGTGTAACAAATGTACAGGATTTACATTGCAGGGCGGTCTGTCCAGTGCAGCCCAGTAGCGTATCACAGCGTTTGCCCGGATTTAGTGCAAGGAGACAATCTCTATCATATTGATGTGCCAATCGAGTAGATTGGACAGGGGGACTGGCGAGAGGCGATGTCTTGGCGATGACGGGCGCAGACGGGCTTGCCTTAGGCGCGCCTTCGGCGCGCAAACGGCGCGCCCGCTGCGCCCGTCCGCTGCGCCCGTCCGCTGCGCCCGTCCGCTGCGCCCGTCCGCTGCGCGTCCGGTGAAAACACATGCTTATCAGGAAGTGAAAGGAGGGCGGGGGGCACGGCCTCCAAGTGGGCGTGGCCTCGTCGCCGGCCGTCAATGGCTGCAAGATCTTTTCCAATATCTGCGATACCGCAGCAGCGTTAGCTCCGCTGCGCAGTCGAATCAAGAGTGAGGTCCTGAACGATGCCAGGGATTAAGGTAAGTGCAACAGTTAAAAACACAGTAATGGTGACACACAGTGATTTTAAAAAGCACACACAAACTCCCGGCTTCCGCCTCAGGAGGAAATGCAGGTCAAGGTGCGAAGCGCTCTCCTTCAGCGTTATATACCAGTGGGCGGGGGGCGCGGCCTCCAAGTGGGCGTGGCCTCGTCGCCGGCCGTCAATGGCGGCAAGATCTTTTCAATATCTGCGATACCGCAGCAGCGTTAGCTCCGCTGCGCGGTCGAATCAAGAGTGAGGTCCTGAACGATGCCAGGGATTAAGGTAAGTGCAACAGTTAAAAACACAGTAATGGTGACACACAGTGATTTTAAAAAGCACACACAAACTCCCGGCTTCCGCCTCAGGAGGAAATGTAGGTGAATGAAAAGAATTTATTAACATTCGTCAAACTGGTAAATAATCGCACGTCGGGGACTTTTCAATTGAGTAGGGGAACGAGGCAGGGGTGTCCTTTGTGACCCCTCCTGTTCGCTTTGGCTCTGGAGCCCCTGGCGGCGTGGATCTGAAAAGATCCAGTGATCCATGGAATGCGCTGGGCAAGAAATTAGGAGGATAAAATATCCCTATCTGCGGATGATATCGTACTGTATTTGACTTCCCAGAGGGCCTCCTTGATAGGCTTGTTTGATATCCTAGTGGTGTTTGGGAGATATGCAGGTTTTACAGTAAATTGGAAGAAATCTGTCCTCTACTCGCTACGGGGAGCATCCCCCGCCATTCCGAAGAACTGCCCTCTTCAGGTAGCGACCGATGGTTTCAAGTACTTGGGCATCTTCATCTCGTTGAACCCCTTGAGCAGTTTCACTCGCAATCTCCTACCGCCTGTACAACGGCTGAAGAAAGATATAGTGGCCTGGAAAGCCTTAGCACTCTCGCGGTTAGGCAGGGCAACTCTTTTTAAAATCATGTCCCTGCCCCGCTTCCTCTATGCCCTCCAAAACTCGATGGACCCAGTCCCTGTCTCCTAGTTCAGAGAAATAGAAAGTCTCCAAAGGAGCCTCCTGTGAGATGGTCACCCCCGGATTGCATTGGCTAAACTCACTCTGAATTGGTATGATGGAGGCATCAGCCTCCCTGACATAAAAAAATATTATTGGTCAGCACACCTAGCGGCTATCAATCATGAAACGTATAGAGGCCTCGGCGATCCTGGATACACCATGGACAGATGGCTTCTTCCTGGGGGGGGGGACTGCAGGAGGGCATTATACTCCAAACCTGGTAAATATCATCTGACTGGTCCAACCGCTCACTCAATTCATATTTGGCATGTAGTTCAGAAGTATTTGGGGTGAAACGGCAGACTGACATTAACAACCCCCTTGTGGAATTCCCAGAAACTCGAGGACTTGTGGCAAACTAAGGGATTTGATAAATGGGATCTAATCGGGATTTCCCAAATCAAAGACCTCTGGGACCGGGGTGGTGTTGTCCCATTCGCCTCCCTTCAGAAACAATATAGTCTTGCAGACTCGGAACACTTTAGATATCTCCAGGTGAGACATGCACTTAGGGCCCATCTTACCACGGGCTCCGTCTGTCACCTTCCTCTCCGCTAGAAGACAGAATTCTTGACGGCCATTTACCAGAAAAAGCCATCTCACTGATATTTAAAAAGTTAATCAACAACATGGACGACCCGCTTCAAGCCCTTAAACACAAATGGGAGAGGGATGGCCTTGAATTGGATGAGGAGGACTGACAGGAGGCACTTTCCTCACCGAGGGTGGTGGTGATCCAAGCAAGACTGCAATTGGTGCAACTTAAAATTTTGAACAGGGTTTACTTAACAGGTCTCAGACTGGTGCACATGGGAAGGGCTGTTAACGGGGACTGTAGACGCCAATGTGGGAAGGAGGGTACCTTTATTCACATTCTGTGGGAATGCGATTACATACAGGATTACTGGACCGCCATACACCGTGCACTGAGTGAGGTTCTTGCGACGGATTTGCGACCTGAGGCACGGAGATGTTTATTAAATATATGGGAACAGACAGACCTCAACGCACATATCAAGCAGTGGGCAACGTTAGCAGTCATGATCGCTAAAAGGAATATAGCACAGCACTGGGGAGCACAGCAGCCACCTCAGATAGGGAAATGGAGGGAAGATCTAGATTGGTGTACGTTCCGAGAAAAGTCGGTTTACATAGCCAGGGGATGTCCCGGGAAGTGGAATAGGGTCTGGGGCCCTTGGAACTCATACAGGGGAGACATTTGCAACCCACCAGCGCCATTAACTGAAGATGACCAACCCACGCCCCTCTAAACATTCTGTATTTGTCACTGTGTATTCGACCTGTGTAGGCATGTATAATTGTTTTGATTTGTGTATGGACTCCCGCATATGATGTGAATTGTAAGGATGTCGATTTTGTTTGATAATAAACAGATGTATAAAAAAATAAAAACATTCTTCAAATTATAGAATATTTTTAAGAAAAACATTTACAGGGGAAGAGGGGGGAATTGCTTTCTACCCAAGGAGGTTTGCAGTACATTTTATACCTCAATACTCAAATAACCTTGTTAAAAATTGGTATAAGTAAAGATCAATGAACACACTTTGCAATTCTCCACAATGCCCCAGATTCACGAGGTATCATTCCATGAAACATAATTTAACACAATCTGTTCAGTGCACTTTTACAATAATTTTACCATGATGTCCCTGCAAAATTCCATAGTGGCGTTGACAGCAGATTCACAGGCAGGATCTGACAGCTCAAAATTAAAAAGTTACCTACATTGAGCCTTATGAGTTACCGACAGAGCTGTTAGGAAGAAGTGCAGCTTTAGAGAGAAAACATTCGGCTCCACAATTCCATAACAAATCCAGATGCAACAGGCATGGTGGACTGCACTTCAACTGATGCCCTTCAAATGAGAGAGACATGAATATGGCATACTGTCTGCCCATTACCCCAAAAGTCAGTAAGGCCAGTCCCACACTACTACAAGCTGCACTGGGAGAACCAAGGAAGGTCATTAAAGAGGAGCTTGTGCGACAGACTTGTGTATAGGAGTCTTCAGCTCACAGTGGAAGCCTGAATTCCAGGCGTGCAAATAACAAACAAACGGGGAGAAACAATACATGTAACTAGAGTTTCCCCTTGTTTCAGTTAAACGTTTTGTTATACTCCAATTATCACCCCTTATAGGTTCCATAATTCTTTAGCTAGCACATTACACCAACTTTGTCAATTGCAGAGCGAACATATTTCACTGTTTTTAAAACTATCCCAGCTTTTCATAATTCTGCCATCGGTACACTTTATAATCTTTCATAATGCCATCGGCAGGCACAGTAATTGCCAATTCTATGATGGTTCAGTTTTCAGACTTCCGGTTTTCTATAATGTTGCAGACCGCGCACTTTGCTGGTAGTTTACACAATTCAAAAACTTTAGGATCCTTTTTTTATTTTAGGACAACCACAATCCTCATTGGATCTGGCTAGCTGGGCAGCAGCTAGTTCACCGGGTCAAGTTACTTTACTTAAGTCAGATCATCTGTGGCGTTTATACTTCCCTTCATTTAACTGCTCGATCTGCTTAAAAAGGAGAAGGATTTAGCTGGGGGAAAAAAGAGACAGTATAACAGGTTCGGTGATGATAGCTGTGAAGCAGAAGTAGCAGAGACCTTATGTCTGCCCTTCTACCCCTCATTAACGCCCAAAATGCTCGTCTCATTAGCAGCCACCTTGAGGCTCCTCCTCCCGGCTCTAGTGGGAACTTCAGCAGGAAGCTTGCCGCTCGCTTATAAAAATGGCAACATACCAATAAAGAGTGCCTGTCTTTAGTGCCCAAAACACAAGATCCTAAAGCCTCTGTGACTCTACAGGCAATCCCCGAGGAAATAAGTGTTGGGGTAGCTGAAAGAGAAGCACCAATTAGGAAAGCCTTTTAAGCCTTCTCTTTAAAGAAAAGTAATGATTTCCCAAAGCAGCTCTGACAAAAACAAAGTTTCATGGATCACCTCACAAACAACATTTTATGGTACTGTAAGCAAAATGTTGCTCACAAGCTACACGCTGAAAACCATTGTACCAAGTCAACACTTTTCATAACCAACTTCCATGTCACTCTCATTGCCATAATTTCTAATAACCTCAGAGAAAAACTATATAATTCATAACATTGGCTCTTGTCTGCTTCTTGGAGTTGGGGATTCAACAATGGCACACACTAACTTCACCATTTACATGACCTAGATATTCCACACTGGATTGCATAGATGTAGACCTTTCCTTTTAAGTGTTACCACAACTTGTCAATCTTTTGCAAAACATTTTGTAAAACTATGTAATGCTCTTTCACTGTAGAGATAAAAAAACAACACAGCGCCTTGAAATGTACAAAGACTTTCCATGCCTTTACATTTTTAAATAGGTTGTTCATAATATGCTATGCAGAAACACAGCTGAAGCACAACTCGGACTAAAAGGCATGTGGCAAAACTGCCCTATCCCTTCTGTAGTTAGTGTGATGTTTGGGGTGCTTTGGCAAACTGACCTTGAGCTTGCTGTAGTTAAGTCAAATGTGGCAAACAGATACACTTTCTCTGATGTCTTCACCATCTCCTGAATAAACAGAAGGGGCTAACAATCTATCACCACATGGTGGGTTAGCGGGTGCAGGTCTAAACACTATCCTAAATATCCACTTGTCTTTCCCACAGTTACAACAGGCGTAAGTCATTGTGGTGCATTCACTGGTTCTATTATGCCGGGCTTGAACAACTCCTTCAAACATATCCTTTAATTATTTTCTTACTAACAAGTGGACTACCAACTCCACAGAGGAGACCCATTTGAAGGTAAGGATGAACTTTTTAAATCACATCAAGCATTCTCCTGCCAAGCTCCTTCATCGTCCAGGGCTAGTCTGCAACTGACCAACATTTCAGTGAAGCAATTCTGGAATTTACGATCAAGATTCTCAAATAAACATGAGCTAACGATTTAATTAGCAGTAACACTTAAACAAGGATAAAACACATTTCTCCCTCATAACACGTTAAAACAACAAACCACCGGACTGAAATTCCAGACAAACTGAAAAGTGACAGACCACATTCAACATAAACAGAGATAAAAGATCAAAGAAAAGGCATGCACTAAAACAAAATCCTAGATTCTTCGTAGAACTTCTAATGTTCGAGACCGTACACCTTGTTGCCTACCATCGTGCTTTCTTTCCAGAACAAGACAATTTTTTATGCATCTTCCATAGAATTTGGCATCAAAATCCAGATTCCACCATTGCCTGTTGGCCAATATAACACCTACCCATCATTTTCATACCACTATCATTTCGTACGCACATCTCACTACCCCTTTCTTTGTTCTTACCACATCTCACACTCCAATAGAGAAACTTTAGAAACACTTGAAAGCATTATACCTACACTCCCTTTTGTCATACATCTCTTATCTTCTCTTTATCTTTCTCTACATTAAAGGTCTTCCATAGTGCACTCACCCAAGCAGGTGTCACCAAATCTCTATATCATCACGCCCCAGAGAGCGAATAGCATTATGCTAATCGTGCTATGCAGAGTTTTGCGACCAGACCATAACAAGGACCTGATCATAACCAGCAAGCTTACTCTTGCCAATATGAACCATCTTACACATTCACTAATGACCCTATTAGCCCTCTCTGCCATGCTGTTTCTCTGTGGATGGTACTAGGAACATGTAATGTGCCTTATAGTGAAGTGTGATAAAGAAAAGTAATGTTTCTCTCTTGAAATGAACTCCTCACCGTAATCCGACATTAAATGCCTATGGTTTCCTTCCTCTTGAAAGCACATCCACAAGACATTCATTAACACTCTTAGTATTGGGCTCTTTGACAAAACAGACCACAAATTTACCAGTATAGTCAACAAACACAACAGCATACTTATGCGCAGCAGGCTTTACCTGAAAAAGACTTAGGACGCCAATTCAGAGCCTTTGCCATGCTTTTTCCAGCTCATCCACAATCAATATGGATTGTACTCTGAATCTTAAATTCTAACTGACTGACAGCACACAACCATCAAAATTCTGCTCCAAATGTTGATCGATTCCAGGCCACCAGTTTCTTGGTCTCAAAGGTTTCTTGTTTTGCGAGTCATACCCAGATGTCCCTCATCGGTAAATTCTAAGTATCCCCTCCAAATCACACCTGAGGTACCAATTTGTCCTTCCTGAATAACAAACGACCCTCAACTGAAATTTCCCACTGCCACCTTCCTGTAACTCTGCAATGGAGCTAATAAAGTGCTCTTCCTAGGTCATCTATTAGTCACATATTTCATGAACTGCTTTATCTAGGGATCCTCAATTTTTCCATTCCTGTTCAGAAACACAGCTCCCATCATTCTGCACCAAACGTGCTACTAAGCAATCACTGTCTTCTGGGTCTTCTTTATCCAAAACGTCATCCTCACAAATCGTTAGCTTTGAACGGCAATAAGCTTGCCTCTTCTTTACTCCTGGAACATATTCCACCTTCAAGTAATACTCTGATTACTTTGAATCTAATCTAGTGAGCCTGGCTGTAACTCTAAACAAGTCTACATTTAAACAACCGAGATTTCGCACCAGACCTAAACAGCAATCTTGTGCTCCAAACATACGTCCTGAACTTGTCCAGCCCCAAGCACAGGCTAACATCTCTTTCTCAATCAGAGAGCAAGATATCTCTGGTGGCTCCAAGATGAGGTATGCAAATGCTACAGTGCACTCAATACCTGATATTATGTGGTAAAGGCATTGTCCCCCTAATTAACACCAACGAGCATCCATATGGATAATTGTTTCTTTGCCTGGGACAAATGGACTTAAGATAGGTCACTGCACTAAAACCTTTTAATACACATACAAGTATCTTGCTGTTCGGCTTACCAAACAAATTTCACAGCTTTCTTCAAATATTCCATTAATGGCTCTGGCACAGAAGCAAAACCCAGAACAAATCTGGCATAAAACTCAGCTAGACTAATAAATGACAGGAACTGTTCTCTGTTATTTGGAGCTGATGCTTCTTGTGTGACCTTCATCAAACCCAGCCTTGGATTAACTCGTATACTCTTGATATGTCCCAGGTACTCTAGGACTTCCAACGCTAAGACACACTTATTCTTCTTCAACCTTAACCATCTGTTCTTCAAGGTGACCAATACCCGATCTAAACTCCTTGGTGCTCCAGCTCTTCCTTACCATAATCATTAGTCTCTGTATTTCACTTGACTGTTTGAAGGTTTCTGCTTTCTCTTTAAAATGGAATAGTATTTTCTCATTCATTCCATTTATCTGGCCCGATCTCTTGGTGTTATTAGTCAATGTGGTGTGAGCGCAGTAGATTTTGCTGTGGTGTCCATCTGGTAATGTTGACAATGCTTTGCATGGGGTCACTGCGATTTTGCAATCAGCCTATGGTATGTTAGGGACTGGTATGGCTGTTTGGGACACTTTGCTGGAGGTTTTAGGATGGGACTGGGTTTTTGTGCCTGTTAATTCCTTTGCAAGAGCCATCTGAAATACGCCCCGTAGGGGTAGAATGAGTCTCAGTTGCATTCTCCGACTTGCATGGTGATTTTACTACGTTTGTTGAGTTGTGTTCTAATCTTGTGGCTCTCATGATGAAATACTGCCAAATCAAATTTGGGTGAGAGATTGTCCACCTTCTTGTGCTTGCTTGCGCCCAATGTGGGGCAGGGAGTTCCTTAAAGTATTGGTAGTCTGGTGGTCTTTAGTGGGAGGATGGGGGATTGGAGTAAATATAATTTAGCTCTTGAAGACTCTGTATCTCTCCTTATACACAAGATGTGTCATGTGTATTGGCCAGATCCACATGATGCTTCACAGGCCCTCAACCCGCACCAGAAGCCACCTTCATTCTGGATTGCCACTCGAAGCTAAATGACATCTCCTCAAATGCCTCACATGGCACCACACAGAACGCTGCGCCACACTCACCCCAGACCTCCACCGCTGGTAGAGAGCAGTGATGTCAGTGCTGCTTGCAAGGGGAGGCACAGTGATCTGTGGGGTGGCAAACCAGGAAATCAGTAGAGAGGCCAACAGACCCAAAAGGGGATTCCCAGGTCCGATGCCGAATACAAAGGAAAGTAGGACCCTGGGTGGGGAGTGGGGCCAGCGGGCAAAAGCGCTCCCAGCCGCTTCCATTACCCACTTTCTAAGCAGTAATCCAAGCGGCTCTGCTTCTTTTAACCTCAGACATCGGCGCCCAAATAATATTCAACTGGAAGTCTGAATCAACAACCAAATTAGTGACAGGGTATTTGCAAGCATCCAATGCTTTTTCTTCCACCACCACTCTCAACACAACACCTTTTATGCTTTCACTTTAACGCCCTCTTCCAACTCCACATTCACCTTCACTTTCTTATCAGACACCTTGCACATGTGAGCAAAATTTCTAAGCTGGTTGCAGATATTACATTCCCTATTCATCGGTGGACATGATTTTGTCAAACCCTTGTGTAACTTGGAGCCACATCTGTAATACACAGTTGGTCTCTTTATGACTTTTAGCTTATGAGAAGGCACCTCACCACTCCTGAGATTACAAGCTAACTCTTACCCTCAGTTATGTTGTTTAGGAGACTCCTTAAAGCTTTCTATACTATCAGCTATATCAAGGGATCATCCAAAGGCGGATTCTTGCATGTATACAACCTTAGCTAAATCTTATTATTAAAGCAGCAGATAACTGACATATCTCTGATTAGTTGTTCAGTGACTGTCTAAAATAAACACTTTGCTGCTAAAACCTAATCAGAAGCCAAATACACATCTGTTGTCTTCCCTACCTACTGTTCTGTCAAGAAGCTAGTTGGTTTACAAAAATGCCTTTGAATCCTACCCACAGCCTCTTAGCATCCATCTAAAGATTATCCTTCTTCCGACAGCTCTACTCAAGGAAGATAATTGAATATTTATTTTCCCTCCATGCCTAATTAGTGGTTTGAAAGGCATCTCTTCCTATCTGTTTTAAATTTAAAAGCTCCAACATAAATATTAAATTCACTGAACTACTTCCCTCTAATAGGTGGTCCTCCAGGGCACTGCAGAAATGTAGGTGGTAAATTTACTGTTTACATGGTCTAGGTAGGTACCCGAAACGATGGAGATATCAGTGACCAGTGTGCAAAAGGCAAATCAAATTGTAATGAAGCAACGCTAGTTAAACGAGAGCAGAGTGAAAAACACTTAAGAATGAAAAAGAGAAGAAAAATGTGACTTAATTTCAAAAGAAATCCACATCGTATTCATACCTGTTGAACTTGGTCACATGCGTCAGGTTTCAGAAGATTGCTGGAATTGAATGTGTGATCGATATTTTCAAATAAACATGAAAGAAAGATCTATATAATAGTAACATGTGAGACAGAATAGAACACTTTGTATAATTGTTTGTTGGCCTTCCCTTAGCATAAGCTCTTGCTCGAAAGCTTTAAACAATTTCAGTTCATGTCTGAAAAATTACTAGTACTCACAGATTTGTGGTTAAATCAACTTCACTGATGCTGAACATGAATTTCTCTGTATGGGTTTATTATGAGTCACAATGTTTGCTGTTCCGTCCAACCAAGAACATTAACTCCTTCACCAGCCAAATACCCTTTTGGTGGTTGATCAGCATTCACATTGTAGCTTGGCATTGAAGACTCCAGCTTAAGTATGTTGATTCTGGAGTCAAGTGTGAATTAAATACACCTTAATTCTTCCTTGCTTGGAATGTCTTAAGTATATTTCGAGATTATGGTAATTCTTGATCAAGTGTCCACGGGACCATGCACACTCATATCAATGACATGTACCATTCATAAATTTGGATGTGGGTTTTTTTCGACTAAAAATCCCACCAAAAGTAAAGGATCATCAGTTTCTTCTTCAGTGCCAATCATGTGAGCGTCTTCAACTGTGAATACTTTCTTGGAAGATTTACAAGCCATCATAAAGGAAATAAACACATTTTCTATATCTTATGCATTACTGGCCCACCCACTAGACAGTTCCTGTAAGGAGCTACATGACTGTAAACTCAATAGCAATAACACGCTCTCTTGGGTGCTGCAATGTGATTGCTCTCTCTTGCATTACTACTTTAAATTGTTTACATTAAAGGATCCTTTGAGGATCAAATTCACCAGAGCAGCTTGCAACTCTGTTTTATTCAAGATTTTTATCCCTTTAACAGAGCAGTCTTGGCCATCAAGTTCTCCAGACTAGGTTCACGATTGCTCAATAACCATGTCATATCACGTACCACTTATATGTTTCCTTAAGTGAGCAAGTAGGTACCAACACCCTTGTGTCTGCTGCAAATGCCGCAACGAACTCTCCTGCTTCCTTGTAATAACAGAAATGGTACCTCTTAAACTGATATAGGCATGGAAGTATCAAAATACAACGTGTTACACTTCAGTGATTCACTGTATGTATTCCATCTCTTGTCATGTTTTTCCACTGGCGATTTATGGTTGGATAGTCTCCTACTTTCTTTGCATAAACGATAATACAGCGTCTTATTCCAGTGGATTGCCAATTGGGGCATTTGGGCTTTGCCCTCCTAGCTCCTTTCCCCCTGTCCACCACAGATTCAAACTCTAAATGCCAGTGAATAATCCTCCACAAACTGCACATGACTGCATGGATGACACCCTGTCAGTGAAAGCTGAGTGCACGAGTGTACATGGATTCAGCTTCAGAAGCAAAGTATTGTCAGGCGCAGAGGGTCACTAAAAAAACCTAACACAAATGGTGTGTGTGCGTGTGTGTGCATCCGAGCAGGGCTTTAAGTGGGCCGGGTCTGTACAGGTCGGAGCACCGGCAGTTATTTTCAGTGGGCCTCGAAACGGGTCTCTATCGGGCTCTATTTTCGGGCCTCGCAGAGGTAGTCCGTTTTTTTAGGTCTCGCTGAGCCCAGCGCATGCGCTGGCTCGGAGAGACATTTTGTAAGGGACTTTTCAAAATGCTACCGCTGGCATAGAGCTGCAGTGCACGGGGCGTGCACACGCGCAAAGCAGCCATACGGCTTTACGTCGCCCTCCCTCATAGCCTCCACTCCGCCCCCTTCCCTGCTGCTATTTCACAGGTCGAGCTTCAGTGCCCACAAGACCTGCTGCATTCAATACCAAATGACTTTTACCCCGCCCCTGCCTGCCATCGCTTCACTTCAATGCCGCTCTTCTTGACTGCCTCCAAACTCGTTTGCTCAGCCATGCCTCCATCTGCACTTTCACCCGGTCTGCTTTTTAATTGTTGCTTTCTGCCTGCATTTTTAAACGTCGTGTTTTGAACGTCGAGTTCGTTTAGTGCTGATAATTAACTAACTTCCATCGGCACATCCACCCTTCTGCACTGGACCCCTTAGTGTGTACGGCAAAGCAAGCAAATGTGTTCATTTAGTGACACTAGGGAGGAGCCTCTTTAAACCTGTGCACAACATTGGTGTAATCATTTTATTAAATAAAAAATAAATGCCGCAATTGCACATGTACTTTTCCGTAAGAAACTGACTGAGGGCTCCTACCAATATGACAGGGATCCTACATGCCAACCCTCCAGAATTGGGTGGGAGGTTCAGGGCACTTGTCTTTATTTCCTCCTACTTCGTCGTTCTACCCCAGCTGCACCGGAAGAGGCAACACTGCTACGGATGACGTTACCCAGCCGCATATGAGCCATAAACCAGTCCGTCCCACGCACTACAAAAAACACAAGCATTGGCGTAGCCAATAGGTCTCGCCTTTGGGACCTTATAAGTGTTTAACCATGCAACGGTTAATGTTGTTGCCCCAAGGATATTGTGCTACATAACTAAATACTTATAGGGTCCCAAAAGCAAGACCTATTGGCTATGCCAATGCTTGTTTTTCATATACCTCTCAGCGTCTTTGCATTCAATGTCAACATTGGGTGCAAATTGCACACTGAAATCTTTCAACCAGTGTCTGTTTTTGCAAACTGACCTATATATGAATAGGTCAGTTAATTAAAATGTTCATTCACAGAGGACTGCAGAACCACATGCAAAATGAATATTGATCGGGCAGGGCGCAATTTGCAACCCCCTGTGGCTGGCTAGGAATACAGGGATGGTGGCCTGCGAGGGACACCAGACCACCATCGCTGTGTTTACATTTCCAAACGGAGAACTTATTTTAAAGCAGCCCTTGTCCTTCAGAGGAGCCAGTAATGCTTAACAAGCATTTGCAATGCAATCAGTCTCGCATTTACGCAAGTTTGAGCCATTGGCATAGGAAATGAGAATGCCTTTTATTTATGTTTTAGTTTTAAAAACGTAAATAAAAGGCACTGTCATTAACAATAACAATGGCTTAAACTCCCGCAAATGCGAGACCCACTGCATTGCAAATGCTTGTTTTTCTTGGAACTGCAGTGAGAGCATGCACATGATGTGCGCATGCTCGAATGTCGTGTGAAGATGACAAGTGGAATGTATTCTTTAACGGCACAAGGACCCCCATGCATGCCACTAACTCCGCGCTCGGTGGCATGGGGGACGGGGGTGGCGGGTGGGGAGGGAGTTTTCCCTTCAGCTGCTGCACTCGCAATTCACGGCCTTCAACTAATCAGAGCATGAAATTCACTGAACATTATTCTCGGCCATAACCCCTGAGGTGCTGATGGCGTCCTGCACTTACATTATAAAGCAGAATAAAAGGGTTTACAACGTTTACCATCTAATGCGCTTCCTATTTAATAAGTGAATGAATACATATCGGTTTCTTCCAGTCACCTGCTCGATCCTCTCCGGATATCTACAGTCTGTCTAGTAAGGAGGGACGGGTTTCTAGGATGCTTCTCGCTTGTTCTGGAGGACCTGGAATCTAATTGGCTGGTCCAGTCACCAGGGGTGTGGGAGGGGGGATATACTGCATCAATGTGTAAGCAGGGGTGGTGACAGCTAATATAGAGGCTGAAATAGACCCCATCCCTCAATGTACTGTGCACGCTGCAGGTGGACTAACGGGAAACTGAGTATGATTAGAACTGATCGGCTTCCAGCTGCTTTTTGAGTCAGGAATGACTGTCGGCCAAGGTCGGATTGATTAGGAAGAGGTGTGGCGCCGTGGCCAGGGCGACTGACTCCGGAATCTAGGGATCACGGTTCGATCCGCGGCGCTGGCGGCAGATTAGCCCAGCACCATGTGACTCTGGGCAATAGCTTGCTTAATCTTCCCAACAGCCCCCAGCGCCTAGAGACCCTTACGGGTGATTGTTTGCGCTTTACAAATGTGGATTATTATAATAATTATTATTAAGACAGCCACTCAGGCAGGGAGGGATGGGCCGGTGACTGAGGGCCAGTTGTGAGCCGGTCTTTTAGATGCCATGTTGGCCCTTTTGGTGTCTTTCCGTATCATTCGGCTGTCCTACGCGGCCTGAAGGGGGCCTGAACGGCCTCGCTGGGGACAGTGGTCTCTGCTCCTCTCTCCCACCCAGATGGAGGACCGCACTGTTCGTCCCCATCCCCTGCCGGGCCGGCTTGTTCCTGTGCAAGACACTGGTCCCTACAGCCATTACGTCATGCCAGGTGAGCCGCGTTGTAGGAGGACTCTGTGGCATGTTTTGAAGGGGGTGGTCGCTTCGTTAAAACTCCCCCCTGTGAAGCTGCGTTGCCTTCTGGGAGCAGTGCTTCTAGTACAGTGACTCAGCCTCACGTGAAGCCACCCTATATGGGAGGTGTCTGCCTGGGCATTTCCCAGGATGAGGACATAGGTCTTGGGGTACTGGGGAGGGTGTATGGTGTTAACCATACAAAGCCTTGCTGTAATAAGGAGGGGAAAGAGCGAGCCTGAGCGGGGAATTCCAAATCTGATGACACTCTGAGGAGTCCTAGAGTTGACGGCTTATCAGAACAGATGATGGCGTGAGTGACTTACTCTGTGGGTGACTGTGAGTGACCAAGCAAGTGAGAAAGAAGGACTGCCAGAAAGAGTAAATAACAGAGTGAGAGCGACGTTGGCGTGGCCAGCCAAGATGGCTGTGTGGACGTGATCCACGACAGCTCTGCTACCACTGACAGAAAAATGCAGGGACATGAGAATCTGCGGGGCGCAAGCAGCCGAGTTTTAGCAAAATATTTATGCCAAGAAAAGACCCCTATACTGACAAAGCCTTCTAGAGACGGCTTGAGGTCAGATGGTAGCTGTCAAATGCACATTCACGGAAGTAGGGAATTCCTGATGGCAGAGAACGGACGCCCTATTGCTCTTCTGCCGGGAATAGGTAAAGTGGCAGAGAAGTATGGCAATCAGATCCTCTCGGGATTTCTCGAAACCCACAATCTGCTCCATTCCTCCCAAACAGGGTTTCGACCTCGTCAGAGCACTGAAACGGCCCTGCTAGCATTGGTAGAGGAAAGCAGAAAAATCCTTGACTCAGGAGGCTCCACAGCCATTATTCTCCTTGACCTAAGCGCAGCATTCAACACGGTGAACCGTAAGACCCTAATACACCGTCTGAGGAAGATAGGAGTTACAGGCACCATACTCCAATGGCTGTGTTCCTTTCTGGAGGGAAGAACCTTTCAGGTTTTTGAGGAAAACATTTCATCCGAACCCACTCCCTTGACAAGCGGGGTCCCTCAGGGCTCCTCGCTTAGCCCAACCCTTTTCAATGTATATATGGCCCCTCGGGCAGCCATTGTAGTCCCCTCAGGAATCCGCATAGTGACCTATGCCGATGAAACGACATTGGTGGTCGCACTCAACCAAGCGAACCATAAAATCAACAGTCTCCATACCAGCATAGAAGACATCATGAATTGGATGGACTCGTCCCATCTCAAGCTTAATGGTGGAAAAACGGAGATCATGTTACTGAGCAATCCCCTCAGCTTCAACCCCAGTTTCATGTGGCCAACCGGCATGGGTCCACCTCCAGCCCCTAAGACAGAGATCAAGAGCCTGGGCATCTGGCTGGAACAGGACCTGAACTTCAGGCCACAGGCCAGGAAGACAGCAGAGACCTGCTTCGGCCTGCTTAGAATGGCCCGCAAAATCTTCCCTCTTCTCCCCCTCTAGCAAAAAAGGTACTGATACAATCCCTCATACTCTCTAGGCTGGACTACGGGAATGCAGTATACCTGGGCTCCCCCTCCTCAGTAATATCTAAACTTCAGTCAGTCCAAAATAGCGCAGCCAGACTTCTGACGGGATTATCTAATAGACAATCAGCAAAACAGGCAAGTCGCTCACTCCACTGGCTCCCAGTGCAGGAACGCATCAGATTCAAGGCCCTGTGCATTACTCATAAAGCAATGCAAGGGAGAGGTCCACCCATTAATTCAGCCATGATCCGCCCCTATAAAGCAAATAGGAAACTTCGCTCAGATGAACTGCGACTGGCTGAAGTCCCGAAAATAAAGAAGGCCAGAAGCGGAGGACGGCTGTTCTCCTATAATGCCGCCAAACTTTGGAACTCCATACCACCTCACCTTCGCACTATTCCCAATCATCTGGCCTTCCATAGACAACTGAAGACTTTTCTGTTTCCTTAGCTTTTCACCCCTCCTGTGTTGGTTCTTAGCGCTGGGATGCTCCCGGGTAGCCATGCGCTTTATAAATGTCTTTTCATTCATTCATGCACCCAAGTCAGGCAGAACCCACCACCTAGTCAGGGGAAGGTAGTTAAACACCCAAGATAAGCCCTGGTCACTCCCTTGAAAGCATGGCAGAGCAGTCAGACTTATCCCAGAGGCAATGTGTAAAGCATTTGTGAAACACACGCACACACACCAGTGACACAATAAATACACCACAAAAGAGACTCCACACAGTAGTATATAAAAATCGAAGTATATTGTATATAACATATAGACCACAGTCACATAAATCATAAATCACTTTGCCAACTAGGCAATTGCCATAACATCACAGTGAGTACAATAAAGTAAATACTTATAGGTTGCACACATCATGAAACAACACCCTACACCATCACTGTACATATTATGCAGGTC
Organism: Triturus cristatus; assembly: GCF_964204655.1. Lineage (NCBI taxonomy): Eukaryota > Metazoa > Chordata > Amphibia > Caudata > Salamandridae > Triturus > Triturus cristatus. The sequence continues at coordinate 743,086,875 of NC_140589.1, read as the reverse complement.
CTGAAATATTACTCGTTATCCTGACATAAGCACATCAAGGCATGAAATGCAGCAGATTATGAAATGCAAACATGAATCTTCACATGAGTGCACGAACACAAAGCAGGTTATGACAAGGCATGTGAATCACCATCAGTCCTTGGGCCCACTGAATAACATCATAAACATATAGGGTAATCACTTACAGTGCACTTGCACTAATATCACGTGCTCTAAGGAATTTGCCATGGCCCATGAGCCCTGTTGGATGAAGGAAGATATATATACTGCAGGCCGCAGTAACACCTGCGTGACTATTACATGGACTACGGTAATTTTACTGGATTCCCTCAGTTGGAATGAAGCAAGCCCCTAGGGACGATCAGGGCCTCTGTCGTGGGTCCGCCCCACAAGACTGCCCAAGTGCCCCCATAAGTTACGTGAAATGGAGTGACGGGGGTATGGCCAAGAGGCCTCACAGCTCTTCTCTCATACTATACCCAACTGCAGCTGCCTGAGAGCGTGCAGCTGTCCAACACACGGTACCTTTTGGCCTCCGAGGAGAGGGGGTCAATGTAGTGGTGGGGCAGGCTTGGCCACTCGCCAGGACCCTCAAGCGCACCACAACGCGGAGATCTCCCTCCTCGGCCGGGCTCCTCCCACTGAGGCTGCTCGGAGATTGCAGCAGTTAGACCTCCCCAGTATCCCAGTTCCAGCTGGAGCCGCGTTCAGGCTCCTTCCGGTACAGTGGCTTTAGGAACGTGCCCTACACTGGTCTTGGGGTTCATGCGCCTGCACACGTCAAGGCGGGTCGTTCTGCCTGGCCAGGGAGCAGCAGATGTAGGCAGGGCAGGCATGAATGCCGGTCCGGGACTTCAGTGTTCTCCCTCTCTTATGCTCACCAGCCTCGACGCACTGCTACGGCCATGACCTGCTTGGCAGCCGTGCTCCTCCCCAGGCTTGCCTCACGGAGCAAAAAGCTCTCCATTTCAAAGCACTTCCCATGCCCCAGTTCAGGGTGCTTCTTCTTGAAGAGGGGGGGGGGGGGGGGGAACGTTCCACACACTTGCACCACCAGTGAAGCGTTCAACCCACACTGGGCTTCAAGGCACATAAAGCGTTCACTGCACACTAAGTTGCAACTACATGCTGATAGCAAGACCGGGAGGGTTGGCACACCATCCAGTCCCTGGGAGGTCACTGGGGGCACCAAGCAGGAATAGATGCAGCAGGCCAGCACAGAGAGTCCTTGTTGAAGCCCATCAGGCCACAGGTCAGGACAACAAACAAGGGAGTCCAGGACTCCTCCTGGCAGCACAGTTCCTTCTGGCAAGTGGCTGTCTGTAGAGCCAGAAGACTCTGGTTACAAGTGCCACGCAGTGTCTAAAAACATGGGGTTACAGCCCCTGCAATTATACTCACAAAGTCTTTCTTCTGGAGGGAACTTCAAACAACTTTAGAAGTACAAAACACCCCCATTTAATCCCCAGCCCTGACTCCAGACACACTACGGGGGGGGGGGGGGGGGGGGGGGGGAGACAGAATTGTGAAAGGCAGGTACAGCCCTATTCAGGTGAGGTGACAACTCATCCAACCACTCTAGCCCAGGAAGACTCCTCAGGATATGCGGGCACACCTCAGCTCCCTTTGTGACTGTCTAGAGTGAATGCACACAACAGGCCCCTGTCAGTCTAAACTAGACGTTTATTGGAGTCAGGATGCAAAGCACAAAGAGACATAGGCACACAAAAATTCCCACTTCTAAAAGTGGCATTTCTAAAGTAGTAATAAAAAATCTGCTTTCACCAATAAGCAGGATTTTTCACCACTATTCCAAACATGGCAACGCTATTCCTTGCAGATTAGAAATTACCACTGAAACACTTATCAAGGAATTTCTAATGCAAACCTATGAATAGAGCAACCTCACAGCAGTGAGAAACCAAATAGGCTGTTTTTCTCTACCAGGATATGCCACACAACAAGGACACATGTTTTCCTTTTACCTACACAGCACCCTTCCCATAGGGCTCTCTAGGTCCTTTCTTAGGGGTGACCTATATTTAGTAAAAGGAGAGTATTAATCTTGGCAAACACTTTAAATGCCACGTCACTGTGGTAGTAAACTGCACACGCAGGACCTGCAGTGGCAGAGGCCCAAGACAGGTTTGAAATGCTACTTTTGTGGGTTGCGCAAGAAGAGCTGCAGCCTCACTAGTAGCATTTAATTTACAGGCCCTGGGTATATAGGATACCACTGTACAAGGGTCTAATAGGTAAATTAAATAAAATATGCCAAACTGTTGTGGACCAATCTTACAAAGTTGACGGGAGAGAGCACATGCACTTTAGCACTGATCAGCAATGATAAAGTGCCCAGAGTAATAAAACCAACAAAAACAGGTCAGAAAAAAATACAAGAGGAAAGCAAAATGTTTTGGGATAACCCTGCAAAAAGGGCCAGGTGCAACAATAGAAATTTGGAGTCTGGTGTCTCTGGAATCACAACTTATAGTGAAGTCCGATTTTAAATTGTAAGTCTGAAAATGCCACTGTAAGAAAGTTGGCATTTTCTTTCTTTAACCATTCTGTGCCTCTGTCTGCATCTCAATACACGTCTGGGTTTGTGTGGCAGCTGGGCTTTGTGAATTCCCTCTAGACAGTCACACAAAGGGCCAGGCTGATTGGTTTTCCTGAGGTAGATTGGGGGGGAGGAGCTGACACTTGCACCTGAATAGGGCTGATCCTGTCCCCACACAAAGAACTGCTTACCCCCCTGTAGTGTGTTTGGAGCCAGGGCAGGAAAGGCATGGACTTTGTGATCCTCATAGGCCTCTTTGATGTCTCCCCCACTTCAAAGGCACATTTGGGTATAAGTACTGGACCCCTGACAGCACCAATTCAGAACTTTGCTCGAACCAAGGACATTCTGATTGGAAGAAGAGCTGCTGTGTAGTTGGAAGGACTGCCACTTTGCTACCTACACTGCTGTGTTGGGCCTGCTGCCTGATGTTTCTTGCCTAGGAGTGAGAAGGTCTAGACTTCTACATCCTTGAACCTGAGATACACCAAGCGCTTGCTGAACTGCCTCCTATTCTCTGAAGTCTCAGAGACACCAAAGACTTCTTGCAACTCTGCTGGTGCAGCTGGACTCTGCCATCTGAATCCTACCCTTGCCTAAGGTGCCCGCTCCAGTCTTTGGCCTCAGAAGTAAGGGGCTCCTTACAATGGCGTAACAATCGCCGGCATTGTAATGAGAAATACCCCCTGTCATTATGATGGTGGTGGGTATCGTGGCCGACGCAAAGTCAGTCTGCTGCTTTTCTGCCGGTCGGCAATCGTTATGATTGCCGGCCGGGCAGAGCTAGGCCACTAATATGGTGGCAGTGCCTAGCAGGCACCGCCTGCCATATTAGGATGTGGGTGATTAATGGGCCATGGAAAGGCTGGCGGGGATTGGCTTTGGGGGCACGTTGCGGTCACCCTGGGGCGGGGGGTTCACGGGGGGGGGTTTCCCATGGTACCCCCCTGGGTAACCCCATGCAGTTCCCTGCACCAAGTGGCAGGCACCGCGTGGTGCCTGCCACGTGGTGCAGGGAAATGCTGTGCATCTCCTTTTACCATTGCGGACGGTGCTGCAGCCAGCAGCACCGTCCGCAATGGTAAAAGGCCAGGATGCGCCTGCCAGTATGGAGGGCGCATCCTAATTGGGCAGGTAGGACCGCCGCACTTCTGGCAGTCGGTCCCATCACCGCTGTGATGACGGGCGGACTGATGTCCGCCCGCCATCATAATGAGCCCCTAGGTTCTGCAGCTGTTTTTCTGCAAAACCTGCACATCGACCCAACTGCGAGATAAAAAGCAACATGTTGCTCTGCGACGCCATGCAGTGCAAAATCGACGACTATGTGGATCTCGACTGAGACTCGACGAAGACGCAGCACTGATTCTTCTACACCATCTGCGAGGCTCGACAATGATGCAGCGCCAAAATTTCAACACTGTCTGTGAGGCTCATCTCTAACGCAGTCACCGGACTGTGAGGAAAATTCGGACGTATCATGTGTTCGCCGTAGATGCTTTGCTCCATACAAGGTACTTTTTCATAGTGCCCTGCATGGGTTCTGTAGCTGGTCCGCCCTCCAACACGGTTGCAGAACTTTGGATTTGTACCGGTCCCTTAAAATCTCAAGTAACCTTTTGACCACTAGCGACTTCTAAGCACAGATTTTTCATTAAATCTTTAAAAATTCATCTCTCAAGTTCTACCTATTAGATTTTTGTCATTTTGTTCTTGTTTTATTCAGATAAATATGCTCTATTTTTCTAAACTGGCGTCCAGTCTTTTTGTGGTGTTTTCATGGTTACTTTAAGTGTTGCACACATACTTCACACACTGCCTCTGAAGTGAAGCCTGACTGCTCTGTGCCAAGCTACCAGAGGGCGAGCACAAGTTAATTTAGGTTGTGTATCTGACTTACTCCGACGAGGATTGTGGCTCCTGCTTTGACAGTGTATATTATGCCAACCAGAAACCTGAATTTCTAACAGAGATTGAGAGTGTGATAGTTGTGCAAGTCTAAAGGCCAGGAATGGCTAAGCAGTAAACCATTGGACACCAGGGAGGTTACTCCCTGGTCAAGGGACCTTATGGGGAACTTTGGCGCATGGCAGTGAGGATATTCTGTGGTGGATATACAGTTGAATAAAGTTGAGTGAAAAACTCAGAAGCTGAGGATTTTGGAAAGAAGAAGGTGGTAAGACACTAATGAAGTAGGTGGGGGAACCTGAAAGGCGTTTGATACACAACGAGCGCAAGTTAAAGCAATAATGCAAAGGGTTAAGAGGCACAAGGAAACTACAAGATAAACAGCTCAGAGTGCAGGCTGAGTTGGGACTGATAAGAGAGCACAAGGATGAAACAAATGCACCAATCAATTTATTGAAGATTATAAGAGTGGGTAGAAGTATTGTTGCTGACGAGATTAAGCTGATGTGAAGTGCACATTGAGCCTGAGGAGACAGACCAATATGGGGATTCTGGAAAACAGGATATAGAACGAAAGAAGAGAAAAGATCTTATGGGCATGAGGACCACAGCTGGAAAGCCAGAGAAGGCCTGTACTTTTTAGCAAATGTATGTGAAAAACTGTACTGAGAAATGCACCATCAAACCACACTCTCTTCCACAAATATACAGGGGGGAAACCCTCTATCACTGTTTAATATGTTTGCGCCCTCATTGTGCTTCATGTAAAAGTCCTAAACCCCACAAGTATCGAAGTTCACCAACCACCATTGTCTGTTTTCTCTCTACAATGTAGCTTATGCTATCAATCAAAGCCATTTATCATTTCGCACTCATGGAACGTCAAGAAACATTACAGGCATTATTTCAGCTTTGACTACGCCAGCCAGTCTGGTGTTACGTGCAGTATATGTTGGCAAGGGTACAATCAGTAATGGCGATAGCCCTTCACAAGTGGTGTCATAAGTGTGAGAAAGTGGATTATTAGTTGGAGTGGATGTGAGTGTGAACCAAGTAATAATATTACAATTCAGCACCAGGTCCAATTAGGTCTCAATAGTTTAAACCGGAGCTTAACCCTTAGTAGCTGTAGTACAGAGCAGACAGACTTCATTTAGGAGAAATGTGTAAAGGATTTATCAGTACCAAAACAATTACAAATGGTAAACTCAATACAATTTAAAAAAAACAGTCCAATTATATAAATAGTGTAATATTTTATGAACAAATAGATACTAAAACATCAAAAATCAGATGTAGGGAACCAAAGATATGATTTTAGAAGCTTTAAGTCAAAATAGCACAAATTGCTAATCGCAGTTATCTGGTCTTGCTAGACAGGGTCAAAGTTAAGATTGCCAGTGAGCTACTGCTAGTTCGGTATCGAGGAAATGTCAATAGGCCTGGCCCTGTCAAGATTGTGATTATCCGTTTAATTAATTTTGCAAACTTATGCAATAAGAATTACAATGTTAAAATTAATAAAAAGTAAATATACCTCTGTGTAAAGAGGTTATGCATACGTTTACAAAGAAATTAATAAATTAGTAAAAAAATGACCCATCACCACAAAAAAAAGAAAACATGAAATGATAGAAAGAAATGCCACTCAAATGCACTATATTTTAAGCAGTTGTGCACAAGTAAAATTCCCATCACTTACAGTGAAGAAACAGAAGTGGGCTTACACTATGCCCCATTGAAGAGTTTACCTTCTGATTTAGAAGATTTTCTGGAGAAACGTTCTTGTTGACAGGTCGTCAGCAAGACAGGCTGCACGCTGGTCAGAAGGAGGGCTTGACAACAACAGCCAGGAGAAGTGCAGGTCCTGGGAATGATCCTCGGCTCCAGCTCAGTCGTCATTAACGCCAGGAAGCTCCATCTGGATGAAGTCTTGACTCTGTACCCAGGATGGTCTCATTTGGAGTCGGATGCTGTTGGACATAAGCCTCAGTAAAGTTCCACTACGTTCGGACTTTGAAACTTTTCTAGAAGTTGAAATCCTTTAAGCAAGGAAAACCAGAAAGAAGAATCTGACCAGCGAGTCAAAATCAATGGCTACAGCTTCAGCGTTGGTCTCCGTCTCTGCTGGTTCTCTAGAGAAGAAGTTTTGAAAAATGTTTGTGTGTCCAGTTTTGCCGATTTTAGAGTCAGAGGAGTACACTCTAACACCAGCCAAGGGTCCAGGACTTGTGGGCACCACTTGGGAGTTAGGACTCACTCTCCCAGAAGCAACGAGTAGGGTCCTGGGAAAATCCAGTTGCAACTGGTCATCTGGGCTCTTGAAAAAAGAAGGCTTCTTGCAGCTTTTGTGGTCCTGTATCTTAAAAGAAGGTCAGCCGACTGACCCTCCAAATCCACTTCTCTCTCTCCTGGGTACACATGGGATCAGGACCAGCCCTTCACAGGGGCAATCCTGCCCACTTAAACATCACGTCCTGGGGGTATGGCCATAAACAATTCTAGAGTACACCACTTTGCCAAAATCCAACATGGCAGAATCTTTTTTCCCTAGGGCAGAACTCTGGGCACACCAAGAGACATGTTTAGGAAAATGATAAACTCCCCTTGCAACCAAGTTCTGAAACAGGTTTCCCCTTTCTGGTACTGGTGCCATCCTCACTACCTGGACAATGGAAGGGGCAGCACTAGGTGCGAGTTATATCTGCCTATGACAGGTAATGCCCCTTTGAAGCTTATTTAGTTGGTGAGTGCATCCTCCAAGCCATCCTGTCTGGACGAGGTCACACCTCCTCACAACCACGGTCCTTTTGTTCACTTTCCTGGGAGCCATTCACAGCTCCCTACAGAGGGTCAGCACACTACCAGGTGATAATTAGAGATTTACTCTGAAAAGGCTAGCCGGAAATTAGTAATTTTCTAAAAGTTGCAATTTCTGAAATACAGAAAATTGGACTTTAGGATCAAGTCTCATTTTACCAATGAAAGTTAGTGTTTGAAGTATGTTTCTACCTAGTGCTAACCTGAAGTTAGCTTTATTTAGGATAATAAAGTAACCCAGTGTTTTCTATGGCACAGCCAGACTTGCTGGGGCCTTTTTCATTGTAAGGACATGTAAAAACATTAAATACATATGTCCTTTTCTTTAAATACTATGCACTTTGTCATGGGGCTATATATTTTTAACCGGTCCAAATTACTGTTTTAAAACTGCCCAGCTAGACTGCTGTGGCAAGCCTAGAGCCATGTTTTATGTGATCACTTTAGTGGTGGCACAATTAGTGCTGCTGTCCGCTAGTGACATTTAATTTACAGGCCCTTGGTACACAGAGTACCATCTACTATAGCCTTACAGGTGAGCAAAATATGCCACAGATTAGCCAATTGTACACCTGCTTTTAGGGTTCAAAGCACATACACTGGATGCAGCACCCCGTTGTTCAAAGTTGATACCCCACCAATGAAATTTTGCCAAAAGTTTTTTTTCAATTCGTCTGACAGTTTTCCATACACATTATAAAACATGTCCACTGCCAGGCTGCATAGACTTTTTAATAAAGCAGCGCAGAAGTCAGAATGTTTGTGGTTTGTTGCTGGCCAGTGTGTGGGATTTCTCAGACAGTGCTGTGTGAAAGAGACAAGTCGAGTACACTGAAACTAGGAGGTGAATTTCTGCTGGAGTTGGGGAGGCAGAGTCAGTGAATACTGATGCACATTGCGAAGCAGGTAGCTATGGGAATAGTCACTGGCTGTATTCTTGGCACAGGCCCGCGCAGCTGATAGGCAGCCCAACAGGCAGGGTTCTGATATGGTGTGCAGGACTAGAGCTACAATTTCGGTTCCTTCAACCATAAGAGGGAAGACCGCAAGAAACGAGGTATTCATGGCCATCATTTGTAGTAACTAACACACATCGGAAGTGTAAGCATCCCTCAAGTCAAATCTACGTATAAAGGCGGGGCCACAATTAGAATGCGGTTATTGGCTACCTTACTAGAAATTCTCCTGCCAGCTAACCCCTCAGCATTCCAATGTGACCCCTACGGGGTACGCTAGCGTGTGCCTAAGCGGATTAAGGGGCAGAGGAAATGAAGCCAAAACGTAGGAGATAAAGTAAACTGATATTACAACTCACTTATGAAGTCCTTGACCACTGTGAGGAGTAATAAAGAATCCCCTGCACCAGATATTTACACATAAGCCAGAAGCAGAAATACAATTCTAGAAGATTCTATTTGAAGCAAAGGAGACCGCTTATATTGACTACCTATTAAAATAAGCAATGGAAAGGCCAATAGGCCTGGCCCCGTTAAGATTGTGATTTTTTAATCTATTTAATTAATTTTGCAAACTTGTGCAATAATAATTACAATGTTAAAAGTAATAAAAAGTAAATATACCCCTGTCCAAAAGGGTTATGCGTAGGTTTACAAAGAAATTAATAAATTAGTAAAAAATTACCCATTACAACAAAAATCAATAAAAGAAAACATGAAATGATAGGAAAGAAATGCCACTCGAATGCACTACATTTTAAGCAGTTGTGCACATGCGCACAAGTAACATTTCCATCCCTTACAGTGAAGAAACAGAAGTGTGCTTACACACTGCACCATACTGTATGATGTGGTTGGCAGAGCAAAATATTAGACACAACACCGGGCCAGTCCAAATGAGAGCATAAGTCTACATTGTCTAATGCCGGGCTACTCCTAAATAGGGCCTAAGTCTTTGTTGCCCATGCCTAATACAATTTCAAAATTAAATATAAAAAACGCCTAGGATTTTGCGGGTCTGGCGCTCACATGGCTCAGTCATGTCCCAGAAATGCAACATGCAACAGAATGCATCACTTTGAGGCACAACATTGTAAAAAGCAGGCAAAACCAATTTCCACTGTCCATACAAACCTACACTCACAATGTTTATGGAGTTTTTCTGAAGGAAGGCTCCCTGAACTACTTACCCTCCAATCTCTGCCTTCTTCTGAACTGTACAAACTCAAAGTGGGCACTGTGCTCTCACCCTCATCCCTAGGTCAGTCAGGAAGGAATAGACTGGAGAGAAGACAGGCACCACTGGGACAAATAAGAGTCCAGCCCATGGTCTGGAAACAGAGAATGGGGGGAATCAGGTCAGTCCCAGGCGCTTCTTCAGACACTGGAAACACTTGGGACATGGAATCTAGCATAGGTTGCGTCCAGCTGCCACACAACCAACTCACCAACAGAGGTAGGTGGCCAACCTGTTGGGGAATGACTGGCAGCGTAGTAGTAGAAAGTACCTTGGGGAAGGCATTGAGGCGCCAGGATCAGTTGAAACTGAGCCTCCAGACATAGCTAGCTCCTGCTGGCGAGGTGAAGGAGAAGAAAGGGAGATTGACTTCCAGCCCACAGTTCCCTCACCAAGCCCTCTAACAAAAGGGAGAGAAAACAGGTCAGTGCAGGTGGTCCAGGATAGGCCAGAATTGCAGAGTGGTCTGGTTGGCAGAGCTTTATAAGTCAAAACCTGTTTAGCGAATGGTGAATTCAAGCAGAGGTAATCTAGGGCTCCCTGGCATCAGATCAGGCTTGCCTTCAATGAATGGTCCTTGTGAGAAAGACAAGGCCCAAGTGGGGAGAAGGACGTGGCGAGAGGAGAGAGCGATATACACAGGTCTGTCCTGGTCAGATTTTGTAAAGCTTGATAACTACAACATTTGAACCATGAACATAAGGGCACCAGTCCTGAAGGGGGGCTACCAAAGTTAGGCAGTATGCAAGTGACATCATGGCATGTGACATCAGAGGGCATGATAGAACAGCATGACATCGCAAGTGGCATCACAGAATGTGGCATCACAAACCAAGGCCTCTCAGGAAGTGACATCATCAGAAGTGACATCAAATCTTAAGACCTTACACATATGCTTAGCAGGTCTATCATGAGTACATCTGAGAGCATTCAAATATTTAACAAATTAGATTTTGCGTCGGAAGTGTGCCAAAACAGTGACGCAACCCCAACGCAAAATCTGGCCCTTAAGTCATATGTTTATTTTTTTAACTTTGCACTAAGAAATTAGCAACAAGTTGAAATGTGGCAGTAAATCTCTTCTGCGTAATTGGTTGCAAAATCTGCATTTTAAAACATCTTATGGGGTTCAGGCACCTGCTGAATAGAGCTGTGTGTGATCAGTAGATCTCAGGGTATAATAATAGTGGGAAGATAAATCTGGAGCATTTGCTGGCGAGAGTCTCCTGCAAAGCACATCAAGTGAGTCTTCGAGGACAGATTTGTATTTTATGTAGATGGGTAACTGGGTTACTGCTTTTAACACAGACATCCTTTTGTTACTTGAAGTTTCATAAATTGCAATCCTTTTAATATGGCACAGTGAGCTATGAAGGACATGCAACTTCTACACCTTGTAACCCTCACGGTTTTATGTAACATCCTACCCATTGATTTACTACACATTTGATTTATTGCCAATGTTTATTGCCAATGTCTATGTGTGATTTAATGATGAGTGATGCACTAATCAAAGTTGAGTAGTGTCCCACTACTCAACTTTGATTAGTGCATCACTCATCGTTTCACACGCCCTGATTTAGGGGACGTTCTCCCCTTCAGCACGCCTCAACTTTTGTAAAGACATTCAGCATTTGGAGTGCGTGGTTTCCAAACATTTTATGTGTGATTTAAAGCACTCCGACACCCTGGTTTGAGATGAGTAACACTATAAAAGAAAAAGAAAATAGTGGTATTTAAATTGCTATTTATATAAATACTGATCTGATCCACAAATCGACGGCTATAACGTATGGTTTAACTAAATTGAACAATAAGCTAGATAGTCCGTCAGCAGAGGCTATAAGAAAGGTCACTCAAGCTTCACTTCTACCAGCACTTTTGTATGGGCACGAAGCATTTCCAGGCACTTGTTCAGAAACTTTAAAGCAAGCTCAGTGTGTGGCCTATAAAATAATTTTTCGACTACCAAAACACCTTTCAAGGGCAAGGCTTAGATTAGAACTTGGGTTAGTTAAACAATCACTAACCCTCGAGGCAGACTTTCTAAAATACTATAGTCTAATTTTAAAATCTTAAGGGGATACCTTAAAAAGCTGCCTCCGAGACATATTTGAAAAAACTGGTTCGCCATGGAACAAGCAGCTCATGAAAGCCATGGATTCCATTGAAATAAATAAATCTTTACTTGCTCTGACTTGCATTTCCTATACCATCTGGAAAAAGCGCATCAACAAACAAGTACAACAATTTTCTTATCAGCAAGACCAGGCTGCATTAAAAACATTACCTTTCCAGATACTGCTGAACGAATCATATTTAATAAATAAACCTCAGCCTTATCTCACCGCCTTGCTCAACCCTAAGGCCAGAAGAGAGATTATGTACATGCGACTGCTGGCGCTCCCAATCGCGGATTTCAGTCAAGTTTGGGCAGACCAAAACACAGGAGGAGCATGCCGCCTATGTGAATATAAACGAGAATCATGGCTGCACCGTTTGTGCTGCTGCCTGACTTTAACTACAGAAAGGAGGCTTCTCCTTAAAGCCCTCAGCTTGAAAGAAAAAGTAACCACCTGCCAGGGAGCCTCTGCCCTATGCTTTACACAAACTGAACTTTATATCCTGGCCGCTGTGGAAGATTCGTTAAAACTATCAGGGTGCAATGTACCCTGGCTTGGTTCCCCGACCTAGTACTCGAATTGTTCAAACGCTGATACTGGACTACTTTAAATACAGGCCTGCGAAAGTCCATTTCCCCATATAATCGCCAAGCATAATCACTTGACAAGAAAATGACTATCAGCAAAAAGAAAATAAATTAAAGCAGCCTTGGTGACTTGAAGGTGCCAGAAGGATAACTCCTTATGGCAACAAAAAAGCAATGCCCAAGCAAAACTATGATAAGAAGTCTTCAAACAAACACTGGCATTTTAATCATTGCACTTTTTTAGACCCGTTTTATTTTTATGCATTGTGTGGCTTTTTCTTTCTTTCTTTTTTTTTTTTTTTAATGCTCGATTGTAATGCAATGGTTTTGATTAACTTATGCATTTAAATAAATGAATACCAAATATAAATTCTGGGACAAACCAAAACATCTGGCTGTTTGTCGTAATATTTACTATGAACTTCAACAAGGCTAATCCACCAGCTGCCACAAGATGGCACCAAATAGCTACAGAACGGATGAACACTGACAGCCACACTTACAGAGAGGGGGGAGCAGGGTGGTTTTTACGGAAAACTTCCCTAGCAAGTACCTAGGACCTGATCTTTGAGTTCACGATATCCTAGGTCAGAAACTCTGACCTCCCACCATAGACAGTTCCTGGCATTCGTAATATACTTTTGTTGTTTAATATGCAGATAAGACTGTAATACCGGGATCCTTAATTAAGATGAACCACGCTCCTGGATAAGTCTCATCAACAACTAGTCACGAGAACGAAGGGTGAAGAGTGAATATGTAATCGGCTATAATTAGTCTAAAAAGAGGTGAAATAACTTGGACATAGTAATATATTGCGATTTCCGAGCAAAACGGTGAGGGGTATATTTTTTTGACAACGTTATTAGATAGCTGTAGAATGTAAAACTGTGTAAATATTAAGGTATATAAAGTCGCCAATTAATCTTATTGTATTAAATACTACTCCACTAGATAACGAAGCTGCAACACATGAAGACGCCATAGAGATTTTTTTTTAAAATACCAATCATCATATAAAGCAAACTACTGGGAGAACCGCTTTACCCAATATGTAATCAGAGTGTTTGCAGCAGGATGAAATATGGTTTGTGGGTACCGTTCAGCACTTTCTAGGTAAAAATATGACCAGATAGGTGCAATAATCTAACCTGACAGGGGCCGACAGTAAATTATTTCCAGGCTGGCCCACACCCCTCATTTCAGAATTAGCATGACAAAACTCAGGCAAATTATGTAAGGGAAGCCCATGTGCCTTACCACAAATCCTTTACATTCTAAGACCACTCGTCTCAGCTTCCTTCTAGTTATCATGTACCATCTATCATGGTTGCTTAGATCAAGGGGAAGGCTTGCTTGGTTGACAAATGAATTAGAGTTAGCAATCCACAGAAATGGCTGAAATGTTTGCAGTGGGTCCCTCTGAGAACAAATACACTCATCCTTAAATGCAATAAGCACTATAATGGACCACTGCTTTGGGAGTATTCTACCACGTCTTTCCTGGGAAGGTAACTACCGTTTAAATTACACTTTTGCCCACTCACCCACAAGTAAAAACCTACTACAGGGACTAAAAAAAGGTGAACATGATTAATGTCTTACACACTCACTTTCAATAAAAGATAGACTAATTCCCGGTTCTATTTAGGCATAACATTATGTAATTTTTTTTTTTTAAATAGCCAAGAAATGTCCTGTTTGTGAACAGATTTAATGATTTTTGTACGTTTGGTATTTGGAGAAAGATTGAGTGATGGTTACTAGAAACAAGTCAGAGGTAGCTGTGTTTAACTGAATTTTCTGGCACAAGGTTGTTTCCTTAGTGCGAGGCCTTTTGTGTTTGTTTACTTTTCTGTAATAGCGAAAAGAAAGCCCTAAGCAGCATATATTTTGTTCTGGTTCTTCATTTTATTTTGAAGAAATATGAATTGAGAGGTGTTATCTATGCGCGTCTGACTATCAGAATGGGAGAGAGTGAAGTGGTTTATTCAATGGGGTTGTCTTGTGCAACGCGCTGTTGCTATTGCAGTGCACCAGCAGGGGTGCATGTCACAGCACATTGCTGTCTTAGACTGTGCTGTTGCTCTGCCTGGCCTGCTTCAACCTTAGCCTGGCATTACCTCCTCGTAAGTCTTCCTTGCCACTGGATTAACGTAGTGGGCTTCAGCTCCACACCAGAACCCTCCAAAGCAAAAAAAGTTAGCCTCCCATGCCTCCCATCCCCTCCCAATATGGCTGACCCATTACACCCATGACCACTATAAGAGGCAGGCCGGCCCAACCCGTCAGCCTGTTTTTTTGGTTCTGCACTGCAGATTCTCCAGAGCGTGTTTTCAGGTAAGTTGGGGCGAGGTCGGCGGGGATGCCCTGCTCTAGCAGGCTCACGGACTGGTTCCCCAACCTTATGGCCCTCGCACTTCCCTTTTTCTCTTGGCTCTAGCGGGCTCTGGTGGTTGCGGGCTATTGGAGGTTTATTCTGCCCTGCACTCCTTCCCTTGAGGCTTTATGCCCTGCTTCAGTGGGCACGGGGGTTTGGGCTCTGCTGTCTGGCAGCACGGCACTGGTGGGCTCTGGCGGGGAATGTTTCTGCCCTGCTCCCGGGGCGGCTACGACTTTCCTATGTTGTTGCTGGAGTTCCGCTCCGTGCACCTCTAGCGGACCGGTTCCAGCCTTGGCGCGTCTCAGCCTGCTGCTAATTTTGCCACATTTCGGGTTGCGGGACGCTCGCGTTTGCGTCTCCTTCCCAGAGTCTGATCTCTGGCGGCTCATGTTTGTACCTGGACCAGGGTGGGTTTGCTGAAGCCATATTAAGGACACTGCGGGCTGACTACCCCCCCCCCCCCCCCCCTAGCTGTATTACCCACTTCTGCCATCTTTTCATGGGTCTCTCGATGCGCACTTTAAACTAGATTATATGTGCAGCTGCGATGGGCGTTCTACGGTTCCCGCCCCTACCCCACGTCTTGTGGCCTTCTGCCCTGCCTTTGTGGGCTCTAGGGTATGGGGTTTTCTCTTACCGTGCGGTGTGCATATGGTTCTGTCCACTTACGGCTCGTAGCCTCCACTGTACCGGTTTTGGTGAACTTGCTCACACATGCGCCACGCGTGGTTCTCCCGCAGCATCTCTGACTCCCGTTGCTGTACTACGGGTTTGGCTTCTGTTGGTGCACCATGCTTTGAGTGTGGGTTGGTCTATACCTAGAGGGGTTTCAGTCAACAGGTTTTGTCTGTCTTTGCCTGGCTGGTTTCTGGGAGGTTT
This sequence comes from Triturus cristatus, assembly GCF_964204655.1. Classification (NCBI taxonomy): domain Eukaryota; kingdom Metazoa; phylum Chordata; class Amphibia; order Caudata; family Salamandridae; genus Triturus; species Triturus cristatus. The sequence continues at coordinate 743,071,422 of NC_140589.1, read as the reverse complement.
GTGATTGATTTTTTCTCCCGCCTGGGTGCGTTGGTTTACCCCCTTGTGCCTGGTGTTGCCGGGCCTGCTTCTTTGCGGGGAGTCTCTGTGGCCTATTGATTACGGTCTCTGACTGTTTGCTTTGGCTAGGTGTTCATTTTCTAGTGTGTCTGTGGTTGGGGACTTTTCAGTTGGGCCCGACGGCGGTGCTACTTTCCTTGGTAGCTGTTCACGTACGGGGAGTTGAGAGGGGATGTGGCCTTCTGGCTAAAGCGGTCGTGACCGAGGCATGGGGAAGCCGGTTCGAGTCTCGGCGGTGACGCTCAACATCCTGTGCTTCTGGACTTCTCTCTTTCTGGTCAGGTCCTCTGCGTTTCTTGCACACTTTCTTTATTTTTTGCATGCTGGTCAGTTCTGGCTATGTTTGTGGTGCAGTGTAGTGATTTCTTTGCTGCAGCATTCAGGGGCCTTGGGTGCACTGTTACGTACAATGTTTGTCACGGCGTTGGGCCCCTCTGGGTGTTTTCTACCCGGGGCTATGGCTTGCTGGTGATTTGTGTGCCTCGGGTGCACAGGCTTCCAGAGGACAGGGGTTGATGTCCTTCCATTGATTGCATATTTTCCCAATATGGTTGGTGTTCATACATTCCTTTGCAGTAGTGTGCTCCTGTCCTGGTGATTTACTGAGGCGTTTGGGGTTTTTCGTGGGGCCATGGCTTCGTTTGTTGGCTGTTTTGCCCATGACACTTTTTTTTTCCTTACGGGTTTGGGCCTAGGGTCCTTCCGTCCTGTAGGCTCCTGTTCCCGCCTGTTCTCCTTGGGGTGCGGGGTCTGGCCTGGTTAGTTCCTGGTTGGGCATCCTCCTGTGGGTTCCGGGGGTTGTTGGCGGCTGCAGGTCTGTTGGGGGCAGGCTGCTTTTGCTTCCTGTCCGTCCTCTGGACTGCTTCTGTGGTCTCCATGTGGGCTTTTTGCTTCTGCTCGTTTGGGTTGGCCCTATCCTGTCCGGGACCGCTGCCATGGCGCCCTCCTTTTCTCATCTGGATTCTTGGCTCTGCTTGCGGCCGCTCTGCCTCTTGTCCGTGTCGGGCTTCTCCTTGGCTCCTGGCCGTTGGGGCTCAGTGGGGAGTAATTTGTGGCCTCTCCTTACGTCTTGGGTGGCCTCTGTGGCAGTTCTGTGGGTCCCACCGCCTGCCGTCCCACTCTGTTGTCGGTCTTCCTGGTTCCCCTCTGGGGGAACCGGTTCCGGTGGGGTCTTCCTGCTTCTGGCGGTCCTCCTTGGTTTTTCCTCTGGCCCCCTGGCTTTGGGTTGAGGATTGCCCTCCGAATGTGTGTCGGGTGTCCTAGTGCTTTGGTGGCCGGCGGTGCTTTGCATTGTCCTTCTCTTGGAGATCACACCATCCGGGGTTCTCACGTGCCGCTGGGCCGTCCTGGGTTCTGGGTCACACTCGTCTTCACCTGTTCCTAGGAGTGTATTTTCCCTTGTCCCGCTCTTGGTTCCGTCCTGCAGTTGGTTCTGTCCCCATGACAGAACCATGATGGATCAAACCCAGATCTGTTGACAGGGTGTGAGTGTTTGATTGGTTCTGATGCTCCGTCCATCACCACCCCCTTTTGTACCGCTTTGTTCGCCATAAGTTGGCAGGGTATGCTCAGACGTGAGTCCCTTGCTCACTTTGCCACTGGATTCAAGCAAGCCTGGCTGAAGACGGCTGAAATGCCAGAAACCGGTCCTAGGAAGCTTGTTTCCGGTCCAGGGAAGGCATGGCTTGGCAGTTCGGGCTGGACTGTTCCCATGAGGCACAGGGTCAGACTAATTTGCATATGGCCATGTCTGAACTGGGGTGGCAGAGTGGGCTAAAGAACGGTGATGGATCAAACCCAGATCTGTTGACTGGGTGTGTGTGTTTGATTGATTCTGATGCTCCGTCCATCACTACCCCCTTTTGTACCGCTTTGTTCTACAGGGGGTTGCTGGGTTAGCCCCTTTGGCTTGTTGGCAAGGTTGTGCGGTCCTTGACTGGGTCTCTTTTGTCCCGGTTTCGGTTTGTGTCCCCAGTGGTCTGCTTCTTGTCCGGGCTCCCGTTTTTGCGCTTTCCTCTGGCCCTCTGCTTACGGGGATTTGGGCTTGTCTGGCCTAGGCGGGGCGTTTGTCCTGTTGTTGGTGCTCACCTGGGTGCTTCTCCCTTTTCTGCTGCTGCAAGTGTCGGGCCATGGAGCTTTGGCTCCATGGTAAGTTTTGTGCTTCTGGGGGCACGGGCTTGCACAGGATAGGAGTTTGTCTCCTGCAGCTGCTTTCGAATTATCCCATGTTGGCGTGTGTTCGAGCAGTGCTTTTGATGCTCCGGGGATGCTGGGATTTCCCAGTTCTCCTTCCCCGGGCGGGGCCTGCGTCTCCTGTGCGTTGTTTGATCCCTTTTCTTCTTTGTCCCTGGTTTTGGGGTGCTGGGGCCTGCTGGCTCGGTATGATCCCCTGGTGGTGTTGGCATTGCTCGGGCTCGTTTCGCCCAGCTCTTCTGTCCTTCTCGCCTTTGGTGCGTTTCTGCCTGTGGCCTTCCCTCCCGGTCCGCTCCTGTTCCTGTCAGCTCTTCGTTGTTCGGCTGGGTAGGGCCTGGTTGTTGGCTGGCTGTATGACCCCCTGGGTGCTCGCTTCGGCGGCTCGCTTACTACATGTGGAGCGTTCCTGGGGCGTTTTGCTTGGCCTCTTAGCGGGGCGGTCTCGCTCCTCCGTGCTGCGTTCCCCTCCCTACTGGGTTCTCTTTGCTTTCTTGTGCATGGTGGCCCCCGGTTGGCTTTCGCTTCCTTCTGGTGGCTTGGCCTTGGGCCTGGTCCCTTCTGCTCTTCGGGCTTCGTGGGCGTCCTTATGGGCTTTCCGCTTTTTGCTGTTGGCCGGTTGGGTTCCCTTTGGGGCCGGGGCGTTCCTGCGACTGGGGTCTGTGTCCCACCTGTTTATCTCCTTGCTGGTGGGGATTTTTGGCGACCTTCGTTTTGGTTGTTGTTCGGTTGGGATGCTGGGTTCCTTTCTGCACCTCATTCCGTTCGTGCGGCTCCTGCCAGTCTGTGTTTTGTTCTGCTGCTTCGGTCCTCGGGTGGATTCGACTCTCTCGCTAATTGAAGGTCCACCGTGTGGTGTTGCTGTGTTTTGGTCGAACTGCATCTCTTCCTGCTGTGGTTTTTTGTTGGGTCCCTGTGGTTGGGTTGCCCTCTGTTTCTTCGGTTCAGACGTCTGGGATTTTGCTCCCCTTTTGCTTTTGGCTGTCCGTTGGGTGGTCTTGGTGTATTTGGGCCGTCTTGCTGCTTTCTGTTCTGGGCCTGTTTGTTGTTGCTTTTGGCAGAGTATGGTCTGGTTCCGTGCCTTCTCTGTCCTCCTTGGGTGGTTCGTTCGGACGGATGTTCTGGCGGCCCTGAATGTCCCGGGGGTCCTGGTTCTCGGCCCTTCCGGTGTCTATCTAGCCCGTGATGGTTCTTCCTGCTCGTGGTTTCCTCTCTCTTGGGTGGTCCTTCCACTCGTCTGGTCTTTTGGGTGTGCCTGCTTCGTTGGAATCCTTTTTTGGTCTATTGCTTTCTTGTGAGTTTCCATGAAGCCGCTTGGCTTTGGTATGTGCTCACTACGTTAGTCATGTGGCGAGGAAGACTTACGAGGAGGTAATGCCCCGATTACTTACCGGTAATCTTCATAACTCCGAATATAGTCTTCCTCGCCACATGAGTTCCCGTCCCTCCTTCCCTGTCTGGCTATCGGCTTCATGTTAATGCTTGGTAGTTTCAGGTTGAAGGGTTGGGCCGGGGCGCCTCTTATAGAGGTCAAGGGTGTAATGGGTCGGCCATATTGGGGAGGCATGGGAGGCTAACTTTTTTCCTTTGGAGGGTTCTGGTGAGGAGCTGAAGCTCACTACGTTAATCATCTGGCGAGGATGACTATACTCAGAGTAATGAAGATTACCGGTAAGTAATCAGGGCATTAGAAGGGGTGCGAGGTTGTCAATGTGCAAAGGTGGGCAGTGCTGTGCCCAGCTTAAGCAGGCAAGAGTCTGTTGCAACCGTTCTAGAAAGCGGCAGGACGGAAGGTTGAGAGTTTCCACTGCCAAGTTCTTTTGGGAAGGAGGTGGGCATTTAGTTAGGCCTGTAGACCTAATTGAAGGTACGATTTTGTTCCCTCAGTTTTTCCTCAGGAGACACAGACTCCTTTTCTGACAATGTTTCTTTTTGTGTCACTGAGTCTATTCACTAAACAAGCAGTTCAAACAGAGAAAATATTAGAATTGGTAAACAAGTTGTTTGAGGGGGGAGTATAGCTCTAGAGGGTAAAGCAGCATTTAAGAAAAACAGAGAAGAGAAAAGGACAGGCAAAAGGAAGATTAATGTAGGTATCCGCATGATGAAGTTTTTCCACAACTGATTCACATGGTGAAGGTAAGATTAGGAGTAGGATGAAGAGTAGACTTACTACTAAGTGTTCGGTGGAGGTAAGAACCACATTTTCCATGCACTTTCAAAGAAATATTACCTCTTGAGGAGAAAGCATAAAGTTTATTATTAACTTTAGATGCCAATAATGAGTTCCTATGTAATGTATTAGTATTGCAAGATGCTTAGGACCTGGGAAATTAATTTGGAAATAAAGGCACTAGTGATTCAGGACAGGAAGTGATAATGGACCTACAAGGAGAAAAGGTTTTTGGTGTGGAGGGGAATAATCTTCTCAGATCCAGAGAATGGTGGCCAATGAATCATGTGCTGCAGACATGAGTAGCGGGATGCACACCATTGTCCTCTGAAAATACTCGTAGGCTTGACTTGAATCATGTGGCCATGTATATATCAGTGATGGGCAGAACTCGCAGAGTTTCACTCCATGAGTTGCACAAAAACCCTGCTTGACTCCCACAAGCGGGCAGAATCTGCACGTCGCGCTGCTTAAGCTTATAATTAGTGCTGGGAGCTTTTTCTGCCCTGTAAAATCAGCCGCAACTGCACCACACAATGCGCGAAAGGGCTCTGCTTCTTTGCTGCTGATCGAGTAGATTTTCTACTCGCACAGCAGCTTTCTCACTGCAACAGTCATGACTGCCTGTGTTGAGAAAATCTCGCTAGGGGACGCTTATTAAAGGCTCGCCAGCTTACTGTTTGCAAGTCGCACAAGAGAAGAAATTCCTCCACATGACGGTTAGCAGAGTTTTGCCAAAACTCACTGTTACAAGCGTAACGTGGAGTGGTCAAAACTCTGCAATCTCTGCAGGCGCAGCGGAATGTATTGCCCACCCCTATTATATACAGTCCTGCAAACTCAGCAGACAGAGGAAAGGGATGTTCTAAGATCACCATGCTGGGGGCCAGTGATTGAAAACACAATTTGCAGTACTCCAGAACTGGCTCCTAAAATGGAAAAATATATGATAAAATTAAGATTAAGGAAGAATCCCTAGAAAGAGCTAGAAAAGTCTTTGTCAAAACAAATTGCTAGATGTCTTTGACCTAGTGGCGTGCATCTGTGACATGACAGAGGAGGCATTCTCCCAGAGTGTCTATTGATATAGATCAGTTAAAGTGATGGAACTAGCATACAGTGTGTTTGATTCGCAATGCAAATTCAGCTATTGCAACTGAAAGAAGAAAGTCAATTTTTATGATAAATTATCCTAAATTGGTTAACTTGGCCATGGTGAAGGATGACCCAAAACGAAGGGTCTGTTATTCGGAGAACACATCCTAAATTAATTAGGGAAGCATGCAGCTACATTTTCAAATCTGGGGAAGGCACGAGGTACACGGAGGAAAGTTTTTCTGGAGGTTTTTTTGCCAGGACCGGGAGACGGCGAGGTCGCTTTTCCAGTCATGGGCAATTTAGACATCAATCTTTCTATCAAGGACAGTAGTTTTATACTGGAGGAAGAGGAATGCAAGGTAGCTTTCTGATGGACACTTATTTCTAACCTCAGCCAGGGAGATGCAGTAACGTATGCAGAAGTGGTTAAAATGCAGACCAATCTGCAGAGGAGTATAACTTCCACTTCCAATTGTTTCACACCATAGGAAGAAGGCAGTTCGAGGCTTCATTTAGATGCATGGAAGAGGTTGACCTTAGATTCTTGGGTATTAGAGACCATAATGGGCTACAAGATACAATTTGTGTAGACATCTGTTGAAGGATGATTCCCTCATTAGATAATTTTTTCAAAGCAGGAAAAAGTATTGGTAGAGACGGAATTTCATGAGATGCTGAGGAAGGAGCAACAGGGGAATTTACCTTGACAGAGGCAGCTTTTCTGAACAACTTCACTGGCTTCCGGTTCATAAAAGAATTTTGTGTAAATTACTGTTGACGACCTTCAGAGCATTTCGCAGACTGGGTCCTGCATACCTCTCAACAAGATTTAAGCCATACACTACAATGAGGACACTTAGATCTAGCACTGCAAAACTGCTTAAACGGCCCGGCTTTAAATTGATAACCAGAAGAGGGAAATCTGCTACGGTTCTAGGGGCAAAGGCCTGGAACTGTATGCCTAGGGAAATTAGAGCAATGGAACAGGAAGAACAGTTTAGAAAGGCACTAAAGACATTGATCTTTGGAACATCAGATGCCTATTGTCTGGTACTTATTTAGGCCTTAATCTGATACAGCTGATCTTTGTTATTTGATAGCACCAGGAGACTCTGTTAGGAGTGGCAGCTGCGCTTTATAAGCTATACTTTTCATTTCATTTCATTTCATTTGCTCCCTGTGAAGATGAAAAAGAAAGACATCAAGATACAAGAATGAGTCCCTTTACTAATTTGGGTGAATTAACTCAATTGGTGATGTATTACCATTTCAAAATGAAGGGGATACTGAAGGGACGTCCTAAGGGCTCAGGAATGGGTGGTAAGACTGGTGCTATTTTACAATCCCAGTTCACAAGGAACATCGTAAATTTTAAGTTTTCAGATGGGAAAACAAATAGCAGTAGTTTACATGTATACTCTTTAGTATTTCATCCACTACATTGTGTATTTCAATGTTACAACAGCCTGTTGTGGTTCATTTGACAGAGAGAGGAGTCAGAATCATCATCTATTTGGATGATATCTTGTTATTCACTCATGAAGGATTAAAGTTTTCAGAACATTTGAAGATAACAGTGACTCTTCTGGAGGATCTAGGATATGCTGTAAACAGCGAGAAGTCCATGTTCGACCCAGGGAAGAAAGTAGAATTCTTAGGGCTTGTGGCGGATTCAAATTGTTCCATGTAGAGTCTCCCTGCAGAGACAATATGTCAGACAATGAAGGAAGTGAGAAATTGAGCAATTAAAGTTTTCAGTTGAGGGATTGGGTTCAGGTCAATAGGATTGTTGTCTTTGGCAATACAATCTATTTTCTGGGTTCTTTGCATTACAGTTCACTAAAGTGATTAAATGCAGATAACCTTTGGAAGCGTTGGGGGTATCATTAACATGTAAGACTAAATGCAGAGACAAAAGAGGAGATGTTTTCAATGGAAAAGGTATATGGAGTTCTGGAACAGTAAGGCTATTTCTGGAGACTAAGGGCCTGATTTAGATCTTGGTGGGACTACCGCAGCCCCATGGCGGTCCCAAGTACTTGGTCAACCAGACAGTGGTCTGCCTGCCATATTGAGATGTTGCACATAAACAAAGAAGAATGAATTTTTGAATGGTTTATGGTCAAAGATTGGTCCTATGGCACTTGTGTGTTTTGAAGTAATTCAGATAAGAGGTTTGTGTAGAATTATATACTAATGTTAAGGTAATTGATTGTGCCCTATGCTAAAATAAATAAGCTATCAATTCCTCCGTACCCATCTTCTTTTTTACGTATGATGTTCTATACCCAGGTATAGGAGGGTAATTTGGGTAACCCCCTTGCTGTTGCTACAATATTGAGATGTTGCAGCAACAGACAGGAGACTGCTGCGAGGTGGCAGTCTTCTCTGCTGGTTAACAGTACTCTGTTACCGTCATACCACCAGTTTTCCTTCCGAGCAGATTTAGAGGTTTCTGTTGTGCTGGCAGTGTCCTGGTGGTGGTGTCCTGACAGAGTGAGACCATGTTGATGTGGAGAAAGGTAAGTACTACTCGCCATTATCTTACTATACATATATGTTCGGAATATGTCATAATGTATATGTAGGTAATGTGTTATGCCCCTTTTTTGTACATATTGCATGCCACACAAACATACACACACACACACACACTATTGAATGCCCACTCACTAGCACCACAACAACGTTTTGTGTTAAGTGTCAATACAGGTGTGTTCATTTTACCTTGATGAGTAAGAAAATGAACACTACTGCATTACACCTAAGAAAGATGTTGCATGTAAGAGCAATGAAGAAGAACATGTGGCTACAGCAATTGTCAATACACGATACATAGGACAATTGTACAAGTACCTTATCGTAGGTAGTCGTGGTTAGGAGTCGTGATAGAGTTGGTGCAGCAAAGGAGGGACCTGGCAATGGGGTACAAGACAGAAACAGAAGTGGGAAGCAGGAAGAAAAAGGTAAGCTTTTACCTCATTTCCTTTGATTTTGCAAACTTTAAGTAGGAGGGATTCCCACCACAGTTGCAATGGCGGAAAGGCACGTCATAATTGGGACAGCGGGAATTTGGGCTAAAGTCCTACTGACAGACGCTTCTGCCAATACCACCGTCAACAAGATTGAGAATTCCTGGTGGAGTAGGCGGGACTCTGGCAGCCTTTTGTCAATGGACCAGCCAACATCTAAATACGGCGGACTGACCGTCAAGTCGGCGGGTGGAAAGACCGTTGAAAAAGCAACGGCGGGACTTGATCCACCAAGAACTTAACCAGACCCTAAGTTGAAATGACAAGAGAATCAGATGAAAGTCAGATAGAATGGGGTACCGGGACAGGTTGTTTCTCAACAGGTGGGAAATGGACCAAGGAGGAAAATATTTTCACATCAGTTCCCTGGAGCTTTTGGCTGGCTCTTTTGCAGTGAAGAGTTCGGTAGAGGACAATTCCAAATCTATCTTTTTGCGAATGGACAGTGTGTCAGTGGTTGGATATGCAAATCGAATGGGAGGAAAAAGGTCATGGAAGTTGTCAAACCTAGCAAAGGAATTCAGCATTATTGTTTGGATCATCCGATATCAATGAGGGGAGAGCATGTAACAGGGAATTAAATGAGGGGATAGATTCGAAATCCAGAGATTTTACAGTTGGAGAGCAGGCCAGGAGGTAGAGGCAGTCAAAGCCTTCCTATAAGAGAGAACGGTCAGGGGAACTTATGTGTTTCCACATTTTTCAATGGGTCCCAAAGGTTTATTACAAACGAAGCGACACCAACTATGTCTGGTTTTAATGTCTCCTTGGCTGCCAGTGCAGGCATGGGTTTTAGTGGTAATCGCAATGTCTGTGAAGATCCCTTTAGATCTTCCAGTGTTTCATATTTGGTGAAGATTACACAGGGGGAGTGGCACAACATGATTCAGCCGGGTCATTTGCTATTAATAGCATGGATGACTACAGGAGTCAGTGGAGAGTTAGGTGTCTTCCTAGAGAAACTTCAGAATTAGCCAAAGAGGAATGGGCAGAAAGGGCCAGACAATATATATTGTTCTGCTTGGGAGAACTGGAGTAATTGGGGTTTCAGGAATGTTTAGATCATGTGGAAGCAGCTGTAATTTAGATGGTTAATTTTGTGGCAGAAAGTCTTTTTTGATAATCAGTTTTTATTTGTGTTTTTAGTTCAATTGCAACCAATTAAATAAACAAGATGGGGGGTGCCACCACAAACAGAGTACAGCATTCATTTTACAAACATCAGGGCTAGGCATCAAGAAGCAAGCAACATGTTTATGTCTAGTCCATAATATTCCCATCATTTACCCCAGATTGTTGTATGATTTTGCAGACAGCCCCTTGCCGAATAAATTGGGGCCTCCTGCTGAGAGCACCAGTTTCTCCCCTTTGCAGCACATGGTCAGTGTAGTTGGAAGTGGGTGGTTCCATAATCTGGCTATATATATTTTTGCCATCAGGATGGCCACACCCATCATCTTTATGTTCCCTCTGGAGTCGCCCAGGTCATTGAGGATTCCCAATAAAGCACTTTTCAGTGAGAGTGGAGTTTGATATTCTAGTATTCTGGATAAAGTACCACCAACCCTGCCCCAGTAATTAGCAATAAGGGGACATAGATGTGTCATATGGTAAAAATCCACGTCAGCATGGTTGTAGCTTGCACAGGCCAAGGTTGTTGTCCAACCTGCTAGCCACAGGCTGAGGCGTAAGGTATGTAGTTTGAGGAAAGTTAGTTTGGATCATCTGGAGGCAGAAAGAAATCACTAATTATTGAGAGGCATGTAGGCCTCGTGCCAATCAATGTCTTCAAGAGGGAATTTGCGTATAAGCAGGTTTAAGGGGTCGGAGCATTAAGTATCAAGGTTCGGTATATTTGGGAGACCCCTCTCCCTCCGAGAGTCCCCATAAGGAGTTTGTTCTCTAGGGGGCTGTACTCGGGCAAATCCTCCAACTCCATTTTGCATCATGTGTAGCGCGTGTGGGAGCTAGATGCATTTATGAAACTAGGTTTTACGGAGATGAAAATGGGTCTGTAATTCCTGAAAGGAGCTTAGACTACCTCTACCCCACACGTCCCCAAGAGTGGAAATCCTGAATCAGTCCCATCTGGCGAACCCCTCTAGGCACCAGAAGTAGCGCAGGAGGCTCCCATGTCATTGGGGAGTCTGGAGGGTCAGTCTACCCAGCCCTCTCGTGGAGCGTAGTGCCGATCTCCAGGTTAGAAACACCAGTTGTGTCATGTCAGGTACGGTTCAGGAAATTGGATCCCTCTATGCCAGTCCCTTTACCTTATCCAATCCCAGCATCGAGAGTCCGGAGTGATATGTCACATCATTACAGCCCCGCACATCAAGTCATTAATCACTAGGAGGTGGGCAGCTTGGTAGTACAGTCGTATGTCGCGAGTCAACATCTGGTCATGAACATACAGGTTTTTTTGGCCCATAGGAAGGTACGGATGTCTGCAGTCAGGTTCGCAAACCAGTGGCAGAACATTTTTATAGGTCAGGAATCGCAGCATGGCATTCTTTGAAACATGGAGTTTCTATAAACAGGAATAATCTGGTATGAAAACGTCTGAAAATCTTTCATTTCTCCCAATTATAAATATTAAGTTTTATGGGATGTTGCATTAGTGTTAAGTTTATTAAATTGTCGGATGGATAAATGTGATTGGATTATGAATAAATTACAGCGGTACCTGGTAATTTTGCAGTGTTTAGTTTCCTTTAGGAGAATTTCTGATGTTAAAGCTTTGGGTTAGAAACTGATTTTTTGCTTCAGAGATGGTGGTATTCAATATAACCACAAGAACAAAGAATTCTAAGGTGACAGAATATCCCTTCTGTAAGGACCACGCAAGATTGCATCAGAATGCAATGCATCACACGAGATGTGAGACCGTATGGTGCAAACCAACATTTGATTTCTTCTGTCACACCATTCAAATCTGTTCCAGTAGTTACTCCCACGAGTTGGTTCAGATGTGTAATGAAGGAATATAGAGTGAATGTGGAGGTGTTTGGAGCTCATTCAGCAGGAGGTACTATGGCATTGAAGGCCTTCTTTATGTGAGGTAGATTACGGGATATCTTGCATTCTGCAGATTGGTTGAGCGTAGAAACTTCTGCAAGATATTATGTGACACATATTCAGCATGTTTCTGGGTGTGTGATGCAAGGGCTTTGAACTAGCACATAATCAGAGCCTCCTTGCAATTTTCCAAACTAGCAGTGGAAAGAAAATTAATATTTTATTAAAGACCCAGAGGCTTGGATTTTCCTTCCCTGAAATTTTGTTCACCCATGTCAGCGGCAGAAGGAAGGAACATTTTTGTTGTATAATTAGGTTTAGGCACATTTCTTAAGACTATCTTTGCAGTTTGACTGTTTTGTCGTGCGAGATAGAATGCAACTAATATTTTGCTTTTTTTGGAATGAGAAAAGAAGATTTCATGCTTGTGGCATTTGTTTGAAGGAAAACTATTTTTCTGGGAGTTATTTGGAGATGGAAGGAGCAAAGAGGGAATCGGGTTCCTTTTTAATGAACTGTGTGACCAGCTTTTTTTTTTTGCAGCCAGCATTAAAGGAGCCGTATTACAGGAGAGATGGAAAATTGTTGTTTAAAATGTTCTGTTGCTATGTTATTGTACTTCTTGTGGGAAGTGTGCATTCAAGGAAACTGCACGTAATGCGAGCCACCGGGTCTTTAATAAAATCTCCGGTGACACAGTGTGCATGAAACCCATATCTTGAAAGGGTATGCCCAGCTACACCGGACTAAACCGGTCTTGGGTTGCTTGTGTTCCGGTTCAGGGAGAACCTGCCCTGGCAGTTCGGGCTGGAATGTTCCCATTGGAGTAGGGTCAAGAAGACTGATTTGCATACGGCTGACTCCAATCTGAGGTGGCATAGTGTGCAAAATAACAATGGACTGGGATGCAGCCCTAAGTGATTACCAGTGGATGAGACCGGTTTAAGCATTCCATTCACCACTTTTTAGTATATTTTGATAAAATCTCGATTTTCTTTACACTACCAAATTGCAATTCTATAGACTGTAAATACAAGAGTTTAGAAATAGTTCGGACACATTGTATTGCACCAGATTAAAAAAATATGAAACTTGTTACGGGTATGGCTGAACTGGGGTGGCAGAGTGAGCTAAAGAATGATGATGGATTAAACCCAGATCAGTTGACTGGGGGTGAGTGCTTGCAATGTTCAACACTCCGTCCATCATCCCCTTTGGTTCTGCTTTGTTCGCCCTAAGTTGGCATGGTATCCCCAGACGTGGGTCCCTTGCTCACTTTGCCACTGGATTCAAGCTAGCCTGGCTGATTAGCCAGAAACCGGTCCCAGGATGTTTGTTTCCGGTCCAGGGAAGACATGACTTGGCAGTTCGGGCTGGACTGTTTCCATGAGGCACAGGGTCAGTCTGATTTGCATATGGCCGTGTCTGAACTGGGGTGGTGGAGTGAGCTAAAGAATGATGATGGATTAAACCCAGATCAGTTGACTAGGGGTGAGTGCTTGCAATGTTCAACACTCTGTCCATCATCCCCTTTGGTTTTGCTATGCTAAATATCGGCCATAATGTTGATCAATCATGCACTAATAAAATTACTTGGAGATATTCATACAGTCTTCCATTAAATGCAAATTTGGGAACAGATGTGTGGCAAGTGTGACAAATTTAAACTGTACTCATTGTAAGAACTATATACAGGTTTTTAATCATGTACTTATTTTATGCCCCAAATCACAAGAATATTTAAACTGCTTGTACAGAATAATGTAATGAGTGCCAAACAATTCACACAGGTAGTATGGGAGAACAAGGGTACCCCGATATGGGAGCCTGGGGTTGACATGTGTTTAAGAAAACAATGGTTCAGTGTTGGCCACAGTGAGTCCAGAGCAAAAAGTGAGGTCCCAGGAGGAGACACTCAGAAATAATTTGAATAAGACAATTAACCAATCTGGGAACACAGAAGTAAGGGGACATAAATAGTGTAAAATAGATAATTTATTTTACACACGGTTAGCTTAGTACTTTAAACCTAAAGTAGTGTTCAGGTGCTCACACAAAGTGATTAATTGTCTTATTCAAATTATTTCTGAGTTTCTCCTCCTGGCACCTCACTTTTTGCTTTGGACCCACTGTGGCCAACACTAAACAATTCACACAAGCACCACCAATGACAATTGGCTAGTACAGGGTCTTTATGTTTTTAAATCAATTTTTGGACTTGTAATAATTGTTTTCTATTGTCCTAAATGTGTTATTAGTTAGTGAATTCAAGAAATTGTATCATTCCTTGTATACTAACATAGCTTTCAAAAATGAGTATTGTTAACCTTCATGGGAGGATTTAATAAAAAAAAATATACTTTATATCCAACTTTGCTTAAGGTCCAGTTAGATTGCTGTTCACTAGACCTAATAAAAATGAGTACCACAGCAAAACATAAAGCAGTTAACAGATTGATATCAATTTGGAGGAAATGTCAACTTTATTAAAAGCCACAAGTTAATAAAAATGGACTCAAACCAACTAAGCAAAGTAGTCACAGAAATCCTAACTTCCATCTGAATGCTTAATACACTGATACCGGAAGTACCTATTCTGCGTGTGCCTGGTCTCACCATGACCCCACAATCACCAGCCTTTATTGAGTATATTTCTAAAATACCAGCATGCATAAGCAGTCGAAGGGAAGTGAGCAAATGTCCCCAAGGGCATGCGATTTTTTGTTTCCCATCCCTGGTATTTGGATGTGCTGCAGTGAATTCAAAAACATTCAGACAATGTAGAAGTGCAAACATGTCAAAGTGGCTGCTATTACTTGTGAAAATGTTCATCCTTTTCTTCCAAGTGAAGGAGAATCTCTTCTGCACTTTCCGCCGACGGGGCTCCCCTGATCTTTTCCTTCACACTCTGCAGCAACTGTCGGAGCATTGACTGGACCACCGCTTCATCTTCTCCAGAGAACTGCGACATTTCCCTAAAACGCAGAGAAATAACATCAGTGCACAGCTCCTCATTTTTAAAATGTCTTACAACAGCAAAGAACATCCACTTGTAATCAAAGATGTTAAGGAATTCCAGAAATCCCTGCAGTATTTTAACTCAGGTAACCCGATTTTTAACATCTACAAAATGAAACCAACTATTGTGGCATTTTAACACACAGGGTACAGTTAGCAAATCACAAGTCTGTATAAGAAGGTAGAGGGTATTCTTAAAAAACAATGTATGCTTAGTAAATACAATACAAAATTCAATGCCCTAAAATTCTCAGAGAAAGAAAAGGAGATCAGATCATAAAAAAATGAACAAATTTATGATGATAAATATTCTTGGCAGCACAGTTAAAAAATACTGCTGTTTTGATCAGTAAAAAAGAAATGTTTAAAAGATGAAGACAAACAATGTTAAATATGGCATCTGTTCAATATTCTGTGTATGTCCCTCAGCATAACAGCTTCATGCATCAAATGTGCTTTTACTGATTTATCACGGATCCTAGCTTAAGTGTTTGAAAGAAGTCCAGATCATTACAGAGCATGAATAATTTCCTCAATCCTTTCTCAAAGGTGTTTATGTTGAAGGACACCATTTTGTGTTAATAAGTCAGTGAATCCAGCCCCCCCCCCCTCCAGTAACAGGGATATTCGACATCAGAGAGTGCTTTGAGGCAGCAGTGATCTTCTGTGTGCCGTTTAAACTGTGTTTAATAGTGACTGTGCACTTCATTTTTTGGCCAGGAGAGAGAGTAAAGTTTTATACAAACACTATTGTTAGGGGACAAATTAGCCCCTTACCTACAGAAGTCCAAAGTGTGGATTGAGCCTCTCGGTCTCCCAGGAGATTCTGAACAAGAGAAGCAGCTCCCAACTCCCTAGCCAGCAAACCTTGTCTGAGGTCGCTGGGACCATATATAGTCTGCTAGTGGTTGGTACATGTATACACTGATTGGTGGTTGTATCGGATGTTTCTATTGGATTATGGTTAGTGTCCTCATTGGTTGGGTATTTGAGGGTTCTGATTGGTTTCTGGGTTTGTGATTCAATCAATGTAGGGTTGGGACTAAGGTTAGGGTTGTGGCCTTTAATTGGAAGTTGCGATTAGAGCTTCTGGTGTGATTGGTTACTAGACTAGGTGTGGGACTAAGAGTAGGGTTAGGCTTTCTATTGGAAGTAGGGACTAGGGCTTCCTGTGCCATAGGTTGCTTGGACTTGGGTTGGGACTACTGGTAGGGCTAGGGCCTCTATTAGACGTAGAGATCAGGGTTTTTGAAAGTTATTGGGTGCTAGGACTAGGGCTAAGATTGGCTGTAAGGTTCTCGTCTCCTATTGGTTCTAGATTTTAGGGCTAGTGTTGTGATTGGATAGGGTTAGGACTCCCATTGGCTGAAGGGGTCACCTGATTACTAGGGCTATAAAAGGCCAAGGCTTAGGGCGTCCCAGCCCAGGGTATGAGGACAAGGGCATTTACCTGTTTGAGCCTGTTCAGGACTAGGGCCAGAAATGCTGCACATGTTCACATTCAGTAATAGCTACCCCACACCATCCACAAACATAGTAACACATTCACACCAAATGTACACCACACACACAACCCTATGCATGGACCAATACACCAGCATGCACTACAAACCCAACCAAACCACATCTATACACCCTTCTATCCCAACTACCACACATACCCACCATCACCTGCAAACAGTAAACAACTCTATACTATACCACTAACCAATCCACTCATCACTAATACAACTCCATTCAACACCATACATAACTACATCACATCCAGACTCGCGCTCCATGCTCTAATTACACCTAACAGACCACCTTTAATTACTAACAAACATATATTCATCCTTCCATCATTTGTCCAACCAACGACCTCCTCTCCCTACTACCATAATAACGCTAAATGCACAACACACACAAATCCATTGCATGAAACAAACACACCAGCACCCCTTTTCACTACTCCTCAAAAACAAAAACATATTACACACACCAGTACAACAAGATCTTCAAAGCGCAACACGTCAAAATACTTACCATCACAAAATACAAACATACACCCACCTTTCAAATCACACAAAGGAACAAACTCCAATGCCAAGCTCTCTCTCTTCCACCACACCTAACACAGACAGAGCAATACAGCAACTCTCTAACCGCCTCTCATCCATTGGACAATTTAGAATCTTATTACATGACCCACATGCTACACCACCACCCCTGACTCATACACCTTCCGCCATAAACACACGCAAACAACATAAGCAAAGTGCCACACCTCACAACTTTGCTTCCCCATGTCTACTGCACAACAATGTTACACCACGAAAACAACAAAGCACACCAACTCACTCTCAAAACACCATCTCCACCACATACACATGCAGGCCCATCAAAATGCCTTCTTAGCATTCTGGATGAGTAACATGATATACAACAGCTACACGATTGCTATCCCAATACAGCTAATGCCAGCACTAAAAAACACACCTCCTACAAACACACACAATACTGCTCACTCTACTACAAAATAAAGTCTCACTATCACCAAAGGCCATTCTCTAAACTGTCCACTAATAAATGCTTGATCCCCCTCTAAAAACAAATATCACATCTACGACCTTCTCACAGATGCAAAATCAGACATACTATTCATAAATGAATCATGGTTGGGAGAGGATATGGCTCCAGTCCTGCATGAAGCCTTTCCTGTAGGCTATCAAACGATCACCCAAAATCGCATAGGCAAAAAAGCAGGTGGTCTAGCTGTTGTGTTCAGGCAAACATTACATATCACTAAAGTTGATGACATCTCCATAAAGAATTGTGAGGCTCTTATAACAAGATGCAATACTACACCGTCTTCATCCTGTAATTTCCTGCTCCTTTACAGACCTCCACCTAGCAAGACGACTTTCCCAGGCGCACTTCTAGACACAGTTTCAAACCTGATAACAATACACTCCAACTTATGCATTCTGGGTGACCTCAACATTTGGTTTGAAAAACCCAATATGACCCATCCTAAAACAATCACTGGCCTAGGCGCACTGAACCTGCATCAGATTGTCCACAAACCCACACACATCGCTGGACATATCCTAGATGTAATTTTTGCTAATACTGAACTAGTTACCTTTCAAACTATAACTCCAGTCACACGGTCAGACCACCACTTGCTTGCTTTCCAACATAAAACAACACTAAGGGACTCACCTAAAACTAGCCTGCATCCATCGGCCGTGGAACAAACTCAATTTGGAACACTTAGAAACACAATTAACATCAAGTACAAATCTGGAAACAACAACGGCTCAAAATCTATATGAGCGGCTACAGGAAGCTTTTGACAAGCCAAACTTCACCTACAAAAAAGTAACAGATTATACAAGTCAGCTATCAAAATAGCAAAGAAAAGGTACTATTCAGTCAGATTTCAGAATGCAAAATGTGCAAATAAAGAATTCTGTAAAATACTCAATGAATTTCGCGAACCAAATTGCCTAGAAGGAACTCAAGATTTCACAGACAAACTGGCAAATCATTACACAGACAAAGCAGACACATTGGACTCATAAGTAAAACAGAAACAAAGCACCAGCACTAACCCCTGTACAAAACAACAATCCAAGAATACTCTAACCCAGCCTCTCCGTTTCTTCAAACACATCTCACATGATGAATTTATGGACCTGGTCAAAGCAAGCAGGCATGCCGGCAGCCCTTCTGACCCCTGTCCACCACAAACTTTCAAGACAATTCTTTTAACAACCTCTGCTGCCACTCCAGTAAGAAGAATCATCAACTACCGGAATATTTCCAGAAGAACTCAAAAAAAAAAAATCACACATACGCCCTTTACTGAAGAAAACAAACTTGGACCAGCAGAACCCTGACAACTACAGACCCATTACAAATGGACCTCTCCTGGGCAAACTGATAGAAAGAGCAGCGTTCGCCCAGATGTCACAATTCATTGAAGAGAAAGACATACTCTCAGACTTCCAAACAGGATTCCGTCTGGGAAGAGGTACTGAATCTGCCCTCCTTGCCATCTGTGAGGACCTGAAGAATACAGTCGGCCGCAGCAGGGTTGCTGCGCTACTCCTCTTGGTCCTCTCGGCTGCCTTTGACACAGATGAGCATGACACTCTAAAACAAAGACGCTAGGGAACTGCTCGAGACTGGATCACGTCCTACCTTCAAAACAGAACTAATGTCATCCATACCCCACCTTTCTCGTCCAAACCATACTCTACAAAAGCAGGGGTTCCTCAAGGTTCTCTCATCTCGCCCATGCTTTTAAACATCTACATGAAGTCATTACCGGTACTGATCAATCAATTTCACCTCACGTGCTATAACTATGCAGATGACACGCAAATACTCCTTCAACTGGAATGCCCCCAAAGACATTGAAAAATCCCCAATTTTCAGTTGTCTCGGAGCCGTGGATCAGTGGATGACTTGGAGCCATCTCAAATTGAATGCTTCAAAAACGGAAATACTCACGTGTGGTGATTGGAAACATTACGACCCACTTGCCGCCTGGCCTGATGAACTGGGATCACCACCTAAAGTATCGAATGAAGTAAGAAACCTCGGAATGACCATGGACTCCAAGCTGTCGATGAATGCCCAAGTGGACAAACTAGCAAGATCAAGCTTTGTCACTATAAAAACGCTGTGACAATTTTTCCCTCATTTGGGATTTCCACACAAGGTCCAAGCTACCATCTCCCTTGTTCTGTCCAAACTGGACTACACCAATAGCCTCCACCACGGATCACCTTTAACGACCATGAAAAGACTACAATGGATTCAGAACTTTGCTGCCAGACTACTCTTGCATATCAAACCGTGAGACCACATCTCACCTGCCTTGAAAACCCTGCATTGTTTACCGGTTGCCAGAAGATTTACATTCAAGCTACTTTGTATCACCCACAAAGCAATACATGGAATGGAACCACTCTTCCATCAGGAATAAAATCACCAAACACATTCAGCAAAGGAACGTACGCTCTAAAGGGGCATCTCGCCTCAAAATCCCAAGATGCAGGAAAAAAAGCATGGGTGGCACATCCTTCTCTGTTCAAGCAGCCAAACTATGGAACGCTTTACCCCCCCCAACATAAGATTCACCTACAACTACCTTATCTTCAGAAAACTACTCAAGATTTGGCTCTTCCCCACATAAGCAAACAGAAATTTACAGCATATTCCTCTATATATAAGAATTTATTTTCACTATAAATATGTACCTATCTTTGTGTATTGCTTTGTATAAACATGTAGAATAATTATGTTGCTGTAAACAAATAAATAAATATCAAGCATCTTTGGTCTACATGTACTTACTTATTTTTATTTATTGATTTTTCAGAGTTTTATATAGCACGAACTTGACCCGAATCGCGTATCAGAGTTCTTTACATAGCATCAATTGCATTACATGAGGACACATTCATTTTTGTTAGGCACAGGGAGATTAAGTGATTTGCCCAGAAACACAGGATGTTCAGCGTCATTGCAGAGACTCGAACCCAGTTCCCCAGATTAGAGATCGACCGCCCTAGCCGTTAGGCCAACTCCTCTCCCATTATTGTGGG
This sequence comes from Triturus cristatus, assembly GCF_964204655.1. Taxonomy (NCBI): domain Eukaryota; kingdom Metazoa; phylum Chordata; class Amphibia; order Caudata; family Salamandridae; genus Triturus; species Triturus cristatus. Next base: position 743,051,236 of record NC_140589.1, on the reverse strand, counting down.
TGTATTGCGGGTCTGGTGCTGGGTCTGGACATGCCGTGTTGAATGGATAAAGGTGTAGGAAGCTGGCTTTGTATATACTATACCAAAGTGAAGTATAGTGTGCACAGAGTCCAGTTTAACCCCAAAGGTAGGTAGAGGTAAAAGTAGATAGCACCTTACTCTCGATTTGTGGCAGTGTGGTCAAGCATTAAGGCTTTATCAGAGGTTAGTGTTAAGCATTTGTTGTACACACTCAATCAGCAAATGATATCACACACTCAAAGACTGAACTTCAGACCAATTAGTTTTGTATGAAAATATTAATGTATTTCCTAGAACCAAGCAAGCCTGGCACTGGTAAGTGATAAGTACTTTGCCGTAATAATACAGTTGGTAAACAGTTTGTATTGCAATTGTATATCTATTTTTAGTTTGATTACAGTAGAACTATTAGTAATGTGATGCTTTGAAAGATTGTACATATACTTTGTTTTGGCTTTTTAGTAGAATGTCCATTGTGCATCTATGTACCTTCCATGTTCTTGGATCTGTGTGTCTGTTACCTTTCTCCTGGAAAAAGCATATGTTATGTTATGTTATGTTATCTCAACTTCTATATTGCTCACAGCTGCCCCAGCAAAGGGGCGTCCCGGCGCTTTGACTGGCAGAAGGAAAAAACATACAGAACAGAGAAAAAACCAGAAAAAAGTAGCAACAGGGCAGTGTATTAAGGTACATGCAGTATATTAAGGTCCAGGGGGGAAAAGATAGGTTTTAATAGCCCTCCTGAACGTAAGCAAATCATCTAGGGCGCGAATGTGAGCTGGTAATGAGTTCCAAAGCCTAGCCGCTAGATTGCGGAAGGAACGTCCTCCCGCTCTGCAGCGTTTGAACCGTGGAACTGTAGCCAGATTTTGACCCAATGACCTCAAAGAACGAGAGGGGACATAGGGGGTGAGAAGATGCTCTAGGATCAGGGGAGAGGACAGTATCTTGTAGGAAAGACATAGAGTCTTAAACTCAATCCTTTGAGCCATGGGCAGCCAATGGAGTTTCCGGATGATTTCCTTCGCAGAGCAGAACCTTGGTAGGCCCACCAGGGCTCTGGCCGCCGCATTCTGTACGCGCTGCATCCGGATAACTTCCACCTGATTGGCCCCCAACAGGAGCGAGCTCGCATAATCAAGCCGCGAGAGTATGGTGGCCTGAATTATCAACTGTCTAGTGGGGGCGTCAAATAATTTCAGGATTGGCCTGAGCCCACGCAAAATACCAAAACAAGTAGCAGCCACTTTTTTAGTGTGTCCGCAGAAACTGAGGGCGGGGTCTAACCAGACACCCAAGTTTTTAACCTCGGGTACCGGGATGGGAGCTGAACCCAGCTCTGGAGGCCACCACTGAGCACCCCAGAGGTTGCTATGCTTACCAACAATAAGAACCTCCGTTTTCTTGGCATTAAGCTGTAAGCAGTTAGCAGTCATCCAGCCAGCCACTGCTGTCAAACCCTCCCTGAACCTAGGGGCCTCAGAGTCGGAGTCCCCACTGAGTGCAACCGCCAGCTGCGTATCGTCAGCATAAGAGACCATAGTCTGCTGCACATACAGATTGAACAACGTGGGGCTAAGTGCCGACCCCTGAGGCACTCCCTGCTCGATGAAATAGGGTTTAGACTCAAATGGAGGTGTAGCAACCCGAAATGAGCGACCTGCTAGAAATGACCGAAACCATTCAAGTGCTAAATCAGAGACACCTGCTTCTCCCTGACGCTGCAGCAGTATCGCGTGAGAGACCGTGTCAAACGCGGCACTGAGGTCGAGTAACACCAGCGCCGCAGTTTGACCGGAGTCGAGCACGGAGCGTAGATGTTCCGTCATAGCAAGGAGAGCAGTCTCTGTGCTATGACCTGCCCGAAATCCATTCTGGGAGGAATCCAGGATATTGGCAGTCTGAAGGTGTTTAGTCAGGATTCCATTGGCATGAGCCTCCACAACCTTCGCGGCCCATGGGAGAAGAGAAATCGGACGATAATTCTCCAATATGAGAGGGTCCAAGGCGGGTTTCTTCAAGATATCCAATGAACTTCTCTATTTCTCATCCTATATCTCTATCAATATCCTTAATCTATATATACTTACCTCCTCTATGCATCTATATACTTCAATGTACTTATGGATCTATATATTTATCATTTTCTTCAAATTTAGCATTTTAAATGCACTACCCTATTTCTCAGCCTATACTTCTTTCAATATATCCTCTGGCCCAACCTTCTGACTCATCTCAAACTTCTTTCTACCACTCTCTCCAATGCACTACCCTATCTCTCACCCTATACATCTATCAATATATCCTCTACATCCACTCTCTCATTCATCCCAAACCCCATACCACTACTAGGATCCCCAAAATAAACCTTTCTAGACTCTCTCCTACTCTACCCCTCCTTGCATCATCTGGCACCTCTTTTTACTATACCGATTCCCCAAAACAAACCTTTATAAACTCTTCCCTCGGACTCTTCCCCTCAAAACCCCCTTTTTATATAATCAAAAGCCTCCTCCTACTGCTATGACCTAAAAAATAAGAAAAAAAAAAACACTCCTGTCCCTCCACTATCCTTTTCAATCAAAATAACAGACTAACATGTTCACTTCTCAATTTCCATATTCCACAATACTAATTCACCACTAATCCCTTATGGGTTCCAGAGCAGCGTGCTACTCGCCAATGAAGCGCCTCAAAACCCTATCAAGGGGTAGCAAGCGCTATATAAATACAAACCTCTTTCCCTCTTCTATCCCGCAACCTGCCCTTCTCTATCCAAATAACTAAATAACATATCCACCACTCAAATTACTTCATACTTCACTATACTAATTTTCAACACTAACCCTTTATGGGTTCCAGAGAAGTGTCCTACTCACCAGAAAAACGCTTCAACACCCATCAGGGGTAACAGGTGCAACATGAATGCAAACCTTTCTTCCCTTTTATCCCTCCTCTACCCTTCTCACTCCAAATAACTGACTAATATCCACCACTCAAATTACTTTCATATTTCACCATACTAATTCAGCACTAATCCTTTATGGGTTTCCAAAGTAGCGTGCTTCAACACCCCATCAGGGGTAACAAGCGCTATATAAATACAAACTTTTTTTCCCCTCTTCTATCCTGCTGCTATCATTCCGAATCCACATAACTGACTAACCTATCCACCACTTAAAATTACTTGCATGTTTCACTAAACTAATTCAGCACTAATCCTCTATGGGTCCCAGAGTAGCATGCTACTCGCCGAAAAAGCACTTTGACACCTCGTCAGGGGTAGTAAGCCCTATATATATATATGCAATTACAATACAATACAATATATTTTTAATGCTTTACTCGAGACAGTGCACAGAAGCATCCCCAACCCATTAACAGCTACATTATGGATCTTAACTTCAAACAGCCACAACAATTGGGTCACATTTGAGTTACAATTCAGACACAGATTTTCACCTGTTTACAGGCTTCTTATTGTACCAATCAGCTGGTAAAATGTGGGTAAATAACATATGCAATGTGAAACATACTGTTTTTCAAATGCAGTTTTTTGTAACGTTTGATAAACTTGTGCTAGAAACCACTGCTTTCATGAAATTGGAAGATTATATGACAGAAGATGGTTTAAGCAGGAACGTAAACATTTTTTGATGCTGCAAATTAATTCAGGCCACCTCAATTCTCATAGAAGTAGCTCATAAGCCACACATGAAACAAAGACTGGACAATTCTTTCATAAAATGTGAATAGCACAAAAGAGAGCGTCTAGCAGGCTCACATATCTTTTTACGTTCCAAACATGTTGATCCCCCTCTTCGGTTTCAAAAGTTTTGTCTCATAACAAGCAAATCAGTAGATACCACCCCGTATGTTGATAGGACAGATTTAGGGGCATATGTACCAAAGCAGTTTTGCGGTCACAATCGGGCCATTATGGCCACAAATATGCTTTTTCATATGTACAAAACACAAATTGCGATTCGGGAACATGTTACCGAATCGCAATTTGTGTTCAGTGATTTGTTACTTAGGACGTCCCTTCCTAATACCGAATGCCAGTGAAATGTTTGAATAGTTTACAACCAAATTACAGTCGCAAAACATTCATTTTTTACCCACAACTCAAGGGCGGTGGTAACCATTCGCAAATGGGAAGTGTCATCAGGGGACCCCTACCGTTTTGTGAATGTTGAAACAAATATTTTTTACAGCAGCCAGTGGTCCAAGGGGCACAACCCTTGCCTGCTACAGTAATCTGTGAGACTCCACATAACTAATACAGAAAAAGTCCGAATCTTTGAAGGTGCCCCTTGAGAAGTTGCATATTGCTTTGCCAACTGTAATTTTCTGACAGTGTGCCTGATGCTTGCCTTGCAGGTAACCTTACGTTCAATACAGTACGACTGGTTGGTTATGGTGACAAACTATTGATAAATGCTATAGGCTTGACTGGTTTACTGGGAACAGTTCTGTCAGATGGCTTAGATTAGAGCTGTTTATATGGAAAAGTCTGGCAAAGGGAAAATGTGTGACTTTTTTTTGTGAAAAGCAGATGTTTACACAAATAGGCCTTTAGAGTTTATTATTTTGATTCGGTGTTAAAGCCTCAAGATAGATGTGACATGGAATTCCTAATTAATACAGTAAGGGTTTACTGTTAGTCATGCCATCTGACAAACCATAGGGGTAAAACATTTACAATGATATACTCATTGTTTGGCCCTCTTTGGAGGGGTTATATATTCTTTTTTCAACAGTAATTATTAACACATTTGTAATTTTAAAACGGTATACTTGATGGATGCCTTGTGGAAAGCTTATGCTTAATATGGTAGGCCTGAGTTGTAAAGGTGACAAACAAATGATAAAGTCTTATACACCAGAGTGGTTCGTTGGGTAACGTTAGGTCTGATGCCATAGGTCTGATCTATTATAAAAAGGTAAGACAAAGGCAAGAGGCCTGACTTAGTTATTAGAAAAAGCAAATGTTGACATCAATATGCCTTTAAAGCTAGATTGTTATTACCAGGGTGTAAAAGCCTCTAGGTACATATTTTCTTGCATGCAATATCACATATTACCATAGTAAGCAAAGGTTTTGGATGTAGTTGCCCCCTCTGATGTACTCTGGGAGTAGAAGGCTTGCACTGTTAGAATCCAGATTAGGCCCCTGTAAGAGGGGCTGTATATCCTTTTGCCAATTGCAATTTTGCACTTCCTTATAATTTGATGGTGGTATGTATGTCTTGTGGTTATAATCATAGCACAGTTACCTTGTGAAAAATCTGATGCTCAAAATAGCAGACCTAAATTAGACCCGATTGGTTTATTGGCAAAAGGTCTGTCAGATACCATAGATTTGATCTGTTTATTATGGAAAATTACAAAAAAGGCAGTAGGCCCAATATATTTTTTCTAAAAAGTGTATGTTAAAAGCAATAGGCCTTCAAGGGTAGCTTGTAATTACGAGTATATGTGTATTTTGTTACATGGAATCTCACAGATTACCTCAGATGTTTAACAGGCAGCATATTTCATATTTCAACATTTATTTTTTAATGTATGTTGCAAATGGTTGTTAAGTTAGAAACTATGTTCTATTGCGGATGCGTGAGTGTGTGAATTCAAGAATGAATCAGTGGTTGCATGAATGAATGACTGGATGCAAGCATAAGTGAGAAAGTCCATTTACTATGACTTGTTAGGTCTAAACTCACTAGTGACATTACAGGCACTTTCAGGTCTTAGCCAGACCTATTGACATTGCAAGTAATTATTTGCACTGTGCACAACGCCCTATCACAAATATATAAACAGCTGGTGTCAGGCTGAAGTCAGTGTATGCTGGGAGAGGTTGGATTAGAAGATGCTCTGCTTTAGAATGGAACAGCAGATCCTTGCAAATTTTGAGGTAGGATATATCACATGCGCACAGTGTTCAGTTCTCTTGTGCTGGTGGTATCTCAGGCCAAAACACAAAGCTGGAGTGCTCTCTGACAGCAACAGCGTGATCTTGTGTTATTCCTAGTAGTCAAACTAGCTTACAACATTCCATTAGTGTGGCTCCACCTGGCAGTATATATTAGAAGGTATGCCATTTTATTTCCTAAGCAGACAAAAAATCATAAATATGGATACATTAATACACCCACAATCATGCCCATCTCGAAATAGTGAAGGGAAAGTTTCCTGTACAGGGGTAAACCGTGAACATGCCGTCACTGAGATTGGGCCCTTTACCCCAGGGGGACTCTTGTGGCAATTCATGGGGATCTGAAAGAAATTCCCTTTTTTCTCCTCAAAGGTTTTCAGGCTTCACTTCATTTCTCCCTTGACATGTGAAAAGCGATAGATAAACATCATTTTTATCTCTGTACCAGTTTGTTTTTGTCAGTGAAAGACATACCAGGGAAATGTTTTCCTAATGTACAAGGAGACGTTGTGCCAGTAGAGGTTTTATGATCTCATTATATTCAAAGGAAGATTAGTAGTTTGAACCGATGCCGTGCAGGAAGGGGAGGAGCTGAGTCGATAGAAGAGGCCAAGGAGAGAGGAATGAGAAAGGAGTGAGGGAAAGAGATACCGCTGCACAGCCCAGCTTAGGCCCCACCCTGGCCTTCCCAGGATGCGGCAAGCAGAGATCGGAACTGTTCAAACCTGATGACCTACAATGCCAGCCCAATATTGTGTTAAGCCCCGACCACCCTAACAGAAGCGGCCGCGTACAGCACGTACAGCCGCTGTTGGCCAGGCCTATGCTTTGCTTGCGTTCTGATCCCCTGGGGGGGCTGTATAAACACCAACATTATACCAACGCCATAGAAAGTTAAGGCCTAAGTTGCCATATTATTTTTGCGTCCTTGCCCTGCTGCACAGCCCGGCTGGACCTCAAATACGACTGCAGGCTGCAATACAAGCTGTAACATAAGCCCAGCACACAGCACGGGTTACCTTTAGGCTGATAATTTAAGGGGTCAAGACCAGTAATCCACTTTAAGTGGCCAGATGCTCTAAAAAACAGCTGTGACTGCCCGCCTGCTACGGTCATACCAGCTGCTTCCAGGCTCATTAATTTGGGAGCCGAAGGTCTTAGGACCAGTGGAAATACTCGCCTTATTCGTGTAAGCGCACTTTTCATCTGGACCAAGAAGCACAGGGTAGCAAGAACCATGTGGCAAGAAGACAAGGAGTAGACAGTAGTGTCAACTCATTGAATAGGCAGCCATCACTGCAAGTACAACCGCAGGTCCAGCAGAGGTGGCCCAGCTAGGTCTGGGTGCGACTTCTGGGCAGCCTGGTGAGGTACCGCTCAATCCCCTTCACCCTGCAATGCCCCATAGCACCACTCAGCGCCTCAATACCCAAAGAAATCTGTCAGTCACCTGAAAGACAGGATCCTTAGGGGAGTAAGGACATAAGGACAACTAAGCAATCTCCCCTCCTTTTACACAGTCAAGAAAGAAAGGACTAAAACTAGTGATTTGCATGTCAGGCACCCAGTACTACAGAGAAGTAGCGAAAATAGTCTACAGATGCAGCGAATCAGTCAACAGATGAAGCTCTAATCCCTCGTGAGAGTTCAGAGCTCAGGGGCCCAGCCCAACTTCAAGGAATTAAGCAATTAAGCCACAAGTAAAAATGCCTAGAAGGAAAACTCTGTATTGTAAAAAAATTAAACAACCCCCCCCACCCCCCCCCCATCATTCACATTCGCTGGAGTACCCCGGAAATCGCCTATTCACGAGACAGCTGAGCATGAGGCAATAAGCAGATATCAAAGCGGAACATCCATGATTAAAACACCCATTTCAACTGGGTCGAAAGGGTCAATAGGCACATTTTTCAACAAAAATGAAGATCATGCAAAGGGTTCCACTAGCATTACCGCACGGTCCTCCGCTAATCTGCACATGATCCCTCACACAGCCAGTCAAGACATCACATCCCCCAAAGGACAAACGGCCTGCAGATCATACTTTTGCCTAGGGCTGAACTCAGCTAACGAACAGCAAATATGGTCAGATTCTTCCGCTTCCAATAGTCCCACAACCATGGGTCTCCCGACAGCAGACATCTGGCAAAATAAGCAGACAGCGGTTGCTCAGGTGCATGCAAGTCCAATGTGTTCCAAAGCTCAAGCGTACCTACAAGGGCATGAGCCCACTAAGCCCCCTATAGTCATCCTTTCATCTCCAATTAGAGGGACAAAAAGAGAAAGTCCAATGGACGACCTGGAAATAGGAAACAGCTCTGACCATTTTCTATCTACAAGTGAGACACAAATTGAATTGACACTAGCTCGAACATGTATCTTCACCAGACCTCAACTTGACAGAACCACCCATCTAACTCAGGCCCCGTGCCCCTCGCAACGATCCTCTCCTTGGGTATCATTAATACCCTGCAAGATAGGCTAGCTAGGGAACTTCTATGACAATCATGGACCTGGAAATGGGAAACCTCTCGGACCATTTTCTATCTACAATTGAGTCACAATTTGAAAAGACACTAGCTCAAACATGCATCTTCACCAGACCTCAACTCCACAGAACCACCCATCTAACTCAGGCCCGTGCCCCTCATAACTAGCCTCTCCTTGGGTACCATTAACGCCCTGCAAGATAGGATAGCTGGGGCGCTTCTATAGCAATCACAAAAAGTTTTGTTTCAGATAGTAATAATACAATCGCTGGCTACTCACTTGTCAGACGTGGGGTCCAAAATAAATTTGATGGAAAACCTTTTGGGGACACTTGGGGAGCAAAGGCCATGCTTCTGCTCACCTTTTATAGACACATTAAGTAGTGTACCCTAAATACTAGCAACTCGTGGACAGCACAAAGATCTACATATGAAACAACGCATGTAAAGATGAAGTATTTCACCAAGTCCCCATTTCCACAAAGAAGAGGCCTACTAACACAAACTGCCATTTAATGCAAGTAAGGGTCAAAAGGGCATTAACAGTGTCTCCATGGAAGACAACCACTACTCACATCCTCCTTTTGTGCCATTAAAGATGCGCTTTCCTCAAACCCGCCATAGAACCTTACATCTGGGATTGGGGCACAGGGGTCTGCGGCTACCTTGGGTCTCTCTCTTCCACTAGTAAACACTGCTCTCTCCAGGAGCGCAAAAAAAAGAAAATGAAAAAACAATTAAAAATAAATCCTAAAGAGGAGATTCCTATCTTTAGGGTCATCAAACTTCCCAGAGGCTCACCAAGGGTTCGCCCCTGAGAAGCTCTACTCTATTTTTGTTCCACATACAAAGTCAAGTATGGGAGCCCCACAAGACAATAACATCTTGAATGAGGGGCCCCAGGTAATAAAACAAAGGAATGGCTTAACTGGAATTAAGTACAACCGAACCACATATGGACGTTGTGATGTAATGCACACCAGCTGGGATCTCACTCATGAGTAGCCAGGATGAACTAGAGAAAAAGGAATGCAGTACGTTGAAGGGTTAGTAGAATTGGAGAGAGTTGTAGGGGGTTGTCACAAAGGGCTAGAGGCAGTCCTACAGTGATAGGTGGGAGGGGGGACTCCTCCCTTCGGGACTAGGACCCTCACACACCCAGCCAGCTAGGTGTCATGCTTCATCATTGGGTCTGCTCCTCGTCGGGTCGGCGCTGCAATACCAGACGGGCACCCAATGCGGGGCTCTTTGGCGGAGATCTTTTGTCCCTTGCCGTATGGTGCAGTGGGGGTGAGGGGCCTAGAAGGTGTAGATGTAGTGTAGTGAAAGTGAAGGATAAAAGCGGTTGGGTAGTCCAATGAGCGAATTTATTCTGGTTGGCTCCTCACCTGGTTAAAATATAGTGAAGTAGTGGAAACTAACTGAATTAATGGTTCAGAATAGCTGCGTTCTGCTTTAAAATGGTTGAAATGTTTCTTGTCTGACAGTCAGGAGGATCAAGAGGCAATTCATCAGGACCTCATGAACAACTATCTATACACCGTGGTAAAAGTGGACTAACCTACCTACCTACCATGTTGTATCGCTGTAGGTGTAGTACCCACAGATGCAGAGGACGACCTAAAAGAAGACAAATTTGTGACAAAACACAAACCAAGTGTGTCATTGACAGCGTTTACTTCGTGACAACGGAGCTCTCTCTGAAAAAAATCATGTGATGACCCAATGTGTGTGCAGAAGGTGCCTAGGTTGTCACACAATAGTGATAAATACGTGGTTAAAACTAATGTGTAGAGACTATCAAAAGTAGCAATCTCTATCTCACAATATAGCAGTAGCAGAGGGTGGTGAACACTCCGACTCACCTAATGGCTCTAGTAGTCTCACCTCAACAGAATCCGGCGGGCTGTGACACATAGAGGTATAGTGTCCTAGAGAAACATTATGGCAATCAGGAGTATTAGGCCTAACATGATGGATTCACAGAGTTACCTGTAACGCCGGAATCATTAGCATGCTATCAGTAAGAATAAGGGAAGAGGCACTACTGATAACCCACACCGGTACCCGACCAGAGTTGTGTGGTTCCCGTCAGCCCACGCACTTGAAAACCAAAGCTCCCCCACCACTCGCCAGGTCAAGACCCACGGAAGTCAATGCCCCGAACCCGACGAACAGAGCGGGGTTGCGTTCCCGTGCTGGTTGGGGGGCTAAGCGGGTAACCCCTTCCATGTCAAAGCAGCGTGCGTAAGTAAAAGCAGACAGCCAACTTGCTACCTAGAGACTCACCATCAGCGTCGCTGCAGATCGCGTTAAGGCTGCTCGTGGATGCAGTATATCACTGCCATACTCACCTCTATTCAGTACTTCCTGGATGGATGGATGATCTACCCCTCACCGCTGGAACCGGGGGGTAAAGTGCCGCTCCGCAGACGCGCACTTATACTCACCGGTTCCAGACGCGGGGAGGGGCCGGCGTTCCATTAGCGCTGGGGAAGAATAGAGCGCTAACCTATCGGAACCGAAGAAGGCTCACTGGAATAGATGGCGACCATCTTGTAGTGTACGAAAATATTCTAGTGGAGTGGTCAAATATCCACAAAGTACATTGGTTATGTGACTAGTTATGGTAAAAATGATACAAATAAGACATGTCCCGCCAAATGTGAGTGGCAATAAAGGACAGGGTGCTCGCGTGTCAGGCCCCGTTAGGGGCGCACTGAGTCAAGAATGGCCGCCACATTATAGTGTGTTGTTGCTACGGCAGCCATATTATAGTGTGTTACCGCTGTTAGGGGGGGAATGCCGAAGAAGGACACTGTTGGCAAAGAGGGGAGGGTAAATAATACCTATGTTTTTTTTTTGGGTTATGCCCAAAAGGGGATGGTGGTAGTGTGGACCGAAAGGAGGCATAAAGGAGTAGTTATAGCCCGAATGTGGTATAATCTAAGGAGGTGTACCCCTACTGATGTGTAATAGGTACCCCTCCGTGAGCAGTCAGTACCGGTATGGGGGGGTGGGTCTTAGTTGTGGGTCATTACCAACCTCTTCAGAGTTTTGGGCAGTATGTCACATGAGTACCCCCATCCAGTTTGAAACAATTATGGAGGCATAACTTATTTGAGAGTGATAACAAAAACCCCCAGGTAATGTCCTCATTCAATCCCGGTCTGTCTGTGGATAATCGATGCACCCATCTCTGCTCTATCCTGAATAGAGCCCCCTGCATTATCTGAGGTTGGGCTTTGAGTACCAACTACCGGAGAGTGTCTGGTGGGTGATTGAGGTCTTTGAAGTGTGTAAACATCTTGGAGGTCACCCTTTGGCAGCAGATGTTACTCTTGTGCTCTGCGATGCGCGTCTTAATCATCCTCATGGTCATGCCTATGTTGCGCAGATTGCATGGGCACGTAATCATGTAACTGCATTTGGTGGTGGTGCAGTTGGTGTGTTTAGTCAGTTTCCATGTGAAAGTATCTGAGAAAGCTATCGCCTTAGTAGGTGATGTCTGGCGACACACTGTGCATGAACTACAGGATACTGACCCTGCACTGGTGGAAGGTCCTAGAGTAATCTCTGTTCATTGGTTTTCTGGGGCCTGGATCTTGTATGTAAAAGAATGTCCTTCAAATTTTGTGTTAGTTTGTAAGCGAACCTCGGTGCAGGCATCTGTAGGGTCCCCGTTGCCAGAATCCCCCAGTGTTTTTTTAATTATGCCTTTAATGTGGTTGGAATCAGGAGTGAAGGAGGACAAATGTGAGGGCATTGTCGGGTTCTTTGGGGATACCTCTAACAGGGCCTCACGGTGATTGTTTCTGGCTCTCTTCATTGAGTTCATTACATGGTGTTGTGGATACTCTTTGTTTCAGGTTAATTGCTAGGGCTTTTGCCTCAGTTTTATAGTCCGTTATAGAGCTACAATTCCTCCTGATCCGCAGGAACTGCCCTAAAGGCAAATTGTCTTTAAGGGCTCTCGGATGGTGGCTACTGTTTAGTAACAGACTATTCCTGTCTGTAGGTTTCTTGTAGAGGGTGGTACTCAACTGGCCATCATTCAGGCAGATCTTAAGGTCAAGGAACGGTATACACGTGTCAGATATAGTGTTGATAAAGTGTAGGTACTCATTCTGTGTGTTTATCCACTGGCAGAAGTTAATACAAGATGACACATCTCCTTTCCACAAGATGAGGAGGTCATCGATGTACCTTTTCCATAGTATCACATGGCGGATGTTAGGATTACTGGGATGTAGGATGTTATTCTCTTCAAAGGCTGCCATGTAGAGGCATGCCACACTCGGGGCAAATGTGCTCCCCATTGAAGTTCCTTGGGACTGGTGGTAGAGCGCATTCTTGAACTCAAAGAAGTTCTCAGTTAGTGCCAAAGTGGCGCATTACCTAATGAAAAAGACAGGTGTTGGGGAGTCCCATTCAAACTTCTCAAGAGCTGCCTCAATAACAGTCAGGGTGGCACGTTGAGGAATGTTGGTGTAGAAAGCCTCAACGTCCAAAGTGACCAAAAGGCTGATCTCTCCTGTGTCTTGTACTTCCTCTATTGTGCGTAAGAGGTCGGTAGTGTCGTGCACGAAGGAAGGTGTCTGTTTCACTATTGGCTGCAAAAAGTGGTCACAGAATTTGGATAGAGGTTCAAGGAGTGAGCCTATCCCTTATACTATGGGTCGTCCTGGGACCGGTGTTCTACCCTTGGGAATTTTAGGAAGGGTTTTAGTAAGGGGTTTTTGGGTTCTTTTGTCACTAGAAAATCTGCCTCTTTTTTAACTGATCCAGCCATTGGTCTCTACTGCGAACACCATGATGGAGATCTTAGTGGCCAGTCGCGCAGTAGGGTTATTCGTGATTGGTGTGTAGTATCTAGCATTGCTAAGTTGGCATTGACATTCTAGATCGTAGTCCGTCGTTGACATGATCACGGTGGCCCCACCTTGTTTTGTCACAAATTTGTCTTACTTTAGGTCGTCGACTGCATCTGTGGGTACTACACCTACAGCGATACAACGTGGTAGGTAGGATAGTCCACTTTTACCACGGTGTGTAGATAGTTGTTCACGAGGTCCTGATGAATTGCCGCTTGATCCACCAGACTGTCAGGCAAGAAACATGGCGACCATTTTAAAGTAGAACGCAGCTATTTTGAACCATTAATTCATTTAGTCACCACTACCTCCCTATATTTTAACAAGGTGGGGAGCCAACCAGAATAGGCCCCTCACCCCCACTGCACCATATGGCAAGGGACAAAATATCTCCGCCAAAGAGCCCCGCATTGGGTGCCCATCGGGTATTGCAGCGCCGACCCGACGAGGAGCAGACCCAATGATGATGCATGACACCTAACTGGCTGGGTGTGTGAGGGCACTAGTCCTGAAGTGAGGAATCCCCCTCCCGCCTATCACTGCAGGACTGCCTCTAGCCCTTTGTGACAACCCCCTACAACTCTCTCCAATTCTACTGACCCGTCAAGGAACTGCATACCTTTTTCTCTTGTACTTGCTTGGGCATTTATGCTGGACCTTACTAAAAGCCCTCTGTCCCTTTCTTTGAGATTTAGCCAGGATGAACACCAGGAAGGGGGCCCGCAGTCAAATGCACTCAATCCGTCAGCCTCTATGATAGAAATGCGGCTATTGATTGGCTAGCGTATGCACCTAAGCCAGGCAGAACCCACTACTCTAGTCAGGGTAAGCTAGATCCACACCTAGGATAACCTGTGCTCACCCTGTGTTAGCTTGGTACAAAGAAGACAGACTTATCATAAGAGGCAATGTGTAAAGTATTTGTGCAACACACACATAGTAATGCAATGATTACTCCACAAAAAGACTCCACACAGGTTTAGGAAAATAGGCAAAATTTAAATATGTAAAAAAAGACCAAAACGACAAGAATCCAATCAATAGATTATGAGTTAGTCTCTTTTTAAATACATCAAAGCAGTGCTTTAGAAGATAAGGCCATTTACTAAAAAATATGTAGATTACGGTTGGGCCATGGACAACAAAAAAGTATGTATACCCCAACTGCAAGGAGCGCAGTACAGAAAGCCAAACCAAGTACTTGCAATCAGCTGCATGGAGCACAGCACGATCCCCAAACCCGCTCTGGTATGATTCACATAAGCAAAGCAACGTACTTACAATCAGCTGTGTGGAGCACAGTGTGATCCGCCAGATTGCTCTAGTTTCATTGCTTAGAGATACAGAAGGAGGTGCCCCCAACTGCACAACTGCAAACCTGCTCGGGTCCGGTCGGCAAGGAAAACTCACCAGGTTATATTTCACCACAGGGATGGGACAAGGTGCTGGTGGCCAGGGTGTGCCCGTGTCTGGGGTACTCACAGAGTGCCTTTAGATTCTGGTACCGTAGTGTTCCTGACATACGGAAACGGTGCTGCGCTCAGGTCCTCCAGGATGGGACTGGAAATCGGTGCGGGCACCTCTGGTTGATGGAGTTTAATGGTGCGGTGGTGCTGTTGATTAGCCCGCTCAGTGAAGGAGCTACGCTGAGGGGAGTTCTCTCAGTTCGGCAGCAAATCAGGGAAGCCTGCAGGAGGTGTCAGTGAGCCGGCAGGCAGAATCTCATATGATGCACTGAGCTCAGCAAGAAAATCCCCCACAAGAGGAGTTTTCAGGTTCCCCAGCGGAGTAATTATGTGTTGCAGAATGAAACCAGAAACAGAAAATAAACACTGGGCTCGATACTCAGCAACCTGGCTGGCAATTAAACACGCTCCTAGGAAGCAGAATGCTTCCACTTACAGGGCGGTGCAATACTGGGATAGAGTTGGTCACAGGGTCTTTGATGTCCATGAGACCTATGGGAGAACAGAGGGCGAGCCAGCAAGCCCTTGGAGTCACCATGGGGCTTAGTTATTTTAGTTTTGTAACATGGCAAAGGTCAGCAGGGCAGCTTAGTCACACAGGGAAGCAGTTCCTCAGTACAGTCAGGCACAGGAAGAAGGCACTTCTTCAGTACAGCAACCTTTACTCCAACAAACTATCTTCTAGGTCCAGTACTGTACTGTCTTGCTCGGGCCAGAGCCCTAATACTAATACTCCAAAGTGCCTTTGATGTAGGGGGGGTGATATCACAAGAGCCTTCAGAAGTTCACAAGGATCCCTTTCAACCCAGCCCTGGTTCCAGACTACCAGTGGGGGCTAAATCCACCCTTTGTGTGAGGGCAGGGCACAACCTATTCAGATGTAAGTGTGAACCACCTCTCCCTGCCCAGGAAGGTGATCAGTATGTAGATGTATTCCCTGTCACACTCAGCCCTTCCTGTGTTATGCCTGTCTGGAGAGTATGCACGAGGTGTAGCTAGCACCTAGGCTAGACATGTATAGGAGGCAGGCTATAGGCACACAGAGAAAAAAAGATTAGGAGAACAGAAATGTCCACTTTCTAAAAGTGACATTTCTAGAATGGTAATGTCAAATCCAACTTTACCGCTAAAGAGGATTTATCATCACCATTCTAAAGATATTAAACACAAAGTAGCTACTCCTTTCCAGTCAGGAATTACAGCTTAAAAAAGTATTTTAAGAAATCTCCAATACTAGCTTATGGATGGAGTAGGCATCACAGAAGTGAAACATGATTTTAGCTTTTTGTCACTGCCAGGACATGTAAAACTTAAAAGTACACGTCCTACCTTTTAATTACATAGCACCCTGCACTTAGGGGTGACTTATGTGTAATAAAAGGGGAGTTTGAGAGCTTGGCAAGGTTTTAACTGCCAAGTCTATGTGGCAGTAAACTGCGTACACAGGCCCTGCAATGGCAGAGGCCTGAGACCGATTTGAAAGGCTACTTGTGAGGGTGGCACAACTAGTGCTGCAGGCCCACTACCAGCACTTCGTGTACAGGCCCTGGGTACATGGGGCACCACTTTACAAGGTACTTACATGTAGACTAGCACTGGTTAGCAGTGATAAAGTGCTCTGAGTCCTAAGGCCAACAAAAAGATACAGCAACAAGCATTGGAAATGCAATAGGTCTTGCCTTTGTTTAAGTTAAAGCCATTTGCTTTGCTAATGGTATTGTATTATAGCTTTGTATTAATTAGTGTATGTTTGTGATATGTTGTGATTGTATGTTGTTAGAATTGT
The DNA here is from genome assembly GCF_964204655.1 of Triturus cristatus. Taxonomy (NCBI): domain Eukaryota; kingdom Metazoa; phylum Chordata; class Amphibia; order Caudata; family Salamandridae; genus Triturus; species Triturus cristatus. The sequence continues at coordinate 743,034,659 of NC_140589.1, read as the reverse complement.
ATTTGTTAGCTGTGTAGTAGTTTAAAGCATTTGCAATGCAATAGGTCTCGCATTTTCAAAAATGTTACCTATTGGTATTGTAAATGACAATGCCTTTTATCATTGCAGGTTTTTTAAACACATAAATAAAACGCTTTGTCATTTACAATGCCAATAGCTCTAAATCTCGCAAATGCGAGACCTATTGCATTGCAAATGCTTAGGTATGCTGTGGCATCAGGATTCAATGTAAATAAGGCGAAGCCCCTATCGCCAAGGAAACATCTCTAAAAGTGACATTTCCGTGGCGATAGGGGCTTGTACATATGCCCTTTTGTATCTTCTGTGACTGTGAGCTGCTATCCGGAAGAGGACTCTAGAGAAAGGCAAGGACTTTAGTGTCAACACAAAGGATGGAACTAGCCACTGAGGTCGGCTGGGGGGGGTTATTTTACTGTCCGAGGGCGACTTGGAAGGACTAGAAGGGACTCAGTCTGCCATGGAGACACCAGCCTGAGGCTCCCCCTTTGGGCCAGTGTGAAGTTTTAAATTTGCGAACGGTTCCTGTCAACACAAGGTGACTGACTCTGCACCAGCTCCTCCGGCCTCACTGAAGACTAGAGGCGGAGGGGGCTTGTGGTTGTGCTTTCTGACATGAAGGGGAAGAGGCCTCTATGGGCCACTTGAATACTGCACAGGACCCATGCAGAATACAGAACCTGTATGAAATTTAAACTGGTATAGCTTTGCAGTCACTGATCAAATTGTCGTTTTTTCTTATTTTAATCATAAAATATTTTTTCGATTATACTAAATTGATCTGGCACATTTACTGACTAGTTTGTAGATGCAGGTGTCTGCTGATGCTGTCAACTAGGGCTGGGTGAAATGTATATTATGCCGGCATAATTAGTGTAACTTCAGGAGTTTGGAGTTACGCTTGTTACGCAAAATTCCACCATTATGCCATTTCACATATTTATGCGCTGTTCGCGGTTGTTGCCAGCACTCTTGGTTAAATGCATCCTCACACAGAAAACTGACCTGACGCTACATGTCACACTAAAATATTAAGCAAAATAATGGATTTGCATTTAGTCTAATTGTGTGTCATTTTGCACCATTTTGGCACAAAATACACACATTTTGCACATTCCTACTGTTACCCCTTAACACACATTTTGTGAAGCTGCCTTCCACTTTGGATCTGCCCTAGTGAGGCGTAGATGAAGCCGTTTTAGACAACAGTGCATAATTTACCCCAGCAAGAAACCCGGCTCCCCGCATTCATATTTTGAAACTAAGGGCATCGTCTACAAAGACATTTTGTGATTGCAAACCCCTTCCTTCTCAAAATTACAGGGTTTGCAACTGTAAATCTGATTCAGAAACCCCTTTCCAAATAATGAAAGGAGGTTTGCCACTCAGTGCGGAGTTATTTTGTTCTACAATGGTCCCTAGGGAGGTAGGGATAGGAAGTAACAAATGAATATAGACCCAATCAGTGCTGTATTGGTTAACTTATCCAGCCGGGCAGAGGTTCAATATTTAATTTATCAGCACGTTTTTTGGATATAAACAGACACAAATACTGAGAAGTGGGACACAACCCTGCATCATACTACACAAACATACAAACATAAAATAGGGAGAACATTTAAGCGAGGCTCAGGCAACGCTTACGGTTTGTTTTGACAAGTAGTATGAATTTTAAGAAACAAATCGCAAGTAACTTCTATACACAGTTAATAATGACATCACATTTAGTGCATGAGGCGTTTTAAGGTGTCGACAACGTTTCGATCCAAGTGAGCAATGCGTGGATCATCTTCAGGACATTATATTAGCATGCCTGTATATAAGTGCCTAAGATAACGGCTGTCGCAGATATGCGGTACTGGCAGGTCGAGGATCAAGGGGCACTTCAGGGAGCACTTCATGAGGGGCTGCATGTAATACGACTTCGCGATGGCCTCAAGTAAAGAAATTGGAGGGATTCACGGGAGTGGAGCCACAGGCGTGTGCTCGGACGGCGTAATGACTAATAGTTGATGAATGCGCCGTGCTGCTCGGGGAGGTCAGCATCCGGGATAGCGGATAGTGCGGAGTGACATCAGAAGGGGGCGTGACCGAGGCGGGCATCCACTCGCAGGGACACCGATCAGTGGTTTGCGACTGCAGTGACGTGGCAAACCACTGACCAACACCGCAAAGGAGGTGGAAAGTTATTTGTAAAGGAGAAGCTGCCCCCATAGGGCAGTTCCTCCTTTGTGAGTTGCTTAATGAGGCCAAGCAGAGCGTGCTGGGGTCCGGGGGACACTGCCCGCTCCCCCTGATGTCTTCCCAAACAGAAACATGTATGTAAAGCCTCGCGGGGTCGTTTCAACAACAGGGGCTGCTTTAAAGGAATTATTTCCTGTTTGGGAATGAAATTGAAGGATGGTATTCAGCTGTTTCTTGCAGTTTACCACCCCTGCGTTAGTAGCCAATCACAGCAACCTGCCTACTTATTATTCATAAGGCTATTCTGTAACCCCCAGGGGCTGATGGTTATGAAAACTGTTAGTAAATGGTGTGTATGGCAAAAATAAGGGCACAAAGTCAGTGTGGTGAGCAACCGTGATCTGTGGCTGCGGTACGGTTCTTCAGGCCCAGGGGGTTAATGGAGGCCCCTGCACCCTGGTGCGCAGGAGCCCCCAAACCTTCAGAGCACCCCCGGCCTTTCAAGTGGCCCCATTCAGCCCAAGGCCAATAGACATCTGTGAGATATGGAGGAATCGGGGGCCCCTTTTCACCTTCGGCAGTTGGGCCCCATTGCTTTGCATTATGCTACTGGCAGACTTTTATAGTGCTGCGCGTTGAACCAGTGTAAGTGGAATAGGGGCGGGGGTGTGGGGGAAGCGTGGTCACGAGGCGGGAACACCCACTGCCTCCAAGTGCAGTTATTATTACCTTTTAGGGACCGCCAGCTGCACGTCAGGGGCCCTGAGAATGTGCGGGTGCATGCACAGATAGAATGAAATTCGAATATAGACCCGATGTTATCCACGAGTCCTCAACACTCCGCCCGATCTGTTTCTAGGCATTCGAAAAGTGCCTAATATAGCATTTACACTAGCGCTACTAAAATATTTGCGCGTGGGCTTCCCTCCCCCTGAAAAGTCTTGTTTGTATAAATCTCAACAACAACTTTGCATCAGTGTGTTATTAATGGTACAAGTTGGTGTCTCCCGTGTGTGGTCACAAGATTGGCTTCTACTCACTTTGATTCTAAGCGCTACAGACACGCAGCCCACACAGATGACACGTGCAGCGCGTGGGCGAGTCAGAAGTGGGGAGGAGGCATTTCTGGGGGCACCCAGGGCCCTACCTTCTGCCTGGCACGCACTGCAGAGGCTCCTGACGGAAGGTTGGGGTAATCGAGACCCGCCCACACTGCCAGCAGTGCTCTGTAGGTGGTGTGAACTGCTGCACCTCACCATCTGGTGAGGCTGGCTCTGGGCGCACATCCATGTGAAGCTGGCACAGCCCTGGTGTGCGCCTGGCACCACGAGTGGCGGTTGGCCACGTTTCCAAACCCTCCTAATGGTGTGCATGCTGGGCATGGGGCCATGGCAGACATCGCAGATGTGCCACACCCCGGCCCACCGTGTTTACAAAACAGCTTCTATTCCTAGAGTCACAACAAACCACAGAGATGCTGGTAAGGGACTCCCAGCATGGAGACCACCCACCCCGTCTGCGCTGCCAGCGGCGCCTCTTACGTGAACACACACCCCAGCACCAACCCAAACTCTTTTCTCTGTAGAGTTTGAGGTCACGTTCGATGGCAGGACCGGGGCCCCCACCCTGGAGGGGGAGGAGGGGGGGGGGGGGGGGGGAGGGGGAGAGGTCAAAGACTCAAATCAGAGCTCCTCCCTGGAATCAATTCCTGCAGCTTCACTTCATAGAAAAATACTGTTAATGAAAAACAATGGTGCGCCTGGTCCTAACGACCTTCCAGCTAGTGTACTTAGGTGTTAAGCGGACGCATGGGCAAGGCTGTTTAGTACCCTCTTTAACCACGCATACCTATCAGGCCAAGTCCCAGATGCATAGAGGGGTACTACTCTGTGCCCAAAATACAAGCAAGCATTTGCAATGCAATCGGTCTTGAATTTGTGAAAGTTAGAGCTATTGGAGTTGTAAATATTATTGTATTTTTCCGTATGTCCATTGTTTGTAGTGAAGTGGATGTATGATGTTTGCAGTGGAATTATGTGGTTTGATTTGGATGTGTTAGTTGTGGAATTGTGGGGGATGGAATTGTGTAGTGTAGTGGTATTTTTGAATTATGTGGAATGGTGAATAGATATGGGCGAGTGTTGGTATGTGGCATGGAGTAGATTTAGGTGGAGTGTAATTATGTGGTAAGGAGTGGAGTGTAAATATGTTGTGGTATGGAATTGTGTGGTGTTGCATTTTAATTTTTGAATTTTATATAGCGCTTACATGACCCGACGGGTATCGGAGCGCTTTACAACAGCATACATGAATAGAAACAAACATTAGAATACAGTGACTAGCATCTAGAGTACTGGAGGTCACATAGATTGAGGTCATTGACCAGATGCAAAGAGATGACGCTTGAGGAGAAATTCTTTTAGTCGTCTCTCGGAGTTCGTGAAGGAGGGATTAGTCCTGATTAGGGTAGGGAGAGAGTTCCAGATTTTTGGGGCATTCCCAGAGAAAGAGCGGGAGAGGGCTTTTTGTTTGTCTTTTTTGGGGGGGGGGATTAAGATGAGCGAGTTGGAGCTTCTTAGGTTTCTTGATTGTCCTGCTTTTCTGAGTTTGGCTGCGAGGTAGTCCGGTTTGCCTGTGTGTAAGGCTTTATGGGTGAGACAGGCAGTTTTGAAAGCGCAGCGTGCTTCGATGGGTAGCCATTTAAGGTCCTGTAATGTAGGGGTGATATGGTCGTATTTCTTAGTACCGGTGACCATTCTTGCTGCTGCGTTTAGGGTGGTTCTCATGGGTGCTATGTGAGTCTTAACTGTCCCAGTTAGTGTGGCATTTCCACAGTCAAGTCTGGAGAGAAGTAGAGAATGGGTTGCGAATTTTAGGTCATTGGGGGGTATGAAATGTTTGATTTTGTTGAGTTTTAGGTTGCAGAGAGCGCCTTTTGCTGTGGAGTTTATGTGGGAGCTCATGTGGAGACTTGAGTCTAGAGAGATCCCTAGAGATTTAGCTGAGATTGCTGGAGTAAGTTTGTAGTTTAGAGAGTCAAGGTTGTTTATCCGTTTTTGGATTTGAGGGGGTTGTTCGTGATTGGAGAAAACAAGGATTTCGTTTTTATCTTGGTTGAGTTTGAGGTGGTTGAGCGTTAGTCAATTTATTAATTTTGATAGTGTGGAGTTGAGTCGGAGGATGTCACTGAGGGAGGATATCTCAAGGTACAGCTGGGTGTCGTCAGCTTAGAGGTGGTAGTCCATGTTTGCTTTTTTTTAGAATGGTAGTGAGCGGTTCCATGTAAATGTTGAAGAGTGTGGGGGAGAGGACTGAGCCTTGGGGGGGGGGGGGGGGGGACTCCTCGAGTTGAGGGGGAGGTGTCGGACATCGAGTTTTTGATTTTTATGAATTGGGAGCGGTTATGTAGAAGTGAGGAGAACCATTTTAGGACATTGCCATCTGCTCCGGCACGCTTTTGTAGAGGGCTAAGAGTAGCTTGTGGTCTACCGTGCAAAGGCAGCTGATAGGTCGAGGAGGACAAGTAGCCATCATCTCTTAGAGTCAAGGGAGTTATGAAGGTCATGGGTGATGCTCAGTATAGCGGTTTCTGTGCTACATCCCTTTCTGAACCCTGATTGGTGTGATTCAAGTAGGTTGTTAGATTCCAGGTGTTGGTTCAGTTGGGCGAGGACACATTTCTCCAGGAGTTTGGCTAGGAAAGGAACGTTGGTGATGGCCCTTAAGTTTTTGAGGTCATTCGGGTCAGCATCTGTTTTTTATTTTTATTTTCTAGAAGGGGGCCTTGTTTGAGGCAGTCGGGCATCAGTCCGTTGTTTAGGGAACTTTGATGATCTTTGTCCACAGTGGGGTGAGGTTGAGGTTCTTAGCCAGGGAGGCGGGTAGAGGGTCTGCATAGTGGTTGGAGGGTTTGGAGTTAGCAATCACATTAGAGATATCCTCTTCGAAGAGAGGTTTGAAGTCCTTCCAACACTTGGGGGAAGATGGGGGGGTCTAGGGTGTAGGCTTATTTTGGTGGTTGACAGAAGAGGGGTCTCGTCTTCGGGGAATATGGAGATGTCCTCTTCGGAGAGAGGTTTGAAGTCCTTCCACCACATGGGGGTCTAGGGTGTAGGCTTATTTTGGTGGTTGACAGAAGAGGGGTCTCGTCTTCGGGGAATATGTAGTTAACTGGGGTTGAGTTAGGTTTGGTTATGGGCGAGGATTTGCTGTGTTGGGATTGAGGGTTCTGGTCTAGGGAGAGCTCAATATTGGTGATTTTGTTATTGAAGAATTTGGCCAGGTTGTTACACTGAAGTTTGGAGGCAGGTGGGTTTGCTTTGGTGGGCTTGGAGGTCTGGTTCTGGATGATGTTGAAAAGTTCTTTGGGGCGGTTTTTGGCTTTGTCTAGTGCACACTGGAAGAAGGAGGCTTTTTCCTTGATTATGTGTTTTTTGTAGTTGATGCATTCTTTTCTGAGCTGGAAGAGGTTGGTTGTGGATGGGTTCCCTCTTCAGAGTCTCTCAGCGGCTCCTACTTTTCTTCTTTCGGAGTGGAGGTCTTTGTTGAACCAGGCTCTGGAGTGGGTGTCTCTGACTCTTTTCAGTGTCAGGGGGGCTAGTTGGTCAAGAGCAGTTGTCATTGTCCTGTTGTACAGTGTAGTGAGCTTGACCGTGTGAGGTTGTCTGTGGAGAGTGGGAGAAGAGAAGTTATGTTTTCTTCGAGGACAGGGAGGGGGATGGCATTGAGGTTTCTGCTCCTTTGATGGGTAATTTGTGTTTTGAGTAGAGGAGCTGCAGTTTGATTGATGTTGAATATAATGATGTGGTGGTCTGACCAGTCGATTGGGAGGATGTTATTGATGGTTATTGTTTTGTTTTTGGCTATGATTGCATCATGGGTAGAGCCTTTGTTGTGGGTTTGACCCTTTCAGTGTTGGGTGAGCTCAATTGTGTGAAGGAGGTCATTTAGTGACTGTAGAACAGTGTCCTTTTCGTTATTCCAGGGGAGGTTGAAGTCACCCAGGATGAGGTTGTCGGGGTTGGCTAGGGAGCAGTGTGTAAGCAGGTCTGATATTTGTTCTCCGAATGCAGGAGAGTTTCCTGTATGCAACCGGCGCCCACGCAAAACGTTCCAACACCCTCTGGCCGAGATCGTGCCATATGATATGAAAGAGAGTCTCAATCCATTGCTATGCAGATGTGGGGCAGGAGAGTTGCTGATTAAGAAGCCGATAGGGAGGCCATTTGTTGGGGACTGCTGGGGTGAAAGGGTGGTTCCTGGCGGATGGGTGAAAGGGTGGTATGGCGCCTGAGTTGATTAGCCCCTTCCATCCTCCGAGACGATAAACCCCGGCTCAACCCCATTTCGCAGGTGTGGAGGAAGCGCATTGTAAAGAAGCACAGAAATAAGTGGGATCGGGAAGAGTGGGCGACACCCCTCCGTGAATGAAGCATATTATAGCCTTTGTAGTCATGGGGAGGTCTTTAATCCTTGCCAAATGGAAATAAAAGAGGCTCACAGAAAGGAAAGGAAGAAAACTGAATTGAGGGCGAGGAACGGGACACAGGGATGGAAGTGAGGCAGAAAACATTAAGAGATACAGGAACCGTGCATGAAAAGAAAGCGACCACAGAGGTGGAAGCAAGTGGCAGGGGGAGGGCAAGCAGAAATGGAGCCAGTGTGCGACGAGGCAAGGAAACAAACAGAAGGAACTATGGAAGACAACACGGATGGTGCGCAAACTACAAACATTCAAAACATGGGCTTCCCAGCTCCAACACACAAGTGACGACGACACAAAATGCAGAACTGCCTGTCTTGACTCCCACACACACTCTGAAGCAAAACAATGCTTTTGCCCCTTTAGCACAAAAGAAAAATAGATTCATCCTGCATGGGCGACCGCCACTACAGATCCCTTGCCGGGCAAACTCAATTGTCCTGGTCGCAGGCACATTCAAGCAACAAAAATGAAGTCTGATCAAGTGTGGCGTACCAGGAGGAGAATTCGGGCTTGGTAGATCTTGGGTGGGATGACAATTGACGGCTGAGGCGCTAACGTCCCGCGCTCCTACCGCAGCAGGACGCCAGGACACAATGCACTTGAGACCTCACTAAATGGCGGCTGCTGTTTGCTCCCTGCTGTTTTCGGCCGCGATTAGACGGCCAGAAAGTCGGCGAAAGAGCGGCAGGTGGCAGTCAGCAGGTAGATACAGAAAGCCATTAGGAGTTCCCTGGACTTTGGCTGAAGGGAAATCATGGCTCTCTTGTGACTCAGGGAGCCGCACAGGAGCAGCTTTTCTTCTGTTGTGCTATTTTTTGGGCCAGGCTGCGTGGATAGGAGTAACCTGCTTTTCCCCTCTGCATTCTGGATGGTCAGCGGTATCCAGGTGGATTGGAGACTAATCGCCCTCCTGCTATGGCCTCCAGGTTTCTCACCGGGGTAAGTGCACACGGTCTGCTTATTTGCCTCCAGGGGTTGACAGTGCTACCCCGTAGAGGGTCGCTGGGTAGGGCCACACGCAGGTGGGGATCATCAGCGTTATGCAAGATTGTAGATAAATCAAAGGATATAAACCAAGGAGATTTACAAGATCTTGGACTGGGGGTGCCGGTGGAAAAATGGGAAGTCACTCTAAGGTCTCTGGCTCTACAATTACAAGCCACTTTGAGGTATCCACTCAAATCGATGGGCTAACAAGCATTTGCAATGCAATAGGTCTCGCATTCACACAATTTTTAAGCTATTGGCATTGTAAATGACAATGCCTTCTATTTATGTTTTGGGTTTTAAAACATAAATACAAGGCATTGTTATTTACAATACTAATAGCTTAAAAAAATGCAATGAACCTCACCATCTATACCAACAGAAAGGGCGCTTTAGATATATCAGGTGAAAGAGCAAACACCCCAAGTGGTGCAGATGAAAGCACCTCAGAATACTGAACGGACAGCATCTTCACCTAAAAGCAGACATCGTTTGTCACAAAATGAAGGGATCCGTGCACCTGCGGTATTTCATCTCGATGGAAGAGACGGGAGTTGTCAATAAAACGCACAAACAGCAGTTGCTCTTCACACAGTTGTGCTTGTGCTGGAGAGAGAGAATGACTAAGAAAGTCTAACTGGTTGATCATGGTTGTTTATATGATTTATGTCAAAATGGTGAGGCTTGTGATGCCACATAAACAGGCTAGGGTCAGAGAGTTGAGTTTAGCTTTATTCACCAATGCGACAAATATCTTCTCTTTAAGGAAAGCAGGGGTGAGTCTAGTGGAAGACCATACATAAAGATTCTAATCACTGTGCTAAAATGGCCAAACTGGGGCATGGTTATTTGATGTGCCTCAGAGGTGAATATTTTTTAAAAGGTCCAAAATTCTAACAGTAGGTACTAGAAATATAATCTGTATAGACTTTGAATGAAGAGTTAAAGGTGGCTTTGGAGATAAAGAGAGAGTTTAGAGGACTGGGTAGGCACTTTGGCAAAGGATAAGTTTATGTAAAACACTGAGCCTTTTGTGTGTTACATGTCAGACGTGGTGGCATTTGCAAAGGTACACCGAAGAACTGTATCTCCATTTGATCAGAAAAAAGCAGAGAAAAATGGTTCTTATTCTGAAAACATGACAAGTACACTGATATAACTAGAAGAGATTAAACCTGACAAGGACATTGGCAAAAAACCAAGAGTAACCTTAACATGATTAACCAGTATTATAAAGAACATTTACTTTGATGTACCCTCTGCTTGAACATATTGTTTGTCAACAAGAAACTCCAGAAAGGTTTTGAATGGTCTGAACAAGTCTCACGCTCAATACAGATGTGGTATGAATTTCTAAAAGAGGGGCGAACCACGGAGTTAGACCTGCGTGGTGAGAAGCAAAGGCACTTAACACATCTGTAAAGCGTGCATCCACCCGGGGGGGGGGGGTTCTACGCGCTGTAATGAAAAGGGGAGGTAATACAGATGCCACGGTCAGCAGAGAGAGCCAGGAGGTTCAGAGATGTTTACACGTGATCACCTAGTAAACACTGGCCGGGCTAAGAATTAGATCTGCGGGAAGGCAGATCTGGGCAGTCTCTCCTATAAACGAAGGTACATATAGCTTCACGGAGCTGAGTCGACTGAAGCCTTCGATAGTCAGAAGACAAGTCGGGAGGGGGCGGTAACACAGGGGTGGGAGATGCACAAACCACACACACACACACGAGCTTTCACTCTATCGGTGTCTGTCAGTCACCATTGCTATTCCGAATCTGGCGGGACACATCCAGACTCAACCAGGCTCACTACAAGACGAAAAGGACAGACAGGCAAACCGCACCTACTCCGAGGCCAGAATCCAAGCCACACCCCGTCACCGTGGCAGTAAGGTCACCTCGGGCTGCGGGCAGCAACACGCCCACATTCCGCACTATAAAGAAACTGCTGGAGGCCTCCAGACATCCCTGCAGTATCACGCACCCTTCCAACTGCAATGGGCACAAGAGGGCACCCTAAAACCAACCGCAGGAAAGTGCGAGTGCCTAGAAACCGGAGATATGCACCTGGCATAAGAGCGCTTTAAACAAGGCGCAGGGCTCTCGGCTGATGAATACTGAGCCAAGCCCTCGAACTGGAGATTGGATTGTTGCACTAGTGAAGTGCGGATACCAGTGCTACACAGGGAGCCAATCTGTTTCCAGTTCAGGACTCAAGGCCACAACTTCTTCCGAGGCAGTGTCGAGTTCCGTTTTCCTAACATGGGTCATGCCATTGCACTCCCCGGGATGTTCGATGCCTCGGAAGAACTCTGTGCGTTAAAATGTAATTTACAGTACCAGGAGCACCACCCCCCTTGTCCTGACTAACACCCCAGCCCCTCGCACCCAAGCTGTTGTACTCGCACACATCAGGCATTTTTGATTTATACAGGGCAGAGTTCTTTTACACACGTAGAGCAAGCGCATTTAATGCAATGACAAAATAAAGTACAGCATAGAATTTCACAATGCCCATTCTAATTAGATAATGCATTTGCCAACACCTACTACTTACTAAAAAAACGTTGAGTGAGAGAATGTGGCATAATTGCTACAGCTGCCGACTTTGAGGCTGGGAAACGAGGTTCGAGTCTGGGGGCATCAAACATCCTGTGATTCTTGACAAATCAATCTCCCGTGCCTAAAAAAATAACATGTCTGTCTCCATTGCAACTGCTGCCCGTGTAAAGCCCTCCGATACCTTCTTCCCACTTTATAAAATATCTATCTAGATAGAAGTTCGTTCTACTTGTGTTCTCAAATATCAAAAAGAGGAAATAATTAAGAAGAGAAAAGGAGCACAATAAAATAAAAATACACTGTCGCCTGCACACGTAATAATTATTAAGCTCTAAAGACAGCTCTGAATGGGTAACGCTGAGCCTACTGCTCTGTGTATGCATAAACCTCCAGCTGCCATTTACTGTACCTTTAGCCCGGCTGAACGCAGCTCTGTCTGGCAGTATGCAAATTCGCCCGAGCATCCCGGCACCTGAAGCTAAATCAGTGAAAGCTGAAAATCAGCAGCTCCAGCTGGAGTCATGGCACGCTTGGATCAGGTCAGTGCAACGGAGGGACCGAGCAGCTTCACACCAAAACTGCACATAACAATTGGCATGCTGGGCTGCAACCATCGTATAAAAGAGTTCTCCTCAGCAACACATCAACCATGCTAGCGGACGAAAACTGTAGTTGAGCAGTGCTGCTTCCGAAATTAACGGAAGTGACGCATTGGATCTACAGCAAATAATAACACCGCTAAGAAAAGCAATGCCAGATTTTACGAATGGCAAGCGGCAGGAGAAATCCCCCGGCAAGAGGTGGAGTTTCGCCCCTGATACAGATTATTTGAAGTCTCGCAGAGACAGCGCATGCGCGCTGGCTAGGCGAGACCTAAAAAACGAGTGGTGCAAGGTACAGCACGAGCGAATCAAATGTTAGATCTGGTGGTCTCTAGTTGGCGGAGGTAAGTACCTTTGTCCAAATAGGGACCCTTGCTTCTAGTCAGGGTAAAGGGGATACACACTGTTGAGAACCCCTGCTCACCCCCTTGGTAGCTTAGCACGAGCCTTATCCCCAAGGCAATGTGTAAAGTATTTTCACCAACACTCACAGTAATATAATGAAACACCACAAAAGGACACTACACAAAAGTTATTCATAAAAATATAAATCACTTTACATAGATTAGGCAGATCAAAACGACATACAAATCACATACACAATAAAGGTGTTTTTTGTAAAAAATTAAGTATCCCTTGAGCAAAAAATAGAATGTTCACTTTGGTACTGTTCTCTTATGGCAAAAATCAACGTATGGGTATACACCTAAACACTTGTGGGTTCAGTATGGCTGTGAGCCTTTCTTTCTAGAATATGGAAGTTACTTAAATCATGCAAAAAGGGGGCTCCTCAACAATGACGCTCCTGGTGTAGTGAGATTCACTGTAGACCATGGTGCCCTCTGTTATAAAACGCCCCCGCTCCCCGCTGCAGCACTGAATGTGCCACTTTTGTGTGCTCAACGTGAAGTCAGAGAATCACCCAAAGAACGCTGTATTCAAATCATCAAAATAGCGCTTTTCAAATCACCCCAAAGATCGCTGTAGTCAAATAGCGCTTTTTAAGTCACCACAAGAGCGCTTTTCAAATCACCCAAGTATTGCCCCCTCTGCACTTTCAATCACAGTAAGGACGCTGCGCGCCCGCTCTGTCACTTGCAGCTCCCGGCGGCTCTCCACTCACTCCTGGCCTCGCACCGACACAGCGCGGCTGGGAACGTTTACCTGGGCTGTTCTTGCGGCGTCTCCTCCTTCCCTGGAGACCTCTCGGCGGTAGTCCTTCCCCTCCTGTGACACTGCTGCTGCGGGGACGGGACTTCCTGCTTCCGCTGTGCGTCCCGGTAACGTAGCAGCGAGAGTCCCGGTTGCTAGGCAACCCTCCGGCTTTAGACCTGTGGCAACACTGCTTCTCTTAGATAACGGACCCGGAGTTGTACAATATCTGGCCCCATCGTATCGTGTTTTCCCTGCTCTTCGGCAGCTATCGGGAACGAAACTCAGCCCGGGCAGGTTTAGACAAAAGCAGCTGATCACTGCTCGGGCTGAGTTAGGGGATACACGATTCATAACCAAGTAATCGCGCGGGGAGACAATTAAACAGAATAGAAACAAAGGCAGGGGAAAAATAAGGAAAATACCAAAATCAAAAATTGCAAAAGACTAAAGGGCAAAGGTGAAACATGGCAATGAAAAAAAGCAAGGTATAAAAACGGGGAAATAATGTGTTTTGATTTTGATATAATGAATATGTTACAAGGTGTTAATGACAAACATATAACTTGCACAGTAAGTTGAATAACAGTGCATGTTTGGTTAGACTCATACATCATTGTTGGCATTTTACCAGTCTGCCCAATATTTGTGTGCCCATGCTGATTAAACAAGAATTTGCAATGCTATCGGTCTCGCTTTTGTGAAAGTTAGAGCTATTGGCATTTAAATGACAATGGGCCAGATGTATGAAGCCCTTTTCCCGTTCGCAAACGGGCCAATTGTCAGAATAGGCCCGTTTGCGAATGGGAAAAAGTCTTTTGGAATGTATCATCCCAAAAGGCCCTCGCAAAATAAGGAATTGCAAAATTTGCAATTCCCTATTTTGCGAATGCATTTAAGGAATCGCAAATTACGATTTCTTAAATGCAATGCAGGAGGCACCCAAGTTGTGCGATTTCTCCTTAAGAAATCACAAATTACCACCAACTTCTAGTTGGTGGTAATTTGCGGTTTCTTTGAAAATTGCACTTTTATGCATTTTTCAAAGTGCCATGTGGAGCACATACATGCCCTTGGGGCATGTATGTGCACCACATGTGCACTATATACATATTTCAGGGGTGCTACAGGGTGTCCTTTTGACACCCTTGCACCCTTGAAATTGCAATTACAATTTGCGAGTACCTAATGGGTACTCGCAAATTGCGAATATCTTCCCATTCATTCCTATGGGCCTTTAGGCCCATAGGAATGAATGGGAAGGTATTCCTTAATTGCGAATCGCAATTTGCGATTCACAATTAAGGAATATCAAGGAATCGCAATTATTATTGTGATTCCTACCTACATAGCATTTTGCGAGTCCTTAATAGCGATTCGCTAAAAATCGCTATTAAGGACTCGCAAACTGCTAAAATGATACATCTGCCCCAATATTTTTGTACTTATTTTTTGTTTTGTTTTCAGTGATGTGATAATTTAGAAAATGAGAGTTAGAGCTATTGGCATCTTAAATGTAAATATTTATGTGTGATGGAGTGGAGTGTGTTTATGCGGTGTGCATTATGTGGTTACTGATCCAGCGCTACACTTAATCAGGGATCGATACCCATTAATATTTCATACAAATGGCCCATACACATTCACCCAACTCATGAAATCTCTGTTGCGCTGAGGGTAAAGTTTTAATGACGTGAAATATTGTTTTCTTTACAGGTTCATATCTAAAATTTCTTACATAACTGAACCTGTACATCAACTCTCTTTCCTCTGGTCGATGGACCAATTAGTTGAGAAGTTGATGGTAGTAATAGTACTATCTAACTATCTAGTTAGCTAAATAATCACAGACTCTTGGTAAGATTAATAAAGTTTATCTCAAAATAATGTGAAAAATTAATGCTCATCGCATATATGTTACAATGTAAACAACGAATCTCATAAAAAGGGAGAGAAAACATCAGCAACATGCAAACAGTTTCATACTCATCAAATGAACGATATGCATATGAAGGAGTGGATAGATGAAGAGACATAAGTTTCAGCAAAATAATGTGAAATGATATACCTGTGAAGAAGTGGATAGATGAAGAGACATAAGTTTCCGAGACAAAAATACATTTGCAAATGATTTATGCAAAGTACAAATCATGAAGATATTCTAACCCAAAGGATCAGAGAGATACCACCCCCCTGGCCAAGGAGGTAGTGGGGGGTCCCCTTGAAATAGAGTCAGGGAGCAAAGGTTTCAGGAATACAGGAATGGGACAAGGACAGGAACAGCTAGGCCTCTCTGCAAACCGACGGACAGCGACGAATCACCCCTCTATCTCTCCTCCCTCTGCTCAGCTCCGCACTGCATCAGTCTACATAAACCACACCCCTAAAGGCACCCCAGTTATACCCTACAACCTTCATGTCCAACCCACAACAGTTGAAACAATTCATAAAAATCAGCTTCTCATTGGATGGTTTAGGGGGTGTTCGATCACACCACCATGATCACATTCATAATTCTACAGTCTTCTTTGTTTTTACATCATTTACATGACGTGATCCTAGACTTGTTCGTTTATTATAATACATGTAACTATTTCATTGTTTCACATGAGTCTTTCAGCTACGTCCGCGGAAGAAGTCTTGTGTCCGACGGCCAGTCTCGTCTTTTGGCAGACAAACAATGTTTTCCGTAGCTGATCAACCTTGGCTTTTTGCACTCCTCTGCAGCGCTCAGCTTTTCTGTCTATTTATCGGGTTAGTCATGCTTTTCTCCAGCCCCCATCCATCATGTCAATTTTAGGAAGATGCAGGCCCATTTCAGCTCACCATGACTAATAAAACATAAGCATTTAT
Organism: Triturus cristatus; assembly: GCF_964204655.1. Classification (NCBI taxonomy): domain Eukaryota; kingdom Metazoa; phylum Chordata; class Amphibia; order Caudata; family Salamandridae; genus Triturus; species Triturus cristatus. The sequence goes on along the minus strand of NC_140589.1, from coordinate 743,018,817 downwards.
TAATTACATGGAAATATACTTTTCATTGTTTACCACCCACATTTGCACTATCTCATGTTAATATTTTTCTTAGCAAAGCTTTAAGCAAAAGCAGCATTATTTATGATTATTTTTTAAAGTGAGATGCAAGATGTGAAATGCAGCCTAGTTATACATTCATTTTTGTTTCTTTCGAAGCGCAATGTAAAATGTGGCCTACTTCTTTTATGCAATAGTTCACATTAGTGTATTTCATGTGATTAGTTTCCACTACACACTGTTAGTAAGTATTATGGGAGTGACAATTCGAGCAGGTTCCTTTTTGCAAAACCCTACTTCATCATTACCATCCAGCTAATGTGAGCATTTAAGAAGCAGAGGTGCAGTTAGGATGGATGGGATGGTGGAATGATAGCTGTTTGTATGAATGCTTGAATGCATGGATAGCTATATGAGTGCATGGGTGGATGTCTGTGTGATCAGATGAATAAAAAGATCATGGGTGGTGCATGGGTAGGAGAGTTACAGATGGTAGGTTTGGAAAAAGCAAGACGGATACAAAGGGCAAATATTCATAAAAAGGAAATGTTAGTACTTTATTGGACGTTTGGTCAAGACTGGATGATATATTCGGTTAAATGATGGTTGCAACAAACGTAAAATCCAATTTACAATTCAGGAGTTGAGGGTGGTTTTGTGCCCTTAACCCCAAAACTATGCCTCCTCGTCAGCTGCTTGGATGCCAGCCTAATATGCAGACTTCCAACAGAGTATTACACTTGGACGCAGGTTTAACCAATTAAAATTTTAAATGGTGTGTCCCATCAAATCTTACAGGAGACAGTTACTAATTATGAACGATATAGGAAAAGTGTGATGACTGGTACCATTTATAGCACTTGCAAGTGGTGTTCTGTGAGTTGCAACGACACATTGACAATGTCTTGTTGATGAACACAATTATGTCACTGTGTGGCATTGAGACTACCAAAACTAGGTCTTTTTGTAAACTCTCTGGTGCATGTGATGCACACAAAAGTCTTGCTACACGTTTCCGGAGCCTTGCAACTTGTAACCGTGTGAGGGCAAGGAAGGGATTGCATGACTGGCACAGCAGGGACACCATTACTGTCATTTTGTTCTGAGTACTGCAGCATTTCCGAGTGAGCCTTCACAACAGCAACTTCCGTGCATCTCTCTAGTGCTTACTCGATTACAAGACCAAACAAATCATATCATGTTCTGAATGTTTAATGTACTGCTTTAGTTGATGGGCTAGGTGAAACTCCTTATGCTTTCACCAAACAACCGACCCATACATTCACTGAAGCGCTACAGAGAAGAAATATGTCTGCACTGCGTTCTGAGAAAACAGTAGTCTAGCCTCAGAAATCAGAAGCATAACTATACCCAAAGCATGCTCCAAAAACAGCCTTTTACGTATTACAAAGAAACAACATATAGTTTCAGGTGTTCAGCATGTATTGCATTAAAAAGCACTTCTGCCAAACTTGTGATGCTGTACCTGCCAGGACAGCCACCACCCCTGCCCCACCTAAACAAATGGAGCTCCAAGGCCATGCACGTTGCCTGCTCCAGCTTCACCAGGCCTAGTTTTACCTGCTGCTGCTGTGGCCTGGATCCTGTGGGCTGCTTTCCACGGCCTCCAGCAGCCGGAAGCCCGACTTCAGCAGCTCGGCCAGCCTCGAGAACAGAAAGAAGGCGAAAACTGGATTATTTGGACCAGCGCAGCACCCATACAATGTCATCCTAAGGGCGTCATATTAGTTGAGGTACTATCAACACTAAAGGCAATCAGCGTAGTATGCGCCATATTGGTTAAGGGCTGGTGAACTGCGTTATTGAGGTTAAGGACTCGCAAACGTAATACTGCGACAGCAGCACAAAACAATCAATGGCGAAAGAAACGAGATGCCTCTTAGCAGAGGCACCGTCATATGAAGAGCAGACTTTATGCATTTACATTCACAGCATCCAGGTGAGCCCCCACTCTTTATTCTCACCACTGACTGATGAGAGAAGTGGATGGGATGGGAGACACTGAGAGTGAGAAAGATGCAGCGGTCGGAGGCACCACATACGAGCTGTGGTTTAAATTTGATGTGCACATGCACTGTGATAAAGCACGGTGTGTCGTGCTGCAACAATTAGAAGACAGAGGACTCCCCAACAACAGATGAAGAGTGCAAGCAGAAAGAAATTGCTTTTAGGTGATGCTCCTCTATAAAAAACTGAAGTGAGGTATCGCTGCTTGAACCACTTAGGAGGCAACGAAGAAGAGCAACACTGGACTAAACCAATGGTAAGCAACAGGTGGAAGAAAACTCCTTTTCCAGTACAACAGGTCTTCCAGAAAGCACATGCACGTTGCAGTGGTGGCTCCTCGGCTACGGCGGAGGAGCGTTGCCCCCCTGTAATGAAGCAGCAAAAGAAAGGAAAAAATAAAATTATAATAACCTAATGTTATTATCAGTTTATTTTGTCCTCCTGCTGCAGCAGCATGTGGGGGGGGGCAGGCTGCAGAGCAGAGGATGAGTGGTACAACCCTCCTAAGTGTGCAATGACTGTTTGGATGGCCCTTTCATGCCACCCAAAACAGTCATGCACACTTTCTCTGCTCTCCATGCAGGCTGCATTACAGCCTGCATGGAGAACGTGCCCACCCTTCCAGCCCCTGGCTGAGCACCGTGTCACGGCGCTCAGATCAATCACAACGCTGCATTGCACCGTTGTGATTGGCTGCGAGGAGTGTGGGAGCCCTGATGCTTCCTGTTTCTCACAAGAAGCCAGGAAGAGGACAGGATGGGACACAGGAGAGGCGCTGGCAGCCGGCCAGTTGGCCATCCGGGAGGTAAGTGATTTTTTCTCTTTTACACGATTTCCCCCCTTCCCCCAGCCCCTTCTCCCCCCACCCCACTGCTGCTTCTAGGTAGCAGCCGCGACTGGCACATTGCCTAGGTTCAACCTAAAAAGCAATACAATTAATAATTTTTTTCTTTTGACATATACTCCTAAAACAAAAAGCACACAAAGAAATTATAAAAGATTAGCATTTCTTCCTTGATTGCAAGAAATTGGATTATTATTTGGGGTGGATGACTGCCCATCTTAAGCAATAATCACAACTTGTGACAGCATGGACCTTCAAAGTCACTAATTAACCTGAGCTCCACCCCCTGATAGCAATGCTATAGAGCCGACAGGCTTAACTTAGGGCAATGCGTGGCATATTTATCCACTGCCAGAACACTAATAAATATCAAGATGAAAGTGAGAGGGACCCTTTAACCAACCAGTGGAATAGGGTACTACTATCTAGTAGAAATGGAATTCCCGTGGTGAAATATAAAAGATATATTTTTTATATAGAGAAACTAGATTGTTATATTCAAAAACACAAACATAAGCCCATGTGATAGAACATATACAATATTGAAATAAATCATACCAATTTAAAATTAATAAAGAGATTGTATTTTATTTAAAAAAGCAATTAAAAACAAACATAGACAATCTATGATCATACCACAAATGCGTCTATTACTAAAACATAAGAATTATCATGTAAACTTAATAAAGACCCTATTTCATTCAGAAATGCAGCTTATACACAATAATAAAACAAAAAGTTATAAAAAAGGGAACCACAGCAGCTATGCCTGGCTTCTATATTGCAACAAACATAAAACAGAGAGACAGAGACAGACAGTATAATTTGTCATTGGGTAACACATCCGTTTGTAAATTTCAAAAGGCTTTTCCTACATACAATCTATTTCATTCTGTATCTATAAGTCTACACCAGTTCTGGAGGTAGCTCTCCTGCCACTGTGTTTGGGCACAACCTGAGTAGAAGGACAAAAGCCAGCGCTTTTCCAGGTGTCACCAAACATTTGCCTGTTACAGGGGACACCCCTTCAAAGTAAATTAAGTTCCTGGATCAACCTCACTGGTCTTCCTGCCAGGGGAAGAGATAACCACCTCCCGACTCCCAAGCCATTGTACCTGCCCTATCATCAGTTTTCATACCATTCATCACGGCTGATTCCCGGCTATGCCACTGCTTATGAGTGAGTGCATATTAGCCCCAAGCAGCTTTAAGCAGCGAAAATGTTACTTTCTAAAATATACCTTTCCCTAATATTCATTAAAAATACGACATCACACCAGTTGGGATTTTAATAACTAATTAAAAATAGCTGTTTCATCATCTATGTAGCTGGACCCTAACCGGAGATACCACCATTTATTTCTACTATTGCTTCCCAGTGTTTCACTTTGGGATAGCAAGAGCCTTCTAACAGTGAAAATAGCTTTTGGGTGCTTGTCACTATAAGGGCATGTTAACTTTATATTTCTACTATCCTATTTTTATATAGCATGCACGCTGCCTTGTGGGCTACAAGGCCTACATAGGGTGGCTTTGTGATATTTAAAGGACATGTTTCTACCTATCAGTAAAAGTTATGTTGAATGAATGCACAGTAGGTTTTACAGTCCAGCAGTAAGGATACACAGGGTAGACCTGAAACCATGTTTGCCCTGCCGCTGTAGTTGATGACACTAAAGGCACTGCAGTCTTCTTGTGCCATTACATTTCTGGACTCTGTGTTAACCTTCTACACCGTATAGTAGTGACTTCCAAGCAAGTTAAACGTTCCAATGAAGAATAAGACAAATTCACCATATCTAAAAGGGCGCACATGCACTCTACTAGCAGGGGTAAATTGCACAGAGTTGTAAAGCCATCAAAGCAGATACGGAAAAAATCTGGAGGCACGCCACACAAAAAATGGTCATTTCCTACAATGATTATTAAAAGGAAGCATGATTGTTGCAAATGAATATAGGGTATTTTACACAAATACCTTTTCATATGCCAACACTTGGCTGTTTCAGAATACTTAACATAACCAAATGATTTCTTTTTCAGGTGCAACCTTAGTGTCAAGTGGCTCTATATTATGAGAGTTGTCAGTCTTCACTTTTTAGCCTACATCGAGCATTCTGGGACTTGTAGTTTCTCTTTTAAGATTGACAGTATGGTCAAAAAATTGCAGCAAAGAGCTCTTGTAGTTAAAAAGAGAAGTCTAGCTGGCTTGGGAAGATTGAAAGTGCTGTGTCGAAATGAATAGTGCAATGGTCAACAACACATAGAGAATCTGGACATTTGGACACCTGCAGCTCAAACTTCACTTTAACACCTAAAATATACTGTCCAGGATTATAGTAATAGACACCCGTGTACTAGGCAGTTGCTTCAGGTGCTAAGCGAAGGTGCTTCCCCAAATTCAAGGGAAAAACCTTCAGATTAAAAAAACAAAATAATATCCTTAGCTTCAATATGTTATTTCGCTTTGGTGGTGGGTTCTCCCTTTACCGGGTTTGGTTAGTATTCCAGGTACCAACCGCCAAATTAGGATGCTACCAGTTACACCACATTCTCCCCTTTTTAGTTTTCGCCTGAGCCAGTACATGCGCTGCTTTGCGAGACATTTAGTAAATGGGCTTTTAAAAGTGGTACCACATGCTTTTGCTGGCCTCAAGATTGCGGTTACGTGTGTGTGCACGGACGCAGCCGCCATCTGGCTTTCTGTTATTGCTCATTAAGCCTTACAGCGCGCGAATCACTTTTACTACCCCCTCCTTACTCTCCCTCCCTCCCTCTCACTACCCCCTCCCTTCTCCCCCTCCCTCCTTGTTAGTCACCGGGCTGAATCTGACGCCGGTTCTCTTATCACAAGTTTCCCGCGTCGTGCCCCTCCTTCACTCATGTTCCTTCTCAGCGTGTGGTAGCACTTTTAAGGCCTTGTTTAATTTCCTCTCAGCGAGTGCGCACACAACTCCCGGGCTCGTTGCCCTTAGACCTTTGTTCCTTCACCCGCGCGGCCGCGTCACTTTTACGGCCGCGTCACTTTTACGGCTGCGCGGCCAATGCTTGTTTCTGGTGCTCCTCAGCTCCAGAAGGCCACTGACGCCTTCATTATCTTTAGGGATCACAGATGCATACATTTCTTTTGTGTGGTGCTCCGCAGCCCCGGAAGGACACTGACGCCATGCTGTGGTTTTATTTACGTTTCAGATGGGCATGTCTGTAGGCACGGGAGAGTCGATGTCGAGATTCGAACGAGCTTTCCCGCTTCAAAAGTCGGCAGCTCTTCATGTTATGTTTTGGTGCTGATCGGTCGGGTAAAAACATATGCAAGTCCCCGGCTTCAAGGCTACTGTATGCCACTGTTATGGGATTTCTATTTTTCCTAAAGAGCCGAAAGGTAGGGGTCGCAGAAGGTTTGGCATTTGCAGATAGTTGTTTTGAAAGAGGATGAGTGCTTGTTCTTTTCACCATTTTCTCTCCACTCGTGGGGGCATGGCGCTGCTTCCAGAGCCAGTTCCTTAATCTCCCCTTGCCTTCCCCCCAACACTTCCGCTTGCTTATTCGGAAGCATCTGTTCTTAATTTTTCAAAATTGCGCACCTTTATTTATTTATAAAGGGCGCCACTTTAACTTTAAGGAGCAGAGCTGATTGTGTGTTGCATTTTGACTGTTACGGTATCGGAGCGCTTTACATGCGCACCAATTACAATACCTAAATTCACATTCATTTTTTGGGAGGGAGATTACGTGTTGCATTAATCACGCTCTCCGAGTTACTTTGAAGCACCATGTGCTTCTCTGCACCCCAGCACTCCACTTTATTGTTTGCCTTCTGTTTTTTTACGGCGCCGGTGTCTTCCTGCTGCTGGAGGATAGGTACGGGGATGTGTGCATGGTTGCGACTTGGACAACGAGCTGCAGGCCAGAGCTTTACCTGCTGCTGCTCCGCAACCACCACACAGGGATTGGAGCTGGGCTGCTACCTTCCACAGCTAACGGAAAGCACAGGACACCCTGACCTCCACGGGACCCCAGCAGCCCAAGTTTGCTGCCCCCTTCCATGTATGTATCAAAGATAAACATGTTTATGATTACATTTATTTTGGCACTAATTTAAATAGTGCAACCTCTACCCGACTCAGAGGTATCGGAGCGCTTTACGTGCGTGCCAGTTACATGATCTATGTTTACCTCATTTGCCAAGAGGATATTGCGTGTTTTGCAGTGGCCTCCCTTCTATGCTTTTCTTCATCATACTTTATGTGCTTCTCTGCACCAGCGCTCCAGTTTAATGTTTCCCATCTGTTTTTGCTCCCCCCCATAACTCTCCCACACCCGTACAGTCTTCTACTCTGTGATTTTTTGTGGCCCTTGGCAAAAAAATAATCTTAACGTTGCACTGCCTTTAGTGTAACTTCAAAGACACTGGTTATGGTTCTTTCACACTCATCATTTTAGAACTGAAGCATTGTCAATGTTCTATATATACAACAAAGCCACAGTTGTTGCTTTTTTTTTTGTCGTATTCAACTGCCAGTCATTGACAAAACCAATAGTAAAGGCTTGTTGTAAGTGTAATGTTACTTGTTGTATTATATATCTGGATACAATGACAGAAGCAGAAAAATACCAGGCAGGTGGCACACTATGCTAACTAAGCACAGATTTTTTGTTTAAATATGTTTAAGCCACGTTCTTAATTACATTGGCCTCGTCCCTTTGAGAGAGCCCCCCGCCCTGTTTTTTCATCACAATTAAAGCTCAGGCTACAAGGATAAAACATTCAAAGCACCTAAAAAGGCCCTATGTTATAAATAATCATATTGCCATTGCAGTAATCAGCACACAAATTATTTAAAAAATATTACAACTCATTGTTGTCTGTTTTACAACAACTGTTGAAGTACTGATGGATTTTGTGCAAAGCTTCTCTGTTTTCCATAAGCGATTGTTTTAGTGTTACTAAACATTTGTAATAAGGAACTTACTACGTACCAGTCCTTCTTAGAAACATTGTTGCCCATATTATACACACTATCCCATTTTTCTCTGGATTTTAATTGTTATATATTTGCTTTTTCATTAAAACACGCTTCCCTATTTGAAAATGTGTGCTACATTATAATAACACCTCATCTGCCACTGTAAACACACAATAAAAATAAATCTTAATTTTGCTGCCTCAGTAGTGGGATAATAATCGCAAAACTAGAAATCATTTTTTAAAACACGCTTCCCTATTTGAACATGTGTGCTACATTATATTAACACCTCATCTGCCACAGTAAACTCACCATAAAAATACATCTTAATTTTGCTGCCATAGTGGTGGGAGAATAATCACAAAACTAGAAACCATTTTTTATGTTAATTGTATTTTTTAAAAGGTCGGTCAGTTGTTCATAATACCTTCTTGGTTATATATAAGGTAACAAAAATGCTTATAAGACTTTTTTATTCTAACCTTTAAACATGCTGCACAGCAGCCACAATGCTCTACAACATAGCTTGAACACAATGGAAAAGCTAATAACTCTGGCTAAACACTTAGAAGGCCCCAAAGGCGAGACCTATTGGCTATGCCAATGCGTGTTTCTATAGCATTTAGAATTTCACATTTTGAAAAAATTCAAAATGGGTTAGTAACATGACATGTTCATATTGGTTAAGTGAACACACATTTTTTTTCTAACTATGTGTACCAAACTTTGGGCCTGATTACGAGTGAGGTGGTCATAAGACCGCAGCACTCGCTTTGGCGGTGGTTCGTCCACTACATAACGACTTTAAAAGTTGATGCAGCAGGGGACCACCGGATGCACCAAGAAACAGTTGTTCCCTTGAGGTGGCGGAGCTGCGCCACAATGTAATATGCTCAGCCGGACTGGTGCAGTCCCGCTGAGTATATTACAAGTTCCTGCACCGCCAGCCATTCCATGGCGGGAGCCCTGCCATGAAAAGGCTGAGGGTACAGATACAAAGGGGGCCAATGCCACACTGGCCAGGGAGGATACATTCTGGGGGGCATAACATGTGACCCCTGTCTGTATTCCCCCAAAGTTCCAGTACATCATGGACAACATCATGGACATCACCGTTCATGTTGTGCTAGAACTATTTTGGGTTTGCCATTGTGGTTCCTGTTTTCTAGGCACAGCCATGGGAAAGGCAAAGGACCGTCTACCTTACACAAGTTCAATTCGTAATAAGGCGGGCGGTCCTTGTGCGGCTTGGACAGTGCTGAGCCTGGTCAGCAATGCCAAAGTCTTAATCGGGCCCTTTGTGTTTTCTAACATCTTTTTGTACAACCATATTAAAGAAAATTGCTCATGCATTGATGTATCTTAGTCCTCACTTTTCAAAGGTTTCCTTTCAGGCACTGATCAGTTTAAATGGCCTTTTATTTGTTAGGTGTTTACAGTCTTGTTTTGCATTTATGATATCATTCCACAAGCTTTCACACCTGGTTCCTTTGGATTATACCAAATATAATGGCCTGTATGGCCAATAATATTTGGTATCCCCTATTTTTTTTAGAGATAGACCTTGCCAGGATACAATTTGACATGGCCTTTTGTTGGCTGTCTGAACACAGTTTTTCTACCAAATAGAATCCTTGCTTGAATTTCCCAACATCTTTTCCTAAAGGGATATCACATATTACAGCTCATGAATTTCTGTAATATCTGGTATCCCCTACTCTTCAAGGGTTACTTTTTAGCCATTGACCAACTCAAGTTGCCTTTTATTTAAAAGCAGACTGCAGAATGTTTTCACATTTTTGATTTCATCCCACAAGCTTTCACATCAGGTTCCTTCTGTGGCTACCAAATATAATGCCTCATATGGGCTATAATATTTGGTATCCCCTATGTTTCTCGGGTTAGAGCTTACCAGGGTTCAATTTGGCGTAGCATTCTGTTGGCTGGATAAACAAAGTATTTTCCTGTCAAATGGCACACCTCCCTGTGTTTTCCATAATGTTTTACTGTGGGAATACCACATATTACGGCTTCTGCATTGCTGTAATATCTGGTATCCCCTACTTTTCAAGGGTTACCTTTTAGCCACTGCCCAATTCAAGGTGCCTTTTATTTGATAGCAGATTACACTAATTCTTTGCATTTTTCATTTCTTTCCACAATCTTTCACATCTGTTTCCTTTGGGGGATACCAAATAAAATGCCTCATATGGGCTATAATAGTTGGTATCCCCTATATTTCTTGGGTTAGAGCTTATCGGCATTCAATTTGACATGGCATTCTGTTGGCTGGGTGCACAAAATATTTTCCTGCAAAATACCACCCTTCCCTGTGTTTTCCATAATATAGCCACGGGGAATACCATTTATTACGGCTTCTGCAGTGCTCTAATATCTAGAATACCCTACTTTTCAAGGGTTACCTTTTAGCTACTGATCAACTCGAGTTGCCTTTTATTTGATAGCAGACTACAGTATCTTTTCACATTTTTTATTTCATTCCACAAGCTTTCACATTGGGTTCCTTTGGGGGATACCAAATATAATGCCTCAGAAGTGCTATAATATTTGGTATCCCCTATGTTTCTCTGATTTGAGCTTACCAGAATTCCATTTGACATGGCCTTCTGTTGACTGGGTGAAAACAATATTTTCGCGTTCCCTTTGATTTCCAACATCTTCTACTGTGACGATACCACACAATATGGGTCCTGAATTGCTGTAATATCCCTCCAGTGTCCCTTCACACGTTTTCCCACCTCCCAGCTGTCCAGCACCCCCCCACAGCCCTACTTAATGGTGGCCTAAGGCAAGCCCATCTGCGCCCGTCCGCGCCTGAATCGCGCCTAGCATCAGGGACCCTGGCTCTCGGAAATTTCACCACTACGACGCTAGCACCCTCCTTGCCCGCAACCCACCTGCCATCTAGCATCACTGAAGAAGACCCACGGACCCTTCACCTTCCAGAACTGCAGTGAGCCTTCACCAGCGCCAACACCACAGCTCCTTTCACCGCCTAGCTGACCAACAGCACTCCCAACTGGCTCAACTGCATCCTCCTCAACGTGCGATCCCTCCACATACACGCCACAGAAATCTGGGACCTCCTCGACGCCACCTTTCCTGACATCGCTTTTTTCACGGAAACCTGGTCAAACCAGACACTGCCATCGCCATCCACGATGGCTACAAAATCACCCACAAGGACCATCCCGACCGCCCAGGAGGAGGCATCACCCTCATCCACAAGAACACATGCAGAGTAGCCACGCATTCTAACGACTCAACGACGACCATAGAACACCTTCATTTTCACATCCAGACAACCTCAACACCACCTTACATGGCACCTTCGTCTACAGGCCCCCCCGACCATCCTGCACCAACGCCATCGTAGACCTCATTGCACCACAGGCTCTCGCATCCACTGACTACATCCTACTCGGAGAACTCAACTTCCACGTGGACAACCCCAGCGACGTAGAAAAAAATGCCTCCCTACTGGAGAACCTCACCAACATCACACTCAAGCAGCTAGTCACTGCACTGACCCACGCAGCCGGATATACGCTCAACCCCGTCTTCTCAGCCAGTGGGGTCATCAGCTACAGCCACACTACCGAACTCTCCTGGACCGACTTGCCTTCGCCACACCCACCGTACACCACCACACTCATCGTCCCGCCACCCGTCACAGCTGGATCAAGGCCACTGAAGACCTTCTCGTTGACTCTCTCAGCACAACCAACCCACTAACAATAACGGATGCCAACACCGCAGCACACAACCTTAGCCGATGGATCTCCCACTGCACCAACACCATGGCACCTCTCAAGAACAGACCAGGCAAGCAACACTCCAAGAAAGCCAGCTGGTTCACACCCACCCTTCATGTGTCCAGACGCACCTGCAGATGACTCAAGAAAAGATGGAGGAACAACAAAACCCCGGAAACCAATTGCTACTTACAAATCCGCCATCAACTCACACCACCTCCTCCTCAAAATCACAAAAAAATGGCCCTCCAAGACAGAATCAATGCCAACACACACAATAGCAAAGAACTCTTCACCATCGTCAAGGAGTTCGCTACTTACAAATCCGCCATCTACGCACACCACCTCCTCCTCAAAACCACAAAGAAAACGGCCCCCCAAGACAGAATCAACCCCAAAGCACACAACAGCAAAGAACTCTTCGCCATCATCAAGGAGTTTGCCAGGCCCATCAGCAAGACCACAGACGTCGCTCCATCCCAAGACATCTGCAACAAACTCAGCACCTTCTTCCACCACAAGATCAGGCATATCTTTGACAGCCTTGACACCCTAGACCCAGCAGCCATGCTGCCACCACTGCACGCAGCCACGCTGCTCCCCAACAGACCGTGGTCTGCTTGACCCCACTTATAAGAGAGAAGACACTCAAGAACATGAAGAGCATCCAGTCAGGAACCCCGTCGGATCCTTGCCCATATCACATCTTCCACAGAGCAGCTGCCATCATCCCCCGCAGCTCTGCCGCACCATTAACAGCTCTATCAAAACTGCCATATTCCCCAATGACTGGAAACACGCCAAGATCAACCCCCTGCTGAAGAAGCCATCCGCAGACCCGACAGACCTCAAGAACTTCAGCTCCATCTCCCTCCTCTCCTTCCCAGCCAAGGTCATCGAGAAGGCCATCAACGCCCAACTCTCCAAGTTCATTGAACCGAGCCACATCCTGGACACCTCCAAATCCAGCTTCCAAAGCAACCACAGCACGGAGACCGCACTCCTTGCCGCCATCGATGACATCCACTCCCTCGTCGACCGGGGTGAGACCGCAGCCCTCATCCCACTGGACCTCTCGGCCACCTTCGACACTGTCTCCATCTGCACTCAAGTCATGAGAATCCACGACCTTGGCATCTGCGACAAGGCACTGGACTGGATCCACTTCTTCCTCACCGGCCCGACTCAGCAAGTTAGACTACCCCCGTTCCTCTCAGAACCTACAGAAATCAACTGCGGAATGCCTCAAGGTTCCTCCCTGAGCCCCACCCTGTAACATCAACATGGCCCCCCTCACAGCTATCGTCAGAAGCCATGGACTCAATGTTGTCTCTAATGCTGATGACACCCAGCTGATCCTCTCCCTCACCAACCAACCCACAACCGCCAGAACCAACTTCCAAAGCAGAATTAAGGCTGTTGCTACCTGAATGAAAGTCAGTTGCCTCAAGCTCAACTTGGACAAGACCGAAGTACTCATCCTGAGACCAACCCCTTCAGCCTGGGACGTCTTCTGGTGGCCAGCCGCTCTGGGATCCCCTCCCACCCCTATGGACCGCGCACGAAACCTCCGCATCATTCTGGATTCCTTACTCACGATGAACTGCCAAATCAATGCAGTCTCCTCCGCTTGCTTCCACACACTCCACCTGCTTTGAAAGACATTCACGTGGATCCACACAGAATTCGGAAAGACGGTCACCCAAGCACTCATCACCAGCAGACTCAATTACCGCAACGCACTCTACGCCGGCATCACCCAGAAACAGCTCAAGAAACTACAGAACGTTCCGCAGCTGGACTGGTCCTCGACATCCCCCGCTGTAGCCACATCCCGCAACACCTCCGACAACTCCACTGGCACCCAGTCAACAAGAAAATCCCCTTCAAGCTCCTCACTCATTCCTACAAAGCTCTCCATAACAAAGGACCAGCTTATATGAGCCACCACCTTGCATTCCACCTACCCGCCAGACAACTCCGTTCAGCCCAAATCGCCCTAGCCTCCGTCCCCAGGATCCACAAGACTAGAACCGGAGGAAGCTATTTCTCCTATCTCGCCGCCAAGACCTGGAATAGCCCGCCCCTCTACCTCAGGCAGTCTGTATCGCTGACCCAATTCAAGAAGGAACTCAAGACCTGGCTCTTCGAATGATGCTCCACCCAGAGGGACCAGCAGCCCCCCTCCAGGGCCTTGAGACCCTCAAGGATGAGTAGCTGCGCTCTACAAGCCCCTGATTGACTTTTCAAGGGTTATCTTTTAGCTATGACCTATTCAAGTTGCCTTTTATTTAATATCAGACTAAAGTCCCTTTTCACAATTTTGATTTCATTCCAGAACCTTTCAAATCCGGTTCTTTTGGGGCATACCAAATATAATGACTCATATGGGCTATAACATTTAGTGTCACCTATGTTTCCTGGGTTAGATCTTACCAGGATTCAATTTGACATTACATTCTGTTGGCTGGGTGGACAAAGTATTTTCCTGCCAAACAGCACCCATCCCTGTTTTTTCCATAATCTGTTACTGTGGGGATACCACATATTACGGCTTATGAATTGTTGTAATATTTGGTATCCTCTACTTTTACGGGTTACCTATTAGCCACTGACCAACACAAGGTGCCTTTTTGTTAATAGCAGACTACAGCATCTTTTCACATTTTTGTTGTCATTCCACAAACTTTCACATCCGGTTCCTTCTGGGGGAAATCAATTATAATGCCTTAAAGGGCTATAATAGTTGGTATGCCTATGTTTCTCGGGTTAGAGCTTACCAGTATTACGTTGGGCATGGTCTTCTCTTGGCTGAGTGAACACAGTATATTCCAGTTAAATACTATCCTTTCCTTTGTTTTCCAACATCTTTTACTGTGGGGATACATATTACGGCTCTTGTATTGTTGTAATATCTGGTATTCCCTACTTTTCAAGGGTTACCTTTTAGCCACTGACCAGTTAAATTTGCAGTTTTATAGCAGATTACAGTCATTATTTGCATTATTTGCATTTTTCATTACATTCCACAAGCTTTCACATCTAGTTTCTTTGGGGGATAACAAATATAATGCCCCATATGGGCTATAATATTTGGTATCGCCTATGTTTCTCGTATTAGAGCTTACCAGAGTTGTGTAAGATTCGGTATCCCCACGGGATCGTGTATCCCCTGGCATCAGCAGACTCTGGAGATCTTGCCTATTGGACAGATCAGGTGGGGCCCACAGCAGCCCTGTCCACTTCAGGAGAGGGGAGCCTCAGCTTTAGCAGGTAGAAGCAGAAGCACACTGAGCCGAGCAGGTGCTAGGAATGCACCCTTTGCTTTGAGTAGCGCTTACTGAGACACTCAGAAAGGGTCTCAATAAAGAACTTTACTGTTTCGTTTCTTTATTCTATTTGACAGCCTCATGATATCCACTAAGTGTAAAACAAAGGAGAAATTAAAAAAAGATCTCGAATGCTTAAGGAAATGAAAAGATCAGTTTTAGGAAATGGAACAAAATGAAAACGAGTTAAACAGAATATAAACCGAATTAAAAGGGAGAGAAAGGCATCAGAGTAATGGATAAAGCAAGGAAATAATGGAAAAACTTGAGAGGGAACAAGGAATAATTTCAGGATTGAAAAAGAACGAGAGAGAATGCATGAGAGGAAAATGGGGAAAGACAATATTTTGGCTTTTTAATAATAAAACTTATCCAAAGCATTAAAGAGGTGGAGGTGTGGCGCAGCAGCCAGGGCTGCTGACTCCGGAGCCTGGGGCTCACAGTTCGATCCCCGGTCAGCAGCTCAGCTCAGCATTATGTGACTCTGGGCAATAGCTCACTTAATCTCCCCGATGGCTCCCAGCACCTTGAGACCCTCAGTTGTGATTAGTTCGTGCTTTACAAATACAGGACTGATTGAGAGATACTACATGGACAGAAGCAGAAAAAGCCTTCCTTATTTGCATGTAGAAATGTGCCTGGTGGTGATATCTCATATGACAACTCTCTCACTCCCTATTCAATCCAGAGGTTACAACAAATTAACACGGACAGCCGAGCCAAGGAAAAGCCTTGGCTCTTAGAGCCCGTACATGAGCTGGACCTTGAAAATGTCTGTAACATTTGGAAGCTTTGACATTAATAGGTCACATGATAGCGCTGCACTGAGAATTACTGATTAAAAGTGATAGTTTTTTAAACATGGATTTAGAACCATTTCTGCCCTACCCCTACACTGGTGACAGTTCCATTAGTAAAACAAGAGGCCAGAGAGTTGTCATGTGAACCCTGACTGTGTCCCAGATCATTATCAAGCAACATTACAGTCTATTAAATGAAACACAGTAGGTTTTTGTGCAGCTGGTATTCTGAAATCACGTATATGAAAGTGCTTGTGAAATAAAATATATGCCTAAGATCACAAAATGTAAGCAGGTAAGCTGCGATATATCAAGGCTTTTTGGTTTCACTTTGTAAAAATCAGTCACTAAATGGGTATGATTGTGTATCATCATTATGTTAAGGCTTTGTTTTAACCTCTTTGTGCATTGTTTTACAAACTCAACCCTAAGCCTTTGGAGTGCTTTATATCAGCAATATTTACATTAAATAAGGTCACACTTTTTTGTCATGGGGAGGTTAAGTGATTTGCCCAGAATCAAAGTCGACAGCTCTGGCTGTAAATGTCAGAGCAGAGCAGTAGAGCAGAGCAGAAGGGTAAAGCATTTGCTGCCTGCTGCCAATGTTCTGGGTCACATGACTACAACTAGCTTAGCTGTTGGGCTTTGTGTATTCCTCCCTGTGGGACAAATGGGGATTAGGTGCAGCAGCGGCTGGCATGTTCCAAGGGTGGCGCACATAAAAAAATAAAAAATAAAACACACACACCTTTCCGACGAGCGTGACGTCCTCTTCGATCCTTCTCTCCTCGAGGCAGGCTACAGGCAGGCTCCCAACTCCCAAGCCAATCTTGGCACTGCTCTCATGCAGCATGAAAGGATTGGTCAGAGCGGTCTCTATCAACGCCCACAAGAGCACTGGAGGCCTTTACTTTCTCTAACCCAGCTGTCTGAAGACAGCTGGGTTCGAGAGGTTTAAAATGTGCATGCCTGGCTGGCCATCACAAGGTGGCCGAACAAACAGACAAATGCATTTTAAACTGGAGAGCAACAAGCTCCCTGCTGCCACTCAGCAGCAATGTCCCCACCCCATCCAAATGCTCAGTTCGGGCTGGTGGTTTACTGAAAAATAAAATGGTAGTAGATACATTTTCATTTCTCAGCTCTGACGTGCAGCTTTTGTTTGTGGGGCAACACTCCTCCGCTCAAGCGGAGGAGACGCCCCTGATTTGGTGTTGGCAGACTTGGCCTGGCTGCCAGGATGGCTGCGGGCAGAGCTGTTCCCTGCCCACCTACTGTTCAAAGGGCTGCCTCCAGCACACACACTAAGGAACCTGGCACTGGCCTTTTTTCACCTCAGACTTCTTGGAGCCTTGGTAGATTAAGGCAAAATCTTTCCAGACCCAGATGTTTGGGTAGCATTGGAAATTCTCCCATTTCAAAGGCTGGCACTAAGTATAAATATTTCACCCCAGAACACCTCTTCAATACCCTTCTGAACTTGTGGAGGACTTCAGAAGGACTTCCTGGACCCCTAGAGGCCCACCCTGCTGCTTGAGGCCTGCCTTGGTTCCCAGAGGTTTGCCCTGCTGCTACCAGAGGACTGCCCTGCTGCTTGAGGAATGCCTTGCTCCCCAGAGGACTTCCCCGCTTCTAGAGGCCTGCCTTGATGCTTGAAGGAGAACCGGACCATCTCCATGAACACAGGACCACCAGACATAAGTCCAATGGATAGTTGTCTGGCCTTCCGTGTGAGCTACAGAGGCATAACAAGCTCCAGAGACCTTGACCTCTGCACCTGGTCTTTGCTGGACTGAGTCTTAACGCCCTCCCCACTAAATAGTGCCTCTCAGGTCCGGCACCTTTGGAAGTTGTGTTAGAGGTACTGCTCCTGCCTAGCCCTAAAACGTGGTACTTAGAAAAAGCTTCACCAAAAATACCAAAAGAATTGACAGAAGAGAAGGAGCTACCTGACAGTCATTCTGCTCAAGGTCCATTGCCATTTGGTCTGACTTTGCAGTAGATCCTGCTACGTTATTCTACAGAGCAGCAAATCCTGTTTACCAGGAACTCTCAGTGACAGTGTCTGGCCTCAAGGAGCCCCCTTCTGCTACAGCTTGTAGCCCTGTCCCGCTGGAGGTTTTTGTCTTTCAAAAAGTTGTCTAAGTCCGAAGGAAAAAATCTTTACCGGGTTTGATGGTGACCAGCTCCTTACCGATGACAAAAAAATCCTCAACCTGGAAATCCGTCTTCTTTTGCTCAGAGTTTATTCCAGCCATTGTCAATGACCTCACAGAGACTTCGTCCAGCGTTTCCCGGCAAAGAAGACTCCTCTTTGGATGCAAAGTGTAATCTCTGTCTGAAGGTCAGGTGAGACCAGGCCGAATCCCTCTACTGTATCTGGCTTGTGCTCCATCGTGTTGAACCTTAACTTTTGACTTTGTCCCGGTCTCACGCAAACAGATACGTGCGGTTTGCATTTTGGTCTTTAAGGTGCTAGATTTCATTGAAAACTTAAAAAGAATCTGGTTGTACTGATATGATTTAATTTGTTTTGGTTTTATTTTATTTAGTAAAATGTATCTTATTTTTCAAAATTGGGTTGGGCTTTTTCTTGTGTTGTGCTTTCACTTTATTACTGTTTGCTCCATAAATTACTTTACACAGTGACTAAGTTAAGCCTGAAAGACTTTTGCGCCAAGCTACCAGATGGCTAAGCACAGCTTAATTCAGTGACTTTTGTGGTTCACGCTGACAAGGATTGGGGTTGTTGCTTGAGTAACATTTCTTTTCCCTCAACCAATAACCCTACAGTATCATTACTCTGTATTTTAAAAAGACATTCTTCTGCTGCTTCTGAAGAATCAGGGCGATCACCTGTCTATATTCTTACACTAAAATATGTTCTTCAATACAGCTTGAATACATGCTTCTTCCTCACTGTTAGAAATTGGGTTTCTGGTTGGCAGAGATATATATGCACCCTGTCCAAGCAGGAACCACTGTCCTAGTCAGGGTACGTGTAGTACACAGACAGAAAATAACAGTGGAGCCTTCTAACTGCCAGCACCTAACCCACTATTACTCCCAGATTTTAGTCCCTTTCTTTCTTTTCCAAGGGTGTATGTGCACACCGAGTAGCACCCACCATCACAATGCTTGTTCCGACAGGAACTCAGATAATTCAAACAAAAGCACAGGTGCACCAAACTATAACAATCAGGTCAATTGGGACAACTATATAGTCCAAATCCGGTCAATAAGAAGGAGAGAGTACCTTGATATAATCTTTTTATTCAATTTTCTTGTTAGAAACACAACACAGTCGACGCGTTTCGTCCTGATACAGGACTTCTTCAGGGCATTGAATGTGAGAATCAAAGAGCCTCCATAGATACTGAAGGGTATACAGAGGAAGATGTCCTTAAAGTCCTAGTCCCATCCATAAGAATCTATAATCCGATTTCAAAAACGTCAAGATGAATGGTAATAATATCCTTTAATGCATCAAATAGGGCAGAACGACCACGATCGTAATGTAATAGTCACGATCAGTACGGGAAAGCAGCAGCAAGACTTTCTCCGGTTTTGTTTGAATTAAGTGTAGTACACAAAAGGTTTACCTGTGTTTACCTTCTGGTAGCCTGGCACAGAGTAGTGAGGCTAAACTAAAGAGGTTATGAGCAAAGTATTTGTGTGTACACACACACACACACGCACACACACACACAACACACACACACACACACACACTTAGACAGTAAAAACACCACAAAAGTACTCCACACAAGTTTAGACAACTAGCCAATAAGTATCTGAGTAAGACCAAAACGACAAAAATCCAACATTCACAAGTCAAGATATGAATTTTTCAACGTTAACACAAAATGCAGTGCTTAGAAGGCAACATCTCCAACTGGGGCTCTCTCATCTCGCTTGACTGAGGCAAATCGAAAAGTTTCGTTTGACGGTGATGGAGCGTGGGCTGGAGACAGGAGTCATGCAAAAACAACAATTGATGGACAGAATGCAGAACAATGTCAGACATTCACCCCAGTACAGAGATCTGGGCCTAAATCCATTGTTTTTTTGCTCACCATGCCTTTCCAGTTTGAACCCAGCCATATGCAAATCAGTCTTGACCCTGTGCCTCATGGGAACAGTCCAGCCCGAACTGCCAAGCCAGGTCCTCCCTGGACTGGAAACAAGCATCCTAGGACCGGTTTCGAGGTTTCACCCCTCTTCAGCCAGGATAGCTTGATTCCAGTGGCATGGAGAGCACGGGACCCACGTCTGGGCATACCCTTCCCACTTGGGGTGACAAATTCGCCCTAAGTGGGATGGGTATTCCCAGACGTGGGACCCGTGCTCACTACGCCACTGGAGTCAAGCTATCCTGGCTGATGATGGCTGATAGCCAGAAACCGGTCCTAGGATGCTTGATTCCGGTCCAGGGAAGACATGGCTTGGCAGTTCGGGCTGGACTGTTCCCATGAGGCACAGGGTCAAGACTGATTTGCATATGGCCATGTCTGAACTGGGGTGGCGTAGTGGGCAAAAGAACGATGGATTTAACCCAGATCTCTTGACTGGGGGAGAATGTCTGCATTGTCAGCATTCCGTCCATCATTTGTTTGTTGTAACGATTTTCGCCCTAAGTGGGATGGGTATTCCCAGACGTGGGACCCATGCTCACTACGCCACTGGAGTCAAGCTATCCTGGCTGATGACGGCTGATAGCCAGAAACCGGTCCTAGGATGCTTGATTCCGGTCCAGGGAAGACATGGCTTGGCAGTTCGGGCTGGACTGTTCCCATGAGGCACAGGGTCAAGACTGATTTGCATATGGCCATGTCTGAACTGGGGTGGCGTAGTGGGCAAAAGAACAATGGATTTAACCCAGATCTCTTGACTGGGGGAGAATGTCTGCATTGTCAGCATTCCGTCCATCATTTGTTTGTTGTAACGATTTTCGCCCTAAGTGGGATGGGTATTCCCAGACGTGGGACCCGTGCTCACTACGCCACTGGAGTCAAGCTATCCTGGCTGATGACGGCTGATAGCCAGAAACCGGTCCTAGGATGCTTGATTCCGGTCCAGGGAAGACATGGCTTGGCAGTTCGGGCTGGACTGTTCCCATGAGGCACAGGGTCAAGACTGATTTGCATATGGCCATGTCTGAACTGGGGTGGCGTAGTGGGCAAAAGAACGATGGATTTAACCCAGATCTCTTGACTGGGGGAGAATGTCTGCATTGTTAGCATTCCGTCCATCATTTGTTTGTTGGAGACAGGAGTCAGGCAGAACCGTTGAGAGTACCTTGGATTCGTCGATGCTCGTGGACGAAGCGGTGCGCAACAGAGAGGATGCATTGGGGGTGCAGGTGATGTGTCGGTTCCTGGAGGCACTGCAAGGTGGTTGAGGTGCTGGTGCTCAGGGACGATGCTTTGCACAAAGGAGGAGATGCATCAGTTGAGGGTGC
Organism: Triturus cristatus; assembly: GCF_964204655.1. NCBI lineage: Eukaryota > Metazoa > Chordata > Amphibia > Caudata > Salamandridae > Triturus > Triturus cristatus. The sequence goes on along the minus strand of NC_140589.1, from coordinate 742,997,594 downwards.
GAGGCTTTGGTTTCCAAAGACAGTGCAGCGTCAGTGATGTGTCAATGTGAAGAGCAGGGTCCATCAATTTTGTGGTGTTGTAGTAGAACTCCTGGGGTGAGCGTGATACGTCAGTCGAACCCCAAGCAGGGCCGGGAATGTGTCGGAGTCTGGGTGGTTCACCACGGATGTCGGTGTTGCAGTGTCCGAGACTCATGCAGCAGCAGTTCTTCAGAGGTCCTGTGGCAAAGTCGGGGCTTCGTTGAAAGTCGACTTCGTTGTGTCGTGCACCTGGTGAGTAGTGTCCACAGCTTCAGTGCCGGCAACTGTGTCAGTTTGGCAGGGATGCTCAGGCTCCGAAATGATGCTTTGGAGTCAGCAGGGTCCACAGCAGAGGGGCCCAGGTAGGGCCATAGCCATGGGGGCAGCGGTTCCTGGCCCGGCCATAATGGGCTCTGGCCCCCCAACTGACCAGTCCTCTCAGTTTCTGTTATTTATTTAAAATATGGTTAAGCTTGACATTTGAGACAGTGCACATGATCTGCGCCATAAACCCTGCCTGCATTACCAATACTGAAACTGAAATAACCGTAGCTGTCTCCAGAGTAAGAGAGTGAGGAAGGGAGACAGACAGAAGCAAGGGGGCTAAGCTGGAGCTGTTGTGCACACCGGGTGCACTGAATGATACTAATATGACTTATGAATCATCAGAACTCTCTCTCCTGGAGCCTCACTACCATCAGTGAGGGCACTGCATGCAGGCAGCAGGATGACATGCAGCGTGAACACACTGCTCCTGGGGTTCTCCTATCTGTCTAGCAAAGACCGTGATTGTAGGTGAGTCAATTATGTTTTAAAGCATGGTCAAAATGGGCAATTGTCCAGAGCCCACCCAGGGTGCCACCTGATATGTGATCTGGACAGTCCCACGGCATCATGTAACAGCTGTGTTTTTTTTTATAGCACGTCTAAAACAAAACAAATAAAAGCATATACTGTCACTTATATTCTGTTTTAAAGCCGCTGTAAGAATTTACTTGTTTAAGTTAGGCTACATATGTGCACTTTGCTTCCTAAAGGTGCAAGCCATGTTCACATTGCATTTCAGTCTGTAGACAGGCTCATAAAAGAGCCAGAACTACAGGACAATGAAGGAAGAACAGTGCACATATACACAGGCTTTATGAAACCCTCACACACTCTGCTGATATCACATAAATACTATACTTCAACCAGCGCTGCCATTAAACAGGCAGGCAGGCATCTTTGACACCCGTAGCAGCAGGATCCCAGTCAGGCTGGTGGGGTGGAATCTAGGCCTCAGTTCAGTATATTATACCAGTTGAGCAAGAGCCATGCCTGACATCTTTTAATTTTACATCCCTATCCTGCACTGAACCTCCGTACAACTATCTCTAGAGACTCCAGATATAGACACTTACACACAAAAAAATATGGACAACTATGCCCACAGACACCTGTACATGTGAAAACGTGTAATATTTTACGTTAGCATAAGCAACAGCCATTTTGGCTGTGGTGTCCATTTTGTTTCCTTCGTAATTCTACCATCCTCTGCTGCTCTTCTTTTCACTCTGCTTGTGTCATCTATTTTAGTTGACCTCCTGACATGGCTAAGCAATGTACATGCTGGGGATTTGTAGCTGCCGGTGCACCTGGTCTTAGATGTTATCTGTTGACTGTTTACTCCTGCCATAAGCATTCCTGCTCCCCCTCCCTATTTGCTGACCAAGTGGTTATCCATCTGCCCTTGCTTGCTGATAGCTATTTCTAAACGTGTTCTTTCCATTTCTGTCCATATGCTTACATTGCAACAAAACTGTATATAAGGATGATGGTTTGTGAGTTCATTGTGCCTCCTCCTGCAACACTTGAGAGTGTTGTGTGGACGTGGTCCCACTCATGAATGATTAACCCCTTCGATGCTCATGACGGAGCGGTTCCGTCATGAGCATCGGTTGGGCTGTGCTTATGACGGAACCGCTCCGTCATGAGCACAGACCCTGGGGGAAGCGCTGGCGCTCCCCCCCTGGGGCATCGATCTTGCCCCCACAGAGGGGGATGGCAGCGGAAGAGTTTCCGATGCCACCCGAGCCCCCCCACGCCTCCCCATGACGTTAGCATGCACAGCGCGCGCCGACGGCATCAGGAAGCGTTGGACGCGCTGGAATTCATTTCTTCCAGCGCGTCCAACGAAGGAGGTATGTGTTTTGCCTCCGGTGGGGCAGGGGGGGCAAATTAGGATGCCTTGAGGCATCGGGGGAGAGGAAAGAGTATTTCCTCTCCCCTGATGTCTCAATGCTGGGCATTCCTGCTTCACGATCGCGCACAGCGTCGCAATCGTGGAGCAGGGATGCCCCACTAGACACCAGGGATTTTTTTTAGCATAAAGGAAGCAACCCCTTGGGCAAGGGTCGCTTCCTGGAGGCCAAATTTAAATTAAGACTTTTCTGCCCCCCATGGGGGCAGATCGGGCTTATGTTTAGCCGTTTCTGGTCCTAGGGGGGGCAGAAAAGCCCACTAGACCCAGGGATTTATTTGTGCTTCGATTGGGAAGCGACCCCTTGATCAAAGGTCGCTTCCCGGGGGACAGTATTTTTTTTATGATACTCTGCCTTCCCTGGGGGTAGATCGCCTCGTTTTTTGGGCTTTTCTGCCCCCGGGGGGCAGAAACCCCCACCAGACACCAGGGAAATTGTAAAAAATATGAAGGAAGTGACCCCTTGGGCAAGCGTCACTTCTGGGGGCCATTTTTTTTAGAATTGGGAATTCTGCCCTCCCCCAGGGACAGATCGGCCCCTTTTTTGTCCTTTCTGCCCCCAGGGAAGGCAGAAACCCCCACTAGACACCAGGGAACATTTAAAAAATATGATGGAAGAGACCCCTTGGGCAAGGGTCACTTCCGGGGGCCATTTTTTTTTGTATTGGGAATTCTGCCCCCCCCCCCCCGTGGGCAGATCGGCCCCTTTTTTGCCCTTTCTGCCCCGAGGGGAGGCAGAAACCCCCACTAGACACCAGGGAATTAGTTTAAATAAAAATGGAAGTGACCCTTTGGGCAAGAGTCGCTTCCAGGGGGCACTTTGTTTTATAATATGTATTTGCCCCCCCCGGGACAGATTAGCCTGATCTGGGTAGTAACATAGCATGTTTTAATGTTTTTTGTTATATTTTTTGTGAATTGCAATTGTAATGCTTTTTTTTTTAACTTTTGTGTTCTAGGTGAAGGCTTTTGCTCTTTCCAGTTTGCGGTTTCGTAACTGGTGGTTCTGCTGTTTGTGTAGTTTGGTAAGAGACTTTTTTTTGTAGAATGTAAATGAGTTTGATTTCTCTGCATGAATTGTTTTTTGCAAATGGTGTAATAATAGCAGTATGTTTGGTTTTTGAGTGTCAAAAACTGTTTGCATTTGTGCTCGATGTGTATTTTGTTGTCTTGTGAGTAATTTGTTTTTTAGGTCGAGCCTGACCCAGCGCTTGCGCTGGTCTGGCAGAGACCTTATGTAAGGAGGGCTTCAAAAAATGCTACCGCCGGCTACAGCATGCAGTGAATGTGGGAGGGCGCGCGCTTGCACTGCAGGCTGGGCTGGCGTTAGCATTTTTCCCCACAACTTTTTTGTTTGTAAAGAAATAGATGCTTGTTTCTATTTCTTTACATTTGCTATAATCGGGCCGCGATTATAGCAAAAGTAAAGAAATAGATGCTTGTTTCTATTTCTTTACCTTTGGTATAATTGCGGCACCGGCGCTTTACTTTTAATGTTCAAAATAAAGCGCCGGTGCCACGATTATAGCAAAAAGTAAAGAAATAGAAACAAGCATTTATTTCTTTACAAAGAACAAGCATTGGCATAACCAATAGGTCTCGCTTTTGGGACCTTATAAGTATTTATTTATGCAACACAATTTCTTTGGTGCAACAACAACTGTTGCATGGCTAAACACTTATACGGTCCCAACGGCGAGACCTATTGGCTATGCCAATGCTTGTTTTTTCTTCTTTCTAGTGGGATATCGTTGGTTTTTGCTGTGTCACTGCAGAGTAGGTTCTGGTGACTGTAGCTGTCTCTTGTAAGTTAATTCTATAGTTTTTGAGTATATAGATCTTTGTGATAAAGGTACACATTTCTTTACTTGTTTTGCACATTGTTGGTTGTTGTTGACTTGTTTGTGCAGTCTTCTTTCTTAGTAAGTATAATGGCTAGCCGCAGGATTACTGCTCAGCAGGTTGTTGGTTTGCTTTTTGAGTCTTCCTCTGACCATGGTTCAGAGACTGACTCTGCATCTGAGGCAGAGGAGGCAGGGGACGATTCTGGCAGTGAGTTTTCTCTCCATATGGAGTCATCGGATGATGAAGATTCTCTTAGTGCGGATGAAGTGCCTGTGTTAGAGGAGGAGACTGATGTGCCGATAGTGCGGCAAGAGGCATCTGGGCTGCAGCCTGGGGCTGCAAGGCTTCCCGTTGGTGTAGTGCGGCAAGAGGCATCTGGGCTGCAGCCTGCGGCTGCAAGGCTTCCCGTTGGTGTAGCGCGGCAAGAGGCATCTGGGCTGCAGGCTGGGTCTGCAAGGCTTCCCTTTGAAAGTGATGACCTCTGGGTTGCCCCTGGCATGGTGCAGCCGGCATTGCCAGACTTTACTGGTGTTCCAGGGTGTAGAGTGAATACTGAAAACTTTTTGCCGATACATTTTTTTCAGATGTTTATGGAAGATGTGATTTTGGCAGAGATTGTTGAGCAGACTAATTTGTATGCCGAACAGTTTTTGAGGGACAACAGTGCCAGTCTTAAGCCACACTCTAGAGCTACCCGGTGGACTCCCACAAATCTTGAAGAGATGAAGAAGTTCTTGGGTTTAACTTTGTTGATGGGCTTGCTAAGGAAGCCATCAATGTCTTCATATTGGTCTACTAGTACCTTGATGGCAACTGCTATTTTTCCGGCAGTCATGAGTCGTGACAGGTATTTGCTTCTGCTTCGGATGATGCATTTTGTTGATAATGGTTTAGCGTTGCCACAAGATCACCCTGAGTGTGACCGTCTTTTTAAGATTCGGCCTGTCCTTGATCACCTTGTTGATCGATTTTCTGAGATCTATGCTCCTGGGAAAGAAATTGCAGTGGATGAGTCTTTTGTTCAAGGGCCGCTTGGTTTTTAGGCAATACATTCCTAGTAAGAGGGCACGCTATGGAATTAAGCTGTATATGCTGTGTGACAGTAGGACTGGATATGTCTCTAATTTCAGGGTGTACACCGGTAAGGAATCCAGGATTAACCCCCCTGGTTGTCCGTCCACTTTTGGAGTGACTGAGAAAATTGTTTGGGAACTTGGTAGAGGATTTTTTAACAAAGGCCACCATTTATATGTAGATAACTTCTACACTGCTGTGCGGTTGTTCAGGGAATTGGCCAAAGTGGACACTGTTGCTTGTGGCACAATCCGCTCTAACCGTAAAGGTTTCCCAAAAGAACTTGTTTGTCAAAAGCTTGTGCGGGGACAGTGCAGTGCGTTGCGTTGCGAGGAGCTTCTTGCTGTGAAGTTTTCAGACAGGAGAGATGTCTACATGCTGACTACCATCCATGATGAAAGCACTGCACCTGTGACTGTTTGGGGTCAGGTCGCTGAAGCGCGCAAACCTGTGTGCATTTTAGACTATAATAGGCACATGGGTGGTGTTGACAGAGTAGATCAGAGGTTGGAACCTTACTCAGCTCTTCGTAAGGCTTACATTTGGTACAAGAAGTTGGCTATCCATCTTTTCCACTTGGCAACCTTTAATGCTTTTGTTGTGTTCCAGGATTCTTGCCCTGAGTCAAAGATGACTTTTGCTAAGTTTCAGGAGTCTGTAATAGGCAGCCTTGTTGTAGTGGAACAGGCAAGTGTTCCTAGAGTTGGAGTGGTGGAGGATGTTGCTAGATTGAGAGATCGCCACTTTCCTGATCACATTCCTCCCACACCCTCAAAAGACTTTCCCAGTAGGAGATGTAGAGTCTGTTGGCGAAGAGGTACGTGGAAGGAGATTCGTATGTACTGCCCAGACTGTCCTTCTAAACCTGGGCTGTGTGTCCCTGCTTGTTTTAGAGCATACCACACGCAAAAGAATTTTTGGGAGCATTAATGAGTGGTAAAGTGAACTGCCTGGTCTGTATTCTTTGAAAAATTTGATTCTGTTTCAAGGTTGGCGTTAGTGCAATGTATTTAGTTTCTGATTTTGTGTTTGTAGATTTGTATCTATTTGCGATTTGTTTGTGTTTTTATTTTTGTCTAAAAAAATCCTAAATGTGATGGCGGTGTGTGTAGGCTGGCGCTTGGCTGTTGGTGTGTGTGGACTGGCACTTGGTTGGCGGTGTGCGTGGAATGGTGCTTGGCTGGCGGTGTGCGTGGACTGGTACTTGGCTGGCGGTGTGCGTGGACTGGCGGTGTGCGTGGACTGGCGCTTGGCTGGTGGTGTGCGTGGACTGGCACTTGGCTGGCGCTGTGCGTGGATTGGCGATTGGCTGCCGGTGTGCCTGGACTGGCGATTGGCTGGCGGTGTGCCTGGACTGGTGCTTGGCTAGCGGTGTGCGTGGACTGGTGTTTGGCTAGCTGTCTTCGTGGACTGGCGCTCGGCTAGCGGTGTGCGTGGACTGGCGCTCGGCTGGCTGTGTGTGAGTAGTGACTTGCTGCTGGTCACTACACACACTGCTAGCTGAGTGCCACTCCACGCAATCCATCAGCTTGTGTAGTTGCTGTGTCAGGAATGTGGGCGTGTGAAAGTGATGGGCCCTTGAATGGCGCTGTGTGCTGGAGTGAGTTTTGTTATGTGATGGGCCCGCGGCTGGCGGTGTGAATGGTTTTGTATGTCTCACACGTATGAAAGGTGTATGAATGGCCTGTAAAGAGGTTGGTGCCTTGTCGTGGCTTTACAGCTCACGAGCTGTGAGTCAATGATTCAGTTTCTCGCCCTTTCAATTATTAACAGTGCATTTCATTTTTGTGAAATCACTTGCTAATACAATTGTATATATTGAACCATCACTCATCCTCGTGCCAAATCCAACCAGTATGTGTGTGTGCTTGAGGATTAGATGGCTGTGCAGTAATGTTTGCCTTTCTGAAGCAAGGTGTACCTTGTCCCTTTTTGTGAATTTTGTAATGTGCTGTTTTTGTGCCTGGTGGTGCGAATGGTCTTGTGTGTATCACGTATGAAAGGTGTGTGAATGGGGGGCGTGGCTTGGCGCGCGACCAAGATGGCCGCAAGCCTGTAAAGCTCCGGCTCATCGGTGCCCTTATCCTGCAATTTCTCCTGAAAGGGACCCCTCCTGGGTGTTGGGAGCTGGGGCGGAGGTGGCCCATTCACCCCCTGAAGCATTGGCGTGACGATTGGCACGCAAGGTCACCGAGCGGCGGTCCGCGACCGCCTACGAGGTGAGACCGACGACTGGGGGAGGCGCTGGAGCTCCGCTGCCGGCTGTGCACCCTACTGCGCACCGCGGCTTGCCGAGTGCTCCCTGGGCAGCGGCAGTTGGGACACCGGAAGTGGCGGCCTGGCGATGCAGCGGAGGACGGACCTCTGAGGGGACGTCGCGAGTCTGCGGAGGTCCATGCCAGGCGCGCATGCCGTGAAGTATCGGCATCTGGCTGGTCAGCGAAACGGCCAGCGACCCACGCTGCGGATACTGGAGGCGGCCGGCCCCGGGCGGGGGCCCTCTTGGCTGAGCACGGAAGGGGCAAGATACGCCTGACGCTTCGACTGGAGGAGCCCCGCGGTCCTGAACCTGCCGGTACCTGGTCGCCTTGAAGGGGTAGAGGAGGAGGCGTACTCCTTGGCGCGGCGCCCGGCTGTCTGCACCACAGAGAAGGCGGCGAACGTGAGGAGCGGTGCGGACCCAGTAGTGCCTACACCCCTGGACGCTCGGCCCCCGGGGGGGACCACTGTAGAGGTAACAGGGAGCTCAGGACTTGGGACGCTACGTGACGCCCGCGGGCAGCGGCCATTTTGCTGTCACCCCCACTGCAGGCGCTAGGACTGAGACGGCCTATGTTGGGTCAGGGCTGGAGACTGCCTGGCGATATCCTGACGCTCGTCTGCGGACTGCGGAGTGGGGGCCACGGCTGTGCCTTGCGGCGAGGAGTGGCGCCGGCAGAGCCCAGGTCACTGGGCGAGTAGGCCCAGGCGTGAGGAGGCGGGGCTGAGGAGGACCACGGAGGAGCCTGGCGAGTGGTCTCTGGAGGCCGCGGCGATTCCGCGCCCACCAACAGTCGAGAGGTGCGTCGCCTGATCGGGGGTCGCCCAGTTGGACTTGGACACTTCCCCCCCCCCCCCCCTCCCCCCTTCTTTGGCACAGCGGACCCGCGAGTGTGGTAGTGAACCTGAGGCGGCGGCAACTTTGGGGAGGAGAGACCTGCTGGGACTGGGCCGGACCTGTCCACTGGTCGGCTAGACTACGGGCGGATGCCCACTGCACAGCAACTGGTCATGGGCCGGCTACGCAATGCCCCGAGGGACAGCCGGGCACCGGCGGCCGGGCCGAGCCCCGTCTCGGCGCCTGGAGACCCTGGCGCGACCCCACACACTGAGCTGCTGGCCACTAAACTGGATTCGGTGCTGGCCACGGTGGAGCGGATCGGCTCCTCTCTCGAGCAGACGAGGTCATCGCTGGAGGCCCGCATCGATAAAGTCACGGTTGACTTCACGCTGCTCCACGCGGACCACCGCAAGTTGGCATACAAAGTGACGCATCAGGAGCAAACTCTTCAGGAAGTGCAACCTGTCGTGTTCACCCACACGGCCGCCCTTCAGGACCTCATTGACCGCGTCCATGCCCTGGAAGACCGTGTGGACGATGCAGAAGGGCGTTCTCGGTGCAGTAATGTACGAGTGGTGGGCCTGCCGGAAGGCGAGGAGGGGCGACAGCCGGAACAATATGTGGAAGAGTGGCTACGCAATCTGATAGGGCCTGAGAAACTCTCGCTGCACTTCGTGGTGGAAAGAGCCCACAGGGTCCCCACGCAGAGGCCCAGCCCAGGGTCCCGACCGCGGCCCTTCCTGTTTAAGCTCCTTAACTACTGGGACAGAGATGTGGTGCTCCGCGAGACCAGAAGGATTGGCGACATCACCGTCGGTGGCGGGCAGGTGCACTTCTTCCCAGACTATACCGCCTTGGTGCAGAAACGCCGCAGCAATTACCTGGCGGTGAAGCGCTGCCTGCGTGAACTGGAGATATCGTATGCTCTCCTATTCCCCTCCCGCTTGCGGGTGGTTACCACCGATGGCACCCGGTTTTTTGACACACCATCCGAGGTCTGGGACTGGCTGGAAGACACAGGGCGCAGTGATGGCCGGCGACCGCAGAGTTTGGAGACAGCCACACAACGCGGCAGGAGATCTCGGCGGCGTAAGGGGAAAGGACAAGGGCGCGCGTAGGGACGGGGACTGGGGGTGGCTCCTGTGAGAAGTTGGCCTGATATGTAGTGCTCACTATTCTAGTGATCACTGTGTATCATTCCAAACGACCCTTATTGATGATTGGTTGTAAGTCAACCTTTTAGACCAGCTATCCTAGTAGCGTGGATACGAGCAGTCTTAGGCTAAACTCTAGAGGGCGTGTTAAGCCAGCTGTTTACCATCACATATACCCCTTGAACACCAAGTGAAAGGACACCACACAAGTTGTTATGAAAATAAAAGGATATTTATTTATAACAAGACTACCCTGGCTCTTTATGAGTCAGGGAGCTAAGCACACTACAAAACCCTTAGGAAAATACTTCAGTTGCACAATTTACACAAATGCCCGAGGGGCACGAGAAACCACCTACACTAACAGTGAAATGCGAATGGTTAGAGTCTGGAGGTACTGATTCCGGAGTGATCCGATCAGTGGGACTAAACGAAAAAGGAACTGGACACTTGTAGAGCGAACCTGCGATGGAGCACCGAGATGCTCGAGTTACCTAGCCCGGAGGCTGCGGCTGCGTGAAGTTCGGCAAGATGTCGGGAGTCCTCGTGTAGTCTCAGGAGCCTGAAAGAAGAAGTTGCTGGCAGGCGACCAGTGACGATGTTCAGAGCGATCCAAGCCTGGATCGGTGATGAAGGAAACCTGAAAGCAGAGGGGACTCAGTTCTCAACCGCTAGCCAGCGATCGTGTGGGTACCAGGAGGGTACCGGCTGAAGTCACCTCGACCAGGTGAGTGGGTGACGTCGGACCCGGCTGTTCCTCGGACAAGGAGGCGCGGCGGCGACCAGGATGGAGGGCGAGCTGTCCCACGAAGGTGTCTGCTGTCGATGATGCTGGGCCCAGGAAGGGGCAGCGGATCTTGGCAGTGGCAACCCAAGCGGGGGAGTCAAGATGGCGTCGGGAGTGGACCAGGAGGGTCCGGGGTACTCCTCTGTTGAAGGGGAGCAAGAGCCAGTCTGGAGCAACCAGACTAGTGGTGAAACAAACGTGGTGCGTCGTGAAGAGGGCCACAAGCCGGTCGGCCAGTGGTCGGACAACGCGGTGAACAGCAAGGAGCGGAAGGGCCCCCACGCAGATCTCGTGGATGCTGGGGAGACAGACTTCGATGCTGGAGCTGCTCCGGGTTTAGGGCTTCTCAAACCCTAGGTGCACTCACTCGAGGGTCCCTCGGTGGGCGTGCTAGATAAGCGTCGTGCAGGTTCTGAAGATAGCCGGTCCCGCAGGTCTCGTCACACCTACGACTCTCAGCTGGGCTGATGAGGTAGGTAAAAGGTCAGAGATGGCAGGGTACTCGGGTCTCGTCGAGCTGGGCAGTCTTGATCCGTAGGAGAGACTTACAGCAAACCGCAAGCGCTTAGGTGGTGCCTGCTGGTGCAGGGTGGCTACTCCTTAGCCACAAGGGAGAGTCTTCAGAAATAGTCAAGAGTTCCTTTCGTGGAAAGTGGTTCGTGATTCGGAGTTATCCGATTATCTGATTATCCAATTTGGGAAGGGGACTCGCTCCTACCTTTATTCTAAGAAAAGGGGCTGGCCCGTGACTAGGTTCTACCTATGGGTGGAGCCAGGAGGGGGGTGGTTACACCCCTATCCTTTTTCCGGCTTCGCGCCAGCTCAGGGGCTGGTGTGCCCCCGAAACTGGTTTGAGCCGGGCTATGCACAGTGAGCACCGGGGTGCCACTGGCAATCACCTTCCTTTCAGCCCTGCCTACCTGGGATACACAAACCCTGTCTGGGACGGTGCTAACACCGCCCTCGACAGGAAACCCTTTGTCCAAGCTCCCCTTGCTGGAAGGTCCCCCAGCAGCGGGAGGTCAGACTTGTGTCTGGTGGCAGCATCCATTTTGTGATGCTGAGGCTTGAGTCAACTTTAACCGGGGTTCAAGGTTACTTCCATGTCGTGTCCCTCTAAAAGGGGGGAATGCCAACCCCGTCACCAGGACTGGCGAGGGGTTCGTATTCCCATTCGTATGACACCTTACTCGACATGTGTAGGTGATGTGAGGCCAAAGTTAGCAAATAACCGCAAGGATTATAAGGCATTAAAAGTAGTTGGCCCGCGTCACCATGGAACGGCTATTAGGACTTGGTTCCGCAAGCCGTCGACGGGCTCAGCTCGCGCCAGAGCACCGTCCCACATGATTCCCTGCACTCTGCCTTCAGGATTGATAAGGCCTGCTATAGGAGTGACTGATAGGAATCCATGTGTCCATTTTAGGGTTTAGGTGTAGGAATACTGCACTTACAGCAACGGGTGATTACACCACGTGGCCCCAGCTGTCGTGCAGCCAGTTGTGTCAGATTTGGGCGGCCATTCCAGGGGTGGCATAATACATGCTTCAGCCCCGGGTAGGCCCTGGGTACACCGATGCCCTGGATACCTGTGGTATGCTGAGACAGGGACTGACAAGGCGGCCCAGTTCCAATTAGTGGATGCACCTAATGTACATGTGTGTTAATTTCGAGAGAGAACAGCTAGGCTGTGGGTCTGATTGGCAGGCCCACAGCCGGAGAAAGTCGTAAACCAATGAAGCAAAAGCAAAAAATCTGGGTGATCATAGGATTGCAGACCCTACTCTCCTACATGACCCCCCCCCAAACTTTGGGACAATAAGCTAACCTTGACCAGGTGAGTCTTCTTGCTCTAAGTGGAAATACCTGGAGAGCCCATCTGCATTGCCATGATCAGTGCCAGGTCTATGCTCCACTGTGAAGTCCATCCCCTGTAGGGAAATGGACCACCTAAGTAGTTTGGGGTTTTCACCCTTCATTTGATTTAGCCACAAGAGGGGCTTATGGTCGGTCTGAATCTTGAAGTGAGTGCCAAACAAGTATGGCCTCAACTTCTTCAGGGCCCAAACCACAGCAAAGGCCTCCCTCTCAATAGCTGACCAATTCTTCTCTCTGGGGGTCAGCCTCCTGCTAATAAAAGCTATGGGCTGGTCATGACCATCAAAATTCAGTTGCGATAGAACAGCTCCCACACCCAGCTCCGAAGCGTCTGTTTGGACAATGAATGGTTTGGAGTAGTCTGGACTCTTTAGGATAGGTGCTGTGCACATGGCCTGCTTTAGGTCATCGAATGCCTTCTGACAGCTTGCTGTCCACTGAACTTTTTTTGGCATCTTTTTACTTGTCAGGTCGTTTAGCGGGGTCACAATGGATCCATAATTTCTGACAAATTTCCGGTAATAACCAGTCAGGCCCAAGAAAGCTCGAACCTGAGTCTGGGTGGTTGGAGGAGCCCAGTCCTGGATGGCCTGTATTTTGCTCTCCAATGGTTGAACCTGGCCTCCACCTACAAGGTGGCCCAGGTATACAACCTGTGTCTGCCCTATCTGGCACTTGGTGGCCTTGATAGTGAGGCCTGCCTTCTGCAGGGCCTCTAACACTTTCCTCAGGTGGACCAGGTGATCCTCCCAGGTGGAGCTAAAGACAGCGATATCGTCCAGATACGCCGCACAGAAGTCGTCCAACCCAGTGAGAACTCGATTCACCAGCCTTTGGAAGGTGGCAGGTGCATTTTTCAAACCAAAGGGCATTACCACGAACTGATAATGCCCACCCGGGGTAGAAAATGCTGTTTTGGGCTTGGCCTCCTCAGCTAACCTGATTTGCCAATACCCAGCTGTCAGGTCAAACGTACTTAAGTAGTTGGCCGAGGCCAACCGGTCGATAAGTTCGTCTGCTCTTGGTATCGGGTGGGCGTCAGTCTTAGTGACCGCATTGAGACCTCTGTAGTCCACGCAAAACCTCATCTCTTTCTTACCGCCCTGGGTGTGAGGTTTCGGCACAAGCACTACGGGACTAGCCCAGGGGCTGTCCGAGGGTTCAATGACTCCCAGCTCCAACATTTTCTGCACCTCTGTCTTGATGCAGTCTCTGACATGATCAGGTTGCCGATAGATTTTGCTCTTTACGGGCAGACTGTCCCCAGTGTCGACCTCGTGGGTACACCACTTGGTCTGACTGGGTGTCAGAGAGAACATATGTCGAAAGGATTGAAGAACCTGTTTACAATCCTCTTGTTGATGTCCAGAGAGGCTGCCACAAAAGACAACACCATCTACTGATCCATCGTCAGGGTTCTGAGAGAGCAGGTCCGGGAGAGGGTCACTCTCCTCCTCCTGTCCCTCATCTGTGGCCATGAGCAAGCCCATGCCCTCCCTGTCGACATATGCCTTGAGCCTGTTTACATGGAGCACCCTGTGGGGGCTCCGGGGAGTTCCCAGGTCTACCAAGTAGGTGACCTCTCCCTTTTGCTCAATGATCGTGTGGGGCCCAGACCATTTGTCTTTGAGTGCTGCTGGGGCCACTGGCTCCAGCACCCACACCTTCTGTCCAGGCTGGTACACAGTCAGGACAGCCTTTTGGTCGTGCCAAGCTTTCTGTAATTCTTGGCTCGCCTCCAGGTTTTTAGACGCCTTTTCCATGTACTCCGCCATCCGCGAGCGGAGAACGAGCACATAGTCCACAATGTTTGATGCCGGCTTTCTGAGAGGTCTCTCCCATCCTTCCTTTACCAAACAAAGGGGTCCCCTTACAGGATGTCCGAACAGAAGCTCGAAAGGGCTGTAGCCAACCCCCTTCTGCGGGACCTCTCTGTAGGCGAACAAGAGGCAGGGTATCAGGACATCCCATCTCCGCCGAAGCTTTTCAGGTAGTCCGTGAATCATCCCTTTTAGGGTCCGGTTGAATCTCTCAACAAGCCCATTGCATTGTGGGTGATAGGGCGTGGTGAACTTGTAGTTGACACCACATTCCTTCCACATAGCAGTCAGATATCCCGACATGAAGTTTGCACCTCTGTCTGAGACGACCTCCTTAGGGAAGCCCACTCTGGAGAACACTCCAAGTAGGGCCCGTGCCACCACAGGTGCTGTAGTGGTCCTAAGGGGAATAGCTTCAGGATACCTGGTGGCGTGGTCCACCACTACCAGTATGAACTTGTGCCCTGATGCTGTCTGGGGTTCCATTGGTCCGACAATGTCGATCCCCACTCGTTCAAAGGGTACCCCCACCACTGGTAGTGGTATGAGGGGGGCCTTTGTCGTGCCACCTGACTTACCACTGGCTTGGCAAGTGACACAGGAGCGGCAAAACTCCTTCGTATCTTCGGACATGTGGGGCCAGTGAAAGTGTGGAACAATTCTGTCCCAAGTCTTATTCTGGCCTAAGTGACCTGCAAGGGGAATCTCGTGGGCCAAGGTGAGAAGGAAACCTCTCAGAGACAAGGGAATGACCAGCCTCCTGGTCGCACCAGGTTTGGGGTCTCTTGCCTCGGAGTACAGGAGTCCATCGTCCCAGTACACTTTGTGGGTACCTGTGGCGTTCCCTGCAGCCTCAGCAGCGGCCTGCTGTCTGAGGGGTTCAAGTGAGGGGCAGTCTAACTGTGCCTTCCCCAGGTCTTCCCTGGAGGGTCCCCCTGAGCCCAGAAACTCAACCTGACCAGGTTCAAGCTCTTGCGGCTCAGTTTCCCTCAGTTCTTTAAGGTCAGCCTCCTCGGAGACTTGATCCACGACCTGGGGCAAGGGGGAAGGCGAAGCCTTACCCTTACTGCTCCTTTTCTTGGAAGGTGCCTGGTCCGTTCTTCCAGGATCCAGCACCTGTTCAGTGGGGCATCTTTTGGCCTGTGACCTGGTCACAGCAAGGACATGTGCTGGCAAGCCTAACATCTCCATGTGAGTCCTCTGCTCCACTTCTGACCATTGTGACGTTTCCAAATCATTGCCCAACAGACATTCTACGGGGAGGTCTGAACTAACCACAACCTTTTTCGGGCCACTTACCCCTCCCCAGGAGAAATCAACAACTGCCATACTGTGATTGGTAGTGACGTTGCTGGCATTGGTCACTAGGTAACTGGTACCTAGCATGATCTGTCCAGGGTCCACGAAGTTAGGCGTCACCATGGTGACACTGGCACACGTGTCCCTGTAGGCCTGAGCCACTCTTCCATTTATCAAAGGTGTCTGTCTGTATTTGCCCAAAGTATTGGGACTGGCGTCAGGGGACATATCCATATCCCCTGTACAGACAAGGACGGCCTGAGTGAGCGTGCCGACTAAGTCGTCACTCCCCTCGGTTCCCAAGGTTAACCCAACTAATGCCTTGGGAGGCGCACTACCACTGCTGACTGTACTAGGGGGTGCAGGTGCCTTAGGGGCTGTAGTGGTAGGAGTTTGCCCTCCTTTCTTGGTGCACTCACTAAACCAGTGAGTCTTACTTTTACAGTATTGGCACCACCTTTTTGACTGGCCTTCTTGAGTCTTCTTCTTCTGTGAAGCCTGACCCCCACCCTCTTTGGTTTGTTGGGGACCTGTCGAAGACTTCTGGTCATTTTGTTCGTTCTTGTTACCCTTTTGGTCTGCTTTCTTCTGACCACCCTGGTTCTGATTCTGGTTCTGCTTGACCCTTGTTCTGACCCATCTGTCTGCCTTCTTTCCCAATTCTTGGGGAGAGGTCAGATCCGAGTCGACAAGGTGCTGATGCAACAATTGGTTCTGACAGTTGTTTAAAATCTGTTCTCGCATGATAAGATTGTACAATCCTGTGTAATCAGTAACCTTGCTACCCAGCAACCAGCCTTCCAAAGCCTTAGTGGCACAATCGACAAAGTCAGCCCAATCCTGAGACTGAATTTTCTGGGTGTCCCGGAACAGCACCCGGTACTGTTCCGTGGTTAAGCCGAACCCATCAATCAGTGTGTTCTTCAGGACTTGGTAGTTGTTAGCATCCTCAGCTCTTGTAGTGAGGAGCTTGTCCCTTCCTTTACCTTCAAAGGAAAGCCACAGTATAGCTGCCCACTGACTTGGGGGGACGCACTGGACAGTGCAGGCCCTCTCCAAGGCAGTTATCCACTTGTGGATGTCGTCCCCTTGTTTAAAGGGGGGCACTATTTTACTCAGGTGTCTAGTGTCTATACCCCTGTCTTTCTCTCTATTGAGAATGCTGCCACCAGTGGGATCTAACCCACTTAATTTCTGCTCTCGGGCCAAGGCAAGTCTTTCTTTGGCGAGGGCAAGTTCTTCCCGCTCGATCCTCAGATTGACCTCCCGCATCTTCGCTTCATGCTCCCTCCTCTGAGGGGAAGTCATTCCTCTCTGAGAAGATGCCTGAGAGACATGTGTATGAACCGATCTGCCAGAGCCTCTGGAGAGAGACCTAGCTCGTCCGTTCCCAAGGTTAAGCCTGCTTGAGCGTGGGCCCGGGGCTCCCCCAGTTCCATTCTCATGCCTGCTTAAGTTGGTCCTTGTAAGCCTGCCGACTACCACTGGACCTTTGTCTGCCTCGTCTCCCGATAACTCGTCCTCGTCCTCCTCCTCTGTGTGGGGGTCGAGGTCCGGGTCACCGAGGGTTCCCTCTAAGGGCGGCATGTTCCCATCTGCACTGGGGGGACCTGTGTTAGAGGACCTCCTAGCATCGTACGCCTCTAAGAGACCTATCAGTATTGCGATGGTAGGGTTAGAACCCTGGTTTAGCTTCCTGGAGGCACACAGTTGTCGCATCTCCTTGAAGCTAAGAGTTGCATATCGTGACACGACCTGTGGAGGGTCACTGACCACTAAGGGAGTCTGCGAAGACTCTCCGTGGATCGACATGCTTTTCTAGTGAGGTGTAAGTGTTGCACCTACCTACACTATGGGTTTACCTACTGATCCCTTGCTAAGAGTTGTAGTCAGGGTGTGCTAAGCCCTGTTACACTACAACAGCCGGTTCAGTAGAACTCGGAGTATTCTAAGTTAAGTTATATGTACCTGGGTACTTATGTGATCTTTCACTGCGATATTCTTAGGATACGTGTGTGGTAAAACAACAGCAAGCTCAAATCCCAACCGCTGCTCACCAATGTGAGAAGTTGGCCTGATATGTAGTGCTCACTATTCTAGTGATCACTGTGTATCATTCCAAACGACCCTTATTGATGATTGGTTGTAAGTCAACCTTTTAGACCAGCTATCCTAGTAGCGTGGATACGAGCAGTCTTAGGCTAAACTCTAGAGGGCGTGTTAAGCCAGCTGTTTACCATCACATATACCCCTTGAACACCAAGTGAAAGGACACCACACAAGTTGTTATGAAAATAAAAGGATATTTATTTATAACAAGACTACCCTGGCTCTTTATGAGTCAGGGAGCTAAGCACACTACAAAACCCTTAGGAAAATACTTCAGTTGCACAATTTACACAAATGCCCGAGGGGCACGAGAAACCACCTACACTAACAGTGAAATGCGAATGGTTAGAGTCTGGAGGTACTGATTCCGGAGTGATCCGATCAGTGGGACTAAACGAAAAAGGAACTGGACACTTGTAGAGCGAACCTGCGATGGAGCACCGAGATGCTCGAGTTACCTAGCCCGGAGGCTGCGGCTGCGTGAAGTTCGGCAAGATGTCGGGAGTCCTCGTGTAGTCTCAGGAGCCTGAAAGAAGAAGTTGCTGGCAGGCGACCAGTGACGATGTTCAGAGCGATCCAAGCCTGGATCGGTGATGAAGGAAACCTGAAAGCAGAGGGGACTCAGTTCTCAACCGCTAGCCAGCGATCGTGTGGGTACCAGGAGGGTACCGGCTGAAGTCACCTCGACCAGGTGAGTGGGTGACGTCGGACCCGGCTGTTCCTCGGACAAGGAGGCGCGGCGGCGACCAGGATGGAGGGCGAGCTGTCCCACGAAGGTGTCTGCTGTCGATGATGCTGGGCCCAGGAAGGGGCAGCGGATCTTGGCAGTGGCAACCCAAGCGGGGGAGTCAAGATGGCGTCGGGAGTGGACCAGGAGGGTCCGGGGTACTCCTCTGTTGAAGGGGAGCAAGAGCCAGTCTGGAGCAACCAGACTAGTGGTGAAACAAACGTGGTGCGTCGTGAAGAGGGCCACAAGCCGGTCGGCCAGTGGTCGGACAACGCGGTGAACAGCAAGGAGCGGAAGGGCCCCCACGCAGATCTCGTGGATGCTGGGGAGACAGACTTCGATGCTGGAGCTGCTCCGGGTTTAGGGCTTCTCAAACCCTAGGTGCACTCACTCGAGGGTCCCTCGGTGGGCGTGCTAGATAAGCGTCGTGCAGGTTCTGAAGATAGCCGGTCCCGCAGGTCTCGTCACACCTACGACTCTCAGCTGGGCTGATGAGGTAGGTAAAAGGTCAGAGATGGCAGGGTACTCGGGTCTCGTCGAGCTGGGCAGTCTTGATCCGTAGGAGAGACTTACAGCAAACCGCAAGCGCTTAGGTGGTGCCTGCTGGTGCAGGGTGGCTACTCCTTAGCCACAAGGGAGAGTCTTCAGAAATAGTCAAGAGTTCCTTTCGTGGAAAGTGGTTCGTGATTCGGAGTTATCCGATTATCTGATTATCCAATTTGGGAAGGGGACTCGCTCCTACCTTTATTCTAAGAAAAGGGGCTGGCCCGTGACTAGGTTCTACCTATGGGTGGAGCCAGGAGGGGGGTGGTTACACCCCTATCCTTTGTCCGGCTTCGCGCCAGCTCAGGGGCTGGTGTGCCCCCGAAACTGGTTTGAGCCGGGCTATGCACAGTGAGCACCGGGGTGCCACTGGCAATCACCTTCCTTTCAGCCCTGCCTACCTGGGATACACAAACCCTGTCTGGGACGGTGCTAACACCGCCCTCGACAGGAAACCCTTTGTCCAAGCTCCCCTTGCTGGAAGGTCCCCCAGCAGCGGGAGGTCAGACTTGTGTCTGGTGGCAGCATCCATTTTGTGATGCTGAGGCTTGAGTCAACTTTAACCGGGGTTCAAGGTTACTTCCATGTCGTGTCCCTCTAAAAGGGGGGAATGCCAACCCCGTCACCAGGACTGGCGAGGGGTTCGTATTCCCATTCGTATGACACCTTACTCGACATGTGTAGGTGATGTGAGGCCAAAGTTAGCAAATAACCGCAAGGATTATAAGGCATTAAAAGTAGTTGGCCCGCGTCACCATGGAACGGCTATTAGGACTTGGTTCCGCAAGCCGTCGACGGGCTCAGCTCGCGCCAGAGCACCGTCCCACATGATTCCCTGCACTCTGCCTTCAGGATTGATAAGGCCTGCTATAGGAGTGACTGATAGGAATCCATGTGTCCATTTTAGGGTTTAGGTGTAGGAATACTGCACCTACAGCAACGGGTGATTACACCACGTGTCCCCAGCTGTCGTGCAGCCAGTTGTGTCAGATTTGGGCGGCCATTCCAGGGGTGGCATAATACATGCTTCAGCCCCGGGTAGGCACTGGGTACACCGATGCCCTGGATACCTGTGGTATGCTGAGACAGGGACTGACAAGGCGGCCCAGTTCCAATTAGTGGATGCACCTAATGTACATGTGTGTTAATTTCGAGAGAGAACAGCTAGGCTGTGGGTCTGATTGGCAGGCCCACAGCCGGAGAAAGTCGTAAACCAATGAAGCAAAAGCAAAAAATCTGGGTGATCATAGGATTGCAGACCCTACTCTCCTACAGCTCCCAGCCCGGAGAGGAGTAGAATGGAACGACAAGATGCACTGGCAGCGGTGGCCACCCTCGGGTCCCCGGACAGTGGGAGAGGAGAGACTGCCCGGGAGCGGGGTGGCCCGATGACCAGCGGTTCATCTTCCCCATCTACCGTGATCTCGGACGACCAGCTGCTGCCGCTGGTCACCCCGCAAACATCGGACCAAGTGATGTAGTAAGAGAGTAAAAGGGGAATCTGGGGTCCTCGCCAGGTGCAATCCTCGGAGGCGGGTTCTGCAGCCCGCAGATTGGCGCCCCATGACTCCTGCCCGTGTGGTCAACGGAGGGGTGAGCTGTGGACAGGAGAGGACTTGTTACTGGAACCCTGGGGGCTAGCGGGACAGGTGGGATGGGGTGGCGGCTGGGCTCCTGCTCCCCGGCAGCGGGGTGGGCACCTGAGACGAGATATGATCGCCCTTGTACGATGTAGTGGGGGGGGGTCCTACACTCCCCGAGCCTGCACTGCGCTCCGACTCCGGGGGTCCCTTGCATCGCATGTACACAGGCACCTTTGCAGCGGTGCACCTGCGCATAGGGACTATCACTCGCCTGCCCCCTTAGCCACAATTGGGCTTAATTACACTTTGTGAGCATTGTCTCATGGTTTGGACGAATACCCGTAGAGGGGTTCGCCCTGTCGGTTCTATTGGCCTGTTTGGCTTGTTTATGCACACGGTTCCATGTCTGTGCGTTGTTGTGTTGATGAGTTTACGTTGCAGCTGACTAAATAGTCAGGCGAAGGCCCGCCACTCCCCGCCCTGGAGGGGCGCCCCTAACCCCCACCGCAGACCCACACTTAGGATTTCCGCATGGTCGTTACAAATGTAATCACGTGGAATGTTCGGGGCATGCATACACCAGCGCGTAGATACTCCGTCTATGCATACATGCAGCGACATGCAGTGGCAATAGCTCTCCTGCAGGAAACACACATGACGTCGGGGGAATTGGGCAGGCTGCGCGCGCGCTGGAGGGGGCAGGTATATGTTATGTTATGTTATGTTATTGGTTTTTATATAGCGCGACAATTACCCGGAGGCGTCCTGGCGCTGTCTAGCAGATCCTAGGAAGGCTGAGTCAAAGGCAGATGGAGGAGGAAATCAGAGTTATTCATTACGGAACAGCCACGTCTTAAGTTCCCTTCTGAAAGACAGCAGATCTGTTGCCGACCTAAGGTACAGAGGAAGTTCGTTCCATGCCTTGGCGGCCCCGTAGACAAAACTTCTGCCTCCCCAACGAGCTTTCTTAATTCGCGGAACCTTCGCCAAATTTGCTTCTTTGGAGCGTAGGTTTCTGCCTGGCATATACCAGTGTATTCTATTCTTCAGGAACTCTGGGCCTAAGCCATGCAGAGCCTTAAAGGTCAGGGTCAAGGCCTTGAACTGGATGCGGCTATTGACTGGTAACCAGTGCAGACTTTTTCTTCCTGCAGACGCCGAGGCGAACCGAGAAGCGCCCGTGAGGAGGCGGACAGCAGCATTCTGTAAAATTTGAAGCTTGTTCAATGCTCTACTTTGCGCATTTAAATACAGACCGTTACAGTAATCCAGTCTGGCCAGTACCAGCCCCCTGACCACTGTGTGTCTACTGTCCGATGGAAGTAGGGGTAGCACTTTCCTCAGCATCCTAATGGTATACATGGTTTTGGACGTCACCTCTTTAATATGAGAGTCAAAGGTCAATTTGTCGTCCAGGATTATGCCAAGGTTTTTTGCTTTGACGACCGGGAGTGGAAGCGTGCCAAGTGAGTCCGGCCAGCAGGAAGGGGTCCAGAAGTTGGTAACATTTCCGAACAGAATAACCTCAGTTTTATCTGAATTTAGTTTGAGACAATTCTTCGCCATCCAGCTCCCCACTGCTAGCATACAGTCCTGTAAGCGCTTCACCGTGTCTAGCTCGCCCTCAGGTGTCAGAGAAACCACAATTTGGGTGTCATCTGCATAGGAAGTAATTCCAAATCCAAACGCACTGATCACCGGGGCCAGAGCACTCACGTAAATATTAAAGAGCGTGGGGCTAAGTGAAGACCCCTGAGGGACGCCACAAGGTGTGGCAAAAGGTCTAGAATGGAACTCCCCCAAGGTAACCACTTGTTCTCTATCTGTAAGAAAAGATCTAATGAGGTCCCATGCTTTTCCGACTATTCCGCACGGTTTTTAGGCGATTCAGAAGAATAGAGTGGTGGACGGTGTCGAACGCTGCCGACAGGTCAAGCAGGATCAGCGCTGCTTTCCCTCCCTGGTCCACCGCCTCTCTAATTTCTTCCGTTGCTTTGATCAAGGCAGATTCAGTACTGTGACCTGGCCTAAAACCGTATTGTGTGGGGTCAAATGCTTGAGTTTCGGCTAGGTAGAGACTCAGTTGTTTGTTCATGGATTTTTCAACCAATTTGGCCGGAAAGGGGAGTCTGGCGATCGGTCGGAAGCTATTGGGGTCATCTGGAGGCAGGTTGGGTTTTTTTAGAAGAGGTAGGATGGAAGCAAGCTTCCATTGCTTCGGAAATCGACCGGTTTCGAACATAAGGTTAAAAATGCTCGTAAGCTTCATTCCAATCGGAACGGATGCAAGTTTTGCCACTCTGCTGGGGCAGGGATCAAAAGGGGAGCCAGAGTTAATTTCCCTCATGCCAGTTTGAATGTCTAGAAAGGGGATGGTCCGAAATTTATCGAAAGTTGGGCTGGCAGCAAGCTCAGACCCTGGGAGTTCTGTCCACAACTCCAAAGTGTCATTAGATCCCTTGTTAAAGGGCTCAAAAATGCGTTCAACTTTAGACAAGAAAAAGTTGGCTAGCTCTTCACAGAGTTGTTGACTAGGTTGGACAGGGCTTGATTTAGGTGAGGCCAAAAGTTTGACAGTCTTGAACAGTTCTTTTGCTGAGTTTTTTGATTCTGAGATCTGAGCAGCAAAATAAATTTGTTTAGCAGAAGCGATTGTCTGTTTGTAGGTATGAAGACTGGCTCTATACACTTTCCGCTCGGCTTCGTTATAATTGCTCCTCCAGGCACGTTCGAGTTTCTTGCAGATTGCCTTTTGCGTTCTCAATTCCTGAGAATTCCAGGGGGCCGAAGGCTGTGCCCTTTTCGGTCGCAGTTCTTTGGTCGGAGCTAGACTGTCACAGGCCCGCTGTAACCAGCCCGTATAGTGTTGGCAAGCGCTGTCCACGTCGTCCGGCAGAAAATCTGTTGGAGACGATAGCATTTTATTGAATGGGACTTCCTTCAGTTTATTCCAGGCTCGGATTTTTATATAGTTTTTTCGATTAACGGCTTCCTTACCAAGAAGATCTAGCCGTATATCGAAATTAACTGCACTGTGATCGGACCACGTTAGAGGGAGAAGGCCCCTAAAGTGGAGGTTGCTGAAATTGGAGAATATCCCATCCAGGGTATGTCCTCCCTTATGCGTAGGTCCTATCACATGTTGCCTGAGGTCTCCTAACATCATGAGCTCGTGTAGAGCAATGGAATCCGCGTCTCCTCTTAACTCGAGGTGAAAGTTAAAGTCGGCCAGGACTGTAAAGACTGGAGAGAGCATCCCCTCCTCCACTAACGTACCAACCGAGGCCAGGAACAGATTCCGATTCCCCGGTGGTCTATACACTAAGCAGCCCTTAAAAGATTCATGATGGGAAAGCGAGAAGTTAAAAAATAGTGCTTCGCATGACTGTAGGAGGCAGGGCTGGAAGGATCCTTTGATGGACTGGTGATATATCACCGCCAGACCCCCGCCTTTTCTGAGAGGTCTATCCATATTATAGGAGAGAAAATCTGGGGGGGTGGCTTTCACCAAATCCGGTCCTGAAGCCGGGTCGGTCCAAGATTCTGTGATGAAAGCTATTTTGATCTCCTGTTCCTCCAAGAGCCTAGCGCACTCCAGACTGTGCTTGACTAGGGATCTAGCATTAAGCAAAATACATGCCAGGTAGTTATCCTTTTTATTACTTATAATACTTGTGTTCTCCCCGAACCCACGCGTGATATGGATGGGGGAGTCGAGGATTTTCGGGATAGACGAATTGCAAGCAGCACAGTAATTAGGAGGAGAGAGGGGGAACTTATGCGGCACCAGGTGGTGGCAGGCCGGGCTAATCTTTTTCCTCAGAGTCAGCAAGGTACGGGCGTCGTAACTGAGGATAGTTTGAGTACCCGGGGGGATCAGGCCAGGATTTGTGGCACTGGGCGCTGAGCAGGCGCGGACGGGCGCAGACGGGCTTGCCTTAGGCGCGCCCGCTGCACGCGTCCGCTGCGCGCTCGCGCCAGGGCGTCGTTTTATACGCAGTCAGGGGACTAGCCCGCTGACCTGCGTACACCTAAGATGGCGGCTGCTCTCGGGATCCGCCTCGTAAATCAGACGTGCCCCTTGCCGGTAAGTAATTCTACCGGTATTATTCAGTGCAATATAGAAGCAATAGCAGCAAGAATAATGTTAAAAACAGTAGCAGCAGATGATAAAAACGGAATACAGTTAAAAGCAATGTATACAGTGTAAACGCTAATCTCACTCTTTACAACAAAGTGTTCCCGGCTCAAGCCTCAGGAGTGCTAGACGCTGCGCGCTCGCGCCAGGGCGTCGTTTTATACGCAGTCAGGGGACTAGCCCGCTGACCTGCGTACACCTAAGATGGCGGCTGCTCTCGGGATCCGCCTCCTAAATCAGACGTGCCCCTTGCCGGTAAGTAATTCTACCGGTATTATTCAGTGCAATATAGAAGCAATAGCAGCAAGAATAATGTTAAAAACAGTAGCAGCAGATGATAAAAACGGAATACAGTTAAAAGCAATGTATACAGTGTAAACGCTAATCTCACTCTTTACAACAAAGTGTTCCCGGCTCAAGCCTCAGGAGTGCTAGACGCTGCGCGCTCGCGCCAGGGCGTCGTTTTATACGCAGTCAGGGGACTAGCCCGCTGACCTGCGTACACCTAAGATGGCGGCTGCTCTCGGGATCCGCCTCGTAAATCAGACGTGCCCCTTGCCGGTAAGTAATTCTACCGGTATTATTCAGTGCAATATAGAAGCAATAGCAGCAAGAATAATGTTAAAAACAGTAGCAGCAGATGATAAAAACGGAATACAGTTAAAAGCAATGTATACAGTGTAAACGCTAATCTCACTCTTTACAACAAAGTGCTCCCGGCTCAAGCCTCAGGAGTGCTAGACGCTGCGCGCTCACGCCAGGGCGTCGTTTTATACGCAGTCAGGGGACTAGCCCGCTGACCTGCGTACACCTAAGATGGCGGCTGCTCTCGGGATCCGCCTCGTAAATCAGACGTGCCCCTTGCCGGTAAGTAATTCTACCGGTATTATTCAGTGCAATATAGAAGCAATAGCAGCAAGAATAATGTTAAAAACAGTAGCAGCAGATGATAAAAACGGAATACAGTTAAAAGCAATGTATACAGTGTAAACGCTAATCTCACTCTTTACAACAAAGTGCTCCCGGCTCAAGCCTCAGGAGTGCTAGACGCTGCGCGCTCGCGCCAGGGCGTAGTTTTATACGCAGTCAGGGGACTAGCCCGCTGACCTGCGTACACCTAAGATGGCGGCTGCTCTCGGGATCCGCCTCGTAAATCAGACGTGCCCCTTGCCGGTAAGTAATTCTACCGGTATTATTCAGTGCAATATAGAAGCAATAGCAGCAAGAATAATGTTAAAAACAGTAGCAGCAGATGATAAAAACGGAATACAGTTAAAAGCAATGTATACAGTGTAAACGCTAATCTCACTCTTTACAACAAAGTGCTCCCGGCTCAAGCCTCAGGAGTGCTAGACGCCCTACATGGCACTACATGCTCGGCGCACGCTAGAGGCACGCTGATATGGGTGAGGGCGGGCACCCCATTTGTCTGTCTGCGGGCGCTGGTAGATCCTGGTGGGAGGTACACCTTAGTACACGGGAGAATTGATGGACAGCAGGTGCTGCTGGGGTCCCTTTATGCGCCAAATGTAGAGCAGTCATCCTACCTGGCCAGTCTGTCGGCGGTACTGGCGCCGTTCGCTGGCCTCCCCTGGCTCTTGGGGGGAGACTTTAACTTTGTACTTGATGTACACATGGACCGGTCCTTCCCGCCCCTGCGGGGCATGCAGGTGGGGTCGAACGCCAGTGCCCTTACCGCCTGGTGGTCCCATTGGACTCTCACTGACCTGTGGCGGAATGTCCACCCGGACGACCGCGTGTATTCATACTACTCCGCGGTTCACAGCCTCCATGTCCGGTTGGACAGAGTGGTGGGCACCCATTCGGTACTTCCGTGGGTGATCCGTGCGGAATACATGGGCCGGACGCATTCGGACCACAACCCCCTCACATTGGGTCTTCGGTGGCAGCCTGATAGACCTCCGGTACCGACATGGCGCCTTCAGACAGCGGCTTTGGAGGATTCGGAGTTCCGGGCCTCCTTGGGCACTGCGATTGAACAGTATTTTGACCTTAATGAGGGCTCCACTGACAGTGAGCTGATAGAATGGGACGCTCATAAAGTGTATATTAGGGGCCACTGCCTGGGCGCGACATGGAATAATCGAAAGCAGCTGGCGTGTGCTCTTGCCACCTTGGAGTCCCGCCTCCTCTCATGCGAATTACGTGGAGAGGGGGGGGCACGGACTCGAGTCGCTTACTGGAACTCCGGGCGCGCCATGCCGAACTTCTCGACCGGCTCCATTGCCTTAACTATGCGGCTCACTCGGCCCAGGTCACGCTACGTCAGATAGGGCCGGACGACTCCTGGCCTGGCTGATTAGGCAGGAGACGGCTCGTGCTCCAATAGGTGCCATTGCTGGTCCTGATGGTACGCTGGTCCACACGCAATGGGAAATTCACCAGGCGTTCACGGCACATTATGCCTCACTGTACCGGTCGACGGGACGGAGGCGTGCGTGTGATCTAGACGAGTTCTTGGCAGCGGTGGAATTGCCCGTGGTCCTGGAGGAGCATCATGCGACCCTGGAGTGCCCTCCCACAGTAGAAGAGATAGGGGATGCTATCTCCTCTCTAGCTTCGGGGAAGGCGCCGGGGCCGGACGGGCTTCCGGCGGAATATTACAAATCTTACCGAGAGTCACTGGTTCCAAAGCTCCACAGTCTTTACTTGACTGCCCTAGAGGACGGCACACTACCAGCATCGCTGAAGGAGGCCTACCTGATTTCCCTGCTTAAACCAGGACGAGACGCCACTCAGCTGGGGTCCTATCGCCCGCTCGCCCTGCTCAATACGGACTATAAAATCTTGGCGAAGATACTAGCGGAGAGACTGGCGCCGGTGGTGCCCACACTGGTGCACAGCGATCAAAATGGCTTTGTGCCCAAACGCAGCACCTCTTTTAATCTGTGGCGGTTTTTTCGTGTAATGGAGGAGAGTACCCGACACTGGCCCAGGGCAGGCTGCCTGGTCTTGAACCTGGAGAAAGCCTTTGATTGCCTGGAATGGGGATACCTGGTGACGAAGCTGTCGCGATTCGGATTGGGGCTTGGCTTTCTTCAGCTTGCAGCTCTTTTGTACAAAGGTCCTACGGTGCGAGTGCGCACTGGTCCGTATGTCTCGGACCCCATCAAAATCGGCCGTGGCACTAGGCAGGGATGTCCGTTGTCGCCCCTCCTGTTTGCGCTTGCAATGGAGCCGTTGGCGGCGACGCTCCAAAGGGGTCTCGCGGATGGCATCCCGCTGGGGGATGCGACACACCAGGTGTCCCTTTATGCGGATGACCTCCTAGTCTTTGTTAGGGACGTGTCTTCTATCCCTGCGGGGCTGGAACGCATCCTGTCCACCTTTGAACAGCTCTCAGGACTCCGAGTGAATGCAGCCAAATCCTGCCTGTACGCCTTCAGAGACGACGCCCGAGACCCAGACTACTGCCTCGGCGGGGTGCGGGTACAATGGCATCCGGACACCTTTCGCTATCTGGGTGTCCAGATCTATCGCCGAACGGCGGATTTGGTGGAGGGTAACTTGGGACGAACCGTGACGGCGATCCGGACTCAGATGGCATTCTGGAGCACACTTGCCCTCTCGATAACCGGCCGAATAGCGCTTGTCAAAATGGTAGTGCTGCCCCGTCTGTTGTACTACTTTGCCAACCTGCCGGTGTACATACCGGCGTCTTTCTGCACGCCCTTTACGCGCTCTCTCCGCGACTTTATATGGGGAGCGGCGCGCCACAGGGTCGCGCTGCCCAAACTGTGTCTCCCCGTAGGCCAGGGCGGGCTCGGGATGCCATGTTTTGAACATTACTATCTGGCAGTGCAGCTGCAATGGGTGGCCCGGTGGCTGGTGGACAGATGCCGCGAGGACACTGCGACGGCGGAGAACCCTCCGCTGGCGTTGGCTGAGCTCCTTAGAATCTTTCATCCGACGGCGGGTGCGCTACGGCCCAAGCCGCTGCTGTTAGTGGTAGCGTGTAAATGCTACCGTAGAAGTCTCCGGCTTACCAGGGCCAGGCTCCCGTACGCTCCGGCTATCCTTCTGGAGGGCTCCCCTTGCGGGCGAGGCACGCTTGGGGCTGCAGAATTGAGGGATTGGCATGCGGCTGATATCCACACTATACCATGAGGGGGGTCTTCTGCCGTTCGCGACCCTTGCGGAGGAGATGGGGCTGGCACAGGGCCAGTTTCTCCGCCATCGGGCACTGATAGAGACGCTGGTAGGTCACTGGGGTGACTTGCGGGAAGAACCGGAGCAGCACTTAGTGATGCAATACCTTCATATCATGGGTCGAGGGGGACACCTGATCAAATGGTTCGCCGCGGCCTTGCGGGCGCATGCGGCGCCGAGCCTAGGGGCATTACGCGAGAAATGGGAGGGGGACCTTGCCCGCCCTATGGTAGATAAAGAATGGGAGAGGGTGCTGCAGGGGCCGAGGAGGGTACCTAGAAATATGAGATTCCGCCAAATACAGTTTTTCGTCCTGCACAGGGCCTACCTTACGCCGGCTGCCATTAACAGATATTTCCATCGCGTGGATGCATGCTGCCCTCGTTGTGCGGAGGTTGATGCCGACCTGCTTCACATGCTGTGGAGCTGCCCGGAACTGCAGGCATACTGGCAGGCGATACATGGGGCGCTCCGCAGGTGCACGGGGCGGGAGATTCCCTCTGAGTAGACCACTTACTTGTTGCACCTCTTTCATAGGCTGCCCCCGGCTAAGGTTGCCTCTCGTTTTATAGATCTGGGGATCATAGTGGCGAAGCGACTTATCACCAAGCGCTGGAAGGCGGACGCTGTGCCGCATGTGCAGGCATGGCACGGCTCTTTTCTGGTCTGGACAAAGGCGGAGGAGGGGGCACTTCGGCGGGAGGAGACACTGGGCCTGAGGGTGACGCCAATTGCATCCCAATGGGGGGAGATGCTGCAGGCCCTGCTACAATCGGAGAGGGTGGCCCTGGAGGGGGACAGTGGTGCGCTGCAGGAGCTACGCTAGACGATGGGGTGCTGTCTGCCCTGTCGAGGCGTCGCGCCGCTGGGTATGACTGCCTTGACAACGATGACAGTGCATGCCGCGGCTCGGATAATAGTGCATGAAACATTCCTGGTGGCGGGGGTCGGGGGGATGGAACCCGACGGGAGAGGGGTATGAGGGGAGGGGCCTCTGGACTAGAAATTGCGAGCTGCTGTTGGAGGTTGTTTTAGTTGCTTCGCTGTAGAAGGGACAGCTACCCAGTTACAGAATGGGGAGTTTAGCACTGTTTGTATATCTGTTTGGGGATGCACGGGGAATAGCACGCATTTGGCGACAGAGACGGCGATCTGATGCTCTCCTCAAGGACTGAGGTCGCAGCATCGCGCATGGTGATAGATTTACTCATGGCCTCACTGGTTGTAACTTTGGACAATGCTGCATGCCACTCATTTAGTGTAACGCATCCAGATTGCATGCGATGTGTACTGAGACTTTACCATATGATTGATGTAACCATGCTCTCTGCTAAACTGAGATGTACTGTGTGATTCTAACTGCAAACTCAATAAACAGATTTCTAAATAAATGAAAGATGTGTGAATGGCCTGTAAAGTGGTTGATGCCTTTACGTGGCTTTACAGCTCACGAGCTGTGAGTCATTGGTTTGGTTTTTTGTGCATTTAATTATTGACAGTGCATTTCATTTTTGTGAAATCTCTTGTTAATAAAATTTAATATACTGAACCATGACTCGCCCTCGTGCCAAATCCAACAAGTATGTGTGTGTGTTTGAGGAATAGATGGTTGTGCAGGAATCTTTGTCTTTAGTTTCTCTGCCAAGGTGTACTTTCCATGTAAGAATAACCCACCAACTGTAGATATTGTCGTAAACCCATGGGAGTTCATGGTGATGTCTCTCTTGTGAATTCAAAAAGTTATTTTATCCCCAATGTCCTGCAAACCTCAAAATGTCTGTCACATTTTCATTGCAATATTGTTCCAAAATTCTCACGCTGTAGAAACAAACAATTAATTATGTCTAAACAATCTGGTTTTGCAAGGGGTGTCACCTGGGTTTTTGGCCCGGTGGGAAAGTTGTGGCATCACCGGGCTCACACAAATTTACCAACACCCAGCGTTCCCCCAGGTCTCCCGGTAAAAATGGTGCCTCACTTGTGTGGGAGGCCCAAGTACCCGCGGCAGGCAAGGGCTCAAAACGTTGTGAGGCGAAATCAACATTGCCCATCAAAAAATGTTTTGAGCCCTTGCCTGTCGCGGGTACTTGGGCCTCCCACACAAGTGAGGCACCATTTTTACCGGGAGACCTGGGGGAACGCTGGGTGGTGGTAAATTTGTGTGAGCCTGGTGATGCCACAACTTTCCTACACCAAAATGTGTGAAAAAAAGTGATTTTTTCAGCAAAAATGGAGGTTTGCAGGGGATTCTGGGTAAGGAAACATTGGGGGATCCACGCAAGCCATACCTCCCTGGAAGCCGCCGGGAGTCTAGTTTTCAGAAATGTATGGGTTTGGTAGGTTTCCCTAGAAGGCCGCCGAGCACTGGGCCAAAAACCCACGTGACCCCCCTTGCAAAACCAGGTGGTTTTGCGATAGGCCATTTTGATGTCGCCTCACTACGTTTTGGGCCCTTGGCTGTAGCGGGTACTTGGGCCTCCCACACAAGTGAGGCACCATTTTCACCGGGAGACCTGGGGGAATGCTGGGTGGTGGTAAATTTGTGTGAGCCCGGTGACGCCACAACTTTCCCACACCAAAATGTATGAAAAAAGTGATTTTTTCTGCTAAAATTGAGGTTTGCAGGGGATTCTGGGTAAGGAAACATTGGGGGATCCACGCAAGCCATACCTCCCTGGAAGCCCCCTGATGTCTAGTTTTCAGAAATGTGTGGGTTTGGTAGGTTTCCCTAGGTTCCGGCAGAGCTAGGGTTCAAAAACTACAGCTAGGCACTTTGCGAAAAAAAGGTCATTTTTCACTGCAAAATTGAGGTGTGACCACGTTGCGTTTTGCGTCGTTTCCTGTCGCGGGCACTAGGCCGACCCGCACAAGTGAGGCACCATTTTTCTCATAGGACTTTGGGGAACGCGGGGTGGGTGGAAAATTGTGGATCCACGCAGATTTCAGAACTTTGCATCATAGAAATGTGGGGAAAATGTGTTTTTTGGACACTTTTTTAGGTTTGCAAGGGATTCTGGGTAACAGACCCTGGTGGGAGGCACTCAAGTCACCCCATCCTGGATTCCCCTGGGTGTCTAGTTTTCAAAAATATATAGGTTCGCTAGGTTTCCCTAGGTGACGGCAGAGCTAGTGAAGTACTGGGTTTTTCAGAACCAACCCAGCGGTGCCAGGGGACACACCCGAAGACTTCGAGTTCTTCCTGTTTTGGACCACAGAAACACAGAGTCTTCTAGGTGAAGTCAAAGATCGTTTTTATTGGCTGCAGACCAATCACAGGTATCCGAGAAGTACAACACGATGTATGTTCTCAGGAGACTGCCTCTCACCAAAAACCAGTCTTTTCTTATATACAGAATATTATGCTCTGGGCAACACCGCCCCTATTTTACAAGTGGTCGTTCACATATTTTCGCTTCAAAGAAAGAGCACAGTCATGATGATAATCCCACATTTCAGCTCGGTCGGCACATAATTATTTACCCAGCGAGGCTCAGAACCCTCATCAGATAGCAGCAGACCCCAATAAAACGGACACCTCCTACTCGTAAAACAAGCCATAAAGTAGGAAACAGAGTCAGGTGTGAAAGGGATTAGTCAGGAGTCGCGTGGGATACACGAATTTATGATGTGTTGGACCCTGATGCTAATCCCATAAGGCCGCAGTAAAAGGAACCGGCCGGGCAGGACTGACCCCGGGCAGCGGAGTCAGTTTGCATAGGTCACACAGAAGTCAAGGAAAGATTGCGTGTCCTTTAGGCCTAGGCATGGCCTCAATACGCAGCCTATGTGAGGGCAACCACAAAATGGTTACCCTTTTAAAATGGAACCCGAGGGTTCGACATGTAGTATCGTGTACGCGGTGAATTCATCGGTGAAACATGACGAAAACACTCATACATACTGCATTAGTCATTTGCGGGTCGCTGATACCAAAATCGGCAGGGTAGGACCATGCTACCAACATGGTTCCGAAATTTACAGTACCACAGACCCTCCTTTTGCCCTTACATAGGCAATAACTATACTCATACTAATCTGAGTCCAGGTCTATATTCATAAAGTCATGAAAATGCTGCTGTAGCATCATCCTATTGCTTAGTTCGTCCCTTGATACAGGTTTCCTTACACATGATGTAAAACAGAGGCTACACATTACAGGAGCACACTGTATACATAGACAGAACAGGAAAAGAATGGCTAAGATCGTCCCAGTGACTATTAGAATCTTCCATCCCCAAGCTGATATCAGTCCCCAGAACCACCCCGTCATCGACCAGTCTCCTTTATCCACATGAATGGATTCGGAAATCTTATGCAGTTTGGAGATGGCTTGATAGACTGTCGGAGCGCTATCTGGTATGAAAATACAACAGCTTGATTGGATAACCTTGCATACCCCACCACGGTCTGCAAGTATGACATCTAGAACCATACGGTTCTGCAACGTCATGAGGCGATCCGCTTGGAGCTCAGCTGTCAAGTTACCAAGGGCACCAGCCATTACATTAACAGTGGTTTCAACTACACGAGTCAGTTGTCTCAGGTTCCTACTATTGACCATTGGTCCCCAAAATGGCAGGAAACCCAGGAAAAAGTCTCCCGCTTCCTGACCGGCAGTATCCTCCTTACTAACAACGCCTCTCACAACTCTGGTCTTGTGATAATCAGAGGCAGCAGTAAATGTCGGCGGTAGCAAATTTGCAACATAACACGTGCCCGAGAAATCAGGGGGCAACCATGTATATGCTCGATCATTACAAACAAAGTATGTACCCTTGGCAGCCAGAAACGCAGGGGAAAACTGTGATGGGAAAGTGTACGTTTCAGCACAGTCACTCTTCCCTAACTGAGCTCTTGGATTCTGACCATTACCTTGTAAACAGAACCGACCTATGTGGGGTACGACCCAAATCGGGGATGAACTTTTACGCTGTTTCTCGCCCAGACTAATGCTATACCCCGTCGCGTTCCAACCCACATAAGCTCGCAACTCATCCTTGGGAATAGATGAATATGCATCGATATCTCTGCTCATATCAGCAACTCCTTTCATCAAGGCCTTATTGTTCGTGCTAGGTCTAGTGGAACGCGGTGGTCGCGGGGAGTAGGTTTCAAGCGCAAAAAGGAACATAGTCTGGAATGCCCATGATGACCCATTATAGCTATACGGCAGCACTAGATATGGGATACCCTTATTAATGGTATGTGGCATCAAACCACACACCCAGCAATTTGTCGTATTCATAACTAGTTGGTGCTGGTGCAGGAGTTGAATAAACGAGTTGTTTAAGAACTCAGCACGTCTAGCTTGTTCGTGTTCAGGCAGAGGGTGGAAAGAGTGTGAGGAAACAGTAGGAGGAGGTATGGGCTGTGTAGTGGGTGTAAACAGTACTTGAAAAGACAATAATACATAACCTATAGAAAACATCATCATGCTAAGTAGGACAAACAGACATAATATTACAAAACGTTTGCTATTCATTACTTTACATATTCTGTTCTTAAAATGTATTTCCTCAGCGGGTCTCTTCATCTGGAAAAACTCCATCCTCTAATCGCGCTGTCCGCGGCGGATGAGTGTCTTCTGCTAAGGAGTACACCTGTCAGCCCAGGGAACGCCCTAGACCAACCAGACCGTTGACCTAACGTCTCTGGCTTGTACCCCAAAGTCTTGGCACCGCGGCCCTACAGCTGAACCCGGATGGCGGTTCGAAAAAGCAAAAATAAGAAAGTTTCTCAGATGGAAGAGAGAGTTGCACTACTCAAAAATATCAAAGAAAAAGAATTTTTATTTGTCCATAGTTCTCGGCCTCAAATTGTACCGACTTCTTGTAGGTACTGTTTGGTCTTGAAACAAGAGTTCAGGCTCTGTAGTGTCCAATTGAATTGACGCTGGCACAGTTTCTTGCAAGATGTCATCGCTTTCCTTTTCAGAAAGCGTTCCTTTTACTCGTGCATCACTAAACGGCAGAAAACGGGGCACATTCTCAGTCTCTGAGTCAGCGATCCCTTCCTGGACCCACTGGTTGTAAGGCAAAGGCAAAGGGACCCTCTTGCAGTGAATGCCGTGTATCCAGTTCTTTTTCCCCTTCACTCGAACAGCTGATCTCGTCGAGAGAAGGACGAGATGGGGGCCAGTCCAGCGGGGCTCATCATTTGTCGTCCGCTGAAAATTTTTGACCAGCACCCATGATCCAGGATTGATGGGGTGTCCCGGAGCTTCAGAGACCTGAGGCAGGGTATCACGCACCTGTTGGTGTAAAACACGCAATTTAGCCGTCAATTCATACAAATAATCAAGCAGTACTGGATGTTCGATCTCACTGAATTTTGTCGGTCTTGGCACTCCCCATATATTGGCCGGGCGGCCAAACACGATTTCGTAGGGGCTAAGTCCCACTCGTGAATGCACAGTCATTCTTGTTGATAGGAGTGCTAAGGGCAGAGCGTCAGGCTATTTAAGACCAGAACTCGCTTGGATCTTGGCTAATTTGAGCTTCAATGTGCCATTATAGCATTCTACTAGTCCAGCTGATTGGGGGTGATTTGCAGCGTGGAATTTCTGCCTTATACCTAGTCCCTCACATACATTCTTCATCACTCGTCCCACAAATTCACTCCCATTATCACTCCATACCATTCTTGGCATTCCAAACCTAGGGAAAAATTCCTTGAGAAGGGCTTTAGCTGTCGATAAGGCAGTATTGTCTTTTAGGGGATATGCTTCTACCCACCTTGAAAAAGCGCAGACAACAACAAGTACATATTTCAAATTATTGCACCTTTCCATGTGGATGAAATCTAGCTGCAAAACCTCAAACGGATACGTTGGATGCGCAAAATGACCAGCTGGAGTTGGGGCTCCCCTACCAGGATTGTATTTCAAACATACCATGCAATTTTCGACCACATTCTCTGCACACTTGGGAATTCCAGCATTCTGCCATACTGGAGCCAACAACTTACAAATCCCTTTCACACTGATATGCGCCATTCCATGTGCCATCGTGACCACTGGAAGCGTTACAACAAACAAATGATGGACGGAATGCTGACAATGCAGACATTCTCCCCCAGTCAAGAGATCTGGGTTAAATCCATCGTTCTTTTGCCCACTACACCACCCCAGTTTAGACATGGCCATATGCAAATCAGTCTTGACCCTGTGCCTCATGGGAACAGTCCAGCCCAAACTGCCAAGCCATGTCTTCCCTGGACCGGAATCAAGCATCCTAGGACCGGTTTCTGGCTATCAGCCGTCATCAGCCAGGATAGCTTGACTCCAGTGGCGTAGTGAGCACGGGTCCCACGTCTGGGAATACCCATCCCACTTAGGGCGAAAAGCGTTACAACAAACAAATGATGGACGGAATGCTGACAATGCAGACATTCTCCCCCAGTCAAGAGATCTGGGTTAAATCCATCGTTCTTTTGCCCACTACACCACCCCAGTTTAGACATGGCCATATGCAAATCAGTCTTGACCCTGTGCCTCATGGGAACAGTCCAGCCCAAACTGCCAAGCCATGTCTTCCCTGGACCGGAATCAAGCATCCTAGGACCGGTTTCTGGCTATCAGCCGTCATCAGCCAGGATAGCTTGACTCCAGTGGCGTAGTGAGCACGGGTCCCACGTCTGGGAATACCCATCCCACTTAGGGCGAAAAGCGTTACAACAAACAAATGATGGACGGAATGCTGACAATGCAGACATTCTCCCCCAGTCAAGAGATCTGGGTTAAATCCATCGTTCTTTTGCCCACTACACCACCCCAGTTTAGACATGGCCATATGCAAATCAGTCTTGACCCTGTGCCTCATGGGAACAGTCCAGCCCAAACTGCCAAGCCATGTCTTCCCTGGACCGGAATCAAGCATCCTAGGACCGGTTTCTGGCTATCAGCCGTCATCAGCCAGGATAGCTTGACTCCAGTGGCGTAGTGAGCACGGGTCCCACGTCTGGGAAAACCCATCCCACTTAGGGCGAAAAGCGTTACAACAAACAAATGATGGACGGAATGCTGACAATGCAGACATTCTCCCCCAGTCAAGAGATCTGGGTTAAATCCATCGTTCTTTTGCCCACTACACCACCCCAGTTTAGACATGGCCATATGCAAATCAGTCTTGACCCTGTGCCTCATGGGAACAGTCCAGCCCAAACTGCCAAGCCATGTCTTCCCTGGACCGGAATCAAGCATCCTAGGACCGGTTTCTGGCTATCAGCCGTCATCAGCCAGGATAGCTTGACTCCAGTGGCGTAGTGAGCACGGGTCCCACGTCTGGGAATACCCATCCCACTTAGGGCGAAAAGCGTTACAACAAACAAATGATGGACGGAATGCTGACAATGCAGACATTCTCCCCCAGTCTGGAAGCACATATGCATCAGGTAACAACCATCGCCGGTGCTCTGACAAATCAATCCAACAACCATTTTCATCCAATTTTCCCTTACTTTCTCTCCACATGCTCAATTCTTTCTCTGTGGCTTCAGCTTGAAGGGACTTCACGCTCTCTAACCTGTCTTCAAACATTCCAACATCACCAACCCATCTTGCAGGGCCTGTAACATACATTCGATTCGTCACATCTTTTGCTGTTCCTTTCGCGATTTCGTCAGCAAACGCATTACCACGACCAATATCATCCACAATCTTCTTGTGTGCACTGCATTTCACAATCGCGACTTGTAACGGTAAGGTCAGTGATTCAAGGAGATCATTCACCAACTGACCATTCTGAATCTTAGTTCCATGCGAAGTCAGGAACCCACGTTCTTTCCACAAGCACCCAAAACTATGGGCCACGCCAAAGGCATACTGACTGTCAGTATATATGTTCATTTTCATTCCTTTCGACAACACGCATGCTCTTGTAAGTGCAATTAATTCTACTGCTTGAGCGGAATTATGCGGTATACGTCCAGTTTCAACAATCGTGTGCAAAGTCGTGACAGCATATGCAGCAGTCGTATCACCATTCGGAAGCTTGAAGCACGAGCGATCCACCCATAAAGTACCATCGCACTCAACCAGGGGAGTATCTTTAAGATCCACTCTCCCTTTTGTTTCTTCTTCTGTTCTGAACAGACAATCATGCTGTTCAATCCCATCTGTGTCTGCTGAAATCGGTAATAATGTAGCTGGATTCAACGTGTTGCACCTCTTTATGTGCACATGACTCGCTAACAGTGTTAATTCATAACCTGACAATCGAGCACTAGTTAAGTGCTGTGTCTTGGTCCTGTTCAACAACGTGTCCACTGCATGCGGAACCATTACAATCAACGTGTTATTCATTACTAACCCAGCAGACTGTCGAATAGACACAGCTGCTGCCGCTGTGGCTCTCAAGCAACTTGGCAATGCCTTAGCTACTGGATCCAAAGTTGACGAAAAATACGCGCATGGACGCTGTCTGTCTCCAAAAGACTGTGTCAGCACCGACAACGCACAACCTTCTTTCTCGTGAACATACAATGTAAAAGGTTTACTGTAGTCGGGGGTACCCAATACAGGAGCTGAACATAATGCATTACGCAATTCTGAAAAACTTTCCTGGCACTCTTCAGACCATGGGACGGGATTCGGTGTATCTTTGCATGTTAATGCTATCAAAGGTTTTGCCAGCAAAGAAAAACTCGGGATCCACTGCCTACAGTAGGAAGTAATACCCAAGAAAGCACGCACTTCTCTCTGTGTTCTTGGCACGCTCAATTGTGCAATGGCCTGAATTCTTTCTGGGGTCAGTTTCCTTCCCTCTTTCAACAAGAGATGACCTAAGTAGGTTACTTCTTGTCGACAATATTGTAGTTTTGAGAGAGACACTTTGTGATGAAAGGCAAACAAATGACGCAACAATGACAATGTAGCTTCTTTACAAATGTCCTCAGTATCCGCGGCGATTAGTAAATCGTCAACATGCTGAATAAGGGTAGCACCACTAGGTAAGACAATTGTATCAAGCTGCGCCTTTAAAGCCTGACTGTATATTGATAGACTTTCACAGTAGCCCTGCGGAGCGCGTTTAAAGCGGAAGCTGCGACCTCCTAAACTAAAACCAAAAATATCCCTGCTTTCCTCTGCAATCGGAATGCTAAAGAAAGCATTCTTTAAATCAATCACTGAGAACCAGGCAGCGGAAGCTGGGATCATAGTTCACAAGGCAGTTATATCAGGGACAACTGGAAACTGTGGCACAACTATCTTATTGACCTCTCTAAGATCGATCACAAATCTGTAAACAGGTGGCTGAGAAGGGTCAGTACGTTTTAAAACAGGCAGAACCGGACTATTGCAAACGTTGCCTCTTGTCTCTTCGATTACATCCTTTTCAATCAAGTCATAGATGATCGCTAACAACGCTTTCTCACCTTCATTAGAGATCTTGTACTGGGGAATGCGTGGCAATTTAACATTGGCTTTCAAAGTGACCACATATGGCGGTATTTCCAAGAGACCCACATCGTTAGGACCAGTAGCCCAAAGGACATCCGGAAGAGACGACAATTCAGCTGGCAGTTTATTCTTCGACAAATACATTGGAGAAGTCACTTCCCTACCCAGTGTAAGTTGTACTCCCGAGGGGGAACAATATAATGTCGCATGTAATCTCTTTAACAAATCCAATCCTAACAGGTTTTCTCCACATCCTGTCGTTAGGATAAGGGGTGCTTTCAGCTCACAAGGTCCAACAGAAAGTGGCATAGGACTAGAGATCGGGTTCCTAACCGGGGCGCCAGAAAAACCTACTGAAACATTCATTTCGCCAGACAAAGGCACGCCAGGGAGTTTTGAGTGCATAATTGAACTCTTTGCAGCACCAGTATCCAACAGGAAAGGCTCTGACACACCCGCTGTAGTCACCTAACATACGGTCCACTCTGATCCACTGGCACTGAAACAACTCCCTCTCTTTGTCTACGGCTGTCCTAGTAATCATTACCTTCCGCATTTCCATCTTCTGCATAATAGTCGTTATTATAGTACTGAGCTGTCCCACCAGTTACATTGGCCTGCTGATCAAAACTGTTCATCGTATTTTGAGGCGGAAGAGGACGCGCGTTCTGGGGAACATTCCCATGCCCTCTACCCCTAGGAGCTTGCTGACCACCTCTACCTCTCGCGCCATAAGCATTATTCGTGCGCTGCAACAATATAGGACAACTATACTTAAAATGACCTTCTTGTTTGCAATACGAACACTGATTGGGACCCACAGGAACACGCGGTTGGGAATACCCGAACCTTTGCATGTTACTCTGAAACTGTTGGGGTTGTTGATAGTTACTCTGATTTTGCTTATAGTTATTCTGATCTCCACGTGGCGGGTAAGCCTGCTGTAAAAGAACCTTCGTCTTTAATTCTTTTGTTTTCTTGTCTGCTCTATCCTTCTCATCTTTATCCCTATTTTCGTAA
Source organism: Triturus cristatus (assembly GCF_964204655.1). Taxonomy (NCBI): domain Eukaryota; kingdom Metazoa; phylum Chordata; class Amphibia; order Caudata; family Salamandridae; genus Triturus; species Triturus cristatus. The sequence continues at coordinate 742,957,688 of NC_140589.1, read as the reverse complement.
TACTGTGCAGTAGCCAGTATTTGCGCTGATGAAGAAATAGCCCAAGAACTCTCTGAATCTTTTAATTTCTTACACAACTCGGGGAGCAAATTATGCACAAATTTATCAACAAATAACCGTTGACCACCTTCCGTACTCATGTCTTGACCACTGTGGTCGATAAATGTTTCTTCAAACCTGGTGAAGAAATCAGACACTGTTTCGTCTTTCTTTTGTTTGCATGCGGATAATTTATCCCAATTCACACGCATCGCCGGCATTAAAGTCTTCATGTAGGTAATAATTCTACCAGGGAGCTCTGCTATTAAGGGCTCAGGTTTCGCACCACCAACTTGTCTAGTGTCTGTATCAATGATATTAGCCCATGTGTGTTAGAAAAACCCCACTCCCACACCATGAAGGGTGGTGGTAACGGGGTCTTCCCAGACATACACAGTGGTAGCTTGGCTCGAGTGGTCAGGGGTCAGGCACCGTGTTAAGCATACGTTATACCCACACAATAACCATGCGTGCATCCGTTCCAAAAACGACACTACACCTTAAAAATTATACTGAAAATATATCTCTTTATCTTCTTTTCTCTTAGTTGCTAATTAAATAAATAAATAATAAGACAATCACAGTACACAAGGCTTTTTCTGTGGAAGGGTACGTCAAATAAATACTGTCTTAACGATTCAATAAATAAGGTAGATCATAAATAATCAAGGCATAAATATAAGTGCATTACATTACAGGCAATTAAATATTATGAGGCAATAAATACTGTACGACAATAAATATTGTGAAACAATAAATACTGTGAGGCAATAAATAGGATAAATACAATAAATACAGTGCTCTCAATAAATAATAAAAGCCAACAGTGACACTTGTAAATCAGTTCACATTCCTGAGGTACTATGGGATGATTTGACCCAATCCCAGCTTGTAAAGATTTGGATGGCCTGAGGGGTATACTCCCTGGCTTGGACAAGGCTGAGGCCTAAACTGAGGTAGATAAAGGGGGGATCTAGAGATCTGGCTCTCCCACACTACACAACCCCTCTGTATTAGTCTCAGCTCACCCCTGGCACAATCAAGCTGGTTCCAGCACCCTAGGTTAGTCTCTCAGGGCTCCACAGGGCCTTAGGCGCCCTCTATTCCACTTACTGCCCTTTTTATGAAGCTCCGACGCCGCTGGAGTCGTGTCGACGCCGTGAGGCGGCTCCGGTTCGATGTCGGCGGCCTCGGCGCAATGTCAGTTCTTGACGACGTCGATAGGCGGCTCCGGTTCGATGTCGGCGGCCTCGGCTCGATGTCGATCTCCGATTCGATGACGTCGGGCAGTCTTGGCTCGATGACGACTTCGGGCAGCTCCGGTTCGATGTCGGCGGCCTCGGCTCGATGTCGGCCTCCGGTTCGATGACGTCGGGCTGTCTTGGCTCGATGTCGACTTCCGTCGGGTCCGGAGTGCGACCTCCACTCCTGACCTCCGGCACGATTCTCTTCAGGTTCCGGCGACTCCGGAGTGCGATCGCCACTCCCGACCTCCGGCACGCTTCACCTCGGTCTCCGGCGACTCCGGAGGGCGGACTTCACTCCCCCGTCGACGCCGCTCACTTGACCTCAGGTGTCTTCCTCCTCGACCTCTGGTACTCTCCACGACCTCCGTCGGCGCCCTCTCTCGACCTCTGGCGGCTCCGGGTACGACGTCTGCTTTCCAGTCAGCGCCGCTTCTCCACCTCGGGCCCCAGGTCTCAGGCTTCTCGACGTCGGACTCCAGGGAAACCAATAAACAGGTCAGATTCTTGCTTTTCTTTACTTCTAAGGCCTGTTCCTGCTGTCCAGGTCCTTAAGATGATTTTTCTTGCTTTCTCCCACACAGGGCTCCAGGCTGGGATCAGTCAGTAGGGACTAGTATCAAGGGTGGGTTTATGGACCCCACTCCAGGCACAAGTTTCCACCCCTGCTGCCTCACTCCTTCCTCCTTCAGGTTTCTGCTGCTCTCTCTTCACCAGTCAGGTGCCAACTGCCAGCTCCAACTGTCCACTCTGGCTTAGCTTCCTAACATTCCAAACCGCCTCCAACTGTCACAGGGTTCCAGAATGTTGCAGAAGGTTCTAGTAGGTTCCAGTGGGTTCTGATGATGTCACAGGTGGCCACCATTTTGTGCTCCAGGCCCTCAGACAGAAGTTCCAGGGGTAGATAAAATGGCTCCCTGAATCTGCATCAATACTAAAAAGTCTGGTGGTTCCCAAAAAGGAAAAAATACTAACAGGGTTTGAGGCAAAAGTGGGACAAAATAAATAATGATGAGGAGGGACCACCCAAAGGGCTGACAGGTCTAACACGCGTCCCCCCCAGCTGAAAGTGGGGAGAGCTACCCAACCCCTTGGGAGTTCTCATCACTAAGGCGGAAATACCTTGAGAGACCGTCTGCATTGGCGTGGTCCACTCCAGGCCGATGTTCCACCTGAAAGTCCATTCCCTGTAGGGAGATAGACCACCTCAACAACTTGGGATTCTCCCCCTTCATCTGCACCAGCCAACGAAGGGGTCTGTGGTCGGTCTGAACTAGGAAGTGCGTGCCAAACAGGTATGGCCGCAGCTTCTTCAGAGCCCATACCACTGCAAAGGCTTCACGCTCTATTGCACTCCACTTCTGTTCCCTGGGAAGTAGTCTCCGGGATAGGAAGACCACGGGTTGATCCAGACCCTCTTCATTGAGTTGCGATAACACTGCCTCAATGCCATGTTCCGATGCATCTGTCTGGACAATGAACTCCTTGGAAAAGTCTGGGGCCCTTAAGACCGGGGCCTCGCACATGGCTTGCTTCAGCTTCACAAAGGCCTGCTGACAAGCCTCCGTCCAGACTACCCGTCGAGGTTGTTTCTTGGACGTGAGCTCCGTGAGGGGGGCTACGATGGTACCGTACCCCTTCACGAAGCGGCGGTAGTATCCCGTGAGGCCCAGAAAAGCTCGGACCTCAGTCTGTGTCTTGGGGGGTTCCCAGGCCATGATGGCCTCGATCTTCGCCTGGAGGGGTTGCACCGCTCCCCTACCCACCAAGTGTCCAAGGTACACTACCGACCCCTGCCCGATCTGGCACTTGCTGGCCTTGATCGTCAATCCAGCTTGTCTCAGGGCCTGGAGAACAGCTTGCAGGTGACGCAAGTGATCCTCCCAGCTGTTACTGAAGACGGCGATGTCATCCAGATAAGCAGCAGAGAAACTCTCCATTCCGGTGAGGATCTGGTTTACCAGGCGCTGAAACGTGGCAGGTGCGTTCTTGAGCCCAAAGGGCATCACACAGAACTGGTAGTGGCCATTGGGTGTGGAGAAGGCTGACCTTTCCCTTGCTCCATCAGTCAAAGAGATCTGCCAGTACCCAGAAGTAAGGTCAAAGGTACTTAGATATTGGGCAGCTCCCAGCCGGTCAATCAATTCATCCGCCCTTGGGATCGGATGAGCATCAGTTTTGGTTACTGAATTCAGTCCCCGGTAGTCCACACAGAACCTCAGTTCCGGTTGGCCACCCGGTGGTGCGGCTTTTGGTACTAACACCACCGGACTGGACCAGGGGCTGCTGGAAGGTTCGATCACTCCTAGCTCCAGCATCTTAGTGACTTCACTGTTAATGCTGGCCTTCACCTTGTCTGACATCCGGTAGATCTTGGACTTCACAGGTGGGCTGTCTCCTGTGTCCACGTCATGGACGCACAGGTGAGTCCTACCTGGGACAAGGGAGAACAACGAAGAGTACTCTCCCAGGACCTGGCGGCAGTCCTCCTGCTGTTCAGGAGTTAGAGATGGGGAGAGAATCACTCCCTCCACCGACCCATCCTTCTCTTGAGACGCAAACAAATCGGGGAGAGGCTCGCTTTCCGCGTCCTCTGCTCCGTCAGTCACCATCATCAAAATGACTTCGGGCCTCTCGTGGTGGGGTTTGAGGCGGTTGGCATGCAGCACCCGTAGGGGCTGACGAGGGGTCTTAAGATCCACCAAGTAGGTAGCCTTACCCTTCTTCTCCAATACCTCAAAGGGTCCTGACCAGCGATCCTGGAGGGCGCTAAGCTCTCCTGGTTCGATCACCCACACCTTCTGGCCAGGCTCCAACTCCACCGGGTGAGCGTTGTGGTCATACCACGCCTTCATTACTGCTTGGCTGGCCTCCAAGTTGTCAGAAGCTTGCTTCCACAACTTAGCCATTTGGCTCCGGAAGGCCAGCATGTAGCTCACCACGTCCTGGGGAAGCTTTCTGGGAGTTCCTTCCCATCCGTCTCTCACCAGGTTGAGAGGTCCACGTACAGGGTGCCCATACAAAAGCTCGAAGGGGCTGAAGCCCACGCCCTTCTGTGGCACTTCCCTGTAAGAAAAGAGTAGACAGGGTAGGAGGACGTCCCATTTCCTCCGCAGGCTTTCAGGCAGACTTCTGATCATGCCTTTCAAGGTTTTGTTGAACCTCTCCACCAGACCATTGGTCTGGGGGTGGTAAGGAGTGGTGAACCGGTATGTCACTCCACACTCCTTCCACATCGCCCGCATGTACGCTGACATGAAGTTGGTCCCCCTGTCGGACACAACTTCCTTGGGAAAACCCACTCGGGTAAAGATTCCCATCAGGGCCCTAGGCACAACAGGTGCTGTTATGGTCCTCAGAGGTATTGCCTCTGGGTACCGTGTGGCATGATCCACCAGAACCAGGATAAACCTGTGACCAGCTGTAGTAGGTGGATCTAACGGACCCACAATGTCGATGCCCACCCTTTCAAAGGGGGTGCTAACGACAGTAAGTGGTTCCAGGGGAGCTTTCAGCTTCACCCCTGTTTTCCCACTGGCTTGGCAAGACACACATGTCCGGCAGTAGGTATCGGACGACACTTTCATTTGAGGCCAATAAAAGTGTGGGACAAGACGGGCGAAGGTCTTGTCTTGCCCCAGGTGTCCTGCCAAGGGGATCTCGTGAGCCAACTCCAGAAGGAAGGCTCGATAACGTTGAGGGACTACCAAGGCTCGTGACGATCCATGTAGGGGTGCCTTGGGTTCACTGTAGAGGAGGCCATCCTCCCAGTAAACACTGTAGTTCCCTTCAACGTTCCCTGCTGCCTGGGCTTCGGCCTGTCGCCTCAGTCCCTCAAGGGTAGGGCACTCCCTCTGGCCCTGGCAGAATTCCTCCCTGGACGGGCCTCCCTCCACGTGCCACTCGGCCGGGATGGGTAGGTCCTCCAGTTCGGTGACATCCCCCACCGCAGACTCCTGGTCCACCACCTCCGGTGGCCTATCCGTCCTACGGGGTGCGGACGCCGAGGCAGGCTCCTCCTGTCCTCGGTTCTTCCCTTGAGTGGCAGCTGGCTGGGCCTTTGTTCCAGGCTCCAGCCGAGACGAACTCCCTCACCGGGTAGTCGCGGACCTTGTGCTCACACAGGCCCAGTCAGGTGTACCCAGCATCTCAGTATGAGTCCGGTATTCCACCTCCTTCCAAGCATTGTGCTCCATGTCATTCCCCAGTAGACAATCGACTGGCACGGCAGGGCTTACGGCAACTCGAAGTGAACCTGCAACCCCCTCCCATTCAAAGGGAACCTCGGCCACTGAATAGTGGCCTGTTCTGCCGTCAGCCATCGCGGCTGGGTGGAGTACATCGGGAATTACCTGCTCTGGAGACACCAGTTGGCTACGCACCATAGTCATACTGGCTCCTGTGTCTCTCAGAGCCTCCCCTCTTTGGCCGTTGATGGTGACCCACTGCCCATACTTTACGGTATTTGCGGGCACCTGGATCTTAGGAACCATCTCCCGTTCTCCCAGGGACACTAAAGTGACACCCGCCCACTCCCTTCCCTTAATTAAAGGCATCTCCTCCCCGAGCACTACACTAGCTACTCCGGGGGTCTTTCCTCCAATGGGAGGGGGTGGTCGTTTCGGGCACTTCGCATCTCCCTTATAGTGTCCAACGCCACCGCACTCGAAGCAATGGACAACCCTTGGCTGCTGACTCTGGCCAGGATTAGGGTTTCTGGGTGGGTTAGCCCTAGGGGTGAATCCTGTTCCCTTCCCTTGGAAGTTATTTTGGGGGCCTTTGGAGAACTCCTTTTTCTTTTCCCCTCCCTCTTTCTTCTGGGGGGCGCCCTGTCCGGCCTTTTGAGTATCCCCTCCAGTCCCCCTTGTGGACACCCGGGTACTAGCCCAAATGTCCGCCTCCTCAGCAAGCTTCCGGGGATTGGTCAGCTTGCTATCCACCAGGTGTTGACGCAGTTCAGGGAAACATTTTTCGAGCAGGTGTTCCTTCAGTACTAAATCAAACAACCCCTCGTAGTTCCTCACTTCACTGCCCTGAATCCAACCCTCTAGTGCCTTCTTTGCATAGTCCAGGAAGTCCACCCAATTCTGTGTGCCCAGTTTGTGACTACCCCGGAACTTCTGTGTCTGTACTTTTCGGGTGTTAGTCCAAACTTTCTTATGAGCGCCACCTTCATGGTGGGGTAGTGGGTCTGCTCTTCCTCCTCTAGGGCCAATAAAGCATCCCTACCAGCTGGAGGCATGTACCTGTACAATCCCCCTCCCCAGTACTTCTCTGGAACCCCATGGGCCCTTAACGAGACCTCATAGGCCGCTAGCCACTTGGCAATATCGTCGCCCACTCCATAGCTAGCTACTATGTCCTTTGGCAGGTAGGGTTTGGGTTCCCTAGTGAACTCTCTTTCTTGGTCTTTGCTGCCACCATTAGGAACAGTGTGTGCCCCGACTCTTAGGATCTGAAGATCTATCTCTTTCAGCCTTAGCTCATGAGCCATCCTCTGTTCCTCCTTCTCTTTCTCCAGCCTTGCTAAGTCCCATGTGAGCTGTCTTTTCTCCCTCCGGTCTGTTAACTCCACTTCAGACAAGCCACCGCTAGAGGCACTGCTGCCCTTCCTGGAAATGGTTCTGGGCCCCGCTACTAGGTTCCCCACCTCAGGTTGGTACATCCCAGCCCCCTCGCTGTCAGGCTCTCCATCCCTGTCTTCCTGCTCAGCCTTGCTTTCTCGTCGTGCTTCCCCCCAAGCCCTTAAGCTGGTTTGGAGTGCACCCTTCTTTGCTCCTGGGGGACAATACACCCCCTCCCGCTGACAAAACTCCCTGAGTTGGGCCACAGTATAGGTTTCCAGGTCTTCTAGCACAAACTCCATTTTGCCCACTCAGGTCAGAGGACAGTTATTTGCAGAAGCTATGCAGGGGGGTACCTTATATAATACCTCCTCCCACCACCAGAGTAAATTTGGAAAAACAAAAACTCACAATTAGGAAGGCCGCTTTGAGAAAACTCCAGGTGTAGGCCTATGGACTATCCACGGTTATTGTCGAGTATACGTAGGCACAGCTCAATCCCACCGCTGAACACCAATTATGTTAGAAAAACCCCACTCCCACACCATGAAGGGTGGTGGTAACGGGGTCTTCCCAGACATACACAGTGGTAGCTTGGCTCGAGTGGTCAGGGGTCAGGCACCGTGTTAAGCATACGTTATACCCACACAATAACCATGCGTGCATCCGTTCCAAAAACGACACTACACCTTAAAAATTATACTGAAAATATATCTCTTTATCTTCTTTTCTCTTAGTTGCTGATTAAATAAATAAATAATAAGACAATCACAGTACACAAGGCTTTTTCTGTGGAAGGGTACGTCAAATAAATACTGTCTTAACGATTCAATAAATAAGGTAGATCATAAATAATCAAGGCATAAATATAAGTGCATTACATTACAGGCAATTAAATATTATGAGGCAATAAATACTGTACGACAATAAATATTGTGAAACAATAAATACTGTGAGGCAATAAATAGGATAAATACAATAAATACAGTGCTCTCAATAAATAATAAAAGCCAACAGTGACACTTGTAAATCAGTTCACATTCCTGAGGTACTATGGGATGATTTGACCCAATCCCAGCTTGTAAAGATTTGGATGGCCTGAGGGGTATACTCCCTGGCTTGGACAAGGCTGAGGCCTAAACTGAGGTAGATAAAGGGGGGATCTAGAGATCTGGCTCTCCCACACTACACAACCCCTCTGTATTAGTCTCAGCTCACCCCTGGCACAATCAAGCTGGTTCCAGCACCCTAGGTTAGTCTCTCAGGGCTCCACAGGGCCTTAGGCGCCCTCTATTCCACTTACTGCCCTTTTTATGAAGCTCCGACGCCGCTGGAGTCGTGTCGACGCCGTGAGGCGGCTCCGGTTCGATGTCGGCGGCCTCGGCGCAATGTCAGTTCTTGACGACGTCGATAGGCGGCTCCGGTTCGATGTCGGCGGCCTCGGCTCGATGTCGATCTCCGATTCGATGACGTCGGGCAGTCTTGGCTCGATGACCACTTCGGGCAGCTCCGGTTCGATGTCAGCGGCCTCGGCTCGATGTCGGCCTCCGGTTCGATGACGTCGGGCTGTCTTGGCTCGATGTCGACTTCCGTCGGCTCCGGAGTGCGACCTCCACTCCCGACCTCCGGCACGATTCTCTTCAGGTTCCAGCGACTCCGGAGTGCGATCTCCACTCCCGACCTCCGGCACGCTTCACCTCGGTCTCCGGCGACTCCGGAGGGCGGACTTCACTCCCCCGTCAACGCCGCTCACTTGACCTCAGGTGTCTTCCTCCTCGACCTCTGGTACTCTCCACGACCTCCGTCGGCGCCCTCTCTCGACCTCTGGCGGCTCCGGGTACGACGTCTGCTTTCCAGTCAGCGCCGCTTCTCCACCTCGGGCTCCAGGTCTCAGGCTTCTCGACGTCGGACTCCAGGGAAACCAATAAACAGGTCAGATTCTTGCTTTTCTTTACTTCTAAGGCCTGTTCCTGCTGTCCAGGTCCTTAAGATGGTTTTTCTTGCTTTCTCCCACACAGGGCTCCAGGCTGGGCTCAGTCAGTAGGGACTAGTATCAAGGGTGGGTTTATGGACCCCACTCCAGGCACAAGTTTCCACCCCTGCTGCCTCACTCCTTCCTCCTTCAGGTTTCTGCTGCTCTCTCTTCACCAGTCAGGTGCCAACTGCCAGCTCCAACTGTCAACTCTGGCTTAGCTTCCCAACATTCCAAACCGCCTCCAACTGTCACAGGGTTCCAGAATGTTGCAGAAGGTTCTAGTAGGTTCCAGTGGGTTCTGATGATGTCACAGGTGGCCACCATTTTGTGCTCCAGGCCCTCAGACAGAAGTTCCAGGGGTAGATAAAATGGCTCCCTGAATCTGCATCAATACTAAAAAGTCTGGTGGTTCCCAAAAAGGAAAAAATACTAACAGGGTTTGAGGCAAAAGTGGGACAAAATAAATAATGATGAGGAGGGACCACCCAAAGGGCTGACAGGTCTAACAATGTGCCACCTAGTTCTGCAGCATGATCTGTATTACGAATCAATCCCCACAAAGGCTGTGGAACAACATTCCCGAACAACATATCAATGTCAGCTAAATTCATGACACACGATTCTGCTGTTTGTGATAACTCCTTATAATATCCTGCAGGGTTTTTACGGGGGTCAGGCAATGTCTGCTTAAGCGCTATCACGTCACCTCGCTTCCATGGCACGTGTACCCAAACATGCTGAAAATGTGGCAGAACAGGTGGATTAGCATTTGCATCACCAGGTCTCCAAACTGGAGGAACCTCACGCATCGGATATTGGCGCGCTTTTACCTTTTTCCCTACAGGGAACTCTTGTTCGAACAACGACTGATGACAATCCCCATTCCTGAAGGACAACAATGTCGCAACCGCTCTATCAACATCGCGTCCCACAATCGTGCCTTTCTCAAAATCGAACCGTGCATGACACAACTCCTGCGGGCTTGAATCTAGACCATGATCTTCCAACTCCTCACAGAGGAATTCACACATTTTCTCGAAAACGTATCTCTGTTTTGGTGCTTCCCATTGATGAAAAACATTTACAACAGATTCCACATCACATCTTGAAGAAAAAACAACCCATTTATGTGCCATGCGGTCTAATACTTCTTTCTCTTCAGAACCTGGCAGCTGACCACGCAACTGCGTACGTTGTGAACCAGGGGTCGTACTGGATGACCCGAAGAGAGGTGACATAAAACTAGTGACCGCACTAGCTATTCGTTGCCGTGTAGAAGGAGAAGTTGAGGCAAGAACAGGAGGAAAGACAGAGGGAAGAAAAACGGATGCAGATACAGGTACAGGGGTCGTATCGGGAAGAGCGCCGAGGGAGGCAGCTGATGCACTAGGCAAAGTCGCAGGGAGCGCAGAAAAGATAGGCAGCAAAACCGGCGGCCCTTGAGAGGGCTGAGTCGTAGGCATAGGAGCCGGCTGAGGGGGAGCTGGCGGCTGCGGGAAGGCTTGTGGCAAATTTACTAGAGGCTGTACATTAAAAGGCTGCGGAGGTGCTGTAGCACTCTGCACATACGGGGGTGGTGAACTCAGCAAATGTGACATTAGGTGATCTTTCTCCTTTTCTTTTGACGCATCTTGCTGAAGGGGCGGCAAAGCTGGGTAACATTTATCAATCACTAGTTTACGTTGCCTGTGCAGCTGCTCATTCATTTGTTCTTCTTCATTATCTTTAAACTGTAAGGCTGCTTGCATTATCGACATACCTTTCTCTCTTTTATTTTTATTCGCTAGTTTAATTTCTTTCTGTTTGACTTCCTTTCGCCATAGGCGGAAAGAATCAAACATCGCCGGCCGGACTTTCTTTTTAAATAATTTAACTTCTAGGTTATCCAGGATTTCTGTGTCGAAACTACCATTTTGGGGCCATTTTAAAACACCATCCTTCCTGGTGTATCGGATCCATACTTCATTATACGCAATGGGGCCCACGCCATGTTTCACATAAAGCTCATACGTTGGAGTTCCAATTGGAGGAACCGGACACGAATCCTCTAATCGGGAGTCCCTATTACAACCCGAACAAAACAAATTTCCAAATATACTAGAACCAGGCATCTTCGCTCACTAGTCTAGTTTCAAACTTCAAAGGATTATCGAATACGATAGTCTCGTAAATACACGAGTCCTTCGGCTTTGGCACTTGCAAGTTCCAAATCAAAGCGATCCCGAAGGGATACCAAACCAAACTAAGGACTGGGAGACGCTCCACTTATACTTAACTGAGGTATCGATGACGTCACCAGAAGACTCGTTAATTCGTTTCGCTCTACCAAATCATCAAGGGTCCAAAACAGGGCGATAGTCAGGGCAGCAGTCCTTTGTAGCCGTCGGGACGCGGAGAACCTCGCACTAAAGACTTTCGGACCACGTCGACATGCAGGGGTCGATGAGGTGGCGGCCTTCCTCCAGAATTTTCACACGAAGCCCCTCACGAACCTCTGGCTTGGACCGATACCGCTGAAATCGCCCTGAGTTGGGCGCCAACTGAAGTACTGGGTTTTTCAGAACCAACCCAGTGGTGCCAGGGGACACACCCGAAGACTTCGAGTTCTTCCTGTCTTGGACCACAGAAACACAGAGTCTTCTAGGTGAAGTCAAAGATCGTTTTTATTGGCTGCAGACCAATAACAGGGATCCGAGAAGTACAACACGATGTATGTTCTCAGGAGACTGCCCCTAACCAAAAACCAGTCTTTTCTTATATACAGAATATTATGCTCTGGGCAACACCGCCCCTATTTTACAAGTGGTCGTTCACATATTTTCGCTTCAAAGAAAGAGCACAGTCATGATGATAATCCCACATTTCAGCTCGGTCGGCACATAATTATTTACCCAGCGAGGCTCAGAACCCTCATCAGATAGCAGCAGACCCCAATAAAACGGACACCTCCTAATCGTAAAACAAGCCATAAAGTAGGAAACAGAGTCAGGTGTGAAAGGGATTAGTCAGGAGTCGCGTGGGATACACGACTTCATGATGTGTTGGGCCCTGATGTTAATCCCATAAGGCCGCAGTAAAAGGAACCGGCCGGGCAGGACTGACCCCGGGCAGCGGAGTCAGTTTGCATAGGTCACACAGAAGTCAAGGAAAGATTGCGTGTCCTTTAGGCCTAGGCATGGCCTCAATGCGCAGCCTATGTGAGGGCAACCACAAAATGGTTACCCTTTTAAAATGGAACCCGAGGGTACGACATGTAGTATCGTGTACGCGGTGAATTCATCGGTGAAACATGACGAAAACACTAATACATTCCGCATTAGTCATTTGCGGTTCGCTGATACCAAAATCGGCAGGGTAGGACCATGCTACCAACATGGTTCCGAAATTTACAGTACCACACTAGGGTTCAAAAACTACAGCTAGTCACTTTGCCAAAAAAGGGTAATTTTTCACAGCAAAATTGAGGTGTGACCATGTTGCGTTTTGCGCCGTTTCCTGTCGCGGGCACTAGGCTGACCCGCACAAGTGAGGTACCATTTTTCTCGTAGGACTTTGAGGAACGCGGGGTGGGTGGAAATTTGTGGATCCACGCAGATTCCAGAACTTTCCATCATAGAAATGTGGGGAAAATGTGTTTTTTTTGACATTTTTTTAGGTTTGCAAGGGATTCTGGGTAACAGACCCTGGTGGGAGGCCCTCAAGTCACCCCATCCTGGATTCCCCTGGGTGTCTAGTTTTCAAAAATATATAGTTCAGTTCAGTTCATAAACTTTATTTCGGCCACTAGGGCCATAAAAGCAACAAGAAATTACAAACAATATAAACAATAATATTGTCACATCATAAACAGATCTCAAGCTTAACCCCTTGAGTGCCCCGCCCTTTCCACGCCCTGTGCCGGGCGTTTCATTAGCGGGCGGGGCTCATGACGAGATAGTCTCGTCATGGGCACAGCGCAATCGCAGCCCATGACGAGACCATCTCGTCATGGGCACTCAAGGGGTTAAGCCACCAAAATCAAATAGGAATAATAAACTTAAGTTAATCAAATAATTAACAGTTGGTGGAAAATTTCCTGCGTTGCAACCATATAGCGTTTAGAAAGCGTGAGACTGCAAAAACAATTGGAGGATGGGTGTCGTATTTCAAAACTCGCAGGGCTTTTTCTCACTCTCTAAAACTAAGGTTACTGCAGATAGGTTTTACCCAGCGTTTTCTGTGCAAGTAGTACGTTGGGCAAAAGAAAAACACATGTTTTTCATCCTCCAATATATAGCCACAAGCGGGACATGAAGTATTTTTATTGGAATCCCATCTGGAAGTAAAGGACCTAAGCGGTAAAGTGCCCATTCTTAGTGGGAGATACAGCTTCCTAGCAACTGGGGGGAAAATCAAATCCAGGAATAACTCCCTCCCATAATTTGGTTTGATCTGAAGGAACTGGGCAGTCAGCCTTCCTATATTTGAGTTCATGTGTAAACATGATAGGAAGAAATATCTGAATTGTTCAACCAAATTAGTTTTGGAAACAGCCAGACAAGAGCTTTCTGGAGTGTCCCAAAGTTCCTTGAAGCCAATCTTCGCACAGGTGTCCCTAACATACATTAACCAAGGGATGTTCAAATTTTTTATTGTAGGCCAGACCCCATGAATTCATTTCTAAAAGATTCCAAGTCAGGATTGGACCAGAGTCTCTTCCAGTAGTAAACGGGCCGCACAGCCACCACCTCTTCCATAGGGGGCAGACCCAAATCGAACCTAATGGGGACCAACGGGGAACTGGATGGTAAGCTCAACAAATTCCTAATGAAGGTGTTTTCAACTCTCGATAAGCTGTCAGTTTTAGAATGGCCCCAAAGTTCCGCTCCATAGGTTGTAGCAGCTCTAGCCTGCGTTTTAAAAATTTCTATCACTGGCGCTGCTGGTTTAAAAGCCGAACCTTTGAACAATCTAGCCATACCTCCTGTAGTTTGGGTCAGCTTTAGAGTGGAATTAGCAACTTGACCTCCCCATCCCAGATCTTCTTGGAGTATAATCCCCAAATATCCAAACGTTTTTACCCGTTCAAGGGGGATACCATTTAGTACTGGGTTTGGGCGAGTATGTTTAGGAGGGTTGAGGATCATAAATTTTGTTTTGGCTAGATTGATCTCAAGACCCCTATCTCTGCAGAAGTCTACAAAACCATCCAGAATACGCTGGATTCCCATGGGGGTGCGTGACAGTAGCAAGGTATCGTCAGCAAACATTAGGGCTGGTACCTTGCCCGTGGCTAACCTAGGGACATCAGTATCCTTTATAGCTAGAAGATGTTTAATAAGCCCATTAATATATAAACAGAACAGCGTGGGCGCTAGTACACATCCTTGGCGGACTCCTCTGTTAACAAAAAAACGTTCGGATAGTTCGCCATATTTCCCGCACCAAACCTGGGCAAAATTGCCCATATGGAGGCTCTTCAAAACATCCAAAAGGTAGATGGGAACATTGAGCGTTTGAAGAACTCTCCATAGGTTTTTGCGCGGGACCAGATCAAATGCTGATCTAAGGTCGACAAAAATGAGGTAGAGGCTGCCACCCTCCACACTCACAGTCTTCCAATATATGACCTGGAGATGAAAGATCTGATCAAGAGTAGAAATACCCTTCCTGAAGCCCGCCTGTAGGGTGCTTAAGATATTATTTTCTGCTTCCCAGGCCTGTAGTCTATCCAAGACTATACGCCCGAATAACTTTTGGGTCGTGTCAATTAGACTAATCGGCCGGTAGTTTGAGGGCTGAAGTGGGCAACCTTTTTTATGAATTGGCACAATCTCGGCACCTTGCCAGGTTTCTGGTGGTTCTGCGCCGAGCAAAATAGAATTGAACAAAACACACAAATACGGTGCCCATACCTTGGGTTCAGACCTGAAGAGGTCACCTGGGATTTTGTCCAAACCGGGCGCTTTATTGGGTATGAGCATGTGAATGGCGTTTTCAACCTCCTTGATCTTTATTGTTGGGATGTCCTCAGCACAGCGGGCTATATTAGGAGGGGAATTAAATGAAGAGGGTATGTTACAATTTGTATCAGTGTATAAACCCTCAAAGTGTGCTTCCCAAACTGCAGGAGCTATAGTAGAACAGGTAATGATATTAGGGTCTTTCTTACCATTGCTGACAATGGCCCAAAATGATTTAAAATCTTTATTCTGCAATGCTATTCTTAACTCCTCCCACTTATCCTCTTCCCAAGACTTCCTTGCCCTGTGAATCATCAGCTTGTACTGTGTCCGAGATAATTTAATTCTAGTTTTATCCTTGGCTTTAATTGCCAGGATCAACTCACCTTTTAGTTTCCTACACTCGGGAGTATACCACGATTGTTTGTTAGCCACGTGGGGCCTTATGGGCTCTACCCGAGAGAAGACGTCAAGGAGTTGACTAGCTAGCTGGCCATGAAGTGTGACAGGGCTGGATGTGCTCTCAGTAATAGAGCAGTTTAACACTGCTTCAGCCATTTCATTAAGACAAGGTAATGCCAATCTGTAAATTTCTGCCAATTTCTCTGGGCAGGCGAGAATGCTGGGCCACCTAACTCTGCGTCTATTATTAAGCAGTGTTAGGGGTTGGGAAGATAAGGGTAGCGCAGTGCCATAACTTGTGAGACCCCAACTTCCTGATTTTAATTTCAAGGTGAGGGCGTTATGATCACTATCATCACGAACTATCACCCTAAAATCAAGCACCTTATCCCAGGATTTTATTTCAATAAGAATATAATCCAAAATCGACATTTGTCCCGTTCTGTTAAAGGTAGTTTGTCCCGGTTGATCTGATTTGAATCTGCCATTGCAGGCCCTCAGAGATAGAGAAAAGGTAAGAGCGAGGTTTTGTAGCACTAGTGGAGTCCAGGCTTTGACCGTAGGGATCAAGGGCTCAGAGATGTTCCGATGTATATCTTCCGCCACAGGGTCGTTGTGGTCTAGCAGACTTAGCGGCTCATATTGACAATTAAAATCGCCACCTATTATAACAGAGTAGTCTGGATCTAAAGTCAAAATAAAGTCATTCAAAGTTGAAATCACCTTGGATTCCCTTCCACCTGGAGAGGGTCTTGAATAAACATTCAAAAGGGCTAGATGGTTATTTCCAGGCAGGTCTAATAGGACACATTGGATGTCATCAGAACCCGTTTGAAGTTGCCTAGCTATGGCACCCAGGTGAATAGCAACCCAGATGCTGAGGCCTCCAGAAGGTCTCCCCCTACCACTTGATAGTGCAAAAATATCAAAAGAAACGAACCCCGCCCATTGATAATTTTCCAGAGCCCGTGTCTCTTGCAATAGGCAAATATCAAAGGTGTCTATAAAATTGCCCCACTCCTCGCAAATCAGTTTATTCTTTAATCCCGCTACATTCCAGGAAATGAGATTAATGTCAGTCTTAGACTCTCCTTTAGTGGACAGGTCACTGGGGGAAATACTTTCCCTACCCAAATTTTCCCGGTCGTGTTCGTGCCCCAGCCCACCCAATAGTGTCAGTGGTGATGGATCTTCCAAAAGTGCTGTGAAACATTCCAAAAGTCGATCTATCTTGGGATTTGGGCTGGACGGCGGGGCAGATGGCACAAATTGTAGATGGTCAACCCCCACGGCAACCTTGATGTTATGTAGCCCTGCTCCCTGGACATGGTGGTAACAACAGTGGGAGCCAGATGTCAATCCACTTGATCCAGAACACTGTATCTGTTGGTGTGGTGGAATGTTTCAAGAGTGGGTGGGCAAAAATGATTATTAAATTGGGTCCCAGTGGATGGAAAACCAGCCTGTATCCTCCCCAAACCATCCCCCCACCCCCCCAAAGGGCTTCACGGCCAAATAAAGAGGGACCCAAGTAAAAGTAGGTAAGAGGGAGGGCTTTTATAGTTGTTTCAGAACTGCCAAAGTTACGTGACTGCGTGTTACAGATAAATCTGGCTGTTCTATGATCTCTAAAATTAATTACAACACAGTCACCCTGTATATCTTTAGTTCTAGGACCCACCCAGTCTAACCGTCTTGCGAAAAGAATTTCACTCCTACAGTGATTGGGAAGGGGTTTCTGGCAGTTCAACCAGTGAATACACTTGTTTTTAAGCATACTAAAGTCCTCCCTTGTACCCTGGGTTAAAGAGGGGACCCCCGTTAGGACCGCCACATAAGGGGCTGATTCGGGAGGCAAATCCAGACAAGGTAACTTTGGTGTGGTAGAAGTGTCTGGGTTTGGAAGACTAAGAATATTTTGGGGAGGATCAAGGTTCCCCAAATCAACTGGGGAGTTAATGGTGACATGATTTCCCTTACTCAATGTATTCTCTATTAAGGCTCGTGTAGTTGGGCCGTGTGGTGCTATTTGGGCGATGATTCCTGGTCTATCGCACTGCAAAGAGGATTGGCCTGCTAATTCTGGCCTTATATTAGGTAATTTGGGTACAGAGACATTTGGTCCAACTGGATCATTAGCACATAAAAGAAAATCAGTATTATCGCCCTCCCGCTCGTTTAGCTCTTTAGCCCCCGAAGGAGCAACAAACAGAAGTTCAAAAGCTGAGAGTTTTTTGTCAATTAAATCAAGTCTATTATACATAGGAAGGCATGTTGCAATGAGTAGCTTTTCCAATTTAGACCAAAATTCTCCTCCAAGCTCCGCACCCAGGGCACACTCAGTGCTTTGAGTCACCAAATTGACATGATCTGTGTTGACTGCGCAGTCTAAAGCACCTGGTTTTGCCCGTTTTAAAATTTTCGATCTTTTGTTGGGTGGGACTGTGCCTCTTCGCTTACGTCTAGCATCCTGCTGTGTCGGTTTGGCGTTGGATGCCTCTATGCGAATTGGTAAGCCAGATCTAGTAGTCCCGACAGAGGTTATAGGTGTGGAGGGATCTTGGTCAGTAGACTCTCCATGCTCAGATAGGCTGTTAATAATAGAATTTGCAACTGAGGGTAGGCTGTCATGGAGATTAGGAACTAGTGCTTGAGTAGCAGTACTAAGATTTATAGGTGACTGCACTAAAGCAATGTTCCCCAGTGAAGATCGTTTGGTAAACACTTGGTCCAGCGAGAGCCTTTTTTCCGTTAGTTCGATTTCCCTCTGTAAGACAGAGGTGGCCCTAATGATGAAATTATCCAGTGTACCAACAACTCCGGACCCAGTAAGGGACTTCTTCCCCTTCCCCGAGCCTGCAGTTGCCATAGCCGATGATCCTGCGATGTAGGTGCACAGAGAAGGGCAAGATTCCTAAAGGCGTTACAAGCAAATATTACAACCAGAACTCTATACAATACAGAACAACGATTGCAGGGTGTAACAAGTGCGAACCCACAAACCCGAAGAGCCAGGGGTTATGCCCCGTCCCGTCCTCTGCCGTACTCGGACGGGCTCAGACGGGCCCGCCCTTTGCCCGGGCTTCGCCCCGGTCTGCGCCCCGCTCGCGTCCTGCTCGCGCTCTAATAGGCGTGGGTTATGTAGCGGGAGGAGGAGGGGCCGGGAAGAGGGACCAGGTGCGGTGAGCAATTGCGAGGCAGGGCACCCTGGACCTCGCAGTCCCAGCAACAGCGGCAGCAACCTCCAGGAATATTAGCGCTATGCAGAGTTTCCCAAAAGCTCCTCGATGAAATGGCAGGTAAAATAAATTAAAAGACCAAAGTCCGCGCCTACGAGCGGCTCCCGCAAAGCGGGGGCCGCGAGGCGTTTTGTAGAGAAGGTAATGAGAGGAGGGGCCGCGAAGAGGGACCAGGTGCGGTGAGCAATTGCGAGGCAGGGCACCCTGGGCCTCGCAGTCCCAGCAACAGCAGCAGCAACCTCCAGGAATATTAGCGCTATGCAGAGTTTCCCAAAAGCTCCTCGATGAAATGGCAGGTAAAATAAATTAAAAGACCAAAGTCCGCGCCTACGAGCGGCTCCCGCGAAGCGGGGGCCGCGAGGCGTTTTGTAGAGAAGGTAATGACAGGAGGGGCCGGGAAGAGGGACCAGGTGCGGTGAGCAATTGCGAGGCAGGGCACCCTGGGCCTCGCAGTCCCAGCAACAGCAGCAGCAACCTCCAGGAATATTAGCGCTATGCAGAGTTTCCCAAAAGCTCCTCGATGAAATGGCAGGTAAAGTAAATGAAAAGACCAAAGATATATAGGTTTGCTAGGTTTTCCTAGGTGCCGGCAGAGCTACGGTTCAAAAACTACAGCTAGTCACTTTGCCAAAAAAGGATAAATTTTCACTGCAAAATTGAGGTGTGACCACGTTGCGTTTTGCGCCGTTTCCTTTCGCGGGCACTGGGCCGACCCGCAAAAGTGAGGTACCATTTTTCTCGTAGGACTTTGGGGAATGCGGGGTGGGTGGAAATTTATGGATCCACGCAGATTCCAGAACTTTCCACCACAGAAATGTGGTAAAAATGGTTTTTTTTTGTCAATTTTTTAGGTTTGCAGGGGATTCTGGGTAGCAGACCCTGGTGGGAGGCCCTCAAGTCACCCCATCCTGGATTCGCCTGGGTGTCTAGTTATCAAAAATATATAGGTTTGCTAGGTTTCCCTAGGTGCCGGCAGAGCTAGGGTTCAAAAACTACAGCTAGGCACTTTGCAAAAAAAGGTTCATTTTTCACTGCAAAATTGAGGTGTTACCACGTTGCGTTTTGCGCCATTTCCTGTCACGGGCACTACGCCGACCCGCACAAGTGAGGTACCATTTTACTCGTAGGACTTTGGGGGACGCGGGGTGGGTGGAAATTTGTGGATCCACGCAGATTCCAGAACTTTCCATCAAACAAATGTGGGGAAAATGTGTTTTTTTTACAATTATTTAGGTTTGCAAGGGATTCTGGGTAACAGACCCTGGTGGGAGGCACTCAAGTCACCCCATCCTGGATTCCCCTGGGTGTCTAGTTTTCAAAAATGTATAGGTTTGCTAGGTTTCACAAGGTGCCGGCAGAGCTAGGGTTGAAAAACTACAGCTAGGCACTTTGCCAAAAAAGGGTTATTTTTCACTGCGAAATTGAGGTGTGACCACGTTGCATTTTGCGCCATTTCCTGTCGCGGGCAGTAGGCCAACCTGCACAATTGAGGTACCATTTTTCTCGTAAGACTTTGGGGAACGCGGGGTGGGTGGAAATTTGTGGATCCACGCAGATTCCAGAACTTTCCACCACAGAAATGTGGGGAAAATGTGTTTTTTTGGTCACTTTAATTGGTTTGCAAGGGATTCTGGGTAACAGATCATGGTGGGAGGCAGTCAAGTCACCCCATCCTGGATTCCCCTGGGTGTCTAGTTTTCAAAAATGTATGGGTTTGCTAGGTTTCCCTAGGTGCCGGCAGAGCTAGGGTTCAAAAACTATAGCTAGACTCTTCGCAAAAAATGTGTAAAATTTCATTGTGAAAATGTGGTGTGTTCACGTTAGGTTTTGAGCCATTTCCTGTCGTAGGCACTATGCCTACCCACACAAGTGAGGTACCATTTTTATTGGGAGACTTGAGGTAGTTCAGAATTGTAAAGCAACTGTTATTACCTATTGATTTTTGATGCATTTCTCCCTTCCAAATGAAAGATATTATGTAAAAAAAAGTCATTTTGAAAAATGACCAATAATTCTCATGCTATTATGAGTATTCCCAATTTCAAAAATGTGCAAATATGCACTGTTTCTAAACTCTGGAATTTGTTACCATTTCAGAAATACATAGGTGTCTTTCATACCGATTTTTCCATGTATACATTTTTTTTTATTTTATTTTTTTTAACTTTTTTTTAAAAACCTTTATTTTAATATTTTGCATGCAAACATACAACACTTTGCACAGGTAGATCATTGGGTACACAACACATTCAGAAGCAATACAATGTAGGCAGGAAATAATCGTAAGCAGGCATTGACAGTGCGGACCCAATCCGTGGAGCAGGCTTGTACAGTTCTCTCATGATATCCACAAGGCCAACAATAATTAGTCTCCCCCCGGCGGAGCCCCACACCCGGTACCACATGGAGCACAGGGATGAAGTCCCACAGTGTGAAGTGCCTAGAGCGCCATATCTCAACGGGGGGTACCCTCCCTCAACTGATTGTCAGTTCTCGAGAAATTTTACAGCGTGTGACTATGTAAGTGACCTAACCTCACTGGTAGTCTCCCCCCTTAACAAGTAGCAGTGTAGTGGAGCCCATATATCTACAGGTCGCGATGCTAGTGGTAAGAGTTCAGAGTATGTATTTAGTTGTTCCTGACAATAAATAAGATCGCGCAACCAATCCTTAAATTTGGGGGCCCTACCCCTGCCCCATTTACATGCAACTCGTCTTTTAGCAAGCAAGAAGGCGAGCGCCACGAATTTGCGGTCCGTAGCTTGTATGGGCTCCACGTATCCCAGGAGGGCAAGGAAAGGTGAGGGTACAATCTCTGAATTAATCATTGTAGAGAGCGCCGCAAAGATCTGGCACCAATAGCGATTCACTGCCTCACATGCCCATGCCAGGGGAAGAAAATCCGCCATAGGGGCGCGACACCTATCGCATCTGTCATCGTCACGGAGGCGGTATCTACAGAGCCGAGCAGGGGTTTAATATAATCTGTGGATGTATTTATAGTGTAATATTCTGAATCTACTACTTGAGGAAATACGTTCCGTCTGTTGGAGGCAGAACTCCCACTGTTTGTCTGTCAAGGGGACCTGTAGTTCCCGGTCCCATTGCACCCGAGCCGCCAGTGGTTCCATGTATACATTTTCCCACAATAATTGCTCTATACCCGGAACATAATAAAAAACCATTACAAAATGCTGCTCAGTTTTTTACTCTGGGTTCGTTGGGCTCTTGGTGACCCTACAAGTCCTATATATCCCCACAACCAGGAAGGTCCAGCGGATGTAACGGTACATTGCTTTCAAAGAGATCTCATATTTAACCCCTTGCGTGCGCATGACGGAACCACGCCGTCAAGGCTGCAACCACTTATTGCGAATGAGCAGTTCCCTCAATGCTCTGCAATCCCAACAGCTACCAGTTATAATTATTCCCAGGTGCACGGTATTTTCCACTTGAAGTAAGCCGCTAGTCACATGTAGATTATTACTAAATGTTAATTTAAGCGTGATGCCTCGTTGAATGTACTGCACCCCAAATCTCTTTAAAAGGTCTCAAAACTGAAAGCTAATCTCCTCAGCCGTTTACAACTATGCCGAAAGAAATTCCACCGTGCGCTGTTCGCTTTGTAAAACTAACGTTCCTCAGACACAGCTTACAAAGTATAGTTATTCTTCCGAAGGAAATGGCCAGTTAACATTGCTCTTTTCAAATCAAAGTTAATTTATTGCTCCATACAGTACAGCGCTCGCACCTTGCCTTAGACACACTCTGGGGCTTATTTACAAGCCCTTTGCACTTTTAACATGGGGAAAAGTGGCACACTCGTGGCGCAAGGGGCTTGTAAATAAGATTTACAAGCCCCTGCACAACAAGCACGTCACTTTTCGTGACGTGCTTGTGGCGCAGGGGGTTCCTCCATATTTACAAGGACAGGAAAAACCACCCTGAGTGACTTTTCCTCTCCTTGTTAATACAGCCCCTTCACACGCAGCACTTTGCGTTGAAGGGGCGTTCCATGGGTGTTGCTGTGGGTGTTCCCACACAACACCCATGGAACAAGACACATCTCCAGATTTACGAGAAATCGTAGATCTGGAGATGCGTCTGAATACTACTACAAACTGGAGGTGGTGTAGCGAGGCGCAACGAGGAGAAATGTTTTAGTTTCTCCTCGTTTTTTCCTCTTTCAATGCATGCTGCATTCTACAGCACGCATTGAAAGAGGAAAATTCCTGTAGCGATTGTTTTTGTGCAGGAAGGTGCCCTTTCCTGAACAAAAACAATCTCCCCACGACGCAGGCATCCTTGCACCATGGTGTAATGGTGCCTGCGCCAGCGCATGGCTGCAGTTTGTGCGCCAGCGCAGGGGGAAGCACAGAGATGCGACATATTCTTGTAAATATGTGGCATCCCTGTGCTTCGGATGTGCCGTTGCGTGGCGCAGCCAAAGGGCTTGCGGTGCCATGCTGCGGCACTTCCTTGTCTGCTCTTATGCACTTTGAAAATCGGCCCCCAAGCTGTCAAAAGTTTTATTATTGAAGCAATTACGCAGTCTGCGCATAGGTACCCTTCATGGAATTGAAAGTAAACTCACTTTAGTTTGTGCAGCATAGGGTAACCGGAGTTCAGTAATGGCAGTTGACGTTTTCTCTGTAACAAAGTGTAGTTCCTTTCGTTCTGGCAAGTTTTAAATTAAGATGGTGCAGATGTTTTACTGTCCCTTGCACATAATCCTATCCTCATTGCCATTTGAAAAGATGCAGATAAGCAATGTAGGTTCAATACCCTTTAAAGTATTAACAAAGTAGACATCTCCAGACTTGCCAGCTCAGCTGACTCACATAGGGGCATATTATCAAGAACGGCGTTAAAATTATCGCCGCTTTAGCGGCAGGAAACTGCCGCTAAAGCGGCGATAATGGGCTTGATAATATGCCCTTGAGAATTCCCATAGAAGCCCAGGTTCACACCAGAACATGGGCATCTATGGGAATTCTCTAGGGCATATTATCAAGCCCATTATCGCCGCTTTAGCGGCAGTTTCTTGCCGCTAAAGCGGCGATAATTTTAACGCCGTTCTTGATAATATGCCCCTCAGGGGCATATTATCAAGCCTGGCGATAAAATTATCGCCGCTATTGCGGCAGAAAAATGCCGCTAAAACGACGATAATGGGCTTGATAATATGCTCTATGGAATTCCAATAGAAGCCCAGGTTAGATGTCCTTCACATCTAACATGGGCTTCAATTGGAATTCCATAGAGGATATTATCAAGCCCATTATCGCCGTTTTAGCAGCCGTTTTCTGCCGCTAAAGCGGCGATAATTTTATCGCAAGGCTTGATAATATGCCCCTTTGTTTGAAAGGACCCCAACATTATATCCCAGCTCATTCTAAGGCTTCCATGGGAAAGACCACTCAATTTAGATAAGGGAGGGGAGACATGTAGGGCCTAATAACTAGAGTATACTAAGACTACAACATTCCTTTTGGAAGCTTCAGTTTAAATGCTGTCCCAAGCTGATCAGAATTCCGGTCATCATTCCACTAAAGTTGAAAAGTTGTAAAACATGAGCAGGTTTTGGCGATCTTCTTAGTATCTTTCTGATTTTCTTTCTGTCTCCTTTCTCTGCCTTGAGTGTCTGTTGATAAATCTGTGAATCAGGTCCCTTTCTCTCAATGACACTCTTGTTTAATTTTTTTCTCGCTTTACTCTCTGACAACCTCTCTGCCCAAAGCCATCCATTTCACTGTGATTATCTTCCACATCCTTTAAAACATTTTAATCCGTTCTCATTTCACAAAAGATTTTTTCTCCAGTACCTGCGGTCCCCTCCTTTCCTGGTTTTGTTTCAGCGCACTCTGTGCCCTGCCATTCACCAGTTGCTTCTTCTTCCACTCACCAGTTGCCTCTTCTCCACTCACCAGTTGCCTCTTCTTTTCACACATAATTTGTTAACTTCTATTTAGTCTTTACTTCATTGGTTCTTCCAAATCGTTTGGTTCTCTTGCTTGTACTCATGCTTTGTTCCCACGTTTTCATACTGTTTGTTATTTCCCAACTTTTTTCTCTCATTCCTACACATGGCCTACTCTTTCCAAAACTACACTGCTCTTCTATCTTAGTTCCCACATCCATCTCTCTCCCTCTCTCTCTTTCTCGCTGCACTCTTTTTGCTCTTTCATTCTCATTTGTCTGCCTCTCTATACTTTATTCTCAGCCATTAGTCTGTTTTTCGTCTCCCCACACCTTACTCGGCCTCAATGCCCTTATCTTAGCTCATTTACTTTTTTCCCTGCAATATTCTTTGGTGATGTCTCTTCTTTTTGCACTGTGGCATCAGCATGGAACAAAGCAACTCCAGTTTCAAAGAGCTTAGGTTTCTTTTAGAAGCTTACCATCCATGTCAGAGCAAGACATAAACTGAGAATTTTAGATATCTGATATCAGGGCTAGGTGAATCTACTGATGGAGGTTGTGCCTCGGGAGCCTTAAAAAAGGGGACTTTTTCAGTTTGATTGTAAAAAACATTTTATTTCAATATATTTTGATTTGTTTTTATGTTGCTATTTTAGTATGCTAATGCAATTTAAACATTTTTGTCTGTTTGTTGTTAGTGGGGGGATGTAGGGTTCATAGAGGAAGAGGTTAAGCAATGTTTTACAATTTGGTGTTTTTTTATTAAAAAATATATATTTGGAGATGTAATGTTTATTAATTTATTTAATTTTTTAACACATGTTAAAAAATTTGTAATCTAATTTCTATTTTTGTGGAAAAATTGTTTAAACCTTGCATTACAAAAAATGTGGAATACATTTTTTACAAATATTTCATGATTCATGTTAGTTGTTTATGGAGTTTTGTTATTTTTATAACGTTTTATGTTTTGTTTAACATTTTGAAGTTCTGTTTTTTGCAAATTAATTGTAGATTTAAAGAAAAATATGCAGTTTTCCAATCTATTTTCGGTTCTTATGTATTTGTTTATTTAAATATTTTTTTAGTTTTAACATTATTTTAAATTTTGTTTTAGTAAATTACGTTTTTTGTGGCTAATTTTTTATAATAACATTTTTTAACTATTCAATTAATAATCATTTTTAGATCTGATGTAAATTATTTAAGCATTACTGGATTAATTAAAATAAATTGTATAATGTTTTAATTTGCTTTTTAAATTATTTAAATATTACAAGACAACTTATTGTATAGTACATAAATATTTTATTTACTTTCTAAATACTGATTTATATTTAACTTGAATAAATGATTATTTATGTAAAACATTTAAAAAGAATAACTTATTTATTTGTGGTGCCTTTTCATTTAAACGTACACTGATTTAAAACATGATTTTATTGTATTTGAAATTCTAAATATATCCCCATTAAAACCCAACACTTTCTCCAATGTAGCTACAATTGGATTGGGAATAATAACTATAACCCCTTCAATGTCCGACACTTTTACCAGTGTAGCTTAGATTGGAGTGGGAATAGTTCAGTTCAAAGACTTTATTTTGATCTCTGCGGATCATAAAAGTATACCATAAAAAGTAGGAATAGTAAATCTGTCCCTCTCAATGTTCAAAACTTTCCACAATTTAGCTTAAATTGTAGGCAGAATACAAAATATAATCCCTTCAGCATTCAAAGCATTCCCCAATGTAGCTTAGCCTGGAATGGGAATAGTAAATCGTACCACTTTCATATCCAACCCTTTCCCCAATGCATCTTAAATTTTAGTGGGGATAATACAATTATGTTACTTTATGTTATGTTATATTTATGAAGCTCTATAATACCTATGAAGATCTCCTGGAGCTAAGGGGATAAGACAGGGTGAAGAAGTCAGACAATAAGGAAAGATACTAAGGGCAAAGCCAAGCTTTCAAGACCTTTTCCATACTCAAAGGATCTTCATTCTTGCTGAGGGAAACTGAGAGAGCATTCCACAACCTAGCTACTATAACTGAAAATGATCTGTCTCCCTAGTGTTCACACTTGAACCTAGGAACCACTAATAGAGAGCATCAGTGGACCTTGGGTTTGAGATCGCATACAATGCATGAATTTATGTTGAAGATAGCTAGGACCAGTTTTATACAAGGCTCTGAGAACAGAACAAATTATTGTAAAACAGACCTTTTATGAAATCTGCAACCAGTGCAATGAATCTGGAGTGGCAGATGCAGAGGTGTAAGGTGGCAAATTAAGAGCCAGTTTGGCTGCAGCTTTTTGTGTACAATGGATCCTAGATAAGAGTTCAGTAGAGGAGCCCAGAAAAAGAGAATTGCAATAGTTCAGTTGACTCAAAACAGTCACTTGTACCACCACTAGATTCACAAATGAAGGAAGCTGCAGGGGAGTTTGTGTAAATCCTCCATAAGAAAAAAACAAGTGTTGGAGTGATGAGTAACCTGTTTTAAGAGAGGCAAATTCTCATCTAAATAAAACCCAAGGTTACGTAGCACCTCAGTTGGACAGGGAGCACTTGTCAGGTAAGGCTGCAAAACAATACACAGGAAAGGTAATCAAAAGACTATTGTTACTGAACCACATAACCTGTGTTTTACCTGCATTGAATTTGTAGCATTCTGCTTTAACTGGATAGTGAATGCAGACATACAGCTACGGAATGATTCCAGAGGGCCAGAGACAGAGTTTTCAATTAAATTATTAATTGTGTATCATCTGCATAATTCATTACCTTTAAACAATAAACAAATAATGGTTTAAGAATTTCCACCCACAATGCAGCATCCAATTCAGGTGTGTTAACCGGTCTATCATCAGGGCATTGTGCTTGTGAGTTATTTAGAATGTTAATTATATTTACTATATCCTCAATTATAAAATCAATCCAGGATGAATAAGAAACAGTGGTAGTGGGGTAACAGCTGGCTGTATACTTTCGTCACATGATAACGCTCTGAAAATGAGTGCAATATTCATCGTAATCTTTTGTGATAGGATTTTTTAGGATAATCCTTCCATAGATTTTTAGCAATTACCGTCCAGAATTTCCATACATTACCACTTATTATGGCCGAGTGCAATGAAACCTAATTTTATAGAACCATATTTTCCCTAAATAATGTTGGTTTTACTTTTGTCTGGGATTGTTTCTTTTAGAACTTTAAATTGTATGTCCATCCTGGGATAAGTAGAGTAATTTAATCTATTGAATAGTTGCATTAGAGGATATCATATCAACACCGACTGATAATAGCATTTTAGATGGAATGCTGTAACGATAATATCTTCTCAGTGTGACTTTCATTCCACATCCATATTCTATAGGTTGCTCACAGTTTTTTCATATGAAGTGATCAACATAGCTAAGGTGATGTAGGGTTGTAGATGATCACACTGATAATTTATTTTAATTTCAGATTTCTTTATTGTTTGCGAACCTATATATTCGGTATATATATTCAATGAGTGAGCAATGAATACCTCTTTGCCAAGAGGAGTTGTCGACTTCCGAATCATTAAATCTACCATTACTTTTTGACAAATTTAACTCAAGTGCCCAGGTTTTGCCACCATATGTACATCTAGTGTAATTCTTATTTGCCAAAATCCGAGGCTGTTAGCCTGAAGTTAAATATAATCTGTCAAACCACAGTTATTACATGCATGATTAGCTATTTGTGTGTTAAAATCACCTGCTACTAATAAAATTGCATTAGGGAGTGTATCACGTGAAACTACTAAAACATTCAATACCTGAGGGCCTGATTTAGATCTTGGCAGACAGGTTGCTCTGTCACAACTGTGTTAGATATCCTGTACACCAAAATATATATCCCATTATATCATATAGAATTTATATTTCGGCAGACGGGATATCTGTCACCGTTGCGATGGAGTAACCCATCCACCAAGATCTAAATCAGCCCCTTAGACAATATTCTTTCAAAACTGAAAGATGTAGAATAAAATATATTAAAAATAAAACATTCATTCAGAGCATCATTAATTCTCCAAAACAAGCAATAAAAAATTAAACCGCCAAAAATGTTTGTGGCTTTCCAATTCAAGACTGATTTTAATAAAGTGCTATTACCACCTTAGGCCCTATTTATAACAAAATCCTTTGTTAACCAGAGTGTCTGTGAGCATATTATCGAGGTATCATCAGAAAAGGATCCTTTACTATCTGAAGTGAGTAG
The DNA here is from genome assembly GCF_964204655.1 of Triturus cristatus. Lineage (NCBI taxonomy): Eukaryota > Metazoa > Chordata > Amphibia > Caudata > Salamandridae > Triturus > Triturus cristatus. Next base: position 742,929,100 of record NC_140589.1, on the reverse strand, counting down.
ACCTTCTAGGCCAACAGTAAAATTTCCAATTGCAATTGAAACAACAACCTGTACTTAATATAGCTGGAAGCCAAAACCAAAGTGTTCCTTCAGTTGATGGACTATCCATATCCATTTTTTCTCCATGAATTTCTCTGACAATCCTACTGCCCTTTTGTTTAGTGACCTTTGAAATTGCGGCAGACATTTTTAAGTTCAATGGTAAGTAGTGCTGATGCACAGGATGTGTTAAATTAGGTGAAACCATACAGCCATAAGGTAAATTATTAGTGCAAACTTAAGCAACCTCTACACCCATATTATCAATTAAAGAACTGTGGGCCTCATTATGATGTCAGTCTGACCGCCACCAACAGGCTGTCGGTGGTGGTCCCACCGACATCCAGACCATCGGTCCAACTGCCAGATTACAATGCAGACGGTCGGACCACAGCAGTTGGAGAAAAGACTGCCGCCTCCGATAGGATCAAGGATCCCATCGGGGCTGTGATTGGAATCCTATCCCTTCAATGGAGGCAGTGCGTGCTCAGGCACCGCCTTGGGGATTAGGATGTCCTTTTCCAACTGCCTTTTTATGGCGGTCTGCCCTGCATTAAAAGGAAGATGGAAGCAGACTTTGGGGGCCACAAGCAGGGCCCCTGTGAGCTACTGCTAAGTGGCCTGGGAGCACATATAGTGTTTCCCAAACCTCCATGTACCATGGCCCAGGCACTACGTGGTGCCTGACACATGGTACATGGATGTGCACAGAGGGCTTTTTTCTACTGCCGCTTGTGCTGCAGCCATTTCCCTGGGTGCAGCTCATGCCGCAGTGGAAAAAGCACTTTCTGACTGCCATGGTGTCAGTCTCATCGTAATAGGGCATGTGGGTCAGCCGATTCATTGTCGGACAGTCTCCTGCCCGATGCAATGGTGGTCGGTGGTCCGACCAACCGCCATCGTAATTAGGGCCTGTGTTTCCAAATGAAGACAGTCAAGAATCCTGAGGAGAAATGCAGCTGGTACCCTGAAATGTCCATCCCTACCTAAAATACATATTCACTCAGTATAAGTTGTCGCTAATAGTTGCTAAAAAAAAAAAGATTCAGGCTAACCTGATGATTTGTAAAAATCTGACTGTCCAAGATAGGAAATATTGAGTAACTATGATATAAAGGGTAATGTGTACATTGTTTTAAAACTATTTTAAAACTATCTCTTTGTAGATTCAAGGGTTCTACTACTGGATGGAATGAATTGGCGTTCAAATTTAAAATAGATTTTTCCAGCATCTATAATTTCGTCAATTTAGTTCGGTGCAATAAAAATGCCCCAGCATTCAAAATGTTAGTTTATGAGCTAAGTTACTTGTGGATGTGTCCAAAATAGTTGCATATTTCTTTGTCCACCACAGGTGCAGAAACAAAATTAAGACTTTGATCAAAAAATGACCTAGTCGACAACTGAGGTACATTAGAAAGCAGGAAGGTTTCTTCTTTATTCTCCATGTGTTCGAGCGTTTGTTCTAGGTTATAAGTTTTCATTATTTTATTGTGGAATTCATTGATTCTGGGACCCATTCATGCCAAGGCATGAACAAACATTTTAAAAATAGGTTTTTTGCTCATGGCTGTGTTGAAATATTACTGACCGAGCAGAGCCTATGTTTGTAGTGAAACATTTAGGCTATCCTGTCGTGCAATGGGACCACCCGCCATTGGTGCGGGGGTCCCGTAGGTGACATTAGGATGCGCCCGCCACAAAGGCGGGCGCATCCTGCATTCCTGACATTGCGGCAGGCGGTGCTGAGAGAAGGCATGTCGTGCACTTCCATGCACAACATGGCAGGCACAGCGCGGTGCCTGCCAAGTTGTGCTTGGAACTGCAGGGAGGTACCATAGGTACCCCCCATGTGCACCCCCCACCCCCCAGAATCCCTGGGGGCCCGTTACGGGCCCCCAATGTCAAAAACCGCCTGCCTGCATTGTAATATGGATGGCGGTGTCTACCAGACACCGCCACCATATTAAATGCTTTTTGGCCCGGTAGGCAATCGGGCGGATTGCCTACCGGCGGAAAACCGGCAGACGGTTTTCCCGTCCGCCGGGGTCCCCCCCGCCATGGTAATGTGGCAGGGGGGAAAAACAACTACACTCGTAACAACATACAAAAAGCGACTATAAGAAATAAACAAAGAGATAACAGAAATGCAGGACTTCCTGAACCAAAGCAAAATACAAAAACATTTTTAAATAGTTTTTTGCTCAGTGCTATATCCAAATATTACTGACTGAACAGTGTCTATGTTTGTAGATAAACATTTAGGGTCTCATTACGATGGCGGTCGGACAAGCGTCCAACCGCCATCGTAGCGGGATGAAGACCGGCCGACAAGTAGTCGGCAGTTCCACCCACTATATTTATGATGAGACCGCCAATCGGAAACATGCCTTTTACTATTGGGGCTTGTGCTGTGGCCAGAAAAGGGCTGCAGCACAAGCCGCAGTAATAAAAGGCATGTTGGCAAACATGCATTCAACGTGTGCCAGGCACCATGTGGTGCCTTGTACACGATGCATGGATGTTTGGGGGCACCCCATGTGCCCCTGGCCACATAGCTGTGGCTCATGGAGGCACTGCTAGGGTCCTCCAAAGTCTCCTTCCGACAGCCTTTCCATGATGGTGACCATGGAACCACCATGAAAGGGCTGTGGGAAATGGACATCGTAATCCCTACAGTTGTGCCTGCATGGGCACCGCCTTCATTGTAGGGATTACTGTCCAACCTCTGCACCACGGGCTCCTTGAGCCTATCTGAGGCAGCGGTCTGTCCCCCGCCCTCTGCCCACTGACCAATGATATTGTAATCCTGTTGTCGGTCTGTTGTCCTAGATGTAGGGCAGACTGCAACCGACGACCTGGCTGTAGCGGTCCGCTCGACATCATAATGAGGGCCTTAGAGTGATGCTTTTCTTAGGATCTTACAGACCAAGCTGTGCTCAGGTTAAGCTGTGCCCAAATTGAACAACAGTCGTCAAAATAGTGCATTAAGTATGAAACCTGAGAGGGCTCATCTGCAGAGCTTGTGTGTTGAAAGGAAGCAGCGGTTTACTTACTTGGTTTTATGAGGTGCCCTGACGTCTTTGCCTAAGTCCTCCTCACCCGTCCTGAATGATGGACATGGTCTGCAGGATGGCATTTTAAATAGGGGTGATTTGATTAACAAAGTATTGTTAATCATTTGCAGGTATGCTCTGGAACATTAAGGTAGCACAAATTAATAAAGGAAAGAGTCTAAGTGTGTACTCCAACAGACAACGACGAGGACAGGTCTATATGTGAGCGTACCAATGCTTGTTAATAGACATAGAAGAAATATTTTGTTTGGGTCTAATATTTATTTATTTATTTTAATAATTTATATTTATTTAAAGAATTGGCCTTTTATGATGATGGGGTCGATAAAATATTGTGAAACATGTGGAACATTTGCGGCTATTCATATTGTTTTCACATTGCGCAATGGAGCGTGCTTCTATCTCTGACTCCAATACAATTTGTATTTCTGGGGACAACAATTTTAAATTATGCATGATAACATTTATATTCTCTTTTGCCAAAGCTGAGGTATATGAATTGACAATTTTTTCATGTGGTTAGCTCATTCAAATGAGAAAAAAGAATCCAGAATAGTTTACTTTTTTGGTGTAGATAGGACCTTTGCTAAGCTTCCTGACCAGCATTCAACCTAGCAATAGTTGTACTTTCATATGTGACCTCCTCTTGTTTCTAACTGTGCCCTACCCAACCAAGATGAATTACCGTTTGAGACATTCAAGATTTAAGGTGTATCAAAATAATTAAATGGGGGGACACTAGGGGGCCACATGCAAGATGGCTGCACTGTTGTGAGGCTGTAAAGGTCTGGGAAGAAATCCGGCAATATCCTTCCCAATGCCCAATAACAGTGCTGCTTGAAAATAAAGGTGGAGAGCTCCTCGAACCCGGTACCGGAGAACCCAGAGCATGGCTTGCAGGAATGCCAGGGCCGGGAGATAAAGTCGAGAACTGTTCAGAGCGGCCGCCAAGCACCGAGAGTGACGATGTAGCCGCCAGGCTAGAAATCACTCAAGCTCACGGCGTCCTGGAGTGGAGAGCCCCCCCACGTGTGTAGTGGCAATACGAGGTGAGGAGTGGCATGGGGCCTATAGATTATGCGCCTAGGCGGGTGAAAAAAGACAAACAGACAAACAAAAATAATAAACAAAAAGAGAAATAAAAAGGGGCAAAATCCAGCCTGAAGACTCTCAACCTCCTGTAAAGGCTCACCTGGATTTACTGTAGGGACAAGACGGATGGAAGTGATGCTAGATCCCAACTTCCCTCACCTACCTCCTTCGCCCAACTTATTCAAAGCAAAAGAGGGAAGGTGGGGAAGGAGGGGTAGACGTCCACGGGATCTTCTGTGGGGGTGGTCTTCTAGAACACTGAAGGAGAAAGCACAAGGTAAGTACTAATCATGGGTAACAAAAGCTGGCTGTATGTTACCCTCCTGTTTCTAATGAGATACCTTAAAAAGAATATGCCAAGAACGTGCGAGGAAATGACTCCCATGGACGATATAACACTCCCAATGTCTAAAAGGAAGGACAATGTTAAATATGTAGAAGGACAGTGGAAGTTTGATATTTAAAAAAGGGATGAACAATAATATACAAACCTAGGTTAGAAACACCATAGGAGTATACAGGACCCTTATTGAAAAATAATAATTTATCTGTTACTCCTGCAATTAGGGGAAAACCCCAAAACCCATTTCCCTAGTCAGGAGGGAGCAAAGGAAAAAGAGCAGGGGTAACAATAGGCAAAAACACACAAGTGGGGTTTCGGATTTTTGTAATAGTGTTTTTTCTTACTCCTTTGCAGCTAAAAAGAGTTTTACCAAAAATAAAGATGACCTCGAGAATAACCCGGCAAGAGTACATAACCATCAGATAAGTGTTCTCGCTATATTCCAAAAAGCAGCTCTGAATACAAAAAAACAAAGATACTGCGATTCTTTATAGCCCTTGCCTTATTTCTTGTCTTTCAGAGACAAGTTACCAGGAAGCGAAGGGTTAAGGTGCAGAAGTTCCCTGGGTACAATGTTACCGGCCGGGAAGGAGCAGCGCGTCGGGGAGCCCCGGAAGAACACCAGAGGACCCAGGAAGAATAAGGACACACGAGAAGCCCAGCAACACGAGCGAGAGACTACAGGAAAACAGCAGTCAACAAGATTCAGGTAAGTCGGGAAAAACGATGGGAGGCCTGACGGGATCCATGATGGATCCAGCGCGGAGCCCTTCTTTAAAAACTAATCAAGCCCCGCCCTTGCCCGCTGACAGAGAACAGCGGGTGGGGCTCGCTTCTTCGTCATCGAATGCGGGAACAGACGCCGCTGCATCCAGCACGCCCTGCGAAGCCTGACACCTCCACAAACTGAGGGCTTGCAGCCTGAAATACGTTAATAGGCCCCAAATAACGGTGAGCAGAGGCTTAACCTGCCATGCCACGCTCACACCGCATAGTGGGATCCTCTTAAAAGTTAACACTCCCCACAGTAGCACCTACAGTCCTGTTGCAATATAGAATGCTATAAATAAGTGCAACACTACATAAATTGCCGTGGGATCGCTTTAGCCAAAGCAACGATTAGCACGTCCTTGTGTGTGGACTACTCCACTTGCACGGAAAGCTCCGATTTCGCTGGGGGGGAGATGCACAGTGAGACACAAGACAGAGTGGACATTGCTTGATTGGGAAAAACTCCTTGGCATGAACGGAGGCCAAAGAGAACCCCCTCATCCCTCCCTACAGATTTCAAACGTTCAGACTCCCTCCTGGAACTAAGTAAAGGCGGGGCTGCGTTGGGAGGAAGAAGTTCACTTCTTTGAGGTGCATTGAGAAAGCTGAAGTGCTCTCCCATGGCTCAGTTATGGGAAGGACAGAGGGGAAACAAACTAAACTCCCCTTTGAATCTCGAAAGACATTACAGGAGGATGCAGAACAAACTGAAATGCATCAACCCCCAAGCTCATCGCAGAGCCATGAGGATGATGTGAAAGCACCCCAGCTCACCATGAAGCAAATTCTCACCTCCATAGAGACTAAAATGGACACAATGTCCGCCTGCATGGATTCTATAGCAAACAAACTTGAAAAGCACAATAATCATCTTACAGAGGCGGAACACAGAATATCGGAACTAGAAGATACCTCAGATGGCAGGGAGGAACAGTTAGCGCAGATGGAACACCTGATGAGGGTAATTGCTGCCAAAAATGAGGATTTAGAAGTGCGCTCCAAGCGCAACAACATACGAATCCTAGGAATATCCAAAAGTACAAATACAGGGTGGATGGAGGACTATGTGGAACGGATGCTACAAACCATCTTTGGAGCCAACGCATTATTCTCACATATGGTGGTAGAGAGGGCACACCAATCGTTGGGACTGCGCCCCCCCAGGGGCTATCTCTAGACCTATAATCGTGCGACTGCTTAATTACCACGACCAAGATACGGTGCTACGCATGGCTAGAGAGAAGAGACAGCTCGTGTTTGAAGGGAAAACTCTCACGTCGTATCCAGATTTCACAATTGCAGTGCAGGAAGCAAGAAAGAAGTTTGTACCAGTGAAACGAAAACTAAGGTAAGCTCAGATTGATTATGTACTAATGTATCCGGTGCGCCTCAGAGTTACCCATCAAGGAAAACAGTATTTTTTTGTCAACCTGCAACAAGTAGAGGATTTTCTGGAACGCACCGATTGGAGAGAGGCTAATATGGCCATGACAAGTTTGCCCACACGAGAAGCGTCGCCGATATCGGAGTAGAGCTAACTAAAGCTGAAATGACGCGGGAAACAGAGGAGACACGGCTTTCATTTGTTACATACCAGCAGCATATTACTGCAGAAGCTAAATATACTAAGAGACAACATCATCACTTGCAGAAGACAAGAACACTGTGGACCGTGAAGGTTTGTTTCGGGGTAAATACTTTACAGCTCGTAGATATGGTGAGGGTGAAAGATTCAGAAAGGCATTGGCAAACTAGCTTCGCAAGCCCCGTTTCTCTAATTACGTGTTGGAAGTTCATGACTCCAATGGTCAGAGATACACCAACATCCAGACCGAAGGAAATATGGGACCCTTAAAAACATATCTCCTGAATACTCCACTACAAACGCTGGGCAAACCAATGTAAAAACCATAGAGGACACTAGACAAACTAAATATAAAGGTCAGATGAGATACCACCTCCGTATCCTTAATGTCAGCACAAGAAACGGGGTAACACGGACTTGCTGTCGTGACATGAGGGACTGCGGGGGAACTGTTTGCGACGGACTAGGGCAAGAAACATCAGGAAAAACTTAATGTCATGAAGATTGTGCTAGATCTGGATATACATGAATATTATATTAATATGCACTGTGATTTGTGAATGTTATACAAACCATTACATCGTATATGTACTCATGTTACTGTTATACATGAAAACTGAATAAAAAGAGTTAGAAAACGAATAAATCATCTAACAGGGCCTCTGAAGTAACATCCCTTATGTAAGAACTTTAATAATACCAACGACCATGCTACAAACAATTCTATCTCATTGTCCTTCTCTTTTCTCTCTTTTTATTTCGTCATCCTTCTCCTGTCAGTTTTTCAGCTTGTACAAAACCTGTATTCATACAACCCAGGACTCTTTTAAATGTCCTTTATATTAACAACAGGTCCTCCTCTCAACTTCAAATCTTTAAAAATCGTGACAAATCCAATTAAGCCTCAAGAACTCCATGCGCAATCCAGGTCTAGAGTTGTGGGCAAAAAAGCATAAAAAGGCCTTCTCAAGCCTCACCCTCAACCATCTTCACAACAAGACTGCGCCGCCACATAGCGGCGCTCAATCCCCCATGGGGACCCCATATCACAGTACAGGTCTCCATACAACCTCTTTGTGGTACACTCCACCACTGCCGTTGCAGCTCCTCAGCTTGCCTTGAATGGAGAAGTAGCAACCCAGAAAACTGCAGGCAAGCTCAGATCAACAGGCTGAAAGGCTGGAAGGGAGTGGAACGTAAGCGTGTGTATGACTCGAGAAGTCACAAGCTGCCTCTACAGCCGACCTCCTAGATGAATAACCTTTTCCATGTTGGAACATATTAAGTAAGGAAAATAGGAAAGTCAGATCTGTAACTTCAGGGTAAGGGTTGGATCTAAAGACTTTGTCAGTTGGGTGGGGGCATGAAGCAGTACTGGTGTCAGACTGTTGCTGGTTGAGGTGTCACCTTTTGGGGCAGTGGTGACTCTGCACATGAGATGGGCCCTTCCTGCAGATCACCAAAACTGTGAATGTCACCACTCCTCATATCTTCCCCGGGGTGCAAGTTGATATTCTGCCTCGTCCAGCACCTGAATTAAAAATGGTGTGGACTATGAAATTTGACATTTGAAATAAAACAAAGCATCATGAAGGCCCATGGTGGGTGTTCCCTGGATGTGATTCCTGCCCAGTGTTGTGAAAGTCAAAATAAAGAAATTTAGTAAAGAACAGGTAAACAGCAGGAGTAGCTATGTCTTACTTCACCTCTTCTCAGTTTTATCTACAAAGGCCAAACAAGGTAGCTATCATTGTTTTGACAGTCTGAAATGTGCCCTTTCTACAGGGTCACTCTGGATTTTTTATCTTTTGCTGAACCCTATTTTTGGAGTCTGTAGAACACTGTGCTTTTAACTCTTTGTGCTTCCCCTTTTCTACATGATGACATTGTTATAATCCTAATTGGTATATTTAACTTATCTGTAAGTCCCTAGTATCTGATACAAAGTTATCTAGGGCCTGTAAATTAAATGTCACTATTGGACTGCAGTACCCATTGTGCCACCCACTGCAGTGCAAATATGACTGCATGCTTACCATTGAGTCTGACATGTGCCGAATTAGAATTCGGAATGGTGGGGCTCTCAGAAAGACAGTTGGCAGCTGATAGTGGCGGTGGAGAGAGTGCTGCTCCTACTCTGGCACTATCCTTAATAAATGCACATCTTTGACCACCAATCAGCATTTAATTTAACAATGGTGACATGCGGGAAGTAATTGTGCCAAGGAGCATGCTCCAAATTAAATTTGCACTTACTAGGAATCGTAGCCTGAGTTTGGTCTGCTATATTGCTTGTCAGCTGCATATATGGATTTAATTATTCAGTGGAGGATCAATCATCAAGTGCAGGCTGTGAAGTCTTTATGCTTCGGATGCGCATGTTCTGTGCGCGAGCAGTTGAGCCATTGGAGCGCGTGTGTGAGCGTTAGCAGAACATGATGCATAAGAATGTGACAGCCATTTTGAGTTGAGCAAGCATAGTGATGTCATCATGTGACATGAGCGGCCATATTAAATCGGATTCTAAGGAAGTGAATAACGGTGATCCGCACAGCATTGTGCACTTTACGTGTGGCACATTACTGAGTTGATCCATGGTGATCTGCTCACCTTAAAATGTCATAAAAATAATTAAATGCGACTCTGCGGAAAAAGGATGACATGCACACCAGTACGCAATATCATTAATATCTGTGAATTAATTAATGGATTGCAGTTAAATGGTGATCCATCACCTTAAAATTGTAACTCTTTAAGCCAGCCACATTCATATTTGTGCACCAAGATTACTGTAGGAGGCAAAGTGTTCACAACCTCAGTCTCACAATCTAAAATAAAATAAAGGTTGCTAGGATACGTGCTTCATGAGTGCAGGCAAATTACGATGATTTGCACAACCGTTATTGGCTGTTCACGTGATTTGCACACATTTTGCAACTGTTTATATCCAGGTGAATGCAATATGTAGATAAAAACTATTACAACTGTCAAACGGATATGGAAATTTGCACGCTTTCAGCATATTGATTTGTGTAAAACTAGCGGTATTTGTAAATTGTGTATCGTTTAGTAAAATATGGCTGCAATACAACCTTCATCAGTCTTTTTGGCCGAGCCTGGGGAGCCGCCGATAGTGTGGGAATTGTGGGCGGATTTATTAGAAGCATACGTGGAAGTTCTTGTGGAGGAAACAGAAAGGTATTTATCTTTGTTGAAACCCAGACTGTGAGCGCTTGGACTAAGAGAATTAAAAAATTTACCACCACTGGAAAAATCCAGGAGATGCTGATATATACCTAGTTGCTAAAAAGCAAATACATGAATGTTATTGTAGGAAGATAAATGTGGTATTAGAAAGGTTCAAGTTTTATTCCAGGGCCCAGCTGGACGATAAATCTATGGATCAATTTGTAGCAGCACTTAGAGGATTACCTGTACCTGTAAGTTTGAGAATATCCCGTATGACCAAGTTTTAAGAAACCAACTATTAATGAAGACTTGGGCCTGATTTAGGTCTCAGCGGACGGGTTACTCTGTCACAACGGTTACAGATATCCTGTCCACCGAAACATAAATCCCATAGGATATAATGGGATTTATGTTTCGGCAGGCGGAAAAGCCGTCACGTTTGTGACGAAGTAACCCCTCCGCCGAGATCTAAATCAGGCACTAAGTCTAAGAAAATACAGGAGAAGTTCTGGTCTTGTGGTGAAGTCAATTTGAAAACTGCTTTGGATGCAGCCAGGTGCATTGAAGTCTCTGAAAAATGCATCCAGACTGCAAGGACAGGATCCAGCAATAGTAACATGGAATCTGTTAATGCTATTACAACAATGAAGGAAATTGTAGATGGATGCAAGATAACTGCTACGGTAGTCTCATGTGTTTGGTTTACAACTAAGAGCAAAAATATATTCGATAGGTTGTGGCCAGGTAGAAAACTGTATCCATCGGATTTGAATCTGGGAAGTTATCCGAGTCCCTGGTAAAGTTGAAGTGATATAAACACAAACCTATGTTGCAAGAACACATGAATCCTGTTAGACAAAAATTACGTAACGTGCCAGTGAATTATAGATCCAAACTTAAGGAAACGTTGAATGATTTGTGTACAAGGCACATACTTGAATCAATTGAGAGTCCTAACTGGATATCACCTGTTGTGATATCACTTAACTCACACGGAGAACTACACCTGTACATAGATTTAACATTTTTGAATGAAGCCATTTGGGTGAATACATTTTGGTTACCTAATTTACAAACATGACTATCTTCTGTGAGTAATGCCACTGTTTTTTCAACAATCGACTTACTAGTGCACACTGCTAGATCGGATTAGGAGAGGATTTAAGGCATTTTACTGCTTTTGTAACAACTCAAGGGGCTTTCCAATACAAAAGAATGCCTTTTGGGCTTGCCAGTCCATTAGCAGTATTTCAAAGGGACATGAAAAAGTTATTGGCAAATATAGAAGGGGCGCGAGTATTCCAACATGACATCTTAGTATTTGGGAAGGACAAAATCATGCATGATGGCATTTTGAATTGTGTGTTATCAATCTTGAGTGACAAAGTTTTGACAGTAAAGAGTGGAAAGTGTAAGTTTGGTAAAAACCAGGTAGACTACTCAGGTCATGACATTTTTAAAGATGGTATATGTCTTAAGTTTGGTCATGTGGAAGCAATATTGAATGCCCCTGAACCAACTTGCAAGGAGCAATTAATGTCATTTTTGGGCCTTACAGAATTTTATTCAAGCTTTATAGAAAAGTATTCTATGAAAGTGGAACAACTAAGAAAATTGCTTAAAAGAAATGCTAAATTTGAGTAGAGACAGGAGCAAGCAAGCTGTTTTGCATGTATCAAGAAAGAGGTTTTACACACACCCTGCTTGAAGCCATTTGAGATGAATGTTGACTGTATTATTTCAGTGGGTGCCAGTGGTTATGGTGTTGGTGCAGTCTTGGCTCTGAAGAAAGGGGAGGAAAAGTGAATTGTGGCATGTGCTTCGTGTATACAAAAACAGGCGAAAAGAAATGATTCTGTAATTGAAAAAGAACTATTAGCACCATCTTGGACTATGCAACGGTTTACGCTATACATTTGGGGAAGGAAGTTTAAAATATGTACGGACGATAAACCTTTAGTGAACATACTTAGTCCAGGAGTTGGAAGGAATTTATTTCCCAGGTTAGCAAGGTTGGCTTCTAAGCTGCAAACGTACCATTTTGAAAGTGAGTTTGTTCCAGGCAGGGATAATGTGATAGCTGATGAATTGTCACGACTTCCTGTGCGATGTGCTACCAGTGAAGAGGAGAGTAAGCAAGTGGAATGTGATGTCGCATTCACATATGAAGATGTGGTATGGGTGGAATTATGGACCATGAGGAATTGTTATCAGAGGAAGTCTGGGGGCAGGAAATGAAGAAGAATGCTAAATTACAATTGATTATGGCATATATTACCAAAGGATGGCCGAGTGATGAGAGGAGATGGTTCCAGAATTTGGAAAACTAAAGGAGAAATTGTCTTTATGCAATGATGTGGTATTGGGAGGTGATAACATTTTTCCTCCTACTGGTATATGTGAAATGTTGGTGAAGAAAGATCATACGGGACATGGAGGTAATTCCAGTATTTAAAGGAAAATTAATGAGAACTTTTGGTGGCCAGAGATTGATGCAATGGTTGATCGATGGGTAAGGAATTGTACCATATGTGCACAAAGTGATAAAAGTGCTAAGCCATGAAAGGTATCATTGGTCATAGTGGAGTTGCCGGATAGACCTCGGAGGAAATTAGCCATAGATTTTATAAGACCCTTTTCCATGTTGCCAACCAGGGAGTGTTATGCTATTGTACTAATTGGCAATTTTAGTAAAAGGTCTGAGGTTCGGATGGTAGGAAAAATTACTACGGATGTTGTAATAGAATCCTTGGAGGATGTGTTTGTGAGGAAATGAGTGAAGTGTTGGTATCAGACAACAGAGTGAAACTAACATCTAATAAGAAGAACTTGTTTTTGAGTACCCATGGTATTAAACACTCCAAGGTAGCATTGTACCATCCTCCAGTGAATGATTAAGTTGAAAGATGCAACAGAGTCATAAAAAAAGCAGTCCAACTGGTATTGAAATCTGGGATTCTGTGTAGGAAATCATTGCAAAGTATGTTTCGGTCACAACCCTGCATTCGGTTAGAGGAAAAATGCTTTTTAAGTTTTTGAAAGGAAGGAAACTGACCACCACTTTAGTACATTGGTGGTTAATGGAGAAGAACTGTAAGACATTTGGTAATGTAGGGGACAGTAAAATGAGGGAAAGAGTGGAACAACATTAAATATGAACATGAAAATACCATTGTAATGGTAATGATGTCTCTAGGGTAGCAGAAGGTCAGTATATTCGTATCTAGAGACCAGGATTTGTTGAGAAGGGGAAACCTTATTGGACAGAACCATTAAAGATTAGTAAGGAATTGGGAAGCGCTGTGTAATTAGAGGATGGAAAGAAATGAAACTTAGAGAATGAAATCTGACAGGTTAGTTGAGTGTGAGCATTAATGTGGACGTTACTTTTTTTTTTTTTTTCGATTTTCAAAACCTTAATTGAACCATCAGAGTGTACACTGCTGTTTAGCCAACAACCCGGAGGCAGGCAGCTACTTTACGTGGCGTCACGCCACCAGTACGGATCAAAGACATACACTGTTAGAGGTATGGGAATGAAACAATATACAATGCAAAGCAACAGAATCAAAAAAAAGAAAAAAAAAAAAACTTGCCACAGAGCAACATGATCGTGCGACATACAACTCCCTAGCCGGTGCCGCCCAGAAAATGATAATAGTGCGATCGTCCTCTTAACTATATCTAGCTGGGGACCCCATCCGAATAAGCCCAGTCCAGAGGCCCCTAAGACCCACATTCTTTGCGGCGGCACCTCGTCAGGACCTGCCCAGAGGGAGACACGGTCCGACATCGAGGCCAATCGAGCGTTACATGCGTCCCTCACACGCTCAGCTAGGAGCTCCACATCGCGCCTACTCACAACCACGTCCCCTGACCCATCAGTCACTCACGCCACTCCCCTCCGATTCCGTGTGCTGATGCTCCCGAGCCCAACTCACAAACGGCTCCCAGATGTCCCTGGGCCTGGAGGCAGCAGGCATCAACTCCCAGAACGTGGCCAGTTGCGTGCAACCATATGTGACATCTGCCAACCACCCCTTTACTGTGGGCACCCCCCTCCGCCCCCAGTGGATAGCCACCCGCCTCTTGGCAAACAATAAAAGCAGTGCCTGCAGTTTACGCGACTGTGGCGGGGTGTCTTTAACATAACCCAACAGTCCAATCAGCGGGGAGGGAACCTCCGCATGACCCACAATCTGGTTTATCAATAGGAAAACCCGGGACCAATAGCCCTCCAATTTGGGGCAGGACCACGCGACATGCAGAAAGGAAGCAGCGGCGGAGCCGCACCTCCAACAGTCATCCGTCTCCCTAAGGCCCATCCTTTTCAGGCTTATGGGTGTCCTGTAGAATCTATGGAGAAATTTAAAGTGTATGAGGCGCAAATTGTAATTCGGCAATAGCTCAGTGAGCTGCCCACAGCAGAACTCCCACTGTTCCTCCGACACCTCAGGCTGAAGCTCCCCATTCCACCGCAGCAGAGCATTCGGTACCACAGCCGGATCCGCGTCCTGCATATGGCGATAGATGCGGGTGACCAGTTTGCGGGGAGACGGGGAGCCCACCACCGCCTCCAAAGCCTTGAAGATTGGCGGCTCGGCCGGAAACTCCCCCGACAGCGCCCGACACGCCGCACGGAGTTTATGGTACAAGAATGACTCGGAGAAGGGCACCGCCTCCCCGTCTTCCGGCGACGGGGGAGGCATGAACCTACCATCAGGGAAAAGGTCCGCTAGTGTACGAAGACTCAACCTCTCCGCAAGGCGACCGGCTATCCCATCCGCAGCACAGGGCAACAGCGGGTTGTGCAGCAGAGGGAGCGAGGGGGCGTAGAGCAGCGGAACCTGTGCCCTCCGACGCAGCTCCTCCCACACCCATCTTAATAGCTCCGCCGTGTCCACGTCCACCCCCGGGCGACGAGCCCTGGCGCAGACCGCGACCCCCAGCGGAAGGGGTGCCACCACATCCCGCTCCACCGCCACGTGGGGCTGAAAGGGAGTGGGGTGGGCCCAGAAATGTAGGAACTGTGCCTGGGCACAAAGAGCATATAGCTTCAGATCGGGGGCCCCCAACCCTCCCCGTCGAAGGGGCAACATCAACGTTTCCCACGCCCCCTAGCCTGCCCACCAGCCCACACCAGCTCCACCAGGGAGGAGCGTAAAGTAGCAAAAAAGTGGGCTGTAAGCGGCACGGGCACGTTGACGAACAGATAAAGGAACTTGGGCAGCACAATCATTTTTGTTAGCGCAATGCGCCCTGTCAACGACAGTGGCAAAGAAGCCCACATCTTCACCTTGTCTCTGAGCCACATCACCGCTCTGCCAAAGTTGAGATTCCAGATCTCCTGGGTGTTCCTGCTGATCCAAATCCCCAGATATTTGACCTCCTCCGCTTCCCAACGCAGCGGGTATTCAGAGCTGACCACCTCAGTGCCGTCCGTGAGGGGAAAGATCACCGATTTAGCCCAGTTGATGGAAATGCCAGCGAGGCCCTCAAAGCAGATGAATTCCCGCAGGAGGGGATCAAGGTTGTCCGCGGGATTAATAAGATAAAGGGTCACATCGTCCGCATAGAGCGAGATCAAGAGGCTTCTAGAGCTAAACCCTATGCCCCTCGCCGTGTGGTGCTGACGGATCCTAGCCGCCAGCGGTTCCATAGCTATGGCAAATAGCAGCGGGGAGAGAGGGCAGCCCTGCCTGGTTCCCCTTGATATACCGAATGGGCCAGACACCAGGCCATTCACCCGCACACTGGCGGTGGGCAAGGTGTACAGCAGGCGAATTTTCCGAAGTAATAGCACACTGAACCCCATCCTCTCCAGTATGCGGAAGAGGTAGGGCCCTTCAAGCGTGTCGAAGGCCTTTGTGGCGTCCAAAAACACCACCGCGGCCTTGACCGTAGGATGGAGGTAGTGTAATGTAGCAAATATCGTACGTAAGTTGTGGGAGGTCGCCCTTCCCGGTATAAACCCCGACTGATCCGGCAGGGCAATCATAGGCAGCATTGGCTGCACCCGGTTCGCCAGCAGCTTAGCCAAGATCTTAACGTCTACATTAATCAGAGATAGAGGCCGGTACGAGTGCAGGTCGTCAGCGGGCTTATCCGGCTTCAGCAGTGTGATAATTAGCGCCTCGCGCATGGTATCTGGCAAAACCCCCGTGCCCAAGGCCTCCTCATAGACCGCCAGCAACCGAGGCGCCAGCTCATCAACATACGCCTTGTAAAAGGCCGTCGTAAGGCCATCCGGCCCAGGCGCCTTATCCGGCGGCAGGCTCCTGATAAAATGCACCACATCATTAGCGTCTATTGGAAGATCCATATACTCCCTATGCTTATCGTTGAACAACGCCAGTGCGATGGAATCGAGGAAGGACTCGAGCCCTGCCGGACTAGCAGCCTGGGTGGTAGTATATAATGCGGAATAGAACTCAGAGAACGCCCCTACAATCTCCCCTTTAGTATGTAATAGGTCACCCTCAGCCGTGCGCAGCTCATGAACATAAGATGCAGGTCGCGTCGGCCTGGTCATCCTAGCCAGTAGCTTCCCTGGTCTCCCTCCCTCGCCATATCTGCGAGCCTCCGCGTATTTCCCGAGAAACTTAACCTCCCGCATAGCCTCCTCGTTGTATTCCAACAATTTAGTTTTCAGCAGCCCCGCCACCTCCGGGTCTCCCCCGCAAGCACTGCATTCTCGAGCCGTTTTATATCAGTTTCCAACGTGGCCAGGCGCCCCTTATTGCCTTCAGTACCCCCGCCTGGCGAGCTATACACTGGCCTCGAATAACAACCTTGAAGGCTTCCCATAAAGTCGCCATCGTGCTCACCGACCCCACATTCTGCTCAAAATAGTCAGTAACATCCGTACGTATCTCTTCCTTGAAAGCCTCATCTAGCAACGCGTGCGGTGGGAGTCGCCATGAAAACGCCGGGGGGGGACTCACCCGGTAGCACCAGCTTTAACAGGCAAGGCGCGTGGTCCGAGAGCGATCGGGACATGTGTTCTACTTGTGACGTCCACAGCGCAACATCCCGCGACACCAGCCAAAAGTCTAATCGGGACCATGCACCACCATGTGCCGATATACAAGTGCCCTCCTGTAACCCCATATGCCGACCACGCCACACATCCACCAGTGCTCCATCAAATACAATCTCACGTAACGCCGAGCTCGCCTGCGGATTCAGCGCTCGCGCCATCCCACGTCTATGGTCTCTGTCATTCATCACGGCATTAAAATCACCGCCCCAGATGACTGTGTCGCAACCAGTGTTCCTCACCTGCCCCCACAGCTTGTGGAAGAAATCAGGAGAGTCCACATTTGGGCCATACACTGCTACCAACGCCACCGGAACACCACATATGACACCCTGAACCAGAACGTATCTCCCCTCCGGGTCACACACAACAGAACCCTCCTGCCAGTCCAACCCCCGACGGATCAAAATTGCCACCCCTCTGGCATAGTTGGAGTAAATAGCAGAGTAAACATGGCCCCATCTGGCATGTCGCAGCCGTGGGGCGGGAACGGTATTCAGGTGGGTTTCTTGCAGCATACACACATCCACGCCATGCCGTACCATATATGCATGAACCAACCGTGCTTTTCTATGGTCATTGAGCCCCCGGACATTCCAGGTAATGCAGTTCAAAGTCGTTCCAATTCTGGACATTGCCATCCCGTATCAACCGGATAGTACATATACATGTGGACGAAAGCAACTTGCACAGACCTGACACCATATCTAGAGCAAAAAATCAAGCGTGGCATTGAACATTGAAACAGAGAACCCCGCCACCCACCCCCCACCCACTCCAACCCCCCAACCGGGTTGTGTAATAACCCCCCCTACCCGTCCACATAAAACCTGTAAAAGTGCTCGGGAACATTCCCAGTGGGGTGTGGCTACGCCGGCTACTCCCCTGTGGTAAACAGGGTGGCCAGAAGAACTGCAGGGGATGCGAACCGCCCAATCCCTGAATATAGCTAATCCATGACCGTGGCAGCGAGCAAACATCAAAGTGCGGGTCACCCCTCTGGTACACCCCAGTAAACCGGTAATCCTAACCCCGAGTGTCCGTATGTCCTTACACTAGGTTACCTGTATTGGAGCCCACATTTACTCAATATCACTCAGACCCTCAGGTACAGTCACCTCAGCGCCCTTGGGTCGCCGATCCGCTTTCCGACCCACATGTTTTGCGAACTTCAGAGCTTCCTTGGCCTCGACGAAGATGTGGGTGGACCCATCGAAGGACACCTTTAACTTGGCCGGATACAGTAGCGAGTAGGGAACCTGCGCCTGCAATAGGAGCCGTTTGGCCGGCAGGAACTCCCGGCGGGCCGCCTGGACGGCCGGGGTGAAGTCCGGGTAGAAGGATAGTGTATTGCCCTTGTGCGTGATGGTTCCTTTCTCCCGGGCCAGTTTGAGGATCACGTCTCGGTCTTGGTAGTTCAGGAGACGAGCGATTATGGGCCGGGGCGGTGCACCCACCGGGGGCCTCTGACACAGTGACCTGTGCGCCCTTTCCACCGCAAACACTGTCGAGAGGCCGGGGTCAAACAGTTCGTGAAGGAGGTCGGTTATAAATGTTTCCATTTTTGATATGGCCGTGGTCTCCGGCACCCCCGTAATGCGCAGATTATTGCGCCTCGAGCGCGCCTCTAAGTCCTCGTTCTTTGCGCGAATTACGGTCAGCAGTTTGTCCATGTGTAGGAGTTGGCCCTTCGTCTCCACTTGAAAATCATGGAACTCCGTTTGTCTAGCCTCCAGCGTGTCCAGCCGCGTCTCATGCGACGGCACCTGCGTTTTCACGGAGTCTAGCTGGCTCGTGAGATTGTCCAATTTCGAATCGATAGTCCGGAGGCTGGAGCGCATTTCGAGCATCAATGTGCGGAGATCTTCTCCTTGATCTACAGGGGTGGAGTCCTGCCTCACATCATCCTGGGGGGCCTGCTCCATCTCAGCCTGCCTGGCTGATCGTTTGTGGTCGAACGTTAATTTCGACTGCCTCGAGTCGTGCTTTCCCATGGTGGAGGGGAATCGCCCAGCGTACACCACCAACTATCTGTCGCCCCCAGCTGCCGGGTCTTCCCCACGTCGACCACCACCAGATCCTCGTTACCGCCAGAAGCAGGGCAACAGGAGACGACCACCCCTCCTCGCTTCCTGCCGTCTGAACACCTGCGCTGGGCCCCACACACCACGTTAGGCCTCCACGGTATCCCTCCTCCAGATTATCCCAGGGCCTCCGCCCAGGCCGAGCCAGTCCACAGCACCGGAATGGGCAGCCGACCTCCACGTCAGGGCAGCGCAGCTCACCCCCCAATGACTTCCAACCAGCAGGCCAGTCCGCTTTGCCCGTCGCTCCCCTCAATCCGCCACCGGGCCTCCTCACGCCGTCCCACTGCCAGGCGGCCCAGCGCCAATCGCCCACTTGTGCGCGTTCCACAACTGGAGGTTCTCCCCGCTCCCAGGAAGGCCCGACACTCACCGCCGTCCTCAGGGTCACAGCGACGTCAGCCCGGCACCTCGCGGCCACATCAGGGCCCCGCAGCAGCTCCCCGCAGTCCGATACGCCACCTCACCAGGCAGCCAGGGTCCGGGCAGCGACTGTAGGCGCAGCAAACACCTCGCGGGGCACACCAGGGCGCCGCAGTCACCACACTCAGGCCACCGGGGACAGGATCCGCGGCAAACACCTCACACTGCACCGGGCGGTGCGCCGAACACAGGCCTCCGCCTAAGCCCCTGGAGCGTCGCTACCCCCGATGATTCCAGCTTCGGGTGCGCCACAATGTCTCTGCCCCCACAGTACACAGCCGTCGGTGCCGACCGGGCAAGATTCAGGCTCCGATCCCTCGCCTTCACACTCGCGGCCGGCTCCGCCTCGGCCGCCCCGGTGTCCAGCAGTAGCTCGCCCCGGGTACGTCACCAGGATGGGCCTCCCAGCGGGTCGCTCGCCAGCCTCGCGGTCCGCGATCTCCGTCGAGGATGATTCTCACAGGCCCCGCTCGCCACTACCGGTGCACCACACCTTCCGGTGCAGTATCAGCGAGCCTGGGCAGCCCACTCTCACCCCGACGTGTAGGATCAAGGAAGGATTGTTTTCCGGCCGGCGGAGCTCGCTCACAGAGCGGCCATTTCGCTGCACGGCAAGCCACGCCCCCAATGTTGACGTTACTTGATTGGAAGGCATGATAGTGTAGGATTGGAAAAAATCTGAGAGAAAATTACGGATGTTGTAATAGAATCCTTGGAGGATGTGTTTGTGAGGAAACGAGTGAAGTGTTGGTATCAGACAACAGAGTGAAACTAACATCTAATAAGAAGAACTTGTTTTTGAGTACCCATGGTATTAAACACTCCAGGGTAGCATTGTACCATCCTGCTGTGAATGATTAAGTTGAAAAATGCAACAGAGTCATAAAAAAACCATTCCAACTGGTATTGAAATCTGGGATTCCGTTTAGGAAATCATTGTAAAGTATGCTTCGGTCACATAGGACAACACTGCATTCTGTTAGAGGAAAAATGCTTTTTAAGCTTTTGAGAGGAAGGAAACCGACCACCACTTTAGTACATTGGTGGTTAATGGAGAAGAACTGTAAGACATTTGGTAGTGTAGGGCACAGTAAAATGAGGGAAAGAGTGGAACAGCATTAAATGTGAACATGAAAATAAATACCATTGTAATGGTAATGATGTCTCTAGGGTAGCAGAAGGTCAGTATATTCGTATCTAGAGACCAGGATTTGTTGAGAAGGGGATACCTTATTGGACAGAACCATTAAAGAGTAGTAAGGTATTGGGAAGCACTGTCTAATTAGAGGATGGAAGGAAATGAAACTTAGAGAATGAAATCTGACAGGTTAGTTGAGTGTGAGCATTAATGTGAACGCTACTTGATTGGAAGGAATGAATGTGCAGGATTGGAAAAAATCTGAGAGAAAATTATGCTCACCAGGTGCAGTGCTGTAATGTGCTGGAGTGTAGTGGAAGGGGGAAAAGGGCTCCGGCTTATTCTGGGGAGTTATGTTGTAGTATATATATATATATAAATATATATATATATAGATAGATAGAGAGAGAGAGCGAGAGAGAGAGAGAGCGAGAGAGAGAGAGAGAGATATCTATAGCTATATGTAGATATATATCTCTAGCTATATATATATATTATCTACTGGCGGTCGCCAGTAGATAGTTATAGTTAGGATCGTGTTTCCATAGGAAATCCGCAACATTCTATTTGGAATAACTTTGGCGCCGATTGACGAATCCTCGCGAAATTTTCAAAATAGGTGGGGCGCTCCGCTCCTTCCCTGAAAGTCTCAGGGGGATTCGTCAAGCGGGGGCAGAGAAAAAGGGAGGGTCCCAAAACACGTTTTCCCCATGGATTTTTCCATAGGGACTTTAGTCCAAGCTACAGCCCGAACGGCTGAACAGAATTATGTGAAATTTGGCAGAGAGGTAGCCATAAGTCCATCAAGTGCCTTTTGCAGGTTTGGTGTAAATCTGTAAAGTATTTCCAGAGAAAATAGCATTTAAAACAATATATATATCTATACGCGCGCAGGGTGCGCGCACCGTGCGAGCACCCTAACGCGCGCGAGCGTAATTCTGATTGGTGGTTACATGTTAGTCAACGTTCTAATCGGTCGAAATCAGGAAGTGTCAGCCGCCATTTTGTTTGTTTTCAGTGCGAGAGTGAAAAAGGAAGGTGGCGAACGTGAAAAGGGGGCAGGGTAGAGAGTTCCTGACCCCCTAGCCTTTGTCAGGGGGTCCCTGAAGGACCCCGAAGGCAAAAAAAATATTATTTTTTAAAAATCGCGGGGGTGCGCGCACTGTGCACGCACCCTGAAACCCCCCCCCAAAAAACAATTATTATTTTTTTTGTTTTTTAAATCGCAGGGTGAAAACCCCCAAAAAATAATAATAATTTTTAATACGTAGTTTATTGTAAAATAAATATATAAAAACAAATAATACATAAATAAATTAGCATTTAAAAAACCGTACAAATTCACTGAAAAAACCATAGGTTTCACACACGTTATAGTTAAGAATTAGCATTTAAAAAACCTTGCAAATTCACTTAAAAAACCATAGGTTTCACACATGTTATAGTTAGGTGGATATTTCACTCGTAAAAAACCAATGAAATTCCCCCGTTATAGTTAGTTCAGATAACTATAACTCGCGCGACCGCCACTCTATCACAAGGATGATGTCATCAGTGATGTCATGAGTGATGCCACTGACCATGACATGAGTGATGTAATATGTGACGTCATGTGCAGTGGATTGCGGGCGCGCGAGTTATAGTTATCTGAACTAACTATAACGGTTGAATTTCATTGGTTTTTTACGAGTGAAATATCCACCTAACCATAACATGTGTGAAACCTATGGTTTTTTAAGTGAATATATATATACATATATATATATATATATATATATATATATATACATATATATAAATAAATAAATGCCACTTTAAGGCAGAGATGGGTAGTATAAAAGTGTAAATGAAGAAAAACTCACTAACCATTAGAAAAGCAGAGTCAGGCTGAAACGCGTTGGTGGAGTGTAAATTTGCTAATAAATTAAGCAAAATCCTG
Source organism: Triturus cristatus (assembly GCF_964204655.1). NCBI lineage: Eukaryota > Metazoa > Chordata > Amphibia > Caudata > Salamandridae > Triturus > Triturus cristatus. Next base: position 742,906,381 of record NC_140589.1, on the reverse strand, counting down.
CTCGAGAGTGCCGCATCCTTTGTTTGAAAAAATATACATATATATATTCACAGAAAAAAACCATAGGTTTCAGGCACGTTATAGTTAGGAATTAGCATTTAAAAAACCTCAGAAATTCACTGAAAAAACCATAGGTTTCAGGGGTGTTATAGTTAGCTGGACTTTTCACTTGTACAAAACCATTGAAATTCCCTCGTTATAGTTAGTTCAGCTAACTATAACTCGCGCGCCCGCAATGCACTGCTGATGACGTCACATATTACATCACTCATGACATGGTCAGTGACATCACTCATGACATCACTGATGACATCTCAAATGACATCACCGATGACATCACTGATGACTTCATCCAGTGAATGTGTGTTTTTCTGAAAATTAAATATGTTTTATATATGTATATCTCAAGGTCGATGGAAGAATAAATGGGTATATAAGTGTCTAAATGGATGATTTGTTTTTGAAAAATTGATTGTGTAACTGACTGATTAAGTGTATCATAGTGAATGCATGGCTTAGTGAGTAATGTTTAAATATGTAAATATCTGTATCAGTCTCTCACTTTGTGTATAAGTGGCTGCATGGGTTGGTGAGTAGCTACATGGGTGTCTATATAGGTTATTAGTTGGTTTTTTGAGTATCAGTCTGAGTGTCTGCATGGTTCGATGGGGGGTATTACCTAGTGCATAGGTGCATGAATGAGTGACTCACTGTTTGTATGTGTTGAAGACAGCATGTGTGCAGGACTGTATGGGTGGATGAGTGTGTGAATGGGTGTGTTAGTGAGTGAATGACTGTCTCAATAGTGTCTTTATGAGTAACTACATATGTTTTAAATTAGTATATGTGACTATTGGTGTATATAAGTGAGTATATGTGAGAGTGAGAGATTGAAAGAGTTCCTGTATGAATAAGTATGTGTTTCTATAAGTCATTGTTTAAAAGACTAAGTATGTGTAAGTTTCCGTAGAAGTAAGTGTGGTGGTGTGTCTATAACTGTATATGCAAGTAAATGTATGTTTGATTCTTTATTAGCATGATTGACTATGTGTGTGAGTAACTCTATGGATGAGTGGCATTGTGTAACAGGATGTATAGGTGTATGAGTACATATGATGAGTGAGTACATGTATGAGTGACTGTATAGGACTGTTGGTGAATGAGTGGATGTGTATGTGGATCTTAGAATTACTGAAGAGGTTGTTGTAACTGGTATTGGTATGTCCATTGTTTTGAAAATGTTAGTCTCTATTTTTGAATGTGTGTATCAAAGGTTATATTAGGGTGAGAGGAGGTCTGCCACTCTATCACAAGGATGATGTCATCAGTGATGTCATCAGTGATGTCATTTGAGATGTCATCAGTGATGTCATGAGTGATGTCACTGACCATGTCATGAGTGATGTAATATGTGACGTCATCAGCAGTGCATTGCGGGCGCGCGAGTTATAGTTAGCTGAACTAACTATAACGGGGGAATTTCAATGGTTTTGTACAAGTGAAAAGTCCAGCTAACTATAACACCCCTGAAACCTATGGTTTTTTCAGTGAATTTCTGAGGTTTTTTAAATGCTAATTCCTCACTATAACTTGCCTGAAACCTATGGTTTTTTCTGTGAATTTCAAAGGTTTATTAAATGCTAATTTCTAACTATGCCTACAGAGATAGGACATGTGAAGAAAGAAGAAAAAATGCACAGAAAGAAAAAAAAGAAGTGCAGAAAGAAGCAACAGAAGTCCTCAAAGACGAAGAAAAGTGCAGGAAGAAGGATGACATGCAGAAAGAACAAAAAGAAGAGCAGAAAGAAGCCTTGTTGCAAAATCATCCTGTACCCTCAACTTTTTCAGATGGATACTGGTGGTAACTGAGTCTGACTAACCAGTCCTAGAGCCAGTGCTATGTTAAAAGACACTTAGAATACAGTGAAAACACCTACATACACTAGGGAACATTATGCGCTGGGGTCCCCCTGTGATTAGCATGACCTCCTCTGTAAGCCCCTAGTATATAATAGGGCAGGGGGATTAAAACTACCTCTTAAAACAGGCCACAGGGCGTTTTTGCACACGTTAACTCAGGCCCCGTCCCCTCCCTTCACCACTGTGTAAACACGCCCTGGGTCCGTTTTTAGTTGGGAGATTAAGTTCATTTGAATCCTGAGGGTCCCTAGGGTCCAACTAACCCACTAGGTACCTCCAGTAAGTGCCACAGAGTTGCGTTGCAGAGAGGTGTAAAAAGTGGCACAGCCTGGACCACCTCTCTGCAATGCAGCTCAGTGGCACTTACTGGAAGCACTTGGTGGGCTAGTTCAGTATTGAAGGGAAATTATATCCCCATTTAAAACGTGTCATAGTGCGTGTTTGCACACGTCACCTCAGGCCTGGTCCCCTCCCTTCACCACTGTGTAAACGCGCCCTGTGGCTGTTCTAAGTTGAGAGATTAAGTCCCCTTGAATCCTAAGGGTCCCTAGGGTCAAACTAGACCACTAGGTACCTTCAGTAAGCGCCACAGAGCTGCGTTGCAGAGAGGTGTAAAAAGGGGCTTGGCCTCAGAACACCTGTCTGCAGCGCAGCTCCCTGGCGCATACTGGAGATGCCTGTTGGGCTAGTTGGCCCTCAGGGACCCTCAGTAGTGAAGAGGAATTAATTCCCCAACTTACAACTCGCCAGGGGGCGCGTTTGCAGAGTGCTGCAAAGAGGGGGCGTGGCCTCCGGCACGATGCCAGTCTTTTATTTATTTTAATTTTTTAAGAAGGGGGGGCTGTGTAGTTCCCCTTCTTATTCTAATTTATTGGCCCTGATGACCCCATCCCCTAGGGCCTGTCTCCTAATTATATTTTTTTGACCCCAATCCCCAGGGCCGGCCACTGTTTTTTATTATTTTAAAAATATATATATTTATAGACACACCTAGGACATGCTGGACAAACCGTACGTACCTATCACCATGACGATTTGCGTGATATTCATTAAAAGGCGACTATGCATACAATGAATCCACGTGGAATGTATTTACACCACTAGTGAAGCTCTGACATGTCTGATGCCCTACCGTGCCTAATCCCGGTAGACACCCTTGTCGTTTATTTATACAAACATGGGTAGCTATTGACGGGCACATTTAATACACATGCACACCAAGACATTCAAAGGGGATTCGACAAAAATTCGACCAAAACTATGCAAGAAACCCCCCTCACGGTTAATAAAACACACATCCACTGCCGGATCTGTAATACTTTTTATTTTACTCTCTGGAAAGGGGACGAACATCACTTGAGAGTCACAGAGTGCTCCTGGCAGAGCCCAATGCTGTGTTACACCCACCATTGCCTGCTGAGTGCCACACACCTCTGTGTTGTATTCCACTAGCTAGTGCATATGCTATGACACTCTCTAGCCCATGTGCACTGTAACACCACCCCGTGAATATGTCATGCCACACTTGTCTTCGCACGGGTTATATTGCCCCATCTAACGTGCCTTCCTCGATGCCTATGTTATAACGCACAGTGCTATGCCATACATATTACAATCTGGGATCCATATCTTTGTCACAGTGCATATGCAACGTTACACTCCCCAGCACATATTTTATATTACAACTTTAGAGACTAGTTAGGTTACACAACACTGCCCTGTGCATATTACACTCCAAGGCGCATATCGCATAGCACGCGCTAGTGCCTGTGCTATCACGCGCTCTCCAATGAATCTGTCATTGCGCACAATGTATTGCATATTATATTTCACGCCCGGTTCATCTTATATCACACTTTTTGGTGCATAGTTTATACCATACACTATATCTAGTTTTCATTTTCAATCGTGCTCTCAGGACTATGTTCTATATAACACTGTGTTCACCTACCCTTTTCACGGGCATTACATTTTGCGATAGGGGGTGGAGGGTCAGGGGGTGTTTCTGCCAAGTGAGCCCGGAGTCACAGTCACAAACGTCCTCTTCTTCCTGAATAAAAGTGAGATTATGCTGCATACTTGTTCATATTTTAAGTAGTTCGCACATACACACGTTTTAAAAACAATAAAGTTTCTAATACCCGCCATCTCTGAACAGTTAGCTTGCTGCCCCATCCCCCTCCTCCCTATCCTCTGTTGTGTGAATCCATGGACTAGCCTCCTCCCTCCTGCCATGCAAGGTCTGATGTGCTGCCACTGCCCTCAATTTAGTATGATGTACCAGTCCACTCCTCCTGCCCTCCATTGCCCAATTCTATGCCCCATCATTGACCTTCTGCTTAAACTCTGTGCTTAGCTTGCTGCCCCTATTCTCCTTCCCTCTGCCCTCCGATGTCTTTGTGCATGCCCCTGCTCCATCCTTTTTGCCCACCATGTTCCATGGACCTGCCACTCCTATCTACTCTGAGTGTTCTGTTAAGCTGCCACTCCCCTCCCACCTGCCTAGCATTGTCAGATGACTGTAACCTGTCCCTGCCACCTCCACCATGCCATGCCCCTATCCTCTTCCTCCTGTCCTACATGATCCATTGTACTGCCACACCCTTGTGCCCTGCCTGGTCTGTTGTGCTGCAACTGCTCCTCCTGCCTGCCCCGTGCGGTCTGTTGTGAGGCCCCTTCCCCTGAACTTTCTTGTCTGTGCACAGGTCCTGACCCTCCTTTCTATCCTCCATCGTCCTTTGTGCATGCCCCTGCACCCTCCTTCTTGCCCATCATAGCCATTGTGCTGCCACTAACCCTCCCACTTGCCATGCATGGTCTTCTGTGCTGCCATGGCCCCTCCCACCTTCCCTGTGTGGTCAGTTAGCTGCCCCTGACCACCTCCCACCTTCCCTCCATGGTCTGTGTGTATGCCATCACAGTCTCACCGTTGCTCTTCATGGTGTGTCTTGCTTCTAGTGCCCATCCTAACTGACCTCCATGGCTATCTTGCTGCTCCTGCTCTGCCCCCTTGCCCCCAGCCCTCTGTTTACATGTGCAGACCCCTACTCCCTCCCTCCTGGCTTGTCTGTTCCATTGTAATGCCCCTGATCCGTCCCTCCTGCCCTTTATGGTCTGTTATGCTGCAGCTTTCTCTCCTGTCTGTCCATTATGGTCAGCTAGCTACCATTGCCTCTTGCCCCTCTGTTCTCTGTTGTCCATGTGCATGGTCCTGTCCCCTCCCTCTTGCTTTCTATGGATTGTTGTGCTGCACTCCCGTCCCGCATGCCCTGTGTGGTGTATTGTGCTGCTGCAAACCCTGATGCCTACCCTGCAGGGTCAGTTTGGTGCACCTCTCCATGTCCCTCCTGTCCTCTGTTATCCAAGTCCATGTCCCTACCCCATTTCCTTCCATGATCCAATGTACCATACTTGCGAACATTTTGAACTTGGTAAGAGGGAGATTTTGAAAAAAAACTGGGGTATTGATTTTCCCCTTTGAGTTACATTGAAAAAGAGGAGATTGTAGACAGGAGACAGATCAAATAAAGCCCATTTGAGCTTAAAAACATTGGACGTTTCCTGGCTGAATCGGGTCTGTTGGCATGTATGGTTGTACTACCATTGCCTCTTCCTTCTGCCCACAATGGTCTATTACATTGCCACAGCCTCTCTTGCAAGTCCTGTATTGTTGGTTTGTTGCCCCTGCCCCCCTTTCCACTGCCCTCCATAGTCTGTTGTGCTGCCACGGCCCTTCCTGCCTGCTCAGTGTGGTTAAATTGTTGCCTTTGCACCCTCCTATCTGCCTTCAATTTTCAGAGTCCGTGCCCCTGGCCTCTGCCTCTTAACAGTATCCTAATGAACAACTAGATTGCTAACATTCTATATTTATTACAAAAGTGTGGAACGCCTGACGTCATCTTGATGTAATCAAAACTGTAATACCTAGAGCATTTCCTTTAGAAATTACATATATGAGAGGGTCTTATTGGCATCAAAATTATGGTTAGTGCTCTAAAAGACTAAAATAAGGACATATTTTCTGAGTTTTCAAATAGCGACAAAGCACTTTTAAATTATTTGTTATCTTTATTTTTTGTTATCCAGTTGACCACTTGATTAAATGTTGCACTTAGGGGAGAGGATGTGGTGTTACTTCCAGAACTGCAGACTTTGCAACTGGGGAACCAGGTTGGAGTTTCTGCTTCAGCTCGCCATTCTGTGATTCTGGTCAAATCACTTAGTCTCCCCATGTCTACAACCAAAATGAATTTGTTCTTGTGTGATGTAACCAATGCTCATGTAAAGCACTCCAATACCTGACAAGTCTGCACTATATAACACTGCAAAAACACAAAATAATAAGTGTTTTGCACACTTCTGTCATTGGGCTATATTTGGGCTACATCTGGGTGATTTTGGGCTACATTTGGGCTCTTTTGCCTCCGGTGGCCATCTTGGGAGATTTATTTGTTATGAAGTTTCCTAATTTCCTCATGTACTGCAGTCTCCTCAGTAGAAAATGCTTTCAGTTTTTTACTTTGATTCCATCATGAAGGTATTCAGATATGTCACACATTTGCCATAAATTCTGAATGTTAGCACTCATTAGATCACTGTAGTAAAACTACTGTTCACCATGGAAGTCTGCTCCTGGTATTAAAAGTGCATGTTTCAGTCTGCATGTCAGAATTTTTTAATGAAATAGAAGAGGATTTGGGAAGTCACTCAAAATGTGCCCTCATTTTCTTTCTTCAGCATTAATCATAATTTCTATGGCAAAATGAACCCCCTCATTGTGTTCCTCTTTAAATTAAATGTTTTAAGTGTTACCAGTTTATTCCAATCAAGATGGCTTCAGGTGTGCCATACTTTTGTCATAATGAAGACATTAAGCGCTCTAGTTGTTTTTAAGAACACTCTGGGACATTCTGTCATTGGGCTATACTTGGGCTACATCTGGGTGATATTTGGGCTACATTTGGGCTCTTTTGTCTCTGGTGGCCATCTTGGGAGACTTATTTGTTATGAAGTTTCCTAATTTCCTCATTTACTGCAGTCTCCTCAGTAGGAAATACTTTCAGTTTTTTACTTTGATTCCATCAAGAAGGCATTCAGATGTGTCACACATTTGCCATAAATTCAGAATGTTAGCACTCTTTTTGCTCATTAGATCACTGTAGTAAAGCTACTGCTCACCAGGGAAAACTGCTGCTGGTATTGAAAGTGCATGTTTCAGTCTGCATGTCAGAATTTTTTAATGAAATAGAAGAGGATTTGAGAAGTCACTCAAAATGTGCCCTAATTTTTCTTTCTGCAGCACTAATAATACTTTTTATGGAAAAATGAACCCCCTCATTTTGTTCCTTGTTCCTTTTTAAATTAAATATTTTAAGAGTTACCACTTTAATCCAAGCAAGATGGCTTTAGGTGTGCCATACGTTTATCATAAGTAGGACTGTTAGCGCTCTAGTTGTTCTTTGGAACGCTCTGGGAAGCTGCAGTAGAACACAAAGGAATCAACTGACAGTCTCTTCCCTTGTTGGATGTGCATGTTTTACTGAGAATGTCAGACTTCATTCTCACATGACTGAGAAAGATAATGTGAATTTACAGAAAATAAGCTCTCAGTTTAGCTTATAGATCACCTTCCAAACCTCTGTGGGAAAAGCATGAGAAAATATTTTTCTCTCAATCATGATATCCCAGCAGAAGGCTTTTTCACATGGTGAAATCACCTTAGAACATACCACAATTCCTAAAATGAGTATGGTACCATCAACAAATGATTTATAATGTAACTAAAGTCTTAAAACCTTCTATTAACTGCAATGCTTTTTAATGAGGTGCTATCATGTATATTGGTCCCAAGATGGCTGCCAACACTTCTTGGATGAAGTGCTGACAGCCAATCAGATCTCAGGATGAGATGTGTGATTAGGCTCCGCCCACATATATATATGATTTTACTTTTGATTTTCTCAGGAACTACTGAACAGATTGACTCCATATATGCAAAAGGCACATCCCTGAGCTGAGGACTACCTCTCTGCCAAATTACAAGTAATTCTTTTCAGCCGTTCGGGCTGTACCTTGGACTAAAGGTCCCTATGGAAAATTGCATGGGGAAAACGCGTTTTGGGACCCCCCTTTTTTCTCAGCCCCCGCTTGACGAATCCCCCCGAGACTTTCAGGGTAGGAGCGGAGCGCCCCACCCATTTTGAAAATTTCGCGAGGATTCGTCAACCGGTGCCAAAGTTATTCCAAATAGAATGTTGCGGATTTCCTATGGAAACATGGTCCTAACTATAACTATCTACTGGCGACCGCCAGTAGATAATATATATATATATATATATATATATACATATATATTTCCAACAAAAATGCCCATGCATCCGGACACGCACTCCTCCAGCTGGTGATTTTCAACACTTTCTTCAAAGGCAGTTCGAGTGTGCACATTTTGCTCTCCCACAGTTCCCTGCATTTTATCTAATTTAATGAGCCTCCGGTGTGCTCCTCTTAGTGAAGTCTTTTACAATGCATGCCGGAACTTGTGGTTTATATTTAGAGTTATTTACCTCCTCCAGTGGATTTGTGCAATTTTCGAACCTTTGCCAGGACCCCAAAAAAACCCTCCAGTGGGCCTCAGAGTCAAAATCCTGTTCCTGCAGTATAAGAGACCAGCTGCGCCGTATTTCTCCCCAAAGAATTCAGGTAAGACGGGCCCCTCGTGACATTTCTGAAGGGTGGTGCGACCTTCCCACGGCTTGGACCTGCCGTGATTTCATATTTCCAACAAAAATGCCCATGCATCCGGACCTGTGCACACTCGAACTGCCTCTGAAGAAAGAGCTTGTAAGCTCTGAAACGCGTCAGGCAGCAGGACAAAGTTATCAGAGTGAGGATGCCTGTTCCTTTCGAATAAAATGATTTTGTTGAAAATCACCAGCTGGAGGAGTGCGTGTCCGGATGCATGGACATTTTTGTTGGAAATATGAAATCACAGCAGGTCCAAGCCGTGGGAAGGTCGCACCACCCTTCAGAAATGTCACAAGGGGCCCGTCTTACCTGAATTCTTTGGGGAGAAATACGGCGCAGCTGGTCTCTTATACTGCAGGAACAGGATTTTGACTCTGGGGACCCACTGGAGGGTTTTTTGGGGTCCTGGCAAAGGTTCGAAAATTGCACAAATCCACTGGAGGAGGTAAATAACTCTAAATATAAACCACAAGTTCCGGCATGCATTGTAAAAGACTTCACTAAGAGGAGCACACCGGAGGCTCATTAAATTAGATAAAATGCAGGGAACTGTGGGAGAGCAAAATGTGCACACTCGAACTGCCTCTGTAGAAAGAGCTTGTAAGCTCTGAAACGCGTCAGGCAGCAGGACAAAGTTATCAGAGTGAGGATGCCTGTTCCTTTCGAATAAAATGATTTTGTTGAAGATCACCAGCTGGAGGAGTGCGTGTCCGGATGCATGGGCATTTTTGTTGGAAATATATATATATATATATATATATATATATATATATATATATATATATATATATATATATATATATATATATATATATATAAATATATATATATCTGTCAAAATCTCGCGCTGCGAACAACGCAAGAAACAGTCGCACTCAGGATGTATTTTAAGCAGATAAGGTATTTATTGACTTGACGCGTTTCGACACACTGTCTTTGTCAAAAAGTCATACACTAGAAAACGGGCAGCCATGTCTTTTTAAAGAAGCATTTCCTGGTTACCATCATGAACATAAAAGACATATTTACATCTATGTGAGTATATCCTGAACATCTCTTGTTGGAAGAAAGACTATACAATCCTAACAACAAAACTTTATTGTTACTAATTAGCAACACAGTCACATATTATTATCTAAATAAAATAGAATTCATGAGTGAATTAATTAATATTGCTTAATCAACAATAAAGAAAATTAAATCGTGTGTAAGAATATACGTGAATTTATAAAAATCAAAAACATGCCAAGTGGCATATATCTGAAAACAGCAAATCGGGCCAGTGCCCGTTGCATATTGATTGGGAGTTCAGGATGTAAAGTTTCGAAAGGAATGCAAATAAATCAAAGACCTAAAGTCAAGTCTGCCCATGATCAATTTAAAGTTAGAAACATAATAAATCGGTGTCGGAATCGCTTAGAAGCAGAAACAGGAGCAATAGAGAAAACACAACTGGGAAAGAGAAATTAGGCTTAATCAGACCCTAGTGTCTTGGCTGCATGTGCATAGTACAGACATAATAAATAAGGATCTCACAGCCGTGAGGATCTAACGCAGTGGCGTCCTAATGTCGTATATGGATGACAGATAGCACAACTACACAAAATTCAAGAGAGGAGAGAGAATTTCAGCCTAGGTGGACATGGAGATCTTCCTCATGGTTGAGGCCTCCTGGAGTCTTGCTTTGTAACTTCACTATGTACTCTGATTCCAGGCGTCGCAACTGATGTTCCCGGTCTCCTCCTCTTGTTGATGACACAACCCTGTCGATGCCAAAAAATGAGATTTTAGTGCTAATATCTTTGACATTAGGATGTGCCTGATCGCAGTGTTCGGCTATAGCATAAGACAAATCGCCATTTTTGATCGCGCGCAAATGTTCTAGAACACGCTTCTTCACCGGGAAGATTGTACTTCCAACATAACGTAGGCCACAAATACACACCAAAACATAGACAACAAAATCTGTATTGCAGTTTATGAAGCAGCTGATTTTCCCTGTTTTACCATTAGCTAAGATAAATGTCTTAACATTAGTGCTACTGTTGCATGATTTGCATCTCCCACATTTGTGGAAACCTGGTAGTTCTTTTAACCAGGTTCCACGCGGCCTCGACTTGATTGTGAGGTGGCTATGCACCAAAATGTCTTGTAGGGACTGGCACTTCTTGTATATTATATGTGGTGTAGGACTAACCTTTTTCTCTATAACAACGTAATTTCTGACTATGTGCCAGTGCTTCTTTACTATTTTGTGGATCTCCTGTGAGGCATGATTGAAAGTGGTAATGAGTCTTATCTCACGTTTATCACTGTTCTTTTCTTTAGGTAACAGTAGACTGTTTCTGCTTCTTTTCTCTGCTTTATCAGTTGCTATTCTGATGGTCCTACCTGAATACCCTCTGTTCTTGAAGCGACCCCTCATTTGTTGTGCTTCTCGCTCAAAGGCATTCTTGGTGCTACAATTGCGCTTAGCTCTTAACAGTTCCCATAGGGGATACTGTTCTTGAGTCCCGTAGTCCCGTAGGATGATGACTGCGTGCATGTAAAATGCTGTTACTGGACGTGGGCTTTCTGAAGAGGCTCGTATTTAATGTTTCATGTTCGACCTCCACTAGAATGTCAAGAAACTCAATTCTTGTTCGATCGGTTTTGCTGGTGAACTGTAGATTTAATTTGTTCACCGACAAACCTTGGATAAAAATATCCAGAGAACTTGTGGTCCGTCCCATATTAGAAAAATATAATCTATATAGCGGGTCCACATCAGAACATTGTCCATGTACTGTATGTTATTGTCATGCCACAAATGTTCCGCCTCCCACCACCCCATAAAAAGACATATATATATATAAATCCTGACTCTCTGCACTTCCAAGCAGCTGGCAAACAGAGACACGAACCCAGCGATATGAGGCCAGATGATATTTTATTCAAGAACCTCGAACCTGACGCGTTTCGGGCAACAAGTACCCTTGCTCACAATATATATAGATAAACAGCCAACACTCCTAAACAAGACTGGAGTCCATGGGAGGTGGTGCACGCACCAGGGGAGTACCTGGTAATTCCAAATAACCAAGTTCCTTTCGCACCGCGAAATAGGTGCACTCTCAGGACTTAATCCAAGTGAAGTTCAGGTAGTTTATAACGCTCTAACGCAAAGCTTTTCGGCAGTTACGCCTTGGTCACACGTATAGAGACTCACAAACAGTCCAAGTCATATTATAGGCAGAAGTGCCACGAATATTCATAAACTTCAAAAAAGGACTACCAAGCAGTGCAAAATGCCGCAATCATGTTGGCCATCTTGGAATAAGCAACTTTGAGGTAAAATACCTACATTGTGTACCAATTCTGCGTTTTCTCGCTACGTACATGTAAATATTTATACATACATCATTACAATTCAGATCATGCCTGGTGGAATCAAACGATAAATCAATTAATACATTCCTAAATAAAGTAAACATAACATAACTGATATTGGCGGCCATGATGGAACAGTACATTTGTTGTAGTCATATAACAACTTGAGATGCCTGTAGTCATTCCGATGATTTTGAACTATTGCTACATAATGTATCAACATGTGGCCTCTCCTGGTAACACCCGTGAAAAGAAAGTGTACAAAATATATACATAAAGTGCAGTTACGTCTGCCACCATGTTTAAGTGATCCTCAGTGTAGTCAGAAATATGTAGTTTGTGATAAAACAGTAACACCTTAGTACTTATGAACGGGGAGAAAAACAGAGAACTAATACATGGCAAGTGCCAGATTGAGTTTGAAACCCCGTTAGCTAAGTGGAGAGATGTGTGTGATGTACCTACTCAGGTTGACAAGTGTATGTACACAGGTAATAAAAGGACATATCCTAATAATACTATTATACAATGAATTCACCACCTGACCAAGTTCCGGGCAAGGGCCCAAGGAGGTAACATATCAGTGTTACTGAATATGTAATCCATTATCCACACATGAGTGTAACATAATACTATAATATCTGGTCAAATAGTGGCTAGGACAATGCCTACTCCAATTGCAATCATAATTGAAATTAGGAAACAGACAAAGATATTCAAACCAAAAATAAGTGCGCTTGAACAGCCAGGATCTTATCGCCCGATATCCCTGGTCAATTGTAATGGCAAATTGTATGCCAAACTGTTGGCAAATTGAATGGCCCCGCTCGTTGCTGAACAACTAGCGGAGTGTTTTGTCAGATCCTCTGGGTATAAGCTCAATAATGCCAAGACACAATGCTTATGCACGGACCAAGCTATAGTTCCTGATAACAGGATAGTGTTTAATGGTGTTGTAAGGAGTGATATCACTGTGGACCAGTTTGTCTCTAAGGCTAACACCCTTTCTGCATGTGAAACTGGGCCTGTCGTTGATAAGGGGACCAATGTTTGGGTCACTTTTGAGGATAACCCAGTGTCTGGTGATGATGTGTCTGATGTTACTAGCATTCTTATTGTATGTGAGGATGATTCTTGTGTTATTCTCCTGGTCTTTGGTTATCGCAGTATTGTCTGATCTAGTGTAAAGTGTGTCCTTGCGTTTGACCTGTTCTACTTTCTTGATAGCTTTGTTGAGTACTCATTGTGGGTATCCCCTCTCCCTGAATCTTGTAATCATAGTAGATCTTTTCTCTTTGTATGCAGTGTCTGTGCTACAATTCAGTTTGGCCCTAAGTAGTTCCCCATATGGTATGCTCCATTTAAGTGGATCAGGGTGGCTGCTAAGGGCTTGTAGCAAGGTGTTACCTGCTGTATCTTTGCGGAAGAGTTTAGTTTGTAATGTGTTTCCAATTACCTCAATTTTGATATCAAGAAATTCCACTGATGTTTTACTGAGTGTACTTGTAAGGCTGATGTTATACGTGTTGGTGTTGAGTTTGTTAATTAATTTTTTGGCTTCGATCTCTTCTGCCTTCCACACCAAAAAAATATCATCAATATAGCATAGCCATAGTACCACCTGCTCTGTTTCTGAAAAGTTAGAATTATCCATTAAGATTTCTTTTTCCCATTTGCCCATAAAAAGGTTTGCAAAACTGGGGGCAAAACAGGTCCCCATCGCGGTCCCTGTAATTTGCTTGTAGAGTGTGGCATCAAATAGGAAGATGTTATTGGTGAGGCAAAATTCTATCATCTCTAACAACATGGTTGTGTGGGCCTTACACCTGATGTGTCTGGTTTGTAAACATTGTTTACATGCCTCTATGCCTTGGTTGTGTTCAATTATAGTGTAGAATGAATTCACATCAAGTGTGATAAGGAGAAAATCCTCTTCCCAGTGTAAACCCTCTACTTTCCCCAAATAATCTTTGGTGTCTCTTACATGGGAAGGGAGGTTGCTCACAATGTCCCGTAGGAAATGATCCACGAATTTCGAGATATTTTCAGTGGCACTACCTTTAGATGATACAATTGGCCTTCCAGGTGGATTATTTTTGTCTTTATGTATCTTTGGTAGAAGGTACATTACTAGGAAACTTGGATAATCCCGTTTAAGAAAGCAAAATTCCTCCCATTCGAGTATGCCCATATCTTTCCAGTTAGTCAGATTATCCCACATGTCCTCCACACTACTAGAGTAAACATCTCTCTGGACCGCAGTGCAAAAGCTGGTATCTGTCAGTTTGCGCAAGGCTTCAGCAACATATTTGTCTCTACTCAAAATGACCACATTTCCACCCTTATCCGCAGTCTTCAGCCAAAGATGCAAGTGCTTGCCTTTGTGTGAGAGTAAGATTATGTGCTTGTTGTCCTCTGAACCATCTTCTGTGTCTAAATTTGATCAAGTTCATATTGACAACTTCATGGAATGTATCTATACTGTCATGTCCAAGTGGGGGATAGAATGTGGAGCGTGGTCTAAATTTGATTTGGGCCGTCTTATCGGATGATATATCATGGTCAGATAAAACATTCTCAATCATACTCTCATTCAATTCATCACTCTCACTGGTTTCTAGTTGGTGTAATGTCACTAGTGTATCAACGTCACTGATATTGAGATCAATGTTAGTGTCTCTATCTTCACCCATCAGCACATCACGATTCCTAGTAGGTTTAAGTAGGTGCCATTTCTTAAGTTTCAGTTTACGGATGAATTTGAAGAGATCTATCCGTGTCTCTGGATACTTAAATGTCATGGAAGGGCAAAAAGAAAGTCCTAGGCAAGGGGTACTTTTTTCGATGTCACTAATGTATCTGTCTGATAAATTCAATATAGTTTTATTCACCATTTCCGTGTCCATCATTCTGTTGTAGTGGAGCTGTCTTGCTGTTGTGCCATGCGGCCCGACCTCTGCCTCTTCTTCCACCTCCGTTTGACTCTTTTTTGTCTTTCTTTGTTAACCCTCTGTTAACCCTCTCTCTCTTCCTCGACCTCTTTGACCCCTGGGCTTCGTTTTTGGTGTCGCCCTGGACATTTGATGGCTCCGGTGTAAGTGTCTGTACTTGTCTAAAAAAGTAAAGGTCAAGAGCCCTGTTCCCTTCCCGACGATTCATCCCTTGAGGCAGTGGAATTGTTGGTTTCATTGCCACTTATCAATGTTTCTACCGATACTGAGCTTTCTGATATTCTGGTAGACTGACCTCCACTTTGCATTTGGTTTTTGTAAATGTGGTCGTACTTCCTGCTGAATGTCAGTATACGTCCATGTTCATAATCTTCACAGTCTCTGTGTAGTTTCGATTGTTTTTGTAGTCTTTTTTTCATGTCTTCCAGTTCCTTGTTTAGTACAGCTCGCTCCATGCAACTTTCAAGATCCTCTTTCATTTTTTTGATTTCCAACAACAATGTCTCTCTGTCACTCCAAACTGTCCTGCCGGCTCCCCGCCTTTTGTGGGAGCCAGCATTGCTTTTGACCAAGCTCCCCGGGGAGGTGGCGGTCCCCGGGGCTTCAAGGGGGCCGTGTGCCCCCGCATTTAATTACTATAGCCCCGGGGGGTGGCGGTCCCCGGGGCTGCAGGGGCCCCCGCGGGCCCCAGCAAATTTAAACCACATTGCCCCCGGGACCTGGCCTACCCGGGGACCTCATTAAAATGAATGATTTTTTAAAAATCTTTGGCCCTGGAGGGCCTTGTGGGACCCCCTGAGCAGGATTAGGGGGTCAGGGTGTTTCTACCTTGCCCCCTTTTCTTGTTTTTTTATCTTTGTTTTACTGTTTTCTTGTGACTCTGTTCTACCGAGTCACAAGAAGGCTGTCAACACTTCCTGGTTTGGAGTGATACAGACAGATATCGAAACTTTTTCTTTTTCTAATTTCTCAGGAACTACTAAACGGATTTACACCATTTAAAAAAAGGTCTTTTTCTGAACCAAGACCTACCTATTTGCCAAATTTGGTGTATTTTCCGTTCAGCAGTTTGGGCTGTAGCTTTATCTAAAGTTTCCTATGGAAATTAACATGGGGAAACACGTTTTGGGACCCCGCCTTCTTTCTCGGCAACCGCTTGACAAATCACCCCAAAACTTTAAAAACAGGAGCTGACCAGAGCGCACCACTAGTTTTGAGAATTTCGCGAAGATTCGTCTACCGGCGCCAAAGTTATTGGGAAAAGAAAAAACGCTTTTTGAATACAAGCGAGGTCCTAACTATAACTACCTACTGGCGACCGTCAGTAGGTAATATATATATATATATGTTGTAGTTTTAGAAGTCAAGATAATGAAGTAAGGATGGTATAGTAGGGTAGTAACTGTTATTCACAAAAATGTATCCTGTATTAATGTAAGGATGTACAAATTTCTCCTGTATTAATGTAAGTGTCAGTCAACTTTTCAGAGGTTCTGAGAAAGGCAGTTGGCAGATGGAAGTGGAAGCAGAGGGAGCGCAGCTCTTTCTCTGTCACTATCTTTAATACATGCACATATTTGACCCTTTGTCAATGTTTACATGGTCTAATTTAACACTTTCTTGACAGGTTGAAACCTTTTAACTATTTTGAAGACACCCCTAAGTATGCCTTATTTTCTGTAAGGCAGGGTGCATGGTAGTTAAAAGAAGGGTATGTAAAGGTTTAATGTTAGATATTTCCTCACACTGAAAAAGCCACAAAAGCTATTTTCACTGTAGAACGTTTGGCTGCTCCATAGGAAAACACTGGTTTACATTATTACACTTAATAATACTAATTTCGACTTTTAAGCATATTGAAAAATAATTCAAAAACTCTTTTTATAGCTATTCAAAAACCAATTTAACTGCAAAATCCAATTTTATAGCACAAATAAGGAAACGTTTACAATTGTCACCTGGCAACAGAATGGCTCCCCTTTGGTGAGGTGTGACCTGTTCAAATGGCAGGGACAAAAAGCTTTGGGTGTGGGGTGGTGTTGTCATCCCCATGACAGGGTGGCCTGGGGGCAGAGACCCGTAACATGAATAATCGAAAAGAGGCCTACTGTGTCACAGGCAGATGTAACTAACACCTAGGCCTACCTCTTACTTTGTACATCTAGTCCGGCTGGTCCCAATTACATGGGGGGAGCAGCCACTAGAACTGATTTAGAGTGACCACTAAGGAGGGGCTACTCATTTCCATGGCCACACTTGTACATGGGTTCAGGAGCTCTGCACAGAGGAAGAAAGCATATGTCATGTCATTTTTTTTTTTATTTAGAAATCTGTATATTGAGTTTGCAACCATAATCATACAATACATCTCATATTGGCAGAGAGCATAGTTACATCTATTGCATGGTAAAGGCTCAGGACACATCACATATAATCCTAACATTCTGTACCAAATGGGTGGCATTTAGCATTGCCCAAGGCTATAGCCTGTGAGGCTGTAAGTAAAACTATCACCACACGCGGTTTTGCGGTCGTATCACATGTGGAGATTATCTGTTGCCAAATGCGTACTTGTCCCAGTGCACCCCTAAACAGATAATCAAACATTGCTAAACGCTCCATTCTGCAACTGGGAAGCTGTCTCCTCCACAGCTTAGCAACTAGAACAACATCCATAAGCAGCTCTCAACACGATTCTAGATGCCCCTCCCCTCATACCCCTCTCCTGTCAGGTTCCTCCCTCCAGCCCTCGCCTCCAGGAGTGTTACGTTTACTATTATCCTTGCAGCGCCATGCATTATCATCTGTGTCAAAGTAGTTATACCCAGCGTTGTGACACCCCGTCAGGCCAGACAGCCCCCTAGTTTCTAACGCAGCCCTTGCAGCTCGCCACTATCCCGTGCCAGGGTCACCCCATCCGATTGTAGCAGGGCTTGCAGCATCTCCCCCCATTGGGATGCGATTGGCGTTACCCTACGGCCCAGTGTTTCCTCCCGTCGAAGTGCCACTTCCTCCGCCTTTGCCCAGACCAAGAAAGAGCCGTGCCACGCCCGCACATGCGGCGCAGCGTCTGCCTTCCAGCGCTTAGTGATAAGTCGCTTCGCCACTATGATCCCCAGATCTATAAAACGAGAGGCAACCTTAGCCTGGGGTGGCCTATGAAAGAGGTGCAACAGGTAAGTAGTACACTCAGAGGGGAGCTCCCGTCCCGTGCACCTGCAGAGCACCCCTTGTATTGTCTGCCAGTATGTGCTCAGCTCCGGGCAACCCCACAGCATGTGAAGCAGATCAGCATCAACTTCCGTATAACGGGGACAGCATGCATCCACGCGATGGAAATATCTATTAATGGCAGCCGGCGTAAGGTATGCCCTATGTAAGATAAAGAACTGTATTTGGCGGAATCTCATATTTCTAGGCACCCTCCTCGGCCCCTGTAGTACCCTCTCCCATTCTTTATCAGCCATAGGGCGGGCAAGGTCCACCTCCCATTTCTCGCGCAATGTCCCTAGGCTCAGCGCCGCATGCGCTCGCAAGGCCACGGCGAACCATTTAATCAAGTGTCCCCCTCGTCCCAGGACATGAAGATATTGCACCACTAAGTGCTGTTCCGGCTCCTCCCGTAGGTCTCCCCAGTGGTCTGCTAGCGTCTCCACCAGAGCCCAATGGCGGAGGAACTGGCCCCGCGCTAACCCCGTCTCCTCCGCAAGGGTCGTGAATGGCAAAAGACCTCCCTCACGGTATAGGTCCTCCAAGGTGTGGATATCAGCCGCATGCCAGTCCCTCAGTTCCACAGCCCCAAGTATGCCCCGCCCACAAGGGGAGCCCTCCAAGGGTATAGCCGGCGCGTAAGGGATCCTGGTGTTGGTAAGCCAGAAACTTCTACGGTAGCATTTACACGCCACCACTAACAGCAGTGGCGTGGGTCGCAGTGCGCCCATCGTCGGATGAAAGATCCGAAGGAGCTCGGCTAACGTCAGCGGAGGGTCCTCTGCCATCGCAGTGTCCTCACGACTTCTGTCTGCCAGGCAGCGGGCCACCCATTGCAACTGCGCCGCCAAATAGTAATGTTCAAAACAAGGCATTGCGGGGAGACACAGTTTGGGTAGTGCGACCCTGTGGCACGCCGTTCCCCATATGAAGTCCCGGAGGGAGCGCGTGAAGCTCGTGAAGAAGGACGCCGGTACGTATAGTGGCAGATTGGCAAAGTAGTACAACAGTCGAGGCAGTACTACCATTTTGACTAGTGCTATTCGGCCGGTGACCGAGAGGGCAAGCGTGCTCCAGAACGCCATCTGAGCCCGGATCGCCGTCACGGCTCGTCCCAGGTTACCCTCCACCAGATCCGCCGGGCGGCGATATATCTGGACTCCTAAATAGCGAAAGGTGTCCGGCTGCCACTGCACTCGTATTCCGTCGAGGTGGTAATCAGGGTCTCGAGTGTCGTCTCTGAATGCATATAGGCAGGATTTGGCTGCATTCACTCGGAGCCCCGAGAGCTGTGAGAAGGTGGACAGGACACGTTCCAGCCCCACAGGGATAGAAGACACGTCCCTGACAAACACCAGGAGGTCATCCGCATAAAGGGACACCTGGTGTGTCGCATCTCCCAGCGGGATGCCATCTGCCAATTCCTTACGGAGCGTCGCCGCCAACGGCTCCATTGCAAGCGCAAACAAGAGGGGTGACAGCTGACATCCCTGCCTAGTGCCGCGACCGACTGAGATGGGGTCCGAGATATACGGACCAGTGCGCACTCGCACCGTAGGGCCTTTATACAGAAGAGCCACAAGCTTGAGAAAGCCAAGCCCCAGTCCAAATCGTGACAGCGCCGTCACCAGGTATCCCCATTCCAGACAATCGAATGCTTTCTCCAGGTCCAAGACCAGACAGCCTGCTCTGGGCCATTACTCGGAAAAACTGCCGCAAATTAAGAGAGGTGCTGCGTTTAGGCACGAAGCCATTTTGATCGCCGTGCACTAGCGTTGGCACCACTGGCGCCAGCCTCTCCGCCAGTATCTTTGCCAGGATTTTGTAGTCCGTATTGAGCAGGGCAAGCGGGTGATAGGACCCCAGCTGAGTGGCGTCTCGTCCAGGCTTGAGTAGGGAAATCAGATAGGCCTCCCGCATCGACTCTGGTAGAGCGCCGTTCTCTAGGGCGGTCAAGTAAAGGCTGTGGAGTTTTGGTATCAATGACTCTCGGTAAGATTTATAGTATTCCGCCGGAAGCCCATCCGGCCCCGGCGCCTTCCCCGTAGCTAGAGAGGAGATGGCATCCCCTATCTCGTCTATTGTGGGGGGGCACTCCAGGGATGCATGATGCTCCTCCGGGACCACGGGTAACTCCACAGCTTCCAAGAACTCATCCAAGTCACACGCTCGCCTCCTTCCCCTTGACCGGTACAGAGAGGTGTAATGCACCGTGAACGCCTGATGGATTTCCCATTGGGTATGTACCAGTGAGCCATCAGGGCCACAAATGGCACCTATTGGGTCACGAGCAGTCTCCCGTCGTATCAGCCAAGCCAGGAGTCTCCCGGCCCTATCTGACGCAGCGTGCACCCGGGCCGAGTGAGCCGCATAATTGAGGCAGCGTAGCCGGTCTAGTAGTTCGACATGGCGTGCCTGGAGCTCCAGCAAGCGATTCGAGTCTGTACCCCCACCCTCCCCACGTAATTCGCATGAGAGGAGGCGGGACTCCAGGGCAGCAAGAGCACATGCCAGCTGCTTTCGAATATTTCATGTCGCGCCTAAACAGTGCCCCCTAATATACTCTTTATGGGCGTCCCATTCTATCAGCTCGCTATCAGTGGAGCCTTCATTAAGGTCGAAATATTGTTCAATCGCTGTGCCCAGGGAGGCACGAAACTCCGAATCTTCCAGGGCCACCGTCTGAAGGCGCCATGTCGGAACTGGAGGTCTATCAGGCTGCCACCGGAACCCCAGGATGAGGGGATTGTGGTCCGAGTGCGTCCGGCCCATGTACTCCGCACGAACCACCCATGGGAGCACCGAATGGGTGCCCACCACCCTGTCTTACCGGACATGGAGGCCGTGGACCGCTGAGTAGTATGAATATACGCGATCATCAGGGTGGACGTTCCGCCACAGGTCAATCAGAGTCCAGTGTGACAACCAGGTGGCCAGAGCTCTTGCGTTCGACCCCACCTGTGTGCCCCGCAGTGGCGGGAAGGACCGGTCCATGTGCACATCAAGTACTGAGTTAAAGTCTCCCCCCAGGAGCCAGGGAAGGCCAGGATATGGCTCCAGCACCGCCGACAGACTGGCCAGGTAGGAGGATTGCTCCACATTCGGCGCATAGAGGGATCCCAGTAGCACCTGCTGCCAATCAATTCTCCCGTGTACTAGGGTGTACCTCCCACCTGGGTCTACCAGCACCTCCAAACAGACAAACGGGGTTCCCGCCCTCACCCATATCAGCGTGCCTCTAGCGTGTGCCGAACATGTAGTGCCATATACCTACCCCCTCCAGCGCCCGCGCAACCTGCCCAGTTCCCTCGGCGTCATGTGCTTTTCCTGCAGGAGAGCTATGGCCACTGCGCGTCGCTGCATGTATGCATAGACGGAGTATCTGTGTGCCAGCGTATGCATACCTCGAACATTCCATGTGACTATATTCGTAACGGCCATGCGGAAATCCTAAGTGTAAGTCTGTGGCGGTGGCTAGGGACGCCCCTCCGGGGCGAGGAGCAGTGGGCCTTCACATGACAATTTAGTGAGCTGCAATGAAAACCCATCAAAACAACAACGCACAAACATAGAACTGTGTGCATAAACAAGCCAACAAGGCCAAAGTAACCGCTAGGGCGAACCCCTCTACGGGTATTCGTCCAACCCATGAGGCAATGCTCACAAAGCGTAACTAAGCCCAATTGCGGCTAATGGGGCTGGCGAGTGGTAGTCGCTGCGTG
Source organism: Triturus cristatus (assembly GCF_964204655.1). Lineage (NCBI taxonomy): Eukaryota > Metazoa > Chordata > Amphibia > Caudata > Salamandridae > Triturus > Triturus cristatus. The sequence continues at coordinate 742,884,465 of NC_140589.1, read as the reverse complement.
TGGGTGCTCCCCTACAAAGGTGCCTGTGTATATGTGGTGCAAGGGACTCCCTTAACCGTGGCGCAGCGCAAGTCTGGGGAGTGTATGGCCCCCGCTACATAATCTTACGGGTGCGAACATACGTCGTCACAGGTACCCATACCGCTGCAAAGGAGTATGAACCTGGCTGCCTCCCCATCTCCCCTTCCTTGCCGACCCCTCAGAGATCCATTAACAAGTCCCCCCCTGTCCGTATCTCACCACTCCGTTGACCACACGGGCTTGAACCAAGAGGTGTCAGTCTTCGGGCTTCAGAGCCCGCCTCTGGGGATTACGCTCTTCAATGAACACAGTCTCCCCCTTGCCCATGCACTACATTATGTGGTCCGATGTCTGGAGGGTGACCAGTGGCATCAGTTGGTCATCCGAGATCACAGTGGATGAGGAAGATGAGCCGCTGGTCCCCGGGTCACCCCACTCCCGGGCGGCCTCTCCTCTTTTACTGTCTGGGGATCCGAGAGTGGCCACCGCTGCCAATGCTTCTTGTCGTTCCATTCTACTCCTCTCCGGGCTGGGAGCCACCCCCAGTCCACATCCCTCCTCCCGCCGGGGTCCTTTCCCCTTGCGTCGCCGAGACCTCCTGCTGCATTGCGTGGCTGTCTCCAAACCCTGCGGTCGCTGGCCATTACTGCGCCCAGTTTCTTCCAACCAGTCCCAGACCTCGGATGGGGTATCGAAAAAGCGAGTGCCATCAGTGGTAACCACCCGCAGACGTGAGGGGAACAGCAGCACATATGATATCTCCAGCTCACGCAGTCAGCGCTTTACCGCCAGATAGTTGCTGCGGCGCTTCTGCACCAGAGCGGTATAGTCCGGGAAGAATTGCACCTGCCCACTAACAACGGTGATATCTCCAATCCTCCTGGTCTCGCGGAGCACCACATCTCTGTCCCGGTAGTTAAGGAGCTTAAACAGGAAGGGTCGAGGTCGAGACCCTGGGCTGGACCTCTGTGTTGGAACCCTGTGGGCTCGTTCCACTACAAAGTGTGGCGAGAGTTTTCTCAGGTCCTATCAAATTGCGCAGCCACTCTTCCACATAGTGCTCCGGCTGTCGCCCCTCCTCGCCTTCTGGCAGGCCCACCACTCGCACATCACTGCGCCGAGAACGCCCTTCTGCATCGTCCACATGTTCTTCCAAGGCATGGACGCAGTCAATTAAGTCTTGGAGGGCGGCTGTGTGGGTGTTTACTACAGGTTGCACTTCCTGAAGAGTTTGCCCCTGCAGAGTCACCTTGTCCGCCAACTTCCGGTGATCCGCGTGGAGCAGGGTGAAGTCAACCGTGACCATATCGATGCGGGCCTCCAGCGATGACCTCGTCTGCTCGAGTGTGGAGCCGATCCGCTCCACTGCGGCTAGCACCGAATCCAGCTTAGTTGCCAGCAGCTCAGTTTGTGGGGCCGTGCCAGGGTCTCTAGGCTCTGGGACGTGGCCTGGGTTGGCAGCCGGGGCCTGGCTGTCCCTCGGGGCGTTGCATAGCCGGCCCATGACCAGCTGCTGTGCAGTGGGCATCCGCCCGCAGTCCAGGTAACCAGTGGACAAGTCTAGCCCAGCCGCTGCGGGTCTCTTCTCCCCAAAACCACCGTCTTCGCAGGCCCACTGCTACACTCGCAGATCCGCAGCACCAAAAACGAGCGTCCAATACCAACTTGGGCAACTGGGCGACCTCTGGTTGGGGGATGTACTCCTTGTCTCTCCCTGGGGCACAGGACCGCTGCGGCCTCTTAAGGTCACCAGCTGCTCACTTCCCTGGTCCTCCGCGATCCCGCCCCCTCACGTGTGTACCTTCACGCCCGTGGAACCGGGCTCTGCCGGCGCCTCACCTCGCAGTGAGGCACAGCTGGGGCCCCCACTCCACTGCCTGCAGATTGGCACCGGAACATTTCCAGTCAGCCTCCAGCAATGACCCGCCACAGATTGCCTCGTTACCAGTGCCTGCGGTGGGGGTGACAGCAAAATGGCCGCTATCTGTGGGCTCCGCGCAGCACACCACGTTCTGGTACCCCCGTTACCTCCACGGCACTCCCACTTGGGAGTCGAGTGTCCAGGGGTATAGGTACTGGCATGTCGTCGTCGTTCCTCTTGTCCGCTGCCATCTCCACGGGCCAGGCAGCCGGGTGCCGCACCAAGGAGCACGTCTCCTCTCCCTCTGTATCCAGGTGACCATGCACTGGTGAGTACAGGACTGCAGAGCGCCTCTGACTGGAGCGTCAGGGGTATCCCGCTCCCGTCATGTCCGGCCGATGAGTCCTCCGTCCAAGGCCGACTGCCTCCAGCGCACTCAGCGCAGGTCTCCACCCGCTCCACTCATCCCCCAGGTGCCGGCATATCACAGCGTGCATACAGGGCGCAGACCTCCGCAGATCCGCGGCTTCCCTTCAGGGCTATGATCGCTGCTACACCGCCATGTCGCCACTTCCGGCGCTTCAACTGCCGCGGCCCAGGGAGCACTCGGCGAGCCGCGGCGTGTAGTCGGGCGCGCGGCCGTCAGCAGAGCTCCAGCCTCACCCCTCGGCCGCCGGTCTTAGTCTGCAGGCAGCCGCGGGTCTCTGCACAGCTACCGCGCGTGCCGATCGTCACGCCGATGTGTCGGGAGGTGAATGGGCCACCCCTACCCCGGCTCACAGAGCCCAGAAGGGGCCCCTTGCAGGAGAAATCACAGGATGAGGGCACCGACGAGATGGAGCTCTACAGGCTCGCGGCCATCTTGGTCGCGCGTCAAGCACCACCAATTTCACCTATCGAAAGCATATGTCATGTCATGTTGGATTTGGGTAGAGAAGGGCACTCTGGGACTGTCTAATGTAATATACACAAGAGATGCTGCAAAAGGGGGTAGGGTCATCCCTAGTAACTTTTAAACTATTGGTTAGGGAGTGGCTAGGTGTTGACCCTGCCCCAGGCTGGTGCTGGGCATAAATGTGGCACGTGCAGTAAGTAAGTACCCTCCTCAGAACACACACACCGGACTGGTAGAAGAATCAAAAGAGGACTGAACCTGACTCTGTGACCTGTGAAGAACCCTGAAAGGACAAGGGCCTGCTTTTCATGTAGCCAAGACCAAGGAGGGATTTCATTTGTCAGTGGGCTTCCTGTTCCAAGCTACAGAGGCACCACAAGCTAAAAGAGGCCCTTCCTGCATTCCCACCTGATCAGTTCTGACTGGACCTGCCCTGGACACCGCTGCTAGCCACACTAGGAACAAGTTTTGACACCCAAATGTTGTCCTCCAGGTCCTGGACCCTTGGTTTGTGTCAAAGTGTTCCCTCGCCTATCATCTCCTGAAACCTAAATTTTAGAAACGTTTCCGTTCTGATGACCTTGGAGGACAAGGACAAACCTGCCAAGTTGATCCAATGAAGGTGTGTTGCCTCTAGGGCAAAAGTTACCACAGATCCCACTAGGAGCTTTTCAGCAACAGCAGATCTTTTTCAGTTGATACAGTATTCAGCCTTGAGGAGTCCTGTTCGGATGCAGCCTTGCCCCGCTGGAAAAGTACGTTCTCCACAAAAATTACTAAATTCGAACGTAACATTTTCACCAGTAGTGGGTTCCAACAGTATCTGGCCATAGTAGGACCTTCTCAGGGCAGGAAATTCAAATTGCCCCTGCTCAGAGCTTTCATGCCAAAAGTCAACACTATCACCGTGACCTCATACAATGGCAATCTGATGTCATGGAGCCCTTCTCAGCCACAGCCTGCTGCCTTGTCCCACTGAGGATTTTTGGCTTCTATTTCAGAAAGTAAGTCAGAAGTTAAAACCGCCAGCCAGGCTAAACCTGGTTTCTGTATCAGACCCATCCATCGTGGTTATCCTTTTCTCATGACTAGGTACATTTCAATTGCAACAAGATGCCTGCAGTTGGCACTTAACATGCTCTTGAGCAATTTTTAGCCACTGTAGCATCCCTTTTTGTGATGCTCCAGCAGCAAAATCACAATCATATTTATGAGGTCACACAAAGCCACTATGTGTGCTAACAGACCTTTTAGCTCACAGTGTCACCATAAGCACCCCTAAAGTTAGTAGGGTAGAAAATGGTTTGGGCAACCTCAGAAAATGACAACTCTGACCACTACAAATCGTGGTTACAGATGTAAAACCCTTTCGCTCAGCCACTTGTGCTCCCTCAGATGTATACAAGAGATATACAAAAGGGTGTTTTCAATATTTATTGAACCATCGTGACTCTTTTATAAAATATATGTGCTTCGATGATTAATAGACAGACGCAGACAAATTTGATTAGTAATATGAGGACAGTGAAAATAATGGACGATTCCACTATCATGCTAATGAAGTGTATATATGCCAGCATATAAATAATGGGGGCCCAATTCACAGAACTAACTTAAGACAAAATCCTAAACTTACTACCATTTTGGTATTCACAGAAGGCACTTACTCATTTTGGTATTCACAGAAGGCACTTACTCATTTCGGTATTCACAGAAGTTAGGAGTCCTAACTTTAGGACTCCTAAATGCCTTCTGTGAATACCGAAAGTCTTAAAATTAGGATTTTTCTCAGTTTAGTAGTAGTATAGTTAGGACTCCTAACTTTAGGACTCCTAAATGCCTTCTGTGAATACCGAAAGTCTTAAAATTAGGATTTTTCTCACAGAAGGCATTTAGGAGTCCTAAAGTTAGGACTCCTAACTTCTGTGAATACCGAAATGAGTAAGTGCCTTCTGTGAATACCAAAATGAGTAAGTGCCTTCTGTGAATACCAAAATGGTAGTAAGTTTAGGATTTTGTCTTAAGTTAGTTCTGTGAATCGGGCCCTGGGTGTAGTGTACTCCTACTTGTGCATGCCCTAATCTAGAAGTCTAGGGCGGGTGTTCTACCAAGAATCCCCTACTGGATGATCTGAATCCCCATTACCTGAAGGCAAGGTAGGTAGGTCTCCGTCTTGGTCAAAGGTAGGACATCCTTCCTTGCGGAGGGTAAACAGTAAAGTGAAGGGCCAACGATCGTGATGACCTCGCAATTACAGCAGAGTGCTCCTCTCCTTATAGCACGGCAATGCACATGTATTTATAACAACAGCATTCATGCTTCCGTGTTGAGGCTTACCCAGAGTTGACATTGTTTACTGTCTCTCTGATCGCGCCGTCACCTTATGGACTAATACTAAACTTCAACATTAGCACAATGTATGTTCAGGCCGTGTACCAAAAGTTCAAGGTGTCGTGATTTGTACTTACGGAGTGGAATTGTGAGCAAACTGGAATCAGAGAAGCTAATCCTGCACTGTTAGGTAAACAAATGTGTGTCAAAAGTCAGCGTGTGGAAAAAGAAGGCCTACCCTAGCCATGTGACAAGGACTTGGGTCTCAAGGTATTCAGCATTCTAGTCTGTTAGATTCCAGGAGCAAATCAAATGACATCTAGAAGTTTCTTAGTTTTGCCCCTCGCTAGCTACAAAAAGCCATTTTTTACAGCTGCTTCAAAATGGTGCAAATCTCTGTCAACAGATATTTGCTGCGTTCCATACCTTCTGGCCTTCTGAAGGGTTATATTTTCTATAATGGCCTTCTCATGCAAAAGCATCTATTAATAAACTGTTGTGAGTTTTTAATTTTGAAATTGTGTTTTTGGGGGGGGTTTCCATACATATTTATAGATACTCTCATATCGGTTACTTTGTGCCCAGTGAAGGTGTCCACTTGCCTTCAGGATAGTGACTGAGTTGTGTGTTCATGAATAAAGATTAAAAAGCTACAACTATCTAACACAATGTTATGGCCGATGATATGTTAGTAGAAAATATTTTGGACCACATATTTATGTCAGAGGATTTTCTTCTTCCAAACCTGCTTTGAGGGCCCCTTTGGTCCCATTTCCTATTGTATTTATCTTGCGTCAGGTGGGAGGATCTCTCTCTTCCAGTCACTGCTCCTGTTGCCATGGAGATGACAGTACAGCAGATGGTCATTATGGCATCAGTGTTTCAGACAAGAGGGGGATTTCATGGCCTTTAAACCTTACTTATTCATGAAACTTTTATGCCTAGAGTCAGTGCCAGGTTAAAACCACTGTGCGGCATATTTATGGGCCCCCTGCACCAGCATAAATTAAATTAAATGAAAAAATAGATTCATAAAGCGCTCTAATACCCTGAGATTTCTAGGCGCTAAGCTCAGAACAGATCGCTAAGAAGGCGTAAGAGAAGACTTAAAGATGAAAGAACCAGGTTGTTAGTGCTTTCGTGAATGACAGCAGATCAGTGGGATTTCTTTTCAGTTCAATAGGAAGAGAATTCCAGAGACGTGAGGTGCTGGGTATAAAACTCCTTGCTCTCTATTGGGATTTTTTAAACCTGGGAACCACCAGACTAAAGGCTGAAGCAGAGCTGATTGGTCTGGAGGGGGTGTACCAGCAGAAACCTTTCCTGAAAAAGTCAGGGCCCTGTCCATGTAATGCCCGAAGGGAATGCAGAGGGCCTTAAAATGTTTATTGGCAGGGAGACAATGTAGGTGTTTAAGTACTGAAGAGACTTTTGGCGCTTAGGAATGCCCAAAATGAGTCGGGCTGCTGTATTTTGTAAGATTAGGATTTCGTTTCAACATTTTTTCTGAAGATTGACAAACAGAGCATTGCAATAGTCTATTTTTGATAGAACAAGTGGGGTGGTCACTGTTTTCTGCAGATCTTTTGGAATGAAAGAGAAACATTTCTTGAGAAGTTTGATGGTACAAAATGAGACCGAGTTGATGGAATTTATGTGGCCCTCAAAAGAAAGTTTACTATTGAAAAACACTCATAGGTTCTTTACTTTGGAGGAGGCAGTATGACATGTCCCAGACTATGTCGGCCACCAAGAAGAGGACCTTAGGGAGGAATTTCTACTGAAGAGTAGAACCTCCGTAGGATCACTTTCTTTTACGCTGTAGCGGTGTAAATCAAAAAGTCATATTTATGATGCCTTGCGTGGCTTTGAATGGCCTTATAGATATGGAGTAAGGCAAGGCAGTGCAAATCACTGTGTTGCCTTACTCTGTGTTAGGAAGGCATTGCGGTTTGTGTTTCCATGCAACACCCATGGATTTTGATGCTTCCCCAGATTTACAAAACCATGTAAACCTGGGGATGTGCCAAAACCTTACGACCCCCAGGGAAGTCGTAAATAGGAGAAATAACTTTATTTCTCCTACATTTTCCTCTTTCCATGTGTGCTGCATTCTTTATTACCATTTTTATACTGAATAAATACTTTACATATTGCCTGTAAGACAAGCCTGTCTGCTCTGTGCCATAGCTACCAGGGGGCTGAGCTGAAGTTTATTTAGTGACTTTAGCGCTGATACTGGAGCTGGATACTTAATAATACGACTAATTCTCCAATATCTTGCAACTACAGACTGTGGCAGTGGGGCCTCACTATGATAATGGCTTTTTGGTTTTCAAGCAGGAGCTTTCAGAAGATTGACTATAGGAAAAGTAGCTTGTGGAGCCCTAGTATTCCTACCAGCATCGCTTTTTGATCCTTTAGCATCTGCTCTTTCTATCTTTGTGAAGCAGAATTCAACCACTCTTATAGAATGTGAACTGGGTTTGGACCGTCAGAAAACTGGTTACTTTTACCCTACTGCTGATGCACTGTTGCTATAGTAATCCTGCACAGTCCGAGCAGAACCGCAGGTTCAGACATTTGGTGTCTGTGCTTGACTGAGGAGTCAATAGGGTGAAGCTACCATCTGTGGGGTTATGACTTAAAGCATCTAAGTCAGAGGAATTCCCCCTAAATCATAACAATACCACATTGTAATGGCATCTCGGATGGCCTGGGAACCCCTTCTGGGCTAGTGAGGAGAGCCTCATGCATGGAGACTATAGGATTGATGGAAGGGGTCAGATCTATCTCGACTAGTGTACAGCACGTTCATGAGGCACTTAGTGCTACATCTTTTGTAGAATATCTGATGCCGAGCCAGGGTTTTGTAAGTAGCAGAGAAACTACCTTGCTGCTAGCCACTCCTTGTTAAAATGCACTTCTGCACACATTTATCTTTTTTGTAATTTTCCCATTCAACATTGCTTCTTGCCTTCTTAGAATAGCAAATACAAAATTAACTCTGCTTCATGCCATATGCAGTCACATGCGTGGTGATGCATGCACACATACATCATCACACATAGTGTCATTATGCAGACATGCACATTCCTGATGCATACATGCGTACACACCATTGCGTTTTTTTCTTTTTTTTGTATATAATGCACAGTACGAGGAAAAAGCATTGTTCCCTCTTTTTTCATGCATTAGTTGGCAGATCATGGGACCTGTTTATTTTGCCAATACTTGGTAAGTAGAACAGTTGGTATATAGCTAGGCCAGTGCTGTAGAGAAGACTGCAAGGTTGTTTCTCTTCAGTGGATGGGATTCCATTACTGATGGGTAACAGTAGACATGCCTTGGAGTTCAAGGTATTCATCATTCCACTCTATTACATTCTAGGAGCAAATCAAATGACATCTAGAAGTTTCTTAGTTTTTCTCCTATGCTATCTGCAAAGAGCCATTCTTTACAGCAGCTCCACAATGGTGCGAATCTTTGTCAACAGATGTTTTCCGTCTTCCATGCCTTCTGGCCTTTTGAAGAGGTACAGTGCTTAAAATGACCTTCTAATGATTAAGCTTCTATCAATTAACTGTTGTAATTTTCCTCAATTTTTAATTTTGAAATTGCGTTTTCTGTTAGTTTTTTCCATGCGACATATTTATTGATGTTCTCATATCTTTTACTTTGTGTCGAGTGAAGTTGTCCGCTTGGCCTTTGGATAGTGTGCGGGTAGTGTCTACATAAATGAAAATTAAAAAACTATAACTATCTAACACAGTGCTATGGGTTTGTATATTTAATATAACTATTGCCCAACATAAATACCATATCCAAAATATCAAAATGGTTTTCCATTGGGGGCAGTATTTTATATTGTTAACTCCAAAGGGCCGATATTTTGGTAGAAGACATTTAGGACTCAATATTTTTAATCAGAGGATGTTCTGCTACCAAACATGTTATGGGATCTCCATTGGTCCCCTTTCCTGCTGTATTTGTCTTGTGCTAGGTGGGAGGATTATTCTCTTCCAGTTGCTGCTCTGGTTGCCATGGAGATGACAGCACATCAGAGGGTCATTATAGCATCAATGTTTCAGGCAATAGGGGGACTTCATAGCTCTTAAGCCTTACTTATTCATTTAACTTTTGTGCTTAGAGTTAGTGCCAGGATCAAGGTACTGTGTCTTTAACATGTTCTATGCTCAAAACTCAAGAGCAAATAGTTCAACCGTTCTATGCAAGCCAGAACTTCCTGTCGGTCGCTGCTAGTCTCCTCAACCCATTATGATGGGCCTGGCCAATCGTGGTCTGTATGAGTCATCGACAGAGACGCAGAGAGGAAGTTACAGGGTATGTATAAGCCCCTCCCACCCCCCCGCAAAAAGGCAATAACAGGGACTTTCCAGGCCATTCCTCACTTATGCTCATATATGTTCCCTTTCTATTTTTTCCTCACTAGTATTGTCACAAGAAAAGGAAGAAGAAAAATGACTGTTCAGCGGTGAAGGATGCCCAAGATGGTAAATAATTATTCATAAAATCTGTGGTGGAGGGTGTCTCCTAAATTTTCTAATATTGTCTCACAGATAGTTTTAGAGAAGCACAGGACCTCAAGAAGCCTGTAAGATGTTTCTCCACTTGTTAACAAATTATGATTATCAGCAGTTATATATGTTAAGATGTAGATCATCACGGTTTAATCTTGTTTTGGGTTGCTCATTTGAAAGGGTCTAATCCTGCTGTGTCTGTCTTCCACAGCACAGTGCCCTGACAGCACATCTGATAATACTCATGGCCGCTCTGGTTGATGGGCTGGGTTGTCCAATAAACTCAGTAAGCTTGTCAAGTGCAGCATTATGAGCTGAGTCACCTCTGAGTTCTCCAAGCTAACTGCATTAGGCTGCTGTTATACTAGTATACATATCATGGCTTTAGATACAGTTCATATGGACCTGAAGAAATTGATTCATAAGAATTTCCTCAAAGAAAGACGATTAGGCCAAGATCCCATGTTGCCCTGAAAATAATTTCCTAAGTCTTGCTACACCTGTGAATGACTGATTCAGCATTTATGAGTTTTGAAAATCATTGGGCAGCATTGTAATCACCGTTTGAACGTATATCAGTTATTTTCTAGTATTACGGCAGTCGGGTGTCATAATATGCATGTAACAAAAAGGTGTTGCTTCCCCTTTGCCACAATTTATTACAAGCAGCTAGGGAGGTCACATAACACCCTGCCCCGAACCTCTATTAATGTCTGATTTGAGTACTCCCTTCCTCAATCGTCTCACTGAAAGAGCAGAGAGTCCAGTCCAGCTACTACCTACAGCAACACCCCAGTCAGAACCTATGCTTTTAATGTTAAAAATAGTTTATAAAAAGAGCACATTTTTATTTGTCATATTTTAATAAAATATTAATTATTGTAATGCAGTCTAATGCATAATATTTTTTTCCTTTAAGTGGGAATGTATTTTTAATTTCAACTTCAGAAAAATAATGTCAATTCAATTAATATAATTACATTCATTTAAGAAGTATTGTAAAATTAATGCATTTCTTCTTTAGTTCTACAATGATAATAAATACATACAAATTATTTTCCGTGAATATTTAACATCAAAATATTTTTCATACTTTTTTTTCGATTCATATAAATCTTTTATCCTTTTAATTTTCTGACTTTATGGCTCAACCAGAAGTTATTACACACTACCTTCTCTTAACATCTATGAGCATGCTTTAACACTTGCACTCTTCCTGTTTAAGTCACCTTCAAAGGAGAAAACATAATTCAGAATAGTTAGATTTTTTAGTGTCTGCTTAGCTGCTTGACTAGCATTCAAACCAGCAATAGTTGTACTTTCGTATGTGATGTTCTGATGTCGAGGCTTCTTCGAATGAAATGTCATCTCCTTTTTTTTCAAACTGTGTTCTACCCAACTAAGATGAGTTACCGCTCAAGACACTCAAGACAGAATTATTCTTTGGTTGATATGATGGATGATGGATGTATGTTCTCAGTTACACCCAATTTCCTTGGCTTGTTATGTAATAGTCTGTGATAAATTGGAAACAAACAGACATAAAAGTTTGCATTCTTACATAGACAATAGTCGGCAGGCCACAAACCACAGTTTAAGGAATAGAATCAATTATAATAGCTCAGCAATCCTTCACCTTAAAAACCACTTAGGGCACTGACAAGTTAGTACACAATACTACAATTCTCTTTCCTCAGCACCACTGGTGGGCACAAACTGTAACAAATATGACTAGAGGTAAGGTAATGTATCTATTTATAACCTAATATTGGGCTCCCACACTCCAATTGTGGATTAATTAACCTCAAATGGATAAGTGAATTACATATTAGTTCTTAAACTGAATCTGAAATCTCAGTCAATCCATAGTGCGCTCCAGAAATACTCCAAACAGTTAAAAATACCTTGCCTCTCCAAAGGCAGCCACAGAAAGAATATAACTTGAATTCCTTAAATGGAATGGAAAAGTCATACACGTTTATGGGAGCTAAGGTGTATCAAAATCCTCCAACAGGCCCTCTGAAGCAATATCCCATATGTAAGTACTTTAATAAAATCAAAAATATTGACAACAACCAACCTGCAATCTAATCCCCTTCTCTTTTCTCCCATTTCTTCCTCTTTCCCCTGTCAGTTTTTTTTCAGTTTGCAAAAAACACTGTATATAAATGACCTAAGACTTAGCTTTCAAAAAATACTGTATACAAATGACCTAAGACTCTATTAAATGTCCTTTTGGATTAAACCCAGATCTGTGACTGGGGGTGAATGTTTTGCCAATGTGCAACATTCCGTCCATCATCTTGTGTGTTTTGCTGTTCGCCCTATGTGGGAAGGGAATGCCCAGACGTGGGTCCCGTGCTCGCTACGCCACTAGAGTCAAGCTATCCTGGCTGAAGAGGGGTGAAACCCCGAAACCGGTTGTTGGAAGGCGGACCCCGAAGAGTCGGCAAGACCACCAAGGGGGGGGCCCTCACACTGTACGAAGTAGCCGAGCGCCGCCGAGAGGTCTCCTGAGAGATCCTTCTCCTATCACGTACTAGCACAGTAACACCACCACACAGGACTCAAGGAGGTTGTCTCAAGACAAGCAATTCTTTATCAGCAATAAAAAGGTTACAAGGTCAATATTTACACGAAGGGATCGAGGGATCCACCAAAAGTCTCAGTGTCTCTTTGGAAGGGTAGGGGTAGCGGGACAGTCTTTGGCAGGAGTGCGGTACGAGGGTACCTGGGGCCCAGTTCTTATCCTCCAGCTGGAGCACCTCCGGATCTCGGAGGGGTCGAGCCGCGACGGCGTCAGCAGGGCTCCAGCGTACAGTTCGTGGAGAGCCGCGATCCAATCAGCAGGGCTCTCAAGATGGTTTCTGCTCAGCTTGAGCCGCGACGTCGTCAGCAGGGCTCCGAGGGAGGTTTCAGCGAGGTTGGGCCGCGACAGCGTCAGCAGGGCTCCGATGTTCCAGGTGGCTTCAAAGTGTTCACAAGAAGGAGCCGCGACGCAGTCAGCAGGGCTCGTGATGGTTCCGACAAGAGTTCTTTTCCGTAGGGTCAGCCGCGATTCAATCAGCAGGGCTCTCGACTCCGGGATACAACTGCCGATCTGTGGCGGGGTCGCTCCAGATATAGGTCTGGAGCCCTTTGATGTCCGGACCCAGGCGCCCGGGGGGGGGCGGATAGGCCGGGTGGAGGTGGCCAGACGCCCAGCAGGAGAGGCGCCAGGCCCAAGGGAGTTGCAGGGCGATCACACCTCGAGAGGGGAGGACAGTTGGGGGTTCCATCGATAATGTCCTCCGCCGGGGGCGATGAATGGTTCCTGCGGCCCCCCCTGGCCAGTTCGTGGTGCCTCGATGTCGGGGCTTCGCTGGGGTCGAGGCCGGGTTGAGCGGGTCCGCGTTGGCTGGTGCACAGAGTCACGTGGATGCCAACAAGATGGCGGAGCCACGAGGGGTATGCGACCTCGTGCAGCTCAGGATGAAGGGCCTCGGTGCAGTTCAGAAGGGTGGCCCGTGAAGGCCGGGGCGGGGAACGGGCACAATCCACGGGGGTAAGGACCACGCCACGAGGCCGGGTCCAACAGGCGTCCCCCCCAGCCGAAGGCAGGGAGAGTCACCCATCTCCTTGGGGATTCTCCTCGTCAAGGCGGAAGAAGCGGGACAGGCCGTCGGCGTTGGCGTGGTCATTGCCGGGCCGGTGTTCAACGTCAAAGTCCATCCCTTGTAGCGAGATGGACCATCGCAGCAGCTTGGGGTTCTCGCCCCGCATTTGCATTAACCACCGCAGGGGCCGGTGGTCGGTCTGGACCCGGAAGTGGGTACCGAAGAGGTAGGGCCGGAGCTTCTTGAGGGCCCACACTACAGCGAAGGCCTCACGCTCGATGGTGCTCCATCCTTGCTCCCGGGGCAGTAGCCGTCGGCTGATGAAGGCCACTGGTCGGTCGAGCCCCTTTTCATCGGCCTGGGACAGGACGGCCCCGATCCCATACTCGGAGGCGTCCGTCTGCACCACGAACTCCTTATTGTAGTCAGGGGCCTGCAGCACCGGGGCAGTACACATGGCTGTCTTTAGGGTGTCGAAGGCTGCTTGGCAGCGGGGTGTCCAGTGCAACTTCTTGGGCTGCTTTTTGGACGTTAGCTCTGTAAGGGGGCCAACAATGCTCCCATAGTCCCGGATGAACCGCCGGTAGTATCCGGTGAGACCCAGGAAGGCCCGGACAGCGGTCTGGGTAGTGGGGTGTTCCCAGGCCTGGATGGCATCTATTTTCGGTTGGAGAGGGGCCACCTGCCCGCTCCCTACTTGATGGCCCAGGTAGGTCACGGATCCGTGGCCGATCTGGCATTTGCTGGCCTTGATTGTGAGCCCGGCCCGCTGGAGGGCGGCCAGGACGGCTTTAATGTGAAGGTGGTGCTCTGCCCAGTGGTTGCTGTACACGGCAATGTCATCTAGGTAGGCCGCGCTGAAGGCCTCAAGTCCGGCCAAAACCTTGTTCACCAGTCTCTGGAAAGTGGCCGGGGCGTTCTTCATTCCGAAGGGCATCACCCGAAAGTGGTAATGCCCATCCGGGGTCGAAAAGGCGGATCTTTCTTGGGCGCCGGGGGTGAGCTGGATCTGCCAGTACCCGGCGGTGAGGTCCAGCGTGCTCAAGTAGCGAGCGGCCCCTAAGCGGTCGATGAGTTCGTCGGCCCGGGGTATAGGGTGGGCGTCCGTCTTGGTCACTGCATTTAGGGCTCGGTAGTCCACGCAGAATCGTAACTCCGGGGGGTGGCCGGGAGCTGCGGCCTTTGGCACCAGGACGACAGGGCTGGCCCACGGGCTGTCGGAGGGTTTGATGACCCCCAGGGCCAGCATCTTCGTTACTTCGGCCTGGATGCATGCCCGCACTCGGTCGGGTACCCGGTAGGCTCTGTGTCGCACGGGGGGGCTCTCCCCGGTGTCGACGTCGTGGACGCACCAGTGGGTCACCCCCGGGGTGAGGGAGAAGAGGGCTGCGTAGTCCTGCAGCAGTTGCTGGCAGTCATTGCGCTGTTCCGGAGTCAGGGAAGAGGCGAGTTGGACACCTTTGATTGATCCATCATGGACGTTGGACTGCAAGAGGTCGGGCAGGGGCTCGGAGTCGTCCTCGCCCCCCTCGTCGGTCGCCAGTAGCAGGCTCAGTTCGGTCCGGGCAAAGTGGGGTTTAAACCTGTTAGCGTGTAGGACCCGGAGGGGGTTCCGGGGGGACTCCAGGTCGACCAGGTAGGTGACGGGACTTTTCTTCTCCACTACCTTGAAGGGCCCAGTCCACTTGTCCTGGAGGGCGCCGGGTTCAACCGGGGCCATGACCCATACTTTCTGACCTGGCTCGAATTCTATGGTAGAGGAGTTCCGATCGTACCACCGCTTCATGTCCTCCTGGCTGGCCTCGAGGTTGGCTTCGGCCATGGCTCGGAACTTGCGGGTCTGGTTTCGGAGGGTCAGGAGGTATCGGTAGACGTCAGGAGGGGCGCCTTGGGGCTTCGTCTCCCAGCCCTCCTTGACCAGGCTGAGCGGTCCACGGACCGGGTGTCCGTACAATAGTTCAAACGGGCTGAACCCCAGGGATTTCTGCGGGACCTCCCGATAGGCAAACAGGAGGCACGGCAGCAGGACATCCCATCTCCGCCGGAGGGGCTCTTCCAGGCCCTGGATCATCCCCTTTAATGTTCTGTTGAACCGCTCAACCAGTCCGTTCCCCTGAGGGTGATAGGGGGTCGTGAACTTGTATGTGACCCCGCACTGCTGCCACAGGGACCGCATGTACCTGGAAATAAAGTTCGTGCCTCTGTCGCTCACCACTTCGCGGGGAAATCCCACTCGGGAGAAGATCCCCATTAAGGCCCGGCCTACCACGGCGGCCGTTATAGTCCTTAGCGGGACCGCCTCCGGGTACCTGGTGGCGTGGTCCAGGATGAAGTGGTGGCCCAGGGCGGTCTGGGGGCCAGGGGCCCCACGATATCGATTCCGACCCGTTCGAACGGGGTGCTGACAGCTGGAAAGGGTTGGAGGGGGGCCTTGACCCGACCCCCCGTCTTCCCGCTGGCTTGGCAGGTCTGGCAGGACCGGCAGTGGTTGTCCACGTCTCTCCGCTTCCGGGGCCAGTAGAAGTGGGTCACCAGCCGGCTGTACGTTTTGTCTTGCCCCAAGTGTCCGGCGAGGGGCACATCATGTGCCAGGTTGAGCAGGAACTCCCGGAAGCGGAGGGGGACCACCAACACTCGGCTGGCCCCGAGTTCTGCCACTTTTTGCTCACTGTATAGCAGGCCCTCGGCCCAGTAGACCCAGTGGGTGCCGGTCTGGTCCCCGTTGGTTTGGGCGGACGCTTGTTGGCGGACCCCTTCGAGAGTGGGGCAGGACTGCTGCTCTTGTTGGAACTGCTCCCGGGTGGGGCCCCCTTCGTGTCGCCATTGTGTCAGCTCTGGTAGGGCGCACGGGGAAGCCATCTCTTCGGGGGAGGATTCACTAGGTCCAGGGTCGGTGTCCGCCTCCCCCTCGCTGCTGGCGGGAGGGGGTGCGAGCCCCTCGGGCTGGGCGGCCCCGGAGGCCGAGGATGAGCGGGGGGCCCGGGCGGTCATGGACCGGGTGATGGCGCAGGCCCAGTCAGATAGTCCCAGCATTCGGAGGTGCTCTCGTCGCTCTACTTGAGCCCAGGGGGAACTCTCCAAGTCGTTCCCCAGGAGGCAGTCGACGGGGGCGTCGTCGCGTACCGTCACCTTCAGCAGGCCCGTTACCCCTCCCCACTCGAAGGGGACCAGGGCCATCTGGCACAGGTTTTCGCTGTTGTCGGCCGTCCGGACGGGGCACAGCACATTCGGTAGGATCTATTCGGGGGTCACCAGGTGGCAGCGGACAAAGGTGACACTGGCGCCGGTGTCACGAAGGGCTTCGGTCCGTTGTCCATTGACCGTGACCTGCTGCCGGTACTTCTGGGTGTTGCTTGGGATGGGGGTGCAGGGTACCATTTCTCGGCTACCCAGGCAGACCAGGGACATGGCTGCCGGCTCCCATTCAGTGGTCCCTCGGTCGAGGGTCTCCTCTTCCTCTTCTCCTTCTCCCAGGGCGGCGGCCGCCAGCTGTCGGGGCGGAGGCCTGCCGGCCCCGTTTCTTCGGTTCAGGGGGCAGACCGGATCGCTGGCATAGTGTCTGGTTTGTTGGCAGCCGTAGCACGTTACTGGTGGGCGTGGTCCGGGTCTGGCCGGGGGCGCCCCCCTTCGGGCTAGGCTCGGGGAGAGTTGTTGCTGCGGTGGCCCTCGAGGGGGGCTCCTGGGGGCCCCGGCGGGAGGGTCTCGGTTCCTGTTCGGCCCTCCCCCTCCACCGCGTTGGCGGGGGGGTCCGGTGGGGTTCCTCTGGTACTCCCCCATTGAGTTCCGGGGGACCCGGGAGTTGACCCATCGATCGGCCTCGACGGCGAGTTTTCGCGGGTCGGTCATTTTGCTGTCGAGGAGGTGCTGTCTCAGTTCCACGAAGCAATTGTTGGAGAGATGTTCCCACACGATGAGGTCGACCAGCTGCCCGTAGGTGGTTACTTTGCTACCTTTGATCCATCCTTCTAGGGCCCGACTGAAAAAGTCCACATACTTCACCCAGGTGGTACCCGGGATTTTCTTGCAGTCTCTGAACCGCTGGCGGTACATTTCCGCGGTTAGCCCGTAGCGGGTGAGCAGGGCCTCCTTCATGTGATCGTAGGAGGTTATCACCTCCTCCGGCAGCTGGAGCAGTGTGTCTCGACCCTCACTCAGGAACCGCCCCCACAGGCCCGCGCCCCAGTCTTTTCGGGGCACCCGATGAGAGGTCATGGCCACCTCGTAGGCCTTGAACCATTGTTGGATGTCGTCATTCTTGTAGTACTCCTTGACGACCTCTTTCGGGATATGTACCTTGGTCTCGGAAGGCGGTAGAGTGTCTCTAGTACTGGGGGCGTTGGTCCCTCCGTTCTTGGCCTTGATTTCGAGCTCCTTGAGACTGCGCTCGTGCTCAAGGGTCAGTTTCTTTTCCTCCAACTCCCGGTGTCGTCTCTTCTCCTCTATCTCCTCTTGAAGCCGTAGCTGCTCTAGGGCCAGTTTCTTTTCCGCCAGCTGGAGTTCGCCGTCCAGCCGCAGTCGTGCGAGCTCTAGCTCGTGGTTCCGGACCTTCTCCCGCTCTCGTATTTCTTCTTCGGAGAGGCCGGTTTCTAGGCTCTTTCTTCCTCCGGTTGCTGGGGTCAGTGCGGTTGATGTGGTCTCAGTCAAGGCAAGGGACCCTCTTCCTGGGAGGGGCCCGCCCCGGCCTCCAGCCATGTCCTCAGAGCTTTCTGCATCTCCTCTTTGGTACCTAGGCCGGTGGTTGCAATGCCTTTGTCTTTGCAGAACTGTTTTAACTCTTTGTGCGTATATTCTTCCAGCCGTTCGGGCTGGAACTCCATTGTCGCATTGTTTTCCTGGCTGCTCATGGTTACTGTTCGTTTGGATGGGTAGCTAGTGGGTACTGGCTGGTACGTACTGCGTTCGGCTCGGATCCCGTCGCTGGCCACCGAATGTTGGAAGGCGGACCCCGAGGAGTCGGAGAGACCACCAAGGGGGGGGCCCTCACACTGTACGAAGTAGCCGAGCGCCGCCGAGAGGTCTCCTGAGAGATCCTTCTCCTATCACGTACTAGCACAGTAACACCACCACACAGGACTCAAGGAGGTTGTCTCAAGACAAGCAATTCTTTATCAGCAATAAAAAGGTTACGAGGTCAATATTTACACAAAGGGATCGAGGGATCCACCAAAAGTCTCAGTGTCTCTTTGGAAGGGTAGGGGTAGCGGGACAGTCTTTGGCAGGAGTGCGGTACGAGGGTACCTGGGGCCCAGTTCTTATCCTCCAGCTGGAGGACCTCCGGATCTCGGAGGGGTCGAGCCGCGACGGCGTCAGCAGGGCTCCAGCGTACAGTTCGTGGAGAGCCGCGATCCAATCAGCAGGGCTCTCAAGATGGTTTCTGCTCAGCTCGAGCCGCGACGTCGTCAGCAGGGCTCCGAGGGAGGTTTCAGCGAGGTTGGGCCGCGACAGTGTCAGCAGGGCTCCGATGTTCCAGGTGGCTTCAAAGTGTTCACAAGAAGGAGCCGCGACGCAGTCAGCAGGGCTCGTGATGGTTCCGACAAGAGTTCTTTTCCGTAGGGTCAGCCGCGATTCAATCAGCAGGGCTCTCGACTCCGGGATACAACTGCCGATCTGTGGCGGGGTCGCTCCAGATATAGGTCTGGAGCCCTTTGATGTCCGGACCCAGGCGCCCGGGGGGGGCGGAGAGGCCGGGTGGAGGTGGCCAGACGCCCAGCAGGAGAGGCGCCAGGCCCAAGGGAGTTGCAGGGCGATCACACCTTGAGAGGGGAGGACAGTTGGGGGTCCCATCGATACTGTCCTCCGCCGGGGGCGATGAATGGTTCCTGCGGCCCCCCCTGGCCAGTTCGTGGTGCCTCGATGTCGGGGCTTCGCTGGGGTCGAGGCCGGGTTGAGCGGGGTCGCGTTGGCTGGTGCACAGAGTCACGTGGATGCCAACAAGATGGCGGAGCCACGAGGGGTATGCGACCTCGTGCAGCTCAGGATGAAGGGCCTCGGTGCAGTTCAGAAGGGTGGCCCGTGAAGGCCGGGGCGGGGAACGGGCACAATCCACGGGGGTAAGGACCACGCCACGAGGCCGGGTCCAACACCGGTCCTAGGATGCTTGATTCCAGTCCAGGGAAGACATGGCTTGGCAGTTCGGGCTGGACTGTTCCCATGATGCACAGGGTCATGACTGATTTGCATATGGCCATGTCTGAACTGGGTGGCGTGGTGAGCAAAATAACGATGGATTAAACCCAGATCTGTGACTGGGGGTGAATGTTTTGCCAATGTGCAACATTCCGTCCATCATCTTGTGTGTTTTGCTGTTCGCCCTATGCGGGAAGGGTATGCCCAGACGTGGGTCCCGTGCTCACTACACCACTGGAGTCAAGCTATCCTGGCTGAAGAGGGGTGAAACCCCGAAACCCCGAAACCGGTCATAGGATGCTTGTTTGCGGTCCAGGGAGAACCTGGTTTGGCAGTTCGGGCTGGACTGTTCCCATGAGGCACAGGGTCAAGACTGATTTGCATATGGCCATGTCTGAACTGGGTGGTGTGGTGAGCAAAATAACGATGGATTAAACCCAGATCTGTGACTGGGGGTGAATGTTTTGCCAATGTGCAACATTCCGTCCATCATCTTGTGTGTTTTGCTTTTGTAATAACCACCAGGTCCTCCTCAGTTCTTCAAATCTTTGGACATCTATACAAATCTGAGTAAATCTCAACAGCTCCACTTGCAATCCACATCTGGATGCAGGAGCAAAGATGCATCAAAATAGGTCACCCTTACTTGGCTGTATCAAGCCTCGCCCCCCACTGGCTACCCAATATGAGCATGCGGCTACAGAGCCACGCTCAATCCCCCACAGCAACCACCACCCCCAACCCCAACCACAGTACACTTGTCTGTGCAACCTCCACAGGGTACATGCCACAACTACAGTTGCAGCTCCCCAGCTCATCTGGAATGGAGAGGTAGTGCTCCCGAAACCTGCAGGTGAGCTCAGAGCAACAGGCTGAAAGGCTGGAATGGAGTGGAACACAAGCATGTGTATGTCTCATGAAGGTACGACTTGCGTCCACAGCAGACCTCCTAGATGAATAACATTTTGCATATTGGAACAGTTTAGGTCAGGGAAGTGGGCAAGTCAGATCTGTAGCTTCTGGATAAGGGTTGACTCTAATGGCTGTGCCAGTCGGGTGGGGCTGTGAAGCAGGGCTGGTGGCAGACTGTCGCACATGACATGGGCCCTTCCTACAGGTCACCAAAACTATGATGGTTGCCTCTCCACATATCTTCCCCGGGTTGTGGGCCAATGTTATGCCTCACCCAGCACCTGATAGCTGAATTAAAAGTGGTGTAGACCATGTGAATCTGACAGTTTAAATAAAACAAAGCATTATGAAGGCCTATGGTGGGTGTTCCCTTGATGTGACTTCTGCCCAGTTTTCTAAAAGTCAAAGTAAAGAAATTCATTAAAGCACAGGTAAACATCAGGAGTAACTATGACTTACTTCACCTCTTTTCAGTTGTAGTGGCCTTTATATCATGTGTGTTACCACTAACTTATCTCTGGATGACAGATTTTACCCAGAGGGGATGTTACAGAGAAAGGCCAAATAAGGTAGCTATCGTTGTGTGAGTGGTTTGAAATTTACCCTTCCTGAAGTGTCACTCTGAATTTTTTGCCCCTCTGCTGAACCCTATTTTTCCGGATGTACAACTCTGTGCACTTTACCCTTTGTGCTCCCTTGTTCATTATGATGACATTTGTATACCCCTAATTGCCATATTTAAATTATCTATAAGTCCCTGGTCTCTGGTAGAAAGTTATCTAGGGCCTGTAAACTATATGTCACTAAGGACTGCAGTCCATTGGCTATCCACTGCAGTGGCAGAGCAAACATGATTGCAAGCATACCATTGTAGCATGGCTTTGAAGTTTCAAAACTGCAAATTCGACCTTTCAAAATAACTCTTTTTGACAGGTCAAAACCTTTTAAGTATTTTTAAGTCACCCCTAGGAAGGCCCTATTGCCCATAAGGGCAATAGGGCCTTACAGTGAAAAAGCCACAAACGCTCATTTAACTGTAGCAAGGCTGGCTGCTCCATAGGGAAACACTGGGTCACATTATCACACTCGGTAGAATTCATTTCGACTAAGAAGCATCTGGAAAAATAATTCAAAGATCTTTTTGATAACATAGCATATGTATTTGTAAGACCTGGCATAGTCATTCAAAATGCAATTTAACAGTAACATCAAATTTTGTAACACTGTAAAGGATAAGTCACTTCTAGAAATGTTCATTTTCTCTGCTTAAAGCCTCTGGAGACCTATCTGCAAGTATTCAGCTGTCACCTGCCAGCTGAACGGCTCCTCTGTTCTTGAGGTGTGAACTGTTCACAGGACAGGAACAAAAGTCTTTGGGTGTGGGGTGGTGTTGTCCTCCTCCCAATAGGATAGGCTTGGGGCTGTGCCCATGAACTTGGTTAATTTCAACAAGGCCTACATTGTCACAGGAAGAAGTAGCTAACACCTTTTCCTGTCCCTTCTTTTGTCCCTCTAGTCAGGCTAATACCAATCCCAGTGGTTTTGGACCATAAGGAAGGGCTGCTCATTTCTATTGCCACACCTCTATGTGGGTACAGGAGCTCTGCACAGGGGAAGAAAGGATCTGCCATGTAGGATTTGGGTGGGGTGGGGCTCAGTGGGATTGTTTGTTGTAGAACACACAGGAAATGCTGGAAGACTGGGTAGGATCAACCCTCGGAACCTTTAAACCATTTGGTAAGGAGTGGCAGTGGTTGCCCTGTCCACAAGCTGGTGCTGTGCATAAATGTGGCACTTACAATAACTAACCTTCTCAGAACACTGCTAGAACTGACTGGTAGAAGAATCAGGAGAAGACTGAACCTGCTGTTGGGAACCTGTGAAGAGCCCTGAAAAGGACAGTGTCTTTGCTCCCTGTAGCCAGGACTAAGAAGTGATTCCAAGGGTCAATTGATGGACCTCCTGTTTCAAGATAGAGTGACAGAATATGCTACAAGAGGCCATTTCCTGCATTCCCATCGGACCACTTCTGACTGGCGCTGCCCTTAATCCCGCTACTGTGCTCTCCTGGAGTGAGATTTGACACCCAAGATTTGACACCCAAGTGTCCTAAAGGTCCTGGACCCTTGACCGGTGTCAAAGTGTACCCCTCCTATCACCTTCTGAAACCTGGATCTTAGAAAAGTTTTGGCTCTGATTACCTTGGAGGACCAGGACAATGCTGCCAAGCTGATCCAACGAAGGTGCATTGCTACTACGGCAAAAGTTGTCATGGCTCCTGTTAGGAGCTTATCCATAGCAGCAGATCCTTCAGCTATACCTCCTGACAACAGTATTTACCCTCGAGGAGTCATTCAGATACAGTCTTACCCCTCTGGAACAATATGATCTCCAAAAAAGGGACTGCGTCAGAACGTAGATATCCTCACTGGCAGAGAGCACCAACAGTATTTGGCCAGTGTGAGATCTTCCCAGGGCCGGAAATTCTAATTTCTGCTGCCTAGACCTTTCGCACCAAGAGTCAACTCTATCACCTAGACCTCATCCAACAGCAATCCGACGTCATGGAACCCTTCTCTGCCACAGCTTGCTGACTTGCCCCACTGAGGATTTATGTCTTCCATTACAGAGACTAATTTAGAAGTTACAACCTGCAACCAAGTTAGACCTGCTTTCTGTATCAGAACCGCACTCCATTGCTGTCAGCCAATACTCATTCCTAGGTACCCGTCAAGTGCACTCAGATGCCCTTGGTTGACAACTAATGCTTTCTTGAGCTATTTTTAACTTAAAGTTGCCCCTTAATGGAAATTTGTCATTTCAAAATCATTGTATTTAATAAAATATTCTCAATTTTTCCTAATTGTTTTTTTTTTTGTGTTGCGTTTTATCTTTATTACTGTTTTGGTGCTGAATAAATACTTTACATATTGCCTCTAAGTTAAGCCCATCTGCTCTGTGCCACAGCTACCAGGTGCTTGAGCTCAGGTTTATTTAGTGACTTTAGTGCTTCACCCTGACGAGCATTGTTATTTTTACTGGAGGTGGATACTTACTATTACAACTAATACTCCAATATAGCAACTGCCTATGGGCGGGGGGAGGGGAATGTTGGGGAAATTGTTGTTTTACGGCTAAGTTTACAACCAGCAGTCGTTCCAGACATTATGAAAAACAACGAACAGGTGAGTATTGATGTTGCAGTTAAGGGCTGTGCTGGGCAAGCATCCACTATGGGAGTTAACCTGGCCATCAGGGATATTACAATAACATGATGGCGAAGAGAAACACATATAAGTTGATAACACGGAATGTTCGGGGCTTGAATAATTTTGCTAAGCGTAACCGCGTTTTAATTTTCCTGAAACGCTATAAGATTCAATAGTCTTTTTACAGGAAACGTACCTGTGGGGTAACCGTCTCAAGTATGTTCAAAGACGCTGGAGAGGCCAGATATATGCAAATCCTATTCAGGATTTTCTATGGATATACTCGTGTGGGTGGCCCCGGGGGTCCCCTTTAAAATGTTATGGATCAAACTAGATCCTCATGGCAGATGTGTAATGGTGGAAGGCACCTTAGACGGTCACAATATGTGCTTAACATATATGCCCCTAATAACGATGATGGGGAATTCCTGGGGTCAACACTCAGTCAGGCCCAGCTTAACCCTGATTTTGAATTACTATTGGCGGGAGACTACAATTGTGCCCTTGACGGCACCTTAGACAAGTTCCCACTGAGACCAAGCGCCAAACCTAAAGCCAGGGGGGCCATGAGGCAACTGCAATCGGACTTTGGGCAGGTAGACATTTGGAGGCACCGACATCCACATCAGAGAGCCTATTCCTGCCATACACCGGCAACAAACACATATAGCAGGCTCGACTATTTCTTCATGCAGGCAGAGACCATACATAGAGTGGATGACACACAATATCTAGCTCACTACCTGTCTGACCACGCCCCCTTGCTGCTGGAATACACCCTGAGCAGACCCCGATCCAAGATACCACTATGGAAGATTAATGTGGACGCTTTGGCAGACCAGGTTTACTAGATGGCAATAGACGTAGAGCTGAGGGGGCATTTTACTACTAATTGGAAAACCACAAATACCAGGGGGACAGAGTGGGATGCAATGAAAGTGACCATTGGGGGGGATGTATGGCAACAGAATCGGGAGTCCGAAAAGTGTTAGAGCGTGACATGCAAGAGCGTAAGTTGGCCATGCTGAAAGAGATGCTCCCCACTAATGATGGAAGAAGTCACCAAATTTCCCTATATGTTACCATGTGGCAATCTCTGCTCTAACTGCATGTTAGAAAAGGTAGACGGACCGGGAGGGTCGGCCGGGGTCAGGAGGAGAGGTCTCCGGGGAGAGCCGTCTCCAGCGATCGTACAGACAAGTAACTTCCCCCCCACAGACAGATATCACACACGGATAAGGTTCAGTGATCTTTATCGACACTTATTTAAGGTACGGTAAAAGGGTACAAGGAGGTCTGGACTCAGGGGTCCCCTCGATTAGAGTCTCGTAAGGTAGGGAAGGGGGTAGCGGGACAGTCTATTTACCAATCAGGTAATTCGGATGAGATGGTGATGAGCTCACAATCCTCGAGCTTGGTGGTTAGGTGGTATGGGCCGCGGCAGCGCCAGCAGGTCCCGGTGCGGATGGTCGATACAACGGGCCGCGGCAGCGCCAGCAGGTCCCAGGAAGATGAAGGCTGCAGAGGGCCGCGGCAGCGCCAGCAGGTCCCGGGGAGGATGGTCGTTACAACGGGCCGCGGCAGCGCCAGCAGGTCCCAGGAAGATGAAGGTTGCAGAGGGCCGCGGCAGCGCCAGCAGGTCCCGGTGAGGATGGTCGGTACAACGGGCCGCGGCAGCGCCAGCAGGTCCCAGGAAGATGAAGGTTGCAGAAGGCCGCGGCAGCGCCAGCAGGCAGGACGATGGTTCACAAGAGCGGGCTACGGCAGCGCCAGTAGACCGTCAGGGTTGAGTTCACTCGGTGTCTCTCGACTCCAGGATACAACTGCCTTCCTGCTCCGGAGCTGTCTTAGTTATAGGGCTGGTGCCCTTTGATGTCCGGACCCTCGCACTTGGAGGTCGGAGGGTCCGGGATGAAGGTGTCCAGACACCCAGCAGGGGGTGGAGCCAGCGCCTGGGGGCTGCTGGAGGCGATCGGCACCTGGCGGGGGAAGAGCTCTTGACGCTTCGTTCTCCCATTGACCTGCCAAGTGGTCCGCTCACCTCCTGGGTGGATGGTGGTGCCGGGATGTCGGGGCCGGCCAGGCCCGGGGTTAGGGTCGAGGTGAGGCCACGCGGCCGCGTGGTGCAGGGCCCAAGATGGCGGCTTGACCTGGCCGGGGAAGCCGGTGGGGCTGGACCCCGTGATGAGTAGGGGTCCGAGGGCAGAGGGTCCGTCGGGAGACGGAGTACAGGGGCTTGTCACGGGGGTATGCTGGGAGGGCCGGAGCTCGGGCCCTGTCGTGCGGGGGGGGAGCCAGCCCTCTGTGTGGCCTGTCCAACATGCGTCCCCCCCAGCTGAAGGCGGGGAGAGTCACCCATCTCCTTGGGGACTCTCTTCGTCGAGGCGGAAAAAGCGGGACAGGCCGTCCGCGTTGGCGTGGTCTTGGCCTGGCCGGTGCTCCACAGTGAAGTCCATTCCCTGCAGGGAAATGGACCAGCGCAAGAGTTTTGGGTTCTCCCCCCGCATCTGCATCAGCCATTGCAGGGGTCGATGGTCGGTTTGTACCCGGAAGTGGGTACCGAAGAGATAGGGCCGGAGCTTTTTGAGGGCCCACACTACTGCAAATGCCTCCCTCTCGATTGTGCTCCAACGCTGTTCTCGGGCCAGGAGACGTCGACTGATGAAGGCCACCGGCTGGTCATGACCTTCGGGGTTCAGCTGAGAGAGGACGGCCCCGATGCCGTGGTCGGAGGCGTCGGTCTGTACTACAAATTCCCGACTGTAATCGGGGGCCTGGAGCACCGGGGCGGTGCACAGGGCGGCCTTCAGCTCTTCGAAGGCCGCTTGACAATCAGGAGTCCAGTGGACCCGCTTCGGTTGATTCTTGGATGTGAGTCCCGTGAGGGGCCCCACGATGCTGCCGTAGTCCTT
This sequence comes from Triturus cristatus, assembly GCF_964204655.1. Lineage (NCBI taxonomy): Eukaryota > Metazoa > Chordata > Amphibia > Caudata > Salamandridae > Triturus > Triturus cristatus. Next base: position 742,858,061 of record NC_140589.1, on the reverse strand, counting down.
CACGAACCGCCGGTAGTAGCCGGTGAGCCCTAAGAAGGCTCGGACCTCGGTCTGGGTGACGGGGGGCTGCCAGGACTGGATGGCAGCAATCTTAAGTTGTAGTGGGGCCACCAGCCCGCTTCCCACTTGGTGCCCCAGGTAGGTCACAGACCCTTGGCCAATTTGGCACTTGCCGGCTTTAATGGTGAGGCCGGCCCGCTGGAGGGCTTGGAGGACCTCTTGGAGGTGACGGAGGTGGTCGGACCAGTGGCGGCTGTATACAGCGATATCGTCCAGGTAGGCAGCGCTGAATTCTTCGAGCCCTGCCAAGACCTGGTTCACAAGACGTTGGAATGTGGCGGGGGCATTCTTCATGCCAAAGGGCATGACCTTAAATTGATAGTGGCCATCGGGGGTGGAGAAGGCTGACCGTTCCTGAGCCCTGGGTGTGAGGCCGATCTGCCAGTAGCCCGCCGTCAGGTCGAAGATACTAAGGTAGCGGGCGGCCCCCAGCCGGTCGATCAGCTCGTCTGCTCGGGGGATGGGATGAGCGTCGGTCCGGGTGACAGCGTTCAAGCCCCGGTAGTCGACGCAGAATCTCAGTTCAGGGGCGGTGCCGGGGGCAGCGGCCTTGGGAACTAATACAACCGGACTGGCCCAGGGACTGTCCGAGGGCTCGATGACCCCGATCGTGAGCATCTTGGCCACTTCCTCCTGTATGCAGGTCCGTACCCGATCTGGTACGCGGTAGGCCCGGTGCCGGACAGGGGGACTGTCCCCGGTGTCTACGTCGTGCAAACACCAAGGGGTGACCCCGGGGGTGAGTGAGAACAGGGCAGCGAACTGCAGCAGGAGGTCCCGGCAGTCCTGGCGTTGCTCCGAAGTGAGGGCGTCGGAGAGCCGGACCCCATCCACGGAGCCGTCCTTCTCCTGAGTCTTTAAGAGATCCGGGAGGGGCTCGGAGTCTTCTTCTGTACCACTGTCGGTCGCCATCAGGAGGCTTAGTTCTGAGCGCACAAAGTGTGGTTTGAGCCGGTTGGTGTGGAGGACCCGCAGGGGGTTCCGGGTGGACCCCATGTCGATGAGGTAAGTGACGGGGCTTTTACGCTCGACCACTTTGAAGGGCCCCGTCCACTTGTCTTGCAGGGCACATGGTTCGGTGGGGGACATCACCCATACTTGCTGCCCAGGCTCGAACTCAACGGAGGAGGCATGGTGATCATACCACCTTTTCATGTCCTCCTGACTGGCCTCGAGGTTCGCCTTGGCCATCTCCCTGAAGCGCCGGGTCTGGTTTCGTAGGGCCAGGAGGTATTTGAAGACGTCTGGAGGGGTCGTTAGGGGGGCCAACTCCCAGCCCTCCTTCACGAGGCTGAGGGGCCCTCGCACAGGGTGTCCGTATAGGAGTTCAAAGGGGCTAAAGCCGAGGGACTTCTGGGGTACTTCTCGGTAGGCGAAGAGGAGGCACGGGAGCAGTACATCCCACTGGCGACGGAGAGGCTCTTCCAATCCCCCAATCATCCCTTTGAGAGTGCGGTTGAACCGCTCCACTAGTCCGTTTCCTTGGGGGTGATAGGGGGTCGTGAATCTGTATGTGACCCCGCATTGTTGCCAGAGGGACTTCATGTACTTCGATATGAAGTTCGTACCTCGGTCGCTGACGACTTCTCGGGGGAAGCCTACCCGGGAGAAGATCCCCATCAGGGCCCGGCCAACCACTGGAGCGGTCACGGTCCGTAGGGGCACCGCCTCGGGATAGCGGGTGGCATGGTCCACTAGTACCAAGATGAACCTGTGTCCTTGTGCCGTGCGAGGGTCCAGCGGCCCCACAATGTCTATCCCCACCCTCTCGAACGGGGTGGTGACCACCGGGAAGGGTTGTAGAGGAGCCTTAAGCTTCCGGCCACTCTTCCCGCTTGCTTGGCATGTGGGGCACGATCGGCAGTGGTTCAGGACGTCATTCCTCATTTTTGGCCAGAAAAAGTGGGTCACCAGTCGACTGTACGTTTTATCTTGGCCCAGGTGCCCAGCCAGGGGGACATCGTGGGCTAGGTTGAGTAGAAAGTCTCGGAAGCGGAGCGGTACCACCAGAACTCGACTGGCCCCCAGCTCGGCGATTCTTTGCTCGCTGTAGAGCAGGTCGTTATCCCAGTAGACCCAGTGGGTTCCGGTGGTGTCCCCGGCGGCTTGGGTGCTGGCTTGTTGGCGAAGCCCCTCGAGGGAGGGACAGGTCTTTTGCTCCTGGCGGAACTGTTCTTGGGTGGGCCCCCCTTCTTGCCGCCACTGAGCCAGATCCGGAAGGTCCTGGGGTTGCGCGTTTTCTTCGGGGGCCGGGTCTGGGAGGTCGGCCTCGCCGTTGTCCTCTACGGGGGCAACCGGGGGCGGAGGTGCCGGCCATTCGGTTTCTTCTGATCGGGGGGCGGCCCGGCCGGCCATGGATCGGGTGGTTATGCAGGCCCAGTCCGGGAGGCCCAGCATCCCCAAGTGCTCTCTTCTCTCGACGGTGGCCCACGGGGAACTCTCGAGGTCATTCCCCAGGAGGCAGTCCACGGGGGCATCGTCCCGGACCGTCACTTTCAGTAGGCCGGAGACCCCTCCCCATTCAAACGGGACGCAGGCCATCTTGCACATGCTTTCAGAGTTATCTGCCGAGCGGACGGGGCAGAGAATGTTCGGCAAGATCTGCTCGGGCTTCACCAGGTGACAGCGGACGGCCGTCACGCTGGCGCCGGTGTCGCGCAAGGCCTCAGCTCTCTGTCCATTAATGGTCACCCACTGACCGTATTTCCTGGTGTTGGCGGGTAGGGGAGCCCGCGGAACCATGTCTCTTCCCCCTAAGCATGCCAGGACCATGGCGGCCGGTTCCCACCCTTGCTGGTCCGGCTCACACTCCTCGGGACCCTCCAACGACTGCTCCTCCCCCAGGGCAGCGGCAGCTACCTGGCGGGGTTTGGGCGTTTGGTTCAGCGGGCAGTTCGGATCGTTGGCGTAGTGGCCTAGTCGCTGGCATCTGTGGCACGTGACGTTGGCTCGGTACCCAGGCCGCAACGGGGGGTTGCCCCGGCCGGTCGGCGGCGGGGTGCTGGCCACGGTTGTTGCTGGCAAGGCGTCTCTCCCCCGCCCCTGGCCTCCTCCTCCTCCCCGAGGACGGTGCTGGCCTTGGTTGCTTCTGTTCTGGTCGTGTGGCCCTTTCCGGCCCACTCGGGTGCTCTCCCACCGGTCAGCTTCGGCGGCGAGCTGCCGGGGGTCAGTCAGCTTACTGTCGAGTAGATGCTGCCGGAGCTCGACGAAGCAGTTGTTTGACAGGTGTTCCCATACCATGAGGTTGAAGAGCTGTTCGTAGGTGGTGACCTGACTTCCCTTGATCCAACCCTCGAAGGCCCGGCTGAAATAGTTCACGTATTCCACCCAAGTGGTACCTGGGATCCGGGTGCAATCCCTGAACCTCTGGCGGTACATCTCGGGCGTGAGGCCGTAGCGGGTGAGGAGGGCAGCCTTCATGTGGTCGTAGGACGACATTTGGTGATCGGGGAGCTGCAGCAGGGCATCGCGACCCTCGTTGATAAATCTCCCCCAAAGTCCGGCTCCCCAATCACTCCGGTCGATCCGGTGGGAGGTCATTGCGAACTCATAGGCCTTAAACCATTGTTGTATGTCGTCTTCTCGGACATACTCGCGGACCACATCCTTGGGGATGTGAACTTTTTTCTCAGTTGGTCCCGGGGTGTGTGGTCTTTCAGGCACCCCCAAGTCCTTATGCTGTTTGCGCAGTTCTATCTCTGCCAATTGGCGCTCGTGCTCGAGCGTTATCTTTTTCTCTTCCAGCTCTCTCTGTCTCTGTTTTTCTTCTCGCTCCTCTCGAATCCGCATCTGCTCGAGGTTGAGTTTCTGTTCAGCTAACTTGAGCTCCCCATCCATCTTGAGTCGTGCCATCTCTAATTCGTGCAGTCTGACTCTGTCTCTTTCTCGTATCTCCTCCGGTGATCGGCCCGTTCCCCGTTCCTCGGGAGTCGTGGCGTTCCCCTCTGGTGTGACGCTGTTTTGGTCGGAGGGTCTTGCGACCCCCGTTTCTGTCCACGACTCAAGGGCGTGCTTTAGGTCATCCTTGGTACTCAGGCCAGTGGTAGCAATGCCAAGTTCTATGCAAAATTGTCTCAGTTCGCGGTGGTTGTACTCCTCTAGTTTCTCCATTTGGAACTTCTCGGTGGAGCTGCTATCTTTGGTCGACATCGTGCTTTGTCGTGGGGTGAGCTACTCTCTGTACGATTACGCGTTGATTCGGATCGCGCCGCTGGCCACCAATGTTAGAAAAGGTAGACGGACCGGGAGGGTCGGCCGGGGTCAGGAGGAGAGGTCTCCGGGGAGAGCCGTCTCCAGCGATCGTACAGACAAGTAACTTCCCCCCCACAGACAGATATCACACACGGATAAGGTTCAGTGATCTTTATCGACACTTATTTAAGGTACGGTAAAAGGGTACAAGGAGGTCTGGACTCAGGGGTCCCCTCGATTAGAGTCTCGTAAGGTAGGGAAGGGGGTAGCGGGACAGTCTATTTACCAATCAGGTAATTCGGATGAGATGGTGATGAGCTCACAATCCTCGAGCTTGGTGGTTAGGTGGTATGGGCCGCGGCAGCGCCAGCAGGTCCCGGTGCGGATGGTCGATACAACGGGCCGCGGCAGCGCCAGCAGGTCCCAGGAAGATGAAGGCTGCAGAGGGCCGCGGCAGCGCCAGCAGGTCCCGGGGAGGATGGTCGTTACAACGGGCCGCGGCAGCGCCAGCAGGTCCCAGGAAGATGAAGGTTGCAGAGGGCCGCGGCAGCGCCAGCAGGTCCCGGTGAGGATGGTCGGTACAACGGGCCGCGGCAGCGCCAGCAGGTCCCAGGAAGATGAAGGTTGCAGAAGGCCGCGGCAGCGCCAGCAGGCAGGACGATGGTTCACAAGAGCGGGCTACGGCAGCGCCAGTAGACCGTCAGGGTTGAGTTCACTCGGTGTCTCTCGACTCCAGGATACAACTGCCTTCCTGCTCCGGAGCTGTCTTAGTTATAGGGCTGGTGCCCTTTGATGTCCGGACCCTCGCACTTGGAGGTCGGAGGGTCCGGGATGAAGGTGTCCAGACACCCAGCAGGGGGTGGAGCCAGCGCCTGGGGGCTGCTGGAGGCGATCGGCACCTGGCGGGGGAAGAGCTCTTGACGCTTCGTTCTCCCATTGACCTGCCAAGTGGTCCGCTCACCTCCTGGGTGGATGGTGGTGCCGGGATGTCGGGGCCGGCCAGGCCCGGGGTTAGGGTCGAGGTGAGGCCACGCGGCCGCGTGGTGCAGGGCCCAAGATGGCGGCTTGACCTGGCCGGGGAAGCCGGTGGGGCTGGACCCCGTGATGAGTAGGGGTCCGAGGGCAGAGGGTCCGTCGGGAGACGGAGTACAGGGGCTTGTCACGGGGGTATGCTGGGAGGGCCGGAGCTCGGGCCCTGTCGTGCGGGGGGGGAGCCAGCCCTCTGTGTGGCCTGTCCAACACTGCAGATGCTCCCTTTTGTAAGGCATAAGCAAAATTAAGAAACATTTTTTAACTCATAAATAAATATTGAAAATATTTTTATATTAAATAACAATGTAAATTCATTTTGTATATTTACTTTAAATGTAGAACAAAATAGAAAACATGCCACAACACTATTAGTTCAATTTAGAATGAAAACTTTAATTAATGCAATATATTCAAATCCATTTAAATTATTTTTTTTGAAGTTTAATAAATATATAATATTCCCACCTCCAGATTTTTTTTTGTTTAATGTGCATTAATAATGATTAAAAGTGACATATGGAATAAATTAAAATTAATGTAATGTAAAGAAATTCAATAACATTTAGGGCCCGATTCCAATCATGGAAAAAGTCTGTACGAATAGTCGTATGGAGCGTTTTCTCCGTACGACTCGTACCAGGTAAACTCATTCTACAACCTAGGAAGTACGATTCGTACAGAAAGCCTTTTTCTGTACGAATCGTACAAAAGACCATACAGCAAAAAAATACCCACGATTCCGATCCGGAAATGCTTGTACGCGACGTCCGCACGTATTCCAGCAGCATTTTCCGGCCCAGCAAGTACGATTCGTACCGACGTCACTACGTACCTCCCTGTGACTACGGGAGTGAAAAACTGCAGGGAAAGCAGAACCCAACGCCACGGAGCCCCAGTACGCGATGTACAGCCATGAACCCCATCGTACGTGTCAGCCCGGTCCTCTTGGCCGACGACCTGGTGCACCGCACCCGACGCACACGCCGCAGAAGGTGAGAACAACATGCGTGGGTACGGTGCATACCACACAAACCCCTACGGTGCCATGACAACAGTGGTAGGGACCGTACCCACGCATGAATACGTGGGTACGGTGCGCACCCCTACGGCCCCATGAGTACTCAGGTACGGACCGTACCCACGCATGAATACGTGGGTATGGTGCGCACCCCTACGGCCCCATGAGTACTCAGGTACGGACCGTACCCACGCATGAATACGTGGGTATGGTGCGCACCCCTACGGCCCCATGAGTCCTCAGGTGCGGACCGTACCCACGCATAAATGCGTGGGTACGATGTGTACCCCTACGGCCCCATGAGTATTCAGGTACGGACCGTACCCACGCATGAATACGTGGGTACCGTGTGCACCCCCACGGCCCCATGAGTCCTCAGGTACGGACCGGACCCACGCATGAATGCGTGGGTACAGTGCGTACCCCTACGGCCACATGATGAATCAGGTATGGAACGTACCCACGCATACATATGTGGGTACGGTCCGTACCACACGTACCCCATTACGGCAGCAGGAAATGTTAGATACGAGGCGTACACACGCAAGGAATGTGGTCATAGAGGACTGGTCCAGAACGTCACCTACAAATTGTTGTGTGTGTAGGTCCTGGCCAGCAGTGTACAGCTCCAAGGGGGTGTGTGGGACGTCCGCACGTATTTCAGCAACATTTTCCGGCCCAGCAAGTACGATTCGTACCGACGTCACTACGTACCTCGCTGTGACTACGGGAGCGAAAAACTGCAGGGAAAGCAGAACCCAACGCCACGGAGCCCCGGTACGCGACGTACAGCCATGAACCCCATCGTATGTCTCATCCCGGTCCTCTTGGCCGACGACCTGGTGCACCGCACCCGACGCACACGCCGCAGAAGGTGAGAACAACATGCGTGGGTACGGTGCATACCACACGTACCCCTACGGCACCATGACAACAGTGGTAGGGACCGTACCCACGCATGAATACGTGGGTACGGTGCGCACCCCTACGGCCCCATGAGTACTCAGGTACGGACCGTACCCACGCATGAATACGTGGGTACGGTGCGCACCCCTACGGCCCCATGAGTACTCAGGTACGGACCGTACCCACGCATGTATAAGTGGGTACGGTGCGCACCCCTACGGCCCCATGAGTCCTCAGGTACGGACCGTACCCACGCATAAATGCGTGGGTACGATGCGTACCCCTACAGCCCCATGAGTATTCAGGTACGGACCGTACCCACGCATGAATACGTGGGTACGGTGTGCACCCCCACGGCCCCATGAGTCCTCAGGTACAGACTGTACCCACGCATGAATGCGTGGGTACGGTGCGTACCCCTACGGCCCCATGAATCCTCAGGTACGGACCGTACCCACGCATGAATGCGTGGGTACGGTGCGTACCCCTACGGCCACATGATTTATCAGGTACGGACCGTACCCACGCATACATGCGTGGGTAAGGTCCGTACCACACGTACCCCGTTACGGAAGCAGGAAATGTTGGATACGAGGCATACACACGGAAGGAATGTGGTCATAGAGGACTGGGCCAGCATGTCACCTACAAATTGTTGTGTGTGTAGGTCCTGGCCAGCAGTGTACAGCTCCAAGGGGGTGCATGGGTGTGTGGAGAGGCCTCCCAGCAGTGCCCAGACACATGAGGGGTGGGTGCAGTGGCCTCCCAGCAGTGCTCAGACATATGAGGAGTGGGTGCATATCACTACCATCAGTGCCCAGACATATATGGGTTGGGTGCAGTGGCCTCCCAGCAGTGCCCAGACATATGAGGGGTGGGTGCAGTGGCCTCCCAGCAGTGCCCAGACATATGAGGGGTGGGTGCATATCACTACCAGCAGTGCCCAGACACATGAGGGGTGGGTGCAGAGGACTCCCAGCAGTGCCCAGACATATGAGGGGTGGGTGCAGTGGCCTCCCAGCAGTGCCCAGACATATGAGGGGTGGGTGCAGAGAACTCCCAGCAGTGCCCAGACACATGAGGGGTGGGTGCAGAGAACTCCCAGCAGTGCCCAGACACATGAGGGGTGGGTGCAGAGGACTTCCAGCAGTGCACAGACATTTGAGGGGTGCGTGCATATCACTACCAGCAGTGCCCAGACACATGAGGGGTGGGTGCATATCACTATCATCAGTGCCCAGACATATGAGGGGTGGGTGCAGTGGCCTCCCAGCAATGCCCAGACATATGTGGGGTGGGTGCAGTGGCCTCCCAGCAGTGCCCAGACATATGAGGGGTGGGTGCATATCACTACCATCAGTGCCCAGACCTATGAGGGGTGGGTGCAGTGGCCTCCCAGCAGTGCCCAGACATATGAGGGGTGGGTGCAGTGGCCTCCCAGCAGTGCCCAGGCATATGAGGGGTGGGTGCATATCACTACCAGCAGTGCCCAGACACATGAGGGTTGGGTGCAGAGGACTCCCAGCAGTGCCCAGACACATGAGGGGTGGGTGCAGAGGACTCCCAGCAGTGCCCAGACATATGAGGGGTGGGTGCATATCACTACCAGCAGTGCCCAGACACATGAGGGGTGGCTGCAGAGGACTCCCAGCAGTGCCCAGACATATGAGGGGTGGGTGCATATCACTACCATCAGTGCCCAGATATATGAGGGGTGGGTGCAGTGGCCTCCCAGCAATGCCCAGACATATGTGGGGTGGGTGCAGTGGCCTCCCAGCAGTGCCCAGACATATGAGGGGTGGGTGCAGAGGACTCCCAGCAGTGCCCAGACATATGAGGGGTGGGTGCATATCACTACCAGCAGTGCCCAGACACATGAGGGGTGGGTGCAGAGGACTCCCAGTGTGCCCAGACACATGAGGGGTGGGTGCAGAGGACTCCCAGCAGTGCCCAGACAAATGAGTGGTGGGTGCAGAGGACTCCCAGCAGTGCCAAGGCAAATGAGGGGTAGGTGCAGAGGACTCCCAGCAGTGCCCAGACACATGAGGGGTGGGTGCAGATGACTCCCAGCAGTGCCCAGACAAATGAGGGGTGTGTGCAGAGGACTCCCATCAGTGCACAGACATATGAGGGGTGGGTGCATATCACTACCTGCAGTGCCCAGACATATGAGAGGGGGGTGCAGAGGACTCCCAGCAGTGCCCAGACAAATGAGGGGTGGGTGCAGAGGACTCCCAGCAGTGCACAGACATGTGAGGGGTGGGTGCATATCACTACCAGCAGTGCCCAAACACATGAGGGCTGGGTGCAGAGGACTCACAGCAGTGCCCAGACACATGAGGGGTGGGTGCAGAGGACTCCCAGCAGTGCCCAGACATATGAGGGGTGGGTGCATATCACTACAAGCAGTGCCCAGACACATGAGGGGTAGGTGCAGAGGACTCCCAGCAGTGCACAGACATATGAGGGGTGGGTGCATATCGCTACCAGCAGTGCCCAGACATATGAGGGGTGGGTGCAGAGGACTCCCAGCAGTCCCCAGACAAATGAGGGGTGGGTGCAGAGGACTCCCAGCAGTGCACAGACATATGAGGGGTGGGTGCATATCACTACCAGCAGTGCCCAGACACATGAGGGGTGGGTGCAGAGGACTCCCAGCAGTGCCCAGACACATGAGGGGTGGGTGCAGAGGACTCCCAGCAGTGCCCAGACAAATGAGGGGTGGGTGCAGAGGACTCCCAGCAGTGCACAGACATATGAGGGGTGGGTGCATATCACTACCAGCAGTGCCCAGACATATGAGGGGTGGGTGCAGAGGACTCACAGCAGTGCCCAGACAAATGAGGGGTGGGTGCAGAGGACTCCCAGCAGTGCCCAGACATATGAGGGGTGGGTGCATATCACTACCAGCAGTGCCCAGACAAATGAGGGGTGGGTGCAGAGGACTCCCAGCAGTGCACAGACATATGAGGGGTGGGTGCATATCACTACCAGCAGTGCCCAGACATATGAGGGGTGGGTGCAGAGGACTCCCAGCAGTGCCCAGACAAATGAGGGGTGGGTGCAGAGGACTCCCAGCAGTGCACAGACATATGAGGGGTGGGTGCATATCACTACCAGCAGTGCCCAGACACATGAGGGGTGGGTGCAGAGAACTCCCGGCAGTGCCCAGACACATGAGGGGTGGGTGCAGAGGACTCCCAGCAGTGCCCAGACATATGAGGGGTGGGTGCAGAGGACTCCCAGCAGTGCCCAGACATATGAGGGGTGGGTGCATATCACTACCAGCAGTGCCCAGACACATGAGGGGTGGGTGCAGAGGACTCCCAGCAGTGCCCAGACACATGAGGAGTGGGTGCAGAGGACTCCCAGCAGTGCCCAGACATATGAGGGGTGGGTGCATATCACTACCAGCAGTGCCCAGACACATGAGGGGTGGGTGCAGAGGACTCCCAGCAGTGCCCAGACATATGAGGGGTGGGTGCATATCACTACCAGCAGTGCCCAGACACATGAGGGGTGGGTGCAGAGGACTCCCAGCACTGCCCAGACATATGAGGGGTGGGTGCATATCACTACCATCAGTGCCCAGACATATGAGGGGTGGGTGCAGTGGCCTCCCAGCAGTGCCCAGCCATATGTGGGGTGGGTGCAGTGGCCTCCCAGCAGTGCCCAGACATATGTGGGGTGGGTGTAGAGGACTCCCAGCAGTGCCCAGACATATGAGGGGTGGGTGCATATCACTACCAGCAGTGCCCAGACACATGAGGGGTGGGTGCAGAGGACTCCCAGCAGTGCCCAGACACATGAGGGGTGGGTGCAGAGGACTCCCAGCAGTGCCCAGACATATGAGGGGTGGGTGCATATCACTACCAGCAGTGCCCAGACACATATGGGGTGGGTGCAGAGGACTCCCAGCAGTGCCCAGACATATGAGAGGTGGGTGCATATCACTACCATCATTGCCCAGACATATGAGGGGTGGGTGCAGTGGCCTCCCAGCAGTGCCAAGACATATGTGGGGTGGGTGCAGTGGCCTCCCAGCAGTGCCCAGACATATGAGGGGTAGGTGCAGAGGACTCCCAGCAGTGCCCAGACATATGAGGGGTGGGTGCATATCACTACCAACAGTGCCCAGACACATGAGGGGTGGGTGCAGAGGACTCCCAGCAGTGCCCAGACACATGAGGGGCGGGTGCAGAGGACACCCAGCAGTGCCCAGACATATGAGGGGTGGGTGCATATCACTACCAGCAGTGCCCAGACACATGAGGGGTGGGTGCAGAGGACTCCCAGCAGTGCCCAGACATATGAGGGGTGGGTGCATATCACTACCATCAGTGTCCAGACATATGAGGGGTGGTTGCAGTGGCCTCCCAGCAGTGCCCAGACATATGAGGGGTGGGTGCAGTGGCCTCCCAGCAGTGCCCAGACATATGAGGGGTGGGTGCAGAGGACTCCCAGCAGTGCCCAGACATATGAGGGGTGGGTGCATATCACTACCAGCAGTGCCCAGACACATGAGGGGTGGGTGCAGAGGACTCCCAGCAGTTCCCAGACATATGAGGGGTGGGTGCAGTGGCCTCCCAGCAGTGCCCAGACATATGAGGGGTGGGTGCAGAGGACTTCCAGCAGTGGACAGACACATGAGGGGTGGGTGCATATCACTACAAGCAGTGCCCAGACACATGAGGGGTGGGTGCAGATCACTACCAGCAGTGCCCAGACATATGAGTGGTGGGTGCAGTGGCCTCCCAGCAGTGCCCAGACACTTGAGGGGTGGGTGCAGAGGACTTCCAGCAGTGCACAGACATATGAGGGGTGGGTGCATATCACTACCAGCAGTGCCCAGACACATGAGGGGTGGGTGCAGAGGACTCCCAGCAGTGCCCAGACACATGAGGAGTGGGTGCAGAGGACTCCCAGCAGTGCCCAGACATATGAGGGGTGGGTGCATATCACTACCAGCAGTGCCCAGACACATGAGGGGTGGGTGCAGAGGACTCCCAGCAGTGCCCAGACATATGAGGGGTGGGTGCATATCACTACCAGCAGTGCCCAGACACATGAGGGGTGGGTGCAGAGGACTCCCAGCACTGCCCAGACATATGAGGGGTGGGTGCATATCACTACCATCAGTGCCCAGACATATGAGGGGTGGGTGCAGTGGCCTCCCAGCAGTGCCCAGACATATGAGGGGTGGGTGCAGTGGCCTCCCAGCAGTGCCCAGACATATGAGGGGTGGGTGTAGAGGACTCCCAGCAGTGCCCAGACATATGAGGGGTGGGTGCATATCACTACCAGCAGTGCCCAGACACATGAGGGGTGGGTGCAGAGGACTCCCAGCAGTGCCCAGACACATGAGGGGTGGGTGCAGAGGACTCCCAGCAGTGCCCAGACATATGAGGGGTGGGTGCATATCACTACCAGCAGTGCCCAGACACATATGGGGTGGGTGCAGAGGACTCCCAGCAGTGCCCAGACATATGAGGGGTGGGTGCATATCACTACCAGCAGTGCCCAGACACATGAGGGGTGGGTGCAGAGGACTCCCAGCCCTGCCCAGACATATGAGGGGTGGGTGCATATCACTACCATCAGTGCCCAGACATATGAGGGGTGGGTGCAGTGGCCTCCCAGCAGTGCCCAGCCATATGTGGGGTGGGTGCAGTGGCCTCCCAGCAGTGCCCAGACATATGTGGGGTGGGTGTAGAGGACTCCCAGCAGTGCCCAGACATATGAGGGGTGGGTGCATATCACTAGCAGCAGTGCCCAGACACATGAGGGGTGGGTGCAGAGGACTCCCAGCAGTGCCCAGACACATGAGGGGTGGGTGCAGAGGACTCCCAGCAGTGCCCAGACATATGAGGGGTGGGTGCATATCACTACCAGCAGTGCCCAGACACATATGGGGTGGGTGCAGAGGACTCCCAGCAGTGCCCAGACATATGAGAGGTGGGTGCATATCACTACCATCATTGCCCAGACATATGAGGGGTGGGTGCAGTGGCCTCCCAGCAGTGCCAAGACATATGTGGGGTGGGTGCAGTGGCCTCCCAGCAGTGCCCAGACATATGAGGGGTAGGTGCAGAGGACTCCCAGCAGTGCCCAGACATATGAGGGGTGGGTGCATATCACTACCAACAGTGCCCAGACACATGAGGGGTGGGTGCAGAGGACTCCCAGCAGTGCCCAGACACATGAGGGGCGGGTGCAGAGGACACCCAGCAGTGCCCAGACATATGAGGGGTGGGTGCATATCACTACCAGCAGTGCCCAGACACATGAGGGGTGGGTGCAGAGGACTCCCAGCAGTGCCCAGACATATGAGGGGTGGGTGCATATCACTACCATCAGTGTCCAGACATATGAGGGGTGGTTGCAGTGGCCTCCCAGCAGTGCCCAGACATATGAGGGGTGGGTGCAGTGGCCTCCCAGCAGTGCCCAGACATATGAGGGGTGGGTGCAGAGGACTCCCAGCAGTGCCCAGACATATGAGGGGTGGGTGCATATCACTACCAGCAGTGCCCAGACACATGAGGGGTGGGTGCAGAGGACTCCCAGAAGTTCCCAGACATATGAGGGGTGGGTGCAGTGGCCTCCCAGCAGTGCCCAGACATATGAGGGGTGGGTGCAGAGGACTTCCAGCAGTGGACAGACACATGAGGGGTGGGTGGATATCACTACAAGCAGTGCCCAGACACATGAGGGGTGGGTGCAGATCACTACCAGCAGTGCCCAGGCATATGAGTGGTGGGTGCAGTGGCCTCCCAGCAGTGCCCAGACACTTGAGGGGTGGGTGCAGAGGACTTCCAGCAGTGCACAGACATATGAGGGGTGGGTGCATATCACTACCAGCAGTGCCCAGACACATGAGGGGTGGGTGCAGAGGACTCCCAGCAGTGCCCAGACACATGAGGAGTGGGTGCAGAGGATTCCCAGCAGTGCCCAGACATATGAGGGGTGGGTGCATATCACTACCAGCAGTGCCCAGACACATGAGGGGTGGGTGCAGAGGACTCCCAGCAGTGCCCAGACATATGAGGGGTGGGTGCATATCACTACCAGCAGTGCCCAGACACATGAGGGGTGGGTGCAGAGGACTCCCAGCACTGCCCAGACATATGAGGGGTGGGTGCATATCACTACCATCAGTGCCCAGACATATGAGGGGTGGGTGCAGTGGCCTCCCAGCAGTGCCCAGACATATGAGGGGTGGGTGCAGTGGCCTCCCAGCAGTGCCCAGACATATGAGGGGTGGGTGTAGAGGACTCCCAGCAGTGCCCAGACATATGAGGGGTGGGTGCATATCACTACCAGCAGTGCCCAGACACATGAGGGGTGGGTGCAGAGGACTCCCAGCAGTGCCCAGACACATGAGGGGTGGGTGCAGAGGACTCCCAGCAGTGCCCAGACATATGAGGGGTGGGTGCATATCACTACCAGCAGTGCCCAGACACATATGGGGTGGGTGCAGAGGACTCCCAGCAGTGCCCAGACATATGAGAGGTGGGTGCATATCACTACCATCATTGCCCAGACATATGAGGGGTCGGTGCAGTGGCCTCCCAGCAGTGCCAAGACATATGTGGGGTGGGTGCAGTGGCCTCCCAGCAGTGCCCAGACATTTGAGTGGTAGGTGCAGAGGACTCCCAGCAGTGCCCAGACATATGAGGGGTGGGTGTATATCACTACCAACAGTGCCCAGACACATGAGGGGTGGGTGCAGAGGACTCCCAGCAGTGCCCAGACACATGAGGGGCGGGTGCAGAGGACTCCCAGCAGTGCCCAGACATATGAGGGGTGGGTGCATATCACTACCAGCAGTGCCCAGACACATGAGGGGTGGGTGCAGAGGACTCCCAGCAGTGCCCAGACATATGAGGGGTGGGTGCATATCACTACCATCAGTGTCCAGACATATGAGGGGTGGTTGCAGTGGCCTCCCAGCAGTGCCCAGACATATGAGGGGTGGGTGCAGTGGCCTCCCAGCAGTGCCCAGACATATGAGGGGTGGGTGCAGAGGACTCCCAGCAGTGCCCAGACATATGAGGGGTGGGTGCATATCACTACCAGCAGTGCCCAGACACATGAGGGGTGGGTGCAGAGGACTCCCAGCAGTTCCCAGACATATGAGGGGTGGGTGCAGTGGCCTCCCAGCAGTGCCCAGACATATGAGGGGTGGGAGCAGAGGACTTCCAGCAGTGGACAGACACATGAGGGGTGGGTGCATATCACTACAAGCAGTGCCCAGACACATGAGGGGTGGGTATAGATCACTACCAGCAGTGCCCAGACATATGAGTGGTGGGTGCAGTGGCCTCCCAGCAGTGCCCAGACACTTGAGGGGTGGGTGCAGAGGACTTCCAGCAGTGCACAGACATATGAGGGGTGGGTGCATATCACTACCAGCAGTGCCCAGACACATGAGGGGTGGGTGCAGAGGACTCCCAGCAGTGCCCAGACACATGAGGGGTGGGTGCGTATCACTACCAGCAGTGCCCAGACACGAGGGGTGGGTGCAGAGGACTCCCAGAAGTGCCCCACTCCCATGAGGATGGATGTCATTCACACACTGCATGACACACCACATGTGGGTGTGAGGACATACAACACATGTATACCCACCCATGGCGGATGCCCCACAATACACACCCGGATTTAATGCCAACAGAATGTATAGTCATGGAAATGCATACTAAAATAAGTTAGCCAAGGGGAACACACACTGTCACGCACATCACAGGAGTGATAGGAATGTCCAGGTGCTGGTCCAGCCACCCAGATGATGTCTCTCATGTAAGGAATAGGGTTCACTGCGACTAGATACAATGCCCACAATTGTGAGTCAGGTGCCCAAATACCCTGCATCACACGTGCCATTTGTGTGTTAGGCCGTGATTACACACATGCATAGTGCTGAAAAGGGGCAATTGGTCCCTGATGCCATCCCTACATACACAAAACACAAGAACAGTGACTGGCAAGGATGGCACAGACAAGTTAGCAGGAGACATCGGTGAGCATGCATGGCCATTGTTGAAGGGATCCGTCACCAACAAAGGATATGTTGACATAGGTCAGCACAACAATTGTGCAACTGTTTGCAGGGAACATGTCAGGTGCCACAGAGGAAGGATCACTTCCTGGAACAATGTCTCACAATCCAAAGGAACACACACTACCAATTAATATTTTCACAGACATTGAGATGGCACACAGATACCATGGTCCACCTCATGACCATCATACTAAAACATTTCTCAGAACCCTAACACATTACCAGAACACCAACTTCATGGGCCTCATCACCAACATCAAGTACCTGAAATGCAATAGTGTGGAAACTAAAAGAAAAGGCTTTATTCAGCACACAAAAAAAGAACTTGTAATAAAACACTATTTACAAAGGCAAATGGCCAGTCCCTAGTTCGAGTCCAATGGTGGACGTATGCCAGTCTGTCCCCCCCTACCTTGCCTGCACAAAGTCACCTCAAGGGTTGTCGACCGGGGGGGGGGGCATCATCACTGGGAGTACCAGGCACCGCAGGGACAGGAGTGGGTTGGGTAGGTGTGGTGGGTGCAGGGCTGGACGTATCCACCACAGGGGGTGGTGCAGCGCCAAAGGTGGTGGTGAGCAGCTCGCTGCACACTGCAGCCAGGGCGTCCAGAGGAACCCCTGCACCGGAAGGAACACCAGGGCCAACGGAGGGGGGGTGTTCGAGGGATGGGGTGCAGCGCTCTCGGGGGAGGTGGTGGACATGGGGGGGACTCAACTCCCCTGGCCGGAGACTTCCTCAACCGCTTGCGGGGTGGTGTCACAGTGGGGCTGCGGGACAGACTAGCCATGAAGGTCTCTTTCGGTGACCTTTTGCCAGGGGAGCTAAGGGGAGTGGATTTGGAGGAAGTGGTTTGTGAGGACTGCAGACTCTGACTGTGGCTGCGTGTCTGCCATTTGCCCCCAGACCCTGTGGGTGTGACTACATCCCCCTGAGTGTGCGTGCCAGGAGGTGTGCGCTGTGCCTTAGGTGGTGGTGTGCTGGATTTGTCTGTTGTGGTGTGTGCCTGTGACTATCTGTGTGTGCTTTGGACAGGCATGGGAGAGGGCAGTGTGGATGGGTCCGGGGTAGGGGGGGGACGGAGCGCCGCAGGAGAGACACTGCTTCTGTCAGTGAAGAGGCCATGGACTGCAGAAACCTGCGTTGCTCATTCATCGTTAATGACATGCCCTCCACAAACGACACCAACTGTGTGAGCAGTCTAGTGTGTTCATGGAGGACATGCAGCATCGATGCCTGACCAACCTGCAACTGGAGCAGTGTGTCCACAGACTCTTCACTGAGGGCAGCAGGGGTGACAGGGGCAGGGGCTGCGGTGCCTGGTCCGAAGGAGACACGGTGGGACCCTGCACGGACAGAAGAGACCGGAGCAACTGGGAGGGCGGAGATGGAAATGGAGGAGGCGGGTACAGATGGTGGGATGCTTCCAGATGTTGTAGCATCCTCCGCCTCCTCAAGGATGTCAGCCTGGGACCCGTCGGTGTCGTACATGCTCTCGCCTCCGGACAGGTCCTCCGACTGACTCCCCCCGCCCTCCGTGCCACTGTCTCCTGCTGACTCCACAGCACTGGTGGCACTGTCGCTGGGTCCCTCCTCAAGGTCCATGCCGGTGTCTCCCTCCCGTGTGGATGATGATGCTGTGGGCAAGGAGAAGAAACAAGAAAGCATCAGTCACCTGTATACATCTGACACATGAGCACGAGAACAAAAGGTCACAGTGCATATCAGGCAATGCATCATGAGTAACAGCTGGATTACTCCGCACATATGTAAGCCCTGTACTTCCCAGTTGGTAGACCCACCATTCCACTTTGACACCAGGAAACTCAATACACAAAAGTCCACAACTTGATTGAGCAATACACTGAGAAGCTAGTGTCTGCGAACCGGCGAGCACAGCAATACAATGAAGTCATGCCACCTCTTGTTTACCCTGAAAGAAACAGGAGTGGTGCACTCAAGGTTAACTAACACACCTCAATACTCAAGGTGTCACCACACTCAGAGACCTGTAAGTCCCTTGGAACACAAAATAAACAAATGTTGGTACCTTGGGACTCACACAACTGCAACCAATCTACATGTTTGGGCTGTGCCAATTGGCCATTTTGCAAAAAGAACACTGATGTGCCTGCATGCAAGATGTTGCACAAGGCAGTGCACACAAAAGTACATTGACACTGTCATTGAAGAAGCTGGCACCTTTTCGGAGGAGCCACTGTTAGAAATAGATTGTGTTGCAGAAAGTACATATACATGGGCCCACGGAGGTCTGGACTTCTTGACACTCGTTAGTTTGTATCACCGACAACTAATGAGTCTCACAAAATCTAGACTACCGTGGGCACATGTATATGGAGAATCTGTGAGAACATTTATTTATAACAGTGGCTTCATAGAAAATGTGCCAGCTCATTCCATGACAGTGTCAATGTAGTTTTGTGTGCACTGCCATGTGCGACATGTTGCATGCAGGCACATTAGTGTTCTTAACACAAATCAACTAATTTCCACATGTGAAACATGAACAACTGTTGACAAGTGCTGTGAGTGCCAAGGTAAAAATCATGAAGAGTAACAACTTGAATCATGTCAGTTGTCACCAGGCCATCCGTCACCTGATTACACAGTTGGCTACACATATGACCTACTGCCTGTCATCTGGAGTGGCACCCATGTCCACACCCAGGACAATGCATAAGCTAATGGGCCTGCAATTGGGTGGTAAAAAGGGCCAGATGTACTGTGGGGACACCTTAATGGCAAGCCTAAATGTACACACAGATTTCAGCACACACAGTCCAAACTGCGTTGCATCTGAACCACACAAGTGCCAAAAATGTATGAGCGGGATTCTTGTTGGTAAAAAAATGACACAGGCTGCAAAGCAGGTACATTGAGCACTGGCCAGCATCACAGGGGCACTGCCCAGTGTATTTTAGTACAGGCAATTTTCCCACACAAGTCAGACCTGCCACTGAAAAATCAGAGTTGCACATGTATGCCTCTCCTGCACCCCCCTCCCCCAATACCTGAGTCTATGTGATTTATACAGATCAAGAAGTGACACCTCTTATTCAGGGTTACAACAACTGTGCTTGCAAAATTACTTCTTTGACACCACATCACCTCGTGGGGCTGACAACACATATTTGTGACTAACAACCATCAACAGATTGTTGTCAATAGCCACACAGGCACTGCCCAGTGTGACTATGCACAAGCAAAATGTTATATCCCTGTCCAGTGGACACATGTAGCACACATTAACCAAATCAAAGTAGGGCAGGGAACAATGCCACAGAGGCAGACCTATGCAGCACACACAGAGAATGTACACATTGTTGGATGACACAGATGATTAGGAAGCCAGGGTGTCTCAGGGGACTGTAGTGGGCACACTGCTCCATGGTCCTGGACTGAGATGACTCTACCATGTACAACCGTCATGGCACTATGCATATCTCACACTCATGCACATCATGTCTGAGGCCACAACATTGCACATGCATGCTGCAAGGATGTCCAGTTGAAAGCTCACACTCCTATGTTGATAATCTGCATCAGTGACAACTATGGACCCCCTACATAGTGAACAGGTCATGGCACAGGCAAGGCACCGACACAAGTTACAGACCACCCTCCCACATGATGCAGAAAGCAATGTGCACTTAGATGTACTGGCACCCTAGATGACCATGTGCAAATGTGATTACACACACACCAGGGGCCACATTTAAAGGAGAGGAAGGGATGAAAAATATCCCCAGGTGGCATTTTGAAAGATAAAATGCACTGCACATATGAACTCTGGGAGTGTATTCATGCAAAATAGCACTTCCTAAAGCTGGCAAAACATAACACAACAAAAAGCCATGCACCTACCCCCTCCTTGCTGCAGTTCCTCCTGTAACTGCCTATCGAGGTCAGGGAAGACCACCGCCAGGACACATTTCATGTGGTGGGTCAGGTGTCGGCGCCCGCCGTGGCGGCGAGGTGGAGAGAACTTGAGCTGGACCAGGACGATCCGCCAGGTCCAGCACCGGATGTCCCGCCACCTCTTGCGAACCTGGACCAGCTGCCGATCATGCCCCCGCAGTCCTCACGGCCCTGACGACGTTGGTCCAGATGACCCCCTTCTCGTAGGCAGTTACCTGTCAGGATGACAAAGTGACACACCATCAATACACCTGCTCCATGTCCCAGAAACACACATCAGAACATCTTTGAAATGTTGAACAGGGCATAGGATGCAGACAGGAATAGCCTCATTCACAACATGCAAGTGGCCTGTGTGCAAGCACCAATGCAGTACATGGCATTGAAAGTCTACAGGTGGCATGAGGGGTGCAAAACACTCAATGAACATGCCACACACTGTGCAGCACATGCAACAGCAAACTGATGGGCAGCACGTGCCATGCAGTCACATGTCCCACTCCACTGACGCACCCTCAGCAGACTAGAAAGACACACACAGCCACTGATCACTGGCCTGTCATTGACTACAGCGGATACAACCCTCACTCTGCACATGTGCCATTTGACAGGGGGGAGTCACAGGTGTCGTGCCAGCTCTGCAAGTCAGACACAAAGCACGGCTCACTTGTCACATCAGATGGTTAGATCAATAGCCTTCAACATGCAGCTGTGGTTCAACACTTCACATAGACACTCACCCACATGACAAGGAACATTCACACACGTCAATGTCCATGAGGTCGTACACGTCCTTTGGACACTCTCACCACAGGTGCACCCAACTCATACACATGTGTGGGTACAGTCACCTGTCACACCGGGGGGACCACTGAATCACCTCAGGACAACATGAATAAAAGCCCCCAAGGATTAGCCAGGCTGAATGTCTCATGCACAATGCAGTGAAATTCACTGTAAGCATCATGCAAGCGAGAAGTGCACACAGGAACTACTTGATGCACTGCATGAGTGACGTAAGCATGCCCCCACCCCCCGGGACACACTCTGAACAACATTGCATGTCAGTCCCAACTGGACACAATATTGACTGTCACACAACAGGTGCATAGGCAAAGGAAGTGGACTCAGAACTCACCTGCTCCCCTGGTCTCCCATACAGGCTGGTGTACTGTGGGAGGAGGACGTCCAGCAGGGCCTCATTCTCCTCCAGGGTGAATGGCTGGGCCCTCTCCACAGCACGAGACATGGTCCAGGGAAGCACAGACAGCAGCAATATTGTCGACAGGAAAGTTGTGCAGGCAAGTGCCCTCTCATGGCTTCTGGCTGCCTTATATCTGTCTTGCTGAGGGGCATTCATTTTGAGGAGTACATAGTGATTGGTCTGAATCATTCGCATCTTACGTTTACTCCAATCCCTTTAAACATACACCAGTGACAGCATTAGTTTCGTTCAAATTTAGAACATCATGTCAAGTCAACAACCACTTTGCAACAATGTATTTAGTAGCCAACTGACTTTTCCAGGACACCTGCTGGAAAAATTTGAAGAGAAAACTCGGTATCCATGGCAACCTGCATGCATTTAGGGCCTAATACCTGTCCCTTATGTGTCCCTTATGTAAAATTGAAAGCCGCACACAGGTACGGTGCGTTTCACGCGTACCCCTACGGCACCAGTTGCACAGTGCATTTGACACGTACGTGTAGGCACTGGTAGTACACGTACGTGTACGCAACAGTTGTACATGTACGTGTACTACCAGTGCCTACACGTACGTATACTACCAGTGCCTACACTTTCGAGTACAACTAGTACGTACACGTACTTGTACACGTACGTGTACGCCATGGTAGTACACATACGTGTAGGCACTGGTAGTACACATACGTGTATGTAACAGTTGTACACATATGTGTACTACCAGTGCCTACACGTACGTGTACTACCATGGCGTACACGTACGTGTACAAGTACGTGTACGCACTAGTTGTACTCGTATGTGTAGGCACTGGTAGTACACGTACGTGTACAACTGTAGTGTACACGTACATGTACTACCAGTGCCTACACGTACGTGTACTACCATGGCATACACGTACCTGTACAAGTACGTGTACGCACTAGTTGCACTCGTACATGTAGGCACTGGTAGTATACGTACATGTACGCAACAGTTGTACACGTACGTGTACTACCAGTGCCTACACGTACGAGTACAACTAGTGCGTACACGTACTTGTACACGTACGTGTATGCCATGGTAGTACACGAACGTGTAGGCACTGGTAGTACACGTACGTGTACGCAACAGTTGTACACGTACGTGTACTACCAGTGCCTACACGTACGTGTACTACCAGTGGCTACACGTACATGTACTACCATGGCGTACACGTACCTGTACAAGTACGTGTATGCACTAGTTGTACTCGTACGTGTAGGCACTGGTAGGACACGTACGTGTAGGCACTGGTAGGACACATATGTGTACAACTGTTGCGCACATGTACGTATACTACCAGTGCCTACACGTACGTGTACTACCAGTGCCTACACGTACGTGTACTACCATGGCGTACACGTACGTGTACAAGTACGTGTACGCACTATTTGTACTAGTACGTGTAGGCACTGGTAGTACACGTATGTGTACAACTGTTGCGTACACATACGCATACTACCAGTGCCTACACGTACTAGTGCAAC
Source organism: Triturus cristatus (assembly GCF_964204655.1). NCBI lineage: Eukaryota > Metazoa > Chordata > Amphibia > Caudata > Salamandridae > Triturus > Triturus cristatus. Next base: position 742,835,146 of record NC_140589.1, on the reverse strand, counting down.
TAGTGCATACACGTACTTGTACAGGTACGTGTACGCCATGGTAGTACACGTACGTGTAGGCACTGGTAGTACATGTACGTGTAGGCACTGGTAGTACACGTACGTGTACAACTGTAGCGTACGTGTACTACCAGTGCTTATACGTACGTGTACTACCATGGCGTACACGTACTTGTACACGTACGTGTACAAGTACATGTACGCCATGGTAGTACACATACATGTAGGCACTGGTAGTACACGTACGTGTATGCTACAGTTGTACACGTACGTGTACTACCATGGCGTACACGTACTTGTACACGTACATGTACAAGTACATGTACACCATGGTAGTACACTTACGTGTACAAGTACGTCTACTACCATGGCGTACATGTACGGGTACGCATTTCACACGCTTACAATGGTGATACAGCCGTACACATTCCAGGAATGGAGGTCTAAGAGTCGCACATGGATGTCCATCAAGTACTTGTCATTGCAAACTTTCTGGTGCAGGCCCTAGGTGTGTTAGCCAGTGATCTTGCACAGGTCCTTCCATCTCGTAGCACAATTGATGTGTTCTGACCTGTGGACACATGTCATGTATGATGGGGTACGATGTGCTACACATCACCTTGACACGTGCCACATGTGTGTCTGTAGTCCAACTGTGTCATGCATAGCAGCAGTGGGTGGCACAGTCATCAACACCCGCACCTGTCTCCTGATGCCAGGGACAGGGACACTTTATGAACTGACCTGTCACGATCTGCGTGCCCCTTTGGGACTATGTCGGCTGTGTGTCATGTGTTCACATGAGCTTCATGTCAGTGTCCCGTCAACGGCATCTGCTGTTGGTGCATCCAACAGGGGTCTGTGTGGAGATGGGCATGTAACACATCTACGCACACCATGCCACATGTGGATTCCCAAGGCTGTAGGGTCTGTGTGCATGGGAAATTATATTTTTGCTGTCATACATGTGTTTGATGTCTCAATGGCTGTGTTTTTGTGTTGTCACGTGTACCCCTTCATCGCACTGTGTTTGACATGTACATTTGACATTCCATGTGACCTGTGCGTGTGCCTTGCAGTCAGCTGTCTGGATGAGATGACATCCTTCAAATGCAGCTATGTGGTTGTGTGTCACTCCGGTGATATCTGTGGCTCTTCACTCAGACTGGCCCCCAAATCTTTTCAGGGCATGTCATGTAGACTTGACAATCAACAGGTGTATCATGCATTTTGTAGGAGTGCCAGCAAGCTGCTATCTGTGTCCTGGATGTATTGCACCCACCCTACTCCATAGTTAGCTGATGTGTATTAGCAGTGTGGCATGTGCTATGTTCATTGACATTGATGTTTGCCGACTCTCAATCTTCATTCCTCAAAACTATGTTTTGCAGGGCACCACCTGTCCCAAGAATAATACCAGACCTGGGTGCCATGATGGAACGTGCCTGCATCCGCCGTTACAGGTTCACTCAACAGTTAATTGAGGACCTGACAAAAAGGCTGGCACCACACCTCCAACCGCAACACAGGTATCCTACTGCGCTGACCCCCAAGATGAAGGTGATGGCAACCTTACATTTTTTTGCAACAGGTACGTTTCAATTGACCATAGCTGATGTGGGTGGGATGTCCCAGACTATGTTCAGCCATGTCCTGCGTGATGTTCTAGCAGCCATGTTGGAGCACCTTGATGAATTCATCAAATTTCCAACTCCAGAGGGGTTGAGGGATGTCAAGGGGGATTTCTATGCCCTGGGTGGGATGCCCCATGTAATTGGGTCCATTGATGGTACACATGTGGCTTTTGTACCACCACAGGCACAGGAACAGGCCTATCGCAACCGCAAACATTACCACTCGATAAATGCCCTTGTGATGTGTCTTGCTAACATGCTGATTTCCCATGTCTGTGCACGTTTTCCAGGATCAGCACATAATGCCTACATCATGAGGCGTAGCAGGGTGCCACAAATGATGCTGCGGCTGCACAATGAATGAGCATGTCTTGTTGGTGGGTATAGTCTTTTTGTCCTATGTGTTGCGGTATCTTTGTCTCTTATGGCATCTCGTGACCCACTTATTTACATTATGTTTCCATATAGGGGACTCTGGCTATCCCAACATGCCATGGCTGATGACACCTCTCCGCAACCCAAGAACAGCTGCAGATCACCGGTACAACGATGCACACGGCCAGACCAGGCGAGTGATTGAGAGGACGTTTGGACTCCTAAAGAGCCGATTCCGGTGCCTGGACAAGACAGGCGGGTCCCTCCCTTATGCCTCGGAGAAGGTCTGCAAAATCTTCATTGTGTGCTGCATGCTGCACAACATGGCAGTTGAGGAGGCAGTGCCACTCATCCTGGATCCGGATGAGCAGGAACATCCACCCGTGGAGGATCAAGGGCTTGGTCACGAGGCTAGTGATGATGAGGAGGAGGGGGATGATATCCGGAGTCAGCTCATACGCAACTTCTTCTCATAATGGTGAGTCACTGGCTATGAGTGTGCAAGCTTGTAGCGTTGAGTGGCATGTGTTGCAATGTGTGTGTCCAGCTGACTGAATGCACAGTGACTTGGATGTGTGTTCTGATGTGTCACTCGAGTGATGATGTCATGCAACACAGTTTTGCAGAGAGACTTGATTGGCCATTTACATGTGTCCAACATTGTTGCTGTTTTGTACACTTCCATGTGTGCGTTGAGAATCTATTTTTGGTGACTTCTCGTGTGTCTGTCATTTCCAGGTATTTGGCACTTGTTGTCTGGTAGTATCATCGTTGTCCTCCTGCTATTCCTCGTGTGTATTGCAACGTGGGCTGAATCAGCGTTCCATGCACGGACATGTGGAAATGTCAGTTTGGGTAAGTATTGCAGCAAGGTTTTTTTGTGGTGATACAGGTTGGGAATGTGTGGTGACTGCTTCTGTGCATGTTGTGGTACCATGCATACATGTCTTCTCACCATGGAGCATATGACATGTAGCATCACTCCCATGACATGATAGTCAGCCTTCTTGACAGTCATCTGTTGTGGAATATAGCGTCTGATGAAGGCTTCAATGTGTGTGTACCTTGGCTCTGAAACATTGCAGATGCTAAGGGTGGACATAGTGGGGGACATCACAACAACATGCTCTATGGGGAATTGCAGCCTCTCAGTGTGCAGCAGGATGTGTTTGGCTCATCCCCTTACCTTGTGTGCCAGTTCATTGGGATTGACATCATCCGTGTTGTGAAGGGGGTGTCCAGCGTATGTCCCACATGTTCTGTCAACTGACCTGTGAGTCTGTTAATATGGAGGCATATCCCTTTGTGTGTGTATGTGGAATAAAGGTGTTTAGCACAATCCAAAGTGCCTCATCTCGGTCACTGCAGATCTCTTACCAGTTTGCATGCGTCATCTATGGGTGAATTGACAAAGATTGAGCATATGAGTGTATGTGTTCTTTGGCAACATGCATGCAGTGCTTCATGGCTTATGATCTCTATTGTGCATGACGTGCCTGGTTGTGTATGTATTTGTGCAGGTTGCTGCCCACAACGGGACGTGAATGCCTGCTGATGGTGTGTCTCCTTTGCGCATCTCCGCATTTTGTTGCCTGACACAGTGGCTGTCATTTATGGTGATTGATCATACACTTTCTGGGAGTGACCCATGAGTGAGCTGACACTCCTTCCTTGACATACACCTGTTGCACTGTGCCTTGCAGACCTCCTTGTCTTTGTGTGTTGATTTTTGCATGATTTCTAACCCCTTCCGCCTGCTGCTGCCTCACCTGCGGCCCCGCCACTCCGAGTGCCCTGATTCTGCAACCCCCATGCCTCAGAAATGCTCAGCCCTTCCCCCTCCACCCATTTGTAATGCAGCCAGCAGCTTGTCTGTGCCACTGTAGCCCCAGCGCCATGCCAAAGGCCGGACCGTCTGCGCCTGCAACATGCACAGTGCACGACCTTCTAGTCTTTGCATGACCCACATCACACAACAGGCTCATGCTGCAGCCACTCTCCAGGCAATTTCCTTGTGACAATCATCCTCATGCCATCAGGCAACCCCTAGGCACAGACACGACACCTTTGCATGCTGAGTGTGCTACTCCAACTGCCTACACAGTGCTGCCCAGCCTACCAGACCCCGTCATTCCCACCAGTCTATGTGCCTCCTACTCCACTCCCGCTCCATCCACCAGCACGACATTGGACTCTGTTACCTCCTCAACACTACAGCCCCACACATCACCTTCATGACAGTAACCTGGACAAAAGCATCCTCAGCACATGACGTCTTCATTGCCATCTCAGACGGATCCAAGATCACCCGCAGGGACGCCAACACCATTCCCAGGGGCTGAATTGGTAATTATTGACAAGTACACCCTCAGAGTCACAAGTCCCGGTTTGCAGCAACTCCCTAGCAACCCTCGGAGTATCACTCATCTACAGATCTGCAGGCCTACTTCCACAATTCCGCTAAGCCATCACCACGTACATCTGCACGCAGGCCCTCACCTCCACAGGCTACATGTGGCTGGGTGCCAGTAACTTCTTGCTGGAGGGGACACACACCACCATCCATCATTGGTCCATCAACATTTGAATCCACGTCTCCAACAAGCAACACATTGCCACTCACCCCGCTACCGATCCCTCAAAGATGCCGGATGTAAGTCGCCACAGACAAGCTGTGTGGGACACTCAAAACAACACCACCGCCACACCCTGCAAACTCACACACTGGATCAGCAACAGATCCATCAATCTTGCCACATTGACGGACTTTCCTGTGAAGCACAACAACAGTTAAGGCACCTGGGACAAGGCAGACCTACTGGACTCCTACAGACCAAGCCGGACTCTTGTGCAAACCTTGCAACACAAAGAGACATCATTTTCCTTACAGCCCTGTAAAACACCACACACAGCCATCACCATATCATCAGCAAGGCCAAGTGGAGATCCTTCAGATAGTGCCGAGACACCAAAGCACACGACATCAAGGAGCTCATCAGCATTGTGAGTGAACTGACAGCAGATCTCCATCCAGGACACCCCACCCTTGCAAGGCAGATCACATCCCTTGCTACTTTGTACCACTGCAAGCTCATGGCCTTGGACAACTGCCTTGGCACACAGAGGCAGACAACACTATTTTCCGCTGGTCAAACCCCCCTCAGGTCATGGACTCCCGTCAGCAGCAAGTACACAACCAGGATCATGTGCACCATCCACTCTGGCTCTCCATCACGCCCCTTCCCACACAACATCTCAACCAAATCATTCGCCATCCTTGAAGCCCACATCCTGTGTGTCATTGATGTCTCCTTTGGGTTAGCCACATTCCATGGGTGCAGGAGGCATGCAGAGCCCCAGGCCCTTCTTAAACAACGGCCGGCAGTACCGCAGGATCTCCTGGTACATCAGCCTACTTCCCTACCCAGCAAATGTCACCAGGAAGACACTCAACTAGCAACTGACCAATTTCCTACATGCAACCAGCTCCAGCCAACTGGCACCATACAGTTTTACACAGTAATCACACCACTGCAACCGTCCTCATTGCCATCACCAACGACTACTTTGCCCTGCTCAACAATGGTGAGGCCACCACCCTTGACCTCTCAACGCCATTCTACACTGTCAGCTCACACATCTCGAACACTGGTATCCAGAGGAGGGCCCAGGATTCACTCAGGAAGTAGCTCACCAGCAAGGCCCAGGGAGTCTGCCTCCACCCTGCAACATGTAGTACACTGGGGTCATCTGGCCCATGCCACAGGGCTCTTCTCTCAGCGTGACGATCTTCAATGTCTCCATGACCCACCTCTCCACCATCACATGCACACACAGCCTCATCATCATCTGGTATGCCATTGACAGCCAGCTGCTCCTCAAACTCACCAAAGAGTCAGCCATTGCCAGATCCAAACTTCAAGAAGGCATGAGATCCGTTGATGAATGGCTGAACATCAGCCATCTGAGGCTGGACTTTGACGGGACAGAGGTCATCATCTGAGGATTGTCCCCTTACGTCTGGGTCAACTCCTTGCGTCCCACTGGTCTGTGCACCGCACCAGCACCCAGTGGCCACGCAGGCAAGCTGGTGTTCATCATGGACCCATCGCTCACAATTAACATGCAACTCACCAACATCTGTACCTCATCCTGCAACACCCTCCACATGCTGCTGATGGCCCCCAGATAAATCCACTCCAAGGCAAGACAGACCGTCCCCCTGGTCCAGGACACCAGCCGGCTCAAATACAGCACCGGCCTCTTCAGAGGACAACAGCAAACATGCAGGAGAACTTATCCACATCCAGGGTGCATCCGCACACCTCATCTGCAACATCCCCCGCCCCAGCCACATCACCGTCCACCTGAGAGAGGTACAATGGCTCACTGTGTGCTGCAGGATCACCTTCAGACTCCTCAACCACACTCAGGAGGCACTCCTCAACCCCAGACCCGAACCCACCTTGGACGTATGTCATCCAACACCCCGTTGGCCCTACTCCATGCAGCCCACCTTGCCCTGGCCACCATTTGTCACATCCACATAACCTCTGCATGCAGGAGATAGTTCTCCCACCTTGCAAAACAGACCTGGTACTCCCTCCCCGGGCACATCAACATGACCCATGACCTCTACACCTTCATGTAACTCTACCAAATTGGTCTGTTTGAGCAATATAGCAAGCCCCCCCTCAGCAGCTTGAGGCCATCACGGATGAGTGTTAGGCTCCATGTCTGTATTTTGTGATACATTGTGAGCCATGTGTGTCCTCGACCGGACTCAGATCCAAGTGTATGGATGGCTGGAGTTAGTTCCACACTCAGGCATACTTTAACATATTCCCACACGTAGGTTGTGGACTCATGCTAAATGACTGCAACATGAAAATTCAAGTATTAAATATTTAATTTCAAGCTCTGGGGCGGGATTTGTGCACAGAAAATTGGGGAAATGCAGGGACCATAGAATCCAAAGTTTACAGGGGGAGATGGGATCCTGGGCATTTGAAGTCATCAGAGTCACGCCAACAGTGTTTGGCATCATTGGTCAGACTGTGACCAGCAAGTCCATGTGGCAGATGATGTCAGTCAATAGGGTGATGCTGTCGCACATGAAGGCCAGGTGCCTGGCCAGGTGACCTGGGAGATGTGGACGGCCTGCTGCCTCTCACAGTCTTTTCCGTGGACGACCAACCTTCCTCCGGGGACCCTCAGATGCAGGCCTTGACGATGTTTGGGACGCTCCGTCGGACGAATCCTCCTCCTCCTGCCTCCCTGTGGCTGGTGCTGGTCTGTGCCTGGTGTCACAGGGAGGGTTGCCCATGTTGTCGGCGATCCGACGGAGTGATTGGCTTATGTCCCTTTGCACCGCCAGGAGCTCAGCCAGTCTTGCCTCCATCCGTCCTTGGTGTTGTTGTTGACTGGCGTGTTGCTCGGCCTGCTGGTTTTTGATCTCTGTGAGGGTCCCCACTACCTGGCTGATCTCCCTGGTGTCACGCTGGTAGGCCTCCATGATGTTGCAGATGTGTGACATACCGGTCCCTTCAGCTGGCTGGTTAGGTTCTCGCCTCCACCTGCCTCCACTCCCGCCAACCCTGCCCACATGAGCCGGGCCTGCTGTTGTGGGCACATCGGGTCGACGGGACCCCTGCGGGATGGCAGTGGCGGTGTTGTCTGCCTCCTCCTGGGTGCCCGCCGCACCTTGTCCATCCTGGTCAGACTGGCTCTGTTCACTGCAGGCAGGGCTCCTGGGTGTCTCCTGTGATGTGGCAGGAATGGGGGTGGTAGTTGGCACAGATGTTCCTGAAGCAGGTGCTGCAGGGCTTGTACACCAGAGGGTCCAGGTTGGTCGGGGTCATCCGCGGAGTGTTGAGAGGCGTCGCTGCTGGTGGGATCTGGTTCCTCCCGAGCCTGTGACTGTGATTCTTCCCCCCCATTGTTGGGGGGATGTTCATCACGTTGCCCTGTGTGTGAGAGAGAGACAATGTTAAAGCTGTAATGCAACATGCATGTTTCATACACATTCAAGTTGGCATAGTTCCTCCAGGTAGTTGTATGTGCCTAGCATTCTCCTCAATGTTCACTTGTGTATGGGTATGTTGCAGGGGACAGATTGATATGTTCTCCTGAGTCTTTGACATGTCCAATTGTGGCTTGGATGCTTCTTCGGCTATGTATTGGTGTTGTTGTGTTACATGTCCATTGTGGCAGTGGGTAAATCCATTGCCTGTCCTGGTGGTGTGTGCTTGTGTAAGGGGTGTGTGTGACAGGGCCTGCTGGTGGGTGTAGTGTGATTTGGCCCTGGGGCTCCCAGGTGATGTATCTGTCCCCCCATGGAGCATGCTGCCATGACAGTGAGTGTGAGTTCCTGTCCTAGATATCTGACCTTGTTGTGTTGGTGTTTGTGTTTGCACTGGTCACAGGAGGCCCTTGTGCTGCCTACACCAGGGCCAAGTGTGAGCTATCTTGTCAGTACTTTCCCAATCCCTGTGCATTGCGCATGGTGCATGGGTATGTAGCTGGGCCATATGGGATGAGGGCAATTGTGTCTGATTTGGAATTCAAACATGCGTTTTGGTGCACCCACCATCCCAGCATCCATTCTTGAGTTGGTGCTTCGTGTAGAATGGGACATGGCATGGCCTTGCTTTCTCCATGGGGCATACACATGTTATTGGCATACGCGTTGTTTGTGACTGTGGTGCTGGCGGGTGAGGGCTTGGGGGTAGTTGCGTGCATTAGGTGTAGTTGGGGTGTGGATGCCATTACCCCCATGTTACGTAAGTGGTTTGTGTACTCACCAGGCTCTGGAGGTCCTTGGAGTCCATGTACTCCCACCGGTGGAAGCATGGCCATCACCTTCTCCTCCCAGGGATGGTAATGTACTGGTCTGCGGGTCGCGCCACCTCCAGTGATGTTGGCCTGGGCGTGCTCTTCATTAATTTTTCTCTTGACCGCCCTCCGCAGATCGTACCACCTGGCTTGGCATTCATTCCTGGTCCTTCTGATGGGTGCAACAGCATTCACCCTCTCGATGATCCTCTGCCACAGGCGTGTTTTTTCGGCTATGCTGGTCTGTCTGACCAATGTTCCAAACAGCTGTGGCTCGACTCTGATGACTTCGTTGACAAGGATGTCCAGCTCCTCCCTTGTGAACTTTCGATTCTTGTCGGTGGGCATGGTGTGGGGTGAGGGTGTGGATGGTTGTGGGTGTGTGGGTCTGAATGTGACGGTGTGGGTGTGAATGTGGAGAGGGGGTATGTGTGAAGGGGTGTGTGTGTAGGTGTATATGTTTAGGTGGATGGGTGCAGTGGTTTGTGTGTGCTCTGTAGCAGTGGTGAGTCTGTTGCAAAGGCTCATGGGTTGTGTGTGTGGTCCCTTTTTATTGGTCCATTTGTGGGTGGGGCTCATTTAGAATTTTTGGTGGGTGTGTTATAAGGGGTGGTTATGAGGTTGCCCCTCTGTTTGCCTGTTTGGATGTGTCCTGGTCAGTCCTTTTCATTTTTTCTGCAGTGTAGATGTGTTTTGTGGTGTTGTGCGAGTCGAATAGGCCCTCCTTTTGCTGTTTTACAGTGTCTGTGTTTCAGTACGCTACAGGGGTACCAGTCGTATGGCCACACACCCCCATGCGTTGTGTATGTACGGTGCGTACACGGACATTGCCATGTACGGGTGCGTACACCCCATTGCTTCTGTACGGTGCGGGTTCGTAGACCGCCATCACGTATGTACCCACAACATCGCGTACCCGCAACATCCACCGTACATACGCAATGTTGGGGGTACACACCGTACATTCGCAATGGGGGTACGGTGCGTACCTATGGGGGGGTACGGTGCGTACCTATGTGCTGGGGGTACGGTGCGTACCTACGCGGGGGAGGGGGGTACGCACCGTACATTCGCACTGGGGGTATGGTGTGTACCTACGCAGGGGGTACGCACCGTACATTCGCACTGGGGGTACGGTGCGTACCTACACGCGAGGGGTATGCACCGTACATTCGCACTGGGGGTACGGTGTGTACCTACGCGCGGGGGGTACGCACCGTATATTCGCACTGGGGGTACAGTGCTTACCTACGCACGGGGGGTACACACCGTACATTTGCGCTGGGGGTACGGTGCGTACAAACTTCGCTTCATAGCGGCCAAAGTCATTCCACGTGTACGGGACGTTTTCCGTACGAATCGTATATTGTAACGCCGGTCCGGATCGTACTAGTACGGTCGGACTTCATTTTTACGATTTGTATGGTGGAGTGTCCGGGTCCGTCTCGTACTAATTTTCCAGGTACGATTCGTACGGATCGGGCCAATCTGTATGTACTTTTTCGCGTACGGAACGTACTTCACGGGTCAGACGTGAATTGTGCGATTTGTAGGGAAAAATATACGGATACGAGTCGTACGGGAAAAAAAAATACAGGATCGGAATCGACCCCTTAATGTTACAAAAAAAATTTAAACAAAAAATGGGTAGTAAATATTTTATAATTAAAATTTAAATATGTACTATTTTTATATATTTGTGAAAAGTAATTTACATAGATTTACATTTGTAACTATTTTAAGTAATGTAATTTAATGTAACATTATTTAATGTGGAGTTTTATTTTAATAACTACACATGTGTATGTAACTACAAAAGTGTAGGTTACTAGAAAAGGGTAAGTTGCATGCGTAACTTACTGCAAAAGTAAAAGTTTCTATACAAGCATAACTTACTATATAAGTGCAGTTTGTGAATAACGAAAAATAGTAAACTTATTTAAAAGTTTAAAGTTACAGAAAATAAGTTACATTTGTTAATCAGCCCATTAGGCTGTATCATACAACTCAATTATTGTGCATGTGGAGTTATGGAACGACTGCGGTACATTGAAGAATATCTAGGGAACAACATGGTGAAGGGAGTGGGCAAACGTCTGTGACTTTATCAGGTTTCCTTACTTAAAGATAGTAGCCAGTTGTTTAAAGCTCAGTCTTTCTTAGGTAGCATGAGTGCAAGTTTCAGACTTTGGGAGCATTCCACATTACTTCAAAACTTGTTGTTGGTTTAGCCAGAGGGCTTCCAGGTGTATAAATCTGATGTGGTGCTAACTGAAATGGCAAGCATTTTTGTTGACTAGGAACTACCTTTAGTGAAGCTACCCAAGCCTATATCAGGAGAAGCTAGCAGATCAGTAAGTTATTGTATATGGTTTATTATTGTCATTATTATTATTTGTGCAGATTTATACAATGTGAACATGCCCCTAGGACATTAGAGCGCTTTACAGTGGAACATTAAAGTTAAATGGTTGAATATAGATAATTACCCTAGGAGCAAAATTAATTACATAACCAGGAAAATGAATATAAGTAAAGCCGATATCTACCAGTGAGAATTAGTACAATCCATTAAACAGCAATGATTTTCCTAGAACATTGGAATATTTTGAGGCAGTTGGTGGAGCATGTAGACAAAGGGGGAACTTCATGTCTTGCCCTTCCAAACTCACAATTGGAATGTCTCATGGCACATAGTATACAGTATTTTGCTTTGTTCTTACAAGTCTACTCATGCGCCTTCTCTCTTGCTCCTTCAGGTACCACTGATATCACGAAGGAGGACGTGCATGGTGTTCTGCCTTCACCTATTTCACAGTAAGTGGAAGGGCATGTTCTTCTATTTTTTGGCTACCTCATCTTAGGGAAGCAGTCTGTACCAGTGATCTGCAGCCTCTAATGATAAATAGCCTCCACCTCCACCTTCTCAGTCTTCACAATGTTTTCCCTTTGATGATAAATTTCAAGGGCATCTCAAGCACTGATGGGAAGATGCAGGAGTAGAAATGACAGAGTGGCGTCATGTTGGAGGAGTACAAAAAGGGGTGGTGATGGACAGAGCATCAGAACCAATCAAACACTCACACCCAGTCAACAGATCTGGGTTTGATCCATCACCGTTCTTTAGCCCACTCTGCCACCCCAGTTCAGACATGGCCATATGCAAATCAGTCTGACCCTGTGCCTCATGGGAACAGTACAGCCCGAACTGCCAAGCCATGCCTTCCCTGGACCGGAAACAAGCTTCCTAGGACCGGTTTCTGGCATTTCAGCCGTCTTCAGCCAGGCTTGCTTGAATCCACCACCAGGAAAATTCTTGTAATTTGGGGTACATTGTTTTATAACAAATTTAGTGATATTTTCTTTAACTTGCATGTCGAACAGGTTGTGATCTCATCCATGAAATCCAATCTATCTAATCCCTTGGCCATATTGCCTAGCTTCTTTTATTCAACCCAGCGGCTGGTGGCCGGAGAACCATAACTCTGGGTGCATGAAGCTCTGTCAACTGCACTTTCTACTGCTCTCTACCAGTACCTACTTAGGAACTAAACCCCAACATGTCCCATGTGGAAGTGCAGGCGGTGCCTCCTAGTTACTACAAAGTATATTTTACTGGGGAGATAGAAAGCTAAACCATAGAGGGAGCAGTCCAAATTCCATCTAAACTAATACTTACTGGGGGATTCTACTAACCAAATGTCCTCATTGTTTTCTCAAGACTTTCCTGTTTTGAAGCTATTTTATTTACTGTTCTTGAAGGTGCGTCATTTGCGGGTGCCTGGTGTCATTTTTGAAAGCCTCTTCAAACACTTGTAATCCCACAAACCAATTGCTTGCTGTCTGCTACTTCCTCATACCTCCCTTTTCATCTCTGTGATAGGCCTGACTTTATCGCTTTGCCCTTTGTTCTACAGTATTCAACCATTTGGTCACCGGTGTACCCGCCGTCCACTTCCACATCATTGTGCTGATTTTCTGTTGCTGGAAGTAATAGCAGTTCTAGGAACCTGGTTCTGGCCTTGTTCTTTTGGGGGCATCAGAATGCTCCTAAAATGCAGCATTCCAAGGCATCCAGGTTTGGGAAGCCCACCACCTTAACTGGTATTTCTGTGACAACCCTCCAGAATCCAGCTATCTCAGAGAATTCCAATAATATGTGGTCAAACCCTGCCTGTTCCAAGTCTCATCTTGGCGGGAAGGTTTAGCGTGCGTCATCCAAATTCGCATCAGTCAGAGGGTTGGGGGTCATATAAACCCTAGCAGGTTATTAAACAGTATGTTTTTAAGTCTTTCATTTCTAGTAGCTTTGTGTGTTCATTCTAGAATTGTATTCCATTCCTTTTAATGAATTCCCTTACACGGCTTGTCTTCCATTTGTCTTTCAGTCCTTCCAGAGAAACCCCAACCCCCTTCAATGTCGCTCTGTAGAGCCATGTTATCAATCTCCTTTTATTTCCTAAGATGTATACTGCTTGTATGTATTCATGTGTGGGGTGTTCTATATCTGTAATTCCCCATAGTCTGCTTATCTATTCTCCTATTTGGTTGTCCATATTCCTCCGTCATTCTCTAGAAAGTGGCTAACACTCAGTTCTGAGATGGATCCCCTTTCTTGGTGACCCCAGTGGTCTCCAACATGTGAGACCCAGATCTGCTGGAAGTCCTGCCAAAGCAAGTTCTGGAGTCTATGTCTGTATTACCAGCGACATATTGACCAAGAAATATAATAGGTGGGGCAACATGATCATTTTAGCAACTGCTATTCTACTAGGCATTGCTGGAGGCAATGTCTTCCAGAACACATTTTGTGCTTGCTACAGTAACCCCTAGATTTCCAGCAAGCAAGCCTTGATCTGTATGATATCTATATACCCGTAAGTCACAAAAGGTGCCCATTTATATTCAACTATTTATATCTATTCTACCATCCTTTTTTTAGACTATGGTGGTTGTTTCTTTCTTTTACCCCTTCCATCACCCCTGGGTAGAGGTAGGAACACCCTTTGCCCAAATGCCCAATATTAAGTGAAAACTATGAACTTTCTTTCTCCTTGGCCTGTAACAGGACATGGGTGCTCTGAGGTGTCAGCATAACAGGTTGTGTACCCACTCCCATTTATTTTGCTGCTTCATTAAACGTCATATGTGATTCCTAGAACATCGTTCATCACGTTTCTGACATACTCATCTATTCTTTCATTGCAGAAGCACAGGACTATTCTTAGACCCCTTCCCTTCCTCCAGCAGGGCTTCACCGCATATTCTCTTATCGTAGATGCTTCTACATCTTTCGATGTCATAATGGGCTTTAGCAGTTGAACCTGAATATTACAAGTCATCTGCTACCTGCAGGGTTACCAGTGGCTTATCCTCTAGGTTGCTACCTCAGAACATTCTGGCTTCAAATCTTCTGTGGTTGATGATGAGTCACTCGTAAAGAGTAGCTGTGCAGGCATTACTTCCAATCTAACTTCCTGTGCATCCTTTGGGATGGGGGCTAATTTCTGGACCATTATGATGCATTTTAGCAACTGACTGGTTTCTTTTTGGCAACTTATATTTCTTAACCGTGCCCTGCACCTCATCTGGACCTGTGAAAATTAAAGTGCCTTGTCTTGTCATAATCTTCAACTTTTCTGGAAACAGTAGCAAATACTTAACTTTTGATCTTGTAGTCTCTTCTTTACCCCATGGAGAGTGGATCTTTGGTGTGGCACTGCAATGGTGTTATCTTGAAAATTCACTATTTGGTTATTCTCACTAATGGCATGCCCTTATTTTCTTGCCCTCCCAGTATACATGTCTTTTCATGTGATATAGCATCTTCACTACAATCAGTCTGTGTTGCAATCCTGGGGGCGGTCTACCGACAGAGGCTCTATGTGCTATTTCAGTCTATAAATACTGCGTCAATCCTTGGACTGTCACTGTTGTGCAGAGCCAGTGTTCAATTAACTATACTATGTCCTTTACCTCAGTGCCTTCTGGGAGACCCACCAAGTAGGTATTGCTACTTCGGCATCAGGCCTCAAACATACACTCCAGAAAGTGGGCTTTGTTCTTTACTTACTGGACCGTTTTCTTCCATGTTGACATCTCGGACAGCACGCTCTAAATATGTCTGCTGAACCCAGTTGAGAATTTGGTGTTTGCTCATGCCAGCTCTTGACACCACTTAATATTGGGAAGTCTTTCCAAAAGGGAGATATGTGCTGCCGGGCTGTACAATAAAGTCACTGTGGCCTCTTATGTCAGGGGATGTTGCTCTTACTTTATGGTGGCCTCTGAACCCTGATAACTTCATGATTCCAGTGCTACACCGCAGAACGGTTAGTAATGGCAGCACTGTCTCTTCACTGAGTTCATTCACCATAGCTGGGCAGCTCATTCCACCTTCTGAGTTTATGTTCACAACACTAATTTGGGTGGAGAGGAGGGAGAGAAGAGTAGCTGTTGTCCTCCCAATTCATACAGAGGTGTCTTATTTGGCAGTTCAAGGGTGGAAATCATGTGACAAGGGTAAAACCCTGCGAGCAGTCCCGGACAGTGCTTTAAACTGACTCTTCTGTTCATCACCACTCTGTGGCCTTTTGTGGATTCTCCTTGTAGGTCAGTGATCACGGAGCACCTCTTTTTACACATAACAGGACTGCCACCTAATATCCGAGTGGGCAGCCACACACCTCTGATCCCGAGCCTCTCAGATCAAGAACTCCTATGTTGGTGAGAAGGATAGGGGGTAGGTGATCCGAACAGTGAAGAGCTGAAGTGCGAGACTCTCCAAGAATCTAAGCCCACTGGATCAGGGGCAGGAAGCACCAAGACAGCTCATTGCCGTGGCAGCTCCAAAGCCCAACTGTATTCCTCCTCTGGCTTCTCCTTCGTTGCTGGCATGTGCTTGCATGGCAGCCACTCCAGCTCTCCTCTTTTGTGTTTCAGCATAGACTTACAGCACTACCTGAATTTTGATCTGATAGCCTCTGAATCCATCTTGCTACACGTGGAATCCAAATGCACTATCCGAATTTGCCAACCCTCTGCCGACTTGTAGCCTTTAATTAGTGCAAGTTTTGGTGATGCTTATGACAGGATGCGGCAGATGATCAGGCAATTAACCTTTAAAAGCACGACAACCATGCTGCAATTTATCCACTCCTCCTGCATTAGAATATATTTATGGCGAAGTGTAAGCTTTGTTTGCAGGCAGTAACAAGAGTTAATCAAACTTGGAATAACATAATGTTGAGAAGAACTGAGTGGGAAGTGGACTGCAATGGGAAGAGCTGTGTAGTTAAAGTATGACAATGTGTAAGGATATACTGAGAAATGTGGCATTATAGCCATGGAGTTAAAATTAATTGTGATAATGAGTACGAATATGATCATCTTTATTGCTAGTGAATAGAAAGTAAAAACTATATCAATTATACTTATACCAAAATCCACATCAATAAATAAAGGATGAGGTAAAGTACAGTTTTTGCATACAAAAATGATTGTTGGTTAATTTGTTAAAAGATCTTATGTCTTACAAATAATTCAGTTTAAAAGAAGCTGGGCCTAATTCACAAAGGTATCTTACACTTTTGAACAAGTTCACTAATTTTCAGTATTCACAAACTCCCAGCATAAGTTACTATTAAAAGAGATAGCAGTAATCCCAGCAATGCACATGGATACCCACTGGTACTGCAACACCCTCCTATAGAAAGTCATGGAGGGAAGGACTTAAAACCCCATAGGAAAAAAAGCACAATTTTGATTAATTATTTAAAATAGTTAAAAATATAAATGGATGTCAAATCATATATAAAAATAGTAGAAATCTATTGCTTAATTATAAAATATTTTAAGAACCTATTTTGAATTAAAATGTAATGCAACAATACATTTTATTTAAAACTTCAGAAAAGTAAATGTAATTTAATATATTTTCTTTAATGTTTTATTTTAAAATAAATATATAGTGCCATAGCACTATATATATTTATAGTAAACAATTACAATAAATTGACATTAATATTTAAAGTAAAACTATTTTAATATTTATTTACATTTAACTACTTTTATTGTATTTAACATTATTTCCTATGGAGTTATATTTTCAGTCCCTATCTCCATTATTTTTTATTGAAGGGTAATGCAGTACTAGTGGTTAGCCATGTGCAGTGCGGCACTTATAACAAAAGTGCAGTTTGTGAAATCCGCAAAGCAGTAAAAACACTAAAAAGTGTAAAATTACTCAAAAGTGCAGCTTTTGTGACTCACACACGCTATGCTATTAGGTTCACAAAACCACATAGTAGGTGATCGTTATTACAGTTAAAACAGATCACTACTGTTCCTCTATGTGACCAGAGTCCAAACCTTTGAAGTGAAGGGACCAATCATTTTTCACTCTTCCTTATAGAGACTGGGCATCACCAAACATGACCTAAACGCTCATGTTTATAAACTTGGAGTCTTGTCTTTTATACACTTATTTGTTGACTTTCACCCTAATCAAACAGGTCACAGTGAGGCTGCACATATTGCTTTTTGATGTCCCAAGACAAGGCTAGGTGATGGTATTAGAGTACTGTGTGCTGCTTTTTTAAAGTGCTAAATCATTAGCAATAGAGACAAGTACGTTTTAAAAAAACATATACACAAATCACTCTTAAATAAACTTTAATCCCATATTGAGATAATGAGTTCATCTGAAAAATTAATTCATAGAAGTTAAGATATGATCAAGAGGAGGAGGAGTCATGATGTCATTAGAAGAGAGTCATTATGGGTGTTAAGAAAATATGATGGGGGATGCTGGAGGTATGAAGGTACTGGATATATGAAGGTATATGTTATTGTGTAGCATAAACCTAGCAGTGTCAAAGGCAGAGATATAGTCAATGAGGGATTGGCGAGGGAGCTAGGTTTGATTGGAGAAGTTGATTAAATCTGCTTTGTGATTAAATTATTGTTTAAAGAGCTGTGCCTTCAGCTGTTTCCTACATTGAAGCATGGTTGGGGTTCGTATGTATGAATGACACCATGGGAACAATGACATTGCAAGTATGATGCATGAGCATCATGATAACATTATGGTTAGGACATCCTTAGAATTATGACCTCTTGGGAAGGATGGTATAATTATTATTGCCCTCCTACCTTTCCTCTCTTAAGTCTTAGAAGATATAGTTCTCCTCTGAAACACCTTCAATCTTGCTTCTTTGTCTGCCTTATTCAGTCATTTCTGCTCTTATCCAGTTCACTGAAACTTCTCTTGTTCCCATGCATAACCTTCTCTTTTCTGTTCAGCACATGAACCACTACTGTGTCATGGACTTGTATGTCCCCTTTGACACGACAAACCACTTTCTTCTTTGAGAAGCTCTGTGGAGAGTTTGGGGCCTGTCCTGTATTTTTGTTCCAGTCCTACCAGTTGTTGTGCAGTTTCTGTGCTTCTTGACATAGGTAACACTTCCCACCTTATTTATGTTCATTTTGGTGTCCCTCACAGCTCTGTGTTTGGCCACATTCTTCTATGTTAATATGTTCATATCTTACTATGGTTTTTGCTATCATATTTGAGCTGGAGATTCGCAACATATTTTTATTGTTTGCCTTTTTCATTTGGCTCCTCCATGCTAGTCTTTCTGCACATCTTTCTATTCTTCCCATTTAGATGCACTCCTGCTTTCTTTCCTTCAAACCCTCCAAGACATTTATTCTCTTATTCTCTAGTTCAAGTTAAGCTTTCTATTCCATGCCTCCTGTATCACCTGTCCTACCTGCCTCCCCTTTTTCACAGAATCGTTTCTAATTACCATGTATCATATTCACATCTGTCACAACCTTACTTCACCTCTTATCATTCCTTACCTTCTAAGCCACTTCTTTCTTTTTTCCTCTTCTCTCAGTTAGTGTTGCTTTGATCAATCTTGTGCCTCTGCTCTGGAATGTTCTCTCTCTTGAATGCATCAGTCCTAGGCATTTCGAACACTAGTCCTCGAGCTGAGCCAGATTTTCATCATAACATTTGACTGTGTAAATTAATTCCATTTATTTTTATGGTATGTAGAACTATTTTAAGTAGATATCCTCCAAAGCAGGCACAAATCCTGGTACCAATTGTGCATCTTGCATTGTGCCCTTCCATCACTTTACTAAAAACTGACGGACCTATTCACAAAGGTAAATTTACATGTGAGTAAATCTGCGCCTGTAAATTTACTCTTTCTGTAGTAAATGTATTAATTCTGGCTATTCTCTTTTTCTGAGCTTAAATTTACTACAAAGTGTAGATTTACACCTGAAGCAGGGGGTGGAGCCAAATTTATGAGTGTAAAGTTACTACAGCCAAAAAGGAATCAAAAGAGAGGTAGCTCAGACCTGGAGTAGGTCCAGCATCACATATAGACAACCACTGGTAGTTCAGCACCCTCCCACTGAAAATAATATAGAAGTGGACTTAAAGGGAACTCCTTTGCAAATAATTCTACAATAAATTCACTTATTTTGACTTTTTAAACATATATGCAAGATTGATTTCATGTTCAAAATAGTATATAAAAAAAGCATTCTGTTATAGTAAACTATTTTGATAAACTTTGTTTGTAATTTTCATTAGACAATAAGTAAATGTAAAAATTAGGTAAATGGTTTTAAAATTATTTTAATGTATTTAAATTGATGAAATACTAAAAATGTAAATCGAAATTAAGTAATTATTGCTGTAGCATTTGTTCATTCTGTTGTATATTTCAAATAAATAAAATAAAAAAATGTGAGTTGTTACAATACTTATTTTTGCAATTTTTTTTTCAAATTTAATTTACCATAGGGAGATCTTGGCCACCGGCATGGAGAACTCTGCCTTCATGTAAAAAGCTACTATTAGTTGACTGATCAAAAGCAAATATGCAAAGATGATGACGATACATAGAAAAGAAGAGTGACATCCCAATAGCTGAGAGCTTAGTTATTGTATTTTAGCTCTGCCAAACATGCCTTGCTCCTGTCCTCCTCTTGTGACAAGGCTCAATATCACAAATACTGTGCAAAACATTAATTCCGTCTTTCAGTCTGTCTATCCTTCTGAGGATGGGAACTAGTAGACTGATGGACCTCCATATTTAGGGCAAGATGTACAAACATTAAAAAATACCAATTTCCTAATTCCGATTCTCTCCAAATTGTAATTAGGAAAACGGTATTCCTAATGTAGGAAACTCTTTTGAGTTTTATTAGCGATTCTTAGCGGGTCACAAAGAGATATACCTCATGCATATTGATGCGGTAAGTACATGGGACCACTGCCTGTTCTTAAAAAATATTTTTTTAACATTCTCAAAGGGGAAGGGGTCCCTAAGGGTTCCCTTCCCCTTTGTGAATGGGATACCACCATAGGTATTACTGTTTTGCGACCATAATTTGGTTTCAAAACATTAATACACACCATTCTGATTCAGTATTTTTAAGGGACACCCCTTCCAAATACTGAATCGGTATTTGGAAGCAAACGCAAATTATGACTCGGTAACAAGTTACTGAATCTTAATTTCCCTTTTGTGTATTGTAAAAACCTTCTTCACGGTCGCAAACATCCAACTTCTGTGAATCAGGCCATTTGCGACCACAAAAAGGCTTTGTGCATCTGGCCCTTAGTTCCTTTCACAAGGCAGACCAACATTTTCAAATGTTATCGGTAATCAGGACCTTTGAAACAACTCAAAAAAATTATCATTTAATTAACAATATGCTAAATCTTTGGATATGTGTAAACCAGGCAGCCATAAAATGACCTATCTTAGTTAAATGATCCAGAACCACTAGAATTACTGTACAACCGTGACTCTTAATGCAAGGACTAGCTTGAACAGGCAAACATCTCAAGTTTACTATGTGAACTCCTTTTTTTGAGCACAGATTACGCATGTTTTTACATAACTGTTAACAGAAAATAAAATTGGCCTACAAAAGTATATTATTATTGTTAACAAAGTCTTTGAGGATACCAAAATGCACAGCCACTTAAGGATCATGAACCCAAATCATAGCTTGTTGGCTTAACTGATCGGATGGTAAATACAAAGCTTTTTCATGATACAGAAAGTCAGATTTTTATATCTATCTTCTTTTTTTAATCAAGAATCCTTATCTATAGATTGACTTTTTACACATACTTTAGTCAAACATCTAACCTCACCATAGAACCTCTACCATAAACTATTCAGGGAGATAGAACAAGGCAGGGCCTATAATTTAGACAGGACATTCATAATGTGATGCTATACTCACACAATATGGTATTAATGTTATCAAATCCAAAGGCATCCCTCCCTTGCTTCCAGGAGCTCTTGACTGAATATGAGGCTGTCTCTGTTTGAAAAGTCAGCATGTCCAAATCTGAAATATTACTTCACTCTCTCATAGGCAGAGGCTGCAGCACTCTGAAACTCACTAAGCTAAAAAGGGCTCCAAATTTGATCAGGTATCTTGGAGAACTATAAGCCGAAACTAGAGAGATTTATATAAGGCAAATATAATTCTTGTTCTAATCACACCAAGGGGGGGACTAAATTGGTGGCAGACGATTCCAATTTCATGGATAGGTAGGGTGAATGCTATTAAAAATGTAATACTTTCTAAAGTCTTGTACCTCTTTCAAGCCTTACTGATTATCATCCCAGAGAACTTATTTCTTGATTTTAAGGGAGTTTTGTTGAGATTATTTAGAATGGCGATCAGTAGTTAGTTTCTTCTATAACAATGTGCCAGCTTAGGGATTAGGTGGGCCTGGTCATAATGGGTCTGAAGCAAAAAGAACTATTGACGGACAGAATGCAAAACAATGTCATACATTCACCCCAGTACAGAGATCTGGGCCTAAATCCATCATTTTTTTGCTCACCATGCCATTCCTGTTTGGACCCAGCCATATGCAAATCAGTCTTGACCCTGTGCCCAATGGGAACAGTCCAGCCTGAACTGCCAGGCCAGGTCCTCCCTGGACTGGAAACAAGCATCCTAGGACCGGTTTCGGGGTTTCACCCCTCTTCAGCCAGGATAGCTTGATTCCAGTGGCATGGAGAGCACAGGACTCACGTCTGAGCATACCCGTCCCACTCGGGGTGACACATGCAAAAAGAACTATTGATGGACAGAATGCAGAACAATGTCATACATTCACCCCAGTACAGAGATCTGGGTCTGAAGCCTTACTAAAGGGCAACGAAGCTGACAGTTCTTGCGGAAGGAATCACAAGGGTTTCCGATGAGTACAATGCAGCAGGCCCCTCTATGGGAGGTGGGTGAGAGCACACCACCTCATATCCCAGTACTCAATTTGGCCCAATGCATCATGGTAAATGCCGTGCATGATAACCCTTACTTCAGTAGTAGTCTTTAATTTTTCATCCCTGTTGGTTCAGCCTGTGCTGTGTAAGTCTAGACACGTTTCTGGATTCATTGTTTCATCAGTAGAGAGCAGCAAGTTGTTTTGGGGGTGCTGGAAATGCTGCTCAAAGTCTTCTCAGGTCACTGTACCACTCACTCGGCGCAGGTTCATCAAGACAAGCTCATCAGCTCTAGGAAGCCTTTTCAAGTAGGAGGAGGGTGGGAGCACACTGCACTCAAATTGCACCAAATTGCACCAATGCAGCACGGGAAATGTATTTTCTATGGGACCTCATGTGGAAACTGAAATACGATTTCCCAACTAATACCTACCTCAGCACACCCACAGGCACAAAACTCCAGATGTGGGACTGTCTCAACTGGCAAATACATTTGATTTCCTCCCCCTTACCTCATACATCAATACACTTTAATCCGACATGCACACCTGCTCTCCATCCAGAAGATAAATAGTTTACTAGGTAGTAAAGTACATTAAACATTTCTGCTGGACTTGTATAGGTACCCAGTCAAACTGCATAACTTCCACTGAGTGGTGGATCCGAAATGCTAGAGGGCATGTGATGTAATCGGAGATATGAAATACATTTGGTGGGACTTCCCACATATTCTGCCATGCTGAACAAAGATCCTAAAAGCACTTAAAGCTATTTTCGGCTATCCTGTCCCTCAGAATGACCCACATTACTACTCGGGTGAGAACGCCAGCTTTACACACCAGACCAGAGCTGACTAAACAATCCTATGGGGCTGCTTGGGGGCCTTGGAAAAAGGCTGACCCATCTCCTCGCTCCCACTGGCACATACAATATCGGAATCTTATTACCATGGAAAAACTTGATTCCAATGTGGCTTGGGGAAGCGGACTTTGAGGCGGTTTGGTGCTTTGTGCTACCTTTCTGAGGGGTTCACTGCTCTGATATATCTAATGAGACTAAAAGGTTTAAAGTTACTTATATCTCAATTGAAGATGGGAGGGAATGTAATCAGGCTTAATGAGCTCTCTACGTTTCCTTGGAACAACTGTTATAGCTTGAAGGGGTTTTAACCACAGGGGGGCCTTCTAGTAGTCTTGAGACGTCACATTGGCATAGGAGGACCAAAGAACTGCAGAATGATATTTGTATGAGAAGCGCTTAGGGAGAGCAGGGAGAGTTTACATGTTCCTTCTTTGACAAGGGTTTGTACATTCAGTTCCTGAATGTTTGCAAGCTGCTTGTATTTCTTGCCTGTTATGTGTCTGCTTGGTAATCCTGCTTAAGATATTTCTAAATAGATAAGTGGCAATTGGAAATGTAATAAAATATGCATTAATTAGGCAGTGCAATGGTCATACAAACCTTTCTGAGACAAAAGTAAGGATGGATCAACTGTCGCTTGATGTTCTTTCTCCAACTGATCTTGTCATGATAAGGCTAATCCCCTATCTACTTTTCATATCTATTTGTTGAGGAGCGTCCAACACATGTGGCAAGAATTGTATTTGTCGGAAATATATAAAAGCACAGGAAAATTGCAGAAGGTGCAACTCAGATGCAAAACCCCTTGAACAGGGAGACCCAGTCAGGGGAATCATTTGAGAAATTGCAATAGGAATAATGGGTTTCATTCACATACATGGAGTATGGAGTATGTTTGAGCATTCTTTATGGTAGCAAAGAATGCAAAAGTGCTGATGACAGGAGGTCTTTATCATTGTTAAGTCACATGGTTAAATTAGCAAAAAAGAATGTGACAACTATAATGTAAATGAAGAAAGAAGCTCCTATTTGTTATTGATAGCTGTACTGTAGTAGAAATTGGAAAATGTTAGACAAGCCAATCAGAATCTGCAATTGGTGCAAAAACAGCTGAGAGAGAAGAAACACGTTGAATGATATGCACAGATAGACCAAATTGTGCCCTTGAAGAGTGCGGGTGATAAGCTGATAAGTAATATTGTCCGTTCTATCACGAATTACCCCAAAATTTAGCTGCAAGTTAAAAGATGTTCTCAAATACAAAATCTTAGTAAACAGACCCACGTTTGTTCTCACCTATAACATACTGAGGTGCAATACTCCTTTTGAGCTAAGCATATAACTTCTAAGAATCTTTAGCTTTTTTCAAGGGTCTTATGCAGACTTAAGGATATCAATTAACTAAGTTCCATGTTCATACACAGACGAAACTGAAGCTAAGAAAGACTAACCCAAAGGAAATATATGAGAATGGTGAACATACATAAAAAAGGTGACATGGCAATAAAATATTGCTCTATTTTAATATAAGCAAACTCTGCCAACCACAAACCTTTGCTCCAATGATTCTATTAAGCCATGGCGTGTTATCTTAGCTATTCTTCAACAAACCAATTAAACCTTTCAGTCTTTCCAATCATTTGAGGATGATAACAGATGGGCAGTCGATCCTCATATCTAACTCTTTACAAAAGGCAGACCAGTATTTGAAAATTAAATGGGATCCTCTGCCAGTAATCAATACCCGTGGAACACCATCTAAATTAATTACATATTGTGAAAAAACCTGTTTCCTAATTCTTTGAAGGTTGGCATCTAGACAAAGATGTAAAATGATCTGTATTAATCAGATGTTCCACAACTACCAAAACCAGTGTATATCTTCGAGTCTTTTGTAAATCTAGAACAACAACCATCATCACTGTTTTCCACAGTCTAGTTGCCAAGGTTCTCTAACAATCTAACTGGTTCACTAAGTGAACTATTGATTTTAGCACATGTTAAACAGGTTTGTACATACAAACCTGGCAGCCAAAAATGTCTTCCTACTACTACGTCTTATCAATTCCAGAATGCCTAGCCATTTTTTTATCATAAAGCCAACTCATAGACTGTTGTCTTAAAGGGTGACTGTAAATTTAAAGCTTTTTCATGATGCAACACTCCATATTTGTCCTCTCTATCTGCCTGTTCCTTCAGTCAAATATCTTTCTTACCGTATGGACTTTCTGTGCTTACTTTGGTCATAAATAATTTACATTGATTAATGCAACATAATAATCCTAGAGCCATTTTTTAGATCAAATTAATGGTGGATACTCAGTCATTTGATTTGCACTCTCCCACTAATCATGTCTTCAGTCTTCCAATTGTTTGGGCCTGGTCTAAACATTCTCACAAATTCGTAATGAGATAAAAACAAAGTTCACCTACGTTTCCTAGTGCTAGGTGCTCAAGCTGATTTCAACAGATGCAAATTTCTGTGATAATTCTGTGGTCTGCATATTTCTATACTTCTTTTATTGCCGCCTAACACATAGGGCCTGATTCACAAAGGTAAACTGGGACGCAAGTCTACTTCAGTATTCACTTAGGGCATTTATGAGTAGTAAATCTAGACTTTTGTCTCAGTTAAACTTAAGTTTTGGTCTTCAGTTTAACTGAGACCAAACGTTTGGTCTCAGTTAAACTTAAGACCAAAACTTAAGTTCATCGTAAATCCCCTTTGTGACTACCGAAAGTCGTAAAGTTTGACTTTCGTCTCAGTTTACTTTTGTGAATCGGGCCCTTTGTGTCTCCATTCCAGTTATTGGAGATCAAAGAGTTTGTTGCCTCCCTGGCTAGCTTTATTCTTGCTGTGGCTGTCTCCTTGATGAGTTTCAGGAAAAAAATGCCTGTTTGTACAGTGAAATAAAAGCATTTCATCTGGAAAAGCAGCCCCCCGCCCCCAAGTCCAGATGAGTCAAACAGAGTGACCATAATTTTGCAAATAAAAAGGGGCATTTTAAATATATACGCATTACTGGTCATCGTGCTGCTCTTGCACACAATGGGCATCTGCTGCTGTTGTCTCTGAGACCTGGCTTCCTGTTTTCTGCCCTTTACTGTCCTAGCCAAGCAGCAACAAGGTGATCTGCAGTGACCTCTAAATGCATACAGCTGCTTCATCTTTTAGGAAACTCAGTATATGATTCCGCAAAGGGAGTCATCTTGAAGGAGGGTAACAATTTCTATTTTTGCATAATGCAATTTACAGTAAACAGATTTTGCAGACCTTTTTGCACTCTGCAGCATATTTTCTTTCCTCATTCTAAACCCTGTATTCTTCACCTAGATGGTAATGGGATGTTCATTGACATACTGTGTGTCCTTCCTGAGTAATTGTTATTTGAACATGCAACATCTACCAGTAGCGGCTCCTACCGATCGCGAGTGGTAGGGTGGGGGCAGGGGCTTTGGGTACAATGGTGTGGGGGGGTCGCGGGATGAAACGAAATATTTAAAAAAATACACTTACTTGGGCCAACCGGATGCCGCCTTTTCTCCGTCCTTTCTTCCTGTCTCTGACAGCTGCAGGAAGGAGCAGGAAGCACCTGCACTCCCAGGCTCCCCATAGCCAATCACAATGCTGCAATGCAGCATTGTGATTGGTCTGAGCGCCAGACCACGATGCTCAGACGGAGACTGGAAGGCTTTGCATGTTCCTCACCAGGCTGTGTAATGCAGCCTGGTGGTGATGATGCAAAGTGCGCAGGACTGTTTGGCCTGCCAGAGAAGGCCGGCCAAGCTGTCATGCGCACGTAAGGAGTGCAAAGCTCTCCTCTCTCTGCTCTGGCCAGCCTTGCCCTGCAAGCTACTCACTTCAAAAGTAAAAACAACATGATAATAACAATGCGTTATTATCATTCTATTTTTCCTAATGGAGTTAGTGGGGCAAAGCTCCTCCGCCTTAACGGAGGAGCCGCCACTGGCATTCACACATAGCTGAGATAAGTTTATTGTAATGTTATTTGTGCTATGTGCCTTTATACAGATCTCCGAACTGCTTCTCAATTTTTAAAACACCAAAGCTATGTGCTGCAAATGCTCTCAGGTGAATTCCGAGTCAGGGCCTCCAAAGGCTTTTCTGTGGACCAGCACAGTATACTCTGTGCATTCAAGTATCCCAGTTCCATGTGTGAGTAGCTCAACCAGTCCAATTTTTTTCTTTGCAATCTCTGATTTATAGTTCTTTCAATCATATTATAAAATTTAGGACTACAGGTCCCAGAATGCAAAGAAAACATGGAAAGGAGTGGCTAAATATATACACCTAGCAAACGTAAAGAGCTCTGCATGCAGGGCAGGACCTCCACTCTCAGGTCAACCAAGAGCCGACGGGTCAGGCACTTGACATGAAGCAAACTATTCTTGGATGAAGGCAGGTGGAGAATGGTGTGCATGTATGTGGGAAGGTGCAGAAGGAGCTATTGAACCCGGTGTGCTGTTTGTGGTTTACATCCCAGTGTTGGAATTCCTGCCACAGTGCCTATGATTGAAAATGTAGCACTGGGCAGCACCGTGATTGTGCATGCTTTTGTGGCATGTTATTAGCGTTTGTATAGAGCACAAACTGCCATTGAGGTGACTTTCCTTATGCCTTTTGGCACGCTAAAGAATTGCTTGCTCCGAATGAATGGTATTTGTAAATGCAAATACAGTACAGTAGCTCAGATTGCAAACCGGAATGCCATGATGAGCTACCAAGATGAAGGAAATGAGAAACTGACTTTGCCCGAAATCACACAATTTGATCAAGAGGGGAACTGGGATTCAAAGCAGATCTCCTTATGCAGGTCTCCTACTTATCCATTAGCATTCATTACCTCTTTGTCCCCACATCCTTCACATCCCTTTAACAAAAGAGGTGAAAAGGATAAACAACTTGTCTAGTTTCTTTATGGAAAAGGTCTAGTGTGTGTGTACATTATTTTATAGCATGAGGAGATACCTGTTTTTTGTTAAAAAATATATTTTTTTAACTTTATTTTTCATTTTATATACGAACATTAATCCCATGATCATTACATTAAGTGCAGCAGCAGCTGGAAGAGGCAAGCAATAGCATGACATTGACAGCTTAATTTTGATCATCCTGCATTGTAGACTGAGGAGGCATTAGCCTTACATTGGTTCTTATACATTGCATTTTGACAACCAGTGATTACATTACAACTTGGCCCTACCCTAATACATTATGTGGCGATACCTAGCAGCGTTATGTCCCAGTCTTTTTGTGCCCTTGCTAAGTCAGCCAATGTCCGCTCTCTCCTGTTCTACTTCTGTTCCTTCTGCCGTGGCATGGCGAGCAAGGTATGCCTTGAAAGGGTCCCAAATGTCTCTGGTTTACAACTTGCGGGCATAAAAGCATTAGAGTTTTCTGACTATTTATTGAAATTGGCCAAATCGGCGCACAATTCCCTTATTGTAGGGGTCGGCCCCCTCATCCAGCGTAAAGCAACCCTTCACTTTGCTTTCATGATGCCCATATTTCTGGGGAACTCCTTAACATAGCCCAACTAAGGGGCATATCAGCAACAACCGGCGATAATTATCGCTAACCGCACTTAGTGCTAGGATAATTATCGCCGGCTAGCGTGGATTTTTATCACTGAGATAGCGTGCTATTAGCAACGCTTATCTCAAAAGCGATAAAAATCCTAGCGCTAACTGCCTAACGTGAGATTATCGCTGGAAACCCAGCGATAATCTCACGAAATGTGGCGTTAGCTTGTTGATAGGGCCCCACAAACTTAGCCATGATATCCACCTTCCATAGGATATCATGGCTAAGTCAGTCCTGAAGCAGGCGTAAGGAAAGTAGCGATAACAAGGGTTATCGCTACTCTTCTTGCCGCTATGCTTCATAGTGTGGGGCTTGATGATAGGAGAAATGTCGCTTAGCGACATTTCTCCTGTCATGTCAGGTCAGGAACGCCCACTTTGCATCTCACTAGAGATGAAAAGCTGGGCGTTAAGAATTAGTGCGCTAATGCAAGGTTTCACGCGTTAGCGTGACCTTGCTAATTAGGCGATAAAATTATCGCCGCTTTTCGGCCGAAAACGGCCGCAAGAACGGCGATCATTTTCTATCGCCGCGTTGTAAATATGCCCCTAAGCCTCCAAAGGGGTCAACCTCAGCCTCACCCCTGCAATGTCTTGTAACGCAGCATGTACTGCCTCCCAAAACCTCTGAATTCCAGGGCACTCCCACACGAGATGTGTGAAGTTTGCGGTCGCTGCCCCGCACCTTACGCATCTATCATCTTCTCTACGTCCGCACTTGTATAAGAAGGCCAGAGTGTAGTAACCCTATGCAGAAATTTAAAGTGTAACAAACGATGTCTACCATTTTTGTGATATAGACTTTGCACCTGCGCAGCAATATGTCCAATGTTCGTCTGTAATGTCTTACTCAAATTCTGCGCGCCATTCTTGCAATGCTTTCATATTCAGGGAACAGATGCCTGCATTGGAAAGGGTGTACAGTATCGAGATTATATGTTGCGGGGATTGCGCTCGTAATAAATATGTTAAGGGAATGTATTCCCGAGGTTCTAGCGTTTCCTCACCAAGTGTTGCACGCAGCGGATGTCTAGCGCGGAAAAATATGAATTTTGCAATCATGGGGGCAGCTAATGAGTCTGTTTTCAGCATATCCCATTGCTTAACCACTCCCTCCTGAAAGCAATCGCCAACAGTGGCAATGCCCAGTGAATGCATAGCTAGGATAAATTCTCTCTCCTGCCGCATTGGCAACCATCCGAACAGTTCTAGCGGCAATTTAGGGGAGTAAAGTAAACTCACTCCCTGCCTGCCAGCGGCCCTCCAGAGCAGGCTCCTTGTGCTCTCAACTGGATCTATGGTATGATAACGCCTACGCGGTGTCCCGAAAAGATACTGCGGCAATGTACAGTTCTGGGCTGTCCTGGGCTCCAAGTAGCCAGTGAAATGCATGCATCTGTTGCCCAGTACAATACTACAGCTCAAAATCTGGAGCGCTGAGCCCCCCCTCCGAGTAGGGTTTGGTCAGTGTTTTCTATAGCACCCACAATTGTTTACCTGCCCAAGCGAGTCAAATCAAAAGAGAACGTAGTGTACGAAAGAATGATTACGGCAATTAGATAGGTATATTGACAAATAAGAACAGGAGTGTCAAGAACAAAAGGGAGAGCTAGGGACAACTAGGGGGGTTGTGTCCGAATCCCCTGGATTTAGATAAGCTTTGTCAAAGGTGGACACACCCAATGTAGTGTGGTACGGTCAAATGAAGCAATGTTTGGGAACCCACCAAGTGGGTTAAAAGACCCCTCACACACCAACCTGGTTGGTGTCATGCTTCATCATTGGGGCCCCAACCGGGTGGCCGAATGCCTCCCGGTTGTGCTGCGACGCCTGACTACAGCGGAGCTGGTGTAGTGGAAAAATGTGATGTGGTGATAATTAAAAAATACCTACTGTGGCCTCCCGAGCATCCGGGACTTCGGGAGGCCACAGTAGGTGCAAGGCGATGGTAGCTTCACAACCAAATCTCTTGTAAGAAGCGCCCCCCTCCCGCTTCCTGCATAGCGCCTTCACTCAGCCATAGTGTTTGCGCCGCAGTGTCCGCTATTGTGTTGACACCGCGTTCCACACACCTTAGCGAGTGTGTAGGTAACTCATATTTTTAATTTTTTTCACCACGTGGCACTTCACCTTTTGCCACTCACTTCACACTGGTCCTGACGAAAGCTCCTTACTACTTTTATTCGTGAGCTGAAACATGTAGACCCACCACATAGCCAACTAACAGATAATTATTTCTCCATTTAGTTGCATCACGTATCTTTTTAACCAATACCCTGAGCCGCCAATAATAAATCTTCCAATGGCAAGGATTCTCAGCGGTATTTTTTAATTATCACCACATCACATTTTTGCACTACACCAGCTCCGCTGTAGTCAGGCGTCGCAGCACAACCGGGAGGCATTCGGCCACCCGGTTGGGGCCCCAATGATGAAGCATGACACCAACCAGGTTGGTGTGTGAGGGGTCTTTTAACCCACTTGGTGGGTTCCCAAACATTGCTTCATTTGACCGTACCACACTACATTGGGTGTGTCCACCTTTGACAAAGCTTAAATAAGAACAGGAATCATGGGAGTACTATCATCTTCATGAGCGAGACTCGCCCTAATAAAGATAACGCTAGCCGAATCCATTTTTCAATGGACTCCGAGAGCTTCTGTATCGCCCTGCCATATTTCTCGTGAATCACCACTTCAGGGTCAGTATGAATCTGCACCCCCAGGTATCTAGTTGGCTCCGATGTCCACTCAATATGGTAAGTGCTCTTGACTGGGAGAGTATTGGGGGTCAGGGGGAATGCGATGGACTTACTCCAATTGATACGTAAGCCTGAGTATTGTCCAAATCCTTTAGGATTGGTGATAAATCAAGCGCCGGTTCATTGACATATAAAAGTGTATCATTTGCATATGCTGTAATAATCATATTATACTGTGGGAAACGAATTCCACGATGCCCGTTATATTCGCGCAGCGCACATGCAAGGGGCTCGCCGTCAACGCATATAACAGGGGGGACAGAGGGCACCCCTGTCTTGTACCCCTTGTGATAGATATTGGTTCTGAGAGCAGTCCATTCATGCATACGCGCACTGTGGGCTTCTCATAGAGGACATCCACTAATTTACTGAATATCTCACCCACCCCCACCTATTTTAACACTGCCCTCAAGAAGTGCCACTCGGCTGAATCGAAGGCCTTCTCGGCATCGAGAAAAATTGTTGCAGCGCACATCTCCGGGTCGATACCGGCGATTGTTGCTAAAAGGGTCCACAGGTTACTTGTTAATGAGTGGGTGGGCACAAAGCCAGATTGCTCTGGGGCTACCACCATTGGGAGTAAAGGGGCTAGCTGGTGGGCCAGAATTTTAGCAAATAATTTGGTGTCCATGTTCAGCAATGAAAGTGGCCTCCAGGAGGAGCATTGCTGTGGGCGGTTTATCCTTCTTTAGTAGGGTAATCAAAGTGGCCTCTCTCATGCTGGGGGCATTATGCCGTCTACCGACATTTCCTCAAATAAATTTACCAGATGGGGGAGCAGTTGATCCAGATAGGCTTTATAAAATGCTACAGGTAGCCCATCCGACCCAGTGGCCTTGTGATTAGACATGGTTTTCAAAGCTGCAGTTGTCTCAGTGGGGCACAAGGGTGCCATCAAATGTTCTCTATGAGAGTTTGACAGCCACTTCATGGCAATATAAGATAGATATTCTTCATCTGATTCATCCGACTGGGAAGGGCGAGAAGTATAAAGCACCATATAGTATGTCCGGAATCTATCCGCTATCTGCGCCGCTCCGTTTAGCATCGTGCCATTATCCTCGCGCAGCTCCAGCACCTCATTGGAACCTCTGACCACGCAGGTCAAAGCTTCCAGTGTAGCCCTCGGCCTCTCCCTTTTCCCAGACACTCTCGCGGTGGCGTACCTCCCCAGATGAACAACCTCAGCTTGGGCCTCCTCATTGTATTCGTCTATCTTAGACCTGATCTGCGCAAGCACATCAGAGGGGGTGTCTGTAACAGCCCGCCGCTCTAGGTCTAACAATTCGGTCTCAAGCCTTTGTAATCTTCCTCTGATGGAGCAAAGCACCCCTGCATGTTTCGATATGACCACGCCTCTGAAATAGACTTTGAAAGTTTCCCATATGGTGGCCATCTTAGGGACACTGCCAAGGTTAGTAGAAAAAAACAGATATATCTCCTTTAAACACCTCGTCCAGCAAGGAGTACTGGGGAAAACGCCATGTTCGGACCCTCGTCTGAAGGTCATCTATTTTTAGCTATGGTTTAAATGGGGAGTGATCAGAGTATGTACGAAGGGTATTAAGCCACGGGAGGCCAGCCAGTAGTCTATACGTGCGGTGACGCCGTACGTCTACCAGAATATCAGTTTCCGCAATTGCTGCAAAAGCCCTAGCCACCCCCAAGGGAGAACGCAGAGGGCCTTTTGAGTGGTCCAGCGCTGGAGATTGCACACAATTAAAATCACCCCCCATAAGGTAAGCATCTTCTGATATGTGGTGAACTTACTATGCAGGGGTCTATAGAATTGGGGATATCATAGTTCGGGCCATACACGCCCACTATGCGCACATCTAGATTTCCTTTGCGGCAATGCACTATAACATACCACCCATCGGTGTCCTGTTCCACAGCTCGTGTTGTAATATTGGCCCCCTC
Source organism: Triturus cristatus (assembly GCF_964204655.1). Lineage (NCBI taxonomy): Eukaryota > Metazoa > Chordata > Amphibia > Caudata > Salamandridae > Triturus > Triturus cristatus. Next base: position 742,801,873 of record NC_140589.1, on the reverse strand, counting down.
TCGAACCCATAATGGGACCCCACGTACGTGTGTGGTAAAGCAGGCTGCTACACAGGTGCCCTTCATTCTCCTCTGTGTTAACAGCCCCATGTTAGGATGTCAAATGTGCTTCCTGCAGCACTGCCACATCTATATGATGTCTGAGCAAATATAGCACCACCTTGCGGATCTTTCTCTGGTCGTTTAACCCCCTTATGTTCTGGGGTAAGAAGCTTATGATGTGGTCCCCTGTACAGTTGTTTGGTCATGCCCTTCACTCATATTTAAAACATAAAATGCCTTTTGTAATGATCGTGTGACTGCCTAGGCAGAAGCATACAATAACATCTGTGCTGCTACTACAATTCAATGCAAGTTCTTTAATCCCCCCTCCCCTCCACACGTTGTGTCCCCCCAACATTTGACATGGCATCATAAACCCCCCCTCTCTAAATCTCTGCCACCCCCACTGACAGTGTGTAATACACTTGAGGGCGGTGAGTGCCGTACCAACAGTGGTGAACTCAAACACTGCTAAAATCACTATATTAAGTATCATGTATATCCATGGTTTATAACTATTTGGCAAACAGCCTAGCATAATATTCGGACTACTGGACTGCTGGACACCAGCATCATATTATGTAAAGAACGACTCCACCCACTCCGCTTGCCCCCACTTTAATGACAAGGCAGTTTTAAAACAAAAACAATAACAATTGTCAGCCTCTTAGAGTTCAGAATCTTTCCTCTATGCAGTCTTGTAAGATAAGGTAATCGTTTGTTAAATATGTTGTGTCCTATCGACTTTGTCATTGCTATTTGAATGCAGTTCACGCAACTGTGAATGTATCAGTCATTTTGATCAAGAGGGCTTGTAAGGTTGCTGTCCTCGGGTACACCTACTAGTACCTGTTTGTTAACTTGCGCTTTGTTGTAGCCCTTAAGCTCCTGTTGAGCATTGCCGGGATCCGTGTACACTTGCACTTTACCATTTAGGGTAACCTTCAAGTGGGTTGGTTAGAGCATGGCATACACACTGTTAAGCTCCCTGAGCTTACGTTTGACAGGGACAAACCACCTGCGTGCCTCCTGAACCTGAGGAGTAAAGTCTGGGTATAAAGACAGCACAGAGCCCTCATGGTTAAGTGTCCAAAGTTCTTGTGCTCTTTGTAATGCAGAATTTCTGTCTGGGTAATTCAGTATGTGGGCTATTATAGGGTGCGGGGACACTGGAGGGGAGCCTAGGCACCAGTGAGCGATGAGCCCGTTCAACCACAAAGATTGAGGAGAAGGCATCACGACCGAGGAGTGTGACAAGAAGATTCTCAACATATAGTTCTATGTTGCCCGTCGGGGTTGATTCTGGCAGACCCACAATTCATAGGATGTTGCGCCTTGAGCGCGCCTCCATGTCCTCAGCTTTAGCCTGTAGTGCCTCCACAAGTTTTCCCATTTGCTTTTGAGAGCCCGAGGCCTCAACATTCTCGTCTTCAATTTTGAAGACTCTCCTCTCCACCATGTCAAGTCTCTCGGCGTGTTTGTCCAACCGCTCCGACATGCGGTCCTTGTGGTAGGAGAGTCTATTTTGCCGTCTATTGTGGATAGGCTCTGTTGCATGGCCTCTAGTATATGGCGCAAATCTCCTCCTGGCTCAATCCCTGAGGCGTCCAGTTCCCCAGGGTCAGTGTCAGCGCCATACTCTCTTATTCTAGCGAATTAGCGCTTGTCAAATTGTAATTTAGCTTGGGTTTTGTCTGGCTTCCCCATTATAGTATGGTATAGCGCAATCCCAGGTTAGGAGGTTCCTGTGTCGTGTTCAATTGAAGATCTCTGTCTCGTGCAGCACCAGTGGTAGTTCCTGGCCAGGAACCTCTAGAGATGGCACTGCTACCCCCAGAAGCTCTGCAGATTTTAAATTATTGTCGGTAGTCAAGCACTCCAACTGGCAGCCCCCAGCAGCATCAAATGCCCTTCATTAGGTCCTAGCTAGCACTGCTCTACCAGGCTGCAACTACCGCTCCACCCTACATTTAACTGTATGTGGCCCAATTACTCCAAAAACATCAATTGGTTCTTAGTTTGCTTCCAGCCTACAAAGAGGCACCGCAACTTGATACAAGAGGCGGCAATCAGTTAAGCTCGGCCCGTACTCGTCTGCCAACACCGGGCGATATTGCGAGGTGTCTCTGTGTGCAGATGCCACCAGGATAGCGCTGCATCTAGTGCCTTCCCCTTTGATGAATCTGCGGGCAGTGCAGCGTGTAGTGAGCCCAGCCCAGCCTCAGGGGAACCTTGCCGCGCTCCGCAAACAATTGAGGCCCAGGTGCGACCAAGCCGCGGACCCCTCCCCACTCACCGTGTTTTTCTGCCGGAGCACGGACCAAGGCTCCCCGGGCTCAGGGGTGGTTATCTCCTCAGCCGATCCTCGGCGGTGCACCAGCTCCGCAGGCTCCAGCAATACAGTGTGGCGCACCCCCTCGGCGACCTCATATCTGTAGCCCTCACTCTCGGCTTTGACACCAGCGGGGTACGTTACAGGCGATGCAGGCTGCCGCAGACATCGCATAGGCCCCACCTCGGTCACAGGGCCGAGTCCGCAATCAGCTCTGTTTGTGCACCGATCCTGGATCTGTAGGTACCTCTACACACTCAATGTCCTTTTGCCACCGTCTGTGGCCCTGGATTTCGCAAATATTTAAAGGATTGTAGCGATCTCGTCAGGAGCGATGTTACATTGCGGCCATCTTGAGGCCAGGAAAGCTCTGCCCCCTTCGTGCAAAAATAATTATGTTTGTAAGTGTTTATTTTATCAAAAATTTCCCATGCAAATGGCAGCGCTGTTCAACTTTTCCACATTAAAGGTTTTTTGTTCTAAATGTTGATGCAACCACAACTCTAAATTGCATTCCACCGTGTAACTCCAAACCTCTGATAATTCAATGGAAGTGGGTATAAATGGGTGGGCACTTTGCAAAACCTATTAGATTTCCTTGCAACTTGATCAATTAAAGCCATGCAAAGTAGCACAAACCTGATGTGTGAAATCCTAGCTTCAAATGAAAGCAGTTTCAAACAGAGGAGGAAAGGAAAATTATGTAATATACCTAAACATAATATGATTATATTCAGCAAAATTATAAAGCGTTATTTTGGCAGGTTCTTCTGCACATTTAAAGACTGAGGCGGTCAGGCTGCAAAAGTAGTAGGTTCATAAACATGGTGATCCACCCACAGATAGGTATGATATGTCAGAAACTCCCACAGAGGACATGTATCCCACAGTCGTGGAGAATACACATTAGTTGTTAAAATACCCCTCACACACCAAAAGGGCCCTTGGTGTCATGCTTCATCATAGGGGTCTTCACGCCCCTCTACGGGACGGGGCGTGCTACGACCTACGTTTGCGTGGGAGCACTGATATTAATGAGACGACTATGTGTGATGTGAGGATGTGAGAGGAAGGGTCAGGAGTGAATGGAAAAGTGAATTAAAAAATACCTGGCTCTGTGGTCTAGAGAAATGTATTATACCGTTTGAGCTGGTATTAGTAAAAAGGTGAAGGGGAGGAGGAATGGATTCCTCAATGAGCTGTGCCTCCTAAGTGTGTCGACATGTTTCGAAGCTTCCCCATGCTTCTTCTTCAGGACCTTAAGGATCCCTTCCTAAAACTCACTGTGATGTGTAAAAAAGGAAAAAATGAACAAGGAAGTAAATAACCTCCTAGGGTAGGTAATGCCTAAGTAGGTCTTGTATGGTCCATTAACCTAGAAAAAACAAACACAAAAGGGGAGATAAAAGCCATATTCACGTAGCTAGATGATCAATCCATCGTGAGCATTCAGTGATCTGAAAAAGAAGTGATATAGTAATCTCCTCTTAACGCTATCCATAACGTTATCACGTGGTCTGTGGTGAAGATAATGGGTGACAGTAGATACAGACATTAGACAGAACGTACACATAACATAAAGCACACACTCTATTCAGAAAGGAACAACGTTCCTATGATCCTAAAATCCCAAATCAATAGTTGTCCAGAACAGTGGGAAGATGTCACATATCAACATACTTGCTGTAAAGAGAATAAATAACCTCATGAGCTCGTGGACCGAGTGGTGGAAGTGCCAAATCGGCTATCTACATGGTGGACAAAAGAAAAAGGTATATTCCCAATGGGACACAAGACTTACGAGGAAGTGGTCCGAGTAGGGCAACCCCTAGACGTAACGGCTATGCCGTACTTACAACTCCCGGGAACAATGTCCAGCCACGATATCCACCCCAGTCGGCTCCGTAGGTAATACTGAGCAGGTGGGCGGGTGTTTAAATATAGGCTTCAATCAAGGTAAGCGCGCGAAAAACTGTGTTTACACCGTTGCGCGTTTACCCGCTGCCTCTGCCGTCAGAGACCCGGAACCGGAAGTGAGCCGGCCGGGTCAAAAGGTGTGTGAAGAGGGCGGTATTGGTGATTTAATAAAGTAATTGTGAGCCAAACACTGACGTGACATTAGATGAAAGGTAGGGGAAACCGCGGAAAATAATCCTATAGGTGGTATAAAAGAAAAATGATATAATTCCGCTTCGGTGAGAAAAATCATCGCCGATAAAAATAGAGATAGAATTACATAAACCAATGTTACAATGAACCAGGTCTGGGCATAGTCATTCGCCAAAAGCTAGGAAAGAATACATCAAGAAACGTCTGGAGGAACTCAACCAAGAAATAACTGAGTTCGAAATGACATTAAAACAAAGCAAATATAACAAACTAAAGAAGGACACAGCACGATTCAGTCACGAACGAGTGTATCCCTATACACAAGACGACTATGTCTCCAAAAACCAAGATCAGAACTCTGATGGAGACTCCTCTGATACTGGCTCGGATAATTTGAATTCTAGCATAGGGAGTGGGAGACGGTACAACAGAGGGAGGGACAATCACAATCAACGTCCTTTCTTCCCCAGAGGTGGAGGATGGAATGGCTACCAAGGACCTCCCTCATATCCCCCATATACATATGGCCCACCCATGATGGGTGGACCTTTTCCACAGTGGATACCACCTCCACAAGAATACGATTACAACTACCAGACCCCACCACCTTTTTTAGGGGCGCGCCAGGGACCACGAAGGGGTCGGAACAGAGGTGGGTACAACGTCCATTAGTCCACACCAGAGACCGAGACCCCTCGAGTGTCAACCAGGAGCATGACCAACAACATGCCCCCCCAGCCATCAACGAGCCGGAAGTGAATCTGGTGGTAAACCTAACCAACTTGCCCTTACACCTATACAGAGCAAAGTCCTTGAGAGAGGACTGGGCTTTGTACCCACAAATCGTTTTGATAAATTCAAGACTTGTACTGAGATTACGGAGTTCATTCGCAAACTGAAATTGAAAGTGTTCTTTAAAAACCAACCCACCACTGAGGTGAATAGAAAGGACACAGGTTTGCGCAATAAATATACCTTTGTCCCTCCAGATTCTACACTTCCTGTGGAAATCCTTGTCTTTGAGAAAGCTGTGATGGGGGAAATACAAGGTATCTCAACAGTGAACGACAATACCTTTCAGAATACGTCAAGGGAGGAAAAGGAGGCCATACGCCAATTATCAATGAATCAGGATATCACAATCAAACCCGCAGACAAGGGGGGAGCGATTGTGCTACAAACTACAGACAACTATGATAACGAATGTAGGAAACTTCTTAATGATCGTAGGAATTGTGGTATCCTTCAGGAAGACCCTACTGAATCTATCAGGATCAGAATCGCCACAATGGTGGAAGAGGCGCTAGCTAACAACTGGATCTCCAAGAAAGATGCTGAATTTCTGATCAATAAAAGTCCTAGGGTCCCGTATTTCTATACGATACCTAAGATTCATAAAAACCTTGTGTCCCCCCCGGGTAGACCCATAGTTTCCGGGGTAAACTCCATCTTGGAACCACTATCTAAGTTCGCTGATGCTTTTCTTCGCCCCTTGGTTCAAGCCACCAGCACCTATTTACGAGACACAAAGAATGTCTTACAAGTGCTGCAGGACATTGATTTTGACACTACCAAGAATCTCCTCATGGGACTCGATGTAGAGAGTCTTTATACAAGCCTCCCGCATGATGAAACGCTGCTCATTATAGAGGAAGTATTGTTCTCCGCACCTTGGGATTATCAGACACCTTGCAATGTAGTAATGGAATGTGTATCTTTGGCACTCACCCAAAACTTCTTTATGTATGCCAAACAAATATATGAACAAAGACACGGTACCAGCATGGGGAGTACCTTTGCTCCGAGCCTGGCAGGCCTCTATGTACACCACCTAGAGGCCAACAAAATCTTGCACACCACCAACCCCTTCCTCTCACACATCAAGGTCTGGAAAAGATACATTGATAATGTTCTGGTCATATGGGAGGGTGATGCTAATTCAACTGAAGCCTTCATACTGTGGCTCAATCAACAAAACGCATTTCTTAAATTCACACATACAGTATCATGTGATAATTTGGTCTTTCTGGATCTCAATATCTATCCAGACGAAGGCATACTAAAAACCACCACACATTTCAAAGCTACTGCTAAGAACTGCTTACTTCTGTTCGATAGCTTCCACCCCCGCCACTTGAGGGAGAACCTACCGTATGGGCAATTCCTTTGCCTACGGAGAAATTGTACTGAAACACATGAGTTCAAAAAACAAGCATCTGAACTACGCCAAAAACTGATTCGACGGAACTACCCCGATAGAGTCATTGACAAAGCCCTTAAGAGGGCGAGGAACAATAACAGAGAAGCCCTATTGGAAGACAAAGTGGTCACTCAGGCCGAAGAGAGATCCATATGTGTAACTACCTATAACACACATTCCAACAAAATCACGAAGATAGTGAACAAACATTGGCGACTTCTGAATAGTTGCGGTCTAAATATCACTAAACCGATGTTTGCACACAAAAGAGGTAGAAATCTCAGAGACATGCTTGTCCATACCAGACCTAGGAACACACCCAGACCTATAATTGAAGGCATGCTACCACCAATATAGGGACATCACCCATGCGGTAACTGTAGCACATGCTACCTCACGAAAAGAAGCAGGCACATCAAATTCAGGAATGGTGATGAGTGGGACCAGAGAAGTTTTACTAATTGTAATAACAAAAATGTGGTCTATCTAATCACCTGCCCTTGTGGTCTCGAATACGTGGGAATGACAACTAGACCAGTCAAGATACGTGTCGGAGAACATCGAAGTAATGTCAGATGTGGTAGGAGTACCACTAAGATGTCCAGTCACTACATATCTAGCAGACATGGTATTGATGATTTACAGTGGACAGTGATCGAACAACTGGACGGAGAACATGGCCTTCTTGAAAAAGAACAGCGTTGGGTTTTCCGTCTTGGAACCCATATCTGTGGGCTCAATGAAGAAATACCATGGAATCAATTCCATTTGTGATTTTCAACTATTGACAATTCATGTAACAGTGAGGATTTTCTGTTTTTTGCAGCCTTCCCTCCCTTTTTGAGAGATTGCCTCTCTGGTGATCGTCTCCCATGTTTTTTTGCCACAATATAACTATACTTTGGGTGTTCTCTTCAATTGTTCTACTATTAACCCCCCTCCTTTATAATCATCTTTCTGATATTTTTAAGTATCATTGTGCCCACACCTGGTTTACTATAACCAAGGTTGATGCTCGCTGCCATTGGCTACAGCGGGTGTTGTGTTCCTCCAAAACACCCTTCGATGTATTCTTTCCTAGCTTTTGGTCAATGACTATGCCCAGACCTGGTTCATTGTAACATTGGTGTATGTAATTCTATCTCTATTTTTATCGGCGATGATTTTTCTCACCGAAGCGGAATTATATCATTTTTATTTTTATACCACCTATAGGATTATTTTCCGCGGTTTCCCCTATCTTTCATCTAATGTCACGTCAGTGTTTGGCTCACAATTACTTTATTAAATCACCAATACCGCCCTCTTCACACACCTTTTGACCCGGCCGACTCACTTCCGGTTCCGGGTCTCTGACGGCAGAGGCAGCGGGTAAACGTGCAACGGTGTAAACACAGGTTTTCGCGCGCTTACCTTGATTGAAGCCTATATTTAAACACCCGCCCACCCGCTCAGTATTACCTACGGAGCCGACCGGGGTGATATCGTGGCTGGACATTGTTCCCGGGAGTTGTAAGTACGGCATAGCCGTTACGTCTAGGGGTTGCCCTACTCCGACCACTTCCTCGTAAGTCTTGTGTCCCATTGGGAATATACCTTTTTCTTTTGTCCACCATGTAGATAGCCGATTTGGCACTTCCACCACTCGGTCCACGAGCTCATGAGGTTATTTATTCTCTTTACAGCAAGTATGTTGATATTTGACATCTTCCCACTGTTCTGGACAACTATTGATTTGGGATTTTAGGATCATAGGAACGTTGTTCCTTTCTGAATAGAGTGTGTGCTTTATGTTATGTGTACGTTCTGTCTAATGTCTGTATCTACTGTCACCCATTATCTTCACCACAGACCACGTGATAACGTTATGGATAGCGTTAAGAGGAGATTACTATATCACTTCTTTTTCAGATCACTGAATGCTCACGATGGATTGATCATCTAGCTACGTGAATATGGCTTTTATCTCCCCTTTTGTGTTTGTATTTCTAGGTTAATGGACCATACAAGACCTATTTAGGCATTACCTACCCTAGGAGGTTACTTACTTCCTTGTTCATTTTTTCCTTTTTTACACATCACAGTGAGTTTGAGGAAGGGATCCTTAAGGTCCTGAAGAAGAAGCATGGGGAAGCTTCGAAACATGTCGAAACACTTAGGAGGCACAGCTCATTGAGGCATCCATTCCTCCTCCCCTTCACCTTTTTACTAATACCAGCTCAAACGGTATAATACATTTTTCTAGACCACAAAGCCAGGTATTTTTTAATTCACTTTTCCATTCACTCCTGACCCTTCCTCTCACACCCTCGCATCACACATAGTCGTCTCATTAATATCAGTGCTCCCACGCAAACGTAGGTCGTAGCACGCCCCGTCCCGTAGAGGGGCGGGAAGACCCCTATGATGAAGCATGACACCAAGGGCCCTTTTGGTGTGTGAGGGGTATTTTAACAACTAATGTGTATTCTCCACGACTGTGGGATACATGTCCTCTGTGGGAGTTTCTGACATATCATACCTATCTGTGGGTGGATCACCATGTTTATGAACTTATGACTGGGAGGAAGTATCCACCTCCACCACTCTTATGAGTGGTACCTCTCTACTCCCCACTTTGTTCCTCTTCATGCAAAAGTAGTAGGCCTGAAGTCATATTTTCTAGTCTAGTGGATGGCACATTATGTGCTGCAGTCCACAGGTGACATTTAACTTTCCCTGCCACTGATGTATTTTCTTGCACCACATACAATAGTCTTACTGGAAAGTGAAATATTCCAACTGGGGAAGTAGCAGCCATACTGGAATGACCCATACTGATTCCAGTTAAGGCAATTCAGAGTTTTTGAGGCTTGCCAATTTTTTTTAGGTTAATTCAGACTGTAAGGCCCAATACTGTCAAGGTTCATCCAGTAAAGCATTTTTCTAAGAAAGTTCTACCAAAAGAGTTAAATTATTCCCTCACTGTTAAAGAACGTTTGTGATTACGAGATCTTTTAAGGAATGGAGACATTATTTTTTAGGGGTCAGACACTATTAAGTATGCACAGATCATAGAAATGTGCTCAAGCACTGACCCTGGGCAACTTAGATGGACTTTGTGTTTTTTCTCATTATGATATTGTGCTAAATTATAGACCCAGTCCTAAGCATTGGAAGGCTGCTTAAGAGATTTTTGTTCACTTTCAAAATGGGATAATATTTTTCTACCTTAATGTTTTTTACAGGACAATCGTTAAATTTACTGTTAAGAGAAGGCCTTCTTGTAGTAGAAGTGATAGTTATTTGCTTGGCTATCTGTCCAAGCTCCAGAGTGACTGAAAATGCCGGTGCAAGAAAAATCAGTTAGAGTAAGCTGGAAGAATCCAATGGAAACAAATCTGAAGTTCATATAAAAAACAAACTCTGGAATGCAGACAAATGATCTAACATATATAAACAGGATCGGAAAACATGATAAAAGTAGCAAATACTACACCTGAAACAGTACAGAGCACACAACAACTAAATCAAATGTTGCACTGCTCTGACAACCATTCCAGGATCGCTGCTATAGTAAAAGGTCACTAAAGGGTGGTTCACCAACATGAAGTAATTTCAACCATTTTGGATTTAGAAATATTGGTGAAATACAGATGAACGATTGATAGCTTCACAAAATAAAGTATCAAGTGGATTGAACACTCCTTACCTACCAAGGATCTGAAGCCGATGGCCTCACACACATGATCGCTCGCTGGGAAACACAGTGATTGACAGCTAAGACGCAGTAAACTGCAAACCTTCTCAGTTTTTTAGACCTCCATGACCCATGTGTGAGTTTGGCAAGAATATCACCTATAGCTCTCTGCAAGAGAGACTCCCTGCACACCTTTAGGCTGCAAGAGATGAGCAGAGGGGGGAAAACATTATCAGTGAAATCACTGGTTGCATCATGATTGATTTTCAGGAAATATTTGATGTCAAACTAAATCAACAGAATTAAATGGAAGGGAACTCAAACTTTATTTACAATCCAATCCAATACAATATTTCGGTATTTCACCATAAAAGAACAGCCACAAATATAAACAAACAGGTACAAATTCAAGAGGAATAAAAACAATTCATCAAAGATAATACATTGTTAGATTAGAAAATGATAGTAAAATCAGGCACAATCAAATCCTTGATCTTGCATCTTGGGGAAGTTTCTCCTAACCCACCACATGGAACTTAAAAAACTTGAAACTGCAAAGACTATATGAGAATCTGTGTTGTATTTTAAGATTCTAAATGCTTCCATACAATGTGTTGTGCCCAGGTTTTTACACAGCTGAAGCAGCTATCTATGTCTTACTGTTTGATACCCTGGGCAACAAAAGAAAACGTGGACTTCGGTCTCATCACACAAATTACATGCCGGACACCCACTTGTATTTCCACCCGTCCATTTACCCGTGAAAGCACGCAGAGGAAGGCAGCCATGGCGAAACTGCACATATAGTTTCCTTCCTAGTGCCGGGCGGATTACGTCGAGACATGCCTCCAGCCTGCAAGTGTCTTTTACTTCCAGGAAGAGTGAAGTGAGGGTGCCGTGAGTGGGTTCTGCATGAAGTTTTGCTGATAGTCTGCCCCAATAGCTAGTACTCAAAGACTTACGTGACATACTCAAACAGGCTGTGTCGGGATTGTCCCATAATTGTTTTAGACCTATTTCATAGAGGCTCTCCCTGACAAACAGAAGCCATGGCAGCTTCCCTGAGCCGGGGAGTCTCAGGATTTCCGAAAGCTCTAGTCTGTACTTCCGGTATTACCCAAAGGCGCCGCCAGAAGAGTAGTGGCCTGCAGGCAATTACCTCAGCAATGGATCTAACCCCTAGGTCCATACGCAATGGAACCAAGGGGGAGCTTATTGGTAGCCCAAGCAATTGTCTAAGGAAGTTGTTCTCTGTGATGGCTAAGGACCTGTGATTAGAGTGCCCCCAGAGTTCAACCCCATATAAGGCGGCACTCCTCGCCTGGCTTTTATAAATCTCCATAACCGGGCTAACTGGCTTATGGACAGTCTTTCTAAAAAACGTAGCAAAGGCCCCCTGTAGTTTGTGTCAATTTGAGGCTGGATCTGAGCCCCCCAAGTCATGTTTTCAGTAAGGGTTAGGCCCAAGTAGTCAAATACAGGGACCTGGTCCAAAGGGATTCCATTCATATGTGGGTTTGGGCGTGTGGATTTGCTGAAGGTTGAAGATCATAAATTTTGTTTTATTGATGTTAATCTCTAATCCCCTGCTCCTACAAAACTCGCAAAACCCATCTAGAATTCTTTGGATGCCCATCGGCGACTTAGAGAGGAGGAGAGTAGCATCTGCAAACATCATAGCAGGAATATGCTTTTGGGCGATTTTTGGAGCATCTGTGTCTTTACATGATCTCAGAGCATCTATCAACCCATTGAAGTAGATGCAGAACAGGGTGGGGTCAAGCACACATCCCTGTCTGACTTCCCTATTGACAGGGATGGGCTGCGTTATTTCCTCATTTTTCCCAAATCTGATTTGGGCATAATTTCCATTATGTAATCTACTCAGTGTATTTAAGAGATAAGAGGGAAGTCCCAACTCACTTAAAACCCTTCATAGTGCGTCTCTGGGTACCAAATCAAAAGCACTCTTCAGATCAACAAAGACCAGATACAGGCTACCCCCTTCTAGATGGACTGTTTTCCAATAGAGAAGTTGGAGCCTGAATATCTGGTCTATTGTTGACGTTTTCTCCCTAAAACCAGCCTGCAGGGGGGTCAGGATCTTTTGTTCTTCGAGCCAGGATTGCAACCGGCTCAAGAGGATCCTGGCAAAGATTTTCTGCGAGACACCGATCAAGCTGATCGGTCTATAATTTGCCGGTGACAAGAGTGATCCCTTCTTGTACACTGGGATGATCTCGGCACCTAGCCAGGTTGTGGGGAGGACCATTCCCTGCAAGATGGCGTTAAAGATCACCCAAAAATTTGGGCCACAGATCTTAGGTTCGGCCCGATAAAGATGCCCTGGGATCTTATCCAGTCCGGCTGCCTTACCAGTTATGATTTGTTTAGAGCTTTATGGACATCTGTCAAGGTTATCTCGGGAGTATCTATCCAGGCCCCGGCAGAATCAGGGTGTCTAAGGTCTGGCCTCCCTCTGCACCATCTAGTGAGGTGTAGAGGGCTAGGAAGTGCTCTCTCCAACTGTCAGCCTCAATATTTGTCTCGAGTGCCGCGTAGCCTGTGTTACTACCAGTGGTCACAATGCTCCAGAAAGATTTCATATCTTTAGAGGCCAGAGCGGATTTCAGACTGTCCCACTGATCAGTTTCCCATGAGAGTTTAGCAGCTGCAATGGTGGTTTTATAGTCATATCTAGCTGCTTTCACTGTGGTGTTACTCTGTATTCTTATGGCCTCTATTAATGCCTTTTTAGCCGCCCGACAGTCTTCGTTAAACCAAGAACGCCTTGACGTCCTCCCACGGCCCTTGGTGCACGATGCCCAAAATGTCTCCTGGAGCTTTGTGATTGTAGATTCATTAATTATTTGGAGTTCGTCCAGAGACGCAGCAAGGTCTCCAGACTTCACTAGCTCTGATAGGGCCTCAATATTGGGAATAATGGTAGTGAATAAAAGAGCCATTTTACTATGTGATTTTTCCACCCAGCTCCACCTAACTTTCCGTCTATTATTTGAAAGGGTCAGTCTGTGGTCAGCATCAGATGGTTTTACAGATTTGTTCCCACTAGGTGGCAAATTTAGTGTGAGTAGTAAGGCGTTATGGTCGCGATCGTGCGGTGAGCAAACAACAAAATCTCTGGCCAAAGGCCAGAGGTTAGTTTCTAGAAAAATGTAGTCTAAAATAGAGGAGTATCCAGCTCTATTAAAAGTATGGTTCCCAGGGGAGTCTGAACCAAAACGTTACAGGCTCACAGAGAGTACTTTAGGGTGAGCTCCTTGATTTAAAGCGCCAGTGGTGTCCAGGCCCTGATGGGAGGAATATTGGTTTCAGGGATAGCCCACAACTCATCCTCCTCTGTAGCAAATGGGCCCATTAAATCTTTCAGAGGTTCAAATTGGCAGTTTATATCGCCACCCAGCACTACTGAGGCATTATTCGGGAGGCTAGCTAGCAAATTATCAGGTTGTTCTAAAGTTGCCGACTCCCGGCCAGTCCTAACCGGCCTTGAGTATATGTCAATTAGGGCAATTGTTAGCTCAGAATTGAATGTCAGTACAAGGCAAATTATGTCTGGGGAGATGTGTGGCACTAGAGTGGTCCTGCATCCTAGATGGCTCCCTACCCACATGCAGAGCCCGCCCGATGGTCTACCTCGTCCCTTAATTACAGCTGGTATGTGGAATGAAGCAAAACCATTACGGGTTGAGTCCACAACCGACCAGGTTTCCTGAAACATGCAGATATCACACTTATCTACAAACATCCCCCAGTCGGGGCAGTCAAGCTTGTTTTTGATGCCTGCCACATTCCAGGACATGATCTTAAGCTTGTCTGCTGCACTCTTACTGCCTACAAGATCCCCCTGCTCTAGAATCTTTGCTTGAATAGCAGTGGCTAGTTTGGGTGCAGTGTCTGGAGTTATTTCTGAAGGGTTGTTCGGGGGATCAAAAATTATTGTGGTATCTGCCCCCCTAACTACGTTGTCTTTGTTTCCCCTGCTATCACATGGATAGATCGGGGCAAATGGGTAAGTAATAATACCAGATTGTAAGACCTTGGGGGTAGGGGAAGGTTTTAGATTGACAGGTGAGATTGGAATTAAGGGGAGATCAAGGAGAGTGTGTCCCCATTGTAGGTGTTATAAGGTAGGGTTAATTTCTTGTGGACTAGGTGACTTCTGCTTAGGGTCCAGGGCCTTTCCCATTGGGTGATCCTTCGCATGGTATGTCCAAGGTTGCCCCATAATAGAGAGTCAATTGAACTTCTCTAGGGCCCCAAATCTGTTTGCCAGGGGCAGGTTAAAGACATAGGGTTGCATTAAAGATGGGCCGTGTCCTGTCATTATCTGTGTCTGATGCCATGTGTTGTGTTTAACTCTGGAACCTTCCCTGACTTTGTTGGAAAATAGTGGGACATATGGGGGGCCCTGCCCTGTCCTTTGCAGATTCTGGCGCCATGTGTGATGCCTCGATCTAGGATTGTCCCTTTCATCATGAAAAGCTGCTGGTACGTAAAAATGGGTGAGCGGGGAGAGTCGAAGCGTAGAACCTATAAATGGAAGACAATTGCTTGAGTGCAATAAACTGTACACAGTAATGGGGTTTCTGAAATTGACTATAATACAGTCCCCCCTAACATCTTTGGGTTTGTTACCCACCCAACCCACTCTACGTGTCAGGAGTATTTCATCAGCATTGGCACAATTAAATTGGCTGTGTCTGGCAAGCAGATGTAAACATTTATTTTTTAACTAAAAATGGGTTTCCCTCTGTCCTTCTTTAAGAGATGGAACTCCTCTATGTACGATGACATAAGGAGTGGAGGTTGGTGGGAGGTTTATAGTTTATAACTGATCTCAGTTATTCCAGATTCAGCTGGGTCTGCGATCACTTTGTCGATCTCACTTGCCAATGTGGAGGGCTTAGATACTATCCTAGCATAACAAGTACATGTAATGGAAAGTAGGTCCAGTCAGGCGGATATGTGGGCAAGTTTCTCAGTCACAATGTCTCGAATTTGGCCACGTAATACTTCTAGTATGGGAGCTACCGAAGCTGGTGGTGTCAAGTCTGTGGACCAAAGTTTCCACTCTGACACGATTGGGTCTGGCGAGCCGTCGTTGGTCTTCTTACGCTTGGCCCCAGCCCTTGTTGACTTGGATGGCTGTCTTGGGCAGGCGGGTTTAGCTGGACCCTTGGTGGCTCCCTTCCTTCTAGTAGCGACTTTGGAGGTTGAGCCAATGTCAGACCATGGAGACAGGGTCCATTTGGCTGTTTCAGGGGGTTGATCATTTTCATATTGTGAAATTTGAGAGTCTGTGATAGTACTAATCTGTGGGAGGTCTGGAGTTGTGATAGTCTGCGTTCAGTGAGTTCAATCCCATTTGCCACAACACCAATTGCCCTTTGGAGCATTCGGTCAATAGATGTCTGCGGTAGAGAGGGGGGTGCAAGCCGTGGTAGTGCATGGCATAGAGCGATTGTAGTTTGCTTCCCCATGATAACAAATTTTGCTTAGTACAATACTAGAGTCAGTTTAATATACCTAGACTAGGCTCAGGTGTGCCCTTCTACAGTTGTATGCCGTGTTGGGACAAGAGGAAGGTCAGACAGAACTAATAAAATAAATGCGGCTGAAGGAAAAACAAAGGGCTTGGGTCTCTTACGGTTTGTCTTGAGATTGCCCTTGGAGTTGTTGTGGAAGTCCAGGCCTCAATTTGCCTCTGCTCTAGTTAAATGCGGCCACGACAAGGCAGTCCATTCGAAGAGCCGGGATAATAATATGAGGCGAAACCAAGGGAGGGGGCCCAGCCCAGCCTCAGCCAGCCGCGAATTTCAAGCGCCTCCTGGCATCCTGGCGCCTCCAGGTGCGAGATGCTGGCGTCACAGTAAGCCGCAAGGGGGCCTGGGACTTGCTGTCCTGTCCCGCTCCCTCGCTGCCACGGTGGTCTGGTGAGTCCTGCTCTCCCCACTCTTTACCCCCTGAGAAAGTCCTGATTTATCTGGATTTAAACAATTACATTTCTTTATTAATCAAGGAGCATGAACTGAAGAGGCCAGTTGCCAACCTGAAACTGGTCTGAAACAAGGCTGCGTTTTAGCCCCTCACCTGTTATTCTGTTTATGGCCGACCTCTACCCAAAGTTGGACCAGGCAAACTTGCATCCACCACGTCAAGGACCACTACCACTAACGTATCTGCCCTATGCAGAAGATATAGTTCTGCTAAATCAAAGAAAAGTAGTGATCAATGAACTGAACAACTTCGCAAAGGAAAACTTATTATAAATAAACAACGCAAAAACAAACGTCATGACCATAAGTCACCGTTTGCAGACACAACAACAATTTAAGCTAGGTAACATGAACCTGGAGGGAGTCACAAACTACAAATACCTTGGTCTACACGTAGACATCCGATTAAATTTTAAAATACATAACAAAAATGTAATCAAGAAATTAAATGGGTTGATATATGCTTTCTGCACCATAGCAAAGAGTTTAAGTGGTCCATCGTTTAAACCGTTATTAGCTGTCAAAAAAGAGAAACTCCTGCTGACCTTAGCCTATGCTACTGAAGTCCAATGCAGCAAAGAAGCAGCAATCCTTGAGAGAATGCAAATAAAGATATCCAAAACAATTTTTGGCCTACCGCGAAATTCTTCACCTAGCAAGAAGGTACGCAACAACAAAACTATGGTATGAAATCTGGTCAAACCATCAGAACCCGCTTAATAGTGCCATCTGGAAAGCTCAGGAGAATGATCCTTGATCAACCTATATAACAAGTACCTGCAGCTATCAATAAAGTCAACGAAGGTGACAGATGTTTGGCAACTGAACTTTCCGTACACAACATTTTGACAAAGACTGAATAAAGTAGAAAAAAGGCACTCGCTAATGGAAGATAAAACAATATTCAGTAAGCTCTTTCACGCGTGGATGGTACTGCAATCGTATTCGATTTTACAACCTGCAGCATACCTGAGTATACCTGAGTATAACATACTTACACTTAAAAAGGAAACTGCTAGCAATATGCCTTGGGTCACTACCGACTAATGCTGATCAACCAACCTGGAAATATAATGGCCCGCCGTCTTGCACTCTATGTGGTGCACTAAAGCAGGACTTTGTTCATATAATCTGCATATGTCACGTTTTAAATCCAAATCGGCTTTTATTGCTAAAAAAACATTTTAACGCTAGGGGCATTCGTACCTGCAGATCTGCCATACTAAAGTGTCTTGATCCAAATGACCTGCAACTTAACTGCAATCTGGTAAAATTCTTACTTTTATACAAGAAATTAATCTGAACTAGTATCCCAACAAGCAGAACAGCACTTTGTCAAAAAAGAAGAAAACCCTTGACACATCTGTTCAAATATTGTCTCGTCTGCCTGTAAACGTATCTTTGCTGACCATCAGTTTTCAATATGTATATTATATTTGTGACAAAATTGTCCCGACATGACTCTCTCAACTGTAAGCATACTACTGGTGACCAATGATTTTAACATGTATATTATATTTTTACAACATGTCTGGTTTTATCGAAATATTGTTATGGGTTTAATAAACGTAAACAATAATGATTCATTCATTCAGTTGCCGGGACCTACCACAACTTTCCAAGTCAATTAAAAGATAAATGAGTGTTTCCTGAACTATTTTTGAATCACAATTCTCTTTGACAATAAATTATTCATTTAAGTCAATTGGTATATACTTTAACAAAGATACATGGAAAGATGGATGAATTTACTAGGTTGGAGGTTATTTTAGGGAAACAGTAATTGGCATGGAGATAATTTGAACCTGTAAGTTCTAGCTTGAAGGTGAATGGTAGAAAGCCAAACCTCATTTCCAATCTTACACCTAGGTGGACGTCTTCGGTGCCTATTTGCTTGCTTGGCCTGCTTTTCCAGACTACTTTGCAAATTAGACATGAGATTGTCTTAAACCTTTTTTTGCATTCTTAAAAATATATTGTACAGCTGAAACGGGAGTATCAGAAGATGGTAATAAAGCTCAGGTTTAAAGATGATCAGAAGGATAAGCAAATAATGGACTGTATCCTGTGGAAGAATGTTTAGCATTCTTGTATGCAAACTTTACTGATGGCAACAATGTTTCCAGTTAGTTTGATTGGTGTTTACAAAGCAGTGTACACACTATTCTAGTGTCTTATTGAGTTATTCAGCCTGGCCATTTGTTTGTGAATGTAAACCAGACAAAAGAACTCTATGAATTCCTAGATTATAACGTAATTGAGCCTGTCTGGAAGAATAGCTTCAATTGCACAATTTGAGGAATCTGTCTCTACAATAAATGGCTTTAAAGCGTAAGATGACTATAGGATTGGAGCTTTCGTTAGTCTTTTGTTTAACTCAGAAAGGTCCAGCGAGGCTTCAGTCCTTTGGAAGGTTTTCCCTTTCTTTCACATATTATCTCTTTTCAGGCTTAGCTATTGAATTATTCCTTTTACAAATTCCCCATGAATACAGATTGGTTTATGGTCTGATCAGATTCTTCATCAGCTAAACAATGTTGAGTACAAAATTCTAGTTCTAGTCTAAGAAAACAGTGTCTTAGGAGCCTAATTAATGAAATGATTATGCAGAAATATTCAGTTCATACCTAGGATTACTGTATACCTAGGAGTGGCAATTAGATCATGTCTATCAAACATGGTCTTAAAAGTGCTTAAGGGGGTGTGCCCTCCCAAGATGGCCAAATGGACCTAACCCACTGAGGCGCCATGGCGAATTTCGAGTAGACATTAATAAAGGCGGAATAAGAGGAAATCTCACCTTGCAAATGATTTCCCGGGGCTAACAACAGAAGAGGCACCGGAAAGCAGACAGCGAAACAACATGCAGTGGGCTTATGGTGACAGATATGCACCATGACAAAGAGACCCAGCCGTGACGGTGAAGACGCGGAAAGTGAAAACCAAGGTGGCAGGCAGAGATAGACACAACAAAGCTTCCCAAGCACTTGCCAAATCTGACTGAAGAAAAGTAGGAGGGGGTATCCCTAGAAGTCGTGCACTAGGGAAACTAAGGTGCTGACCATTAGCAGCGCCACATACCCCTGGACGGAATAAGCCTGGAAAATTTTAACCAAAGGTTGAAGTAGATCGGCCAGCCGGGGAGCATTACAGGCCCTGTCGGCAAAAGGAGGTCCCGTTTGAACTCACCGAGTCTAGGGGAGCAGCCTGCAGAGTCTTGTGCCTGACATCAAAATGGCGGACGTTTAGGATACGGAAGGAACAGCTGAAAGAGCGAGGCCGGTGAGTGCGCCCTGCAGACGAAGGGCAACATGCAAGAGGAGAGGAAAGGGGGAATAAAAGCTTCACTTAGCAAAATAACTAACAGGCTTCACTGAGCGCTCTTTAACTTCTACACTGCCTGACCCTTACATGGTGGCTGATAACCGCGGTGACCGTTTGGTGAAGTGGACAGTAGATGATCAAGGAAAGACAGAAACACTCCTCTACACTCAGTAAAGAACAGACAATTAAGTGGTGAGGAAGAGCCTGCTCAAATTGCTTGGAGGGTCGGGCTCAACCTCAATGTATCCACAGTGGCCCTTGAGAGATACCGCAAATGCTGCTGACAAGGCTCATACAGCATGTTGGAAGGCATACACCACCCGCTGTCAAACCCAAGGAGAGAGAAGATTGAACACATGGAGGAATGAGCCAGCCTGTCTGTATGTGCAGACTCAAATATGGAGGCGACCCATGAAGCCTGTTAAATTCACTCTCCATTGGCAAATTTAAGAGACCCCATCCCACAAGGGCCACCATACTGAGATGCACAGGGAGATGGACAACAGAGATATCGACCTGGACGATAAACGTATACACGGGTCACACCTAAACCAGTACAACTTCTAGCATAGATAGTAGCTCTCTACCTGGTCACCGGGACTCTACGAGCTAAAAGATCCTGTCCTGGACCTTGGGCCCTCTCAAATGGATATCAGCGCACATTGTGACCTGGATTACAACTAGAGGGTGGCACCTGCCAACGCAACTGACTCTATGCCACTCAAAAGACACAGACCAACAGTATCCAGTTATTTCTCACCTACAGAGACAAGAGGGTCTATCGAGGGAGGAAGCTCAACAGAAGATATGGCGCTCACCAAAGATGACCTCCTAGCCTCGTTGAGAGACTTTAAGAAGGAGCTGAGGGAAGAGCTCAAGGCAGACTTGGAGGGTTCCCTGGAAGCCTTCTGCTCAGAGATCCAGGGTAAGCTCGTATCCCTGCAACAGGATGTTATCTCAGTGGGCACACGTATGCTGGATATCGAATCCAAAGTGCAAGAATTAGATCGCAGAACAGTTGGGCTAGAAGTTATGACAAAAATGCTCCACGAGCAACTACAAGCCAATATCTAGAAATGTGAAGATCTCAAGAATAGGTCCCGGAGGGATAATGTACGAATACGAAACCTGGAGGATGGAGCGGATGGCCCAGACTAGGAGGCATTTGTCATGGGCTGGTTCGGAGAGGTACTCAGCCCGGGGTCATGAAGATCAAAATAGATAGGGTCCACAGGGTGGGACCAACAACTCTGGGAGGAAATAGATGACAGAGAGATGTCCTAGCCATGCTATATTCCTTCAAGATGATGGAGGCGGTGATCCAAACACCAAGGTCAAAAGACAAGGTCTCCTTTCAGGGATTCACGTGCTCCTTATATCAAGATGTGGCCCCGGCGACATTAACACGCAGACAACAGCTCCGACCAGTCACAGAGAATCTGAGACACGACATATAAAAAACCGCCGGAGTCACCTTACCCTTCCAATATAATCAACCACTATGTGACCACTTACGCGGAAGCGGAGGAGGTCCTGGGCCAACCGCCTCCCAACGACCAGTCCACCGAGAGCACCTCGAATGTCACAGGCCACAAGATAGCAGGGAAGGGCAGAGGTGAGCAGTGGCAGACACAGAATCATCAAAGGCAGCAACAGAGGAAATAGGCTGGAGCCATGGAGAAACGGTATGTTGTCGGGGTAGTTAGGGGAGCAGTCGAACAGCCAAAAAGAAGTGATCCTGGCAATCCCTGCTGGACATGTGGAAGCTGATAAACTGTATAGGCTTGCATGGGGACACTGAGGTAACCTATACCCAGGCTGCGACGTGTCAACCCACTGCAAGGCTGGGTACTAACGTTGGAAGAGAGAGGAGACAACCCTTTAATGACTCCTGATAGAAGCTATCAGTTAGTGAATTATTTAGAGTTAATTTGGCTTGACATATGCGGTATTGGACCAATACGTATATTATAAGTTTAACACAAAGTACTTTCGTAATGCAAAAAATGGGTTCTTGAGTTACATTGATCCTAAATGTATTAATTCAAGGGTTTCTTGTTGTTTGGGTTTTGGCTGCAAGGGTGCTAACATCTTCATAGGAGTTAAGCATTGGCTGGAGGGGGGATCTGTGAGGCAAGTTACCTGAGACATGGAGAAGGAGGAGGGGGGGCACAGCCGAGAGAGGAACACACAACAGATACAATAACGTATAACACCACATCCTAGGTAGCAATGGTTTTTACCATGCTCACATGGAATATCAAGGGGCTTAACTCACCTGCCAAATGACAAAAACTATGAAAATACCTCTTAGACCAGAGATATGATGTGGTAGCCCTACCCCATTGTATATAGATCATCAGCTTTGACTAAACATAATGAGGTGGCTCTATTTTCCACAACTCTTTGAAATTTCAACCAGATGTCAGTAAAACAGACAAAGACGGCAGGATAGTCATGGTCAAGGGCAGGTTACATGGCCGCCTGTGCACCTTTGCCTCCATCTATGCACCTAACTCTAATCAAGCCTCATTCATGACATCTTCCTTGTTAATGCTAGGGGGATTTGCTGAGAGAGATTTTTTGAATCGGGGACTTTAACCTTAAATGGGACCCCGGTCTAGAGAGCACGCAAACCCAGAGGGCGACCTCTAGTAACTTTATCAAAAATTTGAAAAGGGAATTCACCTCCATGGGCCTGCAGGATGCCTGGCGCACGCTCTGTCCCACTACAAGGGACTACACTTTTTTTCCCACACTCATAGGTCATACTCTAGAATTGACTATATTTTTGTGGGCAGTAATCTAGTGTCAGTGTTACAGGCTGCTTCCATACACCCGATCACTATATCCGACCATGCACCAGTTACGCTGACTCTAGCTTGGGATGCTGCACCACCAAAACATAGACAAAGGTTCTTCCCGGTGGCGCTGACACGACATTGTCTCTTGCGTGATAAACTACGAAAATCTATCAAGCACTATTTCCCTTTAAATGACTTCAAAGACACCGCCCTGGCTATCAACTGGGACGCCTTCAAGGCAGTATTCCGAGGCAGATGTATATCCCTCCATGCGGCACTCAATACACAAAGGACCAAAGAACAACTAGCACTAGAAGCAGAACTCTTAGAGGCAGAACGGTTTACTGATAGAATATCGATTCCCAAAATATCCCCATTCACAAATATCGATGCAAAAATATTGATGTCAAAAATATCAACATCCTATATTTAAAATTGTAAGTACAAAAATATCAAAACAAAAATATCAATGTAAAAAATATAGATGTACAAAATATAGATTTTTTTATTTAAATCAAAACATAATGTTAAATATATTAAATAATATAATTAACTTTTTTTTATTTAATATACATTTAAACAAATATAATAAAAGAAATTTAATGTAAAAAATATTTGAACATTCATATATAAAATGTAATATATATATATATATGTATATATATATATTTCCTTTAAAACAATTAATCATCTATTCATTTTAATTTATCTTATCATTTTAAAAATATATAAAAATGGACAAACAAATATATATATATATATATATTTACATACACTTATAACATAAAATCTAATAAGAAAATATTATAAATTAAAACATGAAAATATTTAAGAGTCTTTAAAACTCAATTTTTCACTCTATTGCAACAGTAGGTAAAGTTTTAGATAGCGGAGGGGTAAAAATTACTATTCCCACTCCAGTGAGTGCAACAGTAGGGAAAGTGTTGGATAGCAAAGGGGTCAAAATTATTATTCCCACTCCAGTGAGTGCAACAGTAGGGAAAGTATTGGATAGCGGATGGGTAAAACTTACTATTCCCACTCCAGTGAGTGCAACAGTAGAGAAAGTGTTGGATAGCGGAGGGGTAAAACTTAATATTCCCACTCCAGTAAGTACAACAGTAAAGAAAAAGTTGGAAAATTACTATTCCCACTCCAGTGAGAGCAACAGTAGGAAAGTTATTGGATAGCAGAGGGGTAAAAGTTAATATTCCCTCTCCAATGGGTGCAACAGTAGGTAAAATATTGGATAGCAGAGGGGTAAAAATGACTAGTCCCACTCCAGTGAGTGCAACAGTAGGGAAAGGGTTGGCTAGCGGAAGGAGAACAATTAATATTCACACTCCAGTGAGTGCAACAGTAGGGAAAATGTTGGATAGCAGAGG
Source organism: Triturus cristatus (assembly GCF_964204655.1). Classification (NCBI taxonomy): domain Eukaryota; kingdom Metazoa; phylum Chordata; class Amphibia; order Caudata; family Salamandridae; genus Triturus; species Triturus cristatus. The sequence continues at coordinate 742,777,978 of NC_140589.1, read as the reverse complement.
GGTAAAAATTACTATTCCCGCTCCAGTGGGTGCAACAGTAGGGAAAGTGTTGGATAGCGGAGGGGTAAAAGTTAATATTTCCACTGGAGTCAGTTCATAATTAACAGCAAACAAAATAACAACAACAACACAAAAGATTTTACAAAAAAAATAAAACATATATAAAAGTTTTAACCCCTTCAGTGCCCCGCTCTTTCCCCCTCCTGTGCTGGGCGTTGTATTAGCGGGCGGGGTCCATGACGAGATAGTCTCGTCATGGGCACAGCGCAACCGCGCTCCATGACGAGACTATCTCGTCATGGGCATAGAAGAGGTTAAATATTTCAAAAGATATAAAAAGATTAGAATATTAAACAAAAATATAGCAAATACCTAGAAAGATTATTTAAATACATTAAAAAAAAATCATTTAAAAACAAAAAACTATTTTTAATAGAACTTTTTTATAAACAAAAACATTATTTATTAAATAAATGTAATATTTTTTATTTCCTACCCCATAACAACACACAATCCACATTTACATTTTTTTAAATGTACCTCCATTATTAACATAATTAATCAATTAAACAAATATTATTAATTTAAAAGAATGTTAAACAAATAAAATGTATTTACTCCCTAAACGTTACCCCTATCAAAACAAAACGCACACACAAAAAACAATACACACTTACCATAAATACTTGTCAATTGATACATTAATATTAATAATCAACTAATTATTAATTAATTAAACATAAATTACTTTCCACCCTTTACCCCAAAAACACCACAACCCACATGTAAAAATCATGACACAATCTCCATAAATAATTTTACATTACTAAATTAATATCAATTAACAACAAGAATTTACTTCCCACCCTTTACCACTATAAACCCCACAACTTACATCAAAAATGAATTACGCAATTGCCATAGTTTAATTATAATTAATTAATTAGCATTAATCACCAAACAATTATTAATTAATTATAAATAATTTGCTTCCCACCCTATTCTCCTATAAACCCTACCACCCACTCCTAAAAAAATGACACAATTAACATAATTAATTACAAAATAATTAAATAATAATAATTAACAACCAATTAATAAATATTTAGTAATAAAATGACTACCACAATTAACAATATAAGATATATATTAAATAAATATTAATAAATTGAACATTTTAATGAATTTATTATCATTAAATTACTTCCCACCCTATTCCCCTATAACCCCACAACCTGCTCCTAAAACAATTACACAATTAACATAATTTCCAATTAATTAATAATAATTAACAGCTAATTAATTAACAATGAATTAATTCCCACAGTTGACACTATAAAATCGAAATTAAATAAATACTAATACATAAAAAATTATAATTAATTTGTTATAGCTAAATTACTTCCCACTCTATTCGCTTATAAACCCACAACCCGCTCCTAACAAATGACACAATTAACATAATTGCCAATTAATTCATTAAAAATAATTAACAACTAATTAATAAATATTTAATAATAAATTAATTCCCACAATTAACACTATAAAATCTAAATTAAATAAATACTAATACATAAAAAATAATCATTAATTTATTATAATTAAATCACTTCCCACCCTATTCTCCTATAAAGCCACAACCCGCTACAGAACTTTAAAATGGAAAATGTAATTAGGATAAAATTAATTACTACTAAAAATTCAACACATATTAAAAAACAAAACAAATTCTACAAAAAAATAGATCACATACTTTTAAAATACATAACACTAATTAAAACATCGATATTTTAAACAACTTTATTTTTGCAAAGTATATTAACAACTTCGATATTTCCAAACAACACTATTTAAAACATCGATATTTTAAACAACTATATTTTTGCAAATGAGATTAAGAACTTCGATATTTCCAAAAACAATATTTCTTACCTGCAAGTCGATATTCTTGACCACGATATTCTTCCCGTCAGTATTTCTGTACCACGATATTTAAAACTCGATATTTGTGTATGCTGACATTTAAAACTCAATATTTTGTCTGTGCACCGGGAAGAACAGGCTCACAAGAGGCATCCGATCCTTAGTTTACAAAGAAAGGTAACGGCACTCAGGGGAAAGCTAAACACTATTCATAATAACAGAGCTGAACTCACCCTTTCACCCTTTCACGATTAAAACGCACAACCTATGAGAAGGGAAACAGAGTGGACACACATTTGGCTAAGGAACTACGACTCAAAACAGAACGAGAATATATAGGGGACATTACGTTGCCAAGGGGGGGACAGAGCGTTTACGGAACCGGAAAAAGCCCAGGCCTTTGGCCACTTCTGTAAAACTCTCTATAAGGCAGATAGCTACGAAGAGGCAGAGCAAATTCAATACCTGAGGGAGGTGGAGCATCCGAGGGTGTCAGCAGTACAATACGCATCGCTGGGGGAACCAATAGATGCAGACGAGGTCAGCAGGCCCATCGCACGTCTTAAACCGCATAAATCACCAAGTCCCTACGGGTTGTCATCCTACTTCTACAAAACATTCGGAACAGAATTAATCCCGCAACTAGTGAGCTATACAATTCGATTGCTGAATCAGAAACAGTGACTACATCTATGGAGGAGGCCATTATTTTGGTACTGCCCAAGCCAGGAAAGGATCTACACTTCTGTAGTTTATGTCACCCAATAGCCCTTCTCAATATAGACGCTAAAATATACACAAAAATCTTAGCCAGCAGACTGGAAAACCTAATGCCAGACCTTGTACACTCGGATCAGTCTGTGTCTGCCATGTGTCGATAGACACATGACAATCTATGGAGGGTCTTCCACCTGGTAGAGAAGGCGAATAAAAAGTCACTTCCAGCTGTCTAGTTGGCGCTAGATGCGGAGAAGGCCTTCGACTGAGTGGACTGGCCCTTCTTATCTCACACCCTGGATTGGTATTGATTTTGCGACCGATTCCTTGCCATGGTTAGAGACTACTACACTTGTCCTATCGCTCGGGTTTTAGTCAACAGGGTGAGCTCCGACCAGTGCTTAATTTGTAAAATATTAAGTGCAGGTGCTCTAATTTTTTTAGGAGGGCACTCCCACTTCCCTGGCCCGCCCACTTCATCCTGTGGCCCCACCCACTTCCTTTATTGGCTCCACCCACACCCACAAGCCTCTACACATCAGAGTGGCTTCCTCACGCCTCGAGTTCCACAAGAAGCTGAAGACCTGGCTCTTCACATAAGCACCTTGGTGCCTCACATCTACATACCTGCCCAAGTGCGTGGATGTCCTCTCGGGTCATTAGTGCGCTATACAAATCAATATAACATAACTTAATATAAAATATGGAACTCCTATGACAACTTAAAAGTGAACTCAAATTAGGGAATGTGTGTAATTCTCAAAATGCAGCTATAGGAAAGGTCATTTGAGGACTTGAGGCAGCTTTACAAACTAAAGAGAATGTGCTTGTACTGTGCTGTTTAAAAGATAGGAAGGGATGAAGGAAGAAAGGAATATATTACAGAAAGCAGCAACAAATGCAGGTAGGAAAGGGAAAACTGGAGTGAGGAAATACATAAGTAATGGATGAAAGAAGAAGGAAATAAGAAGAGAATGTGAAAGGAAGAAATGAAGGTATAGAGGGAAAAAGGAAGTGAATGATGTGTGATGGATGAATCGAAAGAAGAAAGGAAGAGGAAAAGCCGAAGAAAGGGTTGAGGATAACAAAGGAAGAAATTAAATAAGGGATGAAGGAAGGAGTAGGAAAAAAAGAAAGTAAGGAACGAATGAAAGAAGAAATGCACCAAGGGCAGAAAGAAAACTGGGGAATGAATGAGGGGGTAAGGAAGCAAGAACGGAAAGAGGAAAGAAGGCATGGCTGGAGGTGCTGAGAGAGAAAAAGGAAATGAAAAAGATGAGACAAAGGAAAGAAAGGAGGTCATGGGAATGGATACAAGCATGAAAAGTACTGGGTCAAGGTGGGACAGAGGGAATAATGACAATGTAATATTGCAAAGAAATTGAAAAACTAAATATTATAATACATTTCTGTGTCCTTATCACACCATGTAGGTTTGTAAAGCACATACTCAACAGAGGGGGCCTTAACACCAAATTAAAAATGTTGTTATCCAACTCAAGGGCACTAATTTTATCGACCTCAGAAAGATGAAAGACCGAGTTCCACACCATTATTTAAATGTATGACCGAGATCAAACACATGATTCCCGGAGTGGATATAGTAGCCTACTGATGAACCAGACCCAGCAAAGCATTTCTTGAAATAAAAGATAAAGAAGGTGAACAGGAACTATCTAGATTACTCTTATAACCAAATCTGTGGAACAGGGCTGAAAGTTTTGGGCAAGTGGATGGTGGATTGAGCATTGTATGAAATCAGGAAGAGGCAACTTTTAATGTCATCCGACACACACACACACACACACACACACACACACACACACACACACACACACACACACACACACACAGATAATTCTCACAGAATAGATGAGAAGTTAAACAGACTGTATTGAGACCTACTTTCCTTGAGATATACAGCTGAAATATATAAAGACAGCTAACAGTGTACTGACAACCCCACTATGACAGCTAACAAGTGGAGAAGCTATCAGTTGCATTACAATGGTGCAAAGGTCACCAGTGCAAGTATGACAAATGGGCCTCTATCAGTTGCCCCTTCACCCCGGGTCCAAGTGCCACCGCAGCCTGGAACATATTTCTGTCACTGGGACTCTCTCAGAGTCAGTAATGATCAGAAGCATATCAAAACTATATAAGATTCATAAACTCAATACATACACCACAGATGCGTACCTTTTAAATATGTGCTCATTGCAAGGATTGTAGCATACCAAACCTCTCAAGTGAATGTGACATGCACACTTTGTAAAGGAAAGAGGCAACCTGGAGCAAACTTTAAAGGGTAGTTTTATATGTTTTCTGCAAGCTCCTCTACTGTCTACTTGTTTTATTTTACATGCTGAAGAAAAAGATCATTTGTCAGTGCAATGTATATATGAGACAGCCAAGATAAGGATAATAGAAGTTGTGTAAATGTATTCATCATTTTCACAACAAAATGCACACCTCTTCAATTTAATTGATTTTAACAAAAGTACAAAATGAAATATTCTGGAGGCAGTCAACATGTGCTTTCAAGCTAAAGCTACTATTCTGTTTTTATATTTAAATTTTTTATTTCAGTTCATGGTATACTAGTTATCTTATACAAAAATGGATACATTCAAAATCAATAGATAAGTTATCAGTATTTGATATTTACAAGATACTCTGGGGCAGATTTATGTTTCCTGGCGCATCCCTGCAAATCAGCAGGGATGCGCCAGGAAAGATGCGTCACGCAAGTTTACCCTTGCGCCACCACAGATGCGCCGCATTAACAATGCAGCGCATCCTGTCCCCCTTCTTTCTCTTATCATAGAACTGTGACTGTTAGATGATTGGGGTCTTACCTCCCCTGGGGGGCTATCACCATGGGCACTCAGTGTTTTTGCCTTGCTGGGGTTTGTTGTGTGTTTGTGTTTATTTAAAAATGGAATCTTTTCACTGCTCCTTTAATGCAATGTGGACGCTTCTTTGTCCTTCTCTGTCGAAGCTGCCGAACCTCCGGGTTGTCGGCTGAATAGCTGTGTCCAGACTCTTGACGAAATAAAGGTTTTAAAAAAAAAAAAAAAAAACTAAAAAAAAAACAATGCAGCGCATCCTGGCGCAAGGATAAACAGATGCGTGACGCATCTGATGGCGTAAGGGCGGCGCATTGCTGGAGTCGCGTCACAAGCACGACGCAACTCCAGCAATGTTGAGGGGCTGCCCATACATAACATGCTGCGTCATGCCTTACGCCTGCTTCAAGCAGGCACAAGGTTTTGACGCAGCAGCGTCGGAAAAGTGACTGAGTGAAATCTCGTAGATTTCACTGCGTCACTTTTCCGAGGCTTTTTCCGATGGAACGCCCACCCTGCATACATTAAAAGCGCAGGGCTTTACAACGTGACACATCTCCCTAGATGCGTCACGTTGTAAATAAGGCGCAACATGGCGCATGGTTTACGCCGCCACTGCGTCACAAAAGTGACGCAACGGAGGCGTAAAAGTGGCGCAAGTGTAACATAAATCTGCCCCAATATGCGTAAATGTACATTTAATAAAGAGTAAGCAGCAGAAGAGCAAATGGAGCAAAGCAGCATCATATAGATAAATAAAGGGGCCATACACCCAAACCATATTGCAGAAGAAGGAGAGAATTCTCAATCTCTCATATAATCTATTACTAACCCCCAAATTTCCTTACCAAACTTTTGTTTGGTTAAGCCTTTCACAGCATAAAGATTATATTCTAAATAAAATATATTAAAAAATCTAGCACGCCACTGCTCAAACATTGGTGCCTCTTTTTGGAGCCACATAGAGGCAATACATAACCTAGCAATAGCAGTAACTAAAAAAATTAAGTAACGTATTTTATATCTTGGATGTGTAGATATAATTTCTGTGTCCATACCTAGTAACATGGCAGTGACAGATAGTTGGATAGTTACTCCTGATATTTCCTGTAGAAACTGTTCAATATGCAAAAAAAGGGTGTCTAGTTCTCTACAGGTATAAAAAATGTGCACGATATCTGCAGCTTCACTACCACACCGAAAGCATTTTCCATCATTTGAACTTCCCCATTTAGCAATTCTAGCAGGGGTATAGTAGAGGATGAACATTGTCTTATAATATTGCGTTCTCAGGTTAGCAGACACAAAAACCTTTGCCGCAACGTTGATATAGTCTTCAAGGTTAATACCTGTTTTCCCCAACCTAGTATCCCAAAGTAGATTATGCTTGCCAAGATCATCCACTTGGGTCTGTTGAAAAATGTTATATAGAATACCAATACGAGCCCGCTTCCTTATCCCTTCTACTAAATGATTAGCTTCAATTATCCCTCCCTTTTTAAATAGGAAGTCCCGAAATGGTAGATATTTAAAGAAATCATTTCTGGGTATACCATATTTCCCGGAGAGAGCAGTAAATGATGATATAGCCCCATCCAAATACAGATCCCCAATAGAAACTATCCCCAGTTCCCTCCATTTCTTGGCCATCCTATCCCAAAAAACAGACGGGAGTAGCAGCGATGCTGCTGTTGGTGTATAATACGAAATTTTGGTAATCTTATATTGTTTCCTTACCGTTCTCCATATTTTAAATGCTGCCATTAAAACTTTAAATCTTGTCCGCTTATAGTAGTTTAATTCAAGGGATATAAAGAAACGCTTATTAGCTTCAGTGCCTAACAGAATTTGAAATATTGATGGATATTCCGCAATGTTTGCCACCTCTTCCCCAGTTAGTAATATTCGCATATGTTGAAGCATGCATGCGTAATAATATAATGTAAAATCAGGAACCGCCCACCCTCCTCTTTCTCGAGGTAATGTCATAAACCGCATAGCTCTACGGGCTTTCCCCTGAGCCCATAAAAATCTAGCACAGATTGATTGTAGTTTTTGGAGTTGTATACGAGTGATCTCAAGCGGAACAGCTCGAAAAAAATAGAGAACTTTTGGTAAAATCACCATTTTTAACACGTTACAGCGACCAACTAGAGAGAGATGTAGACACTCACAGCGATCTAATTGTGATTTAGTCGCCCTCTCAATGCCAGCCCAGTTAACATCAACCATTGATTTTAAACAGGTCCGTAACTTAATCCCCATATAAGTTACTTCTGTCATATTTCTTGGGTCGTTAGTAATTGGTTGATTTAAGCTCAAAATTTGTGTTTTGGATATATTTAGCTTATATCCGGAGGCAGTACCGTAATTTCTGGCCAGACTTTCAATTACCTGGATTGCTGCCATAGGGTTTGGTGTAACAACCGCTATGTCGTCGGCATAGGCAAGCACTCGGCAGGATTCCAGCCCACAAACCATGGAGTCTATTCTCGGGGTGCGTTCAAGCATATTTAAAAAAGTTTCTATATATAAAGAGAATAGCAGGGGTGAACAGGGACAACCCTGACGTGTGCCTCTGGAAATCGAGATCACATCTGACTCATTCCCCGCAACGCAGATCTTTGCCGTTGGGTCTTGATACAACACACGAATGGCATTGATAAAATCCGGTTTCAGGCCCACATGCAGAAGGGATGCCCAAAGAAAATCCCATGCCACCCGGTCAAATGCTTTCTCTGCGTCGAGAAGGATGAGTCCGAATTCAGCATGTTTTACATTAGCCCAATCAATCATTGTTAATACACGGTTGATATGATTAGTGGTCCCCCGACCTGGTATAAATCCATGTTGTCTAGCGGATACCAAGGATGTTATGATCTTCGCGAGTCTATCGGCCAAAATTTTGGCATATATTTTGCCATCCACATTAACCAATGATATGGGCCGGTAGGAGCCAGGTAGAGTTGGAGGTTTATCCTTTTTCCTAAAAATGATTATATTTGCTTCCTTCCAAGAAGGCGGAGGAGCACCCTTCTGTGCCTCAAGTATGGTAACAAGTAAATCAGCTTTAATTTCCGTGAAAAATGTCTTATAAAATTCTAAAGGTATTTTGTCTGGTCCTGCGGCCTTACCAGAGGCTAAATTATTGACCGCCCCTTCTAATTCGTCGATAGTAATGGGTATGTCCAAAGTGACTGCAACAGTGGGGTCTAGCTTTGCTACGATGTTATCCCGTAAAAGCATCTCCCCATTAAGCATATCAGGGGCCTCCCCTGTGTAAAGTTTACTGTAATAATCATGAAATACTTCAAGAATCTCTTTAGGTGTTTCCCTAGCTATACCCTGTGCATCTATTATTGTGTCTATACGTTGTGCTCTCTCCTTAGTTCGTAGTCTCTGTGCGAGGCAATGTCCCACCTTTTCACCGTACTCATAACTAATTTCGCGCTTAAGTTTATATTTAGCTGCTATATCCTTACTCCATTGGAGGTTAATTTTTGCCTTGCACCTAGCCACCTCCATCTGCAATGGATCTATCAATGTACCCAAGCTTATCCCATGTGCTAAATTTACCTCAGCATTAACCAAGTTTGAGTATAACATTTGCATAGCCTGTTTTATCCCTCTTTGTCTATATAGCCCAAAGCTAAGGGTCTCACCCCGTATTCCCGCTTTAAACGAGTCCCAGACTATCCCACAGGGGGCAGAGTTGTGATTAATAGTCAGAAATTGCTTTATCCATTCCCTCATGTGGTTTACAAATTTTTCTTCCATCAACATTTTACGATCGAAAGTGAAAGACCTGGTTTTAGCATCAATTTTAGGTGGAGATGTATTCAGAATTAGAGGTCCGTGATCTGAGGTAATTCTTGGTGCTATCGCAATTGAAGCCCGGTTTAGCAACTCTGGGGAAAGCATAAAATAATCTAATCTAACCAGCTTGCGATGTGGATAAGAATAAAATGTACCCCCAGGTGCTGATCCACGAAGTGTCCCCCAGGCATCAACCAAACCGTGATCCAACATCAGATTAGACAAAGCCTTAAATACTCTGGGTTTTCTTCCCCCGTATTGTATACCACCCACCCGTAGGCCTTGTGCCTCTATATGTATGTTGAGGTCTCCGCATATAATCAAAGGAGTGGGCCATAAGGCCAATTCCACATTTAGTGTATCCAGTACTTCAGCCTCATCGAAGTTAGACCCATAAATTGAGCACACAGTATATATCTGGGCACAAATTATTACTGTTGTAATAGCCCATCTGCCATGTTTATCCGCCATGGTTCTGCCTGTTCCCTGTATTGTGGAATTAGCTAAAATTGCTACCCCCCTGTTCGTCGTAGATTGCTGTGTGCATACTAAAATGGAGAGACCAATCTCAGTTATCAAATGCTTCCTCTCCCAGGGAATATGTGTTTCCTGGATACATAGTAGATCAGGATGGAACATCCTTATTTCAGCTGCGACTCGCTGATGTTTATCACGATTGTTAAGACCACACACATTAAATGAACATATGCATAAGCCAGTCATTCCACCTCTAGTTACTGTTGCTGCCATAATCATTCCAGAGCCGCAGATGCTTTAATTTCCATAAATCAATTTGGTTTGTCACATATCTCGTCCTTATCACAAAAAACATCATTAAATTGTATACTGTTTGCTTCGCTCTATTCCAACCATGAACTTTTTTATACATTTTCAGCCCTCCCCACACCGCTCCCATGCCCCCACCCAAGGTGCCACCCCTCCCCCACAAGGCTTCAGCCGAAGCCCTGATCCACCCCCCCTCCCTCCCTCCTTCCCCAAAAACAAGGCTTTGGGACACAAGGTCCCGGCGATGTAGTTGAGATCCAGCTTCCTCAACCAACTCCCAGCCGCAAGTAGGTACCATTAACTTCTCACATATAGTACTACACAAAACACCCCGCTGCATATAGCTTTTTTTACTGATCTTTGTTAACCACTTTCAGTTTTGCTGGGTTTAATAAAAATGCCTGTGCACCTTTATTCCTATATGGAGTGATAAGTTGCCGTAGCTGCCATCTAGCCTCGAATGTAAGTGGACAATAATCTGGTCGAACAAAAAATTCAATACCTTTGCCTATCTTTTTACGATCAGGGCGAGCCAGATCGTAAAGAGCCTCCCTCGCTAAAAAGTTGCTGACAAAGATTAAAATTGCTCTGGGTCGTGTATTACTAGAGCCTGACCTAGATCGGGGGGTAAGGGGAAACCTGTGGGCCCTCTGTATTTCTGATTTCCAATTCCAGTGTGTTAGTGTTGGAAAAGCTTCTGTGAATAATTCAATAATAAATTGCCGCACATCTGCCCCTTCAACCCCCTCTGGAATGTCGATAACGCGTAGGTTGTTCCGGCGTAGTCGATTTTCCAAGTCCGTTAATTTCCAGAGTGTGTCGTCTTTTGTGGCTTGTAAGGACTCAGTAGTAGCTTTTTGGGCGACCAGTTCGTCCTCTAAAGATGAAATGCGAGCCTCAGCTTCTGAAAAGCGAGTAGTAAATTCAGTGCAGGATTTTTCAATTCTTCTGACAGAGTTTTGCAATTTGCGATAAGCACCTTGCATACGCTGACCCTCGGTTCTAGTTTCTTCCCTATGGGCATGGATACTCTGATATATATCCGCTAATGATATATATTCGAGATTGCCCGTGCTATTCCCAGGCGCATATGTAGAGAGGGAGTTGTCAGCCACAGCACTGCTCCCTCCAAGTTGTGTAGTGAAGGAATAATCCCAGTGTAAGCCTTTAGTTACATCGCCCCTTGGAGAGTGAGGACTAGACCCCTGCTCTCTCCCATCTTTTTTTCGTACAGTTTGGGGGCTCCTTTTATTTGACTGATTTTCCCCTGATTTCTCCAACGCTCGGCGACGTCTCCCCAGTGTACTCGCATTGTCTGAAAACTCAGGTTCTCCCTCCGATGCGTCAGAGGTGTCAGAAAGTGAAAAAAAATCCCCAGAATCAACATCTTTAACTATATCCCAGGTATTGGAGCTGGCGGTTTCTGGGAGGTTAGGTACGGACTCTCAACAGTGATCAGCTATCCTCATTTGTGCTGTAGTATTTTCCAGTACTGATTGCAAGCTCTCTTCAATAATCGAACCACTAAAGAAATCAGCTGAAGAATCCGAAGGTATTGCTATTGAAGTCGGAGTATTCACTGGCGATGTAATTAGTATCTCTGGGTTCAAAGTGTTGCCAGTTGCTTCCTCTGTAGAGCCCTCTCGCAAAGATACATCACTACCCCCCGCCTTCACTTCTAGCTGCAACGCACCCTTGTGTGAGTTATCGTGGCAAGGCAGTTCAGAATCAATATTTTTTCTGGGCTTCGATTTGCTGGCCAAAAATATAGTAGGTACCATTCTTTTCCCCCCTGCCGGATTTTGTTTATCAGCTACAGGTACTTCTTTTGTCTTTACCTGTCCGTGGCCCCCAGCTCCGGGTGTACTCTCACCACCAGCAGCCCCAGCGTTTCCAGCGTTTCCCGCGTCTGCAGGACCGCGGGTTCTGCCGCGCACAGCACGCTATTGTTCCGGTCGGCTCCGCCTCCGAAATAGAACAACCTCGCGGGGCGGCAAACAAGTGAGCAGAATCGCCAAAAGATTGCCGGGGGGGTAGTGTACAGCCTGAGAAGCCAAAGCATTCCGTATGATGTTGCCGTATGATATTTGCCGCAGCGGGACTTAAATCAGTATCTCGCCAGTGCCGCTCTGCAGCCGGGAGCCGGAGGAGCTGTGGTCTCGCTCAGCCGAGAGAAGCGGCCGCCATCTTACCTAAAGCTAAAATATACACAAAAATCTTAGCCAGCAGACTGGAAAACCTAATGCCAGACCTTGTACACTCGGATCAGTCTGTGTCTGCCATGTGTCGATAGACACATGACAATCTATGGAGGGTCTTCCACCTGGTAGAGAAGGCGAATAAAAAGTCACTTCCAGCTGTCTAGTTGGCGCTAGATGTGGAGAAGGCCTTCGACTGAGTGGACTGGCCCTTCTTATTTCACACCCTGGATTGGTATTGATTTTGCGACCGATTCCTTGCAATGGTTAGAGACTACTACACTTGTCCTATCGCTCGGGTTTTAGTCAACAGGGTGAGCTCCGACCAGTGCTTAATTTGTAAAATATTAAGTGCAGGTGCTCTAATTTTTTTAGGAGGGCACTCCCACTTCCCTGGCCCGCCCACTTCATCCTGTGGCCCCACTCACTTCCTTTATTGGCTCCACCCACACCCACAAGCCTCTACACATCAGAGTGGCTTCCTCACGCCTCGAGTTCCACAAGAAGCTGAAGACCTGGCTCTTCACATAAGCACCTTGGTGCCTCACATCTACATACCTGCCCAAGTGCGTGGATGCCCTCTCGGGTCATTAGTGCGCTATACAAATCAATATAACATATCTTAATATAAAATATGGAACTCCTATGACAACTTAAAAGTGAACTCAAATTAGGGAATGTGTGTAAATCTCAAAATGCAGCTTTAGGAAAGGTCATTTGAGGACTTGAGGCAGCTTTACAAACTAAAGAGAATGTGCTTGTACTGTGCTGTTTAAAAGATAGGAAGGGATGAAGGAAGGAAGGAATATATTACAAAAAGCAGCAACAAATGCAGGTAGGAAAGGGAAAACTGGAGTGAGGAAATACATAAGTAATGGATGAAAGAAGAAGGAAATAAGAAGAGAATGTGAAAGGAAGAAATGAAGGTGTAAATAGAGGGAAAAAGGAAGTGAATGATGTGTGATGGATGAATTGAAAGAAGTAAGGAAGAGGAAAAGCCGAAGAAAGGGTTGAGGATAACAAAGGAAGAAATTAAAAAAGGGATGAAGGAAGGAGTAGGAAAAAAAGAAAGTAAGGAACGAATGAAAGAAGAAAGAAGAAATGCACCAAGGGCAGAAAGAAAACTGGGGAATGAATGAGGGGGTAAGGAAGCAAGAATGGAAAGAGGAAAGAAGGCATGGCTGGAGGTGCTGAGAGAGAAAAAGGAAATGAAAAAGATGGGACAAAGGAAAGAAAGGAGGTAATGGGAATGTATACTGGGTACTGGGTCAAGGTGGGACAGAGGGAATAATGACAATGTAATATTGCAAAGAAATTGAAAAACTAAATATTATAATACATTTCTGTGTCCTTATCACACCATGTAGGTTTGTAAAGCACATACTCAACAGAGGGGGCCTTAACACCAAATTAAAAATGTTGTTATCCAACTCAAGGGCACTAATTTTATCGACCTCAGAAAGATGAAAGACCGAGTGCCACATCATTATTTAAATGTATGACCGAGATCAAACACATGATTCCCGGAGTGGATATAGTAGCCTACTGATGAACCAGACCCAGCAAAGCATTTCTTGAAATAAAAGATAAAGAAGGTGAACAGGAACTATCTAGATTACTCTTATAACCAAATCTGTGGAACAGGGCTGAAATTTTGGGCAAGTGGATGGTGGATTGAGCATTGTATGAAATCAGGAAGAGGCAACTTTTAATGTGATCCGACACACACACACACACACACAAATAATTCTCACAGAATAGTTGAGAAGTTAAACAGACTGTATTGAGGCCTACTTTCCTTGAGATATACAGCTGAAATATATAAAGACAGCTAACAGTGTACTGACAACCCCACTATGACAGCTAACAAGTGGAGAAGCTATCAGTTGCATTACAATGGTGCAAAGGTCACCAGTGCAAGTATGACAAATGGGCCTCTATCAGTTGCCCCTTCACCCCGGGTCCAAGTGCCACCGCAGCCTGGAACATATTTCTGTCACTGGGACTCTCTCAGAGTCAGTAATGATCAGAAGCATATCAAAACTATATAAGATTCATAAACTCAATACATACACCACAGATGCGTACCTTTTAAATATGTGCTCATTGCAAGGATTGTAGCATACCAAACCTCTCAAGTGAATGTGACATGCACACTTTGTAAAGGAAAGAGGCAACCTGGAGCAAACTTTAAAGGGTCGTTTTATATGTTTACTGCAAGCTCCTCTACTGTCTACTGTTTTATTTTACATGCTGAAGAAAATGATCATTTGTCAGTGCAATGTATATATGAGAAAGCCAAGATAAGGATAATAGAAATTGTGTAAATGTATTCATCATTTTCACAACAAAATGCACACCTCTTCAATTTAATTGATTTTAACAAAAGTACAAAATGAAATATTCTGTTAAATATGTTCAACAGTCCTAGAAGAAATTTCACACTATTTAGAGATCATCGGTTTAGGGGTGTCGCTGTGCTGTGAAGTAAGTGAAGTACAGTGTTTTGCTACTATCAGATATCCTCCATGCTATGGTGGGTGCACCTCACAATAGAAGAGTCTGGGAGTCTTTACCTGAGCCCGTTACATGAGGAAGGTCATGGATCTGAAGCACCGCAGACAGGGGTGCGATCAGAGTCCCCTTCAGAGTCCCTGCAGAGTCTGAAGGTATCATCACACACAGTCTATATGAAAGGCCTGCAGACCAGGAGGGTATCACAGTCAGTATCAGATTACAAAGACAGGAGAGTATCACAGTCAGAGTCGGAGTCTGCACCTTAGAGATGGAGGAGTCACATTCAGTAAGAGAGGCCTGAAGAATAGGAGCAGGGTACCACCGTCCATATCAAGAGCGCCACACTCCCTGTCCATATCAAAAGCACCACACTTCAGGCTACACATTTCACGTCCTAGCTGGATCTCGCTGATGGGGTTTCTGCTGATGATGCAGAGTGGGGCATTGATGCCCTTCACAATCCGCATTCCTCTACCTTTCCACCGGCCCTTAAGCCCTCCTCATGCCTGCTTCTCATATAATAATTAACATGATATCCCAGCAGGATTGATTGAAAATGCTTAGCTCACCCCGCACCCCATTACTGACAAGGTACTTCCCTGTGTGCAAGGCCACAAAGGTTTTTCCTCCATAACTATGTTACATTGTTTTTAAAACTGAGCATTTTAGATACTGGCCCAAAGTATAACATTTTTTTTTTAAAGCAACTAGTGATGAAAACGTCCACTGAATTTGACCTACAAAATCCCACTTTTAACTTGAAAATTATCTCTCAAAATGTTTTCCTACATGGAAACTTCAACTGCAAGCATGGAAAATGGGCCCCACTCCCCCTGGCTAGGTAGGAAAGAAATAGTCTTGGGGTGAATTTACAAATATAACTCTGAACACTGGTACACAGCTGATGGCAGAGAAACAAGACTACCTGAACGTGAATTTTGCCTGGAGTGGTACGTTCGGGTATTCTTGTTTCTCTGCCATCAGCCCTGTACCAGTGTTCAGAGTTATATTCGTCTACAAAGCATTGACATGGCTCAATATGCTAAATAACTTTTTATTGTGTGGGGCCCACGGCTGCAGCGCTTCCTCCAATGCTGCTGGCTTTTAACTTTAAAAAAGATTTGTTTTGCTGAAAAGGTGAAAAACCAACAGCAGCGGAGGAAGAGCTGCAGTCGTGGGCCCCACACACTATAAAATACTATTTGACGTAATGAGCCATGTCAATGCTTTAGACAAATAGAATACTGAGCCCAAACAAGTACAAACGTCATGATTATTAGAATCACGTTAAAAAGTGAAAGTAATTACTTACCGGGACAGCCTTGATTAATCTGCGAGGGAGGCCTGCTGCGCAACTCGTTGCCTGCTCTGTCTTCAGCTGATGATTACCCCCTGCAGCTGCGCAGTACGCTGGGCGGGCCACGGTCAAAAACAATGCTTATTGGCCTAAATCTGGGCACATACTTCAAGATTCGCCACAGAGGGACGGGGTGGGCTATTAATATATTTTACAATCGTTCATTGGAAGCTCATGAACGATTGTAAAATGGGGTGTGACGGTGACCTACGTCCAGGCAGGGACCCAGGCAGTTTCATTTTCTGGCAGTGGTATGTGGCTTGTAAATAGGCGGTCGGCCAGGCAGCTGCATCCAATTTAAAATATATTTTACCAGCACGCAGTTACGAGCAATATCAGTTCATCACCGGGGAGGCTGGGACCTTACTCTGAGCTTGGTGAGCAGCGCGCATTTTTACCCATATTGCGTATATAGTAGAGACTATAGTGTAGACCCGGCCCTGAGAAATAAGTGCCGGTGCTAAGCAGCGGAAAGCACCGGCACAAATTAAGCACTGGCTCCGACAAATTCCAATTGGAGAGAGGGACACGACACGGATGCCCTCTCTCGCCATTATTATTTGCCCTAAGCAGCGAACCCCTAGCAGCCAAGATATGTGTGGTACCCAACATTGAGGGTATGCCGTTTGGGGCAGACAAGTACAAAATACCCCTGTTTGCGGACAACATGCTGAGTCTCTTCTGGCGGCAGTGATGAAAGAACTGAGGCGCTTTGAGCAGGTGGCAGGAGTCCGGGTTGACCTAACAAAATGCCATCTGCTGAATCTCACACTACCACAGAGGGAAATTGAATCACTGGTGGCCTCCATCCCCTTCTAATGGGCTAAAAAAGAAATCACATATTTGGGAATAAAGATAACCCCTAAACTCCAGGATCTCTTTACAGCGAACTACCCACCCTTTCTTCAACAGTTGAAGGTGGACTTCTGCAGATGGACTCCCCTATACCTCTCTTGGATAGGCTGCATCAAGGCGGTCAAGATGATGGCATTACCCAAACTTCTATATCTCGTTCAGGGCATTCTGGTCGAGCTAGAGCAGGAGTTCCTAGCCACATTAAAATCCATAGTCATCCGCTTCATAGGGCAGGGTGGTAGGGCGAGGCTATCATATAGACAACTCGGTCTCTCTAAAAACAAGGGGGGTCTGGCATTACCAGATATGCATCTATACTACAAAGTTGCCCAGCTACGGGTGATTACAGAGTGGTCGGCCCAAGAGTCCAACAAGCGCTGGCTACATATGGACAGGGAGTAGCTGAGAGGTGCATCTGGGAACCTAAAGCAGAGCACCCACCCAATGTCTACTTGAGCATGCCTACCAAAATGACTTTAAAGGTATGAAATAACATCCACAGGACCTCTTCTTTGACCACCTTCCCATCTCCATTCCCACCCATACACCATAATCCAGCGTTTCCACCCACACATATATCGGGACCCTTCGACACATGGAGGAAGGGGGGGTTTGTCTTTTGATCACTGATCTGTTGCACATCTGGGATGCCCTCACTTTTGAACACTGCCAGAGGGAGTTTAGCCTGCCAGTCTCTGAAGACTACCACTACACAACAAGTCAGGCACTTGGTACTAGGTACTGGAGTCAGAGAGACGGTGACCAGAGATCTCACGCCAATAGAGAGGTTAGCAAAGACGAGGAATGGCACAAAGGGTACAACATCACATCTTTATATGATACTACAATCTACACTTTACACACCCAACCTCGACACAAACTCTTCGGGGAGCACACCTCGGGGGTGGAAATTTCAGACAAACTATTAACGGATATACATAAATGTAACCAATCGTTGGGAATGCAAGAGGACCATTATAAAGTACTATGCGATTGGTATATGTACCCAACAAAACTCACACTAATCTCCCCTATGGCTTCAGACCTATGCTGGAGGGGATGCGGGCTTCAGGGGGATTTTAAACATATCTGGTGGGACTGCTCAATGATTAGTCCATTCTGGTCAGGAATACTGGCACAAATTAAAGACAAACTGGGCTACCCCCATACCGGCAGACCCGGGCTCAATACTGTTGGGCCTAAGGTCAGATATCCTCAAACCCCAGACAGTCAGTGATAGATCCATTCTATGGTTATGCTTGGGGGCAGCAAAAATGGCAGTGGCTGCGGCGTGGAAACAGAAATACGCATCATCTGTGACTCTGTGGAACTAATGCTTATGGCAAGCCATCGCTATGGAGCATATGGCGGCCGTGATATCGGACTCCTTTAAAAATGTCAAATATATTTGGGGCCCACTAGTGGAATATCTATCACAAGGGCTCCCCCTATTTTCTTGCCCAACGCGAACCCGGGCGCTTCACCTCTTCCAAATTTAGACACTCCAGGTGAGGTGGAACTAGAAGACAAAGGCAGCCTCACAGGGTCACTCCTGGATCCGCCTGGCAGCCAGTGGGGTGGCTTCTTCTCTCAGGGACATACAGATGAAATTACCATGCACTCTTAATGTTTGGGATGGATAGGAGGGAGGGAATTTGTAATTTCAATCTGAGGCTACGCAATAGTGCTTTTCTCTTTGTTACTTCTGATTATGATCCACTTCACTTCCTCAGTGAGCGGCAACTGTGTTAATCTATAGACCTAACACATTGAACCATAGGAAGTCGATTGTAATGCATTATGTTGTTCTATGCTTGAAAAAATCTCAATAAAAACAAAGTTGAGAAAAAAAGTGCTCAAGAATATCATTGTAGTTGTGAATAAGTACTCCTCCTATTCACAAACGGCATAGACATCAAGACCAATTCCTTGGGGGTAATACACTTCTTGTATCCCACATTCAGCAGTTCCTGACTCTATGACCTTAGACACTTGGGGAGTGTTAGAAGAGAGGGCAAGGAAGATCTGGAACAAGATGAGGATTCCCCTTGGAGTTATGTGGTGCTTGTCTTGAGTTAAATCAACTTTAAACCCTTGTCAAATAAACAGTGATATGGAAATGACGATTCTCCAATTATCATACAGAGAGAATCTTGATTTCATTAAAGACAACGGAGGCTGACATTATGCAATAACTTTTATTGCTGGCCAAGATATGCAGCCCTTCAAAGTGTAACTATTACATCATGAATAAAACATTCCAAAACAGCATAGCAAAGCGCCATAGCAACCAAGTGTCTTCCTCTTAGAGCTGCGAAAAACGTTAAGACAACTTCATCCACGCTGAACGATGATCTGGATTTACAAGGAAGTTGAATCTAGAAAAAAGAACATAAAATTGAAAGCAACAAGGTCAAAGATAAACAACCACCAGGGAGCGGTGGGAGGGATAATGTCAGCCTCCGTTGTCTTTAATGAAATCAAGATTCTCTCTGTATGATAATTGGAGAATCGTCATTTCATTACAAGACCGGAGGCTACATTATGCAAGTTTAAAGCTTTGCAATGCTATGTTGCTTACATGTTCTACAGGCTTAAGGTAAAATTTAACAAAGGTTGAAGCATTTGACCAATCAGCTGCTTTGAGGATATCTGAAAGAGAACCTCCACCCCAGAAAACCTTGCTAGCCATAGCACCTCGAGAGGAGTGAGCACCAAATTTTGAAAGGTCAATACCGGCATCCATCATCACTGTTCTAACCCACCTAGAGATAGTAGCAGAAGAAACAGCCTTGTAGGGTTTTACAAAGGAAATCAGTAACTGATTCTCATTAATAGGTCTCAAAACACTCATTTTCTCTTCATAAACTTTCATACAACTTACCACACAGAGTTTGGGGCAGTCGAAAAAGGAAGGATAAAAAATATTTTCTGACATAGTCTTAGTTCTCTTCCAAACTTCAAACAACACGCCATCAGGAGAATAAAACCTATTAGAAATCTCTAATGCTTTAACGTCTGACACGCGCCTGAAGGATATAAGGCATAATAAGGTAGCTAGCTTAATGGAGAGTTGCTTTCTTGTTAATAAAGAATTATCAGTCCAAGAAGAAAAAAGTTCAAAAACGAGGTTTACATTCCATAAGGAATCATACCTAGCTTTAGGAGGGCGTTTGAGTTTAATTCCCTTCATCACCCTGCGAATTAGGGAGTCAGAACCTATTGAAAAATCATTTAATAAAGAATGTCCTGCGGAAATTGCTGATCTATAACAATTAACCGTTCTATAGCAAAGGCCTGACTTAAATAATTCTGCTAAGAAATTTGCAACCTCAATTACAGGTGCATCCACGGGATCCAAGTCCCGTTCCAGGCACCAGCTATGCCATTTCTTCCAAGAACCGGTATATCTTCTCCTTGTTCCTGGAGCCCAAGATTCATCCAGAAGAACTTTAGCTTCTCCCGAAAGGCCAGAATATCTTCTTGAACCCCTGAAATCTTCCAAGCAAGAAGGTTCATTATTTCTTCTAAGAGAAGAGGGTGTACTTCCCCATCTGGGCCCTGAAGGAGATCCAAGCTCCCTTGGATGAAACGTGGGAAATCTATTGCCAACTCCATCACGGATGGGAACCAAACTTGAGAACTCCAAAAAGAAGTGATTAGAACAATGCGGCAACGCTCCGTTCGAACTTTCAAGAGTACTCTCTGAATTAGTGCGAAAGGAGGGAACGCATAACAGCTGGGTGTGTCCCATGATTGAAGGAGAGCGTCCACTGCAAGAGCTAGAGGGTCCGGTCTCCAACTGAAAAACTGATCTATCTCAAAGGTTAGCCTGCTCGCAAAGAGATCCAGCTTGAAAGGACCCCAGAGGTTTTGCAGTTTTTGAAAAATCAAAGGATTGAGTTTCCAATCGCTTGAATCCTTCAGAAACCTTGAGTTCCAGTCTGCTCTTGTGTTCAAATGGCCTGGGATGAATTCTGCTCTTAGAATTATTTTCTGATTCCAACAGAAGTACCAAATCCTTTGTGCCAGGTCCGCGAGGATCTTGGATTTGGCTCCACCCAAGCGATTGATGTAAGAAACAGCTGTAAAGTTGTCTAGCTTGATAAGAACTACGCTGTTTTTCAATATATCCTTGAAACTCATTAGGGCGTTCAAGCTGGCCATCATTTCCAGACTGTTTATGTGTAAGGGAAGTTCCTTCTGGGACCACCTCCCTCCAGTTTCCATATTCCCTAATCTTGCACCCCAACCCAGACTGCTTGCATCTGATTCTAAGGTGTGTTCCGGAATATTCCCGAATATTGCCTTTCCATTCCAGCTGTCTAGATTGTAGCGCCACCAAAGGAGATCCTCCCGAGCTTCCAGGGACAGGAGAAGAAGGTCTGAGTACCAAAGGCCTTGCCTTAGCCCTGAAGATTTTAGTCTCTGTAAGGCCCTGTAGTGTAATGGCCCCGGAGAAATCGCTTGAATCGAAGAAGATAAAAGACCTATTATCCTTGCTAATTCCCTTAAGCTGACTGATTCCTTTGAAAGGACGTAAGAGACCTCATTTCCTATTTTTGCCAATTTCTTCTGTGGAAGTTGTAACTGAGTTATAGGGGTGTTGACTTGAAACCCTAGGAACTCTAGGTTTTGTGAAGGAGTCATGATGGATTTCTCTACATTGATAATGAAACCTAGATTCTCTAAAAGGTCTATAGTCCATTTCATGTGGGTCAACAATTCGTCCTTGTTCTGGGACATCAGTAAGATGTCGTCCAGGTAGATAATTAGACAAACTCCTCTTCTCCTTAAGGATGAAACCACTGGTCTCATGACCTTGGTGAAACACCAGGGAGCCGAGGATAGACCGAAGGGAAGGCAACGAAATTGGTAAGTTACGTTTCTCCACACGAAACGTAGGAATTTCTGAGAGAACGGATCCATAGGGATCGTAAAATACGCATCCTTCAGGTCTAATTTTATGAGCCAATCCCTCTCTTGGAGAATGTCCCTCAAGAGGTGAATTCCCTCCATTTTGAAATGTCTGTACACAAGGAAAGAATTCAAACCCTTTAGGTTTATAACCGGGCGCCAACCCTTTTCCTTCTTTTTTACGAGAAAGATTGTGGTCACAAAGCCTACACTTGTGTCTGAAATGACCCGAATCGCCCCTTTGGCTAACATTTGCGAGACCTCTATGTCTACTAGTGAGGATTGTTCTTGGGTTAGGGAAAGTTCCCTTGGTACTGTTTCTTGGAAAGGGGTTGTAACAAAATCTATTCTGAAACCCTTGACGGTCTCTAGGACCCATACGTCCTTGGTTATGGCAGGCCAATTGTGACTGAACTCTAAAAGTCTTCCCCGTACCCTTGGGAGGGAAGAACCAACAGAAGGTCTTACCTGGTTGTCCTTGGAATCTTCCGCGACTGTGGCCGCCTCGTGAACGTGAATTGCGGCCTCTTTGGGGGTAAAAATTATTGTTTCCCCGATAGTATCTTGAGGAACCTCGCTGGAAGGGTGTTAGAAAACCACACTCCCACTCTGAAAGGGTGGTGGCGGTCTTCCGGACACACTGTGGTAGCTTGGCTCGAGTGGTCAGGAATCAGGCTCCGTGCTAAGCATACGACATACCCAAACAATAACCATGCGTGCATCCGTTCCAAAAACGACTCTACACCGTAAAAATTATGAAAATAACTTTCTTTATCTTCTTTTTCTCTTAGTTGCTGATTGGAGAAAATAAATAACAATCACAATATACAAACTTTTAGAAAGTGCAGGTTAATTAAAGACTGGCTTAAGGATTCAATAAATAGGGGTGATCACAAATAAAGAAGGCATAAATATCAGTGCAGTACATACAGGCAATTAAATATTCTGAGGCAATAAATACTGTAAACCAATAAATATTGTGCATCAATAAATACTGTGGACCAATAAATACAGTGGAACAATAAATAGGTTAAATACAATAAATACAGTGCCCCTAATAAATACTTAAAAGCTGACAGTGACACTCATGGAATCAGATCACTTTTGAATTCCTAAGGGCTGATTTGGCCCAGGCACAGCTTGTGGGGATGTGGAAGGCTTGAGGGTGTCTACTCCCTGGCTTGGACAAGGCTGAGGCCTAAACTGAGGTAGATCAAGGGGGGGATACCAGAGACCTGGCTCTCTCTCTCCACACAACCTCTCTAGATTAGTCCCAGTTCACCCCTGGCACAGTCAGGTTGGTTCTAGCACCTCTCTAGCCCCTTAGAGCAGTCTCTCAGGTCTCCACAGGGCCTTAGGCGCCCTCTACTCCACTTACTGCCCTTTTTCTGATGCTCCGACGCCGCGGGAGTCGTGTCGACGCCGTGAGGCGGTTCCAGCTCGATGTCGGCGGCCTCGGCACGATGTCAGTTCTTTGACGACGCCGGCAGGCGGCTCCGGTCTCGATGTCGGCGGCCTCGGTTCGATCTCGACCTCCGATTCGATGGCGTCGGGCAGTCTTTACTCGATGTCGACTTCGGGCGGCTCCGGTCCGATGGCGACCTCGGATTCGATGACGTCGGCCGGCCTTGCCTCGATGTCGACTTCCGGCGGCTCCGGAGTGCGATCCTCACTCCCGACCTCCGGTGCTCCTCTCTTTAGGTTTCCGGCGACTCCGGAGTGCGACCTCCACTCCCGACCTCCGGCACGATTCTCACGGGTTCCGGCGACTCCGGAGTGCGATCCTCACTCCCGACCTCCGTTACACTTCACCTCGGTCTCCGAAGACTCCGGAGGGCGGACTTCACTCCTCCGATGACGCCGCTCACTCGACCTCGGGTGACTTCCTCCTCGACCTCTGGTATTCCTCACGACCTCGGACGGCGCCCTCTCTCGACCTCTGGCGGCTCCGGGTACGACGTCTGCTTTTCCAGTCAGCGCCGCTTCTCCACCTCGGGCTCCAGGTCTTAGGCTACTCGACGTCGGACTTCAGGGAAACCAGCTTCCAGGTCAGGATCTTGCTGTTCTCTTGTTTCTAAGGCCTGTTCCTGCTGTCCAGGTCCTCAGGATGGTTTTTCTGACTTCTTCCCACACAGGGCTCTAGGCTGGGCTCCGTCAGTAGGGACTAGTATCAAGGGTGGGTTTATGGACCCCACTCCAGGCACAAGTTTCCACCCCTGCTGCTTCACTCCTTCCTCCTTCAAGTTTTTGCTGCTCACTCTTCACCAGTCAGGTGCCAACTGCCAGCTCCAACTGCCAACTCTCTCTCTTAGCTTCCCAACATTCTAAACCGCCTCCAACTGTCACAGGGTTCTGGAATGTTCTGGAAGGTGCTAGTAGGTTCCAGTGGATGCTGGTGATGTCACAGGTGGCCACCATTTTGTGCTTCAGGCCCTCAGACAGAAGTTTCAGGGGTAGGTAAAATGGCTCCCTGAATCTGCAGCAACACTAAAAAGTCTGGTGGTTCCCAAAAAGGAAAAATTCAAACAGGGTTTGAGGCAAAAGTGGGACAAAATAAATAATGATGAGGAGGGACCACCCAAAGGGCTGACAGGTCTAACACGCGTCCCCCCCAGCTGAAAGTGGGGAGAGCTACCCAACCCCTTGGGAGTTCTCATCACTAAGGCGGAAATACCTTGAGAGACCGTCTGCATTGGCGTGGTCCACTCCAGGCCGATGTTCCACCTGAAAGTCCATTCCCTGTAGGGAAATAGACCACCTCAACAACTTGGGATTCTCCCCCTTCATTTGCATCAGCCAACGAAGGGGTCTGTGGTCGGTCTGAACTAGGAAGTGCGAGCCAAACAGGTATGGCCGCAACTTCTTCAGAGCCCATACCACTGCAAAGGCTTCACGCTCTATTGCACTCCACTTCTGTTCCCTGGGAAGTAGTCTCCGGGATAGGAAGACCACGGGTTGATCCAGACCCTCTTCGTTGAGCTGCGATAACACTGCCCCAATGCCATGTTCTGATGCATCTGTCTGGACAATGAACTCCTTGGAAAAGTCTGGGGCCCTTAAGACCGGGGCCTCGCACATGGCTTTCTTCAATCTCACAAAGGCTTGCTGACAAGCCTCCGTCCAGACTACCCGTCGAGGTTGTTTCTTGGACGTGAGCTCCGTGAGGGGGGCTACGATGGTACCGTACCCCTTCACGAAGCGGCGGTAGTATCCCGTGAGGCCCAAAAATGCTCGGACCTCAGTCTGAGTCTTGGGGGGTTCCCAGGCCATGATGGCCTCGATCTTCGCCTGGAGGGGTTGCACCGCTCCCCTACCCACCAAGTGTCCAAGGTACACTACCGACCCCTGCCCGATCTGGCACTTGCTGGCCTTGATCGTCAATCCAGCTTGTCTCAGGGCCTGGAGAACAGCTTGCAGGTGACGCAAGTGATCCTCCCAGCTGTTACTGAAGACGGCTATGTCATCCAGATAAGCAGCAGAGAAACTCTCCATTCCGGTGAGGATCTGGTTTACCAGGCGCTGAAACGTGGCAGGTGCGTTCTTGAGCCCAAAGGGCATCACACAGAACTGGTAGTGGCCATTGGGCGTGGAGAAGGCTGACCTTTCCCTTGCTCCATCAGTCAAAGAGATCTGCCAGTACCCAGAAGTAAGGTCAAAGGTACTTAGATATTGGGCAGCTCCCAGCCGGTCAATCAATTCATCCGCCCTAGGGATCGGATGAGCATCAGTTTTGGTCACTGAATTCAGTCCCCGATAGTCCACACAGAACCTCAGTTCTGGTTGGGCACCCGGTGGTGCAGCTTTTGGTACTAGTACCACCGGACTGGACCAGGGGCTGCTAGAAGGTTCGATCACTCCTAGCTCCAGCATCTTAGTGACTTCACTATGAATGCTGGCCTTCACCTTGTCTGACATCCGGTAGATCTTGGACTTCACAGGTGGGCTGTCTCCTGTGTCCACGTCATGGACGCACAGGTGAGTCCTACCCGGGACAAGGGAGAACAACGAAGAGTACTGCCCCAGGACCTGGCGACAGTCCTCCTGCTGTTCAGGAGTTAGAGATGGGGAGAGAATCACTCCCTCCACCGACCCATCCTTCTCTTGAGACGCAAACAGATCAGGGAGAGGCTCGCTTTCCACGTCCTCTCCTCCGTCAGTCACCATCATCAAGATGACTTCGGGCCTCTCGTGGTGGGGTTTGAGGCGGTTGGCATGCAGCACCCGCAGGGGCTGACGAGGGGTCTTCAGGTCCACCAAGTAGGTAGCCTTACCCTTCTTCTCCAACACCTCAAAGGGTCCTGACCAGCGATCCTGGAGGGCACTAAGCTCTCCGGGTTCGATCACCCACACCTTCTGGCCAGGCTCCAACTCCACCGGGTGAGCGTTGTGGTCATACCACGCCTTCATTACTGCTTGGCTGGCTTCCAAGTTGTCAGAAGCTTGCTTCCACAACTTAGCCATTTGGCTCCGGAAGGCCAGCATGTAGCTCACCACATCCTGGGGAAGCTTTCTGGGAGTTCTTTCCCATCCGTCTCTCACCAGGTTGAGAGGTCCACGTACAGGGTGCCCATACAGAAGCTCGAAGGGGCTGAAGCCCACTCCCTTCTGTGGCACTTCCCTGTAGGAAAAAAGTAAACAGGGTAGGAGGACGTCCCATTTCCTCCGCAGGCTTTCAGGCAGACTTCGGATCATGCCCTTCAAGGTTTTGTTAAACCTCTCCACCAGACCATTTGTCTGGGGGTGGTAAGGAGTGGTGAACCGGTATGTCACTCCACACTCCTTCCACATTGCCCGCATATACGCTGACATGAAGTTGGTCCCCCTGTCGGACACAACTTCCTTGGGAAAACCCACTCGGGTAAAGATTCCCATCAGGGCCCTAGCCACAACAGGTGCTGTTATGGTCCTCAGAGGTATTGCCTCTGGGTACCGTGTGGCATGATCCACCAGGACCAGGATAAACCTGTGACCAGCTGACGTTGGCGGATCTAATGGACCCACAATGTCGATGCCCACCCTTTCAAAGGGGGTGCTAACGACAGGAAGTGGTTCCAGGGGAGCTTTCAGCTTCACCCCTGTTTTCCCACTGGCTTGGCAAGACACACATGTCCGGCAGTAGGTATCGGACGACACTTTCATCTGAGGCCAATAAAAGTGTGGGACAAGACGGGCGAAGGTCTTGTCTTGCCCCAGGTGTCCTGCCAATGGTATCTCGTGAGCCAACTCCAGAAGGAAGGCTCGATACCGTTGAGGAACTACCAAGGCTCGCGACGATCCGTGTAGGGGTGCCTTGGGTTCACTGTAGAGGAGGCCATCCTCCCAGTAAACACTGTAGTTCCCTTCAACGTTCCCTGCTGCCTGGGCTTCGGCCTGTCGCCTCAGCCCTTCAAGGGTAGGGCACTCCCTCTGGCCCTGGCAGAATTCCTCCCTGGACGGTCCTCCCTCCACGTGCCACTCGGCCGGGATGGGTAGGTCCTCCAGGTTGGTAACGTCCCCCACCGCAGACTCCTGGTCCACCACCTCCGGTGGCCTATCCGTCCTACGGGGTGGGGACGCCGAGGCAGGCTCCTCCTGTCCTCGGTTCTTCCCTTGACTGGCAGCTGGCTGGGCCTTTGTTCCAGGCTCCAGCCGAAATGAACTCCCTCTTCGGGTAGTCGCGGACCTTGTGCTAACACAGGCCCAGTCAGGTGTACCCAGCATCTCGGTGTGAGTCCGGTATTCCACCTCCTTCCAAGCGTTGTGCTCCATGTCATTCCCCAGCAGACAATCGACTGGCACGGCAGGGCTTACGGCAACTCGAAGTGAACCTGCAACCCCCCCCCATTCAAAGGGAACCTCGGCCACTGGATAGTGGCCTGTTCTGCCGTCAGCCATCGCGGCTGGGTGGAGTACATCGGGAATTACCTGCTCTGGAGACACCAGTTGGCTACGCACCATAGTCATACTGGCTCCTGTGTCTCTCAGAGCCTCCCCTCTTTGGCCGTTGATGGTGACCCACTGCCCATACTTTGCGGTATTTGCGGGCACCTGGATCTTAGGAACCATCTCCCGTTCTCCCAGGGACACTAAAGTGACACCCGCCCACTCCCTTCCCTTAGTTAAGGGCATCTCCTCCCCGAGCACTACACTAGCTACTCCGGGGGTCTTTCCTCCTGTGGGGGGGGTGGTCGTTTCAGGCACTTCGGATCTCCTTTATAGTGTCCAACGCCACCGCACTCGTAGCAATGGACATCCCTTGGCTGCTGACTCTGGCCAGGATTAGGGTTTCTGGGCGGGTTAGCCTTAGGGGTGAATCCTGTTCCCTTCCCTTGGAAGTTATTTTGGGGGCCTTTGGAGAACTCCTTTTTCTTTTCCCCTCCCTCTTTCTTCTGGGGGGCGCCCTGTCCGGCCTTTTGAGTATCCCCTCCAGTCCCCCTTGTGGACACCCGGGTACTAGCCCAAATGTCCGCCTCCTCAGCAAGCTTCCGGGGACTGGTCAGCTTGCTATCCACCAGGTGTTGCCGCAGTTCAGGGAAACATTTCTCGAGCAGGTGTTCCTTCAGTACCAGGTCAAACAACCCCTCGTAGTTCCTCACTTCACTGCCCTGAATCCAACCTTCCATTGCGTTCTTCGCATAGTCCAGGAAGTCCACCCAATTCTGCATGCCCAGTTTGTGACTACCCCTGAACTTCTGTCTGTACTTTTCAGGTGTTAGTCCAAACTTTCTGATGAGCGCCAGTTTCATGGTGGGGTAGTGGGTCTGCTCATCCTCCTCGAGGGCCAATAAAGCATCCCTACCAGCTGGAGGCATGTACTTGTACAATCCCCCTCCCCAGTACTTCTCTGGAACCCCATGGGCCCTCAACAAGACCTCATAGGCCGCTAGCCACTTGGCGATGTCGTCGCCCACTCCATACTTTGCGGTATTTGCGGGCACCTGGATCTTAGGAACCATCTCCCGTTCTCCCAGGGACACTAAAGTGACACCCGCCCACTCCCTTCCCTTAGTTAAGGGCATCTCCTCCCCGAGCACTACACTAGCTACTCCGGGGGTCTTTCCTCCTGTGGGGGGGGTGGTCGTTTCAGGCACTTCGGATCTCCTTTATAGTGTCCAACGCCACCGCACTCGTAGCAATGGACAACCCTTGGCTGCTGACTCTGGCCAGGATTAGGGTTTCTGGGCGGGTTAGCCTTAGGGGTGAATCCTGTTCCCTTCCCTTGGAAGTTATTTTGGGGGCCTTTGGAGAACTCCTTTTTCTTTTCCCCTCCCTCTTTCTTCTGGGGGGCGCCCTGTCCGGCCTTTTGAGTATCCCCTCCAGTCCCCCTTGTGGACACCCGGGTACTAGCCCAAATGTCCGCCTCCTCAGCAAGCTTCCGGGGACTGGTCAGCTTGCTATCCACCAGGTGTTGCCGCAGTTCAGGGAAACATTTCTCGAGCAGGTGTTCCTTCAGTACCAGGTCAAACAACCCCTCGTAGTTCCTCACTTCACTGCCCTGAATCCAACCTTCCATTGCCTTCTTCGCATAGTCCAGGAAGTCCACCCAATTCTGCATGCCCAGTTTGTGACTACCCCTGAACTTCTGTCTGTACTTTTCAGGTGTTAGTCCAAACTTTCTGATGAGCGCCAGTTTCATGGTGGGGTAGTGGGTCTGCTCATCCTCCTCGAGGGCCAATAAAGCATCCCTACCAGCTGGAGGCATGTACTTGTACAATCCCCCTCCCCAGTACTTCTCTGGAACCCCATGGGCCCTCAACAAGACCTCATAGGCCGCTAGCCACTTGGCGATGTCGTCGCCCACTCCATAGCTAGCTACTATGTCCTTTGGCAGGTATGGTTTAGGTTCCCTGGTGATCTCTTGGGTCTGGCTGCCACCATTAGGAACAGGTTGTGCCCCGATTCTTAAGATCTGAAGATCTATTTCTTTCAGTCGCAATTCATGGGCCATCCTCTGCTCCTCCTTCTCCTTCTCCAGCCTTGCTAAGTCCCATGTGAGCTGTCTTTTCTCCCTCCGGTCTGTTAACTCCACCTCAGACAAGCCACCGCTAGAGGCACTGCTGCCCTTCCTAGAAATGGTTCTGGGCCCTGCTGACAGGTTCCCCACCTCAGGTTGGTACATCTCAGCCCCCTCGGGGTCAGGCTCTCCATCCCTGTCTTCCTCCTCAGCCTTGCTCTCTCGGCGTGCCTCCCCCCAAGCCCTTAAGCTGGTTTGGAGTGCACCCTTCTTTGCTCCTGGGGGACAGTACACCCCCTCCCGCTGGCAAAACTCCCTGAGTTGGGCCACAGTGTACGTTTCTAGATTTTCTAGTACAAACTCCATCTTGCCCACTCAGGTTAGAGGACAGGTTTTTGTGCAGTAACTATGCAGGGGGGTACCTTTAATAATACCTCCTCCCACCACCAGAGTAAATTTGGAAAAAACAAAAACCCACAATTAGGGAGGCCGCTCTTGAGAAAACTCCCGGTGTAGGCCTATGGACTACCCACAGTTATTTTTGAGTATGCGTAAGCACAGCTCTATCCCACCACTGAACACCAATTTATGTTAGAAAACCACACTCCCACTCTGAAAGGGTGGTGGCGGTCTTCCGGACACACTGTGGTAGCTTGGCTCGAGTGGTCAGGAATCAGGCTCCGTGCTAAGCATACGACATACCCAAACAATAACCATGCGTGCATCCGTTCCAAAAACGACTCTACACCGTAAAAATTATGAAAATAACTTTCTTTATCTTCTTTTTCTCTTAGTTGCTGATTGGAGAAAATAAATAACAATCACAATATACAAACTTTTAGAAAGTGCAGGTTAATTAAAGACTGGCTTAAGGATTCAATAAATAGGGGTGATCACAAATAAAGAAGGCATAAATATCAGTGCAGTACATACAGGCAATTAAATATTCTGAGGCAATAAATACTGTAAACCAATAAATATTGTGCATCAATAAATACTGTGGACCAATAAATACAGTGGAACAATAAATAGGTTAAATACAATAAATACAGTGCCCCTAATAAATACTTAAAAGCTGACAGTGACACTCATGGAATCAGATCACTTTTGAATTCCTAAGGGCTGATTTGGCCCAGGCACAGCTTGTGGGGATGTGGAAGGCTTGAGGGTGTCTACTCCCTGGCTTGGACAAGGCTGAGGCCTAAACTGAGGTAGATCAAGGGGGGGATACCAGAGACCTGGCTCTCTCTCTCCGCACAACCTCTCTAGATTAGTCCCAGTTCACCCCTGGCACAGTCAGGTTGGTTCTAGCACCTCTCTAGCCCCTTAGAGCAGTCTCTCAGGTCTCCACAGGGCCTTAGGCGCCCTCTACTCCACTTACTGCCCTTTTTCTGATGCTCCGACGCCGCGGGAGTCGTGTCGACGCCGTGAGGCGGTTCCAGCTCGATGTCGGCGGCCTCGGCACGATGTCAGTTCTTTGACGACGCCGGCAGGCGGCTCCGGTCTCGATGTCGGCGGCCTCGGTTCGATCTCGACCTCCGATTCGATGGCGTCGGGCAGTCTTTACTCGATGTCGACTTCGGGCGGCTCCGCTCCGGTCCGATGGCGACCTCGGATTCGATGACGTCGGCCGGCCTTGCCTCGATGTCGACTTCCGGCGGCTCCGGAGTGCGATCCTCACTCCCGACCTCCGGTGCTCCTCTCTTTAGGTTTCCGGCGACTCCGGAGTGCGACCTCCACTCCCGACCTCCGGCACGATTCTCACGGGTTCCGGCGACTCCGGAGTGCGATCCTCACTCCCGACCTCCGTTACACTTCACCTCGGTCTCCGAAGACTCCGGAGGGCGGACTTCACTCCTCCGATGACGCCGCTCACTCGACCTCGGGTGACTTCCTCCTCGACCTCTGGTATTCCTCACGACCTCGGACGGCGCCCTCTCTCGACCTCTGGCGGCTCCGGGTACGACGTCTGCTTTTCCAGTCAGCGCCGCTTCTCCACCTCGGGCTCCAGGTCTTAGGCTACTCGACGTCGGACTTCAGGGAAACCAGCTTCCAGGTCAGGATCTTGCTGTTCTCTTGTTTCTAAGGCCTGTTCCTGCTGTCCAGGTCCTCAGGATGGTTTTTCTGACTTCTTCCCACACAGGGCTCTAGGCTGGGCTCCGTCAGTAGGGACTAGTATCAAGGGTGGGTTTATGGACCCCACTCCAGGCACAAGTTTCCACCCCTGCTGCTTCACTCCTTCCTCCTTCAAGTTTTTGCTGCTCACTCTTCACCAGTCAGGTGCCAACTGCCAGCTCCAACTGCCAACTCTCTCTCTTAGCTTCCCAACATTCTAAACCGCCTCCAACTGTCACAGGGTTCTGGAATGTTCTGGAAGGTGCTAGTAGGTTCCAGTGGATGCTGGTGATGTCACAGGTGGCCACCATTTTGTGCTTCAGGCCCTCAGACAGAAGTTTCAGGGGTAGGTAAAATGGCTCCCTGAATCTGCAGCAACACTAAAAAGTCTGGTGGTTCCCAAAAAGGTAAAAATTCAAACAGGGTTTGAGGCAAAAGTGGGACAAAATAAATAATGATGAGGAGGGACCACCCAAAGGGCTGACAGGTCTAACAAAGGGGTTGTAAGAGGACCTGTTGAAACCTCGGCTGACAGACGGTCCTCCCCTGCCAGCCCTTCCAAAAACTCTTCCTCCGAACAGCCTCCTCATATTGCTCTGTGCTCTATTGAAGGCGGAAAAGGTTGAGACGTAGTTTCCCAATGTTTTAATAAAGGCCTCACCAAAAAGAAGGCCATTTGGATCCTCCTGGATATTTTTGTTGGCTAAGTCTCCCAACTTGGGGTTCATCCGCATTAGGATGGCTCTACGCCTTTCCGATGTTAGGAGGCAAATAGCACGTTGGCTCCAACCGCTGAGGAGTTCTGTATTGACAGGTGCGCCGTTCATTGCGGATTCCTCAGCTAGATCTAGGATTCTAGCGAGGGGACCATGGATGTCCAGTAATTCTTCCTGGGACTGTTTTAGACAATGTTCCAGACCTTTACGAGGGTCTCTTCCAGACTTAAAGAGAAAGGTGAGTAGCTCCGGAGCTAGGTTGGGGGTTAAGCCGGCTTTGTTGTCTAGAAAGGGTTTCGGTCACTCCGATCTCATCAAATTTCTAGTGATACTTTCTAGAGGTCTTCGAATCCATGCCTTAATGAACTTTGCGACATGGTCCATGGGCCACCAATCAGAACCTCTTGGGTGTGTAATTTTAGAAGGGTTAAACATCTCGGACCCAGAGGGATCCTTCACGATATTAAGTTGCCTAGTAGATTCCCCCAAATCTTGGTCAAGGTCAATTTCCATTGTTTCTTGAGGGTCAAAGACGTATTCGTCTGCGTCTTCGGTCGTATCGTTTGGAGACAGGTATTCGTCGTCATCGACATCAAGGTCAATTGTGCTGAGATAAGCACCAGGTCTTATTGTGCCGCGGGGGACACCCAAACTCTTTGCGCCATTCAGGTCGCTCTTTCTTTGCGTGCCGCTCGGGGCACCCAGGTCTTTTGTAGAGATGGGATTCTGTCTCTACAGGAAGCACGTAGGCTAGCTGGTTCGATGTGTTTCGTTTTTTTGGTGGCCTTTCCGCTTTTAATTGGAGTGGGGTCTTGTTCTTCATCCGAAGAGGAAGATCTCACATTATCCGTATTATTTCTCCTTCTCTTATTTAGAGCTGACTCTACAGCTTCTTTCAAAGTATTTTTAATTTCCATCTCAAAAAGGTTCATTAATGACGACTCTGTAAGGCTTGAGTCATTGGTTGACTGCGCGTCACCTTGAGACATAGTTAAATTCTGAGAAGGGTAAGACCAAGAGAGTTCTTTTCACTTAATATTCCCCCCTTTTTTTTTTTTTTGTGAGGAGTTTAACCTTTAAAAAGAGTTGCCCAAAGGAGTTCAAACTTGTTCCAGAGTCTTAAATGCTCTATTACCTCAAAAAAGGATTCAAAAGTTAGCCCAAACGCGATATTTTGATCAGATATGCAACTGAATGCAAGCACAAGCAAGAAAAAACAGGTAACCTGATGATTTTGATAAATTACAATCCGAAGCGAGCACACGCGAGTAAGGAACAGCTGATCCAGGCGAGGAAAACAAAGTCGTTGGATCCGTTGTTCGTTTCCATGGCAACGCGTATCGAGAGCGTCTCAATTTCGCCCATGGGGTCACATTTATTTGGTAGTGCGGGTCCCACTAAGTCGGAAGGAGACAACGGGGAGGCAATCGTATTGCTCCGTAGTGTTTGAGACGAAACGGGGCAAACAAGGCATTAATCCAGCCTCGCTTGTCAAGTCCCCAACGAGGACAAGCCTCACTGCTCCGTTCGTGCTACGCTGGATCGTAGCTTGAAAGGAGCTTCCGGAAACAGATTAAAAGGGGGAACTCCGGTCCGTGTGGAAAGGCGGACACGAACGTGAAGAGGAATCAACTCTCCTCTTGTTCCAGGAATATAATCAAGGAGAGAAAGATAAGGGGAGAAACAAGGGAAAGAAACGCGACCATACATTGGAGGGGTAAGGACGAGGAGGAAAGGAACCTACCCCATGAAGCTCAAAACATGGAAAAAGGTACAATCAAACTGGCGTATATAATATGATGGCATAAGGCGATTCAAAAGCTGCTAATCATCATGTGCAGGCAATATACAAACGATGTATAGGCAAACATTACCGACAGACAGTCACTACAAATCAGATTAAACACCAACATAAGAGAAAATATGTTATAAAACCATGAAAAGTATAGGAGACACTGAGAAGTTGTACTTAACTTGTCCAGAGCAGCGAATAAAAGAGGAAGACACTTGGTTGCTATGGCGCTTTGATATGCTGTTTTGGAATGTTTTATTCATGATGTAATGGTTACACTTTGAAGGGCTGCATATCTTGGGCAGCAATAAAAGTTATTGCATAATGTAGCCTCCGGTCTTGTAATGAAATTTAACTTTACTAATATTACTATTATTGTGAGCTGCAAGTACATGCACATTCGTTCACATAGTGATAATAGTAGCATACCTGTGTGAGCTTTGTATTATACTGCATGCTTGCTGTAATGGAAAATGTAATTATTACATTTTTACAATTTTCCTTCACATTTTTTCAAAAAACACCTGCTCAGTCACATTCAGGTTCATACTTCTCTGTCTCAGGCTTCAAACTTAATGTATAAACACTAGTTTCAATGATTTAAATAATCGAAATAAAATGATTATTAAGATCCTTTCATCTAAGCAGAATCAGTCCTTACAGTCTTACATTTCTTTCCAAAATGTACCTTTCTAAAGTTCTGTACTCACTTTTGTGTCCCACACCCTTACATAGCCTGACTGCAGCATGTATTGTGCGCTTGAATCAACTATTAAGAGCCTGCTACAAAATAGGAAGACTACCCTAAAACTACTCAGTGCTGGGTATCTGCTGCTCAGAAGGAGTGCTGGTTCTCCCTTATCGGCACTGTCCTTTCCAGCAAATCTCCAGCCTTTATTTTCGCGACGAAGGCAAACTCTTTCAGCTGTGCACTCAAAGCTGCACGCTTCTGTCATCCAACTTCAACCATCACCAAATAAAGACTAACAAGCGCATGAGTAGGATGAGGCCCCTTTTATCATTTTTAATTAAAAATAGCTGCCAAGACTTGTTATGCTTTAAATCTCAGAATGTGCTATTCCAGACTCACAGTAATTTCTGTATGAATAGACAGTCTTCTTTCTCACTGTCAGTGCATTGAATGCTTGACTGAAAATTTACTGAAGCTTGACTACTGTCTTTTGTCCTAAGACCAATGGATATAATGTATAAAGCTCTGGGTATATCTGACCATGGCAAGGCCATACACATAGATTTGAGGTTTGAAGGTGAAATGCTCAGTACACAAGAAAAAAATTATTTGGGCCCTATTTACAAGGCCATTGAGACGCAGGTGCAACACTTTTTTTTGACTCACCAATGGCGCAGTAACCCTGCCCATATTTACAAGGCCACGTAAAGTCACCCAAGTGACTTTTCATGGCCTTGTATATATGGGCCGCTTTCCCACATTACTCTGCGTGAAAGGGGCATTCCATGTTGTTGATGTGAGTGTGCCCACGCAACATCCATGGAACCTGACACATTCCCAGATATACAAAGTTTTCTAAAGCTGGGAATACGTCAGAATTCTACACCTCCCCAGGTGAGGCATATGAGTGGTGCAACGAGAAGAAATGCTTTTATTTCTCCTTGTTTTTTCCTCTTTCTATGCATGCTGCATTCTGCAAAACTCATGGAAAGACGAAAATGCCATCAATGACAGACAATTGTGTGCCAGTGCAAGGCAAAGTACACGGATGCGTCATATCGTTGTTAATATAACGCATCCTTGTGCTTTTAAAATGACACAGCTCGGCACAGCAAAATGGATTGTGGCGCTGCATCATTTTTTGTAAATGAGGCCCTTGGGTGCCGATCACGATCCGGTAAAAAATTCCCCCGTGCGACTCGTATCCGGTCTTTTTACCCTACGAATTGTACAAGTGCCGTACGAACTGGCAATCACGATTCGCATGGTAAAAAGTCCATACGAACCGCATTGGGAACATTTCCCCACACGTCCTCGGGTCGGAAAATGTGTCCGATACGTCCTCGGACGATTTACCGTACAAACGTGAAAAGTCAAGTCCGACCGAGGAATCACGATCCATCCCGTGCGTCCGAACTCACAACCGTATGGAAAAAACACCGTCCGCACCGAACTCCTACAGCAACCATGGAGACATGTGCCCGCATACGCGCCCAACACTCCCCCCAGCCCCCGTACGTCCGACACGTACCCCCCGTGTATGTACACCCCCACCCGTCTAGGTACACCTCAGTACGTCCGAGTCCTACCCCCACACCTGTACGTGTCATACCCCCGTGTACCCACACCCCAGTACGTGTCGTCCCACCGTCTATGTACACCCCAGTACGTTCCAGTCGTACCCCCACCCCAGTACGTGTCGTACCCCGTGTACCCCCACCCCAGTACGTGTCGTACCACCGTCTATGTACACCCCAGTACGTTCCAGTCGTACCCCCACCCCAGTACGTGTCGTACCACCGTCTATGTACACCCCAGTACGTTCGAGCCCCACCCCCACCCCAGTACGTGTCATACCCCCGTGTACCTACACCCCAGTATGTTCCAGTCGCACCCCCACCCCAGTACGTGTCGTACCACCGTCTATGTACACCCCAGTACGTTCCAGTCCTACCCCCACCCCAGTACGTGTCGTACCATCGTCAATGTACACCCCAGTATGTTCCAGTCGTACCCCCACCCCAGTACGTGTCGTACCACCGTCAATGTACACCCCAGTACGTTCCAGTCCTACCCCCACCCCAGTACGTGTCGTACCACCGTCAATGTACACCCCAGTACGTTCCAGTCCTACCCCCACCCCAATACGTGTCGTACCACCGTCTATGGACACCCCAGTACGTTCCAGTCCTACCCCCACCCCAGTACGTGTCGTACCACCGTCAATGTACACCCCAGTACGTTCCAGTCCTACCCCCACCCCAGTACGTGTCGTACCACCGTCTATGGACACCCCAGTACGTTCCAGTCCTACCCCCACCCCAGTACGTGTCGTACCATCGTCAATGTACACCCCCAGTACGTTCCAGTCCTACCCCCACCCCAGTATGTGTCGTCCCACCGTCTATGTACACCCCAGTACGTTCCAGTCGTACCCCCACCCCAGTACGTGTCGTCCCACCGTCTATGTACACCCCAGTACGTTCCAGTCCTACCCCCACCCCAGTACGTGTCGTCCCACCGTCTATGTACACCCCAGTACGTTCCAGTCGTACCCCCACCCCAGTACGTGTCGTACCACCGTCTATGTACACCCCAGTACGTTCGAGCCCCACCCCCACCCCAGTACGTGTCATACCCCCGTGTACCTACACCCCAGTATGTTCCAGTCGCACCCCCACCCCAGTACGTGTCGTACCACCGTCTATGTACACCCCAGTACGTTCCAGTCCTACCCCCACCCCAGTACGTGTCGTACCATCGTCAATGTACACCCCAGTATGTTCCAGTCGTACCCCCACCCCAGTACGTGTCGTACCACCGTCAATGTACACCCCAGTACGTTCCAGTCCTACCCCCACCCCAGTACGTGTCGTACCACCGTCAATGTACACCCCAGTACGTTCCAGTCCTACCCCCACCCCAATACGTGTCGTACCACCGTCTATGGACACCCCAGTACGTTCCAGTCCTACCCCCACCCCAGTACGTGTCGTACCACCGTCAATGTACACCCCAGTACGTTCCAGTCCTACCCCCACCCCAGTACGTGTCGTACCACCGTCTATGGACACCCCAGTACGTTCCAGTCCTACCCCCACCCCAGTACGTGTCGTACCATCGTCAATGTACACCCCCAGTACGTTCCAGTCCTACCCCCACCCCAGTATGTGTCGTCCCACCGTCTATGTACACCCCAGTACGTTCCAGTCGTACCCCCACCCCAGTACGTGTCGTCCCACCGTCTATGTACACCCCAGTACGTTCCAGTCCTACCCCCACCCCAGTACGTGTCGTCCCACCGTCTATGTACACCCCAGTACGTTCCAGTCGTACCCCCACCCCAGTACGTCCCAACACAACCTCCTAAGTACGGAGCGCACCCCAGGCCCCAACATCACCACCGCATGTACGAGTCGTACCAACCCACACACAAGGACAGCACCGTACAACCAAATGGCCCATGTACACACCGTACACACGCTCAAAACGCACGTACACAACCAGGACAAAACTAAACAACACAAGAATACACCATTCGAATGGCACAAAGCCACTAAACATGTCCAACAACCACTAAAACAACACATTCACTGACCTGCAACTGTCAAAAACAAACAGAGGCCAAATACACCACCACTCCTTATAACCAACCCACCCAAGATTCAAACACAGCCACACCCACCAATGGACCAATAAAAAGGGCCCACACACACAAACCATGAGCCTTTGCAACAGACTCACTGCTGCCAGACACCACAGAATCACACTACAAGCTACACCACATCTTACACTTGCACACCTTCACACAACCACCCTCACAAACACCCCCTCATCACATTCACACACACACACACACAACCATCCACACACCCCCCAACATCCACACCCCCCCCCCACCATCCCCACCCACACCCCTCACCATGCCCACCACCAAGAATCCAAAGTTCAGTAACCGAGAATTGGAGGTCCTTGTTGATCAAATCCTCAGAGTCGAGCCACAGATCTTTGGAACATTGGTCAGAAGCACCAGCCTGGCAGCAAAAACTGCCATGTGGCAGACCATCGTCGATGCTGTGAATGCTGTTGCGGACACCAGACGGACCAAGCAGGAATGCCAGAACAGGTGGTACGATCTGCGGAGGAGGGTCCGAGCCAAGAGGCACGACCAGGCCAACGCCACCGGAGGAGGGCCCTCCCGCAGACCCGTACACTACCATCCCTGGGAGGAGAGGGTGATGGCCATACTGCCGGTGGAGGCAGTCGAAGGATTAGAAGGACTCCGAGACCCGGGTGAGTACACAAACAACGCACCTCACAAGGGGGGAACGGCATCCACAACCAAAATCACCAACAGGCACGC
Organism: Triturus cristatus; assembly: GCF_964204655.1. Taxonomy (NCBI): domain Eukaryota; kingdom Metazoa; phylum Chordata; class Amphibia; order Caudata; family Salamandridae; genus Triturus; species Triturus cristatus. The sequence goes on along the minus strand of NC_140589.1, from coordinate 742,738,433 downwards.
AACCACCACAAGCCATCGCATGACTCAACCACACTCCATGAGCACGCACATGCCACTGCTGCCACCATGCCCCATGCACCCAGCTGGACAATGTCAAGTCACAGGCCACAGAAGACAACAACACATGACACGGTAACCCGGATGGCGGCAGGCTGGGCCCAAAAAAGCACATAGTGCAACTCAGAAGCAGACAACAATTCACTCTACCCATATGGCCTAGGTCACAGCCAGACAAACAGTGTGTCCCAACACAGGAATGACTTGCCAGCAAATGGCGGACGCCTTGCATCAACACATGGGGGTGAAGGCACTGTTTTGCACATGACAGCAGCTAATGAACAGCCAACATTGTGAACGAGTGGCAGCACACACCACCACAGCAGCAGCGCACAGACACAGACACTACACCCAATGGGTGCCTGGAGATCAGAAACAAACTCACATCAACAATCCAAGGGCCACTCAAAGATCTGCTAACAGTGTGTGCCCAGGAAGCTGGGCAGAGGTGACAGAGGGTGACACACGGAGGGAGGGAGAGGGGGACAGAGAGGGAGGGAGACGGACAGAGGGAGGAGGCTGACACACGGAGGGAGGGAGAGGGGGACTGAGAGTGAGGGAGAGGGGGACAGAGAGGGAGGGAGAGGGGGACAGAGATGGAGGGAGAGGGGGACAGAGATGGAGGGAGAGGGGGACAGAGAGGGAGGGAGAGGGGGACAGAGATGGAGGGAGAGGGGGACAGAGATGGAGGGAGAGGGGGACAGAGATGGAGGGAGAGGGGGACAGAGATGGAGGGAGAGGGGGACAGAGAGGGAGGGAGACGGACAGAGGGAGGAGGCTGACACACGGAGGGAGGGAGAGGGGGACTGAGAGGGAGGGAGAGGGGGACAGAGAGGGAGGGAGAGGGGGACAGAGATGGAGGGAGAGGGGGATAGAGATGGAGGGAGAGGGGGACAGAGAGGGAGGGAGAGGGGGACAGAGATGGAGGGAGAGGGGGACAGAGATGGAGGGAGAGGGGGACAGAGATGGAGGGAGAGGGGGACAGAGATGGAGGGAGAGGGGGACAGAGAGGGAGGGAGACGGACAGAGGGAGGAGGCTGACACACGGAGGGAGGGAGAGGGGGACTGAGAGGGAGGGAGAGGGGGACAGAGAGGGAGGGAGAGGGGGACAGAGATGGAGGGAGAGGGGGACAGAGAGGGAGGGAGAGGGGGACACAGAGGGAGCGAGACACAGGGAGAGCCAATCAGCCGTGTTGCGTGTGTGAATGTCTGCTCGTCAGCAGGTAGACTGCGTGCATGTAGACAAGGGTGGCCAGTGCCAGAAGCCCCCCTCTTCACCATGGCAAAACACATGGCCATGTCACAACCTGTTCACGAGCACAAGGACAGCTACCTGGATCATATAAGTGAGTGGATCCACTCCATGTGCACATGTACAGTGCATGGCTCGCCACACCTGCCCACTCCACTGCTGACTGCAGTCACACTTGACGCAGCAAGTAAGACTGTGCCACACATAGTTAAAGGGGCCAAAGTGGTGCCCAAGGGACACACCCATGCACAAGTGCACTGTGAGTGGAATGCAAGACAAATCCTAATTCCAAGAGGAAATGTGCCAACTGTGAAAATGATGAAACATGGATGTTGCATGGACAAAAATTAACATTGTCTCTCTCACACACAGGTCAACGTCGTGGTGCACCCCCCAACACTGGGGGGGAACACTCACAGGACCTGGATCTGCAGGAGCCCGATCCCACCGGCAGCGACCACTCTCACCACTCTGCGGACGACCCCGACCAACCTGGCCCCTCTGGTGTCCAACCACCTGCAGCACCTGCGTCAGGTACAACTGTGCCAACCACCACCCCCACTCCTGCCACATCCCAGGAGACACCCAGGATCCCTGCCCCAACACCACAATGCAGCCAGGCTCGCCAGGAGGGACACGGTGTCCCGGGCACCCAGGAGGAGGCAGGCGACAACGCCAATGCCACCCCTCAGGGGTCCCGGAGACCCCATGTGCCCACAAGTGCAGGCCAGGTGCAAGTGGGCAGGGGTGGTGGGAGTGGAGGACGGCGGAGGCGCGAGCCTGACCAGTTGGCTGGGGATCCGGTATTTTCCCATGTCCGTAACATCCTGGACTCATACCGGCAGGACACCACGGGCATGTCCCAGGTTGTGTCCGTCCTCGAGGGGATCAAGGCCCAGCAGGCCCAGCAACATGCGGAGCTAATTGCCTGTCTACTGGTACACCAACGGAGGATGGAGGACAGACAGGCTGAGCAAGTGACGGCATTCCAGGGGATTCACGCTACACTCCGTCGGATGGCCGACACCATGGCCGACCCTCCCTGTGCCAGAAGGCGGAGAACATCACCACCCACAGGGAGGGATCAGGAGGAGGAGGAGGAAACATCCGACGGAGCATCCCAGACGTCGTCACGGCCTGCTGGTGAGGTTCCCCGCAGGAGGCCGGGTCGTCCACGGAAAGGACCGTGAGGGTGGCTGCTACATCAGCATCTCCCAGGACACCTGGCCTGGCACCTGGCCCACTGGAGCAACAGCATCACAGCATCAAGAGACATTCTCTGCCACATGGCCCTGCTGGTCACTGGCTGACCAATGTTGACAAAGACTGTGGCATGGACTCTGAGGATTTCCAATGGCAAGGACCCCAACTCCCCTACTGAACTTTGGATTCAAACATCCCGGAAAGACCCTTACTTTGCCCCCCCCCCCCACTAATAAATCACACTATGATGAGTAGATGCCTGCTGGTAGCATTATTAACTAACATGTGTCTTGTAAAGTCAAAACATGCCTGAGTCATCTTTTGTCTTCAACCATCCACACCCTGGGGCCTGAGTCTGGCACAGGACACATGGGTCACAGTGTATTAGGCAAGACAGACATGGAGCACCATATACACCCGTGATGGGCCCAACCAGCTGAGGGGGTTGCCGAACAACCGTGCTGACACACACATTGAGTACAGCAACTGTCATGCGCAGTGGTCAGGGATCCAGTCCAGTGTCCTGGGGGGCACCCAGGCATGTGTACACAGGTGGCAGAACCATGTCCTGCAAGCCGGAGTCCGGTGGATGCCGAGAATGGGGGCCTGGCCAACGTTGGATGCATGGGGATGGCACATGTCACAATACCAACACAGTCATGGACATCATGCCCAATACACAGTCTCAGCCCACACACACAGCTTGCATCTTGCAACTCGACACATTGACACATAGCAACAATCAGGGAATACCATGCCAGACATGCAGGATGCACCGTGGCAACACACCAGCATTGACTGAGAAGAGGCACCTTGGAGGCATAGGGACACCTTTATTAGACATGTATTCGGGATTGCAGAGGCCACTCGAAGTACACATGAACACATCATGTGGAGTAACATGTGGGTCCAACACTGGCACCCCCCTTCTGCAGCACACAGGCGTGTTTGCCATGGAAGTGGCACACAAGCGTCGGCTAACAGCTAAATACCCACAGCTGCACACGGAGAGCCTGCCATACACCATAGATCCGCTGATGTCGAAGTCCCACACCATGTCCAGCCAATGCTAACCGTATGTGGCCAAGGGCAGTGTCACACACATTGATGCCATCATCACAATCCCCTATCCCATCACTGATGCCTGTCAACCAGGCAGACCATCTATTCAGGTGTACACAGCTGCATGTCGTGTCCCATGGGGATGCGACATGGCTGCAGAGGAACAACACATCGACAGGGGCAGTGTGCATACATCGTGAACAACTGCCACACCCAATACACCCCAGATGCATCCCTTACCCCATGGAGACTTCCAAACGTGTCCGTGCCTGTAACGCTGAGTCAGCCCACGATGTCATGTCCATGATGAATAGCAGTGCCACAACAATGCAACCAGCAGACGGCATGTGCAGGTACCTGGGGAAGAGAGACACACAAGAAGTCAGCCACAAAAATGCACAGCCACTTGCATGTGCATTTACTCGACACATGTATGGATGACAACATGCTAGGTCATTATAATGACTGGGGAAATACTACCATCACTGGCACCATCACTCCAGTGACACACCCACACACACCTCTGAGTCACGTGCCATACATGCAGGTGGAGACACACATCACAACGCATGCCACTCGGGGACCAATGCGTGCACACTCAGACACTGGTACTCACCACTAAGCAAAGAAGTCGCGTATGAGCCGAGTCCGGATGTCCTCTTGCGGCTCCACATCCTCCACATCACTAGCTCCATTGCCAAGCCCTTCGTCCTCCACGGGTGGATGGTCCTCGTCATGTTGATTCAGGATGAGTGGCACAGCTCTTTCAACTGCCATGTTGTGCAGCATGCAGCAGACCATGAAGATCTTGCAGACCTTTGCCGGGGATAAGGGAGTGCACCGCCGGTCTTGTGGAGGCACCGGAATCGGCTCTTCAGCATGCCAAACGTCCTCTCTATCACTCGCCTTGTCCGGCCATGGGCGGTGTTGTAGCGGAGCTGTGCCGGCGTGATGGGGTTGCGGAGAGGTGTGATCAGCCATGGCATGTTGGGATAGCCAGCGTCCCCTACATGGGAAGCACATGGTCATCGTTAGAAGTGGTGAAGCGGTCGTGCTGGTAGGCGATACAGAATAGAAGACAGACAGACTGTACCCACCTACAACACATGCCCGTTAGTTGCGCAGCTGCATCATCATATCAGGCATCCCGCTACGCCTCATGATGTAGGCATCGTGTGCTGATCCTGGAAAACGAGCACAGACATGTGAAATCACCATGTTGGAGAGACACACCACAAGGGCATTGATGGAGTGGTAGTGCTTCCGATTGCGGTACGCCACCTCCCGTGCGTGTGGTGGTACCAAAGCTACATGTGTCCCATCTATGGACCCTATGACATGGGGCATCCCTCCCAGGGCATAGAATCCACGCTTGACCTCAGTCATCTGTTCAGGGGTTGGGAACTTGATGAAGTCATCCAGGTGAATCAACATGGCCTCCAAGAAATCATGCAGCACACCGCTGAACATGCTCTGGGACATGCCACCAACATGAGCTATGGTATTTTGAAAGGTACCCGTGGCAAGAAAATGTAGGGCAGCCATTACCTTCAGCTGGGGTGTCAGTGCCGTAGGATACCTGTGCAGCGGTTGCAGGTGTGGTGCCAGTCTCGCCGTCAACTCCAGAATCAACGGTTGGGTGAAGCGGTAGAGCCGGATGCTGTCATTCTCCTGCATGGCAGCCAAGTCTGGAATTATTCGGGCAAGAGGCGGCGCTCTGCAGTAATTTGGAAGTGACAAGGAAGAGTGAGTGCACCACGACAACAACTCATGTCTACTGAGCACATGTTAATCTGGCAATACACACATGCTACATAGGGAGTCAGGTATGTGCTACATGGCCAGCACACGTATGGATGCAAGGTGGCACTCCTTCCAAGACCCAGCTACACACGGAGATTGAGAACCTCCCCATGCCACGCCATGGGAATAGCTGTGTCCCAGTGCAAGTGAACAGCCAGACGCAAGACAGGAGTGACATACACCCACACATCAGCAGAAGTAGGATGCCGATTGCAGAGACTGGTCGCGGAACACTGGAGCCACAGGTCACATGACATTACACTAGGACAGCCCACACACCTTGCCATGAAGGTGCACATGTCATGACTCACCACACATTCCTTGTGAGGATGCAGACATGGCCTTGTCACGCTACTCCGTGTCCCATGCATACATGTGCACCTCACATCCGATACCACATGTGGCATGGTGTGCGGAACAGTGTGCAATGACAATCTACACACAGACACATGTTGGTTGCTGCTACGGCTGCAGCTTATGAGGGTGCTACAACATCAACCTGATGTAAATCCCCCACACATAAATGACATAGTCACATTGTGCACTGTGGGTAGTGACAAGTCAGGTGTCATAACCCCTGTACCGGGCATCATGGGACACTTCCGTGTGTTGGTGTCCGTGCCATGCCAGTGACGCTTACCCCAAGTGTGCAGTCCGACATGCACACATGTCAAAGGAGTCAAGGGCATGGCTGGCACACATTGCACCTTCACACAGTACACCTATACACATCTCATCATACATCTGGTGCCTTCTCCACTCAGGAGTCATGTTCCACATCACAGCCTGTCACACCTGTGCCCCACACATGTAGTAATGCACAGACGATGCCTTGATGTCCATTCCTGGACAAGTATGTCCATCCATGGACAAGTATGTCCATCCATGGACAAGTATGTCCGCCCTATTCCTACCTGTGTGTCGCCTATCACCATGTGATGTGTAAAAACCGCCGTACTGCTGCTAAGAGGGCCTGTGTACGTTCCCAAATCACTGTGGGAGTGCTGCCGTATGTGTACCCATCGTGATGGCGAGCGTACAGGCATTTGTACGGTCCGTACCACTACGAGTACGCATACGCGTGCAGACCCATAGTGATAGTGAGCGTAGATGCGTGTGTACGGCCCTGTCACAATGTGTGTCCTCGCGTATGCGTACTCGTAGTGGTACGGGCCGTACACACGCATCTACGCTCACTGTCACTATGGGTCTGCACGCGTATGCGTACTCGTAGTGGTACGGACCGTACACACGCATCTACGCTCACTATCACTATGGGTCTGCACGCGTATGCGTACTCGTAGTGGTACGGACCGTACACACGCATCTACGCTCACTATCACTATGGGTCTGCACGCGTATGCGTACTCGTAGTGGTACGGACCGTACACACGCATCTACGCTCACTATCACTATGGGTCTGCACGCGTATGCGTACTCGTAGTGGTACGGACCGTACACACGCATCTACGCTCACTATCACTATGGGTCTGCACGCGTATGCGTACTCGTAGTGGTACGGACCGTACACACGCATCTACACTCACTATCACTATGGGTCTGCACGCGTATGCGTACTCGTAGTGGTACGGACCGTACACACGCATCTACGCTCACTATCACTATGGGTCTGCACGCGTATGCGTACTCGTAGTGGTACAGACCGTACACACGCATCTACGCTCACTATCACTATGGGTCTGCACGCGTATGCGTACTCGTAGTGGTACGGACCGTACACACGCATCTACGCTCACTATCACTATGGGTCTGCACGCGTATGCGTACTTGTAGTGGTACGGACCGTACACACGCATCTACGCTCACTATCACTATGGGTCTGCACGCGTATGCGTACTCGTAGTGATAGTGAGCGGACATGCGTGTGTACGGGCCGTACCACTACGAGTACGCTCACTATCACTACCTCCCAGCAGTGCCCTGAGACAGGAGGGGTGGGTGTGGAGTCCTCCCAGCAGTGCCCTGAGACAGGAGGGGTGGGTGTGGAGTCCTCCCAGCAGTGCCCTGAGACAGGAGGGGTGGGTGTGGAGCCCTCCCAGCAGTGCCCTGAGACAGGAGGGGTGTGTGCCTATCACTCCCAGCAGTGCCCTGAGACAGGAGGGGTGGGTGTGGAGTCCTCCCAGCAGTGCCCTGAGACAGGAGGGGTGGGTGCCTATCACTCCCAGCAGTGCCCTGAGACAGGAGGGGGTGGGTGTGATGCACAGTGTGAGCCTTGATCACTGATTGTGACATTGCCATCATTCCACCTGTGTACCCACTATGGCACGTACAGCTTTTTCCCTCACCAGGGGATGATGTCCCTATGACAAAGGTGCAATGCGTTGGCTGCATGACATGCCTTGTTGTAAACAGCTAATTTGTTCTCATATGTCTCTCTGTGACATGTGGCTGGTGTATTGATGTGGTGTCACTTGTTCTTCCTCACAGGTAGGCGCCACTGCCAAGGAGCAGATCTGGCTGACCGCCGTCAGTGCCGTGAGGGGTGTGGATGGTCGGAGGCGGAGCCTGCCCCAGGTGAGGAAACGCTGGCAGGATATCCGGTGCTGGACGCGGAGGATTGCACGGCTCCTGCTGGGGGACTCACCTGAGAGCCACAAGAACCGCGGCCGCCGCCGTCTGAGCCACCTCCACAGGCGTGTGCTGCCGGTGGTCTTTCCAGACCTGGAGAGGCGCTTTCAGGCGATGCAGCAGCCGGAAGGGGGTAGGTACATGTGCATTTGTTGTGAGTCACCGGCATTTGTAAGGGCACGGTAGCATTAATTCACTGGCAGGGTTTAAAGGTGCTGTGCAGATCCTGTTTGCCCCAGTATAGCGCTGCGCCCCTGCCACCCTTCCCCTCCTTGCAATGTGTTCCCTGGTCTGTGTGTGGTCACTCCTTCACAAGGTAATGTAGGCTGGTGCTTTGTCCACGAGAACAATGCCTGTAGCATCATGTGTGGGGGTGGTGTGTAACAGCTTTTTGGACCTTGGCTGTGCCCTGTCAAGTGCACTGCATGTGGGTTCCATGTCAGTTGGCACTGATGCTGACTCCAGACATGGGAGTTGGTCTCTCATGTGTCATGCCTTACAGCGCGCATGTCCTATGTAGTGGCCTGTGACATGATGTGCATGAGTGTGCGATACGCATAGTGCAGGGATGGTGGCGTGTGTTGCAGTCATTACCATTCAGTAGCATGTGGTTGCGTGGCCACTACTGTCCCCTGGAGCACCTTTTCCTCAGTGGTGTGTGTCATCATAAACGTGGACACTCTCAGTGTCTACAGCGTAGGTTGTGCTCTGTGCCATTGTCCCCTGGCACCATGTATATAGACGTGCTATTTTGTACAGGTGTCCACTGTGCAGCCTGACCTGATTGTCCTTCTTCATACTCACAGTTGGCAGTGCCTGTGTGTCTTGTTATACTCATCTGAGGATGGGCACTGGTACCTCATTATTTGTACAGGTGCACCTTGGCTGTTTGGCGTCCAATCTTGCATTTTGCCTGCCCCTGTGTTTATCACCCAGACTATGAGATGTTGGTGCCACCTGTGTCTCAACAATTTGCCTCGTGTAGGGGTTGGTTGGGGCGGGCAATGCCTATATGTAAAATCCTGATTTCTACTTGCTGGGTCTGGGCAGTGTGTGATGTTTGTCTGGACACACACGCAAGGTGCAGTGACCGAGTCATGTTGGGCATGTTTCCAGCATTACCTATGCAGCATGTGTCTCAAGTTCGTGCATATGGTCCCTGGTCATCGGTATTTTCACCGACGCTGTGTGGTGCAGATGCAGTGCTGGATTGTCCCCAGGTTCCTGGGTGCTATGTCAGACTACGTTTCCTGTCTTGAGCTATTGTCTCATGCTCTCCATGGTGTTGCAGTGGCATGGTGGCTCAACCAACTGTGTGTTTCATGCCCTACATCGGTACCTTGTTTAGTAGATGTCAGGGATCTTCCTTTTCAGGCTATGCAATGTTACCTATGTAGATTGGACTCATGTGACTGATGTGTACAGCTGTCTGATTAATTTCTGTCTCTCCACCCTGCCCACAGCATCGTCGGGGGACACAGAGGGAGACATGGACACAGGCAAGGCGGAGGGACCGAGCACCAGTGCCAGCCGTGACATCGGGGCTGGCACATCGAGTGGGACAGAGGTGGAGGATAGTGCGGCCGAGGACCTGTCGACTGGCACGTCAGAATACGAAGCTGACAGGTCCGAGGAGGATGTCTCCGAGTGGGCGGTGGCTGCACCAGCAGCTGACAGCGGAACAACACCTCGCACCGCCCCCTCAGTTCCCATCAGCCGCCTCCCACTTGCTCGTGTCCCTTCCCAGCGTGCCCGGTCACAGCATGTCTCCTTCCTGCCAGGCACCGCACCCCCTGCCCCTGTCTCCACTGCTGCCGCCAATGCAGAGTCTGTGGACATCCAGCGGCAACTGCAGGTTGGTCAGGCTGCGATCCTTAATGTCCTCCATGCCCACGGCAAAACCCTCACCAACATCGAGGCATTCTTGGAGGGCATTCATTCATCGCAGGCTGACCAACGCAACTTGCTGAGGTCCATAGACTCCACACTGACTGCAGCAGTGGGTCTCCTGCAGCGCGACCTCCCCCCACCTACCCCTGCCCCATCCACACTTCCCACTCCCATGCCTGTCCCACGTACACCCAGACGTCGGCATGCACCCACATCAACAGACACGGGCACCACACCAGCAGGGAAGGTCCACCGCACTCCTCCTGACACGCACACACAGGGTGAGGTAGGCACACCCACTGGGTCGGGGGCAAACGTGTGACACGCAGCCATAGTGGGAGTCCGCATTCCACCCAGTCCACTCCCTCCAAATCCCCTCCCCTCAGCTCTCCTGGCCACATCTCCCCCAAGGACTCCTTCATGGCCGCTCTGTCCCTGAGCCCCACAGTTACACCACCACGCAAGCGGTCAAGGAGGTCCCCGGTCAGGGTGGTTGAGTCTCCCCCCCTGTCTCCACCCTCCCCCGGTGGCGCTGCGACCCATCCCTCTGACCCCCCCCCCCTCCTTGGGGCCTGAGGTCCCTTCGGGTGCAGGGGACTCCCTGGAGGACCTTGCAAAGGTGTGTAGTGCCATCCTGGCCTCCACCTTTGGCACTGACCCACCCCCTGTGGTGGAGTCCTCCATCCCTGCATCCACAACGCCGCCCCTTTGCCCTGATGTCCCTGCGGTGCCTGTTGCTTCCCCCCCCCTGATGCCCTCACCAGTGTGGAAGACGATGCCATTTGACTGTGCAGGCAAGGTAGGGGACACGCATCCCACTGTGTCCCCCATCCAGCTGAGAATCATTGACTGCCCTATGGGCTTTGTGAATATTGAACTGCCTGCGATCCACGGACATTGTGCTCATGCTGAATAAAGCTTAATTTTGTTTTCATTATCACACTACTGCTATGCTGGTATTGGTGTTGGTGGGGCTGCTACATGGTTTTGGGTGGTGTTTAAGGGTTTGGGTGTGTGGGATATGTAGTAGTGTGCTGCTCATTGGTGGGACCCTGGGATCTGTGTGCCATCACAAGGTGTTGGCTAACTTTCTTTGTTCATGTACGCAGTTACTGCATGGTGCACTTGTCCCAGGGTGTATTCCTTCCTCTGTGTACCCAGCTTTCTTCCCTGCAGGGTGTTCCCAATGTTTAGCGCAGAGCTGTGTCTACATGAGCTGTGTGTGTGACGGAGCCCTTCTACTTTGGCCATGCATGCAGGGCCATGTCTCCACCTGCAACAATCGTGGCATCCTTGGTGATCACTGTACTTGTGTGTGGAGTCTGTTGACATGAGTTCATGGGGACATGTTCCCTTGTAGGCAGTATGCATGTGGATAATTCTGGCCTCACACACATGTGTTACACCCCTCCTGTCTCAGGGCACTGCTGGGAGTGATAGGCACCCACCCCTCCTGTCTCAGGGCACTGCTGGGAGTGATAGGCACCCTCCCCTCCTGTCTCTGGGCACTGCTGGGAGTGATAGGCACCCACCCCTCCTGTCTCAGGGCACTGCTGTTAGTGATAGGCACCCACCCCTCCTGTCTCAGGGCACTGCTGGGAGGACTCCACACCCACCCCTCCTGGCTCAGGGCAGTGCTGGGAGTGATAGGCACCCACCCCTCCTGTCTCTGGGCACTGCTGGGAGGACTCTGCACACACCCCTCCTGTCTCAGGGCACTGCTGGGAGTGATAGGCACCCACCCCTCCTGTCTCAGGGCACTGCTGTTAGTGATAGGCACCCACCCCTCCTGTCTCAGGGCACTGATGGGAGGACTCCACACCCACCCCTCCTGGCTCAGGGCACTGCTGGGAGTGATAGGCACCCACCCCTCCTGTCTCAGGGCACTGCTGGGAGTGATAGGCACCCACCCCTCCTGTCTCTGGGCACTGCTGGGAGGACTCTGCACACACCCCTCCTGGCTCAGGGCACTGCTGTTAGTGATAGGCACCCACCCCTCCTGTCTCTGGGCACTGCTGGGAGGACTCTGCACACACCCCTCCTGTCTCAGGGCACTGCTGGGAGTGATAGGCACCCACCCCTCCTGTCTCAGGGCACTGCTGGGAGTGATAGGCACCCACCCCTCCTGTCTCAGGGCACTGCTGTTAGTGATAGGCACCCACCCCTCCTGTCTCAGGGCACTGCTGGGAGGACTCCACACCCACCCCTCCTGGCTCAGGGCACTGCTGGGAGTGATAGGCACCCACCCCTCCTGTCTCTGGGCACTGCTGGGAGGACTCTGCACACACCCCTCCTGTCTCAGGGCACTGCTGGGAGTGATAGGCACCCACCCCTCCTGTCTCAGGGCACTGCTGGGAGTGATAGGCACACACCCCTCCTGTCTCAGGGCACTGCTGGGAGGACTCCACACCCACCCCTCCTGTCTCTGGGCACTGCTGGGAGGACTCCACACCCACCCCTCCTGTCTCAGGGCACTGCTGGGTGGACTCTGCACACACCCCTCCTGTCTCAGGGCACTGCTGGGAGGACTGCTGGGAGGACTCCACACCCACCCCTCCTGTCTCAGGGCACTGCTGGGAGGACTCCACACCCACCCCTCCTGGCTCAGGGCACTGCTGGGAGTGATAGGCACCCACCCCTCCTGTCTCTGGGCACTGCTGGGAGGACTCTGCACACACCCCTCCTGTCTCAGGGCACTGCTGGGAGTGATAGGCACCCACCCCTCCTGTCTCAGGGCACTGCTGGGAGTGATAGGCACCCACCCCTCCTGTCTCAGGTCACTGCTGTTAGTGATAGGCACCCACCCCTCCTGTCTCAGTGCACTGCTGGGTGGACTCCACACCCACCCCTCCTGTCTCAGGGCACTGCTGGGTGGACTCTGCACACACACCTCCGATTTCAGGATATGTACGCTTGGAACATACACGGTGGGGGTACGCTCAATGCATTCGAGGTGAGGGTACGAGTCTACTTACACTGGTGTGGTGGGGGTACGCTCCATGCATACGCGGGTGAGGGTACGGGTCGTACTTACACTGTTGGGGTGTGGGGTACGCTCCTTGCATACGCGGGTGAGGGTACGGGTCGTACTTACACTGTTGGGGTGGGGGGTACGCTCCTTGCATACGCGGGTGAGGGTACGGGTCGTACTTACACTGTTGGGGTGGGGGTACGGTCCGTGAGTCCGCGGGTGGGGGTAGGAGTCGTACTTACACTGGTGGGGGTGGGGGTACGGTCCGTACGTCCGTGGGTGAGGGTTCGAGTCGTACTTACACTGTTGGCATGGGGGGTACGCTCCATGCATACGCGGGTGGGGGTACGGGTCGTACTTACACTGTTGGCATGGGGGGTACGCTCCATGCATACGCGGGTGGGGGTACGGGTCGTACTTACACTGTTGGGGTGGGGGGTACGCTCCATGCATACGCGGGTGGGGGTACGGGTCGTACTTACACTGTTGGGGTGGGGGGTACGCTCCTTGCATACGCGGGTGAGGGTACGGGTCGTACTTACACTGTTGGGGTGTGGGGTACGCTCCTTGCATACGCGGGTGAGGGTACGGGTCGTACTTACACTGTTGGGGTGGGGGTACGGTCCGTGAGTCCGCGGGTGGGGGTAGGAGTCGTACTTACACTGGTGGGGGTGGGGGTACGGTCCGTACATCCGCGGGTGAGGGTTCGAGTCGTACTTACACTGTTGGCATGGGGGTACGCTCCATGCATGCGCGGGTGGGGGTACGGGTCGTACTTACACTGTTGGCATGGGGGGTACGCTCCATGCATACGCGGGTGGGGGTACGGGTCGTACTTACACTGTTGGGGTGGGGGGTACGCTCCATGCATACGCGGGTGGGGGTACGGGTCGTACTTACACTGTTGGGGTGGGGGGTACGCTCCTTGCATACGCGGGTGAGGGTACGGGTCGTACTTACACTGTTGGGGTGGGGGTACGCTCCATGCATACGCGGGTGGGGGTATGGGTCGTACTTTCACTGTTGGGGTGGGGGGTACGCTCCTTGCATACGGGGTGGGGGTAGGGTCCGTACATATACGTCCCCACGCTATGTGATGCTTGTGCGGCCCGTACCCAGGCCTTTGCCACGTGGGTGCGATCCGTCCCGCCATTGTTGGGGTGACGTGTGTGGGCGTGGTACGACTCGTACCCACGCTCTTCAGGCGTGGGTACGGGACGTACCTGTCTGGTTGTGTTGCCGGTTCGCGTGGTGACGGACTTCCGTTGTGGCGGTCGCTGGCTTATCAGGACACGCCCCCACCCCCTCGTGGTGACCAGGGCATGGGAGTCAGGTATGTCCAGGCCATGTGTGGTGTGTGACTTATGTGGTTGTTTTGTGGCCTGCCCTGGTCCTGCCACCCCCACCCCACCCCACTTTCCCCCCTCCCTTAGTTATTCTGACCTTCTGCGGCGTCTGCGTCGTAACCTGTAGAGGAGGTGGACTGCTATGAGGGCAGGGATGACTCGTAGGTTCGGGTCCATGTCTGTCCGTCGCGTACTGGTACTCCTTGATCGCGTCGTCCTGTCGCGTACGGGTCCTCCTTGATCGCGTCGTCCTGTCGCGTACGGGTCCTCCTTGGTCGCGTCGTCCTGTGTGTCCGTCGCGTACTGGTCCTCCTTGTTCGCGTCGTCCTGTCTGTCCGTCGCGTACTGGTGGTCCTTGTTCGCGTCGTCCTGATTTCCCGGCAGTTTTTGGGTGCCGGAAAATATTCACCGTGCGGGATGACGTCGGTGCGAATCGTAATTCCTGGGTCGTGAATGGCTGGCTGCGAGCGTCCCGACGTCAGGTCGGCGCTTTCCCGGATGGCATTGGTAGGGTTTTTTTGTTCGGTCGGGCTTTTTTACGAATCGTACGGTGATGGTGTACCCGTGCGAATCGTAATTCCTTGTTTGTATGAATTGACGACCGGGTACGCGTCGGACGGAGATTATGCTCCGTCCGACGGTTCGTACCCGGTTTTTACCGGATCGTGATCGGCACCTTAGTGTTTTCAAGAACTGTAATGTGGCTAACATTGGATTCAGAGTGCCATGTTGTAAGAGAGAGAATGAGAACCAAAGAGCAGCATTCTCTGTAGATAATGCTTGAATCTGAATTAAAGTTGTAAGAGTTTTAACTTAATCCATTATTTAGACAGTTCTGTAAGTTATTTGGCATTGCAATCTGTCAAGGGCAGGTCTTCTCGTAGTGGAGTTAATGGTTCTTCGCTTGGCGCCCAGATAAGACCTGCAGCTCTTCACAATCTGCCCAAGCCCTAGTTTGACAGAAACTACAGTAGTTACACCACTCATATAGAGCTGACTGAAAGATTACAATTTCCACTGGGAAAATGTTTTAAATTCAAATAAAAAACTAACTTTTCGAATGTTGGCAAATGGTCCAAATCAGGCCACCAGGATCCGAAAAATCATGAAAGTAGTAAAAGCGACATCTGAAACATTTCAGAGTGAGCAACAATTAGAGATAACTTTTCAACTCACCAAACAATCACAACAGGATTGTTTTTATAGTAAATTACAAGCAGAGGGCAGTTCGCCAATCATTTTAGATTGGGATATGCTGGTGAAATACATAAGTATTACTTATAGCTTTCCGAAACAAAATATGAAGTGTATTGAATACTGCTTCTTTACAAAGCCGATGGCCTCACGTGATCCCTCACATGGAAACGCAATGACGCAAAGTCGAAATGCAGGAGACCGTGAATCTTCTAAGAGTTATGCACAATCTCCATGACCTGGGAAAGATTCCTGTAAGAAACTCATCTGGATCTCTCTGTGAGAGAGACTCCTTACACAACTTTAGGCTCTGAGAGCAGAGTAGAAGGGAAAGATAAATTAGCAACAAAAAAGATGCTTGTGTGACTAATCTTTAGGTGAGATTCAGTTTCAGGCTTAATCAATATAATTTAAAATACACTAACAGGACAGGAACTTAGGTTTTACTAAGACTCACCTTCCCCTGGTACTACCCTTTATTTCCAACTTGAGGAAAGTTAAACTTTTTCTGAAAGGTGCCCCCTCAGTAGATGTACACGTATGGATCTATTATTCTTCCAGTTATGTCTTCCCTACCTACGTTTTTAATATGGGATGGATCAGGTTTATACTAAAAACAGGTGTATCCATTATTTTCCTGAAGCTAATAAGCCTCCTCAGCAATGTCTAACTTCCTTCAAAGCAGGTTCTTTTAACACAATTGAAGGACCAGAAACTGTTTAATGCTGATCATTTCAATGCTTTGAATGAATGTACATACTATAAACGTATTATAGGTGTACTTTAAACACTCCTTTCAACACATACGAATAACACTTAGAATTTAGCACTTGTTACTTGACTCGTTTTTAGCAGAAAGGACTGCTTGCTCACTTCAGCTTTCTAAATATAGCCCAGCATTCAAAATACAGTGCTGGATAACACGATATTTATGTTAAACTCGTATTTTTCGTTCTGTTTACTAATCTATGTGGAGGGAAGGATCAAGGGTAGGGCACCGAGTGAGGGATACAATGTAGGCACACAGTGCAACTGCACGAAAGACATATTCCGATGCCCACGCTGTATTGTGGAGGCACTTTTTCGATTTTTACTGTGTTTTACAGAACAGACAGAAAATCATCTATTTGCCAGCCTGTATTTATTTTAGAATGGTGGATTCCACACTACCAAGCAGACCTAAAGTTATTTTGGCCAGCTCCACCTTGGCTGTTACTGTGGCACCGTGCTGTTGGAGGGATTTATAGGGAGGCAGAGTACAGGGCTGCAGCAACAGGTGGAGAGATCAGCTGTCTCCAGCTTCCAGGGTACTATTCTCAGATGCCGTTCCTTCTGGTTGGCATGACCATGGCTAGAAACAAAATCAAAGAAGATTGGCCAAAGCATCCCTTACGCCTAAGCTCCTTCATAATTATCTAATAACCAGAAACACTTAGACTGCCCCTGGGTAAATTGGGGAGAGGAAAACTGCAGTGGCAGCTTTATGGATACACTATACCTGTAAGCAAAAGGAATATGCATTCAAAGTTTAAACATGCTTTAGTACTAAATAATTGGCAAGTCAAACACATACAATCATTTGTTATTCCACTCACCACCCGGAGCCTATTGGACAGCTTTGCCAAAAGCCTAAATCGAGAGATTCCAGTATGAAAGAAGCTGATTGAGACAAACCAGAGGTAGCTGGCAACAGCACAATGATTCCTGCCTAGCAAAGATACCCACAGGAACATGGGAAAGTAAGAAAGGTGCTAAGAAGAGGGGAGAAAGAGTACCACCTGCAACAAGAAACAAGTAAGCCAAACAACACACACAATTACCAGGTGAAACCCCATATCCCCAGCAGCAACATTGGTCATTTGACCCTTAGGTTTCTGAATTCCTGATGGATCCTAAACAACCTGAGACATCTAGAGTATGTACTGACAGTACTCCCACTTTCAAAAGCCTCCCTCCCTCAGTTTGTTGACAAACCTATAAACGGCCTTACCCAGGCAAAGGCATGGTTCTCCATGATCTGTCAGCTGATTCAAACCACATCAACTCTATGAGATATTATAGCCGACATCGTACCTTAAGAGAATTAAGTATGGAATAAACTTCATACTCAGATACCTCACTGTCAATTACTGGTTCAAAGCTTCCTGAGTGGGTAACATGTGAGGGTGAAATCTATAAGAAGGATGGAATGGTGATGATTTCAAGAAACTTTGTGGTGAGTTATTGTACATGAATTCAGCAAAAAGAAGTCACCTCCTCCAATCATATTGGTACTGGGTCACAAAGCATCCAACATTTTGTTCTGTGGCTTGGCTCGCTCAGTTTGTCTGGCCATCTGACGGCGGATGGTAACTACTAGATTTATGTAACTTTACTTCAAAGAGATTAATTGAAGCAGACCAGAATATAGAAGCTCATTGTGTCTCTTGGTCTGACACAATAAACATGGGAAGGCCATGCAGACAAACTGTCTCCTACATAAAGATTTTAGCCAGGACTTCAGCTGTTGGAAGGGTCCCAATAGGTATGACATGTCCCATCTTTGTGAACGAGTCATTACCAACCATAGGGTTGTTTATGTGTTTGAGGGTGGTAACTCCACAATGAAATCCATAGAAGGGTTGCCCATAGCAGACAGGGAGAGACATATAACACATATGGCAATATAGGCTTGGATAGACTTACTCATTTTTGGCCACTAGAATAAACATGCTTAATTGTACACTGCCAATATTTTCAGGATAGCTGCTAAAGAAGCATTGTAGCTGCACTGCAGATTTTGATTTTGCATTTCTTTTATGGTAGCAAACAGCCTGTTTTCTGTGTTGAGATTCTCTTCTTGACAGCATCTTAGTCCTGGGTCTGTTACCAACCACTGTCGCTGAGAAAAATCTTTTTGAGACAGTTCACTTCCATGAAGGTGTTGGGTGTAATAGGTCTGTTATGCCCTAGAGAAAGGTGGAGATGATTCCTCACTGTTCTTTCCTTGATAAAGCGTCTGCTTTACCATGTACATTTCTATGTTTATAATTGATGTAAAAGTGGAAACGAGAAAAGAATAGCATAAAACATGCAAGACTCTGTTTTTCCCATCTCAAAGATTTGATGAAACTAAGGCTTTTGTGATCTGTTCAAACTTTCCCCTCATGGCTAACTCCTTCCAAATAGTGCTTGCAATGTCCAAAAGCTTCTTTGATGGCCAATAATTCTCTTGTATACAGCATAATGTTTATGAGTCTTTGACAAAGTTGGAGAATAAAACACTTTTAAGAGCTAGGTGTATTTCTGTTAGTTTCTTTGAGACAGGATAGCTCCAATGGCACAGATGGAAGCATCCTTTTCTACAACAAAGGTCAAAGAGACATCCAGATAATGGAGAACTGGATTAGAAAGCAAAGTCTTTTTCAAGGTTGCAAATGCTTCAACTTGTTTCACTTCCCAGACAAAAGAGACTCCTTTTTGAGTTAAACTGTTAACACAGGGGATGAGGTGGGAAAAGACTAAATAAATTTAGCAAACTCCACATAATGCTGAACTTGTGAGAAGCAGTCCGTCACCACCTTCACTTTCCCTCATCCATGCCTAAGCATTTACCGGATATAACGTAACCCAAAAGACAATGAGGAGGCTTCAAAACTGATTTGGAGCACTTTGCAATGAAGTGGTATTGTCTGAGTCTTTGCAGAATTTCTTTTACATGCTGTCCGTGTTCTTGGGGAGAATGTAAAAAGATGACCATAATATCTCATTAAACCATAACAAAATGATCCAAGATGTAGCTCATGATATCATTGATAAAGTGTGGAAGGTGGAAGTCACATTACAAAGTCCAAAGGGTATGTCTAAATATTCATAATGGCTGTACTTAGTGTTACATGCCATGTTCCATTCATAACTGTCTTCCATTCAGACTAAGTTATAGGCACCTTGATGGTCTAACTTTGTCAAGTATATTGCAAAGGGAAGTTGATCTAGTAAAACGGAGATGAGTGGTACTGGATATCTGTTTCTGATGGTTATAGTGTTTAATTCTCTTGACTCTAAGTATAGGTTTGTTTCCTCAATTAGTTAAGTATTTATCAATTTGTAGAACTGGATCGTTAAGAGCAGTGGTTGTTGAGACTCTATTCACAACTGTAGATACATTAAGATATTCATTAGACCACAATTAAAATTGCAGCAACTGCTTCATCAGTTCATATGCCCATAAGGCAGGATCGCACATGGGAAGTGCCCCATAGACAGATAAAGCCTGGGAAACATTTTGTGGAAGTAGAATAATTTATGATACCAATTAGTGAGAGTCTTGCCCTATAAGGGCCTCTTATTTAGTCTAATGTATTTCAAAGACGCTACGTAATTGAGTTAAAAAATGTGTGTGATTTGATAAAATATGGATCATTTCTTAGTGTCAATGGAGTAGTGCAATTTAAGTTACCCTTAATCAAACAGTACAACATAAAGAAGGCTTTTGCCCACCCTTGGCAAACAGTAGTGGACTTTGCATAAAATGTAATTTAAATTTAACTAAAAGGATGAGAAGTGCTTCGGATCTTCTAATACTTTTCAGGTGCCATTTGGATTCCAGGAACAGCGAATGCTGGAGGTGCAGTATTAGAAGAACCGGCATTACTATTTTGTAACATGCAGGAACCAATTAACAAATGGAGGGCACATTGTTTTAGAAGGAGTTAGAGAGGACCTACTTTGCAACTTATTTTTTCCAAAAAAGGGCTCTATAAGCCTTAGCAGTTCTACGTTCTCTCTGTATGTTCTCTATTACTTGACTGTCAGTCAGTCTTAAAACTTTTTTTTCGATCGTATATAGATCTTAAAAGTACATAGCACTTCATAAAAATGATACAGTAAAAGACATAGGAATCATAAAATACAATATATACAGTAAAAATAAAGGAGTTTTTCATACAATGCATTTGGTGCGCTTTATCCAAAGAGCATACCAGAATTTAGCCAGGGGAAAAAACAATTAAACTGGTTGTATTGGTAGACAAAATTCTTAGCACCTCCAAGTAATGGCCGGGACCAACTAGTCTGCACAGAGGAATACTCTACTTGGCCTTCAGATTTCGATAGTGAGGACAAAAGAAGAGCAAGTGGACTAAAGATTCTGCACTTGATTTGCAGGATGGGCTGATGGGCTATTACTTGCATCAGGAGGGCTTCAGCACTATCATTTGGATTCATCTTTTTGCCTGGCAAAGTGTCACGACGATGGCTAGAATTTGATTCCAAGCAGATACGCCCATGCCTCCCTGAAGTCTAATATGCCTCATACTTATTTAGTAGCCACAAGCACTACAGCACATACAGCCTTTGGGAAACAGGGAAATGTGAAGGGAGAACGCAGGAGTTCCATTGGTACTACCTGTACACAAAAGGCATACACATTCAGGGTTACAACTGGAGAATTAGCAAGTGAAAATATGCAGTCATTGGTTATTCCATTCATCAAAAGGAGGCAAGGGAACAGCTTTGCCAACAAGAAGAATCCAGAGTAGCAACAGATGAGCACAATGATTCCTACCTAGTAAAGCTAACCACCAGAAAGCAAGAAAATAACAAAGGTGAAAACGGGAGAGTAGCCAGGTGTGGACTGGAACGAGAACTGACGCTAGTTACCAGACGAAGACTGATTGAGAATGCAACCCTAAAACACTGTTATGAATGTGGTGACCCGGAATTTAACCCAATTCGTCATATTGCAGTACTATTCCCTAAATCGGGTGGCCCGAAAACTTCGAATGGTTAGAATTACAATACAGGCATCATCAACTCCCCAAACTCCATCTCGCCAGCAGCCATAAGTGCCATGTCGTCCCTTGGTTTCTGAATCTCCGATGGATCTGAAACCACAATGGGACAAGTTCTTGAGCAAGTCTGACACAAGTCCCTTGAAGATGGTCTGTGAAGACCTGCTCTGAGACACAGCATAATGAAGTCAGACTTTTGTTGCAGAACCATATACAGAATCTGTTCCCACAGATGACTGGCAGCCCCCCAACCAATCCATAGTAGTAAGTGCATAATGCTGTAAAATAAGGGAGTGATCATCATCTCTAACTCGCTTTTCAACGTATGGGAGCTCTTCACTTTTACAGATTTTTGGGGAGAGGCTGCTGGATCTCTTGACCCCACCTGACCACTGTGGAGAAGTCGATATCAGACATGAAAACAAAACCAATTAAAATTAGACAGAGATATCAGCAGCTTCTTCTTGTGTGCCCCTGCACTGCCCTTGTTACCCCAGGTCTTGAGAGTGATGAAGCAGTGGCTGAAATCAAAGGTAAACAATGTTCATCGGCTCAGTTAACTGTTTGCAGATTCTACTCCTTGCTGTTCCTCTTGCCCCTCAGCAGCAAATAAAAGGCTAATAAGGGACTAATGATAGGAAAGTGGGCTAATCCTGCAACGTCAGCAAGGGTCAATTCAGCCGCCACAGCATTTTGGTGAATCAATGTCCATGCATCCATCCCTTTTTTCGGTGTCTGTGGTCCTTTGCTGCTGGGGCCTTGCTGTCCAAGTGGGCTTCATGAAGTTAGGGCTTGTGATAAAGCTGACACATGCCCAGGAAGTAATGTTTCAGATGAAGAACTCTGGATCCACTGATAAAAACTCGAAGAGGTATCAGACTGCATCGCTTACTCTCCAACACAATGAGCAGGAACCTGATTACTCACAGCTAGCCCTTAGCTGGGAAGTCCAGACAGCAAAACCAGCAACTGGAATCATCATAAGTAAGTAATGTAAGTGTCTTGATTCTCGGTGGACGCTGACTACAAGTCCCAACATGCCTCGGGACTTACCGGGTTTTCTGAGGGGGAAAGCTGCTTGTCAATTGGCTTTGTGAACCGTTGTGACCTGGCTCCTTGCATCTTGCTTGAGGCTCCCAGATGCTGTACCGTATTCCTAGGCTACGGAGTCTCCAGCTGTACTGAGCGGCGAACAGAGGAAGGAGCCGCCATTGCTGCCGACGGTATTTTGAGGTCCATCACTACGAAGCTTTCCTCAAGTAAGATGAGCCTTACCGGCATTCCACTGGCTGCCTTCCTGCTGGTGTGTCCTTACACCTGAACAGGAAAGTACATTTTGACGCTGAGCTTTCACAGTTCGTGAGAGCTGCTGCGCATATGATTTTGGTTCGTTTTCTTAGGATTTTTTTCTTTCTTGCTGCATCTTGGATTAACAGGCCTGTGGCCAGACTTTGGGTAGGTGTGGTCTCTGCAGGGTTTGAACCACTTCTAGGAAGGGAGCGCCGTCATTTCTCTTTATTTCTTAACTCCATATTGTCATTTCTATGTACCTCACCGTAATGCATTTGTTTTTTTTTTTATTCTTTTTATTGAGAGTTCATAAAAACAGAATAAATGATATAAAACGCAATTGTATAGAATTAATACGGTACTAGGCACGTAAGTACAAAAACATTTTCAAATTTCATCAATCCGGAGCTTGATTATAAAGTGCAACGTGTAAAAACACAAAAACAAGTTACCACAATTCAGATCTTAATTGTAAAGTGCAATGTGCAATTGTAAAGCGCAAAATGCATAATGGGAACCAGTCTAGCAGACTATTAGTTAAGATAATATAGTTAAAATTGAATGCTGTCAGAAAATACAATAGAAAAGACTAAGTTTCAAACACACTCCAAAACTTCCCACATTTCTTAAGTGCCCCTGATCTCAATGCGTATTTTCTTTCCCTGCCCTGGATTCGTAGTAATTTTGCCTTCCAAGCCTGAAAAGTTGGTATTTGATCGGTTTTCCAGGACTGCAGAATAAGGGATTTGGCTATTAAAGAGGCTATGAAAAGGGACTCGTCATATGGAGTATGGTTCACAGAGCAGCCTAGTACAGGAATTAACGTTACAACAAACAATTGATGGACGGAATGCTGACAATGCAGACATTCTCCCCCAGTCAAGAGATCTGGGTTAAATCCATCGTTCTTTTGCCCACTACACCACCCCAGTTTAGACATGGCCATATGCAAATCAGTCTTGACCCTGTGCCTCATGGGAACAGTCCAGCCCGAACTGCCAAACCATGTCTTCACTGGACCGGAATCAAGCATCCTAGGACCGGTTTCTGGCTATCAGCCGTCATCAGCCAGGATAGCTTGACTCCAGTGGCGTAGTGAGCTCGGGTCCCACGTCTGGGAATACCCATCCCACTTAGGGCGAAAAGCGTTACAACAAACAATTGATGGACGGAATGCTGACAATGCAGACATTCTCCCCCAGTCAAGAGATCTGGGTTAAATCCATCGTTCTTTTGCCCACTACACCACCCCAGTTTAGACATGGCCATATGCAAATCAGTCTTGACCCTGTGCCTCATGGGAACAGTCCAGCCCGAACTGCCAAACCATGTCTTCACTGGACCGGAATCAAGCATCCTAGGACCGGTTTCTGGCTATCAGCCGTCATCAGCCAGGATAGCTTGACTCCAGTGGCGTAGTGAGCACGGGTCCCACGTCTGGGAATACCCATCCCACTTAGGGCGAAAAGCGTTACAACAAACAATTGATGGACGGAATGCTGACAATGCAGACATTCTCCCCCAGTCAAGAGATCTGGGTTAAATCCATCATTCTTTTGCCCACTACACCACCCCAGTTTAGACATGGCCATATGCAAATCAGTCTTGACCCTGTGCCTCATGGGAACAGTCCAGCCCGAACTGCCAAACCATGTCTTCACTGGACCGGAATCAAGCATCCTAGGACCGGTTTCTGGCTATCAGCCGTCATCAGCCAGGATAGCTTGACTCCAGTGGCGTAGTGAGCACGGGTCCCACGTCTGGGAATACCCATCCCACTTAGGGCGAAAAGCGTTACAACAAACAATTGATGGACGGAATGCTGACAATGCAGACATTCTCCCCCAGTCAAGAGATCTGGGTTAAATCCATCGTTCTTTTGCCCACTACACCACCCCAGTTTAGACATGGCCATATGCAAATCAGTCTTGACCCTGTGCCTCATGGGAACAGTCCAGCCCGAACTGCCAAACCATGTCTTCACTGGACCGGAATCAAGCATCCTAGGACCGGTTTCTGGCTATCAGCCGTCATCAGCCAGGATAGCTTGACTCCAGTGGCGTAGTGAGCACGGGTCCCACGTCTGGGAATACCCATCCCACTTAGGGCGAAAAGCGTTACAACAAACAATTGATGGACGGAATGCTGACAATGCAGACATTCTCCCCCAGTCAAGAGATCTGGGTTAAATCCATCGTTCTTTTGCCCACTACACCACCCCAGTTTAGACATGGCCATATGCAAATCAGTCTTGACCCTGTGCCTCATGGGAACAGTCCAGCCCGAACTGCCAAACCATGTCTTCACTGGACCGGAATCAAGCATCCTAGGACCGGTTTCTGGCTATCAGCCGTCATCAGCCAGGATAGCTTGACTCCAGTGGCGTAGTGAGCACGGGTCCCACGTCTGGGAATACCCATCCCACTTAGGGCGAAAAGCGTTACAACAAACAATTGATGGACGGAATGCTGACAATGCAGACATTCTCCCCCAGTCAAGAGATCTGGGTTAAATCCATCGTTCTTTTGCCCACTACACCACCCCAGTTTAGACATGGCCATATGCAAATCAGTCTTGACCCTGTGCCTCATGGGAACAGTCCAGCCCGAACTGCCAAACCATGTCTTCACTGGACCGGAATCAAGCATCCTAGGACCGGTTTCTGGTCCTAGGATGCTTGATTCCGGTCCAGGGAAGACGTGGCTTGGCAGTTCGGGCTGGACTGTTCCCATGAGGCACAGGGTCAAGACTGATTTGCATATGGCCATGTCTGAACTGGGGTGGTGTAGTGGGCAAAAGAACGATGGATTTAACCCAGATCTCTTGACTGGGGGAGAATGTATGCATTGTCAGCATTCCGTCCATCATTTGTTTGTTGTAACGCTTTTCGCCCTAAGTGGGATGGGTATTCCCAGACGTGGGACCCGTGCTCACTACGCCACTGGAGTCAAGCTATCCTGGCTGATGACGGCTGATAGCCAGAAACCGGTCCTAGGATGCTTGATTCCGGTCCAGGGAAGACGTGGCTTGGCAGTTCGGGCTGGACTGTTCCCATGAGGCACAGGGTCAAGACTGATTTGCATATGGCCATGTCTGAACTGGGGTGGTGTAGTGGGCAAAAGAACGATGGATTTAACCCAGATCTCTTGACTGGGGGAGAATGTATGCATTGTCAGCATTCCGTCCATCATTTGTTTGTTGTAACGCTTTTCGCCCTAAGTGGGATGGGTATTCCCAGACGTGGGACCCGTGCTCACTACGCCACTGGAGTCAAGCTATCCTGGCTGATGACGGCTGATAGCCAGAAACCGGTCCTAGGATGCTTGATTCCGGTCCAGGGAAGACGTGGCTTGGCAGTTCGGGCTGGACTGTTCCCATGAGGCACAGGGTCAAGACTGATTTGCATATGGCCATGTCTGAACTGGGGTGGTGTAGTGGGCAAAAGAACGATGGATTTAACCCAGATCTCTTGACTGGGGGAGAATGTATGCATTGTCAGCATTCCGTCCATCATTTGTTTGTTGTAACGCTTTTCGCCCTAAGTGGGATGGGTATTCCCAGACGTGGGACCCGTGCTCACTACGCCACTGGAGTCAAGCTATCCTGGCTGATGACGGCTGATAGCCAGAAACCGGTCCTAGGATGCTTGATTCCGGTCCAGGGAAGACGTGGCTTGGCAGTTCGGGCTGGACTGTTCCCATGAGGCACAGGGTCAAGACTGATTTGCATATGGCCATGTCTGAACTGGGGTGGTGTAGTGGGCAAAAGAACGATGGATTTAACCCAGATCTCTTGACTGGGGGAGAATGTATGCATTGTCAGCATTCCGTCCATCATTTGTTTGTTGTAACGCTTTTCGCCCTAAGTGGGATGGGTATTCCCAGACGTGGGACCCGTGCTCACTACGCCACTGGAGTCAAGCTATCCTGGCTGATGACGGCTGATAGCCAGAAACCGGTCCTAGGATGCTTGATTCCGGTCCAGGGAAGACGTGGCTTGGCAGTTCGGGCTGGACTGTTCCCATGAGGCACAGGGTCAAGACTGATTTGCATATGGCCATGTCTGAACTGGGGTGGTGTAGTGGGCAAAAGAACGATGGATTTAACCCAGATCTCTTGACTGGGGGAGAATGTATGCATTGTCAGCATTCCGTCCATCATTTGTTTGTTGTAACGCTTTTCGCCCTAAGTGGGATGGGTATTCCCAGACGTGGGACCCGTGCTCACTACGCCACTGGAGTCAAGCTATCCTGGCTGATGACGGCTGATAGCCAGAAACCGGTCCTAGGATGCTTGATTCCGGTCCAGGGAAGACGTGGCTTGGCAGTTCGGGCTGGACTGTTCCCATGAGGCACAGGGTCAAGACTGATTTGCATATGGCCATGTCTGAACTGGGGTGGTGTAGTGGGCAAAAGAACGATGGATTTAACCCAGATCTCTTGACTGGGGGAGAATGTATGCATTGTCAGCATTCCGTCCATCATTTGTTTGTTGTAACGCTTTTCGCCCTAAGTGGGATGGGTATTCCCAGACGTGGGACCCGTGCTCACTACGCCACTGGAGTCAAGCTATCCTGGCTGATGACGGCTGATAGCCAGAAACCGGTCCTAGGATGCTTGATTCCGGTCCAGGGAAGACGTGGCTTGGCAGTTCGGGCTGGACTGTTCCCATGAGGCACAGGGTCAAGACTGATTTGCATATGGCCATGTCTGAACTGGGGTGGTGTAGTGGGCAAAAGAACGATGGATTTAACCCAGATCTCCTGACTGGGGGAGAATGTATGCATTGTCAGCATTCCGTCCATCATTTGTTTGTTGTAACGCTTTTCGCCCTAAGTGGGATGGGTATTCCCAGACGTGGGACCCGTGCTCACTACGCCACTGGAGTCAAGCTATCCTGGCTGATGACGGCTGATAGCCAGAAACCGGTCCTAGGATGCTTGATTCCGGTCCAGGGAAGACGTGGCTTGGCAGTTCGGGCTGGACTGTTCCCATGAGGCACAGGGTCAAGACTGATTTGCATATGGCCATGTCTGAACTGGGGTGGTGTAGTGGGCAAAAGAACGATGGATTTAACCCAGATCTCTTGACTGGGGGAGAATGTATGCATTGTCAGCATTCCGTCCATCATTTGTTTGTTGTAACGCTTTTCGCCCTAAGTGGGATGGGTATTCCCAGACGTGGGACCCGTGCTCACTACGCCACTGGAGTCAAGCTATCCTGGCTGATGACGGCTGATAGCCAGAAACCGGTCCTAGGATGCTTGATTCCGGTCCAGGGAAGACGTGGCTTGGCAGTTCGGGCTGGACTGTTCCCATGAGGCACAGGGTCAAGACTGATTTGCATATGGCCATGTCTGAACTGGGGTGGTGTAGTGGGCAAAAGAACGATGGATTTAACCCAGATCTCTTGACTGGGGGAGAATGTATGCATTGTCAGCATTCCGTCCATCATTTGTTTGTTGTAACGCTTTTCGCCCTAAGTGGGATGGGTATTCCCAGACGTGGGACCCGTGCTCACTACGCCACTGGAGTCAAGCTATCCTGGCTGATGACGGCTGATAGCCAGAAACCGGTCCTAGGATGCTTGATTCCGGTCCAGGGAAGACGTGGCTTGGCAGTTCGGGCTGGACTGTTCCCATGAGGCACAGGGTCAAGACTGATTTGCATATGGCCATGTCTGAACTGGGGTGGTGTAGTGGGCAAAAGAACGATGGATTTAACCCAGATCTCTTGACTGGGGGAGAATGTATGCATTGTCAGCATTCCGTCCATCATTTGTTTGTTGTAACGCTTTTCGCCCTAAGTGGGATGGGTATTCCCAGACGTGGGACCCGTGCTCACTACGCCACTGGAGTCAAGCTATCCTGGCTGATGACGGCTGATAGCCAGAAACCGGTCCTAGGATGCTTGATTCCGGTCCAGGGAAGACGTGGCTTGGCAGTTCGGGCTGGACTGTTCCCATGAGGCACAGGGTCAAGACTGATTTGCATATGGCCATGTCTGAACTGGGGTGGTGTAGTGGGCAAAAGAACGATGGATTTAACCCAGATCTCTTGACTGGGGGAGAATGTATGCATTGTCAGCATTCCGTCCATCATTTGTTTGTTGTAACGCTTTTCGCCCTAAGTGGGATGGGTATTCCCAGACGTGGGACCCGTGCTCACTACGCCACTGGAGTCAAGCTATCCTGGCTGATGACGGCTGATAGCCAGAAACCGGTCCTAGGATGCTTGATTCCGGTCCAGGGAAGACGTGGCTTGGCAGTTCGGGCTGGACTGTTCCCATGAGGCACAGGGTCAAGACTGATTTGCATATGGCCATGTCTGAACTGGGGTGGTGTAGTGGGCAAAAGAACGATGGATTTAACCCAGATCTCTTGACTGGGGGAGAATGTATGCATTGTCAGCATTCCGTCCATCATTTGTTTGTTGTAACGCTTTTCGCCCTAAGTGGGATGGGTATTCCCAGACGTGGGACCCGTGCTCACTACGCCACTGGAGTCAAGCTATCCTGGCTGATGACGGCTGATAGCCAGAAACCGGTCCTAGGATGCTTGATTCCGGTCCAGGGAAGACGTGGCTTGGCAGTTCGGGCTGGACTGTTCCCATGAGGCACAGGGTCAAGACTGATTTGCATATGGCCATGTCTGAACTGGGGTGGTGTAGTGGGCAAAAGAACGATGGATTTAACCCAGATCTCTTGACTGGGGGAGAATGTATGCATTGTCAGCATTCCGTCCATCATTTGTTTGTTGTAACGCTTTTCGCCCTAAGTGGGATGGGTATTCCCAGACGTGGGACCCGTGCTCACTACGCCACTGGAGTCAAGCTATCCTGGCTGATGACGGCTGATAGCCAGAAACCGGTCCTAGGATGCTTGATTCCGGTCCAGGGAAGACGTGGCTTGGCAGTTCGGGCTGGACTGTTCCCATGAGGCACAGGGTCAAGACTGATTTGCATATGGCCATGTCTGAACTGGGGTGGTGTAGTGGGCAAAAGAACGATGGATTTAACCCAGATCTCTTGACTGGGGGAGAATGTATGCATTGTCAGCATTCCGTCCATCATTTGTTTGTTGTAACGCTTTTCGCCCTAAGTGGGATGGGTATTCCCAGACGTGGGACCCGTGCTCACTACGCCACTGGAGTCAAGCTATCCTGGCTGATGACGGCTGATAGCCAGAAACCGGTCCTAGGATGCTTGATTCCGGTCCAGGGAAGACGTGGCTTGGCAGTTCGGGCTGGACTGTTCCCATGAGGCACAGGGTCAAGACTGATTTGCATATGGCCATGTCTGAACTGGGGTGGTGTAGTGGGCAAAAGAACGATGGATTTAACCCAGATCTCTTGACTGGGGGAGAATGTATGCATTGTCAGCATTCCGTCCATCATTTGTTTGTTGTAACGCTTTTCGCCCTAAGTGGGATGGGTATTCCCAGACGTGGGACCCGTGCTCACTACGCCACTGGAGTCAAGCTATCCTGGCTGATGACGGCTGATAGCCAGAAACCGGTCCTAGGATGCTTGATTCCGGTCCAGGGAAGACGTGGCTTGGCAGTTCGGGCTGGACTGTTCCCATGAGGCACAGGGTCAAGACTGATTTGCATATGGCCATGTCTGAACTGGGGTGGTGTAGTGGGCAAAAGAACGATGGATTTAACCCAGATCTCTTGACTGGGGGAGAATGTATGCATTGTCAGCATTCCGTCCATCATTTGTTTGTTGTAACGCTTTTCGCCCTAAGTGGGATGGGTATTCCCAGACGTGGGACCCGTGCTCACTACGCCACTGGAGTCAAGCTATCCTGGCTGATGACGGCTGATAGCCAGAAACCGGTCCTAGGATGCTTGATTCCGGTCCAGGGAAGACGTGGCTTGGCAGTTCGGGCTGGACTGTTCCCATGAGGCACAGGGTCAAGACTGATTTGCATATGGCCATGTCTGAACTGGGGTGGTGTAGTGGGCAAAAGAACGATGGATTTAACCCAGATCTCTTGACTGGGGGAGAATGTATGCATTGTCAGCATTCCGTCCATCATTTGTTTGTTGTAACGCTTTTCGCCCTAAGTGGGATGGGTATTCCCAGACGTGGGACCCGTGCTCACTACGCCACTGGAGTCAAGCTATCCTGGCTGATGACGGCTGATAGCCAGAAACCGGTCCTAGGATGCTTGATTCCGGTCCAGGGAAGACGTGGCTTGGCAGTTCGGGCTGGACTGTTCCCATGAGGCACAGGGTCAAGACTGATTTGCATATGGCCATGTCTGAACTGGGGTGGTGTAGTGGGCAAAAGAACGATGGATTTAACCCAGATCTCTTGACTGGGGGAGAATGTATGCATTGTCAGCATTCCGTCCATCATTTGTTTGTTGTAACGCTTTTCGCCCTAAGTGGGATGGGTATTCCCAGACGTGGGACCCGTGCTCACTACGCCACTGGAGTCAAGCTATCCTGGCTGATGACGGCTGATAGCCAGAAACCGGTCCTAGGATGCTTGATTCCGGTCCAGGGAAGACGTGGCTTGGCAGTTCGGGCTGGACTGTTCCCATGAGGCACAGGGTCAAGACTGATTTGCATATGGCCATGTCTGAACTGGGGTGGTGTAGTGGGCAAAAGAACGATGGATTTAACCCAGATCTCTTGACTGGGGGAGAATGTATGCATTGTCAGCATTCCGTCCATCATTTGTTTGTTGTAACGCTTTTCGCCCTAAGTGGGATGGGTATTCCCAGACGTGGGACCCATGCTCACTACGCCACTGGAGTCAAGCTATCCTGGCTGATGACGGCTGATAGCCAGAAACCGGTCCTAGGATGCTTGATTCCGGTCCAGGGAAGACGTGGCTTGGCAGTTCGGGCTGGACTGTTCCCATGAGGCACAGGGTCAAGACTGATTTGCATATGGCCATGTCTGAACTGGGGTGGTGTAGTGGGCAAAAGAACGATGGATTTAACCCAGATCTCTTGACTGGGGGAGAATGTATGCATTGTCAGCATTCCGTCCATCATTTGTTTGTTGTAACGCTTTTCGCCCTAAGTGGGATGGGTATTCCCAGACGTGGGACCCGTGCTCACTACGCCACTGGAGTCAAGCTATCCTGGCTGATGACGGCTGATAGCCAGAAACCGGTCCTAGGATGCTTGATTCCGGTCCAGGGAAGACGTGGCTTGGCAGTTCGGGCTGGACTGTTCCCATGAGGCACAGGGTCAAGACTGATTTGCATATGGCCATGTCTGAACTGGGGTGGTGTAGTGGGCAAAAGAACGATGGATTTAACCCAGATCTCTTGACTGGGGGAGAATGTATGCATTGTCAGCATTCCGTCCATCATTTGTTTGTTGTAACGCTTTTCGCCCTAAGTGGGATGGGTATTCCCAGACGTGGGACCCGTGCTCACTACGCCACTGGAGTCAAGCTATCCTGGCTGATGACGGCTGATAGCCAGAAACCGGTCCTAGGATGCTTGATTCCGGTCCAGGGAAGACGTGGCTTGGCAGTTCGGGCTGGACTGTTCCCATGAGGCACAGGGTCAAGACTGATTTGCATATGGCCATGTCTGAACTGGGGTGGTGTAGTGGGCAAAAGAACGATGGATTTAACCCAGATCTCTTGACTGGGGGAGAATGTATGCATTGTCAGCATTCCGTCCATCATTTGTTTGTTGTAACGCTTTTCGCCCTAAGTGGGATGGGTATTCCCAGACGTGGGACCCGTGCTCACTACGCCACTGGAGTCAAGCTATCCTGGCTGATGACGGCTGATAGCCAGAAACCGGTCCTAGGATGCTTGATTCCGGTCCAGGGAAGACGTGGCTTGGCAGTTCGGGCTGGACTGTTCCCATGAGGCACAGGGTCAAGACTGATTTGCATATGGCCATGTCTGAACTGGGGTGGTGTAGTGGGCAAAAGAACGATGGATTTAACCCAGATCTCTTGACTGGGGGAGAATGTATGCATTGTCAGCATTCCGTCCATCATTTGTTTGTTGTAACGCTTTTCGCCCTAAGTGGGATGGGTATTCCCAGACGTGGGACCCGTGCTCACTACGCCACTGGAGTCAAGCTATCCTGGCTGATGACGGCTGATAGCCAGAAACCGGTCCTAGGATGCTTGATTCCGGTCCAGGGAAGACGTGGCTTGGCAGTTCGGGCTGGACTGTTCCCATGAGGCACAGGGTCAAGACTGATTTGCATATGGCCATGTCTGAACTGGGGTGGTGTAGTGGGCAAAAGAACGATGGATTTAACCCAGATCTCTTGACTGGGGGAGAATGTATGCATTGTCAGCATTCCGTCCATCATTTGTTTGTTGTAACGTAGTACAGGAATTAAGTCATCAAATATTATAATGGCTTTGAGCTCAAAAGAGAGGTATTTTTCAATTTCCTTCCAAAATGGCTGAAAATTAGGGCATTCCCAGACATTATGTTTCCAGTTCCCTTTCTCCTCACACCGGAAACATTTATCAGCAACTAGGGGGAAGATGCTATGGAGATAGGAGGGAGTTCTATAAATCAACCATTTATTGTAAAATTGCATGCGTCTAAAATTCGCGCCACGAAAAATTGTTTTATGAAATTTATTTATCTTATCCCATACAAGTTTGTTGATTTCAATATTTTCCCTCTTTTTCCACCTCTCAATGATCCTACTGGAGAATATCTGCCCTTTGTCCTCTTTTAATAATTTAATCCAGATACTCATCTTTTTTTGAATTTTATTATTCAAAGCTGTCGAGATACTTTCTTTGTGGTATAGATTTCCAATATACAACTCTCTAAGCCTTGAATTAAACATACAGAAAGACCAATTCAAGGTGGAATAAGAATGATGTACCTGCCTGGAGATTTCATCCCATGACTTCCACCTATTTCCGGTGAGGAAGTCTTCAATCTTCACAAAGCCATTTTCTTTCCAGAGATTTAATATTTTACTATCCAAACCTCCCTCTTCCTCAAAGTTAAAGTTGTTCAAATCCGTTGTATTACTTAATCTAGGAATAGAGAAAAAAAATTAAAAACTGAGTTTTCTGTTTCAAAATCCACTGAAGGAACTTGTAACAAACTTTCTTTGGGTCTTTTGTGATTCTAATCGGATCAATTATTTTTACTTCTGAGAGCATCTTCTTCATAAAAAAAATTTCTGTCATGTTAGTGTCTGAAAAAAACCCTAAAACTGTGGTGTGCAAAGGATGCAAAATAATATTCTCTAATATTTGGAAGGGACAACCCTCCTTGTGCAAAAGGAAGGTATAAAGTGTCGCGTGCAAGCCTAGGAGAGTTTTTTAGCCCAGAGAAAGGAGGAGATCAGGGCGTCAAGCTTATTAAAAAAGGAGACCTGGATTGTGCAAGGTGCGGCGTCGAACAAAAAATTAAATAGAGGTAAAACCGACATTCGTATTAATGCTGCTCGTCCCATTAAGGTCAGGGGTAATAAATTCCAGCGATCTAAAAGAGACCCAACCTTTTTTAACAGAGGTGAAAAGTTCAATAAAAACAGATCTTCCAAATTATCCGATATAAATATTCCCAAATATCTCTTTGGGGTTGGGTTGTATATTTGCCTGAATTCTGGTATTAAAGTGTCTACAGTGCAGTTTACAAAAATAATTTCCGTCTTGTTAACATTAATTTTATAACCCCCTAGTTTTTGGAAATCCGAGAATATTTTTAAAATTTTCAATTGAAGGTTTAGAGTCTAAAAAAAGGGCAATGTCATCGGCGTATAGTTTTATATTAGTCATGCCAACTACTGGGACTGTGTCGGTCCGTATTTTCCTAATCGCAATCGCCAAAGGTTCGATGAATAACGCGAATAAAATTGGCGACAGGGGGCAACCTTGTTGCGTGCCTCTGGTGACCAGACATGTCCCAATATGAGAATTATTGATGATAATCTGTGCCCTAGAATCCATATATAGGTGTTTTAAAAGAATGAAGCCTCCGGGAAATTAAAGCTGTGCAAAATAGTAAAAAGGCAGTCCCATGACACTAGATCGAAGGCCTTTTCTGCGTCTAAAAGCCAGATTTGAGCCTTCACTTTATTAGTTTTAAAAAAATCTAGTGCCTCCAATACAAACTTTGTGTTTGAATGGAGATGCCTGCCTGCAATAAAACCACACTGATCGTTAGCTACCAAACATCCCACTATTTTATTCAATCGGTTTGCTAAAAGTTTTGTAAAAATGTTATAATCTGTATTTAGGAGGCTTATGGGTCTATATGAATTTATATTCTCCTTGTCCTTTCCTTTTTTTAAAATGCTAACCACCACAGCTGAATGGAAAGAGTCTGGCGGGGAGCCTCCTTGGAGTAGGTCATTTAGTAGAAGTAAAAACTCGTTATGTAGGGTTCCTCCAAATTGTTTAAAAAATTCAATCGGAAGACCGTCATCACCGTTAGCCTTACCGTTGGGGAGGGAACTAATCACCTCGTCTAATTCTAACAGAGAGAAGTCCTCTGTGAGGCATTTCTTGCCCCCATCATCTAATTTCGGTATTATCAATTGCTCTAAGAACTCCCCAATGGAAACAGATGAGCCCCTTCGGTCGCTTGATATATTCGCTCATAGTGTTTTAAAAACAACTCGCCAATAGAAGCTGTGGTCTTGGCATTCAGTTTAGTAATAGGGTTAATTAAATGATCTATTCTGTTACTAGCCTGTTTTTCTTTGGCTTGCCAGGCCAAGAGCTTTCCTGTGTATTCGCTCTCCTCATAGATCTTCTGGGCATAAAGATTACTGTTAGTTTCCGTAATGCATTTGTGAGGAGTGGGCAGAGCAGCCCTTAACTTTTGAGACAGAGTTTTTGGTGTGACCTTTATTGATGAGACCTCAGGATTATCTGTTTGGTTTACCTTGTTGTACTCTCCTTGCAAATATAATTGAGTGTAAAAGGCTACGTACAGGAGTGCGCTCGTAAAGGACTAGGATGGCTCATCCCACATTTTCTTTGGAGTCCTGATTTGTTTTGAATGGTCTGTGCCTTGGACTCCTGTATTTATTCCTCATTTTTATCCACCTCAGCACTCAAAGCTTTCCCTGAGGGAGAGAGAGTAAGTATGTCTGTGGAATGCTAGGGATAAGGTGTTAGCGACTAGCGACTAGGACAACATTGTTATTCTTATGGTAGAAATCTCTGTCATTTTTCCTTATGCAGGATATGTCCTTATGCTGAGGAATTATTCCATTGTAAGGAGTTTCTCCATTGTTGAGTGTTGAGAGAGGCCATTCAAGTAGCAGACCGCTACTTCATTTATTATTTTTGCCACTTTCCCTTTTCCCCTGCGTGCCTTCTCGGGGAAGAACCTATAGCTTTCCGGAGGGGGTAGTACGGGGTGAAATCGAGCTCTATTCATCTCCTCTGCTGGATTTGTTCCTGAAGGGTAGTGGCTGCATACTGTTAACCAATCTGTGTTCTGACAGAAAGGTTTTATTATCCAGTATTGGGGTCTCTTTCATAGATTCACATGCCAAAATAATTCCCCGTCGTCGAGATGGGAGTCCCACGGTAAAATACTCAAGCAGTGCTTTAAAAGCTTCATAGGCTATAATGGGCCAAGGCCATCTAAACTGTAGCCTATCTATGTCCTTTTTAAATAAGGACTAAATGTTGGAATCCTGACAATTAGCTGTTAGCACACTCTAGAACACTCCCAGCAGAAGCAAGTTCTTTTTAGAATTTCACCGCACTTCGTGTGGAAGGGAGTCTTCCTGACTGCTACTCAGTTTTTCTTTTCAGTTTTCTCAAATTTTGACATCATGTCAGACAGAAAAGGCCTTTTCCTCCCATGTAAAACCTGTGGCAAAAAAGAGTCCATGTGGATGATCCATATAAGGAGTGTATGTATATCCTTTACCCAAGGCATGAAGTGAGAGAATGTAAGATCTGCCACACCTTCTCAAATAAAACCCTCAATGACAGAGAGGGAAGGTTGGTATTGTGTCTTCAGACCACTAAACACCAGCCGCATTCTTCTGATGAGGAAGATGACAGAGCCTCTACATTCCATAAAAGGGCCAGATCGAAGGACAGTTCCTCGGGTGAAGGAAAAAAGCATCATAAGCCTTCCCCGGACTCCAAGACTTCAAAAAAAGAGAAAGTTAATAAACACTCCTCTGAGCCGGCATTATCTGTGCCTTCTATGCCTGTCAGGAAGGAAGGAGATTGTCCTAGAGCCTCCTCAACAGATCCTGTGGGTAAGAAAACCCTTAAAAAATCATAGTCGGCAATGCTTCCTCTCTCGCCGACGACATTCTGTGTTACATTGACGACGCCGTCATCGATGGCAACTGTGACGACGATGGTGATCCAGCCTTCTATACTATCTGCTGGAGTCTCCACATTGACGACAAGGACCCCATCGTCATCGAGGACCGTTGGTGCACCCTCATTGACTAAGGCACCATCTGCGAAGATCCTGACGACGACCGATACGTCGATGAGTGTTCCGTCGACGACCTCGATGAAGATACCATCGACGAGGATACTGTCGACGACGACACTGCCGACAATGGAATTCCTTTTCCTGTCATTTCTGCACTGTTGACGCCACCGTTGACGAGAATTACTCAAGTCACCAGAGTAACCAAGACGTTCCTACAGCCATCCATGCAAGAGTATAGCAAGGTTGCGCCCTTGCTTCCGTCACATCTGCCAGAAGGTTATGTAGAAGAGGATGAAGAGGATGAGGACAATGGTGGCCTTTATGGGGTGGCTCACAGCCCATCTGAGTTTCACGTAAAGTGTCAAGATGTTGAGGATGAGGACTATAATGATGAGACGCAATACTACCAGCAGAGGTTATGGCTCTGCGTCACAGTTACCAATATAGTTTTCAATCAGAGCCACGACCCAGGGACATGGCCCATCTACCACCATCATTGATGCAAGAGCTACAGGCCATGTTGGCATATTACCAACAGAGGTTTCTGCCGCAACAGAATCAGCCAGACATGCCGGTACCTCAAGTAGATCCTACAGGTACACCAGCCCCTCAACCGCCTAGCACACCTGTGAATATTCCAGAACCCTGAACAGCCAACCCTGGAGCACAAGACAGTTCCTCCTCGGAAGAGGATAGAGAGGAAGGTGAGCTGCCGGATCCAGTCTCTGCTCCTGACCCTTGGGATAACTATGTTATTCCAACTCCCTATCCTCCTCTGCACCTTCCATCAGACTCTCCTCCGGAAGATATCGGAGTATTTCATAACCTAATGCAGAGAGCAGCCAACAGGTTTCATCTGCCTATTGCAGTAAAACAGACCGAATGCTTCTTATGTGACTTCAAGCAAGACACCAGGAAATTGTTACGCTTCATACCTATTAAAGATCATATATGGCAGGAAGGTATCAAGATAATGACAACACCAGCATCCATATCACAGGTGCTGCCCCATGTTGAGAAGAAGTATAGGGCTCCGGAGGACTCTCCATCTTGCCTCATTGGGCATCCCAAGTGGGATTCAGTCATTTCTCAAGCTGCACAAAGACGCTCTAATCACCCTGCTACCCCAATTACTACTCCTCTGGATAAGGAAGAGCATAGGATGGACATTTTAGGAAAACGCTTTTCTTCTATGGCAGCGTGACAATTCGGGCAGCAAATGCTCTAGCCATTATCGGCCTCTATGACCGCAAAATATGGTCTGACATGGTAGGGTTAATAGACCCAATCCCTGAAGGTAAGAGACAAGATGCACGTAAGATACTAGTGGAAGGTGAGCATGCAGCTTCAGAAACCATTGATTGTGCCCTTGACATGGCCAATACTGGCTTTAGACCACTGCTATGTCATTAAGGATGGGTGAAAGCAACCACCTTTAGACCTGAGGTGCAGACAAAGGTTTTGGATATGGCTTCTGGTGGTGAGTCCCTCTTCAGAAAGCACATAGATGAGGTGCTGTTGGCGATTAAAAATGACATGGACACCGCAAAGTCATTGTGCACACTACAATACAGAGGGGTGCCTTTCAGAGGTGCTAGAGGGCAACGATTCACCACTTTCAAGGGTGGTTACCAGAGGCCTCAACAGTATCAGCCATACAAGTCACAGTATCGACATGGAGGCCGCAAGCGAACGCCTCAACAAGGTCGTGATTCAGGCAGAAAACAATGACCACGCCGGGGTCCCTCCCCTCCCGTGGGTACAAAGATTTCCAGCTGTGTCCACCAGTGGCACGAAGTATAAACAGATCTCTGGGAGTTGGACCTTGTCACCAATGGTCACACTCTAGAATTCCTTCAGCGCCCTCCAACTACTCCACCCAAGGGTCCCCAACCCCCTCGTCTTCACTTACTACTAAAATAAGCTTTGTTCATGGTTGCCAAAGAAGCGATAGAGAAGGTGCTGAAGTCACAAAAGGGAAAAGGTTTTTATTCACGTCTTTTCCTAATAAAAAAGAAATCAGGAGAATGGAGACTGATTCGGGACCTAAGGAATGTCAACAAGTTTCTCAAGAGACAGGTATTCAGAATGGTAACGCTTTCCGACATCCTAGGTCACTTAAACGAAGATTTCATAACCTCGCTCGACATGAAAGGCACATATTTGCATATCACCATCCATCCGAAGCATCGGAAATTCTTAAGATTCATGGTGGTTGGTACCCACTACCAATTCAAAATACTTCAGTTTGGCCTCAAATCGGCACCTCAGATTTTCACCAAGTGCCTGGTGCCCATAGCATGAGCCCTGTGATCTCAGGGGTTTCAAGTATTCCTGTATCTCGATGACTGGCTGCTCAATGCACCAACAGCCCAGGAGGCCAGTTGAGCTACGAGCACCTGCCTTCACATGTTCAGGATGTTGGGACTCAATATAAACAAAGAGAAATCTATGTTCCATCCAACTCAAGTCATATCCTTGCTGGGAGTATCCATGGACACCATTCGATGCAAAGTGTTCCTATCTTATGACACACAGATACGTCTGCAAATGCATGCAAAGACCATATTAAAAAAGGGTCAGTTTCTGTGTGAATGTACAAGTTGCCCTGGGGCTGTGTCCTTCAGCAATAAATCTGGTGCCACTAGCCAGACTGAAGATGCGGCCTCTCCCAGAAGAGCTACAAAAGCAATGGCAACAGGCTTAGGGATCCTTCGAGGACGTAATTCGGATCACAAAACGAATGGTAAACGCACTGCATTGGTGGCTTCATGCACCCAATCTTGTACAAGGCCTTACTTTTCTCCAGACTATCCCAGACTTCATACTGACAACAGATGCCTCCATGGAGGGCTGGGGAGGTCACCTGCAAGAATGACAAATTCAGGGCAAATGCGCAGAAGCACCAGCACATCAACAGTCTAGAACTCAAAGACATATTCCTATCTCTTCAGACTTTCTTGCCAAGAATAGCGGGCTCCTCTGTGCTGGTTCGTATGTACAATTTGATCAGCATGTACTAAGTCAACATATAGGGAGGAACAAGATCCATTAGGCTATCTCAGGAAGTGCAGGAATTATGGGATTGTTCGACACAGCATGGGATCTCCTTAACGGCTGAGCATATCAGAGGTCTGCACAATACTCTGGCAGACGCGTTAAGCAGAACTCAGACCAGTTGTCACGAGTGGGAGCAGTCCCAACTCGACAAGGT
Source organism: Triturus cristatus (assembly GCF_964204655.1). Taxonomy (NCBI): domain Eukaryota; kingdom Metazoa; phylum Chordata; class Amphibia; order Caudata; family Salamandridae; genus Triturus; species Triturus cristatus. The sequence goes on along the minus strand of NC_140589.1, from coordinate 742,698,412 downwards.
ATTTCGAAGGTGGGGAAAACCAGTGTTGCACCTCTTCACGATGGAGGAGAACGCCAAATGCCAATATTATGCCAGCAGATTCCCTCTACCAGGATCAAGGGGGAATGCCCTTTTAATGCGATGGTCAGGGATATATGCTTATGCTTTTCCCCCCATCCTGTTAATTCCCAGGGTATTAACCAAGATGAAATAGGAAGGCTGTTGCTTGATCCTGATAACACCACGTCGGCCCAGACAGTACTGGTTCCCTGAGCTACTCCTGCTGTCGGAGTCGAAGCCCATTCACCTGCAGCCTTCTCCATTTCTGTTATCAAGGGACAACGGCCAAGTCAATCATACAGACCCGTAATCTCTTCATTTGCACACATGGCTTCTGAGTTCTTAGAATTCAGGGATTTAGATATCCTGCAGGAGTGCAGCGAAGTTATTGCCAAATCCCGAACGGATAGCACTTTCAAGACATCCTGCCTAAAATGGAAGCAATTCTGTATCTGGTGTGAGCAAAACAAACTTCACCCGCTTCAAGCTCCTCCATAGCAGATTTTACCGCATCTCCTCTCTTTAGCGAAATCAGGTGTCACTTTCTCTTCAGTGGCAGCAATTTCCCGTTATAGGAAGTGTCCTCAAGTTCCATCTCTCTGTGCCTCTAGCCGTATAAAACAATTCATGAGGGGTCTCTTCTCCGCATGTGCCCCCTCTGGAATGGAAGCTTAATTTAGTCCTGGCACAGTTGATGAGACAGCTGTTTGAACAAATTCAAAGCATTGGTTGGATCTCGCTTAGATTATTGCAATGCGCTATACACTGAGATTAACAAGGGATTGTTACTTCGTCTGCAAGTAACACAGAATGCAGCAGCGAGATTTGTTCTGCACCTTCCTTGTTCTGCCTCTGCCACATTAGCTAGGAAGAATCTCCATTGGCTGCCCATTGAGCAACGCATCTCTTTTAAAATTATCTGCCTAGTCCATAAGGCCCTTACAGCAGGACCTGCCGATGGACTGGGATCTCTGCTTTCCAACTATGCACCCAGCAGATGTCTTAGATCTTCTCAACAGAACCTCCTTGTTATCCCCTTCATTAAAAAGACAAGATGGGGAGGTAGAGCCTTTGCATCAGTGGCCCCTCGACTATGGAATGCTCTCCCCTTTGAACTCAAGGCTCTGCCATCCTTGCCCCTCTTTAAGAGAGCTTTGAAGACCTGGTATTTTGGGAAAGCCTATTACTAAGCAGTGCATGGTGATTCAATATATTATGTTAGGCGCCTTGATGCCCTTTGGGCTGAGTTTGCGCATTATAAATTTATTTTCATTTCATTTCAAATTCACAAAGCAGAGCTCAAGTTTCTCACCTGGAAGGTGACCCTCCTACTGGCTCTCACATCTGCGACGATGGTTAACGAAATACAAGCTTTTACAATCAAGGAACATTTCCTGCATTTCACTGAGAACTATATAGCCCTAAGAAGGAACCTGACTTTTATCCCAAATCTCCTGACACAGTTTCACCTCAACTAACCAGTTATATTGCAATCCTTTTTTCCAAACCCATCTAGCCCAGCAGAACAGGCTTTGCATACATTGGATATTAAGAGATGTTAAAAATTCTACCTGCATAAAACAAAATACATAAGAAAAACAGATCAGTTACTGGTCGCTTACGGACAAGGAAAACAAGGAACAGCAGTAACTAAGGCCACAGTTTCCAGGTGGGTCTCTTCTGTGATCCAATTCTGTCACGACAAGGCTAACAAGCCTCTAACAACAAGAACTAAAGCGCACTACACCAGGACATGTTCTACATCAGCAGCTCTGTTTGCTGGAGTGACATTGGACAAGATATGCCGTGCTGCGACATGGAAACATTTCCACACTTTTACGAGACATTACTGTCTACAATCTACACAGTGTGAGGATGCACCTGTGGGCCAAGCAGTACTGCGTGATCTCAATTATGGTCAGCCTCTTTATTTGATATAAGAAGAACTTTTTCTTTTATCTTACTTAAAGTATATGCGTATATATATATATATATATATATATATATATATATATTCACTGAAAAAACCATAGGTTCCAGGGGCGTTATAGTTAGCTGGACTTTTCACTCGTACAAAACCATTAAAATTACCCCGTCATAGTTGGTTCAGCTAACTATGACTCGCGCGACCGCAATGCACTGCTGATGGCATCACATATTACATCACTCATGACATGGTCAGTGACATCACTCATGACATCACTGATGACATCTCCAATGACATCACTGACATCATCCAGTGAATGTGTGTTTTTCTGAAAATTAAATATGTTTTATATATGTATATCTCAAGGTCGATGGAAGAATAAATGGGTATATAAGTGTCTAAATGGATGATTTTTGTTTTTTAAATTGATTGTATAACTGATTGATTAAGTGTATCTTAGTGAATACATGGCTTAGTGAGTAATGTTTAAATATGTAAATATCTGTATCAGTCTCTCACTTTGTGTATAAGTGGCTGCACGGGTTGGTGAGTAGCTACATGAGACAACAACTCCACAACCCTGATCGATAACCTCACCAACCTCGGACTAAAGCAACTAGTCACAATGCCCACCCACTCCGCCGGCCACACGCTCGACCCTGTCTTCTCCTCAAGCCCGCACGTCTCCGTCAGCCACACCACCGGACTCCTCTGGACCGACCACCGCTGCATCCACTTCACCTTCCAGAAACCCACCACACACCACCGCACTCAACAGATCCCCTGCCGCTGCTGGAGCAAAATCACCAAAGACCAACTACATGCAAACCTTGCTCCCAGCCCACTAACCAAACCCTCCAACACTGACGACGCTGCCCACAGCCTTAGACGCTGGATCGAAGACTGTGCCAACACCCTCGCCCGCTGAAGAAACCCCCCCACCACAGAGACACCAGCAAGAGGGCCAGCTGGTTCACCCCAGAACTCCTAGCCTCCAAGTAAGCCTGCCGGAAACTAGAGAAGAAATGGCACAGTGAACAAACTCCGGACAACAGCGCAGCACACAAGGATGCCATCCGCAACCACCACCACCTCATCAGGGCCGCCAAGAGAACCTCGTTCAAAGACCGCCTTGACAACAACGCACACAATCGCAAGGAGCTCTTCCACATCGTGAAGGAACTCTCCAACCCCAGCTCCAACACCAACGACAATCCGCCGTCACAAGCCCTGTGTGACTCCCTCACCACGTTCTTCCACCGCAAGATAGCAGACATCCATGACAGCTTCAACACCCAGGAAGACCCAACAGACCACTTATGGCCCCGGGGACCCCATCCCCCGGGGCCGGCCTTTGTTTTTAAATATTTAAAAAAAAATATATCTATAGAAACACCTAGGATATTCTGGACAAACCGTACTTACCTATCACCATGACGATTTGCGTGATATTCATTAAAAGGCAACTATGCATACAATGAATCCACGTGGAATGTATTTTCACTGCTAGTGAAGCTCTGACGTGTCTGACGCCCTACCGGGCCTAATCCCGGCGCCCCCGCCGGTGGGTACTCTCCAAGTGGACACCCTTGTCATTTATTTATACAAACATGGGTAGCTATTGATGGGCACATTTAATACACACGCACACCAAGCCATTCAAAGGGGATTTGACAAAAATTTGACCAAAACTATGCAAGAAACCCCCCTCATGGTGAATAAAACACACATCCACCGCCGGATGTGTAATACTTTTTATTTTACTCTCCGGAAAGGAGACAAACCTCAGTTGAGAGTCTCAGCGCGCTCCTGGCTGGGCCCAATGCTGTGTTACACCCACCAGTGCCTGCCAAGTGCCACACACCTCTGTGTTGTATTCCACCGGCTAGTGCGTATACTATGACACTCTCTAGCCCATGTGCACTGTAAAACCACCCCGTGAATATGTCATGCCACACTTGCCTTCGCATGGGTTTTATTGCCCCATCTAACGTTTCTGCCTCGATGCCTATGTTATAACGCACAACGCTATGCCATACATATTACAATCTGGGATCCATATCTTTGTCACAGTGCATATGCAACGTTACACTCCCCAGCACATATTTTATATTACAGCTTTAGAGACTAGCTAGGTTACACAACACTGCCCTGTGCATATTACACTCCAAGGTGCATATTGCCTAGCATGCGCTAGTGTCTGTGCTATCTCACGCTCTCCAATGAATCTGTCATTTAGCACAATGTATTGCATATTATATTTCACGCCCCGGTTCATCTTATATCACACTTTTTGGTGCATAGTTTAAACATACACTATATCTAGTTTTCATTTTCAATCGTGCTCTCAGGACTATATTCTATATAACACTGCGTTCACCTACCCTTTTCACAGGCATTACATTTTGCGATGGGAGTGGAGGGTCAGGTGGTGTTTCTGCCAAGTGAGCCCGGAGTCACAGTCACAAACGTCCTCTTCTTCCTGAATAAAAGAAAGATTATGCTGCATACTTGTTCATATGTTAAGTAGTTCACACAGACACACATTTTAAAAACAATAAAGTTCCTAATACCCGCCTTCTCTGAACAGTTAGCTTGCTGCCTCATCCACCTCCCCCTATCCTCTGCTGTCTGAATCCATGGACTAGCCTCCTCCCTCCTGCCATGCATGGTCTGATGTGCTGCCACTGCCCTCCATTTAACATGATGTACCAGTCCACTCCTCCTGCCCTCCATTGCCCAATTCTATGCCCTTTCATTGACCTCCTGCTTAGCCTCTTTGCTTAGCTTGCTGCCCCTATTTTTCTTCCCCCTGCCCTCCAATGTCTTTGTGCATGCCCCTGCTCCATCCTTTTTGCCCACCATGTTCCATGGCCCTGCCACTCCTATCTACTCTGATTGTTCTGTTGAGCTGTCACTCCCCTCCCACCTGCCTAGCATTGTCAGATGACTGCAACCTGTCCCCGCCACCTCCACCCTGCCTGTCCACATTCCATGCCCCTATCCCTTCCTCCTGTCCTCCATGGTCCATTTTACTGCCACACCCTTCTGCCCTCCCTGGTCTGTTGTGCTGCAACTGCTCCTCCTGCCTGCCCCACGTGGTCTGTTGTGAGGCCCCTTCCCCTGAACTCTCTTGTCTGTACCCAGGTCCTGACCCTCTCTTCTATCCTCCATGGTCCTTTGTGCATGCCCCTGCACCCTCCTTCTTGCCCATCATAGCCATTGTGCTGCCACTAACCCTCCCGCTTGCCATGCATGGTCTTCTGTGCTGCCACGGCCCCTCCCACCTTCCCTGTGTGGTCAGCTCGCTGCCCCTGACCCCCTCCCACCTTCCCTCCATGGTCTGTGTGTATGCCATCATAGTCTCACAGTTGCTTTCCATGGTGGTCTTGCTTCTAGTGCCCATCCTGCCCCCAGCCCTCTGTTTCCATGTGCAGACCCGTATCGCCTCCCTCCTGACTTGTCTGTTCCATTGTAATGCCCCTGATCCGTCCCTCCTACCCTTTATGGTCTGTTATGCTGCAGCTTTCTCTTCTGTCTGTCCATTATGGTCAGCTAGCTACCATTGCCTATTTCCCCTCTGTTCTCTGTTGTTCATGTGCATGGTCCTGTCCCCTCCCTATTGCTTTCTATGGATTGTTGTGCTGCACTCCCGTCCTGCATGTCCTGTGTGGTATATTGTGCTGCTGCAAACCCTGATGCCTGCCCTGTAGGGTCAGTTTGGTGCACCTCTCCATGTCCCTCCAGTCCTCTGTTATCTGAGTCCATGTCCCTACCCCAATTCCTCCTGCCTTCCATGATCCAATGTACCATACTTGCGAACATTTTGAACTTGGTAAGAGGGAGATTTTGAAAAAAAACTGGAGTATTGATTTTCCCCTTTGCCATAAATCCTGAATGTTATGCTGCAGCTTTCTCTTCTGTCTGTCCATTATGGTCAGCTAGCTACCATTGCCTATTTCCCCTCTGTTCTCTGTTGTCCATGTGCATGGTCCTGTCCCCTCCCTATTGCTTTCTATGGATTGTTGTGCTGCACTCCCGTCCTGCATGTCCTGTGTGGTATATTGTGCTGCTGCAAACCCTGATGCCTGCCCTGTAGGGTCAGTTTGGTGCACCTCTCCATGTCCCTCCAGTCCTCTGTTATCTGAGTCCATGTCCCTACCCCAATTCCTCCTGCCTTCCATGATCCAATGTACCATACTTGCGAACATTTTGAACTTGGTAAGAGGGAGATTTTGAAAAAAAACTGGAGTATTGATTTTCCCCTTTGCCATAAATCCTGAATGTTAGCACTCTAGTTGCTCATTAGATCACTGTAGTAAAGCTACTGCTCACCACGGAAGTCTGTTGCTGGTATTAAAAGTGTATGTTTCAGTCTGCATGTCAGAGTTTTTTAATGAAATAGAAGAAGATTTGAGAAGTCACTCAAAATGTGCCCTAAATTTTCTTTCTTCAGCACTAATCATAATTTCTATGGCAAAATGAACCCCCTCATTGTGTTCCTTTTTAAATTAAATGTTTTAAGTGTTACCAGTTTATTCCAATCAAGATGGTTTCAGGTGTGCCATACTTTTGTCATAAGTAAGACAGTAAGCGCTCTAGTTGTTCTTAGGAACACTCTGGGACATTCTGTCATTGGTCTATACTTGGGCTACATCTGGGTGATATTTGTGGTACATTTAGGCTCTTTTGTCTCTGGTGGCCATCTTGGGAGACTTATTTGTTATGAAGTTTCCTAATTTCCTCATTTACTGCAGTATCCTCAGTAGGAGATACTTTCAGTTTTTTACTTTGGTTCTATCAAGAAGGCATTCAGATGTGTCACACATTTGCCATAAATTCAGAATGTTAGCACTCTAGTTGCTCATTAGAGCACTGTAGTAAAGCTACTGCTCACCAGGGAAGTCTGCTTCTGGTATTGAAAGTACATGTTTCAGTCTGCATGTCAGAATTTTTAATGAAATAGAAGAGGATTTGCGAAGTCACTCAAAATGTGCCCTAATTTTTCTTTCTGCAGCACTAATCATACTTTCTATGGCAAAATGACCCCCCGTCATTTTGTTCCTGTTTTAAGAGTTACCACTTTATTCCAATCAAGATGGCTTCAGGTGTGCAATACGTTTGTCATAAGTAGGACTGTTAGCGCTCTAGTTGTTCTTTAGAACACTCTGGGAAGCTGCAGTAGAACACAAAGGAATCAACTGACAGTCTCTGCCCTTGTTGGATGTACATGTTTTACTGAGAATGTCAGACTTCATTCTCACATGACTGAGAAAGATAATGTGAATTTACAGAAAATATGCTCTCAGTTTAGCTTATAGATCACCTTCCAAACGTCTGTGGGAAAAGCATGAGAAAATAGTTTTCTCTCAAACATGATTCATGATATCCCAGCAGAAGGCTTTTTCACATGGTAAAATCACCTTAGAACACACCACAATTCCTAAAATGAGTATGGTACCATCAACAAATGATTTATAATGTAACTAAAGTCTTAAAACTTTCTATTAACTGCAATGCTTTTTAATGAGGTGTTATCATGTATATTGGTCCCAAGATGGCTGCCAACCCTTCTTGGATGAAGTGCTGACAGCCAATCAGATCTCACAATGAGATGTGTGGTTAGGCTCCGCCCAGATATATATGTGATTTTACTTTTGATTTTCTCAGGAACTACTGAACGGATTTACACCATTTAATGAACAGGCACGACTCTGAACCAATGCCTACCTTTTTGCCAAATTTGGTGTAATTCCGTTCAGCAGTTCGGGCTGTAGCTGCGATTAAAGGTTCCTATAGAAAATTGCATGGGGAAAACACGTTTTGGGACCCCCTTTTTTCTCCGCCCCTGCTTGACCAATCACCCCGAGACTTTTAGGATAGGGACGGACCTGAGCACCCCACCAGTTTTGAAACTTTTGCGAAGATTCGTCAACCGGCACCAAAGTTATTCCAAATAGAATGTTGCGGATTTCCTATGGATAATAGGTCCTAACTATAACTACCTACTGGCGACCGCCAGTAGGTAATACATATACATATACATATACATATACAGACATATACATATATATAGAAGGAAAAGGAAATGTTTGAATGTTTAAAGGAACCTCGAGAGGAGCCTTACACCGAGCACCACCTGCGATAAGGATGCAAGCCAGGAAAACCGCAACCTTTGTTTCTTGCTACGCAAAATACTGGCTAGCCCCCAGGCTCGTGAAATTTATTAAAGAAGAGGATTGTGAACAGCGGGGAAAGGTTCAACGCTGAGCGAGGACTCGATGAACTGCTGAATGCCTCCTTTACTGGATGTGTGATTTACCGATGCCAGGAGCAGGACACCGTGGACAATGTTCTGTGGTGGGGATGATTTATATTGCACACAGAGCAGCATGGAGGACAAGCAGGCACGTAAAAGTGTTGTTCTAAGTAAGACCCTAGTTACAAAATTGATTGGCAGCAAAAACAGAATACAAAACCATGAAAATGAAATTACATTGCATTATTTTAATGCTTAAATTGATGAAAATTGAATTTTTATCGTTTTGATGAACTGCTGCACTTTTGAGTACTTTGTTTATTTTTACTAACGAAGGCAATACTTTAAGACCCGGATAAGGGTAAAGAAAAAAATGGCGAATTATCAAATTGACAAAGGCTGCAGAGCCAGCCAAAATGCGTTTTTGGGAGCCGTTAATCTTGAAAAGAAAAGTGCTGGATTCTGACAAAGTGTGCAATAAAATAAGGTTTCACCAGTCCAGAGTGCCGGTTTCTTTCAGATGGGAAAGGAAATGGTTGAATATGTATATATATATTACCTACTGGCGGTCGCCAGTAGGTAGTTATAGTTAGGACCCTGTTTCCATAGGAAATCCGCAACATTCTATTTTGAATAACTTTGGCGCCGGTTGACGAATCCGCGCGAAATTTTTAAAACTAATGGGGCGCTCCGCTCCGCTCCTACCCTGAAAGTCTCGGGGTGATTCGTCAAGCGGGGGCTGAGAAAAAAGGGGGGTCCCAAAACACGTTTTCCCCATGCATTTTTCCATAGGACCTTTAGACACAGCTACAGCCCGAACGGCTGAACAGAATTACTTGTAATTTGGCAGAGAGGTAGCCATAAGGTCAAGGAAGTGCCTTTTGTAGGTCTGGTGTAAATCTGTTCAGTAGTTCCTGAGAAAATAGCATTTAAATCAATATATATATCTGTGGCAGCGCTCCGTGCGCTTACCGTGCGCTTACGGTAAGCTTACCGTACGCGTACGGTGCCGTGCGCGAGCGCGTTTCTGATTGGTTGTTAGATCAAAGTAAACATTCGAATCGGTCGAAACCAGGAAGTGTCGGCCGCCATTTTCTCTCTCGCACTCTGAGGGGGGGAGGAAAAACAAAGTTGGATAACACGAAAATGGGCAGGCTAGACAGCTCCTAACCACCTAGCCATGGTTAGGATGTCCCAGAAGGACTATAACTCACGCGACCGCAATCCTCTGCTGATGCTAATACTGTATTTAGACACTTATTTGCCCATGTCTTCTTCCATTAAATTTTAGCTATACATATATTACAAATATTTTTTTTTCATAAAGACACATATGTCATCAGCAGAGGATTGCGGTCGCGTGAGTTATAGTTGCCTGCACTAACTATAACGTGGAATTTCATTGGTTTTTTACGAGTGAAATGTACAGCTAACTATAACTTGTGTGAAACCTATGGTTTTTTCAGTGAATTTGCAAGGTTTTTTAAATGCTAGTTCCTAACTATAACGTGTGTGAAACCTATGGTTTTTTCAGTGAATATATATATATATATATTCACTGAAAAAACCATGGGTTTCACACATGTTATAGTTAGGAATTAGCATTTAAAAAACCTTGCAAATTCAGTGAAAAAACCATAGGTTTCACAGACGTTATAGTTAGCTGGACATTTCACTCGTAAAAAAACAATGAAATTCCCCCGTTATAGTTAGTTAAGCAAACTATAACTCGCGCAACCGCAATCCACTGCTGATGACGTCACATATAACATCACTCATGACATGGTCACTGACATCACTCATGACATCACTGATGATATCTCAAATGACATCACTGATGACATCACTGATGACATCATCCAGTGAATGTGTGTTTTTCTGAAAATTACATATGTTTTATATATGTATATCTGAAGGTCGATGGAGGAATAAATGGGTAGATAAGTGTCTAAAGGGATGATTTTTTTTTGAATAATTTATTGCGTAACTAATTGATAAAGTGTATCAAAGTGAATACATGGCTTAGTGAGTAATGTTTTAATATGTAAATATCTGTATCAGTCTCTCACTTTCTGTATAAGTGGCTGCATGGGTTGGTGACTAGGTACATGGGTGTCTATATAGGTTATTAGTTGGTTTTTTGAGTATCAGTCTGAGTGTCTACATGGTTCGGTGGGGGGTATTACGTAGTGCATAGGTGCATGAATGATTGACTCACTGTATGTGTTGAAGACAGCATGTGTGCAGGACTGTATGGGTGGATGAGTGTGTGTATGGGTGTGTTAGTGAGTGAATGACTTTCTCAATAGTGTCTCTATGAGTAACTACTTATGTTTTAAACTAGTTTATGTGACTATTGGTGTATATAAGTGAGGTTATGTGAGAGTGAGAGATTGGAAGAGTTCCTGTATGAATAAGTATGTGTTTCTATAAGTGATTGTTTAAAAGACTAAGTATGTGTAAGTTTCCGTAGAAGTAAGTGTGGTGGTGTGTGTATAACTGTATATGCAAGTAAATGTATGTTTAATTCTTTATTAGCACGAGTGACTATGTGTGTGAGTAGCTCTATGGATGAGTGACATTGTGTAGAAGGATGTATATGTGTATAAGTACATATGAGTGATTACATGTATGAGTGACTGTATAGGATTGTTGGTGAATGAATGGATGTGTATGTGGATCTTAGATTTACAGAAGAGATTGTTGAAACTGGTATTGGAATTTTCAATATTTTTTAATTTTTTAGTCTCTATTTTTGAATGTGTGTATCAAAGGTTATATTAGGGTGAGAGGAGGTCTGCCAGTCTATCACAAGGATGATGTCATCAGTGATGTCATCAGTGATGTCATTTGAGATGTCATTAGTGATGTCATGAGTGATGTCAGTGACCATGTCATGAGTGATGTTATATGTGACGTCATCAGCAGTGGATTGCGAGTGCGCGAGTTATAGTTAGCTTAACTAACTATAACGTGGGAATTTCATTGGTTTTTTACGAGTGAAATGTCCAGCTAACTATAACGTCTGTGAAACCTATGGTTTTTTCACTGAATTTGCAAGGTTTTTTAAATGCTAATTCCTAACTATAACGTGTGTGAAACCCATGTTTTTTTCTGTGAATTTGTATGGTTTTTTTAAGTGCTAATTCTTATATTTAACGTGTGTGAAACATTTTTTTTTTATCTTTGCAAGGTTTTTTACATCTTTTTTTTTTTACTTTTTATTCCCTTTAAACACTATGGTAAAATTTAATGCATTCTGCAATATATAAATGTTCACCTTTTTTTAAAAAAACAGGTAAGATATAGTAGTATAATATAGTGAATCTTTTTTACAAATTCCTTTTTTTTTTCCGTGCGCGTACGGTAAGCTTACCGTAAGCGCACGTTTTGCTTTATGTACGTAATATTTCTACTCTGTTTGCGTATGGTTACGCAATTTGCGTAGACATCCGTACTGCGTACGCGACGCGTAAGCGCATACGTTACACGCGTACGCGCGCGCGCACGTTACGCGGAAGTGTTCGAGCGTGTCTGTTATGCGCATGCGCGCGTGTCTTTTATTCACGCATGCGTACTTTTACTGTAAGCGCTCCGTAAGCATAACGTACGCGCACGGTTGGTCATGTGATCAAGAAACAACACTTTTGATTGGTTTAAACTACTTTCAGTTCTAGAACCTTCCTACACCACACCCATTCCCCTCATTTCTGCTTGTGATCCCTTAGGAGAAGGAGCTGAGTTGTCTTTGTGATACGATGGCAGAACAGCAGTCCTCTTCTGAGAGTGAGCCTGGTAGCAGCATCATCAGAGAGAGAAGGAGGAAACAAAAGACTTCTTTTGTATGGGAATATTTTACCTATCCAGAGGGGCAGAAAAAGGTAAATGCTCCTTTAGTCACCTGCTCACTTTGTGAGCGTGTCTTATATAGAGGGAATCCAAGGAAGAAGTATTCCTTTGGAAATCACTCTATGGTGAGACACATTAAGGATAAACATCCCAGGACTTATGCTCGACATACTGGAGAAACATCTCCAGTAAGTCACCCGAGCACACCTGCAGAAGCTCAGCCGAGTACATCTTCGGCAGCTCAGCTGAGCCCTTCCTCTGCGGTGGGAGCATCACCCTTTTCTGCTCCTCTGGATATTAACCCTCGTTTTGGGAGGGTTGCAATGAGGTGCACAAGATGTCATGGCCTTATTGTTCATGCGGAGACCAGTGTTTCCCTCATAAACAATAGGATAGACCAGCACATCTGTGGTCCTTGTTAGTATTCCCATTCTTTCTTTCCTCTTTCCCTTTATGAACACAACGGTTCTTTTAAGAGCCAACCTTACCTCTTAACTTTTTTTAAAACTTTTTAAATGACTTTTTTTTTTTTTTTTTTACCATACGCGTACGGTACGCGCATTTTTTTTAAATTTTTTTTTAAAACCAAAACATTTTTAATGACCCTACAAGGTCCATGAGGGACTACTACAGAAATGAGAAAAGCATAGAGAAGAGTAGTGAAAAAAAGTGAGCATTAAAGTAAATGTGTGATAATTCCAGAAATTTCACACTTACCTGACAATGAAAATAACTTAAAGAAAAAAAAGTGATTTATTTAACTTTCTATAAAGAAGTTTATTTTTCATATTTTTCCTTTCTCAATCTGTAAAAAAAGAAAAAGGTATTAATATTTAACAATACATTTTAGAATACAGTGCACATATTTTCATATTTCAACAAACAATTTTTTGCCCTTTTTTGCTGTTTTCAGAATATATTGCATTTTACTGTAAATCGTAAAAGCAATTGCATTCATCACTTAACAGCGAGCAAAAAAAAGACAATCAGAAAGATTGTTTAAAAAAAGCCCAGAATTTCTTCTCACTAAAACATACCGTAATAGAAATGAAACATTTGCAATATAAATCTCACTTAAGAACAATAACTAATTTCAGTAAATATTGTCTGAAAATTCTGTTGCATAAGCATAATCACCAAAATAATTTGTGTCAAAGAAGTCCACAATGCAAATTATTACCTTTCCGTAAGGCCAAATGGTAATTTTTTAAATAATTTTTGATGACATTTCCGATGGTAATCCAATTAAATTGTAATAATGTTTTCTACAGATGTTGCAATTTCTGTCTAAAATTTGGGTTTCAGAAAAATTAAATAGGAATTTGCTAAATCAAAAGGCAAACGTTGCTTGAAAACCAAGTGACAATCATTACACAGTGTCCAGCCTTTTTCACATTTAAGAAAAACTGTGTAATGACCAGAAGTTACAAAAGGCCCATCATGGAAAATTATTGCAACTGTGACAAAAGTTTTGCCAGAAATTGATAATTGCTGTCCTGTAAATTTCTTTATTAAAGTGTCCAATTTTGTTCCATCAGCTCTACAACGTTGCATCATTAAAATTACATACTCTCCATATTTCTTTAAAAATAACGTTGAAAACATGTCTGATTTACATTTAGAACATTCCATGTTGTGATTGGCATCTTTAACTAATTTACTAAAAGTCACTGATTTAGTCTCTGGCAATGTTAAATAGATAAACCTTTCAGAATCAACATTAGAGCTGTATGTGTAGAAACAGTTTTCACAACTATGTTCCCATTTATAAGAGAGACCAAACATATTTTCTATTTCTACCCCTTCATCTTCAAGTACCAAAAGGATGTACATCAAGAATTCCTGTGCATCTTGCTGGACATTTTGAGAAAACTGTGTTCATCCTGAACAAACATCTAATAGATTTCTAATTTCATTCGCACTTTCTATTTTAGCTTTATCAACACTCAGCTTCTCATAAAGAAGACTTAGCACAGAACAGAATCTTTTTTCATGATTTTCTTTTATCTGCTCTTGCAAACTTTCAAGATAAAATACAACATTCAGCACTACATTTGCGTAGCAGTTGACACCAGAGCTATTTTCAAAATGGCAACCAACAACCTGTTCAACATTGTCCTTTTTCTTTTTGCTTGCAATCACATCACTGTCTTTTTGTTTTCTCTTCTGTACAACCTCATTACAGATATTCTCAATTCTCCTTTTCCGACAAACAACACGTTTCTCCAACACAGGATACTGACCTAAATGAGGAGCATAGGTTCTTCTTAATCTATTATACTCCTTAACACAATTTGCATCAGCACTAACTTTTGAGTCATCAAAGTCTATCATGAATAAACCAGATAATGTTTTCACTCGTGACAAAGCAACATATGTCATACCTTCTTTGAACACAGTAGATCCAATGTTTACTAATGCACTATCAACAGTTAATCCTTGACACTTACAGCATATGCTAGAGAAAATGGAAACTGCTTCCTACGTACATATAAGTCTTTCACAAGCAAAAAACGGACTGAACAACGACTAATGTCTTTTACCTCTTCAATCTGATCAAATTTTATTTTTACAAACTCAATTCCTTCTTTTTTCTGGTAGTTAACAAAACCCACAACTTTACCCATAGCTCCATTCACTAAACCTTTTTCAACATCCAAATTTCTCCTTAGAAATACTCGACAGTTCATGCAAAGATATAGATTTTTTTCGAATCCAGCTGTTTTCGAAATGTTCTTCTCTAGAGAATCCAATTTATTTTTCAGTTTGACTGTTAATGTAATAGTAATTCTTTCATGTTGGATTTTGTCCACTGCTTCCATTTTCTTAATCTCTTCCTTTTCCAATTTCAAAAGTTCCTCATTGAATATCGAGCATTCACGTAGTGTTGGCATTAAGCAGATTACAGTATTTTTTTCTGCAATGTTCTTGTATATTTTCTCTGCAACTATTTCTTCACTTGGAAATAAATTATGTAGCAACCGACTCTGTAATGCTTTTCTGCCAACTTCTGTGAGTAGTCCAATTCTGATATCTTTCAGAATACTTCCATATTCTTCATCATTTGCTTGCCTCATATTGGTAGTGAGTTCTTTGTACTCAAAGAATGACCAAATATTCGCATTACCAATGCTTCCTAATGACTTCTTCGTGTCCTCATGTGTCACAGTATTAAACACTGGTTGTCCTTTAACTGGAGTGAACTGCAGTAGATCCCCAAAAACTATAACATGTTTTCCACCAAATAGCACGTCATAGTCTCTTTTTTGAATTTGCTGCATTCTTAAATGCACAAAGGCAAGCATTAAGTTTGATACCATGCTTACCTCATCAATAATGAGAACTTGCATCTTCTTCAACACTCTTGAAACTTCGAAACATGCTTCGCCAGTTAGCTTGTGATATTCTATTTTGTTCTCATGCTCCACTGGTAACATTAGCAATCGATGGAGAGTAATTCCTTTTATATTATATGCTGCTAACCCAGTTGGAGCAGTAACAACACAAGATAAAGTTGAATCAGTTTTTTGCTGTAGGTAGCTTCTGATGACTTTAATTAAGAAACTTTTCCCAGTTCCAGCTTGTGCACTCACATACAACCTAATTGGTTCAAATGATGTGCATGTGCACTCTTTATTTTTATGTAGTAATCCGTGATCAATTCTTTTTCTGACTTCTTCATAAATTTGTCGTTGTTCTTCATTCAGTTGTTGTTCCAAATCTGGCAATTCTATTAAATCTTCCTGAGCTTGATTCATAGCCGTTTCCACTTCAGTCATGGCTATTGCTGCTTCATTTTCTAAGATTGGTTGTCCTAGTGGATCTTGACTGAGCGTTCCAGAACTTTGGCTGTCTTGAGAACTGTCTCTAGCTACTTCAGCTGCAATTGTAGCTTCCTGTATAATTTCTTCGTTTAACATTTGTACATAATTCCTGAAATATACTGCATTCAATGGTATCTTTACATGCATTAAATGAATCCTCATAGCTTTGAAATTCTCCAAGTAGTTCGTCCTCTGAACGCCATGGTTTAAACAACTGTAAAAGTGCCAAGTAGTAAAATTCCTTTTTGTCAGTAGTGTCACAACTCAGCTTCCTGTGATTAATCAAACTTCCTTTTGTTTGCTTCACTAAACATCCTTCCTCACCAATGACTTTATATTTTCCATTGTTGATGTCTTCTGTGGCTTTCCGTGAAAAAATGTAGTTCTGCAGCACTTCATAGAGACACATGTTCTCAAGATGATGACTTCTTTTTGGGTAATATGTGTCCAACATGTTTGTTTTCAAAATATCTGTACTTTCTGGGTCGTTCTCGGCCAAATATTCAATTTCTCCAACACATTTCAGTACCCGATTTCGCATTCCTGCAAGGCCTAAACTAACCCAAATTATTCTTCTTGATTTCGAGTATAGACTTGCAGATGATAACCTATCTGAACATTCGTAGGATCCAATTTCTCGATGCGATAACATCTTTAAACTGAAACTGTACAGCTTCTTACTGACAGTCTTCTCGTGAGAAATCTCTTCCCACATTTCCTTCAATTCCGTTTTCTCAGATTTAGTGATGAAAGATGTGACATACCGAGCAACAGCAATAGAATTGTCTGCCACATACTGAATATCCATGTTAGCATTCCACATGGATAAAATGACTGGGTTGTAGTCATTTATATATTTTGACTCTTTTTTTCTTCTTAGGTTGTACGTATTTTTGGGAGATTTTCTTGTAATAGTATGTCGCACAGCTGACATAAAACTGTTGACTCTTCCTTTTGAAAGAACAGGTCTAGGAAATCCAAATCGACATTTTGTGTAGAATTTATCTTTGGTCTTGTACTTCCGTCGACAGTATTTTCCACATCGATGACTTTGGAAACGTAAAACTTGCTCTTTTAACTTTTTCTCTTCTGTGCTTTTAGGTATAGCACATGTTGCATATTCTTCAATGAAAGGTAACACTGCTTCATCAGCATCTGTTCCAAATTTTGGAGCATCCTTGATCCACAACAGCATATGAATGTGAGGAGCACCTCTTGCTTGGTACTCTTTTCTCCAAAAGAAATCCACAACTTCTCCAAGTGGTGGATTTTTTTTATTGCAGATGAAGGACATCATAGCCTCAAATCTATGATTGAAATATCTGCAAACATTAACCGGATCCAATGAGCACAGTTCTTCTGCTGTCTTGTATTCGATGTTTTTAATGTTTGAATTTGCCTCTCTTAGAAAATCCAGTAAATCATCCCAAGCGTACTCGGCACAGCTTAGGGTAAGGAACCATGTTGGAGTTCTTAAATTCCGTAACATACATTTCAATTCTCCATGGCGTTGGTACCAATATTCATTCGTCCCACGCTGACAAGCCATCAGATTGATCAATTGTGATTCCAAATGATCATCTCGCTGCTGCACTTTGTTCATAAAATCCTTAGCAGACACATTATGTAGATGTGTTCCACTTTTTAAAATGTGGTTTACTGCATAAGATAGTGCAGACTATTCCTGGGGAAGGTGGGGAAGGTGACTATCTTATACCGACATCGCTAGCGCTAGCTGCGCTTTCTGTCTGCTGAACAGCTTTTAATTACCCGTTTTTGTATTTTCTTTAGTCTATGTTGATTTGCCTTGCTTTTACCTGCAGCGACCCTCCTGGCCTCATTCTGCACTCTAAAACCCCCTCTGGGGATTACCATCACTGCCTTTGGCGGGTCCGGGATCACGGGGTGCCGGGGACTAATTTGAGCGCCATTTTGGATAGGGCTCGCGCACTCGCGCATTATCGCGAGATTTAGGCCTGCTGAGCCTACTTGAGGCAGCGAGAGACGGTAGGTCAGCCTGGGGAAGGTGACTATCTTATACCGACATCGCTAGCGCTAGCTGCGCTTTCTGCCTGCTGAACAGCTTTTAATTACCCGTTTTTGTATTTTCTTTAGTCTATGTTGATTTGCCTTGCTTTTACCTGCAGCGACCCTCCTGGCCTCATTCTGCACTCTAAAACCCCCTCTGGGGATTACCATCACTGCCTTTGGCGGGTCCGGGATCACGGGGTGCCGGGGACTAATATGAGCGCCATTTTGGATAGGGCTCGCGCACTCGCGCATTATCGCGAGATTTAGGCCTGCTGAGCCTACTTGAGCCTTCTATCGGCCGCGCAGCGGTGACGCGCAGCGGAGCGCCTTCATCGCGCCTGAGTCCAGCCAGAGCCCTGCCCGTCTGCGCTCGTCAGCGTCTCGGAAGCGCTCGGGGCGGCGGGACAGGCTCGCCCACCCAGCATGTGTCATACAGGTCCACGCGTGCTGTGTTATACTGCTGGGGAGCTTCGCGCTCTCCTCACTGCATCCAGTGGCTGCTGCACTGTCTTTCCTGGACGTCATCGTGGTAAGTCCATCTGCCCCGGTTGCGGATGGCGTCCCTCCCGTGCTCTGTCTTGTCCCCCTGGCAATAACATCGCCAATGTGGAATTTCTCTGCATGCTACTAAACACCAGATCGGCATGCAGACATGCACAAGATATCTTCGAGCTTCTTGACACGGTTAAGCCACTGTGTCTTATGCTGACCGAGACATGGTGGGGAGAACTTTCGAACCCAGACGTCGCCATGGCAATTCCGCCTGATTATAACGTCTTCAGGAAGGACAGAGCGAAGGGTAGGGGCGGTGGAGTGGCACTGGTGGTGAAGAAAGGCATGGCGTGTACTATCCTGCCAGTGGAGGATATTCGTGGCTCGGAGTCCCTTGCTTTTTCCATCACTCTGGCTCCGCATCAATCAGTCAAGGGACTATTGGTCTACAGACCGCCTGGCCCACCCGCGACATTCTTTGAAGATCTTGACTCCGTTTTATTGGGACTGGCCCTGAAAGTAGAACATTGCATTGTGGCCGGAGATTTTAATTTCCGGATGGATGATCCATCCGATGCGGCTGCTATTAAACTCTCTGAGGCTATGGCACCGTTGGGTTTACTCCCTTATTTGCAGGGGCCGACGCACGCCAAGGGGCACACTCTTGACCAGGTTTTCTCGACTTCCCCTTTGGAGGTCTTAGAAATTATCCCGGTACTATGGTCAGACCATCTGCTGGCTAAATTTTCGATCAAAGGCACAGGTAAATTGGCTGTTGCCGCCCCACAGCAGCAGGGTCGTACCCATAGGGCGTACCATCGAGTGACCCCTGAGATGCTGGCTCAGGCGGCCCTGGATCACCCCTGCCCCCTTTCTGGCGACCTGTCGAAGGATCTGGAGTCCTTACAGGCATGGCTTTCTGACAGGCTTAACGATTTGGCCCCGGAATTGGCTCCCCGTCTTACTCCCAAACGAGTTTCTGCCCCTTGGTTTACCGCAGTACTGTCGGCTAGGCGGCAGCAATGCAAGGTAGCTGAAAGAGCCTGGCGAGTAAAATATGACTCGGATGCTAAGCTGACCTATAAGAACGTGGTTAAGGAGTATCACCGGGACATTCGCCTGAGTAAGAAAGCCTACCTGGCAGGGAGGATAGAGGCTGCCTCAAACTCCTGTAAGGAGATCTTCTCTATAGTTAAAGAATTTATTTCTCCACGGACTAACATCTCTGAGGAGAGACCCTCTGATTCTTGGGCCTCTGATCTCGCTAGTTTCTTTACTAGCAAGATCCAACTTATACAGGATTCTTTTCCATCGGCTGTATCCGTGGAGCGAATTAATTCCGAGCCCATTCGATCGTCCTCTGCTTCGCCAGGTTTGACGCTGGGCGTATTTCCACCTTTATCTGCGCCCGCCTCTTTAGCACTTCTGGGCAATTTGAAATCGGGCTCGCCCTTGGACCCATGCCCTGCTAAAATTATGGCAAAACTGGCCGAGGTGGTCAACCCATTGGCTAATCCGTTACTGAATCTCTCGCTGAGTCAGGGAGTGGTTCCGCAGGCTTGGAAGCAAGCAATGGTCATCCCGCTGCTCAAAAAGCCTGGTCTGGATCCAAAGGCCCCAGTCAACTATCGGCCTATATCTCTGCTGCCGGCTCTTACGAAAGTTGTCGAAAAGCACGTGCAGACGGTGCTGTCCAACTTTCTAGAGTCTAATGAGATTTTGCATGCCACTCAGTCGGGTTTTCGTCCAAATCTCAGTACTGACACTGCGCTCCTCGAGGTCTCAGAAACCATTAAAGGGGTTCTGGACACTGGGGGCAAAGCCATGCTGGTGATGCTGGATTTGTCGGTGGCTTTTGACACCGTCCCCCATGATGGTCTTCTCTTAAGACTCTATGAGATTGGACTACGGGGGACGGTGCTTAGTTGGTTTTCCTCCTTTCTAACGGGCCGCCGGCAAACGGTCTGGGCCTCGCCTGATTCCGCCGTGATGCCGCCTCTGGGAGTCGGGGTCCCGCAGGGCTCTATTTTGAGCCCGACCCTTTTTAATATCTTCATGACCCCTCTGGCGGCGTTGGCGGAGTCGTTTGGGGCCCGGATCGTATCCTATGCAGACGACACCCAGCTCCTCTTCTCGTGTAAGAGAGGAGGAGACTTTGATGGGAAGAGTATCCGGGATTGCCTTGGGGCTGTGTTTCAATGGTTCCAACTGAACAGCCTCAAGTGCAATTCCGATAAGTCCGAGGTACTTTTCTTTGGGTGTGACACGGAGCCAGACTGGCAGGCCTGGTGGCCTGCCAATATGTTCCCCCCAACTTGCTCATCCCAAATGGCTAAGAACCTGGGGGTTAAGATGGACAAGGGGTTGACTATGAAGTCTCAGATCCTGGGGGTGTCGGGCACTTGCTTCGGCCTCCTTAGGATGCTACGGAGGTTTCTTCCCCTCTTATCGGAGGAGCACAGGAGGCTGACTGTGCAGGCTCTGATAGGCTCCAGGCTAGATTATTCTAACGTTCTGTACCTGGGCCTGCCAGACTACCTGCTACAGCGGCTCCAAATCGTGCAGAATGCTGCGGCGAGAGCGATTTTTGGCCTGAACAGACGTGTCAGTGCTGCGGGCTTGCTCCAGACACTGCACTGGCTTCCAATCCGCAAGCGGATTGCCTTTAAGGCTTTGACCCTGACATATAAGGCTCTTCATGCGACGGGAGCTAAGTACCTCCAAAGGCGACTTGCCTTCTATCGACCGGCGCGTTCTCTGAGATCAGAACACCTGTTTTTGGCGTCCGTCCCGCGAGTAATGAGAGCGCGCTTGGGAGGTCGTTCCTTTGGACTACTGGCGCCACAGCTGTGGAACTCTCTGCCTCTTACACTGCGGGGAGCCACCAGCTTACTAGCTTTTAGAAAGGATCTCAAATCCTGGTTGTTTATTCAGTAGGTCCTGTTCTGTTTGTTGTTTTTCTTTCTGTCTGTGTCACTTTTTCTCTTTTAATGTGCTATGTTACTATACTGTAGTCTACCTTAAATAAAAGCGCCGGGACACTCTTTTTGAGTAGCCGTGCGCTCTATAAATACCATCTTAACATAACATAACATAACAGACAAGTCACTTTCAAATAACAGATGGAACAAATAAGGAATACTTTGACGAAATCTGGGATCTTCTGCATATAATCTTGTAGTCCGATACTCAGAAGCAGGAATCTGGACTGGACATTCATCATATCGTCCACCTTCTCCTGTAGGAAACAGCTGGGGAAAACAACGAGCTTCCAAACTCTCCTCCCATACACTCACGGAAGTTCCTTGTGCTTTTTTCATTTGAAACAGATCAATTGTGTTTGCCATTACTTCTTTTGAATGAAGAGGATGTATGCTGAAATGTTCATAAATTTCTTCATCTTTTGACTTGTCTACTTTTTCAATTTGCCCAGTTGGTGTGTCTGTGTCTCCTACTAAATCTTCTTCATCTTCATTTATATAAATTGATTCATACCATTTATTATTCCTTTTCAAATACAAATTTGCTCTTTGTACTTTCCGTACATCTACCAGCTCCTGCCAAATTTTCTTACTCTTTGTAGGTACACCATTTACCAGAATAACTAATAGTTCAGTTTCCAAAGTATCTGTATCAATAGTTTCCATATTTGTTTTCAAATCCAACGGCAAATAGACAACTCTTCCTTTTAAACCTCTCTGTAAATCTGAAGGAGGTAATTTGCCTGTTTTTGGCTCCATACGTACTATGGTCTGGAACGGATGAACAAATTAAATGAGTATAGACTCATACGTATTTAAATCAGAAAGTTCTGCAGGAACTGCAACCAATTCTAAATTATTATGTACAGCTCTAGCTGGCATTTTATTTTCTTCTAACTTGTTGTAACAGTATTTACAAATACGATGATCTTCACCCAAATCAAAACAATTTTCAAGAAATATATATGTTGCAAAATCCTTCCACTTTTAATTATCTTCTTCTTCACTTTTTTTGTAGAGATCAACATTCCTTGTTTGGTTTTTGTAATGGCTTCTCCGGCAACAAATACAAGTAATATTTGGTCTTTCATTAGAGATGATAGCAAATTTTGTAATTTGATCTTCAAATTTCTTATTTACGGAGGGTTCTACATTCTCTTCCCCATTTTCCTCAATAACTGTGTCATTCCCTGCACTTTCTTGTTCTGGACCAAAGTAACAAAACTGAATCTCATCAGTAACCTTCTCAACATCTGATACAGATCCACGAAACAGAGCCTTATTCAACTCTTTTAACTTTAGTGCTGGACTTTTAGCAAAATACAATCTTCTCACAAATTTCCTAATTTCAGTATGATGAACTACCAGCATCCTAAAATGGTGAAAAACACTTTGACAAACTTTCCTAGATAGACAAGCCAGAGCGTGTCCTTGCAAACCAGTATTCTCTCTCACTCTGCATGGATCTAGTCCTTGAAGCACCTTAATCTTCTGTTTAACACTCTTTTTACTATATTCTCTTATCAATAGATTCCTGTCGCAAAGTACAAATACTACTACAATTCCAAGTATACACTGGGGCTTTAGGACGTCTCCCCATAACCTCATCTGCAATCACTTCTTCCTCATTTCTTGGAACCATTTTCTCCTTTTCCATTACACATCCATCCTTAACTTCATATGCTCGACCACTGGTGTCAACTGCATGCAGCAAACTATTACTTTGAAGATAACTCTCTTCATTAAAAAATGGTTCAGTACTTGAACTATGCATCCATTCTCCTAAAAACACTTTACAAAAGTTATTTCTTTTTACTACTCTTTTCGTTTTGCTTTGTGACTTCATTACATTAACTATTTATTCTAATGTACGCATCCTGTTCAAAATTAAAATGAATAGTTTTCTTTTTAAGTCTAAAGCCTTAGCTACAATGGCTTCAATATCTTTTTTTCTCTTGTAAAATTTAGCTCTTTTCTTATATTTTTTCACATCCTTTAGCAAATTGGACATCACTCTTCTCTGAAACATTTTCCTACGGATCTCTTTAAATGCTGATTTTCTTTTCAAGTTAATTTTTATAGCTTCTGCTTGTACATTAGCATTTAGTAAATTCTCACTATTCTCCTGTTGTTTTCTACTTGAAACAGTTTTTCCAATGGGGGCATTTTTTAAATTTTTCCTTTTTTTGATTATATTTTTAAAGAATTCCTTTGTCTGCTTACCAGAAGACTTTTTCTTTTTCCCAACATGAGCATCTTCAACTAACTTGGGTCCTCCAGTTGTCTTCAAATATACATGTTTTTTCTGTTGTTTTCGTTGTCTTGATTTTATAGGCATCTTATATTTCCTTCACTGCTCTGGAGCAATACCTGAAAGAAACTAAAAATAAATACCTTTTTGTAATTTAAATACATTACTATATTTGTTATGATCTTTTATTTTCTTATAACACTATCTACCCCTTTCCTACAAGTGAAAAACACAAGAAAACCAACACGAATGTAATCTCTAAGAACAATTCCTGTGTGCACACAGACTCTTGGTGTAATTCTAGGCAGAACACGATATTTCATTTGCAATTCAAAAGCACACTTATTTCTTTTTTTTTTGCAATTGTTAATTACTCTAACAGTCTGACACATTTTCTTTATAGT
Organism: Triturus cristatus; assembly: GCF_964204655.1. NCBI lineage: Eukaryota > Metazoa > Chordata > Amphibia > Caudata > Salamandridae > Triturus > Triturus cristatus. The sequence goes on along the minus strand of NC_140589.1, from coordinate 742,674,355 downwards.
TTACAGAGGCAGAAAAGAGCACATGTCCAATCAGCTTTTTTAGAGCATGTACATGTGTAACCTGGCTGACTGACTGCACTCCTGCAAAGATAATGATCCTTGGTGATGTTGAATGCATTAGCGTTTGTCAGGGGGTCCAAGAAGGCCATAAAAGACTCATGCTGTGATTTTACGCAGAAAATGAAATTTGCTTGCCAATTTCAAAGCACACTTACTACTGTTTTCTGTGTTTTTAGGCAGAAAATGAAATTTGCTTGCCAATTTCAAAGCACACTTAACAGTCGCATACATTTTCATTACAGTTTTCAGATACAGAAAACAGCACATGTGCAAACAGCTTTTTGAGACCATAAACATGTGTGACCTTGGTGACTGACTACACTCCAGCAAAAGAAATCAGCCTTAGTGATGTTGAATGTATTAGCGTTACTCACTGCTACCTCAAACACCACTCACTTGTGAATACTCAGCATGATTCTACAGGATAAACTGCTGGGTGTGTGCTAACAGTCTGCTTATGCAGACTGTGTATTTTCAGTTGCAAGAGACATATGCATGGTTACTTCCCAAAAGAACCAGAGAGACATGAAATACATCTCTGACAGCAATTCCTCTGTGCTCACAGACTCATGCTGTGATTTTACGCAGAAAATGAAATTTGCTTGCCAATTTCAAAGCACACTTACTACTGTTTTTTCTGCAAGTGCTAAGTACTCTAACAGTCGCATACATTTTCATTACAGTTTTCAGATACAGAAAACAGCACATGTGCAAACAGCTTTTTCAGACCATGTACATGTGTGACCTTGGTGACTGACTACACTCCAGCAAAAGAAATCAGCCTTAGTGATGTTGAATGTATTAGCGTTACTCACTGCTACCTGAAACACCACTCACTTGTGAATACTCAGCATGATTGTACAGGATAAACTGCTGGGTGTGTGCTAACAGTCTGCTTATGCAGACTGTGTATTTTCAGTTGCAAGAGACATATGCATGGTTACTTCCCAAAAGAACCAGAGAGACATGAAATACATCTCTGACAGCAATTCCTCTGTGCTCACAGACTCATGCTGTGATTTTACGCAGAAAATGAAATTTGCTTGCCAATTTCAAAGCACACTTACTACTGTTTTCTGTGTTTTTAGGCAGAAAATGAAATTTGCTTGCCAATTTCTAAGCACACTTACTACTGTTTTTTCCTGCAAGTGTTAAGTACTCTAACAGTCGCATACATTTTCATTACAGTTTTCAGATACAGAAAACAGCACATGTGCAAACAGCTTTTTCAGACCATGAACATGTGTGACCTATGTGACTGACTACACTCCAGCAAAAGAAATCTGCCTTAGTGATGTTGAATGTATTAGCGTTACTCACTGCTACCTGAAACACCAGTCACTTGTGAATACTCAGCATGATTCTACAGGATAAACTGCTGGGTGTGTGCTAACAGTCTGCTTATGCAGACTGTGTATTTTCAGTTGCAAGAGACATATGCATGGTTACTTCCCAAAAGAACCAGAGAGACACGAAATACATTTCTGACAGCAATTCCTCTGTGCTCACAGACTCATGCTGTGATTTTATGCAGAAAATGAAATTTGCTTGCCAATTTCAAAGCACACTTACTACTGTTTTTTCCTGCAAGTGTTAAGTACTCTAACAGTCGCATACATTTTCATTACAGTTTTCAGATACAGAAAACAGCACATGTGTAAACAGCTTTTTCAGACCATGAACATGTGTGACCTATGTGACTGACTACACTCCAGCAAAATAAATCAGCCTTAGTGATGTTGAATGTATTAGCGTTACTCACTGCTACCTGAAACACCAGTCACTTGTGAATACTCAGCATGATTCTACAGGATAAACTGCTGGGTGTGTGCTAAGAGTCTGCTTATGCAGACTGTGTATATTCAGTTGCAAGAGACATATGCATGGTTACTTCCCAAAAGAACCAGAGAGACATGAATTATATCACTGGCAGCAATTCCTCTGTGCTCACAGACTCATGCTGTGATTTTACGCAGAAAATGAAATTTGCTTGCAAATTTCAAAGCACACTTACTACTGTTTTTTCCTGCAAGTGTTAAGTACTCTAACAGTCGCATACATTTTCATTACAGTTTTCACAAACAGAAAAGAGCACATGTGCAAACAGCTTTTTGAGACCATGAACATGTGTGACCTTGGTGACTGACTACACTCCAGCAAAAGAAATCAGCCTGAGTGATCTTGAATGTATTAGCGTTACTCACTGCTACCTGAAACACCACTCACTTGTGAATACTCAGCATGATTGTACAGGATAAACTGCTGGGTGTTTGCTAACAGTCTGCTTATGCACACTGTGTATTTTCAGTTGCAAGAGACATATGCATGGTTTCTTCCCAAAAGAACCAGAGAGTCACGAAATACATCTCTGACAGCAATTCCTCTGTGCTCACAGACTCATGCAAAAATCACCACATACATCCCCTCTCAAACTCATAACTCACCTTTAAAATTAGTTAGTTGAGAAAGAAATGTGGCACTCAAACAGCAGACTATCAGAGTCAGAATATCAGAGCTGTACACCTCTCTCCTCTGAGCAGAACCAATTAATGGCAATGTTTCCCTCTCTTTTTTCACACATATACATGTTAATTACAAATCTCTGTGCTTCCAACTTTTTTTCAAATGAAATCATACATTTCTATTGGTTGAAAACTTCAACACTTTTCCAAATGTACCCTTCCCCCAACTTGACTTCTGCCTGCTACCATAGCAACAGCTCATGGAACACTGCTGTGAGGAGAGAGGTCAGAAGTTCACCACACAATGTTTCAAATTGAAAGACCAAGAGTGCTTCACCTGTCCAATCTAACAGCAAATCCAAACTATTCTTCTGTGGGAACACAATTTTCTGAACCAATACAAAACATGCTTCTAAAAATGTACACATACAGCCTAGTTTTTAGTGTAGAATGGTGTGAAACAGCCAATGAGTTCTTTTTATTTTAAAAAAATATGTATGCCTCCATTTTCAAACTGTCTTTCATTTCATATTGCCATTCTACTGAAAGACACCTTCATAGTGCATCCAGATCTCCTTGAAAGATGTTCACAGTGTGGATTGTAGGTCACAGCTATGTCTTCTGGAGTGAAAAGTTTGCAGAAAAAAGAGGTATGGTGAGAGACCTTGCTTTGCCAAATGTAGACATTAAATGGATTGGTCAGAGAGGGTTAAAGTGGCACCAATTATTGCCTTTGGTGAAAACCTTTCAACATCTCCCACAGCCTAACCTTATTATTGTGCACTGTGGTGGAAATGACCTAGGCACTTTAAATGGGGTAGGTCTGGAAATGCTTATTAAGGACACCTTTCTGCAATTGATGTCGCTTTTTCCTCAATCTGCCTTTGTATATTCTAACATATGCCAAAGGCAAAAGTGGAACCGGTCCAACCAATTTGGTCCGCAGATTGACAAAGCAAGAAAGCACGTCAACAAATCTGTTTCTGCTTTCCTCAGAGACTATGGTATGGGTTCTATATACCACAACAACTTGCGTTACAACATGCAAGACATTTATAAAGGAGACGGTGTACATTTCAATGATGAAGGGAACAGAGTCTTCCTCTTGAACTTTAGGCTCTGCATCGGTACTTACTTGTAGGTACCAAAAAAAACACTTCATAAACACATTGGCTCCTTTTAGAGCCACCTAATATCTTAACACTTAAATTTGTTTTTTTCTTCCTTTTTTTTTCTTTTCTACCGTACGCGTACGGTAAGCTTACTGTACGCGGACCCCGCGTTTAAAAAAAAAAAAAATTAAATGTATTTTTCATACTTTTATGGCCTTCTTGGACCCCTGACAAACGCTAGGGGGGCTGCAACTCTCTTCGTTGCCCCCTTTCCACGTTCTCCTCCTTTGTTTTTCTGTTTGAGACACACAAAATGGATGCCGACACTTCCTGATTTTGACCGATTCGAATGTTTACAGTCATGTAACCACCAATCAGAATTGCGCTCGCGCATGGCAGCGTGCGCGTACGGTAAGCTTACGGTACGCGCTCGGAGCGCGCCTATAGATATATATATTGATTTAAATGCTATTTTCTCAGCAAATACTGAACACATTTACACCAGACCTACAAAAGGCACATCCCTGACCTGAGGACTACCTCTCTGCCAAATTTCAAGTAATTCTGTTCAGCCGTTCGGGCTGTAGCTTGGACTAAAGGTCCTATGGAAAAATGCATGGGGAAAACACGTTTTGGGACCCCCCCTTTTTCTCAGCCCCCGCTTGACGAATCCCCCCGAGACTTTCAGGATAGGAGCTGAGCGGAGCGCCCCACCTATTTTGAAAATTTCGCCAGGATTCGTCAACCGGCGCCAAAGTTATTCCAAATAGAATGTTGCGGATTTCCTATGGAAATACGGTCCTAACTATAACTACCTACTGGCGACCGCCAGTAGGTAATATATATATATATATATATATATATATATATATATATATATATATATATATATATATATCTATATATATGCAGCTCACAGTTCCATCGGGTAATCGTACCCGTAACAGACGACAGCACTCACGGGGGAGAGTTCAAAAAGATTTATTGCTTGAACTCCGGGCAAAGACGCGTTTCGGCACTTAGCCTTCGTCAATTTCTGCATAGAGACGCCGCGGCCATTTCACATTAATAAAGTGAATTCAAGATTTCCGGTATAGAGACAGAAAACAGACTAATCATCATAGGACAACTAATCATAGCGCCATCTTAGAATGTCTAAAACGGAAGGAAAATAATGCAATAAATATAGCAATAATTCCAGGATAATACATAGATATGTAAATCCTTAATACCATATGAACAATCCTATATAGGGAAATCACATGAATTAAATCTTGCCCATAGATGGGCATTGGTATTCTGCCTCAAGATGCCATGGCACCAAACTCGGTGGAACACACCCACATAGGAGAGTCATACATAAATCATGCCCATAGATGGGCCAGTGCTCTACCTATGCAACAGGACTCGATAAAAACTTAATCAATCAGCACTAAATATCCATACACATATAGTACATTTTTGTGTGCGAAGGAAAGAAAATACAGAATGCAAAGTTTGTACAAGAAATGGAGGAGAAAATCATCATAAATTTGCAATGTAAACCAGTTTATCCCAAGTGTACAGCAAGCTCTTCACCACTATTCAGACCCAGTGGATTCTTACTTTGCAAGTCTATAATATAGCGTGATTCTAAACGCCTAAGTCTCTGTATCCTATCACCACCCCTAGGGTTTTTTGGTACATGATCTAAACAAAAATATGATAGGAGATCCTTATTTCGACAATGCATCTTGTTATAATGTCTCGCTACTGGGTATGATTCATCTACATTGTTTATCGCCCTCATGTGTTCAAGGATCCGTATTTTCACCGGGTGGATCGTGCTCCCGATATAACGGAGCCCACAGGGGCACACTAAACAGTAAATAGCATAGGGAGTGGTGCATGTAAGGAACTTGGTGATCTTTTTAGGTGCACTGAGGCCAGGGACATCATAAGTTAAAGTGCGTTTGCTTTTCTTACAGGCTTTGCACTTGCCACATGGGTAAAAACCATTGAGTGTTTTAAACGATGCCCTACTGGGTTCTACATCATAATAGCTATGGACCAGATGGTCTCTTAATGACCTAGCTTTTCTAAACGTAACCAAAGGATTCGTTGGTAAATCTTCTTTGATAATGTGGTCAGTGAGGAGGATGTGCCAGTTTTTTCGCAATATCCTCTTAAGTTGGTTGGCATTTTCAGAGAAAGTAGTGATCATGCGGAAGGTGCCATTTTTGGACTTATTCGCAACTTTCTCCGCAAATAGGTCTCTTCTCGGGATCTTATTAACTCTATCTAGGGCACTAGACAGAACTGCTTCGCTGTAGCCTCTCACTCTAAAGCGTTGCATACTCGATTCTGCTGCCTTTAGGAATTCCTTATTGCTGGTATTATTCCTTTTCAGCCTAAGTAGCTCTCCAAATGGGATACTATCAACCAGTTTTTTGGGATGGCTGCTGGTGGCAAAAAGGGTTGAATTCCCTGCAGTGGTTTTCCGATAGAGTTTAGTCTGTAACTGTCCGTCATTTACATATACAGTGAGGTCCAAATAATTCACCTCTTCAGTACTTACTTCACCTGAAAATTTTAGGTTTACATTGTTGCAATTTAAAACATCAATGTATGATTTGGCCAAATCTGGTGGACCATCAAACACTATGAACAAATCATCAATATAACAATAACAAGCCTTTATCCTCATGTTCCAAAATGTGTTAGGCTCCGCCCAGGCCACCTGCTCCTCCCACCAGCCAACGAACAAGTTCGCATAGCTGGGGGCGAAGCAGGTTCCCATGGCGGTCCCCGACATCTGTCGAAACAGATGTTTTTGAAACAAAAAAATGTTATGAGTCAGGCAAAAATTGACAAATTCCAAAATCATCTTGTTATGTTCATAAAACCTCAAGCCACGAGTTTTTAAAAAGAACCATGTGGCTTCAAGGCCGTCTGTGTGTGCAATGCATGTATACAGGCTCGTAATATCAAGAACCATAAGGCAGTAACTAGCTTGCCATTCAATTTCATCAATGTGTGTTAAAAAATCTTTTGTATCTCTCAAATACGATTTCAATGTAACCACATGTTGAGAAATGAAAAAGTCAACATAGATAGAGAGATGCTCCGTGAGACTACCCTGAGAGGCAATAATGGGTCTCCCTGGAGGATTCTTGATGTCTTTATGGACCTTAGGCAAGTAGTAGAAAGTAGGGATGATAGGATTCAAACATCTCAAAAATAGATGTTCCTCTAAGTTTAGTTTATTCTTTTTGTACCAAGAAGAAATCAACAAATGATAATCGGTGATGCTCTGATTATACATCTGTTCACTAGTTTTTTCATAGCATACGGTATCATTCAATTGACGATATGCTTCAGTTTCATACTGGTCTTAGTCATCAAAACAATATTCCCCCCTTTGTCCGAAGGTTTACAAACAAGTGAGGTGTCCTTAGATAAATTATCCAACACCTTCTGTTGCTGCTTGGAGAAGTTCGTAGTTCTCTTCCTATATTTGTTATCATAACGTAAGCGTGTAAGGTCTTTAATCACAGCATCGGAGAATGTGTCAATTGCATCAGTGGCCATTTGTGGAAGAAATACTGATGCAGGTTTAAATGGACTAGAGCCTCCACTTTGTTGAATTTCACATTGGGCCAGAAGTTGTGTGGAGCTAATGTTAGTGTCTTCAGTCTCAGTAATTTCTGTTCTTAGATCCTCCAATACTCTCAAAGTTGCAATATCCTTACCAGTCAATGCATCTTTTGCAGTTGTTCTATGACTAGGATTCATGTTTTGTCTGGTGGGAGGTTTCAACTTGAAGTATTTGTGTAGCTTCAGCTTACGAGTAAATTTAAACAAGTCAATTCTTGTCTGGGTGAATTCAATGCTTTTCTGTGGGCAAAATGAGAGACTGAGTTGCAAGACCGATTCTTCTTCCATGGTTAGCACTCTCGGAGTCAAGTTAATTATCGTCAAGTTTTGTTGCTTCATTTCCGTTTGTTGAAAAACTTCTTGCTGCGGGTCATGGGTGGCGAGCCTTCGAATTTTCTGGACCCCGCCCCCCCCGCCTCGTCTTCCTCTTGCTGCCCGTTCTGGAGGCTTGCCTCTGCCTCCCTGCAATTGCTGTTTCCTGATAAGTCGGAATTCCTCGTGAAAAGGAGGTGCATCCATTTGCGCCCCACTAGCTCCATCTTCATTAGAGGATTCATCACCCGTAATTTCCGATTCTGATGTATCTGGGGCCACTGCTGATGGTTGGATTGGGTTTTGTCGTAGTTCTCTCCTGGGATTGTCATATTTCTTAGCAAATGTTAGTATTCTGCCTTGGCTGTAATCTCTTTCGTCCCGGTCAAATTTCTCTTCTTTACGCTGTTTTATTTTTTGTTCATATATTTTCAATCTTTTTTTCATTTGTTCACGTTTTGTATCCACATTGGTTTGGTCTTCTTCCTTACGCAAAGCATCCTCCAATTCTTTAATCGATATTAAGGCCTTATCATGGTCGCTCCATGCGAACCGTACAAGTATTTCGAGCATTCCCTTACAGGACTGGGCCGTGTGTTCCGCCCATGCATCCAACAGCAAGGGGTCCGGATTTTCGTACGCCGGTACTGTGTAAATTCGAAGGCCTCTCGGAACTCTGCCTACCTCTAAATAATTTTGCAGGGAGGTGGCCTCCCACCATTTCCTGATCTCTCGCTCGTAGAGACGCTCTAAGTTGGAACATTTTGAGGCTAGATTCGACATCGCAGACGTTCCATTGTTATTACTTGCAATCCTGTTAGTCCCGTTCTGTTTTTTAAAAATGTTTTCGGCCGCTTCTCTGCGTTCCGTTTCGCAGAACATCATGTAAATTGTTTAATAGTTGTATGCACAACTACAATGTTGATGCCCTTCTCCCCCTCGTTCAGTGAAAATGCGGATAATGAATGGAGTGTTCGTGCTTTCGGCACCTTACCGGGATTTACGTTATCTCAGCCGTCCGACCTTGATCACGGCAATATTGACCCAGTATATCCAGGATGTCTCGGCACTCAATCTCCTATGATCCCGCAATCACGGTGCAGCTGGAAAAGTAATATTTGCTCCACAACACCAGCCAGTTGCACTCTCGAACGGGTGCACGACAAGCGGGGGTGTTCCCGCTTCGAATATGCAGCTCACAGTTCCATCGGGTAATCGTACCCGTAACAGACGACAGCACTCACGGGGGAGAGTTCAAAAAGATTTATTGCTTGAACTCCGGGCAAAGACGCGTTTCGGCACTTAGCCTTCGTCAATTTCTGCATATAGACGCCGCGGCCATTTCACATTAATAAAGTGAATTCAAGATTTCCGGTATAGAGACAGAAAACAGACTAATCATCATAGGACAACTAATCATAGCGCCATCTTAGAATGTCTAAAACGGAAGGAAAATAATGCAATAAATATAGCAATAATTCCATGATAATACATAGATATGTAAATCCTTAATACCATATGAACAATCCTATATAGGGAAATCACATGAATTAAATCTTGCCACAAAACCCTAGGGGTGGTGATAGGATACAGAGACTTAGGCGTTTAGAATCACGCTATATTATAGACTTGCAAAGTAAGAATCCACTGGGTCTGAATAGTGGTGAAGAGCTTGCTGTACACTTGGGATAAACTGGTTTATGCAAATTTATGATGATTTTCTCCTCCATTTCTTGTACAAACTTTGCATTCTGTATTTTCTTTCCTTCGCACACAAAAATGTACTATATGTGTATGGATATTTAGTGCTGATTGATTAAGTTTTTATCGAGTCCTGTTGCATAGGTAGAGCACTGGCCCATCTATGGGCATGATTTATGTATGACTCTCCTATGTGGGTGTGTTCCACCGAGTTTGGTGCCATGGCATCTTGAGGCAGAATACCAATGCCCATCTATGGGCAAGATTTAATTCATGTGATTTCCCTATATAGGATTGTTCATATGGTATTAAGGATTTACATATCTATGTATTATCGTGGAATTATTGCTATATTTATTGCATTATTTTCCTTCCGTTTTAGACATTCTAAGATGGCGCTATGATTAGTTGTCCTATGATGATTAGTCTGTTTTCTGTCTCTATACCGGAAATCTTGAATGCACTTTATTAATGTGAAATGGCCGCGGCGTCTCTATGCGGAAATTGACGAAGGCTAAGTGCCGAAACGCGTCTTTGCCCGGAGTTCAAGCAATAAATCTTTTTGAACTCTCCCCCGTGAGTGCTGTCGTCTGTTACGGGTACGATTACCCGATGGAACTGTGAGCTGCATATTCGAAGCGGGAACACCCCCGCTTGTCGTGCACCCGTTCGAGAGTGCAACTGGCTGGTGTTGTGGAGCAAATATATATATATATATATATATATATATATATATATATATATATTCACTGAAAAAACCATAGGTTTCACACATGTTATAGTTAGCTGGACATTTTACTGATAAAAAACCAATGAAATTCCCCCGTTCTAGTTAGTGCAGGCAACTATAACTCACGCGACCGCAATCCTCTGCTGATGCTAATACTGTATTTAGACACTTATTTGCCCATGTCTTCTTCCATTAAATTTTAGCTATACATATATTACAAATATTTTTTTTTCATAAAGACACATATGTCATCAGCAGAGGATTGCGGTCGCGTGAATTATAGTTGCCTGCACTAACTAGAACGGGGGAATTTCATTGGTTTTTTATCAGTAAAATGTCCAGCTAACTATAACATGTGTGAAACCTATGGTTTTTTCAGTGAATTTGCAAGGTTTTTTAAATGCTATTTCCTAACTATAACGTGTGTGAAACCTATGGTTTTTTCAGTGAATTTGTACGGTTTTTTAAATGCTAAGTTACTTTACGCCGTTCGTGGCGTGCGCACCCAGTTAACGCAGTTCGTTCCGTGCGCGCACCGTGCGCGCACAGTGAGCACGCGGTGCGCTTCGTGCACCGCGCGCCCACTTTACGCAGTTAGTGCCATGCCGTGCATGCACGGTGGTCACGCGGGATGGGCCATGTACGCACGATGCGCTTCGCGCACCGTGCGCACATGGGGGACATATTATGCACTACGTTGTGAAAGGTTCTCTTTAGTCATTTCCTAAAAACATTTATGCTATGCACAAATGGTGCCCTTCGGGCACCATTTGCACACGGGGTGGAGAGAGTGTGGATAATTGTTTTTTTTTTCAATAATTTTGACCGTACGCGTACGGTAAGCGTAATCGGCGATTTTTCGAAAAAAAATAAAATTGTTTTTTTGGCCTTGGGGGTTGTTTGGGGACACCTATATCAATGCTGGGTGGTTAAGAACTGAATATACTGCCCCTTTAGATGTTTTTTGTCTTTGTTTATGCTGCCCCACTCAGAGTGCGAGAGAGAAAATGGCGGCCGCCGCTTCCTGGTTTCGACCGATTCGAATGTTTACTAAGATTTAACAGCCAATCAGAATCGCGCTCGCGCACGTCACCGTACGCGTACGGTAAGCGCACCGTAAGCGCACCGTAAGCTGGCTCAGATATATATATTGATTTAAAGGCTATTTTCTCAGAATCTACTGAACAGATTTACACCAAACCTACAAAAGGCACTTCCTTGACCTGTAGACTACCTCTCTGCCAAATTTCAAGGAACTCTGTTCAGCCGTTCGGACTGTAGCTGTGTCTAAAGGTCCTATGGAAAAATGCATGGGAAAAACGTGTTTTGGGACCCCCCTTTTATCTCAGCCCCCGCTTGACGAATCCCCCCGAGACTTTCAGGGTAGGAGCGGAGCGTAGCGCCCCACCTATTTTGAAAATTTCGCGAGGATTCGTCGACCGGCGCCAAAGTTATTCAAAATAGAATGTTGCGGTTTTCCTATGGAAACGTGGTCCTAACTATAACTACCTACTGGCGACCGCCAGTAGGTAATATATATATATCTATATATCTATATATATATATATATATATACACCATTTAAGATCAAATCAACTTTCAATCCAATCATGCCCAGAGATAGTATAGACATTTTTAACGAACAGGTGGTCAATGAAATAAAGAAACTCAACCATAAAATACAAAATACAAAACAAAAATGGAATCCGAAAGACAGTTAATATAAGCAACTTATCGCCAAAATTCAAAGCAACAATAAAATCATTGTGAGAAATGCAGACAAGGGCAGTGATATTGTTCTGTGGGACAGGAAGAAATATATGGAAGAAGCAGTCCTTTAACTTAATGACCGGTCATGCTATTAGATTAGTAATATGTGGGCATTAAAAACTATCCATGACAATTTTTATGGAAAATTAATAGCATGGAAATGTGCTGGGATCATAAACTTGGAGGAATAAACATTTATCAGAAAAGAAAATCCAACTATTCCTAACATATATTTACTTCCAAAAATACATAAGGACAATATAAACCCACCTGGATGTCCAATTATTGCTGTGCAAAATAGCCTTCTTGAAAATGCTAGTCAATATATAGACTATTTTTTACAAGAACTAGTCCAAGCACTCCCCACATACATTAGTGACACTAGCAACTTCTTGGCAAAAATACAGAACTTTGAATGGAAGGAGAGCTACCAATTGATGTCTCTAGATGTGGTATCCCTATATACCAGTATCAAACATCGCAACGGTATAAGGGCATTGGAACATTTTCTGGGAAAAGGAAACACTAAGTTGTCTGCGCATTGTAACATGCTGAGTAACCTAATGCAATTTTGTTTAAACAACAATGGATTTGTATTTGACAAAACTGTTTACCAGCAGATGCGCAGAGTGGCGATGGGGGCCAGCTTCTCCCCCAGTTATGCTTATTTGCATATGGGGTGGTGGGAGGAGCTGGTCCTAAACGTCGCACACAAAAATTTCATGAAAGACAATGTTAAACTTTTCCTGAGGTATATTGACGATATTTTAATTGTCTGGGATGGTTCCACAGCAGAAGCAGAAGCAGAAGCAGAAACATTTGTAGAGAATGTAAATGAGAATGATATCAACCTAAGCTTTACATCTACCATAAGTAAACAGAGCATTAATTTCTTGGATGTAGAAGTGTTTATAGAACACAAAAACGTAGAAACACGACTATTCAGGAAAGAAACTGCAGGGAACTCAGTCCTACAATCGACAAGTTCACACCCAAGACACCTGATCAATAGTATCCCCTATGTGGAAATGTTGAGAATCAAAAGAATCTTCAGCAACCCTGTAGATCTACAAAGATTGCAGCAGGAGAGTAAAACATGATTCTTAGCTAGGGGATACGACACTGCCACAATAAACACTGCTATCAATAAAACTAAGAGCTTAGACAGGGATACATTACTCAAACCCAAATGCACAGAAACAGATAAGGAAAAAGAACTACTCCAATTGCGACTTATTACAACCTATAATAAACAAAACAAAAGCATTAATAATATTGTGCAACGCAATTGGCTAATAGTCCTTAATGATCCAATCATAGGCCACACTCTACCTAAATCTTTGGCCATTACGTACAGAAAAGCCCCGTCTATGAGCGGGAGCCTTGTTAAGAGCAGCCCGGAAGTCACAGTTCAAACAAATTGGCTTACACAAAGAAAGGGATTCATGAAATGCACTAATTGCAAAGCCTGCCAGTATGGTGTCTATAAGAAAACATATAAGACGCCATTCTGTGATCGGGAGCGGGAAATCACCCAAGCTCTACATTGCAAAACGGATTTTGCTATTTACATCTTAGAGTGTTCATGTAATCTGAGATATGTAGGGAGCACCAAGCTCCCTGCAAATAAACGGATCCTCCAACATCTTAGGGCCATAACAAACCAAGACCCCACCTACCCCGTGGCCAGACATTTTAAGGAAATTCACAATAATGACTTAAAACATCTGTCATTTTACCTTATAGACTCAGTCCCCAGTCCCAAAAAACAGACGGGAGGTGATAGAGAGGGGGAACTTCGTAAATTGGAAACAAGATATATCCTTAATCTCGATAGTAAATTTCCGGGAGGCCTCAACACCATGGAACACCTCTATACATGCATTTAGAAACAGCTCAAAACCTCAATTCTAGTGCATCAGAGATTATGTGCCCCATTCACTTTGGATATGAGATATACCTAAGGCCAAATGGGCCTTAGGACAAAGATTATACACAAAGCAATAATAAGGATTGAAAGTTAAATGGAATTGGACAATTCTAAAACAGGCTGCCGCCTGACCCCAACCTAAATAATATAGGTTTTTTAACATTAGTGATTTTGCATTGGAATACATTCAATACTTGCACTTTGCACAACATGGTTTTACACTTTTTTAATGTTGGGTGAAAAGGTAATGGACAGGAAAGACTACTATGAATGGTAAATAGGTTACACAGGAACATCAATAGAAACTGTACCTTTTTAATTAATTTTAATTCAAACAGGGAATTCAACGCAAGTTTAGTTGTATTTATATTCCGTTCTATAGATCATATGTGTTTTAAAATTTTGCAGTTTATTTATTTATTGTGATCATATTTATATGCTCATTTAGTTGTACTAGGATGGATGTAATTTATTTTACATTAATGTACAATAATTGCAATACGAAATAAGTTAATGTCAATGTTGACTAAGAAACGGGAAAGTATGTCTACACAAAATGCGTGAACTCCACAGTATGTCTTCAATGTCCATGGTGGGGTAACCGGAACTTTACACTATGCACTAGCACTTTAAAAAGGGAAAATACGCCCATTAGCGCTGTCATGTGATCAAGATCCAGGAGGGATCGAAACGCGTCATGGTCGATTGAGAAACTGGAAAATAAAAATACCTGAAGCACTGAAACGTGGTCAGTTTCTGCTTTCCGTCACCCGTAGTGACAAGAGGAATCGTAAGCAGTTTTTGGGAATATATATATATATATGTATGTGTGCATGTATGTATACTTTTATATATATATATATATATATATATGTCGTCACAATAAATGCTCCTTCACTCGAAATGGGCCTCAAACCTTCCCTGTTGTGTTTTTTGATGGGCTGCTCCGTGCCCATTGTCAATTGAGGCCGCCCTGAAGGGTCAGGGGCTCCGGTACTCGGAGGCTTGTGTTTGGATTTATAAAGAGGAGCATGACCCACTCGCAATCGCCTAACCTATCAAGGAATGCCACTGTGTGAAAAAGACGATTGTTTGTAGGAAGGGATTTGGAATGGAGGACAATCCACTCTGATCGTTCCTGTGGAAGAGCAGCTTTGTGGAGGCGAAGGATGAATAAAATATTATGCAAATCCGGAGAAAGCACATGAATGCAGAAAATAATGCTCACTAAAGTAATGCAGGTACTGATTATGAATTGGGGAACACCCGAGCAAATGAGGATCTATCAAGATTCCATGTGATACTCTGAAGTATGGTATACTGCATTATGGGACTGGTAGGATAAAGATCATGTCATGTGACTTTGAAATATAAAAGCATGCACTGCGCACGTAGCTTTTTCATTGTGTTTCCACCTGTGATCAAGGCTGTTAAGCTGAAACGCGTAAGGAGTTTGGAAACTAGCGTGCTGCTGTCATCACAATAAATGCTCCTTCACTCGAAATGGGCCTCAAACCTTCCCTGTTGTGTTTTTTGATGGGCTGCTCCGTGCCCATTGTCAATTGAGGCCGCCCTGAAGGGTCGGGGGCTCCGGTACTCGGAGGCTTGTGTTTGGATTTATAACGAGGAGCATGACCCACTCGCAATCGCCTAACCTATCAAGGAATGCCACTGTGTGAAAAAGACGATTGTTTGTAGGAAGGGATTTGGAATGGAGGACAATCCACTCTGATCGTTCCTGTGGAAGAGCAGCTTTGTGGAGGCGAAGGATGAATAAAATATTATGCAAATCTGGAGAAAGCACATGAATGCAGAAAATAATGCTCACTAAAGTAATGCAGGTACTGATTATGAATTGGGGAACACCCGAGCAAATGAGGGTTCTATCAAGATTCCATGTGATACTCTGAAGTATGGTATACTGCATTATGGGACTGGTAGGATAAAGATCATGTCATGTGACTTTGAAATATAAAAGCATGCACTGCGCACGTAGCTTTTTCATTGTGTTTCCACCTGTGATCAAGGCTGTTAAGCTGAAACGCGTAAGGAGTTTGGAAACTAGCGTGCTGCTGTCGTCACAATAAATGCTCCTTCACTCGAAATGGGCCTCAAACCTTCCCTGTTGTGTTTTTTGATAGGCTGCTCCGTGCCCATTGTCAATTGAGGCCGCCCTGAAGGGTCGGGGGCTCCGGTACTCGGAGGCTTGTGTTTGGATTTATAACGAGGAGCATGACCCACTCGCAATCGCCTAACCTATCAAGGAATGCCACTGTGTGAAAAAGACGATTGTTTGTAGGAAGGGATTTGGAATGGAGGACAATCCACTCTGATCGTTCCTGTGGAAGAGCAGCTTGGTGGAGGCGAAGGATGAATAAAATATTATGCAAATCCGGAGAAAGCACATGAATGCAGAAAATAATGCTCACTAAAGTAATGCAGGTACTGATTATGAATTGGGGAACACCCGAGCAAATGAGGATCTATCAAGATTCCATGTGATACTCTGAAGTATGGTATACCGCATTATGGGACTGGTAGGATAAAGATCATGTCATGTGACTTTGAAATATAAAAGCATGCACTGCGCACGTAGCTTTTTCATTGTGTTTCCACCTGTGATCAAGTCTGTTAAGCTGAAACGCGTAAGGAGTTTGGAAACTAGCGTGCTGCTGTCATCACAATAAATGCTCCTTCACTCGAAATGGGCCTCAAACCTTCCCTGTTGTGTTTTTTGATGGGCTGCTCCGTGCCCATTGTCAATTGAGGCCGCCCTGAAGGGTCGGGGGCTCCGGTACTCGGAGGCTTGTGTTTGGATATATATATATATATATATATATATATATATATATATATATATATATATATATATTACCTACTGGCGGTCGCCAGTAGGTAGTTATAGTTAGGACCACGTTTCCATAGGAAATCCGCAACATTCTATTTTGAATAACTTTGGCGCCGGTCGACGAATCCTCGCAAATTTTTCAAAATAGGTGGGGCGCTACGCTCCGCTCCTACCCTGAAAGTCTCGGGGGGATTCGTCAAGCGGGGGCTGAGATAAAAGGGGGGTCCCAAAACGCGTTTTTCCCATGCATTTTTCCATAGGACCTTTAGACAGGGCTACAGCCCGAACGGCTGAACAGAATTACTTGAAATTTGGCAGAGAGGTAGTCCTCAGGTCAAGGAAGTGCCTTTTGTAGGTTTGGTGTAAATCTGTTCAGTAGATTCTGAGAAAATAGCCTTTAAATCAATATATATATCTGAGCCAGCTTACGGTGCGCTTACGGTACGCTTACCGTACGCGTACGGTGGCGTGCGCGAGCGCGATTCTGATTGGCTCTTAGATCTTAGTAAACATTCGAATCGGCCGAAACCAGGAAGCGGCGGCCGCCATTTTCTCTCTCGCACTGAGAGTGATGATGAAAATACAAAGCACAAAAACATGTAAAGTGGCTGTTTAGACAGCTCCCACACACATAGCCATGTTGAGGGAGTCCCCAAAGATCCCCCAAGGCCAAAAACGGAATTTTTTTTTTTTCGCTAATTTCGCCGATTACGCTTACCGTACGGTAAAAAATTTATATAAAAAAAAAAATTATCCACACTCTCCCCACCCCGTGTGCAATTGGTGGCCGAATGCCACCAATTGTGCATGGCTTATAACAGATGAGATAAACTATAATATTTAAAAAAAAAAAAATAAAAAAAAAAATTATCCACACTCTGTCCACCCCATGTGCAAATGGTGCCCGAAGGGCACCATTTGTGCATGGCTTATAAAAATTACGAAAAATTTAAATATTACCTTTCAAAACAAAGTGCATCATATGTCCTCCATGTGCGCACGGTGCACGAAGCGCATCGTGCGTACATGGCCCATCTAGCGTAACGTGGGCACGCGGTGCGCGTAGCGCACCGCGTGCCCACCGTGCGTGCACGGCACTAACTGCGTAAAGTGGGCGCGCGGTGCGCGAAGCGCACCGCGTGCTTAATGTGCGCGCACGGTGCGCGAAGCGCACCGTGCACGCACGGAACGAACTGCTTTAAGTGGGCGCGCACGCCACGAATGGCGTAAAGTAACTTAGCATTTAAAAAAACGTACAAATTCACTGAAAAAACCATAGGTTTCACACACGTTATAGTTAGGAAATAGCATTTAAAAAACCTTGCAAATTCACTGAAAAAACCATAGGTTTCACACATGTTATAGTTAGCGGAAATTTTACTGATAAAAAACCAATGAAATTCCCCCGTTATAGTTAGTGCAGGCAACTATAACTCACGCGACCGCAATCTTCTGCTGATGACATATGTGTCTTTATGAAAAAAAAATATTTGTAATATATGTATAGCTAAAAATGTATGGAAGAAGACATGGGCAAATAAGTGTCTAAATACAGTATTAGCATCAGCAGAGGATTGCGGTCGCGTGAGTTATAGTTGCCTGCACTAACTATAACGGGGGAATTTCATTGGTTTTTTATCAGTAAAATTTCCGCTAACTATAACATGTGTGAAACCTATGGTTTTTTCAGTGAATATATATATATATATATATATATATATATGGGTTTAGAGCATTAAGAGACCTCCAGGCGCACAGCGCGCGGCGAAAATGAATGAACAAACTCCTCTTCGTCGGTTGAAAATATTTGTTTATTCACTCCCTTCTGCTTGCCATGACGCGTTTCGACCGAAAAACGGCCTTGATCACATGAGGCTTGCTTTTCAAGAAGTGTCTTTTAAGTGGATAGCACCCGTGTCACGTGATTTATAGACATGGAAAATATACTATGTTTACTAGAGATGCTGTTTTTGAATATTCGTAAAAACAGACTAAGTGGCAAATCAAATTAATTGCAGAAAATTGTATCAAAGTCTATGTTTAAACCTGATAAATCGATGTTATCAAATGTATTATGCTCTTGATAAAAATTGAGAGTAAAAGACAAAAATGCCAATCATAATGCCTGGTTATCGCTTAGGGTATAATCATTAATACATTAATACAGCATGGATGATCATATTGTCTAAAACATACGGTAAAATAAATGAATAAATGCCATTTTGTCAGGTGGTCGACCATCTGATACAGTATGTGCTGTTAAGCATAACGAATAATTTAAGGCAATCCAAACATGAGCATAAATATGAGATAAAAACCACTAATAAAAAATTATATCTGTATATTCCATGTTAATACTAGATAAAATCACATATAAATAATCCCAATGAGAGAAAGTGCATATGTATGAAAGTGCAAATGTATATGTAAAGTGCTGAGTGCAAATATGTGCAACATATAGCTAAATTTCCCTAAATAAAGAATTTCATATGCATGATAAAATAGAATGTAAAAACCTAACAAGAACCCTTATTGTTAATAAAGTTTATCACATTCAAAACATTTGGAAAGTGCTTTCTCAAACAAAAAAAACACACTGTGTCTTGAGCGTGGCGAAGTTGTATGCTTTCCAGATGGTAAAGGAGTAGCTAAGCATGAAAGATGGACTCATCCAATGGGGACAAATGGGAAAGGGCTATCATCTTATAGAAAGTTGTACAAGTCTTCAGTGATGTTTAGTCCAAGTGGGGTCTTACTATCTAATTCCAGTATGTAGCGCGTCTCTAGTTGTCTTAGCATACATTCTCTATTGTCCCCCCGTTTGAGTTTTGGGATGGCATCAATGACAAAGTAAGTGAGGCAGCTGAGATCATTGTTGTGTGCCATTTTAAAATGCCGAGCCACCGGGTTGTTAACGATGGCTCTAAGGTGCTGCAAAATTCGAGCGTGTGCCTGAAGTTTGGTGCTACCTATATAGTTAAGGCCACAGCTACATGTAAGGACATACACCGCATATTCAGTGCGGCAATTATAATGACCACCTATTTGGACTAAGGCAGAGCTAAATGGAGTATTGTAATGAGTCTTATTAACCCCAAATTTACAAGCCCTGCAGGATGAACATTTGAAGAACCCCTTAATAGGTTGCAGCCAAGTCCCCTTTGTTACGTGTTCTGGGTTTTTGCTGGCCAATTGATTTCTCATAGAGACTGCCCGTCTAAAAGTGATATTAGGTGCAGATGGAAGTCTAGGCGCCAGAACCGCATCAGTTTTGAGAATTGGCCAGTTGTCATTAATAATGGCCCTAATTTGTTTTTGTTGCCGATTGTAAGTAGTGACTAATCGGTATGTGTTACTTGCCAATGGATCAGTGGTTTCTGATGTTGCCTCAATTCTCTTGTTTGCACTCAGCAGAGTTTCCCTAGTTTTCAACGCGGCCTTGGCAGTAGCTTGTTGGAGGATATTGTCACTATACCCCCTAGTCTTGAATCTAGCCACTGCCTGTTGTGAACATTTAGAGTATTCCTCCTGTGTACTACATATGCGTTTAATTCTAAGGAGTTCTCCATAGGGGATACTCCTGATAAGGTGGTTGGGATGAGAGCTAGAGGCGTGGAGAGTGGCATTACCAGCGGTTGGTTTCCTGTATAAAGTGGATTCCAATCGTTTGTTGGCTACATAGATAGAGGTGTCCAAAAATGCGACTTTAGATGGACTGATGTGTGCAGTGAACCTGAGGTTAATGTTGTTGTTATTAAGCTCTGATATAAAACTCTCAACACTATCCAGGTCACCTCTCCAAATAAAAAACACATCATCGATGTATCTAAACCAATGTAATATCTTTTGTTCATAGATATTGACAAAGGTGCCCATGAGAGCCTGCTCCTCCCACCAGCTCACGTGTAAACACGCGTAGCTGGGAGAGAAACAGGCTCCCATAGCCACGTCCCGTTTTTGGCGATACACATTGTTGTCAAACATGAAAAAATTATTGAACAGACACCACTTAACCATTTCCAAAAGCATCATATTATGATTGTAAAGGGCCAAAGGTCTTTTGTCCAAATAATGTTTGATAGCAGTTAGACCAGCATGATATATATATATATAAAAATAACTATACTTTATTTCTGTTACCAATGTGAACCTTTTCTATAACTTTGACGGTTAAGCACAGCATTAATTGTTCTACTTTTTTATTCTGCTGAAACGTTACACAACATACATCTCAAACAGTGTAGTATATTATGAATACAAATGTCACTTTTATATATTTCCATAGCTTTGGGGGTTATGAGTTACATGTCCCCCTCCTTCCTCTAACGACAGTACAATTTAGGGTACTGCTTGCTATTCGGATTTAGACATGTGAATCTATGAAAGATACTCCAATACTGGATAAGAAAATAAGAGAATTACCTGTCACTATGGTTTCCAGTATTGGTATCTTTCATATATTCACATACAAACCACCCTCCTCCCCGGGCAGGCAGTTCTCTTTAGTCCTTGGGATTCTTACTTTCCACTTGTGCTTAGAAAATCTGAAGAGAACTTGCTTCTGCTGGACATGTTCTACAGGGTGCTAACAGCTGATTAGCTGGATTCCAACATTTAGTCCTTTTTTAAAAAGGACATAGATAGGCTACTATTTAAATGGCCTTGGGCCGCCATTATAACCTATGAAGCTTTTAATGCACTGCTTGAATATTTTGCTCGACGATGGGGAATGATTCAGGCATGTGAATCTAAGAAAGACACCAAGACTGGATTACCGTAGTTACAGGTAAGTAACTTATTTTCTTCTTTAATAAGCTGGTAGGGCCAGTTGCTAGAATTCCAGGTCCACAGATCTACACAAGACATAGGTCAAAACCGATCACAACCCTTCTCTCCGGTACTGGGCAACTCCAGGTTATTTATATATATAATTTGAAGAGAAAATCGGAGCGGTGCACCACCAGAATATTATTTTTATATCACACCTAGTGGTCAATTGTTTGAATGAAAAAGTCTTTATTTTAATTGTCCAACAATAGTATAGTCTCAGCCAACGTGTTTCGTTCAAATTGAACTTCGTCAGGGCATGTGTAAAGGTGAGAATATATTCCAAAGTTTTAGCAATCGTCTGTGTTAATAAATATCCGTCTCAAGAGGAGCAGTATTACTAGCGTCGTATTTCCAGAGTAATCCTTATTGCAATCTCAGTAACTCCTTGATAAGAGCACTGTACACGATTCAATGGCTGTAGGAGTCCTCTGTCAGTCACATGATCGTCGTGTCACGCTGCTCGAGCATGTGACTGACATTGATCTGCTTGGCAGTTTGCATCTTTCAGAGGCGGATGCAGGAGCGTTCATGTGCACAACATCATTAACTATATTTTCAAATTACACCTTATGGGAACAAAGTAAGGAGGTGCAGCCTTTGGAGTCCGCCGTTAATCCTCTTCTCTCTAAAGCTTATTTATATATACACCATTTATTTATTATATTCCACTGTATATTTAGATACAGACTATGTTGTACCACAGCAAGAACACATAATTTTACCTTTAGTGTTAGGATAGTTAAGGATCTATAAGCTGAACCATGTTTTACTATTAACCTAATGTAAACTGACCTTTCCTAAAAAGTATTACTGTAATTGTACTTTATATGAGTGTTTCTATGAGAGTTTATGACATTTCTGTGCTATAAATTGAAAAATATGAGTATTGGAGCCAGAATGTTTACAATTGTGAACAGTGAAGGCATGTTGTTTACACAGGGGTATTCCGAAAAGTAAAGTTTTAAAAATTGTAAGGAAAGACATAAATATTGCCCTATGTGTGAGAATCTGCAATCTTTCTTGCATAGTATGCCCCCACTTTTTGCTGAATTACTGAATGTACTTTGATTGAGTGTGCCCAGGACTCCTGCCAATCAGGTGCCCAGGGCCTATGTTCCTTCCCTGAAACCTAAAACCCAAATTGGCAAACCCTGGCCACATGTCAGCCCCTGGTAAATGGTACCATAGGTACCCAGGGCCTTGTGACCAGCCACTGGGGGTGACCAGAAGAAGGTGGTCACAAAACCTCCCCAGGGGAAAGGTGGTGAGAATCCCCAAGATAAAAAGTCTGAGTCTTCCAAAGGGCCCGAAAAACCTGTTCAGGGGGGTGGGACCCAAACTACTCCCTATGTGCCTCAACCCTATAGGGGGAAGAACTTTGATCCCTTAAAGGCCTGGTGTAATAAAGGACACCTAACTGTAGATAAATCTTGCACCCACAACAAAGCCCCTAAGGTACCCAGTACAGCTACTCCTGGGGCAGCAAGTTTACAGATGGGATCAGAAGTATACCCTGAGCAAATCTGGGAACACACTGAGGCAAGTCTAGTCTCACTGGGGGAAGTGTAGTTTGCCACTGTATCTGTGTGGCCACCCGACTTAAATAAGTATTTGCAATACCCCTGGGTGAATGGAACTAGGGTAGAAGTTCTGAGGGATACAGGTGCCAGTGTCACTATGGTGAAAGACACACTGTTTGCCCCTGAGCAATATTTGATTGGGAAAACCTACCCAGTCACCAATGCTGACAGTATCACCACTAGTCATCCTATGGCAACGGTGACATTAGGCTGGGGATGGGGGGGGGAGGTTACTGGCCTTAAACAGGTAGTGGTTCCTCAAAAGTTGCCAGCTGCATGTCTGCTGGGAAATGATTCATGCAGCCATGCTGGACATCCCTGAATTGGTGTGTGTGCAAACCAGAGCACAGAACAAGAGGAAGGGTGAAAAAGTAGGTTTGGAGCCTGAAATAATGGCCCAACCAACCAAGAGAAAAGGTAAGAAGACTGGGGAACCAGCTTCCGTACAGCAGAACACTCAGGACCCATATGATGAAGCATGACACCTAGCTTGCTGGGTGTGTGAGGGTCCTAGTTCCAAAAGGAGGTATTTCCCACCTCCCCACCACTCTGAGTACTCACCAGGTGGCCAACTTGCCACCCAGGAACACCGTACCTCTTTTGTCTTCTAGTTCTACCCAGGGCAAGTACGGTGGACCTTTATTAGGCCTGGGCGAAAATTTCGTTCCGGTCGTGGAAATTGCGATAATTTGACATTTTCGCGTTCCGCGGAGAGCGCGAAAATGACAAAATTTCCGGTTTCCGCAGCTTGGCGATAATTTGTTTCTTGCTCGCGCTGTAAATTAATACATTCTCGCGCGATCGCCTTACCTGAATCCCTGCGTTCGCCGACAAGTTTTCTTGATCCGGTCGCGTTCTCCATGAGATGTTGTATTGTTTTTGCGCTGTCTCGCGACAGATCGCGCCCGCAGTGACGTCATGCGTCGCGCGATCACGTCTTTCTTCTCGCGATCATGCGCCGCGAGACAACTCAAAACAAGATGGCCGCGCCCGCAGGCAACCACATGGGTAAGTTGGCGACCCGCAACCATGCAGAAAATCTCGCGAACATGCCGGAAAAAAACTTCCGCATCTTCGCGATATTTCCGCTTGTTTGCGATAATTTTAAACATTTTCGCGATAATTTGTGAAAGTTAATTTCGCAAATTCCGCCCACCCCTAACCTTTATCAAGCCCTCATTGTCCCCCTTGTTGTTTACTAGGTGACTGATGAGGAACAGGAAGCAGAGAGTGAACCTCTCCCTGATCTCCTTTCCTACATCTCACAAGATGGGTCAGTGGATGGTGTAGTCTTTTCAGACACCCTCTCTGCCCAACAGCAGACTGACTGCAAGCAAGTCTTGCAACAGTATGCTAGCCCCTTTTCCCTGACCCCTGGTCTGACAAACTGGTGTACCCATGATGTGGACACTTGTGACAGTGCACCTGTCAAAAACAAGATCTATCGTCAGTCAGACCAAGTCAAGGAAAGCATCAAAGCTGAAGTCAGCAAGATGCTGGAGTTAGGGGTCATTGAACCCTCTGAGAGCCCCTGGGCTAGCCCAGTGGTTCTGGTCCCCAAACCTCATCAACAAGGTGGAAAGAGAGAGATGAGGTTCTGTGTGGACTATAGAGGGCTTAACTCTGCCACCAAGACAGATGCTCACCCTATTCTAAGAGCAGATGAGCTGATAGATAAATTGGGGGCAGCCAAATTCCTCAGTACCTTTGACTTAACTGCAGGGTACTGGCAGATTGGCATGGCCCCAGGAGCAAAAGAGAAAACAGCATTCTACTCAGTTTACTGTGATGCCTTTTGGGTTAAAGAATGCCCCTGCCACCTTCCAGAGCTTGGTGAACCATGTCCTGGCTGGGCTGGAATCCTTTAGTGCAGCTTATCTTGATGATATTACTGTCTTTAGCTCCACCTGGCAGGATCACCTGATCTACCTTGGGAAGGCTTTATAAGCTCTGGAAAATGCAGGCCTCACTATCAAGGCATCCAAATGCCAGATAGGGCAGGGCACTGTGGTAGACTTGGGCCACCTTGTAGGTGGAGGCCAGATACAACCCTTACAACACAAGATCCAGGCCATCCTGGACTGGGTAGCTCCAACAACCCAGACCCAAGTCAGGGCATTCCTTGGCTTGACTGAATACTACAGGAGGTTTGTGAAGGGGTATGGGTCCATTGTGACTCCCCTCACAGAGCTCACCTCCAAGAAGATGCCCAAGAAGGTTAACTGGACAGTTAGTTGCCAAAAGGCTTTTGACACCCTGAAAGAAGCAATGTGCTCAGCACCAATTCTAAAAGCTCCAGATTATGCCAAGCAGTTCATAGTGCAGACTGATGCCTCTGAGCTAGGGATAGGAGCGGTCCGATCCCAGACCAATGATGAAGGCCAAGACCAACCTGTTGCTTTTGTAAGCAGGACGCTACTCCCCTTGAGCAGCGTTGGAGTGCCATTGAGAGGGAGGCCTTTGCTGTGGTTTGGTCCCTGAAGAAGTTGAGGCCATACTTGCTTGGTACTCACTTCCTGGTCCAAACTGCCCACAGACCTCTCCGATGGCTAATGCAGATGAAAGGGGAAAATCCAAAACTACTAAGGTGGTCCATCTCCCTACAGGGAATGGACTTTGAAGTGGAACACAGACCAGGGACTGCCCATGCCAACGTAGATGGACTTTCCAGGTTCTTCCACTTAGACAATGAAGACTCCATAGGACAAGGTTAGTCTCATCACCTTTCGTTTGGGGGGGTTGTGTGAGAAAGTGCCATCTTTCTTGCATGGTATGGTATGCCCCCACTTTTTGCTGAATTGCTGAATGTACTTTGACTGTTTGTGCCCTGGATTCCTGCCAATCAGGTGCCCAGGGCCTATGTTCCTTCCCTGAAACCTAAAACCCAAATTGGCAAACCCTGGCCAAATGTCAGCCCCTGGTAAATGGTGCCATAGGTACCAGGGCCTTGTGACCAGGGAAGGCCTCTAAGGGCTGCAGCACTATTTGTGCCACCCTTAGAGGCCCTGTACCCTAACACACTCACACTGCCCTTGCAGGCTGAGTGTCTGGGTACAAGACCAAACAAAGAGTCGACATGGCACACATCCCTGTGTGCCATGCCCACAACCTACACTGCCCTGGCATACATCAGCCACCCCTCTAGCTGGGTGCCCTATGCCAGTGGTGTGGACACAGGAGCATGAGCCCTGTGCCCCTACAGTACCCAGGTCCATTCCTGGGCACTGTAAGTGCAGTGCTGCCATTTAAGAGTTTATGGTGCTGGGAGCTCTTCAAACACGAACTCCATAGCACTATAATGGCAACAGTGAAGACTGAGAAGTTTGGTATCAAACTTCTCTGCACATTAAACCCGCACTGATGCCAGTGTGGAATTTAATGTACAAAGCACTACAGAGGGCATCTTAGAGATGCCCCCTGAAACATAACCTACAATCCACGTCTTGTCTGAGAGGCTGCCTAGGCTGCCACACAGCAGACATGTTGCTGGACCCCTGGGTGGAGAGCCCCCCGCTCTCCTGGATCTGCAATAATCTCATCCTGGGCAAGGTGCTAGGTCTCCTCCCCCAGGATGGGCAGGGGGAAGCTTCAAACGCATGCCGCCTTTGTGAGCTTCTCCAGTCCACTTGCTGTACTCAGCAACTGGCCCCCACCGGCACTGACCCCCACTCTGGCGGGAAGACTACCGGAAACTCCAAGTAAGGAAAGGGGATGTGCCAGCCCTGCCAACCTCACCCCTCAGGTGGGGGAGGCAAGGTGAAGCACATCTCCGGGCTCTCGCCATCTTGAAAATGGGGAGCCCTATCCAATCAGGACTAGGCCACTGCCCCCCTCCCACAGGAGAGTGGCAGGATAGGGGGTGTACCCACCCCAGGACAGGGACCCAGTGGTCCCTGCCCTTTACCTATCTGTAACGCCCCTAAATTTAGTATTTAGGGGCACCCTGAACCTTCCTTCTTCAGATTACAGATTCTAAACTAGCAAAGAACAACAAGAAGAAAGAAGACCTGCCGTGCAGCTGCTAAGAAGAGGAAGACACCAACTGCTTTGGACCCAGCCCTACCGGCCTGTCGACCCTCGAACCTGCTCCTGCTAAATTCCGGCACCTCCTGCGGCCAGCAACCTCACAAACCCCGTAGGACCTGGCTATCATGTGACTCTGAGCACCTGGGACTCCCATGAGCAGTGGCTCTGCTCAAAGCAATTTTCTAACCCCTGACATCAGCCCGGAACCGCGAACCCTGCATACTCTGCACACGCCAAGCCTGGCCTGTGCCGGAGTGGACAAAGACCACGAGGACGTCCCCCCGTCGGCTGTGACCCCGAATCCGGCACCCAAGGACCCACCTCGACACTCCTGACGACGCCTGCAGCCTCAGAACCAGGGACCCCCCCAACCGCCATCAACAGAGGGTAAGATTTCCCGTCATCAAAAGGCACCCCTGCACCCGGCGCCCTGCGGCCCCCTGTGCCCGACACCTGGGTACCTACCTATCCTCCAACTACCCAACTTACCTCTCGAAGTGGTGGTGGCACCTGAAAAATCTTCGTCCCCGAGCTTGCAGCCTTTCTTCGTCCTTGAGCTTTCCAATTGAAATCCATTGACCGCCTGAAGGCTCAAAAGCACCCTGCACCTAGCCGCCCGAGTGGCCCTGGCAGTCCAACATCTATTCCTACCTACTTTCCCATTTGCCCTGAGCAAGTGAGCAGGAGCTCAGCTCCCACAGTCGTGTGGCCTGCTAGTCAGCAGCCACCAACCAAGGCCCCCCTGCCTCACATAGGATAACATTGGGCCTAACTCACTCTGCACCCGGCTGCCCCTGTGCCACTGAGGGTGTAACAACTGTACTTACCTGACCCTGGGAGACCCCTGAGTCTATGCCCAGAACCTTAACTCTGCCAGTCGAGTACTTACCCAAAAGCCGATAACTCACTTTTCTTCCATAGGGTAACATTGACTGGCTTCTTCTGAAATGTCTTCTAAGTGGTGAGTTTCTCAACTTTCAAATATTCACCTAAAATCAACCGAGTAACAAAAACAGAAATACTCACCTGCTATTAGGAGAGATCCCAGTGCTGGATCTTGGTGCCCAGCACTGACCCTGAAAAGTACTTACAACCGTACTTTCCACCAACTCAATTTTCTCCCATAGGAAACCATTGACTGTTTTTCTGTGAAATTTCTTCTGTTGATTTTTGCAAACTACAAATATTCTTAAAAAATTGTACCAACTGTGAAAACGTAATTACTTACCTGTTTTAGATAGACGCCCCAGTACTGAGCCTAGGAGCCCAGCACTGGATTACAAAAGTAACGAGAACATACATTACCCATAAGTTAAATTTTCTCCCATAGGAAACCATTGACTGTTTTTCTATTTTAAGTGTTGATTTTGCAAACTCATAAATATTCCTTAAAAATCGCCTGTATAACTTAAAGGCAGTTTCTCAACTGCTTACAGGTGGTACACTAGTGCTGGATCTAGGATCCAACAATGACCTAGAAAAAGTAACCATAACCCCACTTACCTGCTGTGTGAATTTCCTTCCATAGGATAACATTGGTAATTTGATTAGCAAAGGTTTCTGTGTCAACTTTTAAAATAGCAAAATATTGCTTAAAAATCACAACAGTAACTAAAACGAATTTACTTACTTGTTTCCAAGAACTGTCCCAGTACTGAATCTAGGATCCAGTCCTGGAGTTAGAAAAGTAATCCTGAAAGTAATCCATTGCAAATAACTTAAAATTCCCTATGAGCTCAATGTATTATTGTGTTTGAAATTGTGTTGCCTATTGCAACAAAACTGTAACTATTATCTGCAAAAGTCAATTGCCTATTGCAAAGTATTTAACTAAAGCATCTCATTCTGAGAAAGTATATTTTGATACCTATTTTTGGCTCTAAAATAAAACAACCATATATTTTTTATATAAACCATTGGCCTAGAGTTCAGTTCTTGAGTGTGTGAGACCATTTGCTGACTGAGTGTGTACAACAAATGCTTTACACTGTCCTCTGATACTGCCTTACTGCTCGACCAAGCTACCACTTTAGAGAGTAAGGTTATATCTAACTTTAACCTCTGCCAAACCTCTGGGGACTGTGGACTCTGTACACACTGTACCTATTTGGGAACAGTATGTAAAGAGCCACTTTCTCACACTATGGCTGATGTGGAACTGAACTATTTGTTGCATAATCTCTTTCTGAGTCTATGGGAATCTGTTGAACGTTCATATCTTTTTTTATTTCCTCATACAGAGTGGTCACTGTACTTAAGAAATTATTTGGCTGCCTGATGAAGATAATTTCTGATGAAGGCCCATCTGACACTAAAACGTGTCAGCTTTGTGGTAATTCCATCTGCCAGAGGTGCAGTGTTTTTATTAATTCCAATGAACTCTCCAACAACTTTGATAGTAAGGTGAAAAAACACCAACAATGCGGTTCAAGGAAAGTGAGGCAAGGCAATCACCATGCAAGCTATCAAGGGATTGGAAAGGGCGTACCTAAAGTTAGAAATACATTCCTGAAATCAATCCATAATTCAAGATCATTGTCATCCACAACTGAATCAATACATTATTCATCACTTCCAAGTGCTCACCCAAGGGCAAGGAAAATGTGGGTGGAGTGCAAGAACAAGATTTATCCCATAAACTGTTCCTTTGGAACGAATGTACAGAAACACTCAAGTGGAATAGCTACCTCTGGCCCATCAAATACGATACTGTGGGAGCAGCCATACAGTGGTAGAGGAAATTGCCAAACAGACAGTCTGCTGGTTCCAATATGCACAAGGAGTATCACAACTAATGAGAACAGTTCAGACATCTGCTCGCTGTCTAGCTCTGCCTCTTCTGTATCCCACGTGATGCCTTCTGAACAATGCTTACCTACAAATATATCTACACCTCATTTCTTATTGTTGGATGGCATATCCGAGCAAAGCTTGAATGGAAATAAAATAAGTCAATGCACTGGGCAACTTATGCCTGAAAGCCAGAGAATGGGGGCATCATTTGTTAGCAACAAAGTACAGAAAAGGCTTGAGTGTAACCTTCATAGAAAGGCCTTACAGAATGTTTTAGGTATGCCAACCATCATCCAGAATTCTCTCAAACTGTACATACCCTCAGCACCTAAACCCATTCAGCCCACAGCTGGCAAAAAGCATTCCAAAACAACGCATGTAGCTTTGAGCACACTGTGTTTCATACCCAAGTGCACAAGAAGATATCTGGAAAACCACTTGGGGATGCTAGCAGATCGCTACAACATAGGTCTCCTTCCCAAAATACAGAAAACTGAGAACAAATTTAAATCTTCAGCACTATGTATGAACGCGATCACCTCTTTGTTTGATGGGGATAAAGTGTCACTGCTGCAAAAAACCAGAGCGCTGCCAGATATGAAAAATGTTGAACACCCACATAGTAAATTTAAAGCCTTGGGCACTGTCATGGCCACTGTGCCTGATGGTTCTACATCGAACCAAAGTCTATTGCCGTTGCAAACACATCCAACAAACCACAATTTGCGAACATCGGCAATTAGTATGACATCAGACGCATGTCAGAAGGAAATTAATCAAGACACCCATGGACTGGAACATAATATATGTGTGACCCATCTACACAAAGATCCGCACATGCTCTTCAAACACAGACATCAACTACAGCCGGATCACATAAAACCATGGCTTAACGTTCACACAAAGGGCCTTCTGTCAGTTGCAAGACCATGTTATGAAAGTTTAAACCTTCAGGAAAAAATCAACTATCCGAAACTCAGTCATCGTCAGGTAAGACATTCAAAACCAAGAACAAGTTTTTTACCATTCGCAGAGCAAAACATTATTGATGCTGTTGATTGGAACCTTAAACACAAATTTCTCAGATACCTCTGGGGGTTAATTCCTGTACACCACGATAACGTCCAAGAGCATAACATCAAAGATTTGCTTCTTCCACTACCTATCATGGGGGTGACTGCTGATATCAAGTTCTCTGAGATGGAAACTGATTTTCTGAAGTCCATGGAGAGGGCCATTCTTGAACAGCACATTCTGATGAAGATGCTGCACTCTGAATGGGGTTTACCAGGCGTACTCCGAAGGTCAATCCAAGCATTCAAGGCTTCAGCTCCAGAATGTACTAATATTAAGGAATGTCCAAAGTCTGAAGTTGAGATTGTTATGACTAGAAAAGAAGCATTCTTCATTCCTAAAACAACTAGAAAGTGTTTTGAATCACATGCCAAACAGAGAATCATGCATCAGGATTTCAGACTTCCAAGTATAGTGGAGGAATCTTTAACAAAGTTTTTCCTACCCGCACCGCGAAATGAAGCATTACCGTCTCAACAGAAAGCTACATCGAGTTCTCACCGATGGAAATGCTTTTTTTTGTAAGTGAATTAAGAACCCACATGGAATGGCATGTTAGAAAAAAGTGCCTGCAGCCAGAGTACAAGCTTCCACAAGCAGCACAGAAGTCTCTGGAAATATGCATGCCACTAACTCGGGATTTATTAAGGTCACCAAACCACAGAGAGGCCAAATTAAAAAATCTGCCTCCAGCTTGGAAGCTGGAATTCATTAATGAGGAAACAAAGGAGCAATTGGAGTTCCACATTCAGAGGTTTATTGTGCAAATGACATTTGGACTTTCCATACAAATTCAAGATTCAATGAAGCAGCATGTTCTTTTGTTTTTCAACTCCTATGTGCAGGCAGTGAATAGCCAGGTATTTGTGAGTTGTGTTTCTTCATATTCAAAGGCATTGCTTTCAACAAAAGAAAGTGTCACTGCTCAAGATAAAAGTCAACAATTTAATTTTGCTTGCAAAACAATAGGATATCAGGTGAATAATCAGCTAGAAAAGCATCTCTTTAAGGACTGTTTGGAAGTGAAGATGGGTTTGCTACACTTTTTGGCCAACTGGTCTTTAGGAATTGCCTTTTCTACCAAGAAAGCAAGTCTACCAAAACAAATTTTCCAACAATCACACCACAAGCAGAGGGCCAAATCTGTGCCTTTTCCAGAGACTGAAAATGTTCATCGAGTTGATTTGAATATCAAACACAAACACTCTATGTTGCTCCAAATACTGGCAACGCCTCATATATATGTCTTCAACAGTAGGATACCAACAGCATCAGTGTTGGTCCCACAAATAAAGAGCAAAGTGTTTCCTATTAAATTCTTGGAGATGGACACCCCTCTCATTGGTTACAAGGACAATGAAACCCTAGAATGGCTCTTGAAAAAGAAAAGATTTTGTCAAGATGTGAGCTTACCAGCCAAGATCCAGAAATCCCAGAGAGCCTTCTTGCAGCATCGAGCACCCAAGCACCCAAAGTCAACATCAAGCCAGATGGAACCAATGGATATAATTATCAAAAGAGTCCATGCGTCATTTCTCAGTGAGTACACCAAGAACATGCTGGTGAACCATTGCAAGAAGGCTACCTTGCACCAGGCACAGGCTGGCACTGAAATCATTAGGGAGGCACCAAAGTCCCTTGCTGCTCTATTATTAAGAAGACACCCTCAGACGTCTGTTGATGCAATTGACAATATAATCCAGGCACGTCCTGACTTTAAAGTTTCCTTCATAAAATCCACCAAATGCCCTCCACTTGTCGAACAAGAGGCTCCAGTTTCTCCTGAAGAAGAGCTGCAGCATTCACATTTACTATTTGGGGGGCTGGATCCCAGGCTCACTGTCCAAAATGAAATCCTAAGTCCCAGAGGTAAACAGCAACAGCAGATTGTCAAAGAGTCAGAATCAAGGCGAGTTTATTCCTCATTGCCCAACCTGCTAGTCAACAAAAAGACCAATATACAGAAGTATCGATACATGACCTGGAGAAACAGCGACAGAAACCTGTTCTCTTCAGCTTCATGTGATAAACATTTCTTTGCCAAGACACAACATGCCACATCAATCGGAAGAGAACCACATTCCCTTGGTTGTTTGGATCTAAATTCCCTAAACAGAGTAGCTAAGGCTGTTGAGATACACCTCCAACAGAAACGTTTGAAATCAATACTGCCCCATTTGCCAACAACTGAAAGCAAGTCATTGACATTTCCCACACTCACAAAACCCCCAACATTCCCAGAAGAAACATACAAAAAATGCATGGCGGTCTCCAGTGCCTTCGTGGCTTACTTCCAAGCACCACAAAATATTTTAGAACTAATTTCTAATATTAACTTTCACATCAGAAAGAGGAATCCTCAAATCCATTCAAATCTTCTCTGTTGTGTCAATGGGCCCAGTAAATTTGAAATTCCTCAGACTGATCCTGATATCAATGCCATGCTACCTCAGGAGGATATCACAAACCTTGATAGGGTGAAACAGAACTTGTTTACATTAGAACACATTCATAATATGAATGAAACCCCAATTAATACACCTACAGTTAATAAAAAACAGATCATGCATGATCTAGAGAATGGATTCAGCAGTCAAATGCTTAGAAAGGCCTTTACTTGGGCATCACAAAAGCACCAAGTTCTTCGATCCCAGGAAGTGCCTTTTCAAAGAAACCATTTCTCCGACTTGGATCGCTATTATACTATGCTTGACAAGAAAGAATTGGAACTTTCCAACCCTGCATTGTTCCCAGCACTGACCCCAATACACAGCACAATGGTGCATAGAATGAATGTGAATTTTAGAAACAGCTCGAGGGCTCAGGATTCGGGTGGGCTCTCAATACAGTCTCTACACCAGAGTGCGACAAGCGAGATAGAATTGGATGCCTCCGTGATTTCTTCGAGTGAAGAGTCATCAATATACACATCAAGCCAATATGCCAGTCCTGTGGTGACACCTTTCTGGATTCCAATACTCAGAGCCAGTATTTTTTCTTGCTCTGGGGATATACAAAGAACTCTGGCTGCACACTTACAACATAAAATTATTATGAATATTCTCACACTGCCACTCTGTGTTATTGAATCTAGAAACATTCATCAAGAGTTGTTGACCCAGAGAAAGAGAGAAGAAGCTCAACAATTCAGAGAAAATGGAGCCAGGCACAGACTGGAAACAGAGACAACATACAACCCCCACAGAGTGAACAAACTTGAGTTGGTCAACAGAAATCAAAACCTGCACATAAGGCATTTGGAAACTAACGTAAAAGACCAACAGATACCACAAGACATTTACTGCTTATTGAAATCATTTCAAAGTAAAAATTCAAAAAGCATATCATCTGATAGGGAGTCTTCTAATGATGATTCAAACATTGTACGTCATGGTATTCCTACTCATTTACAAGAAACAAAAAGGGAGATACGGGCCATGAGAGATACTGGCTCTCAAACTCCACATGTGCGGGATCTACCTTCTGGGTCATCAGTGCCAATTAATAGATTAAGTACTATTGAAAGAAGTGCAGATAGAAAATCGTATTGCAGAATAATTTTATCATCTCAGGCTAGCTATAATAAAGACAACCCAGCATTGCCTAAACAAATGTGCAAGGTTAATCCAAACAGCACTGATACTTCATTCACAATGCCACCTAGTGTAGCTAGCACATGTGATTCATGTCAGACAGTAGGCCACGGGCAATGTTCTACTATGACACAAAGGAAATCAGGAGCGGTGTTTAAAACGGATTTCAGACAGCGAAAAGGAAGGCATGAAAGAAGGGTGAAAAACCCCACAATAAAGGTGTATTCATCAGTTGACAGTGACACTAGCATGACAACAATCTACCGCTTGACTGGAAAGAACCAACCTAACAGTAGCCCAAATGTTTCCTCTTCCTCCTCCACAAAATGGTCAAGCAGCAGCTATAATAAACACAAGCCAGCATTGCCTAAACAAATGTGCAAGTTTAATACAAACAACACTGATACCTCATCCACAATGACAACTTTAGGAGCACACAAAGGTGATTGCATTGCTTCTCCAGTACACAAAAAGACCACATTTTTTCAGAAGTTGATGTCATACTTCAGAAAAAGTGTTCTCAACATATGTAGACCAAAGAAAATAAAGCGCACAAAGATTGTGGCTAAAGGGAATGGACCATCACAAGAGAGTAGGTTAGCTTCTAAAAAGAACACTACTCAAACCCATAATTGTAAAAAAAGGAGAACGAGCAACGTAACAAGGTGGATCCCCAAATTTCCAAAAGGCAACAAAAAGACACAAAGGAAAATAGATCTTGCTAATTCAACACCTCTTCCGGGTCAACCAATCAGTACAATAACATCGCAATTATCACTTGAAGACACAGCTTCAAGCGATATGAGGAAAAGTGACAGAGAGGGTCACATGGCTGCAAATGTACTTAAAAAATATCTCAGACTTTATCCAAAAAACATCCTAGATAGAAGACTATCAATTGAGGCAAAGACAAAAGCAAATCATTTGTTATCTACAGGTAGTGTTAAAGAGAACAAGTACTCTACCAGACACACGTTGGAGAAAGACACCTCAAAGTCTGCCCAGGAATGTGAAAAAAACCAGGAAATTCTGTTTGGCAGGACAGTAAGAGCAAAAAACAGCTTTTCCTTGAGATGGCATATGCCGCCTAGTGTAGCTAGCACATGTGATTCATGTCAGACAGTAGGCCACGTGGAAGGTTTTCCTATGACTCAAGGGGAATCGGGAGCGGTGAATAAAACAGATTTCAGACAGCGAAAAGGAAGGCATGATAGAAGGGTGAAAAACCCCACAATCCAGGTGGATTCATCAGTTGACAGTGACACTAGCATGACAACAATCTACCCCTTGACTGAAAAGAGCCAACATAACAGTAGCCCAAATGTTTCCTCCTTCTCCACAAATTGGTCAAGCAGCAGTTATAATAAATACAACACAGCATTGCCTAAACAATTGTCTGAGGTTAATCCAAACATCACTGATACCTCATCCAAAATGACAGCTTTAGGAGCACGCAAAGGTGATCGCATTGCTTCTCCAGTACACAAAAAGACCACATTTTTTCAGACGTTGATGTCATACTTCAGAAAAAGTGTACTCAACATATGTAGACCAAAGAAAATAAAGCGCACAAAGAGTGTGGCTAAAGGACATGGACCGTCACAAGATAGTAGGTTAGCTTTTAAAAAGAATACTACTCAAAACCATAATTATAAAAAAAGGGGAACGAGCAGTATAACAAGGTGGATCCACAAAATAATTAAGGGCAACAAAAAAACATGTAGGAAGACAGATCTTGATAATTCAACACCTCTGCCTCGTCAACCAATAAGGACTATAACATCGCAGGTATCACTTAGGGACACAGCTTCAAGAGATATGAGGACAAGAGAGAGAGAGCGTCACATGGCTGGAAATTTACTTCAACAAAATCTCGGACTCTATCCAAAAGACAGCCTGGATAGAAGACTATCAATTGAGGCAAAGACAAAAGCAAATTATATGTCATCTACAAGTACTGATAAAGAGAGCACTTATTATACCAGGCACACGTTGGAGAAAAAAACCTCAAAGTCTGCCCAGGAATGTGAAAAAAAACAGGAAATTCTGTTCGGCAGGACAGTAAGAGTAAAAACAAGCTTTTCCTCGAGATGGCATATGCTACCTAGTGTAGCTGGCAAATGTGATTCATGTGAGACAGGAGGCCAAGCAGAAGGTTCTCCAGCGACTCAACTGGAATCAGGAACGGTGATTAAAAGAGATTTCAGACAGCGAAATGGAAGGCATGATAGTAGGGTGAAGAACCCCACACTCCAGGTGGATTCATCAGCTGACAGTGACACTAGCATGACAACAATCTACCTCTTGACTGAAAAGAGCCAACATAACAGTAGCCTAAATGTTTCACCTTCTCCACAAAATGGCCAAGCAGCAGCCATAGATTAGACTGCTGGGACAGTGATACTGAAGAACATATCAGACAAATGGGTACTGAACAGAGCAGCCCCAGGAATACATCTTCAGTCTCAAAAGTAGGAACCATCTGTGAAAGCAGATTTATATTTTTAGAATATTCTCTTTAATATGTTAATACAAGAATTAATAAATGAATAGTTATGTGCCTTCTGTGTATTTGACATGCTAAGCTATCAGAGATGGAGTCCTGCTTCTAGTGACTTCTAGAAATTAAATATTGACACCAGGGTGATGCTAGCAAAATTAAACTTTATATACTCTTCAAACCTACCTCCTATCTGCACCTAGTCGTTTAGTGTATTACCTAGGGCCCAATTCACAGAACTAACTTAAGACAAACTCCTAAACGTACTACCATTTTGGTATTCACAGAAGGCACATACTCATTTTGGTATTCACAGAAGGCACATGCTCATTTTGGTATTCACAGAAGGCACTTACTTATTGATGAGTAAGTGCCTTCTGTGAATACCAAAATGAGTAAGTGCACTTACTCATTTTGGTATTCACAGAAGGCACTTACTTATCAATGAGTAAGTGCCTTCTATGAATACCAAAATGACTAAGTGCCTTCTGTGAATACCAAAATGAGTAAATGGTAGTAAGTTCACGATTTTGTCTTAAGTTAGTTCTGTGAATCGTGCCCCTGGATTCTACTTTTACGTGTTAAACCTTAGTGATGCCTTAGACACTGTAGAAAAGGCTT
This sequence comes from Triturus cristatus, assembly GCF_964204655.1. Classification (NCBI taxonomy): domain Eukaryota; kingdom Metazoa; phylum Chordata; class Amphibia; order Caudata; family Salamandridae; genus Triturus; species Triturus cristatus. Next base: position 742,636,777 of record NC_140589.1, on the reverse strand, counting down.
CACCTTTCCTTGTCAAAGAACATGAACAATCCCTGAAAGAGAAAGCTAAGTAAGATCTTCCTCTTAATGGCAAATCAACTGGGAAAAAGGATAAAAAAGTGAAAAATATACACTCTTGTTTAATGTCCAAGTAAGGTGAAATGAGGTTATAGCAGTATAAAGGTTACGTTCTTCATTTCTTCCCTTACAATATCACCTTACTAACTGGAAATAAAGGTCAAGATTGTCTTGTCATGTCCTGGCTATCGAATTACCCACTGTGATATAAAAAAGTTACACACCATCAATTAGCCACAGAGAAAGGCTGCCGAAATGGTAAAACATTTTATGCTCACCAAAAAGAGTTTACACCCTCTTATCAAACCCATGCTATCAATGACTGAGTAAAAAGATTACTTGCTTCTTTTCAGACCAATAATATCTCACCTAATGGGAGAAGACTGGTTGATGAGTGGACTGGATGGGCATGTATGAGTATGTGTCTGCATGTTTGTGTGTATGCATCCTGCTTAGGTCTCCCAAGTTTCCTTCTTGGTTGCCAGAAAAAAGTGAGACTCCCTGTGACAGGGTTCACTTACCCGGATTAAGGATCCCACAATGTGCTGGTTCAGGGGCAAGTCCATCTGCAGCCCTAGAAAGGATAGAAGGGCACCCTGAAAAAGGGGAAAATATAGACAGCAGACTAGAAAGAATGTGCAACAGAAGGAAAACCAATATAAATACAGGAATGATTAATAAGAGGGACTTTCCTGATGCAGGTTGGGAGAACATGGGCAGACAGAGAAGGAAAGGATGATGTTACGTTGAGCTATGTTATGTTTAGTTATGTAATGTTATGTTTAGTTATGTTATGCTATGTTATGTTTTATTATGTCAAGTTATGTTATGTTATGGTATGTTTAATTAGGTTATGTTTAGTTATGTCTTTATGTTTAGTCAGTTATGTTTAGTTATGTTATGTTTAGTTATGTTATATTAAGTTCTGTTTAGCTATGTTTAGTTTTGGTATGTTTATTACCCCCTTCGCTGCTAGGCCTCCACCCTTCCACATCATGTGCTAAGCTTTTTTGGGGCTATTTGGGGTAGTTTGTGCTTAGGCCCCTGTAATATTTTGTCCACATAAGGTATCCACAACAAATGTGTGTCCTTTTCTTCCAACATTCTGAGGATTCTAACAGTACCCAGGGTTTGTTGATTCCCCTGCAGGGGACTGAGAAATTAGCCAGAATACAGTTAAATTTAGTTTTTGGGGGAGAGAAAAATGGGAAAAAGTGCTGTAAAAGAAAGTTTTGGGTTTTCCCCTGCAAATGGTATCAGTGAAGAGTTTGTGGTGCTAACATCACCATATTCCCAGATTTCAGGAACAGGCAGACTTTTGTCACAAAACCATCATTTTTGGCATTTTACTGGGACATAGCCTATTTTTGATGCTATCAACCTCCTTTCAGTTAGTGGTAGAATAGGTGTTAGACCAATAATGGATCCCGGAAAGTGATACATTCTGAGAAGTAGACACAATTTTTTGTAGATCCTTGAAGGGTTTCCTATAGAAACTATTATTTGAAATAAAAAATATTGAAATTAAGTTGAAAAAAATAGCCATTTTTGCCTACGTTTTCACCTACAACTTCTTCTACGTATGGCAGATGTTTAAAAGCAATAAACTGTTACGTTTACTGGACCCTTCTGGTTGTGGGAATATATAGGTCTTTTAGGTTCACAAAGAACCTGAGGTACCCAGAGCCAATAACTGAGCTGTGCCTTGCAATGTTTTTTCATTGTGTACCGGGTATACAGCAGTTCATTTGGTAAAATATAAAGAGTGGAAAATAGGTATCAAGGAAACCTGTGTATTTCCGAAATGAGAACAAAATATAAAGTTTAGAATCAGTGGTTACTTGCACATCTCCAAATTTGTAGTTACCCATACTAGCATGTGAATAAGAGGGCATTTTTCAAAATGACTTCTTTTCTACCCCGTCTTCCATTTGGAAGGCAGAAATGCAGAGAAAGTCAATTGGTAATAACAGTTGTTCTATCATTCTGTATTCCCTTAAGTCTCCCGATAAAAATGTTGCCCCGCTTCTGTGGGCAGGCCTAGTGCCAGCGACAGGAAATGGCCCAAAACGCAGCATGGACACCACATTTTTCCAGTGAATACTTACCCTGTTTTCGCAATGTGCCTAGCTGTGGATTTGGGACACTAGTTCAGCTGGCACCTAAGGAAACCTAGAAAACCTGTACATTTTTTAAAACTAAACACCCAAAGGAATCCAGGATTAGTTGACTTGTGTGGCCCTCACCAGGTTCTGTTACCCTGAATCCCTTGCAAACCTCAAACTTTGTAAAACCAAAAACACAATATCCTCACATTTCTGTATTGAAAAGTTCTGGAATCTGTGGGGAGCCACAAACTTCCACCCACCCAGCGTTCCCCTAAGTCTCCTCATACAAAATGGTACCTTACTTGTGTGGGTAAGCCTAGTGGCAGCGACAGGAAACGGCCCAAAACGCCACATGGACACATCACATTTTTTCTGTGAAAATTGACCCCTTAATCGCAATGTGCCTATTTGTGGATTTAGGCCCCCAGCTCAATCGGCATCTAAGAAAGCCTAGCAAAACTGTACATTTTTTAAAACTAGACGCCCAGGGAATCCAGGAGGGCGTGACGTGTGGTTTTCACCAGGTTCTGTTACTGAAAATCCCCTGCAAACATCATACGTTGTTGGAAAAAACACATTTTCCTCACATTTCTGTGACGGAAAGTTCTGGAATCCTTGGGGATCCACAAACTTCCACCCACCCAGCATTCCCCCAAGTCTCCCAATAAAAATGGTACCCCACTTCTGTGGGTAGACCTAGTGCCCGTGACAGGAAATGGTCCAAAACGTACTGTGGAGACTTCAAAATTATCAATCACAAAAAAGACTTGGTTTTGTGAGGGAGTCACCTACGTTTGTGTTCCCTGGCTCGGCGGGCATCTAGGGAAACCTACAAAACCCAGACATTTCTGAAACTTAGACACCCGGGGGAGTTGGAGTCCAGGGAGGTGTGGCTTGCATGGATCTCCCAACGTATTCCTACCCAGAATCCCCTACAAACATCACATTTAGCTTAAAAAAACCACATTTTACCACATTTCTGTGTGGGAAAGTTGTGGGATCACAAGGATGCCACAAATGTCCTACCACCCAGTATTCCCCTACGTCTCTAGATAAAAATGCTACCTCATTTGTGTGGGTGGGCCAAGTACCCGCGACAGGGAAGGGCCCAAAACATATTGTGGAGACATCATAATTATCTTTCACAAAACTACCTGGTTTTGTAAGGTGGGCATTAGCGTTCTTGGTCCCAAAGTTGGCGGCCATCAAGGGAAACCTACCAAACCCAGACATTTCTGAAAGCTAGACTCACAGAGGTGTCCAGGGAGGTGTGGCTTGCAAGGATCCTGGAATGTTTTCCTACCCAGATTCCCCTGCAAACCTCAAATTTAGCTGCACAATCCATTTTCCTTGCATTCTGTCTGAGATCACCACACCGGCACAACTTTCCTACCACCCAACGTTCCCCTCGGTCTCCCGATAAAAATGATACCTCATTTATTTGGGTGTCCAATGTAGAGTCAGCCTAAAAACCTATATATAAAAAAATATATAGCGCTTAGAGCTTGTTGTGCTATCCCCTCAATCTCTACATTTTTGGCCCTTCCCTGTCACAGGCCCTTGGCTCACCCACACAAGTAAGGTATAATTTTACTCAGTAGAATGAGGGAAATAGTGATCCCACACAGAAATGTGAGAAAAATTTGATTTGTAGCTAAATTGGATGTTTACAGGGGATCTTGGTGAAGAACGTTGGGGCATCCATGCAAGCCACACCTCAGTGGACACCCCTAGGTGTCTAGTTTTCAGAAATGTCTGGATTTTGTTGGTTTCTCTCGATGCACGCCGAGCCCTGGACCAAAAATGCAGGTGCCCCCTTGCAAAATCAGGTAGTTTTGTGATAGATAATTTTGATATCTCCACAATATGTTTTGGGGCTTTCCCTGTTGCAGCCACATGGCCCACCCACACAAGCGAGGTACCATTTTTATCTAGAGATCTGCTGGAATGTTGAATAAGAGGTAATTTGTGTCAGGCCAGTGATCTCATAAATTTCCCACACAGAAATGTAAGGAAAATATGATTCTTGTTAGCAAAATTTGAGTTTTGCAGGATATTCTGGGTAAGGAAGCTTTGCGGGATTCATGCAAGCCACACCACCCTGGACTCCTCCAGGTGTTTAGTTTTCAGAAATGTCTGGGTGTGGTAGGTTTCCCTACATGGCTGCTGAGACAGGACTAAAACGCAGGAGCCTCTTTTGCAAAAACAAGTTGTTTTGTGATAGATAGGCGGGCACCTGATTTGTTCCTGGGCTTGGCGGCCATCGAGGTAAACCTACCAATCCCATACATTTCTGAAAACTAGACCCCTAGGGGAGTCCAGGGAGGTATGGCTTGAGTGGATCCCCCAACGTTTTCTTACCCAAAAACCCCTGCAAACCTCCAATTTAGCTAAGAAAAATAAAATTTTCCTCACATTTATGTGTGGGATCAGCGTACTGGCACACATTTCCTACCACCCAGAGTTCCCCTTTGTTTCTCGATAAAAATTATACCTCACTTGTCAGCCTAAAAACATATAGAGTGAAAAACTGAGGGAGAACCAAAGCATGTCCATAAGGGCAGTTTTTTTAATATGTTTTTAGGCTGATGCACCCACACAAGTGAGGTATCATTTTTATCAAGAGATTGAGGGGAACGTCGGGTGGTAGGAAATTTGTGCCGGTGCAGTAATCCTTTAACTTTACCACACAAATGGGAATTTGTAGCTAAATTTGAGGTTTGCAGTGGATTCATGCTAAGAAAATGCTGGAACATCCACGCAAGCCACACTGCCAGCCAAGCAACAGTCCGCCCACACCGTCAGCCAAGTGCAAGTCTATGCGCACCGTCAGCCAAGTGCCAGTCCATGTACACTGTCAGCCAGTGCCATCCATGCACACCTCCAGCTAAGCACCATCCAACGCACACTACCAGCCCACACATACTGCCAGGCAAGCGTTAGTCCAAAACACCGCTACCAAGCACAAGTCCACACACACCAACAGCCAAGCGCAAATCCACACACACCACAAGCAAAATGCCAGTACGCACAGAGCCAGCCAAACGCCACTACTTGCAGACAATCAGCCGAACTTCAGTTCACACACACAGAAACTTTCCCTGGTATATAGTGGTTTTCTGCCCGGCTTGGGGGCAGATAAGCCTAAACATATCACTGATCTGCCCCCAAGAGGGTCAGAAACGGCTAAAATGTGTGCCTTAAAAAAAGGGGAGCAACCCTTGACTATAGGGCTGCTCCCTGAGATGCCTATAAACATATCCCTGGTGCCTAGTGGGCTTTCTGCCCCTCCCAGGTGGGCAGATTGGTTGTCATAACCATCTGTCCCCCAAGGGGGGCAGAAAGACTGTGCTCATTTTTTGGTGGGGGGTGGCAAAGGCATGCCCATTTTGGGCAGCCCCACCCCTACACAGAGTAAATATAGTCCCTTGTGTCTAATGGGCTTTCTCCCACCCCAGGGGGGCAGATCGGTGGCTGTTACCCATATTTGCCCCCCCCCCGGGAGCAGAAAGACTGTGCCCATTTTTTGGGGGAGGTAGAGGCATCGACATGCCCCTTCAGAGCAGCCCCCACCCCTGCACTTGGAACAAATTTGTCCCTGATGCCTACTGGGCTTTCTGCCCCCCTGAGGGGGCAGATTGTGTGCTATTGCCGCGATATGCCCCCAGGGGCCCCAGAAAGACTATGCCCATTTTTTATGGAGGGGAAGGGGCATTGGCATGCTCTTTCTGGGCAGATCCCACCCTTACACTAAGAAAACAAAATAATTCCTGCTGCCTAATGGGCCTTCTGCCCCCCAGGGGTCAGATCAAGGGCTATTACCCCATATGCCACAGAGTGTGCCCATTTTTTTGGAGGAAGGGTGCATTGGCATGCCCATTCTGGGCAGCCCCACACTTCTCTTATAAAAAAAAATAAAAACCGAGGCAAATCAGGGGTTAATAACTCCCATCTGCCCCTCAGGGGCAGAAAGATGGTCCCCTTTGTGTTTGGGGGTGGGGGCATTGGCATGCCCACTCTGGGCAGCCCCCATCCCTCTTTTATGAAAAAACAATAATCCCTGGTGCATAGTGGGCTTTCTGCCCCCCTGGGGGGTGATCGGGGGAATAACCCCCATCTGCCCCCCCCGGGAGGGCAGAAAGACTATCCTTTTTGGTTTTCGGGGGTGGGGGCATTGGCATGCCTATTCTGGAAAGTCCCCACCCCTCTTTCAGAAAGAAAAAAAATCCCTGGTGTCTAGTGGGCTTTCTGCCCCCCTGGGGAGGGCAGATCTGGGGCAAAAAACCCCATCTGCCTCCTGGTGGGCCAGAAAGACTGTCCCTTTTGTGTTGGGGGTAGGGGCCTTGGCATGGCCCTTATGGGCAACCACCACCCCACTTTTATTGAAAAAAAGCAATAATCTTTGGTGCGTAGTGGGCTTTCTGCCCCCGTGGGCAGATCGGGGGCAATTGCCCCATCTGCACCCCAGGGGGGCAGAAAAACAGTGCCAATTTTTGGGAGGGGTGGGGGCATTATAATGTCCATTTAGGGTATCCCCCACCCCTAAGTATTGAAAACAAAAATCCCTGAGGACTAGTGTGCTTGCTGCCCCCCCGGGGGGGCAGATTAAGGGCTACCGAATACGGCCAAAATTTACAGGGGTGCAAAAACCCTTGCCCAAGGGGCCATCCCCCCTCCCTGGTGTCTAGTGGGTGAATCCCTACTTGGGGAATTGCCCTCCTGCGGTGTTCCCCAAGCAGGGATCCACTAGGATACTATTGGAATAGGGAGATTTCATTACAAGACCGGAGGCTACCATTATGCAATATACTTTTATTTCTCCCCCAACATGCAGCCCTTTAAAGAACACTTTACATCATGAATGAGAACATTCCAAACAACAATATATAACGCCATGGAAACTAGGCATCATCCTCTTTTATTCGCTGTACCTGGACAGTTAAGTATACATTTCTTTACTCTCCTACTTAATGACCATTGTGAGCCTTCTTTGGACTCCTAATCATTATTTTTTAACTTAGATCGCTAGCAAGGTAAGTAACCTTACCGATTATGACTAGTTACAACCAGTTTTATGCGTGTGGTAAATGTTATCCTTTTTTCAGGTAAGTTACCTCATAACTTCTGTTTGTTTCATTACCCTTCCAATATATGGCTGGCTACCCTCTCCCCTCCCTCCCTTAATTTCATAGTCCTACTCACAAGTGGAGAACTGCCCGAATGGTCTTAATAAATTGACTGTTACCTTTGTGCCGGTCGCACGCTCCACGACCCCCCGAACCGAGCTGCGTTGGGAAGCAAACATTCTACTTGTGCTGAGGGAGCTCAGAGGGGCTTTGCATTGTCGGGGAGAGCGGTCCTTCCACCTGACTCTCCCCGGGCCGCGACCGCACTTTCTCCCCGAGCCGCGATTACAGGCGTACAGCAACTTCGCACCCCGCAGACTGGCAATTGAAACCATCGGAAAGCAAGACGGCGTAGGTCACATTATGAACGTGACCCCGCCTGCAATTCTTTTCATTACCGCAATTTCCTGTCAAATCAAGATGGAAGGGGCTAATAAATTATAACGAGAAGGAGACAAACCCAAATCTCCTCGCACTGTGCGTTGTCATAGCAACGCACAGGGCCAGCAATTAACGGCCTTCCTCAACCTAACACGCATTGTAAAGCGGTAAGACCCTCCCTTTGCCTCTTGAGAAGCTAATTTAATAGAGATAAATATAATATTAACAAGAGGGTTCTTAATACAAATATAGGTCATAGAACCTATTAAAAAGAAAAAATGGAAAATGGCAATGAAACACATGAGGAAGATGATAATACCTTCCCTAATGAAGTCATATTAATGAATTTTCTTTAAAGCATTTTAATTCCTCATTAAAAGAGGCAGTTGAAACTATTATGAATAAAAGATAAAGGGATTTTGTTACTGAGGAGGATTCAGTGATCCTCTCTGAAGAAGATGAACCCACACCTAAAAAAGGTGGCAAGGCTTCAAAGAAAACTAAACACAATGAGCCTCATGGTAGCCTATGCGCTACAAAAGAACGGGATTTCTTCCTAAGTAGCCTTTGTGCTACAAAAGACCGGGATTTACTCCAAGGTAGCCTACGCGCTACTCACAAGACAGGTGCCCATAGCCACACAATGAGAAAGAGCAGTCTTATTGGCGCAAAACGTTTGGGTGCCCCTAGTGGCACAAGAAGACAGAGCGACCTTTATGGCACAGATGACCTCAGTCTTCAGACTGACAACGATGAGTTCCCTTGTACTACAAATTTTGATGGGGACGATGACGAGTATATTTTTGATCCCTTCGAGACCTTGGACAATGATCTCGATGAGGATTTAGTCCAATCAACCGATTCCAATTCAATTAAGGACCCTTCGGGAGTGGAGATGTTTGATCCTACCCATATTTCACACCGAGAGGGTCTGATTGGTGGCCAAGAGACCACGCATCCAATTTAAAAAATTTTGGATCTGAAAACCCCTTGAAAAGGAAACCAGAAACCTGATGAGGGCCGAGTGCCCCAGACCCTTTTTAGACAATAAATCTGGTTTAACACCTAATCTGGACCCTGAGCTACTAGCATTTCTACTCAAAACAGGCAAAGACCCTAGGAAGGGACTTGAACGCTGCCTCAAGCAGTGCCAATCTAGAGTACTAGACACTCTAGGCCCATTAGCCAAGATCATGGACTTGGCAGTAGAGGCATCCCTGAAGTGCACCCCAGTAGACGTGGAACTACTGAGGGGATGGAGTCAGCATGCATTATGCCTCCTTGGAATGCTAACGCTGCTCTAACGTCAGAACGAAGAAGGGCAATACTTATGAGAATTAATCCCAAACTGGGGGTCCTTGCCACTAAAGATGACCAAGGTTACCCGAATAGCCTTCTATTTGGCGAAAATGTTGTTAAAATACTAGGAAAATATGTTTCCACCTTCTCAGCCTTTAGCAAGGCACAATCAAATATGAGACGGATGTTTGGAGGTAATAGAATTTTTGGACCGGCTGACAGGATGGGACTGGCTGGCAGCCGCGGACAATACAGGTCCCCATACTATCAAAACCAATGAGGATATGGAAGACCTTTCCGAGGACACAATTCCTTCTTCTTCCCACAAAGAGGCAGAAACTTCCGTACCCGTGGTGGGGCAGAGGCAGATCTCAAAACTATGGACAGCAAGGTAAGAACACCTCTTCCTCCTGTTTTTTCACATACTAAGGTAGGTGGCAGACTACGACTTTTGAACCAAAATTGGTCACTACTAAAGTACGACCGTTGGGTAAGCTTAAATCAAAAACAATCAGCTCTAGTAGACACAGAGGAGAAACAGATGTTATTAAAAATGGGGTGACAGAATCAGAACAGGGCTTTGTGAGCATGATATGTTTGGTAAAGGAAAAAGATAAAGGCTGGAACCCGGTTATAAATTTAAAAGAACTGAATGCCTTCCTAGTTTACAGACACTTCAAAATGGAGGGTATTCACCTCTTGAGGAGACATCCTACAAGAGAAGGACTGGCTTGTGAAATTGGATCTAAAAGACACCTACTTCACAATTCCTATGGACAAAGACTCTCAAAAATGTTTAAGATTCTCATGGAAAGGAGTAACATACCAATTTCGGTGCATTCCCTTTGGACTCTCCTCAGCCCCTTGGTGCTTCACCAAGGTTCTACCAGTAGTTGCTTCCTTGAGAAGAAGGGGTGTTCGTTTAATATTCTACCTAGACAATATGCTTCTGATGTCGCAAAATCAGGAGGACATGTTAAAACACATGAAATGGACAGTAGATATTTTAGAAAAGTTGGGCTTCATCTGCAACATAGAAAAATATATAATGACACCAACTCAAAATTTGGAATTCTTGAAGTTCCAAGTAAATACAACTACAAGCCAATTACAACTCCCAATCAAGAAACTAACCAAAATAAAGAAAGAAGTTTCTTATGTTATGTCCAAAGACTTAGTCAGTTTACGCGAAATAGCAAGAGTAGTTGGGCTTCTATCCTCTTCTATTCGAGCAGTATCACCAGGCCCTCTACATTACAGAGCCTTACAAAGACTGAAATCTTTAGCTCTAAAGAAGGGCCTATGATATTCAGATACAGTCCATTTATCGCAGTAGGCCCGAAAAGACCTCCTGTGGTGGTGGAACAATCTAGACAGTTGGAATGGGAAGGTAATATTCGGGAACACACTGGAGCACACTGTAGAGACAGACGCAAGCAACCTAGGATGGGGTGCCAAGATAGGAAAGATAGAGAAGGGAGGAAAGTGGTCTCAGGAGGAACTTTTTCTCCACATAAACTGCTTGGAAATGTTGGCATGCTTGAATGCTCTAATGAGTTTCAAATCCACTCTGAGGAACAGTGTTGTTCTAATCAAGTTAGACAACTTCACAGCAGTATCCTATATCAACCGCTTGGGGGGTGCAAGATCAAAGATCCTTGCAGACCTACCCAAGAGGATCTGGTACTTTTGCTGGAGCCAGAAAATCATACTAAAAGCAGAATTTATTCCTGGTCATCAAAACACAAGCGCAGACTGGAACTCAAGGTTCCTAAAGGATTTAACCGATTGGAAATTGAATCCTTTAGTCTTCAAAAGAATTCAGAATCTGTGGGGCCCCTTTCATGTAGATCTGTTTGCCAGCAGACCTACCTTTCATGTCAAAACGTATTACAGTTGGAGACCAGATCCCAACGCAAAAGCAGAGGATACCCTATCCCAATACTGGAGCAATCAGAATTGTAATCCGTTTCTACCCTTTGCTCTAATCCAGAGTTCTTCTAAAAGTCAGAACAGAACAGTGCAAGATAGTTCTAGTTGCTTCTTTCTGGAATATACAGGTTTGGTTTCCAGGAACGATGGAACTAGCAATAGATGGTCCATGTTTTATCCCCGGGAACAGTGGCCTTCTTCAAGGGCAAGATGGAGAAGAACATCCTCTCCTCCTAGAAGGCAACATAAACCCTCTTGCTTGGAAGATTTCAGGAAATCCAAGAGATACTGAGGCCTTTCAGGAGAGGCTAAAGACCTACTGGATGAGTCATGGGCACCAGAGACAAGGAGAAGATACATTGGGATTTGGAAATAATGGTGTAGTTGGTGCCTGTAATGGGACTTGGATCCCGTGGAGGCTCCTGTGGTAGAACTGGCAAATTATCTAGCAGGGTTATTTGACTCAGGCCTATGCTATAGAACAATCAACTGTTATAGATCTGGTATATCGGCAGGACACTTACTAATTAAAGACTTTTTATATTGGTTCAGATCCTCTGATCCGTAGGGTAATGAAGGGAGTTAGACTTAAACGTCCCCCCAAGACAAGGTATGACTCCTTATGGAATGTTAATCTAATTTTCGAGGTTTTCTTTACATGGCCTGATAACTCTTTCCTTTCAAGAAAACAATTAACAACTAAGCTAGCAACCTTATTCTGTCTGATATTTTTTTTTAATAATTTCAGATGTTAAAGCCTTAGAGATCTCTAATAGGTTCTAGTCTCCAGACGGAGTGCATTTTGAAATATGGAAAAGGACTAAAACTATGAACCAAATCATCTTTTATCCCTGTTTTCCAGATTATAAAAAATTATGTGTAGTGGACTGCATGAAAACTTATGAAAAAGTAATGTGTTACATTAGACCTAAGGCTGAAAAACAACTCTCAATTTCCTTTGTTAAACCCTATAAAGCAGTATCCACAGCTACCATTGCTAGGTGGGTTAGACTAATAATGTCAGAAGCAGGAATTGATTTGTCCAAATTTGGGGCTCATTCTTCCCGTGGGGCTATGGCCAGTAAAGTGTTCTGGGTAGGAGGATCCCTTTCTGATATCTTGAAAGTTGCGGACTGGTCAAATGCATGCCCTTTGCACAGTTTTACCATAGACCTGTGAAACATGTGAGCAGTACAGCGCTAAAAAGCTTGAAACGTGCATAACGGTAACCTTCGGTCTTGTACTGAAATTACGATTCTCCAATTACCATACAGAGAGAATCTTGATTTCATTAAAGACAACGGAGGCTAACATAATCCCACCCACCACAACCTGGTGGAAGATTGACTGAATTTGCTTGATTCAGGAACAACTTTGGTTAAGCTTAAGTTTATGAATTTTAAATATTTAATTTTCAATTGTAACTCTATATAACTGTTTTGTGATTCCCTAAAAGTTTGTCAGAATTAATCAAAATTACCAATTTGACCCTTTTTTCTTTCAGACACTTCATCTTTGTGAGAAATGTTTCATCATCTAATCATTTCAAGTAGAAGTAATTTGAAAGAATTTATGATTGTCCGTCGCAGCTCTAAGAGGATGATGCCTAGTTACCATGGCGTTATATATTGTTGTTTGGAATGTTCTTATACATGATGTAATGTGTTCTTTAAAGGGCTGCATGTTGGGGCAGCAATAAAAGTATATTGCATAATGTTAGCCTCCGTTGTCTTTAATGAAATCAAGATTCTCTCTGTATGGTAATTGGAGAATTGTCATTCTCTCCTTTCCAATGATACCTCTCCCATCTGCCTACATGCTCTGGGGGCTGAGATAGCCCCATGATTAGCATGTAGGCAGTGAAAGTGAAATGAGACGATCAGCTCATTTTACATTCACTTTCAGTGTAATGACGTCGGCGCACCATGAGCTCCGATCATAATTACACTGAAAAAAAATGCCTCAGGAGGTTGGGGAAGCTGAAAATAAAATAAAAGGAAATCCCTCTGCTGTTTAAAGCTGAAGGATTTGGTGCTCGTGTGCAGAGGACAGAATGGTTCTGTCCTTAGCCCACGACCACCATGGCGTGTGACGGAACCATTCCATCATGCGCATGGAAGGGGTTAATGTTTATGTTTAGTTATGTTATGCTTTGTTATGTTTAGTTTTGTTATGTTTGTGTTCAGCTATATTTAGGTATGTTAAGTTATCTTATATTATGCTTAGCAATGGTATTTTATTTTTATTTAGGTTATGTTTAGTTATGTTTAGCTATGTTATGTGTACTTATGTTTAGCTATGTTTACTTATTTCATGTTATGTTATGTTAAGCTATGTTAACTTGTAAAGCACTCTATCACCGGGAGGGAATCCTGGCACTGACAGAAGGAGTAATCCTGGCCTGGACTATGGATAGGCCACTAGAAACCTGTTTGAAGAGCTATGTCTTCTTGAAGAATTGGGGAAATGAGGTGGTTCTGATGTGCAGCAGCAGTTTGTTCTAGGCTTTAAGAGTGATCAAATAAAAGGCCTGACTGCTGGCTCTCATTATGCGTATGCGTGGGATCTTTGTGATTAGGAGAGTCCGGTGAAGCGGAGGTGTTTGGTGGGCTAGTGGAATGTGATGAGGGCTTGTTTTCTGTAAGACTTTAAAGGTGTGCATGAGGAGTTTAAACAGCATTTGTTTGTGTATCAGAAGCCAATGAGGCTCCAGAGGTGTTGGGTGTTGTGCTTCTGGTGTGGTAGGCTGCCTTTGGTCCTGGTAGCAGAGTTCTGTATAGTCTGGAGTTGTCTGGTCAGTTGTATGCTGATTTCAGTGTACAGGGTGTCCCCATAGTTCAATTTGCTTGTGATGAGGACTTGGGTGACCGTTCTGTGGGTGTTGGTAAGGAGTCACTTGAAGATCTTCCACACCATCTTCAGGGTATGGAAGCAAAAGGCAGAGATGGTGTTGACTTAGGCAGTCAAGGTAAGTTAATCACAGATGATAATCCCCAGGCTCTTGGCCCTGAGGTGGGGGTGGGTGTTGGTCCAAGTTCTGCAAGCCAGCGGGTGGACCCACAGTGAGGCGTTCCTGCTGAATATCGCAACTTCTATCTTGCTGGTGTTCCGTACCAGACAGAGGTCTTCATTCAGTTGCGAATCAGAGAACCACTGGCTTGGAGGAAGAAATATAAGCCACACCTGCATGGAACTACAGACCAAGGGCTACAAAAAGACTTGGTTGCAACATCTGAATACAAAAATATAGAACTGACAGTGGGTTTGATCTAAAGAACAGGCCAATTTTTTATGTATTGAGTCTCCTGGGCCATAAAATTACCATTAGTAACATAAAACTCAGAGTTTGTGAATACACAAAAAATAGTAAACTTACACAAAAATGAATCTTTACGTTTGTGAATGGGGCCCTGAGTTTGTGAATATCGAAATTAGTAAAATTACTACAAAGTGTAAACTTACTCAAAAGTGTAACTTACCTTTGTGAATCAGGTCACATGACTCGAAATCCTTTGGAAGGTGTAGGATCTGTTATGAGGTCAGTGGAGATTGCTTGCTCGTGACGCATTGTCACTATTTTTTGTTTGCTTAATAAATGTACTAATGCATATTAAAATGATTCATATATAAGTGTGATTTTATGATTAAGTGTGAAGATAATTAGTAATTCCCATTGTAGTTAATTGTAGTTGGTGTGTGTTCATGTGAAGTTAGCCATAGGTAATGTAGGCTGCAATTACAAACTCAAGCTAACATTTAAATTGTGCATCCTTGCTGCTGTTAGTTTCTCACTATTTCTTTTGTTCCAGGACCTGAACCGCAGTTGGCCAACTAGACTAATTGTTTTAAAATTTGTTGTGTTTAATGAAATGTTGTAGGTTTCAAAGTAACTGAATAATTGGTTTCATGCACCTGTACCCAGGGTGGTCTGACAAAGATGTACCAGCGAGTGATAAATTCTGAAGATCATGTTGCTGTGAATTTCCTTTGTGTGATGCATGGGAAGGGAGAAAGAAAAAGTCTTATCTCTGAGTGTTACATTTTGATTGTTTCACGCTTCTTGGGAACTGTAGGGTGTTGTGATTTTCTTTAGAAATTGAATATATGATTATGCATTGCTGAGTTAGTTTGTTTCAAATGCACCCATCTACTCTTTCGAGAAAAAATGTCCCTTTTCCAATCTCTTGAGTTCCCATCTTTATTTTGCCTGCTCAAACCGTTCAGCTCATAAGTAAATCTGTTCTCATTGTGCCTGACTGAATCTTTACTTGGGTTTGTCTTAGAATCTTTACTTATCCCCAGAACAGCTAAATATAGTCTCAGCTGCTACTTATTTGGGTATAAAAATTACATCCCCAGTTGGCGCCATTCCTGAAATTAATTTTACGCCCATACTTAAAAAAGCGCAGTCATCTTTAGAACGTATTGATCATTTCCATTTATCTTTATTTGGCAGATGCAACGTTCTGAAAATGCTGATTTTACCCAAATTTTTATATATGTTCAGAACAATCCCACTACCGTTTCCCTTGACTTTTTTTCAACAGCTGGAAAGGATGTCGGCAAGATTTCTTTGGGGGTATAGAGGTCATCGTAGGTCATACAAAAAAATTATTCTTCCCAAATCAAGAGGAGGCTGGGGAATCCCACATTTTCTTTTTTATTATCTTGCTGCAGTGCTACAGTTTATTTCACCTTTGATAATAGGGCCACGATTACGTATTCCAGCTAGCCACACACCTTCTATTTACGAATTTGCAATGGGTACAGATTGTCATGGTAGTTTTTTGAGAATTGTCGAACCTAGTTATTTCAAAAAAACAAAGTTTAAGGTTTTGAGTGCGGCTTTCGGTACTTGGCGGCTAATTAAAAAGCAAATGGGTATCGGCAAAATCTTGGTGTATACACCATTCAAGTCATTTAATATCTTTCCTGCAATTTTTCAGGATACAGTCATGATACGTTGGCGTAACTTAGGTATCAACTGTATAGGCGATCTTTGTGAGGACGGTCAGTTAACCCCCTTCTCAGTGTTAGAGACCAAATACAACCTAACCTGTAATGATTATTTTAAATATGTGCAGATACATAGTTTCTTTAACACCCTTTGCCCGTCAGTCCGAACACGGCTGAGTAGGATCCCTCTTATAGACAGTCTTTTTACTAAAAAAAAGATCGGCACATATTATAATCTTCTTTTGGCCTCATTGTCTGATGATATTTTGCTATGTCAAAAAAAATGGAATGAAAAATTGGGGTTAACAAATACCAAAATCCAAGAATCAATAGATTTGGCCAACACAATACTAATAACTGGGAGATCACGTACACAGCACTATATGGCTTTATTCGATCTATATTATTCACCAGCCAAAATTAGCAAATGGTCAACTACTGTAGGTATACTGTGCAGTCGATGCGGACTTTACGCAGCAGATGCTCTCCATATGTTTTTTGCATGTCCTCGTTTGTCTCCTGTATTGTCAGAAATCCAAATATTTTTAACAATATTGACGGATCAGACAATTATTTTGACAGGAGAATTAATAATAATAGGCCTGACACCATCTGAGTTATCTGTGGGACAGACAAATTTTCTTTTTATTTGTATGTCCACTTGGAGGGCATGCATTACTCAAGCCTGGTTGAGCCCAGACTCTCCCACTTTTCCTACCTGGAGAGCATGTTTACTTGCTAAGTATAATTTGGAAAAGGCCATATATCGTGTTAAAAGTAGGAGAAAGAGAAGGTTGGGTGAAGAACTCTGGAGTCCTTTAGAGAAGTGGATCAACGATACCTTGACCTAAGTAATGTACTTGGTTTTTTCTTTTTTTCTGTACCATCAAGTGTATTTGTGGACTGTATTACTGGCTTTTTTTTTTTTTCTTTATACATTGCTGTACCTTGCTTGCATTAAATAATAAATGCTTATAAATAAAAAAAAAAAAAAAAAAAGAATCTTTACTTACTAGCACCTGCTACCTACATTTTCCCTGACCCATCTGAAGTTTGTCCTTATTGTTAGGGAATTTCCTTTCAGGGGAAAATAATCTTGGGTGATTCGTATTTAACAATCTTTAAATACCTTGCCTTTGTGCTTGCTATTCTGTTTTGAAGTATGCCAAATTATGCTGTTGTAAGGTGACTATTGATTTACGATTAATTCAGAATATTTGAGTTTGTAACTGTGCTAATCTGCCAATAAACCTTTATGGTTTGCAAATCTAGTGTCTGTCTGTCATTATTGTAGAGCCTAATGTGCTTCATTGTCATTATTGTACTGTTACACCCTAAACAGCCCAGTGACCAAAGCCAAAGTAGTAAAAACACAGACTTTGTGCTGTGCAATTTTTCACTTTAAAACTGCTGCTTTCTTCTAAGTGTGACTGTTTAGATTTCTTTCCTTGTTTTCCCTAAAGTGTGATAAGGTTACTAGAAAGCATCTCCCCCACCCCCATTAGAAGATAAGAAAGCAGAAATACACACATAAGCATCCCCTGGGTGTTTAGGAGACTGCTTAATCTGTTTTGTGGTTTCAATTGTGCTTGGAAAGTGTATGTAGCACCCGTTTGTGGCTAGAAAAACAAAGTTTCATAAGAGTGTGAAAAACTTTATTTAGTGGCCTTTACATTTGGGCCTTACCTCCAGGGTTGAACAGGAACTGCAGAGTTTGTATTCGGCCTGTCTGTATCTAATGAGATTCTGAGCTCAGGAGCATTTCCCTCCCCCTGCAAAGCAGTTTGTGCTTGAGTGAATGTCCCACAGTTACCTCAACAGGCCTGTCCCCTTCCCTAATATATTACACAGCCCTTTAAGTTTAAGGTCAAATGCTCTTTAAATCCATTTTTTATAGGTGTGTTGCATTCGTGTTCTGAATGGTACTTAGGCCTATTGTTTGCTGTGGACCTATGACTTTGTGTTTGAGTTTTGATTAGATGATAGGGCTAGGATTCTGATTGGTTCCTAGGGCTAGAGTTTGTATTGGACCTAGGGTTCAAGGTTTGGGTTCTGATTGGTTGATATGACTAGGGCTGTGATTGGTTCCCAGGACCAGGGATCTCATTGGCCATTGGGTTTAGGGTTTGTATTGGCGAGGGTTAGGTCTAGGGTTCCCATTTACCCTAGGCCACCTGATCACTATTTAACTTTAAGACTCAGGGCATCTCAGCCTGGTTGTCAAGGGTAAGGGCAGAGAGGACAAGGGCAGTTGCCGGTTGGGCCTAGGGCCAGAGATGCTGCCCATTTCACATTCTAAAAACCACTCTCCAAAAAAGAACCAGAAACAGCCAGGCTCACAGACTCACAACAAATACACACCTCTCACTGTAAACATACATTGTCAATCAAATCCCCATTCTCTCACAAAGTTGTAGCTAGTACTAGAACACCCCCCCACCTACCCTTATATCCCCATGCCCACAAACTCTAACACAATCCACTGCACTACTGCAACGCAACCAAATATACTTTTAACATACTTACCAATAAAACAAAAAACTCACACATATAATATCATAAACTCCTACCCTTATGAAATGAATACCTTTCACTACTCTCTTACTACCCAAAACATTGCACTTGCCGACATTGTGAAGCCTTACTTCAAATATCTATTGTACCATTTATCAACACAACAATTCCCTTATGCTCACACACAACCATAGCAACATGCTATCAACGCCCACTTCAGAAAAAAGGCATTATCATCCCCCTAGGCGATTTGTGGGAGAACATGGTATCTGCTACGTGAGCAGCCGCCTGCACCCGGAGCACCTCTCTCCCATTCTACAGCTAGATGCCACGTTGCCTGGCTATTCTCATGTGCTGATCTATTGGAGTGTTTCCTGAGTTTTTCCCGAGGCTCTGCAACGTGTTTTGGGGCTCCCACACCGCATTCCTTGGCTCGGCTAGAGATGTGTGTCGGGACCCTCGGCGCTCTCCATTCGCCATGCGTGCCGCGCTGGAGTGATGCCACCCTGGAGCTGAGGAGGGGCCGCAGAGCGGCGGCTTGTGGGCTCCTCCGGGTCAACGGAGGCAGCGCCAGCATCAGCCAGTTTTTCGACTCGATTAAGCGAGTCGAAGGGGAGCCGGGACCGACTTCTAAGGCTATTGTTTCTTCCGCCATTCCTGTCCCCCTGGAGTGTTTGGCAGTAGTGGAGACTCTTTCTGAGGTGGAACCAGAACAACTTCAGGAGGCGCAATCACCCGTCGGAGGACAGAAAGTACAGGTTTGCTCCTCTACACAGGTGAGAGAAAGTTCACAAGAGCTGGGGGCTTCAGAGGCGCCCATAAGCAGGGAAGAAAAGAAAGGTAAAAAAAAAAAAACGTGGGGCAACCTCGGGACTGGCGAGAGCTAAAAGGATCAGGAAGGCGAATAAACAATCTGTTGAGGAGCAGAATAATATTCAAGCTTTTGAAAGTTTAACAAATAAAGCCATATCTGTTAACTGCTCAGCGTTCCAAATTTAACCAGTCAAGGGCAGGCGGATAAAGCAACCCCCCCATTAGTAAACTCAGGGTTAATCCTTCTCTTAGGTAATTTTTTAGAGTGCAACCCGTAGTTCTGGATATTACAAAGAAAGGAAAGGCTCTTAGAGGACGGTCCACCGTTTTTTTTTTTTGCCGAATCACTTATTGAAGATATGGAATCGGCTAATTTTTCACCTACCCTGGCCATACCAGTAACTACGGCTGTCGAGGATTCACTTAAGACAGCCCCAGACAAAATCATAGAGCATGCTGAAAAGAACCAGTTTAAAACCATCAGTGAGGATCGCGGTGGGGTGGATAAAGGTCCTAATTTGCAACTACCGGGGGGGCCCCCAGCAGTCTCACTAGAAACTCTTTTTGCCTCATTAACAGAGGATATAAAAAGGGGGTTCTCTGTATCGGCTACTAATCAAGGCGAGATAAGAGAGTGTTGTGAATCCCTAGAAAGGAAGGTGGATCTCTAAACTCTAGGACTGAGCATCCAGAGAGATCTGTTAAAGTACTAAAAGTCAATCTCAAGGTCGCGGAGGTTGAGATCCAGGTACTTAAAAAAGAGGAAGCCGCACTCCGTGATAGAAGGGAGACGTTGGAGAACAA
This sequence comes from Triturus cristatus, assembly GCF_964204655.1. Classification (NCBI taxonomy): domain Eukaryota; kingdom Metazoa; phylum Chordata; class Amphibia; order Caudata; family Salamandridae; genus Triturus; species Triturus cristatus. Next base: position 742,616,787 of record NC_140589.1, on the reverse strand, counting down.
CTCTCGCAGAAATAATCTTCGCCTTATGAACATTCCGGAAGGGAGCGAAGGGTCTGATCTTGAAATGTATATTATCTCACTGCTTAAGGAAGCCTTGCAGCTGGATGAGTCAGCTGAGACCCTAGGGAATGACATACAGAGAGCCCATAGAGATCGGTTCCGTAGAAACCCGAATAGAACAAAGCCAAGAACAACCCTTTTCAACTTTCTCACTCGCTGTAGGAGAAAATACTTAATCTGGCTTTAAAGGCTAAAACATTAAGGGCTAGGGACTTCTCCTTCGAAATTCGATCAGATCTGGCCAGAGTTACCCTCGAAAGACAGTGGGAACTAGGTAGGAAGATGGATGACTTCAAGAAGATTGGTGCAGTGGTACAACTGAAAATCCCCGCCTTCCTGAAAGTTATGCATAAAAATAAAATGCACACAGTAAGATCGGTTCAGGAGGCAGATGAGCTGCTTAACATCATCGGAAAGAAGGTCCCCTAAGAATAATTCTCTATCCTTTGAGTTCAATTTAGATCTAGGCAGGGGGACACTCTTTAACGTCAGAACTTTTTTCTTTCCTCTGATTTTGTAAAACTGAAAAATGAGAGATAAGAACGAATGATGACTTACTCACTTATTTGCTCACTTATTCGCCTATTCTGTTATCCACTTGAGTTTTTCTGTTTTATTATTTGCTATTAGGGGTTTGAATAAAATTTTGTTTTTTCGCCACCACACATGGTTAGGATGGGATGGATGGGGTAGCTCCGGGGTGCAACACCTGGGCAACACCGGTCCAGATTAATGGGGGAAGGGTTTTCCTGGGGGGGTGAGAGGAGGGGGGCATCACGGGGGTAAAAAGTATAAAAATTCCTAATTTGCCACAACTATATTAGATCTAGCCCAGTTAGCTACAGGCAGATTTCAAGGGGTTCGTAGTTGGTCTTTTCCCGGTTTAGAGCAGGTTCGGAGTTTTAGACTTAAGCCTCCATGAATCCACTCCGAATACTCTCCTGGAATGTCAACGGGCTGCGCGTAAGATCTAGAAGAGCCAGAATTTTACAGTATCTAAGGGATTCTCCAGCGCAGGTTATTGTCATCCAGGAGTCACATCTTCTTAAGGAAGAAACCAAGGAAATATTTAAAAGCCAGAAATGGGTTGATTCTTTTATTTGCACTAACCAGACGGCCAATATCAGAGAGGTTCTGATCCTCTTTAAAAAGCAATTACGACAATTGGAAGACCCAGGTGGCAGATGGGTAATATTGAAGGTTACTATCATGTGCATTCTTCTTACTTATCAAGATGACCCTTCATTTCTTAAAACAATATTCTCGCATCTTCTAGACTTTCCAGATCCGGTTATCATGGCCGTTGATTTTAACATCGTCCTCAATCCTAAACTTTACAAATCTGCAGGTAGTAGAGCCATCGTCCCGTCAAGATCTAGGGTGTATCTTCAGACCATGATGCTCCAAATGGATTATGTGATATATGGAGGGAAAGGTCAGGTCAGCAACTAGGAGTATCATACCGAAACTTTAAATACAGACATAATTCAAGAATAGATGATTATTAGTCAGCTATAGTTGAGGAGCAAGGTCAAAGATATAATTTACTTGTCATCCCACCTGTCGGACCATTCAGGAATATTATTAGATCTTGTATGGGACCAGGCTCGGGAGCCCAGAGTGTGGTCTTTTGATCGTACTTTGCTCCTAGAAGAAGAAGAAATGGCCTTCCTACATCGAGAGACCGAATTCTTCTTGAAGACTAATTTGGCCACTGCAACTATCACCGTGGTCTGGGACTTCCTTAAAGCCTTTTTAAGGGGTATTATTACTAGCAGGTCAATCTATAGGAACAAAAAATATAGGGAGTAGATCGCATCTCCTGAGGTGGAAATGTCGGCTGAGGAGGCAAAACTAAATAGTCAAGCTGCCTCGGGTAGTCTGCAAGAAGGTTTGGGTAAAATTAAGAGACTAAGGGAGCAGTTGGAGAATGTCCTTCAAACAAGGCTTATGCGTTGATTGGGGGGGGCAAGCAAGATTGCCCATTTTGAATATGGGGAAGGTGCAGGAACATTATTGACATGGAAGGCTAAAGCAGATTGGATACGTAATCATATTAAGGAAATTGCAGCTGGAGATGAGGGAGTTGTTCTATCCTCTGATAAAGAAATTGGTGAGGCCTTCTTTAAATATTTTCAAGTTATATATCAAGAAGACTGTGTAGAGGACAGGCCTTAGGTCAAAGAATGGTTGGTTAGGACCACATTGACATCTCTGACAACAGGAAGAACTTGAGCAAGGCATCACAGAAGAGGAAGTGAAGAAGGCTTTAGGGGCATGTAAGAAAGGCAAAGCCGTGGGCCCCGATGGATTACCAGCCAAGCTTAATAGATCATTGGGCGAGGCGATTATTCCAGTGGTGACACAATTATTTAATAAGATACTAGCAGAGGGTGCAAGGCCCCCAGGGTTTTGGAATGACACTACAGTCATTTTGATATTGAAACCTGGTAAAAACCCTGCTAGATGTGGGTCATACCAGCCCATTTTGCTCTTAAATGCGTACTATAAAATCTTTGCCTCAATTTTGGCAGCAAGGTTGGGGTTAGTGGCTGATGACCTTCTTCTATCAGACCTCACATATGATCTCATTGGAGCAATAGATATCGCCTCAACATATTCACTTCCCCTTGCAGCCTTGACCCTAGATGCCACCAAGGCTTTCGACAGGGTCAATTCGGTTTACCTGTTGGAAGTCATGGGGAAACTTAATCTGGGTAAAATGTTCTGTCATACTATTCAGTCGTTATCTCAAGAGCCGTCAGCCAGACTGTTGGTTAATGGAAATTTGGCTAAATCACTTAAGATCACTAGAGGTACCAGGCAGGGCTGCCCCCTCTCCTTTTCGGCATGTAGAACCTTTTGCCCAGAGGCTTAGAGAAGATCTCAGTATTGTGCCTTTTAGGCATAGAGAGTGGGAGAGGAAGGTAGCCCTGTATACAGACGATATTTTGGTTCTTTCGGCTAATCTAGAAACAACATTCGCGGCAGTGATCAGATTAGCACAGGATTTTGGGCAGGTCTCAGGATACGAGGTGAATGCCGGGAAGACTGAGATTAATATGTGGAATCTTGAGAGATGTCAACATCGGGTCAGTCCCAGTATGAGATACCTGGGAGTCAGAATTCTCCAGGATTTAGCCAAGATTGTAGAAGTTAACCTAGCTCTAGTCTCAAGGAAGTGCAATAAACAGATGAAATCTTGGGCCCACCTCCCTTTAACCCTTCTGGGGAGAGTAAATTTAGTTAAGATGGCGATATTACCCAAGATTACCTTTCTCTTCAACTCAATCCCCCTACACTTTGACAAACTAGCTATTGATAAAATCCAGCAGGCAGTAAACTCTTATCTGGGCATATAAAAATACCAGAATTGCCTGGAAAAAGCCAAGGCATAGGAGACAGAAGGGGGGTCTTGCACTTCCAGACTTACAGTACTTCGCCTGGGCTTTTCAGCTCACACATTCACGGATGATGTTAAAAATGCCTGTTAGCACTGGGGCAGGAGATATGTTTATGGCTATGTTAAGGGGGGCCAGTCTACCTGTTCATAGGGCCTATCTTTCCCCTTTTTAAGTTTTTAACAGGTTCGCAAGTTAGCTGTTCGAAGTGTGGTCTTGTCAAAGCCTCGGACATTCATATGTTTAAAGACTGTCCTGTTATTGTTTTGTTTTGGGATAAAGTTCAGAAGAAACTGGAGAATATTTAGAAAGTCTCAATTCAAATACATTTGGCTTTGATAATTGTTGGCCTTACAAAACAAGTCACTGGTCCAGCTAGCTCTCTCCTATTTTACGCTATTTTGCTTGCTAGGAGGCAAATGTGTAAGCGTTGGATCGACCCCACCCCCCCAATGCATTCTGAATGGCTGGCCTTGATATTTGAGACAGATTGATTTGTCCAGAGCCGGTAGCAGAAAAATACAGCATTTTGGGATACGTTACTTAAGTGGGCTGAGGCATGAATGAAGGTGGGGAGGCACTCTCTTGTTTTGACAATATATCCAAGAATGGTGGGTCCTATGATTATGCCCCTTTGGTACTCCTCGGACCACGTTGGGCCCCTCTGTCCACTTGCCAATGAAGCTGTCCATCAGGTTCTTAACCTCTCCCCCTTTTAAGGGGAAGGAACATCCATGCCTGCCAAGGTACTTTATGGGCCTATACTCCTCAGATTGTGGAGCTAAGGTACGGCAGCTGGACGTTCAATGGGATTGGTGGCAAATGAGGACAAAAAAAAATATTCTCCCTCTCTCACACCACACTGAGACAGGCACAACCCCACCCACTTCTCATTCAAAATTCACCACTTACCAATCCTTCACACTCAAACCATACACTTCAAATCACAAAATACCAGCCAATACTGCCCCTCAACAACAATACCAAGTACACATACAAATTTGCCAGCACATACTCTCATTCATCCAACACCAAACACCCATCCTGACACAAATCAGTTCTTTGCCAAACACCAACAAAAATAACCCATATTTGAAGCCTTCTCAACCTCACCCTCTCCATGCAGCAAATGCACCAATCGCTCAATCCACAAACACACAACAATACCCCCAATATGTCTACTATCCATTGCTAAATTCAAAGCCATATAACATGATACTTTTGCTCCACTACCACCCCTCTCCACACACCATCTTCAACATACATGAAGAAAAGCAACTCCACAACATTCGTCATAACTATGCATCCCCTTATGCATCCCAAAACAACCCCACCATTCAGACACAACTTTACAGCCCAACCCTACCTTTTCACACAACAAGGCACAAACACATGTTTTGAAGATTTTCAGAGGAAGACTCTGACCCATAATAGTTAACAGCATCCCCAGTACCACACTACCCACAACTTCAATGGGCAATACTCATCCTCCTGCAACTCAAACTCTCTACACCTAAAAAATAGAGGGCCACATTTACAATGAATTGGCGCATGGCAGCGCTGCAAGCCTTTTTGCTGTGCTGCCCTACACCAATTCAAAAGGGGAGGAACACACCATATTTACTAGATATAGTGCACTCTTGTCCTTTCAGCTGCCAGCACCAGTGCACAATTTGGTACCTTGGGATAACGCAGGTACCCTTGCACCATGATGCAAGGGTGTCTACATTGTTGGCAGAATTGTTTTGTGCAGGAAAGGTATCCCTTCCAGCACAAAAACAATCCATGTGGCTTTTTCTTTTTTTATGTGTGCTGCAGAGTGCAGCTCACATAGAAAGAGGAAAAAACAAATTGTGATATCTGGGTGAAAACTGCTTTCATAACACTGCTGGTAGAACTCCTCTTACATGTAAAGCCACAAGCACACATCTCTCTTGCCTTGAGGGAATTATACTGGTTAGTAGTTGCAAGATCACGCAGCTTTGTATCACACACAAAGACATACATGGCAAAGGACCACTCACCATCAGGAAGAAAATCAACAAATACATACACCAAAGGAACCTACGCTCAAGAATGGCTACCCGCATAATAGTTCCTACATACAAGAAATAAAACATGGGTGTAACATCTTTGTCTATTCAAGCAACCAAACTGTGGAATTCCCTACCCGTTAACATAAGATCCATAGACAACTATCAGATTAGACAAAAGCTGTTTCTCTCTCACATGGCAACTATACTCACAACTAAAGAATGTACCACAACAGTGTACTCAGACATGACAAACTGTACATCTCACGATATAGAAAAGAGCTGTTGTTATACAAGTACACATTGTACTTTGACTATGCCTCCGGTTAAAAACAGCTACATTTATTGTACATGGTTGAAGTGTTGGCAGCCACTCAAATTTTAGTAGGATCCACGAGGTCCCTGCAAGGACTTGCACTCCCAGATATCTATATTTTTTAAAGTTAAATATCTCAAAAACTACTGAAAGCCTGCTTTCTGAACCAACATCTAGCTTACTGCCAAATTTAGTGTAATTCAGTTCAGCGGTTCGGGCTGTACTCGTGTTAAAAAAATGAAAGCTCTCCATAGACATAACATGGGGTAAACACATTTTGGGGCCCCCTTTTTTCTCGCCCATGCTTGACGGATCATCCCGAAACTTTCAATACAGCAGCTGAACCAAAAAGGGGACTTTTTTGAAAATGTTGTGGAGGTTCGTCAAGCAGCGCCAAACAGTATGACAAAACCAGAAAAAATGCTTTTCCTTTGGACACTTTGGTCCTAACTATAACAGTAGGATATGGATATATATATATATATATATCCAACACAGCCCCTACTTCATAAGGAAGAGAGCACGCACACGAGGGCTGCTGGGATAAGGCTTTTTATTTAAATCGGCCTCCTCCGATCCAGCAAACAGGAGAGACGCGTTTCGGCTGACACAGCAGCCTTTCTCAATCTAGTGAGCGCCATTTTTACGTCAACACATATACCCTGTCCAAATATAGAAAAAATCTATCAACGAATTAAAATGCATCAACATCTGTATAAAAATAAATTCTCGTGCTTTACATTAAATATACATGGTGTGGGTGTTGCTATGGTTAAAAATTGGATAAACAATCGCATAGTGCAACAAAATGTGGCCATTGAGTGCATAATACCCGAACAATCCACTCAAACAAAATCTAAAATATATAGAATTTACTCAAGCAAAAGAAAATGCATCACCATTACTTCATTAGGTTGGGACACCATCTATTGTTGTTCAGTATCTTATAAGAACAGCGCAAACCCCTGAGGTAGCACATTTAAAAATGAAATAAGTAAATGAATCATGCTGCGTAAATTCATGACAAACGGGAGACTAAGTTAAGAACCCTTCTATACCTTCGATTGTATAGAATGCCTCCAGACTCATACATAGGAGCCTCATTTAAAGCTGTTGGGTGAAGATAACAATACCGGATTCCAAACTGAATTGAGCAAACAAATGCAACTTATATTTGTACAGTTTTAAAGTTGCAGTGCATATGCATATATGAATACACAAAGTGTGTATTCTAAACTGTTAAACCCCGAAACTTTCCACACAGCAGCTGAACCAAAAAGAGGACTTTTTTAAAAATGTTGTTAAGATTCGTTAAGCAACACCAAAGGTAGTGACAAAACAACAAAAAAATGCTTTTCTATGGAAACTTTGGTCTTAACTTTAACAGTAGTATATGGATATATATATATACATATATATATATATATATATATATATATATATATATATATATATATATATATATATATAATCAGGTTTTGTCCAAGAAGTCGAGGACGCGCACAACAGCACAACACCTGATTATATATATATATATATATATATATATATATATATATATATATATATATATATATATATATATATATATATATATATATATTCACACATTCACTGAAAAAAACACAGTTTTCTGGGACGTTATAGTTAGGGATTAGCATTTAAAAAACCTTAGAAATTCACTGAAAAAACCACAGGTTTTAGGGTCGTTATAGTTAGTTGGAAATTTCAGTCGTACAAAACCAGAGAAATTCAGTCGTTATAGTTAGTTGAGGTAACTATAACTCACGCCCCGCAATGCACTGCTGATGACTCACATATTACATCACTCATGACATCATCCAGTGGGTGGGTGTATGAGTGTCTGAATGGATGATTTAGTGATTGCATGACTGACTGTATAAGTAAGTGATTAAATGTGTCTTGGTGACTGCATGGGTGAATAATTAATCTGTGTGAATGTCTGTATCAGTCTGTCAGTTGGCGTGTAACTGCATGGGTTGGTGAATAGCTACATCAGTGTCTATGGGTTAATGATTGGTTGTCTGAGTACCTGTATGGGTGCCTGAGTGTCTGTATGGGTGGGGGGGTGTGACTCCCTGCATGTAATACAGACATTCACACAGAATAATCATTCCTCCATGCATTCACTGAGCATTTCTCTGGTTTTATATGGGTGAAATGTCCAACTAACTATAACGTCCCTGAAACCTGTTTTTTTTCTGTGAATTTAAAAGGTTTTTTAAGGGGTGCAGAAAGAGGCACAAGGGGTGCAGAAAGAAACAAGAGAGGTGCAGAAAGAAGCAAGAAAAGTGCAGAAAGAAGCAACAGAGGTGCAGAAAGACGGATGAGGGGCGGAAAAAGAGGCAAGCGAAGTGCAGAAAGAAGCAACAGAGATTAAAAAAGGGGTGGAAAAAGAGGCAAGAGGGGTGCAGAAAGAAGCAAGAGAGGTGCAGAAAGAAACAAAAGAAGCGCAGAAAGAAGCAACGGAGGTGCAGAAAGAGGTAAGAGGAGTGTAGAAAGAGGGAAGTGGGGTGCAGAAAGTGGTATGAGGGGTGCAGAAAGAAGCAACAGAGATGCAGAAAGGGAGAAGTGGGGTGGAGAAGGAGGCAAGAAGGATACAGAGGGGCAGAAAGAGGCAAGAGGGGTGCAACAAGAGGGAAGAGGGGTGGTGAAAGAGGCAAGGGGCTGCAGAAAGAAGCAAGAGAGCTGCAGAAACAAAACAAAAGTCGGTACAGCCAAACAGTCACATAATTCCAGTGGCCCTGCTCATACCTCTGACTAGGTCCAGAAGTGCTCCTCAGTGATTCCTTCTTTTTTTGTCTCATTGAGTTCATAGTTTAACATGTATGGAAACAAGGAAGACTAAACCTGAGGTTTCCACGCCACAACACAGAATTCCATACCACATAATTACTCTCCATAACACATAATCCCACTCTAAATAATTCCTATACACTAAATACCACATACTTTCTATCCACATAAATGCAATGCACAACATACCACATAACATAATTCTACTACACACAACGTACATCCACTACAAAACATTAGTAAACAACTTTTACATTTACAAAAGCGATAGCTCTAACTCTTGCAAATGCGAGACCTATTAAAATACAAATACTTCTTCAACTGGTAGTCGCGTTTGCAGGGTGGCAGAGAAAGGGGGCTGGGCCTCCAACCAGCGCTCAGGAATTCCGCTGCGTAGGACTTACAGGAGATACCAAGAGGGCTTCTTGGCCCCCAAAGTCCCTCTGGAGTAAAGTGGACTTCATCACCCAACCAGAACTGTGTCAGGAGGCACTTTGCAGAGTGGTGGAGAAAGGAGGGCGTGGCCCCCAAAGACCTCTTAGCAATCCCACTATGTGGGACTTAGTGGAGGTAACAGGAGATGTAGTTGGCCCCAATGACAACCTTGGGGGCCAATTACCCCTTCTATTACCTCCAGTAAGTCCCACACAGCAGCATTGCTAAGTTCTCATAGCAGGCCACGCCCCCTTTCCCCACCACTCTGCAAACGCACTCCCTGGTGCGCTCTTGGATGAGGATTAAAGTCCACTTCACTGATGGGGGTCCTTAGGGGCAACCAGCCTACCTGATACCTGCAGTATGCTCCAGATGGTGGGATTGCTAATAGGTGGACACAGGACATGCCCCCTTTGTCTACCACTCTGCAAAGGTGCCTCCTGGTTGGGGGATGAAGTCTCCTTGCCTCCTGAGGGTCCCTGGGGGCTAACTAGCCCACCAGGTACCTCCAGTAAGCCCCACACAGCTGGATTGCTGAGAGTGGTCAAAGGCCACGCCTTCTTTTTAAACACACCGCCTGATGCACTGCTGCTCGGGGGATGAAGTCCACTTCAGTCCTGAGGTCCTCAGGACACAAGAGGAAGCAGGAGTTTGCAATGGCTCCCGCCCTGCCATTGCAAACTGCAATGTCCCGGGGGTGAAATTGCTGGAGTCGCCCCTGGGGGTGGCGTCCCCAAGGCCAAGGGGGTCCCCTCTCAACTGATTTAAGCCTCGGGAGGTGGTGGTCCCCGGGGGAGTGTGGGGAGGGGCAGGAACCACCCTGCACCTTCTTTTGTATTATTTAAGCTCACAGGGAGGTGGAGGTCCCCAGGGCTTAGGGGGGCCCGTGAGGCCCCCACAAATTATTACTAAATGTCCCGGGGAGGTAGCGGTCCCCTGGGCAGCGTGGGGGGCAGGAGAACCCCCACGCATAATTGACAAAAGCTCCGGGGAGGTGGCGGTCCCTAGGACTACGGGGTCCGCGTGCCTGTAGCTGTGACTGTTTTTCCAATCAAGACACAATGCACTTTGTTTTATTCTGTGAATACTGTAGTACCCAGTGTAACCAATTCATTTAACCTCTATTAAGAGGAAAATATTTCTTGCAAGCTAGGCCTGCCTTAATTGTTTTACCAATGCTGCATAATGAATAAATTTGCTTGAATGTTGTCAGTTTTTTAGTGGGCCCTATTAGAGTCAGAAAGAGAAGAGGTTAATAGTGATTCTATGGGATTAGTGTTCATGTTTTTAAGAAAGTGCTGTGTTTTATTTATTTTTATTTATGGCTAATATGATTTTTATAGGCTTTTACTAAGACATTCTATTTTTTGTCAGATCAATTTTGTATTTATGTATTATATTACTGATTATAATGTTCTGTATGCATCTTTTTTGGTTTTAAGTAACCAAATAAAGATTAGTTTGACTGACTGTCTGATCTGTTAATGTCAAGCCTCAATTTGAGACAAAGGTCCAACCAAAGCTTGTACTTGAAGTTGCACCACTGATTTGCACAGTGAAACCCCCATTCTACGCTACTTCAGACGGTAGCAGATTGATCTCATTGAGGCTTAGAGAGTTGGAATGTTCTACAGAGACAGTTAGGATCTGCCCCAGTCCTGAAGACTCGATGGTCCAGTTGGGGAACTTTGCAGTGTTCTGTTGTTTCTGAAGCAGTTGCAGTGTCGTACGAGTGTGAGAATAGTGGGGTTATGCATTGTTGAGTGTGTGTTAAACGTTGCTGTGTTTGCAGTTTTGAAGAGGTAGCATGCTTTGCTGCGGGGTGTGCTTTGGAGCCCAGAAGGGCTCAGTGTCGAGGTTGTGATTTGAAAAGCTGCTTTGTGTTTATGCTTGAGGTTATGAAGAAAAATGTGCTTTCTGCACGAGTTGAAGTTTGGATATCAGACTCGTCGTAGTGTTTTGCACTTTACTGAAAGAAAATATCAATTTTTTCGAGAAATTGAGGGCTTTGCTTAGCGATGATACCTATCCTGGAGCGTGAGTAAGACCCTCCTGAGGGCATACAATGATGAGTTGTGGCCAGGTAGAAAATTGTATCCATCGGATTTGAACCTGGGAAGTTACGGGTCACACAATACTTTTGGCTGGATTCGTGCATGTACAAATTGAATTCAACCATAAGAAATGTCACAGTAAATTGTATGTTGCGGACAAGGGAAGATTAATATTGGAATGGCCCCACATTAATGTATTAGGCATTAAGTTGTATCCAAAAAGGAATCCATTGGTTTATGTAGTGCAGGAGTTATGTAAAGAGAGAGTGGAGTACGAGAGTCTTAAGGAGAAGTTTCCGGAAGTGTTTAAGGAGTCCCTGGGAAAGTTTAAGTGATATAAACACAAACATACGTTGGGAGAACATATGAATCCTGTGTGACAAAAATTACGTAACGTACCGGTGAATTATAGATCTCAACTTAAGGAAATGTTAAATGATTTGTGTGCAAGGGACATACTTGAACCAATTGAGATTTCTGACTAGATATCACCTGTTGTGATATCACTTAACTCAAATGGAGAACTACACATGTGCATAGATTTAAGATGTCTGAACGAAGCCATTTGGGTGGATACATTTTGTTTACCTAATTTACAAGAATTACTGTGAGTCATGCCACTGTTTTTTCAACAATCGACTCATCTAGTGGATACACAAGATTGGATTAGAAGAGGATTCAATACAAAAGAATGCCTTTTGGGTTGCCAGTGCATCATCATTATTTCTAAGGGACATGAAAAAGTTATTGGCAAATGTGGACGGGGAGCATGTATTCCGAGATGACATCTTAGTATTGGGAAGGACAAAATCATGCACAATGAGATTTTGAATCATGTATTATCAATCTTGAGTGACAAAGATTTGACAGTAAAGAGTGGAACGTGTATGTCTGGTAAAGACCGGGAAGAATACTTAGGTCATGACATTTTTAAAGATGGTATATGGTATATGTCCTAAGGTTGGTCATGTGGAAGCAATATTAAATGCCCCTGAGCCAACTTTCAAGGAGCAATTGAAGTCATATTTGGGCCTTACAGAATTGCATTCAAGGTTTATAGAAAATTATTCCATGAAAGTGGAGCAACTAAGAAAACTGCTTCAAAGAAAGTAGAAGCTATCAGATGCTAGGAAAAAATAGGGTCTCTCTATAAGGTATTGTTAGCTTATAGGATGACAAGCATAATTCTAAATGGGTAAATTGGCTGGGAGAACAGTCTGTGTCTCTAGAGAAGCTGATCGATATTGCAAGGAAAATTCTCCTTGCAGCGAACTTAAAAGCCCAGCACTATAAAACATTGTTTAATCTGTACCACACCCCTGCAAAGATGATGAAATAGGGGGGAGGAAATGATGGGAAATGTTTTCGGTGTGGTGCAGACTATGCTGATATCCTCCATATATTCTATTCTTGTGCTAATTTGACACCTTTTATAGGATATATAGAAAGGTTTTTAGCAGAGGTCACTGGAGTGTCTATAAAAATCACGGCCTCCATGATGTTGCAAGGGATTGAGGAAGATCTGCACCAAGAGATGCCGATGTATACATTTTGTTATTTAATTTCCATTGCCATGTTAGTAGCGCGGTTATGTTCAGCGTCCACTTGGCTACAGCCCGATGCACCATCTTTTGAAATGTGGCATGCCAGGTTTTACAGTACCTTCAATCTGGAGTTTAGTCTGTATTCTGTTAAAGGGCCCAGAAAGCGAAAATGTGGTCGTTATGTGAGGGGGGCAATGAGGGGCTGACATTAATGTTCGCACAGGGGAATGGATTTGAATTGCTACTGTGCTCTGATTTACAATTTGTTTGCACGTATTTATTTTCAATATGTTTTGGGGGCATTGATTGAGTATATGATGGACTGGCATCGACGTTCGCACAGGGGAATGAATTGAATTGTTACTGTGCTCTGATTTAAGATATCTGTACTTATGTATTTTTGATACTATGGATCTTTAACAAAATTTAAAAAAGTGAAGCAACTAAGAAAATTGCTTAAAAGAAATGCTAAATTTGAGTGGGGACAGTAGTAAGCGAGCTGTTTTGCATGTATCAAGAAAGAGGTTTTGCAAGCTCTCTGCTTGAAGCAATTTGAGATGATGTTGGCTGTATTATTTCAGTGGGTGCCAGTGGTTATGGTGTTGGTGCAGTCTTGGCTCAGAAGAAAGTGGATTGTGGCATGGGCTTCATGTACACTAAACCAGGCAAAAAGAAGGAGTTCTGTAATCGAAAAAGAACTATTAGCAGCACCTTGTCCCATGCAACGGTTTAGTTTATACATTTGGGGAAGGAAGTTTAAAATAAGAACGGACGATAAACCTTTAGTGAACATACTTAGGCCAGGAGGTGGAAGGAATTTATTTCCCAGGTTACCAAGGTTGGCTTCTAAGCTGGAAATGTACCATTTTGAATGAATTTGTTCCAGGCAGTGATAATGTGATAGTTGATAAATTGTCATGGCTTCCTGTGCAGTGTGGGACCAGTGAAGAGCAGAGTAAGCATGTGGAATCTGATGTCGCATTCACATATGAAGATGCGTTATGTGGTATGGGTGGAATTATGGACTATGAGGTATTGTAATCAGAGGAAGTCTGAGGGCAGGAAATGAAGAAGGATGCTGAATTACAATTGATTATGGCATATATTCCCAAAGGATGGCCGAGTGATGAGAGGAGACGGTTCCACGATTAGGAAACTAAAGCAGGAATTGTCTTTATGCAATGATGTGGTATTAAGAGGTGATAAAATCTTTCCTCCTTGAGGTGTACGTGAAATGTTGGTGAAGAAGGGTCATGTGGAACATGAAGATAAGTCCAGTAGCAAAAGGAAAATTAAAGAGAACTTTTGGTGGCCAGAGATTGATGCAATGGTTGATCGATGGGTAAGGAAATGTACCATATGTGCGCAAAGTGATAAAAGTGCTGCACCATGCAAGGTATCTTTGGTCTCAGTGGAGTTGCTGGATAGACGTCGGAGGAAATTAGCCATACATTTTATGGGACCCTTTTCCATGCTGCCAACCAGGGAGTGTTATGCTATTGTACTAATTGACTATTTTAGTAAATGGCTTCAGGTTCAGATGGTAGGAAAAATACTACGGGTGTTGGAATAGAATTCTTGGCGGATGTATTTGTGAGGGAAGAAGTGTCTGAAGTGTTGGTAAGTGAAACTAACATCTGATAAGATGAAATTGTTTTTGAGTAACCATGGTATTAAACATTCCAGGGTGGCATTGTACCATCCTGCAGCGAATGGCTAGGTTGAAAGATTTCACAGGGTCATAAAAAAAGCAATCCAACTGGTATTGAAATCTGGGATTTCATAGAGGAAATCATTGCAAAGTATGCTTCAGTCACATAGGACAACCTTTTGTTTGGTTACAGGAAAAATGCTTTTTAAGCTTTTAAGAGGAACGAAACCAACCAACACTTTAGTAAATAGGTGGTTAATGTAGAAGAACTGTAGGGCATTTGGTAGTGTAGGGGACAGTAAAATGAGGGAAAGAGTGGAACAGCATTAGATGCGCACACGAAAATACCATAGTAATGGTAATGATGTCTCTAGGGTAGTGGAAGGCCAGTATGTTCGTATGAAGAGACCAGGATTCGTTGAGAAGGGGAAACCTCATTGAACAAAACTGTTAAAGATTAGTAAGGGGAAGTGCTGTCCAATTAGAGGAAAGAAAGAAATGGAACTTAGAGAATGAAATCTGACAGGTTAGTTGAGGAGTGTGAGCATAAATGTGGACGTTACATGATTGGAAGGAATGATAGTGTAGGATTGGAAGAAATCCAAGAGGACCATTTTGAGTGTAAAGGAGAAAGAAATGACGCTCACCAGATGCAGTGCAGTAAAGTGCTGAGGTGTAGTGAAAGGTGGAAAAGGGCTTCGATGTATCTGGGTAGTTATGTTGTGGGGTAGATCATATATATATGTTGTAGTTTTAGAAGTCTAGATAATGAATTTAGGATGGTATAGTAGGGGTAGTAAATGTTATTGACATAAATGTATCCTGTATTAATGTATGGTTGCACAAATGCATCCTGTAATAATGTGTCAGTCAATATTTCGGAGGTTCTGAGAAAGACAGTTGGCAGCTGGAAGTGGAGGCAAAGGGAGCGCCGCTCTTTCTCTGTCACTATCCTTAATAAATGCACATATTTGACCATTTGTCAATGTTTACGGAGTCTATATTAACACTTTCTTGACAGATTGAAACCTTTTCGATATTTTTAAGTCACCCTTAGTGTGCCTTATTACCTTTAAGGCAGGGTGCATGGTATTTAAAAGAAGAGCATGTAAAAGTTTAATGTTAGATATGTCCATACACTGAAAAAGCCAAAAAAGCAATTTTCACTGTAGAAAGTTTGGCTGCTCCATAGGGAAACATTGGTGTGGAATTCAATAAAAATAAGATGACTCTGTTGTAGCTGTATCCAAGCTCTAGGTTTATTCTTAGGAAGAAGTTACAGGAGTTGAAGTAGGATAAACAGCATATTAATCCAGGTAATCAAGTATAGAATAGTAAGCCCCACCGGGAGCAGCAACCCGGCTGCTCAGCCTCATGCATAAACTGACAGATACACTTAAACATACACAGAGGGAACATTCCATGACATCACAGAGAATGGCTGAGAAGCAAAGTACAGGACACAAAGAAAGTACAGAGTAGAGAAGAAGGCAAGATACCACACAGCTCCCTCCCTAACAAGGACAATAAAACTAAGGAAACGAGTGGTAAAAAAGAGAGCACAGAAAACTGTAGAGAAAGGAAACCAAGAGACACAAAACACACACACACTCCCTTTCCACAGCAAGGAGAAGTGTTTAAAATCATAAAACAAAAAAGAAATGGGTTAAAGCTCTGTAAAATGTCTCAACACCCAGAACAACCAAAAGAATGGTGTACAACAGTAAATGCAAGTAATAAGTGAAAAACCTCACTTAACGTGGTTTCAGTCCACCACCGGCCAAAAACAAATGGAAAGATGGAGCGAACGTGCTCTATAAACCATCACTTGAAAACGCAAGCAATGATGAGAGCGTAAGGTGCTCCCACAACGAGCTTAAAAATTATGCTCGCAACAAGTCACTTAAAATAAAGAATTAACACCACAATAGCTTAGGACGCAAGCACAACGCAATCCCAGCACTAGAAAGCATTAAAACAATGGAGCACCTTAATGACTAAGCACAACAGTTTAGGATGCCCTGCACAAACAGAATTGAGCACCTTAATGGCTCAGCACAATAGTTTAGGATGCTCTGCGCAAAGCAATCCCAACGCAAACAGAATTGAGCACCTTAATTGCTCAGCACAATAGTGAGGGATGCTCTGCACAAAGCAATCCCAACACAAAAAGAATTGAGAAACTTAATAGGTCAGCACGAATAAATAGAATTGAGCATCGTAATGGCTCAGCACGAGTAAATCGAATTGAGCACCTAAATGGCTCAGCACAAAAAAATAGGTTTGAGCACCGTAATGGCTCAGCACCAACATACAGAATTGAGCATCAAGAGAGCTCAGCACCAGGAAGTAAAAACAGAATTGAGCACCTTTGTGGCTCAACACCAGCAAACTACAAATTCAAGAGAAGCACTGAAAAATGAAAACAGCAAGATCTAAATAACCTGCATACACAGACAAATACACGTAAGTACCTGCATTGGAAGTTGAAAACTTACCAAATAACATTAGCAGCCGTAAACAGAAAGAACCAGCAATACATTGTTTAAAATAGAAAACAAGTACAAAGATCTAGAATAATGGCATCATGAAAAGCAATTCCCAAGACACTACTTGCAGCATCAAAAATAATGTTTACCAACAAATAATTAAATCATGTGATTAATGCCAAATTACACTTTACAAGACTAACATGGCATACACATTCAAAGACAGGTAGCAACCAAACACAACTATAGCCAATTATAACCTTTTTTATTTTAGAATTAAGTATAGAAAAATTAATTGATTACAAAAAAAAAAAAATTAGACCGATACCCAAACTCTGGAATCCGAGAATTTTGAGATGAAAATTTCCTCACCAGACAGTTCTGAAGTTAATCACAATCCTTCAAGTTGAAACGGTGCCACGGAAGTAGGAATGGCTCGTCACTCCTAGCTCAGTCTCTGTCATCCCGGGTAGAAGAGTCCCAACGTGACCTTGACATGTGTACGTCTTACGGCACAGAGAAGAATACGTCAAGCTAGCACAATGATGTTTCATTGCGCCAGCAACCAGGGAAGAACTCCAAGCTGCCGCAGAGAAGAATGGAGAACTGGAATGCAGAGGATTCGAGCACCCACAAGGATGGTAAAGCTTCTCGAGGTTTCGAGGTATGAGGCTTGTGCCAAAATGACAGTTGTTTATAGTTTGAAAGATGCATAGGCGTACTCACTGCTCCCTTTAAGAGAAATCGGGCAAACCTCTACCAATGAATGAATGCCCATATGGAATTGTTGATTGAAGAGCAAAGTGGTGAGGCACAATAAATGCGTAATCCACAAAACACGGGGTCCCAAAATGCACAGTCAAAGTAGAGGATGTAAAATCAAGCAAACCTATGAAAACAAGGTAGGTAGGCAGCAGGCAGAATTGACAGCAGACGAAGTGCTGGCACTGCACGCATGGGTTCGCATCCCATCCTCGTCGCTAGTGTGAAATTCAATAAAAATAAGATGACTCTGTTGTAGCTGTATCCAAGTTCTAGGTTTATTCTTAGGAAGAAATTACAGGAGTTGAAGTAGGATAAACAGCAAATTAATCCAGGAAATCAAGTACAGAATAGTAAGCCCCACCGGGAGCAGCAACCCTGCTGCTCAGCCTCATGCATAAACTGACAGATACACTTAAACATACATAGAAGGAACATTCCATGACATCACAGAGACTGGCTGAGCAGCAAAGTACAGGAAACAAAGAAAGGACAGAGTAGAGAAGAAGGCAAGATACCACAACTGGGTTACATTATTACACTTAACTGAATACTAATTTTGACTTCAAAGCATATTGAAAAATAATTCAAAAACACTTTTTCATAGCTATTCAAAATCCAATTTAACAGTAAAATCAATTTTTATAGCACAAATAAGGAAAAGTACTTCTAGAAATTTAGCTTTTCTCAGTCTAAAGCCTCTGGAGGCCTAGCTGCAAGTTGAATGGCTACCCTTTGGTGAGGTGTGAACTGTTCAAACAGCAGGGACAAAAGGCTTTGGGTGTGGGTTGGTGTTGTCCTCCCTTTGAAAGGGTGGCCTGGGGCAGTGGCTCTGAACAAAGAGGCCTACTATCTCACAGGCACATGTAACTCGCATCTAGGCCTATCTCTTCCTTTGTACCTCAAGTCAGGCTGGTATGAATCACATGGGGGGAGTAGGGCCTAGAACTGATTTAGAGTGACCACTGAGAAGGGGCTGCTCATTTCCATGACCACACTTCTACGTGGGTACAGGAGCTCTGCACAGAGGAAGAAAGCTTCTGTCATGTCATGTTGGATTTGGGTCGAGCGGGGCTCTCTGGGACTGTCTACTTTAAAACACACAAGAAATACTGCAAAAGGGGGTAGTGTCACCCCTGGAAACCTCTAAACTATTGGTTATGGAGTGGCTAGGGGCTGACCCTGCCACAGGCTGGTGCTGGGCATAAATGTGGCACGTACAGTAAGTAAGTACCTTCCACAGAACACACAGACCGGACTAGTAGAAGAATCAAAAGAGGACTGAACCTGATTCTGTGACCCATGAAGAGCCCTGAAAGGACAAGGGCCTGCTTTTCATGTAGCCAAGACCAAGGAGTGATTTGAAGGGGCAGTGGGCTTCCTGTTCCAAGCTACAGAGGCAGAAGAAGGTGAAAGAGGCCTTTTCCTTCATTCCAAACTGACCAGTTCTGACAGGACCTGCCCTGGACCCCGCTGCTAGCCTCTCCTGGAACAGGTTTTGACACCCAAGTGTTGTCCTCAAGGTCCTGGACCCTTAGTTGGTGTCAAAGTGTTCCCCCCCATCATCTACTGAAACCTACATTTTAGAAACGTTTTTGCTCTGATGACCTCGGAGGACCAGGATAAACCTGCAAAGTTGATCCAACGAACTTGTGTTGCCTCTAAGGCAATACTTACCTAAGATACCGCTAGGAGCTTTTCTGCAATAGCAGATCTTTTTCAGTAGGACTTCCTGACAACAGTATGCAGCCTTGAGGAGTCCTGTTCGGATGTAGCCTTGCCCTGCTGGAAAAGTACTATCTCCACAAAAATGACTACGTTCAAACGTAAACGTTTCACCAGGAGAGGGTGCCAACAGTATCTGGCCAGAGTGGGACCTTCTTGGGGTGGGAAATTCAAATTTCTCCTGCTCAGAGCTTTCTTGCCAAAAGTCAATACTATCACTGTGACCTTATACAATGGCAATCTGACGTCGTGGAGCCCTCCTCAGCCACAGCCTGCTGCCTTGTCCCACTGAGGACTTTCAACTTCCATTTCAGAAAGCAACTCAGAAGATAAAACCTCCAGCCAGGCTACATGTGGTTTTTGTGTCAGACAGCTATTTTTAGCCCCCATAGCATCACTTTTTGTGACGCTTCGGCGGCAAAATCACTGTCATATTTATGAGGTCACACAAAGCCACTTTGCGTGGCTTTGAATGGCCTTATATAGATGGAATAAGGCAAGGCAGCGCAAATCGCTGCGTTGCCTTACTCTGCGTTAGGGAGGCATTCCAGGTGCGTTTCGGTAGGTGTTTCCACGCAACACCCATGGATTTTGACACTTCCCCAGATTTACAAAACAATGTAATCCTGGGGATGCTCCAAAACCTTACACCTCCCCATGGGGGTGTAAGGAGGAGAAATAACTTTATTTTGCCTTGCTTTTTCCTCTTTCCATGTATGCAACATCCTTTATTACCATTTTGGCACTGAATAAATACTTTACATATTATCTCTAAGTTAAGACTGTCTGCTCTGTGCCACAGCTATCAAAGGGTTGAGCTCAGGTTGATTTAGTGACTTTAATGCTTCACCCTGATAAATATTATGATTATTCCTGAAGGCGGATGCTTACTAATACGACTAATACTCTAATATCTTGCAAATACAGACTGTGCCAGTGGGGTCTCACTATTCTTGTAATTCTTTGGGTTTCAAACAGGAGGTGTTAGAAGATTCACAGCAGAAAAATTGGCTTGTGGAGACCAGGGGTTCTAGGCGACATTGCTTTTTGACCCTTCAGCATTAGCTCTTTCTATGTTTGCGAAGCAGCATTCACCCACGCCTATAGAATGTGAACTGGGTTTGGACCGTCGTGAAACTTGTTAGTTTTACCCTACTGATGATGTGCTGTTGTTATAGTAATCGTGCTCAGTTTGAGAAGAACCACAGTTACAGGCATTTAGTGTGTCTGCTTGACTGTGGAGGCAATAGGGAGAAGATACCACTTGAGGGGTAATTGCTGAAAGCCTCCAAGTCTGAAGAATTCCTCTAAAATATAACAATGCGACATTGCATTGGCATCTCCAATGGCCTGGGATCGCCTTCTGGACTGGTGAGTACAGTTTCATGCCTTGGAACTGAGGGATTGATGGAAGGGGCCAGATATATCTCTACTAGTGTACCGCATGGTCATGAGGCACTTGGTTCAAAATCTTTTGTAGACAATCTGATTCAGAGACAGGGTTTTGCGAATAGCAGAGAAGCTACCTTGCTGCTAGCTGCTCCTTGTTAAAATGCACTTTTACACACATTTATCTTTTTTGTTTTATTTGCCCATTCAGCATTGATGTCTGCCATTTTAGAAAGGCATATAAACATTGTGTTTTCTTCATACCGTAGGCAGTTACATGTGTGGTGACGCATGCACACAAACGTCATCACATTAGGTTGCCATGGCATCATGATGCATACTTGTGTATGCCTGATGCATACACACGAACACACCATTATTTTTCTTCCTTTTTTGTATATAGTGCACAGTACCAGGAAAAATCTTTTTTTCCCTTTTATGATGCTTTGGTAGGCAAAACATGAGACTTCTTTACTTTGCCAATACTTGTTAAATTGAACAGCTGGTATATAGCTTGGCCAGTGCTGTAGAGAAGACAGAGTTTGTTTTTCTTCAGTGTAAGCGATTCCATTACAGATGGTTAACAGTAGACAGGATGTCGCAATGTTTCCACTTTTCAGTAGGAATTGTTCATTTGTCGGACAACATAAACGTTGGGATGGTGCCAGACTGATTCCGTACACCCTCTCAGGATATGTTGGCTAACAGACCTGTTAGCTCGGAGTGTCACCATAAGCACCCCTAAAGTTAGTGAGGTAGCAAATGGTTTAGGCAACCTCAGAACATGACAACTCTGACCCCTTAAGAATCGTGGTTACAGATCTAGAAAACTTCCGCTCAGTCACTTGTGCTGTCTCAGATGTATAAAAGAAATACACAAAAGGGCGTTTTCAATATTTATTGAACCATCGTGTTTCTTGTATAAAATATATGTGTTGCGATGATTAATAGAGAGAAGCAGACAAATGTGATTAGCAATATGAGGACTGTGAAAAGAATGAATGATTCCATGATGATGCTAATGAAGTGTATATATATGCCAGCATATAAATACTGGGAGTAGTGTACTCCTACTTATGCATGCCCTAATCTAGATGTCAAGGGTGGGTGTTCTACCAAGACTCGCCTACTAGATGATCTAATTCCCCATTACCTGAAGGCAAGGAATGTAGGTCCCCGTCTTGGTCACAGGTTGGACATCCTTTCTTACAGAGGGTAAACAGTAATCCGCTGTGCTGGAGGGCCAACGATTGCGATGACCTCGCAATTACAGCAGAGTGCTCCTCTCCTTATGGTACGGAAATGCACATGTATTTATAACAATAGCATCCATGCTTCCGTGTCGAGGCTTCAGCAGAGCTAACATTGTTTATTGTTTCTGTGACAGCACCGTCGCCTTATGGACGAATACTAAACAACAACATTTGCACAATGTATGTTCAGGCGGATTACCAAATGTTCAAGGTGTCGTGATAGTGTAATTACGAGTGGAATTGTAAGCAAAGTGGAATCTGTGAAGCTAATCCTGCACTGTCACGTGAACTAATGTTTTTCAAAAGTCAGCATGTGGAAAAAGAAGTCAACTTTAGATTGTGTACAGGTAAAATGGCAGTATTTCTTCCTGGGTCTAACCTAGCCATGTGACAAAGACTTGGGTCTCAAGGTATTCAGCATTCTAGTCTCTTAGATTCCAGGAGCAAATCAAATGACATCTAGAAGTTTCTTAGTTTTGCCCCTCTATAGCTCCAAAGAGCCATTTTTTCAGCTGCTCCATAGTGGTACAAATCACTGTCAACAGATGTTTGCTGCCTTTCATACCTTATGGCCTTTTGAAGAGTTACATTTTCAAGAATGGCCTTCTCATGCAAAAGCATCTATTAATAAACTGTTGTGTTTTTCCTCAGCGTTTTTCATTTTGAAATTGTGTTTTTTGGGAGTTTTCCCATACATATTTACAGATGATCTCATATCTGTTACTTTGTGCCGAGTGAAGGTGTCCACTTGCCTTCGGGATAGTGTGTGAGTAGTTATGTTATGTTAAAAAGTTTTGTAGAGCGCAACAGCTGCCCCAGCTAAGAGGCGTCCCGGCGCTAGGCAAACAAGAGAGCAGCACGTACAAAGCGCGGAAAACCTACGAGAGAGGAAACAGGAAGGTCTTAATGGCTTTCCTAAAGTGAAGATAGTTGGTAAGTACACGGATGTGGGCTGGCAAAGAATTCCACAAAATGGCAGCTCTATTACGAAAAGAGCGCCCGCCTGCACGGACTCTTCACACCCGGGGGATCACTACCAGGCATTGTCCCATGGATCGAAGTGATCGTGTAGGAATGTAAGGTAAAAGAAGATCAGACAGTATTTGTGGAGATGCCAGTTTCAGAATTTTGAAGGCAATACACAGTGCCTTAAACTCGATTCGACTGGCCACAGGCAACCAGTGGAGGCGACGGATAGCACTGGTCACTGTGCAGGTTCTGCACAAGCCCAGAAGAGATCTTGCAGCCGCGTTCTGGACTCTCTGTAGCCTCTGTATTTCAGATTTGTTAGCTCCCAAATACAACGAGCAAGCATAGTCGAGCCTAGACAAGATCAAGGCCTGAATAATGACCTGCCTGGTCGTAGCATCAAAGAAGGCCAGAATAGGTTTGAGCCCGCGCAACAAACCGAAACATGTTCCCGCCACCTTTTTTGTCTGAATCTGAAAATTAAGTGAGCTGTCCATCCAGACCCCCAGGTTCCTCACTACAGGCTTAGGGATAGGAGCCATACCTAAGCTCTTGGGCCACCACAGCTCGCTCCAACAGTCATGGTTACCTCCCACCAACAACACTTCTGACTTGTTGGTATTAAGTTGAAGACAGTTGGCGGTCATCCACTCGGCAACCACCAAGAGGTCGCTCTGAAATTTTCTGGCGTCCTGCTCAGGGTCACTCAAGAGAGCCACCACCAACTGAGTGTCGTCGGCATAGGGGACCATGGTCAGCCCTTTGCTCCTGGCTACACCCGCCAGAGGTTGAACATAAAGATTAAAGGACAAAGGGCTCAGGGACAAGCCTTGAGGGTCCCCCTGGCCTATAGGGAAGATACTAGAAGCAAAAGGGGGGGCAGCCACCTGAAATGTCCTTTCGGCGAGGAAGGAGGACAGCCACTTAAGAGCTGAACCAGTGACTCCAGCCTCAGACAGACGATTCAGCAAAATGACATGAGACACGGTATCAAACGCGGCACTGAGATCCAAAAGGATCAGTGCCGACGTCTGCCCCATGTCTAAGGCCGTCCACAGAAGTTCAGTTGCGGTCAGGAGCGCTGACTCAGTGCTGTGGCCAGGCCAGAACCCGTTTTGAGAGGGGTCAAGCCTCTGATTTACAGTAAGAAAATCCGTGAAAAGGGAATTAATATAGGCTTCAGTGATCTTCGCAGTCCAAGGTAACAGGGAAATGGGTCGAAAGCTTTCGGGTTTAAGGGGGTCTAGAGAAGGTGTCTTGAGCAGCGGCACTACCGTGGCCTGCTTCCAGGCCCTGGGCACAACCGCTGCGCTCAAGGACCCATTAATCACCATTTCCAAAGGGTGTATGATGGTAGATAATATTTTTTGAAATTGGTCAGGCTTCAAAGGGTCTACAGGAGAACCCGACTTCACCTTGGAGCAAAGTGTCAGTAAGACCTCTTGTGTGATGGGGGGAAACACCTCAAGGACACCAACAGTGGGGTCACAGGAGGTCTCAAGAGGGCCTATGAGGATCCTAGGAAAGCCTTTATAAATATCCTCGACCTTCCTAACAAAGAAATTGGCCAGTACATCACATTGCAGGTCAGAGGTAATCACTGAACTGACAGCATCCTTCTGTGTTTTAAGCTCCGTCACTATAGAAAAGACACTCTTAGCCGGATTGGAACTCCCACTAATTCGCGTGGCGTAGAATGTGGCACGCTCAACATGAAGAGCCATATGGTATCGCTTAACGGCAGTGCGGTAGAGAACCTTGGAAGTAGGATCAAAGTCCCGTCTCCAGGTTCTCTCCAGCTTCTTACAGGTCTTATGTAAGACAACTAGTTTAGCATTATACCAAGGGTTAGATTTGTTATGCCGGTTTCTAGACAGCCTAACAGTAATAAAGGCGTCCAAAGACCAAGTAATCCAATTGTAAAAAATCAAGTGGGTCATCCGAAACAACCGGGAAGGTGGCAGCGAGATGGCTTTGAAAATGTTCCCAATTAACATCGGAACAGGGGGTTGAACCACAAGGGAGGGTATATTTGTAAAAACAGGATCGAGTAGTGACTTCATGAATAAAGATTAAGGGCCAGATGTACGACGCTTGCATTTAGTGAGTCATACATTGCGACTCGCAATTTGTGACTGGCTAAATGCAATGTACAACAGTGTCTCAGACACTGTTTGGGATTCTCAATATGGTCGCAAATGTCATGCCTCATCAATATTCATGAGGCTGTTGTGACCCTATTGGGAATGGCCAGCACTCACAGGGATGGTGGCCTGCTGGGGTCAGCAGACCACCATGTCTTTTAAATGCAGCCCGTTTTCCTTAAAGGAAAACAGGATGCATTTAAAAAAGAAAAATTAAACTTTTCAATTTCATTTTTTAAGGGCAGGCAGTGGCCACAGCGACCACTCTTAAAAATATTTTCGCACCCATTCACAAAGGGGAAGGGGTCCCTTGGGGACCCCTTCCCTTTTGTGAGTGGCTTACCACCCTTTTGAAAAGGGTGGTAAACTGCGAGTGTTTTGCAACCGCTAATGCGGTCGCAAAACAATCATACATTGGTGTGACACTCGCTATTAGGAAGGGACGCCCTTGGCATGCCCCTTTCTAATAGCGAGTCGCAAACCATATTGTGTGAGTCCCTAATAGTTTAGCGAGTCGCAAAATATGGTTTGTACATGGTGCTGACCTTTTTGCTGTCGCAAACGGGCCGAATTTCCATTTGCAACCGCAAAAAACGGACGTACATCTGCCCATAAAAAGTTACAACTATCTAACACTATGTTATGAGTGTGTATGCACAGTATCAATATATTCCAATAAAAAATGTCATGTCCTAAATATCAAAATGTTTTCCCATTGGGTGCAGTTTCTCTATCATGAACTCCAAAGGGCCGATGATATTTTGGTAGAAGATATTTTGGACCAAATATTTATGTCAGAGGATGTTCTGCTTCCAAACCTGCTTTGAGGCCCCTTTGGTCCCATTTCCTATTGCATTTGTCTTGCACCAGGTGGGAGGATTAATCTCTTCCAGTTGCTGCTCCTGTTGCCATGGAGATGACAGTACAGCAGATCGTCATTATGACATCAGTGTTTCAGACATGAGGGGGACTTCATGGCCTTTAAACCTCACTTATTCATGAAACGTTTATGCCTAGAGTCAGTGCCAGGTTAAAACACTGTGGGGCATATTTATGAGCCCCCTGCGCCACCATAAATGAAAAGAAATGAAAAATAGATTCATAAAACGCTCTAATACCCTGAGGATTCTAGAACAGATCGCTAAGAAGGCGTGAGAGAAGACTTAATGATGAAAGACCCAGGGGCCGATTCACAGAACTAACTTAAGACAAAATCCTAAACTTACTACTTTTGGTATTCACAGAAGTTAGGATTTTGTCTTAAGTTTGTCTTAAGACAAACTTAAGACAGACTTAAGACAGTCTTAAGACAGACTTAAGTCAGTCTTAAGACAGACTTAAGACAAACTTAAGACAGACTTAAGACAGACTTAAGACAGACTTAAGACAAACTTAAGACAAAATCCTAACTTAAGTCTGTCTTAAGTCTGTCTTAAGTCTGTCTTAAGTTTGTCTTAATTCTGTCTTAAGACTGTCTTAAGTCTGTCTTAAGTCTGTTTTAAGTTTGTTTTAAGACAAACTTAAGACAAAATCCTAACTTCTGTGAATACCAAAAGTAGTAAGTTTAGGATTTTGTCTTAAGTTAGTTCTGTGAATCGGGCCCTTCAAGTTTAAGTCCCATTCTCTCTAGTTTAAAGTTTCTCCTTTTCCTATTCTCTTTCTTTTTCTCTCTTTCGCTGTCATGTGTTGCCATTTTTCACTGCTCTCTTTTGATCTTCTTTTGATTTTAATAATATATCTGCCTTTCTTCCTATCTCAGTTCATATTTTCTGTCTCACTATTCTACTCTTTCCATGTATATCTATGCCAGTATCCTCCTGTAGCTTGCTCTTTCCATATACTCTCATATTGTTGTTCTCTCTCTTCACTCTATCTTCATATCCTCTTACTCAATGCCATCAGTCACTTCCCCTGCCATTCCTGCACAGTGGCCCTGCCGGTAACACTGGACCGCCCATGGTCCCCACAGGGTGGACAGGTGCTTAGTGCAATCAGAATGGTTACAATGGTTGAGAACAGATTGCAGCAAATTCACAATGGCTTTGGTAAAAATGTTTTTGCTTTTGTTCATAAATTTAGTTAGGCATTGGTAATATATCAATATAAAGTTGGTTAATAACAACAGGAAGTACAATCCGTCAGCACACATTCTAGCACTAGTATACATCCAAGGTTCAAATCTCTTGTCTATTCAGACTCCAATCTTCTGAGGTATGTGAATGGTGTATGGTTAAATGTGTCACATGTCCATCATTATTTTCCCTGTTTTCAAATAGTAGGTATGCATATAGGCAGCTATGTAGAAAAACACTTGATCCTGCTGGTACACTTCACATTCTCAATGACAGCTTTGCAAGTCTGTCTTAGACATGGGATCTGTCCAAGTGGGTAAGATGCTGATTCTGGCACCAGGTGTCTCAATAACAATTTAAGCACTGGTAATTTAGAGTTGAGCACTCTTTTCCTTTCCCTTGCATCTTCTCTAAGGAAGAAGTCACCAATTTCCCCTATATGTTACCATGCAGCGATCTCTGCTCTAACTGCAGATTCTCAGTTTCGTAATGCATATGCAACATTTAAAACATTGATTCAACTCAAAAATAAAGCTTGAAAATATTTTTATATTAAATAACAATGTAAATAAATTTTGTATATTTACCTTAAATGGAGAAGAAAATAGAAAACATGCCACAACACTATTCGATTAAATTTAGAATGAAAACTTTAATTGATGCAAATATATTCACTTGCAGTTAAGATATTTTTCTGAAGTTTAAATCAAAAAATAATATTCCCACCTCCAGAAATAAAGATATTTTTAATGTGCATAAATAATTATTAAAAGTGACATATGAAATTAATTAAAATCAATGTAAAGATTTTCAATAACATTTAGGGGTCGAGTCCGATGTCGCCAAAAGTGCCTTCCCAATGCTATTCGTAGGCTTACCTTACGTCCGACTTGTATCCAGAACTTTTTCCTAAAAACTAGCAAGTACGATGCGTGTAACAGGCAAATCTCCGAACGAATCGTCCGCTCCGATTTGTGCACTATGTCAATAGCGAACAGGCTCAGGAAACACGGAAACCGAGTCGTACGGAGGCGCAACCTAATCAATTTCCTGATACGCAAGTACGATGCGTCCCCAATACGCGTCGCACAGGGCGCTGGCTCCAGCACGTCACAGCATCCGGACGAGGCGTATGAAAGCTCTGAGTCCCGCCAGAACCCGATCAACGGGGATAAGACGGAGCAGCCATGTATCCGATCGCGCATGTCTTCCCCATACTGTACGCCCATCGTTCCCGACGCGCACGATGCAGAAGGTAAGTCAGACACCTACCACACACCAAAATGTCACAAGTACATGAAAGGAAACACCACCATAGGGGGGTGGATGCCTATCCCAAATAGCATATCCCACCCATAGGGGGTGGATGCCTATCACTCCCATTATTGTCCACCCCATAGGGGGGTGGATGCCTATCACTCACAGTATTGTCCACCCCATAGGGGGTGGATGCCTATCACTCACAGTATTGTCCACCCCATAGGGGGTGGATGCCCATCACTCACAGCTTGTCCCACCCATAGGGGGGTGGATGCCTATCACTCACGGTATTGTCCACCCCATAGGGGGGTGGGTGCCTAACACTCACAGTATTGCCCACCCAATAGGGGCATGGATGCCCATCACTCCCAGCATATCTCACCCAACGGGGGGTGGATGACTATCACTCACAGTATTGTCCACCTCATAGGGGGGTGGGTGCCTAACACTCACAGTATAGTCCCCCCCATAGGGGGGTGGGTGCCTATCACTCCCAGCATATCCCACCCATAGGGGGGTGGATGCCTATCACTCACAGTATTGTCCACCCCATAGGGTGGTGGGTGCCTAACACTCACAGTATTGTCCACCCTATAGGGGGACGGATGCCCATCACTCCCAGCATACCCCACCCATAGGGTGTGGATGCCTATCACTCACAGTATTGTCCACCCCATAGGGGGTGGATGCCCATCACTCACAGCTTGTCCCACCCATAGGGGGGTGGATGCCTATCACTCACGGTATTGTCCACCCCATAGGGGGGTGGGTGCCTAACACTCACAGTATTGCCCACCCAATAGGGGCATGGATGCCCATCACTCCCAGCATATCTCACCCAACTGGGGGTGGATGACTATCACTCACAGTATTGTCCACCTCATAGGGGGGTGGGTGCCTAACACTCACAGTATAGTCCCCCCCATAGGGGGGTGGGTGCCTATCACTCCCAGCATATCCCACCCATAGGGGGGTGGATGCCTATCACTCACAGTATTGTCCACCCCATAGGGTGGTGGGTGCCTAACACTCACAGTATTGTCCACCCTATAGGGGGACGGATGCCCATCACTCCCAGCATACCCCACCCATAGGGGGGTGGATGCCTATCACTCATAGTATTGTCCACCCCATAGGGGGGTGGGTGCCTAACACTCACAGTATTGTCCACCCCATAGAGGGGTGGATGCCTATCGCTCCCAGCATATCCCACCCATAGGGGGGTGGATGCCTATCACTCACAGTATTGTCCACCCCATAGGGGGGTGGGTGCCTAACACTCCCATTATTGTCCACCCCATAGGGGGGTGGATGCCTATCACTCCCAGCATATCCCACCCATAGGGGGGTGGATGCCTATCACTCACAGTATTGTCCACCCCATAGGGGGGTGGGTGCCTAACACTCACAGTATTGTCCACCCCATAGGGTGTGGATGCCCATCACTCCCAGCATATCCCACCCATAGGGGGGTGGATGCCTATCACTCACAGTATTGTCCACCCCATAGGGTGGTGGGTGCCTAACACTCACAGTATTGTCCACCCTATAGGGGGACGGATGCCCATCACTCCCAGCATACCCCACCCATAGGGGTGGATGCCTATCACTCACAGTATTGTCCACCCCATAGGGGGGTGGGTGCCTAACACTCACAGTATTGTCCACCCCATAGGGGTGTGGGTGCCTATCACTCCCAGCATATCCCACCCATAGGGGGGGGGGTGGATGCCTATCACTCACAGTATTGTCCACCCCATGGGGGGTGCCTAACACTCCCATTATTGTCCACCCCATAGGGGGGTGGATGCCTATCACTCACAGTATTGTCCACCCCATAGGGGGTGGATGCCTATCAAAATGACCATCCCCACTCATAGGGGGGTGGATGCCTATCACTCATAGTATTGTCCACCCCATAGGGGGGTGGGTGCCTAACACTCCCATTATTGTCCACCCCATAGGGGGACGGATGCCCATCACTCCCAGCATACCCCACCCATAGGGGGTGGATGCCTATCACTCACAGTATTGTCCACCCCATAGGGGGGTGGGTGCCTAACACTCACAGTATTGTCCACCCCATAGGAGGGTGGATGCCCATCACTCCAGCATATCCCACCCATAGGGGGGTGGATGCCTATCACTCACAGTATTGTCCACCCCATGGGGGGGTGCCTAACACTCCCATTATTGTCCACCCCATAGGGGGGTGGATGCCTATCACTCACAGTATTGTCCACCCCATAGGGGGTGGATGCCTATCAAAATGACCATCCCCACTCATAGGGGGGTGGATGCCTATCACTCACAGTATTGTCCACCCCATAGGGGGGTGGGTGCCTAACACTCCCATTATTGTCCACCCCATAGGGGGGTGGATGCCTATCACTCCCAGCATATCCCCCCCATAGGGGGTTGGATGCCTATCACTCACAGTATTGTCCACCCCATAGGGGGGTGGGTGCCTAACACTCACAGTATTGTCCACCCCATAGGGGGTGGATGCCCATCACTCCCAGCATATCCCACCCATAGGGGGTGGATGCCTATCACTCACAGTATTGTCTACCCCATAGGGTGGTGGGTGCCTAACACTCACAGTATTGTCCACCCTATAGGGGGACGGATGCCCATCACTCCCAGCATACCCCACCCATAGGGTGTGGATGCCTATCACTCACAGTATTGTCCACCCCATAGGGGGGTGGGTGCCTAACACTCACAGTATTGTCCACCCTATAGGGGGACGGATGCCCATCACTCCCAGCATACCCCACCCATAGGGGGTGGATGCCTATCACTCACAGTATTGTCCACCCCATAGGGGGGTGGGTGCCTAACACTCACAGTATTGTCCACCCCATAGGGGGTGGATGCCCATCACTCCCAGCATATCCCACCCATAGGGGGGTGGATGCCTATCACTCACAGTATTGTCCACCCCATAGGGTGGTGGGTGCCTAACACTCACAGTATTGTCCACCCTATAGGGGGACGGATGCCCATCACTCCCAGCATACCCCACCCATAGGGGGTGGATGCCTATCACTCACAGTATTGTCCACCCCATAGGGGGGTGGGTGCCTAACACTCACAGTATTGTCCACCCCATAGGGGTGTGGGTGCCTATCACTCCCAGCATATCCCACCCATAGGGGGGGAGGGTGGATGCCTATCACTCACAGTATTGTCCACCCCATAGGGGGGTGGATGCCCATCACTCCAGCATATCCCACCCATAGGGGGGTGGATGCCTATTACTCACAGTATTGTCCACCCCATGGGGGGGTGCCTAACACTCCCATTATTGTCCACCCCATAGGGGGGTGGATGCCTATCACTCACAGTATTGTCCACCCCATAGGGGGTGGATGCCTATCAAAATGACCATCCCCACTCATAGGGGGGTGGATGCCTATCACTCACAGTATTGTCCACCCCATAGGGGGGTGGATGCCTATCACTCCCATTATTGTCCACCCCATAGGGGGGTGGATGCCTATCACTCCCAGCATATCCCACCCATAGGGGGTGGATGCCTATCACTCACAGTATTGTCCACCCCATAGGGGGGTGGGTGCCTAACACTCACAGTATTGTCCACCCCATAGGGGGTGGATGCCCATCACTCCCAGCATATCCCACCCATAGGGGGTGGATGCCTATCACTCACAGTATCGTCCACCCCATAGGGTGGTGGGTGCCTAACACTCACAGTATTATCCACCCCATAGGGGGTGGATGCCCATCACTCCCAGCATATCCCACCCATAGGGGGGTGGATGCCTATCACTCACAGTATTGTCCACCCCATAGGGTGGTGGGTGCCTAACACTCACAGTATTGTCCACCCTATAGGGGGACGGATGCCCATCACTCCCAGCATACCCCACCCATAGGGGGTGGATGCCTATCACTCACAGTATTGTCCACCCCATAGGGGGGTGGGTGCCTAACACTCACAGTATTGTCCACCCCATAGGGGGGTGGATGCCTATCACTCACAGTATTGTCCACCCCATAGGGGGGTGGATGCCCATCACTCCCAGCATATCCCACCCATAGGGGGGTGGATGCCTATCACTCACAGTATTGTCCACCCCATAGGGGGGTGGGTGCCTAACACTCACAGTATTGTCCACCCCATAGGGGAGTGGATGCCTATCACTCACAGTATTGTCCACCCCATAGGGGGGTGGATGCCCATCACTCCCAGCATATCCCACCCATAGGGGGGTGGATGCCTAACACTCCCATTATTGTCCACCCCATAGGGGGGTGGATGCCTATCACTCACAGTATTGTCCACCCCATAGGGGGTGGATGCCTATCAAAATGACCATCCCCACTCATAGGGGGCAGGATGCCCATCAACACCAGGATACACACACATAGTGAGACTAAGCAAACCACCCATTCTACCATCTTTGCAACATTGAATGTTTGTATGTGAAAAATGCTCACAACACAGATTGTGGCAGTGGACATACAATGTTTCTCACAACACATGTGTGCCCAAAATGTTAATGTGTGTCGCTAATATCCTGCAGCAACTGGTCACGGTGGTAATGGGGTCTAAACCCCCGATCACTACAGTGACCAAAAGGTGATTGTGGGGTTCAAAATACCTGCATCCACTGATCATTGTGGTAATGGGGTCTAAACCCCCCATCACTACAGTGACCAAAAGGTGATTGTGGGGTACACCAATCCAGCATCAAATGATCATTGTGGTAATGGGACATAAATCCCCCATCACCACAGTGACCAAAAGGTCATTGTGTACATGAAAATGGCAGCATCTTCAAAACAGCATGCATGAGTCCGTGTCCAAATTGCACAAGCAATGTGGTGGCAATGTAGTGGTTGTGTCACATACAAACATAGATTCTGTTTGGCAAATATTGTGGTGTATTACAAGAACACCCTCTGCCATGTGCAGACAAGCAATGGCCATGATCCTTGACAATGACTCCAGTGAACAGTTAGACACTGTGCAAAGTGAGCACCATGAGGAATACACACATATCTACACCAACAGACACACACACCAAGGAATCCTGTGGAGACTGTAGATGTTAGGTGAACAAGTCCCATACCATGTCAGCAATGGGAGATACCAAACATGATGAATGTGAAGGCTGATGAGCCTGGAGACGCAGGGACACTAGGGTAAAACCTCCCCAAAAAATACTGCCAATGGCCGGGAAAAGATATTACAGTGCAGTGGTGCGGTTGCACAAACACAGACACCATTTAAAAGCAAGTTCATGATACACATCATCAACATCATGTACATTAGATGCAACACCACTGGATAACAAAAATGGCTTTATTCAGCAATAAAATATAAATGAATGTCCATGCCACAATGCAAAAAGGCCAATGGGAAGTCCATCAAAGAGCCCCACCAGGGTAACATGTGAAAACTTGTCATCCATTTATTGCCTGCACTGCTATGGACCAGGGACATCTCACCCCTTGGAGGGACAAACATAGTGGCAGGCCAGGCACCGCAGGGACAGGAGAATAGGGCAGGGTAGGTGTGGTGGGTGCAGTAGTGACTCCAGCAAATGCAGGGGACGGGTCTGACACAGAGGGCGTCGTCACCACTGCTGGGCACAAGTCAGATGTAGTGTTTTCCTGCACCACTGCAGTGTGCAGGACAGATGTGGTGGACGGGCTCTCAACTGCAGTGCCCAAATCAGACAGGGGGATGTGCCTCCTACTGCAGTGCCAACATCAAGAGGAGTGAAATGGGGTTCAGATGAGGTGGGCAGGACAGAGTGGGGAGACACTGTCTCCACACCAGTGGCAGGAACAGGCTGATCATGTGAGGTGGGGGTGGCAGTGCATGTGGAAGGGGGGAGGGCCTAAGCATTCTGGGTATGTGGTATGGGTGTGTGGGTGAACCTGGTGCAGGGAATGGCCGTAGGACCTGTGTATTGGCGTCTGGGGGGCTGCAGGATGGAAAGTGTGAGGTGGAAGTCTGTGCTTTTGGTGGTGTCTTACCCTTCCTGGTCCAGGGAGACTTGCGGGTGGGAGCCTCATGGTCCATGCGCCTGGGGGAGGGTGTCTGTTTTGCAGGGGAACTCCCCTCTGTGCCTGGTGACTTCCTCTTCCCCTTGTAAGTTGGAGCAGCTGGGTCTGTGGGGAAGAGGCCAAAATCACAGAGGAAGAGCTGCTTGGAAGTGGGGATAGTAGGTGAGGCAAGGGAAGGTGTTTTGGAGGGAGAGGCATCTGAGGAATGAGGAGTGCTTGTGAATGCCTGTATGTGTGTCTGTGACCCATCCTGTGAGAAGTTGGCCTGGTATATGATGTTCACTAGTTAAAGTGACCACCTTGTACCATGCCAAGCAACCCTTATGGTGTGGTTGTAAGTCAACCTTTTCGGACTAGCTGCCCTAGTGGTAGCGTAGGCTAAGCAGTCTTTGAGGCTAAACTCGTGAAGCGTGTTAAGCAGGCTGTTTTACCAAATGTAACCCCCTTTTATACCAATGAAAGGACACCACACAGATATATATTCAAAATATATATGTATTTATTTCTCAAAGTAACCCCTAGTCTCTTTATGAGCACAGGAGCACAAATCGTCAAACAAGATTACAGTAGAATACACAGAAGTTGCACTTTATATGGATAGGCCCTGGTGGCCACTCAAACCATATACTAAAATAGTGGTATAAGTACCACGAACAGAAAAGGAAAAAGGCCTAGGGCCTCTAGAATCGCTGGGCCTACAAGGAGCTAACTTCAGTTAGTGACCAGGAGGTCCACGGGTTGCGTGTGCAGAGCAAATAGTCACACGCGTGCTCCCATAGGTTTCAATGGGTGCGTAAAAAGTACAAAGTTACTGCAAAGAGGATCTTCCGGATGGACTAGGAACTTAAGATTGGAAACACAGACACTAGAGATGATTCTCTACACTTGGGCACCGGAGTGCCAGCTTTACCTCACCCACAGGAAGCGGGTGCATAGGTGTCGAAGTGCGTTGGGTTTCTTCTATCTGTTCCGTGGAGCCTGTGGACAAAGATGCTGCAGGCGGTCGGTCTGGAAGAGATGCGGTGGATCCAAGAGTGGATCGGAGATGTTGAAGACCTGTAAGCAGAGGGGACAGTGTTCACAGTCACTAGCCAGTGACCAGCGTGGCACCAGGTGGGTACCAGGCGATGTCGGGTGCAAACAGGAAGAAGGGTGTAGCTTGTCTCTGCAGCCACGTGGTCCCTGAAGGTCGACGACGTCCAGGAGTCGGTTCACGAGCTGTCCCACGCAGGCTCTCGCTGTCGGCGGTGTCGGCGACTTCATCGAAGCAAACAAGCCTTGGCAAAAGCAATTGTTGTAGGAAGTGAAATAAGCTGATGGTTCTGACCAGCAAGGTCAGAGGGACTGCTCCTTTGGAGGGGAGCAAGGGCCAGTCTGGAGCAACCAGACCAGCGGTGTATTTTGTGAAGTTCGTCGCCAAGATGGCCACTAGCCAGCGGGCCAACAACCGGTTAGGCGCGTCGAGTGGCAAAATGCAGAAGGGCCCCACGCAGATCGTGGAGATGCTGGAGGGCTCACCTTTGGTGCAGATGCTGCTCGGATGTTGGGCTTCTCAGATCCCAAAGCACAACTTGGAGGGAGCCTCGGTTGTTGCACTTGTCAGCTTGTCGTAGTCGTTCCAAGATGGCTGGCTCCACGTGTCTCGGTGCCTCCACGGGTCTCCTCTTTTCAGGGACTGTGGATCGGGCGGTGAGAGGTCTGGAGGACCAGGTCTTGTCAGTCTCTGGGCTCGGGCTCCGGCGGGAGGCGGCGGCAAAGCAGACGTTGATTCGCTGGATGGTGCTTGCGTTAGCAAGGTGGTCACTCCCTGACCACAGGGGAGATTGGCTTCAGTCCTCTGTGCGGGAGAGCGTCGAAGTTCCCGTCTTCTTCTTAGTTTCAAGTTGATTCCAGGATGTCTGAAGTCTTAGGACACAGCTCCTACCTTTAAGCGGATTCTAGGGGCCGGACTACCTGCTAGATCCCTCCCTAAGGGTGGGACCAGGAAGGGGGGTGGTTACACCCCCAATCCTTTGTCCAGCTCACCCCGGGCCCGGGACTGGTGTGCCCCAGGACCGGTTTGAACTGGCATATGCACCGAGGCTCCTTGTGAGCCTCAGGCATGTCTGGTTCTATTCAAGCCCTACCTGACCAATACACAAAATCCTGTCTGGGGTGGTGCACGCACCTCCCCTGGCAGGAAACCCTTTGTCCACACCTCCCAAGCTGGAAGGACTCCCAGCAGCAGGAGGGCAGACTTGTGTCTGTGGTGGCAGCATCCATTTTGTGGAGCTGAGGCTATGTCTGATTTTACCCGGGTTTCAGGTACTGTACATGTCGTGTCCCTCTAGAAGGGTGGAATGCTAACCCCGTCGCCAGAATTGGCGAGGGGTTAGTATTCCAATTCGTATGACACCTTACTCGACATGTTTTGATAAAGCCAAACCAAAGTTAGCATTTAACCGCGAGGTTCATAATGCACTTAAGAGTATATGGTATGACGATATCTGGAAACAGTAGAAGGAAGCTGTTCCGACCACTGCAGACAGGCTCAGCTCATGCCAGAGCACCATCTCACATGGAACCAAGCACTCTGCCTTCAGGATTGTTAAGGCCTGCCATAGGAGTGACTTATAGGTTACCAGGTGTCCCATTTAAGGTTAGGTATAGGTATACTACACCTAAGTAAGAGGTGATTACACCAACTTACCCCAGCTGAGTGATCAGCCAGTTGTGTCAAATTTGTTAGGCCAAGCCTGGGGTGGCATAACACATGCTTCAGCCCCTGGCAGGCCTTAGATACACCAATGCCCTGGGTACCTAGTGTACACTGGTACAGGGGCTCACAGGGTGATCCAACCAATTGGGTATGTACCTAGGGTACATGGAGTCCATTTTAAAGAGAGAGCAGATAGCCTGAGAGCCTGAATGGCAGGATCTCAGGCCAACTAAGTCGAAAAACCAGCTAGACACTAGGCAAGATACATATTTGTAAAACACACATGTCAGTCTGCCAGTAAACCATGCCCCTCATATCCTACATGTCCATGGAGACATCAGTCTGGTGCATGTAGCCAGACACTACTCATTTGTGCACACATGCACCACATAGACAGTTGTCTGAACTGCAGGATTTGTGATGGAAATGTGTCAGTGCACACATATACCATCTCCTGCCACTGAGTTTGTACATGTGTCAGGTAAAGGAATGGCCAAAGTAATTGTCAGTAATATGGATATGCTTCCTTCACCACACACCATGATGTGCTCATGTCTTGCTGGACGATGCCACAATTGAGTGCATGCAGGACAACTTCCATCACTGCAGGATACACTATAGCAAATGAAACAAGATGCTACAGGGCAGTCTGGGTAATCAGTCATTGCTGCCTTCTGTCACTGTGGCAGTGCATCACAAAACCAACAGTCTGCACTGTATCTCAATCATGTAATTGTGGGGAATATAAGCCCTGCATCTGTAAAGTGCACATGTTGCCCCAATGCTACCCACATGTTAAGGCAAAGGATGTTCCCACGTCATACATATGCCACAGTAGAGTCACAGCAAGCACAAGTCTGTCAACATGATCACATCACAGTCTGATGACAATGACGTATAGCTGCCTGCACTTAAATTTTGGATACACCATCAGGCACAGTCAAGCGATTACACACCGATGTATTACCCCATCGTGAAGATTCAACTGCCACATGTCAGCTGTCTGACCACCCAAAAATAATTGACACCCCAGGAGTCTAAAAAGCTAGCCCACTCCACAATGAGACAGAGGCTGACACCTGATTGCACATTGCACAATGCATTTAATTTACTTTGACACACATGATTAGGAGAACTGAAAATACACCATGTCCGGAGTAGACATACCTGACCTGGTCCATGTACAACATGGGATTAGCCTGAACAGTAGGCATGTGTCCATGCATGTGTGACACACATAGTTGACATACTTGAGAGAACACAACATTGTCACACATGCTGCATGTGTGTGTGGGAAACACCCCAGACACATATGGCGAGGCAGAGCATCAACTAGGACACATATATATGGCCCACACTGAGTGCATGTTACATATCTGTCAATGTGCAGAGACATGTCAATAAATTTCCCACTCATGAAGGCTAATACATTCTGCCGGTAGCAGATGCGGTCCACCACATCAACCTTGGACAACAGCAGCCCGCCCCCCATGAGACATGTCACTGACTGAAAGGGACACACCTGTGTATCAGATGAGGAAGGGTCATTACAGAAATAATGGACATGATTCTAGTTCAAGAAACACAAGCAAGGAGGTGGTATTGGGCATAGGGGAGGCGCAAAAGAAAAAATACACTAGCCGTAGGGAAACTTATACTATTTAGGGACGGTGCAATAAGGAGGAGAGAACCACCCACTACTCCTAATCAGCAGCCGAAGCCGCCACAAGACACAAACATAAATCCTTAGCACACGTCAATATTTATAAACAGACACGTTCAATCAGTAAAGTTGTAAGCAAGAGTACAAATCAAAATCCACAACTGGCAGCAGGTATTTCTTGGTATTTCTTCACTCTTTAATCCATATTGTCATTCTTTGATTTTCAGTAATTATTCAACGTAGCTGGTCCAGAGTTACACCGTACAGAGCCCGAAGCCAACACGTGTTTCGTTGCTATTACTTATGTGTATATGCGACTTTTTCAAGGCTGAATTAGAAACAGATATGGACCAGAATCAACATAAATCATGAAGAAATAAGTAACACTTATATTCTGGATATCAATTAGTCCCACGTTTCTAATTCAGCCTTGAAAAAGTCGCATATACACATAAGTAATAGCGACGAAACACGTGTTGGCTTCGGGCTCTGTACGGTGTAACTCTGGACCAGCTACGTTGAATAATTACTGAAAATCAAAGAATGACAATATGGATTAAAGAGTGAAGAAATACCAAGAAATACCTGCTGCCAGTTGTGGATTTTGATCTGTACTGTTGCTTACAACTTTACTGATTGAACGTGACTGTTTATAAATATTGATGTGTGCTAAGGATTAATGTTTGTGTCTTTTTCTAGTTCAAGTAGACAGACAAACTGTGGTAACGTAACCAGGCTGAAGGAATACAAAGATCATGTTAGACACAGTTCACAGACAAGGCATGCACTTACCCACTCCTTGCTGCTGTCTGGGCTTTAACAGCCCATCCAGGTCAGGGTAGACCACTGGCAGAATCCGGCGCATGTGGGAGGTCAGGGTCCGGTGTCCGCCCCTACTGCGAGGAGGCGACAGCTTCCGCAGGACTCTAGCCACGCGTCTGGTCCAGCCACATAGGTCCTGCCACCTCTTCTGGCAGCTGCGGATGCGACGCCTGTGTTCCCCCACAGATCGAACTGCCCGGGCAATGGTCAGCCAGATCTCCTGCTTCTGATGGGCATCAACCTGTGAGGATGACAAAGTTAAAGGGCCATTAACACACATACAACATGTTTGTGCATCACACAGTTGGATAAATATGTGCTTTTCACAAGGGCATCTGATGTACACAGGTATTGCAACTATGTGGATGGACACTTGTCCTGCATCACCAACATGGAAACATTGCCTGGGTAGTATGACCGTCTCTAAATGCACTCTCACAGCACAGTACCTGTTCACTGCAGGTACCTGCACACTTTGGGTGTGACAACTACTGAATGAACATGCTAGCTACTGCTTCACAGAATGCCATTAGTGCTAGTCAGACAAGATGCACAATGAGAGAGGATGTGGACTACACACTCACCTGCTCCCCTGGTTTCCCAAACAGCTTGCTGTACTGTGGTAGGAGTCTGTCCAGCAGGGCCTGGTTTTCCTCCTCTGTGAAGGCTGGGGTCCTCTCCACAGTACGTGCCATTCTTGGAGCCAGAGGAGACAGAGACAGCAGCAGTGGTAGCAGAGATGTCTATATGGAGCATTCAGTGCAGGCAAGTGAGCTATCAGGGCAAGAGACAGCCTTATATCTGTGCTGCAGAGGCAGAATCAGTCCCATGCATACAAAGCGATAGGTCCCACTCGTTTGCATCCTATGAATTAGTCCAATCCATGAGATAGGACGCATCGGACACGCCTACCGCAACCTTCAAAATGCCTGCATCTTGACAGTTTAGATTTTGATACATTTGTTCAAAAAGTAAACCGAATCGTACCGTACGCGAATCGTGCACGATGCAAAATGCTCGTCTGTCACCATGACGACCAACAAGCAATCAGTGCGTCCGGCTCAGTCAGGATGTGGCATACGCATGTATTGAAAAGTCACCCGTGTCGAACAGCATTGAATCAAGCATGCAATCTGTCAGTCCGGCTCGGTCAGGATGTGGCAGACGTGTGAATTGAAAAGTCACCCGCGTCGAACAGCATTGAATCAAGCATGCAATCTGTCAGGCCGGCTCGGTCAGGATGTGGCAGACGCGTGCATGTAATGCCCACTCATCAACTCAGACAATGTATGTATGAATAATGGCAAGCTGTATGCCCTGTGTGGATGGAATTCTACACATGTCAAATGGGACAGACACAATAGACAAGACCACTCACATTATGATCCTAGCTTACAGTGCAACTATAGCAGTGCTTCTGAGGGACATGACTAGTGTGAGTGACCACTTCACAGATCATCCTCCTATGCTTGGCCACTGTCCCAGGGATCATTGTGTTGTGTAGGTCATACATCACATCATAACAATGTCCAGACCATGACAGTGTTGTGCATGGTGACAAGCTGTCTGTATGTAGTGTTGTTGCTCGGTTGTAATACCTTTTCCATGTCTGTGTACATTCAATTCATGTGCTATTTGACCTAACAATCCATGGCTGATACTTAATTGTGTGTGTGTTGTGCATATTACAATTGATCACATGGAGAGTGTCAGAGAACAGTGAGTAGTCACAGTACTACACTGTATTATTTGGTAATACATGACATAATTGTGTGTATGTTCATGCTCACATTGCTGTAATTTCTGGATTAGGTAAACCTCAGACATCTGACTTCACTGT
Organism: Triturus cristatus; assembly: GCF_964204655.1. NCBI lineage: Eukaryota > Metazoa > Chordata > Amphibia > Caudata > Salamandridae > Triturus > Triturus cristatus. Next base: position 742,575,345 of record NC_140589.1, on the reverse strand, counting down.
GTCATCATTGTAAGTGCCACGCAATCTGTTGATACTGTATTACTTCAAGTTTAATTGAAATAGTAATAAAGTAATATGTGTACATACTTTGTCATGTGTTCCTCAGGGCACCAAATGTCCACAGACCCTTCCCGGATCTTGAAACCATGGTGGAGCGTGAGTGCATGAAGAAATACAGGTTCACAAGGGCATTAATTTCAGAATTGACAGACCAGTTGTCACCACACTTGCTACCTGGACGCACATATCCCTTTGCCCTGACCCCCAAGGTGAAGGTGATGGCGGCACTACATTTTTTTGCCACAGGTTCGTTCCAGTTTACTGTGTCTGATGCTGGTGGGATGTCCCAGACGTTGTTCAGTCGAATGCTCCGGGATGTGTGTGAGGCCATGTTGAGGTTCCTCAACCTGTACATACATTTTCCCACACCGCCACAGTTCCGTGCCATTAAGGATGAGTTTTATGCCCTGGGACACATGCCACATGTGATTGGATCGATTGATGGGACACATGTGGGTTTGGTTGCACCACGAGCCTATGAACAGGTTTACAGGAATCGTAAACACTTTCATTCAATCAATGCCCTTGTGGTATGTCTGGCGGACCAGATCATCTCCCATGTATGTGTGCATTTCCCGGGATCTGCAAACGACGCATACATAATGAGGATGAGTCAGATCCCCCAGCTGATGTCCCAGTTCATGAATGAGCGTGTCTGGCTTGTTGGTGAGTCAAGTTGTCAGTGTCAGTTGTGTGATCATTGTCTGTCATGCTGTACCCTGTTGTTGCTCAACTTATCCTTCATATTTGATCATTTTAGGAGACACTGGATACCCAAACATGCCCTGGTTGCAGACACCACTCAGGAACCCGGTCACACCTGCTGATGTCCGTTACAACGGGGCACATGGGCGGACCAGGCGTGTGATTGAGCGCACATTTGCAAAAACAACAGTTGATCGACAGAATGCAGAACAATGTTATACGTTCACCCCAGTACAGAGATCTGTGCCTAAATCCATTGTTTTTTTGCTCACCAAGCCATTCCAGTTTGAACCCAGCCATATGCAAATCAGTCTTGACCCTGTGCCTCATGGGAACAGTCCAGCCCGAACTGCCAAGCCAGTTCCTCCCTGGACTGGAAACAAGCATCCTAGGACCGGTTTCGGGGTTTCACCGCTCTTCAGCCAGGATAGCTTGATTCCAGTGGCATGGTGATCACGGGACCCACGTCTGGGCATACCCTTCCCACTCGGGGTGACAAATGCAAAAACAACAGTTGATGGACAAAATACAGAACAATGTTATACATTCACCCCAGTACAGAGATCTGGGCCTAAATCCATCGTTTTTTTGCTCACCATGCTGTTCCAGTTTGTACCCAGCCATATGCAAATCAGTCTTGACCCTGTGCCTCATGGGAACAGTCCAGCCCGAACTGCCAAGCCAGGTCCTCCCTAGACTGGAAACAAGCATCCTAGGACCGGTTTCCCATTTGGGCTGCTGAAGACAAGATTCCGCTGCCTTGACCGGACAGGAGGTGCCCTTCAATATTCCCCAGAGAAGGTGTGCAAGATCATGATAGTGTGCTGCATGCTTCACAACAAGGCTGTGAGGAATAAGCTATCAGTCTTTCAGGATAACAGGGACCAACGTCCTCCCTCATGGGAGGATCCAGGCCTGGGGAACGTTGCCAGTAAGGAGGAGGAGGAAGAGAAGGTGGATGTCAGGAGACAGCTCATTGACAACTTCTTTACTTGAGTGTAAGTATGCATATATGTCTGATGATGCCTTTCCATAGCGTGATGTGTGTATGTAGGACAATATGTTGTGATATGTGTGTGGGTCTGCTAATTTACAGGGTCATTACTGTTCTACAGTGTATGTTAAGTTATGATGGTCTCCACTACATTGTTGAAATCACTCCAAGCAATTGGTCTGAATTTACAATGGACAATAGTGAGTCAATAATTGGATATGTCATCATGGCAAGTTGTATTTAAGACTGTACTATGTCTCTCCTTCACAGGCTCCTTTGGCTGTTGTGTGGGTACACACAATGCTGTTCCATAATGGATTTTGAATTTGGACCAGTACTCTCTGACAGCCAATCTATTTGGTCAGATTTGTCTTTTCTTTGGTTTATTTGGATACTTGGAACTGTAATCAATTTGCTTTTGTTTTGAGCAGAGCATCTGACTGTGTAATAAACCTGTTACACCAATTGATGTTTGGCTTCTCCGTTGCATAAATATGCTACAACCGTTCATATCATGTTTTTTTGCCATGGTGTTCATTTCATAAGACAATGGTTTTTGTTTGTACGGTTCAATGGTTTTAATTTGACAGTGTGTGCAATGTTTAATGTTGCATGTGCTATGTGTGTTGTGCTGACCTTGCGTGGCTATCTCTGGTATGTGTCATGTGACATTTCTTCATGAAGCGGTAGATGAATTGTAAGCTGGTCCCTAGGATCATGCTGTATTATGCTAAAGTTACCAGAGCCAAGCTCACATAATAGCTTTGTCTGTGACATTTTAGCACACATTCTTTCTGTGATTGTTGCGCAAGATGCCTTTGAGTCCACATGAGATCATTTGGTACTGTTGGAGAGCTGCGCCACAAGGTTGAAAAACAGGACTCTTTGTAATGGTAGATCTAGTCAGCACAGATAGTTTCGCCATGAAATGCCACACTTTGTTACACATAAGTGGAATACTTGCATTACATTGACGCACAGGGCAATAATCTACACATATGGAAGATCTACATATACGCACCAGTGCTTTGCTGTGCATATGCTGTGACCAATACTCCTACTGACTGAGGTGAGCGGTTGACCCGTATTGCCACAGAGTTCTACAATGGTTAGTAGAATATGTCACCATCACAGGAGGGTGGAGCTTTCCACACTGAGGTTGCAAACACATTTCACCTGTAGTATTTTGTTTGATTATGGAAATGTATATTGTTTGAGAATCATGTTTACTGCTGTTGGGGCTAGCTCGTATGCTGCATTGTAGGACAACAGTCAGAGATTGGTTTTTCTCAGACATGAATTATAGAACATTGAGCACACTCTGATTCATGATTTGGTGGACAAGCATGGGTGGGTGAGTGTGAAGGTGTCATTGCTACCTTGCTTCGGAGATGTTGTTAATGCTGGCTACTGGGTGGTAGAATCATTGGGTGTCTTATGTATATTTTGTTGAGATTATGAGACACCAGAGGTAGTGGGCCATTGGATTGTGTGTTCTGATGTGTAACTAATATCCAACCATCCTTCAACAACGGACTATTTTCCTGTGCATACTTCTGTATGAGAAGAATCAATACCACAGAACTCATGCACCTCATTGTGAGACAGTGCCAGGTGATACTGATCATGAGCTAATAAGTGAGTACAGTGTATAATTCACAGATGACACAGGGATTGTGTGAATATGAATTTATTAATATGCATGTGAAAAAATCTAACAGGTAAAGGTGATTGCATTCCCAAATTTATTATCCACAGTTCATAGAGGAGTTGGAAGTGTTGTCAGATGACAATCCTTCTGAGCGATATCCACAGTCCATTTGGCATTTAGTCCAACTTACATGCTCCATCCCATGTGGTAGAGTCCAGGGACTGTCAACAAAGTGAATGATTTGCACACAATGGAGGATATCCAGAGCATTTCTTTGGTTCCTGGGGGGGATGCATGTTCATCAGTCTCTCACTTACCATCCTTCCTTGGACGGCCCCTCCCCTTCTTTGTTGGGGGGGGACCCTCAGTATCAGGCTGCTGCAGCGGAGGGGACTCTACGTCAGACTCCTCATCCCTCCCTGTGGCAGTTGCCGATGTTGAGCCAACAGGTGTGGAGTGCACACGGGGAGGTGGGGTAATGTTGGTGATTATCTGGCACCTATGCACTGCAGTAAGAGTGTCTATTTTTGACTAGTTGGACTCCATACGGGCCATGTGTTGGTCCATACGGTCCATATGTTGGTCCACACGGAAATGTGCAGCCTTGATGTTTTATGTTCCTGAGGATCCCAACATCCTGGCCAAAGTCTCCAGTGCATTTGCAATATACATCGAAAATGCGTTGTAACTCGGGGTCAGTTTGTTCTCTGCCACCAGCAGTGGGACGTGTCCTCCCACCACGCACCCTCACACCACTCCTTTTCCTACCTGCACGGACATTGCCTGGCGTAGCACACATTGACAGCTCCTGTCCTCCTTCATTGTTGACAGGGCTGGTATTTCCTGCTAAATCCAGATTGGGCTGTCTTGCTGTGCTCCCAGGGTTTTGTTGTCTGGGTGTGTCCATGGGGATCTGGGGCATCTGGATGTTAATGGATGTTGCAGGAGTGGTCACTGGGGCTGCTGAACGTACTGGTGCCGCATGCTGACCCAGACCGGAGGTGCCAGGTTGGTTCCCATCACCCGAGGAGGCGTGAGAGTCATCCACACTGGAGGTCTCAGTGTCTGATGTTGTGCTGGATCTGCTTGTGGACTCTTCTCCAGATGATGCCCTCTGTTCTGGAGTGCCTGTGGGTAGTAGAGAGACACAATGTTAGTTGTGTATTTTGAGATGTTATGTTGTCATGCACAGCCAAATGTGAAGATGTTGTGGATAATGTTGCGTTTCGTTCTTATTTCTACTCATCAATCGTCACAGACACTGAGACATTTTGTAATCGGACATTGTTATTTCGAGACATGGCCTTTCCTGAGCATGTCCAGCTCTGTGCATCAATGTGCATGTATTGTTATCCTTGACTGTTCGTATTAATTTTTGGGCAAGTGTCACACTGTGCATGAGCCAGGTGTGTTGTTATTTCAGAAATCAGTGTTTTAACTATGGCATACATACTGTAATTGATCTTATGTTTGGCAGGAGTTTTGCATCTGTGCTTGCCTTTGTGGAGTCTCTCACAGTTACATTGCTGGGGTGACATGCAAACTCATTCTCCTGAATATGTGTCATCATTAGATGAGTTTGCTCGGATGTACGTGTTGATGTGAACAATCAATGACATCACATGTGTAACCTCGTATGCAATAGTAACGTGTTTCTTCTGACACATGCATTGTTACATGGCAGTCCTTGAAACACAGTTTATTACATTGGCATGCAGTAGGGGAGTAACTGACATGAGTAGTTGTATTATGCAATAATAGTATGACCTGACATTCCCTAATGTTGCCCACACTGGACTTGTAATGGTGAATTGTATTAGTTTGTACTCCTTCGCAGAGACTACAGCAAGTTTGTGTGATGTTTCGCATTGTGCTGTTCTGCTATGTCCCAACATGGTTGTTGTTATGCGTGTGTAGTTTTTGCATTGTTTGTGAACGTATGCAATGTGAGTAGTCATATTTCTGTTGATATTTCTCATCACTTTGCACACATGTGTATATCTTGATGTAGTGCATTTTGTTGCTGCATACTTTTGCACATGATCACTTCATGTACATTCTACTTGTTCTCCATGGACAGAGATCTTTCCCAGGGATGGTATTTTGCCTTTTGATGGTCAGAGCTGTGAGGTACAGTGTGTTTAGTGCTTGAGTTAGGCTGTGTTGACTTCTACCCCACTTTCCAATGGCAAACAGATCAGCTTACTCATCATTGTCAGAGGAGCAATGACAGTGAGGGTGGTAGTTTTCAAGGATGCTGAGACCGCTGACTGATGTTGAATTAAAATGCTACACACAACAATGCCTTGTGCACATGACACGACACAAGAGTGTAAGCTGTCTTGCATTACACCTCACATCTACTGTCCGTGGGCATTGTCCCTGATGTGTGTTTATCTGTGTGTGTTTTGTGTTATGTGGTGTGACAGCTAATTAGAGTGTGTCCTGTCCTCCACACACATTTGTGGCATGCACATTGAGGGCACATGTGACTGATCTATACCTGTCAGTGTGTGTTATGTGCCGTTAAGTTTATGGTCTGTAGTTGTGTGAGTAGGCCAAGAACTGGTAGTGGATATTTCCAAATTTCGTACAGGATGGCCCTGTGTAGCCATCTTGACAGGGCATTTGCATTCACTCTCAGGGATAGCATAGTGACAGGTGTGTTCTTGTGGGACTGGGGGGGGGGGGGGTGATTAGAGTGTACTGGTGGCAGTAGTCATTGCTTCCACTCCTCCTCCTACCCAGGACCAATGGGCCAGCATGCTTCAGGATTCCAAGACAGTGTGTACAAAGTTACATTCAAGGTGTCTGACAGTGGTGCCTGCAGTCATGCTGTACAGGACTGCCGACAGGGCCTTGTGTTCTCCACACCGATGGCCAGTGTCAGCCATCTTGACAGGGCATTTGCATTCACTCTCAGGGACAGCATAGTGACAGGTGTGTTCTTGTGGGACTGGAGGGGGGGTGACTAGTGTGTGCTGGTGGCAGTAGTCATTGCTTCCACTCCTCCTCCCACCCAGGACCAATGGGCCAGCATGTTCCAGGGTTCCAAGACAGTGTGTACAAAGTTACATTCACAATGTCTGACAGTGGTGCCTGCAGTCCTGCTGTACAGGACTGCCAACAGGGCCTTGTGTTCCCCACACCGATGGCCAGTGTCAGCCATCTTGACAGGGCATTTGCATTCACTCTCAAGGACAGCATAGTGACAGGTGTGTTTTTGTGGGACTGGGGGATGGGGTGACTAGTGTTTGCTGGTGGCAGTAGTCATTGCTTCCACTCCTCCTCCCACCCAGGACTTATGGGCCAGCATGTTCCAGGGTTCCATAACAGTGTGTACAAAGGTACATTCAAGATGTGTTGCTGTGGTGTCTGTGGCTGTGTAATTAGGGTGAATTTAGTCTATTTGTACATGTACTCACCAGGTTCTGGGATTCCAGCTAGTCCACTTATGGCCTCCTGTTGGAGGAGGTCCCGCACCTTCACCTCCCAGGTGGTGAAATGCACTGGTTTATTGCGTCCACCGCCAGTCTTGGTGCTCAGGGCATGTTCTCTGGCAATGAGCCTCTTTACCCTCCTGCGAACGTCATAATACCGGTTCCGGATATCCTCCTTTGTGCGCAAGGTAGGTGAATGGGCATTCACCTTGTTGACAATCCTCTCCCACATCTTGCTTCTCTGGGACTGGGAGGTCTGTTGGGCTGCCAAATAACTGTAGCTCAACTCAGATGAATTCATCTATCATCACTTCCAACTCAGCAGCTAAGAACTGTGGATTCTTCTTTGGGGGCATGGTGATGGGTGTTGGTAGAGATGTGTGTGTTTGTGAAGGTGAGGGTGAGTGTGTGTGAGTGGAGGTGTGTTACTTTGGTGCTAGTTGTGTGGAGGTTGTTTGGTGGATGAGATGTGTGTGTTTGTGGTATCTAGATGAGTTGTGTGTCTAGTGGTATGGTGTGCTTGCATGTCTGTCGAAGTAGCAAATGGTGTTGGGAAGATTTGACTCCCTTTATATAGGTTGTGTTGTGGGTGTGTCTTGTTAATTGAAAATGTGTTTTTTTGACAGCACTTGATGTTTGTTCTTGTGTACATTGTTTTGGATGAGTCTGTTCCATTCATACTGGGCTATGTGGCATCGTTCGCGTCCGATTCTGTCGGGTCGTGTTGATGCTTGGCTATGTGGCATCGCGTTGATGCTTGGCTATGTGGCATCGTTCGCATCCGAGTCTGTCGTGTCGTGTTGATGCTTGACTATGTGGCATCGTTCGCGTCCGAGTCAGTCGTGTCGTGTTGATGCTTGGCTATGTGTCATTGTACGCGTCCGAGTCTGTCGGGTCGTGTTGATGCTTGGCTACATGGAGTCGTTCGCCTACGTGTCTGTAGGTTGACGCTTGGCTATCTCGAACCTTGCGCGTACGAGTCTATCGTGTCAGGCTCCTTTCTTGCTGACTCGGACATATATTTTCCGGCCGAGTCGGTCGTAAATTTCGAGCTTCGCATCGTAATCAGCTATTTGTAAGGCGTGTGTACGGTTCGGTCGGAAAAAATGACGGGTCCGTGTCGGGTAGTAAGTTTTCCAGCCGAAATCGGAATCGACACCTAAATGTTACAAAGTGTTTTTAAACTAAAAAAGATTAATAAATATTTTATAATTAAAATACAAACATGTACTATTTTTATACATTTGTTAACAATAATTTACATAGATTTATATTTGTAACAGTTTTTTTTTTTTTTTAAATTTTATTGTTCTTCGACACAAAATACAAAAAGATAAGTAACAAAAATAAAAATTGCAACCATCATGTACAAATATATAAATCGAATAGTCCTTGCAAATTGATCCTTTGCAACGGTTCATACAAAAAGAAAATATAACTTTTTATATACATGCAATCCCAGAGAACAAAGAAAAAATGGAAAACATAAAACAGATTAAATAATCCTGGTAGGCTCAGAGGGGGAGAATGAACAAACAATCATTTCTAAAGGAAAGTGCAGTGAAAATTCCCAATAATAGTTAATTCATCAATTTATCAATTGGTGCCCAAATTTGCAAACCTCTTTCTCTTTTCCTACGTCCCTTTAATTTATAGATAGACGACTCTAGATTATATACCGCAAATAAACGTGCCCTCCAATTAGAAAAAGTCGGGGAATCCGTACTAATCCACTGGGATGTGATACACAGACGGGCAATGGCCATAGATATAAATAACAATTCTATATCTGATCTTGCCCATCCATTTATTAGATTTTGACTAGTCCCCAAAATAAGGAGAGCTGGATTGATTCGGACTAGAGTCCGAAAAATTGCGGATAAAAAGGTTTTGATATCATAGATAAATTCTTTTAATTTTGGGCATGTGAAAAACTTGTGGACAGCATCTGCTCCAAATAAATTACACCTACTGCAACTTGCACCCCTAGTGCCCCTAGTGCTGCCCCATTTTGATATTTTTGCTGGAGTGTAGTATAAATCAAATATGGACATAAAATGTTGACTCCTTATACTACCCATGATCAATATCTGATTTCCTAAAGATATGGAATCTTCAATATCAATTCCATCCTCCCCCAGCAATTTAGCCCATTTACCTGTAAGGGACAGTAAGTCATCTGGAAAAGACTCAAGCAAATTCATATATAATTTCCCCAAGCGTTCCTTTTTCTGAATCAGTTCAACCAAAGGGATTTTACTAAAGTTATAAACCGCCCACTGAGGTCCACAAGCTAAAAAACTACGGATCTGTAAAAATTTGAAGAAATCGGTCCTGCTAAGCTCATACTCCTCTTGTAAAATTGCAAAAGATTTCATTTGACCGTTACTGTAAAGGTCTCCAAGCGTATAGATACCTTTCCTGCCCCAAATAGTTGTAACGTGATCCCAAAAGATTGGCGGTAAACTGGGTGTAGTTAATAAAAGGAGTATATGCATTTAGGTTTGGAATTTTTAATTTCCGTTGAATCTGTCTCCATACCTTAAATGCTGCCTGAAGAGTTTTAAATCTTGTCTTTTTGTAATAGCTTGGTTCGAATATTGAGACCAGTAGCCCTTTCGCTTGGTCCCCCAGACCAAGTTCATATATAGACGGGCGGCATGCCATTGGTATATTAGATTTGGATCCAACAAGTAAAATAGCCATATGTTGGAGAATTGCAATCCAATAATACAATCGAAAATTCAGGATGGCTAGTCCCCCACGATCTTTAGGGAGAAACAGCCATTTGGCTGCTCTCCTTGATCGGCGATAGGACCATAGAAACCTAGAGCATACCCTTTCCATTTTCAAAAAAAAGGAAGAAGGAAACTCAAGCGGAATTGTCCTGAACAGGTATAGAAATTTGGGTAGAATCAGCATCTTTAAAACATTGCTCCGCCCTATCAAGGACAAGTGTAGATAATCCAGTCTCTCCAATTTCTTATTGGTAGCTACTATTAAAGGGGAAAGATTCATATCTGGGATCTTTTCTACTTGGGCAGGGATTGTAATACCCAGATACGTAGCCTCAGTCACAACAGGAAAGCCGGGAGGGCAAGACATACTAGAGCACAAGATTATAGCTTTATCGACGTTGAGTTTATACCCAGATAAGGCTCCAAACTGTTCTGCTAGATCTTTGACAATTGGGAAGGCAGAAACGACTTCACTCGTAAGGACCGCGATGTCATCGGCATAAGCCAATGCTCTGTAGGATACCCCTCCCGTCTCAATTGCTTTAATATGGGTATTAACCTCTAGCTTCTTTAAAAAAGGATCGATATATAAGGCAAAAAGAAGGGGTGAGCAAGGACAACCCTGCCTTGTGCCCCTGCTTATAGCAAATGTTGATGATTCCTGACCTTCTATCCTGATTAAAGCTTCAGGATTTGAATATATCACTTTGATTGCCCGTATGAAATCTTTACCCAGATCTTTCCAACTTAAAACTGACCAAAGGAACCGCCAGGAGACCCTGTCGAACGCCTTTTCGGCGTCCAAGAGGAGAACTCCCAGCGGTGACCTTGTGGCTTGAGCCCAATCAAGAAGGGCAATCACCCGACGAACATGGGCAGTCGTGTCCCTTCCTGGAATAAATCCATGTTGAAATTGGGAGACCAGGGGAGTTATAATTTTACCTAGCCTTATTGCCAATAATTTCGAATATATTTTGCTGTCACTATTAATAAATTAATAAGCGTTATTGGCCTATAGGAAGCAGGAATCAGCTCTGGTTTGTCCTTTTAAAAAAAAAAAAATAACGGTGGTCTTTCGCCAAGAGTCAGGAATCTCATACTTATTACGTGCATGTTCAAGTATCATGTTTGAGAACTTCCCGAAAAACACGGAAAAATTCCAGCGGGATGCCATCAGGGCCTACTGCTTTTCCTGAAGCTAGGGAGATCAAAGCGTGCTCTATTTCCTCCCAGCTAAATTGAGCTCCCAAAGCTTCTTTTTGACCCTGAGGGACCTTCACCGTCTCCATCTCATTTAGAAACTCAATAAAGATATCATTCTTTTTCACAGTAGGGTCTTGTGAATATAGCTGTTTATAATTTTTTTGAAAAACCCTTAAAACTCCAGTTGGGGTCTCTTGAATCTGTCCTTCGTCATCCTGAATTTTAAGAATTCGATTAGTATTTGTAACAATTTAAGAAATATAATTTAATTTAACATTATTTCCTGTGGAGTTTTATTTTAATTCCCTACCTCCATTATTTTCAATCGGAGGGTGATACAGTACCAGTGGTTCGCCATGTCTAGTGCTGGACTAACCACAAATGTGTATGTAACTACAAAAGTGTAGGTTACTACAAAAGGGTAAGTTGCATGCGTAAGTTACTACAAAAGTGAAAGTTTCTATACAAGCATAACTTACTACAAAAGTGCAGTTTGTGAATAACGAAAAATAGTAAACTTATTCGAAAGTGTAAGTTACCTTTGTTAATCAGCCTCTTAGGCTGTATCATACAACTCTATTATTGTGCACGTGTTCATTGAGTTATGGAACGATTGCGGTACATTGAAGAATACACATATCTAGGAAACAACATGGTGAAGGGAGGGGGCAAACGTCTTTTACTTTATCGGGTTTCTTTACTTAAAGAAAGTAGCCAGTTGTTTAAAGCTCAGTCTTTCTTAGGTTGGACAAGTGCAAGTTGCAGACTTTAGGAACATTCCACATTACTTCAAAATGTATTGTTGGTTTAGCCAGAGGTATTCCAGGTGCAGAAATCTGACGTGGTGCTAACTGAAATGGCAAGCATTATATCAACTAGGAAGTACCTTTAGTGAAGCTACTCAAGCCTATGTCAGGTGCAGCTAGCAGAGCAGTGTGTTTATATAAAACCTGTTATTGTATATAGCTTATTATTATTATTTGTGCAGTTTTATATAATGCGAACATGCCCGAGGACATTAGAGCGCTTTACAGTGGAACATTAAAGTTAATTGGTTGAATATAGATAATTACCCTATGAGCAAAATGTATTACATAACCAGGAAAATGAATATAAGTAAAGCAGATATCTACAAGTGAAAATTAGTACAATCCTTCAAATAGCAATGATTTTCCTGTAACATTGGAATATTTAGAGGTAGTAGTTGGAGCATGTAGACAAAAGCGGAACTTTCTGTCTTGCCCTTCCAAACTCACAATGGGATGTAGAACCTTGGCCATGATGGCAGATAGTATACAGTCTTTTGCTTTCTTCTTACAAGTCTATTCATGTGCCTTCTCTCTTGCTCCTTCATGTACCACTGATATCACTGAGGAGGAAGTGCATGGTGTTTCGCCTTCCCCTATTTCACGGTAAGTGGAAAGGCATGTTCTTTTATTTTTTGGCTACCTCATCTTAGGAAAACAGTCTGTCCCATTGATCTGCAGCCTCTAATGATAAAAAGCCTCCACTTCCACCTTCTCAGTCTTCACTATGTTTTCCCTTTGATGATACATTTCAAGGGCAGCCCAAGCACTTAAAGCATGATGGAGGAGTAGAAGTGACTGAGTGGCGTCATGTTGGAGGAGTACACCACCAGGAAAACTCTTGTAATTTGGGGTACACTGTTTTAAAACACATTTAGTGATATTTTCTTTAAATTGCATGTCGAACAGGTTGTGATCTCATCCATGAAATCCAATCTATCTAATCCCTCTGCCAGATTGCCCAGCTTCTTTTTACCAACCCACTTCAATGTCACTCTGTAGAGCCATGTCAACAATCTCCTCTTATTTCCTAAGATGTATTCTGCTTGTATGTATTCATGTGTGGAGTGTTCTATATCTGTAATTCCCCATAGTTTACGTATCCATTGTCCTATTGGTTGTCCATATTCCTCCGTCATTATCTAGAAAGTGGCTAATACTCAGTTCTGAGATGAATCCCCTTTGTTGATGACCACAGTGGTCTCCAATATGTGAGACCCAGATCTGCTGGAAGTCCTGCCAAAGCAAGTTCTGGAGTCTATGTCTCTTTTACCAGAGGCATATTGACCAAGTAATATAATAGGTGGGGCAACATGATCATTTTAGCAACTGCTATTCTACCAGGTATTGCTAGTAGCAATGCCTTCCAGAACACATTCTGTGCTTGCTACAGTAACCCCAAGATTTCCAGCAAGCAAGGCTTGATCTGTATGATATATCTATACCCATAAGTAACAAAAGGTGGCCAATTATATTTAACTGTTTCTATCTATTCTAACATCCTTGTCTGAGACCATGGTGGTTGTTTCTTTCTTTTACCCCTTCCATCTCCCCTGGGTAGAGGTAGGACACCTTTTGCCCAAATGCCCAATATTAACTGAAAACTATGAACTTTCTTTCTCCTTGGCCTGTGCCAGGACATGGGTGCTCTGAGGTGTTGACATCACAGGTTTCGTACCCACTCCCATCTATTTTGCTGCCCCATAAACGTCATATGTGATTTCTATAACATCGTTCACCACATATGTTTCTGATATACTTATCCATTCTTCCATTGCAGAAGCACATGACTATTCTTAGACCCCTTCCCTTACTTCAGCAGGACTTCACCACATATTCTCTAATTGTAGATGCTTCTACATCTTTCTATATCATGACAGGCTTTAGCGATTGAACCAGAATATTACGAGTCATCTGCTATGTGCTGGGTTACCAGTGGCTTATCCTCTAGGTTGCTACCTCAGAACATTCTGGCCCCAAATCTTCTGTGGTTGATGACATGAGTCACTCGCAAAGAGTAGCTGTGCAGGCATAACATCCAATCTAACTTTCTGTGCATCCTTCGGGGTAGGGGCTAATATCTGGACCATTATGGTGCATTTTAGCAACTGACTGGTTTCTTTTTCGCAACTTATATTTCTTAACCAAGCCCTGTACCTCTTCTGGGTCTCTGAAAAAGAAAGTGCCTTGTTCTGTCATAATCTTCATCTTTTCTGGAAACGGTAGTCAATACTTCACTTTTGATCTTGTAGTTTCTTCTTTACCCCAAGGATAGTGGGTCTTTAGTGTGGCACTGAAATGGTGTTATCTTGAAAGTTCACTTTTTTGGTATTCTCACTAATGGCATGCCCTTATTTTCTTGCACTCCCTGTATACATGTCTTTTCATGTGATATAGCAACTTCACTACAATCGATCTGTGTTGCAATCTGGGGTGGCAGTCTACGGACAGAGGCTGAATGGGCTATTTCAGTCTATAAATACAGGGTCAATCCTTGGACTGTCACTGTTTTGCAGAGCCAGTGTTTCATGAACTGTACTATGTCCTTTACCTCAGTGCCTTCTGGGAGACCCACTAAGTAAATATTGCTACTGCGGCATCAGGAACTCAAACCTACACTCCAGAAAGTGGGCTTTGTTCTTTATTTACTGGACCGTTTTCTTCAATTTTGACATCTCGGACAGCACACCCTAAGTATGTCTGCTGATTTCAGTTCTCTCTTTCTCTCAAGTAACCCAGTTGAGAATTTGGTGTTTGGTCATGCCAGCTCATTGTCCCCTCCAGGATCTTTTGGCATCACTTAATATTGGGAAGTCTTTCCATGAGAGAGACATGTGCAGCCGCGCTATACAATAATGTCACTGTAGCCTCTTATGTCAGGAAATGTTGCTCTTCCTTTATTGTGGCCTCTGAACCCTGATATCTTCATGGTTCCAGCGCTAAACAGCAGAATGCTTAATAATGGCAGCACTGTCTCTTCACTGAGTTCATTCACCAAAGCTGGGCAGCTCATTCCCCTTTTGAGTTTGTGTTCAGAACACTAATTTGATTGGAGAGGAAGGAGAGAAGAGCAGTATTTGTCCTCCCAATTCATACAGAGGTGTCTCATTTGGCAGTTCAAGGGGGGAAATCATGTGACAAGGGTAAAACCCCGCTTGCAGTCCCAGCCAGCATTTTAAACTGACTCTTCTGTTTTTCACCACTCTGTGGCCTTTTGTGGCTTCTCCTTGTAGGCCAGTGATCAAGGAGCACCTCTTTTTACACATAACGTGGCTGCCACCTAATATCCGAGTGGGCAGCGACACAGATCAAGAACTCCTTTGTTGGTGAAAAAGATAGGGGGTAGGCGATCCAAACGGTGAAGACCTGGCGTGCGAGGCTCTCCAAGAATCAAAGCCCACTAGATCAGGAGCAGGAAGCATCAAGACAGCTCAATGCCGCGGCAGCTCCACAGCCCACCTGTATTCCTCCTCTCTCTTGTCCTTCGTTGCTGGCATGTGCTTGCATGGCAGTCATTCCAGCTCTCATCTGTTGTGTTTCAACACAGTCTGTCAGCACTACCTGAATTTTGATCTGATAGGCTCTGACACCATCTTGCTACCCGTGGAATCCAAATGCACTGTCGGAATTTGCCAACCCTCTGCCGACTTGTAGCCTTTAATTAGTGCAAGTTTTGGTGAATCTTATGACAGGATGCCGCAGATGATCAGGCAATTAACCTTTAAAAGCATGACTACCATGCTGCAACTTAACCACTCCTCCTGCATTAGAATATATTTATGGTGAAGTCTAAGCTTTTTTGCAGACAGTAACAAGAATTAATCAAACTTGGAATAACATAATGCAGAGAAGGACTGCCTGGGAAGTGGAATGCAATGGAAAGAGTGATGTAGTTAAAGTATTACATTGTCTAAGGCTATGCTGAGAAACGTGGTATTATAGCCATGGAGTTAATATGAATCTTGATGATGAATATGAATATGATAATATGATAATCTATAATCTTTATTACTCGTTAATAGAAAGTAAAAACCATATCAATTATAGTAATGCTAAAATCCACATGACTAAATATAGGATGAGGTTTGCATAAAAACCTGATTGTTGGTTGATTTGTTAAAAGATCTTATGTCTTGCAAATGATTCAGTTTAAAAGAAGCTGAGCCTAATTCACAAAGGTATCTTACACTTTTAAGCAAGATTACTTCTTTTCGGTATTCACAAACTCCGAGCATAAGTTACTAATAATAGAGATAACAGTAATTCCAGCAATGCACAAGGATAACCACTGGTACTGCAACACCCTCCCATAGAAAGTAATGGAGGTAGGGACTTAAAACCCCACAGGAAAAAAAGCAAAATTTAAATAATTATTTAAAGTAGTATAAAATATAAATACATATAAATTCATGTTAAAACATATATAAAAATAGTACATATTTATTGTTTCATTATAAAATATTAAAAAAACCTATTTTGAATTAAAATGTAATGCAGCAATACATTTTAATTAAAACCTCAGAAAAGTAAATGTAATTTAATATATTTTCTTTAACTTTTTATTTTCAAATAAATATAATAGTGCCATAGCATTATTTATACATTTAAAGTAATTAATTACAATAAATTTACATTAATCTTTAAAATAAAACTATTTTATAATGTATTTACATTTAGCAACTTTTTAATTTTATTTAACATTATTTGCTATGGAGTTGTATTTTCGGTACCTATCTCCATTATTTTTTATTGGAGGGTGTTGCAGTACTAGTGGTTGGGCATGTGTTGTGCTGCACTTACAACTAGGGGGCCGATTCCGATTCCGGCCGCAAAACGAACCGACCGACACGGACCCGGACCGGATACCGACTGACACGGACCAGTGCCGTACAACCCATGCAATACGATGCAACGCGTGTGAATTACAACCGACACGTACGGAATAAAAGCCGTACGACCGAGCCGTAGGGAAAATAGTGATCCGTCCGGAAATCCGACGCGAATTTCACCGACTGACACGAACCCGGAATGAACCCGACCGACACGTACCCGCGATGTTCGATCCGTGCAGTATGATGCAATGCGTGTAAAACCAGACCGACTCGCACAGAGACCAAGCCGCACGACCGACACGCACAGACAACCGGGCCCACAAGCAATAGAGACCTCCGCGACCGAAGCATATGAAACACAGAAGATAGGCAGCGTGAACGAGGCGGAGAAGACCGCACGAGCCAACATCAGCGTTCGTTTCTGTCAGATGAACGTCTCCTTCATGCCTACAAAACCCAAAGGTAAAAAGACAAAAAAAGGACCAAACAAGCAATGACAAAGCCAATAAATATAAAAAATTTAAAAAAACTGGGACAAAGACACACCCACAACTCCAACTATTTAAAGGACTACAATCACTACCATCATCCCTTGCAAACAGGAGACACAGCCAGCAGCAAACACCATTACACAGCAACCACAGACACACTCACAACTCACCCATCACACAACCTACACACCATCAGCACCTCATCCAAAAGCACACACACATACAGCCAGCAAAACCAACACCAACCCACCCTCACTTGCACCCTCACACACACATCCCTCACCACCACCACCCATCACCATGCCCCCAAAGAACTGAAAGAAGAATACAAAGTTCACAGAAAGTGAGTGTATCCAAAAGCTTGATGGGGCCTGTAGTCACAGATAATGCTCCCCCTCCTGATTGGCCCATCAAGACCTCTCTGAAAACATGCCCACATCACAGGGAGTGGAAAATGACTGACAAGATGGCTGACACTGGGTCCTGCTGTGGGGAGCACAAGGCCCCGCTAGGGCATGTGCACAAATCAGAAGCAGGACACCACAGACTGACATCCTGAATGACAACTTGCACGCCCCACAATGGAAGCACGTTTCATGGTGGGATGTCTGGCCGGGTGGGAAGGAGGACTGACAGCTCTGACCATACTTGCCAGCATGTGGAGACACACACACCCCTCAACACAAACTCCACACAACTCACCGGGTAGAATGCATTGACCCACACCTCTGTGAAATATCAGCAAAAGATACACCATACTGGGTGCTGCTGTGTGAAGCACAGGGGCTCTCTTTGGACTTGTAGCCGAACAAACACCAGGATTTCACAGTCAGCCATCTTGCCATTGCTGTCACACACCCTCACAGGGAAGCAGAGTCAAGAGGAAGGAAGTATGGGCATGCTGGGAAGGGGGGTGTAGCTAAGAGTATGATGGGAGTCACAGTCACAGACAATCTACACCCACCCACATGGCCCAGCAAGTTCTAACTGAACCATACTCGCCCCACAGGAAGTGGGAAGGGACTGACAGGATGTCTGACACTGGGCTCTGTTGTGGGGAGCACAAGGCCCTGCTGGGAAATGGGCTACAACAAACACCAGGACTTCGCAGTCAGCCATCTTGCCATTGCTGTCACACCCCCTCACAGGGAAGCAGAGTCAAGAGGAAGGAAGTATAGGCATGCTGGGAAGGGGGGTGTAGCCAAGAGTATGATAGGAGTTGCAGTCACAGACAATCTACACCCACCCACATGGCCCAGTAAGCATACACTGAACCATGCTCGCCTCACAGGGAGTGGGAAAGGACTGACAAGATGTCTGACACTGGGCTCTGTTGTGGGGAGCACAAGGCCATGCTGGGAAATGGGAAACAACAATATCAAACTCTGTCCGTGACAAGCTGGGAAAAAGCAGTGTACAGGCAGGCATCTGTTCGTAAAGAAGAAAATGTCATGTTTGTGAACCATCGATGCATGTAGAAACATAACTCACATCGTGTGTCTCTTCCAAACACAGGTGGTACTGGGCACCCAGCACCAAATGAAGATGATTCCCAGTCCCAGACTCTGGCGGACACTGAGCTCTCTGGTTTGACTCTGTCTCTGTCCTCTTCGGATGACGACGACCAACCTGGACCCTCTGGTGTGAGTCATCATGCGGCACCAGCAGCATCAACATCTGCACCTTCTGTACCCATGCCTCCAGCATTTGGACACCGACAGGGCACCCCCGCCAACACGGACAGACGAAGGCCACTGAACACCCACAGCACAGGGACACAGGACCCCCCGGAAGCTACAGCAAACACCACCAGCAACACCACCCAAGGGGTCCCAGTGTCACCTGTGCATCCCGCCGCTGGTCCTGCCCGTGTGGATAGGGGTGCTGGGAGGGGTGGGAGGCAGAGGGTGCACCTTGCAGAGGGGTCTGGACTGCATGATGACTCCCGCCTGGCAAGCATCATAGATGCGTACCAGGATAGTACCGGAGGATTTGGCCAGGTAGTGGGGATCCTCAAGGACATGCAACAGGAGCAGGCTGCCCACCATGCCCGCATGGAGACCAAGTGAGATGCCCTTACTGCGGTGCATCGGGCCATACTCCAATGCCTCCGCTAGATCAATACAAACCTGTCCACACCTCCCTGTGTGGCCACAACATCTGTTGCAACACCATCTGTCAACGCCACAGGGAGGGAGGAGGACTCTGGCGGAGAGTCCCCTGCACCGCAGAGGCCTGCACCTGAGGATCCCCCCCAAGAAGAAGAGGGGTCGTCCGAAGAAGGACATGTGAGAGGCAGATGTCCCAGCACATCCCCCAGTGCCTCTAAACCTGTTCTGGACAATGTTCTTTGTGCGCAACCCGTTCACCTTGTCCAATCGCACACAACTCGTCCACATGACATGGAGGGTTCATGTTGGGCCATTGTAGCAGATGACTGTGGACTTTACTCTGGACATTTCATCTACCAGCACATCCAACTCTAATGTGAACTTTGGATTCCAAAACCAATGTACAGCACCCACCATCCTGTGTACTTTCCTCACACATGTTTGAAAATAAACTCACCAGTACACCATACTTGCCTCTGTTGTGATTCCAACTTGCCATGTGTCATGGAGATGTCGATCTGCTACACAACACAGTGCATGCCAAATACTGCAACAATGTGACCAACGTAATGTGAGTCATGGTGATGTGACACATGTGAGGGAGACACACCACTATGACACCACAACACATACTCACCATGGCCATGTTACTCATTCCACACAATGATGTTGACCTGAAACACATTGGCATGCACAGACACAACACCGACCCCAGTCAGTGGTAACAAATCCACAGGTGAGGTAAGCAGATGTCAGTCAGATGTGGGAAGACAGACAACGCACATAACAAAGCGTAGCACAGGCTCATTACACATCAGCAACATGTTTATTCCACAATAGTTGCACGGTAATTCTACGTAACAGTGGACACACGCTCACAAAGTGTTGGAGAATTGAAGTCCAGGGATGTGTGGCACATCAGTTGATGGGAATTGACAACTTCCACACTGGTGTTGGATTCTGGGTGTTGGGGGTCAGTGTTGACCAAACAACAGGCAAAATACCCTGGGAAGGACAGACACAAGACACAGTCAAAAGCACAGCAGAACAGGAGAAAAATGCAATATACATGCACAAAACATGTTGCAAGAAACCTACACAAAAAAAAGTTAGCAGTACTACCCTATTGTGGAGTACACACCACCTGAATGGACACATCACTGCACACATCCAGTCAAGTGGCACACCGACACACTCAGACAGCAACAGAGCAGCCACAACACATTCCAGGCTACCTCCATACATTGACATAAAAACCCTGGAAACTCACATTCAGGTGAAGAAGTTGTTGATGAGCTGTGAGCGGACGTCACCCTCATCCTCATCATCACTGGCATCTTGTCCCAGGCCGGGATCCTCCACAGGTGCCGGAGGTTGGACATCGTCATCGTCATCCTGGATGAGAGGCACCTTCCGCACTGCCATGTTGTGTAGCATGCAGCATACAAGGATTATTTTGCACACCTTTGCAGGCTCATATGGGAGGGCCCCCTGGTCTTGTCCAGGCAGCGAAAGCGGCTTTTTAGGAGGCCGAATGTCCACTCAATCACCCTCCTGCTCCGACCATGTGCCTCATTGTAGCGCATCTCGGCTGGTGTCACAGGGTTCCGGAGGGGTGTCAGCAACCACGGCATATTGGGGTATCCAGAGTCACCTACACACACAAAAATGAACAAGTAGCTGAGTTTTGTAGGAGTGCGGAATACAACATTGACAAACACACACAATGAGAAACAGTCAGTACACACCGACAAGCCAGGCATGCTGAGCTAGCATCTGTGACATCAGCGTTGTAATGCGACTACTCCTCATGATGTAGGCATCGTGCGCCGAACCAGGGAACCGTGCACACACATGTGTGATAGACATGTCAGCAAGACATACCACCAGAGCATTGAGGGAGTGGTAGTGCTTCCTGTTCCGGTATGCCTGCTCATGTGCCTGTGGTGGTATCAGGGCCACATGTGTCCCATCAATAGATCCAATGACGTTCGGCATCCTCCCCAGTGTATAAAAGGCATCCTTTATTTCAGGGAGTTCAGCTGGGCTAGGGAACTTGATGTACAGGTCTAGGAAATGCAACATCCCCTCCAAGACATCGCTTATCACCCGACTCAACATCGTTTGCGACATACCACCAGCAGTAGCCACAGTGTACTGGAAGGTACCAGTAGCAAAGAAGTGCAGGGCTGCCAACACCTTCACCTCTGGGGTCAGTGCTGTAGGGTATGTCCGGCCTGGTAGCAGATGTGGCGCCAACTGCTCCGCCAACTCCTCAATCAGTGGCCTGGTGAAGCGGTACCGTCGGATGCAGTCGCGTTCCTGCATGGTTGCAAGGTCTGGGAAAGGTCGATGGACAGCTGGTGCCCTGCAGAACAGAGATGAACAAAGGAAGATTGTCGGTTCATCCACCCATGTGGCCATGACCAGGCTCAATATCACATGATAGATCATGACATTACACAATGTACTGAGGTGGGTGCTGTTGGGCATGGACACATATGTCACCTACATGACCATCACCTCACATCTCATTTTCACATGTCCACATGAGTCCCATGTAGTGCAATGGCCAATCATCTGGCTGCGTCACCCAATCTATGTACTGCTGTGACGTTCCAAACACACACCACAGTGACAAGTGAGGCCTGATGTCTCCCAGGCATCAGATCTTTGCCATGCAGAAACCCAGGGTCCCTGTATTGCCACATCGACACTGGCATGGACATAGCATATCACGTACACACCACAAGGCAAGCGTAAGTCCCACAGGTAGTGGCCACTGTTGTTCCTGCAGGCCCTACATGTACGTCTCTTAGACACACACACACCATCAAGGTTGATGCATATACCACATGGATGTGGAGACTGTCACCCATTGGGCACATTTGATCAGACACAACATGCAATCAGACTGTGGGTGCACATCAGTATTGTGGCTACAGGTCTCACTGTGACATACATGCCATCACCCCCTGGACTCAGGGTGTATGTGACATGCCCCAAACATATCCAATATGAAACTGTGTCCGTGACTCATGCCCATTACTGTACAATTGCACATCACAGTGGTAATGTGCACAACACACAAAGGATTCTGCCCCCATGTACACGTGCACAGCCTGGGAGTGGCTGCACAAAAGTGCCACCCAACAAACCAAATGTGCCCCTCCCCCCAAACACCCAGGGAATGCAGCCTTACATGCCATGGGACACTGTGTGGCCAATGCTGTAGTGTGGTAGGTGTGCACAGGTGTCCCTGGCTAGTAATTGTGTGTTGAATCCGTAGAATAGTCACACCAATGAGGTCAGACGCGGGTGACAATGTGTACGCATTGCACGGTTCATGACCGAGCCGTGCGTACGCTTTGCCATTGAATGCAATGAAGTCCGACGCGGGTGACAATGCGTACGCATTGCACGGTTCAGGACCGAGCCGTGCGTACGCTTTGCCATTGAATGCAATAAGGTCCGAAGCGGGAGACAATGCGTACGCATTGCACGGTTCATGACCGAGCCGTGTGTACGCTTTGCCATTGAATGCAATGAAGTCCGACGAGGGTGACAATGCGTACGCATTGCACGGTTCAGGACCGAGCCGTGCGTACGCTTTGCCATTGAATGCAATGAGGTGCGACGCGGGTGACAATGCGTACGCATTGCACGGTTCAGGACCGAGCCGCGCGTACGCTTTGCCAATCGAATGCAATGAGGTCCGACGCGGGTGACAATGCGTACGCATTGCACGGTTCATGACCGAGCCGTGCGTACGCTTTGCCATTGAATGCAATGAGGTCTGACGCGGGTGACAATGCGTACGCATTGCACGGTTCAGGACCGAGCTGTGCGTACGCTTTGTCATTGACTGCAATGAGGTCCGACGCGGGTGACTATCATCCATACACGTCGGGCAGGCATGGTCCGAGACAGGCGTACGCCTTGGCCATTGAATCGTATGGAGACGGGTGCATGTGTATTTTCAAAATACGCGTTGTACAGTCAGTTGACCGAGCCAAGCGCACCCATTGGGTCTGGGCTGTCATGGAGACGGATGCGGTATCAAAACTTGTACGAGTTGTGCACTGGAAATTCAGTTGGATGCCTACAACAATGTTGCAATTTCAAGTGTTTCATGAAGGTGAAGATTTGAACGATGCGGAAGGCGTGTACGAGTCGTACAATTCCATGGATTGGCCAGATTCATAGAATGCAACCATGTTGGACCTATCACTTAGGACACATGGCACAGATTCTGCCTCTGCAGCACAAATATCAGGCTGGCTGGACCCCAGGGAGCTCACTTCGCCTGCACTACATGCTACTGGACCACATCCCTGCTACCACTGCTGCTGTCTCTGCATCCTCTGGCTCCTGCTATGGCACGTACTCTGGAGAGGGCCCCAGTCTTCACTGAGGAGGAGAACCAGGCCCTGCTGGACGGGCTCCTTCCACAGTACAGCAAGCTCTATGGGAAACCAGGGGAGCAGGTGATTGTGCAGTCCACTGCCTTACTAATTATGCATGTTGTCTGACTAGCAGTACTAGCAGTGTGTGCACCAGTGGCAAGCATTCTCACTGACTACTTTCATCCCCCAAAGTGTGTAGGAACATGTAATGAACAGGTGTCCTGCTGCTAACGTGCATTAGTGCAAGCTTAAATTACCCAGGCATTGTTAATATGTCAGAAATGCAGGTGATTTGTCCTTCCCCATGGTTGCACTACCTGTGTAACTCATTTCCCTTTGTGATGATGACATGTATATCCAAATGTGTGCACCACAAATATGGGGCATGTGTGTTAATGTACTTTTAACTTTGTCATCCTCACAGGTTGATGCCCACCAGAAGCAGGAGATATGGCTGACCATCGCCCGGGCTGTTCGTTTGGTGGAGGTCTACAAGCGCCGGATCTGCAACTGCCAGAAGAGGTGGCAGGACCTTCGTGGCTGGACCCGGAGGATAGCTAGAGTCCAGCTGAAGCTGTCACCTCCGCGCATGAGGGGCGGACACCGGACCCTGACCCACATGCTCCGGATACTGGCGGTGGTCTTCCCAGACCTGGATAGGCAGCTGAAGGCCAGACAGCAGCAGGAAGGGGGTAAGTCCATGCCTAATCTGTGTACTATGTCTGACATGCTAATTGCAGTCTTTTGGCCTGGTCACACTTCCACATTACGTAGGTCTTGTAGTCCAATACTCAGGTTCCTCAATTGTGTGATGCACCTCCTCATCTGTTCCTCAGGTGTGGCCCCTACAGTCTGTTGCTTGTGTCACTAGGGCACTGTGTCCCTGCAGTCAGCTATGCTTCATCTACCGGACAGCATCTGTTCCCGTGACTCTGTTGTGTGTTTCATGGGTGGGTCAATTGTTTACCCAATGCCTGAGTTCTGACATGTGATCTGTGTGTACCCATGAGATGTGTTCCAATTGCTGGTCTGACTCGCCACATGTGGCTGGGGTATTCCAAACAAACTCATGCAGCAGTCGACTCCAATTTTGGGGCCTCAGGAATATGTATATCAAGTATGTCACACTTTCTTAGCCACCTGACTACTGTCCAGGGCCAAACACTGCTTCATGGAGACCTGGGCAGTCATGCCTCCTCAAGGGCATTTAAAAACACTCTGTAATCCCACTCTTGTGTATTAAATTACAGGTTGTGCTTAGTGACATGTGCCCTCAGGTGTCTGCCTCTGTGTCATTAGGGTGTGGGTTGTTACGTACAACTGGGGTGTCCAGGGTCAGAAGGACATCTGAGATGTGACTGTGAGAGACTAGACCTGTGTGACATATAGGTGTGTGGTCATCTGACAGCACACAATGGTGTATGCAACTTTGTCCTTCATGCAGCTGGGTTACATGCATGGAAGACTGTGATGTGTTAATGTACAGGGAGTTGTGTTTGCAGAGACTCATATGTCTGATTTGCATGATGTGGGGTCTTTTGGGTCCTGTATATGTTGTTTGCAGGGGATGGGCAAGTGCGCCGGTCATCTGCAGAGTTAGCTTTACCCCTGAGCTAGGATTGTGAGTCAGTGCATATTGTTGTTGTCTGGATGCCCTGCCCCTGTGACAGGAGACAGTGTTGACTGACTTTCAGGGCATCCCAGTGCCATGGCATTTAACTTGCTATGAGTGATCCTGCATTGTGTTCAAGTGTGCACCATGCACCCCATTGTGGCATTGCCCATCAGGACATGAGAACATCATAGTGTGTGTTGCTGGCATGCATCACAAACATGTGAAATGAGTCTCTGGCCATCCCTTCATCCGGACACCTGTACTGAGTCAGTAGCAAGAGATGTGGTGTGTATAGTGACATACTCCTACATGTTCACTTGCATGTCCAACTAATGTGTGGGTGGTGCATGTCAGCACATTGGGGTATTAGCATCCAACATGCAACAGACTTATGTGTGCAAGTGAAGGAGGGATATGTTTGCCATGGTTGATGTTGAGAATGACAATTGGCTTATTCTAAACAGTGTTGGCACTTTGAGCTGTGTTCAGCTGATGATGCCAGGGCTTGCCCTGTGATGTGATGTTCGCACTGTGGTGTGTGCAGTCGGTGCAGGTGAATGATGTTGTTCTCTTACTTCCTATTCCTATCCAGGTACACCCACGGCCACAGGAGGGGACAGCTCCACGGACCAGGAGGAGCCACAGAGCCTGACAGGGACAGAAGGAGAGGAGTCGGGGGGACCCAGTGGCACGGAGGGGGAGTGGAGCCACACAGAGGAGTCGTCAGCACCATCCCCCCCAGCTGAGGGCCACAGCAGCTCTGAGGATGACTCCCTTGTGGAGGCAGGTGTCAGCAGCCACCAAACCCCAGCTAGTGATGCTGTCCCCGTCACCGCCCCCACCACCACCATCACCACCCTCCCATCAGCTCCCATCCCAGAGGTCCCTGTAGGCTCCCGTGTTCGTGAGCATGTCTCCTTTGGGCCAGGCACCGCACCCCATGCCCCTGCTGCCCTGAGTGAGGAGTCTGTGGACTTACTTAGACAGATCCATGTAGGGCAGACGTCGATGCTGAAGGTCCTCCATGCACACACAAGTCTGTTGACACAACTGGTGTCGTTCATGGAGGGCATTTCATCGGGCATGTCTGCCCTACAGAGGACCAATCAGTCCATGGCCTCCTCCCTGATGACAGCAGTGTCCCTCCTCCAACAGACCTGCACCCCTCCTATCCCTGCACCACCCACGATTCCTAGCAGCCTACCTGTCCCAAGCACACACACACCTGCACATTCTCCCACAGCCACAGACACGGGCAGCACACAAACACCCAAACCAAGGTCTAGACGTGCACACAAGCAAGCGCAGGGGACTGATACCACACTCACAGGGGCTGGTTTGCAAACACACACACAGTCATCCACTACCACTCCGCAGTCCTCCGAAAGCTCTCCCTCCCAGCCCCCTTCCCTTGCCTCACCTGCAACCCTATCTCCCCAGAATCTCTTCCTCTGTGACCTTGGCCTCTTCCCCACCGACCCGGAGATCCTGATTACAAGGGGAAGAGGAAGTCCCCACACACAGAGGGGAGTGCCCCTCACACCCGGACACCCTACCCCAGGCGCAGTCAGACTGAGACCCCCACCCGCAAGTCCCCCCGGAGCCGAAGAGCTAGACCCCCCGCCACCACGCAGCTCCAAGGCAAAGTCTCCGTCCTCCATCCCCCAGGCCACCACTCCAGAGGTTCCCCCTCCACTCCCTGCTCCGGGTTCCCCCACCCACAGATACACCATCCCCATAATGCTAAGGCCCTCCCTCCCCCCTACCACTTCTGGTCAGACGGTTAGTGCCACTGATGTGGGGACCTGCCCCCCCGTCCTGCCCACCTCACCTGCACCACATTCCGCTCACATAGATGTAGGCACTGCAGTGGAGTCCACAACCACCCCGTCTGACTTGGGCACTGCAGTGGGGACCCAATCCACTCCATCTAACCTGCCCACTGGAGTTGTGCCTGCACCCACCCCATCTGACTTGTGCCCCACAGTTGTGACTGCACCCACCACTTCAGTCAGCTCCACTGCAGTTGCAAGTGTCTCGCCTTCATACACCACCTCTTCACTGCCTCCTTCTGCTGCGCCCTGATCCTGTCCCTGCGGTGCCTGGCCTGCCCTCATGAATGCACCTCCGAGGGGATGACCCCGGTTCTTAGCAGTGCAGGCAATCAACGTGTGATAGTTGTCACTCTAGTTCACTCCTTGGCATTTGGACATGGACTGGCCATTGGCCTTTTGTTTGAACGGACGTTTCACTTTTAATATTCTGAATAAAGCTTTTTTATTTATCCCTGTGCACTTGATTTAGCTGCACATAATGTTGATGATGTTTAACATGCCCTTGCACCTATAATGCTTGGTTTCCAATGTAGAATACTGATGTGTTGATGTGAGGTACTCCATGTGGCCCATGAGATATGTATCCTATTCTGGTGGGTATCCATGTCATCCTTTGCAGCTACCTGGGTGTATCATGATCAACTATTTGTGGACATCTCTGTGAACATTTCATTTGCATGGTCACATCTCTGGCTTGCACCCATGCACATATGATGTGCTTCCCATTGTCCAATTTGTCAATTTCACTGACTTTGTGCACATCACCACTGGACCTACAGGTGTGGGCATCATTGGTATAGGAGCAACTGGGTCCTCTGTGCAACTTGCTGTACATATGTATTGAGTATGTGCAGATGACTTAGGGGAGACTCACGTATCCAGGCTGTTGTGACCAGAGCCTTCATTGTGTGGTAACTGATAGCTGACTGGCCAAGTGTTCTGTTGACATGAGTGAGACGTGCTGTGAATATGTTTGGCACAGCTGGGCTTCCACAGGAGTTGGGTCCCCTCAAGTAAGTGTGTTGTCCCGTGACATAGCCTGGGCCCATGGTGTGTGTTGTATGAGCATGTGTGTGTATCCACATCCCTTTTCATACACAGGCAGTGTTCCCTTGATATGTTCCTGTTGTTGATGCTTGCTGAGTGGTACTGTGTTCATCCCACTACTTTGCCATGGGTTAGCAGATGTGTGGGTGCATGACACACTACTGTTAATTGGTGTATCATCATTGGGATTTGTCAGTTCTGAGTGGTGATGATGTTGTCAGACACAGATGGGACACAGTCAGGGTTCCTCAAGGCACTTGTTTATTTGCAATGTCATGTAGTTGTCCCTAGGGGGTACCTTTCAGTGATTGAGACATGTGTATGTGTGTGTGACTGCTCCCACTTGTCGGGTTCAGGGCTGCAATGTTGGCAGGTGTCAGCATGTGTGCCTTGTGGTTCTCCTTGGCTTCTGCATTGTCCTGGGACTGTGGCAGGTATTCTGAAGGTTACGTGAGCTTTGACGTCATGGCCATGTACCGCATACTGTGCAGTATGTCTGTTATTCCCCAGGGTTGTAAACTGTCCTTGTGTGATGAGTCTGTGCACCTTAATTCCTCCCAACATTCCTATGTTTGTCATGGGTGCATGTGCAATGTCACCTGTCCATGTGGGCTTCACAGATGCACATTGCTGCAGTTCAGGGTGTGTGGTGTTGAGGGTGGACTGATGTGAATGTTTGCATGGATGGTGCCCTAGCTCCCGTTTGCCCATGGATGAGGGGCCATGCTGAGTGATTTGTGTTTGTGTATGTGTGATGTACGTTTGTGGAACAGGACACATGTCTGGGTTTCCCAGTTTGTACAACATCTGCCTTTGTCATCACAGTGGAGGTGTCATGCATGCTTGTGTCACCCCAATGTCCGGTCACTGGGGGTGGTGCTGTTGTGTGTCAGTCTCTTGCTGTGTTAGTTGGTGTTCATTCCAGCTTGTGTCACATGTGTCTGTTGTGCTCCCTCTTATCTCGCAATGTCTGATTGCCCACTAAGGGTGTCCCAATGATGGTTTACTTTTGTATGGCACTGTGTCCACAACTGTGTCACTGTGGTTCAACCCCACTCATGTGTTGTGTAGTTGCCTGGGATACTGAGACACACACACACACACGTGTTGTGTCAGATGTGCAGTGTAAGGTTGCCTGTTTGTGATTGTGCATCTGCATCAGTGCATTGGTATTGCTGTAGTGAGCCATTGTCTGGATGCTGTTTCTGTGATTTTCCCTGCTGCCCCTGTGAGGCATATCACATCATTGTGCACATTCATCCTGGTTGTTAGGTACCATTGCTGGCTTGGAATGGGAGTTTGTGAGCTGACACCTACAGTCTACACAGGTTGTTTTGATTAGTGTGTCTATTTTTGAGATGTGTGTATGCTTTGTGATGGTCACTTCTGCTCTTGTGTCATTGTACACTGTATGCATTGTCAGCCCCCATATGTGGTGCCTGTCTGCACATGGCCGAGAGTGTGTCATGTTTTCACAGCACTGTTAGCCTCACCACATCTCTGTGGGAATGGGACACAACCACTACTTCAGCCCCAGAAGTGTTTAATGTGTTGGGAGCAGGGATCATACATGCTGTTTGTTAATTGCAGCTTTGACCATGATGACACTTACCTTTTGGTCACTGTGATGAGGGGGGGTTTAGACCCCATCACCACAATGCTCAACATCTGCTGCAGTTTGGAACCCCACACTTAACTTTTGTTCTACACAGTGAGGCGGTGTTCAAATTACATTAACACAGTGCTATAGTGATGGTTGCCTTGTGTAGGGCACACTCATTTGTTGGTCACACACGTGCTGTTAGTTACATTGTATGTTCGAAGTCATGATCACTGTTGTGGGCATTTGTCACAGACTACACACTGTTGTCATGATGTTAGGGGGATGTATTTTGCTGACATACCTAATATTGGAGTATGATGGATGTGTGGCGCATCGCCCATCCTATGAATGGGGGTGGCAGTAGTGATGGGCAACAGGTCCCTTATGGGTGGGGGTGGCAGGGGTGATGGGCAACAGGTCACCTAAGGCTGGGGGTGGCAAGGGTGATGTGCAACATAAGCCCTATGAGTGGGGGTGGCAGGGGTGATGTGCAACATAAGCCCTATGAGTGGGGGTGGCAGGGGTGATGGGCACCAAGTCCCCTATGGGTGGGGGTGGC
This sequence comes from Triturus cristatus, assembly GCF_964204655.1. Lineage (NCBI taxonomy): Eukaryota > Metazoa > Chordata > Amphibia > Caudata > Salamandridae > Triturus > Triturus cristatus. The sequence continues at coordinate 742,545,249 of NC_140589.1, read as the reverse complement.
AGGGGTGATGGGCAACATAAGCCCAATGAGTGGGGGTGGCAGTAGTGATGGGCAACAGGTCCCCTATGGGTGGGGGTGGCAGGAGTGATGGGCAACAGTCCCCTATGAGTGGGGGTGGCAGGGGTGATGGGCAACAGGTCACCTATGGCTGGGGGTGGCAGGGGTGATGGGCAACATAAGCCCTATGAGTGGGGGTGGCAGGGGTGATGGGCACCAGGTCCCCTATGGGTGGGGGTGCAGGGGTGATGGGCAACATAAGCCCTATGAGTGGGGGTGGCAGTAGAGATGGGCAACAGGTCCCCTATGGGTGGGGGTGGCAGGAGTGATGGGCAACAGGTCCCCTATGAGTGGGGGTGGCAGGGGTGATGGGCAACATAAGCCCTATGGGTGGGGGTGGCAGTAGTGATGGGCAACAGGTCCACTATGAGTGGGGGTGGCAGGGGTGATGGGCAACATAAGCCCTATGGGTGGGGGTGGCAGGAGTGATGGGCAACAGTCCCCTATGAGTGGGGGTGGCAGGGGTGATGGGCAACAGGTCACCTATGGCTGGGGGTGGCAGGGGTGATGTGCAACACAAGCCCTATGAGTGGAGGTGGCAGGGGTGATGGGCACCAGGTCCCCTATGGGTGGGGGTGCAGGGGTGATGGGCAACATAAGCCCTATGAGTGGGGGTGGCAGTAGAGATGGGCAACAGGTCCCCTATGGGTGGGGGTGGCAGGAGTGATGGGCAACAGGTCCCCTATGAGTGGGGGTGGCAGGGGTGATGGGCAACATAAGCCCTATGGGTGGGGGTGGCAGTAGTGATGGGCAACAGGTCCACTATGAGTGGGGGTGGCAGGGGTGATGGGCAACATAAGCCCTATGAGTGGGGTGGCAGTAGTGATGAGCAACAGGTCCCCTATGAGTGGGGGGTGGTAGTAGTGATGGGCAACAGGTCCCCTATGGCTGGGGTTGGCAGGGGTGATGTGCAACATAAGCCCTATGAGTGGGGGTGGCAGGGGTGATGGGCAACATAAGCCCTATGAGTGGGGAAGGCAGTCCTGATGGGAAACAGGTCCCCTATGGGTGGGGGTGGCAGGAATGATGGGCAACCAGTCCCCTATGAGTGGGGGTGGCAGGGGTGGTGGGCAACATAAGCCCTATGGGTGGGGGTGGCAGGAGTGATGGGTAACAGGTCCCCTATGAGTGGAGGTGGCAGGGGTGATGTGCAACATAATCCCTATGAGTGGGAGTGGCAGGGGTGATGGGCACCAGGTCCCCTATGGGTGGGGGTGGCAGGGGTGATGGGCAACATAAGCCCTATGAGTGGGAGTGGCAGTAGTGATGGGCAACAGGTCCCCTATGAATCGGAGTGGCAGGAGTGATGGGCAACAGGTCCCCTATGAGTCGGGGTGGCAGGGGTGATGGGCAACATAAGCCCTATGGGTGGGGGTGGCAGTAGTGATGGGCAACAGGTTCCCTATGAGTCGGGTGGCAGGGGTGATGGGCAACAGGTCCCCTATGGCTGGGGGTGGCAAATAAGCCCTATGAGTGGGGTGGCAGGGGTGATGGGCAACATAGGCCCTATGAGTGGGGGTGGCAGTAGTGATGGGCAACAGGTCCCCTATGGGTGGGGGTGGCAGGAGTGATGGGCAACAGTCCCCTATGAGTGGGGGTGGCAGGGGTGATGGGCAACAGGTCACCTATGGCTGGGGGTGGCAGGGGTGATGGGCAACATAAGCCCTATGAGTGGGGGTGGCAGTAGTGATGGGCAACAGGTCCCCAATGGGTGGGGGTGGCAGGAGTGATGGGCAACAGTCCCCTATGAGTGGGGGTGGCAGGGGTGATGGGCAACAGGTCACCTATGGCTGGGGGTGGCAGGGGTGATGTGCAACATAAGCCCTATGAGTGGGGGTGGCAGGGGTGATGGGCACCAGGTCCCCTATGGGTGGGGGTGCAGGGGTGATGGGCAACATAAGCCCTATGAGTGGGGGTGGCAGTAGAGATGGGCAACAGGTCCCCTATGGGTGGGGGTGGCAGGAGTGATGGGCAACAGGTCCCCTATGAGTGGGGGTGGCAGGGGTGATGGGCAACATAAGCCCTATGGGTGGGGGTGGCAGTAGTGATGGGCAACAGGTCCACTATGAGTGGGGGTGGCAGGGGTGATGGGCAACATAAGCCCTATGAGTGGGGGTAGCAGTAGTGATGGGCAACAGGTCCCCTATGAGTGGGGGGTGGCAGTAGTGATGGGCAACAGGTCCCCTATGGGTGGGGGTGGCAGGAGTGATGGGCAACAGTCCCCTATGAGTGGGGGTGGCAGAGGTGATGGGCAACAGGTCACCTATGGCTGGGGGTGGCAGGGGTGATGTGCAACATAAGCCCTATGAGTGGGGGTGGCAGGGGTGATGGGCACCAGGTCCCCTATGGGTGGGGGTGCAGGGGTGATGGGCAACATAAGCCCTATGAGTGGGGGTGGCAGTAGAGATGGGCAACAGGTCCCCTATGGGTGGGGGTGGCAGGAGTGATGGGCAACAGGTCCCCTATGAGTGGGGGTGGCAGGGGTGATGGGCAACATAAGCCCTATGGGTGGGGGTGGCAGTTGTGATGGGCAACAGGTCCACTATGAGTGGGGGTGGCAGGGGTGATGGGCAACATAAGCCCTATGAGTGGGGGTGGCAGTAGTGATGGGCAACAGGTCCCCTATGAGTGGGGGGTGGCAGTAGTGATGGGCAACAGGTCCCCTATGGCTGGGGTTGGCAGGGGTGATGTGCAACATAAGCCCTATGAGTGGGGGTGGCAGGGGTGATGGGCAGCATAAGCCCTATGAGTGGGGAAGGCAGTCCTGATGGGAAACAGGTCCCCTATGGGTGGGGGTGGCAGGAATGATAGGCAACCGGTCCCCCATGAGTGGGGGTGGGAGGGGTGGTGGGCAACATAAGCCCTATGGGTGGGGGTGGCAGGAGTGATGGGCAACAGGTCCCCTATGAGTGGAGGTGGCAGGGGTGATGTGCAACATAATCCCTATGAGTGGGAGTGGCAGGGGTGATGGGCACCAGGTCCCCTATGGCTGGGGGTGGCAGGGGTGATGGGCAACATAAGCCCTATGAGTGGGGGTGGCAGTAGTGATGGGCAACAGGTCCCCTATGGGTCGGGGTGGCAGGAGTGATGGGCAACAGGTCCCCTATGAGTGGGGGTGGCAGGGGTGATGGGCAACATAAGCCCTATGGGTGGGGGTGGCAGTAGTGATGGGCAACAGGTTCCCTATGAGTCGGGTGGCAGGGGTGATGGGCAACATAAGCCCTATGAGTGGGGGTGGCAGTAGTGATGGGCAACAGGTCACCTATGAGTGGGGGTGGCAGTAGGGATGGGCAACAGGTCCCCTATGGCTGGGGGTGGCAGGGGTGATGTGCAACATAAGCCCTATGAGTGGGGTGGCAGGGGTGATGGGCAACATAAGCCCTATGAGTGGGGGTGGCAGTAGGTATGGGCAACAGGTCCCCTATGAGTGGGGGTGGCAGTAGTGATGGGCAACAGGTCCCCTATGAGTGGGGGTGGCAGTAGTGATGGGCAACAGGTCCCCTATGGCTGGGGGTGGCCGGGCTGATGTGCAACATAAGCGCTATGAGTGGGGGTGGCAGGGGTGATGGGCAACATAAGCCCTATGAGTGGGGGTGGCAGTAGTGATGGGCAACAGGTCCCCTATGGGTGGGGGTGGCAGGAGTGATGGGCAACAGGTCCCCTATGAGTGGGGGTGGCAGGGGTGATGGGCAACATAAGCCCTATGAGTGGGGGTGGCAGTAGTGATGGGAAACAGGTCCCCTATGAGTGGGGGTGGCAGTAGTGATGGGCAACAGGTCCCCTATGGCGGGGGGTGGCAGGGGTGATGTGCAACATAAGCCCTATGAGTGGGGGTGGCAGGGGTGATGGGCACCAGGTCCCCTATGAGTGGGGGTGGCAGGGGTGCTGGGCAACAGGTCACCTATGGCTGGGGGTGGCCGGGGTGATGTGCAACATAGGCCCTATGAGTGGGGGTAGCAGTAGTGATGGGCAACAGGTCCCTTATGGGTGGGGGTGGCAGGGGTGATGGGCAACAGGTCACCTAAGGCTGGGGGTGGCAGGGGTGATGTGCAACATAAGCCCTATGAGTGGGGGTGGCAGGGGTGATGTGCAACATAAGCCCTATGAGTGGGGGTGGCCGGGGTGATGGGCACCAAGTCCCCTATGGGTGGGGGTGGCAGGGGTGATGGGCAACATAAGCCCTATGAGTGGGGGTGGCAGTAGTGATGGGCAACAGGTCCCCTATGGGTGGGTGTGGAAGGAGTGATGGGCAACAGTCCCCTATGAGTGGGGGTGGCAGGGGTGATGGGCAACAGGTCACCTATGGCTGGGGTGGCAGGGGTGATGGGCAACATAAGCCTTATGAGTGGGGGTGGCAGTAGTGATGGGCAACAGGTCCCCAATGGGTGGGGGTGGCAGGAGTGATGGGCAACAGTCCCCTATGAGTGGGGGTGGCAGGGGTGATGGGCAACAGGTCACCTATGGCTGGGGGTGGCAGGGGTGATGTGCAACATAAGCCCTATGAGTGGGGGTGGCAGGGGTGATGGGCACCAGGTCCCCTATGGGTGGGGGTGCAGGGGTGATGGGCAACATAAGCCCTATGAGTGGGGGTGGCAGTAGTGATGGGCAACAGGTCCCCTATGGGTGGGTGTTGGACAGGCCACATGAAGGGCTTGCTCCCTCCCCGCATGACAGGGCCCAAGCCCCGGACTCCCAGGTGTTACCCACAAGGGCAACCCGCACCCCGTCTCCCAACGGAACTCCTGCCCCCGGACAGCCATGTATCATGGGGCCGAACCACTACCGGCTCCCCCGGCCGGATCAGCCGCCATCTTGGACACTGCGCCACGAGGCCGCGTGGCCTCGGCTCGACCCTAACCCTGGGCCTGGCCGGCCCCGACATCCCGGCACCACCATCCACCCAGGAGGTGAACGGACCACTTGGCAGGTCAATGGGAGAAAGAAGTGTCGATGGCTCTCCCCCGCCAGGTGCCGATCGCCCTCCAGCTCCCCCAGGCGCTGGCTCCACCCCCTGCTGGGTGTCTGGACTCCCTCATCCCGGACCCCCGACCTCCAAGTGCGAGGGTCCGGACATCAAAGGGCGCCAGACCTATAACTAGGGCAGCTCCAGAGCAGGAAGGCAGTTGTATCCTGGAGTCGAGAGACACCGAGAAGAACTCAGCCTTGACGGACTACTGGCGCTGCCGTAGCCCTGCCTTGTGAAAGATCGTCCTGCCTGCTGGCGCTGCCGCGGCCTTCTGCATCATCCATCCTCGTCGGGACCTGCTGGCGCTGCCGCGGACCGTTGTAACGACCACCTTCATCGGGACCTGCTGGCGCTGCCGCGGACCGTGTAACGACCACCTTCATCGGGACCTGCTGGCGCTGCCGCGGACCGTGTAACGACCACCTTCACCGGGACCTGCTGGCGCTGCCGCGGCCCGTCCAAGCTAGAACACCGAGCTCGAGGATTGTGAGCTATCCACCATACCATCTCAGCTACCAGATTGGTAACCAGACTGTCCCGCTACCCCCTTTTCCCAAACCAAGAGACTAGAATCGAGGGGACCCCTGAGTCCAGACCTCCTTGTACCATTTCATCGTACCTTAAGAAATCACCTATAAAGAACGTTAAATCCTATCCTTGTGTGGTGTATATCTGTGGGGGGGAAGTTATTCATCCGTACGATCGCTGGAGACGGCTCTCCCCGGAGACCTCTCCCCTTGTCCTCGGCCGACCCTCCCGGTCCGTCTAACATTGGTGGCCAGCGGCGCGATCCGAATCAACGCGTAATCGTACAGAGAGTAGCTCACCCCACGACAAAACCACGATGTCAACCAAAGAGAGCGGATCCACCGAGAAATTCCAGATGGATAAATTGGAAGAGTATAGCCATCGTGAACTGAAACAATTCTGCATGGAACTAGGCATTGCTACCACCGGCCTGAGTACCAAAGACGATTTGAAGCACGCCATTGAGTCGTGGGCGGAAACCGGGGTCGCCGGATCCCCAGACCAAAACGGTGCAGCATCGGAGGGGAACGCCACAGCTCCCGAGGAGCGAGGAACGGGCCTCTCGCAGGAAGAGATCCAAGAAAGAGAAAGAAACAGATTACATGAGTTGGAAATGGCACGACTCAAAATGGACGGTGAACTAAAATTAGCCGAGCAAAAACTGAACCTAGAACATCTGCGGCTCCGAGAAGAACGGGAAGAAAAACAGAGGCAGAGAGAGCTCGAAGAAAAAAGACTAACATTCGAACACGAGCGCAAACTGGCAGAAATAGAACTTCGGAAACAGAATAAAGAACCGGAGGTGCCTGAGCGACCGCGCACCCCGGGAGCAACCGAGAAGAAAGCCCACCACATCCCCAAGGATGTTGTCCGAGAGTATGTCCGAGAGGACGACATACAACAGTGGTTCAAAGCCTACGAGATCGCCATGACCTCCCACCGGATCGATCGGAGTGACTGGGGAGCCGGCCTATGGGGGAGGTTCGTCAACGAAGGCCGCGATGCCCTACTGCAGCTCCCAGACCATCAGATGTCATCCTATGACCACATGAAGGCTGCCCTCCTCACCCGATATGGGCTCACACCCGAAATGTACCGCCAGAGGTTCCGAGACTGCACCCGGATCCCGGGTACAACTTGGGTGGAATATGTCAACTATTTCAGCCGAGCCTTCGAGGGTTGGATCAAGGGAAGCCACGTAACGACCTACGAGCAACTCTTTAATCTCATGGTGTGGGAGCACCTGTCTAACAACTGCTTCGTCGAGCTCAGGCAGCACCTCCTCGACAGTAAATTGACTGACCCACGGCAACTCGCCGCCGAAGCTGACCGGTGGGAAAGCACCCGAGTGGGCCGGAGAGGGCCACACGAGCAAAACCGGAACAACCAAGGTCAGCACCGTCCCCGAGGAGGAGGAGGAGGCCAGGGGCGAGGGAGAGACACCGTCCCGGCCACTCCCGTGGCCAGCACCCCGCCCCCGGCCGGCCGGGGCAACCCCCCGATGCGCCCAGGGTTCCGAGCCAACGTCACGTGTCACCGATGCCAGCGAGTCGGCCACTACGCCAATGACCCGAGCTGCCCGCAGAACCAAACGCCAAAACCCCGCCAGGTAGCTGCCGCCGCCCTGGGGGGAGAACAAATCTCCGAGGAACAAGAAGAATATGAGCAGGCACAACAAGAGTGGGAACCGGCCGCCATGGTTCTAGCGTGCCTAGGGGGAAAAGACATGGTCCCACGGGCTCCCCTACCCGCCAACACCAGAAAATATAGCCAGTGGGTGAACATTAATGGGCGCCGGGCCGAAGCCCTACGTGACACAGGGGCCAGTGTGACGGCCGTCCGCTGTCACCTGGTAAAACCAGAGCAGATCCTGCCGAACATTCTCTGCCCCGTCCGCTCAGCCGACAATTCCGAGAGTCTATGTTGGATGGCCTGCGTCCCCTTCGAATGGGGAGGGGTCTCCGGCATGTTGAAGGTGACGGTCCGGGATGATGCCCCCGTGGACTGTCTCCTGGGGAATGACCTTGAGAGTTCCCCGTGGGCCGCCGTCGAAAGAAGAGAGCACCTGGGGATGCTGGGCCTCCCGGACTGGGCGTGCGTAACCACCCGGTCCATGGCCGCCCGTGCCATCCCCCGACCAGAAGAACCAGAATGGCCAGCACCTCCTCCCCCGGTCGCTCCAGTAGAGGACACCGACTATACCGACCCCCCAGAGCCAACCCCCGAAGGGGTCGCCCAGCCCCAGGACCTTCCCGGCCTGGCTCAGTGGCGTCAAGAAGGGGGGCCCACCCAGGAACAGTTCCGCCAGGAGCAGAAGACCTGTCCCTCCCTCGAGGGACTCCGCCAGCAAGCCATCGCCCAGAGCGCAGGGGACTCCACCGGAGCCCATTGGGTCTATTGGGATAACGACCTGTTATACAGTGAACAAAGAATCGCGGAGTTAGGGGCCAGTCGAGTGCTGGTGGTGCCCCTCCGTTTCAGAGACTTCCTGCTAAATTTGGCCCACGATGTCCCCCTGGCTGGACACCTGGGCCAGGACAAAACCTACAGTCGCCTGGTGACCCACTTTTTCTGGCCGAGGATGCGAAACGACGTCCTCAACCACTGCCGGTCCTGCCCCACATGCCAGGCCAGCGGGAAGAGCGGCCGCAAGCTCAAAGCACCTCTGCAACCCTTCCCAGTGGTCACCACCCCGTTCGAGAGGGTAGGAATAGACATTGTGGGGCCCCTGGACCCCCGCACAGCACAAGGACATCGGTTCATCCTGGTACTGGTGGACCACGCCACCCGCTACCCCGAGGCTGTGCCCCTGCGAACTGTAACAGCTCCGGTGGTCGGCCGGGCCCTAATGGGGATCTTCTCCCGGGTGGGCTTCCCCCGAGAAGTCGTCAGCGACCGAGGCACAAATTTTATCTCGAAATATATGAAGTCCCTCTGGCAACAGTGCGGGGTCACCTACCGATTCACGACCCCCTATCATCCTCAAGGGAACGGACTAGTTGAGCGATTCAACCGCACACTCAAGGGAATGATTGGGGGATTGGAAGAGCCCCTCCGTCGCCAGTGGGATGTACTACTTCCGTGCCTCCTCTTCGCCTATCGAGAAGTTCCCCAGAAGTCCCTCGGCTTTAGCCCTTTCGAACTCCTGTACGGGCACCCTGTGCGAGGGCCCCTCAGCCTAGTCAAAGAAGGTTGGGAGATGGCCCCCCTAAAGACCCCTCCAGACGTCTTCAAGTACCTCCTGGCCCTACGCAATCAGACCCGGCGATTCAGGGAAATGGCAAAAGCGAATCTTGAGGCCAGTCAGGAGGACATGAAAAAATGGTACGATCAGAATGCCTCCTCCGTCGAATTCAAACCTGGTCAACAAGTGTGGGTGATGTCCCCCACCGAACCATGTGCCTTGCAAGATAAGTGGACGGGCCCTTCAAAGTGGTCGAACGCAAGAGCCCCGTCACCTATCTCATCGACATGGAGTCCCCCCGGAACCCCCTCCGGGTCCTCCACACCAACAGACTCAAACCCCACTTTGTGCGCTCGGAACTCAGCCTCCTGGTGGCTACAGACAGTGGGGCGGAAGAAGACTCCGAGCCCCTCCCTGATCTCCTGAAGACTCCGGAGAAAGACGGTTCCGTGGACGGGGTCCGGCTCTCCGATGCCCTCACCCCAGAGCAACGCCAGGGCTGCCGGGACCTCCTGCTGCAGTTTGCTACTCTGTTTTCCCTCACCCCAGGGATCACCCCTTGGTGCTTGCACGACGTGGACACTGGGGACAGTCCCCCTATCCGACACCGGGCCTACCGCGTACCAGATCGGGTGCGGGCCTGCATCCAAGAGGAAGTATCCAAGATGCTCACGCTCGGGGTCATCGAGCCCTCGGACAGCCCCTGGGCCAGCCCGGTCGTGCTGGTCCCCAAAGCCGCTGCCCCCGGCACCACTCCTGAACTCCGGTTCTGCGTCAACTATCGGGGCTTGAACGCTGTCACCAGGACCGACGCTCATCCTATCCCCCGAGCGGATGAATTGCTGAACCCCGAGGGTCTTGACCAGCCGGTGGCCTTCATCAGCAGACGCCTCCTGGCCCGAGAACAGCGCTGGAGCACAATCGAGAGGGAGGCCTTCGCAGTAGTGTGGGCCCTCAAAAAGCTCCGGCCCTATCTCTTCGGTACCCACTTCCGGGTGCAAACCGATCATCGACCCCTGCAGTGGCTAATGCAGATGCGGGGGGAAAACCCAAAACTATTGCGCTGGTCCATCTCCCTGCAGGGAATGGACTTCACTGTGGAACATCGACCGGGCCAAGACCACGCCAACGCAGATGGCCTGTCACGCTTTTTCCGCCTCGACGAGGAGAGTCCCCAAGAGGATGGGTGACTCTCCCCGCCTTCAGCTGGGGGGGACGCATGTTGGACAGGCCACATGAAGGGCTTGCTCCCTCCCCGCATGACAGGGCCCAAGCCCCGGACTCCCAGGTGTTACCCACAAGGGCAACCCGCACCCCGTCTCCCAACGGAACTCCTGCCCCCGGACAGCCATGTATCATGGGGCCGAACCACTACCGGCTCCCCCGGCCGGATCAGCCGCCATCTTGGACACTGCGCCACGAGGCCGCGTGGCCTCGGCTCGACCCTAACCCTGGGCCTGGCCGGCCCCGACATCCCGGCACCACCATCCACCCAGGAGGTGAACGGACCACTTGGCAGGTCAATGGGAGAAAGAAGTGTCGATGGCTCTCCCCCGCCAGGTGCCGATCGCCCTCCAGCTCCCCCAGGCGCTGGCTCCACCCCCTGCTGGGTGTCTGGACTCCCTCATCCCGGACCCCCCGACCCCCAAGTGCGAGGGTCCGGACATCAAAGGGCGCCAGACCTATAACTAGGGCAGCTCCAGAGCAGGAAGGCAGTTGCATCCTGGAGTCGAGAGACACCGAGAAGAACTCAGCCTTGACGGACTACTGGCGCTGCCGTAGCCCTGCCTTGTGAAAGATCGTCCTGCCTGCTGGCGCTGCCGCGGCCTTCTGCATCATCCATCCTCGTCGGGACCTGCTGGCGCTGCCGCGGACCGTTGTAACGACCACCTTCATCGGGACCTGCTGGCGCTGCCGCGGACCGTGTAACGACCACCTTCATCGGGACCTGCTGGCGCTGCCGCGGACCGTGTAACGACCACCTTCACCGGGACCTGCTGGCGCTGCCGCGGCCCGTCCAAGCTAGAACACCGAGCTCGAGGATTGTGAGCTATCCACCATACCATCTCAGCTACCAGATTGGTAACCAGACTGTCCCGCTACCCCCTTTTCCCAAACCAAGAGACTAGAATCGAGGGGACCCCTGAGTCCAGACCTCCTTGTACCATTTCATCGTACCTTAAGAAATCACCTATAAAGAACGTTAAATCCTATCCTTGTGTGGTATATATCTGTGGGGGGGAAGTTATTCATCTGTACGATCGCGGGAGACGGCTCTCCCCGGAGACCTCTCCCCTTGTCCTCGGCCGACCCTCCCGGTCCGTCTAACAGTGGGGGTGGCAGGAGTGATGGGCAACAGGTCCCCTATGAGTGGAGGTGGCAGGGGTGATGGGCAACATAAGCCCTATGGGTGGGGGTGGCAGTAGTGATGGGCAACAGGTCCACTATGAGTGGGGGTGGCAGGGGGGATGGGCAACATAAGCCCTATGAGTGGGGGTGGCAGTAGTGATGGGCAACAGGTCCCCTATGAGTGGGGGTGGCAGTAGTGATGGGCAACAGGTCCCCTATGGCTGGGGTTGGCAGGGGTGATGTGCAACATAAGCCCTATTGTTGGGGGTGGCAGGGGTGATGGGCAACATAAGCCCTATGGGCCCGATTCACAGAACAAACTTAAGACTAAATCCTAAACTTAGTACCATTCTGGTATTCACAGAATGCACTTAGTACTTCTGGTATTCACAGAATGAACTTACTACTTTTGCTATTCACAGAATGAACTTAGTACTTTTGCTATTCACAGAATGGATTTACGACTCCTAAACTTACGTCCGCACTCGGGCCGGAAATTCCGGCCCGGAGGCGGAGCTTCCGGCCCGGAGGCGGAGCTTCCGGCCCGGAGGCGGGGCTTCCGGGCCGGAGGCGGAGCTTCCGGCCCGGAGGTGGGGATTCCGGCCGATTTAGCTATGGCTGAAATCTCCACCTCCGGGCCGGAAGCTCCGCCTCCGGCCCGGAAGCTCCGCCTCCGGCCCGGAAGCTCCGCCTCCGGGCCGGAAGCTCCGCCTCCGGGCCGGAATTTCCGGCCCGAGTGCGGACGTAAGTTTAGGAGTCGTAAATCCATTCTGTGAATAGCAAAAGTACTAAGTTCATTCTGTGAATAGCAAAAGTAGTAAGTTCATTCTGTGAATACCAGAAGTACTAGGTGCATTCTGTGAATACCAGAATGGTACTAAGTTTAGGATTTAGTCTTAAGTTTGTTCTGTGAATCGGGCCCTATGAGTGGGGAAGGCAGTCCTGATGGGAAACAGGTCTCCTATGGGTGGGGGTGGCAGGAATGATGGGCAACCGGTCCCCTATGAGTGGGGGTGGCAGGGGTGGTGGGCAACATAAGCCCTATGGGTGGGGGTGGCAGTAGTGATGGGCAACAGGTCCCCTATGAGTGGAGGTGGCAGGGGTGATGTGCAACATAATCCCTATGAGTGGGAGTGGCAGGGGTGATGGGCACCAGGTCCCCTATGGGTGGGGTGGCAGGGGTGATGGGCAACATAAGCCCTATGAGTGGGGGTGGCAGTAGTGATGGGCAACAGGTCCCCTATGTGTGGGGGTGGCAGGAGTGATGGGCAACAGGTCCCCTATGAGTGGGGGTGGCAGGGGTGATGGTCAACATAAGCCCTATGGGTGGGGGTGGCAGTAGTGATGGGCAACAGGTTCCCTATGAGTCGGGGTGGCAGGGGTGATGGGCAACATAAGCCCTATGAGTGGGGGTGGCAGTAGTGATGGGCAACAGGTCCCCTATGAGTGGGGGTGGCAGTAGGGATGGGCAACAGGACCCCTATGGCTGGGGGTGGCAGGGGTGATGTGCAACATAAGCCCTATGAGTGGGGTGGCAGGGGTGATGGGCAACATAAGCCCTATGAGTGGGGGTGGCAGTAGTGATGGGCAACAGGTCCCCTATGGGTGGGAGTGTCAGGAGTGATAGGCAACAGGTCCCCTATGAGTGGGGGTGGCAGTAGTGATGGGCAACAGGTCCCCTATGAGTGGGGGTGGCAGTAGTGATGGGCAACAGGTCCCCTATGGCTGGGGGTGGCCGGGCTGATGTGCAACATAAGCGCTATGAGTGGGGGTGGCAGGGGTGATGGGCAACATAAGCCCTATGAGTGGGGGTGGCAGTAGTGATGGGCAACAGGTCCCCTATGGGTCGGGGTGGCAGGAGTGATGGGCAACAGGTCCCCTATGAGTGGGGGTGGCAGGGGTGATGGGCAACAGGTCCCCTATGGGTGGGGGTGGCAGGAGTGATGGGCAACAGGTCCCCTATGAGTGGGGGTGGCAGGGGTGATGGGCAACATAAGCCCTATGAGTGGGGGTGGCAGTAGTGATGGGAAACAGGTCCCCTATGAGTGGGGGTGGCAGTAGTGATGGGCAACAGGTCCCCTATGGCGGGGGGTGGCAGGGGTGATGTGCAACATAAGCCCTATGAGTGGGGGTGGCAGGGGTGATGGGCACCAGGTCCCCTATGAGTGGGGGTGGCAGGGGTGCTGGGCAACAGGTCACCTATGGCTGGGGGTGGCAGGGGTGATGTGCAACATAGGCCCTATGAGTGGGGGTGGCAGTAGTGATGGGCAACAGGTCCCTTATGGGTGGGGGTGGCAGGGGTGATGGGCAACAGGCCACCTAAGGCTGGGGGTGGCAGGGGTGATGTGCAACATAAGCCCTATGAGTGGGGGTGGCAGGGGTGATGTGCAACATAAGCCCTATGAGTGGGGGTGGCAGGGGTGATGGGCACCAAGTCCCCTATGGGTGGGGGTGGCAGGGGTGATGGGCAACATAAGCCCTATGAGTGGGGGTGGCAGTAGTGATGGGCAACAGGTCCCCTATGGGTGGGTGTGGCAGGAGTGATGGGCAACAGTCCCCTATGAGTGGGGGTGGCAGGGGTGATGGGCAACAGGTCACCTATGGCTGGGGTGGCAGGGGTGATGGGCAACATAAGCCCTATGAGTGGGGGTAACAGTAGTGATGGGCAACAGGTCCCCAATGGGTGGGGGTGGCAGGAGTGATGGGCAACAGTCCCCTATGAGTGGGGGTGGCAGGGGTGATGGGCAACAGGTCACCTATGGCTGGGGGTGGCAGGGGTGATGTGCAACATAAGCCCTATGAGTGGGGGTGGCAGGGGTGATGGGCACCAGGTCCCCTATGGGTGGGGGTGCAGGGGTGATGGGCAACACAAGCCCTATGAGTGGGGGTGGCAGTAGTGATGGGCAACAGGTCCCCTATGGGTGGGGGTGGCAGGAGTGATGGGCAACAGGTCCCCTATGAGTGGAGGTGGCAGGGGTGATGGGCAACATAAGCCCTATGAGTGGGGGTGGCAGTAGTGATGGGCAACAGGTCCCCTATGTGTGGGGGTGGCAGGAGTGATGGGCAACAGGTCCCCTATGAGTGGGGTTGGCAGGGGTGATGGTCAACATAAGCCCTATGGGTGGGGGTGGCAGTAGTGATGGGCAACAGGTTCCCTATGAGTCGGGGTGGCAGGGGTGATGGGCAACATAAGCCCTATGAGTGGGGGTGGCAGTAGTGATGGGCAACAGGTCCCCTATGAGTGGGGGTGGCAGTAGGGATGGGCAACAGGACCCCTATGGCTGGGGGTGGCAGGGGTGATGTGCAACATAAGCCCTATGAGTGGGGTGGCAGGGGTGATGGGCAACATAAGCCCTATGAGTGGGGGTGGCAGTAGTGATGGGCAACAGGTCCCCTATGGGTGGGAGTGTCAGGAGTGATAGGCAACAGGTCCCCTATGAGTGGGGGTGGCAGTAGTGATGGGCAACAGGTCCCCTATGAGTGGGGGTGGCAGTAGTGATGGGCAACAGGTCCCCTATGGCTGGGGGTGGCCGGGCTGATGTGCAACATAAGCGCTATGAGTGGGGGTGGCAGGGGTGATGGGCAACATAAGCCCTATGAGTGGGGGTGGCAGTAGTGATGGGCAACAGGTCCCCTATGGGTCGGGGTGGCAGGAGTGATGGGCAACAGGTCCCCTATGAGTGGGGGTGGCAGGGGTGATGGGCAACAGGTCCCCTATGGGTGGGGGTGGCAGGAGTGATGGGCAACAGGTCCCCTATGAGTGGGGGTGGCAGGGGTGATGGGCAACATAAGCCCTATGAGTGGGGGTGGCAGTAGTGATGGGAAACAGGTCCCCTATGAGTGGGGGTGGCAGTAGTGATGGGCAACAGGTCCCCTATGGCGGGGGGTGGCAGGGGTGATGTGCAACATAAGCCCTATGAGTGGGGGTGGCAGGGGTGATGGGCACCAGGTCCCCTATGAGTGGGGGTGGCAGGGGTGCTGGGCAACAGGTCACCTATGGCTGGGGGTGGCAGGGGTGATGTGCAACATAGGCCCTATGAGTGGGGGTGGCAGTAGTGATGGGCAACAGGTCCCTTATGGGTGGGGGTGGCAGGGGTGATGGGCAACAGGTCACCTAAGGCTGGGGGTGGCAGGGGTGATGTGCAACATAAGCCCTATGAGTGGGGGTGGCAGGGGTGATGTGCAACATAAGCCCTATGAGTGGGGGTGGCAGGGGTGATGGGCACAAAGTCCCCTATGGGTGGGGGTGGCAGGGGTGATGGGCAACATAAGCCCTATGAGTGGGGGTGGCAGTAGTGATGGGCAACAGGTCCCCTATGGGTGGGTGTGGCAGGAGTGATGGGCAACAGTCCCCTATGAGTGGGGGTGGCAGGGGTGATGGGCAACAGGTCACCTATGGCTGGGGTGGCAGGGGTGATGGGCAACATAAGCCCTATGAGTGGGGGTGGCAGTAGTGATGGGCAACAGGTCCCCAATGGGTGGGGGTGGCAGGAGTGATGGGCAACAGTCCCCTATGAGTGGGGGTGGCAGGGGTGATGGGCAACAGGTCACCTATGGCTGGGGGTGGCAGGGGTGATGTGCAACATAAGCCCTATGAGTGGGGGTGGCAGGGGTGATGGGCACCAGGTCCCCTATGGGTGGGGGTGCAGGGGTGATGGGCAACATAAGCCCTATGAGTGGGGGTGGCAGTAGTGATGGGCAACAGGTCCCCTATGGGTGGGGGTGGCAGGAGTGATGGGCAACAGGTCCCCTATGAGTGGAGGTGGCAGGGGTGATGGGCAACATAAGCCCTATGGGTGGGGGTGGCAGTAGTGATGGGCAACAGGTCCACTATGAGTGGGGGTGGCAGGGGGGATGGGCAACATAAGCCCTATGAGTGGGGGTGGCAGTAGTGATGGGCAACAGGTCCCCTATGAGTGGGGGTGGCAGTAGTGATGGGCAACAGGTCCCCTATGGCTGGGGTTGGCAGGGGTGATGTGCAACATAAGCCCTATTGTTGGGGGTGGCAGGGGTGATGGGCAACATAAGCCCTATGAGTGGGGAAGGCAGTCCTGATGGGAAACAGGTCTCCTATGGGTGGGGGTGGCAGGAATGATGGGCAACCGGTCCCCTATGAGTGGGGGTGGCAGGGGTGGTGGGCAACATAAGCCCTATGGGTGGGGGTGGCAGTAGTGATGGGCAACAGGTCCCCTATGAGTGGAGATGGCAGGGGTGATGTGCAACATAATCCCTATGAGTGGGAGTGGCAGGGGTGATGGGCACTGTTGGACAGGCCACATGAAGGGCTTGCTCCCTCCCCGCATGACAGGGCCCAACCCCTGGACTCCCAGGTGTTACCCACAAGGGCAACCCGCACCCCGTCTCCCAACGGAACTCCTGCCCCCGGACAGCCATGTATCATGGGGCCGAACCACTACCGGCTCCCCCGGCCGGATCAGCCGCCATCTTGGACACTGCGCCATGAGGCCGCGTGGCCTCAGCTCGACCCTAACCCTGGGCCTGGCCGGCCCCGACATCCCGGCACCACCATCCACCCAGGAGGTGAACGGACCACTTGGCAGGTCAATGGGAGAAAGAAGTGTCGATGGCTCTCCCCCGCCAGGTGCCGATCGCCCTCCAGCTCCCCCAGGCGCTGGCTCCACCCCCTGCTGGGTGTCTGGACTCCCTCATCCCGGACCCCCCGACCTCCAAGTGCGAGGGTCCGGACATCAAAGGGCGCCAGACCTATAACTAGGGCAGCTCCAGAGCAGGAAGGCAGTTGTATCCTGGAGTCGAGAGACACCGAGAAGAACTCAGCCTTGACGGACTACTGGCGCTGCCGTAGCCCTGCCTTGTGAAATATCGTCCTGCCTGCTGGCGCTGCCGCGGCCTTCTGCATCATCCATCCTCGTCGGGACCTGCTGGCGCTGCCGCGGACCGTTGTAACGACCACCTTCATCGGGACCTGCTGGCGCTGCCGCGGACCGTGTAACGACCACCTTCATCGGGACCTGCTGGCGCTGCCGCGGACCGTGTAACGACCACCTTCACCGGGACCTGCTGGCGCTGCCGCGGCCCGTCCAAGCTAGAACACCGAGCTCGAGGATTGTGAGCTATCCACCATACCAGCTCAGCTACCAGATTGGTAACCAGACTGTCCCGCTACCCCCTTTTCCCAAACCAAGAGACTAGAATCGAGGGGACCCCTGAGTCCAGACCTCCTTGTACCATTTCATCGTACCTTAAGAAATCACCTATAAAGAACGTTAAATCCTATCCTTGTGTGGTGTATATCTGTGGGGGGGAAGTTATTCATCTGTACGATCGCTGGAGACGGCTCTCCCCGGAGACCTCTCCCCTTGTCCTCGGCCGACCCTCCCGGTCCGTCTAACATTGGTGGCCAGCGGCGCGATCCGAATCAACGCGTAATCGTACAGAGAGTAGCTCACCCCACGACAAAACCACGATGTCAACAAAAGAGAGCGGATCCACCGAGAAATTCCAGATGGATAAATTGGAAGAGTATAGCCATCGTGAACTGAAACAATTCTGCATGGAACTAGGCATTGCTACC
This sequence comes from Triturus cristatus, assembly GCF_964204655.1. Lineage (NCBI taxonomy): Eukaryota > Metazoa > Chordata > Amphibia > Caudata > Salamandridae > Triturus > Triturus cristatus. The sequence continues at coordinate 742,527,612 of NC_140589.1, read as the reverse complement.
ACCGGCCTGAGTACCAAAGACGATTTGAAGCACGCCATTGAGTCGTGGGCGGAAACCGGGGTCGCCGGATCCCCAGACCAAAACGGTGCAGCATCGGAGGGGAACGCCACAGCTCCCGAGGAGCGAGGAACGGGCCTCTCGCAGGAAGAGATCCAAGAAAGAGAAAGAAACAGATTACATGAGTTGGAAATGGCACGACTCAAAATGGACGGTGAACTAAAATTAGCCGAGCAAAAACTGAACCTAGAACATCTGCGGCTCCGAGAAGAACGGGAAGAAAAACAGAGGCAGAGAGAGCTCGAAGAAAAAAGACTAACATTCGAACACGAGCGCAAACTGGCAGAAATAGAACTTCGGAAACAGAATAAAGAACCGGAGGTGCCTGAGCGACCGCGCACCCCGGGAGCAACCGAGAAGAAAGCCCACCACATCCCCAAGGATGTTGTCCGAGAGTATGTCCGAGAGGACGACATACAACAGTGGTTCAAAGCCTACGAGATCGCCATGACCTCCCACCGGATCGATCGGAGTGACTGGGGAGCCGGCCTATGGGGGAGGTTCGTCAACGAAGGCCGCGATGCCCTACTGCAGCTCCCAGACCATCAGATGTCATCCTATGACCACATGAAGGCTGCCCTCCTCACCCGATATGGGCTCACACCCGAAATGTACCGCCAGAGGTTCCGAGACTGCACCCGGATCCCGGGTACAACTTGGGTGGAATATGTCAACTATTTCAGCCGAGCCTTCGAGGGTTGGATCAAGGGAAGCCACGTAACGACCTACGAGCAACTCTTTAATCTCATGGTGTGGGAGCACCTGTCTAACAACTGCTTCGTCGAGCTCAGGCAGCACCTCCTCGACAGTAAATTGACTCACCCACGGCAACTCGCCGCCGAAGCTGACCGGTGGGAAAGCACCCGAGTGGGCCGGAGAGGGCCACACGAGCAAAACCGGAACAACCAAGGTCAGCACCGTCCCCGAGGAGGAGGAGGAGGCCAGGGGCGAGGGAGAGACACCGTCCCGGCCACTCCCGTGGCCAGCACCCCGCCCCCGGCCGGCCGGGGCAACCCCCCGATGCGCCCGGGGTTCCGAGCCAACGTCACGTGTCACCGATGCCAGCGAGTCGGCCACTACGCCAATGACCCGAGCTGCCCGCAGAACCAAACGCCAAAACCCCGCCAGGTAGCTGCCGCCGCCCTGGGGGGAGAACAAATCTCCGAGGAACAAGAAGAATATGAGCAGGCACAACAAGAGTGGGAACCGGCCGCCATGGTTCTAGCGTGCCTAGGGGGAAAAGACATGGTCCCGCGGGCTCCCCTACCCGCCAACACCAGAAAATATAGCCAGTGGGTGAACATTAATGGGCGCCGGGCCGAAGCCCTACGTGACACAGGGGCCAGTGTGACGGCCGTCCGCTGTCACCTGGTAAAACCAGAGCAGATCCTGCCGAACATTCTCTGCCCCGTCCGCTCAGCCGACAATTCCGAGAGTCTATGTTGGATGGCCTGCGTCCCCTTCGAATGGGGAGGGGTCTCCGGCATGTTGAAGGTGACGGTCCGGGATGATGCCCCCGTGGACTGTCTCCTGGGGAATGACCTTGAGAGTTCCCCGTGGGCCGCCGTCGAAAGAAGAGAGCACCTGGGGATGCTGGGCCTCCCGGACTGGGCGTGCGTAACCACCCGGTCCATGGCCGCCCGTGCCATCCCCCGACCAGAAGAACCAGAATGGCCAGCACCTCCTCCCCCGGTCGCTCCAGTAGAGGACACCGACTATACCGACCCCCCAGAGCCAACCCCCGAAGGGGTCGCCCAGCCCCAGGACCTTCCCGGCCTGGCTCAGTGGCGTCAAGAAGGGGGGCCCACCCAGGAACAGTTCCGCCAGGAGCAGAAGACCTGTCCCTCCCTCGAGGGACTCCGCCAGCAAGCCATCGCCTAGAGCGCAGGGGACTCCACCGGAGCCCATTGGGTCTATTGGGATAACGACCTGTTATACAGTGAACAAAGAATCGCGGAGTTAGGGGCCAGTCGAGTGCTGGTGGTGCCCCTCCGTTTCAGAGACTTCCTGCTAAATTTGGCCCACGATGTCCCCCTGGCTGGACACCTGGGCCAGGACAAAACCTACAGTCGCCTGGTGACCCACTTTTTCTGGCCGAGGATGCGAAACGACGTCCTCAACCACTGCCGGTCCTGCCCCACGTGCCAGGCCAGCGGGAAGAGCGGCCGCAAGCTCAAAGCACCTCTGCAACCCTTCCCAGTGGTCACCACCCCGTTCGAGAGGGTAGGAATAGACATTGTGGGTCCCCTGGACCCCCGCACAGCACAAGGACATCGGTTCATCCTGGTACTGGTGGACCACGCCACCCGCTACCCCGAGGCTGTGCCCCTGCGAACTGTAACAGCTCCGGTGGTCGGCCGGGCCCTAATGGGGATCTTCTCCCGGGTGGGCTTCCCCCGAGAAGTCGTCAGCGACCGAGGCACAAACTTTATCTCGAAATATATGAAGTCCCTCTGGCAACAGTGCGGGGTCACCTACCGATTCACGACCCCCTATCATCCTCAAGGGAACTGTTGGACAGGCCACACGAAGGGCTTGCTCCCTCCCCGCACGACAGGGCCCGAGCTCCGGACCACCAGGCATAACCCACGAAAAGCACCTGTACCCCGTCTCCCGACGGATCTTCTGCCCTCGGACCTCTACTCATCACGGGGCCCAGCCCCACCGGCTCCCCCGGCCGGTTCAAGCCGCCATCTTGGGCCCTGCACCACGAGGCCGCGTGGCCTCGCCCCGACCCTAACCCCGGGCCTGGCCGGCCCCGACATCCCGGCACCACCATCCACCCAGGAGGTGAGCGGACCACTTGGCAGGTCAGTGGGAGAACGAAGTGTCAAGAGCTCTTTCCCCGCCAGGTGCCGATCGCCTCCAGCTCCTCCAGGCGCTGGCTCCACCCCCTGCTGGGTGTCTGGACACCTTCATCCCGGGCCCTCCGACCTCCAAGTGCGAGGGTCCGGACATCAAAGGGCGCCTGCCCTATAACTGGGGCAACTCCGGAGCAGGAAGGCAGTTGTATCCTGGAGTCGAGAGACACCGAGAGAACTCAGCCTTGACGGACTACTGGCGCTGCCGTAGCCCGCTCTTGTGAACCATCGTCCTGCCTGCTGGCGCTGCCGCGGCCTTCTGCAACATCCATCCTCGTCGGGACCTGCTGGCGCTGCCGCGGCCCGTTGTAACGACCATCCTCACCGGGACCTGCTGGCGCTGCCGCGGACCGTACCTCGACCATCTTTCCGGGACCTGCTGGCGCTGCCGCAGACCGTACCTCGACCATCTTTCCGGGACCTGCTGGCGCTGCCGCGGACCGTGTACCGACCATCTCGACCGGGACCTGCTGGCACTGCAGCGGCCCGTACCAACTAAACCACCAAGCTCGAGGATTGTGAGCTAGTCATCATCTCATCCGAACTACCTGACTGGTAAACAGACTGTCCCGCTACCCCTTACCCTGCATTGAGAGACTTGAATCGAGGGGACCCCTGAGTCCAGACCTCCTTGTACCATTCAACCGTACCTTAAGAAGTGCTTATAAAGAACACTGAACCTTATCTGTGTGTGGTATCTGTCTGTGGGGGGGGGGAAGTTACTTGTCTGTACGATCGCTGAAGACGGCTCTCCCCGGAGACCTCTCCTCCTGACCCCGGCCGACCCTCCCGGTCCGTCTACCCTTTCTAACATTGGTGGCCAGCGGCGCGATCCGAATCAACGCGTAATCGTACAGAGAGTAGCTCACCCCACGACAAAAACACGATGTCAGCCAAAGATAGCACCTCCACCGAGAAATTCCAAATGGATAAGTTAGAAGAATACAACCACCGCGAACTGAGACAATTCTGCATAGAACTTGGCATTGCTACCACCGGCCTGAGTACCAAGGATGATCTAAAGCACGCCCTAGAGTCGTGGACAGAAACTGGGGTCGCCGGACCCTCCGACCAAAGCAGCATCACACCAGAGGGGAACGCCACGGCTCCCGAGGAGCGGGGAACGGGCCTCTCGCAGGAGGAGATCCGAGAAAGAGAAAGAACCAGATTGCACGAGTTGGAAATGGCACGACTCAAGATGGATGGGGAACTCAAGTTAGCTGAACAGAAACTCAACCTCGAGCATATGCGGCTCCGAGAAGAACGAGAAGAGAAGCAGAGACAGAGAGAGCTGGAGGAGAAAAAAATAACGCTCGAGCACGAGCGCCAACTAGCGGAGATAGAACTTCGGAAACAGAATAAAGAACTGGGGGTGCCTGAGCGACCACACACCCAGGGGCCAATCGAGAAAAAAGTCCACATCCCCAAGGATGTTGTCCGCGAGTATGTCCGAGAAGACGACATACAACAGTGGTTTAAAGCCTACGAGATCGCCATGACCTCCCACCGGATCGACCGGAGTGATTGGGGAGCCGGACTTTGGGGGAGGTTTATCAACGAGGGTCGCGATGCCCTACTGCAGCTTTCAGATCACCAAATGTCGTCCTACGACCACATGAAGGCTGCCCTCCTCACCCGCTACGGCCTCACACCCGAGATGAACCGCCAGAGGTTCAGAGATTGCACCCGGATCCCAGGTACAATTTGGGTAGAATACGTGAACTATTTCAGCCGTGCCTTCGAGGGTTGGATCAAGGGGAGCCATGTCACCACCTACGAACAACTCTTTAACCTTATGGTATGGGAACACCTGTCGAACAACTGTTTCGTCGAGCTCAGGCAGCAACTCCTCGACAGTAAGCTGACTGACCCCCGGCAGCTCGCCGCCGAAGCTGACCGATGGGAAAGCACCCGAGTGGGCCGGAGGGGGCCACACGAACAGAACAGAAGCAACCAAGGCCAGCACCGTCCTCGGGGAGGAGGAGGGGGCCAGGGGCGAGGGAGAGACGCCTTGCCGGCAACACCCGTGGCCAGCACCCCGCCTCCGGCCGGCCGGGGCAACCCCCCGTGGCGTCCTGGGTTCCGAGCCAACGTCACGTGCCACCGATGCCAGCGAGTCGGCCACTACGCCAATGACCCGAGCTGCCCGCAGAACCAAACACCCAAGCCCCGCCAGGTAGCTGCCGCCGCCCTGGGGGAAGAGCGATTATCGGAGGAACCAGAAGGGTATGAGCCAGCCCAGCAAGAGTGGGAACCGGCCGCCATGGTCCTGGCGTGCTTAGGGGGAAGAGACATGGTCCCGCGGGCTCCCCTACCCGCTAACACCAGGAAATACGGTCAGTGGGTGACCATTAATGGACAGCGAGCCGAGGCCTTGCGTGACACAGGCGCCAGTGTGACGGCCGTCCGCTGTCACCTGGTGAAGCCCGAGCAGATCCTGCCGAACATTCTCTGCCCCGTCCGCTCGGCAGACAACTCTGAGAGTATGTGTCAAATGGCCTGCGTCCCATTCGAATGGGGAGGGGTCTCCGGCCTGTTGAAGGTGACGGTCCGGGACGATGCCCCCGTGGACTGCCTCCTGGGGAATGACCTCGAGAGTTCCCCGTGGGCCACCGTTGAGAGAAGAGAGCACCTGGGGATGCTGGGCCTCCCGGACTGGGCCTGCATAACCACCCGGTCCATGGCCGCCCGTGCCGTCCCCCGATCAGAAGAACCGGAATGGCCAGCACCTCCGCCCCCGGTCGCCCCAGTAGAAGACAACGACGAGGCCAGCCTCCCGGACCCGACGACCGAAGGGGACGCGCAACCCCAGGACCTTCCTGACCTGGCTCAGTGGCGTCAAGAAGGGGGGCCCACCCAAGAACAGTTCCGCCAGGAACAAAAGACCTGTCCCTCCCTCGAGGGACTCCGCCAACAAGCCAGCGCCCAGAACGCAGGGGACTCCACCGGAACTCACTGGGTCTACTGGGATAACGACCTGCTATACAGCGAGCAAAGAATCGCCGAGCTGGGGGCCGGTCGAGTACTGGTGGTACCTCTCCGCTTCAGAGACTTTCTGCTCAACCTGGCCCACGATGTCCCCCTGGCTGGACACCTGGGCCAGGACAAAACGTACAGCCGCCTAGTGACCCACTTTTTCTGGCCGAAAATGAGGAACGACGTCCTGAACCACTGCCGATCTTGCCCCACATGCCAAGCCAGCGGGAAGAGTGGTCGGAAGCTGAAAGCCCCTCTGCAACCCTTCCCTGTGGTCACCACCCCGTTCGAGAGGGTGGGGATAGACATTGTGGGGCCTCTGGACCCCCGCACGGCACAAGGACACAGGTTCATCTTAGTACTGGTGGACCATGCCACCCGCTACCCCGAGGCGGTGCCCCTACGGACCGTGACAGCTCTGGTGGTTGGCCGGGCCCTAATGGGGATCTTCTCCCGGGTAGGCTTCCCCCGAGAAGTCGTCAGTGACCGAGGCACGAACTTTATATCCAAATACATGAAGTCCCTCTGGCAACAATGCGGGGTCACCTACAGATTCACGACCCCCTATCACCCCCAAGGGAACGGACTAGTGGAGCATTTTAACCGCACTCTCAAGGGGATGATTGGGGGATTGGAAGAGCCCCTCCGTCGCCAGTGGGATGTACTACTCCCGTGCCTCCTCTTCGCCTATCGAGAAGTTCCCCAGAAGTCCCTCGGTTTTAGCCCTTTCGAACTCCTGTACGGGCACCCTGTGCGAGGGCCCCTCAGCCTAGTAAAAGAAGGTTGGGAGATGGCCCCCCTAAAGACCCCTCCAGACGTCTTCAAATACATCCTGGCCCTACGCAATCAGACCCGGCGCTTCAGAGAGATGGCCAAGGCGAACCTCGAGGCCAGCCAGGAGGACATGAAGAGGTGGTATGATCACAATGCCTCCTCCGTTGAGTTCGAGCCTGGACAGCAAGTATGGGTGATGTCCCCCACCGAGCCATGTGCCTTGCAAGATAAGTGGACGGGGCCCTTCAAAGTGGTCGAGCGCAAAAGCCCCGTCACTTACCTCATCGACCTGGGGACCTCCCGGAACCCCCTTCGGGTCCTCCACACCAACCGACTCAAACCACACTTTGTGCGCTCAGAACTCAGCCTCCTGATGGCTACGGACAGTGGGGCAGAGGAAGACTCCGAACCCCTCCCGGATCTTCTGAAGACTCAGGAGAATGACGGCTCCGTGGACGGGGTCCGGCTCTCTGACGCCCTCACTTCGGAGCAACGCCAGGGCTGCCGGAACCTCCTGCTGCAGTTCGCTACCCTGTTCTCCCTCACCCCCGGGGTCACCCCTTGGTGTTTGCACGACGTGGACACCGGGGACAGTCCCCCTGTCCGACACCGGGCCTACCGCGTACCAGATCGGGTACGGGCCTGCATACAGGAGGAAGTGGCCAAGATGCTCACAATCGGGGTCATCGAGCCCTCGGACAGTCCCTGGGCCAGTCCGGTTGTATTGGTTCCCAAAGCCGCTGCCCCCGGCACCGCACCTGAACTGAGATTCTGCGTCGACTACCGGGGCTTGAACGCTGTCACCCGGACCGACGCTCATCCGATCCCCCGAGCAGACGAGCTGATCGACCGGCTGGGGGCCGCCCGCTACCTCAGTATCTTCGACCTAACAGCGGGCTACTGGCAGATCGGCCTCACACCCAGGGCTCAGGAACGGTCAGCCTTCTCTACCCCCGATGGCCACTACCAATTCAAGGTCATGCCCTTCGGCATGAAGAATGCCCCCGCCACGTTTCAACGCCTCGTGAACCAGGTCTTGGCGGGGCTCGAAGAGTTCAGCGCTGCCTACCTGGACGATATCGCTGTATACAGCCGCCACTGGCCCGACCACCTCCGTCACCTCCAAGAGGTCCTACAGGCCCTCCAGCGGGCCGGCCTCACAATTAAGGCCGGCAAGTGCCAAATTGGCCAAGGGTCTGTGACCTACCTTGGGCACCAAGTGGGAAGCGGGCTGGTGGCCCCGCTACAACTTAAGATTGCTGCCATCCAGTCCTGGCAGCCCCCCGTCACCCAGACCGAGGTCCGAGCCTTCTTGGGGCTCACCGGCTACTACCGGCGGTTCGTGAAGGACTACGGCAGCATCGTGGGGCCCCTCACGGGTCTCACGTCCAAGAACCAACCGAAGCGGATTAACTGGACCCCCGATTGTCAAGCGGCCTTCGAGAAGCTGAAGGCCGCCCTGTGCACCGCCCCTGTGCTCCAGGCCCCCGATTACAGTCGGGAATTTGTGGTACAGACCGACGCCTCCGACCACGGCATCGGAGCCGTCCTTTCTCAGTTAAACCCCGAAGGTCATGACCAGCCGGTGGCCTTCATCAGTCGACGTCTCCTGGCCCGAGAACAGCGCTGGAGCACCATCGAGAGGGAGGCCTTCGCAGTGGTGTGGGCCCTCAAAAAGCTCCGGCCCTATCTCTTCGGTACCCACTTCCGGGTACAAACCGACCATCGACCCCTGCAGTGGCTGATGCAGATGCGGGGGGAGAACCCAAAACTCTTGCGCTGGTCCATTTCCCTGCAGGGAATGGACTTCACTGTGGAGCACCGACCAGGCCAAGACCACGCCAACGCGGATGGCCTGTCCCGCTTTTTCCGCCTCGACGAAGAGAGTCCCCAAGGAGATGGGTGACTCTCCCCGCCTTCAGCTGGGGGGGACGCATGTTGGACAGGCCACACGAAGGGCTTGCTCCCTCCCCGCACGACAGGGCCCGAGCTCCGGACCACCAGGCATAACCCACGAAAAGCACCTGTACCCCGTCTCCCGACGGATCTTCTGCCCTCGGACCTCTACTCATCACGGGGCCCAGCCCCACCGGCTCCCCCGGCCGGTTCAAGCCGCCATCTTGGGCCCTGCACCACGAGGCCGCGTGGCCTCGCCCCGACCCTAACCCCGGGCCTGGCCGGCCCCGACATCCCGGCACCACCATCCACCCAGGAGGTGAGCGGACCACTTGGCAGGTCAGTGGGAGAACGAAGTGTCAAGAGCTCTTTCCCCGCCAGGTGCCGATCGCCTCCAGCTCCCCCAGGCGCTGGCTCCACCCCCTGCTGGGTGTCTGGACACCTTCATCCCGGGCCCTCCGACCTCCAAGTGCGAGGGTCCGGACATCAAAGGGCGCCTGCCCTAAAACTGGGGCAACTCCGGAGCAGGAAGGCAGTTGTATCCTGGAGTCGAGAGACACCGAGAGAACTCAGCCTTGACGGACTACTGGCGCTGCCGTAGCCTGCTCTTGTGAACCATCGTCCTGCCTGCTGGCGCTGCCGCGGCCTTCTGCAACATCCATCCTCGTCGGGACCTGCTGGCGCTGCCGCGGCCCGTTGTAACGACCATCCTCACCGGGACCTGCTGGCGCTGCCGCGGACCGTACCTCGACCATCTTTCCGGGACCTGCTGGCGCTGCCGCGGACCGTACCTCGACCATCTTTCCGGGACCTGCTGGCGCTGCCACGGACCGTGTACCGACCATCTCGACCGGGACCTGCTGGCACTGCAGCGGCCCGTACCAACTAAACCACCAAGCTCGAGGATTGTGAGCTAGTCATCATCTCATCCGAACTACCTGACTGGTAAACAGACTGTCCCGCTACCCCTTACCCTGCATTGAGAGACTTGAATCGAGGGGACCCCTGAGTCCAGACCTCCTTGTACCATTCAACCGTACCTTAAGAAGTGCTTATAAAGAACACTGAACCTTATCCGTGTGTGGTATCTGTCTGTGGGGGGGGGGAAGTTACTTGTCTGTACGATCGCTGGAGACGGCTCTCCCCGGAGACCTCTCCTCCTGACCCCGGCCGACCCTCCCGGTCTGTCTACCCTTTCTAACAGGAACGGACTAGTTGAGCGATTCAACCGCACACTCAAGGGAATGATTGGGGGATTGGAAGAGCCCCTCCGTCGCCAGTGGGATGTACTACTTCCGTGCCTCCTCTTCGCCTATCGAGAAGTTCCCCAGAAGTCCCTCGGCTTTAGCCCTTTCGAACTCCTGTACGGGCACCCTGTGCGAGGGCCCCTCAGCCTAGTCAAAGAAGGTTGGGAGATGGCCCCCCTAAAGACCCCTCCAGACGTCTTCAAGTACCTCCTGGCCCTACGCAATCAGACCCGGCGATTCAGGGAAATGGCAAAAGCGAATCTTGAGGCCAGTCAGGAGGACATGAAAAAATGGTACGATCAGAATGCCTCCTCCGTCGAATTCAAACCTGGTCAACAAGTGTGGGTGATGTCCCCCACCGAACCATGTGCCTTGCAAGATAAGTGGACGGGGCCCTTCAAAGTGGTCGAACGCAAGAGCCCCGTCACCTATCTCATCGACATGGAGTCCCCCCGGAACCCCCTCCGGGTCCTCCACACCAACAGACTCAAACCCCACTTTGTGCGCTCGGAACTCAGCCTCCTGATGGCTACAGACAGTGGGGCGGAAGAAGACTCCGAGCCCCTCCCTGATCTCCTGAAGACTCCGGAGAAAGACGGTTCCGTGGACGGGGTCCGGCTCTCCGATGCCCTCACCCCAGAGCAACGCCAGGGCTGCCGGGACCTCCTGCTGCAGTTTGCTACTCTGTTTTCCCTCACCCCAGGGATCACCCCTTGGTGCTTGCACGACGTGGACACTGGGGACAGTCCCCCTATCCGACACCGGGCCTACCGCGTACCAGATCGGGTGCGGGCCTGCATCCAAGAGGAAGTATCCAAGATGCTCACGCTCGGGGTCATCGAGCCCTCGGACAGCCCCTGGGCCAGCCCGGTCGTGCTGGTCCTCAAAGCCGCTGCCCCCGGCACCACTCCTGAACTCCGGTTCTGCGTCGACTATCGGGGCTTGAACGCTGTCACCAGGACCGACGCTCATCCTATCCCCCGAGCGGATGAATTGCTGAACCCCGAGGGTCTTGACCAGCCGGTGGCCTTCATCAGCAGACGCCTCCTGGCCCGAGAACAGCGCTGGAGCACAATCGAGAGGGAGGCCTTCGCAGTAGTGTGGGCCCTCAAAAAGCTCCGGCCCTATCTCTTCGGTACCCACTTCCGGGTGCAAACCGATCATCGACCCCTGCAGTGGCTAATGCAGATGCGGGGGGAAAACCCAAAACTATTGCGCTGGTCCATCTCCCTGCAGGGAATGGACTTCACTGTGGAACATCGACCGGGCCAAGACCACGCCAACGCAGATGGCCTGTCACGCTTTTTCCGCCTCGACGAGGAGAGTCCCCAAGAGGATGGGTGACTCTCCCCGCCTTCAGCTGGGGGGGACGCATGTTGGACAGGCCACATGAAGGGCTTGCTCCCTCCCCGCATGACAGGGCCCAAGCCCCGGACTCCCAGGTGTTACCCACAAGGGCAACCCGCACCCCGTCTCCCAACGGAACTCCTGCCCCCGGACAGCCATGTATCATGGGGCCGAACCACTACCGGCTCCCCCGGCCGGATCAGCCGCCATCTTGGACACTGCGCCACGAGGCCGCGTGGCCTCGGCTCGACCCTAACCCTGGGCCTGGCCGGCCCCGACATCCCGTGTTGGACAGGCCACACGAAGGGCTTGCTCCCTCCCCGCACGACAGGGCCCGAGCTCCGGACCACCAGGCATAACCCACGAAAAGCACCTGTACCCCGTCTCCCGACGGATCTTCTGCCCTCGGACCTCTACTCATCACGGGGCCCAGCCCCACCGGCTCCCCCGGCCGGTTCAAGCCGCCATCTTGGGCCCTGCACCACGAGGCCGCATGGCCTCGCCCCGACCCTAACCCCGTGCCTGGCCGGCCCCGACATCCCGGCACCACCATCCACCCAGGAGGTGAGCGGACCACTTGGCAGGTCAATGGGAGAACTAAGTGTCAAGAGCTCTTTCCCCGCCAGGTGCCGATCGCCTCCAGCTCCCCCAGGCGCTGGCTCCACCCCCTGCTGGGTGTCTGGACACCTTCATCCCGGGCCCTCCGACCTCCAAGTGCGAGGGTCCGGACATCAAAGGGCGCCTGCCCTATAACTGGGGCAACTCCGGAGCAGGAAGGCAGTTGTATCCTGGAGTCGAGAGACACCGAGAGAACTCAGCCTTGACGGACTACTGGCGCTGCCGTAGCCCGCTCTTGTGAACCATCGTCCTGCCTGCTGGCGCTGCCGCGGCCTTCTGCAACATCCATCCTCGTCGGGACCTGCTGGCGCTGCCGCGGCCCGTTGTAACGACCATCCTCACCGGGACCTGCTGGCGCTGCCGCGGACCGTACATCGACCATCTTTCCGGGACCTGCTGGCGCTGCCGCGGACCGTGTACCGACCATCTCGACCGGGACCTGCTGGCGCTGCAGCGGCCCGTACCAACTAAACCACCAAGCTCGAGGATTGTGAGCTAGTCATCATCTCATCCGAACTACCTGACTGGTAAACAGACTGTCCCGCTACCCCTTACCCTGCATTGAGAGACTTGAATCGAGGGGACCCCTGAGTCCAGACCTCCTTGTACCATTCAACCGTACCTTAAGAAGTGCTTATAAAGAACACTGAACCTTATCCGTGTGTGGTGTCTGTCTGTGGGGGGGGGGGAAGTTACTTGTCTGTACGATCGCTGGAGACGGCTCTCCCCGGAGACCTCTCCTCCTGACCCCGGCCGACCCTCCCGGTCCGTCTACCCTTTCTAACATTGGTGGCCAGCGGCGCGATCCGAATCAACGCGTAATCGTACAGAGAGTAGCTCACCCCACGACAAAAACACGATGTCAGCCAAAGATAGCAGCTCCACCGAGAAATTCCAAATGGATAAGTTAGAAGAATACAACCACCGCGAACTGAGACAATTCTGCATAGAACTTGGCATTGCTACCACCGGCCTGAGTACCAAGGATGATCTAAAGCACGCCCTAGAGTCGTGGACAGAAACTGGGGTCGCCGGACCCTCCGACCAAAGCAGCATCACACCAGAGGGGAACGCCACGGCTCCCGAGGAGCGGGGAACGGGCCTCTCGCAGGAGGAGATCCGAGAAAGAGAAAGAACCAGATTGCACGAGTTGGAAATGGCACGACTCAAGATGGATGGGGAACTCAAGTTAGCTGAACAGAAACTCAACCTCGAGCATATGCGGCTCCGAGAAGAACGAGAAGAGAAGCAGAGACAGAGAGAGCTGGAGGAGAAAAAAATAACGCTCGAGCACGAGCGCCAACTAGCGGAGATAGAACTTCGGAAACAGAATAAAGAACTGGGGGTGCCTGAGCGACCACACACCCAGGGGCCAATCGAGAAAAAAGTCCACATCCCCAAGGATGTTGTCCGCGAGTATGTCCGAGAAGACGACATACAACAGTGGTTTAAAGCCTACGAGATCGCCATGACCTCCCACCGGATCGACCGGAGTGATTGGGGAGCCGGACTTTGGGGGAGGTTTATCAACGAGGGTCGCGATGCCCTACTGCAGCTCCCAGATCACCAAATGTCGTCCTACGACCACATGAAGGCTGCCCTCCTCACCCGCTACGGCCTCACACCCGAGATGTACCGCCAGAGGTTCAGAGATTGCACCCGGATCCCAGGTACAACTTGGGTAGAATACGTGAACTATTTCAGCCGTGCCTTCGAGGGTTGGATCAAGGGGAGCCATGTCACCACCTACGAACAACTCTTTAACCTTATGGTATGGGAACACCTGTCGAACAACTGTTTCGTCGAGCTCAGGCAGCACCTCCTCGACAGTAAGCTGACTGACCCCCGGCAGCTCGCCGCCGAAGCTGACCGATGGGAAAGCACCCGAGTGGGCCGGAGGGGGCCACACGAACAGAACAGAAGCAACCAAGGCCAGTACCGTCCTCGGGGAGGAGGAGGGGGCCAGGGGCGAGGGAGAGACGCCTTGCCGGCAACACCCGTGGCCAGCACCCCGCCTCCGGCCGGCCGGGGCAACCCCCCGTGGCGTCCTGGGTTCCGAGCCAACGTCACGTGCCACCGATGCCAGCGAGTCGGCCACTACGCCAATGACCCGAGCTGCCCGCAGAACCAAACACCCAAGCCCCGCCAGGTAGCTGCCGCCGCCCTGGGGGAAGAGCGATTATCGGAGGAACCAGAAGGGTATGAGCCGGCCCAGCAAGAGTGGGAACCGGCCGCCATGGTCCTGGCGTGCTTAGGGGGAAGAGACATGGTCCCGCGGGCTCCCCTACCCGCTAACACCAGGAAATACGGTCAGTGGGTGACCATTAATGGACAGCGAGCCGAGGCCTTGCGTGACACAGGTGCCAGTGTGACGGCCGTCCGCTGTCACCTGGTGAAGCCCGAGCAGATCCTGCCGAACATTCTCTGCCCCGTCCGCTCGGCAGACAACTCTGAGAGTATGTGTCAAATGGCCTGCGTCCCATTCGAATGGGGAGGGGTCTCCGGCCTGTTGAAGGTGACGGTCCGGGACGATGCCCCCGTGGACTGCCTCCTGGGGAATGACCTCGAGAGTTCCCCGTGGGCCACCGTTGAGAGAAGAGAGCACCTGGGGATGCTGGGCCTCCCGGACTGGGCCTGCATAACCACCCGGTCCATGGCCGCCCGTGCCGTCCCCCGATCAGAAGAACCGGAATGGCCAGCACCTCCACCCCCGGTCGCCCCAGTAGAAGACAACGACGAGGCCAGCCTCCCGGACCTGACGACCGAAGGGGACGCGCAACCCCAGGACCTTCCTGACCTGGCTCAGTGGCGTCAAGAAGGGGGGCCCACCCAAGAACAGTTCCGCCAGGAACAAAAGACCTGTCCCTCCCTCGAGGGACTCCGCCAACAAGCCAGCGCCCAGAACGCAGGGGACTCCACCGGAACTCACTGGGTCTACTGGGATAACGACCTGCTATACAGCGAGCAAAGAATCGCCGAGCTGGGGGCCGGTCGAGTACTGGTGGTACCTCTCCGCTTCAGAGACTTTCTGCTCAACCTGGCCCACGATGTCCCCCTGGCTGGACACCTGGGCCAGGACAAAACGTACAGCCGCTTAGTGACCCACTTTTTCTGGCCGAAAATGAGGAACGATGTCCTGAACCACTGCCGATCTTGCCCCACATGCCAAGCCAGCGGGAAGAGTGGTCGGAAGCTGAAAGCCCCTCTGCAACCCTTCCCTGTGGTCACCACCCCGTTCGAGAGGGTGGGGATAGACATTGTGGGGCCTCTGGACCCCCGCACGGCACAAGGACACAGGTTCATCTTAGTACTGGTGGACCATGCCACCCGCTACCCCGAGGCGGTGCCCCTACGGACCGTGACAGCTCCGGTGGTTGGCCGGGCCCTAATGGGGATCTTCTCCCGGGTAGGCTTCCCCCGAGAAGTCGTCAGCGACCGAGGCACGAACTTTATATCCAAATACATGAAGTCCCTCTGGCAACAATGCGGGGTCACCTACAGATTCACGACCCCCTATCACCCCCAAGGGAACGGACTAGTGGAGCGTTTTAACCGCACTCTCAAGGGGATGATTGGGGGATTGGAAGAGCCCCTCCGTCGCCAGTGGGATGTACTACTCCCGTGCCTCCTCTTCGCCTACCGAGAAGTTCCTCAGAAGTCCCTCGGTTTTAGCCCTTTCGAACTCCTGTACGGGCACCCTGTGCGAGGGCCCCTCAGCCTAGTAAAAGAAGGTTGGGAGATGGCCCCCCTAAAGACCCCTCCAGACGTCTTCAAATACATCCTGGCCCTACGCAATCAGACCCGGCGCTTCAGAGAGATGGCCAAGGCGAACCTCGAGGCCAGCCAGGAGGACATGAAGAGGTGGTATGATCACAATGCCTCCTCCGTTGAGTTCGAGCCTGGACAACAAGTATGGGTGATGTCCCCCACCGAACCATGTGCCTTGCAAGATAAGTGGACGGGGCCCTTCAAAGTGGTCGAGCGCAAAAGCCCCGTCACTTACCTCATCGACCTGGGGACCTCCCGGAACCCCCTTCGGGTCCTCCACACCAACCGACTCAAACCACACTTTGTGCGCTCAGAACTCAGCCTCCTGATGGCTACGGACAGTGGGGCAGAGGAAGACTCCGAACCCCTCCCGGATCTTCTGAAGACTCAGGAGAATGACGGCTCCGTGGACGGGGTCCGGCTCTCTGACGCCCTCACTTCGGAGCAACGCCAGGGCTGCCGGAACCTCCTGCTGCAGTTCGCTACCCTGTTCTCCCTCACCCCCGGGGTCACCCCTTGGTGTTTGCACGACGTGGACACCGGGGACAGTCCCCCTGTCCGACACCGGGCCTACCGCGTACCAGATCGGGTACGGGCCTGCATACAGGAGGAAGTGGCCAAGATGCTCACAATCGGGGTCATCGAGCCCTCGGACAGTCCCTGGGCCAGTCCGGTTGTATTGGTTCCCAAAGCCGCTGCCCCCGGCACCGCACCTGAACTGAGATTCTGCGTCGACTACCGGGGCTTGAACGCTGTCACCCGGACCGACGCTCATCCGATCCCCCGAGCAGACGAGCTGATCGACCGGCTGGGGGCCGCCCGCTACCTCAGTATCTTCGACCTAACAGCGGGCTACTGGCAGATCGGCCTCACACCCAGGGCTCAGGAACGGTCAGCCTTCTCTACCCCCGATGGCCACTACCAATTCAAGGTCATGCCCTTCGGCATGAAGAATGCCCCCGCCACGTTTCAACGCCTCGTGAACCAGGTCTTGGCGGGGCTCGAAGAGTTCAGCGCTGCCTACCTGGACGATATCGCTGTATACAGCCGCCACTGGCCCGACCACCTCCGTCACCTCCAAGAGGTCCTACAGGCCCTCCAGCGGGCCGGCCTCACAATTAAGGCCGGCAAGTGCCAAATTGGCCAAGGGTCTGTGACCTACCTTGGGCACCAAGTGGGAAGCGGGCTGGTGGCCCCGCTACAACTTAAGATTGCTGCCATCCAGTCCTGGCAGCCTCCCGTCACCCAGACCGAGGTCCGAGCCTTCTTGGGGCTCACCGGCTACTACCGGCGGTTCGTGAAGGACTACGGCAGCATCGTGGGGCCCCTCACGGGTCTCACGTCCAAGAACCAACCGAAGCGGATTAACTGGACCCCCGATTGTCAAGCGGCCTTCGAGAAGCTGAAGGCCGCCCTGTGCACCGCCCCTGTGCTCCAGGCCCCCGATTACAGTCGGGAATTTGTGGTACAGACCGACGCCTCCGACCACGGCATCGGAGCCGTCCTTTCTCAGTTAAACCCCGAAGGTCATGACCAGCCGGTGGCCTTCATCAGTCGACGTCTCCTGGCCCGAGAACAGCGCTGGAGCACCATCGAGAGGGAGGCCTTCGCAGTGGTGTGGGCCCTCAAAAAGCTCCGGCCCTATCTCTTCGGTACCCACTTCCGGGTACAAACCGACCATCGACCCCTGCAGTGGCTGATGCAGATGCGGGGGGAGAACCCAAAACTCTTGCGCTGGTCCATTTCCCTGCAGGGAATGGACTTCACTGTGGAGCACCGACCAGGCCAAGACCACGCCAACGCGGATGGCCTGTCCCGCTTTTTCCGCCTCGACGAAGAGAGTCCCCAAGGAGATGGGTGACTCTCCCCGCCTTCAGCTGGGGGGGACGCATGTTGGACAGGCCACACGAAGGGCTTGCTCCCTCCCCGCACGACAGGGCCCGAGCTCCGGACCACCAGGCATAACCCACGAAAAGCACCTGTACCCCGTCTCCCGACGGATCTTCTGCCCTCGGACCTCTACTCATCACGGGGCCCAGCCCCACCGGCTCCCCCGGCCGGTTCAAGCCGCCATCTTGGGCCCTGCACCACGAGGCCGCGTGGCCTCGCCCCGACCCTAACCCCGGGCCTGGCCGGCCCCGACATCCCGGCACCACCATCCACCCAGGAGGTGAGCGGACCACTTGGCAGGTCAATGGGAGAACGAAGTGTCAAGAGCTCTTTCCCCGCCAGGTGCCGATCGCCTCCAGCTCCCCCAGGCGCTGGCTCCACCCCCTGCTGGGTGTCTGGACACCTTCATCCCGGGCCCTCCGACCTCCAAGTGCGAGGGTCCGGACATCAAAGGGCGCCTGCCCTATAACTGGGGCAACTCCGGAGCAGGAAGGCAGTTGTATCCTGGAGTCGAGAGACACCGAGAGAACTCAGCCTTGACGGACTACTGGCGCTGCCGTAGCCCGCTCTTGTGAACCATCGTCCTGCCTGCTGGCGCTGCCGCGGCCTTCTGCAACATCCATCCTCGTCGGGACCTGCAGGCGCTGCCGCGGCCCGTTGTAACGACCATCCTCACCGGGACCTGCTGGCGCTGCCGCGGACCGTACATCGACCATCTTTCCGGGACCTGCTGGCGCTGCCGCGGACCGTGTACCGACCATCTCGACCGGGACCTGCTGGCGCTGCAGCGGCCCGTACCAACTAAACCACCAAGCTCGAGGATTGTGAGCTAGTCATCATCTCATCCGAACTACCTGACTGGTAAACAGACTGTCCCGCTACCCCTTACCCTGCATTGAGAGACTTGAATCGAGGGGACCCCTGAGTCCAGACCTCCTTGTACCATTCAACCGTACCTTAAGAAGTGCTTATAAAGAACACTGAACCTTATCCGTGTGTGGTATCTGTCTGTGGGGGGGGGGAAGTTACTTGTCTGTACGATCGCTGGAGACGGCTCTCCCCGGAGACCTCTCCTCCTGACCCCGGCCGACCCTCCCGGTCCGTCTACCCTTTCTAACATCCCGGCACCACCATCCACCCAGGAGGTGAGCGGACCACTTGGCAGGTCAATGGGAGAAAGAAGTGTCGATGGCTCTCCCCCGCCAGGTGCCGATCGCCCTCCAGCTCCCCCAGGCGCTGGCTCCACCCCCTGCTGGGTGTCTGGACTCCCTCATCCCGGACCCCCCGACCTCCAAGTGCGAGGGTCCGGACATCAAAGGGCGCCAGACCTATAACTAGGGCAGCTCCAGAGCAGGAAGGCAGTTGTATCCTGGAGTCGAGAGACACCGAGAAGAACTCAGCCTTGACGGACTACTGGCGCTGCCGTAGCCCTGCCTTGTGAAAGATCGTCCTGCCTGCTGGCGCTGCCGCGGCCTTCTGCATCATCCATCCTCGTCGGGACCTGCTGGCGCTGCCGCGGACCGTTGTAACGACCACCTTCATCGGGACCTGCTGGCGCTGCCGCGGACCGTGTAACGACCACCTTCATCGGGACCTGCTGGCGCTGCCGCGGACCGTGTAACGACCACCTTCACCGGGACCTGCTGGCGCTGCCGCGGCCCGTCCAAGCTAGAACACCGAGCTCGAGGATTGTGAGCTATCCACCATACCATCTCAGCTACCAGATTGGTAACCAGACTGTCCCGCTACCCCCTTTTTCCAAACCAAGAGACTAGAATCGAGGGGACCCCTGAGTCCAGACCTCCTTGTACCATTTCATCGTACCTTAAGAAATCACCTATAAAGAACGTTAAATCCTATCCTTGTGTGGTGTATATCTGTGGGGGGGAAGTTATTCATCTGTACGATCGCGGGAGACGGCTCTCCCCGGAGACCTCTCCCCTTGTCCTCGGCCGACCCTCCCGGTCCGTCTAACAGTGGGGGTGGCAGGAGTGATGGGCAACAGGTCCCCTATGAGTGGAGGTGGCAGGGGTGATGGGCAACATAAGCCCTATGGGTGGGGGTGGCAGTAGTGATGGGCAACAGGTCCACTATGAGTGGGGGTGGCAGGGGGGATGGGCAACATAAGCCCTATGAGTGGGGGTGGCAGTAGTGATGGGCAACAGGTCCCCTATGAGTGGGGGTGGCAGTAGTGATGGGCAACAGGTCCCCTATGGCTGGGGTTGGCAGGGGTGATGTGCAACATAAGCCCTATTGTTGGGGGTGGCAGGGGTGATGGGCAACATAAGCCCTATGAGTGGGGAAGGCAGTCCTGATGGGAAACAGGTCTCCTATGGGTGGGGGTGGCAGGAATGATGGGCAACCGGTCCCCTATGAGTGGGGGTGGCAGGGGTGGTGGGCAACATAAGCCCTATGGGTGGGGGTGGCAGTAGTGATGGGCAACAGGTCCCCTATGAGTGGAGGTGGCAGGGGTGATGTGCAACATAATCCCTATGAGTGGGAGTGGCAGGGGTGATGGGCACCAGGTCCCCTATGGGTGGGGTGGCAGGGGTGATGGGCAACATAAGCCCTATGAGTGGGGGTGGCAGTAGTGATGGGCAACAGGTCCCCTATGTGTGGGGGTGGCAGGAGTGATGGGCAACAGGTCCCCTATGAGTGGGGGTGGTAGGGGTGATGGTCAACATAAGCCCTATGGGTGGGGGTGGCAGTAGTGATGGGCAACAGGTTCCCTATGAGTCGGGGTGGCAGGGGTGATGGGCAACATAAGCCCTATGAGTGGGGGTGGCAGTAGTGATGGGCAACAGGTCCCCTATGAGTGGGGGTGGCAGTAGGGATGGGCAACAGGACCCCTATGGCTGGGGGTGGCAGGGGTGATGTGCAACATAAGCCCTATGAGTGGGGTGGCAGGGGTGATGGGCAACATAAGCCCTATGAGTGGGGGTGGCAGTAGTGATGGGCAACAGGTCCCCTATGGGTGGGAGTGTCAGGAGTGATAGGCAACAGGTCCCCTATGAGTGGGGGTGGCAGTAGTGATGGGCAACAGGTCCCCTATGAGTGGGGGTGGCAGTAGTGATGGGCAACAGGTCCCCTATGGCTGGGGGTGGCCGGGCTGATGTGCAACATAAGCGCTATGAGTGGGGGTGGCAGGGGTGATGGGCAACATAAGCCCTATGAGTGGGGGTGGCAGTAGTGATGGGCAACAGGTCCCCTATGGGTCGGGGTGGCAGGAGTGATGGGCAACAGGTCCCCTATGAGTGGGGGTGGCAGGGGTGATGGGCAACAGGTCCCCTATGGGTGGGGGTGGCAGGAGTGATGGGCAACAGGTCCCCTATGAGTGGGGGTGGCAGGGGTGATGGGCAACATAAGCCCTATGAGTGGGAGTGGCAGTAGTGATGGGAAACAGGTCCCCTATGAGTGGGGGTGGCAGTAGTGATGGGCAACAGGTCCCCTATGGCGGGGGGTGGCAGGGGTGATGTGCAACATAAGCCCTATGAGTGGGGGTGGCAGGGGTGATAGGCACCAGGTCCCCTATGAGTGGGGGTGGCAGGGGTGCTGGGCAACAGGTCACCTATGGCTGGGGGTGGCAGGGGTGATGTGCAACATAGGCCCTATGAGTGGGGGTGGCAGTAGTGATGGGCAACAGGTCCCTTATGGGTGGGGGTGGCAGGGGTGATGGGCAACAGGTCACCTAAGGCTGGGGGTGGCAGGGGTGATGTGCAACATAAGCCCTATGAGTGGGGGTGGCAGGGGTGATGTGCAACATAAGCCCTATGAGTGGGGGTGGCAGGGGTGATGGGCACCAAGCCCCCTATGGGTGGGGGTGGCAGGGGTGATGGGCAACATAAGCCCTATGAGTGGGGGTGGCAGTAGTGATGGGCAACAGGTCCCCTATGGGTGGGTGTGGCAGGAGTGATGGGCAACAGTCCCCTATGAGTGGGGGTGGCAGGGGTGATGGGCAACAGGTCACCTATGGCTGGGGTGGCAGGGGTGATGGGCAACATAAGCCCTATGAGTGGGGGTAGCAGTAGTGATGGGCAACAGGTCCCCAATGGGTGGGGGTGGCAGGAGTGATGGGCAACAGTCCACTATGAGTGGGGGTGGCAGGGGTGATGGGCAAAAGGTCACCTATGGCTGGGGGTGGCAGGGGTGATGTGCAACATAAGCCCTATAAGTGGGGGTGGCAGGGGTGATGGGCACCAGGTCCCCTATGGGTGGGGGTGCAGGGGTGATGGGCAACACAAGCCCTATGAGTGGGGGTGGCAGTAGTGATGGGAACAGGTCCCCTATGGGTGGGGGTGGCAGGAGTGATGGGCAACAGGTCCCCTATGAGTGGAGGTGGCAGGGGTGATGGGCAACATAAGCCCTATGAGTGGGGGTGGCAGTAGTGATGGGCAACAGGTCCCCTATGTGTGGGGGTGGCAGGAGTGATGGGCAACAGGTCCCCTATGAGTGGGGTTGGCAGGGGTGATGGTCAACATAAGCCCTATGGGTGGGGGTGGCAGTAGTGATGGGCAACAGGTTCCCTATGAGTCGGGGTGGCAGGGGTGATGGGCAACATAAGCCCTATGAGTGGGGGTGGCAGTAGTGATGGGCAACAGGTCCCCTATGAGTGGGGGTGGCAGTAGGGATGGGCAACAGGACCCCTATGGCTGGGGGTGGCAGGGGTGATGTGCAACATAAGCCCTATGAGTGGGGTGGCAGGGGTGATGGGCAACATAAGCCCTATGAGTGGGGGTGGCAGTAGTGATGGGCAACAGGTCCCCTATGGGTGGGAGTGTCAGGAGTGATAGGCAACAGGTCCCCTATGAGTGGGGGTGGCAGTAGTGATGGGCAACAGGTCCCCTATGAGTGGGGGTGGCAGTAGTGATGGGCAACAGGTCCCCTATGGCTGGGGGTGGCCGGGCTGATGTGCAACATAAGCGCTATGAGTGGGGGTGGCAGGGGTGATGGGCAACATAAGCCCTATGAGTGGGGGTGGCAGTAGTGATGGGCAACAGGTCCCCTATGGGTCGGGGTGGCAGGAGTGATGGGCAACAGGTCCCCTATGAGTGGGGGTGGCAGGGGTGATGGGCAACAGGTCCCCTATGGGTGGGGGTGGCAGGAGTGATGGGCAACAGGTCCCCTATGAGTGGGGGTGGCAGGGGTGATGGGCAACATAAGCCCTATGAGTGGGGGTGGCAGTAGTGATGGGAAACAGGTCCCCTATGAGTGGGGGTGGCAGTAGTGATGGGCAACAGGTCCCCTATGGCGGGGGGTGGCAGGGGTGATGTGCAACATAAGCCCTATGAGTGGGGGTGGCAGGGGTGATGGGCACCAGGTCCCCTATGAGTGGGGGTGGCAGGGGTGCTGGGCAACAGGTCACCTATGGCTGGTGGTGGCAGGGGTGATGTGCAACATAGGCCCTATGAGTGGGGGTGGCAGTAGTGATGGGCAACAGGTCCCTTATGGGTGGGGGTGGCAGGGGTGATGGGCAACAGGTCACCTAAGGCTGGGGGTGGCAGGGGTGATGTGCAACATAAGCCCTATGAGTGGGGGTGGCAGGGGTGATGTGCAACATAAGCCCTATGAGTGGGGGTGGCAGGGGTGATGGGCACAAAGTCCCCTATGGGTGGGGGTGCCAGGGGTGATGGGCAACATAAGCCCTATGAGTGGGGGTGGCAGTAGTGATGGGCAACAGGTCCCCTATGGGTGGGTGTGGCAGGAGTGATGGGCAACAGTCCCCTATGAGTGGGGGTGGCAGGGGTGATGGGCAACAGGTCACCTATGGCTGGGGTGGCAGGGGTGATGGGCAACATAAGCCCTATGAGTGGGGGTGGCAGTAGTGATGGGCAACAGGTCCCCAATGGGTGGGGGTGGCAGGAGTGATGGGCAACAGTCCCCTATGAGTGGGGGTGGCAGGGGTGATGGGCAACAGGTCACCTATGGCTGGGGGTGGCAGGGGTGATGTGCAACATAAGCCCTATGAGTGGGGGTGGCAGGGGTGATGGGCACCAGGTCCCCTATGGGTGGGGGTGCAGGGGTGATGGGCAACATAAGCCCTATGAGTGGGGGTGGCAGTAGTGATGGGCAACAGGTCCCCTATTGGTGGGGGTGGCAGGAGTGATGGGCAACAGGTCCCCTATGAGTGGAGGTGGCAGGGGTGATGGGCAACATAAGCCCTATGGGTGGGGGTGGCAGTAGTGATGGGCAACAGGTCCACTATGAGTGGGGGTGGCAGGGGGGATGGGCAACATAAGCCCTATGAGTGGGGGTGGCAGTAGTGATGGGCAACAGGTCCCCTATGAGTGGGGGTGGCAGTAGTGATGGGCAACAGGTCCCCTATGGCTGGGGTTGGCAGGGGTGATGTGCAACATAAGCCCTATTGTTGGGGGTGGCAGGGGTGATGGGCAACATAAGCCCTATGAGTGGGGAAG
The DNA here is from genome assembly GCF_964204655.1 of Triturus cristatus. NCBI lineage: Eukaryota > Metazoa > Chordata > Amphibia > Caudata > Salamandridae > Triturus > Triturus cristatus. The sequence goes on along the minus strand of NC_140589.1, from coordinate 742,503,765 downwards.
GCAGTCCTGATGGGAAACAGGTCTCCTATGGGTGGGGGTGGCAGGAATGATGGGCAACCGGTCCCCTATGAGTGGGGGTGGCAGGGGTGGTGGGCAACATAAGCCCTATGGGTGGGGGTGGCAGTAGTGATGGGCAACAGGTCCCCTATGAGTGGAGATGGCAGGGGTGATGTGCAACATAATCCCTATGAGTGGGAGTGGCAGGGGTGATGGGCACTGTTGGACAGGCCACATGAAGGGCTTGCTCCCTCCCCGCATGACAGGGCCCAAGCCCCGGACTCCCAGGTGTTACCCACAAGGGCAACCCGCACCCCGTCTCCCAACGGAACTCCTGCCCCCGGACAGCCATGTATCATGGGGCCGAACCACTACCGGCTCCCCCGGCCGGATCAGCCGCCATCTTGGACACTGCGCCACGAGGCCGCGTGGCCTCAGCTCGACCCTAACCCTGGGCCTGGCCGGCCCCGACATCCCGGCACCACCATCCACCCAGGAGGTGAACGGACCACTTGGCAGGTCAATGGGAGAAAGAAGTGTCGATGGCTCTCCCCCGCCAGGTGCCGATCGCCCTCCAGCTCCCCCAGGCGCTGGCTCCACCCCCTGCTGGGTGTCTGGACTCCCTCATCCCGGACCCCCCGACCTCCAAGTGCGAGGGTCCGGACATCAAAGGGCGCCAGACCTATAACTAGGGCAGCTCCAGAGCAGGAAGGCAGTTGTATCCTGGAGTCGAGAGACACCGAGAAGAACTCAGCCTTGACGGACTACTGGCGCTGCCGTAGCCCTGCCTTGTGAAATATCGTCCTGCCTGCTGGCGCTGCCGCGGCCTTCTGCATCATCCATCCTCGTCGGGACCTGCTGGCGCTGCCGCGGACCGTTGTAACGACCACCTTCATCGGGACCTGCTGGCGCTGCCGCGGACCGTGTAACGACCACCTTCATCGGGACCTGCTGGCGCTGCCGCGGACCGTGTAACGACCACCTTCACCGGGACCTGCTGGCGCTGCCGCGGCCCGTCCAAGCTAGAACACCGAGCTCGAGGATTGTGAGCTATCCACCATACCAGCTCAGCTACCAGATTGGTAACCAGACTGTCCCGCTACCCCCTTTTCCCAAACCAAGAGACTAGAATCGAGGGGACCCCTGAGTCCAGACCTCCTTGTACCATTTCATCGTACCTTAAGAAATCACCTATAAAGAACGTTAAATCCTATTGTGAGACCGGCCTCACGGCGTGGCCCTCTCCATCATCCCGCCAACCTGCAACCACCCTCAAGACCCGACATCCCCGACTCCGGCCGCCCCAGCCACCCCCGATCCACGGGCCGGCCAGAGACCTGACAGACTCAACACCCTACCACGCATGCCCAACCGAGGGAGCGGGAACCCTCGAGCCAGACCCAGAGGCGCCAGCCCAGTCACACCTCGGGTCGCCTTCCCCGGGAGGACTCAATCGGCCACCAGGCCCCTGGGGAGCAGGCGCCTCCCCTACCGAGCGTCTGGGGTCCCTCCCAGACCCACCTGAAAAGACCAAGAAGTGAGCGGCAGGAAATCCCGCCGAACCCCCTCCGTCATCCCAGTCCCCCCCTCTGCGAGCACTCCGGACTTCAAAGAATCAGCGGAGTATAACAAGGGGTGCCGGAGGAACAAGGACAGAGAAGACCTGGAACCATCTGAGCCTGCTGACGCTGTCGCGGCTCCTGAACGCTGAAGTCACCTGGGCCTGCTGAGTGACTCGCGGCCTCTTGCTATTGAACCATCTGAGCCCTGCGGACGAGGTCGCGGCTCCCGAACACTGAACCACCTAGGCCTGCTGAGCGACTCGCGGCCCCCAGCATTGAACCATCTAGGCCTGCTGAGCGACTCGCGGCCCCCAGCATTGAACCATCTGAGCCTGCTGACGGAATCGCGGCTCCTGAACTCCGACCCCCTGTGCCTGCTGAGAGACTCGCGGCGCTCCCCTTGAGGACGACTCGAGAAGAGATCGGCCAGAGACACGACACCCTCCAGCTCGAGGATTGTGAGCTTCCGCAGGGTATTTCGCAGAGACACTATCTTGAAAGACTGTCCCGCTACCCCCATTCCCCACGACTGAATTGTGGTACGTTGTGCCACTGCTGTACTATTTGCCTTTTGGGTCATAAAGATCCCTGAAATCATCGATAAAAGAACTTATCGTCCTACAAAGAATACGTGTGGTGTCCCTCTGTTCACAGTGCAGCTCAGGGTGTGCGCGCCTGGTTCGGCTTACTTGGGAGAGGTGGGTCAAAGGGGTGGGCAAGACGTGTTCGAACCCCCTTCCGGCGGACGCCTTTCCAACATTTGGTGGCAGACGACGGGATCCGAGCCGACACCGAAGGAGAGCGTGCAGTAAACGACTGACGCACTACCAAACTGAAATGGAAGGAGAAACCTCCCTGGGTGCCACAGGTACCGAAATAAGCTCACCGTTCCGAGAAGATCAATTGGACTATTACACACATAGAGAACTAAAACAGTTTTGCAAAGACCTTGGCATCGCTACCACCGGACTGAGCACAAAGGAAGACTACCAGAAAGTACTGAAAGCCTGGGTCGAGACGGGGGCGCCCCCGACCCAAACGGAAGGAGACTCTACCCATGAACAAACAAGCACCCCGGCGAGAAACAACGGGCCAGAGGGGAACCTGTCCGCCGAGGAACTAGCGGACCGAGAGAGAAGCCGCAACCACGAACTGGAACTGGCAAAACTAAAAATCGAGGGAGAGATAAAACTGGCAGAGAAGAAGTTAGCCGTCGAGCAGTTACGGCTACAAGGGGAACTCGAAGAGAAGAGACTCCAAAGGGAGCACGACGAAAAGAAACTCCAGCTAGAACATGAACGCGGCCTGAAGGAAATTGAGTGGCGGGCTAGACACGAAAAGTCACAGCCGCCCGGGAATCCCCAGCCCGCTCCCGCCGGGGAAACCAAAGTCCACATCCCCAAGGATGTGGTCAAGGAGTATTATAAGAACGATGATATCCAGCAGTGGTTTAAAGCCTACGAAGTCGCCATGACCTCTCACCGAGTCCCGCAGAAGGATTGGGGGGCTGGCCTATGGGGCCGGTTCTTAAGCGAAGGAAGAGACACTCTGCTCGATCTGCCCTCCGCGGTCATGAACTCCTACAGCCACATGAAGGAAGCCCTCGTGGGCCGGTACGGACTCACCCCCGAAATGTACCGACAACGGTTCCGAGATTGCAAAAAGATACCGGGCACCACGTGGGTCGAATACGTGAACTTTTACAGCCGAGCTCTGGACGGGTGGATCAAGGGCAGCAAGGTCTCCACCTTCGAAGAACTGTTCGATCTGATCGCCTGGGAACATTTAGCGGCCAATTGCTTTATAGAACTGCGCCAGCATCTCCTAGACAGTAAACTCACCGACCCTCGGAAGCTGGCCGCTGAGGCTGATCGTTGGGTGAACACCCGGGCCACCCGGGGCCCCGTGGGGGACTACGGCCGCAACAGTCAGGGTCCCCCCCGCCAGAGGGGCGGAGGGAACCACGGCCGACCAAAAGACTTTGCCGGGGGGTCCTCCACCAGCCCCTCCAGCAGCCCACCAACGGCGGGTTCGGCCCAGTCTCCAGCCAGCACCGGAGCCCCAGGACGACCAGGTCCACGAGCTAGGATCACCTGCTTCCGCTGCCAGCAGCCCGGACACTTCGCCAATGACTCCCAGTGTCCCCAGTATCAGCGAACCACAACGACCAACCCCACGACCCGGCAGATGGCCTCCGTGGCTCTGGGGGAAGAAATGGAAGACTCCGAGGAATGGGAACTGGCGGCCATGGCCCTGGTCTCCCTTGAGGATCGAGAAATGGTCCCCGGGACACCCTTGCCCGCCAACACAGAGAAATACCGACAGCAGGTGACTATCAACGGCCACCGAGTCGAGGGCCTTCGCGACACCGGGGCGAGTGTCACCGCGGTCCACCGCAGCCTAATTGCCGAAGACCAGATCCTAGCCGGGGCCCTCTGTCCGGTCGTATCCTCCGACAATTCTGAGAGCCTCTGCCAGATGGCCCTGGTGCCCTTCGAGTGGGGAGGGGTCTCCGGAGAACTAAAGGTAGCGGTCCGGACCTCGCAGCCCGTAGACTGCCTCCTGGGCAACGACCTGGAAAATTCCCCGTGGGGGCAGGTGGAACGAAGAGCCCACCTAAAGATGATGGGCCTACCGGAGTGGGTCTGCGCCACCACGCGCTCCATGACCGCACGAATGGCCCCCTCCAAGGGCGGTGAAGCCCTCTTACCGAACACTTTCCCCGAGAACAGGGACCCCCTACCAGAAGCAGACAACCCTCCTTCCGAGGAAGTAGGAGACACTAACCCAGGGGAAGGACCGGAACCTTCCGCCCCAGAGGCCCCGATGGAACCCGAAGAACTGCCCGAGTTGGCCCAGTGGCACTGCGAAGGGGGGCCCTCCCGCGAAGAGTTCTGCCAGGAACAGACCACTTGCCCCTCCCTCGAGGGACTTAGACAACAAGCCGAAGCCCAGGTCGCCGGTGATCAGACCGGAACCCATTGGGTCTATTGGGACAATGGCCTCCTCTACAGCGAGCAAAAGTCCGCCGAGCTAGGCGCAGCACGAGTACTGGTGGTACCCCTGCGGTTCCGGAGCCTCCTCCTGGGCCTGGCCCACGATGTACCCTTGGCAGGACACTTAGGCCAAGACAAGACATACCAGCGATTGGTGACCCACTTCTATTGGCCCAAGATGCGAGCGAATGTAGAAACACACTGCAAGTCCTGCCTCACGTGCCAGGGCAGTGGGAAGAGTGGCGGAAAACGCAAAGCTCCCTTACAACCGTTCCCCGTTGTAAGTACCCCGTTCGAGCGGGTCGGCATCGACATCGTGGGACCCCTGGATCCGAAGACCGCCCAGGGCCACAGATTCATCCTCGTCCTGGTGGACCATGCCACCCGCTACCCCGAGGCCATCCCCCTCCGCACCGTGACGGCTCCCGTGGTGGGCCGGGCTCTCATGGGGATCTTCTCCCGGGTCGGATTTCCCCGCGAGGTTGTGAGTGATCGCGGCACGAACTTTATATCCCGCTACATGAAGTCCCTGTGGCAGCAGTGCGGAGTCACGTATAAATTCACGACCCCCTACCACCCCCAGGGCAACGGCCTGGTGGAACGCTTCAACCGAACTCTGAAGGGAATGATCCTGGGCCTCGAAGAGCCCCTGCGCCGGAGATGGGACGTCCTCCTCCCTTGCCTCCTGTTCGCGTACCGGGAGGTTCCCCAAAAGTCTCTGGGGTTCAGCCCCTTCGAACTGCTGTACAGACATCCCGTTCGGGGGCCCCTAAGCCTGGTCAAAGAGGGCTGGGAGACAAGCCCTCGGGGAACACCCCCAGATGTGTTCCGCTACATCCTGGCGCTCCGCAACCAGACGAGGAAGTTTAGGGAACTTGCAGAGGCTAACCTCGAGGCCAGCCAGGAAGAAATGAAGCGCTGGTATGACCAGAACGCAACCTTGGTCGAGTTCCAGCCGGGCCAGCAGGTTTGGGTCATGGCTCCGGTGAGACCCTGCGCCCTACAAGACAAGTGGACTGGCCCATTCAAGGTGGTCGAACGGAAGAGCCAGGTCACGTATCTGGTCGACGTACAATCCCCACGGAACCCCCTCCGGGTCCTCCACGTAAACCGTCTCAAGCCCCACTTCGTAAGGACAGAACTGAGTTTGCTACTGGCCACCGATGAGGGGGCAGAAGAGGACACTGAACCCCTGCCCGATCTCCTGTACACAAAAGAACTGGACGGTTCCGTGGAGGGTGTGAAACTGTCGGACACCCTCACTCCCCAGCAGGCCGACGACTGCCGCCAGCTGCTCGGACAATTCGCAGACCTTTTCTCCCTCATTCCAAGGGTGACCGACTGGTGTGTCCACGACGTAGACACCGGCGACTGCCCGCCTGTGAGACACAGAGCCTACCGGGTGCCTGACCGGGTCCGCACCTGCATCAAGACCGAGGTACAGAAAATGCTCAACCTGGGGGTCATCGAGCCCTCCGACAGCCCCTGGGCCAGCCCGGTGGTTCTGGTCCCAAAGGCTGCCTCCCCAGGGGTCGCCCCCGAACTAAGATTCTGTGTAGACTATCGGGGGCTCAATGCGGTCACCCGCGCAGACGCTCACCCTATTCCCCGAGCCGACGAGCTCATCGACCGCCTGGGGGCCGCCCAGTTCCTCAGCACTTTCGACCTGACCTGCGGGTACTGGCAGATCGCTCTCACGGAAGGGGCGAGAGAGCGCTCTGCCTTCTCCACGCCAGATGGCCACTACCGCTTCAGGGTCATGCCGTTCGGGATGAAAAACGCCCCAGCCACGTTCCAGCGGTTGGTGAACAAGGTCCTGGCCGCGTACCTTGACGACATCGCCGTATTCAGCTCTCAATGGCACGAGCATCTCCAGCACCTCCGACAAGTACTTATGGCCCTGCGCCAAGCGGGCCTGACAGTGAAAGCCAGCAAATGCCAGCTCGGACAAGGCTCCGTGGTCTACCTGGGGCATCAGGTGGGCAGCGGCCAGGTCGCCCCTCTCCAGCCGAAGATCGATGCCATCAAGTCCTGGGAGCCCCCCACCACGCAGACAGAGGTTCGGGCCTTCCTGGGCCTTACGGGGTACTACCGGAGGTTCATTAAAAATTATGGTAGTATCGCAGGGCCCCTCACAGAGTTGACCTCCAAAAAACTTCCGCAGAAGGTGCAGTGGACCCCCCAGTGCCAGCAGGCGTTCGACGCCTTGAAAACCGCCATGTGCACCGCTCCCGTGCTCAAGGCCCCCGACTACTCCCGAGAGTTCGTGGTCCAGACCGATGCATCCGAACATGGCATCGGGGCCGTGCTCTCGCAGTTCGACGACAAGGGCATTGATCAGCCCATAGCCTTCATCAGCCGAAGGCTGCTGCCGAGAGAGCAGCGTTGGAGCACTATAGAGCGAGAGGCCTTTGCCGTAGTCTGGGCCCTCAAGAAACTGCGGCCCTACTTGTTCGGAACCCATTTTCGAGTACAGACGGACCACCGGCCCTTGCAGTGGCTAATGCGGATGAGGGGGGAGAACCCCAAGCTACTACGATGGTCCATCTCTCTCCAAGGGATGGACTTCACTGTCGAACATCGCCCCGGGACGGATCATGCCAACGCCGACGGCCTGTCCCGGTTCTTCCGCTTCGGCGAGGAGAACCCCCCAGTGGATGGGTAGTTCTCCACGCCTTTCAGCTGGGGGGGACGCGTGTGAGACCAGCCTCACGGCGTGGCCCTCTCCATCATCCCGCCAACCTGCAACCACCCTCAAGACCCGACATCCCCGACTCCGGCCGCCCCAGCCACCCCCGATCCACGGGCCGGCCAGAGACCTGACAGACTCAACACCCTACCACGCATGCCCAACCGAGGGAGCGGGAACCCTCGAGCCAGACCCAGAGGCGCCAGCCCAGTCACACCTCGGGTCGCCTTCCCCGGGAGGACTCAATCGGCCACCAGGCCCCTGGGGAGCAGGCGCCTCCCCTACCGAGCGTCTGGGGTCCCTCCCAGACCCACCTGAAAAGACCAAGAAGTGAGCGGCAGGAAATCCCGCCGAACCCCCTCCGTCATCCCAGTCCCCCCCTCTGCGAGCACTCCGGACTTCAAAGAACCAGCGGAGTATAACAAGGGGTGCCGGAGGAACAAGGACAGAGAAGACCTGGAACCATCTGAGCCTGCTGACGCTGTCGCGGCTCCTGAACGCTGAAGTCACCTGGGCCTGCTGAGTGACTCGCGGCCTCTTGCTATTGAACCATCTGAGCCCTGCGGACGAGGTCGCGGCTCCCGAACACTGAACCACCTAGGCCTGCTGAGCGGCTCGCGGCCCCCAGCATTGAACCATCTAGGCCTGCTGAGCGACTCGCGGCCCCCAGCATTGAACCATCTGAGCCTGCTGACGGAATCGCGGCTCCTGAACTCCGACCCCCTGTGCCTGCTGAGAGACTCGCGGCGCTCCCCTTGAGGACGACTCGAGAAGAGATCGGCCAGAGACACGACACCCTCCAGCTCGAGGATTGTGAGCTTCCGCAGGGTATTTCGCAGAGACACTATCTTGAAAGACTGTCCGGCTACCCCCATTCCCCACGACTGAATTGTGGTACGTTGTGCCACTGCTGTACTATTTGCCTTTTGGGTCATAAAGATCCCTGAAATCATCGATAAAAGAACTTATCGTCCTACAAAGAATACGTGTGGTGTCCCTCTGTTCACAGTGCAGCTCAGGGTGTGCGCGCCTGGTTCGGCTTACTTGGGAGAGGTGGGTCAAAGGGGTGGGCAAGACGTGTTCGAACCCCCTTCCGGCGGACGCCTTTCCAACACCTATCCTTGTGTGGTGTATATCTGTGGGGGGGAAGTTATTCATCTGTACGATCGCTGGAGACGGCTCTCCCCGGAGACCTCTCCCCTTGTCCTCGGCCGACCCTCCCGGTCCGTCTAACATTGGTGGCCAGCGGCGCGATCCGAATCAACGCGTAATCGTACAGAGAGTAGCTCACCCCACGACAAAACCACAATGTCAACCAAAGAGAGCGGATCCACTGAGAAATTCCAGATGGATAAATTGGAAGAGTATAGCCATCGTGAACTGAAACAATTCTGCATGGAACTAGGCATTGCTACCACCGGCCTGAGTACCAAAGACGATTTGAAGCACGCCATTGAGTCGTGGGCGGAAACCGGGGTCGCCGGATCCCCAGACCAAAACGGTGCAGCATCGGAGGGGAACGCCACAGCTCCCGAGGAGCGAGGAACGGGCCTCTCGCAGGAAGAGATCCAAGAAAGAGAAAGAAACAGATTACATGAGTTGGAAATGGCACAACTCAAAATGGACGGTGAACTAAAATTAGCCGAGCAAAAACTGAACCTAGAACATCTGCGGCTCCGAGAAGAACGGGAAGAAAAACAGAGGCAGAGAGAGCTCGAAGAAAAAAGACTAACATTCGAACACGAGCGCAAACTGGCAGAAATAGAACTACGGAAACAGAATAAAGAACCGGAGGTGCCTGAGCGACCGCGCACCCCGGGAGCAACCGAGAAGAAAGTCCACATCCCCAAGGATGTTGTCCGAGAGTATGTCCGAGAGGACGACATACAACAGTGGTTCAAAGCCTACGAGATCGCCATGACCTCCCACCGGATCGATCGGAGTGACTGGGGAGCCGGCCTATGGGGGAGGTTCGTCAACGAAGGCCGCGATTCCCTACTGCAGCTCCCAGACCATCAGATGTCATCCTATGACCACATGAAGGCTGCCCTCCTCACCCGATATGGGCTCACACCCGAAATGTACCGCCAGAGGTTCCGAGACTGCACCCGGATCCCGGGTACAACTTGGGTGGAATATGTCAACTATTTCAGCCGAGCCTTCGAGGGTTGGATCAAGGGAAGCCACGTAACGACCTACGAGCAACTCTTTAATCTCATGGTGTGGGAGCACCTGTCTAACAACTGCTTCGTCGAGCTCAGGCAGCACCTCCTCGACAGTAAATTGACTGACCCACGGCAACTCGCCGCCGAAGCTGACCGGTGGGAAAGCACCCGAGTGGGCCGGAGAGGGCCACACGAGCAAAACCGGAACAACCAAGGTCAGCACCGTCCCCGAGGAGGAGGAGGAGGCCAGGGGCGAGGGAGAGACACCGTCCCGGCCACTCCCGCGGCCAGCACCCCGCCCCCGGCCGGCCGGGGCAACCCCCCGATGCGCCCGGGGTTCCGAGCCAACGTCACGTGTCACCGATGCCAGCGAGTCGGCCACTACGCCAATGACCCGAACTGCCCGCAGAACCAAACGCCAAAACCCCGCCAGGTAGCTGCCGCCGCCCTGGGGGGAGAACAAATCTCCGAGGAACAAGAAGAATATGAGCAGGCACAACAAGAGTGGGAACCGGCCGCCATGGTTCTAGCGTGCCTAGGGGGAAAAGACATGGTCCCGCGGGCTCCCCTACCCGCCAACACCAGAAAATATAGCCAGTGGGTGAACATTAATGGGCGCCGGGCTGAAGCCCTACGTGACACAGGGGCCAGTGTGACGGCCGTCCGCTGTCACCTGGTAAAACCAGAGCAGATCCTGCCGAACATTCTCTGCCCCGTCCGCTCAGCCGACAATTCCGAGAGTCTATGTCGGATGGCCTGCGTCCCCTTCGAATGGGGAGGGGTCTCCGGCATGTTGAAGGTGACGGTCCGGGATGATGCCCCCGTGGACTGTCTCCTGGGGAATGACCTTGAGAGTTCCCCGTGGGCCGCCGTCGAAAGAAGAGAGCACCTGGGGATGCTGGGCCTCCCGGACTGGGCGTGCGTAACCACCCGGTCCATGGCCGCCCGTGCCATCCCCCGACCAGAAGAACCAGAATGGCCAGCACCTCCTCCCCCGATCGCTCCAGTAGAGGACACCGACTATACCGACCCCCCAGAGCCAACCCCCGAAGGGGTCGCCCAGCCCCAGGACCTTCCCGGCCTGGCTCAGTGGCGTCAAGCAGGGGGGCCCACCCAGGAACAGTTCCGCCAGGAGCAGAAGACCTGTCCCTCCCTCGAGGGACTCCGCCAGCAAGCCATCGCCCAGAGCGCAGGGGACTCCACCGGAGCCCATTGGGTCTATTGGGATAACGACCTGTTATACAGTGAACAAAGAATCGCGGAGTTAGGGGCCAGTCGAGTGCTGGTGGTGCCCCTCCGTTTCAGAGACTTCCTGCTAAATTTGGCCCACGATGTCCCCCTGGCTGGACACCTGGGCCAGGACAAAACCTACAGTCGCCTGGTGACCCACTTTTTCTGGCCGAGGATGCGAAACGACGTCCTCAACCACTGCCGGTCCTGCCCCACGTGCCAGGCCAGCGGGAAGAGCGGCCGCAAGCTCAAAGCACCTCTGCAACCCTTCCCAGTGGTCACCACCCCGTTCGAGAGGGTAGGAATAGACATTGTGGGGCCCCTGGACCCCCACACAGCACAAGGACATCGGTTCATCCTGGTACTGGTGGACCACGCCACCCGCTACCCCGAGGCTGTGCCCCTGCGAACTGTAACAGCTCCGGTGGTCGGCCGGGCCCTAATGGGGATCTTCTCCCGGGTGGGCTTCCCCCGAGAAGTCGTCAGCGACCGAGGCACAAACTTTATCTCGAAATATATGAAGTCCCTCTGGCAACAGTGCGGGGTCACCTACCAATTCACGACCCCCTATCATCCTCAAGGGAACGGACTAGTTGAGCGATTCAACCGCACACTCAAGGGAATGATTGGGGGATTGGAAGAGCCCCTCCATCGCCAGTGGGATGTACTACTTCCGTGCCTCCTCTTCGCCTATCGAGAAGTTGCCCAGAAGTCCCTCGGCTTTAGCCCTTTCGAACTCCTGTACGGGCACCCTGTGCGAGGGCCCCTCAGCCTAGTCAAAGAAGGTTGGGAGATGGCCCCCCTAAAGACCCCTCCAGACGTCTTCAAGTACCTCCTGGCACTACGCAATCAGACCCGGCGATTCAGGGAAATGGCAAAAGCGAATCTTGAGGCCAGTCAGGAGGACATGAAAAAATGGTACGATCAGAATGCCTCCTCCGTCGAATTCGAACCTGGTCAACAAGTGTGGGTGATGTCCCCCACCGAACCATGTGCCTTGCAAGATAAGTGGACGGGGCCCTTCAAAGTGGTCGAACGCAAGAGCCCCGTCACCTATCTCATCGATATGGAGTCCCCCCGGAACCCCCTCCGGGTCCTCCACACCAACAGACTCAAACCCCACTTTGTGCGCTCGGAACTCAGCCTCCTGATGGCTACAGACAGTGGGGCGGAAGAAGACTCCGAGCCTCTCCCTGATCTCCTGAAAACTCAGGAGAAAGACGGTTCCGTGGACGGGGTCCGGCTCTCCGATGCCCTCATCCCAGAGCAACGCCAGGGCTGCCGGGACCTCCTGCTGCAGTTTGCTACTCTGTTTTCCCTCACCCCAGGGATCACCCCTTGGTGCTTGCACGACGTGGACACTGGGGACAGTCCCCCTATCCGACACCGGGCCTACCGCGTACCAGATCGGGTGCGGGCCTGCATCCAAGAGGAAGTATCCAAGATGCTCACGCTCGGGGTCATCGAGCCCTCGGACAGCCCCTGGGCCAGCCCGGTCGTGCTGGTCCCCAAAGCCGCTGCCCCCGGCACCACTCCTGAACTCCGATTCTGCATCGACTATCGGGGCTTGAACGCTGTCACCAGGACCGACGCTCATCCTATCCCCCGAGCGGATGAATTGATCGACCGCCTGGGGGCTGCCCGCTACCTCAGCATCTTCGACCTGACAGCGGGCTACTGGAAGATCGGTCTCACACCCCGGGCCCAAGAACGGTCCGCCTTTTCTACCCCCGATGGCCACTACCACTTCAAGGTCATGCCCTTCGGCATGAAGAATGCCCCAGCTACTTTTCAGCGTCTAGTGAACCAGGTCTTGGCGGGGCTCGAAGAGTTCAGCGCCGCCTACCTGGACGACATCGCTGTATACAGCCGCCACTGGTCCGACCACCTCCACCACCTCCGAGAGGTCCTGCAAGCCCTCCAGCGGGCCGGCCTCACGATCAAGGCCGGCAAGTGCCAAATTGGTCAGGGGTCCGTGACCTACCTCGGACACCAGGTGGGAAGCGGTCTGGTGGCCCCTCTGCAACTCAAAATTGCTGCCATCCAGTCCTGGCAACCCCCAGTCACGCAGACCGAGGTCCGAGCCTTCTTGGGACTCACCGGCTACTACCGGCGGTTCGTGAGGGACTATGGCAGCATTGTTGGGCCCCTCACGGGTCTCACGTCCAAAAACCACCCGAAGAAGATTAACTGGACCCCCGACTGTCAAGCGGCCTTCGAGAAGCTGAAAGCCGCCCTGTGCACCGCCCCTGTGCTCCAGGCCCCTGATTACAGTCGGGAATTCATTGTACAAACGGACGCCTCCGACCACGGCATCGGGGCGGTTCTTTCCCAGCTGAACCCCGAGGGTCTTGACCAGCCGGTGGCCTTCATCAGCAGACGCCTCCTGGCCCGAGAACAGCGCTGGAGCACAATCGAGAGGGAGGCCTTCGCAGTAGTGTGGGCCCTCAAAAAGCTCCGGCCCTATCTCTTCGGTACCCACTTCCGGGTGCAAACCGATCATCGACCCCTGCAGTGGCTAATGCAGATGCGGGGGGAAAACCCAAAACTATTGCGCTGGTCCATCTCCCTGCAGGGAATGGACTTCACTGTGGAACATCGACCGGGCCAAGACCACGCCAACGCAGATGGCCTGTCACGCTTTTTCCGCCTCGACGAGGAGAGTCCCCAAGAGGATGGGTGACTCTCCCCGCCTTCAGCTGGGGGGGACGCATGTTGGACAGGCCACATGAAGGGCTTGCTCCCTCCCCGCATGACAGGGCCCAAGCCCCGGACTCCCAGGTGTTACCCACAAGGGCAACCCGCACCCCGTCTCCCAACGGAACTCCTGCCCCCGGACAGCCATGTATCATGGGGCCGAACCACTACCGGCTCCCCCGGCCGGATCAGCCGCCATCTTGGACACTGCGCCACGAGGCCGCGTGGCCTCAGCTCGACCCTAACCCTGGGCCTGGCCGGCCCCGACATCCCGGCACCACCATCCACCCAGGAGGTGAACGGACCACTTGGCAGGTCAATGGGAGAAAGAAGTGTCGATGGCTCTCCCCCGCCAGGTGCCGATCGCCCTCCAGCTCCCCCAGGCGCTGGCTCCACCCCCTGCTGGGTGTCTGGACTCCCTCATCCCGGACCCCCCGACCTCCAAGTGCGAGGGTCCAGACATCAAAGGGCGCCAGACCTATAACTAGGGCAGCTCCAGAGCAGGAAGGCAGTTGTATCCTGGAGTCGAGAGACACCGAGAAGAACTCAGCCTTGACGGACTACTGGCGCTGCCGTAGCCCTGCCTTGTGAAATATCGTCCTGCCTGCTGGCGCTGCCGCGGCCTTCTGCATCATCCATCCTCGTCGGGACCTGCTGGCGCTGCCGCGGACCGTTGTAACGACCACCTTCATCGGGACCTGCTGGCGCTGCCGCGGACCGTGTAACGACCACGTTCATCGGGACCTGCTGGCGCTGCCGCGGACCGTGTAACGACCACCTTCACCGGGACCTGCTGGCGCTGCCGCGGCCCGTCCAAGCTAGAACACCGAGCTCGAGGATTGTGAGCTATCCACCATACCAGCTCAGCTACCAGATTGGTAACCAGACTGTCCCGCTACCCCCTTTTCCCAAACCAAGAGACTAGAATCGAGGGGACCCCTGAGTCCAGACCTCCTTGTACCATTTCATCGTACCTTAAGAAATCACCTATAAAGAACGTTAAATCCTATCCTTGTGTGGTGTATATCTGTGGGGGGGAAGTTATTCATCTGTACGATCGCTGGAGACGGCTCTCCCCGGAGACCTCTCCCCTTGTCCTCGGCCGACCCTGGGTGGAGGTGGCAGGGGTGATGGGCAACATAAGCCCTATGGCTGGGGTAGGCAGTAGTGATGGGCAACAGGTCCCCTATGGCTGGGGGTGGCAGGGGTGCTGGGGAACATAAGCCCTATGGGTGGGAGTGGTAGTGGTGATGGCCATGCAACCCCTATGGTGGCCTGTTGTTAGTGGCCAGGATATGGATCCCCTGTGTGTGTGTGCCACTTTGCGGGTACGTGTCGTTTGTTTGTGTGGTAGGTGTCTGACTTACCGCCTGCGCATTCGGCGTCGGTTCCTGGTCCGGTCATAGATGTAGAGTACTGGTATGACCTGTGCAATGGGATTCATGATGTGTTCATGTCATACACGCTGCTTGTTGCTCCGTCTCGTACCCGCTGCAAGCTGGTCCATCTCGTAGCCGTGGATTGAGTTGTGGCGCGAATCGTAGCTGATATGCTTGTTTTCCGGATGCTGTGACGTGCCGGACGTGGCGACCCATCCGGCGCGTAGGAAGTAAGCATCGTACTTGTCAGGCCGGAAACTGCTATGTATACTGCTTCCGGGCGACTTGGTTTGGCATTAGGAGTTACGGCTCGGACGGAGAATGGAGCTTGAATCACAGCCTACGTGTCGATCGTGTTTTTGGCAGTTATGCGCATCGTACTTACTCTACAGGACGGACCGGCTACTGGTACGTGTCGGTCGCACAGTAAGGCTACGGACAGCTCTCGGAGAGCTGTCCGACCCGGTATCGGAATCGACCCCAAAGATGTAAGTTACTACAAAAGTGCAGCTTTTTTGACTCACACCCACTATGTTTATTAGGTTCACAAAACCACATGGCAGGAAATTGTTATTACAGTTAAAACAGATCTCTACTGCTCCTCTATGTGACCAGAGTCCAAACCTATGAAGTGAAGGGACCAATCATTTTTCACTCTTCCTTATAGAGACAGGGCATCAATAAACATGACCAACATTTTCACGTTTATAACCTACAGAATCGACACTTGGGGGCCTATTAGGATTGCGGGCGGATCGCCCCCACCGGGCTGGCCGTAGCCACCGCTGGCCCGGCAGGGGAGATCCGCCTGACATCCTTCCATTATTGACCCCCCGCCACATTAGGATGGCTGGGGGGTCCACGGCAAACGGGACGACCGTCTGCCGCTTTTCCGCCGGTTGACTCGTCGACTGAGCGGAAAACTGCCACAATATGGTGGCGGTGTCTGTAAGACACCACCAACCATATCAGGATGTCGGCAGAGAGCAGCCTTTCCATGGCGGCATTGCCGCTTTCGCTGGTGGGGGCCTGTAGCGGTCCCCCAGGATGTTGGAGGGGTAGGGGGTGCATATGGGGGGTACCTATGGTACCCCCCCTGCATTTGCATGCACAAGGTGGCAGGCACCGCGTGGTGCCTATTATGTTGTGCATGCAAATGCACTACATGCATTTTTTACATTGCGTCGGGTGCTGCTCACAACACCGCCCGCCACAATGTAAAAAATGCGCGATGCGCCCACCAGTGTGGCGAGCGCATCCTAATTTGAATGGCGGAACCGCAGCACCTATGGCAGGCGATCCCTTTTGCCGTTGCCGTAATAGTACCCTTGGAGTCTTGTCTTTTATACACTTATTTTGTTGGCTTTCACCTTAATCAAACAGGTCACAGTGATGCAGCACATATTACTTTTTGATGCCCCAAGACAAGGCAAAGTGATGGTATTAGAGTAATGTGTGCTGTTTTCTTTTTAAAGTGCAAAATCATTAGCAGTAGAGACAAGTTCGTTTTTTTTTTCAATATACTTAATTCACTCTTAAAATAAACTTTAATCCCATATTGAGATAATGAGTTCATCGGAAAAATGAATTCATAGAAGGTAAGATACGAGCAAGAGGAGGCGGAGTCATGATGTCATTAGAAGAGAGGCATTATGGGTGTTAAGAAAATATGATGTTGGGAAGGTGGAGGTATGAAGGTACTGGATATATGAAGGTATATATTATGTGTGTAGCATAAACCTAGCTAAAAAGCAGCTGTGTTTTACAGTGTCAAAATCAAAGATATAGTCAATGAGTGATTGGTGAGGGAGCTAGGCTTGATTGGAAAAGTTGACTATATCTGCTTGTGATTAAAGTTTTTGCTATCATATTTGTGCTGGAGATTCGCAACATCTTTTTATTGTTTGCCTTTTTCATTTGGCTCCTCTATGCTAGCCTTTCTCCACGTCTTTCTGCTCTTCCCATTTGGATGCACTCCTGCTTTCTTTCCTTCAAACCCTCCAAGACTTTTATTCTCTTTGTTAGACCTGGCACCTTGGCGTGAGTTTCCCTTCCACTTTTTTGATGGTGTGCCTCGACTGTTTTGCTGGTGTTGTCCGCTCAGGGCACTGCGCCATGGCTAATCCGTGCCGCCGTGCAAGTGCTCCCTAAGTAAAGTGTACCTGTAATTGATGTCCATGATTGGTTTATTGGATTCACTGTCAGTCCCCAGTAAAGTGCACCAGGGGTGCCAGGGCTTGTGAATGCCAATGCTGCTGGTGGGCTTGCAGCGCTGGTTGCGCCACCCACAGAAAGCGGCCTTGTAAAACGTGTCTAGGGTCTGCCACCGCAGACCCTGTGCGCGGTCCGGGACCGTCGCGCTGACTGCGCAAGTGCCCCCACTTGCCAGTCCCTAAACCTTCCCTTACCTACATATTAGCCACCCCTCTGGTAGGCCCGAGGGCAGGGTGCATTGTAGGCATAAGGTAGGACATGCCCTGATGTGTGTGGCATGTCTTAGTAGTGAATTACAGCCCTTGTCATTTTTCACTATTGAAGGCTACCTGCTCTCCATAGGCCAGAATGGGCTGCTGGGATCACGCCAACGCTGTGACCCCAGTGGACTCAGAGAGCATGGTAGAGTGTCAAGTTTAGTATGCCTGAACTCAGAATAATAAAATACTTCTTGTAGTCAAGTTTATTTTAATATCCTGGGTTTGTAAATACTACTTTTAGAAAGTTAGTATTTACTGACCTGACCATCTCAGTCCGCCTCTGCTGTGTGTATGTGTTCTGCCTGGCAACAGTAAGGAGCAGGGTTGGGGAATCCCCAGAGACAGGTTGGCTGCCAGGTGGTGGGTAGAGAGGTGACACCTGGATGGGTGGGAGGAGTACACCTTGACTCTTGAATAGACCTGTGCTCTGCCACCACAAAGCCGGCGCCACCCCCTGTGGGGCGGCTGATGTCTCTGCCCTGCTGCTGAAAGGAAAGAGCAGAGTCACCATAACAAAGTGCTCCAGAACTGGACTGAGCCAGGCCTAGGCCCCCTGGCGCTAAAGAACAAAAGAATCATGGTATAAAAGTAGGAGCCTGGCTCCTAAGAAATCAGAATCCTGTTTACCACAAAGAACCTCTGCCCGACTAGAAGGAGAAGAAGACGCTGGAGGAGCTGGCCTGCTGCTTGCCTTGCTGAGAAAGGAGAGGAAGAGACTTACTGAAAAGACTTTGCTACTTTGTGCTTGAACATTCTCCAAGGGCTTGATCTGAGCTTGCCCCCTGAACTGAACCCCAGGACCAGTGGGTTCTCTGTGCTTTTGCTCGTCCTCCAATTCGAGCCGTGTGTGCATCCCGCTGGAAAGAGACTGCGCCCCTCATCGCCCCTCCTAGGGCCGTGACACTCAGAAGCTCGCCTGCCTCAAACCCGTGAGAGCCCCGCTCCGTCCAGAGCCGCTCTCTGTCCCCGGGCCAGGCCGCCGGCATCCCTGTCACCGCCTGCTACTGGAGCGCGCTGACCGCGCTATCACCCCTCCCGCCGGAAGCCGTCCGACGACTGTGATCTACGCCGGGTCATCCAGCTGCACTGACCGTGCCCTGCGACCCCGCTTCGCTATCCCCGGACATCTCAGGCCGCGCCGCCCCCGCTGTGGAGACCCTCCTGCACCGCCGTGCTAAAGGGTCGCTGGCCGCGCCTGCCTACGTGCCCACACCTGCTGATTGAGGACCCAAGAACACTTCCCAAGCTAAGAGTCGCACCGACCTGTGCCGACTCTCCACATCAAGAAAGAAGTTCCAGTATCAGGCTCGGGGCCCGCAACGCCTTATTTCCCCGTTCGCAGGAGACGAACTCTGTGAGTACTGGAAACTACAAGTAACATTTGCGAGAGACTACCAAGTATCCATTTGAAACTACGAACAAAGAACATTGCCTGCTTTACAACCTGGTGGCATAGCGAAAACGTTATTGGTCTTGTGATAAGTCTGCTGAGATATATCCTTATTTTTACATAAAGAAGCGTATTTTTATATATATCCAAGTCTGGTGTCCGTTTCTGGGGGGATTGATGTATTTACTGTGTGTATGATTGCAAGTGCTTAACCAACAACGCCTGAGGATTCGCCTTGGCTGCTCACGCCACGCACCTAGAGGGTGAGCAAGGGTCATTCGCGAGGGGTTATCCTGCGCCCTGACGTGGAGGAGAGGGTTCCTGCTTGACACAAGGGCAACCTTGCGCCAACCGGAGATCCCCGACTCTAACATTGGTGGCAGCGGTGGGATTTCGGATTTGCACTTGTAATTTGCATACAGTGAATTATTAATCACCAGATAGTGAGAGCAGACCAAATAACGCAGCCACAGGTTTTCATTTTTGGAACTTTGTTGAGACATCTGCCATTACTGCAACCATGCCTAGCTCACTCTCCGCTGGGAGAGCACTCTCTGTGATTTCCGGAATAGATGAGGTGGATTGGGAGAGACTGGAAGGCTACTCGATGGAGCAATTGAAAGGCTACAGTGTAAAATTCCGAGTTCCCCATGCTGGATTCAAGAGGAAGCCCCAGTACACCAAGGCGTTGAGAGCCTGGAAGGAGTCAAGAGACCCACGGAATGCGGGGGACATCGTTCCGCCCGACAACCTTGAGGAGCCCAGCAGAGTCCGGTCGCCAGAGGAGCTGGCAGACAGGGCAGCAGACAGGGCGCATGCAATGGAGATGGCAAAGTTGGCAGGACAAATGGAAATGGAAAAGCAGAAGTTGGCCCTGGAGGCACAACAACGCCAAATGGATCATGATATCAGATTGAAGGAGTTGGAGCTGAAGGCGAAAAGTTTGGACACCGCTCCTTCTGGTGGCAGCACTCCACCGGTGCAGGTAGAGTCCAAGGTGTACATCCCCAAAGATGTAGTAAAGGAGTATTTTAGAAAGGATGACATAGGGCAGTGGTTTAGAGCCTACGAGGTGGCCATGTCTTCACACCGGGTCCCTGAGAAAGACTGGGGAGCGGGGTTGTGGGGAAGGTTCCTTGCTGAAGGGCGTGACACACTGTTAGATTTGCCCTTAGAAGTCCAGACCTCATACCCCCATATGAAGGAAGCTTTAATGACCAGGTATGGGTTAACTCCTGAGCTATATAGACAGAGGTTCAGGGAGACTAAGAAGATCCCTGAGAGTACGTATGTGGAATATGTGACCTTTTTCTGCAGTGCGCTGGATGGTTGGGTGAAGGGTAGCAAAGTGAATGATTATCAAGGGCTGCTTGATTTAATTGCATGGGAGCACTTGTCCAGTCAATGTTTTCCTGAGCTACGCCAGCACCTGATTGATAGCAAGCTGTCCAACCCGAGGAAGCTTGCTGAGGAGGCGGACCGCTGGCTCAGCATCAGGGTCCACAAGGGTCAAGTGGGAGACTCCGCCAAAGGTGGGCAGGGTCCCCAGCAGAAGAGTGGGGGGGACAAGGGTAAACAGAAGGGGTTCCAAAAAGGCCCCCAAAGTAATTCCCAAGGGAACCAGTAGAAGGGTTCTCAGCCTCCCCCACCCCCGCAGCAGAACGGGGCCCCGACAGGTAGACCTGTTCCAAAGGGGCCCTTCAATTGTTATAGATGTGGTGACCCGGGTCACATTGCCTCTGATCCTAAGTGTCGCCTGTTTGGTAAGACCGCACCCACTGGTGCTCCACCCCGGCAAGTAGCTAGTGTTAACTTTGGGGAGGAGGTAGCAGTCCAGGAGGGTGGGGGTCCCGGGCAGATGACCCTAGTCTCGCTAGGAGGCAGTGAGATGGTCCCTGTAACCTACCTGCCCTCTAACACTAAGAAATATGGGCAAGTAGTGACCATCAATGGAAAGGTTGAGGCTCTTAGAGATACAGGAGCCAGCGTGACCTCGGTGAGGCAACACCTGGTGTCTCAAGAGCAGATTGTACCCAATGCCTACTGTAGGGTTGTCAATGCTGACAACATAGAGAGTCGTTGTCCAATGGCTCAAGTTCCCTTTGAGTGGGGGGAGGTCTCTGGTACTCTACAAGTCGCTGTGAGAACTGACATGCCTGTAGACTGCCTGCTAGGGAACGACCTTGAGAGCTCCCC
The DNA here is from genome assembly GCF_964204655.1 of Triturus cristatus. Taxonomy (NCBI): domain Eukaryota; kingdom Metazoa; phylum Chordata; class Amphibia; order Caudata; family Salamandridae; genus Triturus; species Triturus cristatus. Next base: position 742,482,990 of record NC_140589.1, on the reverse strand, counting down.
TTGGGAAAAGGTGGAGAAGACCACGCATCTGAGGATGGTGGGTCTACCCGACTGGGCGTGCGTGACCACCCGGTCCATGGCAGCCAGTAGGGGTGTTGAGAGGGTCCTGGAGCCTGAGGGAGAGGTCCAGGAACCGGCCTTAGGGAGAAGGCGCAGGAGGCGCGGGAAACCGGCCCCCGAAGTTCCCACGGCCCAGGAGGAAGTAGACCCTGAGGGGGATGCTCTGGAGCCTACCGGGGAACAGATTGCCGAACTGGGAGACTTGCCTGAGCTGACCCATTGGCAGCAAGAAGGAGGTCCCTCCAGGGAGGAATTCTGCAGGGAGCAGAAAGAATGCCCTTCTCTCGTGGGTATGCGGCAACAGGCTGCAGACCAGGCCAATGGTGTTCAGGCCAAAACACACTACGTGTACTGGGAGAGTGACCTCCTGTATTCCGAGCCTAAGGCTGCTGAACCTGGGTCAGCCCGTGTGCTGGTGGTACCCCAGAAGTTCAGAACCTTCCTACTGGGGCTGGCTCACGATGTGCCTTTAGCAGGACATTTGGGGATGGACAAGACCTATGACAGGCTTGTCACCCACTTTTACTGGCCCCAAATGCACAAGAATTCAGATTCCTACTGCAGAACCTGTCAGACTTGCCAGGCAAGTGGTAAGAGCGGAGGGAAGCACAAGGCTCCTCTGCAACCTTTCCCTGTGGTCGGTACGCCATTCCAACGAGTGGGTATTGATATTGTGGGGCCTCTGGACCCCAAGACAGCCCTGGGCAACAGGTTCATCCTGGTCTTGGTGGACCATGCCACCCGGTACCCTGAAGCCATCCCTCTGAGAACAGTGACGGCCCCCGTGGTGGGACGGGCACTGATGGGAATTTTCTCCCGAGTGGGATTCCCTCTAGAGGTGGTGAGCGACAGGGGGACCAATTTCATATCCACGTATATGAAATCCCTGTGGAAGGAGTGTGGGGTAACTTACAAGTTCACCACTCCTTACCACCCCCAAGGAAATGGGTTGGTTGAGAGATTCAACCGAACCCTCAAAGGCATGATCATGGGCCTGGACGGTCCAATGAGGCGTAAGTGGGACGTCCTCTTGCCATGCCTGCTCTTCGCTTACCGAGAGGTGCCACAGAAGTCTCTAGGATTCAGCCCCTTTGAGCTTCTGTATGGTCACCCGGTAAGAGGACCTCTGAGTTTGGTAAAGGAAGGCTGGGAGCAATCTCCCAGGAAACCTCCCCAGAATGTATACAGTTACATGCTGGCCTTCCGAAACCAGACTCGGCGTTTCAGGCAACTTGCTGAGGCAAATCTGGAAGCCAGCCAGGAGGAGATGAAGCGGTGGTACGACCGGAATGCCACTCTGGTAGAGCTTCAACCTGGACAAAAGGTGTGGGTCTTGGCCCCAGTGGAGCCTTGTGCACTTCAGGATAAGTGGACAGGTCCATTTGAGGTTGTGGAGCGCAAAAGTCCTATCACCTACTTGGTGGACATGCAGACTCCCAGGAACCCTTTGAGGGTCCTACATGTTAACCGCCTTAAGCCCCACTTAGAGAAGACCGAAGTGGGCATGCTGCTGGCCACTGATGATGGAATGGAAGAGGAGACCGAGCCTCTTCCTGACCTCTTAGTGGCCTCTGAGAAATATGGGTCAGTGGATGGAGTTAACCTCTCACCCACCCTGACGCCCGAACAACAGGAAGATTGCCGCCACTTGCTGGGACAGTTTTCTGACCGATTCTCCCTGGTTCCTGGTGTCACAGATTGGTGCGTCCATGATGTGGACACAGGAGACAGCTTACCTGTGAAGCACAAGGCTTACAGGGTAACTGACAGGGTCAGAGCTTGCATTAAGGAGGAGGTCTCCAAAATGCTTGCGCTAGGGGTGGTTGAGTCCTCCAGCAGTCCTTGGTCCAGCCCCGTGGTCTTGGTCCCCAAAGCTGCTGCGCCGGGAGCCACACCTGAACTCCGGTTCTGTGTGGACTACAGAGGACTCAATTCAGTAACGAAGACTGACGCGCACCCCATCCCCAGAGCTGATGAGCTCATTGATCGGCTGGGGGCTGCCCGGTTCCTCAGCACGTTTGATTTAACGTCTGGGTACTGGCAGATCGCCTTGACCGATGGGGCCAAAGAGAGGTCAGCATTCTCTACTCCAGATGGGCACTTCCAGTTCCGAGTCATGCCATTTGGGATGAAGAATGCCCCTGCCACCTTTCAGAGGTTGGTCAACCAGGTACTGGTTGGGCTGGATGCGTTCAGTGCCGCCTACCTGGATGACATCGCAGTGTTCAGTGCCACCTGGCCCGAACACCTGCGCCACCTCTGGGAAGTGTTGATGGCTCTGCGCCGAGCAGGCCTCACGATCAAGGCAAGCAAGTGCCAGATCGGGCAGGGTTCCGTGGTGTACTTGGGACACCAAGTGGGGAGTGGCAAGGTGGCACCCTTGCAACCCAAAATTGAGACCATCCTGGCTTGGGAACCCCCCAAGACGCAGACCGCAGTGAGGGCCTTCCTGGGGCTCACTGGGTACTACAGGAGGTTTGTCAAGGGCTATGGAACGATCGTTGCCCCCTTGACAGAGCTGACTTCTAAGAAGCAGCCCAGGAACGTGATCTGGACTGACACCTGTCAGAAAGCTTTCGACACCCTGAAGACTGCCATGTGCACGGCGCCCGTGCTCTTGGCCCCTGACTTCTCCAAGGAATTCCTAGTACAGACAGACGCTTCAGAGCATGGTGTAGGGGCTGTTCTCTCACAGATGACTGAGGAGGGCTGGGACCAACCCGTAGCCTTCATCAGTAGGAGGTTACTTCCACGGGAAAGTAGGTGGAGTGCAATTGAGCGAGAAGCATTCGCTGTGGTCTGGGCGCTGAAGAAGCTAAGACCCTACTTGTTTGGGTCTCACTTCCGGGTTCAGACGGACCACAGGCCCCTCAGATGGTTGATGCAAATGAGGGGTGAGAACCCGAAGCTGTTGAGGTGGTCCATCTCCCTACAGGGTATGGACTTTACGGTGGAACACCGTCCTGGTACAGATCACGCCAACGCTGACGGTCTGTCCAGGTATTTCCGCCTTAGTGACGAGGAACCCCCTGGGCAAGGATAGTTCTCCCCACATTTCAGCTGGAGGGGACACGTGTTAGACCTGGCACCTTGGCGTGAGTTTCCCTTCCACTTTTTTGATGGTGTGCCTCGACTGTTTTGCTGGTGTTGTCCGCTCAGGGCACTGTGCCACGGCTAATCCGTGCCGCCGTGCAAGTGCTCCCTAAGTAAAGTGTACCTGTAATTGATGTCCATGATTGGTTTATTGGATTCACTGTCAGTCCCCAGTAAAGTGCACCAGGGGTGCCAGAGCTTGTGAATGCCAATGCTGCTGGTGGGCTTGCAGCGCTGGTTGCGCCACCCACAGACAGCGGCCTTGTAAAACGTGTCTAGGGTCTGCCACCGCAGACCCTGTGCGCGGTCCGGGACCGTCGCGCTGACTGCGCAAGTGCCCCCACTTGCCAGTCCCTAAACCTTCCCTTACCTACATATTAGCCACCCCTCTGGTAGGCCCGAGGGCAGGGTGCATTGTAGGCATAAGGTAGGACATGCCCTGATGTGTGTGGCATGTCTTAGTAGTGAATTACAGCCCTTGTCATTTTTCACTATTGAAGGCTACCTGCTCTCCATAGGCCAGAATGGGCTGCTGGGATCACGCCAACGCTGTGACCCCAGTGGACTCAGAGAGCATGGTAGAGTGTCAAGTTTAGTATGCCTGAACTCAGAATAATAAAATACTTCTTGTAGTCAAGTTTATTTTAATATCCTGGGTTTGTAAATACTACTTTTAGAAAGTTAGTATTTACTGACCTGACCATCTCAGTCCGCCTCTGCTGTGTGTATGTGTTCTGCCTGGCAACAGTAAGGAGCAGGGTTGGGGAATCCCCAGAGACAGGTTGGCTGCCAGGTGGTGGGTAGAGAGGTGACACCTGGATGGGTGGGAGGAGTACACCTTGACTCTTGAATAGACCTGTGCTCTGCCACCACAAAGCCGGCGCCACCCCCTGTGGGGCGGCTGATGTCTCTGCCCTGCTGCTGAAAGGAAAGAGCAGAGTCACCATAACAAAGTGCTCCAGAACTGGACTGAGCCAGGCCTAGGCCCCCTGGCGCTAAAGAACAAAAGAATCATGGTATAAAAGTAGGAGCCTGGCTCCTAAGAAATCAGAATCCTGTTTACCACAAAGAACCTCTGCCCGACTAGAAGGAGAAGAAGACGCTGGAGGAGCTGGCCTGCTGCTTGCCTTGCTGAGAAAGGAGAGGAAGAGACTTACTGAAAAGACTTTGATACTTTGTGCTTGAACATTCTCCAAGGGCTTGATCTGAGCTTGCCCCCTGAACTGAACCCCAGGACCAGTGGGTTCTCTGTGCTTTTGCTCGTCCTCCAATTCGAGCCGTGTGTGCATCCCGCTGGAAAGAGACTGCGCCCCTCATCGCCCCTCCTAGGGCCGTGACACTCAGAAGCTCGCCTGCCTCAAACCCGTGAGAGCCCCGCTCCGTCCAGAGCCGCTCTCTGTCCCCGGGCCAGGCCGCCGGCATCCCTGTCACCGCCTGCTACTGGAGCGCGCTGACCGCGCTATCACCCCTCCCGCCGGAAGCCGTCCGACGACTGTGATCTACGCCGGGTCATCCAGCTGCACTGACCGTGCCCTGCGACCCCGCTTCGCTATCCCCGGACATCTCAGGCCGCGCCGCCCCCGCTGTGGAGACCCTCCTGCACCGCCGTGCTAAAGGGTCGCTGGCCGCGCCTGCCTACGTGCCCACACCTGCTGATTGAGGACCCAAGAACACTTCCCAAGCTAAGAGTCGCACCGACCTGTGCCGACTCTCCACATCAAGAAAGAAGTTCCAGTATCGGGCTCGGGGCCCGCAACGCCTTATTTCCCCGTTCGCAGGAGACGAACTCTGTGAGTACTGGAAACTACAAGTAACATTTGCGAGAGACTACCAAGTATCCATTTGAAACTACGAACAAAGAACATTGCCTGCTTTACAACCTGGTGGCATAGCGAAAACGTTATTGGTCTTGTGATAAGTCTGCTGAGATATATCCTTATTTTTACATAAAGAAGCGTATTTTTATATATATCCAAGTCTGGTGTCCGTTTCTGGGGGATTGATGTATTTACTGTGTGTATGATTGCAAGTGCTTAACCAACAACGCCTGAGGAATCGCCTTGGCTGCTCACGCCACGCACCTAGAGGGTGAGCAAGGGTCATTCGCGAGGGGTTATCCTGCGCCCTGACGTGGAGGAGAGGGTTCCTGCTTGACACAAGGGCAACCTTGCGCCAACCGGAGATCCCCGACTCTAACACTCTTCTTCCCTAGTTCATCTTACACTCTCTATTCCATACCTCCTCTATCACCTGTCCTGTTTGCCTCCCCTTGTCCTTAGAATCGTTTCTAATTACCATGTATCATATTCACATCTGTCACAACCTTACTTCACCTCTTATCATTCCTTACCTTCTAAACAACTTCTTTCTCTTTTCCTCTTCTCTCAGTTAGTGTTGCTTTAATCATCTTGTGCCTCTGCTCTGGAATGTTTTCTCTCTTGACATGCATCAGTCCTAGGCATTTCTAACACTAGTCCTAGAGCTGAGCCAGATATTTCATAATAACATTTGACTGTGTAAATTAATTCCATTTATTTTCATGGTACGTAGAACTATCTTAAGTAGATAGCCTCCAAAGCAGGCACAAATCCTGGTACCAATTATGCATCTTGCATTGTACCCTTCCATCACTCCACCAAAAACTGACGGACCTATTCACAAAGGTAAATTTATATGTGAGTATATGTACGCCTGTAAATTTACTCTTTCTGTAGTAAATGTATTAATTCTGGCTAGCAGGGATTACGTCTAACATATTATGAGGGTGTGCACGGAATCAGTCTGTCATAATCTTTATGTTGGCCAACAAACGCACATTTTTACCTGGGAAGTACAAGCCATACGACATGGTATCACCAACTTTCTAGATTGGACTCTTAGTTAATGGATCACCTGACTACTTTTCTTTTTTATACCCAAAGACCCCTACTCACCTCTCAACAGGAGACGTCCTTGGTGTTAGAAAAAAATCCTCCTCAAATGAGTAGGATAACCCTATGTATTGGGTGTAGGTTGTTCAAACTTGAACCTTTACAAAGGATCTTCACATAGTGGTATCCTCCCTGAATTATAACATTTTCTTATGGCTGAACCAGCAGCATTAAACATATCTGAGAACTGCACACATGTTACTCAGAAGCTGCTACAACATGAGCTTGCACTTGTGGGTGGGATGTTACCTTCGTGGTTGAGGCACATGAAGCATTTAGGACAGAGGTATTCTATTCATTGGTTACATTCCCAGCAGCAAATGATCGATAAAGATTGTTTCACACTTAAACTGCTACTGACATTCCAAATAGCTATACAGCCTACAAAGCTTATGAATATCTTTAACTTACTAAGAACATCACAATTGATTTGAAGGCACCCTACCACACACTACTGAAGAAGTTAGACTAGATCCCCTTAGCAATGAGGGAGCAATATGGCCGGCCTTTGCAGCTTACACACCACACCCAAATGTAGCAAATATGACAGCAGCACAATTACGGAGACTATATAACACTCTTGTCAGAATATATACAAGTCTGACACAGTTCCTCATGCGAACAATGACAGTAAATCCTGTGAAGACTGCTCAAGCTGCACCACCACACTTGGGTACTCCAGGCATTAGTCCACAGACTAACAATGCTGTTATGTTAAAATGTGCACCAGCTGGGAGGAAATTCCATTCTGGATTGCACAAAAAAAGTCAGCTTGAAGCAGTGTTTCCCTTATGGGACCCCAGGAAAACCACAGACTTCTTACAATATGCTTCCCAATGGGGATTTCTCCACCTGTCGAGGACTGTGCCACTTGGGGCACCGTCTATTCTGCAGTATATGCCAGGACTCATGGTACACCCTCATTAACCGTGTTGCCCGAGGTGCATAAATAGATACAAAGGGGCCGATTCCAATCATGGAAAAGGGCCGTACAAATCGTTGTAAGGAGCGTTTTACCCGTAAGACTCGTACCCGGTAAACTCCCCTTACAACCTAGGAAGTACGATTCGTACAGAAAGCCTATTTCCGTACGAATTGTACAAAAGACCATACAGGCAAAAAATACCAACGATTCTGATCCGGAACTGCTTGTACGCGACGTCTGCACGTATTTAAGCAGCGTTTTCTGGCCCAGCAAGTACGATTCGTCCCGACGTCACTGCGTACCACGGTTTGATTACAGGAGCGAAAAACTGCCGGGAAAGCAGAACCCTATGCCACGGAGCCCCAGTACGTGACGTACAGCCATGAACCCCGCCCTACGTGTCATCCTGGTCCTCTTGGCCTACGACCTGGTGCACCGCACCCGACACACATGCCGTAGGTGAGAACAACACCCAGGGGCCAGGGTGGGGGTGAGGGTCAGGATACATACCCCATACTCAAACACAAATCTATAATATGGAGGCCATACATTACCACCTGGGACTGGTCACTTGCGGGGCATGTCCAGCAACCCCTGCGTACCGAAACAACGGAAGTGGATGTGTACAGTGCGTACCACACGTCGCCCTACGGCACCATGACAACAGTGGTACGGACCGCACCTACGCATGAATGCGTGGGTACAGTGCGTACCACACGTCGCCCTACGGCCCCATGACAACAGTGGTACGGACGGTACGGTGCGTACCACACGTACCCCTACGGCACCATGACAACAGTGGTACCAACCGTACCCACGCATGAATGCGTGGGTACGGTGCGTACCACACATCGCCCTATGGCACCATGACATTAGTGGTACGGACCGTACCCACGCATGAATGCGTGGGTACGGTGCGTACCACACGTACTCCTACGGCACCATGACAACAGTGGAACAGACCGTACCCACGCATGAATGCGTGGGTACGGTGTGTACCACACGTCGCCCGTTACAACAGCAGTACATTTTGGATACGAGGCGTACACATGCCAGGAATGTGGGCATAGAGGACTGGCCCAGCATGTTACCTTCATATTGTTATGTGTGTAGGTCCTGGCCAGCAGTGTACAGCTCCAAGGGGGTGCGTGGGTGGGTGCATATCACTACCAGCAGTGGACAAACATATGAGGGGTGGGTGCAGAGGACTCCCAGCAGTGGACAGACATATGAGGGGTGGATGCATATCACTCCCAGCAGTGGACAGACATATGAGGGGTGGGTGCATATCACTCCCAGCAGTGGACAGACATATGAGGGGTGGGTGCAGAGGACTCCCAGCAGTGGACAGACATATGAGGGGTGGGTGCAGAGAACTCCCAGCAGTGGACAGACTTATGAGGGGTGGGTGCAGAGGACTCCCAGCAGTGTCCAGACATATGAAGGGTTGGTGCAGAGGACTCCTAGCAGTGGACAGACATATGAGGGGTGGGTGCATATCACTCCCAGCAGTGTCCAGACATATGAGGGGTGGGTGCAGAGGACTCCCATCAGTGGACAGACATATGAGGGGTGGGTGCAGAGGGCTCCCAGCAGTGGACAGACATATGAGGGGTGGGTGCAGAGGACTCCCAGCAGTGGACCGACATATGAGGGGTGGGTGCAGAGGACTCCCAGCAGTGTCCAGACATATGAGGGGTGGGTGCAGAGGACTCCCAGCACTGCCCCACTCCCAGGAGGATGGATGTCTTTCACACACTGCATGACACACCACATGTGGGTGTGAGGACATATAACACATGCATACCCACCCATGGCGGATGCCGCACAATACACACCCTGATTTCATGCCAACAGACTGTATAGTATTGGAAATGCATACAAAAATAAGTTAGCCAAAGGGAACACACACTGTCACGCACATCGCAGGAGTGATAGGAATGTCCAGGTGCTGGTCCATCCACCCAGATGTTGTCTCTTATGGAAGGAATAGGGTTCACAGCGACTAGATACAATGCCCACAATTGTGAGTCAGGTGCCCAAATACCCTGCATTACACGTGCCATTTGTGTGTTAGGCTGTGATTACACACATGCATAGTGCTGAAAAGGGGCAATTGGTCCCTGATGCCATTCCTACATACCCAGAACACAAGTACAGTGACTGGCAAGTATGGCACAGAAGATTCAGCAGGAGACATTGGTGAGCATGCATGGCCATTGTTGAAGGCATCTGTCACCAACAAAGGATATGTTGACACAGTTCAGCACAACAATTGTGCTACTGTTTGCAGGGAACATGCCAGGTGCCACAGAGGAAGGAACACTCCTTGGGACAATGTCTCCCAATCAAAATGAACACACACTACCAAATAATATTTGCACAGACATTGTGATGGCACACAGATACCATGGTCCACCTCATGACATCATACTAAAACATTTCTCAGAACCCTAACACATTACCCGAACACCAACTTCATGAGCCTCATAACCAACATCAAGTACCTGAAATGCAATAGTGTTGAAAATAAATGAAAAGGCTTTATTCAGCACACAAATAAAACATTTTAAGAAGACACTATTCACAAAGGCCAATGGTCAGTCCATAGTTCGAGTACAAGGGTGGACGTAGCCGACTGTGTTCACCCCTACCTTGCCTGCACAAAGTCACCTCAAGGTTTGTCGACCGGGGGGGGGGCATCATCAGTGGGAGTACCAGGCACCGCAGGGACAGGAGTGGGTTTGGTAGGTGTGGTGGGTGCTGGGCTGGATGTCTCCACCACAGGGGGTGGGGCAGCGCCAAAGGTGGATGTGAGCACCTCGCTGCACACTGCTGCCAGGGCGTCCAGAGTAACCCCTGCACCGGAAGAAACACCAGGGCCAACGGAGGGGGGGGGGGTCCGAGGGATGGGGTGCAGCGCTCTTGGGGGAGGGGGTGGACATGGGGGGGACTCAACTCCCCTGCCCGTGGACTTCCTCACCCTCTTGCGGGGTGGTGTGACAGTGGGGCTGAGGGACAGACCAGCCATGAAGGTCTCTTTGGGTGACAGTTTGGCAGGGGAGCTAAGGGGAGTGGTTTTGGAGGAGTTGGGTTGTGAGAATGCGGACTCTGACTGTGGCTGCGTGTCTGCCATTTGCCTCCAGACCCTGTGGGTGTGACTACATCCCCCTGAGTGTGCGTGCGAGGAGGTGTGCGCTGTGCCTTACTTGGAGGTGTGCTGGATGTGTCTGTTGGGGTGTGTGCCTGTGACTACCTGTGTGTGCTTTGGTCAGGCATGGGAGAGGGCAGTGTGGATGGGCCCGGGGTAGGGGGGGATGGAACGCCGCAGGAGAGACACTGCTTCCGTCAGTGAAGAGTCCATGGACTGCAGAAATCTGCGTTGCTCAGTCATCGTTGATGACATGCCCTCCACGAACGACACCAACTGTGTGAGCAGTGTAGTGTGTTCATGGAGGACATGCAGCATCGATGCCTGACCAACCTGCAACTGCCACAGTGTGTCCTCAGACTCTTCACTGAGGGCAGCAGGGGTGACAGGGGCAGGGGATGCGGTGCCTGATCCGAAGGAGACACGGTGGGACCCTGCACAGACAGAAGAGACGGGAGCAACTGGGAGGGCGGAGATGGCAATGGAGGAGGCGGGTACAGATGGTGGGATGCTGCCAGATGTTGTTGCATCCGCCGCCTCCTCAAGGATGTCAGCATGGGACCCGTCGGTGTCGTACATGCTCTCGCCTCCGGACAGGTCCTCCGACTGACTCCCCTCGCCCTCCGTGCCACTGGCTCCTGCTGACTCCACAGCACTGGTGGCACTGTCGCTGGGTCCCTCCTCAAGGTCCATGCCGGTGTCTCCCTCGCTTGTGGATGATGATGCTGTGGGCAAGGAGAAGAAACAAAAAAGCATCAGTCACCTGTATACATCTGACACATGAGCACAAGAACAATTGGTCACAGTGCATATCAGGCAATGCATCATGAGTAACAGCTAGAATACTCCGCACATATGTAAGCCCTGTATTGCCCAGTTGGTAGACCCACCATGCCACTTTAACACCAGGAAACTAAATACACAAAAGGCCACAACTTGAATGAGCAATACACTGAGAAGCTAGTGTCTGTGAACCGGTGAGCACAGCAATACAATGAAGTCATGACACCTCTTGTTTACTCTGAAATAAACAGGAGTGGTGCACTCAAGGTAAACTAACACACCTCAATACTCAAGGTGTCACCACACTCAGAGACCTGTAAGTCCCTTGGAACACAAAACGAACAAATGTTGGTACCTTGGGACTCACAATACTTTAACCAATCGACATGTTTGGAATGTGCCAATTGGCCATTTCGCGAAAAGAACACTGATGTGCCTGCATGCAATATGTTGCACAAGGCAGTGCACACAAAAGTACATTGACACTGTCATTGAAGAAGCTGGCACCTTTTCGGAGGAGCCACTGTTAGAAATAGATGGTGTTGCAGAAAGTACATATACATGGGCCCACGGAGGTCTTGACGTCTTGACACTCGTTAGTTTGTATCACCAACAACTAATGAGTCTCACAAAATCAAGACCACCGTGGGAACATGTATATGGAGAATCTTCAACACCATTTATTTATAACAGTGGCTTCTTTGAAAAGGTGCCAGCTTTTTCAATGACAGTGTCAATGTACTTTTGTGTGCACTGCCTTGTTTGACATATTGCATGCAGGCACATCAGTGTTCTTAACACAAATCATCAAATTTCCACATGTTAAACATGAACAACTGTTGACAAGTGCTGTGAGTGCCAAGGTACAATTAATGAAGAGTAACAACTTGAATCATGTCAGTTGTCACCAGGCCATCCGTCACCTGATTACACAGTTGGCTACACATAAGACCTACTGCCTGTCATCTGGAGTGGCACACATGTCCACACCCAGGACAATGCATAAGCTAATGGGCCTGCAATTGGTTTGTAAAAAAGACCATCTGTACTGTGGGGACACCCTCATGGCAAGCCAGAATGTACACACAGATGTCAGCACACAAAGTCCAAACTGCGTTGCATCTGAACCACACACGTGCCAAAAATGTATGAGCAAGATTCTTGTTGGTAAAATAATGACACAGGCTGCAAAGCAAGTACATTAAGCACTGGCCAACATCACAGGGGCACTGGCCAGTGTATTTTAGTCCAGGCCATTCTCACACACAAGTCAGACCTGGCAATGAAAAATCAGGGTTGCACATGTATGCCTCTCCCGCACCCCCCCCCAATACCTGAGTCAATGTGATTTATACAGATCAAGAAGTGACACCTCTTATTCAGGGTTACAACATCTGTGCTAGACAGATTGCTTCATTTACACCACATCACCTCGTGGGGCTGACAACACATATTTGTGACAAACAACCATCAACAGATTGTTGTGAATAGCCACACAGGCACTGCCCAGTGTGAGTATGCACAAGCAAAATGGTGTATCCCTGTCCAGTGGACACATGTAGCACACATTAACAAAATCCAAACTAGGCCAGGGAACAATGCCACAGAGGCAGACCTATGCAGCACACACAGAGAATGTGCACAGTGATGGATGACACACACGATTAGGAGGCCAGGGTGTCTCAGGGGACTGTAGTGGGCACACTGCTCCATGGTCCTGGAATGAGCTGACTCTACCATGTTCAACCGTCATGGCACTATGCATATCTCACACTCATGCACATCATGTCTGAGGCCACAACATTGCTCATGCATGCTGCAAGGATGTCCAGTTGAAAGCTCACACTCCTATGTTGAGAATCAGCATCAGTGACAACAACTATGGACCCCTAACATAGTGAACAGGTCATGGCACAGGCAAGGTACCGACACAAGTCACAGACCACCCTCCCACATGATGCAGAAAGCAATGTGCACTTAGATGTACTGGCATCCTAGATGACCATGTGCAAATGTGATTACACACACACCAGGGGACACATGTCAAGGAGAGGAAGGGATGAAAAAGATCCCCAGGTGACATTTGGGAACAGAAAATGCACTGCACATATGAACTCTGGGAGTGTATTCATGCAAAATAGCACTTCCTAAAGCTGGCGACACATAACACGACAAAAAGCCATGTACCTACCCTCTCCTTGCTGCAGTCTCTCCTGTAACTGCCTATTGAGGTCAGGGAAGACCACAGCCAGGACACGTTTCATGTGGTGGGTCAGGTGTTGGCGGCTGCCGTGGGGGCGAGGAGGAGAGAGCTTGAGCTGGACCCGGGCGATCCGCCGGGTCCAGCACCGGATGTCCTGCCACCTCTTGCGGACCTGGGCCAGCTGCCGATCACGCCCCCCGCAGTCCTCACGGCCCTGATGACGTTGGTCCAGATTACCCCCTTCTCATAGGCAGTTACCTGTCAGGATGACAAAGTGACACAACATCAGTACACCTGCTCCATGTCCCAGAGACACACATTAGAACATCTTTGAAATGTTGAACAGGGCATAGGATGCTGACATGAATAGCCTCATTTACAACATGAAATTGGCCTGTGTGCAAGCGCCAATGCAGTACATGGCATTGAAAGTCTACAGGTGGCATGAGGGGTGCAAAACACTCAATGAACATGCCACACACTGTGCAGCACATGCAACAGCAGGCTGATGGCCAGCACGTGCCATGCAGTCACATGTCCCACTCCACTGACGCACTCTCAGCAGACTAGACAGGCACACCCAGCCACAGATCACTGGCCTGTCATTGACAACAGCGGATACAACCCTCACTCTGCACATGTGCCATTTGCCAGGGGAGAGTCACAGGTGTCGTGCTAGCTCTGCAAGTCAGACTCAAAGCACGGCTCACTTGCCAAATCAGATGGTTTGATCAGTAGCCTCCAACATGCAGCTGTGGTGCAACACTTCACATAGACACTCACCCACATGACAAGGAAGATTCACACACATCAATGCCCATGAGGTCGTACACGTCATTTGGACACTCTCACCACAGGTCCACTCAACTCATACACATCTGTGGGTACAGTCACCTGTCACACCGGGGGGACCACTGAATCACCTCAGGACAACAGGAATAAAAGCCCCCAAGGATTAGCCAGGCTGAATGTCTCATGCACTATGCAGTGAAAGTCACTGTAAGCACCATGCAAGTGAGGAGTGCACACAGGAACTACATGATGCTCTGCATGAGAGCCATAAGCATGACCCCCCCCCCGGGACACACTCTAAACAACATTGCATGTCAGTCCCACCTGGACACAATATTGACAGTCACACAACAGGTGCATAGGCAAAGGTAGTGGACTCAGCACTCACCTGCTCCCCTGGTCTCCCATACAGGCTGGTGTACTGTGGGAGGAGGACGTCCAGCAAGGCCTGATTCTCCTCCTGGGTGAATGGCTGGGCCCTCTCCACAGCACGAGACATGGCCCAGGGAAACAGAGACAGCAGCAATGTTGTCGACAGGAAAGTTGTGCAGGCAAGTGCCCTCTCATGGCTTCTAGCTGCCTTATATCTGTCTTGCTGAGGGGCATTCATTTTGAGGAGTACATAGTGATTGGTCAGAATCATTCGCATCTTACGTTTACTCCAATCCCTTTAAACATACACCAGTGACAGAATTTGCATTGTTCAAATTTAGAGCATCATGTCAAGTCAACAACCACTTTGCAACATTGTATTTTGTGGCCAACTGACTTTTCCAGGACACCTGATGGAAAAATCTGAAGAGAAAACTTGGTATCCATGACAACCAGCATGCATTTAGGGCCTAATACTTGTCCCTTATGTGTCCCCTATGTAATTTTGAAAGCCACACACAGGTACGGTGCGTTTCACACGTACCCCTACGGCACCAGTTGCACAGTGCGTTTGACACGTACGTGTAGGCACTGGTAGTACACGTATGTGTACAACTAGTGCATACACGGACTTGTACACGTACGTGTAGTACACGGACTTGTACACGTACGTGTAGGCACTGGTAGTACACGTACGTGTACAACTAGTGCGTACACGTACGTGTACAACTAGTGCGTATATGTACTTGTACACGTACGTGTAGGCACTGGTAGTACACGTACGTGTACAAGTTGTGTACAACTAGTGCGTACACGTACTTGTAAACGTGCGTGTAGGCACTGGTAGTACACGTACGTGTACAACTAGTGCATACACGGAATTGTACATGTACATGTAGGCACTGATAGTACACGTACGTGTACTACCAGTGCGTACACGTACGTGTACAACAGCACTG
This sequence comes from Triturus cristatus, assembly GCF_964204655.1. Taxonomy (NCBI): domain Eukaryota; kingdom Metazoa; phylum Chordata; class Amphibia; order Caudata; family Salamandridae; genus Triturus; species Triturus cristatus. Next base: position 742,467,722 of record NC_140589.1, on the reverse strand, counting down.
GTAGTACACGTATGTGTACAACTAGTGCGTACACGGACATGTACACATACGTGTAGGCACTAGTGCGTACACAGACTTGTACGTGTAGGCACTGGTAGTACACGTACATGTACAACTAGTGCGTACACGGACTTGTACACGTAAGTGTAGGCACTGGTAGTACACGTACGTGTACTACCAGTGCATACACATACGTGTACAACTAGTGCGTACACGGACTTGTACACGTAGGCACTGGTAGTACACGTACGTGTACTACCAGTGCGTACACAGACTTGTACACGTACGTGGAGGCACTGGTAGTACACGTATGTGTACTACCAGTGCGTACACGTACATGGCCTACACGTACGTGTACAAGTCCGTGTACGCACTAGTTGTACACGTACGTGTACGCACTGGTAGTACACATACGTGTTCTACCAGTGCCTACATGTACGTGTACAAGTACGTGTACACACTAGTTGTACACATACACTACCAGTGCCTACACGTATGTGAACAAGTACATGTACGCACTAGTTGTACACGTACGTGTACGCACTGGTAGTACACGTACAGGTACGTGTACTACTAGTGCGTACACGTACGTGTACTGCCAGTGCGTACACGTACAGGTACGCATTTCACACACTTACAATGGTAATACAGGCGTAAAGATGCCAGGAATGGAGGGCTATGAGTCGCACACAGATGTACATCATGTACTTGTCATTGCATACTGTCATGTGCGGTCCCTAGGTGTGTTAGCCAGTGATATTGCACAGGTCATCTCATATAGTTGCACAATTGATGTGTGATGACCTGTGGACACATGTCATGTGTGATGGTGCAATATGTGGCACACATCACCTTGACATTTGCCACATGTGTGTAAGTAGTCCAACTGTGTCATGCACAGCAGCAGTGGGATGGCACAGTCATCAACACCCGCACCTGTCTCCTGATGGCAGGGGCAGGGACACTCTATCAACTGACATGTCACGATCAGCGTGCCCCTTTGGGACTATGTCAGGTGTGTGTCATGTGTTCACATGACCTTGATGTCAGTGTTCCGTCAACTGCATCTGCTGTTGGTGCGTCCAACATGGGTCTGTGTGGATATGGACATGGAACACATCTACTCACACCATGCCCCATGTGGATTCCCATGGCTGTAGTGTCAGTGTGCATCAGACATCGTGTTTCCCAGTCATACATGTCTTTGTTGTCTCAATGGCTGTGTGTTTGTGTTGTCACGTGTTCCCCTTCATCACAATGTGTTTGATATGTACATTTGACAATCCATGTGACCTGTGCGTGTGCCTTGCAATCAGCTGTCTGGATGAGATGACATCCTTCCAATGCAGCTATGTGGTTGTGTGTCACTCTGGTGATAACTGTGGCCTTTCACTCAGACTGGGCCCAAGTTCATTTCAAGGCATGTCATGTAGACTTGACAATCAACAGGTGTATCTTGCTTTTTGTAGGAGTGGCAGCAAGCTGGCATATGTGTCCTGTATGTATTGCACCCACCCGACTCCATAGTTACCTGATGTGTATTAGCAATGTAGCATGTGCTATGTTCATTGTCATTGATGTTTCCCCACTCTCAATCTTCCTTCTTGTAAACAATGTTTTGCAGGGCATCACCTGTCCCAAGACTAATTCCAGACTTGGGTACCATAAGGGAACGTGCCTGCATCCGCCGGTACAGATTCACTCAGAAGTTGATTGAGGACTTGACAGACAAGCTGGCACCAGACCTCCAACCGCAACACAGGTATCCTACTGCGCTGAGCCCCAAGGTGAAGGTGATGGCAGCCTTACATTTTTTTGCCACAGATACGTTTCAATTGACCATAGGTGATGTGGGTGGAATGTCACAGACCATGTTCAGCCATGTCTTGCGTGATGTTTTAGCAGCCATGTTGGGACACCTTGATGAATTCATCAAATTTCCCACTCCAGAGGAGTTGACAGATATCAAGGGTGATTTCTATGCCATGGGAGGGATGCCCCATGTAATTGGGTCCATTGATGGTACACATGTGGCTTTCGTACCACCACAGGCACAGGAGCAAGCCTATCGCAACCGCAAACATTACCACTCGATAAATGCCCTTGTGGTGTGTCGTGCTAACATGCTGATTTCCCATGTCTGTGCACGTTTTCCAGGATCAGCACACGATGCCTACATCATGAGGCGTAGCAGGGTGCCACGAATTATGCTGCGGCTGCACAACGAAAGAGCATGTCTTGTTGGTGGGTATACTCTTTTTATCCTGTGTGTTGCGGTATGTTTGTCTCTTACACCATCTCCTGACCCACTTCTTTACATGATGTTTCCATGTAGGAGATTCTGGCTATCCCAACATGCCATGGCTGATGACACCTCTCCGCAACCCAAGAACTGCTGCAGATGACCGGTACAACAATGCACACTGGCAGACCAGGCGCGTGATTGAGAGGATGTTTGGACTCCTGAAGAGCAGATTCCGGTGCCTGGACAAGACAGGCGGGTCCCTCCCTTATGCACCGGAGAAGGTCTGCAAAATATTCCTTGTGTGCTGCATGCTGCACAACATGGCAGTTGACAAGGCAATGCCACTCATCCTCGATCCACCCGTGGAGGATTAAGGGCTTGGTCACGAGGCTAGTGAGGAGGAGGAGGAGGATGATATCCGGAGTCAGCTCATACGTAACTTCTCATGATGGTGAGTGACTGGGTATGGGTGTGGAAGCTTGTAGCATTGAGTGGCATGTGTTGCAATGTGTGTGTACAGCTGAATGAATGCTAATTGACTTTGATGTGTGTTCTGATGTGTCACTCGAGTGATGATGTCATGCCACACAGTTTGGCGGCGAGACTGTCTTTCAACTTTATATGTGTCCAACATTGTTCATGTTTTGTAAATGTCCATGTGTGCGGCACAAATGGTTTTAGGTGACTTCTTGTGTGTCTGTCATTCACCGGGTTTTGCGCATGTTGTCTGCTCGTGTCATCGTTGTCCTCCTGCTATTCCTCATGAGTATTTCAACGTGTGCTGAATCAGCATTCCATGCACGGACATTTGGAAATGTCGGTTTGGGTAAGGATTGCAGCAAGGCTATTTGGTGGTGGTACGGGTTGGGAATGTGTGGGCCTGCTCCTATGCATGCTGTGGTACCATGCATACATGTATTCTCACCATGGAACAAATCACATGTAGCATCAGTCCCATGACATGATAGTCACCCTTCTTGACAGTCATCTGTAGTGGAGTGTGGCGTCTGATGAAGGCATCAATGTGTGTAAACATTGCCTCTGAAACATTGCGGATGCTACGTGTGGACATAGTGTGGGACCTCACAACAACAGGCTCTATGGGGAATTGCATCCTCTCCGTGTGCAGCAGGATATGTTTGGTTCATCCCCTTAACTTGTGTGCCAGTTCATTGGGATTGACATCATCCGTGTTGTGAAGGTGGTGACCAGCGTATGTCCCATATGTTGTGTCAACTGACCTGTGAGTCTGTTCATATGGATGCATATCCCTTTGTGTGTGTATGGGTAATAAAGGAGTTCAGCACAATCCAAAGTGCCTCATCTCTGTCACTGCAGCTCTCTTGCCAGTTTGCATGCGTCATCTATGACATAATTGTCAAAGATTGAGCATCTGTGTGTATGTGTACTTCGGCAACATGCATGCAGTGCTTCATGGCTAATGATCTCTATTGTGCAAGTAGTACCTGGTTGGGTATGTATTTCTGCAGGTTGATCCCCACAACGGGACGTGAACGCCTGATGATGGTGTGTCTCCTGTGCGCAGGTCCGCATTCTGTTGCCTGATCCTGTGGCCTTAATTTTTGGTGATTGTTCATACATTTTCTCGTAGTGACCCATGAGTAACCTGACACTCCTTCTTTTACATACACCTGTTGCAATGTGCCTTTCTGACCTCCTTGTCTTTGTGTGCTACTTTTTGCGTAATTTGTCACCCCTTCCACCTGCTGCTGCCTCACATGCGGCACCGTCCCACCTTGCAAAATAGATCAGGGACTCCCTCCCCGGGAATCTCAACATGACCCATGAGCCCTACACCTTCATGATACTCAGTAATGCAAGCCCCCCATCAGCAGCTTGGGGACATCACGGGTGAGTATTGGGCTCCATGTCTGTATTTGCTGTTACATTGTGACCCATGTGTGTCCTCGACCAGACTCAGATCCCAGTGTATGGATGTTATGTTATGTTATGTTAGTGGAACTTTTATAGCGCGCAGCTACCCTAGGCTGTCCCGGCGCTTGCTGTAGTTCTCCCAACACCCAAAAGCATAGAGAATCAAAAAAGCCATGTTTTAAGCGCTTTCCTAAAGGATAGAAGATCCCTCGAATTTCTCAAATTAAAAGGAAGCTCATTCCATGCCCCAGCCGCCCCTGCGACAAAATTCTACCGCCCCATCTGGCTTTCCTTATGATGGGGAGAACAATCAGTTTTGCTCCTAAGGAGCGCAGAGATCTTGCCGGTACATACCAGCGAAATTGTTGTCTCAGATGTAGAGAACCTGTATTCTGCAGAGCGTGAAAAACGAAGCAAAGGGATTTGAAAAGAATTCGCTTTTTTACCGGCAGCCAGTGAAGTTTTCTTATTGCGCCGGAAATCGGGGTAAACCTCGAAGTTCCCGTAAGCAACCTGGCTGCTGAGTTCTGGAGCATTTGGAGTTTACGTAAGTTGCCCTCCTGCATGTTCAGATAGAGACCATTACAGTAGTCAAGACGTGACATAATCAAGGCTGTTACCACTGTAAATTTGCAATCTGATGGCAAAAGCGGAAGCACCTTCCTCAGGATCCTAAGTATGTAAGAGGTGGTGGAGACTACCACATTCACTTGAGCTTGCATGGAAAGGCACTCATTCAGCACTACGCCCAAATTTTTTACTTTTTTTGAAGGGGCTGGAAGAGTGCCCATAGTCTCAGGCCACCAACTAGGAGTCCAGATATTGACATTATTGACGAATAGCATCACCTCTGTCTTACTTGCGTTAAACTTTAAGCAATTCTGTGACATCCAACATCCTACGGCACCCATACAGTCATGTAGCCTCTCCCCTGACGCCCTCTCCTGGCCTGGTTGCATAGAAATTACTATTTGAGTATCGTCAGCATAAGATGTTAGACAAAAGCCGAACGACTCAATCAAAGGGGCCAGAGGAGATACGTAAACATTAAAAAGCATGGGGCTAAGGGAAGAACCTTGTGGAACCCCACAAGGAAGAGAAAAGGGATTGGAGACAAAGTCACCCAAAGCCACTGACTGTCGTCTGTCGGAAAGGAAGGACTTTAAGAGAGACCATGCTTTGTTCTGTATTCCGCATGCCGACAACCGGTCCATTAACACTCCATGATGGACCATGTCGAAGGCCGCGGAAAGGTCAAGTAGGATCAGCACCGCCTTACCACCTTGATCCAGCCCTCTCCTAATCTCATTCGTAGATTTGAGAAGGGCGGTCTCAGTGCTATGCCCTTCTCTAAAACTAGATTGGGTGGGATCCAAAACATTGGTGTCACGCAGAAAGGCACTCAGCTTATTATTCATATGTTTTTCCACCAGTTTCGCTGGTAAAGGAAGGCGTGAAATAGGTCGAAAATTGTTTGGATCGTTAGTATCCAAGTTAGGTTTCTTCAACAATGGAAGCACCGAGGCTACCTTCCATCGTTTAGGAAACTGCCCAAGAGAAAACATAGCATTGAAGAGAGCCGTCAATGTCAAAGCTATGGGTTCAGGTGCCAACTTTGCTATTGCCACTAGGCAAGGATCATGAGGCGACCCAGATTTAGCAGTTAATAGAAGATTAAGGGTGTCTAAGTACGCTATAGGAGGAAAAGTATCCAGAGTGGAATTTAAATCCAGACAGGCCTTCGGGCCTAAATTAGTGCCCGCCGGGTCTTTAAAAGTATTAAAGATTGTTGCTACTTTAGTCTGAAAAAAAGTAGCGATTTCCTCACAGAAATCCCTAGTGGGAGTAAGGTGGACAGGCAATGGGTGCGCTAGCCTAGTCACTATTTTATAGAGTTCCTTTGTTGAATTACTCGCAAGTTTAATCTGGTTTGTGAAAAACTCTCGCTTAGTTTCCATCAACAAGTGTTTATAACACAAAATACTTTGTTTATAGATCTCTTTTGCAGATGGAAGATAGCCCTTCCTCCACGCCCGTTCCAGCTGTTTACATTTTAGTATTTGGGATTTCAGTTCTGGCGAGTACCATGGAGCTGTAGGTTGTAGCCTTTTAGGAGCAACTGTTTTTTTAGGTGCTAGAGTAAGGCACACCTCCTCAATCCATGCTGTATATACAGAGGCGGCTTCTTCAACCTCTGAAGGGAGGGGTCTCTGTGTGGAGAGTAAACGATCCCTAAGATCATTTCCTCCAACCTTGTTCCAAGTTCTAATTTCCTTAAGCTTCCCCACCGAAGGGACTCTGCCCTGATCTTTCAGGCCGATTGCCTCGAACCTAATGGCATAATGATCAGACCAGGCCAGAGGAAAAACATCAATGACCGAAAGGTGTGTGGAATTGGAAAAGATCCCATCCAAGGTATGCCCTGCTTGGTGAATAGGAACCCGCACCCGTTGTTTTAGCTCTAGACTACCCATGAGATCAAGCAGTTTTTCTGTGTCTTTATCACTGTCCATTTCTAGATGGAAATTAAAATCACCCAAGATGGTGCGTGAGTCCATGGACAAACCTTCCTCAAGGACAACTCCCACCTCTGCTAAAAACGGGCTCCTAAGACCCGGAGGTCTGTAAATTAGAAAACCCCTAAACATGTAACCATGATGGAGAGTAAAAGCGAAGGACAAAGCTTCAAAACATGAGTTGACAATTATGTCAAAAGTCGCTTTAATAGAACTATCGTAGATCACGGCCAGACCTCCACCTTTCTTAAAAGGTCTGTTTGCAATATAGCAAGAAAAACCAGGGGGTGTGGCTTTCACGAGGTCTGGCCCCGATGCTTCATCCATCCAGGTTTCCGTTATAAAAGCTATTTTAATGTTATTATCCTCTATCAATGTTGCACACTCAACACTGTGTTTAACCAATGAGCGTGCATTAACCAATAGGCATTGAGACACAGCCGTTGTCCTGCCTTTGTTTACAATTAAACCATTTTCGCGAGCTTCTCTTAGCGTTTTGCCAAAACCAAGCACTGGCAAAGTTGTAGAACAGGCCGGGCATAGCAGTGGTGTAAAACCCAGCCCAGAACCGGGTGTAACACAAATACAATCAGGCAGCCTTGTAGCGTTGTTCATTGCTCGTAATTGCCCACTAGAGTAGCTGAAAATGGATAGGTCACCTGAACGAGATTGACCGGGGGTTTTGGCGCATGGCGCGGTACGAGCGCGGACGGGCACAGATGGGTTTGCCTTGGGCGCGCCTTGGGCGTGCCAGCGGCGCGCACGCGCCATGCATCCTCAAATAGCGAAGTGCCCCAAGAAGCTGAAGCGCCGACCACCCCTCCTCCTAAGATGGTGGCCCCTGCCAATCCGCGCCCTCAAGCAGCTGTGCAAATATGCAGAAGTGCAAAAAGGTTGTAATGCCAACAATGATTAAAACAAATACTGTGTCCCCTAAACAAATCAGCAGCAAGAACAGTAAACACGTTAAAACTTTAAAAATGATTAAAGGATACCGCAGCGTGATGCAGCAAGCGATTCTCCCGGCTCAAGCTTCAGGAGATTACAGCGCTGCGCGCACGCGCCATGCGTCCTCAAATAGCGATGTGCCCCAAGAAGATGAAGCGCCGACCACCCCTCCTCCTAAGATGGCGGCCCCTGCCAATCCGCGCCCTCAAGCAGCAGTGCAAATATGCAAAAGTGCAAAAAGGTTGTAATGCCAACAATGATTAAAACAAATACTGTGTCCCCTAAACAAATCAGCAGCAAGAACAGTAAACACGTTAAAACGTAAAAAAATTATTAAAGGATACCGCAGCGTGATGCAGCAAGCGATTCTCAAGCCTCAGGAGATTACAGCGATGGCTGGAGTTAGTTCCGCACTCAGGCATACTTTGACATATCCCCACACGTATGTTGTGGACTCATGCTAAATGACAGAAACATAAAAATTAAAATGTAGAATATTTATTTTTGGCTCTGGGGCGTGATTTGTGCACAGAAAAAGGTGCTATATAGGGACCTTAGAATCCAAAGTTCACAGGGGGAGATGGGATCCTTGGCAATTGAAGTCATCAGAGTCCATGCCACAGTGCTTGGCATCATAGTTCAGACTGTGACCAGCAAGTCCATGTGGCAGATGATGTCAGTCAATGAGGTGATGCTGTTGGACATAAAGGCCAGGTGCCAGGCCAGGTGACCTGGGAGATGTCGATGGGCGGATGCCTCTCATGGTCTTTTCCGTGGACGACCCACCTTCCTCGGGGGACCCTCAGATGCAGGCCTTGACGGTGCATGGGACGCTCCGTCGGATGAATCCTCCTCCTCCTCCATCCCTGTGGCTGGTGGTGTTCTTCGCCTGGTGGCACAGGGAGGGTTGCCCATGTTGTCGGCGATCCGACGGAGTGAATGGCTAATGTCCCTTTGCACCGCCAGGAGCTCAGCCAGTCTTGCCTCCATCCGTCCTTGGTGTTGTTGTTGACTGGCGTGTTGCTCGGCCTGCTGGTTTTTGATGTCTGTGAGGGTCACCACTACCTGACTCAACTCCCTGGTGTCCCGCGGGTATGCGTTCATGATGTCCTGTATGTGTGACATACCGGTCCCTTCAGCTGGCTGGTCAGGTTCTCGCCTCCGCCATCCTCCACTCCCAACACCCCTGCCCACACGAGCCTGGGCTGCTGTTGTGGGCACATCGGGTCTATGGGACCCCTGAGGGATGGCAGTGGCGGTGTTGTCTGCCTCCTCCTGGGTGCCCGTTGCACCTTGTCCCTCCTGGTCAGACAGGCTCAGTTGTTCAGTGTGGGCAGGGCTCCTCGGGGTCTCCTGGGATGTGGCAGTCATGGGGGTGGTGGTTGGCACAAATGTCCCTGAACCAGGTGCTGCAGGGGCTTGGACACCAGAGGGTCCAGGTCGGTCGGTGTCATCCGCGGAGTGTTGAGAGGCGTCGCTGTCGGTGGGATCAGGTTCCTCCTGAGCCTGTGACTGTGATTCTTCACCCCCATTGTTGGGGAGATGTTCATCACGTTGCCCTGTGTGTGAGAGACAGACAATGTTAATGCTGTTTCATGCAAAATGCATGTTTGATACACATTCAAGTTGGCACTGTTCCTCCAGGTAGTTGTCTGTGCCTAGCATTCTCCTCAATGTTCACTTGTGGATGGGTATGTTGCGGGGGACAGATTGATATGTTCTCCTGGGTCTTTGACATGTCGAATTGCGGCTTGGGTGCTTCTTCGGCTATGTATTGGTCTTGTTGTGTTGCATGTCCATTGTGACGGTGGGTAAATCCATTGCCTGTCCTGATGGTGTTTGCTTGTGTAAGGGGTGTGTGTGACAGGGCCTGCTGGTGGGTGTAGTGTGATTTGGCCCTGGGTCTCCCAGGTGATGTAGCTGTCCCCCCATGGAGCATGCTGCCATGACAGTGAGTGTGAGTTCCTGTACTAGATATCTGACCTTGTTGTCTTGGTATTTGTGTTTGCACTGGTCACAGGAGGGCCTTGTGCTGCCTACACCAGGGCCGAGTGTGCGCTATCTTGTCAGTACTTTCCCAATCCCTGTGCATTGCGCATGGTGCATGGGTATGTAGCTGGGCCATATGGGATGAGGGCAATTGTGTCTGATTTGTATTTAGAAAAAGCGCTTTGTGGCACCCACCCTACCAGCATACCGGACATCCATTCTTGGGTTGGTGCTTTGTGTAGCATGGGACATATCATGGCCTTGCTTTCTCAATGGGGCATACACATGTTATTGGCATTAGCGTTGTTTTTGACTGTGGTTGTGGCCGGTGATGGCTTGGGGGTAGTTGCGTGCATTTGGCGTAGTTGGGGTGTGGATGCCATTACCCCCTGTTACGTAAGTTGTTTGTGTACTCACCAGGCTATGGAAGTCCTTGGAGTCCATGTACTCCCACCGGCGGAAGCATGGCCATCACCTTCTCCTCCCAGGGATGGTAATGTACTGGTCTGCGGGGTGCCCCACCTCCAGTGATGTTGCTCTGGGCGTAGTCCTCAGTCATTTTTCTCTTGACCGCCCTCTGCAGATCGTACCACCTGGTTTGGTAATCGTTCCTGGTCCTTCTGATGGGTGCAACAGCATTCACCCTGTCGACAATCCTCTGCCACAGGCGTGATTTTTCAGCTATGCTGGTCTGTCTGACCAATGTTCCAAACAGCTGTGGCTCGACTCTGATGACTTCATTGACAAGGATCTCCAGCTCCTCCCTTGTGAACTTTGGATTCTTGTCTGTGGGCATGGTGTGGGGTGAGGGTGTGGATGGTTGTGGGTCTAATTGTGACGGTGTGGGTCTGAATGTGAAGAGGGGGTATGTGCGAAGGTGGTTGTGTGAAGGTGTGTAAGTTAAGGTGGATGGGTGCAGTTGTTTGTGTGTGCTGTCTATCTGCAGTGACTATGTTGCAAAGGCTCATGGTTTGTGTGTGTGGGCCCTTTTTATTGGTCAATTTGTGGGTGTGGCTCAGTTTGAATTTTTGGTGGGTGTGTTATAAGGGGTGGTTGTGAGTTTGCCCCTCTGTTTGCCTGTTTGGTTGTGTCCAGGTCAGTCCTTTCCATTTTTTGTGCAGTGTAGACTTGTTTTGTGGTGTTGTGCGAGTCGAATAGACCCTCCTTGTGCTGTTTTACAGTGTCCGTGCTTCAGTACGGTACAGGGGTACGAGTCGTACAGGCACACCCCCCCATGCGTTGTGTATGCACGGTGCGTACACGGACTTTGGTTATGTATGTTGCGTACACCGCCATCGCTTATGTACGGTGCGTACACCGCCATTGATATGTACGGTGCGTACCCTGACATTGCTGGGTACGGTGCGTACACCGCCATCCCTTATGTACGGTGCGTACACCGCCATCGCTTATGTACGGTGCGTACACCGCCATTGCACATGTAGAAGTCATTCCTGTGTACGAGAACGACGTTTTCCGTGCAAATCGTAATTCGGTAAGCCGGTCCGGATCGTACTTGTATGTTCGGACTCTATTTTTACGATTTGTATGGAAACGTGTCCGGGTCCGTGTCGTACAACTTTTCCAGACTCTAATTCGTACGGATGGGGCAGATTCGTATGTATTTTTCACATGCGAATCGTACTTCATGGGTCAGACGGGACTCGTACGATTCGTATGGAAAAATTTACAGATACGAGTCGTACGGGGGAAAAAAATACAGGATCGGAATCGACCCCAAAATGAATACGGGGAAGCCCTTGCCCTGGATTTGGGGATGAAACTGATGGTAAATTTTGCTGCAGTATCTGTCATTATGTTAAGTAACATTATAGGGGAAGCAGCAGTGTTGGTGGAATGCCAATGACTCACATCTTAACTCTGAGAGAACAAGAGCAAAGATTTAACGAATATTATTGAAGAAACATGCATCCATAGATAGAGATAATTTGGGAGCCAGACCTACAAAACTTCAAATTAAGAGTAATTCTGAAAAAGATAACTCAAAACAAGTACCCGACTCATCTAAGAAAAAGCTATAGCCGTGATAATATTAAGACGCCTGACAGGTATCAGGATACTGATACACGTTCATCTTGTTCCTTTCAGGATACATCTGAGAAACTATTGGAGAGAGGTGGACGGTCAGAGCGCAGATCAGAGGAGTATGTGACACCAAAGAAGGACTCACAATGCTTTTCTGACTACAATATAAAAAAGCAAACCTAAACAGTCAAAACCTCAATTCAAAGAGAAGAAGGTAGCAGGACTTAAAGTCAAGCATGCCACGGATATTGAGGACACTGCTTCTGAGTGGGGAGTAGGCTCTGGCCATGCTGGACAGCAAGGCAGAAGTCACCATAGTTCACCGGAACCTGGTGGATTGTCTGGTGGCAGTACCATTGAGTGACTATATCCAGGTGGGAATAATAGATACTAGGGTGAGGGTCCCTCATCATTTATGCAAGATACAACTCCAACTGGAGGGGGATGTACCGATACATTTTTGTTCTCTTATGGGAGAACTTGTCATTCGGCTGTGATATTTTCTTGGCCAAAAAGGATTGGTCACCTGAATTTGTGATGGATGTCCCAGAGGGAGAGACTGGAATTTTACCTGCTTTTTCCGACCTTGTCCCAGAATCAGTTAAACATTTATAAGCCAAGGAGTTGGTGCTAGCACTGACTCCTGCATTATACCACAACAATGAGGGGTGGGATGACAATTCCCCTTATCATGTAATACCAGTAAGGTCGACCCTACAACTTCAAAGACAATGCTCTATTAAAAATGAGGCTAAAAAACAAGGTAAAGAGATTCTCACCCAACTTGAATACCAAGGTGTAATAGAAAGTTGCACCTCTCCTATGAATAATCCCTTGTTTCCAGTTATAAAAACCAGACCATTCATATCATCTGGTATTAGATTATAGACATCTAAACACAGCTACACAAACATTTGCAGTACATAACACGCGCAGCACTAATGAACAATATAGTGTGTAAAAAATACAAAGCAACGCTAGATATCTCAAAGGGATTTTTCTGCCAAAATATAGCACACAAAAGCAGGTACTTGACCGCATTTAGAGCACTCATTTCTCAAAAACAGTTCTGTTGTTTTCCCAAAAGGGTTTAAAAATAACCCTGGGTTGTTTTCAGCCTTTGTTACAGACCTTTTACAAGAATTTGACAACCAAGCTTGTCCTATGGTGACAAGATTTATTTGACAGATAATTACCTTTCTACACACTTGACAAGAGTAGATCGCATAGTTCTGGGATTTGGTCACATGGGCTTCCAAATCACTTAAAAAATAAAAATCAAAGATTGCCCACCTCAATGTCCTGTTTCTAGCATACGAGCTGTCAAGTAAAGGCAAAAGCCTTGCAACACACTTCTAAGAGAATTGTGCGCTATTACAAGCAAAGAATACATTGAAGAAATTTCAATCCATATTGGGTCTCCTAAATTTTTGCAGAACTTACATTCCAGATTATGCAGAATGGGCTCTACGATTTTATTAGTCCAGATTTTTCAAGCACACACTGAACACACACGTATTTTACGTTCAGTATAAGCTGGCATGCTAGCTCCAAAATACTTACACACACATGTAAACACCACAAACTTAATGATCTATATCATTGTGGGCGCATCAGGATATACCTATGTTACATTCAATGAGGGAGACACTGTACCAGTTGCATATAAATCGCATTTATACACCAATTCTGAGATGCATTTTCCATTTACAGAAAAGGTTCTGACGGCAGTACAGACTGCAGCGGTGAGATAGAGAGAGCATTGGCTTAGGGGTGCCAGCCTTAGAAGCTGTCCTGAAAGCCAGATTGGATTCAGAGAATTCAAAAGGTACACCATAAAGCACAAAATACTTTGGGGACAAGTGGCTAAGCTGAAAGAATGTTTGCAATGGACTTCTGTGTTTCACACCTTGAGTCATCAACGTGTAGGAATACACATTATAGGGAATTCCATGGTTGACAAAGCCGCAAAAGCAGCAGTGCAAACTGCTTCTGTGGATGCGATTACTCGCTCCAGTACGAGAATAGATAGAGACATTATGATGGCTGTCAACACTACACGGGATGACACACACTTGCCAAAAGGCTTTCCAGCAAAGTATTCCTACCATTTACATGTGCAAAACATACCATTTACTCATATTCCCAGATTGGAGGATAGAGTAATACCAAATTCAGATCACAGGTTAGGTTTAATACTAGTATCTGCACACGCAGGGGTGGCAGCTACAATTTCACCATTACAGCAACGCTATTGGTTACCAAGTCTTATATAAACAGATTAGGGACTAGGGGGCATATGCATCAACATTAGCATTTGCGATTCCTTATTAGCGAAAAATAAGGAATCGCTAATAAGGAATAGCAAAAGGCTATGCATGTAGGAATCGCTATTCAAATAGCGATTCCTTAACATTCCTTATTACCGAATCGGTAATACCGAATCGGTAATAAGGAATACCTACCCATTCATTCCTATGGGCTTGGCGGCCCATAGGAATGAATGTAAAGCCATTCTGTATTAGCGATTCGGTATTACCGAATCGCTAATAGCTGGAGCACTTTCAAGGGTGCCAGGGTGTCAAAAGGACACCCTGTTGCACCCCTGAAAATGATATGTGCACATATGTTGCACACACACATGCTCTAAGGGCATGTGTGTGCGCAACATGACACTTTGAAAAATGAACAAAAGTGCATTTTTCAAAGTTTTTGCAAATTACCATGCAGTTCATCTTCATGGTAATTTGCTCCCCTTATTAGCGAAATCGCTAATTTTTTAACTTTGATGCATTGCATTTAAGGAATCTCACTTTGGGATTCCTTAAATGCAATCGCTATTTAAGGAATCGGTATTTAAGGAATCCCTATTTAAAGAATCGCTATTTAAGGATTCCTTAAATACCGATTTCTGCTTTTGGGTTGATGCATTGGGATTGGGTATTTTTTACTTAATACCGGGAGCTAATAAGGAATCGGTATTTTACCGACTGGATTTTGGCTTGATGCATAAGGGTGTTTGTCTTTAAATGCAACATCTGCCATCAGATGAAGGGTTCCACCAAAGGACGTCCACCACAGACACCTCTGGTGATTTTAAACAAGCCACTCGCTTGTGTTAATCTGGACTTCTGCGGCCTTTACAATCAGATGGGGCTTACAAATACATCCTGGTTGCAGTGGAGTTCTTCTCTCAATTCCTATGGGTTAGACCACAATGATCGGCTGACACCCAAACTGTTATCAAAGATCTGCAAGTCTTCATCAGGACATATGCAGTTGGGCCAGGGTCCGGGGTTTGCCTCTAGCTTAAAAAGACACCATTGGAAATTTGGGTGTGACCGTACAGTGTTCTACACCCAATCATCCTGAGGGAAAATCGACAGTAGAGGAGGAACCGAGACTTAAAGCAGGCTTTTACGGCAAGGGTATTAGGCTCAAGTCGCACTTGAGTCCATCACCTATATGGGTCCAGAAAGTCCTCAACAATCTGCCTAGAAAATCCCTGGGTGGCCCGAATCCCTACAAGATCCTTTTTGGGGTTAAGATGTGGGTACCTGACCTCGACAGTCCGAGAACACTGGTGGCAAAAACACCCTTTGACATCAATGAAGGTTTGGCTGTTTTGCAGTTTCCAGGACACTCAGAGCAAATGTCCAAGTAAAACACACTGCCACTGGAGAAGTGAAGGAAGCACCAGCAACTCCTGGTTGCCCGCCAAGATTGGTGAACTGGTCCGGAAGAAAATAGTGGACAAGAAAGAAATTGGGCCATCTTACAGAGCACCTGTACCTGCCCTGGCTATTGAAGGTACCAGAACTGTACTTCTACTGCCCCTTGCTGGTTGCAAAAACAAGAGATTTGTGACAATTGATCTCATCAAACAGCATCATGTGGCTGGTTCTACACAGGAGGCCACGTGAGAACCTGAGAAGTTACCTGTCTCCTCTCACTACTATACAGGAAGTCTCATTGGAAACTTTGATCAGCGATGAAGGTTCAGCTTCCCGGCTGGGGATAGCAAATAATGAAGTATCTCTTCTACCTGCTACATCAACAACTACTTTACAAATGACTTGTACAGAAAAAGTTTATTTTTGGAAAACCAACACTGATGGTGTTTACATCAATGTACCACAATTCTAGTCAACTGCAAACTCTACACAGCCCACAGAGCTGCCAAAAATAGAACAAACAGCCTCTGCCTTCTTTATCGACTTCATGACTTCTCTTCAGATTCATCAGAGCCACCACCACCACTCTGAGGTATAGTGCGTATATTGTACTTTTAGCTAAAGAAGAAACACTTTGCTCCTCCATGGCTGTACCTGTGAATTAAAATTTTGTTACTTTTCCTCATCATTTAGATTGGTTTTGTGACAGTGTTTTTCCTGCTTCTGAATGGACACTATCTCCCAGAACTCTACAATTGGTGAACTTGGTTTTAACACCCCATTCTTCATCACACATAGTCCGAAGGGACCTTTCCATGGTGAACATTTCTGCTGTTCCGGTTCCTGATGGAATTGTTTGGGATAGGGTATTATCAGGGCCACTGGAAATATCTAATTTTGCGGCTGCTGCGGTTTTTGCATAATTATAGATTTCCTGCATTTGCATAATCTGCAGATTTTAACAAAATACATTTCGTTTCTATCTCAAACGGTTCAAAAGTTATTAAAAATGCATCAACAGTGTAGTGGAAGGCCTTAGAGGGTTGTCTCTCCTTTCTGTTGCTTATTGCTATATTAGGGTGTTAAACTGGTACTAACGAGGTTCAACCAATGCTTAAACAGTGAAAATGTGACAAAATAAAAAAGTAAAGCTATAGAAAAATGTGGCACATTATGCTGCATAATTTGCCTTTTCTTACCGCAAAATTTACTCAAATCTGTTGCATACTTTGGCCCTCCTCTGATGCATTATTCGAGTGGCCCTGGGTATCATATAATATATTCGATCCTACTGAACTTTTGCAAATATCATACGTATTCCAGATTTCTCTGAATTACATTATCCACCCTAGTACTGTCTCCGATGATAGGGAAATTGATATAGTGCATGAAATACTAGAGGATCTATGGTATTCCATTGTTTTTAACTCTGAGGAAATGTATGATGGTATGACTAATTATTTTGAAATGTTATGTTTTTAACATTATGGTCACTACTTACTTCTTGCTTAAAGCAAGTACTCCATGTGCAGTATTTAATTACATACAGTTGGAACACTGCCCTAAACCACCATGGGGTAGCTTACAAATGTTTGCAAAGAAGTTTCCATGTTTCTCTGGTCACAATATAGCTGACTCAATGTCTTATTATTATAGACTTACACCATCACTGGCAAAGAAAAGTATGCTGACTGATACACAACGGATATATTCTGAATCTTCTTTTGGCCACACCAGGGTTTGACTTTTGAAAAGACACTGTTGATTTAAAAACAATTTGGGGAACTAAAAATTGGCAGGTTCAGGGGGAACAAGGCAAGCCAGATACCACAGCAACCTATTTTCCCTGACAAAACTGTGCAGCAGATGTCATGTCTTGGCCTGGCTTAGATAAAACATTTCAATGCACCCAATATTCCTGCATTTGCACAAATTATGAACTGGCAATGGTTCACATATTACACGGAAGAAACATTAGGTACCTTGCTTTGCATTGTTTCATACAATTTGACAGGGATCAATCAGGGGGGATGGGTAGTGTGGCCGTTAGATACTAACGAATGTCATGCATGTTTCCAGGCTGACACCAAAGGGTTTAAGATCAGTAGGCCTGACCCACATTAAGGGCAGACACAATACTCTGGGATGGTAACGACTTACAGTGTTGGGAGGTTGTGCCTTGACTGGCCAAAAACCTCAACATTGTCCGAGGTGAAATAACGCTTGTCCCTTCTTTCTGATGACATGGGACTACAGAACTTTTTATTGGGTCCTCGAAAACCACGTCAAAAGTGCTTCTGGTGTGCAATATACAATGAAGTCTGAAACATGTCCCAGCAGGAAGCTGCTGAGAGACTGCGCAAAATTGACAGGGAGAATTTAGAAAGGGCTAAAGCAGTTGTGGATAATGGTATAACTACATTGCCCACTAGGATATACTCATTGGGTAACATAATGTCATCTGCCATATTCATAATACAGCGTGACATGTCCTCTTTACAACATGGGCAGTCACAGCTTAGACCAATAATGTTACTGAGCTCAGGGGTAGTCACAGCTTAGATAAATAATGTTACTGAGCTGGACTCTTCAGACACTTCTTGTTGATCGCGTACCATCTTAACACCTTAATGCCACTAGCTGTTTTTTCCTTACAATCTAACAAACCAGCAAAGCATCATGGCAAGATAGGACATGACATGCGCTATGTTACACATATAGAAGTTGGAAAAGTTACCATTCAACTGTTGCAGAAATACATTCAGCGGATTGGATAATCCACTGGTTTATTTCTCTGCCAAATTCGACATTTCACTTTCAATACTGTTTACAAAACCATCAGGTAGGCAGATCCGAAGCGCTAGGAGTAGGATATATGCATGAGTCATGGATATTACCTTTTAGATAGCACTGTAGGAATAGCGAGACTGAAGATTTTCTTAGCTGGACTGACTGCAAGAATACTTTAGGGCATTCCTTGGTGTGTAGGGAGGTTTTGCTTCATGGTGCATGTAATGCGTCCATGGCAAATGCTTCCTGCTACCAGAAGTCTTTTCCAGCTGCAGTGATCCATCCAGATTTCAGATTACTCTCGAATCAGAGTTATTTGATGTTGACTGATCAGAGCTGCTACAGCATGAAACCAGGCATTGCCTATCTGGTGACGGTTTCTGCAGTAGTGGGCTGTTGCACACATGTACTGTTTCCACTTTAACGCACAGTTAGGGTGGCAACGCTTTGGCCTTCGATAAAGCTTTTGAATGCCACTTTGATGCTTTGAGCAGACTGAAAGTCTGATTATTCCAGAATGATGTGGCCTTAACATCTACAAAGGAGACATTTGATCTTCAAGTTGTAAGGTCTTTTTCTGAGATACAGTCATTACTTCACACTAATTTCCTGCTACATTTTGGGGAGCTTGTGCACGGCATTTTTAACATATCTAATACCGCAGGAGTGGCACACCTTTTTGAGAAAATAGGATCAGGCTTAGTTAGTACCTTCCAGACAGTCTTTGAAGCAATTCCATCATACATACCCACCATGCTGGGAAGCATTTTTGGAGGTCTTCCACTGGTCCTATTCCTGATTGTCGGGCTTTGCTTTTACTCTTTCTGCTCTGCAACAGCTATCCCATCAAATGGCCAATTAGAACTGGCACTTCCACATGTGCTCATGTGTTGTGAACGCATAATACAGTGTTTGGTGCACTCTTGCTTCAGGAACTAAATGAACACTGGTTCTTGTCCTTTCAGCCTATGTGGCTACACTGTATGCAGCCAGTATTCTGCTGTCTTCTGTGCACTTTCGAGTGTGCCCTGGACATATGCCTAGGATCGCAACTGATTCAGTAAATGGACATTGACACCGTTAGTGCCCACTTGTACTCTTGTCCCTTGCGCTTGCCTCTGCTTCTGAATGCATTGTATGAGCCCTCCTGGGGTGCTTCTGCTCCTGGTATTCAGGATTTTGTCTCGGCTTCTGTGGATGCCAATCCTCCTACGGTAGCTGATAAGTGGGTGGATGGGAACATGTTTGCTCAATGGATCTGATCCGATGGGTGCCTCTGGGAACGTCTGCAGTTGTTGGGAACAGCAATGTTTTGTCTACCTCTCGGAACACATTATCAATCTGGCAGTTTCGAGTCGTTGGCCATTGTTTTATTTGGCTTTCTTTTAATGCTAAATTGCTTTTTAAATTTGTTTTAATACAGTTTTTATACCTTTTATATTCATGAAATGACTTTCGTTATGCTTGTTGCTATTGAAGAAGTGTGATGCTTTTTAGATTTTAATAGGGTTTGTATACTTATTAACCCTTATATTTAAGCACTTGTCTAGGAATAGCTTTCATCGACCCACATCCAAGGAGGGAGTGTCACTTGGGCAGGATAGGCCTGGTAGAAACACAGCCATTTACAAACTCATGTTTCTTAAGTTGCCTTCTCTTTTACACATGATGACTTTTGACATACATTTTGCGTGTGTGACAATGCAGGATAACATTCTCTGAATCGGCATTGCACACATTTCCACTTTGTAGGCACACTATCACAACACCGTGAACATTTAGTACAAGGAATAAAGTTCACTGCACAAATGTGATCATTGTTTTTGCCCGTAGGGGACAACGCTATCCAATTAGAATAAACAATTGCGGCCTGACAGGGGTTGCGACACTGCCAGATTGGTGCTGTTTATTATATAAACAGACCAACTTCCTTGTTTAGGGAGAGGAGCATTCAGCTGACACCACAAGGTAACTACATGAAGGAATTCCAGCTCAGCTGATTCCTGCTCACCAACACAAGGTATGTCCAGCACTACACTAAGACGGACAGCCTGATGACACTTACCCGCAAGTAATAGAAAGTTAGACAACCCGGGCAGGGATTTGGCAGATCACCCACCCTGGGCAAGACAAGGTGAGGAAGCACTAGATAGGAGTACACTATGCACCGTACTTATATGCCCCCATACATTCACTGTCTTAGCACAATGGTGGAAATGTTAATCATTTTCACTGTAATGCTAATTATGGTAATCTATTTAATTCTATTGATTATCTTAGCACACGCATTTTATACACGAATCACAATCCTTCAATAAATTTGAAATGCCTTGCTGAGCACTTCTTGTGTATTTCTTTGGGTATGCATGAGAGTCCAAAGAAACAGTTCTAGACCTGTTACCACGAGTTCTTTTGGGGATCAGGGTTGTCATGTTCTATGGTTGCACAAATATTTGTTACCCTGTAAGGTTAGGGGTCCAGACGGTGCACTGTGGGCTAGCAGGGATATAGGCCAACATATCTTAAGGGTGTGCACGGAATCAGTCTGGCACAATCCTGACATTTATGTTGTCCAGCAAATGCACAGTTTTAATGGGGAGGTACAAGTCAAAAGACACAGAGAGTTGTCTATCTAACAATAGAATACTGACCTCATGGGATCTGTATGCATTATTTGTGAATGCAGTATTTTACTTAGTGGTTGTATAGATAAATGCTCAATTTTTCATAAAAGCAAGTATTTGACTAGACAATCATTAATTACTGCTATTGAACTTATTTTGAGTTGTTAACTTGTGTTCACCCCCTGCATCTACCTCCACCCGAGAAGCCTTGGACTGCTGAACCCTCACTACCACTGAGTGCTGAAGGGGTATTTGGCCCGGTTGCTCAGGACCGATAGTAGGTCGGGTCTTAGGATATCAGGAGTAAAAGGCCTCAACCCCCACAATTGGTCCCAGTAGCTCTGCTTGTCCTGTGGCTCTCTGAAAGTGGTTCTGACAAGCTCAATAAATACATACTTTCTTCAACAGCTTTTAAAATTGATGTCGGTGCAAGCAGACAAAAATCCTGTAATGTCAGTTGTGGCCTAGTTAAGCTACCTGACGCACACATGAATAAACATTGCAGCATAGTGACATCTTACAGGGGGCAGGTAGTAGATAGTGCTTTCACTTTACCAGGAGTCATTCACCCATCAGAAAATGTGTGTGCGGAGAATTTGAGTTTGTTCTTGTGAAACTTACACTTTGCTGCATTCAAAGTGAGACATGCACCAGCAAGTAACTAGCACACTTGTGTAAGAGCCTTCTCATGCTTCTTTTGCATTGCTCCAAATACCAGTATGCCATATGTAATTAAAAGCATATGTGAGAGGTTACATTATTTGACATATAACATCCTGAAATATTTCTGCAGTGATGATTCTTCAAAACTCAACTAAATAAACCAACATGAGTCAAAAAAGTAGTGATGTCCCTACAATTCTATTCCAACTCGAGTTGATGGTATCTCTTGTATAGATCAAGATAGGAGAAGACTTTGGCACCGCTCAGTTGCATTATCATGTCCACTCTGTGTGGATCAGGATGTCTTTATTTCTCAATTGCTTTGTTGGCTTGGCGCACATCAACACAGATCTGCACTGCACCTCCACTTTCCTTTTTTGGTACCACCACCATGGGCAAAACCCAAGACGCAGGACCGGTCTAGCACTCAATGATGCCCTGCTTCAACAGCGTTTCTAGTGTTATGAGCCCCAGTGTACCCCAGGTAGTTGCACGACCTTTTACCTACATTTGTCCTACCTTGCTCTACATAACGGCTCTGGCACTGACTTTTTAGCTAGTTAGGTGCCAAATAAATGTTGTGTGGTTTCCTTCGAAAACTAGCCTCATTTATTATGTATGAGGGTTCTTAGTATCACAGCAGTATTGCCATCTTCTGCATAATAACTCAGTACAAAAAGTCACTGCTATTGTCACCCTTGGCCGACCGGCTTACAGTACTATGATACATCTAGGTAGAATCCATGAGGATACCTTTCGGGTATATAAGTTATGTTATGTTAACTTGAATTTGTATAGCGCATAATCACCGGCAGGTCTCTTAGCGCTTTGAAGGTAGCCAGACCCCCCAGCAGTTACAGATGCAATGCTTAGAGGGATTATTATGCTGTGTCCAGAGCCTCCCTAAACAGCAGAGTTTTGAGTTGTTTCCTGAAAGGGAAGAGTATGGGTTCCTTGCGGAGCTTTTCGGGCAAGCGGTTCCATAGTTGGGGAATAAAAACTGAAAAGGCTCTACCGCCTTTGGAAGTAGATTTGAACCGAGGATGAACCAGGAGGCCTGCCTCAGACGATCGAAGAATACATCCTGGCACATAGTGCCCTAGGCATTCCTTGATGTAGACTGGAACCTGGCCGTGAACAGCTTTGTGAGCAATGCAGAGGCCTTTGAATTTAGCTCTCTGTTTGATGGGGAGCCAGTGAAGTTGTTGCATCAGGGAAGTAACGTGGGCTTGTCTGTGGAGCCTGAAAATCAGCCTAGCTGCGTCATTCATGGTCACCTGTAGTTTCTTGATAAGTTTCTCTTGGAGACCAATATATGTGACATTGCCCTAGTCTAGCCTGGACATGATCATAGCCGACATGACGCTCTTTAGTGTGGCTGTAGAGAGGAGCGTGACAAGTTTATGCAGCTGTCTCAGTAAGCCAAAGCAAGTACCGACCACAGCAGAGACTTGATTAGCCATGGAGAGGTTGGCATCAATCTTGATGCCTAGGCTTTTTTACAGCCGAGACCGGCAAAGGAGCGGGGCCCAGATCTTGTGGCCAGAAGAGGTCACTCCAGGGGTGTTTTTGGAGGGCATGACAAGCACCTCGGTTTTGTCAGGGTTAATTTTTAGTGAGTTGGCTGTCATCCAACTGACCGTGTATCTGAGGATGTTTTGCACACGGGCGTGGGCTTGAGGGGAGTTAACTATCTGGAGAATCAGTTGTGTGTCGTCCGCATAGTTGAATATTTAGCATTCCGAGCGCATCAGTGTGGCCACGAGTGGCTGGAGGTAGACGTTGAACAGGAGAGCTGAGCCCTGGGGGACACCACAGGTGAGTGCGCCTATGTTCGACACCTGTTCACACAGTTGGACCCTTTGGTAGCGACCGGATAGAAAAGATTCTAGCCATTGTTGTGCCAGCCCACGGATGCCCAGATCGAAGAGCCGTGCCAGAAGCTGAGGGTGACTGACTGTGTCGAATGCCGCAGACAGATCCAATAGGACCAGGGCACTCGGCTTTCTATTGTCGGCCCTGAGCCTAAGTTCATCCAGGACTGACAACATCACCAGCTCTGTGCTGTGATGGGCCCTAAAGCCGGCCTGCCATACCTGCAGTAGCTGTTGTTCCTCAATGAACAGCGAGAGTGTTTTGGGGACATGCTGTTCCACTACTTTCCACAGGAAAGGGAGCTGGGAGATGGGTCTGTAGTTCTTTAAATAAGCTATATCTGCCACTGTTTTTTTTATCAGGGGGATGACCCTAGCTTCCTTCAAGCTGGCGGGCATACAGCCTGTCGCTAGGGAATGATTGAGTAGATCACGAATCTCCCTCTCTATCCCAGGAACGGCCATTCGGAATACCCTTGGGGGACAGGGGTCTGCTGGGGAGCCAGATTTAACACAGGTCATCAGGAGTGACAGGGAGGAAGGGCTTAGGCAAGGCAGGGAAGTGAGTTGCTTGCCGGGGGTGCGGGGTGCTTGATCCCCTTCCGGGGGGCACTGGTGGGTTTGAAAGTTGCCAATATCTTCTAAGATGTCCTTGACTCTTTGAAGAAAGAGGGCCTGAAACTTGTTGCAGTCTGCTGTCTTGGGTATGGGTTTCTGGTCAGATTTCTGACTAAGTTTCTTTCTGTTTATTTGTGGCTTCTGTATTTCTTGCCTCATAGTATTCGGACTCACTGGCCATGATAGCTTTTTGTTAGTGGCTAACATAACTTTATAGCTTGCAAGCGCAGCTAGGTCATAAGATTTACGCCAATGCCTCTATGATTGGTGAGGGTCTTGCTTCCTTCCCCGCAGATCCTCATTAAACCAGGGGGCCCCTGTGCTCTTGTTCCTAACTCTTTCCCTTCGTGCAGGTGCCACCTGATCTATGGCTTCTTTTAAGGTATCAGAGAGGGCCTCCCTCTGCTGGTCGAGGTTACCTTTAACATAATTTTTAGCCAAGATATTGAGCAGGGTGCCTACTAAGTTGCCAACCTCGATTTTATTCCATCCGCGCACCACTCTTCACTCTGAGGGTGGTTGTGTCGGTTGGCTGGCCAGCAGAACCCAGCAGCTGATAAGTGAGTGGTCTGACCAGGCGCAAGGGCTGATCTCTATTAGTTTTGCCGAACGATGAGTGGTCCAAAAGAGGTCGAGGTTGTGCCCCTTGATATGGGTAGGGGATTTGACCCATTAGTGGAGCCCCATCGAGCTCAAAGCATCATCAAATTGGTTGGTAAGCAAATCTCTTGGTGCTTTATCCCAGTGGTAATTAAAATCCCCCATAACCAGGAGTCGTTGGTACCACGAGCATAGATCACTGATGATTTCCGTGAATAGCTCAATGAACTTAGGGGTTGATCTAGGGGGTTGATATGCCACTAGGAGTGTCAAGCAGGAGGCTATCCAGGCTTTCTGCCGCTATCTTCTCTACCGCTAGACGTTTATTATAAAATATAGCTACTTTCCCTCCTCTAGTCTTTTCTTGCCTGTTGCCTGTTGTGCCATAGGACATCAAAGTCCCCGGAGAGGGCCGCCATGACGTCTGGAGTTAAGGAATTCTCAAGCCAGGTTTCAGTGACCGCCATGATATCCATAGCCCCATCCTGGAAGAGCGAGAAGATTTCAAGGCTATGGGGTATTTTCTCAGGAACGTGTGATAACCATAGCAAAAGTTACTTAACGCAACTCTCAACATCGCAGCCCATCATGGGAAATTTACGCTGTGTTATCCAGGTATTCACAATACGGCGGTACCATGCGATAGTCACTGAACAATGCATCAAAAGCCCGTGATAAAATCAACGCCACGCCGCAAAAAATGCAAAACGCGAACACAATAAATCCTGCGATGAGGCCAATCGCTGTACAAAAAGCACCAAAAACCAATGACCGGCCTGCAAATCCCATGCGTCTGGCGGGAAAATGCAACATAAAAGCAGAGTAAACAAACGGTGAAATGACAACCTAAGAGCACAACCGCACAGCTGTGAACAGAACAAATGACCATTGTCCAAATCAGATAGGCATTTCTCCACAAACAGCCACAATGCACATAGACATGCATCCAGTATGTAACCTGTGCCAATGCGGAAACAAACATGGTACACACTGTGAAACCGCATTCCCCCTCACATTGCAGAGGGACAAACAACACCCCTTGCACACCGACGTGCCATGTCCATGACCAAACAAGAATGAAAGCACGGACTAATGTAGGGGCAATGACTCCCCCTCACACACATGTTGCCCATGTCGTGGGACTTGAGTCACAGGGTGCATCCCTGCATCATGGCGGCACATATCAAAGCACAAAAGAATCCCTGTTGTCACCTGTAGGCCACAAATGACAGCCAAAATGGAATGATTTTGGACACATGTGAAACGCCGAAGAGAGGGATACAACTGTGACACACAGAACTGACAGTTAGAATATGTGACACCAAAAACAGTCTCACTGCACAGAGGTGACACGCCCACCATCCATCAACAAATCCCTCACTGCTGCACCTGCCCCCGAGCACATTCACTAGTGTGCGCAGCACGATTACATGACATGCACCCCTATGGCACACCATTGACATGCCTGTCTGCGCATGTCTACAAGCCAGAGTACGACACAGTGATGATGCTGCGTAGAATGTGGACGGTGTAGGCCCATTGCAAGGACAGTGCTGACACAGATGTAGAGGACCTGCCTGGCTGAACTCGACATGCCTTTGAGGGTACATCTTTGGCTCATGCTGCGCTAATAGCGACACACACAACAGTTGGCATGTGTGATTCCCGATCCTGAGCGGGCATGCCTTCCCCCATGTACCCCTTCGGCCGACCACACACACCAGGAACATGCCACATAGCAACATTGTCAATTGCGTGACGGGTGGCACAGACACTACAACAGAGACACACACATCAGCCACATCCTTGGCAAGGCCCACACTGAACCACACCTTGATCCACGTGTGGAGGAGCCACACCCGTACGCCTTCCACCCCGCATATGCTCACATGAAGATACAACACAGTTACATGTCCCAGGTCTACACCACTGCCTGCAGTGACATGGTTGTGCACGCTGTGCACAGCACAATGTACTGTGGAATGGCCCCGATCCCACATGCATATATAATGACCACAGAGACACACTGAGTGAGTTTCTGGGACTGGCTACGGACCCTTTTATTGCCAGGGTCACATCTCCAGTGACGCCTGTGCTGGATGGGTGTTGGGTAGTGTAAGCCACCACTGGTGCTGGCAAAAACCACAACAGTGAGCAGGCAATCAGCAGTACAAGGTACGGACATTATGGGTCCCTGACTTGAGCAGCACAGAGTTTGTGGCCCCGGATGCACAGCGGCCAGCATAGGCAAACCCACCACGGGACGGTGAATTGCGGTGCACTGAGGTAGGGCCACGTGAGCTGAGTGTGTACTCGTCGATGTCCAAGGGGAATGTCACGGAGGGTTGCGGGGGACAGTGGAAGGTGTCCCTCCAGGGCAGAAGCAAGCAGGAACAGGCAAATTGCTGAGTTGAATGCTACAGACTCCACTTTTCCACCTTGTCAGTATCAGCTACATGTAGGGGAAGACAACCTCCAGCCCATGGGCCCAGATGCCACAGACGTACAGAGAGATATCGACCATGAATTTCAGGGCACATACTCAGGGGCAACAGAGCTGGAAGGGGATGCGGTGAAGCCTGGACAATGACGTGGACTCTGCCATGTAGAGGGCATGACTCAGTTCCAAATGTGTGACATACTAGTCCGCTGTGTATGCCGGTGGAGTACGTCAATGAGAAAGGAGTACTGCGGGCCTGTGTCGCGGAGGCCGTGATGGTCTCAGGAGGCTGCCAAGGTTGCGGGCCTCGGGCTTGGAGCTTACACCGGCATGTGGTGGGGCCCCTTCGACACACGCCGGTGTCGGCAGCTGGGCATTGAGGGCTGGGTGCGCAGGGGCGTGCAAGACTGGTTTGGGAACCAGCTGCCTGGTGTGCATCGGGCCAACAGGATCGCAGGCAACACTGCTCATGATGACGGTGTCGGCCTCGTGGTGGGGCGAGAGGCGCCGCCCTGGCAGAGACGTTGGGCATTCCGGAAGAGGACCACACCCAGAGCTACGTGCTTTTTATTCACACCCCTACGCTGGCCTGGCGTACGTCGGGCCCGCCCACTCCGCTCATGCTTATGGGGGGACGTAACAAGCTACATTTCCACGATCTTCCCCACTGGCTGGGGTAACATGGTTGTGTCCACTGTCCACTACACTCCATACACCAGCGGTGTGTGTCGACATGGATATGTGTGTGGTCTGCATACAGCAGTCTGGCCAGCAGATCCACGCCACACTTGGCATTGTGTGCATGCTTATTAATGGGTCACTTGCCTCCTTCGCACATGCCTGGTTCCCACCTCTCCCCACATTCTGCTATTGTGTGGCAGAAGTGCCATGCAGTTGATGGCTTGTGTACATGGCTAACCCAGGTTACCACAGTAAGTTGTGCTGTCGTGTCTGGTAGGTGGGCATATTGTTTGGCATGTTGTATGTGAGTTTGTAACATGTGCATTCCCAGACTTGGGAGTTGCACAATTGTGGAGTTGAGGTGTGTGGTGTGTTCATTTGGTACTTACCAATGAGCAGAGCATTTCCGTAGGTGCCATCCTGGAAGCGTCGGTTGATGATGGACTGTCGAAAGATGTATGAATCATGCACACTGCCTCGGTAGTTGGCGACGACATTGGTGAAGAGTCCCTGGTGGTCCACTATTGCCTGCACATTGATGGAATGCGTGTGCTTTCTGTTGCAGTAGTTGTGTGCAGTGTCGGCAGGGGGCACAAGTAGGACATGTGTGCAGTCGATTGCCCCCAACACGTGCGGGAATGCAGCTATGGCGTAGAAGCCTTGCTTGGTCTCCAGCTGTTCCTGCGCAGTGTGGGGGAAGTATAGGTACTGGGGTACCAAGCTGATGATGGCATCCAGGACCGGCATACTCTGGTGTCATGTCTGTAAGGCTGGTGCGTTTTCTGAAGGTCCACGATCTGTGTCTGCGCTGCCTCTGTGGGTGTCCGGTGGGGTGGTGCGGGGAGGGTCAGGGGTGGTGACGGGCCTGGGGGTGGTGGCAGTGGGTGTTGTGGGCCTGTTGGGGCTCCGAGCTGCATGATGAGTAGCTCCATGGCATCTGTTGTTCTTCAGGTGTGGCTGTGCGCTGGGCTCCCTTTTCTGGTGCAGGCTGCCGTCCAACTTTACACTAGATCAGAGCAGGTGTTAATTTCCTGCTGCTAACATGCATTATCGCATGTTTTGTGATCGTATCGCCGATGTCGCTGATCGTTGAAAATATTGCACAGTGGTGTTGTCGCGGCTTTTTGCTCGGGAACGCCTACTCTGCATCTCATTAGGGATAGTTGCCGGGGTCATTTGTGGTGATGTTTTTTGCGGCTGCTATCGCAGGTAAACTGGTGCTATGGGCTGTTAGCACCAGCTTGTGAATGGGGTGATAGATTTATCGCGACTTTGGCTGCGCTTAGGTGCCGTTAACTCTGCGATAGCTCCTTGAGAATATGGCCCTATGTTTCTGCAATGAGCGTGTATTTAAGTCTGCCACCTTAATACCAAGCAGGTTACCAGACTTTGTATTTATGTGAGGAGGTGGTCGTGGGATCATGCATCCGCCACCCCCTTTGATTCCCAATAAATGTTCAGCCCTCAGAGTGTTTTCTAACCTCTTGTCCAAGGAGTGGTTCCCATGGGCTAACGCCCGTAGATCTTCCACTGAGTAGGTCACCAATTAGCCAGGGGTCCTGACCCCAGGACCCGATCGGGCGCGGACGGGCGCGGACGGGCTTGCCTTCGGCACGCCGCCGGCAAGACCGATGCCCTCACCTGCTGCGTGTCGACGCGATCAGCCGGTTTTGTAGCTGAATCTGAGTGACTGGAGGGAGAGCTAAAGCGTCTCTCCTCCAATATGGCGGCATTAATGTGGCACACCGGAAGTGAGTCTTCCGGTGGACAGACCTCCTGTTGGAACCTCCCTCCACTCAAACAGCAGTTAGCTGCTGCGGTGGACCGGGGAGGAGAAAACTGCATGGTGCACACTGCAGGGTAAGTGTTACCCAGTTAAAACAAGTTAAAATGCCCACAAACCAATGTACCTCTAATTAAAAGCAAAACCAATAGCAGCAAGAATGTTAAAACCAGTTTAAAAAAAACATACAGTACAGCTTAGATACAGTGCAAGAGTGCAATATTTATTTATTTATTTTTGAATTTTTTTTATTGTGCATAGAAAGGGTTACAAACACGGGCCTACAACCACCAGGGCCGGCCGCTAGTAGTTGAAGTGTTCCAGCATATCAGAAAACAATGACTGGCCCACAGGGGCTCCGCAATATCACAGTAGATCAGACTGCACATAAGGGAAATCAGAATACACACTTTTAATATAAATTACAACAAAAATAAAAATACAAAAAGCAAGGCGAAACGACTTGAGATGGGCGGCGAACCACAGCCGGGGGAGTCAACACCCAACCACCCGAGGGCGGTCAATAAAAGAAGACCTGAGTGGGAGGGGGGGGCCACGGGAGAACCAAATCTGTACTCCAAAGTACGAGATACACAAGGAACTCTCAAGGATCAGGGGGACGAGGCAACCCCGGACGTATCCACCAAAGGGGGAGCACAGATAGACCCACGATACACATTCCACTGCCCCCAAATTCTACCCCAAGCCCCCGGTTTACCACGAGCCACATACACAGTTTTCTCCCTGAACATGCACCAGTCCATGTTCTCCTTCCAGACGGACACGGTGGGAGGCCGCTGGGAACCCCAAAGCTGTGCAATATCTCTCTTTGCAATCATGTTCCCCAAGGCCGCCCACCGAGCCTGAGCCGCATTGCAGTCATTGGGCTCCCATACATTCAGCACACAACGACGCACCTCCGGCAGCAGAGCGACCCCGGTGACTCGTCTCATAATATCATGCACCCGGCGCCAGTATTCCGCCACCTCGCGGCATTCCCATAGGATATGGAGAAAAGTGGCACTGAGCCCGCAGCCACGCTTACAGAGTCCGTCGTCTGAAAACCCCATCGAGACCAAGCGGGGGCCCGTCACATATACACGATGGAGAATCTTAAGCTGGACCAGGCGGAGACGGGCCGGGATGGCCACCTCCTTAGGGGATGACAGTGCAGTCTGCCAGTCCTCGTCGTCCAGCTCCACCCCATCTCCCGTCCATGCCTCCCGAAGACGCACCAAGAGGTCAGCCCGATTGTTTATCAGTTTTTTGTAAATCAGGGAGATAGTACTGTCGGGGACGTGACCATCGAGTATGCGGTCCTCGAGAGGCGAAGAAGAAGGGACCGTGGTCCCCTCCCCAAAGACCGAGAGCAGGGCGTGCCGAACCTGTGCATAACGGAAGAACTCTCTGTCACTAAGCTCGTGCTCGCGCTGAAGCGCCGCGAAGGATTTAACCGCACCTTTAACCCACAGGTCCCCCACTCTGCTGATGCCGATCGTACCCCAGCGCTCGAAGCCTTTCGTTGTCCAGAGGCTTCCCAAGCGGTCTGAGTCGAATAGAGGAGTGGCGCACGTTAACCGCTCACTCCAGCCCATCGCTACGTTAGCCGCCTATCACACACGGACCGCAATCCTGGTAGGGCCCGTAAGGGTCCTACCAGCGGACCGAGAGTAAAGCGCTCTGTTATAGTTACCGCCGGGAAGCAGGAATTTATCCATCTCATATGCCGGGTTCAAACCAGGAGCGTACGTAGCATGATTAATGGCAGACAGCTGGGAGGCCCAATAGTACCGTCTAATATCAGGAAGCGCGATGCCCCCGTCATACCAGGGAAGAGTCAGCTTGGCCAAAGCGATACGCGATCGCCCGTCCCAAACCAGTCTCCTCTGCAAACTCTCCACCTCCCTAAAGTAGGCCACAGGAATGACATCGAAGGAGTTCTGGAGTGCATAAAGGAATCTGGGAAGGGACATCATTTTAAACAGCGCCGCGCGACCAAGCGGAGACAAGGGCAGCTTACACCACCGAGCCGTATCTGCCCTCAAACGCCGGAGTGGAGACAGGAGATTCTGCTCATAGCGGACCGCCGGATCCAACGAAACGTACACCCCCAGGTATTTAAAGCCGGACTGAGATAGTTGGAGCGGAAGCCGAGGCGGCAAGAGAGGAAGACCACCAGAGATAGGATACACACAAGATTTGGACCAATTAATTATCAGACCCGAGTTTTTCCCGAAGGAAGTAAGGACATCAAAGAGAACATTGAGCGACTTCCGCGGTGAGGTGAGATACAAGAGAATATCATCCGCTTACAATGAGACCCGATCCTCGAAGCCCGGGGCCCACCGGAGCCCCCTAATCGAGGGCTCCCAACGGAGCCAGGCAGCGAGCGGTTCCAGGGCGAGAGCAAAGAGCAGCGGGGACAACGGGCACCCCTGCCTAGTTCCCCTCCCGAGAGCGAAAGGCCGAGAAACCCGCCCATTGACAACAACCTGAGCCATTGGTCCAGCATAAAGGAGCTTCACCCAGCTAAGGAACCCTTCCCCAAAACCAAACTTCGCCAAGACGGCCCAAAGAAATGGCCATTCAATGGTATCAAAGGCCATCGTGGCGTCTAGGGAAACCAATATGGCCGGTTCAACGAAGTACTCAGCCCTAGCGAGGACGCCGTGCAGACGCCGTAAGTTGAGAGCGGTATTACGATGTGGGATGAAGCCACATTGATCCGGATGTATCAAATCACATATAACGCTAAGCAGGCGATTGGCGAGGACCTTAGCAAGGATTTTGGGTTCGGCATTCAGCAGGGAAATAGGCCTATATGAGGCACAGCGGTCACGTGGCTTACCCTCCTTGGGAATCACCACTATAGTAGCCAGACGCTGGTCGTCAGGA
Source organism: Triturus cristatus (assembly GCF_964204655.1). NCBI lineage: Eukaryota > Metazoa > Chordata > Amphibia > Caudata > Salamandridae > Triturus > Triturus cristatus. Next base: position 742,435,440 of record NC_140589.1, on the reverse strand, counting down.
AGGGAACCCCTCTCGAGCGATTCCTGAAACATATGACGGAGGAAAGGCGCGATTTTATTCGGGCGCAACTTATATAGTTCAATCGGCAGACCGTTGGGGCCCATAGCCTTGCCCGAGCGGAGGGAGCGAATCGCAGTAGCTATCTCTTCGACAGACAAAGGGGCATCCATCAGCTCGCGGTCCTCGACGGATAAGCCGGGCAGGGCAATATCCCGAAGCAGAAGACGAGAGTCATCCTCATCTCTATCAGACACCGGGGAGTACACTGCCCGGAGGTGATCAGCAAAACACTCAACAATCTCACCCGGCTCAGTCACACACACTCCGTCCGACACCCGAAGCTCCGGGACCACACGATTCACTCTCTCCTTCTTGTCCAACCAGGCAATCAGCTTACCCGCCTTGTCTCCGGCGTCATACAACCTACCCTGCTGCTCCCTATACATAGTCTTGGCAGCATCAGTGACGAGAGACTTATATTCAAACTGCTTCAGGCTGAGGGCATGCAGCCCATCCGGGGTGACACCCGCCTCCAAGGCTGCCTCCAGCCCCGATATTTCAGTCTCCAGCGTCACAACCGCCTCTCTCTTAACCCTCTTGGCCTCCACTATCTGGGACAGGGCATGCCCGCGGAGCACTGCATTGAAAGCTTCCCACAGGGACACCGAGGACAACACCGACCCCTCATTCTCAAGAAAATATTGATCAATCGACTTAATCAGGCTATCACGGATCTTGGGGTCTCGCAGGTACCAAGGGTTAATAGGAGCGATCCGCCCAGCGGACCGCGACCCAGTGTCAAAAAGCAACCACAGTGGGGAGTGATCAGAGATACCCCGGGCCAGGTGTTTGACCTCTCGAATCCGAGTAGCCTGGGCCGCGGGCATAAGGAAATAATCCAATCTGGAGAGACTCCCATGGGCCCCAGAGTGAAAGGTGTACTGACACTGTGTCGGATGCATTAACCTCCAACAGTCCACCAGACCGAAGGTCTCCAGGAGCCCGCCAAGCCATGCCTGGGCAGCAGGGAGGGCCCTGGGCGGATGACGGTCCAGGTCACCCGAGACAACCGAATTAAAGTCCCCACCCATAAGCAAAAGACTGTCAGGAAGCCCAAGCAACATACGACCCAAGTCTGAGAAGGTGGAGTTCTGGAGGCCCGGGGGAACATAGACCGAGATCAAGGAAAGGGACTGCCCCTCCCACCTCCCAGTCAGAGCCACATAGCGCCCTCTATCGTCTAGGACCACCCTGGTGATCTCCAACGGAAGTGAAGCTCGCAAGAGAATGCCTACCCCTCTCGAACCAGTGGTGAAACCAGAGTGGGCCACGAGTCGATATCCCCCCCTGTTCATAGCCCGACAAACATTGCCAACCAGATGCGTCTCCTGTAAGAACACCACATCAGGAGTAAGACGACGCAGATATTGCAGCACAACACCCCGTTTGATACGGTCCCCCAATCCATTGACGTTCCAAGACATCAATCTCAACCCGTCCCCCCCCATCCCCTCCAGTAGATCAAGGGCCCCCTAGCAAAGAGCGCAACACCCAAGGATGAACCATAGCCAATACTTCGCCTTGAAAACAAAAAACACAAATCCAAACAACCCCACCCACCCACCAACCCCCCCCAACTCCAACACCCCCCACCCTGCACCCCTGCGGTCCAAAAAACCACCCCAACTTGCAGTGTGCCTGTCGCCCTACAAACCCCATTCTACGAAAAGACCCCGGAGGAGGGAAGGGACCCGTCCCCGCCCGCTCCCCACACACAACATAATGTAACAGAATGCACAAAAGAAGTAGAACCCAGCCGAACAGTACAACATGGCAGAGTCCGGGACCATAAGTCACTCCAAAGGAGACCCGCCACCCTCGGTACCGGCAGAGGGCCCAGTCCGGTCCCCCCGGTCCGGCAGCGAATCCAGCCAGTCACTCACAGTCGCAGGAGAGTCAAAAAAGGTAGTCCGATCTTCATGTTCCACTAGGAGCCTTGCAGGATAAAGCATAGAGTACTTGAGACCGAGGTCCCGGAGACGCCGCTTCTCCCCCTGGAAGCCCATCCGCTGTTTCTGGACAAGTTGGGTGAAGTCCGGGAAAAAGTTAATGGACGAGTTCTCATGTCGGACCGGGCCATGGACCCGTGAGGCCTGCAGAATCGCGTCTCGGTCTCTGTAATGGAAAAGTCTCGCAACGATAGGCCTCGGGGGGGCCCCCGGTCGCGGCCGGCCACCTGGGACTCGATGGGCCCGCTCCACAGCGAAAAACTTACTCAGGCCAGGGGGAGCAAGATGTTCGAGGATGAGCTCCTCGACCAGGAGATCAACCGGGCGGTTATCGGAGGTCTCCGGAACGCCTATGACGCGGATGTTATTGCGGCGGGCCCGTCCCTCGAAGTCCTCCAGCCGCCGGGCCATCAGATCGTTGGCCGACTTGAGATCGCCGAGAGTGGCCTGCAGGTCCGACACGTCCGTACCAAGGGAGGACGTCCGCACATCCAGCGATTGAACCCTCTCGTTGGTCTTAGAGAGATCCGCCCGGATTAGCGTAATGTCAATGGCCACCGTGTCGATTTTACGGGCCAAGGCCTCGTACTGCGTAGCGATGGTATCTCTGATGCCCTTAATGGCGCCCATGATGTCCTGCAGGGACAGATCCGGAGAAACGGACGGGCCACCACTGGTGTCCTCCGGGGGGACATTGGCCGTCCCGGGGGATCCTTTACCCTGAGTGTAGCGGTCCATGTTGTTCGTCTGGACCGGTCCCCACGTAGGGATGTTTTGGTCTTACGCCTCTCGGGGTCTCCTTTGCCTCCCATGAGAACCTCGATCACAGAAGGGGACCACCGAGGAAGCGTCGAGGTGGCACAGGCCAGGCAGACGCGGTCCGCACCACAGGCCGCAATGTGGCGGAGCGAAGGGACCACCGTCGATGAGCACACTGGCAGCAGACGAAGACACCGGCATCAAGCGAAGGCAAAGTGAAAGCCCAGTCGCACCAAGCAAGTCCACAGTCCAGCCCCTCAAAGACCAAAAGTGAAACCGAAAGTGATGTGACAGCCACTGGCACAGCCCCGCAGCCGTTGTTGTTCAACTACGCCCCGGCTCCACAGATCACCCTCGCATCGGGCACAGCCTTCGGGTGGGCCTCAAAGTTCAAACCACCATAACTCCGGATTGCCAGGTCCGATTTGATTTCCGAAAGGAGTTTAGTGTTCAGCCAGCATTCGTCTTCCTGATTCCATCAACCAAGTCAGGATAAAGTCAGGATAAATTCCGAGGAGCAGCGAGGGTCCGGGGAGCCCTGTGCTCACGCGACCATCTTGGATGCGCGCTAGGCTCCTCCTCCAAGAGTGCAATATTAAGGGAGGAGTAGAGCAGTAGTTCGTGCCATAGACTACCTTTGTGATCTCAATCTCAAGTTCCACATCTATGCTGGGCAAACCAGAGGAGTAGCTTCCATGCTGACACGAGACACTGAAGTCCCTGCACGCAGGCACTCCAGCACACACTGGTCTGACATCCCTTGCGGTGTGTCCAACTTGAGACCAAGACGGGATCCTTCGTTCACTCCCATCAGGTGATGGGGTTGGCTTTTTTCCTAGGGGGATTCTTGGCTTTCCACCTACATACATGCTAGGTACACTTAGCTAGGGTTAGTATCTTAGGAGTACGCATGATTACTGTCATGTATCTATATGCCTGCATATATTTGCTGATTTAGCACCATGGTAGAATTTTACCTTTTATTTACTCTGTTGGTGGTCATAATCGTATATATATCGGTTTCTGTCTAATGGTTGTTGCAGCACATGCATTTTATACTAGAATGATGCCGGTTCTATAAATATTTTTGAAAAATGTCCCCACCATTCATTCTGTGTATCTCTCAGAGAAAAAGTGAGTATGAGTGACTAAGAGAAAAGTATTGTACTGTTTCCATGATCCCCGAGGATTCAGGGTTGTCATGTTCGATAGTTGCCAGACACTATTCCCTTGGTAAGGTTGAGGGGCTTATAGTGGCACTGTGTGCTAGCTGGTCTACAGGCTAACATATCCTTTGGGGGTGCCTGGAACAAGTCTGGACAACAATCCCTTAGTTTATGTTGTCTAAACGCACAGATCCTATATAGATTTATAGAAATTACACGACATGGCACCACCAACGTTGGTTTGGTTCTTGTTTAACGGTCAAATCTGAGTAGTTCAGTCATGCTTTTCTCAGAGACCCCTACTCACATTTACCCAGAGACGTCTGGAGTGGGCGGGGGAAATCCAACACAGCTGATTAGGTATACCCTATGTATTAGCTGTAGGTATATTGAAGCTTGAAGGATTATAGATCCCCACAGTGTGTAAAACCTTATCTATTTTTCCATAGAGCTTCCACCCATAATGTCTCAAAGGCCACACACAGGTAATAGTTATACTAGTGGTGCTAGTATTGCTAGTAGGGAGGAAGCTGAACAGGAAGGTGCTATAAACATTTCAGAAAATTGCAGGAATACACTTGCAACAAAATTAGAAATTTTTGGACTCGCAGCATTAGGCGAGACTGTTACCTTTGTGATTGAGGCACACGAGGCATAAAGAACAGAGGTGTTCTATTCTTGGGTCAAATTCCGACCTGCAGATGCACACACAAATACATTTCATTCTTATCCTCCGGATGAAATACCAGATGAATACTCTCCATACGAGGACATAGAAGCCCCATGAACTTACCAAGAGCATATAAATTGGTTTAAAGACGCACTCCCCAATACCACAGATAAAGTGAGACTCGGTCAGCTCAGCAGAGACAGAGCGACTTGGCCGCTCTTAGCTGCTTACACACCGCATCCAGAGATAGATACATTATCAGCAGCAGACTTACGTCCACTTCACAAAGAAACAACAAAACTTTACAGAAATCTTACACAGTTCGTTATGCGAACACTCACACTTCAACTTCAGCCTACAAGAGTCACTCAAACAGGTCAACTACAAGGGACAGCAAAAAAAATCACCCCACAAACGCTGAATCGGATTATGTGAAGAATGCTCACTAAACATGAGCAGATGCCATTCTAGATAGCAAAGAAAGTAGCGCAGCTTGAGGCACTTTTTCCACATACTTGCCCACAAGAAAAACACACAGCACTGACAATCTGCTTGCCAATGGGGATAGCTCCCCTGATAGAGGATTGTACCACTTGCGGTACAGTTTCCGATGCCGTTTATACCAGAACGCATGGTACCCCCTCACTAGCAGTCATACCAGAAGTATTGACACAAATACAGAACGAGTACGGGGCAGAACCTGCCCTGGACTTAGGGATGAAATTGATAGGCAATTTTTCCCAGGTATCCATAATTCTGTTAGCAAACATAAAAGGACTGAAACATAACAGGACTGAGAATTACTTAAAATTATTGAAGAGACCTATGCTTCGCTGGGTAGAGATAATTTGGGAGCTAGACCTGTGAAGCAACAATTAATGGGTAATCCTTAAAAGGACACTTCAGGGGGCGTGGCTTGGGCCCGCATGGAGTGAGACATCTTAAATCGAGTACCGGCTCCGGCGCTTCCCGCTTTCGCCCTTTACTCGGTCTCTGCTGTCCTCCTCCAGCGCTGGTGACCCCTATGATCTTTGGGGCACTGCACTGCATCTGCTCGCAGCTTTGAACACGACCCGGGGACCCCGCTATCAGCCGTCCCCGACCTCCAGAGGTCCGGCCGGCGCTCGCCGCCATTTTCCCCGTTTGCTATGGGGGAGCCTTGCACGGCGGCGGCCGCCTTCTCCCTGGGCACAGAAGTGCGGGACTTGCTCCCTGGGGCATGCCGGAGACGCTGTGATGCCTGGGCACCTACTGTAAGCCCGCTGGTGGCCGCCTCTGCTGCTGATTGCTACTGAGTGCGGAGGGGGACCGGAGAGCCTTCTGAGGCCTGCTGCGCCCTGCAGATCCTGTGGGCTACTCTTGCCACCAGACCCGATGCGTGGAGCGACTGCTGCTGGGCCATGTGGAGGCCGGAGGTTCCGGGGCGGTGGTCGCGCTGCTGCAGGCGCGAGTGCCACGAGAGACCCCCAGGGTGCCCCCGGTCTTGCTGCCATTTTGCCTCTCTGTGTGGCCCTCGCAACCCTGACACTGCTGTTGGCACTCCTGCTTATTGCCCAGCCACGTGGATCGGCCTCCTGGAGCTCCTCCTGTGACGCTCCTCACACTCTCTGACTGCCCTGACGTCTCGGGCGCCCGGGGCCCAGCTGCGAACCTGCGTAGCTGCCTGTAACTGCTGGGGACTCCTGGGACCTCATGAGGGACTGCCTTGGACCCAGCGCTGTTGTGCATCCATCCTCCCAGCTCGCAGGTGCTTCTTGCTTGGTCCTGACGCCCTCCTTGGCCCTGACGCCCTTCTGAGGTCCACAGCCGGCTGTAGGGGAGGGCCCTGGACTGATGCTCCTTGGCGGTTGGCCCTTTGCACCGCCGTTGCTCCTGCCTGGACTTCCTGGACTCAAACCTGCATGTTTGGGAGCTGTGGGCCCCTGCTATTGCCCAGCACAGTGGAGCCTGAATTATTCGCATCCCCTCTGGCCTGATCGCCCTTACGCGGGGCATTGCCTACGCACTCTTCGCTCCTGTAGTGAGTGCCCCCCAATGGCAGCCTCTGCACCGCCCCTACATATCGCAGTCATGCCTCCCAAGCATAGAGGGGCTAAGGAACCTGACGCTGCGGCCTCCTGGGAAAACCCGGTGACCTCCCTATGGTCCAAATCGCTCTCTGGCACGCAAGATGACCCTGCCTCTTCCCTGCCGCCGTCTGGGGTGTCGGCCTCTGGAGTGCCTATCACTTAGACATATATGTTGGCGTTCCTACAAGAGATTAAGACTGAGATTGGCTCCCTTCGCCCGGACTTCAAGACTGGGCTGCAGGACATACGCCGGGAGGTGTCTGACCTCGGGGATCGGGTGGATGGCCTCGAGCGCACGATGGACACTCGGACAGAAGACATTGATGGCCTATGGAAAAAGGTAGTTGAGCGTGGACCAGAATAGCTCCTTCAGGTAAAGCAAGAAGACCTGGAGAAACGCAGTAGGCGGAACAACCTCCACATCAGAGGCGTGCCATTTGGAACGGAAGGGTTGAATATCCTCTTGTACACTGCAGATCTTCTTCATGCCATCCGAGAGGGAGAGGGCACCTCTCCGCCTATGCTCGACAGGGCCCACCGGTTGCCTGTCCCTCGCAATCGCACTCACTTGGTACCCTACATCATCACGTGGGTCCATTTCTACACAGACAAGGAGGCCATATTTTGCAAAGTGCAGGGAGTGCAAACGTTCACGTACAATGGCCTCTCTGTCCAGATCTTTCATGACCTCGCACTCTCTACTCTCCGGCGCAGGAAGAGCTTCAAACCCATGACCGATAAGCTGAGAGACCTCGGAATCAAATACCAATGGGCCCACCCCTTCGCCTTACTGTTTTCCTGGGAGGGCAGATGTCAGAATATCCGCTCCTTGCAGGAGGCGCAGAGCCTTCTTCATCTGCCTCTTGACTCTGACAGCGACAACCCTCCACCCTCCGGTACCCGTCCTGGGGGTTCCCTTCGTCTGGAGTGGTCCACTGTTCTTCCACCTCGTTCTCATCGCCTATCCAGGGAACTTGACTCTGCAAAGGCTAAACAGGAGGCCATTAACCAGGTGCGGTCCCTGAGCGCTTCTCCTTCCCTTATGAACTAATCCTCTCTGACGCTGGGATGTTCTTGGCTTTGCCTTTGCCCTGGGCCTTTCGAGCGGGGCCCATTAGCTAGGACTCAGAGACTGATCCTCAGTGTGCCTTCCCCTCAGACCTGCACGGGATGCTGCCGACGGAGGCTCTGTGCCTCATGTGTGTCCAACACCCCCCCTTGTTGGAGTCCCATCAGGGAGCGACTTCTCTGGGATGATCCACCTTCGGAATTCTGGATTGCCCTGTCTAGACTCTGCAGTATTAAGGCCCAGTTGGCCTGTTTGTTCTCTCTGTCTGTCTTTTTTTCTCTCTCGTTGGTTTTTTCTTTCTTCTCTTTTCTCTCTGTCTCTTTCGGATGCATTGGACTTGCTCTTTGGTTGGTATCATCAGGATTGGTTGGTGGGGGGCGCTGGGTTGTGTCCTTTTTCCTTTGCTCGTTCTGTGGGTGCTGCGACTACCCCTGCTCCTCTATCATCCTGTCACCTATGTGTGTTTGGTGGGGCGGTTGGCCTTTTTGAGAGTGGGTTCCATCTTTCCTCATTTTTCACGCCTCCTCCTAGCTGGTTCTCAGAGCTGCCTTTTTCTGCCTGCTAAGGGTCCTGTCGTGTGTCCAAGTCTCCCCCTAGTTGGCTCCCAACGCTGCCTCTTCCTGCTTGATGCTGTCTCTCCTGCACGCTGTGCCCTCTCTCCTACATGATGACCCATACAGTCACTTTCCTTTCCCTTAACGTCAAAGGCCTCAACTCACCTTCCAAGCGCCACCTGGTTTGGCGCTATTTATCCCAACACAACCCTTATGTGATTTTTCTTCAGGATACCCACCTTCTTTCCTCTGACACCCACCTCATGTCTCATCGCAAATATCCCATCCAATATTGGGCAAGTTCTCAAACCAAGACTGGAAGGGTGGTGCTTCTCTTTAAGTCCGGCTGACGTGCGACCTCCTCCCAATACATTGCTGACGGCGAGGGGAGATTTTTAAAGGTTGATATGGTTTGGGGCCGCAGCTCCTGCACTTTCGTTAATATCTATGCCCCCAATCAGAAGCAGGACACCTACCTGCGACAGCAGCTGGGGATGTTACTGCGTGCGGTCTCTTCTCCTATTTTTCTGGGAGGCGCATCAGGCTTCGGGGGTGATGTCGGAGCTCCTGAAAAATGCCATTATGGACCTCGGCTTGGTCGATGCCTGGAGATACCTACACCCGGACTCCAGAGATTATTCCTTCTATTCCCACGTCCACTGTTCCCATTCGCGGATCGATCACTTTTTTCTTTCGCTCCCCCTGGTGCGGGTTCTCTGCACGGCAGTCATCTCAGTCATCTCTATCTCTGACCATGCGAATGTCCTGATTACGGTCCAACTCCCCAAGCTTCGACACCATCCCCTACCGCGCTGGCATATGCCTCTTCAAGCCCTCCGCGACCCGGTTGACGTGGCAGATATCCATAAAGAGATCAAAGCTTTCTTTACGACTAATACCCTCGACGATACGCCTGAGGATGTTCGATGGGATGCCTTTAAGGCTACTATTCGTGGGGTCATCACCTCTATATCTATTGCACGGACCCGCGAGGCCCGTTTGGTTGAGGATACCCTCTCTCGCGATATTAAAAATCTGGAACGAGTGGACCATGCCTCTCCGTTCCTTGCTAATAAACATTGTCTAACTGCCCTGCAGGGCCAACTCTGCCTTTAACGCACTAACAAGGCTGAACGACTGCTTGTCAAACTTTAACAGAAATTTTACATCGGGGCGACAAGGTTGGGCGTGCTTGGCCTGTCGTTTAAGAGCCCAGACTTCTCGCGCTTACATTCACAGACTCAGAGGCCCTTATGGCTCTTGGGCTACCTCGGAGAGAGACACGGGCAACACCCTCATGGCTTTCTATAAGGAGCTTTACACTCAGGCTCCTTGCTCCCCGGAGGTGTTTGAGAAGTTTCTGGATGCCTGCCCCTGGGACCCGATTGACCCTTATTTTAAGGGGTTACTCAACGAACCAATCTCCCAGGATGAGCTTGCTAAGGCCTTGAAGCAACTCCCGATGGGTAAAATGCCGGGGCATGACGGCCTTCTGGTTTCTTTTTATCGAGTTTTCTATCTTCAGCTACGGGAAATCTGCTCCATTTTTTAATGGTTTTACGGATGCTACGGGCCTTACACCTACGATGAATGAAGCTGAGATTGTCCTGGTCCCCAAGACTGGGAAAGACCCGACTCTGGTGGCTTCCTTCCACCCCAAAGCTCTGTTAAATACTGATGCATAACATGTTACGAAAATCCTAGCGAACAGACTGGAACTCCACCTCCCGGGACTTATTGACCCCGATCAGGTGGGCTTTAGTCGACACCGTCAGGGAGCCGATAACATCCGGCACATTGCCCACCTAATGGAAAAAGCGCACATTAGAGCTATTCTTACCTGCTTGGTCTCCCTCGATGCAGAGAAGGCGTTTGTTCGCGTGGACTGGGGCTTCTTGCGGGCAGTGCTTCTGAAGATTGGCTTGGGACCGGGCTTTATATCCAAACTGATGGCCCCCTATGCTAAACCCACCACCCGTATACGCTTTAACGGCTCTACCACTGCCCCTATATCTATTCACCGGGGCACACGACAGAGGTGCCCGGTCTCCCCCCTTCTTTTTGCGCTTGTGGTCGAACCCCTGGCCATCGCTATCCATTGCCACCGTGATATCCAGGGCATCCATATGGGAGGTACTGAACACAAGGCCTCCCTCTTTGCTGATGACCTGTTGCTATCCTTGTCCTCTCCGTCGTCCTCCTTGCCTGAGGTGGCTAATCTCTTAGCCTCCTTTGAAGAGGCCTCGGGCTACCGTATTACCCTAGAGAAATCTCATGCCCTCAATCTTACGCTTCCAGGCTGGAAGTCCAGCGCCTCCAAAGCCTTCTGCCTGTACAGTGGACTGATGAGTCCATTCGATACTTGGACCTAGACTTAACCCCTACACTTTAGTCCTGGACCTCCTCGAATTGGCCTCGCTTTCGCAACTCTGTTCGTGACGAGATGTGACGGTGGGACGGGCTTCCCTTGGCCTGGTTGGGCCGCCTTCATGCAGTTAAGATGTCCCTTCTCCCTAAAATTCTCTATTTGTTTCAGTCGCTCCCCACCTCTGTCCCGCGCATGGCTATCCAGGCATTGCGGCGTGAATTTACCAAAGTCATCTGGGGGAAATCGTTCCCCCGCTTCTCTCACAAGATACTCCTGCGCCCCAGATCATGGGGGGGACTGGCCTGTCCCAATCTGATGGAATATTATTGGGCCTGCCACCTCTGCTTTATTTCGGAATGGATTGTCCCTGAAAGTGAAAAACACTGATTTCATATGGACCGGACGGTGGCTTGTAGACCACTCTGGGATCTCGCTTCGCTCCCCCGTTCTGCACGTCCACGCAGTGCTTATTTGGCAACATCGACAAGAACGGTCCTGGAGGTGTGGGATGGATTGGCGCTCTCTCGTGGTCTCACGACTTTCCCCTCTCCTAATATGCTGTTTACACGCAATCCAGCCTTTCTCCCTGCGCTCCAGCCTCGCTCTTTCAAAGCCTGGGCTATAGAGGGTCGCTGAGTCCTCCAGGATTTCTTTCAAGGCTCTACTCTTCGCTCGTTCAACCAGTGTAAACAGTTTTTTTGCCTGTCAGACAAGGAGCGTCTACAGTACTACCAAGTACGTCATTGGCTCTCCGCCCCCGAGTACACCCGGGAAGTGACCCAGCGTCTCACCCCCTTTGAAGCCCTAGTTCGTCGATTTGACGGATCTAAAGGCCTCATCTCTAAGACATACTCGGTTCTTCAGCATTCTGGGCATTTACCGAGACATGGCTCCCAGACTCGCTAGGCCACTGATTTATCCACTGACATCTCCCCTGAAGATTGGGGTCGCTTATGGAAGGACATTCCTAAGACATATCGTAGTATGCCTATAAATTGATGACACGGTGGTACTATACTCCTGTCCGCCTTCATCAGATGTTCCCAAACTCCTCCTCGCTCTGTTGGAGGTGTCAGGCTGCTAGGGGGGATTTTCTACATATCTGGTGGTCTTGCTCGGAACTCACTGTGTTCTGGAAGGAGGTGCTCAGTCATATTAAGGACGTTGTGGGTTTCCCAGTCCCTTCCGCCCGATCCCTTGTGCTACTAGGCATTCGGCCCAACACGCTACGGGCCATGACCTCGGCCCACTGGCATCTTATCCTACACTTACTGGGAGCAGCGCGTCAGACCATTGCCTCCTGCTGGAAACGCCCCCACCCCCACCTATTGCTGCATGGTTTCTCCGCCTGTGGGATGTCCTTACCCTTAAATTGCTTACAGCCCTTCTTGCCCACGCTGACACCCGCTTTGACTGCATCTGGCGTCCCCTAGTGCATCACCTTACTAAAATGGAACACACACGCCTAATGCCTCCTAGATTTAGGGCTTTGCAACTGTTTGATAGTCCTGTGGAGCCTTACTCTACGGGTGGGCAGCTGGACTTCCTGGAGTAGATGACGCCGCCCGCGCGATGCCCGCATTAAAACCGGTGAGCTCCTGCACTCCACTCTGGGACTTGCTGCGGGCCTTCCACCCTGCTCTTCCCTGGCACATCCATTCCTCCTCCTATTTCTCTATCCTTTCCTTGTTCTTTCTGATTTCCTCTTTCCCTCGATTCTTCTTCTTCTTCCTTTGTCTTCTCTTCACAACATTTTTCTTTTTCTTTCTATTTCCTCTCTTTTTGTTTATTATAACTTCACATGTTGATTGCTATAAAACCTGTGAGTGCTGTCGCACAGTGATATATGCTTTCAGATTGGGCGGGAGCCCTGTTTTGTATCCCATTGTTGCTCTTGTGTCTTGGTTTGCTCCCCGCTATATAGCAAGGACCCCTCTGGGACTGTTTATCCTTTTTATGCTGACTCTTTAAACTTGGGTTCCATTTAGGCCCCTCGGGACTATATATGAGGCTTATCTCCTATATAAATGACTCTTTCATTTGAGACTGCTGCCTTGGCCCGAATTCATGGGTACTGAAGTCCTTCAAAATGGCCTTTATTTGTTTTCATATCCAATATTCAAACTTTTCTGTGAGGGGTACGCTTTTTTTGCTTATCATTTATTTTCTCCTTGCCCCTTCCCTTTGAGATGTGCAACAAGCATTGTTTCCTATTTGGTTTTGCTCAATAAACAGATATTAATCAAAAGAACACTTCAAAGCAAGGAAGGACCAAGAAATGCAATAATAAACAATAAAAAAACAAGCGGAATGCATCACAATAACAGGGTGGGTCTCCTCAATAGGAGCCATCTGACAGGAAATATAACCTTAGAAACCGTGACAACATTAAAAAACCGGACAGGTATCAGGATACTGATACACGTTCCTCTCATTCCTTTCAGGGTTAATAAAAAAACTCAGAGATGGAAGGGCGGTCAGAACGCAGATCAGAAAAGCAAGCAAACCAAAAGACATACATCGCACTTCAGACTACATTATCAAACAAGAAGATAAACCTAAAAGTAAACCTCAATTTAAAAAGAAGAAGGTAGCTGGCCTTAAAATAAGAAATGCCCAGGCTGCTGAGTAGTCAACTTCTGAACGGGAAATGGGCTCTGACGATGCTAGACAGTACAGCAGAAGTAACAATAGGTTGCCAGAACCTGATGGAATTTCTGGTGAAGCAGCATTAAATGAACATATCACGGTGGGAACACCACATACAAGGGTAAGCGTCCCACATTAGTTACATGAAATAAGACTCTGAAATGGAGGGGGACATTCCAAGGAAAGTGAAATGTCTCTTTTGGGTGAACCTGACTTTTGGATACTATAGCCTTTTGTCTGATAAAGATTGGCCACTCGAGTTTAATATGGATTGCCCAAAAGGCATAATATTACCAGCTTTCTCTGACCTTGTTCCAGAATCACTAAAACATTCATACGAGCAGGAATGCTCGGTAGCACCAGCTCCTGCATTATGCGGAAATCATGTAGGGTGGGATGCTGAGTCACCTCGCCATGAAATCCCAGTAAAAACTACTCCAACTCCACAGAGGCAGTACCCAATAAAACATGACGCGAAAAAGCAAGTCAGGGAGTTCTTAGATCAACTTGAATACCAAGGTGTAATTGAGAATTTCACCTCTTCAAAGAATAATCCTTTGTTTCCCGTAATGAAACCTAACAATTCATACCTTCTAGTTTTGGACTATAGGCATTTGAACACATGCACAAAAACATTTGCAGTACAAAATGCACATAGTGCCACATTAATGAATAACATTGTGCAGAAGAAATACAAAACAACATTAGATATCTCAAATGGATTCTTCTGCCAAAATATAGTGCCTGAAAGCAGATCTTTGACAGCATGTTCGGCCCTCGGCTCTCAAAGACGATTTTGTAGACTGCCCCAATGGTATTAGAATAGCCCTGGGTTGTTCTCAACAAGCATATCAGAGTTACTTCAAAATTTTGATGAGGAGGCATTGTCATATGTAGGTGATATTTATCTGACGGACAATTAACTATTGGATCATTTGAACAGGGTGAACAACATAATTTTGGCATTCGCCTCTGAGGACTACAAATTTAAGTTTAAATCCAACCTCCAAAAACTCAAAAAAATCTACAATCCATTTTAGGATTCCAAAATATTGGCAGAACATACATTTTAGATTACGCAGAAAACATAAAACCTTTCTAGGACTTCATAAGACCTGATTTTTCAGTTTGACATTGGACCCAGGAATACACAAAAATACTATGTTACCTACAAGTTGACATGATAGCTACCAAGCACTTACAAACACGTCTAAACACCACAAATTTGGTGATCCGTGTAGTTGCGGATCATTTCGGGTACGCTTACCACACCTTCAGCGAAGGCGAAACTGTACCCATCACATACAAATCCCATTTGTATACAAACGCTGAAATGCGGTTTACTTCAACAGAAAAAATACTGACAGCAGTACAGACTGTTGTAGTAAGACAATGAGCACTGGCTCAGGGGAAACACATAATTGTCATGACTCCAGTACCAACCTTAGAGGCTGTTACAAAGGTAAGTGTTCCAAATGCGGCAGCACTGCATCCACGATGGATACAATGGGCTAATTCTCTCGCTGCACCAGATGTAGACTACAAATTTGGTTCTACATTAAAAACATAAGCATTCCTGCAGTACAAACAAGAATATCCCCTCCCGAATGAAATAATGCCTCTAAATCAGTATGAATACATAATATACACTGACGTATCTGCCCAGCTGGACGTAGGCAGTAAACAGCAATACGGCGGAGTGATGTGCGATTGTGAAGGGACACATGCGGGACGGTGAGTTTCGTCCTAGCAATACGCAGGCTCTAGGAGATTGCACGGTGCAGCTGGCAGAACAAAAAGCCCTGATACAGGCACTAAAAAATATGGATCAGGTATTCCCCACACTTATTGTGTGTGATTCATTTTGCTCTGTCTAGTCATACAACGAATGTCTTCACTATTGGGACCAGAATGGGTTTAGAGATTCCAAAGGTTGCACAATAAAGCATAAGATGCTTTTAGAGCAAGTAGCAGAGCTAACAAAAAAGGTTTGCCACAGGCTCACGTCATGTATACGCTGAGTCATCAGCGTGTTGGTGTGCACATTGAATGGAATTCATCGAAATGCAGGACGACTCCTAATTTTAGGGAAATGTGAGCAAATGATGGTCAGACTCTTCACTGATGGGTCAGGTGGCATCAGTGAATAAAACATTTTGTTAAAGAAAAACGCTTACTTGTATGACAATATGAATATGTATCCATGGAGTTAAATTGAGACAAACAGCAGCCTTAGGGCTCTCCCTAGTGGTAGTACCAAATTATAATTTAAGGCACAAAAATCATTCTAGCACGCAATATGTTTTCTTTTCCCGAGCACCAAAATATTCTTACTCCGTTCATGTAATAAGGTGCTTTAACTAAAATAGATTGACCAAGAGGAAAGAGACAGGCATGGCCAGCAAATAGGGCTGGAATAAAAAATAAATTATTCCATTAACCTATAAATTGGGGGCTAAGGTATGTCAGCGGAAAGGGGGTTGAGTCATCAGGGGCAGAGTCTGACAGACAACATACATTTATTTAGAACAAATATGCTGCAAAGAAATTGTTAACAAGGACATATGTGACAGTAAATCTGTTCTAGATCACTTAACTGGTCACAAAGAGGGAGCATTCTAAAATATCTGAGAGGGTTAAGACACCTGCTGCAGAAATCACTGTGTGCCCAGCAATTTTGACCGGATTGCCCAAAGATAACTCTAGTGGTTAACACAGTTCTGGGAGAGTTCTGTGTTTGGTCCTGGCACAGTTTTGACTCATACAGTAGCATAGATGGTTAATGTGCCGGCTACAAAGCCTATTGTGTAACAAGCAGATCACAGATTTCTTTTTAATTTAGATTGGTAAGTATTCCATAATGCTTTTGACAGTGAGATCAACTTGTTACTTCTAGTTCATAAGTTGCAAGCCTTCTGATATAGCAGTGTACTCTATTTACCAGCACCAAGAGACACCTTCCTGCACAAAAGCAATCCTGGGAGGCATATTAGTCTATGTGTGTTGCAGAACACAGCACACATAGAAAGAGAAACAAAGGCATTTCTTCAAGTTACGCCTCCCCTGGGAAGGCGCAATATATTGACACATTCTCAGGTTTACAAGTTCTTGAAAATCTGGGAAAGCGCCAAAATCCATGGGAGTTGCATGAGAACATCCACTGTAATACCCATAGAATGCCTACCCAGGACAGAGTAGTGCAATGCAGCGATTTACGCTGCGTTGCGCTACTCCAGATTTACAAAGCCACTCTGAGTCAAAGTGACTTTGCATGGCTTCATAAATCTGTATTAGAGGATAGCATTGCACATGTTCCACATTGCGTGATGCAAACACAACACAACCCTCTTATAAATATGCCCCATATTGTTTATTTCTCAACCTAATTTTATTCTAGGATTGCAAAGAAGGGTTCATTTGGGAAGTAATAAAGTATTTTAGTACAGACAACCACAATCATTGCATTAGGTTTTGTATCCTGCCATTCAATCTTAAATTATAATGTCTACAAGTATGGATGATGCACCCTATAAATTATAACTCTCATTGTCTTATGTAACAATTCCTGCACATTGATTTACACATGCGTATGATGTATAGTGTCTCTGTGTGTTATGTAAAGCTCTCTGACACTCTACACTGGGTTGAATAGCACTATAAAAGAATTGAAGAAAAAATTGTAGGTGGCCATTACATCAGCATTAGTGTAATTGCTCATACACACTGATAAATCTGGCATTATTACAGTGCAAGCATATCTCTTCCATAGGTAGTTGAACAAAGTTAAAAATCTGCCTTCAAATCATAGTTTCTCCTAAGCACTGGTGACGTGATAACATGCTGTGCACCTTCATTTTCTTCCATTGCATTGGCGTATAGGTGTTAGACTCCAGATAGCTGCCATTCAGTTTTCTACTCATACAAAAGGAGGACTGATAGCCATTTGAATCAGGGCTTTGTTTTGGGACCTGCTGGAAGAGAAAATAAGAAAGTTGGTGGGGTACATTGGGGTAGATTGTAGTGAAGTATATTGGGGTAGATTGGAGTGGGGAAGAGTGGGTTAGAGTGGATTGGAGTAGAGTGGGTAAATAGGGTACAATGCAGTGCGGGTAGATTGGGGTACACTGAGGTAGACTGGAGTGGGGTAGATTGGAGTGGGGTAGACTGGATGGAGTAGAGTGGGTTAGATTGGAGTTGAGTGGGGTAGATTGGAGTTGAGTGGTGTAAACTGGAGCAAGGTAGTTTGAATTGGAGCACTTTGGGGTGAAGTGGAGTTGATTGGAATGAGGTAGATTGAGGTGGAGTGGAGTGGGGTAGATCCATGTAGATTAGCGCAGAGTGGAGTGGGGTATTTTGGGATGAATTGAGGAAGAATGGATTCAGCTAGATTGCAGGAGAGTGGAAAGGGGTGGATTGGGGTGGATTGTTGTAGATCAGAGAGTGGTTGATTGGGTGGATTAGAGTAGGGTAGACTGAAATGGAGTGGGGAAAATTGGGGTCGTTTGGATTGTAGTGGGGTCGATTGGGATGGGGTAGGATATGTTGGAGTGGGGTAGAGTGGAGTAGATTAGTGTAGAGCGGGAAAGTTTGGAGTGGAGTAGATTAGAGTAGAGTAGAGTGGGGGTAGAGTGGTGTGGGGAAGATAAGGATGGGGTAGGATATGTTAGAGTGGGTTGAGTGGGGTAGAGTGGGGTAGATTGGTGTAGAGTGGTATAGATTGGAGTGGAGTAAATTGGAGTGGGGTAGAGAGTGGCAGATTGGGGTGGGTAGATTGGAGTAGGGGAGGTTAAGGAGCGGGGAGGGCTAGATTGGAGTGGGGTGGGTTGGAGAGGAGTGGGTTAGATTAGACTGGAGTAGGGTAGATTTGAGGGAAGAGTGGTAGATTGGGGTGAAGTGGAGTGTTGTATATTGGGGTACAGTTGAGTGGAGTGGGGTAGATTGTAGTGGGTTAGATTGGGTGGATTCTGGTGGGGTAGATTAGAGTGTAGTGGCATAGGTAGGGGTGGAGTGGAATAGATTGTGGTAGATTGGAGTGGGGTAGATTTTGGAATATTGGAGTGCGGGAGATTGCGGTAGAGTGGAGTATATTGGAGTGGGGTAGGTTGGAGTACAGTGAAGTTGGATAGATTTGAGTGGGGTGGAGATTGGAGTAGATTGGGGAAGAGAATGGATTGAGGTGGATTGAGGTAGATTGGGGTGGAGTAGATTGAGGTAGATTGGGTGGATTAGATTTGGGTAGATTAGAATGAAGTGAGTAGATTGGGATAACTTAGATAGAATGAAGTGGAGGGGGTAGATTGGAGTGGAGTGAGGTAGATTGGGGTATATTGGAGTGGGGTATATTGGAGTGTGATAGGTTGGACTGGAGTGGGGTAGATTGGGGTAGATTGAAGTGAGGTAGAGTGGAGTGGGGTAGAATGGGTGGGATGGGGTGGTTTAGATTGGGATGGGGTGGTGTACTTTGCAGTGGGATAGATTGGGGTAGATTGGAGTTGAGTAGATTGGAGTGGGGTAGAGTGGGGTGGAGTGTGGTAGATTGGTGTACAATAGAGTGATGTGGGGTAGATTGGAGGAAGTTGGATAGATTATAGAGGTAAGGGGATTGGAGTGGGGTAGATTGGGGAGGATAGGGGTAGATTGGAGTGGAGTGGGGTAGATTGGAGAAGAGTGATGTGGGATAGATTAGAGTGGAGTAGGGTAAATTAGAATGAAGTGGGGTAGATTGGAGTGGATTGGGGTAGATTTGGTGAATTAGCATAGGGTAGAATGGAATGGAGTGAGGTAGGTTGGCATATATTGGGGTAGAGTGGAGTGGGATAGATTGGGGTAGACTGGATTGGGATATATTGGAGTGGGGTAGATTGTGGAGACTGGAGTGCCTAGGAGTATATTGGAGTGGAGTGGGTATATTGGGGTAGATTAGATTCGGTTAGAGAGGAGTAGGGTAGAATGAATGGGGTGGGTTAGATTGGGATGGGGTGGGGTAGTGCAGATTAGAGAGGGGTGGAGTGGGATAAATTGGGGTAGAGTGGTGTAGATTGGAGTGGGGTAGATTGGGGTGGGTAGATTGGAGTAGCGTCGATTGGGGTGGGGTAGATTGGTGTGGTGGGGTGTGGAGTAGGTTAGATTGGAGTGGAGTGGGCAGATTGGAGTGGAGTGGGAAATTTTGGCAAATTGGAGTGGGAAGACTGGGGAAGATTGGAGAGGGGTTGAGTGGAGTAGATTGGAGTGGAGTGGGGAGGCGGAGAGGGATATGTAGTAATAATCTGGATTTATTCAGAGTAAAACAACCTCAGCAGTGGGAGAAGAATCATAGGTGGACCAGTAAAGGCCACCAGCAACAGTATGAATGACAGGTTCACATTCCATACACATCATGCAGTTCTAATTCTATTAAAGTTCTATGGGAAACTAAAAGGGATACACTATGATAAAAGGCAGACTAATCATAATACATAAAGCAACATGCCAAACGATACAACACATCTTTCCCCCCTAAAAAAACAACATACAAAAAAAAATTAATAAGGGCAAACTATTAATACAGTAATAATAAAATATTCAACTGCATACAAAGTCCTGAAACCTCTTTGGTTTTCTGATCATACGCCCAGATCTCCAATTTCTGGCATCACCCTGTTCAGACCGGAAAACAGAGGGGCTTTGACCGGGTATAAAAAAACGTGTTTAGCATTCATTGACCCCTGCAGCTTCATTCACATCACACAAACCATCTCTGGAGGCACTAGAACACTCTTCTAATAATCAATCTGACATATTATTTATATACTTTTGATTACAGGCTTCAAAAGTACCACTAGGAATGCTCTTTTCTCCCTTTTATAAAGAAATGTGGCTCAAAAGCCACTCCTTGCCATCACTCAACTGGACTAAGTTACATAAGACCTTAACCACATGTAAAGGTAAAAAATAACGACCTTCATACTTCCTATAAACTCCTGTTTTTTTTTACCCTAACCCAATCATCTATTCACAACTCAACAAATTTGGAGCTATGCTTTTTTTTTAGGTACTTCTTACTCTTATCCTGAGTCTTGCCAACCCATTCCTTAACCTCATCAGGAGTCCATTGGCTCCTTTTGGAAGAATGCATCCATACTACATTGTACTTCATAGTTGGCACTCTGCCCCTCATAATTTCAAAAGGGCTTAAGCCAGTAGAACTACAAGGTGTGACCCTGTAAGCCCACACAGAATGCCATATCTCTTTGATCCAGGATAATTTGGCCCCCAGCTAACTGGATGGTGTTTTTGAGTACTCTGTTAAAGCGCTCCACAGAACCCTTACCAGTTGGATGGTAAATAGAAGTGGTTTTGTTCACAATACTGTTCCTTTCAAGGAAAGCATTAAATGCTTCCAAACAAAATTGGGGTCTATTATCAATCAAAATAACTTTGGGCAAACCTTCTCTTAAACATACTTTGTCTAAAAAGCGCACAATGAATTGGGTATCCTTTCTGCTAACTACTTTTATATCAGGCAATTTAGCAAAATGATCAAATAGGACTATAACATACTTGACTTCCACTCCTTCTTGCACAGGACCCAAAATCTCCAATCCAATCCTCTCCCACAGCATATTGGGTCACTTTATAGGACATAAGAGAGGTTTAATGGTGACAAGGAATTTTTCATAATTGTTGCACAACGCACATAGTCAAACCTTTTTCTCGATGACTTGGTCCATACCAGGCTACCAGTATACATTTTTGACTCTGCACTTTGTTTTAGTAATGCCTAAATGGACTTCATGATATATGTTCAAAATCCTATTCCTGGGGGGGCGTGGCCTGCAGCCAAGCAAGATGGCCGCAGCCTAGTTGGGCTCCGGGGGAACGATCGACTCCCCCTCTCATCCGCAACTTATCCGGGCAGCGATCCGATCCCTAAGGTCCAGAACCGTGCAGCGGACACACAGCGTTGCACCCCGGTCCAACTCCGGGGTCCCTCGGACGCCTACGACGGAATCGGCGGGACCCGGACCTCTGCGGCCTGCCTCGGCGTGTGCGACCGGGGCCTCGAGTGACGGGGCGGCCCTGGGCGAGGCGTGCCCGAACAGATCTGCACTGCGGCGGTAGCGGAGGCTGGACGCCTACGGCAAATACTGGCCGAGGCAGGAGTGAGGCGAGCGCTGGACGACCCACATCGGCCCGTGACGAGGGGACTGCGAGAGGCGCCGGGATCCACTGTCCATCCGGTGGGCCTGGCCCGCGCTAAAGCGAGCTGCTGCCGGCCCCCGGGCCTGCGCTGCACCGGAGACTACGATCCGGACCTGTACCGGGCCCCGCCGAGACGTGAGGCCGCCCCTGCTGATCCGTGCCGACCCCCCCCCCTCTCGGGGACGACCTGAGACGGGGACCGCTCCCTAGGCTGCCTGAAGGGTTTGGGCCCGGCCTGGGGGGCCCCTGGTGCATCGCTCCCCCGTTGATCTGCGGGAGTGACATTTGGGAGGTATCATTAACGCCATGAGCGGGAAAGGAACAAAGGGGCACCACCAAGGCAAGCTTGCTAAGTTCGCCTACACCAAGGACTCCGAGGTGTCGGACCGCGGCGGCCCCACCGGGAAGATGGCGACGACCACCGACACGCCGAAGGTGACGCTGGAGGACATCATGATGGCCATAACGCAGGTACAATCCACAGTGGGGTCAATCTCTACGGACGTATCCCTGCTCCGCGCAGACTTCCAGAAGATGTCCGCCAGGGTAGCGGAGGTAGAGCAGGCAACGGAGACTTTGGCGAAGGACTCCAAAGGCCTCTTACAGAGAGTGTCGCAGTTGGAGTCAGAGAACAAACGCATGGCGGCCCGGCTGGACGACCAAGAAGGGCGCTCTCGCCGCAACAACGTGCGCATTATTGGGATTCCCGAAAGTGAGGGGCACCCGGCCATGGACCTTTATGTGGAAGAACTGATTAAATCCAAGTTGCAACCCCGGGGCCTCTCGACATTCTTCTCAGTGGAGCGCGCACATAGGGTACCGGGAGGGCGTCCGAAGGTTGGGGCGCCTCCGAGGCCTGTCCTGGCCCGCCTGTTTAATTTTAGAGACAGGGATGCCATTCTACAGGCGGCGCGGGTGGCACCGCCGATTCGGCTTCAAAACTCCACAGTGTCCTTCTTTCCAGACTATACGGCTGCGGTGGCGGCGCAGCGGCGGAGCTTTGTGGAGGTCAAGAAGAAACTACGGGCTCGAGAACTTCCATATGCAATGCTCTTCCCGGCGCGTCTCCGGGTGGCGGCGGAGGGCAAGACTTTCTTCTTCGACACACCGGAGGAGGCTCATGACTGGTTGGAGGGGTGGCGCCGAGCTGGTGGCGCAGGGCGCTCGAGCCGAGGGACAAGGCGTCCCGGGAGTGAGGTCGATCCTACTGGACATGAACAGCGCCTTGAAGAGGTTGAGGAGGGACCCACGGGTTGATGCGGCGGCTCGCATCCTGACCGAACTGTAGTTCAAGACTACCCGCTGGGAACTGATGTTGATGTAGTGTCCGCATACTGGCTGGTTTGGGACATGAACGATGAGACCTGGGGACGGGGGATGTCCTGGTCCCCCTCGGACTCCACATTCCCTAAAAAGCGCAAGTACTGTTTGGGGTTCAAGGGACTGAGCACTCTGCTGAGTTGGGGTGGCGGGCAGTTCTGAGTCCGTGTGGCAGGGAGGCAGGGAGGGGGGTGGGGGGACGGGGTATGTTCTTTGGTTTTGTTTCTTTGTTTTGGTTTGGTAGGACACGGCCCTCTGACTTACATCATACACATGTTCTGCACACAACCTGGGTCACACTATGCTCTATCCCACTATTGCTTTATCTCCTCTCCCACCCGCCGTGAAGTCAGATTTGATTACTCCAATAGCCTCTGACACTGATTTGACCCCGGTGCAGCCCCTCTCTTTACTGACCTGGAATGTACGGGGTTTAGGAGACAAAATCAAACGAGGCCTGGTCCTGCATAGTATTAAACGGTGCGCCCCGGCGCTGGTCTTGCTTCAGGAGACCCATCTCACCGGCACGGCTACTAAAGCGCTGGACAGATGGGGATATAAGATGGTGGTCCACTCTGAGTTTACTTCTGGGTCCCGGGGGGTTGGCATCTGGCTGCGCAAACAGTCCCAACTAATAGTGCTTGATGTACAAACGGACGGAGCCGGGCGGTTTGCCGCGGCTCACATACAATGGGAAGGGCATCTTTATAATGTAGTGTCGGTCTACATCCCTCCTGGGTTGCATGCCACGGCGTTCCCGGCACTTAGTGAATTTCTCCTTACCCTACCGGAGGGAGAGGTGCTGCTTGGGGGTGACTTTAATGCGGTGATGAACGATCACATTGACCGGTCTCCGCCTCGGGCGCAGGGCAGCGGCGCAACACGACTTGCAGGCTTCGTGGCGGCGCTAGGGTTCACAGATCTTTGGCGCTGGCACCACCCAGAGACACGCTCCTATACATTCCACTCCGGGGTGCACAACAGTCTAACCCGCATTGATCACTTTCTGGGCTCCCCCGGATGCCTCCATAACGTTGAAAGTATTGACATTAGACCCAGAGGCATCTCCGACCATTCCCCGATCCTTCTGCACTACCACAGTTCCCACCTGATGCGCCGCCGCGTTTACCCGATACGCCCCAGCTATCTGCGTCTCCCGAAGATTAGTAAATCCATCACACAGGGGTCGAAGCTCTACTTCCACGAGAACGCCGCTTCGGTCGACTCTCCCACAATTCTTTGGGAGGCGTACAAAACGGTGCTGCGGGGCTAGGCGATGGCTGCCATCACAGGATATAAGCGCATGCAAACGTCTGAGTTGCAGACGCTGGAGCTTGAGCTCCGGGCTGCGGAGGCTCGTCAGGCCGAAACCCCCTCCCGTGAAACCTCCCATGACCTGCGAGTGGCTCAGGTAAAAAACAGGGAGCACCTGGCAGACCGTGTCAAACAGCGACTTGAGGCCTCACGGCATACGGTCTACGATGTCGGCGATAAAACCGGCAGGCTACTGGCGTGGTTGGACAGGCGAGACAGCGGAGCCCGATGGATCGCGCAGCTGGCCACGGCCGAGGGGTCGACAACGTCAGACCCACGAGAAATAGTGCGCACCCTGGCGGGGCATTTTCGTGGTGTATATTCCTCCAACTCCTCCATGTCGGTGGAGGTGGCGCTGACATACATTAGTGACCTACAGATGCCTAAGCTCTCCCCTGAAGCTAGGGAGTCCCTGGAGGCCGATCTTACGGTCGAGGAGCTACAGGTGGCTATTGCGGCATTACAACCTGGCAAGGCACTGGGTCCTAATGGCATCCCGATTGAGCTGTATCAACGGCTGCCCGAGATGCTGACCCCACACTTGCTGAATATGTACAAACACGGCCTGGAGATGGGGGAGCTTCCCGCGGACCAGCGAACGGCCACCATCGTGGTACTGCCAAAGCCGGGTAAGCCGGCGGACCAATGCGCCTCCTATCGCCCCATCTCACTGCTTAATGCAGAGGCCAAGATCCTTGTGAAACTGTTGGCCCTCCGACTCACGCCACACTTGACTGACATAGTGCACCCGGACCAGTCGGGCTTTATGCCCGGGAGGAGTCCCTCCCACAATCTGAGGCGCTTACATAGCGTGCTAGCCCGAGTGGACCGAATTCAGGAACCCGCTGTTATTCTCTCCCTTGATGCCCGTATGGCATTCGATATGGTGGAGTGGCCCTTTCTCTTCGCAGTATTGTCTCATCTGGGGTTTGGGCCGAAATTCTGTGCCTGGATCCGACTCCTATACACCAAGCCGCTGGCCCATGTCGCGGCCAACGGGCACATGTCGGAGGATTTCCCCCTGGGGCGAGGTACGCGACAGGGCTGCCCGCTCTCGCCGCTGCTTTTCGCCCTAGTACTCGAGCCCCTCGCGACATGGATACGGTGGGAGCCTATGATGAGAGGCCTTCGATGGTCGGCGAATTGGGAAGACCGCGTCTCCCTATACGCGGATGACATACTGCTTTACTTGTCATCTCCGAGGCGATCCATCCTTACATTACTTAATATTTGCGAGGTGTTTGGCCGGGCATCCGGCTATACGATCAACTGGTCGAAGTCGGTCCTCATGGTGCTGAGGGGCCCCCCCCTCGACTGTCGGAGGGCTGCCAGATACAGGTGGCGAAGGGGTCATTCAAATACCTGGGGATACACGTTGCCTTGGATCAGATGGAATTTTTCAGGCACAACTTAAGCCCTCAACTGGACCGCCTCAAGCAGGATGTGCGGCACTGGGGAACGTTGCCCTTGACCCTGGTGGGGAGGGCGGCGCTCTTTAAAATGATGGCCCTGCCGAGGTTTCTCTATGTGTTGGAAAATACTCCTTATCCGGTGCCGCCGGCCTATTTCCGAGCGGTTGCAGCGCAAGTCTCTAATTTACTCTGGGGCAACAAACCAGCACGCATTGCACAAGCGAAGCTGGTCTGTGGGTGGTACGATGGGGGAATTGCTCTCCCAGATATCCAGCTGTATTATTGGGCGGCGCAGCTTAAGGTGATTAACCAGTGGCTCCATGCGCCGCAGTCGGATCCAGCGTTTAAGGCAGATAGGGATATACTGGGCGAAAGGGGTATGCTAACCCCATTGTATGATGCCCGGCTGGCCCCGCAGCTGATTGGCCCTCTGCGTCAGACTGTGTCTATCTGGCATGTGGCACAGGCCAGGCTGGGGTGGCGCGGAGTCCTGACGCAGCTTACGCCTCTCTGGGACACGAAGCGACTGGGACGGCTCAGGGACAGCAAGGGCTTTGCCGCTTGGGACGCTATCGGGATCTCGGTGATAGGCGACGTGTGGCACAAAGGGGAGGTTGTTCAATTCGCTCGCTTGCAACAACAGTATGAGCTGGCTCCCTCAGAATGGTTCCGATACCTACAGATGAAACACGCCTTGACGGCACAGTTAACCCCAGGTGTGCAGGTTCCAGAGGCATCTCCGCTGGAAGGCAGGCTGCTGACCGAATACATGCCTAAGCGGGCCACATCTTTCACATACCGCAAACTGATCAACAATTTGCCGGACCCTATGGGGGTCTTGCGGGGGAAATGGGCCGACGAGGTCGGCGATTTTGATGACCCAGACTGGCGGGAGGCGCTGGCGTCACCGCGCGAGGCGGGTATACCCTCACGGCTGCGTCTTGTGCAACTTCGTATTCTACATCGCTCATATTTAACCAGAAGCCTATTGCACAGACTGGGCAGAGCACCACATCCCTTCTGCCTGCGGGGTTGCGGGGAGGAGGGAACCTTCTATCACCTGCTCTGGGACTGTCCGGTTCTTCAACTCTTCTGGAGGCGAGTGCTGCGAACGATGTCGCAGGTGTGCGGGGTGTCACTGCTGCCAGAACCCAGACGCTGTCTGTTGAATGTGTGGGAGCCCACGGATCTTAATCGCCAGGCGCAGGGCTGGGTGACGCTAGGGAACATGATGGCTAAACGGATCATAGCCCAAAAATGGGGAGCGGTGGAGACACCGCTGCTGTCGATGTGGAAAAAGGAAATGGATGGGGCTATGTTTGCTGAGCGTTTCGTATTTATCAGGCGGGGTTGTCCTCGAAAGTGGGTCGGAGTGTGGGGAGCATGGAACAAATATAGGGGCAACATATGTGATCCGCCACCTCTTTCTGATGAGGAGTCTTCTGACTCAGATGACTAGAGAAACTGAAGGGGAGAAGGGGAGGGTGGCTGATAATGATGGCCTCAGGAGGCCCGATCTAGGTCTACTTGGAGAAATGATGATTATGTATGATGTTTTGTCTATTGCAATGTGTATACGATCTGATTTCGTGTCCTTTTGTTGTAGTTTTTGTGAAAACAATAAAACTTCTTTAAAAAAAAAAAAATCCTATTCCTGAAGGAATCCGGGGGGACAACCCTTCCAGCTCATAGCACTTTACCACCATCTGTAGAGAACTCCTGCCTTAGCTCCCAAAGTACACGCAACTTGTTGGAATCTCTTTTGGGAGGCCAACCCTCCGTTATCCATTTGCTAATATTCTGCAACAGTTTTGTCCTTAATGGTGGTGTTCACCCATTCACTCTCAGAAATACCATCGCAGATATCAACCATGCAACAATTTTCAAATTCATCTATAAAATCAGGATCGATCCTTACTGGCAGTGGCATCCTACTTAAAAAATACGCTGTTTTGTTCTTAACATCATTTACGTAATGCACACAATAATTGTAATCTAGCAGTTTCATTGACATACAAGCCAGCTTGGGAGATACATTCAGTAACCCCTTATTGGTGAGCACTTTAGTTAAGGGTTTGTGATTGCTTCTGATTGTAAAATGTGATCCCCAGATGTAAGCTATGAAATGTGCCACACCCCAAGCGCACGCTAAGGCTTCCTTTTCAATCGCTGAATACTTTTCTTCTGTTGGTGTGATGGAATGGGAAACGAAGGCTATTACGCACTCTTTTCCTTCCTTATCAAGGTGAGTGAGCCCTGCTCCTAACCCCTAGCAGCTGGCATCTGTAGTAACTATATTTTTAAACGCAGTTTCAAAACCTTGTAAAGTGGGAGCGCTGCTAATGTCATCCTTGAATGTTTGGGAGCAATGTTGTGTTGACACTCTTCCGACCACACAAATCCAATTTAGATTTAGTTTTCAAAAGTTGTCTACTAGGAACTGTTTTACTAGCAAAATTCCTAACATGCTTAGCATAGAATTCCGCCATTCCTTTAAAAAACTGATTTTGTCTTTGTTGGAGGGTGCAGAAGCATCTTTAATCGCTTCCACTAAAGACGCCTTGGGTGCTACACCCTCCTCACTAATCTCATGGTCTAAATACGTGGCAGAGTTTTTGCAAGTTTACACTTTGAATATTGTGCCATTAGACCTTTCTCACAGAGAATGCTCAGGACCTCCCTAGGTTTTTCATTGTGCTCTTTTTGTCTCGCCCATGACCAGGATATCATCCTGGAAAAACACCATTTTTTAACCTTTCTGAAAAGTTTAAACATCAATTGCTGGAACATGGCAGCAGCAGATGCCAACCCAAACAGAACTCTTTGAAACTGAAAACCCCCAAAAGGTGTAATAAATGCATCTATGACTGTCAGGATGCAAAAGGACCTGGTGGTACGCGGATGTGAGATCAATTGAGGTGAACCATTTAGCACCCTTTGTCATTGACAGCATTTCATTAATTTTGGGGAAGGATGATTGATCGACTAGTATGTTTTTATTTAAATCTCTGAGGTTCACACACAGCCTGAGTTTACCGTTGGCAAGTCGTGCGACAACTAAAGGTGTGACCCAATCTGAAGCTTCCACCGATTTAATTATACCTACTTCTAGTAGCTTGTCTAATTCCTTTCATTATCCCTGATGCTCATAGGAATGTTGCTAGCTTTGTGTATGCTTGGCACAGCATTTTCCTTTAGTATGGTTTTGTGCTGGAACCCTTTAAGTTCTTCCGACTGTATCTGAAAACACATCAGGGTATTCCATCCAAATATTCACACTTTCATTTGTTCCATATTGCACCCCCTAGGAAAGGTTCCCCTTTATTGGGATCTAAAATGATACCAAGTTCGCCTTGGTCCCAGCAACCTAGCACCGATGGACCAGCCTTTGAATTGTACAATTTGCAATCAGCTTCTAGTCTGTTAAATCTGAATTTTATTTTCCTGAAACTGACCAGGGGTATAGGTTTTCTGGTGAAACCTTTTGGAGAAATGCCTGGTGACTAGTTCCATACTTACCACCCTTTTAAATTTCTCATCCCGTCTAGTCTCACCTAAAATAGTATAAGGGGAAATGGAATTTGCAGTGCCAATTATAGTTACACCATCCATACCAATATAACACTTGTATTTTTTCCTATTGGTCACACTACCCAAAATGTCCAGCATCGACTCTACACTTAATACACACATGTTGGTATCGTCTACATGTGAGTCTTGAATGTCTGAGTCTGAATTCTCCTCCTAACGTTTAACGACAAAGAATGTGTTGTTCAATTCAATTCAATAAAGCTTTATTCAATTTCTTAAATAAGAAAATTATAAAAGCAGATAAAAAACAACATACAACATGTTTATCAAACCTGCCTATTTTAAAATAACAAAGTATACAAATTTCAGAGATCAAATATTTGCATACTCAGCTGTCCATTCTCTTTGTCATATGCTTAGCGGACTCACATCAAAATAGTTTTCCTACATTTAGGGGTTGATTCGGATCCGGGTCGGACAGCTCTCCGTGAGCTGTCTGTAGCCTTACCGTGCGACCGACACGTACCCGTAGCCAGTCCGTCCTGTAGATGAAGTATGATGCGCATAACTGCCAAAAACACGACCGACACGTTGGCTGTGATTCAAGCTCCAGTCCTCGTCCGACCCATAACTTCCTACGTGCCGAACCGAGTCGGCCGGAAGCAGTATCCACAGCAGTTTCCGCCCTGACAAGTACGATGTGTACATCCTACGCGCCGGACGGGTCGCCACGTACGGCACGTCACAGCATCCAGAAAACAAGCATATCAGTTACGATTCGCGCCACAACTCAATCCACGGCTACGAGATGGACCAGCTTGCAGCGGGTACGAGACGGAGCAACAAGCAGCGTGTACGACACGAACACATCATGAATCCCATCGCGCAGGTCATACCAGTACTCTACATCTATGACCGGATCAGGAACCGATGCAGACGGCGCAGACGGTAGGTCAGACACCTACCACACAAACAAACAACACGTACCCGCAAAATGGTACACACACACAGGGGATCCACATCATGGCCACTAACAACAGGCCACCATAGGGGTTGCATGGCCAGCACCACTACCACCCCCACCCATAGGGCTTATGTTGCCCATCACCCCTGCCAACCCCACCCATAGGGGACCTGTGTCCCAGCACCACTACCACCCCCACTCATAGGACTTATGATGCCCATCACCCCTGCCACCCCCAGCCATTGGGGACCTGTTGCCCATCCCCCCTGCCACCCCCAGCCATAGGGGACCTGTTGCCCATCACCCCTGCCACCCCCACTCAAAGGGCATATGTTGTCCATCACCCCTGCCACCCCCACCCATAGGGGACCTGTTGCCCATCACCCCTGCCACCCCCATTCATAGGGCATATGTTGCCCATCAGCCCTGCCACCCCTAGCCATAGGGGACCTGTTGCCTATCACCCCTGCCACCCCCATCCATAGGGCTTATGTTGCCCATCCCCCCTGCCTCCCCCAGCCATAGGGGACCTGTTGCCCATCACCCCTGCCACTCCCACTCATAGGGCATATGTTGCCCATCCCCCCTGCCACCCCCAGCCATAGGGGACGCGTTGCCCATCACCCCTGCCACCCCCACTCATAGGGCATATGTTGCCCATCACCCCTGCCACCCCCCAGCCATAGGGGACCTGTTGCCCATCACCCCTGCCACCCCCACCCATAGGGGACCTGTTGCCCATCACCCCTGCCACCCCCACTCATAGGGCATATGTTGCCCATCATCCCTGCCACCCCCAGCCATAGGGGACCTGTTGCCCATCACCCCTGCCACCCCCACCCATGGGGGACCTGTTGCCCATCACCACAGCCACCCCCACTCATAGGGCATATGTTGCCCATCACCCCTGCTACCCCCAGCCATAGGGGACCTGTTGCCCATCACCCCTGCCACCCCCACCCATAGGGCTCATGTTGCCCATCACCCCTGCCACCCCCAGCCATAGGGGACCTGTTGCCCATCACCCCTGCCACCCCCACCCATAGGGCTCATGTTGCCCATCACCCCTGCCACCCCCACCTATAGGGGACCTGTTGCCCATCCCCCCTGCCACCCACAGCCATAGGGGACATGTTGCCCATCACCCCTGCCACCCCCACTCATAGGGCATATGTTGCCCATCACCCCTGCCACCACCAGCCATAGGGGACCTGTTGCCCATCACCCCTGCCACCCCCACTCATAGGGCATATGTTGCCCATCACCCCTGCTACCCCCAGCCACAGGGGACCTGTTGCCCATCACCCCTGCCACCCCCACCCATAGGGCTCATGTTGCCCATCACCCCTGCCACCCCACCTATAGGGGAACTGCTGCCCATCCCCCTGCCAACCCCAGCCATAGGGGACCTGTTGCCCATCACCCCTGCCACCCCCACTCATAGGGCATCTGTTGCCCATCACCCCTGCCTCCCCTACCCATAGGGGTCCTGTTGCCCATCACCCCTGCCACTCCACTAATAGGGCATATGTTGCCCATCCCCCCTGCCAACCCCAGCCATAGGGGACCTGTTACCCATCACCCCTGCCACCCCCACTCATAGGGCATATGTTGCCCATCACCCATGCCACCCCCAGCCATAGGGCATATGTTGCCCATTGTTAGACGGACCGGGAGGGTCGGCCGAGGACAAGGGGAGAGGTCTCCGGGGAGAGCCGTCTCCAGCGATCGTACAGACAAATAACTTCCCCCCCACAGACAGATACCACACAAGGAGATGAGTTAGCGTTCTTTATAAGCACTTCTTAAGGTGCGATAACAAGGTACAAGGAGGTCTGGACTCAGGGGTCCCCTCGATTCAAGTCTCTCAAGATGGGAAAAGGGGGGTAGCGGGACAGTCTGGTTACCAGTCTGGTAGTTGAGATGGTATGGTGGGTAGCTCACAATCCTCGAGCTTGGTGGTCTAGCTGGTACGGGCCGCGGCAGCGCCAGCAGGTCCCGGTGAAGATGGTCGATACACGGTCCGCGGCAGCGCCAGCAGGTCCCAATGAAGATGGTCGAGGTACGGTCCGCGGCAGCGCCAGCAGGTCCCGGTGAAGGTGGTCGTTACAACGGGCCGCGGCAGCGCCAGCAGGTCCCGACGAGGATGGATGTTGCAGAAGGCCGCGGCAGCGCCAGCAGGCAGGACGATAGTTCACAAGATAGGGCTACGGCAGCGCCAGTAGTCCGTCAAGGCTGAGTTCTCTCGGTGTCTCTCGACTCCAGGATACAACTGCCTTCCTGCTCCGGAGCTGCCCCAGTTATAGGGCAGGTGCCCTTTGATGTCCGGACCCTCGCACTTGGAGGTCGGAGGGTCCGGGATGAAGGTGTCCAGACACCCAGCGGGAGGGTGGAGCCGGTGCCTGGGGGAGCTGGAGGCGATCGTCACCTGGCGGGGAAGAGTCCTTGGCGCTTCGTTCTCCCATTGACCTGCCAAGTGGTCCGCTCACCTCCTGGGTGGATGGTGGTGCCGGGATGTCGGGGCCGGCCAGGCCCAGGGTTAGGGTCGGGGGGAGGCCACGCGGCCTCGCGGCGCAGGGCCCAAGATGGCGGCTTGACCCGGCCGAGGGAGCCGGTGGTGGCTTGGGCCCGTGATACATGGAGGTCCGAGGGCAGGAGTTCCGTCGGGAGACGGGGTGCGGGTGATTCTCGTGGGTCACGCCTGGCGGGCCGGGGCTTGGGCCCTGTCATGCGGGGAGGGAGCAAGCCCTTCGTGTGGCCTGTCCAACATGCGTCCCCCCCAGCTGAAGGCGGGGAGAGTCACCCATCTTCTTGGGGACTCTCCTCGTCGAGGCGGAAGAAGCGTGACAGGCCATCTGCGTTGGCGTGGTCTTGGCCCGGTCGGTGCTCCACGGTGAAGTCCATTCCCTGCAGGGAGATGGACCAGCGCAATAGTTTTGGGTTCTTCCCCCGCATCTGCATCAGCCACTGCAGGGGTCTATGGTCGGTTTGTACCCGGAAGTGGGTACCGAAGAGATAGGGCCGGAGCTTCTTGAGGGCCCACACCACTGCGAAGGCCTCCCTCTCGATTGTGCTCCAGCGCTGTTCTCGGGCCAGGAGACGTCGGCTGATGAAGGCCACCGGCTGGTCGTGACCCTCGGGGTTCACTTGGGAAAGAACCGCCCCGATGCCGTGGTCGGAGGCGTCTGTCTGTACCACGAATTCCCGACTGTAATCGGGGGCCTGGAGCACAGGGGCAGTGCACAGGGTGGCCTTCAGCCTTTCGAAGGCCGCTTGACAATCGGGGGTCCAGTTAATCCGCTTCGGTTGGTTCTTGGACGTGAGACCCGTGAGGGGCCCCACAATGCTGCCGTAGTCCCTCACGAACCGCCGGTAGTAGCCGGTGAGCCCCAAGAAGGCTCGGACTTCGGTCTGGGTGACGGGGGGTTGCCAGGACTGGATGGCAGCAATTTTAAGTTGCAGTGGGGCCACCAGCCCGCTTCCCACCTGGTGCCCCAGGTAGGTCACGGACCCTTGGCCAATTTGGCATTTGCCGGCCTTAATCGTGAGGCCGGCCCGCTGGAGGGCCTGTAGGACCTCCTGGAGGTGGCGGAGGTGGTCGGACCAGTGGCGGCTGTATACAGCGATATCGTCCAGGTAGGCAGCGCTGAACTCTTCGAGCCCCGCCAAGACCTGGTTCACAAGACGTTGAAAGGTAGCGGGGGCGTTCTTCATGCCGAAGGGCATGACCTTGAAGTGGTAGTGGCCATCGGGGGTAGAGAAGGCGGACCGTTCCTGAGCCCGGGGTGTGAGACCGATCTGCCAGTAGCCCGCTGTTAGGTCGAAGATACTGAGGTAGCGGGCGGCCCCCAGCCGGTCGATCAATTCATCCGCTCGGGGGATAGGATGAGCGTCGGTTCGGGTGACAGCGTTCAAGCCCCGGTAGTCGACGCAGAATCTCAGTTCAGGTGTGGTGCCGGGGGCAGCGGCTTTGGGGACCAGTACAACCGGGCTGGCCCAGGGACTGTCCGAGGGCTCGATGACCCCGATCGTGAGCATTTTGGCCACTTCCTCTTGTATGCAGGCCCGTACCCGATCTGGTACGCGGTAGGCCCGGTGTCGGATAGGGGGACTGTCCCCGGTGTCGACGTCGTGCAAGTACCAAGGGGTGACCCCGGGAGTGAGGGAAAACAGTGAAGCGAACCGCAGCAGGAGGTCCCGGCAGCCCTAGCGTTGCTCTGGGGTGAGGGCATCGGAGAGCCGGACCCCGTCCACGGAACCGTCGTTCTCCTGAGTCTTCAGGAGATCCGGGAGGGGTTCGGAGTCCTCCTCTGCCCCACTGTCCGTAGCCATCAGGAAGCTGAGTTCTGAGCGCACAAAGTGTGGTTTGAGTCTGTTGGTGTGGAGGACCCGAAGGGGGTTCCGGGGGGTCCCCATGTCGATGAGGTAAGTGACGGGGCTTTTGCGCTCGACCACCTTGAAGGGCCCCGTCCACTTATCTTGCAAGGCACATGGTTCGGTGGGGGACATCACCCACACTTGTTGACCAGGTTCGAACTCGACGGAGGAGGCATTGTGATCATACCACCTCTTCATGTCTTCCTGGCTGGCCTCGAGGTTCGCCTTGGCCATCTCCCTGAAGCGCCGGGTCTGATTGCGTAGGGCCAGGAGGTACTTGAAGACGTCTGGAGGGGTCTTTAGGGGGGCCATCTCCCAACCTTCTTTGACTAGGCTGAGGGGCCCTCGCACAGGGTGCCCGTACAGGAGTTCGAAAGGGCTAAAGCCGAGGGACTTCTGGGGAACTTCTCGGTAGGCGAAGAGGAGGCACGGGAGTAGTACATCCCACTGGCGACGGAGGGGCTCTTCCAATCCCCCAATCATCCCCTTGAGAGTGCGGTTGAATCGCTCCACTAGTCCGTTCCCTTGGGGGTGATAGGGGGTCGTGAATCGGTAGGTGACCCCGCACTGTTGCCAGAGGGACTTCGTGTATTTTGAGATGAAGTTCGTGCCTCGGTCGCTGACGACTTCTCGGGGGAAGCCCACCCGGGAGAAGATCCCCATTATGGCCCGGCCAACCACCGGAGCTGTTACAGTTCGTAGAGGCACCGCCTCGGGGTAGCGGGTGGCGTGATCCACCAGTACCAGGATGAACCTATGTCCTTGTGCCGTGCGGGGGTCCAGGGGCCCCACAATGTCTATTCCTACCCTCTCGAACGGGGTGGTGACCACTGGGAAGGGCTGTAGAGGGGCTTTCAGCTTACGGCCACTCTTCCCGCTGGCCTGGCACGTGGGGCAGGACCGGCAGTGGTTCAGGACGTCGTTCCGCATCTTCGGCCAGAAAAAGTGGGTCACTAGGCGACTGTAAGTCTTGTCTTGGCCCAGGTGTCCAGCCAGGGGGACATCGTGGGCCAGGTTGAGCAGGAAGTCTCTGAAGCGGAGAGGTACCACCAGTACTCGACCGGCCCCTAGCTCTGCGATTCTCTGTTCGCTGTATAGCAGGTCGTTCTCCCAGTAGACCCAGTGAGTTCCGGTGGAGTCCCCTGCGCTCTGGGCGCTGGCTTGTTGGCGGAGTCCCTCGAGGGAGGGGCAGGTCTTTTGCTCCTGGCGGAACTGTTCTTGGGTGGGCCCCCCTTCTTGACGCCACTGAGCCAGGCCGGGGAAGTCCTGGGGTTGCGCGTCCCCTTCGGTCGTTGGTCCCGGGGGGTTGGCCTCGCCGTTGTCTTCTACTGGGGCGACCGGGGGCGGAGGTGCCGGCCATTCCGGTTCTTCTGGTCGGGGGACGGCACGGGCGGCCATGGACCGGGTGGTTACGCAGGCCCAGTCCGGGAGGCCCAGCATCCCCAGGTGCTCTCTTCTCTCGACGGTGGCCCACGGGGAACTCTCCAGGTCATTCCCCAGGAGGCAGTCCACGGGGGCATCATCCCGGACCGTCACTTTCAACAGGCCGGAGAGCCCTCCCCATTCGAAGGGGACGCAGGCCATTTGACACAGACTTTCGGAATTGTCGGCTGAGCGGACGGGGCAGAGAATGTTCGGCAGGATCTGCTCGGGTTTCACCAGGTGACAGCGGACGGCCGTCACACTGGCGCCTGTGTCACGTAAGGCCTCGGCCCGATGCCCATTAATGGTCACCCACTGACCGTATTTCCTGGTGTTGGCGGGTAGGGGAGCCCGCGGGACTATGTCTTTTCCCCCTAGGCACGCTAGAACCATGGCGGCCGGTTCCCACTCTTGCTGGGCCGGCTCATACTCTTCCTGTTCCTCTGATAGTCGTTCTTCCCCCAGGGCGGCGGCAGCTACCTGGCGGGGCTTGGGCGTTTGGTTCTGCGGGCAGCTCGGGTCATTGGCGTAATGGCCGACTCGCTGGCATCGGTGGCATGTGACATTGGCTCGGAACCCTGGACGCATCGGGGGGTTTCCCCGGCCGGCCGGGGGCGGGGTGCTGGCCACGGGTGTTGCCGGGAGGGTGTCTCTCCCTCGCCCCTGGCCTCCTCCTCCTCCCCGAGGACGGTGCTGGCCTTGGTTGCTTCGGTTCTGCTCGTGTGGTCCTCTCCGGCCCACTCGGGTGCTTTCCCATCGGTCAGCTTCAGCGGCGAGCTGCCGGGGGTCAGTCAATTTACTGTCGAGGAGGTGCTGCCTGAGCTCGACAAAACAGTTGTTCGACAGGTGTTCCCATACCATAAGGTTAAAGAGTTGTTCGTAGGTCGTTACATGGCTCCCCTTGATCCAACCCTCGAAGGCTCGGCTGAAATAGTTTACGTACTCCACCCAAGTTGTACCCGGGATCCGGGTGCAATCTCTGAACCTCTGGCGGTACATCTCGGGTGTGAGACCGTAGCGGGTGAGGAGGGCAGCCTTCATGTGGTCGTAGGACGTCATTTGGTGATCTGGGAGCTGCAACAGGGCATCGCGACCTTCGTTGACGAACCTCCCCCATAGTCCAGCTCCCCAATCACTCCGGTCGATCCGGTGGGAGGTCATGGCGATCTCGTAGGCTTTGAACCACTGCTGTATGTCGTCTTCTCGGACATACTCTCGGACAACATCCTTGGGGATGTGGACTTTTTTCTCAGTTGCCCCTGGGGTGTGCGGTCGCTCAGGCACCCCCGGTTCTTTATTCTGTTTCCGAAGTTCTATTTCCGCCAGTTTGCGCTCGTGTTCGAGTGTTATTCTTTTTTCCTCAAGCTCTCTCTGTCTCTGTTTTTCTTCTCGTTCCTCTCGGAGCCGCAGGTGCTCTAGATTTAGTTTCTGCTCGGCCAACTTTAGTTCACCGTCCATCTTGAGTCGTGCCATTTCCAACTCGTGTAATCTGGTCCTTTCTCTTTCCTGGATCTCTTCCTGCGAGAGGCCCGTTCCCCGCTCCTCGGGAGCCGTGGCGTTCCCCTCTGGTGCGACACTGTTTTGGTCGGAGGATCCGGCGATCCCAGTTTCTGCCCACGACTCAAGGGCGCGCTTCAAATCATCTTTGGTACTCAGGCCGGTGGTAGCAATGCCTAGTTCCATGCAGAATTGTTTAAGTTCGCGGTGGCTATATTCTTCCAACTTATCCATTTGGAACGTTTCAGTGGAACCGCTATCTTTGGCTGACATCGTGGTTTTGTCGTGGGGTGAGCTACTCTCTGTACGATTACGCGTTGATTCGGATCGCGCCGCTGGCCACCAATGTTAGACGGACCGGGAGGGTCGGCCGAGGACAAGGGGAGAGGTCTCCGGGGAGAGCCGTCTCCAGCGATCGTACAGACAAATAACTTCCCCCCCACAGACAGATACCACACAAGGAGATGAGTTAGCGTTCTTTATAAGCACTTCTTAAGGTGCGATAACAAGGTACAAGGAGGTCTGGACTCAGGGGTCCCCTCGATTCAAGTCTCTCAAGATGGGAAAAGGGGGGTAGCGGGACAGTCTGGTTACCAGTCTGGTAGTTGAGATGGTATGGTGGGTAGCTCACAATCCTCGAGCTTGGTGGTCTAGCTGGTACGGGCCGCGACAGCGCCAGCAGGTCCCGGTGAAGATGGTCGATACACGGTCCGCGGCAGCGCCAGCAGGTCCCAATGAAGATGGTCGAGGTACGGTCCGCGGCAGCGCCAGCAGGTCCCGGTGAAGGTGGTCGTTACAACGGGCCGCGGCAGCGCCAGCAGGTCCCGACGAGGATGGATGTTGCAGAAGGCCGCGGCAGCGCCAGCAGGCAGGACGATAGTTCACAAGATAGGGCTACGGCAGCGCCAGTAGTCCGTCAAGGCTGAGTTCTCTCGGTGTCTCTCGACTCCAGGATACAACTGCCTTCCTGCTCCGGAGCTGCCCCAGTTATAGGGAAGGTGCCCTTTGATGTCCGGACCCTCGCACTTGGAGGTCGGAGGGTCCGGAATGAAGGTGTCCAGACACCCAGCGGGAGGGTGGAGCCGGTGCCTGGGGGAGCTGGAGGCGATCGTCACCTGGCGGGGAAGAGTCCTTGGCGCTTCGTTCTCCCATTGACCTGCCAAGTGGTCCGCTCACCTCCTGGGTGGATGGTGGTGCCGGGATGTCGGGGCCGGCCAGGCCCAGGGTTAGGGTCGGGGGGAGGCCACGCGGCCTCGCGGCGCAGGGCCCAAGATGGCGGCTTGACCCGGCCGAGGGAACCGGTGGTGGCTTGGGCCCGTGATACATGGAGGTCCGAGGGCAGGAGTTCCGTCGGGAGACGGGGTGCGGGTGATTCTCGTGGGTCACGCCTGGCGGGCCGGGGCTTGGGCCCTGTCATGCGGGGAGGGAGCAAGCCCTTCGTGTGGCCTGTCCAACACCCATCACCCCTGCCTCCCCCACTCATAGGGCATATGTTGCCCATCACCCTGCCACCCCCAGCCATAGGGGACCTGTTGCCCATCACCCCTGCCACCCCCACTCATAGGGCATATGTTGCCCATCACCCCTGCCACCCCCAGCCATAGCAGACCTGTTGCCCATCAACCCTGCCACCCCACCCATAGGGGACCTGTTGCCCATCCCCCCTGCCACCCCCAGCCATAGTGCATATGTTGCCCATCACCCCTGCCACCCCCAGCCATAGGGGACCTGTTGTCCATCCCCCCTGCCTCCCCCAGCCATAGGGGACCTGTTGCCCATCACCCCTGCCTCCCCCACCCATAGGGGACCTGTTGCCCATCACCCCTGCCACCCCTACTCATAGGGCATATGTTGCCCATCACCCCTGCCACCCCCAGCCATAGGGGTCCTGTTGCCTATCACCCCTGCCACCCCCATCCATAGGGCTTATGTTGCCCATCCCCCCGGACACACCCAGCCATAGGGGACCTGTTGCCCATCACCCCTGCCACCCCCACTCATAGGGCATATGTTGCCCATCCCCCCTGCCACCCCCAGCCATAAGGGACGTGTTGCCCATCACCCCTGCCACCCCCACTCATAGGGCATATGTTGCCCATCACCCCTGCCACCCCCCAGCCATAGGGGACCTGTTGCCCATCCCCCCTGCCACCCCCACCCATAGGGGACCAGTTGCCCATCACCCCTCCCACCCCCACTCATAGGGCATATGTTGCCCATCACCCCTGCCACCCCAGCCATAGAGGACATGTTGCCCATCACCCCTGCCACCCCCACCCATAGGGGACCTGTTGCCCATCACCCCTGCCACCCCCACTCATAGGGCATATGTTGCCCATCACCCCTGCTACCCCCAGCCATAGGGGACCTGTTGCCCATCACCCCTGCCACCCCCACCCATAGGGCTCATGTTGCCCATCACCCCTGCCACCCCTGCCATAGGGGACCTGTTGCCCATCACCCCTGCCACCCCCAGCCATAGGGCTCATGTTGCCCATCACCCCTGCCACCCCCAGCCATACGGGACCTGTTGCCCATCCCCCCTGCCAACCCCACCCATAGGGGACCTGTTGCCCATCACCCCTGCCACCCCCACTCATAGGGCATATGTTGACCATCACCCCTGCCACCCCCAGCCATAGGGAACCTGTTGCCCATCACCCCTGCCACCCCCACCTATAGGGGACCTGTTGCCCATCCCCCCTGCCACCCCCAGCCATAGGGGACCTGTTGCCCATCACCCCTGCCACCCCCACTCATAGGGCATATGTTGCCCATCACCCCTGCCACCCCCAGCCATAGGGGACCTGTTGCCCATCACCCCTGCCACCCCCCCTCATAGGGCATATGTTGCCCATCACCCCTGCTACCCCCAGCCATAGGGGACCTGTTGCCCATCACCCCTGCCACCCCCACCCATAGGGCTCATGTTGCCCATCACCCCTGCCACCCCCACCCATAGGGCTCATGTTGCCCATCACTCCTGCCACCCCCACCTATAGGGGACCTGTTGCCCATCACCCCTGCCAACCCCACTCATAGGGCATATGTTGTCCATCACCCCTGCCACCCCCAGCCATAGGGGACCTGTTGCCCATCACCCCTGCCTCCCCCACCCATAGGGGACCTGTTGCCCATCACCCCTGCCTCCCCCACCCATAGGGGTCCTGTTGCCCATCACACCTGCCACTCCACTAATAGGGCATATGTTGCCCATCCCCCCTGCCAACCCCAGCCATAGGGGACCTGTTGCCCATCACCCCTGCCACCCCCACTCATAGGGCATATGTTGCCCATCACCCATGCCACCCCCATCCATAGGGCTTATGTTGCCCATCCCCCCTGCGTCCCCCAGCCATAGGGGACCTGTTGCCCATCACCCCTGCCACCCCCACTCATAGGGCATATGTTGCCCATCCCCCCTGCCACCCCAGCCATTGGGGACGCGTTGCATATCACCCCTGCCACCCCCACTCATAGGGCATATGTTGCCCATCACCCCTGCCACCCCCCAGCCATAGGGGACCTGTTGCCCATCACCCCTGCCACCCCCACCCATTGGGGACCTGTTGCCCATCACCCCTGCCACCCCCACTCATAGGGCATATGTTGCCCATCACCCCTGCCACCCCCAGCCATAGGGGACCTGTTGCCCATCACCTCTGCCACCCCCACCCATGGGGGACCTGTTGTCCATCACCACAGCCACCCCAACTCATAGGGCATATGTTGCCAATCACCCCTGCTACCCCCAGCCATAGGGGACCTGTTGCCCATCACCCCTGCCACCCCCACCCATAGGGCTCATGTTG
Organism: Triturus cristatus; assembly: GCF_964204655.1. Taxonomy (NCBI): domain Eukaryota; kingdom Metazoa; phylum Chordata; class Amphibia; order Caudata; family Salamandridae; genus Triturus; species Triturus cristatus. The sequence goes on along the minus strand of NC_140589.1, from coordinate 742,394,297 downwards.
CCCATCACCCCTGCCACCCCCACCCATAGGGCTCATGTTGCCCATCACCCCTGCCACCCCCAGCCATAGGGGACCTGTTGCCCATCCCCCCTGCCACCTCCACCCATAGGGCACCTGTTGCCCATCACCCCTGCCACCCCCACTCATAGTGCATATGTTGCCCATCACCCCTGCCACCCCCAGCCATAGGGAACCTGTTGCCCATCCCCCCTGCCAACCCCACCTATAGGGGACCTGTTGCCCATCCCCCCTGCCACCCCCAGCCATAGGGGACCTGTTGCCCATCACCCCTGCCACCCCCACTCATAGGGCATATGTTGCCCATCACCCCTGCCACCACCAGCCATAGGGGACCTGTTGCCCATCACCCCTGCCACCCCCACTCATAGGGCATATGTTGCCCATCACCCCTGCTACCCCCAGCCACAGGGGACCTGTTGCCCATCACCCCTGCCACCCCCACCCATGGGGCTCATGTTGCCCATCACCCCTGCCACCCCCACCCATAGGGCTCATGTTGCCCATCACCCCTGCCACCCCCACCTATAGGGGACCTGTTGCCCATCCCCCTGCCAACCCCAGCCATAGGGGACCTGTTGCCCATCACCCCTGCCACCCCCACTCATAGGGCATCTGTTGCCCATCACCCCTGCCTCCCCCACCCATAGGGGTCCTGTTGCCCATCACCCCTGCCACTCCACTAATAGGGCATATGTTGCCCATCCCCCCTGCCAACCCCAGCCATAGGGGACCTGTTGCTCATCACCCCTGCCACCCCCACTCATAGGGCATATGTTGCCCATCACCAATGCCACCCCCAGCCATAGGGGACCTGTTGCCCATCACCCCTGCCTCCCCCACCCATAGGACACCTGTTGCCCATCACCCCTGCCACCCCCACTCATAGGGCATATGTTGCCCATCACCCTGCCACCCCCAGCCATAGGGGACCTGTTGCCCATCACCCCTGCCACCCCCACTCATAGGGCATATGTTGCCCATCATCCCTGCCACCCCCAGCCATTGCAGACCTGTTGCCCATCACCCCTGCCACCCCACCCATAGGGGACCTGTTGCCCATCCCCCCTGCCACCCCCAGCCATAGTGCATATGTTGCCCATCATCCCTGCCACCCCCAGCCATAGGGGACCTGTTGTCCATCCCCCCTGCCTCCCCCAGCCATAGGGGACCTGTTGCCCATCACCCCTGCCTCCCCCACCCATAGGGGACCTGTTGCCCATCACCCCTGCCACCCCTACTCATAGGGCATATGTTGCCCATCACCCCTGCCACCCCCAGCCATAGGGGACCTGTTGCCTATCACCCCTGCCACCCCCATCCATAGGGCTTATGTTGCCCATCCCCCCGGCCACACCCAGCCATAGGGGACATGTTGCCCATCACCCCTGCCACCCCCACTCATAGGGCATATGTTGCCCATCCCCCCTGCCACCCCCAGCCATAGGGGACGTGTTGCCCATCACCCCTGCCACCCCCGCTCATAGGGCATATGTTGCCCATCACCCCTGCCACCCCCCAGCCATAGGGGACCTGTTTCCCATCCCCCCAGCCACTCCCACCCATAGGGGACCTGTTGCCCATCACCCCTGCCACCCCCACTCATAGGGCATATGTTGCCCATCACCCCTGCCACCCCCACCCATAGGGCTCATGTTGCCCATCACCCCTGCCACCCCCACCCATAGGGGACCTGTTGCCCATCACCCCTGCCACCCCCCAGCCATAGGGGACGCGTTGCCCATCCCCCCTGCCACCCCCACCCATAGGGGACCTGTTGCCCATCACCCCTGCCACCCCCACTCATAGGGCATATGTTGCCCATCACCCCTGCCACCCCAGCCATAGAGGACATGTTGCCCATCACCCCTGCCACCCCCACCCATAGGGGACCTGTTGCCCATCACCCCTGCCACCCCCACTCATAGGGCATATGTTGCCCATCACCCCTGCTACCCCCAGCCATAGGGGACCTGTTGCCCATCACCCCTGCCACCCCCACCCATAGGGCTCATGTTGCCCATCACCCCTGCCACCCCCGCCATAGGGGACCTGTTGCCCATCACCCCTGCCACCCCCAGCCATTGCAGACCTGTTGCCCATCACCCCTGCCACCCCACCCATAGGGGACCTGTTGCCCATCCCCCCTGCCACCCCCAGCCATAGTGCATATGTTGCCCATCACCCCTGCCACCCCCAGCCATAGGGGACCTGTTGCCTATCACCCCTGCCACCCCCATCCATAGGGCTCATGTTGCCCATCATCCCTGCCACCCCCAGCCATAGGGGACCTGTTGTCCATCCCCCCTGCCTCCCCCAGCCATAGGGGACCTGTTGCCCATCACCCCTGCCTCCCCCACCCATAGAGGACCTGTTGCCCATCACCCCTGCCACCTCTACTCATAGGGCATATGTTGCCCATCACCCCTGCCACCCCCAGCCATAGGGGACCTGTTGCCTATCACCCCTGCCACCCCCATCCATAGGGCTTATGTTGCCATCCCCCCGGCCACACCCAGCCATAGGGGACCTGTTGCCCATCACCCCTGCCACCCCCACTCATAGGGCATATGTTGCCCATCCCCCCTGCTACCCCCAGCCATAGGGGACGTGTTGCCCATCACCCCTGCCACCCCCACTCATAGGGCATATGTTGCCCATCACCCCTGCCACCCCCCAGCCATAGGGGACCTGTTGCCCATCCCCCCTGCCACCCCCACCGATAGGGGACCTGTTGCCCATCACCCCTGCCACCCCCACTCATACGGCATATGTTGCCCATCACCCCTGCCACCCCAGCCATAGAGGACATGTTGCCCATCACCCCTGCCACCCCCACCCATAGGGGACCTGTTGCCCATCACCCCTGCCACCCCCACTCATAGGGCATATGTTGCCCATCACCCCTGCTACCCCCAGCCATAGGGGACCTGTTGTCCATCACCCCTGCCACCCCCACCCATAGGGCTCATGTTGCCCATCACCCCTGCCACCCCCGCCATAGGGGACCTGTTGCCCATCACCCCTGCCACCCCCACCCATAGGGCTCATGTTGCCCATCACCCCTGCCACCCCCAGCCATAGGGGACCTGTTGCCCATCCCCCTGCCAACCCCACTCATTGGGCATATGTTGCCCATCACCCCTGCCACCCCCAGCCATAGGGGACCTGTTTCCATCACCCCTGCCACCCCCACTCATAGGGCATATGTTGCCCATCACCCCTGCTACCCCCAGCCATAGGGGACATGTTGCCCATCACCCCTGCCACCCCCACCCATAGGGCTCATGTTGCCCATCACCCCTGCCACCCCCACCCATAGGGCTCATGTTGCCCATCACCCCTGCCACCCCCACCTATAGGGAACCTGTTGCCCATCCCCCTGCCAACCCCAGCCATAGGGGACCTGTTGCCCATCACCCCTGCCACCCCCACTCATAGGGCATATGTTGTCCATCACCCCTGCCACCCCCAGCCATAGGGGACCTGTTGCCCATCACCCCTGCCTCCCCCACCCATAGGGGACCAGTTGCCCATCACCCCTGCCACTCCACTCATAGGGCATATGTTGCCTATCCCCCCTGCCAACCCCAGCCATAGGAGACCTGTTGCCCATCACCCCTGCCACCCCCACTCAAAGGGCATATGTTGCCCATCACCTATGCCACCCCCAGCCATAGGGGACCTGTTGCCCATCCCCCCTGCCTCCCCCAGCCATAGGGGACCTGTTGCCCATCACCCCTGCCACCCCCACTCATTGGGCATATGTTGCCCATCACCCCTGCCACACCCAGCCATAACGGACCTGTTGCCCATCACCCCTGCCACCCCCACCCATAGGGGACCTGTTGCCCATCCCCCCTGCCACCCCCAGCCATAGGGCATATGTTGCCCATCACCCCTGCCACCCCCAGCCATAGGGGACCTGTTGCCCATCCCTCCTGCCACCCCCACCCATAGGGGACCTGTTGCCCATCACCCCTGCCACCCCCACTCATAGGGCATATGTTGTCCATCACCCCTGCCACCCCCAGCCAAAGGGGACCTGTTGCCCATCACCCCTGCCTCCCCCATCCATAGGTGACCTGTTGCCCATCACCCCTGCCACCCCCACTCATAGGGCATATGTTGCCCATCACCCCTGCAACCACCAGCCATAGGGGACCTGTTGCCTATCACCCCTGACGCCCCCACTCATAGGACGGGTGATGCGCCACACATCCATCATACTCCATGTTGGACAGGCCACACAGAGGGCTGGCTCCCCCCCCCGCACGACAGGGCCCGAGCTCCGGCCCGCCCAGCATACTCCCGTGACAAGCCCCTGTACTCCGTCTCCCGACGGACCCTCTGCCCTCGGACCCCTACTCATCACGGGGTCCAGCCCCACCGGCTTCCCCGGCCAGGTCAAGCCGCCATCTTGGGCCCTGCACCACGCGGCCGCGTGGCCTCACCTCGACCCTAACCCCGGGCCTGGCCGGCCCCGACATCCCGGCACCACCATCCACCCAGGAGGTGAGCGGACCACTTGGCAGGTCAATGGGAGAACGAAGCGTCAAGAGCTCTTCCCCCGCCAGGTGCCGATCGCCTCCAGCAGCCCCCAGGCGCTGGCTCCACCCCCTGCTGGGTGTCTGGACACCTTCATCCCGGACCCTCCGACCTCCAAGTGCGAGGGTCCGGACATCAAAGGGCACCAGCCCTATAACTAAGACAGCTCCGGAGCAGGAAGGCAGTTGTATCCTGGAGTCGAGAGACACCGAGTGAACTCAACCCTGACGGTCTACTGGCGCTGCCGTAGCCCGCTCTTGTGAACCATCGTCCTGCCTGCTGGCGCTGCCGCGGCCTTCTGCAACCTTCATCTTCCTGGGACCTGCTGGCGCTGCCGCGGCCCGTTGTACCGACCATCCTCACCGGGACCTGCTGGCGCTGCCGCGGCCCTCTGCAACCTTCATCTTCCTGGGACCTGCTGGCGCTGCCGCGGCCCGTTGTACCGACCATCCTCACCGGGACCTGCTGGCGCTGCCGCGGCCCTCTGCAACCTTCATCTTCCTGGGACCTGCTGGCGCTGCCGCGGCCCGTTGTATCGACCATCCGCACCGGGACCTGCTGGCGCTGCCGCGGCCCATACCACCTAACCACCAAGCTCGAGGATTGTGAGCTCATCACCATCTCATCCGAATTACCTGATTGGTAAATAGACTGTCCCGCTACCCCCTTCCCTACCTTACGAGACTCTAATCGAGGGGACCCCTGAGTCCAGACCTCCTTGTACCATTTTACCGTACCTTAAATAAGTGTCGATAAAGATCACTGAACCTTATCCGTGTGTGATATCTGTCTGTGGGGGGGAAGTTACTTGTCTGTACGATCGCTGGAGACGGCTCTCCCCGGAGACCTCTCCTCCTGACCCCGGCCGACCCTCCCGGTCCGTCTACCTTTTCTAACATTGGTGGCCAGCGGCGCGATCCGAATCAACGCGTAATCGTACAGAGAGTAGCTCACCCCACGACAAAGCACGATGTCAACCAAAGATAGCAGCTCCACCGAGAAGTTCCAAATGGAGAAACTAGAGGAGTACAACCACCGCGAACTGAGACAATTTTGCATAGAACTTGGCATTGCTACCACTGGCCTGAGTACCAAGGATGACCTAAAGCACGCCCTTGAGTCGTGGACAGAAACGGGGGTCGCAAGACCCTCCGACCAAAACAGCGTCACACCAGAGGGGAACGCCACGACTCCCGAGGAACGGGGAACGGGCCTATCACCGGAGGAGATACGGGAAAGAGACAGAGTCAGACTGCACGAATTAGAGATGGCACGACTCAAGATGGATGGGGAGCTCAAGTTAGCTGAACAGAAACTCAACCTCGAGCAGATGCGGATTCGAGAGGAGCGAGAAGAAAAACAGAGACAGAGAGAGCTGGAAGAGAAAAAGATAACGCTCGAGCACGAGCGCCAATTGGCAGAGATAGAACTGCGCAAACAGCATAAGGACTTGGGGGTGCCTGAAAGACCCCACACCCCGGGACCAACTGAGAAAAAAGTTCACATCCCCAAGGATGTGGTCCGCGAGTATGTCCGAGAAGACGACATACAACAATGGTTTAAGGCCTATGAGTTCGCAATGACCTCCCACCGGATCGACCGGAGTGATTGGGGAGCCGGACTTTGGGGGAGATTTATCAACGAGGGTCGCGATGCCCTGCTGCAGCTCCCCGATCACCAAATGTCGTCCTACGACCACATGAAGGCTGCCCTCCTCACCCGCTACGGCCTCACGCCCGAGATGTACCGCCAGAGGTTCAGGGATTGCACCCGGATCCCAGGTACCACTTGGGTGGAATACGTGAACTATTTCAGCCGGGCCTTCGAGGGTTGGATCAAGGGAAGTCAGGTCACCACCTACGAACAGCTCTTCAACCTCATGGTATGGGAACACCTGTCAAACAACTGCTTCGTCGAGCTCCGGCAGCATCTACTCGACAGTAAGCTGACTGACCCCCGGCAGCTCGCCGCCGAAGCTGACCGGTGGGAGAGCACCCGAGTGGGCCGGAAAGGGCCACACGACCAGAACAGAAGCAACCAAGGCCAGCACCGTCCTCGGGGAGGAGGAGGAGGCCAGGGGCGGGGGAGAGACGCCTTGCCAGCAACAACCGTGGCCAGCACCCCGCCGCCGACCGGCCGGGGCAACCCCCCATTGCGGCCTGGGTACCGAGCCAACGTCACGTGCCACAGATGCCAGCGACTAGGCCACTACGCCAACGATCCGAACTGCCCGCTGAACCAAACGCCCAAACCCCGCCAGGTAGCTGCCGCTGCCCTGGGGGAGGAGCAGTCGTTGGAGGGTCCCGAGGAGTGTGAGCCGGACCAGCAAGGGTGGGAACCGGCCGCCATGGTCCTGGCATGCTTAGGGGGAAGAGACATGGTTCCGCGGGCTCCCCTACCCGCCAACACCAGGAGATACGGTCAGTGGGTGACCATTAATGGACAGAGAGCTGAGGCCTTGCGCGACACCGGCGCCAGCGTGACGGCCGTCCGCTGTCACCTGGTGAAGCCCGAGCAGATCTTGCCGAACATTCTCTGCCCCGTCCGCTCGGCAGATAACTCTGAAAGCATGTGCAAGATGGCCTGCGTCCCGTTTGAATGGGGAGGGGTCTCCGGCCTACTGAAAGTGACGGTCCGGGACGATGCCCCCGTGGACTGCCTCCTGGGGAATGACCTCGAGAGTTCCCCGTGGGCCACCGTCGAGAGAAGAGAGCACTTGGGGATGCTGGGCCTCCCGGACTGGGCCTGCATAACCACCCGATCCATGGCCGGCCGGGCCGCCCCCCGATCAGAAGAAACCGAATGGCCGGCACCTCCGCCCCCGGTTGCCCCCGTAGAGGACAACGGCGAGGCCGACCTCCCAGACCCGGCCCCCGAAGAAAACGCGCAACCCCAGGACCTTCCGGATCTGGCTCAGTGGCGGCAAGAAGGGGGGCCCACCCAAGAACAGTTCCGCCAGGAGCAAAAGACCTGTCCCTCCCTCGAGGGGCTTCGCCAACAAGCCAGCACCCAAGCCGCCGGGGACACCACCGGAACCCACTGGGTCTACTGGGATAACGACCTGCTCTACAGCGAGCAAAGAATCGCCGAGCTGGGGGCCAGTCGAGTGCTGGTGGTACCGCTCCGCTTCCGAGACTTTCTACTCAACCTAGCCCACGATGTCCCCCTGGCTGGGCACCTGGGCCAAGATAAAACGTACAGTCGACTGGTGACCCACTTTTTCTGGCCAAAAATGAGGAATGACGTCCTGAACCACTGCCGATCGTGCCCCACATGCCAAGCAAGCGGGAAGAGTGGCCGGAAGCTTAAGGCTCCTCTACAACCCTTCCCGGTGGTCACCACCCCGTTCGAGAGGGTGGGGATAGACATTGTGGGGCCGCTGGACCCTCGCACGGCACAAGGACACAGGTTCATCTTGGTACTAGTGGACCATGCCACCCGCTATCCCGAGGCGGTGCCCCTACGGACCGTGACCGCTCCAGTGGTTGGCCGGGCCCTGATGGGGATCTTCTCCCGGGTAGGCTTCCCCCGAGAAGTCGTCAGCGACCGAGGTACGAACTTCATATCGAAGTACATGAAGTCCCTCTGGCAACAATGCGGGGTCACATACAGATTCACGACCCCCTATCACCCCCAAGGAAACGGACTAGTGGAGCGGTTCAACCGCACTCTCAAAGGGATGATTGGGGGATTGGAAGAGCCTCTCCGTCGCCAGTGGGATGTACTGCTCCCGTGCCTCCTCTTCGCCTACCGAGAAGTACCCCAGAAGTCCCTCGGCTTTAGCCCCTTTGAACTCCTATACGGACACCCTGTGCGAGGGCCCCTCAGCCTCGTGAAGGAGGGCTGGGAGTTGGCCCCCCTAACGACCCCTCCAGACGTCTTCAAATACCTCCTGGCCCTACGAAACCAGACCCGGCGCTTCAGGGAGATGGCCAAGGCGAACCTCGAGGCCAGTCAGGAGGACATGAAAAGGTGGTATGATCACAATGCCTCCTCCGTTGAGTTCGAGCCTGGGCAGCAAGTATGGGTGATGTCCCCCACCGAACCATGTGCCCTGCAAGACAAGTGGACGGGGCCCTTCAAAGTGGTCGAGCGTAAAAGCCCCGTCACTTACCTCGTCGACATGGGGTCCACCCGGAACCCCCTGCGGGTCCTCCACACCAACCGGCTCAAACCACACTTTGTGCGCTCCGAACTAAGCCTCCTGATGGCGACCGACAGTGGTACAGAAGAAGACTCCGAGCCCCTCCCGGATCTCTTAAAGACTCAGGAGAAGGACGGCTCCGTGGATGGGGTCCGGCTCTCCGACGCCCTCACTTCGGAGCAACGCCAGGACTGCCGGGACCTCCTGCTGCAGTTCGCTGCCCTGTTCTCACTCACCCCCGGGGTCACCCCTTGGTGTTTGCACGACGTAGACACCGGGGACAGTCCCCCTGTCCGGCACCGGGCCTACCGCGTACCAGATCGGGTACGGACCTGCATACAGGAGGAAGTGGCCAAGATGCTCACGATCGGGGTCATCGAGCCCTCGGACAGTCCCTGGGCCAGTCCGGTTGTATTAGTTCCCAAGGCCGCTGCCCCCGGCACCGCCCCTGAACTGAGATTCTGCGTCGACTACCGGGGCTTGAACGCTGTCACCCGGACCGACGCTCATCCCATCCCCCGAGCAGACGAGCTGATCGACCGGCTGGGGGCCGCCCGCTACCTTAGTATCTTCGACCTGACGGCGGGCTACTGGCAGATCGGCCTCACACCCAGGGCTCAGGAACGGTCAGCCTTCTCCACCCCCGATGGCCACTATCAATTTAAGGTCATGCCCTTTGGCATGAAGAATGCCCCCGCCACATTCCAACGTCTTGTGAACCAGGTCTTGGCAGGGCTCGAAGAATTCAGCGCTGCCTACCTGGACGATATCGCTGTATACAGCCGCCACTGGTCCGACCACCTCCGTCACCTCCAAGAGGTCCTCCAAGCCCTCCAGCGGGCCGGCCTCACCATTAAAGCCGGCAAGTGCCAAATTGGCCAAGGGTCTGTGACCTACCTGGGGCACCAAGTGGGAAGCGGGCTGGTGGCCCCACTACAACTTAAGATTGCTGCCATCCAGTCCTGGCAGCCCCCCGTCACCCAGACCGAGGTCCGAGCCTTCTTAGGGCTCACCGGCTACTACCGGCGGTTCGTGAAGGACTACGGCAGCATCGTGGGGCCCCTCACGGGACTCACATCCAAGAATCAACCGAAGCGGGTCCACTGGACTCCTGATTGTCAAGCGGCCTTCGAAGAGCTGAAGGCCGCCCTGTGCACCGCCCCGGTGCTCCAGGCCCCCGATTACAGTCGGGAATTTGTAGTACAGACCGACGCCTCCGACCACGGCATCGGGGCCGTCCTCTCTCAGCTGAACCCCGAAGGTCATGACCAGCCGGTGGCCTTCATCAGTCGACGTCTCCTGGCCCGAGAACAGCGTTGGAGCACAATCGAGAGGGAGGCATTTGCAGTAGTGTGGGCCCTCAAAAAGCTCCGGCCCTATCTCTTCGGTACCCACTTCCGGGTACAAACCGACCATCGACCCCTGCAATGGCTGATGCAGATGCGGGGGGAGAACCCAAAACTCTTGCGCTGGTCCATTTCCCTGCAGGGAATGGACTTCACTGTGGAGCACCGGCCAGGCCAAGACCACGCCAACGCGGACGGCCTGTCCCGCTTTTTCCGCCTCGACGAAGAGAGTCCCCAAGGAGATGGGTGACTCTCCCCGCCTTCAGCTGGGGGGGACGCATGTTGGACAGGCCACACAGAGGGCTGGCTCCCCCCCCCGCACGACAGGGCCCGAGCTCCGGCCCGCCCAGCATACTCCCGTGACAAGCCCCTGTACTCCGTCTCCCGACGGACCCTCTGCCCTCGGACCCCTACTCATCACGGGGTCCAGCCCCACCGGCTTCCCCGGCCAGGTCAAGCCGCCATCTTGGGCCCTGCACCACGCGGCCGCGTGGCCTCACCTCGACCCTAACCCCGGGCCTGGCCGGCCCCGACATCCCGGCACCACCATCCACCCAGGAGGTGAGCGGACCACTTGGCAGGTCAATGGGAGAACGAAGCGTCAAGAGCTCTTCCCCCGCCAGGTGCCGATCGCCTCCAGCAGCCCCCAGGCGCTGGCTCCACCCCCTGCTGGGTGTCTGGACACCTTCATCCCGGACCCTCCGACCTCCAAGTGCGAGGGTCCGGACATCAAAGGGCACCAGCCCTATAACTAAGACAGCTCCGGAGCAGGAAGGCAGTTGTATCCTGGAGTCGAGAGACACCGAGTGAACTCAACCCTGACGGTCTACTGGCGCTGCCGTAGCCCGCTCTTGTGAACCATCGTCCTGCCTGCTGGCGCTGCCGCGGCCTTCTGCAACCTTCATCTTCCTGGGACCTGCTGGCGCTGCCGCGGCCCGTTGTACCGACCATCCTCACCGGGACCTGCTGGCGCTGCCGCGGCCCTCTGCAACCTTCATCTTCCTGGGACCTGCTGGCGCTGCCGCGGCCCGTTGTACCGACCATCCTCACCGGGACCTGCTGGCGCTGCCGCGGCCCTCTGCAACCTTCATCTTCCTGGGACCTGCTGGCGCTGCCGCGGCCCGTTGTATCGACCATCCGCACCGGGACCTGCTGGCGCTGCCGCGGCCCATACCACCTAACCACCAAGCTCGAGGATTGTGAGCTCATCACCATCTCATCCGAATTACCTGATTGGTAAATAGACTGTCCCGCTACCCCCTTCCCTACCTTACGAGACTCTAATCGAGGGGACCCCTGAGTCCAGACCTCCTTGTACCATTTTACCGTACCTTAAATAAGTGTCGATAAAGATCACTGAACCTTATCCGTGTGTGATATCTGTCTGTGGGGGGGAAGTTACTTGTCTGTACGATCGCTGGAGACGGCTCTCCCCGGAGACCTCTCCTCCTGACCCCGGCCGACCCTCCCGGTCCGTCTACCTTTTCTAACACTCCAACATTAGGTATGTCAGCAAAATACATCCCCACTATCATCATGACAACAGTGTGTAGTCTGTGACAAATGCCCACAACAGTGATTATGACTTCGAACATACAATGTAACTAACAGCACATGTGTGACCAACAAATGAGTGTGCCCTACACAAGGCAAGCATCACTATAGCACTGTGTCAATGTAATTTGAACACCCCCTCACTGTGTAGAACAAAAGTTAAGTGTGGGATTCCAAACTGCAGCAGATGTTGAGCATTGTGGTGATGGGGTCTAAACCCCCCCTCATCACAGTGACCAAAAGGTAAGTGTCATCATGGTCAAAGCTGCAAATAACAAACAGCTTGTATGATGCCTGCTCCCAACACATTAAACACTTCTGGGGCATACTAGTGGTTGTGTCCCATACCCACAGAGATGTGGTGAGGCTAACAGTGCTGTGACACACTCTCGTCCATGTGCAGACAAGCACCACCCATGGGGGCTGACAATGCATACAGTGTACAATGACACAAGAGCAGAAGTGACCATCACAAAGCATACACACATCTCGAAAATAGACACACTAATCAAAACAACCTGTGTAAACTGTAGGTGTTAGCTCACAAACTCCCATTCCATGCCAGCAATGGCACCTATCAACCAGGATGAATGTGCACAATGATGTGATATGGCTCACAGGGACAGCAGGGAAAATCACAGAAACAGCATCCAGACAAAGGCCCACAACAGCAATACCAATGCACTGATGCAGATGTACAAACACAAACAGGCAACCTCACACTGCACATCTGACACAACATGTGTGTGTGTGTGTGTGTGTGTGTGTCTTAGTATCCCCAGGCAACTACACAACACATGAGGGGGGCTGAACCACAGTGACACAGATGTGGACGCAGTGCCATACAAAAGTAAACCATCATTGGGACCCCCTTAGTGGGCAATCAGGCATTGTGAGATGAGAGGGAGCACAACAGACACATGTGACACAAGCTGGAATGAACACAAACTAACACAGCAAGAGACTGACACAAAACAACACTACCCCCAGGGACCAGACATTGGGGTGACACAAGCATGCATGACACCTCCACTGTGATGATAAAGGTAGATGTCGTACAATCTGTGAAACGGGAGCTAGGGGCCCATCCATGCAAACATTTACATCAGTCCACCCTCAACACCACACACCCTGAACTGCAACAATGTGCATCTGTGAAGCCCACATGGACAGGTGACATTGCACATGCACCCATGACAAACACAGGAATGTTGGGAGGAACCAAGGTGCACAGACTCATCACACAAGGACAGTCTACAACCCTGGTGAATGACAGACATACTGCAGAGTATGCGGTACATGGCCATGACGTCAAAGCTCACGTAACCTTCAGAATACATGGCACAGTCACAGGACAATGCAGAAGCAAAGGAGAACCACAAGGCACACGTGCTGACACCTGCCAACATTGCAGCCCTGAACCCGACAAGTGGGAGAAGTCACACACACATACACATGTCTCAATCACTGATAGGTACCACCTAGGGACAACTACATGATATTGCGAATAAACATGTGCCTTGGGAAACCCTGACTGTGTCCCATCTGTGTCTGACAACATCATCACCACTCAGAACTGACAAATCCCAATGATGAAACACCAATTAACAGTAGTGTGTCATGCACCCACACATCTGGTAGCCCATGGCAAAGTAGTGGGATCAACACAGTACCACTCAGCAAGCATCAACAACAGAAACATATCAAGGGAACACTGCCTGTGTATGAAAACGGATGTGGACACACACACATGCTCATACAACACACACCATGGGCCCAGGCTATGTCACGGGACAACACACTTACTTGAGGGGACCCAACTCCTGTGGAAGCCCAGCTGTGCCAAACATATTCACAGCACATCTCACTCATGTCAGCAGAACACTTGGTCAGTCAGCCATCAGTTACCACACAATGAAGGCTCTGGTCACAACAGCCTGGGTACGGGAGACTCCCCTAAGTCATCTGCACATACTCAAAACATATGTAGAGCAAGTTGCACAGAGGACCCAGTTGCTCCAATACCAATGATGCCCACACCTGTAGGTCCAGTGGTGATGCGCACAAAGTTTGTGAAATTGACAAATTGGACAATGGGAAGCACATCATATGTGCATGGGTGCAAGCCAGAGATGTGACCATGCAAATGAAATGTTCACAGAGATGTCCACAAATAGTTGATCATGACACACCCAGGTAGCTGCAAAGGATGACATGGAAACACACCAGAATAGGACACATATCTCATGGACCACATGGAGTACCTCACATCAACACATCCGTATTCAACATTGGAAACCAAGCATTACAGGTGCAAGGGCATGTTAAACATCATCAACATAATGTACAGCTAAATCAAGTTCCCAGGGATAAAGTAAAAAGCTTTATTCAGCATATTAAAAGTTAAACGTCTGTTCAAACAAAAGGCCAACGGCCAGTCCATTTCCAAATGCCAAGGAGTGAACTAGAGTGATAACTGTCACACGTTGCTTGCCTGCACTGCTAAGGACAGGGGACATCCCCTCGGAGGGGCATACATGGGGGCAGGCCAGGCACCGCAGGGACAGGATCAGGGCGCAGCAGAAGGAGGCAGTGAAGAGGTGGTGGATGCAGGCGAGGCACTTGCAACTGCAGTGGAGCTGACTGAAGTGGTGGGTGCAGTCACAACTGTGGGGCACAAGTCAGATGGGCTGGGTGCCGGCACAACACCAGTGGGAAGGCCAGATGGAGTGGATTGGGTCCCCACTGCAGTGCCCAAGTCAGATGGGGTGGTCGTGGACTCCACTGCAGTGCCTAAATCCATGTGAGTAGCATGGGTGCAGGTGAGGTCGGCAGGACAGAGGGGGGACACGGTCCCCACATCAGTGGCACTAACTGTCTGACCAGGTGTGGAGGAGCAAGTGGTAGGGAGGGAGGGCCTCAGCATTTTGGGGATGGTCTATCTGTGGGTGGGGATACCTGGGCAGGGAGTGGCGGGGGAATCTTTGGAGTGGTGGCCTGGGGGATGGAGGACGGAGACTTTGCTTTGGAGCTGCGTGGTGGCGGTGCAGGCTTGCTCTTCCGGCTCCGGGGAGACTTGCGGGTGGGAGTCTCAGTCTGACTGCGCCTGGGGGAGGGTGTCTGGGTGTGAGGGGCACTCCCCTCTGTGTGTGGGGACTTCCTCTTCCCCTTGTAATCAGGATCTGCTGGGTCGGTGGGGAAGAGGCCAAGGTCACAGAGGAAGAGCTTCTGTGGAGATTGGGTTGCAGGTGAGGCAAGGGAAGGGGACTGGGAGGGAGAGGTTTCGGAGGACTGCGTAGTGGTTGTGGATGACTGTGTGTGTGTCTGCAAACCATCCCCTGTGAGTGTGGTATCAGTCCCCTGCGCTTGATTGTGTGCACGTCTAGCCCTTGGTTTGGGTGTTTGTGTGCTGCCCGTGTCTGTGGTTTTGTGAGAATGTGCAGGTGTGTGTGTGCTTGGGACAGGTAGGCTGCTAGGAATTGTGGGTGGTGCAGGGGTAGGAGGGGTGCGGGACTGTTGGAGGAGAGACACTGCTGCTGTCAGGGAGGAGGCCATGGACTGATTGGTCCTCTGTAGGGCAGACATGCCCGAGGAAATGCCCTCCATGAACGACACCAGTTGCGTCAACAGACTTCTTTGTGAATGGAGGACCTTCAGCATCGACGTCTGCCCTACATGGATCTGTCTCAGTAAATCCACAGACTCCTCACCCAGGGCAGCAGGGAACACAGGGGCAGGGGGTGCGGTGCTTGGCACAAAGGAGACAGTCTCCCGAACACGGGAGCCTACAGGGACCTCTGGGATGGGAGCCGATGGGAGGGTGGTGATGGTGGTGGTGGGACGGTGGCGGGGACAGTCTCTCTAGCTGGGGTTTGGTGGCTGCTGACATCGGTCTCCACAAGGGAGTCATCCTCAGAGCTGCTGTGGCCCTCAGCTGGGGGGGATGGTGCTGACGACTCCTCTGTGTGGCTCCACTAGCCCTCTGTGCCACTTGGTCCCCCGACTCCTCTCCTTCTGTCCCTGTCAGGCTCTGTGGCTCCTCCTGGTCCGTGGAGCTGTCCCCTCCTGTGGCCGTGGATGTATCTGGATAGGAATAGGAAGTAAGAGAACAACATCAGTCACCTGCACTGACTGCACACACCACAGTGAGTACATCACATCACAGGGCAAGCCCTGGCATCATCAGCTGAACACAGCTCAAAGTGAAAACACTGTTTAGAATAAGCCAATTGTCATTCTCAACATTAACCTTGGCACACATATCCCTCCTTGACTTGCACACATATGTCTGTTGCATGTTGGATGCTAATACCCCAATGGCCCGACATGTACCACCCACACATTAGTTGTACATGCAAGTGAACATGTAGGAGTATGTCACTATACACACAGCACATCTCTTGCTACTGACTCAGTACAGATTTCCGGATGAAGGGATGGGCAGAGACTCATTTCACATGCTTGTGATGCATGCCAGTAACACACACTATGATGTTCTCGTGTCCTGATGGGCAATGCCACAATGGGGTGCATGGTGCACACTTGAACACATTGCAGGATCACTCATAGCATGTTAAATGCCATGGCACTGGCATGCCTGGAAAGTCAGTCAACACTGTTTCCTGTCACAGGGGCAGGGCATCCAGACAACAACAGTATGCACTGTCTCACAATCATAGCTCAGGGGTAAAGCTAACTCTGCAGATGACCGGTGCACTTGCCCATCCCCTGCAAACAACATATCCAGGACCCAGAAGACCACACATCATGCAAATCAGACATATGAGTCTCTGCAAACACAACTCCCTGCACATTAACACATCACAGTCTGCAATGCATGTAACCCAGCTGCCTGAAGGACACAGTTGCATACACCATTGTGCGCTGTCAGATGATCACACACCTATATGTCACACAGGTCTTGTCTCTCACAATCACATCTCAGATGTCCTGCTGACCCTCTGAATCATGAACACCCCAGTTGTACGTAACAACAAGCCACACCATAATGACACAGAGGCAGACACGTGAAGGCACATGTCACTAAGCACAACCTGTAATTTGATACACGGCAGTGGGATTACAGAGTGTTTCTAAATGCCCTTGAGGAGGCATGACTGCCCAGGTCTACATGAAACAGTGTTTTGCCCTGTACAGTAGTCAGGTGGCTAAGCAAGTGTGACATATTTGATATACATACTCCTGAGGCCCCAAAATTGGAGTCCCCTGCTGCATGGGTTTGTTTGGAATACCCCAGCCACATGTGGCGAGTCAGACCAGCAATTGGAACACATCTCAAGGGCACACACAGATCACATGTCAGATCTCAGGCATTGGGCAAACAATTGAACCACCCATGAAGCACACAACAGAGTCACGGGAACAGATGCTGTCCGGTAGCTGAAGCTTAGCTGACTGCAGGGACACAGTGCCCTAGTGACACAAGCAACAGACTGTAGGGCCACACCTGTGGAACAGATGAGGAGGGTGCATCACACAATTGAGGGACCGGAGTATTGGACTACAAGTCCTACGTAATGTGGAAGTGTGACCAGGCCAAAAGACTGCAATTAGCATGTCAGACATAGTACACAGATTAGGCATGGACTTACCCCCTTCCTGCTGCTTTCTGGCCTTCAGCTGACTATCCAGGTCTGGGAAGACCACCGCCAGGATCCGGAGCATGTGGGGGGTCAGGGTCCGGTGTCCGCCCCTCCTGCGTGGAGGTGACAGCTTCAGCTGGACTCTAGCTATCCTCCGGGTCCAGCCCCGAAGGTCCTGCCACCTCTTCTGGCAGTTGCGGATCCGGCGCTTGTAGACCCCCACCGAACGAACTGCCCGGGCGATGGTCAGCTATATCTCCTGCTTCTGGTGGGCATCAACCTGTGAGGATGACAAAGTTAAAAGTACATTAACACACAGGCCCCATATTTGTGCTGCATACATTTGGAGATACATGTCATCATCACAAAGGGAAATGAGTTACACAGGTAGTGCAACCATGGGGAAGGACAAATCACCTGCATGTCTGACATGTTAACAATGCCTGGGAAGTTTAAGCTTGTACTAATGCACTTTAGCAGCAGAACACCTGTTCATTACATGCACCTACACACTTTGGGTGATGAAAGTAGTCAGTGAGAATGCTTGCCACTGGTGTACACACTGCTAGTACTGCTAGTCAGACAACATGCACAATGAGGAAGGCAGTGGACTGCACACTCACCTGCTCCCCTGGTTTCCCATACAGCTTGCTGTACTGTGGAAGGCGCCCGTCCAGCAGGGCCTCCTCAGTGAAGGCTGGGGTCCTCTCCAGAGTACGTGCCATAGCAGGAGCCAGAGGATGCAGAGACAGCAGCAGTGGTAGCAGGGATGTGGTCCAGAAGCATGTAGTGCAGGCAAGTGAGCTCCCTGGGGGCCAGCCAGCCTTATATCTGTGCTGCAGAGGCAGAATCTGTGCCATGTGTCCCAAGTGATAGGTCCAACACGGTTGCATTCTATGAATCTGGCCAATCCATGGAAATGTACGACTCATAGACGCCTTCCGCATCGTTCAAATCTTCACCTTCATGAAACACTTGAAATTGCAACATTGTTGTAGGCATCCAACTGAATTTCCAGCGCACAACTTGTACAAGTTTTGAATCCGCATCCGTCTCCATGACAGTCCAGAACCAATGGGTGCGCCCGGTTCGGTCAACTGACTGTTCAACGCGTATTTTGAAAATACACACACACCCGTCTCCATACGATTCAATGGCCTAGGCGTACGCCAGTCTCGGACCATGCCTGCCCGACATGTATGCATGATAGTCACCCGCGTCAGACCTCATTGCAGTCAATGGCAAAGCGTACGCACGGTTCGGTCATGAACCATGCAATGCGTACGCATTGTCACCCGCGTCGGACCTCATTGCAGTCAATGGCAAAGCGTACACACGGCTCGGTCATGAACCGTGCAATGCGTACGCATTGTCACCCGCGTCGGACCTCATTGCAGTCAATGGCAAAGCCTACGCACGGCTCGGTCATGAACCGTGCAATGCGTACGCATTGTCACCCGCGTCGGACCTCATTGCAGTCAATGGCAAAGCGTACACACTACAGCATTGGACACAAAGTGTCCCATGGCATGTAAGGCTGCATTCCCTGGGTGTTTGGGAGGGGGCCACATTTGGTTTGTTGGGTGGCACTTTTGTGCAGCCACTCCCAGGCTGTGCACGTGTACATGGGGGCAGAATCCTTTGTGTGTCATGCACATTACCACTGTGATGTGCAAATGTACAGTAATGGGCATGAGTCACGAACACAGTTTCATGTTGGATATGTTTGGGCCATGTCACATACACCCTGATTCCTGGGGGTGATGGCATGTACGTCACAGTGAGACCTGTAGCCACAATATTGATGTGCACCCACAGTCTGTGTGCATGTTGTGTCTCAGATGTGTCTGATCAAATGTGCCCAATGGGTGACAGTCTCCACATCCATGTGGTATATGCATCAACCTTGATGGTGTTTGTGTGTCTAAGAGACGTACATGTAGGGCCTGCAGGGACAACAGTGGCCACTACCTGTTGGACTCACGCTTGCCTTGTGGTGTGTACGTGATACGCTATGTCCATGCCAGTGTCGATGTGGCAATACAGGGACCCTGGGTTTCTGCATGGCAAAGATCTGTGATACCTGGGAGACATCAGGCCTCACTTGTCACTGTGGTGTGTGTTTGTAACGTCACAGCAGTACATAGGTCGGGTGACACAGCCAGATGACTGGCCATTGCACTACATGGGACTCATGTGGACATGTGGAATTGAGTTGTGAGGTGATGGTCATGTAGGTGACATAGGTGACCATACCCAACAGCACCCACCTCAGTACATTGTGTAATGTCATGATCTATCATGTGATATTGAGCCTGGTCATGGCCACATGGGTGGATGAACCGACAATCTTCCTTTGTTCATCTCTGTTCTGCAGGGCATCAGCTGTCCATCGACCGTTCCCAGACCTTGCAACCATGCAGGAACGCGACTGCATCCGACGGTACCACTTCACCAGGCCACAGATTGAGGAGTTGGCGGAGCAGTTGGCGCCACATCTGCTACCTGGCCGGACATACCCTACAGCACTGACCACAGAGGTGAAGGTGATGGCAGCCCTGCACTTCTTTGCTACTGGTACCTTCCAGTACACTGTGGCTACTGCTGGTGGGATGTCGCAAACTATGTTTAGTCGGGTGCTACGCGATGTCTTGGAGGGGATGTTGCATTTCCTAGACCTGTACATCAAGTTCCCGAGCCCAGCTGAACTCCCACACTCCTACACTGGGGAGGATGCCGAACGTCATCGGATCTATTGATGGGACACATGTGGCCCTGATACCACCACAGGCACATGAGCAGGCATACCGGAACAGGAAATTTTCCACTCGATCAATGCTCTGGTGGTATGTCTTGCAGACATGTGTATCACACATGTGTGTGCTCGGTTCCCTGGTTCGGCGCACAATGCCTACATAATGAGGAGTAGTCTCATTGCAATGCTGATGTCACAGATGCCAGCTCGGCATGCCTGGCTTGTTGGTGTGTACTGACTGCTTATCATTGTGTGTGTTTGTCAATGTTGTATTCCGCACTCCTACAAAACTCAGCCACTTGTTCATTTTTGTGTGTGTAGGTGACTCTGGATACCCCAACATGCAGTGGTTGCTGACACCCCTCAGGAACCCTGTGACACCAGCCGAGATGCGCTACAATGAGGCACATGGTCGGAGCAGGAGGGTGATTGAGCAGACATTCGGCCTCCTGAAAAGCCGCTTTCGCTGCCTGGACAAGACCGGAGGGGCCCTCCCATATGAACCTGCAAAGGTGTGCAAAATAATCCTTGTATGCTGCATGCTCCACAACATGGCAGTGCGGAAGAAGGTGCCTCTCATCCAGGATGACGATAACGATGACCAACCTCCGGCACCTGTAGAGGATCCCAGCCTGGGCCAAGATGCCTCTGATGATGAGGATGAGGTTGACATCCGCTTACAGCTCATCAACAACTTCTTCACCTGAATGTGAGTTTCCAGGGTTGTTATGTCAATGTATGGAGTTAGCCTGGAATGTGTTGTGGCTGTTCTGTTGCTGTCTAAGTGTGTCTGTGTGCCACTTGACTGGATGTGTGCAGTGATGTGTCCATTCAGATGGTGTGTCCTCCACAATAGGGTAGTACTGCTAACTTGTTTTTGAGTAGGTTTATTGTGACATGTTTGGTGCATGTGTATTGCAGTTCTCTCCTGTTTTGCTGTGCTTTTGACTGTGTCTTGTGTCTGTCCTTCACAGGGTAATTTGCCTGTTGTTTGTTCAACACTGACCCCCAACACCCAGAATCCGACAGAATCCGACACCAGTGTGGGAGTAGTCAATTGACATCAAGTGATGTGCCACACACCCCTGGACTACAATTCTCAGACACTCTGTCACCGTGTGTCCACCGTAACGTACAATTGCCTTGCAACTATTGTGGAATAAACATGTTGCTGATGTGTAATGAACCTGTGCTATGCTTTGTTAGGTGCGTTGTCTGTCTTCCCACATCTGACTGACATTTGCTTACCTCACCTGTGGACTTGTTACCACTGACTGTGGATAGGTGTTGTGGTTGTGCATACCTATGTGTTTCAGGTCACCATCATTGTGTGTGATGAGTAACATGGCCATGGTGAGTATGTGTTGTGTTGCCATAGTGGTGTGTCTCCCTCACATGTGTTACGTCACCATGACTCACCTGACGTTGGTCACATTGTTGCAGTATTTGGCATGCACTGTGTTGTGTAGCAGATCGATATCTCCCTGAACATGACAATTTGGAATCACAACAGAGGCAAGTATGGTCTACTGGTGAGTTTATTTTCGAACATGTGTGTGGAAAGTGCACAGGATGGTGGGTGCTGTACATAGATTTGGAAGTGTTGGTAGATGAAATGTCCAGAGTGAAGTCCACAGTCATCTACTACATTGGCCCAACATGAACCCTCCATGTCATGTGGGAGAGTTGTGTGTGATTGGACAAGGTGAACGGGTTTAGCACAAAGAACATTGTCCAGAACAGGTTTAGAGGCCCTGGAGGATGTGTTGGGACATCTGCCTCTCACATGTCCTTCTTCGGACGACCCCTCTTCTTCCTGGGGGGGGATCCTCAGGTGCAGGCGTCTGTGGTGCAGGGGACTCTCCGCCAGACTCTCCCTCCCTGTGGCGCTGGCAGATGGTGTTGCAACAGATGTTGTGGCCACACAGGGAAGTGTGGACAGGTTTGTGTTGATCTGGTGGAGGCATTGGAGTATGTCCCGATTCACTGCAGTAAGGGCATCCCACTTGGCCTCCATGCTAGCATAGTGGGCAGCCTGCTCCTGTTGCATGTCCTTGAGGATCCCCACTACCTGGCCAAATCCTCCGGTGCTATCCTGGTATGCATCTATGATGCGTGCCAGTTGGGTGTCTTCATGCAGTCCAGACCCCTCTGCAAGGTGCACCCTCTGCCTCCCACCCCTCCCAGCACCCCTATCCACACGGGCAGGACCAGCGGCGGGACGCACAGGTGACACTGGGACCACTTGGGTGGTGTTGCTGGTGGTGTTTGCTGTAGCTTCCGGGGGGTCCTGTGTCCCTGTGCTGTGGGTGTTCAGTGGCCTTGGTCTGTCCGTGTTGGCGGGGGTGCCCTGTCGGTGTCCAGATTCTGGAGGCGTGGGTACAGGGGGTGCAGATGTTGATGCTGCTGGTGCTGCATGATGACTCACACCGGAGGGGCCAGGTTGGTCGTCTTCATCCGAAGAGGACAGAGACAGAGTCAAACCAGAGAGATCAGTGTCCACCAGAGTCTGGGCCTGGGAATTCTCTTCATTTGGTGCTGGGTCCCCAGCACCACCTGTGTTTGGAAGAGAAACACAATGTGAGTTATGTTTCTACAGGCATCAATGGTTCACAAACATGACATTTTCTACTGTACGAACAGATGCCTGCCTGTATGCTGCTTTTTTCCAGGTTGTCACGGACAGAGTTGAGAATGTTGTTGCCCATTTCCCAGCAGGGCCTTGTGCTTCCCACAACAGAGCCCAGTGTCAGACATCTTGTCAGTCCCTTCCCACTCCCTGTGAGGCGAGCATGGTTCAGTGTATGCTTGCTGGGCCATGTGGGTGGGTGTAGATTGTCTGTGACTGCGACTCCCATCATGCTCTTGGCTACACCCCCTTCCCAGCATGCCCATACTTCCTCCCTCTTGACTCTGCTTTCCTGTGAGGGGGTGTGACAACAATGGCAAGATGGCTGACTGTGAAGTCCTGGTGTTTGTTGTTGCCCAGTTCCCAGCAGGGCCTTGTGCTCCCCACAACAGAGCCCAGTGTCAGACATCATGTCAGTCCCTTCCCACTCCCTGTGACAGCAATTGCAAGATGGCTGATTGTGAAATCCTGGTGTTTGTTTGGCTAAAAGTACAAAGAGAGCCCCTGTGATTCACACAGCTGCACCCAGTACGGGGTGTCTTTTGATGATGTTTCACAGAGGTATGAGTCAATGCATTCTACCCGGTGAGTTGTGTGGAGTTTGTGTTGAGGGGTGTGTGTGTCTCCAAATGCTGGTAAGTATGGTGAGAGCTGTCAGTCCTCCTTCCCACCCGGCCAAACATCCCACCATGAAACGTGCTTCCATTGTAGGACGTGCAAGTTGTCTTTCAGGATGTCAGTCAGTGGTGTCCTGCTTCTGACTTGCGCACATGCCCTAGCAGGGCCTTGTGATCCCCACAGCAGTACCCAGTGTCAGCCATCTAGTCAGTCATTTTCCACTCCCTGTGATGTGGGCATGTTTCAGGGAGGTCTTGATGGGCCAATTTTGAGGGGGAGCATTATCTGTGACTACAAACCCCATCATGCTTTTGGATACACTCACTTCACCTGCATCCCCACAATTCCTTCCTGTCAGTCAGCTGCACTGTGAGGTAGTGTGTTTGTGGTGGCAAACTGTCTGGCAATGTCTATTTAGCATTGTGCCACTGCCTTGCTCTATTTGTTTGTAGGTTGGTGCATGTCATGACACAGTTCCAAGTCACTATGAGATGGCAGGTATTGTGTTTGTCTGACTGGCATGCACATCTTGGGTTGATTATCTATTGGTTAGTGTAGCTTTGCTTGAGGTGCATGGTTTCACTGTCCCCTTGCCACACAATCTTCGGTATGTTTTTTGTGTACTCACCAGGCTCTGGTATGTCTGTTAGCCCATGGACGCTCTCTGGTGGTAAGATGTCCCGCACCTTCTCCTCCCAGGTCCTGAAGTAGACTGGTTTGGCAGGAGGGCCACCACCGGTGCACTGACTCAGTGCGTGATCTTTTTTGATGAGTTTCTTGACCCTCCTACACACGTCATACCACCTGTTCTGGATATCGTCCCTTGTGCGCCTTGCTGGTGCTTGTGCATTCACCTTGTCCACAATCCTCACCCACATCTTTGTTTTCTGTGACATGGTGGTCCTTTGGACCAATGTACCAAACAAATGTGGCTCTACTCTGATTATCTCGTCTACCAGCACTTCTAACTCACTATTGGTGAACTTTGGGGGCATGGTGAAGGGTGGTGGTGGTGAGGGATGTGTGTGTGAGGGTGCAAGTGAGGGTGGGTTGGTATTGGTTTTGCTGGCTGTATGTGTGTGTGATGTTGGATGAGGTGCTGATGGTGTGTGAGTTGTGTGATGGGTGAGTTGTCTGTGGTTGCTGTGTAATGGTGTTTGCTGCTGGCTGTGTCTCCTGTTTGCAAGGGATGATGGTAGTGATTGTAGTCCTTTATATATTTGGAGTTGTGGGTGTGTCCCAGGTTTTTCCTATTTGGTATTTATTGGCTTTGTCATTGCTTGTTTGGTCCTTTTTTTGTCTTTTTTCCTTTGGGTTTTGTAGGCATGAAGGAGACATTCATCTGACGGATACGGTCGCTGATGTTGTCTCGTGCGGGCTTCTCCACCTCTTTCATGCTGTCTATCTTCTGGGTTTCATAGGCGTCGGTCGCGCAGGTCTCTATTGCTTGTGGGCCCGGTTTTCTGTGCGTGTTTTTTCGTGCGGCTTGGTCTCCCTGCGAGTCGGTCTGAGGTTCCACACATTGCATCGTACTGCACGGATCGGGCATCGCGGGTACGGGTCAGTCGGGTTCATTCTGGGTTCGTTTCAGTCAGTGAAATTCGCGTTGGTTTTCTGTCCGGATCACTATTTTCCCTATGGCTCGGTCGTACAGCTTGTATTCCGTATGTGTCGGTTGTAATTCACACGCATTGCATCGTACTGCACGGGTCGTACGACGCTGGTCCGTGTCGGTCGGTATCGGGTCCGGGTCCGTGTCGGTCAGTACGTTTTGCGTCCGGAATCAGAATCGGCCCCTTAAAGATATTTTTTTAAAGCACAATTATAGAGGTAATAAAACATTAATTATCTAAAAGTTGTAAGACCAATAGTGCAGGACGACATTGTCTAAGGCCAAGTGTTCTTAAAATCGGGAGGATCCACTGCTTCCTCTGCACAGAATAAAATTTACAGAAAAAGAGTATATGCAATGTCGACTGTTGGGATAGGTCATCAATTTGTTGTTACTTTTCTGGCACACTTTTAGAAAATGGTCTATAATACCACATCCCGAACACCTTTGATTTCGAGCAGGGCACTTATTGTTGTTGGCCAAATGACCATCTATAACATTTTACTTCTTTATTATATTCCTTTTGCTTTTTCTTGTAACTCGTTTTGAAATTATTTTCTTTTGAGAATGTATGTTTCTTACCCGGTTTTATTTTACTGACTAGTTTATTAGTTGCCCCTTTGTTGTCTAGATCATTTGTAGATTTTCTATCAGTAAAAAACGCTTTTGTACATCTGCCAGTGAGTTCAGCTCTTTTTACAATCTCTACGACTTCCTGCAGTGGAGCCTCCCCTTTGGCCCACAGACTATCCTGAATAGTTGAATTAGCAGCGTGCATGACAATTTTGTCTCTGATAAGTTTGTCGTGTAGAGTGCCAAAACTGAAAGTTAAGGCTAAGCTTTTTAAGGCAGAGACATAGGGAGTGATTCGGATGTCTGCCTTCCACCCTATCGGACAACGAGACTGCCTGACTTGCTGTCGGCGGTCTCATCAACCTGATTACAATGCGTCCGCCTCCAAGGCGGACGCATTAGGAGAGAGGATGTAGCCTTATGGCAAGAGCGGCCGACCTTGAAGCTGAGGAACCAGGTTCGAATCTCGGCAACGACGCTCAACATCCTGTGATTCTGTGCAAATCACTTAATCTCCCCATGCCTAACCAAAAATAAAATGTAATGAGTCCATCTGTAACGAAACTGGTGCTCATGTAAAGCGCTCTGGTATCCAATGTCTCAAGTCTATTTCGCGCTATATAAAACTCTAAAAATAAAAAAAAATAAAAAAAAAAGGTGGTTGCAATGTCTATCTCTTGTATTCCAGCGGGTGCTGCATGCTGCAGCACACTCTGCAGTACACAAAATATAGGAAACATATCCCCGCACTACGTGGCAGGCACCATACGGTGCCTGCCACATGGTGCAGGGATCTGTTGGGGGGGCACCACAGGTCCTCCCAAAATCAAGAGCATGGGGGAAAGGGGACCTGCTACGGGCCCCCAATGTCCCTTTCTGCAAGCCTTTCCATGGCGGGTGAACCGCCATGAAATGGCTGGCGTGGAGGGACATCATAATCCTACGACGGTGCATTGCAGTGATTGTGAGGCCCTCCGCTGCGCCGACGGGCTCAAGGAGTCTGTTGGATGCGTGGCGGTCGGTGTTTCCCACTGCCATTACACAGACCGCCATTGTAATATGGCAGGGGGGACACTTGTCTACGATGGCGGTAAGACCGCCACCGATGGGCTGTCCGTGGCAGTCTCACCACCATCGTAATCGGCCCCATAGTCTTCAACAGTCTCTCCCTTTAATTGTTTCCTATGGTAAAACGTATACCTGTCTACACCAACACACACAGTAGGTGCATAGTAAGCATCTATATCTTCCAAAGCATGCAGGAAAACATTTCCTCCAGAACATAGCTTTTTTTGCAATACATTGTAAACCTTCAAGCCAATTGGACCCAAGGAATGCACTAAGATTTTCTTTTGTTTGTCTGGTGTAAATTCGTCATCTTCATCTCAGGTGGAAATGTCATGAAATACTCCTTCCATTCCTGCCATTTAAGCGCTTTTTCTCCCGAAGAAGGCACAAAGGGTTGTGGAGGCGTAAGGTTTAAAGCAGTACCCAATGGCATAGTAAATAGAATAATACAATTCTAACAAGACAATAGTTATAATGGTTAGTGTAAATAGACGACAGGCATTAAGTAATGCTGTTACTGATGGCACAGATTAAATAGAAAACAAACAAAAATCAATGGAACTTGTACACATTACCACATCAAGATCCTCACTCTTGCTGTGATTCTGAATACTCCGGTAAGTGTGTTCCACCAGTAGAGTAAATAAAGTACGCAAAATGAGAGAAAGCAGATGTGTCGCAAAAAGGCTTCCTGTGCGCACATGTAGCAGAAGTGCGTGTGTATCGCAGAAAACTTGTTGAGAGGTAATCAGGCGTATTGCTGTAATAATTCCGACGATGCGCACTTGTTTACAAGAAAGCATACTATCGCGTAAATAGACTCCGGCAATGTGCACTTTAGGAATGCGTGTGTATCGCTGTGAAATTGAGAATGCAGCCCAAAGAAGGTTGTATGTTGTTACAACGCATTCCATTGCAACACATGCCTTAACCACGCATGTGTTACAAAAGAATGCTTTTTCAACGCATAACCTTTACCACGAATATTCCTTTACCACGCATACCTTTACAACGATTTTCGTTGTAAATTTATGCATGGTAAGGGCATACTCTTGGTAAAGGTTATACCCCTCCCCTGTACCCTTACATGACCCCCCAGCCCCCAATGCTTCTTATATTTACCCCTGCCCTTAACCCTCAATCCTTTTATATATTTATTTTTATAAAACTAAATTTCCCCTTACCTCTTCACGCCGTCTCCTCTCCATCTTCCGTGGTGACGTCGCACGTCGTAAAGAGGAAGCGGAAGTTTCTTTCCGTTTCCTCTCAAACTACACTGATTGCCTGCACTTCTCGACGTGACATCAGGTGAGTTTTTTGGGGGAGAGGAGACCACTCCAAGCCCCCTTTTTTCCAACTCTTTTTTTTATTTTTGGGGGGAGACCCCCCAAGCCCTCCTTTTCTAATTTTAGTCTTTACCACACATGCCTTTACTACGTATCTCGTAGTAAAGGTATGTATGGTAAAGGCTTTTGTGGTAACCAAGCATGCGTTGTAATGCATACGTGGTTAAGGTTTGCGTGGAAACGGCCGCATTGTAGGGGCCGTTTCCCCCGAAAGAAACATTGCCGATGTGTATAACATCAAAACGTCCAGCGTTGGGGTGGAGATTCAGAAAGGAAATTCTTCCAAGTGCATCTTCTGGAATGGGGTGGAGGACGCAAAATCAGCGCAGCGCCCACAGTAGAATCCAAGTATTTTGAAAAATGGGGGGAATATGGTACAATTAAAAATATGCGGGCAACAACGGCGCGTGTCGCAAGTAGTAGCAAAGTCTGAGTAACGCCTCTAAATTAGAAGGATCTCACCTCTCTGTAGTGATGTTGAACTTTTTTCTCCCAAAAAGTCGTCTTTGAAGTACAAAAGTACGGAAAGGTGCTTTAACGAATATGACTTCCAAGTAGGTATGGCAAGGAAATCGTATGCGTAGGTTCTGCTGCTGGTGTAAATTGTCACCACGATTTGTAGTAATATCCAGAGCTGGAATGGTTTAAAACTGAATTTATTCCAAGTAAAATAACCTCAGCAGTGGGAGTAGCATCATAGGTGGACCGGTAAAGGCCACCATCAACAGTATGAATGACAGGTTCAGATTCTATGCACATCATGCAGTTCTAATTCTATTATAGCTCTACGGGAAACTAAAAGGGACAAACTATGATAAATGGCAGACTAATCATAATACATAAAGCAACATGACAAGAACGATACAACAGGATAGATTGGAGTGGAGTGGAGTGGAGATTTCAGTGGGGTGGGGTAGATTAGAGTGGGGTGGAGTGGGTTAGATTGGAGTGGAGTGGGTTAGAATGGAGTGGAGTGAGGTATATTATGATAAATTTGAGTGGGTAGACTGAGGAAGATTGGAGTGGGGTAGAGTGAAGTAGATTGTAGTGGAATGGAGAGATTAAGAGGGATCGATTGTAGTGGAGTGGAGATTGGAGTGGAGTAGGGTAGATTGGAATGGAGTCCCGTAGAGTGGAGTGGGTTAGCTTGGAGTTGAGTGGGGTAGATTTGAGTAGGGTAGATTAGGTGAAGTGGGTTGGATTGGGGTAGGTTGAGTGGGGTGGATTTGGGTAGATTGAAGTGGAGTGCAGTAGATTTGAGTGGAGTAGGGTAGATTGGAGTGAGGTAGATTGGCGTACATTGGAGTGAGGTGGGGTAGATCAGAATAGAGTTGGGTGGATTTAAGTGGAGTGGGGTAGATTGGAGAGGAGGAAAGTGGGGCAGATTGGAGTGGAACAGCTTGAAGTGGAGTGGAGTTGGGTAGATTGGGGTGGAGTGAGGTAGATTGTATTGGAGTGGAGAGGGGTAGATTGGATCGTAGTAGAGTGTATTGGGGTAGATCGAAGTAGAGTGGGGTAAATTGGGGTGAAATTGAGTGGGTAGAGTGGAGTGGAGTGTGTTAGATGTGGGGTAGATTGAAGTGGAATGAATTGGGGTATATTAGAGTTGCATGGGGTAGACTGCAGTGGGGTAGATTATGGTGGGGTGGGGTAGATTGAAGTTGGGTGGATGTGGAGTGTGGTAGATTGGAGTGGGGCTGGATTGGGGTAGATTGAGTTAGATTTGATTGGAGTGGAATGGGGTAGAGTGAACTGGAGTGGAGTAGATTGGAGTTTAGTGGGGTAGATTGGGGTAAATTGGAGTGGAGCTGGGTAGATTGAGTAGAGTGGAGTGGCTAGATTGGAGTGAAGTGGGGTAGATTGGAGTGGAACAGATTAGGGTAGATTATAGTGAAGTGACATGGGGTAGATTGGAGTGGAGTGAATTAGGGCAGGCTGGAGTGGAGTGGGAAATATTGGGGTAGATTGGAGTGGAGAGGGGAAGATTGGAGTGGAGTGGGTAGTTGGGGTAGATTGGAATGGATTGGGGTAAGTGGTGTGGAGTGGAGGGGAGTAGAGCGGTATGTTGTGTCATGGAGTGACTAGCATAGGGTGGAGTGGGGTGGAGTCAAGTGGCATGTCGTAGAGTGCCTTACAGTGGAGTGGCGTAGAGTGGAGTGGCATAGAGTGGAAGGGCATATAGTGGTGTAGCGTGGAGTGGTGTAAATTGGAGTGGCATAGGGCCATATGTAGGTGGCATACACTTTACCGATTCTTAAATACCGAATTTTACCGATTCGGTATTTAAGAATCGGTAAAGTGTATGTAGGTAATAATTCGGTAAATGTTACCGAATCGGAGAAATTCGGTAATTACCGAATCGGTATTTACCGATTCGGTAATGAGGCATACCTTCCCATTGATTGAATCAATGGGAAGGTATGCCTCATTACCGAATCGGTAAATAACGATTTGGTAATGGGGGGAGCACATTCAAGGGTGGCAGGGTGTCACATTGACACCCTGTTGCACCCCTGATTCCTGCATGTGTGCACATGTTGCGGACATACATGCCCTAAGGGCATGTATGTCTGCCACATGGCACTGTTATTTCAGCAAAATATTGCTTTGTGCAATGTATTCGGTATTTAGCACCAACCTATATTTGGTGCTAAATACCGAATTCTTTTTCCTAGACATCACTCATTTGAGTGTTACCTACATATCATTTCAGGATTCGGTATTTACCGAATCGGTAAAATTACCGATTCGGTAATTTTACCGATTCTGTAAATTACCGAATCCTGAAATGTGCCCACTACATACCAAAAGCCTAAATACCGGTCGGTAACGGGATATTTACCGAAAATCGGCCGTTACCGACCGGTATTAGGCTTCCTACATATGGCCCGTAGTGTGGAATATACGTGGTGTGACATTGCCATTACAGACAACACATTTTCAATTAAAATTACCATTACATTTGCACCGGCATACAGTTTTACTGCGCATAAATGATAATCTGTGAAAATGTCATTACCTAGTGCATTGATGTGTTTTGATCATATTCAAATATTTGTTTCCACCACACATGAGAATTACAAAAAACCGTGCATCATTTGTGCTTTCCTAATTCCGATATATTCTGAAACATCAGCATAAGAAAAAATGACATCCTACACCCTCTCCTCTTATATGGTTACTCAGCAGGATTGCCACATAAATTCTCTCACTTTGAAGTCGGAGAAAGAAAAGTAAATACGAAGCTCCCTCAGAAGACAGAGCCTGACATTTGACCTCTGTCTTTGAATGCACAGCAAATGTGGCTAGATAAGAACAAGAGTCAAAGGCCTGTTTGAAGAAAGAGAGTACTCTTAAGGATACAGAAAACAAGGGATGGTCACAGGAGAGACGTACGCTCGCTGGACAGCCTAAAAGCAAATAAAGTTAACAAATAGAATGCAAGCAAATGTGAGTTACAAACCACAAAACCAATAGTGGGAATGGGTGAAATGCATTCCTGGGGAAGCTTTCAGAATGCTCACAAGAAGTCGTAAGCAAACCAGGCAGCTGTGCTATCTGGTATGCTTTGACCTAATGACCCCCATTAAGGAACGAGGTAGATAAAAAGTGGGCTGCATTTACAAATCAAGGCAGGTCTGAACTTGTAAAGACACTTTCTATAGATATTTTGAAAGGCAAGGGAGACTGCATGCACTTGAGTTCGCTGCATGCAATGTTTGTGGTAATATCAGGGAAATCAACAGTAAAATCTGTCTCACCAGACCACAAAACAGGCACTAAAGCAGCCCACACAAACTGTCAGACCAACCCTCTTGGCACTGTCAGACTTCCCTAAAGGTCACTCCTGTTCTAGAGACAGGGCACAAAAAACGCACCATAAATGTTAAAATGTTGCTGGAATGCAATACATCATGTAGGAGTCATAAGAATTAAACATATTGGACATTTCTGTTCTCAGCGCAGCATACTTGAAATTCATACAGCAGTGGTACACATTGTCTGGCTCAGCACTACTAACTAGGTAGGTGTTGTAGATGTTAATCCCATTTAATGGTCTGATATGCAAAAACATCTTGTCCAGACATAAGTAAAAAATAGATGGAATCCTCCTGACTGAAGATCAGACATGCATAATGTTCACTGAGGAAACTACGCTAGCGTTTTTTCAGGAAACTGATTTATCAAACTACTATATGAGAAATAGATGTCTGTGTAGTCGAAAGGTTTGGTAGACTGTGTTCACTGGTGAAGGGCTATATGCATAATGTGCTCTCCAGTATTGTTTGAGCCTCAACATGTGGCGACGGTGTTTAAGGACCAAGAGAATTACAGGAATGCAATAAAAAATCGAGCAGGCGATTGGCAGTATTGGCCAAGGCTGGGACCTGAACAAGATTTAACTACTTGTTGTCCTCTCTGAAGGTGCCTGGCCCAGTGATGGGTAGCTTAGGCATCCTTTGTTTGGGTGGGATAGGTAGGTAATGTGTTCCAAGCTGGAGCTGTGAAGTAGCTACATTAAGTGAGTCTAGGTACAAAACCTTCACAGAACCGGGGGTGTACATAATTTTTATTTGCTTGTGTAGTTTTGCATAGATCATGATTATTAGGCTTTCCATAGTACGCAAGGTTTGCAATTTTGGTTTCCAGTTTTTGTTAAGCCTGTTGTGGAATTTCCTTCTGTGTGGCTTGTTTTGGAGCAGAGTATTCTCTCTCGATATAAGTTTAATTTGGGGAACTCTGGAACACTTTGTACGTTGGTACACATATGTCAAAAATGTTAACTATTTAGTTTTCAAGTTTCATAATTTTTTTCTTCAGTCATTTCACTTATTCACTTTTCTCTTTAATTTACCATAGGGAGATCAGTGCCTGGTGACGTAAAAAGGTAAAAAAAAGTGTATTACACTTGAAAAAAATAGTAGCCATATTTGTATGATAAATATTTATGGAAATTAATTACATTTACTTATTCCAACAGCAGAACAAAATAAGAAATGCTACAGCACTTTTAAATTAATTTTGGATTAAATATTTGAGTAACCCAAATATATTAAATTGAATAAAAAACATTTTTCTGAAGTGTTATTTGAAAAACAAAAATACCACCTAAAGCAAACCAATTTTTTATTGTGTATTAACATTTATTGAAAGTGAGGTGTACAATTAATTAGAAGTAATTTAACTTTATTTTAATAAAAATAACATTATAATAATTTTCAACTTAAAAACGTTATTAAAATATGTTTAAAATAAATGCAAAATATATTCTTTGTTGGGGATAACATTTTCACAATCAATTTAATGTATTGATATTTTTAAATAGCTTAAATAAATGTATTTAATATAACATTATTTCCTATGAGTTTTATTTGAAGCCCCTACCTCAGTTGATTTCTACGGAGGGCGTTGCAATAACAGTGGTTGTCCATGTGTGGCGCTGGACTTACTCTAGCTCTGAACTGCAGTACATATACTACTGTTTTTGGGCCTTTTTGGCTATAGTAAACTTTAGAAGCGCAGTTTGTGAATAGAAATGGGTTTATTCTCTCGTGGATGGATGACTGTCCCTCCCTAAACTCCTCACTAACACTGCCTAAACCACTCCTCTTCCCTTTATTCAATAGCTGTTCCCCATTTTCCACCCACTCCTCTCAGTCCCTCCCACATTTAATACAAATTAGTTATATTTAAGTCATAAGTATTTTAAGTTTGGGCGGCTAGGTTTGTTGTGGTATTGTGAGGGAAGTTAATTAAGTAATCAATAAATATTTTTTTTAAATTGATATTTAATTATTACATTGTTTAGTAATCATGTACATTTTTTAATTGTTTTTTAGCTTTTTGCATACATCTATATTTTTTTGGGGGGGGTTCATTTTATATTTGTTCCAAATTAATAGGGTTATTTAAATACATAATGTGTTTGAAGTGAAGTTCTTGCCCTACTGTTCCAAAGACTGGAGTGGAAATAGTAAATATTACCCTTCGAAGTTTAACACATTCCCTAATGTTGCACAGACTGGAGTGGGAATGGTAAATCTTACCCCTCCAAAATCCAACACTTTCC
This sequence comes from Triturus cristatus, assembly GCF_964204655.1. Lineage (NCBI taxonomy): Eukaryota > Metazoa > Chordata > Amphibia > Caudata > Salamandridae > Triturus > Triturus cristatus. Next base: position 742,360,413 of record NC_140589.1, on the reverse strand, counting down.
CTACTACTGCACAGACTGGAGTGGGAATAGTAAATTTAACCCCTCAGAAGTTCAACGCTTTCCCTATTGTTGCACAGACTTGAGAGGGATTAGTAAATCTTACCCCACTGAAGTTCAATGCTTTCCTTACTATTTCATAGACTGGTATGGGAATAGTAAATGTAATCCCTCCGAAGTCCAACGTTTTCCCTACTGTTACACTGAGTGGAGTGGGAGAAATATATATTACCCCTCCTAAGTCCACAGCTGTCCATACTATTGCACAGACTGGAGTGGGAATAGTAAAATCAACCCCTCTGAAGTCCAACGCTTTCCCTGCTGTTGCACAGACTGGAGTGAGAATATTAAATTCCATCCGAAGGCCAATGGTTTCCTTACTGTTGCACTGACTGGAGTAGGAATTATATATATTACCCCTCCGAAGTCCAACGATTTCCCTACGGTTGCACAGACTGGAGTGGGAACTCTAAACCTTACCTCTCCGAACTCCAATTCTTTTCTTGCAGTTGCACAGACTGGATGTGTAATAGTAAATCCTACCCCTCTTAAATCCAATACTTTTCCTACTGTTGACCTGTTTGGAGTAGGAACAGTAAATGTAACCCCTCTGAAAATCTACACTTTCAATGCTGTTGCATAAACTGGAGTGGGAATAGTATTTCTTTTATTCCCAGACTTCCAAACTTTACTTAATATTGTTTAAATATTTTTATTATTATTATTTGTTTATAATTTTTATATTATTTATTTATAGATATATTTTTATTTTCTGACATACTTTTAGTAAATGTCATTTTTTGGATTTTTTAAAATATTTAAATATTTTGTTAATTAAAAGTTTTGCAATTGATTTGTTAATATTTCTTATGTTTCATATATATATATATCTCCACACAAAAGTTACCCAGATGAAAACGCCTCACAAAACGAGAGTAGACTCCATTTAATTTTGGGTTGCAGAAACAAGCAAGTTCACAATTTCAGGCTTCTCAAATACGCCAAACATGTTTCAGACTTCGCGTCCTTGATCACTGGTAGTAAAAACAACATGACTGCTATGCCGGTGACTTATTTATACAGAGTCCCGCCCCAGTGGGCGTGTGCTACTCAGCCTCCTGGTACTCATAGTCCTGTTGCTCTAACCACAGTGGGAGCAGCCGTCTTGCATTAAAACAAAACAATTTATTACCCAGGTGGGTTCCTATGGATTGGGAACCTCTGCTTGTGCTGCCGTCACTGTCCCAAAGTAAAGGGCTCTCCTGTCCTCTTGGCATGCCGTCGTAGCACAGCCGCAGGGCTGCTGGTTCAGCAGCGGGGCTTTCTCGCGGTTAGGCATCCCGCTCAATATCCACACAAAAGTTACCCAGATGAAAACACCTCACATAACGAGAGTAGACTCCATTTAATTTTGGGTTGCAGAAACAAGCAAGTTCACAATTTCAGGCTTTTCAAATACGCCAAACATGTTTCGGACTTCGCATCCTTGAACACTGGCAGTAAAAACAACACGGCTGCCATGACGGTGACTTATTTATACAGAGTCCCGCCCTAAATTAAAAGATCTGGTGGGAGAATAGCCCTGTTGTGGTCGTCGTAATTATTTATTTGGGAATTCTGGAAGTCGGCGCGCTCCGCCGTCATCGTACGACCTGCTTGCCTTGGGCGGGGAGAGACAGAAGGAGCAATACTATACTATACTATACTATAAATATACTATTTAAATATAGTATTAAAAACTATTTACATTTATTTAATTTACATTATAGTATTGCCATATATTTAAATATTTAATATTTACTATTTCAAACTTTATATATATATATATCTATATATTGCAAAACACAATGTTTGCATGTTTTTAACAATATTAGTGTAAAATGATATTTTTTTAAAATATTTTTTAATTACCAGTATAAGTAAAGGGACACAATATTTTTGTAATTATTTTTGACATGAGATTTTTGTGTCATAAGATTGTTGTTTTCGAAATTGTGTCAGTGATCCTATAATTAGTTGAATTTTTGTTCATGGCTCAGTGTTCATCCTGCAACCAAGGGTTCAAAAAGAGTATCTCTACTTAATGTGCTAGTAATTGTGACCAACCAAGAGGAAAGCACCTTCTACACATATTGAATGTTTAGATTTCAGAATAGATCTTTGACCATTCTTGCTTCAACTCCCTGGAAGCAAGGTTTCTTCCACAAAGACGAAAATTGGAGCTGGTTTGACGGTTCATGCCTTTCCTATCTTTCTCTTGGACTGTCAGCCATATTGCTGGACCTCTTGGCATCATCTATTGAATCTGAGTTTCCAGGTTCTATACATTAATGAGCCCTTTAGTGTTTACAAATAAGGTACTTACGACTGTGTTTGGCCTAGGATCCTGGATCAGGAAGTACATTTGGAATTTCAATGGTATCTGGATCTGGTCTAGATGGCTGGAACAGCAGGGCCTCCTCTACTTCCTTTCCTGACCTTCTTTTGAGGTAGGATGCTAGTGTTAACAGGAAGAGGACCAAGTCTGTCAGGATTCCTGCCACAGATCACCTCTCTTGACTATCACAGAATACTGGCATGACTCATAGCATTCCTCCCAACTCTTATGAATGAACAAAATACTTTTACCCTGACTTTTGACCATATTACATGCTGTTGGTAATAGCTAGATACAGCTGGTGTTCCCCGGTTCATTTGAAAAGGCTTAATATTTTTTACAAATGTTTTACCAGGCATATGCAAGATCAGGTTTTAGGCGCCACAGAAACATCCAGAAAATCCACCAGAATAAGCATGAAGCAACTAGCAGAGATGACCTCAACATGAACCTTCCGGAAGACAGCCTTTCTCAAACTAATCCCCTGCACCTGTTCCTTGCTAGAAGCAATCAGAATGCATCCTTTATGAACATTCTAAAACACATTCTTGAAGACAGCATCATCAAATTAAATTACAGAGATACTTTGATGGCGGACTGTTGTTTCTGCACCTCACATCAGTTTCAATTGTATCAAGTCCCTTGCGCAACAAGCCCTTGCACCAGCCGTCAGATGATGCCTCTGTGAGTCAGATCCTAAGCAAAATGGAGGGGTTGGGCGTGCATCAGGTGATGAAGTCCAGGAAGCCAGTATTTTAGTTTTTCAAATGAATCTTTATTTTCAATCAGTTAATTCTCACAGAATAGGTGATTATACGGTCAGCCAACGCGTTTCGTTCTCATGGTGAGAACTTCGTCAGGGCTCAGTAGGTGAGTATCTTTCCTTAGGAATTAAAGGAAGACGTTGAAAATGGTCGCACTCCACAGGTGTAATGGGTGCAATGTATCCTAAGTCCAATGTGACCACTCGTGTCGAAATACAAAAAGCGATCCTTCAGTCAAGTAGGTGTTCCAGGCTATTCCTCTGGAAACAAAAGGGATATCGCAGGGCCTCAGTCGGCCTCAGTAAAACACCATAGAGAGAACACTCAAAAACGTTGCTGTGGAGATGTTAAAAGATCTTCTTTCTAGCGTATGAGACCCCCACATAAAGGATGCCATACTATAACAGATTGCCAGAGAAGGCAAAAATTGTAAATATAAAAACAAAGGTCGACATTGCGTAAAATGTGCATCTGTGCATGTGTATGATATGTGGTCACTGCTAATCGTAAGTGTGTGCTATTGCTGCCATTGCTTGTTGCACTTTGCTTTTTTGCACATGTAGTTATTTTAAATATAAACTGATTTTAGTGTCCTTTTTAATTGTCCGCAATACTTCCTCTTAGCGCATTTGAACCCTGGCGGTGTCCACTTGTTAGAGCGGGCCCGCTGCACTCTTGGGTCAGCGCTCTAGTCTTTGCTAACATTTGGCCATAAGTTGTCATGCTGGCGCGACCACGGGCGCGCCGCTGGTGCCCCAAAGGCGTGCCAAAGGCAAGCCCATCTGCGTCCGTCCGCGCACCGGGTGCGCACAGCGCCAGCCATGCTGCCGGTTTGGGGAGGAACTCCGCCGGGAAGCTAGGTTACCGCTATACAGGTGAACAACTGCGGCCCATAGGTGAGTGGAGAGGTGGAGCTAGGGAGTTTAAGTTGGCAGGGACTGATGGGCTAGAGTCAGACTTTGTCAAAAGGGATACCCTGAGGTGTGGCCTGCTTAATGTCAGGTCATTACCAAAGCACTATCTGGAGATTCTACTATTGCTGGCATCACATAATCTGGATGTCCTGTTCATGACAGAGACATGGACGCATCCTGGGTCAGATATGGAGCTGGGCCTGACCTGTCCACCGGGAAACAAAGCATTTCATAAGCCAAGAGCTAGTGGCAGTGGTGGTGGGGTTGGGATTATTTTTAAGGAGATATGGGATATCTCTCAAATGGATATTGATGAGGTGGCAGGTATTGAATTGCTGGGCTTCTCATTAAAAGGCCACAAAGGACGTGTTGAATGGTATTATTTGTTATAGGCCCCCTGGGGCAGTTAGTCTTCAACACAAGCAGGATTTAACTGACGTTTTTAGTAATATGGTACTTACCCATGCCAGACTGCTCATCCTTGGAGATTTTAACCTGTGGACCAACGGGAGCCTGTATTCAAGTTATTAAAACCTCCTACAATCCTGTGAGAATTTGAACCTGCTGCAACAGATTGCAGAACCTACACACAGGGGAGGGCATGTACTCGATTTGATCTTTGCTGATAAAATCTCAATTGGAGTGGAAAATATCCTACCGGTGGGTTGGTACGATCACCACTTGGCTACATTTCGGGTGTGTAAGCCCAGGATGAGTGCTTAAACCACCAGGGTGGTAAGGAGTTTTCTAGGCAGGGACTGGAATGGACTTTCGAAGAGGGCAACACTGTCCCCTGTATTCCATAATAATGGGTCCTTCGATTCAGGAAAACAGGTGGAAGAGAACCATGCGGCTTTTTGTGGACATATAAAAGAAAGGCTAGAACAGATTACCCCTTTAAAAAAGTAAAAAAATTAGGTAGACTTTTAGCCCCTTGGTATAATGAAAAACTGAGGAATTTGAAAAAGGGATGTAAACAGGCAGAGCGGAAGTGGAGGAAGGAGAAAATATTTAGCTATAAAAAAGAAATTGTCACTGCAAAAGCAGAGTACTTTGCAGATGTTATTCTGAAGGCACCCAACAGTAATAAGAGTATTTTTAAAATTGTGAATGATATTGCTAGCCCAGATTGCACAAAAAACAAGATTCTTCCCACACAAGCTCTATGTGATAGTTTAGCAACCATTTTTGAGGATTAGATAAGCAAAATCATTGAAGGGCTGAAAGTGGAGGATTTGGTCATCTCCGTTGGGGTGGATAGTAGGCCACCACCAAATAAGCAAGAGGGATGAGTAGGTGGCACGCAGCCATCAGATCAGCTGGCCCTCTTAGATCATTTTGAGTTACCCTCAGTGGAGGACTTTAATAAAGTAGCTCTAGGTGTCTCTTCCGGTTCCCCTATGGACCCCCTTCCTCATAAAATATGGAAAGAGCTAGGCTCTGAACTCTTCCCGATACTCCGACAGTTGTGTAGTCAATCCTTTAGTAGTGGGCTGGTACCGACATGCTGGAAACAAGCAATAATAACTCCACTTTTGAAAAAAACCACACTTGATCCAGCTTGCCCTAAGAGTTATAGGCCCATTTCTCTTCTACCTTATCCAGTGAAGATCACAGAGCGTCTGGTGAGCAAGTCACTCTCCCAGTTCTTGGAGGTTAATAACAAGCTGGAAGATGTGCAATTTGGCTTCCGCCCAGGACACGGGACAGAGACTGCCTTGGTAACTGTTCTGAATGATCTTCGAATGCGAGCAGACATGGGACACTCAGCTATATTGATCTTGCTGGACCTGTCTGCCGCTTTTGACACGGTTAACCATGCAGTCCTTTTAGCGAGGCTGGAGGGAGCCGGGGTGGTGGGCGTGGTTCTGAAATGGTTTCAATCTTATCTGGCCAACATACGACAGGCAGTGACTCTCCCCCTTATCAATCAGATTTTGTTGATATTAGGCACGGTGTCCCTTCAGGGTTCCGCGATCAGCCCAATATTATTCAATGCCTACATGAGCCATCTGATTGCTGTCATTAAGTCACATAATGTCAGCCTTGTGAATTATGCTGACGACACTCAGCTCATTCTGTCGCTGGGGGGTGGATCATTCCATCTCACTAGAAAAATGTCATGCCTGTATGCAGGATACGGTACACTGGCTGAGAAATAACTCCCTGCAATTCAATGGTGACAAAATGGAGATCCTATGGTGTGCCGCTGGGAAAGTGTCATTCTCACTCCCAACTGGTTTCTGGCCTATTCCCACTCATACACCATTGGTACCCTCTGAGATGGTACGCAACCTGGGAATTAGTTTCAACGATAAATTGAGTCTAGAAACTCAAGTGAATAAGATTGTGGGGAGCAGTTTCTCTCTCATCAGAGTACTTTGGAAGATTCCTTCGATGTTACCAACCCAGGCCCCAGCACTAGTAGTAAGGAGTGTTATTTTGAGTCGACTGGATTATTGCAACGCTTTGCTTCTGGAGTCTCTAAGGTACCTGATCAGGAGACTTCAGAGAATCCAGATTGTGGCGGCAAAGCTTGCTTTAATGAGACCACGACGGTCATCAGCATCTCAGGCTCTGGCGGAGCTACATTGGCCCCCTGTATTACAGAGGATACAATTTATATCGCTCTGCATTGTTTTTAAGGAGCTGCATGGTCTTGGGCCTAAACCGTTGCAGAGCAAATTTGGATGGTATGCCCCCATCCGCAGTCTTCGCTCTTCCTCGGTCAATTTGGTAAAAGTGCCCAGGATTAAAAGAACAAAATTGGGGGGGTAGAGCTTTTAGCATTGCAGCAGCGCGGCTTTGGAATGGTCTTCCCACTGATTTGAGACAGAGCATAAGTATTTCTAATGTAGCATGGTTTTCTTCTCAGCACTTATGGTGGCAGTGCACATGTATCTCAGCGCCAGGATGCCCGTAGGGTTACAGTACACTTTATAAATATTGATAACAATAACAATAACAATCTCCCAAAATTGGTATGATGTATCTCTTCTTCTGATGGTTATAAAACTTACAGAAAAACACCACATATATGGTATTCTGGGCCATAACGCCACTGCAGGGGCAACTAGGTAGGATTGTAGACAAGTCATTCATATGTGGAAAGCTGACCAATCTGTGGAAACTGCCTAATCTTAAACAAATCAAAATAAACCTAGTTCTAGGGTTTAAAACTGCTATCAGGTAAGGTTGTATATTGGGAGTTGTTAAAATCAATTGGTTTTTCACAACGCTGGATTTACACATTTCAGAAGTAAGTCTGTTATTCTCCAGATGTAACATAATTTCATTTTTTAAAGTGACTCTACTAATAAGGGCTAGGGGTTCTGGCTTCACAAAATACTCTGGATGGCCCAGGTCATTACAGAAGCATTGGATGTAAACTAGCCACAAAATACACTGGCATAAGCTAGATTTAAGGCAATCCTTAATTATGGCACAATTTAAATTAGTGTGTGCAGAAGTCCATACTTTATACCAGAGTAACATAGGCTGTAACATAATCAGGCCTGTTATATACGGGGTTCTGAGTTCAGCATGAAAAGCATTTACTGGGGCACTTTTAGGGGTGGTAAGGAGGTACCTGAAGAACTCGATCTCAACTAGTTGTATTTTGCTACATTTATTGTGTCCCAACACGCCCGCCCCATAAAGTGCAACACTAAAGCATTTAGCTTTACAGACTGTCATCATCAACTCTGGTGGATTGGACTCCAGTCATCTGGCAAACCCTCTAAGTGCCATACAGGCTTTACTGAACTTTAGTTTCCTACTGGAGATTGCCTTTTTCGATAGGCACTCTTTATCAAATAAGATTCCCAAATAGGAAAAATTATCAGTAAAGCATATTGAATAACCATGGATTTTTAAGTCTCGCACTAAGCATATTTATTCCCTCACTTCATCACAAAGGTTTTTTTTTGGTTTACTAGAAGTCTAAGGTGCTCCATATAAGCAGCAAAGTTTGTCAGCAGATGCTGGAGAGCAAGTGGGGTACGTGCCATGAGGACAGCGTCATCGTCATGAAGAAGGTTCGGTACAGGGCATTCCCCAACTTGGGGTAGATCATTAGAGGATGCAGCCAGCACCGTGTCCACACTATTTATATATCAAGAGAACAGGAAGGGGGCTAGCACGCAGCCCTGTCTCACGCCCCTCTATACCCTGAATCCTTCAGTACATTCTCCTTTAATACCGTATCTGACCCTCGCGTTGCATCCCGTGTATAAGCCAATGAGAAAGCTGATGATTGAAATGTCTACCCCCAGCTCTTTCATAATTAACCACAGTTTGGCATGCATAACAGAATCAAAGGCAGAGGAGAGATCAACCAAAGCTAATTACATGTTCCCCTCTTTGATTGTAACATACTTTCCAAGTAGCATGCTTAAATTGAGGCTCTGCTCTATTGTCCCCACCCCAGTACAGAAACCATATTGTAAATTTGAGAGGATGTTGTGGGTATCTGCCCAGTCTTGTAATCTGTTCTGGACGATACATCCTGCGATCTTCAGCAGGGAATCAAGTAGAGAAATTGGCCTCTAACAGTCCGGATTTGATTGGTCTCCCTTTTTATAAATAGGGGCGATAATAGATTCGACCCATGTTGGCAAAAATCTGGCTGAACAGCTTGCTCTGACGACAAAGGTCAATAAAGGTCCCCATAGAGAAGTGTTTGCTTTGAACAAATCGACTGGAATTGCGTCTGGACCTGGGGCTTTGCCACCTTTGCCACCTTTGCTAGCTAGGATTGCCTCATTAACTTCTTCCAGACTAAATGGTGTCATAGAGGTAAGCTGAGGGGTATCTATTGTTGTTATATGATTATGACCTTGATCTAATGGCGGTGCAGTTTTGGGTAGAGAGTAAATGGAGGTAAAATGCACTATCCAATCTTCTTCCGTAATAGCCAGCTCTATCCTGGGTACCTCCTCTACTATCAGTGGGGAGGAGTTAATTATTCTCAAGAAGGCTTTACTATCCTTCTTGGTAACTGCCTCATGTAGAGACTCCCAGACTGTCTCCCTAATCTGTGATTTTCTCAACATCAAGGCTTTCTTATAATCTCTTCTGCAGATCTGGACCTCAAGATTACTTTTGGAAGATTTGTGGATAATTAATAGAACTTGATAATAAAATTAGTTAGATATAAATCATAATACATTTGCATAAAGCATGGTTCATTAAGGAAAAAAATCCCTATTCTAAGAATTGGTAGAAAAAATATATCGGAACCCGTAAAGAGTTCAAGTTCGAGAGAGAGTGAGAGATCAAGCATAAAGCTCATAAATTAATTCAATCGTCAATAATCAATCAAAGTACAACTTCTCATAAATAGAGGTTCACAAAACTCAGTAGGGTCTCAAAGCAACATGGAATAAGACAAGGTAAATGTGCAGTAGCAACTGCTAACAGCAATAAATTCTGTGCAGAATCTGGGTAAAAAGAAGCGTTGGTCTAGGAAAGTCATAAAGACAAGTGGTTAACCTACTCTAAGAACATGCACAATTATAAATAGTTGAAAACAATGTTGAAGTTCATGTTGCATCTTCTCCTCCTCTCGTCCAATCAGCTTGTGGTGTTTTTTCCTGGGAACAGGATAATTCCTCTTCTTCTCACATGAATACAATAGTACCAGACGATGGTGTTAGATTCTCAAACTAAATGTATCTCTCTATACTCATTTTGGAGCATTTGCTCATTCAGAACTACTTTCCCAAGCAGTGATCTACATGTATAACCTTCTAAATATCAGATTGTACATTTTGCTTGCAATGATCTATGAAGAAGACAAAGGGGCAGATTTATGACGTCTGGCGCATCTCTGCTAATCAGCAGAGATGCGCCAGAAGAGTTGCGACGCATCTGCCCACCCGTGCGCCACCATTGATGCGCCGCATTTACAATGCGGCGCACCGTGGCACTCAGATGGGCAGATGCGTGACGCATCTCCTGTCGGAAAGGCGGCGCATTGCTGGAGTTGCGTCGCAAGCGCGACGCAGCTCCAGCAAGGCTCGGGGTGCCCTATCCCTTATATGCTGCGTCAATCCTTACGCCTGCTTCAAGCAGGCGCAGGGTTTTGACGCAGCATGGCCTTAAAAGTGACTGAGTGAAATCTTGTAGATTTCACTCAGCCACTTTTAGGAGGCGTTCCTGCGCCGGAATGCCCCCCCCCGCTCCAGAACGTCTACATGTGGCGCAGGGCTTTACAACGTGACGCATCTGCCAGATGCGTTACGTTGTAAATATCCCGCAGCATGGCGCAGGATTTGCGCCGCCGCTGCGTCACAAAAGTGACGCAACGGCGGCGTAAATGAGGCGCAAGGGGCTCATAAATCTGCCCCAAAATATCTGCAGTAACAAAAAAAACTTTAAGCACGACATCATCCTTTAGAAATGAAACAAGTATGTTAAAAGAGATCACGTTCAGTTTAAATGTTGCATTTTTGTGTAAGATTTTTTTTATTTCACCAAACTACAAATTCTAATCAAACTTTCAACAGTCTTCTTTGTGTAACTAGAAACTTTTGCAGAGTTATACGAAACATTTGTGTATCTTATTGAAGAAAAAATAACTGAATCAGTGAGAGGTCAGGAATTAAACCTTTTATTTATGCATGTTTCAGCAAAACGAATCAATCTACTTTCAAACAAATGCAGCTTTAGTCATTTGAGGCATGGTACAAATAAGTATGACTACATTCTACTATTTTGGACATTTTGAAAGGCATTTAAGGCTGCTTGTTAATATTGTGTGTGTATTATTGCTATATTATTTTGAATTTTGATAAAAAGCGCCCCTTTAGCATCTACACTTTTTAGTAGTCATAAAGATTTCTTATCTGTGGAGACCATTCTCTGTGTACCTTCTGTGTTCTGTTTCAAATTGCATTTGTAACTCTTCTTCTGTTGGAGAATGGACGCAGATGCCTTGGCCACTGATGCCTTTTTGCAGGAATGAACTATGCCTTCTCTCCTTTCATGATGATCACAAGAGCTCTGGTTGCAGATAAGGCGAGGAGAAGCATAAGTCACTGTGTTCTATTGATGGAGCAAGCACTCGTAAGAAACAGACTTGCTTGAAAAGCGATCCTCTCCTAACTCGTGAGCACTACGCGTTTCGGACGTCTGCCAGATTATAGCGGCCTCAGTTTGGCATCCATCCCAGCTGTGACTACAAGAAAAAGATTATAAGTGGATTGGGACAACTAAATTAAGCCATTGATTAAACACCCACCTAGTGGTACTTCACAAGTGGATTCAAGAAGCATGATGCTCATCCCACATGTACAGTAAACCAAGAGATATCGCCTCACGCATGATAGCGGGCACTCGACAAGGCCCAGCACCTATCTAGGTTGCCCCCACAGTCCTGATGAAGATCCGCAAGGCCAAGGTTCAAACTCCCTCTTTAGGCCACTAAGACGGATCGAAACGTCGACACCCTACATACATGAGCCTGGGATACGCTGTTTTTCCCACGTGCTATATTAGAATTGGTTTCTAATGGATTTTGCAATTGTTTAACTCATTTTTCGCATAATTTGATAAACGTGACCAGGCTTCTTTTTGGACGGTGATTGACAACCAGTCCAGTGTCTAACTCCTTTAAGTATTTTATGTCACAATCTCTTGAATACTTTTTCTTTCCTTTCACTTTTTCATACTCAAGCACCCTTACTATTTGCACGTTCCCCTTGGAGTAACCTTGATGAAAATAACTGTTTAAAGAAAACTATAAAAAGAATAAACGTAATATGAATTTTTTATGTTGGTTTGTTGCATGTTTGACTTTATGATGAACATTGTATTCAATACTGAGAGCTACTTAAATTGATCTCCTTTAGTTCACAATATTTGAATGATATCACTAAGTAAGGACTTATAGCCCACCCTTGATAAATTAAGGTCCAGGACCATTGTGACCACTGTTGCAGCTTGCCGGTGTTGACTGGAAAGCGGTGGAGCCTCTGTTGAGGGACACTTGGCTCCCTGTTTCTCCTGCCGGGATGAAGAGCTGCGCGACGGTGACTTGTGCATACCAATAGAGCGCCTGCAGATTTGGGTGCGGTGAGTGCGACAAGCAATGCGGACCGCCTTCATCCTCCGCCGTAGTGAAATTTTCAGAGGTTTGTAACTGCCCTGAAGGACCCCACTGCTGGCATGGCGGCACCAAAGTTGCCAGAGGGGGGTAATCGGGGGAGGAGGGAGTTCCCCTCACTTGTGAGAAGAGGAGTTTTGTGTCGCTGCTGCCGCCATTCAGGTATGAGTAGCTGTGTGGGTGGAAGTCTCTGGATTTCTGGTGCTACAGCTTTAAATACCCATGGTTTATAGGTGGCACATTCCTCGTAAATGGCTACACCCAAGAGCCATTGTGAAAATAGGTATATAGAGGGATGGAGGATTGTGCCCTCTTAATATGTCAAAATGAGTCTGGATAAATCATCAAACGTCTTCTTATGTTATTCGTGCTTGGTTTTTATTAGACTTTTTTCGTGAAGATGAGAAACAGACTATTGAAAGATAGCCGACACGTGTTTCGCCCTAGTGGTCCATTGACCGTGGGCTTTTTCAAGGCAAAACAGTTGAAAGTTAGAATGGAAGGCGATTAAGGGGGATGACAGTATCATAGGAGATATAGAAAGTGTAGAGGTCACAGTATAAGAGGTCATAGGATAGCTATTAGTGGACGATTAGTCGTTAAAAGTCAGAGAGTGACGTGATGGAAGCTAAGTATAGACGACAGGGTGAAGACGGGAGGGGGCGGGGCAGGGTGGGAGAGAAATGGAAAAGTGAAGGATGAGAGAGATAGAAACAAAATATGAAAAGGGATAGTGAGGGGATGGGGAGGGAGAAGTTAACATAGATGTGTTAGATGAATATATAGTAACAGAGGGTAATCTGTAATAATCACGAGTATAAAGCAACCAGAAGTAAACTGTTACAATAATAAAGCGATATAGACATTTTAAGTTAAAGGAAAAAATGTGGTAATCACAATGAGACCATGTGCATAGAGCCAACAAAGGTAAACGGGTACAGTGGCAAAGGCGTCCGCGTAATAATCACGAGTATTAGGCAACCAGAAGTAAGCTGTTACAATTACAAAGCGATATAGACATTTTAAGTAAAAAGAAAAAAATGTGGTAATCACAATGAGACCATGTGCATAGAGCCAACAAAGGTAAATGGGCCCAGTTGCAAAGGCGTCTGCGTAATAGGAATATATATACAGATTCTATGTATCAAGGTGGATTAATCATTGTATGCATATGTATATATGTGCAGGTACGTCAGCTGGGAGGCATTTTCATAGAAAGATATAAACATATAAACATTGTTTCATGTAGTAATTTTAGTTTAAACATTTGAAACATAAAACATGGAAATGAGAAAATAAGAGAAAGTTAGAAGAAGTTGGAAAAAGAAATAGGCAGAGAGAATGTAGGAAATATGTGAGATAGGATGGTTGCTTACCGAAGCTTGGTTATAAGCAGAAGTAATCTTCGTGTTTCTAAAATTGAGAGAATGGAAAGAGAGGGACACTGTGGGTGGTTGAGGTTAAGGATACGAAATTCCCGAAACGGCCTGAGAATAGGGGAAAACCAGGAAGCAATTTGTTACAACTCCAGAGAGAACAAAAATAGAGCATTGTGCTAATCAGAGCAAGATTAACGGTGGAAAACTGTCCACGGAGATAAAGTTAAATTAAATTAGAACAAGTGCTCATAGCATTAAGAATATGAACGAGGACGAAGTGGGAGCACTCGTGAAAGGAGCAATGGCTTGACAGGTCATGAGGCAAAGGGCAGACAGAGGTCGTGTTTACGGGGCCTAGGAGGCATAAACAAAATTGAAGATACAAGTTGGCTATTGCCGGTTAAAAGCATACCGGAGAGATTTCAGGATGCTGAAATTAAATAAAGGAAGGCCAAGAAGGTGCTGGGAGAGGCGTGTGGGATTAGGACAAGAGCTCTCTAAAGGGGAGAAGGATCTTTCTTACCTCAGGAAAGGAAGTTGATTTGGTCTCTGCAGTCACGGAACAAAATGAGTTCCGTCAGGCGCCGTTATTTATGACCTGACATCAGAGTCAGCACAAGCAAAAAAGGAAGAGGGCATGCTTTAGAGAGTGAATGCCACTGAAAAGGTACTATTGATGGTTGCAGAAAGCGAGGGATTTTAAAATGGCATGATGCTGGAAGAAAGAGAAGGCAAGAAAGGAAAGGGAAAAAAATATATATAATGTAGAAAAGAAAAAGAAAGAGAAAAATGGAAAGAATAAGGGAAAAGGTGGTTAGGTTAATCCATGTAAATGCGGAAGACTAGAATGAGTGGTAGGAATAACCGAAACCAAACGATTCGATTCAAGATACAAGTGTAAATATGGCGTGAATGGGTGGTGTTACAGAAAAGGTAGGTCATAGGATATGTGTACTCTTGGTCTGAAGGAAACGCAAGGGAAACCATTTTAGAATAAGGGGGTAGTAATCATACGTGTCATGGTCCGGGGACCGTTGTGAGGGTCATAGTAAGCATCATGGAATCTGTAAGATTAAAAGGTGGCATAGAGGGGTAGTGAAGTTCATGGTAGACCCGTCACCAACTGTGATTAAAATGTACAGAAAAGAGGTGCAAGAAGAAAATGAAAGATTATCAAATCATGGTTGACATATGAGTAAGTTTCAAAAGGGGTGTGTCACTTGATTAGTACAACCGATAATGCATTTCTTGATCTTTGTTGAGTCCCAGGGTTGTGGCATTCAGCCGTATGATGTATTCACTCTCTCTGCGTCTCATGGTGAGTTCCCGGTTTCCTCCTCTGGAACTAGATTTAACAATCTCCAGTCCAAAGAATTTGAAGGTCTTTCTGTGTGGGTGAAATTCTTGAAAGGGTTCTGTTAACGGTGGTCCCACCTCATCCTTGTTGATATTTTGATAGTGCTCCATGATCCTGGTTTTGAGTGCCCTGATTGTGCTCCCTATGTAGATTTTGTTGCAGGGGCAAATTATTATGTAGATTACATGTGTGGATGTACAGGTGATCCAATCTGTGATGTGTATGGTGATGTTCGGGTCATGTCTGTATTCCATTTGTTTGTTTGCTCCCAATTTGCAAGCGTTGCAATCATGGCAGATGTAGAAGCCGCCCGGTCTGGTCAAGAAATTGGTCTTCATTTTGGTCCTTTTATCCTTAAATTCCGATTTACACAGAATTTGTTTAAGATTCTTGGCTCTCCTAAAACCCATTTGAGGAAATTCCTCCATCATATTGGTTAGGGATGGGTTAGAAGTCAGGAGATGCCAGTGTCTTTTTAGAATCTTTCTGATAGAGTGATGTCCATTGTGATAGTCTGTTAGAAACCTGATTGTGTTTGGTTTCATGTTTTTTGTGACATCTTTCGGTTTAAGTAAATCCTCCCTCGAAAGTTTTTCACAGTCCTTGAAAGTCTTTTCAAGGAGTTGTTTGGGGTATCCTCGGGTCAGTAATCTTTGTGTTAAAAGCTCTGAGCTTTCTTTGTAGGTATCTAGTTTGCTACAATTTCTTCTCAAGCGCTGAAATTCTCCTTTTGGGATGTTCCCAATGGTTTTCTGTGGGTGACAGCTGTCTGCCCGAAGTATTGAATTTGCCGAGGTAGGTTTGAGGAAAGTTTTGGTTTGTAATTTGTTGTCTTCAACATATATGGTGATGTCCAGGAAATCTATTTGCTCGGATGAGATGTTGCTTGTGGTTTGTATATTCCATCTATTTGTGTTAATTTTGTGTAGGAATTCTTTGAGTCTGGGTTCTGAACCCTGCCAAATGCATAGAATGTCATCGATATAGCGGCCCCAGTAGGTTATATGGGCGGTATATTCGGCAAAAACATCTTCCCATAACCAGTATTTTTCAACAAGTCCCATAAGGATACAGGCATATGGGGGAGCGAATTTGGCTCCTACAGCGCTGCCCTGAATTTGTAGGTAGTATTTGGAATTAAATGTGAACACATTGTTTGTTAGGCAAAAGTGAAGCATCTCCAGCGTCATCTCATTGGATTCTAGGAAGTGAACTGATTTGGTAGCTAGTGATTTCTGTACTGCTTCCATTCCATCCTCATGACGAATTGAGTTGTAGAGACTGACCACATCAATTGTGGCCAGTAGGCAATCGTCATTCCATGGGATATTGTTCAATTTTAAGAGGATGTCCTTTGTGTCTCGGATATATGAGGGTAGGTCCTTCATGAGTGGTTGTAACTGAAAGTCAATGTATTCACCCAGTTTCGAGCAAATGGAGTTGATGCCGGCAATAATCAGTCTCCCTGGTGGATTGGTTTTGCTTTTGTGAATTTTGCCGTCATTCAGGCCTGCTTGTGCTCCGGCCTCCGACCCTGGGACTCACGCTGCTGGGTGAGTGGTGGCCCCTCCTGCTCACAGTCATAACACTTTTCGGAGCTGGAGACACGGAGATGTCGGGGAGCGGGGTTCGGTGGGGCCACAGATAAACTACCTCTTCACCGTCTGGCCCGCCCACTCCGCAGACTAATACCACAAGAGGGGTTGAGTAGGCCACAACCTTCAATGAGAGACGTACTTCTTTGCCTCGATGTGCGCTCTGGGCCCTGGCAATCTTACTGTGACACTTGGCTGTGACTCACCCACCTCTTACCACCACCTATGCATGCACTCCAAGATCCGCCATTCCTTGCGGCTGGTCATAACTCTAGAGAGGCGCTAGTGCCGTGTGGACTGAGACCTGGGACCTGCGCAATCGACTTTCCACGCACGGTGGACACCGAAAGAAGTACGCCAAGTGGCTCAGTGGGCCATCAACGGTTCACTACCTCCTCCTCACTCTGCCCATCGATATTGTACTGAATGTGACTACTGGCTCAGGCAGCACTGTGAGTAGTGGCTCCCTCCTTATAACTCTCTCAGAGCGAGTGCACCCCTGGATCTCTGCACCGCCTTACACAGCCTGTCCAGCGCTGCTGCGGTTGTCTCAAGAGTGCCAAGACGCTCTGGGAACGAGGGTCGGTGGAGTTCCCGGGGATACGATGGAGGTTGTGACGTATACGCTAATGCCAGGTCGCCCACGGTGGCAAAAGACAAAGAGCCCAAATCATCCAGACAGGGGAAACTGGACCGCTATGCTAAAGTGCTCCCCGCGTCGACAGGTGCAGATGGAGGCCCTGCTCCTCTTCCAGACAATGCGACCATATTACAAGCTATACATGCATCCAGGGACAACTTGGAGGGGAAGATGGCAGAGATCCGCTCGGAGGTGACGATGCTTCGCCACGATCTCCGCAAAGTCTCTGAACGATTGACCGAGGCGGAACACCGCATCTCAGAACTCGAAGATGCCTCTCACTCCACACGGAGAGATGTGACGGACTCATGGCTTCTATGATGGAGGTGGCCTGGAGGGTAGATGATGCTGAAAACAGGGCCCAAAGAAATAAACTGAGATTTATTGGTTTTCCGGAAAAAGCGTAGCGGGCAGATTGGGGTCAGTTCCTCCTGACGTTCTTAAAGGAAACCCTGCGGAATGCACCTGTCACACACCAGAAAGGACGCAAGGCCAGGGATTCAGTATAACACCGTGTTTATTAAGTAAAGTTCAGTCACTCCGGGATTTTATTCGTGTCCTGTGTGTTTTGGTGTCTGGGGTCTGGGACAACTGAAAAGGGGCCTATAGCCTTGAGCACCGTGTTACCTCACCCGGTTGCTCTAAAATCCAAACAAGAGGCTATGCGCCAAAGAATACCTACAGAAAGAAAAAAAGGGGGGGGGGTTGTGAGGAAACCCGCCCGTGCAGGAAGGGAGGAAAGGCCAGGAGTTCTAACTCCACTCGAGGCCTATGTGTGCCCCAGTTATGCAAGCGCAGCTTAGCCTGACTTCTTTACAGCTGTAATACACCCGGGCTTAGGCACCGGCAGGTCCCGCAATAACCCAGAAATCCCACCCGGTACATCGCCCAGCTCTGCCAGACCCTCCTTGACCCTCTCGCCACTTGCCTTGTACCGTGACCCGGCAACGGGGTCATGGCTGCCTCGTCCTCTGCGCCTTCCCGAGGGGTGTTGCCCTGGAGTCCCTCGCTCTCGCTGGCCGTTGCCTCTGGATTTACTCTGTCTCCTCCGCTCCTCTCGTCTGGTCCTTGGTTCTCCGCTCCTCTGCTTTCCGCTCTTCTGTTCTCGCCCAGTCCGGATCCTCCTTCCGTCACAATGCTCCCTTCTTCCTCATCGGTGTACTCGTCCGCAGGGTCCGTTCTCCAGCCTCCTTCCGCCTCGTCCAAACCCAACGCTTGTCCTGCCTCTTCCGTTTTTCTTCTTCCGTTCTGGTCGGGGGCTGGCCTTCCGATCGGTGAGAGTGTGTCCTCAGAGGTGCCCCTGGGTGCCTTGGGTCCGCCCCCGCTGCTGCTCTGTCCCACGGCATTCCCACCAGGCATGTCCGATCCGGCCACGAAGCCGCCTCTGGTCTGGAGAGGAAGTCCACATTGGTTTGTTGAACCCCAGGCTGATGAGATACCTGAAATGAGAAAGGTTGCAAGGCCAGGAACCACCGTAACACACATACATTGGTGTCTTTGTTTCGTGCCAGCCAGACCAACGGGGCATGGTCGGTAATTAGAAGGAAGGATCGGCGAGTAGGTAGTATTGGAGGTATTGAACAGCCCATTTGATGGCCAAGCATTCCTTCTCAACCGTTGAATAGCGGGTTTCTCGGGGTAACAGCTTGCGGCTGAGGTAGATGATAGGATGCAAATTGCCAAGGGGCTCGGGTTGGGACAACACCGCCCCCAGGCCTCGGTCTGAGGCATCGGTTTGCAAGGTGAATGGTTTGGTGAAATCAGGACACAGCAGGACGGGTTTGTGACATAGGGCATCCTTCAACGTGGCCAGACTCCTTTATTGTTTGGTCGTCCATTCTCTAATGGCGTTGGGGTGGTCCTTTGACAGCATGTCGGTGTGGGGAACTGCAACCCGATAGGTGACGGGGTGACCTGTTGGATGACGCTAAAGGGACCTCTCCAATGTGCTAGGAGTTTATTGTCGGATGAAGGCAATAGAAGGAGAACCTTATCCCCTACCTGAAATGTTCTTAGGCTGGCTTGCCGGTTGTAGGCCCCTTTTTGTCTTTTCTGTGCGGCTTCCAGGTTTTCCTTCACCTGTCCCCACAATGTGGCTAGTCTGTCCTTGAGGCTGGTGGCATAGTCAAGCAGGCCTTGTCCCTTGTCCTCTTCCTCCTCCCACTTCTCTGCTGCCATCTCTATAAGGGTTCTGGGTTTTCGTCCAAAGACAAGTTCAAAGGGGCTATATCCGGTGGATGACTGGGTATGAGTACATATCGCGAACAGGGTGAGAGGCAGATGTCTGTCCCAGTATCCTGCCTGATGACGACACTGCCTTCCTTAGAATGGTTTGATGGTGTGGTTATATCTATCTACCAACCCATCCGTTTGGGGGTGGTATACGGACGTCCGTATCTGTTGGGTGCCTAAGAGTTTGCAGATCTGAGCCATCAGTTTGGACATAAAAGGCGTGCCTTGATCTGTCAGAAGTTCCCTGGGAAAGCCCACCTGGCTAAAGAAGTCCAACATCGCGTGAGCCACATTGCTAGTTGTGATACTAGAGAGAGGTATGGCTTCAAGGTATCGGGTAGCATAGTCCACCAATAACAATATGTATTGGTGGCCTTGTGCAGATGTGAGCAAGGGACCTTCAAGGTCCATACCTACTCTAGTGAACAGGGTGTCGATAATAGGAAGGGGCATTAGGGGCGCTCGGGGCACATGGGAGGGATTGGTCCGTTGGCACAAGGGACAGGCAGCATAGTGCCGTCTGATATATGAGAATACCCCTGGCCAGTAGAACCGGTGGAGGAGGTACTCCTGGGTTTTCTCACCCCCGTAATGCCCCCCCCCGCCTTGGTTATGTGCCAGGTGGAGGACTTGGAGGCGGAAGGGGGGGGGCACCAGCAGCTGTCTTGTCGTTTCCGTGTCCCTTCTCACTCGTCTGTATAACAACCCTTTGGACTTTTAAAAACAGGGGCCTACCTGGTCGTTGTCTTCTGGAACTATCTGGGCCCAGGTGTTTCCCTGAGAGGGATCCTCTGCTTGTGGTGCTTTGAAGCTGCAGGGTCTTCCTGTCTCGCTGTCTGTAACAGAGGAGGAGGCAGAAAGGGGGTTAGCGTGCCCGTTTAACACCACCTCGTGTTTATGTTTTCTTTTGGTGCTGCGGGTTTTCTTCTCCCTATACATATCCCCTTCTATACTTTCGGTGTAAAAGGGTGCGGTTTTTAGCAAGGTGCATTCTTCCTCTTCTTTGATGGCTCTAGCCATATACGTTGAGAAGTCGGGGCAATCCGTCCCGATAATGCATTCTTCCACTAGCTTAGGGATCACACCCACCCTCAGGCCTCTTTCTATTCCATTGTCCGTAAGGACCGCCTCAGCTACCGGATAGGTCTTCTGGTCCCCGTGGACACAGATGATTGCCACCTTCTCCTCCGTTTTCCATCGCTGGGCCAGAACCCGGGCTTGGGTGAGAACTGAGTGACGACATCCGGAGTCGACTAGAGCGTTGATGGGCCTGCCGTTAATGACAAGATCCAGGTGATAGGCTTTATTCCGGTCCCCAATCAGCAGGACCCTTTCTCTGGTGTAACCCACCTCCATGGGTTCGGTTGTGTCTTTGGGGGCAGAGGCGGGCGATATGCCCCCACTCGGCACAGCGAAAGCATTGGGGGCCTGCCCCCCCTTCTCTTGGGGCGGGACGAGGGTGGAAAGCGGGATCTATGAGGGGCCGAATCGGAGGGTTGCTGGGGCCTGGCGCAGGGGTTCTCCATCGGGGCGTGTTGCTCATGGGTGGCCTAATCGGTAGGGCTCTCATCTCCGGGACCCACTGGTGGGCACAGGCCAATTCCATTGCCTCTGTGATTGATACCTTGGGGTGTTGTTTCACCCAAGCACGGGTAGGGCTGGGGAGGGCATCCAGATACTGATCCAGAAGAACTTTCTTCATTACTTGCTCCATACTGGAGCTATGGGGACCCTAGGTCTTGGACCCTATAGAACAAGGCCCGGGGGTTGTCCTGGTGAAGCCATTTTCCCTTACGGAATTTTATCCGATAATATTCTTGGTCACATCAAAGTCTCTCCAGGATGGCCTTTTTCACAATGCCATACGGGGTGGTGCCGGCTGGGTTGGCGGCCTGGTAGGCAGTCTGCAATTCACCTGACAACAAAGGGGCAACATATTGTCCCCAACGCTCAACCGGCCACTGGGCAGTATTTGCAACACTTTCAAAGTTCGTGAAAAAGAAGTCGGGGTCTTCACCGGGTTGGAACTTCTGTAGGACTGAGCTGGGGACATTGAGGCGCACTTTGCTGCTAGCGATGGTGTCCGTTAACCTTTGGATGGCAGTGTCTTGAACCGCCTGGTTCTGGACAATGAGCCGGCCTGGGCCTGGGGGGCTTCCTGCAGGTGCTCCCGGTCTGTTTTGGTCTCAGTTGCTTGTCCCTCTACGACCAGCTGGAGGTGGCGTTGACCTTCGTCCAACTGTTTCAACATGTCCTCGAGGCCTAAGGGGTTGGTCATTTTCCTGATGTGTGACGGGATAAGGGGGGGGAATCCCACTTCTGACACCACTTGTCACACACCAGAAAGGACGCAAGGCCAGGGATTCGGTATATAACACCGTGGTTATTAAGTAAATTTCAGGGACTCCGGGTTTTTATTTGTGTCCTGTGTCTTTTGGGGTCTGGGGTCTGGGGTCTTGTCGTCTCTCAAAGGGGTCTTACGGTCTCTTCTGGGAAGGTTCTTCTTCCTGGGGTCTCCGCCTCAGCGAAATGGAGAGTGGAACAGGCAGTTAGAGACCCTGTGTTTTCTATTATTGCTCCCACCCGTTTGGTGACAACAGAAAAGGGGCTTCTAGCCTTGAGCACCGTGTTACCTCACCCGGTGCTCTAAAAACCAAACAAGTGGCTATGCACCAAAGAATGCCTATAAAAAGAAAAAAGGGGGGGGGGGGTTTGTGAGGAAACCCACCCGTGCAGGAAGGGAGGAAAGGCCAGGAATTCTAACTCCACTCGAGACCTATGTGTGCCCCAGTTACGCAAGCGCCGCTTAGCCAGACTTCTTTACAGCTGTAATACACCCGGGCTTAAGCACCGCCAGGTCCTGCACCTCAATAACCCAGAAAAGCCACCCGGTACATCGTTTAGCTCTACCAGACCCTCCTTGCCCCTCTCGCCACTTGCCTTGTAACGAGACCCGGCAACGGGGTCACAGCTGCCTCATACTCTGCGCCTTCCCGAGGGGTGTTGCCCTGGAGTCCCTCGCTCTCGCTGGCCATTGCCTCTGGATTCGCTCCGTCGCTGTCTCCTCCACTCCTCTCGTCCAGTCCTTGGTTCTCCACTCCTCCGCTTTCCGCTCTTTTGTTCTCGCCCGGTCCGGATCCTCCTTCCGTCACGATGCTCCCTTCTTCCTCGTTGCTGTACTCGTCCCCAGGGTCCGTTCTCCAGCCTCCTTCCGCCTCGTCCAATCCCAACGCTTGTCCTGCCTCTTCCATTTTTCTTCTTCCGTTCTGGTCGGGGGCTGGGCTTCCGATCGGTGGGAGTGAGTCCTCAGAGGTGTCCACGG
The DNA here is from genome assembly GCF_964204655.1 of Triturus cristatus. Classification (NCBI taxonomy): domain Eukaryota; kingdom Metazoa; phylum Chordata; class Amphibia; order Caudata; family Salamandridae; genus Triturus; species Triturus cristatus. The sequence continues at coordinate 742,337,729 of NC_140589.1, read as the reverse complement.
GGTGCCTTGGGTCCGCCCCCGCTGCTGCTCTTTCTCAGCACCCTTCTGGACCTGTTTTGTCATAGAATGGGCACATAGGATGCCTAATGTCCTCCTGCCGCTGGGTTGCCCCTCATCGACGCTTAATAGCTCACTTTCTGAACTTTCAAGATAGGGATTTGATATTGCGCGAGCTGTGAAAGAAGGGGGAGGTCCAATACGAGAATACTTGAGAATTCCCAGAGTACTCACGTGATGTGCAGAAGCAGAGACGAACTTTCAACCCGATCAAGGCAAAACTACGGACGCTTGGACTTCAATATATGTCACTGTTCCCAGCTAAACTCAAGGTCATTTTTCAAGGCTCCATGTTGTTTTTTTCAAACTCCAGAGGAGGCATGGTCCTGGATTGAGGAGCGGCCCCAGATGCGACGTGGAACAGCCAGTGCTTCTGGCCCATTTACGGAAAAGCGATTGGGCTCAAGCCAAGAACGGCCCAAAGAAAAACGACGGAGGTGAATGTTGAGAATCCGGAATTCAGCCGGGAAGGACGCTGAGATCTAGAGACCATAAGGAAGACCTGTCGGAGTCTGAAGATGAGGCGGTGCAGGTACGACCATAACGACCCCTGGCCAGATCAGATGACACTGTCCATACTGAACTGTCGGAGAGGGAAGACTCAACGGACACTGACGGCTTACACCTATTACTTGAAAGCATTCAACGACTGGAAACAACGGAGCTGACCTTGCTCGAAGCCAGTGCACAGCAGCAACAACTACCCAGCAATGGTGAGGAGGACTGAGATAAGGGGCTAGGTGGCCGCCAAAAGACAGTAAGACTGCCCTAGAGCTTAGAGGGTTTTGCAGGACTTAGGCCCGTGCCAGAGAAGTATATTGTGTGTTACTGCATTATTATTGTGTAGTTAATTGACCGGGGGTGAAGGGTGGGCTACAGACCTCTTAGTGGATTACCCGTGCCTGAGTTGTCACCTTGACGAATTGGGGGTGGTGTGAGTATCTGAAGAGTGTGGGGTGGGGGGTAATTTAGATAGTGTCACACGTTGTGAGTTGAGATTGTTTCATGGGGAGGGGGATTGTTTTGTTCAACTTGTTCGAATGCACACTGGGGTTGAAAAGAGAGGGGGCAAGATGGACAGGCTTCTGGTGGAGAACCGGGCAGGTGATGAACCAAGAGTTGTTTCACAATGGCAGAAGATAATTTTACGGTAATGACGTGGAATGTCAACGGATTAGGAAATAAAATCAAAAGGGGTCTGGTATCTGGCTATCTCAAGAGGCTTAAACCTGACATCATATTCCCACAAGAAACACACCTGATAGGCTTGAGCTGTTCTTTCCTGGGAAGGGGACAATACAATGCCCTGGCGCATGCAGGCTTCAACAAGGGTTCGAGGGGAGTGGCAATCCTCATTAAAAAGTCTCCTCCCTTTCATGTCACTCAACAGTGGGTGGATACAGATGGGTCATACGTTCCAGTGCAAGGAATTTGGAACCGCAGGCCGTTTTTGCTTATTAGTGTATATGTGCCACTGCGACTGCTGCAGCGAACACTGGATAGACTAACGGAGCTCCTACAACACTCCGGCCCTGCCATACACATAATAGGGGGATACTTTAACGATGTTAGCGATCCCTCCCTTGACCACACCCAACTACGACCTGGGTCCCACGGACCCACAATGTTGGCTCGATTCCAAGAGACTGTGGGGCTGACTGATCTGTGGGGAAGACACCATCCAAATCAACGTGCATATTCCTATTTCTCGGGGGCTCACAGGGTATTCTCGAGACTGGACTACCTTCTCGCCCCGGCAGAGGAGGTTAGACAGGTGGAAAACATAGACAACTTAGCTAGGGGCATCTCCGATCATTCGCCCCTCCTACTGACGGTGGGTGGAAGGGGTGGCCACCAGGTAGCACAGTGGCTATTAAACCCATGGGCACTACAAGACAAGAGAGTTGCTAGTGAGCTTAGGGTGGACTCTGAACTTTACTTTCGAGAAAACAAAGGTTCGGTACAATCGGCTGTCACCTTGTGGGAGGCATTTAAGATGGTGCTCCGCGATAGAGCACAAAATATAATTGCCCACAAAAAAGAAACAAGAAACCCAGGAGATGGAGGAATTAGAACGCACGTTATTAAGTTAGAAGGCCGTGACCCCAACACATTGACTGACCATACCCTTCGCCAAATCGAAATAACTAAAAGAGACTATCTGGCATTGGCGACCAACGAAGTGAGGGCCAACAATTGGCAACGCAATATCGGCTCTATGAGAAAGGGGGCAGGGCAGGGAAATTGCTCGTGTGGCTAGGGAGGAAAGAATTGGAGATGAGATGTCCATTAAAGAACGCAATACCACGCATACCACACCCGAAGCTATAGCAGGGGCTTTTGCAAGAAATTATACTGAACTTTATGCAGCTAAACCTCAGAAAGAGGAGACACAAATACTCCAGTACTTAGATGCAATTGAGCTACTCTCACTCTCATAGGAGGAGAGAGATGGACTAGAGGGGGATTTCACTTTGGAAGAAGTGACCGAGGCCATTGGCTGCCAAAACGCAGGTAAAACCCCGGGTCCTAACGGTCTCCCGGGTGATTTTTTTTAACTAAATAGCAAACTGTTGGCACCACGCTTGCTTAATCTGTTCAAGGCGTCAAAAGACCAAGGGATTCTGCCACAGGATCTCCGAATGGCCACTGTGGTGGTCATCCACAAGAGAGGGAAGCCCCCGGAAGACTGTGGGTCTTATCGCCCCATTTCCCTGCTTAATATTGAGACGAAGATTCTGGCTGCGGTACTTGCGATGCGTCTCCTGACAGTTATCAGCCCCCTGATACATAGGGACTAGTCAGGTTTTATGCCGAAGCGTGCCACACGTTTTAACCTACGCCATCTGGCTAACTGGATGGACATGGTACAGAACCGAGATAGCCCCCATCTGCTCCTTTTGCTTGACGCCGAAAAGGCGTTTGATATGATTCACTGGCCCTTTATGAGAAGCACCCTGGAAAGGTTGGGCTTTGGCCCAGTGTTCCGAGACTGGTTGGCACTGTTATACAACGCCCTGAGGCTAAAGTCCGGGTCAATGGGGTTGTTTCCGCGAGTTGGCCGATCCAACGAGGCACCAGACAGGGCTGTCCCCTATCTCCCCTATTGTTTGCCCTTATTTTGGAACCTTTGGCCTGTGTGGTTAGAACCGGCCAAGGACTAGGTGGCTTCGAGGACAAGTCCCGATTCTTGGAGGAGGAATGCATTTTGTGATATGCGGATGACATTTTGCTTTATGTCACACACCCGGTTGAGACACTCCCCCAAATATTGCAGATCTTTGAAGAGTATGGCAGTCATGCTGGCTATAAGATTAACTGGAGTAAATCCACCCTATATCCACTGAGCGGAGTGGTGGAGCCCCAAACCTACTCGAGCTGTTTACGACTTTCCATGGAGGGGTTTACCTACTTGGGACTTTATATCACCACCGACCCAGTAGCTAGAATAGAACATAATATCAGACAAGTTCTTGCAAACTTTCAGGAGGATGTCAAGAGGTGGAGGAAACTCCCTCTGACCATTATGGGGAGGGCCGCTATGTATAAGATGATAACGCTCCACCAGCTCCTTTATAATTTGCAAAATACCTATTACAAAATACCGGAAACTGTATTCACCACCATTAACAATGAACTACGTTTACTCCTATGGGATGGAGCCCATCCATGGATAGCGTTGCAAACGTTTCAGCGGAATCCATGCAATGGGGGTTTGGGCTTACCGGACATTAGAGCCTACTATAGAGCGGCCCATCTCATTGTAATCAACAAATGGAACCATGCGCTGGGAGACCATCCTACTTATAGACTGGAAAGATTACAATTCCGGAACCGCACTCAACTGCACTAAATAAATGGAGGAGCAGGTAGTGCGCGTCTCCTACCGGCTACCCAACAAGTGCTGGAGGCATGGAAAAGTGTTAAAAAGCAAATGAAGTGGGATGTTAGGCCTACGCGGGAAAGCCCTTTGAGGGAGGGTACTAGATTGCCCAAGATTAGAAAACTGAAGGGCTTTAAGAAGTGGGATTTAATAGGGATTTCCAAGATAGGAGATGTACTGGAGGTGGGCTCCTTTGCTCCGTTCACCTCGCTTCAGGCTACATACCAGCTTCAGGAGTCCCAAGCGTATGCCTACATCAGACTCAAACATGCCTTCCACATGGAGGGGTTGGACACAGGGACACTGCCGGAGTATGCCCCGTTAGAAGGTAGGCTTCTACAAGCGGAGATTCTGACCCAAGCCATATCGTTGACATAGAAAACGCAAATAAATAATATGCCTGACAAACTCGGTCCACTTCGAGCCAAATGGGAACTTACCACCAGCCCACTAGATGACATTGATTGGGGAGCAGCCCTCATGCACTTGCTTGAAGTAGCGATTCGACTGAGGCTACGGCTCATACAGTACAAGTTCCTACACAGAACCTATTTTGAAAGGGCGCGCTTACACTCTGTGGGGAGGGCAGATAACCCAGATTGCCTTAGATGCTACTCAGAACGCAGTACATACATACACACCCTCTGGGAGTGCAGACGGATTCAAACCTATTGGGGCAAGATAGTGAATGAACTAAATGATGTACTTGGTGCCCACATTGGGTTATATGCAAAGTTCCTCATATTAGGTATCCCTACGGATGTCGATCTGCCGCGACACAGGCTAATGCTGGCCAACTTAGGGATAGTGGTAGCTAAAAGAGACATAGCCAAATGTTGGGGGGCTCATCGACTCCCTACGCTCACGGAGTGGAGGTCAAGTATGGATCTTTATATGATGGCAGAGAAGGTGACCTACAAAGCAAGAGGGTGCCCCCGGAAATTCCGAAAAATGTGGGCGCCATGGATAGAGTATTATGGCTTAGATCTAGAGATGGAGGAGGAAGGAATGGACCTATCCCAGGGCAGATCGGGGACCGGACCTTGATGATTGTGATGTATGACCTACTGTTGACAGATGTACCTATACTAGAAGTGAATCTACATTTATGCATGTATATAATGTTTGCCTCTGGCCATGTTGCTACGCCTTCTGCCTTGCATCATATACTACTGCCCACTACTCAGCCCACATTGTGTATTAATGATCTATTTGATTGTAAGTTTTAATTGTTAAAAATCTATAAAACCATTTTTTTTTAAAATTATTACAGAAACCATATCGAGTGGACTTTACTGACAAGGATTTGGAGAATATGAATGTGTCTGGTAGGAAACTACAGGTAAAAGAGTTAATGAATATTTTCCAGAAGTGGAGAGACATTGACATGTGAGGAACTAGGAGGACAAGAAAGAAGGAGATAGCACAAGCAAAGGAAACATCATCTGCATTCTTACTAAAAGAATCAGAAAAGGCAGAAAGATTGTGTCCCATGAGAGAGGTTCCTGGTGGTGGATATGTTCAAGTTCCATGGAGCAGACAGGATATTTTGTTATTTACAAACAATTTCCCTAGGTTGAGAGGGAAGCCCGTTGAATGGTTCAAACAGGTTGAAAGACTTGTAAGTTTCAAAGGTTCTGTTGAAGGACCTGGATGGTTTGTTTGATATTGTGGTACCTGCTAACTTATGGACAGAGTGTAAAATCACAGTTGATTGGCCAAGTGAGGAGTATGCTACAGACTCGAAAACAGGCACCCTCAGATGAGGTGATGAACAAATATCACCAAGTAATTACTTTCCTAAAAGGGAAAATCCACCCTGAAGAAACAGATTAGGTAAAGATAGATAGAACAACTTAAGAGCCAAATGAGTCTGTACATGCATATTATGAGCAGTTACTGCAGGTGTTTAAGCAGTACAGTGGTTTTGAGACTATTGGTGATAAGGATATGGGACATTTTGTGTATCGGTTCGTGCATGGTTTGAAACCGGAGATTAGTCAGATGACTCAACAGCACATGTTGTGCTGGCAGAGCAAGTCGATTGATGAGATTTTGAAGTATGCCAAATACTGCAGAGACAACATTGAGGCAAGGCATAGAAAGTTAAAAGAGAAAATGATGTGGGCACAAGTAAAATTGGCAGAACAGCAGGAAAATAAGTTGAACACACAGACTGATAGTCAGGTGAAAGAGCAGTATCAAAATGATCAAGCGGCGAATGGTGGTAAAGTAAGAGGATGAATGAATAGAGAGGAAGCGAAGAAGAAGTTTCCTTGTCATGCGTGCGGAAAGCTTGGACATTGGAAGAACGAGTGTAAGAGTATTCAGAATAATAATGGACAAACCAAAATTTAAATACACAGATGCAGAATGATGTGATTATGAATCAGCCGCAGCAGGTAGTCACTCCACAGTATCAGGTGCCAGAAGCTCCTATGCCAAACTTTGTGAGCCCTCAAAGTCACAGTGCGAACGCCGGATTTCAGGGAGAAAGTGGTAAGAAAAATTCTGTGGTTACATAATATTTTTTGCAGAACAATGATGGAGAGATGGACGATGCGCAATGGCGGTGCCTGAGGGGGAGGAAGAGAAGTGCGTACTTGGCGCATTCTTGCCGGTAGATCAGTCAGGTCCATTTATTGATGGGAAAATGGAAGGTAATGATTTCACTTTTCTATTGGATACTAGTGCTACCCGGTCTACTGTGAGAACAGCAGACATCCCAAACTTACCCCTCTCGGGAGAATCTATCCAAGTTGTAGGAGTGTCAAATCAACAGATTAGAGCCCCAATCACAAAACCGATGGAGGTGCATATTGGAAATTTTAAAGACATGCATCGGTTTGTAGTTTGCGATTCCAGTCCAGAAAATCTGCTAGGGAGAGATCTATTGTGCAAAATGAACTGCACGATCTACTGAACACCGGATGGTGTTGCTTTCCAAACCCCTGATGAAGATGTAATATACAAAATGATGCTTGCTAAGCAAGGTACTGAAGTAGATGAGATGTATTCCTTGATGACTGAGATTGAATTACCAGAAGAGTTGAGAACAACAGTAAATTCAGGAGTGTGGGATTTTACAGGAAAAGATATTGGGCTGATGTCAATTGTAGATCCAGTAAAAGTGACAGTGAGGGAAGATGCAGTTTATTCCAACACACAACAGTATAAAACGAGTCCAGAAGTGAAAGCAGGAGTTGCTCCAGAAATTGATTTAATGCTTAAACAAGGCATTCTAAAACAAATAATGGGTAGTCCTTGTATTTTGCCCATAATGGGACTTAAAAAGCTTAGCGGAAAATACTGGATAGTGCAGGATCTGAGAAAGATCAACAAAATTGTAGTACCTTGTTGCCCAGTAGTGCCAAATCCAGCAGTGATTCTTTATCAGATACCCTGGAATGCAGGCTGGTTTGCAGTAATTGATTTATGCCAAGCCTTTTTCTCTATTCCTTTGCACCCAGACAGTCAATATTTATTCGCATTTAGGTTTGAAGACCGTGTCTAGGCATGGTGCTGAGTTCCTCAAGGGTATACAGAGAGCCCCTCGATTTTTAATCAAATCCTGAAAAAGTGTCTAGAAACATTGATCATGCCCCGAAATTCAGTCCTGGTTCAGTACATTGATGACCTACTGGTGGCATCAAAATCACGAGAAGATTGTGTCACTGACACAATTGCATTACTGAACCATTTGGCAGAAGGAGGACACAAGGTGTCTCCAGAAAAATAGCAGTTTTGTCAACAAGAAGTTAAATATTTAGGCCATAAAATAGAAAGAAGAGTTTGAAAAGTGACCCCAGAAAGAATAAAGATAATCAAGAAAATGCAACTACCTTATACACAAAAGGAAGTGAGAATGTTTCTCGGAGTAGTTGGATACTGTAAGCAGTGGATAGTAGGGTTTTCCCTGCTGGTAAAACCATTGATTTAGTTAACCCGGAAAAGAGCAAAGGATCCGATTGTCTGGAATGAAGAGTGCGTGGAAGCATTTGTGAAATTGCGAAATTGTCTGTGTGAGGCCCCTGCTTTAGGCATGCCTGAATATACGAAAGAATTTGCACTGTTGTGTTGTGAGAGAGAAGGTTGTGCACTCAAATGCATGGATTAAGCTGACGTCCAGTAGCATATTTCTCTGCTATTCTGGATCCTGTGGCTTCAGCGTTACCTAGCTGCTTGAAAGCAGTAGCTGCTACTTGTATGAGTCTGGAACAAAGTGAATCGATTGTGATGGGACATCCAGTCAAAATCTATGTCCCACATTCAGTTGAGATTCTTATAACAAGAACTCGAACACAGCACCTTACTCCTAGTCGGATCACTAAGTATGAAAGAGTGATTTTGGGAGCAGAAAATGTGACAGTAATAAGATGTACAATTTTTTTTATAATAAATGATATTATTTGCCATTTCTCTCTCAACATCATCTCCTCCACATATGTTGCATAATACACAGTTATAAATTGCTCTCCCCTTCTCATGCACAAAGTTGTTATGCTGTTCAGCCATAGGAGTTTACGTTATTATCCATGCCACTGTTTACTGCGTCGCGCGGACTCTTAACATTCATCCCACACTAATATCTACTTCATTCAGCCCTCCCCAACAACAAAACTACTACCCCTTCCCCCCCTACCCCTACCCCTCCCTCCAGTGTGCTCCCCCAGTAGTTGCCATTCTCAATGTGTCTTGACCTATAGGTGTGTGCCTACCATGTGCCTTTGCTGTTGCACGGCCTCTCTCCCCATGCTACCCGGTACTCTCCCCTTCTACTGCGCTTCCAGTCTCCGCATTCACTCCTGTACTCTCTGCAACCCGTGGTCTAGTGGTGGGCCGGCTCATCTTCCTGGTCTCTGTCAGACCTGCGCAGTGCTTCAACTAGCGGTTCCCAAGCTCTCGCCACTTCCAACATCGTCTCTTTCTGGTACCTATGCGCCAGTCGTAGCTTGATCACATTTTACTCGCCGCCCACTTAAGGAATTCGTGTTTCCACCTATGCCCTCTAGGTCCCTGACTATGCTTCCAATGGCTGGTTATCTCCCGGTAATAAGATGTACAATAATGAATCCTGCCACACTATTGCCAGACCCATGTTGTGAAGAAGTGAAAGATGAAGTAGATGATGATTGTCTGGATATAACTGAGATGTGTACCAAGCCCTACCCTGATATAAAAGAAGTGCCTTTGGAGGAGCCAGATCATGAACTATTTGTAGATGGGTAATGCATGAGAACAGAGGGAGGAGGACTCAGCGCAGCCTATGCTGTTTGTAAAGTATCAGGGGTTATTGAAGCATCCTGCTTACCGGGAGGCAAGTCTGCACAAGTAGCAGAATTGGTGGCCTTAACAAAGGCATGCAAAATTAGGAAAAATTGGAAGATAACCATATTCACGGAGAGTCAATATGGTTTTGGGATTGTGCACGACTTCGGCCAACTCTGGATGCAGAGGGGATCTCTGACTTCTTCAGGATCTCCTATAAGAAATGGGAAAAATGTAAAGGAATTATTGGAAGCAATACAATTGCCAAAAGAAATAGCAGTGGTCAAGTGTGCTGCTCACCAGTCAGGAACTGACTATGTGGTGGCTGGTAACAGATATGCGGACCAAATTGCTCAATATTGTGCAAGAAATAACATGGCACTTAACAGAAAAGTTGAAACAAGTGAAATCAGCTGCCAACTTATGTTTTTCTCAGCTCTAGAAACATGGGATGAGGTGAGACAATTACAGGATGAAGTTGAGACAGGTGAAAAAGAAATTTGGATGAGGTCAGGTTGTGAAAGAAGGACAGGAGATGATGTATGCGTATACACTGATGGCAGACCAGTCATGCCAGACTGCTTACTCTCCCAAATGGCAAGAATGTATCATGGGGACACGCATGTTGGTAGGGACGCAATGATTAGGATATTCAGACAGAATTGGTACAATCCAAAGTTCAAGGTAGTTGCAGAGAGCCTTTGCCAAAGATGTTTAATTTGTCAGCAGCAAAATCCAGGCAGGAAAACAGTGGTCAGTTGGGGAAAAATTGAAAAGGCAGAAGGGCCATTCACGAGACTGCAGCTTAACTTCATAGAGTTGCCTCCAAGCAAAGCAACGGAATGAAGTACATCCTTGTCATAGTGTGTTTGTTTTCACGATGGGTGGAGGCATATCCCACTAGAAGAAATGACAGTCTAACAGTTGCTAAATTACTGTTGAGGGAGATGATACCTCGCTTCGGTTTCCCAGTCACTTTGGAATCAGATAGAGGACTCATTTTAATAATGAAATAATTTGATTGATCTGTGAAGCATTCAATATTGAACAAAAACTGCACTGTGCATACCGTCCAGAGGCTTCTGGAGTGGTTGAGCAAATAAATGGCACAATCACGTCAAGGTTAGGGAAAGTGTGTGCATCCACATCACTGAAATGGCCAGATGTATTGCCTCTCGTGTTGATGGGACTCCGAAGTATTCCTGACAGAAAAACAGGATTGAGTCCACATGAAATTATCATGGCAATGAGACAAGCATTTATTCCTGGACATAAATTGATGCGTATAACTGATGATCTGGTATTGGACTATTGCAAAGGATTGGCTGACCTAGTGCGTTCTGTCTCTCACCAGGTTGGAGAAGACTCAGTTGCCAGTTAGCCACACAGGCGCATGATTTGAATCCTGGAGACTGGGTAGTAGTGAAGAAACACGCCAGAAAGTTGTGCCTAGAACCCAGGTGGGATAAACCACGTCAAGTCATAGTGGTCACTACAACAGCAGTGAAGTGTGCAGGTTTACCCAATTGGATTCATGCAAGCCATACCAAAAGAGTTCCAGGCCCTACTGAAGAACAGCAACTGATTGAACTAGTTGAAACAGCTGAAGGTTGTGAAGTCAAAGAGTCAAAGAGTGATAGATTCTGAAGTAATAGATGAGGAACAACCGAGCACAAGTCAGGAGGGTTGAATACCAGTGATTGACATACCTAAAGTCGTTATTCAAACAAGAAGAAGAACCCAATTAGAGAATCAGGGAAGTAGTGAGGATCAGATAGGTGTAGAAGAACACACTCAGGAAGAAGTGAACAAAGCTACTTGTGACCCTGAGCAGGACCAGACAGGGAAAGAAGAACATACTCAGGCAAAGACAAATAGAACTATTCAAAGACCTGAGCAGGGACAGATAGGAGAAGAAGAACACGTTCAGGCAGCAGAAGAACAAATTACAGTAAGACCTCAACAGGACCAGTTAGGGGAAGAAGAACAAGTTTGGGCAGAAGAAGAAGAAGATCAGATTGAAATAAGACCTGAACAGGATCGGATAGAGGAAGAAGAACAGGTTCAGGCAGATGAAATAACAATAACAAGACCTAAACAGGAACAGGTAGAGAGTGATTCAGACCAAGAACAGATTGTGCCTAGACATACTGAAAATAAGAGAACTTTAGAAAAAGATGAAGAGGGTGAAAGTGCAGTGAAATTTAAAAGGGTCAGAAAGGGTGATAACTGGCCGAGTGGAGTGAAAAGACTGAGATACTATCTGAGAAAAACAACAGAGAGACCAGAGCAAGTGAATGAAGTTACTAGTCAAACTCAGTCTAAACAGTCAAATGAGAGAAACACACGAAGAAGCCCAAGACTGAGAATATTGAACAATACATACAAGGCCCCTGAGTGGACCTATGTAATTTTAGAAGAGTTTGAGAATCTAGACTTAAGAGAGGAATCAGAAAAAGTAAATGCTGCACAGATTGGTGAACGAAAATTGAGACCACCTTAAAACAAGAACCTTGACTTTCTGAGTAAAAAAAGAAAAGAGGAGAAAATATCTTCTTAGATTAAAAATGGCAAGAAATGGAGTCACTGAGCAACCAAAACAAAATTTAGGACACAGATGTTGTAGAGCTTGCATATGTAGTATTTTATCAGTGATCTCAGCATGGCTATTACTAACAGTAGCAGTACCTTTATTGATGATAACCAATATGAAGAATGATACAGTTACTAATGAGAAAACAGCTACAATGAAAGGACATAGGGTAGAATTAGAAGCAGTAGATGAGACAGATTTTCACCACACAGTATTAGATAACAATAAATCTTTAAATGTCTTTACAAAGTTGTTATTTGAATATGTAGATACAATGGAGATTAGTGATTGTTATGTCTGTATGAAATTACCAGCTTCAGTATCAGAGGGAGTCACATATCACCATTTACCATTAACATATGGAATATCATGTAGTATTTTAGCAAGTCTGTTTTATGCAACGTGAAAACTTCAGTATTATTATTTATTTATTATTAAACTTAGATGTAATATTTTCAGAGCTTCCTATTCAAATGAATAAATATCCAGTACTTAGTAGTCAGGATGCACACTTTATGGGTGAATTTTGTCTTAACAATGAAATCAATAGATATAGTTAAGGCACACAAGAATAATTTAACATGTATATTACGTGAAGAAGAGTAAGAGTTTTTGAATTTAGTTGAGAGAAGGAGAAAGGATTTCCAAAAGAAAGCTGCTGAACAGAAAACCCATGTACCACCATGGGCTGGGAAAGAGGGAATTTATGCAACTGGCAAGGCTCGTGCTGCGATGTCCCTGGACTTTGTGAAGAAAGGGAAAACCTGCCTCAATAGATTAAAGACAGATTATAATAACGTATTCATTGGGTCCAGTGACTGTGAACATAATTTCCTAATTTTGGGAGGTTGGGGACTAAAAGGGGGAACTGATTCAGTATTTCCTGGGGTTTAGTACGTGTGTGGGAATAATGCTTACTATAAGTTGCCTGCACGGTGGTATGGAAGCTGCTATTTTGGGATAGTATTTCCGAAAATATACCATGTAAAAAGAATCACTGGAAGCAATGAAAGCAATAATAGACTAACATGGAGAAAGAGAGCTAGTTTTTGAGAAATAGTAGGTGATATATTTGGTGCTTTGATGCCTTCAGTGGGGGTTATTCTGAATTCACATAGAATTTGTCAATTGTCAACAGTAGTTGATCGTCTCTCGACTGATACTGCTGGGGGTTTCTTGATGATAAATACAGAGATGGTTGCAATTAGGTCTATGGTTTTGCAAAACCGACTGGCGCTTGATATTTTATTAGCAAAAGAGGGCAGAGTCTGTGAAATGCTGAAGGTTCAACATTGTTGGACGTACATTCCTGATAAAAATAAGGAGATCAGAGGGTATGTTAGGAATATTACAAAACTTCATGAAAATTTGAAACCACTGGAGGTTGACAGTGTATGGGAAAGACTAGCAAAGAATATTTCTTCAATAGGGACTTAGTTTTCTGATTTAGGGAAAAGTATTTTAGGTCAAATAATTCTTCTAGTAGTTGGGATAACAATAATAGTCTTAGCAATAATGATTTGGTGTAAATATTGTAGAATTAAAGAAAGAGGAAGAAAATATGAAGTGAATGGGAAAGGAAAGAAGAGAAAAAGGGAATATGGCGAGATACAGATGGAGGAAATTAAAGGGAGGATATACAAAAAGATGAGAGACTTAGAAAACAAATATGGAATTGAGAAAGAGAAGGAGGAGAAAGAGAATGAGAAATGCTGAAAGTTGGCATTGGAAAAGGGATGGGTAATTTTGTAATGGCTCAAAATGCCATCAGAGAGGGGATTGATGGAGCAAGGCCTCGTAAGAAAGAGACTTGCTTGAAAAGTGAGCCTCTCCTTTAACTTACTAACAAGTTACTAACAGTGTTTCGTGTAAAATTAATGTGCACCACACAAACACGCAGGTTAGTGAAGCTTGTTTATGTGTTTACTAACGCGAGTTGCACGAACGAAGAACTAAAACCGCTTTAACGGGAAAATCTTTACTGCGCAAATGTTTTTTCTTTTATTATTTTATATATATATATAATTATGAGTTTTCAAAATATAATATCAAAGCGCTTTCCTGCCTCTGTTTTTACTGCAAGTATTAATGAAATGAACTTCAATATGTATTGATATGTTAAGTTATGTCCTTGAGTATGATTGAGTTGTGGTATGACTGCTAGTTGTGTGTTTGGTGATAGTTGAGTGCATTTGTAAGAGATTTAATGTATCCGTTTTTGTCTTAGGGCTCACTAAGTATGCTCCTGAGATTTGATATTATATTTTAAAAACTCATAATTATATATATATAAAATAATAAAAGAAACAAATGTTGTGATAAATAAAAAGATGAATAATTAATACAATCAGTGAAACAATGTATTTTTTGATGATGGAGGTATCATCCGATTAGTAATTCAACGTTAAGGAGAGGTTTTTGTTGCTATTGTTCCATGTTTGGATCAACCCAGAGTCCGGCACTTCTAGTAGGAAGCCTTGCAGCCTCAGGCTGCAATCCCGATGTCTCTTGCTGCACTATCGGCACATCAGTGTCCTCCTCTAAAACAGGCACTTCATCCGCCCTGAGAGTAGCTTCATCATCAGATGATTCCTCGTGGACAGAAAACTCACTGCCAGAATCTTGTGCTCTCTCCTCTCCCTCAGACGCACCGTCAGTCTCATAATCCTACTCAGAGGAAGATTCAAAAAGCATACCAACCACCTGCTGAGCAGTAATTCTACGGCTAGCCACAATCCTTACTAATAAAGGTAACTTGTAAAAAAAAGTCAACAACAACAAACACTTCATAAAATAAGTAATAAACAAAATGTGGGTTGATCACAAAGACCTATATACTCCAACACTATACCACTCACTTGCCAGAAGCAGCTAGACTCACCCCCACCTACTCTGCACAGACACAGTGAGTACCAACAGTATCCCACTAAAAAAGACAAAGAAAAAGAAAAGAAAATTACACATAAGACAACGCAAAACACATTTCATGCTCAAAACACTAAATAAATATGCTGCTATTATGACACCACTTACAAAAAAATAATTAATGCATGACAATAATACTCAATTGGAGTAAACACAACGAAAATGTTTTTCTTACCAATAAAAAATGCAACTACGCAAAACTACAGATTAACCACTGCCGAAACCTCAAACAAGAATCAAAAGCTTTGCACTAGAATAAAAAAAACATTGCAATCACATGTGCAAATAATGCACTAGTCCACACACTATCCACCAGCCAAGCAAAGGTGGTAGGTGGGCCTAAAAGCATAAGGCAGATCTGCCCCCGCAGGGAGCAGAAACAGCCAAAAATTCACCCTCATAAAGGGGTCACTCCCCAACACCAACATTCAAAAAGCCCTGGTGTCTAGTGGCTTCTGTCCCCCTAGGGGACAGATGGGCCTGAAAACATATGGTCGACCTGCCCTCAAAGGGGGACAGAAACGGTCACAATATTCACCTCATAAAGGGGAGCGACCCTTGTCCAAGGGGCCGCTCCCAACAACACTAAAACAAACCCTGGTGGCCTAGTGGGCATACAATTAAATTAATTGTTTATTTAGGTCGATCTGCCCTTCCGGGGGGTCAGAAACAGCCCAAATAAATGCTCCCCAAATGGGAGCAACCCTTGCCAAAGGAACCGCTCCCCAAAAACATATTGCTCCCCCAAGGGTAGCCACCCTAGCCCAGGGGCCGCTCCCCAACAACACTAAAACAATCCCTGGTGTCTAATGGCTTCTGCCCCCCCTTGGGAGCAGATTGGCCTAGACTCAGGTCGATCTGCACCCAAGGGGGCCAGAAACGGCCAAAATAATGATCCCCAAAGGTGAGCGACCCTTGCCTAAGGGGCCGCTCCTCAAAAAACATACTTTAAAAAAAAAATCCTTCATGGCCTGGTGGGCAGACAGCTACTTTTTTATTTATTTTAAATCCGATAAACCAACAAATCCCTTGCCCAAGGGGCCGCTCCCCGACACACAAAGAGCATTTAAAAAAAAATTCCCTGGTGGCTCAGTGGGCACACACATACTTTAAAAAACAAATTACCCGATCTGCCCGCCAAGGTTACGCAGAACCAACTCCATATATTGCTCCCCCAAGGGAGTGACACTTGCCCAAGGGGCCGTTCCCCGACACACAAAGGGCATTAAAAAAAAATCCCTGGCGGCCCAGTAGGCTCATGTATATATATTTTTTTTAACTATACAACCTCCCCCCCCCATGGGGGGCAGGACAAAGTAAACACATTGCTCCCCAAGGGGCCGCTCCCCGAAACAAAGCGGGCATTTAAAAAAAAAAGGGCATTCCTGCAGCACGATCGTGCCCAGGTGCGATCGTACAGCAGGAATGCTTTTTAAGACATCGGAGGAAAGGAAAACCCTTTCCTTTCCTCCGATGCCTTTTAAAACATACCCCCACCCTCCCCGAGGAGAAACTCACCTCCTCTTCTCTGGATGCACTGGAAGCAAATGGCTTCCAGTGCATCCGGTATCCTCTAAGGAGATGCCTCGTGCGCTGATGTCATTAGATGACGTGGCGGGAGTGGGCTGGGAGGCAGGGGAAGGGCTTTCCCTACCTTCCCCGGTGGAGGCAGTTTCAAGGGCAACCCACCGAGGGAGCACCAGCGCTTCCCCCGTGGGTGGGTGCTAGGACGGCCGGGTACAGTCCGACGCACACGCCCACCGTGACGTCGGACGGCTCCCGGCCGTCCGACGCATGGAAGGGGTTGAAGAATGGCAACAGAGGGCCTGTTTAATTTTTTGCCAGCCAAGATACTCCTTCACAAACAGATATTGCGCCCTTTGTATTACAAGTGCCAGTGGATACAATGTACTTATAATACTGCTGAGAGGATATCCATCACGTTTGTAATAGAGTGTCCTGTAGTGTTGCAAGACAGTGTGCAACACCATGTTGTACGCTGTGCAAGGGGCAAAGCATGTTGTGGACCCCTGCAGGCGAGTAATGTGGTAGAGTCTTGTGTACGTGCAAGACAAGATAATAAATAGACCAGGGATCTCAGCATAGTCAGATCTGAGAATGCCACCCTAACACTCGTGTGCGTGGTCTTTCACCCGGCACCCTGGACCTTGCTGTCACCACACAACATGTCCCATCTATCCGAAATTTAAATTCAGCCCTGAATCTGGTTAGCATGAATCTGAGGAGTTCAATCAGCTTAGACTAGAGGCCACATTGGTTGGCTAAGGGATTTGGGAAGAGGTCCACAAGAATGAGCCACAAAGAAGTCATAAAACATAATTTACCTATTATTTCTATTCTTAACTTTTTTCTGAATGGCATTGGCTTGCTACTTAAATTTTTTTACATTTCATCAGATGGGTCCAACAAGCTATTATAATTAAAATTATATTGGAACCTGTTGAACCTTTCTATCATGTCTAGTTTAATGTCAAAAGTACCAAATGACACATTTTTGGTACAGTCGGTCTGCAAATGCTCTTTACCCGTTCCCTTAGTAGTGCCACTTTTTAGTGAGTTCAGTCACACGTAGCAAATGGGGACCTTCACCTCATTTTCTGAAAGAGAGTAATGTCTGCCTTTATTACCACATTCAATTTCAATCTCTGATGACTCTCCGAAATGCAGTCTTACTTCTAATTTAAAACCCAGACCAACCTGTATAGAATATAAAAACTCGATGCTTTCAACTTTTTTTTTCCTGGCGCCTTCATAATCAAATCATTAGGCTAATAGTTATTTCTCTCCATACTTCTGTTTAAAGAAATATGTGAAAATGTTAATCGCTTAATGCCATAAAATTATTATAGCTTTTAAACAGCCTGCAATAAACAATACAATAAAGCCAACAAATGACTTCCTCTTACTTTATAATTAGTAAAATGACAGTCGAGTTTTACGTGCACCATAAAAAGCAAATCTGAAAGTTATGCTAGCTGAATATTTCATATAGAATTCTTCATTACACCATCTGTCTCTCTGAAAAAATTAAATACTTGGAAAGAACTGCGAGCTGGACGAAAAGGTTTTCATCTCCCCTATTGGTTAATTTCTGCATTTTTAATGTAGTATATCTTATACATTCAAACACTTCATTAAATACATCATTTAAGTTTGGATTCTGAGGAAGGCATTGGTGGGATTTTCAGGTAAAGCAGCCTGGGTTCACTAAGTGGTGTCATTTCTACTGTGTGAGCATCATAGGCCTGCTCACGGTGCTTACTTGATTCTCTTTGGTTTGAAGACTTAGGGGGTAAATCTTGAGGTCTTGTTAAGTGTTATCCAGCTGATATGTAGCTTGATTACTTCTTGATGGGCCTGAGTCGAACCCATGGGCGTTTTGTGAAGCTCTATCTGTGTTCTGAGGTTTGATAATGTAGGGGCTTTGGTTGCAAGCAAGCTTAGGTGGTGACAATCTATACACAAACAGGGCAGTGGCGGCCAATCCTGATGTTGTTCTCATGCATATGAGCAGCGTCAGGATTGGCCAGAATGCCCTCGATTTGCGCTCCCAATGAGACTGGGAGCCTGTGCCTGCTGTCTCCAACCCGGCAACGCAGCTCTGGTTAGAGACAACTCATTGCTCATGACGGTTTACCCGTCCTAAGGCAGCCAGCCAAACTGTCATGCGCACTGATAGCAGTGCACCTACCACTCCCTCTCCAGCCTCTCATCGTCTGGCCCCACCCCCAAGACTCGTTCGTGTTAAAAATAAACGATAACAAAATATGTTAAAAATAAAACAATAATAAACCCAAGTTATTTTTTAGGGTTTTGAGGTCTGCAGGGAGGGGGGGGTGGTGCTCCTCCACCATAGCCGAGGAGCCGCCGCTGAACCAATGCCATCCAAATAATCTTACCGGAGTCTGGGACAACATACATAATCACAATAATTGCCTCAGAGGTTATCCCCCTGAAATACATGTTTATATTATTTTAGCAAATTTATACACACTTTTTATTATCGCAACTTACTTAATAGCCATAATCTTACAAACAATTAATGGAATACCTGAGATGAAAGAAGAGTTTATTTTGCAAAAAAAAAACACAGCGCATTTATTCTAGATTAGGTCAATGAAAAGAAAGAAACACATAAATTAAAGGTGTGCATCAAAATTACATGAATGAAAAGTATCAAAAATAACAGCTCAAATACACTGTTGGACTACTTCATGCATCTCACAAATCGACAATACTTCAAGGTAAGCACATAACATTTGTCCTATCAGTCGATATTGACGAATTTTCAGTTCTTCATGGACCATCATCAAAAATGCTATTCTTACTTGAGTCATTATTGTCTAATTGGTATAAAACATAATTGATCTTATTGTAAAATAGATCCTAAAAATATACCAACATGCTAAAACAATTGCTTGAAGGCCCAACCAGAGCACATTATATTGGGATCATTATTGCATAGTTCATCTTAAGCAGTGCCATATAGTCAATTATTTGGTTGTTTCATAGAACACAGGTATTTCTTGGTGCCAACTAGTCATGTTTTGTTCCAATCATTTTTACTACTGGCACTCAATTAAATATTATCATCAGGAGACCAATTTGATTAATCAACCCACAATAATATATCCAGCTTGAAACACAACCATTATCCTGGGTCATCCTTAATAATTAGGATAATGCACTTTTAATAAGTCATTTCAGTTATTCCAACAAAAACACGTCTCAAACACACTATTTCCATAAGTGGATCATTCAAAACACACAAGCCCTCTTTGATATTTGTTATTTAAATATTGCTTATGATATTATAATTACAGAGGCTCAGCTGAGGAATTCAAAAAAAAATTAATTGTAACTTAGAAATAGATATGAAAACCACTGATGTAGCCAAGCTTGTGGTTTACTATGATGAGAAGAGAAACCTACATTATCCTCAATTAACCCCTCTATTGAATCAATATGTAAACATCCGTTCTGTTACGGAATGGGGCATGCTACAACCTATGAGATGCACGGGAGCACTACCCTATTCCTTTTCCAACAGAGTGCTTCTGTGCATCTGACAGGTTGTAGCAGGAACGGGAAGGAACTCTATGATGAACGCAGGCCACCAAGGGGTACCCCTGGCAAGTGAGAGTTCTTTAAAGCAAAAGGATTATTTTCTCCTAATGTCAACGGAAGGGTTCCTAGATTGATCCAATCTAGCTGGACTCTATAGTTTGTGTAAAGTGCACTTGGATCACTCATATTCTGTGGGCATGCCCCAAAATAAAGAAAGCTCTTGGGGCTGAGTACTCTGGAATCAGCCCTATCACGTTGATCATCCTTAGCAGACCTTCAGATGCGGTTTGCCCCAAGCGTTAGGCAAGGTAAAATCCCACATATTGTTAGTGACAAATCAGGTAATCCTGTCACACAGAGAAACACAACCCTCTTGCACAAGTGTTGAGTGGCTGGGAATGGAGAAATTAGGCCAAAGATAAAAGGCACTGATAGGGACTTACAGGGTTTGCAACTGCAAATGGGCTTTTCTAATATACAAAAGCTCTTTTAAGAGTAGGAAAATTATTTTCGACTCTTAAAAAGATTTGTTATCCCTTCCAAATTGCAAACAGAAGGGGGCGGATTTGGAGAGAAATATATCAATTGTTTATGACACTTAATAAGGTTGCAAAACATTGATAAGTTATTGACACACAAGTTGGGGTGGTCATTGATTGACAAAGGGAAAGGTATACCTTTGCAACATCTTCTCCTTTGTGAACCATATCGGAAGTCTCAGGGGAGCAGACAGTGGGCCAGGAAACCACTGCCTGTTCCCTCTGATGTTTTCACAAATCAGATTTTTGATTCATTTCAAGAAGCACCTGTCTCTTTAATAGACATGGGCTGTTTTTTTAAGCAAAACTCAATGTGAGAATACAAATGCAGGAATGGAGGTTTGCTATCCGTTTAAGCCTTCAAACCTTTATTTTTAGCCTATTACATAGTGTCACAAACTATCACCTGCCTGATTAATATTTATTAGGCAGGTTCTTTTCAATCCCAACAAAAATTCTGTTTGGGAGGCGACCTGTTGGTATATAGTTTGCACAGCAAATTGCATTCCTATTCCCAAACCAGTCAGTGTCAATTTCATTGATGTGCAAATGAATATAGTATATCAGACCCTTAATTATCAGCATTCCTTTAATTGTCACATTCTTCACTCCTTGACTTTCTGGGTGGCTCATCACTCTTGCGGCAGACAGTTTTTCCATTGTATGCACAAAGCGTCCCCTGGATTGGTGTGCCCTTGGTGTGGTTGGCTAGAAGGTTGTACTCCAGGTGTGGCAGAAGGCCAAGGGCTGTGGCCCACCCCCATGAAGCAAAGCCAACATCTGTGAGCAGCGGGGTTTGACTGCATGTGGAGATTTTGGCTCAGGACTTGGCCAACCCCCACAGTGCATCGTCAAAGACAGTGGGGACTGGCTGTCCATGGTTAGTTGCAGTATCATCTGAAGGATTTTGGGGTCCCCAATGAAGATATAGTTTAGGGGTCCTGAACAACATGGCATTTTATTACCCATTTTCTGCTGATTTAACCCCCATGATTCCAAACAATATTGAGTAATAGGTTAAATGTTGAGATGGGGAAATAGACACAGTGAAACAGCATGAAATTTCACTTTCCTGGCGCCCCATGGATGGGGCCCCTGGGCAGCTGCCCACTTTGCACACGCCTTAAAACGTCTCTGGTTAGTTGGACATAAGAAACCGTGTATGTGGGATATGATAACAAAACCTGACAAATTCACTGAAACAAAGGTGAAGGTATGACTAGCTTTGGGTGTAGCACATTTACTTAAGTCCAAAGAATAACTTACAAATTAACTAAAAATACAATAGTCAAACCACAGTTAAAATTAAGCACTGAAAAGTCGCAGCTTGTGGTTAGGACCACTACCCTAGCACAACTGACATGCAAACCGTAACTCACACACCCTCATTATACTCCAAGCCTGTGCTGTTTCAGGGCCTGTGCGTGTGCTGCAACATGTATTTTTAGATTTTAAAGCACGCCTGCTCTTTTTATTAATGATGAGGCATCTAACATCAGTAGATGGCAACAACTTCTGTGGATAACTTCAGACGTCTACAGGAGTGGAATTTGCAGGCAAAAAGAAGCAGGTTTAGCCTACACTGAGGGCTACTACTTCACTATATTTTCTGTGCTCCTATTTTAAGATATTTGTGTTAAATAACTAGATGATTGCTAAGCACTTTGCATACTATACATAGACAATGAGCTCGAGACTTTGTAATTAAATAACAGAATTAGTGGATAAAGACAACAGTGTCCGGATTTTTATTTTGCAGAACGAGGCTGCATCAATCTTGGTAATGACAAGTTTACTAAATGTAAATAGTTCTTGCTCTTACATAAGGAATGCTCTTCCTTCAACGTACAAACATTTCTGTATTGTATATGTGTGCTTGTTGAAACATGTCTATTTGTATGTTTTGAGTGTGTGTAAAGATGTGTGCGTACATGTGTGTTTGTGTCTTCATGTATATGCAGATGTCTTTGTTAGTGGCTGTTTGTGCCTCGTGATGTAAAGCTTTAGAAGCTTATTTAAAAGCCCCTTGCGCTGCCGATGCATCTATTTTTGTGACGCACTGGTGACGCATTTTGCTGCCCCATATTTACAAGGACACGTAAAGCCACCCTGCGTGGCTTTTTCGTAAATACGGCCCGTTTTCACTCCGCACTTTGCGTGAAAAGGGCGTTCCATGGCTGTTGCTGTGGGTGTTCTCTCACAACACCCATGGATTCTGCCACATTCCTGAGAATGTGTCAAAATGCTACACCTCCCCAGGGGAGGCGTAGGGAGGCACAACGAGGAGAATTATTTTAATTTGTCCTCATTTTTTCCTCTTCGTATGTGTGCTGCATTCTGCAGCACGCATAGAAAGAAAGAGAAAAACTTCTCTCTTGATTGTTTTTGTACATGAAGGTGTCCCTTCCTGCACAAAAACAATCATCCCCGCAACGCAGGCACCCTTGCACCATGGTGCAAGGGTGCCTGCATCAGCGGATGGCAGCCAATTGTGTGCCAGCGCAGGGGGGAGCACAGGGATCCTTCATATCATTGTCGATATGGTGCATTCCTGTGCTTTGAAAGTGACTCAGTGCGGCACAGCAAAATGGCTAGCGCCTTCGCACTGAGTCACTTCCTCGTAAATAAGGTCCTTAGATAGTACCATGCACACACAGTCGAGGCCAGATCTTTTGGGTTTGCCAATATTTGCTTAGATATCAATGCGATGGCAAAGAAGTCTATTAAAGAATTCCTACTGGAAAAAATCTTGTTAAATTCAAGCAATAACGGAGTAGAAAATAGATAGGTTGCAATTGATCTGTTACCAGCTTGATGGATTGAGGTTCATAGAAAACAAAGATTTAGCGCCATACTTTAGCACCATTTTGGATGTGTGGACACATTTTACGTTAAAAGAAATAATGTAAAATCACAAGTGTCATAACCAACAGCCGCTTGCGTGCTGGTCATAGTTCCTGCGCTCTCACCCTTACATTTTACCACTTGGAGTAACAGCTTAATTTTAGGAATTTCACAAAACAAGCAAAGCTCAAAATTCCTGAAACTACATAAGATTACACCAGCATAACAGAGAGTTCACATCCTACATTCCAAACAGGTTTTATTATCAGCCACAATTGACATTGTATCCCAGTGCTAGAAAGCATTGCTTCACTCTGGTACTTTCATAAAACTTTATTTTAGTTGATAGGAACTGGGGCCTGTACTGTTAATAAACTTAGGGGCATACTTACTAGAAAATGATGCAGCGTGGTACCGCAAGCCGTCTTGCAACGCCGAGCTGCGTCTTTAGGAAAGTGCAGGGATGCGTTGTATTTACAGCAATATGAACCGTCCCTGTGCTTTCCTCTGTGTTGGCGCACAATTGGCTAACACGGGGGTACCTGCATTACATTGAAGGGACACCATCCTGCACATAAACAATCATTGATGGTGTTTTCCTCCTTCTATATGTGCTGCAGAAAGCAACTCACATAGAAAGAGCAAAAAACGAGGAGAAATAAAGGTATTTCTCCTCGAAATAAAGGTATTTCTCCTCGTTGCTCCACTTTTACGCCTCCCCTGGGGAAGCGTAGGAATCTGAAGCATTCCTAGGTTTACACAACTTTGTAAATCTGGGAGTGCATCAGATTCCATGGGTGTTAGGTGGGAACACCCACAGCAGCACCCATGGAACGCCCCTTTCATGCAGAGAAATGAGTGAAAGGGGGCCTTATTTACAAGGCCATGAAAAGTAATGCAGTGTGGCTTTATGTGGCCTTGTAAACATGGGCAGGTACACTGCGCCTCCAGAGCATCATAAAAGTGACACTTAGGCAGTGTTAATGTTCTGCGGGGGTGTTGTACATATGCCCCTTAGTTTATAAATAATATCATATGTCTAGGAATTCAGATCATAAGAATATGTGAAGGGAAGCTTCTCCGCCTCCAAAGTAAGGCTGTTTTGTAGAAATGTAGGTCCAGCAGAGAAGACAGAGACCCATTGGATAGCAACGGTGTTACATATTGAGAGCCTTTTCATCAGTTTGAAGGTGGGTAAATGACACTGCCATAGGTTGTCCCTTATCTATTTTTATGCATATTTATATTTATTTGGAGGGTGGAACCACTCCATGAAAAAATGCACATCCGATGAAACGACCAGAGGTGCACCCATTGGTGATAGGGTACACAATTTAGCAGGCAATGTATGCCAGGCACCATGAGTTTTAGACCTTTCAATCAGATGACTTCGGAAGCACTAGCTAGAGCACTAAAAACACACTCTATCTCTTTTAGTGGTCACCTAATGAGCGACATATGCGCATTAGAAAGTTAGCTCGAGTCTCGCGCAAATGAGCTCGCCCCCTCTAAGACCCGAGCAGCAAATGGCTGTAGAGCCTCGGCCCCTTGGTTCACTGAGGTTCTTAGGAAAAGCAGAAGTACCTGCAAACGTCTTGAGAGAGTTTGGAGGAAGAATTTTAACTCCTTGGATAAATTGGTGTTTAAAGTGGCATTAAAAGCCTACTACGCTACAGTCCGCGAGGAAAAAAATAACTTTTTGTCCTCAAAAATTGAGAAAGCAGGGAACAGAAGCAAGAAACTGTTCAAAATTGTTAAAGATTGGGGGTGTGGCTTGGCAGGCCAGCATGGCGGACGTGAGCTGAGTGCGCTCCGTCCAGCCCCGCACTGATCCTTCATTTATCCTGCCTCATCAGCGTTTTTTGTGGTCCTTGGATAGTCCCGCGATCACTGTCAGCGGAGACTTGACCCCTGAGCCGTGTTTGTGGCCACTGAGGGTCTCGTGGCCGGCAGTGCAGTACTCAGCGGCATTGGCCTGCGAGGGACGAGGCCATAGTCGCAGCCGCGGACTCGCCTAGATCTTTCTGCCGCATTGTCCGGCCGTGGCGGCAGCCGTGGAGGGGAGGTGACTGGCAGCTGGCGGAGTCTCGGCTGAGGCTTGTGGTGCGGGGCGTGCCCCGAACTGTCAGAGGTCCTGCAGCCCTCGGCCAGAAGAATTGACGCAGTCTTGAGTGGAGGAGACTTCCAGAGGGCGAGATGCGGCCGGTTGGCCACCATTTTGACATCTTGCCTCCGGCCAGAGTGGCTCCCAGTGGAGAGGAGGCCTCCTGGAGTGGCTGGAGTGGCTACTCGGTGGGTGCCCAACAAGTGAGTCCTGCTGTCCTGCCTGGGGGGTGGCCCGGTGCCTCCCACCCCCCATTCCCCCTCCCCTCCCCTTTGTTAGGGGGTTTGGATCTCTTGGGGGTTCGGTGGTCTTATCGGGCCACATGGGGGAAACAGGCGCAGGTGGTAGTGAGCCGAGGAAGACCCTGCCGGTTAGGCACGTCGGGCGGTCCACAGTGCCCCCCCTTCTTTTCAGCCCCCTAGAGACTGTCCAGTTACTATTGGCTGGACAGCGAGAGTTCTTGGGGTTGTGGCAATCTACCGGACATTGCAGCGACGTATGCGGCCAGGTCGGGTCATGGTGGGGTGCGTTGCGGGCAAAATACGGATTGGGAGGCAGCCGGCCCGAGCGACACCGGGAGTGAGGCCCCGACCTCCATCTGAACAGCCTCACATTTCCCACCAGGGTCGGAGGTAGTGATTGGGCCGTTATGACTAGAGACAAAACCGGTGGTGGCTCCTCTAAACAGAGTACCATGGACAAATTCAGGGGGCTCTGCCGGCGCAGCCCGGGGGGTCTCAAAATCCTGTACCGGATAATGCAGCCCTCCTAGCCGCCATTACGCAATCTAGAGACACCTTGGAAGCCAAGATCGGGGCGGTCGGCTCTGAAGTGATGCTCCTGCGTCAGGACCTGAGAAACGCAGTAGCCCGCATCACAGAGACAGCAACAAGGATCTTGGGCGTGGAGGATATGGTTGCCACACTTCAGCAGAAAGTAGCGTCACTGGAGACCACCCAGCAGGGCCTAGCATCGAGAGTGGAACACGCGGAGAGGAGAGCGCGATGCAATAACCTGCGCCTTGTTGGTTTTCCAGAGGACTGCGAGAAGGGGAATATCGAACGATTTCTCACGGACTGGCTCAAGAGTTGGCTTCCCGCTAGGGAACTCTCAACTTGCTTTTTTGTGGAATGTGCACACAGGGCTCTGACGCAGAAGCCCCCCCCGGGCGCACGCCCGTGGCCCGTCATCGCCAAGCTCCTCAATTACCACGACAGGGACATTATCCTGAAACAAGCCCGAGCTAAGGATCCCTTGCTGTTTAATAAGGCATGCATCTTAATTTTCCCAGACTACACTAAATTGGTGCAGCAGTGGCGGCAGTCGTTCCTGACTGCTAAGGCCTGCCTCCGTGAACTTAAGCTCCCTTATGCTCTGCTTTATCCGGCCCGGCTGCGTGTAGTATACCGGTCCCGCACACACTTCTTTGACACGCCAGAGGAGGTGTTTCACTGGACAGATGAAACTGTGCGGCTACGTCCTCACTCTCCCCCGGGAAGGGAATCCGACTCCTCCTCTGGAGGGCCCGCCCGGAACCAGCATGGGCCGCAGGGGAGAGGGGGCAGACGCTCCAAGTCCAGACGCCGCTCGCGATCTGTGGGTCCCACGACTCGGGAGAGCTCTGTGTCTCGGTCACACGTCTCAGCAGACTGACACCAAGATGCCCATGTCGCTTTCAGACCTTGAGAACCTTATAGAGGCCGATGAGACATGTGTGGGGGCCAGTCTCTCCGTGGGGCTCCACAGAAGGAGTGGTTGCCACTAGACAATGGGCTGTGATTTGGGGTTTTGTTGGTGGGTGAGGGGTGGGACCTCCTGTTGGGGTCAGCCTGCTCTGCCTGCCACGACAGGTACTTCATTGTTTTGGAGGTGCAGGGTGGGGGGAAGTGTTGTGGGGTTGTGTTTTTTGGGGGGGGGGGGGGTTTGTGGGGTTGTTGCACTGTCTACATGTGTTCCAGACTCTTTTATGTCTTCTGGAGGGTTTTTGCTGCTGTCCTGCTATTGTGTAGGTTATGCACGGACTAGGAATGGCCGTTAGTTCACGGGAGACCCCAGGTCTTATTAGGGTTCTTAGCTGGAATGTTCGGGGCGCTGGACAAGATCAAACGCTGGGCAATTTTGAGGTCAGCTAAGCGAGCTCACGCAGATGTGTTATTGTTGCAAGAGACCCACCTCATGGGTACTAAGGCAGTATGTTTCCAACGCTTCGGAATTCTACAGGTCTTTCATTCCGGGTTTATGAGAGGTTCTAGAGGGCTTGCAATCTTAATACATCAGAGGTTTGCCTACATGCATGTTAAAACCTGGGGAGATCTGCAGGGCAAGTACCTGTTCATACAAGGTACGGTAGGGGGTGAGACCTTTGTGTTAGGGAGCGTCCATGCCCCCCCGCCCTTTTCCTGGGGTTGGCGTAAAAGATCCTGACCCTGTGGTCAGATATCCCTGAGGGCCTCGCGGTGGTGGGAGGTGATTGGAATGATGTGATGGATATGGCCAGGGATAGATGGAAGTCGGGGGGGTTTATTGGAGGCCTGTCATCCTACCAAGCTGCATTCCTTAGTGACATGTCTTGATTGGGTCGACCCATGGCGCAGGCTGCATGGTAATACACAGGGCTATACGTATCTTTCGGCAGTTCATGGCTCCTTCTCCCGCCTGGATTATTTGTTCATCCCACGGGTCTTTGACAGAAGAGTGGTGGCGGCCGAAATACTCCTGCGCGGGCTCTCTGATCACTCCCCAGTGGCACTCACTATACGAGCAGGGGGGGCGGTGGCCCATTCCGATGGCGTCTCCCAGTCTGGAATCTTCAGAAGGAGGACTACAGGGAACGAATGGGAGATGCCCTAGATCAATATTTGGCTATTAACGTGGGCTCGGTCTCGAGGGCAGAGTCTCTCTGGGAGGCCTTGAAGCCCACTATTCGGGGGTGGACATCTCATTTTGTGCCATGGCCCAAAGACAGCGTCGGGAGACCCTGGTTGGAGCAGAGACAGTTATTCTTGAGTTGGAGGTGCGCGCCAGGGACGAAGGCGGGCAGCTTACTCGACATCGGCTGCTGCTAGCGCAGCAGGATTATTCTCATATCCTCTTGGATGAGGCTCGTCAAGCCTGGCTTGCTACTCGTAGTAGGATTTACCAGTGGGGCGACAAATCTGGTAAAATGCTGCACCGATTGTGTCAGGGTTCGCTTCGCCCCCAGGCCCTCCCGGGGGTGGTGGGGTTGGATGGACTGCCTGTGTTAGGCGCGTCTGCTATGGCGAGAAGTTTTACAGAATATTATGCTCAGTTTTATGCCCCTGCGGAGTGCCTTTCGGCGGAGGTCAATGATCGTTTTTTTGGATGATCTCCCTCCAAGGGCACTCTCGGATGCAGTTCGGGAGGACTTAGAGGGCCCGCTTACTGCCGAGGAGCTGGGGACAGCCCTGGGAGATCTTAATTCTGGCAAGGCCCCAGGCCCTAATGTGTGAATTCTTTAAAAAATATTTTTTGCAGCTGGGGCCACACTATCGCAGGGTGGTGGAGGAGGCCAGGGACCGGGGGCGTCTGCACAGTGATTGGCGACACGCGGAGATAGTAGTCTTTCATAAGCCCGGCACACCGCCGGAACACCATGTCTCGTACCGCCCTATCTCCCTCCTGAACGTGGAGGCAAAGATATTGGCCAAGGCTCTGGCGAACCGTTTCCGCCCTCATATAGCTTTGCTGGTTCATCCGGACCAGGCTGGGTTCATGCCCCAGCGTGCAACCCGGCACAATATTCGGCGGGCGCATGTGGCAGTCTTGACCATTCAGGGTCTGGGGGAACGGGCGGCGCTTCTCTTGGCAGATATGGACAGGGCGTTCGATTCCCTGTGTTGGGTCTATTTATTTGCGCTCCTGCGGCAGCTTAATTTCGAACCGCGTTTCCTGTCCTACCTCGCCTTGCTATATACCAATTTGACGGCATCAGTGCGAGTGGCGGGCTTCGTTTCTTCTGCGTTCTCTATCGGGCGGGGCACCAGGCAGGGGTGTCCATTATCCCCATACCTTTTTGCCTTAGCGATGGAGCCCCTGGTTGCCTGGGTTCGGATGGATGCTCAGGTGTCTGGGTTTGAGTGGGCGCACGGCCTGCCCGATCGCATCGCCCTTTACGCCGACGATGTTTTGTTCTTTCTTACCGATCTGGAACGAACGGGGCCACGGCTGTTGCGTATCATGCAGGTTTTTGGGGAAATCTCCGGTTTATACATGAACCCGGTTTATACATGAACCCTAGGAAGTCCACTTTGTGGGAACTGGGAGGTCGGGATGAGCGCGGCTCCTGGGCGTCATCTGTACGGGTGGCTTGAAATATCTGGGGGTGTACCTGTCTGATTCTCCCGCTATGGCCGGGGAGAGTAATCTTTCACCTGTATGGGAGCGGGTGCATGAGGACATTAAGATCTGGCCCCACATGCCCCTGTCCATCTACAGCCGGTCGGCCATTTTCAAGATGGTGTCGCTCCCGCGCCTCTTGTATCAATTACAAAATCATCCCTATCCGATTCCCCCACGGTGGTTTCGACAAGTGAATTCGGTTCTGGGACAGTTTCTTTGGGAGGGTGGCGCGGTTAGGGTGGCTGTCCGGACGTGCTTCCTCTCTACGTATTGTGGGGGGTTGGCAACCTCCGATATTTGGTCCTATTATGCTGCATCGCATCTACTTGTCCTTAACGAGTGGTGGTATGGAGATAGGGCCGACCCAGCATACGCCTTGGAGCGGCGCTGCATGGGGGACCACTCCCTGCACACTATTCTTTACTCTGCCCCGTCGAGGCGTCCTCTTCCGCCTGCCACACGGATTGTGTTTCAGATTTGGATGCAGGCATTGCGAAAGATGGGCTGGTGGAACAGATTGACGAAGGAGACCCCGCTGTGGCACAACGGTCGTTTCCCCCAATTGTTGGGTCTCTCCGGGATCCGCGATTGGGATAACATCGGGATATCTACTCTGGGAGATGTTATGCGTGGCACGGTATTGAAATCCTTCCAAGATGTCCAGACGGCGATTCGGATGCCAAAGACTCAGTTTTTTAAATATTTACAGTTTAGGCATGCCATTGCTCCCAGCCTGGAGGGCCTGGACTCACTGCCGGAGTTTAGTCCGGTGGAAGCAAAGATCTTTATGGGGGACCTCCTTGATCACAAGATCTCCAAAATCTATCAATCTCTCGTTACGCATTGTTCCCCCTCTATGCAGCGACTGCGGGAATCCTGGGAGGGTTATGTGGGCTAGTTGGAGGAGGAGGACTGGACAGAAGCTTTGGCTTCCCCACGTGGGGCTGCGATTGCAGTGCGCCTGCGACTAATTCAATTTAAATTCCTTCACCGGGTGTACTTTACCAGGGTTAGGCTCTGGAAGGCGGGCTTGGTGGCTTCCCTGGAGTGTCTCCGATGCAGGCATGAGAAGGGGACCCTAATACATACCATATGGCTCGCTTCTGGAGGGGGGTGCTAGCTTGTCTCTCTGAGGTTTCAGGGTGGGAGCTTTCACACTCACCGAAACTAGTTCTCCTCCATGTGATGGAAGGAATCAGGAGCAACATCTATAAGCGACATCTCCTGCTCCTAGTCTTCACATTAGCAAAGATAGATATAGCTAGAGCCTGGAAGGCGGTGGTTGCCCCATCGGGGCCTCAAGCTCCCCATCTTTGAGGCTAGAGGGTGCCCTAGGAAGCACTATAAGATCTGGAGGCGCTGGGCGGATTACCGAGGTTTGGAGTTGGAGCCGCCGAGGGGGGACCGGGGTCGGGACCCAGAGTAGGCAGCTGCCCTCTCCTGCTCATTGCATTCCCCTACATGTGGCTCATGATTCATTCCTCAATTGATGATGGTACTGTGGCTTTTGAGCTCTTGTGTGGACTGATAGCAGCCTTGGTCAGTTATATGTTGTTCCGGACTATGGAGACGGTACACTAGGGGGTGGGGAGGGAGGTGGGGGGTTGGTTGGTTAAAGAAATTGATTTTATTTGCATTGCCTTTTATATTCTCATATTTTTCATTATGCAAAATGGTCAAAGTCATTGTATTTTGTGTCTCTCATGCGGCAGTTGTCTCTGGGATTCAGAGGCCTGCATTATACGTGCTATTTTGACAAATAAAATCTGTTTTAAAAACAAATTGTTAAAGATTTTTCCTCCCCCTGCACCACAAACAGTCTTTTAACCCCCACTAATGAATGGACGATCCTTATTGCACGCTATTTTTATACAAAGATTACCACCATTCAAGCCTCGCTTGTGGAATCTCCCCCTGCTACGGTAGGCACTACTGGTAGGCTCCCCCTTGCTTTACCCAATGCTGGTGGAACCCTTTCGCATTTTCCTCCAATCACGCTGGCCGACTCGCTGAAGATAATGAAAACGCTGAAATCAGGCTCCCCCTCTGACCCCTGCCCTGCGAAAATACTGGCATCTGTTGCAGAGGTGATGAACCCGGCTGCCAACAGGGTTCTGTACCTCTCTCTGTCAGAAGGTGTGATGCCGGACAGCTGGAAGCACGGGAAAATCCTTCCGCTTCTAAAAAAATCATCAGCCGACCCTTCTGTAGCCAGCAATTAGAGGCCAATCTCATTGTTGCCTTTTTTCTCCAAGGTTCTGGAGAAATATGTAAACAGGGTCATCGCGGGCTTTGTTGAGGCCAACCATGTATTACATCCTAGCCAATCAGGGTTCCGAGCTAATTTCAGTACAGAAACAGCTCACTGGATATCTCTGAATCTATTAAAACCACACTTGACAGTGGAGGCAAGGCTGTTTTGACACTGTTGGATCTCTCCACAGCTTTCGATACCGTGCCTCATGCTCTTCTTTTGAACCGACTTCAAGGCTGTGGTATAGGGGGCTCGGCCCTCCGGTGGCTTACATCTTACCTGGAAAACCGTCAGCAAACAGTTTGGTCTCCCCCTTTTTCTGCCCCTATCCCGCCGCTTAACGTAGGTGTTCCACAAGGATCTATCTTAAGCCCAACTCTGTTTAAAGTGTTTATGGCCCCTCTGGCGCCTCTGGCAGAACAACACAGCACTAAAGTTATATCTTACGCCGATGATACACAATTACTGTTCACATGCGTTAAGGATGAGGCCCTGAATGGGAACGAGATAAACATCTGCCTGTCAGCAGTATTCAAGTGGTTTAAACAGAATCAATTGTTGTGTAATTCTGAAAAATCAGAAATTATCTTTTTTGGCCACGGCCCGGGGAAGGAATGGCACAAGTGGTGGCCGCAGAATATGTCCCCCCCTGCAAACTTAGTCACAACTGTTAAGAACCTCGGGTGAAAATGGACGCGGATATGTCCATGAAGTCCCAGGTCCAAGCTGTGGCGGGCCCATGCTTTGGCCTAGTGAAAATGTTGAGAAACTTCCTCCCACTACTCTGGGTTTTCCATAGCAAAACAGTAGCCCAAGCATTGATTTTATACCGCCTCGATTATGTTAATGTTCTGTATGTTGGCCTTCCTGACTATCTTCTGGGCCGTCTACAGGTGGTGCAAAACGCTGCGGCATGGACCATACTCATGGTGGGCCTCAAGACACACATGACCCCTCACCTGAAGTCCTTGCACTGGCTTTCGGTACAAAAGAGGACAAATTTCAAAGCCCTGGTGCTGGCTTATAAGGCCTTCCATAATATAGGGGCCTTGTATCTGGGAAACAGATGCCAGCGCTATGTTCCAGCCAGACGTTTAAGATCTTCTAGCCAGCAGCTCTCGCTGATTCCTAGGTTCTCCCACTCTCGCATGGGTGGTTGTTCCTTTCAGGTTGTAGCCTCTCAGCTCTGGAATAGCCTGCCGCCAGCCTTACGTCAGGCGCAGGATCTCCTCAGCTTTATGCGAGGATTAAAAACCTGGCTTTTCTCACAATAAATCAGTTATCCCGGGGATGCCTGTACTGCTCTGTCACTGGTTCTCTTTCTCAGGGCCGGGACACTCCATTGAGTAGCCGTGTGCTTTACAAGTACGCAGTAACATAGTAACATAGTAACTGCATGCTCTTAATACCATCTGAGCCTCCATCATTGCGTCTAGCTCTGCTCCAGCTAGAGGAGGCATTCTGTGAAATCAAAGATTATTTATGTTGAACACTGCTAAAACCTAAATGCAATAATCTTTAAAGTTTTGCTTCAAAATGACATTCTGGACAGGGGCACAACTAGACTTGAACTTTGGGAGTGGAGGCTAGAACTGAACAGCGTTGATGGGGCTACCGTTTCGCCCACTGCCGAGACAGTATTATAATACACGTTTCGAAGGCCAATAGGTCTGGCTTTAATGTTCTAACGCATGGGAAAGGCGTATGTCCATGCCTGTTCTTACATGCAGTAGCACATTAAAACCAGATATTTTGCGTTCGCTTATGCATTTCCCAGAGACACTGAGCACTGCTGAAGTTCACAAAGAGACAACAGACCTGCGAGCATTAGATTTCTGCAAGATGGCTGGTATCAAGTGAGTCCTGTCCTTGTCAGAAAAGAGAGCACTGAAGGCTTTCCTGGAAAAGTGTATTCTCTGATTAAAAGTAGAATAAACTGCATAATGATAACAGGCTTCAAGGTAAGAAGAAGAATGTGTGTTGGTGAATCCCCCAATGTGCCCAATAAAGTGCTCCCACTGAGATTGCGAAGTTGACTTGACGTGTAAAGAATAACACGGTTTAAAGAAAATCATGGAACCTTCTATCTGGTTCTCACAGATTGAGGTGAGCTCACCAACAGCTCAAAAGGAAGGGGTATCTGCAGAGAATAATAAGTCGGATACCTGTTCGCAATGTAAAAGCATGCATGTGTTGGTATTTCTATAGCATAGATCTAGCCCGAGAGCAACAGAGCTTTGTTCATTATGGGAGGTGATGGAAAATGATGCAAGATTGTATTCATCAAGTGGTAGCTTATATTTCTTTGATAGTTACATTAGTATCTCACACATTTACATTGTAGGCACATTCTGATTAAATGATTTCCAAGAACTGCACAATTTTCAATCAAAGCCAAACTTGGTTCAAATCAAGGTCCTCGGATCGACAGCTCAGCCACTAGACAACATCTCCTTCCTTAGTTGATATACTAGAACTTTGAAAACAGTTTTAAACATTCGAGTTCACCACTCTGTGTGGACACTCATGTTCTGTTGATGTTTTAACATAGCCTTTAGGCCGCATTCCTCATGTTGTATAGTGAGTGGACCGAATGCAAATTATTTTGGTATTTATGTTTTACACATAGGTAGCACCTAAATAGTTGTCTCTGGTTTAGGTTTATCTATCTGCATATACACAATGGTTTAAAGTTAACTACATACAGAGTATGCATAATGGGTAACTATGTAATCTAGTCCAATATTACCATTGAGGGGTTCTGGTTATATCTTTTGCCTAGTAGTTTGTAAATATCACCAGAAGTCTGAGATGGAAATCTGTTTTTTATATTACTAGCTGTTTTATTCAAGTTGCAGCTAACAATCAGCATTGACTGGTTTGAAACGCTGTAGTTTTGTTTACTTGTCACAAATAAGTTCTTGATAAAACAATAGGTAATCGTGAGATCAGTGGATTTCTGTAACTCTGCATCCGCATAGTTTACAGCATAAT
The DNA here is from genome assembly GCF_964204655.1 of Triturus cristatus. NCBI lineage: Eukaryota > Metazoa > Chordata > Amphibia > Caudata > Salamandridae > Triturus > Triturus cristatus. Next base: position 742,302,821 of record NC_140589.1, on the reverse strand, counting down.
TCTGGATTTACTAAATTTGCCACATAATTTCCAAAATATGCACATTTCACCAAAATTGTTTTTTCCAGCTCAAACTGATGGAAATAATATCGCCAGACAAAGTTCCACATAATTAGCATTTTTTGGCCACATCATTTTGATAAACTTGGTCCTCAAAGCTGCATAATCCTAGTGGGCTGGACAAAAGCAAACATTTGCACAGTGGTGACAAAATCTGCATTTCAGACGTAACCATGAAATATTGTCCATATTTCACAGTTCCTTAAAAATATGTAGGTGTAATACTACTGCTTTTCGTGCATTAAAAGCACCACAACATGTAATTCACACATTTTTACCCAAAGATGCAATGACTTCTCAATAATCTCCCTTACATCCATTAGTGTGGAGCATGGTGGGGAGAAGTATCTTTTTTAAAATTTTATTTTCTGTTATCTAACGGTTGATAAATCTTTATTTCAATTTTTGGCCCTGCACTACGTCTTTAAAATGGCTAAACACTGCTGTGGGAGAAGTTAGGTTATATTGTAAATTACAACTATACAGCCGATTAGCTCCAGATTCATTTTCTTAAGAAAATGCACACTTACACCTGTGCCAAATCTGCACTCAGTCACTCTTTTTTTGTCTCCAAATGAAAGAAGGTCAGACATAGATGCACAGAATTTAATTTGTGCATGCTGCAACAGAAATTCATCATGAGACAAAGTGTTGGCGACCATATTAGTGAAGGAGCTGAGAGATGTAAAATTTTACATTTATTCTTGTTATGGTGAGCATCGACAGCATAAGACACTTCTGCAGGATTAGATTAAGATAGCCAGAAGGAGACCTAGGAGTAGACCCATGCATGTGGGAAAGTGTGTGTATGCCCATAACCCTGCTGCACAATAGATAGGGTGAAATATTTGGGTATTTATATTACACATGACTGGACCCAATTCTATGCAAGTGATGGATAATCTGCGACCCTCAGTTAGGTTTTGGAACACGCTGCACCTCTCCCTGATGGGAAACATAGCTCCTATAAAGATGGTGGTATTGCCACAGTGTCTATAAGCTTGCAGAATGCTTACTATGAGCTGCCCTGTTCAGTGTTCAGGGAGCTTGATAAACTATTACTGGAACTCCTGTGCAGGGCAAGCATTGCGGGGTAGGGCGGTCCATCCTAAGTAAAGAATAAGGATAAGGGGGGCATGGAGCTCTTGAGCTGTATGACCTCGGAGTGCAGTTGCAGCATGCAGTTCATTGGCTGGATAGGGACCCTAACTGGGAGCGATCCGTGTTGGCGAGCATCAGCTTGGGGCCCTCCTAATGTGAGGCGGTGGTGTGCCGGAGACTCTTCCACCTGATGGTAAGGTTATGAGAAAGAATGGTGAGACAGGTATTGAAAAGAGCACCTTATTCCCCAGATCTCGAAATCTGGCTGATTTACCCATTTGAGTAGACGACTAGAGTAATGTCTGTTGTTAAATGGTAGAAAGGGGGTGAATATGCCATAAGTGGGTTTAATTTATGTCATGGTCACTTTCTTCATTATGCCAAGAAAGCAGTAAAAGTTTGGCAATTGTGGCCCATTTTCCCAGAGGCTCCAGAACATTTGCATACCCTGGTGACGCTCTTATCCATAGTGGGGGATCACAGCTCATTACACACTTATACCAAGCTTTATGCTCTGACAGACAGCTCCAGCAACTCAAAATAGAAGAAACATGGCAACAGTACACTGAACAACCCCTTACTCCAAAGGACTGGTCAAAGATACATGGCGGGCTTCCCAGGGTGGCAGTGTGTGCTCGGTACAAACTGATCCAATATAATGTAATCCATATGACTTACTTGTCCCCAAAAATGCTGCACTCTATCTACCCCTCGAGCGGGCAGGGATGTCCTAAATGTGGAACAAGAGACGCAGATTTTTTTGCATATGGTGTGGCATTGCTCTACCCTGGTCTACTTCTGGGTTAAGGTCTTGGCCCAACTAAAGAGGGCGACAAGTTGGGATGTTCCTCACACAATTGATAAATGTCTATTGGGACTCCTCCTGGAAAGCCCGAAAATGAAGCTCTGTAAGTGATATGCCATGCTGGGCCTGACAGTGGCAAAGATGCGGATAGCCATACATTGGATGGGTGCAAATCCTCCTATGAGACAGGTATGGGAGACAGAAATGTTGGAGTGGGCGGGGCAGAAGAGGCTCATTTGAAGAAACCAAGAAGGGATGAGAAGCTCAGAAGGTCCTAATGGCTTAGAATGCAATGACAGAGACCCTCTTGCAATCCTCGGACCCTGATACACAAGTTAGCCTCCCAGTGCAGGGGGGGACTGGGGAACATCAAGGAGATGAAACAGCCCCTTTCCTTTCATCACAAATATTGTCCATGCAGGTGGTATGTTGGTTCTGCATACCAAATGCGAAGAGACATGTACTATCCTTATGGTCTCTTCTGGAAATACTTTTTTTTTTTAAAACCCTGCTGCACTGCTCTCAAAGGGCTCCTGTAGCTCCAGCCAGTGCACAACGCCTGCACCCTTAGTCACTGTGGAGCTCATGTCCCTTCATCTGAACAGGTACGTGGTGCTCTCTCGCAGAAAGATGGAAGGTACGGCTAGCAGTATATGGGAGTACGCAGAGTTTTTGCACCCTGAGGGGACCATGATTTGAGGGCATTATGATTGAAGTCCTTCCCTTTATTTGTGGTGCCACCAAGCCATACATTAAGGATTAGCGCACATGCAAGAAATCCCTCCTGTTGCACCATTGCAGTTGACCTGCCCTCACAAGCTTTATGCTTTACTCTTCCGTCCACTCACTTTCGGATTTGACTGCTTCAGCCCCGCAAGGGAATATAATATATAAAACACTAAACTCCTTAAGTTTGTGAAGGATTTACGTTTGATGTTCCATGTGAAACACAATTAAAAAATTGCTGAAACCACCATTTACAATTTAAAACATAACTGCCATGTGAATCTGTCACATGTGCAACACTTTGACTCCAACCCAATGCTTAATTTGCTGAAAAGAAAATGTGTGCTGGTGACCAAAATGTTTCTTTGGAGATTGGTATTGGGACCAAAAGGTTCCTTTGGAGATTTGTAGAGGCACTATCAACAAACAGCACCTGCACTGCTCAGTCACCACAGTGAAAGGCAGTCTTATGAAGGGAGCAAAAGGAATGGGTGAAATGTGTGGTAAAGTTTGCTTTAGTAAACTAAGTCACTGTCTCCTGCTTCCACACCCTCAAAAGGCTCAATAAAATCTTCAAATAGCACATGCAGAATGGTCCCCCAGGCCCTCATCATCAGCAAGCTGGACTACAGCAACACACTCTGTCAGAATACAACTGTCTAACTGCTAGAAGACTTCAGACCATGCAATACCTAGTGTTCGGACTCACACTAAGGCTTTCCCCAGTGTTCACATAACTCTGCCCGGCAAAGACCTCCAGTGGCCCACCATTCACTTAACCACAAGCAACACACCCACCAGACACCTCTTTTCAGTAAGAATCCTGCTTGCACATGTCCCCCAAATACAGAGAACCTGAGTCAGCTGTTTTGCTTTCACCTACCTTGTGCCCAAAGCCTGGAATGCCCTGCCACTGCACATTAGAGCTGCCTCTAGAAACATTAGAGGTCTGCAAGAAACTGAAATGTTTAATTTCTCCTCGTTTTTGCTGTTCTCATGTGTGCTGCGTTGTGCAGCACAAATGGAAACAGCAAAACGCCAATGATTGTTTATGTGCTTGAAGGTGTCCCTTCCTGCACATGAACAATCATTTTAAAAAACTTACGTAGAGTTGTCCTGCTCCGAAGCTCCCGTCAGGGTCGGATTTAGCACCGGCTGCCAGGCCGTCAATAGCCCTGACGGTGCCTGGATTGCGTTCCCCGGAGTCCCGTGACCAGTGGCAACCGACGGCGGAGTGAAGCTCGGCGGCCGGGGGCTGCGCTGGCCGCGAGAGGAAAGAGGCGGTGCGCGTCGCTGTTGGAGCCGCGCTGGAGGAGGCAGGGCCGACGAGTAGCACGGGAGCCGGCGAAAGCAGCAACGGAGGCCCCTGAATCGAGGACGGAAGGTGAGCGGAGGGGCCCCCAGGAGCGGTGGCGAGGACGGAGCGGGAGCCCCCGGGAGTCTGTGGAGCAGTGCCGCAACCGAGTGGGGTCCAGCCCGCCATTGGGTGCGACAGGAGCTACGCCTGAGCGGGGGCGGGGCTGCGGGAGGCCCGTTGTGGACTGCGAGGCCTGGGCCTGGCCCTGGTGCTCCGACGGGGGACAGCGGGGCCGAGAGACGCTTGGCACTCCCACGCTGGGACTTTCCAAGAGGCTGAAAGAAGTGCGGAGGGCCCTGCAGCCACATACACGGGGACGACCTGCATACCTGAAGGGGGAGGCGCTACGGCGGGGCTTGCGGTGAGCGGGGGCCCATTGCGTGCCTCTCCCCCCGGGCTAGCGGCGGCGCCCCGGTCCGGGGACGGTTGGCAGTTGACGAGCAGATCCCGGGGGCCTGTGGCTGGCAGTCGGCGGCCCATTTGGCCGGGGAAGAAGAGGTTGGCCCTCATAGCTGGGGACAGACACGAACGGCGGCGCAGGCCACGGAGCAGCAGGGCACGGAGGAGCGCGGAAGCTGGGGACATCGGAGGGGACGTCACCGTCTCGGCAGAGAGGGCCTGGTTCGGTGCGACGGAGTCAAGAGGCCGGTCGTGTGCTCTCCTCCACCCCCCCGGTAGCGGTGTGTGTATCTCGGATGGGACTGAGATCGGTGTGGGGCACCTGGAGATCGTGCTCCCACGGCCTGGCGGGCTCCCGGGTTTCCGGAATTGCGGTGCAGGGCCGGGCCCCCACCGCATAGAAGGGTAAATGATCCGGAGAGTGAGGGGCATGAGCGGCAGGCGACGCACCTGGCGCCTGCTTACGGGAGGAAATGGCTCGCAGAGGGGGACAGGAGGACACGCGCTGGCATTGGTGCAGTGGACATGGCCAGGAAGCACAGGCCCACCGAACAGGGGCGGAGGGCCCTCCAGCAATACTACACCTCTGCGGGGACCGGGGGCAGGAGCGCCGCAAGTGGCGGGAAGCAGTGGAATAACCTCACGCAGAGCTAGAGACGGCGAGCCTTGAGCTCCCTCCAGGCATCGACCGGGTCTTGTCCCCTTGGTGGCGGACTGGTGGGAAGGGGGCAGGATCTCTGCAGGACGCACACGGGACTTTGTAGATCACGCTATGTCCACTTCCAGGAAACGGCAGGACAAAACTATTAAGGATCTGTTTTCTAAGTCCCCGGCTGGTCAGATGGCTGCGACTGTGGAACCCGGAGGGCTGGGAAAAGGGAAGCCGGAAGCTGGGAGTTCTGAGCCCATCACCAAGGCCTTCCTGGAGTCGATGTTTGCTGCGCTGTGGGATGATATCCAAACCTTCAAGCAAGAGTTCACGTCTGAGCTCAAAGAGGTTCGCCGGGACATGGATGGAATTGGTGAAAGGGTGGCGGACCTGGAGGGCAAGAGTGATGGAAGGGATGAGGAAGTAGCAAATCTACAGCAGGAGATCATCAGACTGCACGATCAACAGGTGGATCTTCAGGGTCACCTTGAGGACCTCGAGAATCACTCCCGTCGCCATAACATCTGCATCAGGGGTGTGAAGGCGGATGACGACTCCAAGGATCTTTTTACTTACGTGAAGGAACTATTCAACCACATTCTGGAACGCCCTCTGGACACAAACTTGGAGATTGATCGGGCGCACAGGGTGGGCCCCCCCAGAGCACCGTCGGCCCCTCCGTCGGACATTCTAGTGTGCGTGCAGGACTACCGCACCAAGGAGCTGATAATGCAAAAAGCACGCCGTCTGCACCCCTTACAATTTCGTGATCACAAACCAGTGTTGTACCAGGACCTGTCAGCTCTCACGCTACAAAAAAGGCGCCTATTTAAACCCATCACGGCGCACCTCCAACACAATAACATTCCCTACAGCTGGGGCCATCCCTTCCGCTTGGTGTTTCGTAAAGATGACAAATTGTACCAATTGCGTTCTCTGTCTGAGGCCAGCCGGCTGCTGGGGGTGACCCTCCCGGAGGACGAAGGTGGTGAAGGGACCCCCGCGTCAGAGGCGGGAAACACTGGGACACGCTGGCGTCAGCAGGGGTGCAGATGCCATCTCAAGAAGCCGCCAGCTTCAGAGATCACGAAAGGCCGGCTATCGGCGTTGGAAGCTGTGTCAACGGATCTCTCAGGTTCTAATAATGCTGACCCGGACATGCACGGCACCTGAGAGACTGCTTTTCTCACATCCAGACCTCTGGCGGGAGGGGGGGCTTCCTTCCACGGTAGGTGGATTCACCCCAATGTCTCTTTACCAGTCACAGACGAGTGATGGACTATATGTTTCTAACCTTTATGGTATTTTGTTCTTTTTGTTGGGGCTTGTTGGGGTGGGTGAGGGGTGGGAATTGGGGCTCCGCGTCTGTCTTCCCTTTAGGGCTGGGGCGACCACTCGCGCCTCTGTGCCCCTGCCTCGTTTACAAACCGGGAATTCCGGAGCAGTGATACATGATGCTTTACAACTGCCGCGACACCAATGTGATACACACTATGCCACCCACCACGCTTAAGGTACTGACCCTGAATGTCCGGGGTCTTAATAACCTAGTTAAGCGTAGGGCTGTTCTATCATGCTTAGAAAATTCCCATGCAGACCTTTGCCTCCTGCAGGAAACCCATTTATTGGCGCGCGATTGCCATCGCCTTAGGTCTAGGCGGTTTCCCACCCAGTTCTTCTCTTCCGGGGCTACTAAAACAGCAGGGGTGGCGATTCTAGTGGCACAACGGTTCCGGGGGGAGGTCCTTTATAAGGTCGCCGAGATTAAGGGGCGCCTCTTGACTTATCGCTTTGCACTTGGGGGGATGCCGTTTACGATGAGCTCCATATATGCCCCGAACGAGGGACCTGAGCGATTTTTACACTCTGCACTTACAGAGGCCACGACTACACCTGACCATCATATCATTATCGGGGGGGACCTTAATTTGGTGTTCGATAATGTTCAGGATAGATCCAGTCAGCGCTCTCATCAAACCGGGGCCCTTTCTGCGGAGGGACTTGCGCGCTTGCAGGACCTGGGGCTATGCAACCTCTGGCGTACCATGCACCCCCGGGACAGGGAATACTCCTTCTACTCTAATGCGCATAAGACTTACGCTAGGCTGGACCACCTCTTGGTATGGTCATCGGCGCGGGCGCTTTCGACAGCTGTTGACATAGGGGTGGCGTCTTTATCAGACCACGCTCCGGTGATGGCGATTTTCACCCTCCCGCCCGCACCGCGTACCTCCAGGGTGTGGCGTCTTAGAGACACTCTCCTGCATCGAGAAGAGGTGGTTCACCGCATTCGGCGCAACATACATGATTACCTCACACATAACGACAACATGGACACAACACTTGCCACTCAATGGGCGGCGCTGAAGGCGGTTCTTAGAGGGGAGTTCATCTCGATCTCGGCGGCGGACAACAGGGAGCACGGATGCAAACGGGAGGAGCTTACACAGCAGGTGCGGGAACTGGAGCAGATGCACCAGTGGAAGGGAGCCCCGAGATTATGGAGGCAACTCAAAGCGGCCCGCCAACAGTTGGCGGCGCTCGACCAAGACAGGGCAGAGTTTGCGGCATTGAGGCTGCGACATGCCTACTATGCGGGTGGGGACAGGTGTGGGCGCCTCCTGGCCCATAAGCTCAGAGAGACTCGTCAGCGACAGGGGGTTAAAATGATCTCTCGGGAAGATGCACGGAAGCAACAGAGGATGGGATATTGCGGAGGCATTCCGAGATTTTTACGCGACCTTGTATGCGGAGGCCCCGCTGGCCAGCTCTGATGGGACGGCTTTCCTAGACTCTGTCACACTGCCGACACTGTCCAAGGCGCAGACCGACCATCTAGAAAGAAATATTCAAATGGAGGAAGTAGTGTCTGCCATTTCTCGGCTCAAACTGGGAAAGGCCCCGGGTCCAGATGGATTTTCTGCTATTTTTTACAAGAAAATTTGCTCCCTGCTCGCCCCGATCCTTACTAAGCTGTTCAATTCCTTTGCGACCCAGGGAGCTATCCCGGGCGACCTCTTGGAGGCTTCGATAGCAGTAATTCCCAAACCAGGCAAGGATAGCTCACAATGTGGATCTTACCGCCCGATATCACTACTTAACACAGACCTTAAACTATATACGCAGATTCTGGCCGCCCGCCTTGGCCCCCTTATGCCGGGCCGTACAGACCCGGACCAGGCAGGCTTTATCCCTGAGCGGCAAACGACAGACAATACGAAGCGGATTTTGCACCTTATAGAAAAGGCTACTCGGGTCCCGGGGGAGTTCATGATGCTGGCCATTGATGCCGAAAAGGCGTTCGACCGAGTACATTGGCCATTTTTGGAACAGGTCCTAGAGAAGGCAGGAATAGGCGACCGATTCCGCACACATATCTTTAACTGTTATAGATCCCCCACTGCCACCATCAGAGTGAACGGGTACACATCCTCCCGATTTCACATTGAGAGGGGCACGAGGCAGGGGTGCCCGCTGTCCCCCCTCCTCTTCGCCCTTTATATGGAACCACTGGCTCAGAGGGTGCGACAAAACCCAGAGATCACGGGAATACAGTTTGGAGGCTTCGTCCACACAATCAGTCTATACGCAAACGATGTCTTACTATCATTATCCGATCCGAGGTCTGCTCTCCCAGAGTGCTGGGCAGAATTGGAGGTTTTCGCGCGAGCTGCCGGGTTTAGGGTGAACGCAGGGAAATCCTTAGCCCTAGACCTATCGCTATCGCAGCCCACCCGTGATCACTTGCAAACCCAGCTCCCCATCCGATGGGCGGCAGACATAATACCGTACCTGGGGATACAATTGGCCCCATCGCTCTCTAGAGTGGCCCAAATGACCTACACGCTGTTACATGACAAGATCCGCCGGGAATTCGACAGATGGCGGCACTATCCCCTCTCTTGGTTGGGCAGGGTCGCGGCAGTTAAAATTACAATTCTCCTGCAAATTCTCTACCTCTTTCGCACTATACCTCTCCGTCCGCCAGGGGGATGGATTCGAACGATGCAGTCGGACCTGTCCTGGTTTTTCTGGAATGGGAGGAAGCCGCGAATGCGACAGGCGCTGGTGGCATTAGCACCGGAAGCGGGTGGACTTGGAGTCCCAGATCTGAGGCTCTACTTTCAAGCAGCCCAATTGAGATACCTAGTGGAGTGGAGCAGATGGGAGTCCGAGAAACATTGGCTATTCCAAGATCAGGCGGTGGCTGCGCGTCCTTTACAGGACATCCCTTTCTTACGCAAAGCGCATCGGCCTCCCAACCTGTGTGCCTCCCATATTACGCGGGTCCCTCTTGAAGTCTGGGATGCCACTAGTCTCACACATGAACTCACATCGTTCCCGTCCCCGCTTACCCCACTGACAGGCAACCCCGACTTCACCCCAGGACTAGAAGATGCTGCCTTTGCGAGCTGGAGGACAGCGGGTTGCCGGTCCCTGTGCCATGTTTATGGGGAGGGTGGGGTACACTCGTTCGTTCAGATGCAGAGTGATTTTGGGCTACCTGAGACGGAGAGGTTGTGGTATATGCAAGTGAGGCACTGGGCGCTCCAGCCACAGGTTCGCTCCGGGGCAGACAGGCACCTCTCCCCCTACGAGCGTTGACTTATTACACGTACATCAGACAAGCACCTTGTTTCAGATCTCTATAAACAATTGCAGATCAAAAACAAACACACGTATAACTCTAGCAGGAGCAGGTGGGAACGAGAACTGGGAAGAACATTGAGTCATAAAGAATGGGAGGGCATCTATTACAGGGCACGGCACTCAGCATACCACATGGGGCTCACGGAGACTCTCACGAAGATTGTGACATACTGGTATTACACCCCAGAGCGCTTACACGCGATGGACCACTCTCGGGAGGCGACGTGCTGGAGGGGTTGCGGTCAAGTGGGTAGTTTAACGCACGTGCTATGGGACTGCGCACATCTCCAATCCTACTGGAAGCAGATGTTGGACGAAGTGGACACTGACTTTGAGACGGAAATACCGCGCTTCCCAGCCTACGTAATTTTAGGTTTGCCCAACCCTCTGACCTATCCACTGCGCTCACGCAGAGGCCGGCTGATGGCAATCGCACTGGGGTCTGCTATACAAAACATACTTACACACTGGCGTACACCCCAGTTACCGACCTTCACGGGATGGCTGCACCGTTTGTGGTATATCCTAGGAATGGAAAAGTTAGCACTAACCATGGCGGGGGAAGGAGACAAGTACGGGGAGTTATGGAGGCCCTTTCTGACGCTTTTAGCTTCTGAATTTAGGGAGGTCACATGTCCCCGGTATCTGAGGCTGTTACGTATTACAGAGAACCCGGAGAGAGATGGGCATTAAATTTGGTTGGGCCACAGGGAAGACGCGGAGCCAGGGAGGGGGAGGGTTGGGGGTCTGGAGATTGGGAGGGGGTTTCTTTAGGGGGGGGGTTCTGTTTCTTTTTTATGTTGGAGAGGGGGTCTTGATGTTGGAAAGTTGTGTTTGATCAAATGATTATTCAGCTGAGCGCACTTGGATCATAAGTAGCATGACAATGACTCGGATAGTAGTTCTATCATAGCAATGTGTACTTGCGCTCCGATGTATGTCCTTTTGGCTGATTCTCAATAAAAATGTTTAAACCATAAAAAACTTACGTATTGCAACTTCTATGTGTGCTGCCTTGACCAGCAAACATAGAAGTTACAAAACCCCATTTAAGATTGTTTATGTGCAGGAAGGGACACCTTCCTGCACATAAACAATCTTCCCCTGGTGCAAGTGTGCCTGCGTTGGTGAAAGACGACTAAATATAGCGCCAGTGCAGGGGGAAACGCAGGGCTGCGCTGTATTCTTATAAATATGGTGCATCCCTGCATTTCTAAAGGGACGGAGCGTGTTGTTAGCCTTCTTGGCTTCACAGCATGCTTTCCCACTTTTCTAGTAAATATGCCCCTTAGTCTCTGTTCTTTTCCATCTCAGTCACACTCTCCTAATTTCTTTCTCCTCTCTTTCTCAATTTTCTGTCCATATTTGCACACACAATTATTTTTCATGACTATCTACCTTGTCTCTCTCTCGCTGTCATCCTCCCACCCACCTTTTCCTCCTTACTCCCTATCAAGAAGATGAACCTGGTGGATGGATGTGTGATACTACCACGTTTTATTAGCTGGTCCTGGTTTCTCCGTTCCCACAGAACTTTGGGTTTTATTTTATAGGAATGAATGCTGAAAGATCTCAATCTAGCTGTGAACTGGCTCACCTCGATTTATGTCTGCGTAGGAAATCACCACTGTCTGTAGTAGAGCTCATTTGCTTACTTGGAAGAACTCAGAACTATCTGCAGAGGTTTGCAATGCCATGTATGCAGGAACTCAGTTCCAGCGTAATAAAAGAAATTACCTATGGGTGCATGGTCTCTGCTCTGTCTGTGCATGGGTTCAGCACTATGTATGCAGGGACTTGGACTGCATCTGTGCTGGAGCTTAGCTCTATCTGCATAGGAGTGAGTTCAGCTCTTTAAGATGATGAGGTCTGTTTATGGTAGACCTCCACTCTCTCTGCATATGCACAAGAACCTACTTTTCTCCATGGAACTTATGTCTTCTAAGTGTTCAGCCTATCTCCAGAAGAACAGCCAACTTCCTCTCCTTAATAAAATAGGCACTGAAATGAGCTTCTTGATACAGAGCATCTTTTTGAATGGTGATTTTTTATTGACTTTGCGCTGCAAGAGTTTGGACACATTAAGCTGATCTCTATTTACCCTGTCTTCTTCTACCCTCTCAATGACACACCCTCTTCCTTCTGTGATAATAGCTCGCATTTCCTTGCATTACTGCTTCTTGTGAGGCCATGGGAATACTGCACCTTCCCAGAGTGTGCTTTGTTGTTATGTGTTCTTGATGTTCATTGTTTTTATGTCATCTGGTATGTCCTTATGGTCTTCATTTGTAGTGAGAAAATTTAGAAAGAGCAGGGAAGATCAGGCTGAGACAAGGAGACAATGTTAAATATGAAGCGAAACATAGGGGAAATGTATGGGGTAGAAAGGGGCAGATTGAGAAAAATGAAAAGGGAGGATGACAAGGAACAGGAGAAAAGGCAGTGATATGTAGAGAGAGAGACAAGAGGGATATAGACTAGGATGAACAGTGCTGAGGTCCAGGTGGCTATTTAGGCAATGGAATAGAAGTTAAACTGCACTGTAGCACATGGGATGGAAACATTGGGCCTGAGCCGATCAATTAAACTGACAGTGTGAACATATGTGGCTAGCTTAAAAGAAATAAAAAGATTAATTTACCTCTACCCTCTGTGCTCGCAGCTCTTCAGTCTTCTCATCAGTGGCACCAACTCCCCTCTTCCAATCAAGGTGCTTCTCTCATGCTGCAAAGGTCTCATGACAGAAGCACCAGGATTGGCTGTAGGGGACTGGATCCATGCTTACTGAGGCACTAGGGACCTCTGCTTGCTCTCTACCCGGCTGTCGTAGACAGCCTGGTGGAGAGGTTTATATTGTGCATGTCAGGCAGGCCGTCTTAAGACGGCTGGCCAAAGTGACCTGCACAGTGTAAATTGGTGGAGTGAGCACCACTGCCCTGCTGCCAGTCAGCAGTGGCGCTGTCCTCAAACAAGGGCCGGGGAAAGGGAAAAATACAATGGTAATAAATTCATTTAGTTTTTTACCTTTTGCGGTGCTGTCAGCATGGGGGCACTGCTCCTCTGCCCTAATGGAGGGGCCGCCGCTACTTTGACCCACCTCCCCACCGCCTCCTTTGAGGACACCACAAGCAGCAAGATAAGCTGTAGGTGTCTGTCAGAAAAAAGAAAATATTTATTCCAATGCTCTCTTCTCCTGCCGTCCTTCGCCCTGGCTTTCCCTGGGACAGACACACACACACAGCTTCAGCTACAGGCTAAGGAACACGACGGGCGGCTGAAACCCTTTCAGCCTAATGGGCGTTGCATGCCTGATTCTGAATGTAGGTTCTAAATTAGTTGACTAACAGCATTGTCTTTTGTAGAATGTATTGTAGAAGAGCAATTGAAGAGATTACAGCTCAAAACAAATATTAACCAATATTGAGGCTTTTTTAGCTTTGATCATTGATGGCCTTCTCTTAGCGTGGTCTCTCAGATAATATACAAATGCTAGTAGCATACTGTCGGGGGAATGGGCGGAAAAAGAAGCATGGAGGCTGAATGTGTTTAATCTTGGCATATTTGTATTACGTATAGTTTATGATGGTTTTAACAAGGCCAGTGATTTTCTTCTTAGAACCTTCAGTTTTCCTTTAGGTTGTCATCTTCTTCTTACAGGAGGGGTTACCCCAGAGGCTTGGGAAAAAGAAGATGTGGCAGTAAGTATAAGGGTTATATAGGGTATTTTTAGGACAGAATCCTTCACCACACAAGTTGAATTTTGAGAGATGACAAAGAAAAATGGGATCTCGGGGTAGGTACTCTCACTAGTTCTGACTTTATACATATAGCCCCTTGGCTTCAGGACAAAGTAGAGGTGTGAGAGAAAGTATAAAGCTTCAAAAAGAAGAAACAAAAAAAATATGATTCTACCAATTTGGAAGGCATGTATGGCAACTGCCATGTAATTTTAGTCACACAAAAAAAAAACAACCATAACAGAAAAGAGAGAACCCCGACCTCTAGGTATCCCAACCCTCCCCTTCAATGCGCTCCCCGTTTTGGGTATGTACTGCGGGTGGCGCAATTCTCCTGAGTTGTGGCGGCATATAGGCATCCTCCGCGGGTGTCCACCACTCCTCACTCCAGCTCTCAAGATCTTCGTCTTGTTCCTTTCGGGTAGGCACCCTCAGTCTGACCCTCTTCGGCATCTGAACAATCTTTCTCGGCTTGGCATTCCTGGCATCTTCCACGTTCCTCAGGCTCCTCCCTTCACCTTCTTCTCTTTCCCCTTGTGGTTTGGTGGTATACTTTTCACCCCGGTCCGGGTCTTCTGATTGGTTCCCCATCCGGGGAGGTCCTTTCACGTCCTGGGTCTGGCAAGTAAAGTTTTTTTTAAATTTTTAACCCTTTCTTTGTTTTCCTTCCAGGTGCGGCATTGCCGGCGATCACAGGAGGGGCACGGTAACTGCAGAAAAGAAGGTGAGTCTGAGGTTATTTTCTCTGGGATATTCATCTCTTCCTCACACATCGCCTAACATTTCTTTTAATTTCTTGGCTTTAACAATGCTACTGATGTAGCGCTTAAAAGATTGAAAATTGTAGGGGAGCGTTATATTCACTGTTAGTCGGCACCCGCATATAATCAAATGTGTACTCAGGTATTTTGTGTGCAATGTATTAAGAAGTGTATAACCTATATCGATTTAAATAGAAGTGTTAGCTATGTACAAGCATACTGTGAATGTATTAGAGAAATGCATAAGAGCTCGATATATATAAACTCCAGGCGATGTTAAAATGTGTAGCTTAGAATATGTGATTGTAGACTGTTTAGTTTAAACATACATGAAAGAAAGACGTAAATGTCAATAGTGTGATTTAGACATGCTTGTGTAACCGAAGTAGTGGCCAGAATTCACATATATCGTGGAGGCGAAAGGCCTGTTATTTTCTTATGTTAGCCGAGGGCAATAGGCCAAAAGGGATTTATTCCAGTAGAGGTTTTAGGCTGTAGTAAATTGCAAAGTTAAAAGATGCGAAGTATGTCTGCCTTGCATGATCTCACCCCAGGTGCAAGGACAGTTGCTCGTTAGTAGAGAAGTTCTTTGTTCACGAATTGACTTATGTAGTTAAAGCCAGACATGGGAGTGCATTGGAATGTGCCAATCGTAACTCCTAGTGCGGACGGTGTCTGGGACTCAAGGCCAAGTTTATGGACGATGGAACTGGACAGCGCTCTATGGAAAATTACTGAAAGACGACCCAGCTGAAGAGGAGGTGCAAAAGGGCGTGTTCTGGGATTTGGGGTTCTGTATTAGGGAAAGCGCCTCGAGGGTGAAGGCAGAACAGAGCAGCCCAGAGCAGAGAAGAGTTAGGCGAAGAGCTAGAGGGGGCAATTTAGATCAAGCTCTCTAAGTGAAGACTTCTTATGAAGTTTCACTCTGACACCTTTTTTCTCGATCGAGGGTCTCAAGGGATTGCTAAGTAGGGATGTCATCTAGTACAGAGTAGGGACAGAGATGGTATGGTTCAGTGTCCCTAATATCGACATTGGCTTGGTAGTTTTCTACCTCATGCTTTTAGAAATTGTGCTTTTAGTTATTTTTAGTCGTATGCGGATTCTTCGTAGAGTAGCATTTGTGTTAATGCCTATGTATTTGTTGTGCCTCGGATTGAGGAGTTTGTACCTTCAAATCTTTATGCTGATAATAAAAGCCAGAGAGCAAAGAGATTAAGTCTCGAGTCCTTGATTATGACAAATTGCGGACAGCATTTTCTGATAATTGTGTTTATTCCCTCTACGCTATTGGGCAAATAAAAAGTTCCATCGGACCAGAGTGGGTTCTAGTAGATAATTGCCAGATACTAAAATGGGCCGGAGCAGTTGGTAGCAGAGACGGATGGTTACTTCCGATAGCGAGGGACGATTAGATTAGATAAGGATAAGTGATCCTTGAGGCCCATAGACGATAAGTGATGGTGAATCATCAGATGGTGAGCGGGAGACGACGGCGGCAGATGAGCATCGACGACGAGTAGCAGTGCGGCAGGAAGCAGCAGTTCCAGGAGTGAGTATGAACAAAATGAGATGTTGTAGATTGCGGTGTTGATTTGTTGTGTGATGTCTTGCGGAGTTGATGTGTATGTTGAGTGATTGTGAGATCAGGCTGTGAGCACGCGCAGCCCGGGAGTTGTGGTGTAGAAGACACCTGAGATAGATTTTGTTGACCACCCAAAGGATATCGTGAGGTACCATCGATCACCTGGACCGAGATAGGGGGAGCGAACGTGTGTGTGTATGGCAACTTAACGCTGGTCGTGGGTTGTTGTGTGTGGATTGGAGTGTTAGTAACCTATCAGTGGCGATCTATCTGGCCGGACGGGGGCAGACGGTCGCCAACCGAGGTCAACAAGGTCGAGAGACTGTGGACGGACAGTCAGAGGCTGTGGACGGACTGCCAGAGAAGTAACTTAATCGGTTATTTCAGTGTATGAATGGGACGAGAGTAGGCTTGAAACGTGTCTAGAGAAGGGAACTGCTGCGAACGGAGGAAGGTGACGTCAGAGCGCTGTGATAGGCCGGTTGGTGTGAGTTGCGCTGTAATTGGAGGATTCAAGAGTAGGAAGTAAACAGAGCGCGAGATCGAACTTGCTCGTCATGAAGTGTCTTAAGGTTTTACGAGAATTGTGTAGAGAGGACAAGCATGTGGTCACTCGGAAGGGAGAAGAAGCCCCTCCCGAGGATACCCCAGCACATTACATGGCAACGAATGTGGGGTTACATACCATAGTATGGATCGAGAATTGGCACAAGATTACACAAGGTGAAGTGGAACTAGCTTTCCCGAGGTATGGCTCATTTAGACTAGCGGTGCTGTACCAGCTGAAGTCGGTGATGGGGTCCTTAAGACCCTTGCCAAGACCAACACAGTTCGAAGCACTACATGCGTGGATAAGAGCAGCGCATGATAAGGAAAAGGGAAGGAGTCAGGAAAGGATGAGAAAATCGATCAGGGCATTCCAGGATGCCAAGTGGGATGCAGCGGAGAAAAGATGGAGAGTGCAGGCAATTGAGGAAGAGAAACTGTATCCCTTATTGATAGACTCGACGGGGATAAGGCATGTGAAAGCACAGGATGAAGAGAGCGACTCCGATGATGGAGTATTGCAAAGATTGTTGGAGGAGAGACCAACTCCTTATAATCCAGAGGAAGCAGACGACAGGTGGGGAGAGAGAGGGGAAACTAGAAGAGTAACAATTCAACCCGAGACACGAGTAGAAGGGTTGGTTTCGTTTGGAACGGAGAGTCCACGGAGTCAGTCTGAGGCTAGTGGGAGGATTGAGAGAGAGATGAGGTTACCGGATGCATTGAGGGTACCGGTCACCATTGGACCGATTGTGTCGATCTATAGTCCGGAATCGGAGGAAAGGGAGAGGTCTGAACAGGTAGCGGAAAGAACGAGGAGGGAAAGCGAGGAAAGTGGGTTGGAAGGGACAATGGCCCGACCTCCAAGCCCTGTACAATGGAGTACACCATTGGTAGCGGTGTCAGATACATCTAGGGCCGAAGAGGAACAGAGACCGGTGAGGCCGAAAAATCTAATGGAGTCGAGATCAGATTTAAGGTCATGGGTACCATCAGAGAGGCATCAAAACCCGAATGTGGTCCAATCGGAGAGAGATAGGGCAAATTTTAGGAGCTATTCTGCTCCTATAGAAGCACCAGAAGAGAGGAGAGAGAAGGAACCGGAATGTGAATATGATGAGGGACGTGGAGCAAGTTGTCAGGTGCTGAAAGGAGCCCTGAGAGCAGGGATGATAGACATAGTAAGGCTCAAGGCAGAGGTAGATGAAATAATATATGGAAGTCTACCTCTAGAGAGAATAGTAACCTACAGTCCGGATGAGCTGTTTTTTGTAGCGAAAGATGTGACTCGTAAAGCACGAATTGCACATGAAAAATTAAGGGGATTGGCGAAAGAACATGATGTGGATTTATCCAAGACTAGGGCGTTGCAAGGAAGTCATAGGATGCATTATACCGAGCGGGAGCTGGAGGAGAAAAGGGTTGTTGGATTAAGATCACATGCCAGAGAACTGATTCTAGCCATGCGACCATGGCTGATGCTTGATAAATGGGAAGAGAGATGGTCCAAGAAAAAGACCTCTAAGGGAGCGGAAGGAGGAACTCCGGGCGAAGGGTTGCTATTAGCAAAGACTTTCCCTTTGAGGGAAGTGGCAAATGGAGGATATGTGCATGTACCATGGAGCAGGGGAGATTTGGCATCATTTACGAATGATTTTCCCAGGCTCAGGGAGAAGCCTGCAGAATGGTACAAGCAAGTTGAGCGCTTTGTTAAGATTTCGAAGGTGTTATGGATCGACCTGAATACTTTATTCGATATTGTGGTTCCGGGAGATCTGTGGAACGCATGTAAGGTTGCTGTTGATTGGCCGGACTATGAGCCTGATAGGAACATGATTACAAATGGTCCGTCGCCAGCGGTGATGAGGCTGTATGATAAAGTAATTACCTGGTTGAAATCGAAGGTTTCACCGCAGGATATTGATTGGGTGAAAATAGACAGGACAGTGCAAGAACCAAAGGAGACAGTACATGAGTTTTAGGAGAGACTCTTCAAGGCTTTTAAGCAGTACAGTGGCCTAGATGAGCTGGAAACGAAAGATATGGGACAGTTTGTTTCTAAGTTCGTGCTGGGTTTGAAGCCCGAGATTAGTCTCATGATACAGCAGCATTTGATTTGTTGGCAGAATAAGCCCGTGGATGAAATCTTGCGGTACGCCAGGTACTGCACGGATGAGATTGAGTCGAAGCACAAGAAGATGAAAGATAATTTGTTGCTTATACAGATGCAAGCTGCTCAGGGACCGCCGAATGGGGGTCCAGTGGTAAGGAGACAGGGAAATTATCAGGCAGGAAATAAGAATGTTCAGGGTCAGGGAAGGGCAAGGCCTATAGACCCTAGGACAGGCATAGATGTAGCGATATTGAAAAAGACGACTGCTTGTCACCAGTGTCACCAGGTGGGACACTGGAGGCGCGAGTGTCCCCTGAACCCCTGGAACCAGCAACAGATGGAGGGAGGAATACTTCAGGTCCCTGGGGCGGAACAGGTACAGACGGTGACTACACCGAGAATGATGCAAGGGGGGACCGGCATCTCGCAAGTGCAGGTTCCCCAGCCACCTAGGATACAGAACATACAGCAGGGAGCTCGGACTTACTTGCAGATGCCTATGTTTGAAGTAAGCGAGGAGAAGGATATAGATTTGCTGGCCCGGTTGAGTTTAAGCCAAGATGATGACTGCATACTTAGGGCTATCTTAGAAGTAGACCAGAGAGGACCCTTTGTGGAAGCAGAGCTTGACGGACACCCTACTACATTTTTGGTTGATACGGGGGCTACTAAGTCGACTATAAGATCAGCAGTAGTTCCGGGTGTGGCCCTTTCCGGGGAAAGTATACAGGTTGTTGGAGTGGTGAATAAGAGGCTAGTCAGCCCTTTGACAGAACCGATTCCAGTCAGGATAGGAAACTTTAGGGATCGACACCAGTTTGTGGTGTGCGATTCTAGTCCTGTTTGTTTGTTGGGAAGAGACTTATTGTGTAAGCTCAATTGCACGATCTACTGTACCCCGAAAGGAGTAGAGGTACAGACAAGAGATGATGATGCAACCTTTAAGGTTGCAAATCAGCGGGTGTGTGTGGAAATGTACCCAGCTTTGACAGTGGAGGAGCTTCCACATGATTTGAGGGAGTCAGTATCGACCGATGTGTGGGACTTAAGTGGAGAGGAGATTGGTTTAGTCAGGGGAGTGGAACCAGTGAAGATACAGGTCAATCAAAACAGATAGGGTCTGAGGGCAAATATTTAAAGACCTACAAAGATTCCTAAGCCCCCTTCCTATATATTTCAAAAACACGAAAGGGATCCGAGGTCTAATATACAACCCTTGATATAAAACTCAAGAAAGTTGACTAATAACAATTTTACGCCAATAGTGAGATAATATAGGTAAACATGTAATAAAGCGATACAGAAGTTGAAAGAAACAGAAGGTGAAGCAAAAAAGCTTGATCTAAGGATAATCAGCATCCCATCATTACACTCTTGAAGTGCCCAGTGTCATCATCTGGGTTACCAAACAACTCTTCTCAGAGCCCTCATATTATATCGAGGCTGTATGAATGAGTTGTATCCTCTTATCAAGAAACATCCAGAAAAAGAGGAAAAAATAGAGAATTGTGCAGAGTGCAAAGTAATAAACAAATGTTTTTTTGTATTTTACCAGTGCTCATAAAACAGAATACACAATTGATTTGCACTAGATATATGCATTACTGAGCAGTGCCCCATCAATCGTGTTTCTATCTAAAACCAGTGAACAAAAAAGAAGAAAAAGATGGCAGGTAACCAACGTTTGCTGCCCACTAATTGGTCGACATGTTTCAGCCTTCAGGAGAAACTCTCCCTGGCTTTCTTCAGGACCTCATGATCAAAGTCCCTAGTATGGACTTTGAAAAAGAAAATGGGTTACTACTATACCCTTGTATGTGTTATCCAATTCCTCAATGTGATTGCTGATGATAGTTGACATCTACAGAACGAGAGAATCAACAAAACAATGAATTAAATTCGGAAGTGAAAAATAACAAATAATCACATGAGACATTTAGCTTCAAAACGTCTGTATCCTCATTCTTCTGAAGAACGTTTAGAAAAAATCATGCTTACCAAACAATATCTGAGGAAAAAGCCCCACCTCACTCGGCACCAGCTCAAGTCAAGGAAGAGGCCCCGCTCTGCAAGTAAACGTGAGCCAATAAATCAACCGGTCTCTAAACCTAAAGAACGGTACATTTCTCAAAATTTGAAGAAGGATTTGTAAGTGCTTGACGATATCCCACACTCTTAGTAGTGATCGTGACCGGGACATGTCAGCTATGTTATCATTTGGCATCTTATTAAAACAACGTAGCTAAGTTTGGCATAAAGATAACTGAAATGCAACTCCTCCAAAATAACGGATTAATCCACAAAAAATATATATTCTAGGCAGAAGCTGTTCATGATTAAATAACTCTTCGACTATATGGATCGAGATACAGCGCTCAAATGCATAGGTATTTTGAGCGAATCTTCGCAATTACAAATTAAGACATGCAAGTTGCGAGCCTATTTATAAATACAAATGCAAGAATTGACTCGTAAGCCGTACCTGTCCGTCGGTACCTCCGGCTGGGACTCGTGCTGGGATGGAGGTAACTGACGTGACCGGATCGGCTGTTTTTATGTCGAGTTGAAGAACTCAGCTGTCTACAATCAGTAAAGCCCGCCAAACGATTATCCGGCGCGCTGAATGTGACGTCTATAGAACTACAAAATGAGATCTCAATTGCTGGTTATTGTAGTTCGAAACTGAAGCTGTATCTTTTTTAATAGACCAACTCGAAAAAACTTTATTGTAACATACGTTTACCGCTACACTGTAATACAGGGATGGAAAACTATTCGGAAATAGAAGTTTATTTACAGTGAGGATATAAAATTCAGTGAGTATTTATATAAGAAGGCACACGTGCTGTATGGGATTATTTGTGCCGAAATAGAGACGAACATCTAAACTTGAGAGCAGGAAGAACTTTCTCTAGTCATGAACATTAGAGATTGTCTAGTGATGATGTAATCAGTACTACAGTATATCCTGGGCCAGACGCTACCATCTGTTCAGATCACTTTTGTTTTTAAGTCTTATTATTTACTTTTTCTTTAGCGACATCCATGGTATCGCGTCGTTAAGACCCTGGGCATCGCTGGACAATTTAAAAATCCATCGTTGCTCGCGTAAGAACAAGAAATTGGACACATCACTCACATGTGATGGAATATAAGGGTTTTCAAGTACAGTCCAATTAAAATCACCCGCATCATGATCTTTTTCAACAAAGTGTTTAGTTAGTTTCGTGATGGTTTTTTTGGGGAACCACCTTTACAACGGAACTTTTACAACGCTATGCTATTACAACGCATTTTTTACAACGCAAAAACTTTTACAACGCATGCTTTTACAACGCATGCTATTATATGGTAAGTACTTTTACAACGCATATACCTTTACAACGCATTATTTGAAAATGCCTTTACAACGCATGCATTTACAACGCATGCATTTACAACGCAAGATGTTATATGGTAAGTACTTTTACAACGCATATACTATTACAACGCATTTTTTAATGTTGGTATTTTAATTAAAATAAATATATATCGTATAATTATTTGTTATCTAAAAAATTGTATTTGAAATAAAGTGAGTTGTTTATCAAAATATTAATACTTGAGTATTTTGTCTAGTAGAAATGTTTTGTTGGATAGTTAAATTAATACTTGAGTATTTTAATATTAATACTTGAGTATTTTGTCTAGTAGGAATGTTTTGTTGGATAGTTAAATTAATACTTGAGTATTTTAATATTAATTCTTGATACTTAATACTTGAGTATTTTGTTTACTAGGAATGTTTTGTTGGATAGTTAAATTAATACTGGAGTATTTCTGAAAATGGAATGATTGTTTTTATATTTAATTTGATACATATTACAGTGAATAGTGAGTATTTTTAAAGTTAAATAAAAAATTGAGAATTATTCTAAATTGAAAGAGTATTTAATATATTTTTTCTAAAAAATAAGAGTGAGTAAATAAATTTTAATAGTTGAGTATTTTTTAAATATTAAAGTGTATTTCTTAAATTAATTTAGTTCATTGGTTTTTTCAAATTAAGAAACAGCATATTTTAAATTTAATTTATTTAAAGTTTGTGAGTACTTTTTAAAAATATTAATACTACAGTATCTATCAAAAATTTAAGAAATAAGATATGTAAATACTAAAGTATTTATAAGTTCAAAAAATAGAGAACATTGTTTTTAAAAAAGGAAGAGTACTTTTGGATTATTTATTATAAAAATTAGATAAATTTATAAAAAATAATTAAAAATATAATAATATTTGAAATATTAAAAGAGTAATAAAAAATGCATTTTAAAAACAGTAATAGTTTAAAACAAAAAAAAAAAAAAAATTACTTACTTTTTAAAAAAAATTCCCACGCTTTTCCATTGAAGTCTTTGAGCGTCTTTGTCCTTTATTTATTTTGGCAGCATCAGAATATACAACCCGCGGAACAAGAAAAGAAGGATCAGAAAGTGAAGAAAGAGAAAGTTTTGAAAGGAAAAGACAATAGAGTCGAGGTAAGGAACATATTTAGTGAATTAACATTTAATTAGTTATAAATTTGAAAGTTAAATAACTATTTAAAAAATAATGACAGGAAACAATTTTTGTTTTCACATTTTTTATTTATTGAAAAATCATGAAAAAATAAACCATATTTTTAATGAATTTTGCAATGTAAGTAACATTTTTGAAACAAAATATAAATATTTTATTAACATTTATAAACATTTATTTACAGGTTAGTTAAATAAAGTAGTCCGCTTTAAATTTAGATGCACGCGATGACGTAATGACGTGAGCGTCGACGTAATACGCCATTTTGCAGAGCATCGGAGGAGGAAGCAGCAGGAAGCTGATCTGCGGCCAGGTAGGAAATATTTTCATTTGTAATTGTAGAATAAACCTTTAAAAGGGATACATATATAGTGAGGAAAGAATAAGGGGAGGTTGCGGGAAAACTAATTGATTACTTAATTGATTTTAAACATGTCCACATTAATGTCATTAATGTATGCCTATGTCGGGTCGCTAAAAGTTATTTATTTTGTTTAAAAAAGTATGTAACTGTTAAAAAATTAAAAGTTACTGTTCAGAAAGTTGATTATTTAGGAAGTAACAAAAGTAATGTCGATCTTCATTTCGAACTGCAAAAAAGTTGCGTACTTTCAAATTTTGAAAAATAACGATTGTTATAAACATGATGATTAAGCTGCAAAGTGCATTTCGGAATATGGTTTGAATTGTAGATTTTACATATGTTTCATTTTTGGAGATTAGTTTTGAAGGTAATTAAATTGGATTTTTTCGGTAATTTAATTAATGGAGTTCCGATGTCGAACAATAGTTCAAATACTATGGGACAGTAAATTTGTAGACATTGGTAGTTTTTGCTTGAAATGAAGATTTGTTTTAAAAAAAAATAACCCGACTTGTTTGTTTGAAAAAATTTTTAGAAAATACCTTGGTATGCCAATTGTAATTTGAAAATTAGTAAAATTTAAACCAAAGCAGGAAAGTAAGTAATTACATTATTTTAAAAAGAAAGAATGTTAGAAAGATTTTCCAGGTAGTCTATAGCCACACACAACGAAAATTGTTGTAGAATTGCCAATAGTCTCTCAGACATTTCCCTTGTTTTGACTGTTACTCGTGGGTTTAGACTACCTGCGAGTGTTTGGGCTATTCTCATTTCTTGGAAACTTTGCTCCTTCTTCAAAGTTTCCAAAAATGAGTAGAAGTTAGGATGTGGTTTACCAATTGTATGGTTGAAGGAGTTATGCCATCCCTCAATGGCATTGTTTGTTTTTGCTTCTCCCTCTAAACAACTCGTGTAGCAGTTCCACCACTCCACATGGAATCGTGGCTTCCTCCTGCGACCCGATCTGCTTAGGTGTCCAATCCATGTGTCCTCAAAATAATTTAGAATGGGTGCCAATTTTTCTTCGTTACTCGTATAATAAACAGATTCTATAATTGCAGTGTAGTACTCGTCCACACTATCGGGAGGAACAAAACAAAGTGCAGTTAATTTTTTTAGTTCAAATTGTAGTTTGCTATCCCGAGAATATTCTGCAACTAGGGATGTTTTCTGTAATTTACGCCAAAATGCCTGCGAAAAATGGAAAAAACATCCCTGAATTTGGGTATCCGTGTACGTTTTAGTGATCACATTGATCATACTCAATTCAAAATCAATAATTATTTTTCGAGGACTTGAAGATGTTTTACTTTTAATCACTGATAAAAGTTCAGTGTATGTTGCAGAAGTCTTATCAGGTAGCAAACTATAAACTAAGGGAATTACACTATTGTTAATTTTAGCATGTATAGTGTAAATTTGAGTGAAAGGATGGGGTGTACTTTTAAACGTCCCATCCATCATCCAAATTTCACTAGTTTCTAACTTAGCAAGGTTACGTGGGGTACTAAAAATTAAAATACGTTTCTGAGGGTTTTCGTTGTCATGCAGAAGGAAAGGTTCATCAGAAAAAGAAATAGAAAGATCATGAGGAATTCTAATGTCAGAGAAAGTATGTGGTGTAGATAATTGAATGTTACTTGCCTGCTTTTGTCTCTGAATAATTCTTCTCAAATTAGGTATTATAGGCATGTTACTAGCAACATGACTGGGGACATGCTGTGCAACCTCTCTTAAAATTGATCCTGTGGAATCATTGGAGGTGCTTGCAATAGCTTTCATCTCGTTTATTGTTTCTCTAATTTCTACATCCATTGCAGAGGCAGAGTGGTTATGTTCTGTGGTTTTCACAACCAAATTATCAACAGTAACCGCTCTGCCACTGCAATGGGTAGTGTAGTATTGCACACACCTCCAATGATTTCTAGTTAAACTTATTCTTTCCTTACTATATATGTATCCACCATGGTTTAACAAATTTTTGCCCTTCCTGGATTTAATAAAGTTGGCAGCTCCCAGGCTAGACATTATCTGAAAAGAGGAGAAAAGACACAAAAATTAGCCTGAATAAATTTATGATTTACCTAAAACATAACATTTACACCATCCTAAACATTCCCTACTGCTGCACCTTCCTGGAGTTAGAATAGTAAATTGCACCCCTACACCCTCCAACACTTTCCCTACTGATGCACCTTCCTGGAGTTAGAATAGTAAATTGCACCCCTACACCATCCAACACATTCCCTACTGATGCACCTTCCTGGAGTTAGAATAGTAAATTGAACCCCAACACCATCAAACACATTCCCTACTGATGCACCTTCCTGGAGTTAGAATAGTAAATTGCACCCCAACACCATCCAACACATTCCCTACTGCTGCACCTTCCTGGAGTTAGAATAGTAAATTGCACCCCTACACCATCCAACACTTTCCCTACTGCTGCACCTTCCTGGAGTTAGAATACTAAATTGCACCCCTACACCATCCAACACATTCCCTACTGCTGCACCTTCCTGGAGTTAGAATAGTAAATTGCACCCCAACACCCTCCAACACTTTCCCTCCTGCTGCACCTTCCTGGAGTTAGAATAGTAAATTGAACCCCAACACCATCAAACACATTCCCTACTGCTGCACCTTCCTGGAGTTAGAATAGTAAATTGCACCCCAACACCATCCAACACATTCCCTACTGCTGCACCTTCCTGGAGTTAGAATAGTAAATTGCACCCCTACACCCTCCAACACTTTCTCTACTGCTGCACCTTCCTGGAGTTAGAATAGTAAATTGCACCCCAACACCATCCAACACATTCCCTACTGCTGCACCTTCCTGGAGTTAGAATAGTAAATTGCACCCCTACACCCTCCAACACTTTCCCTACTGCTGCACCTTCCTGGAGTTAGAATACTAAATTGCACCCCTACACCATCCAACACTTTCCCTACTGATGCACCTTCCTGGAGTTAGAATAGTAAATTGCACCCCAACACCATCCAACACATTCCCTACTGATGCACCTTCCTGGAGTTAGAATAGTAAATTGCACCCCAACACCATCCAACACATTCCCTACTGCTGCACCTTCCTGGAGTTAGAATAGTAAATTGCACCCCTACACCCTCCAACACTTTCCCTACTGCTGCACCTTCCTGGAGTTAGAATACTAAATTGCACCCCTACACCATCCAACACTTTCCCTACTGATGCACCTTCCTGGAGTTAGAATAGTAAATTGCACCCCAACACCATCCAACACATTCCCTACTGATGCACCTTCCTGGAGTTAGAATAGTAAATTGCACCCCTACACCATCCATCACTTTCCCTACTGCTGCACCTTCCTGGAGTTAGAATAGTAAATTGCACCCCAACACCATCCAACACATTCCCTACTGCTGCACCTTCCTGGAGTTAGAATAGTAAATTGCACCCCTACACCCTCCAACACTTTCCCTACTGCTGCACCTTCCTGGAGTTAGAATACTAAATTGCACCCCAACACCATCCAACACATTCCTTACTGCTGCACCTTCCTGGAGTTAGAATAGTAAATTGCACCCCTACACCCTCCAACACTTTCCCTACTGCTGCACCTTCCTGGAGTTAGAATAGTAAATTGCACCCCAACACCCTCCAACACTTTCCCTCCTGCTGCACCTTCCTGGAGTTAGAATAGTAAATTGAACCCCAACACCATCAAACACATTCCCTACTGCTGCACCTTCCTGGAGTTAGAATAGTAAATTGCACCCCAACACCATCCAACACATTCCCTACTGCTGCACCTTCCTGGAGTTAGAATAGTAAATTGCACCCCTACACCCTCCAACACTTTCCCTACTGCTGCACCTTCCTGGAGTTAGAATAGTAAATTGCACCCCAACACCATCCAACACATTCCCTACTGCTGCACCTTCCTGGAGTTAGAATAGTAAATTGCACCCCTACACCCTCCAACACTTTCCCTACTGCTGCACCTTCCTGGAGTTAGAATACTAAATTGCACCCCTACACCATCCAACACTTTCCCTACTGATGCACCTTCCTGGAGTTAGAATAGTAAATTGCACCCCAACACCATCCAACACATTCCCTACTGATGCACCTTCCTGGAGTTAGAATAGTAAATTGCACCCCAACACCATCCAACACATTCCCTACTGCTGCACCTTCCTGGAGTTAGAATAGTAAATTGCACCCCTACACCCTCCAACACTTTCCCTACTGCTGCACCTTCCTGGAGTTAGAATACTAAATTGCACCCCTACACCATCCAACACTTTCCCTACTGATGCACCTTCCTGGAGTTAGAATAGTAAATTGCACCCCAACACCATCCAACACATTCCCTACTGATGCACCTTCCTGGAGTTAGAATAGTAAATTGCACCCCTACACCATCCATCACTTTCCCTACTGCTGCACCTTCCTGGAGTTAGAATAGTAAATTGCACCCCAACACCATCCAACACATTCCCTACTGCTGCACCTTCCTGGAGTTAGAATAGTAAATTGCACCCCTACACCCTCCAACACTTTCCCTACTGCTGCACCTTCCTGGAGTTAGAATACTAAATTGCACCCCAACACCATCCAACACATTCCCTACTGCTGCACCTTCCTGGAGTTAGAATAGTAAATTGCACCCCTACACCCTCCAACACTTTCCCTACTGCTGCACCTTCCTGGAGTTAGAATAGTAAATTGCACCCCAACACCATCCAACACTTTCCCTACTGATGCACCTTCCTGGAGTTAGAATAGTAAATTGCACCCCAACACCATCCAACACATTCCCTACTGATGCACCTTCCTGGAGTTAGAATAGTAAATTGCACCCCTACACCATCCAACACATTCCCTACTGCTGCACCTTCCTGGAGTTAGAATACTAAATTGCACCCCTACACCATCCAACACTTTCCCTACTGCTGCACCTTCCTGGAGTTAGAATAGTAAATTGCACCCCAACACCCTCCAACACTTTCCCTACTGCTGCACCTTCCTGGAGTTAGAATAGTAAATTGCACCCCTACACCATCCAACACATTCCCTACTGATGCACCTTCCTGGAGTTAGAATAGTAAATTGCACCCCAACACCATCCAACACATTCCCTACTGATGCACCTTCCTGGAGTTAGAATAGTAAATTGTTACCCCTACACCATCCAACACTTTCCCTACTGATGCACCTTCCTGGAGTTAGAATAGTAATTGTTACCCCTACAGCATGGTACATTTTTAGAACTGGTGCACCTTAGAATGTTGGATAAAATTACCTTTTTATTTCGAATTTGCTTTTCTTGCTGACTTTTCTTAATTGGGAATGGCGTGTAGGCAGCAGTAGACACTTATGAGGTGATTGGATTTGGAATGGAAAAATAAATGTCTGGAAAAGTGAAAAAAGAAAAGAATGAGAAAACTGAACGATGTTGAGAAATGCGATTTTACAATAATTTTTGAAAACTTGTATATTTGTTATAAGTTGCAGTAGAGAACACTTTCCCTAATGCTACACCATCCTTTAGTCATGAAATAAAATTCTGAATTCTGCAAATGTAACCATAATTAAATTGGGTTTTTTTTCAACATTAGCAATGAGATAGCTAGTCTAATATATTGAAGGTTAAAAAACCATCATGAAAATCAATACCTTGTTTTGTAGAACTTGCTTTTCTGGATGAGGCTTCGGAGGATGATTTGGTCTGTTGGTTCTAGATTTAACGTGTGTGGTGGAAAGAATCTTTCTGTAAGGAATCAAATTGTTGTCTTTTGAAAAAAAAGAGGATAAAAAAAAATTAACGTTGGTTTGAAATTTAAAATCTGAGTATATTTAAATTAATAATGACATACAATATAACTAATACTACATGACACTGTACTAACCAATGCACCTTCCTGTAGTTGAAATAGAGATATGTACCCCTACACTATAAAAAAATCTCCCTAATGTTGCACCTTCCTGGAGAAGAAATAGTATATTGTTACTCTAAACTATCCATTATTTTACTAATTTGGTACGTTAGAGGAGTAATAATTGCAAAAGGAAGGTTTAAAAATGTATAGTAAAAATAATACTGAAAAGGTAACATACCTTTTTCTGTTATTGCTTGTTTTCGTGCCTTTAAGCTAATGCTTGCAGCAGGATAAACTTTTTTTTTGGTACAGATGTACTCTGTGGAAAAAAAAACTTGAATAAATTAATGTTCCTTAGCCAACGTTGGTTGTTAAAAAAATAAATTTTAACAACAATTTGATATATGACAAAGGAGTATGAGTAACAATTGGTGAAAGAAAACATATTACACATTTAATGCATTTTTCGCAAAAAAAAAAAGGTTAATCCGATACTATCACTAAATTACTATAATGCAGAATATTCGAGGACTTTGAATAGAAATAGTTGCCCTAGTAATATGAATCGCTTTTTCAGATGTAGTACCCAACTGAAGTCTTATTAGTAATTGTTACTCCTGCATCATGCTATTTTTTCGTTTATGATGTAGTGAGATTGAGGTTTAAAAACAAAACACCATTGCCATACATCACTTTAGGTAATTTTTTAAAATATGTTTTACAATTAAAACCATTACAAATAAATTACATTTACCTTCACAATTTTATATGTCAGTCGTTTACGTGGTGGTGATGCTCAATTAGGTACACCTGTTGTTGAATCTCAATATATTCTGAGTTTCTGTTTTTGGAAAATAAAATACTTGTTTTAAGTTGGTGTGTATTTTTAGTGATAATAAATTAGAAACAGTACATTTTAAAAGTTATTATTAAGAAATTTATTAAAATTTTTTTTTGGGTTAAGAAAATATATTTTCCTCAAAACCAACGTTTAAAATTATTATAATGACTTACTAGTAGTTGCTCTATTGTAACGCTTTTACGAATGAATTCCGTGCTCTCTCTGAGGAGGTCGCAGTGGAGGTGACAGAGGGTCAGCTTTTCACGTCTGGTCTCTCTGCTAGTTGATAATCAACTGAGTGCAAAATGGTGTCTTCCTTGTATTTATAAGTTTTACTCTGTGTCACTATTAATTTTTTAAAAAACTTCGTTCGTTGTGTTTTTTTAAATGCTTTGTTTTACTGTGGAAAATGATAATTTAAAAATGCTTTTTAAAAAATATTGTTTTCATTCATTTGCTCCGTTTTGGCATCCATTTTGGAACATGTCTTTTGGTATTGTTTACATAGAAACTGTGGTAGGACAAGTTTTACAAGTGAGATGGTTAAAATGGCGCCTATGTGTATGTGTGTTTTACTCTGTTTACTTACTTTCCGATTTATTCATGATAAAAATTGTGTTAGTACTGTTGTTTTAACTATCGTTCTTTTTGTTAAT
Organism: Triturus cristatus; assembly: GCF_964204655.1. Taxonomy (NCBI): domain Eukaryota; kingdom Metazoa; phylum Chordata; class Amphibia; order Caudata; family Salamandridae; genus Triturus; species Triturus cristatus. Next base: position 742,272,046 of record NC_140589.1, on the reverse strand, counting down.
CTTTGAAATGTGTGAAAACGGAATTTATTTGGGGATTTTGAGTATTAATTTTAATACTCGAGTATTAATTTTAATACTCGAGTATTAATTTGGTTAAGCATTTCAGTAGATTTACGCTCAGTTGTTCTCCACATTTTAATACACTTCCCCACCCTAAAACCCCTAATTTCCCTGCATCCCGTGCCAGATTTTATTGTACTTTTAATTTAAAAAAAAAAAAAAAAATCGCGTTGTAATGGTATGCGTTGTAATAGATTTCGTTGTAACAGCACTTTTCAGTATTTTAATAGGTTTTGCGTTGTAAGAGTATTCGTTGTAAAGTAATGCGTTGTAGTAGTACTTGCGGTGTAAAAAATGCGTTGTAAAGGTATGCGTTGTAATAGCATGCGTTGTAACGTCATACATCCGGTTTTTTTACATCTGAATGTACTCTTGTGTTCCTGCATCCGTAGTTTTACTTTTCTCGTTGTCATACCCACGTACTGTAGCGAGCATGGACATGTTATAAGGTACACAAGGTTTTCACTGTTGCAGTTTGTGAAACTTTTTTGTACCCAAGGTATGGTGGTACCAATGTTCACAGTTTTGGATGCTTGGGTTTGTGGGCAAACGGCACAGGTGCCGCATGGGTAATGGCCCTGGACTGGAGGTAAACCCCATAAGGTGGTATCTGTAACTTGTTTCTGCTCACGAGGGCGAGTGTGGACCAGTACATCTTTCAGATTAGTGCTTCTTTTCAAAGAAAACAAAGGGAGTGGTATCTTGTCAGAATCGCTGTTAAGTATTCGCCAGTGTTTACGAACACTTTTTTGGATCATGTTTGTTAAAGTACAGAAGGTAGTAACACAAGTTAACCGCTCCAGTGGAAGTTTTTCCACTTGGGGTTCTAAAAGGGCGTCCCGGTTGTTGTTGGATGCCCTTTTATACGCTTTTTTAATCAGTTTCTTAGGATACTCCTTCTCCAGAAGTTGCTGTTTTAAATTTGCAGAATGGGTTTCAAAATTCTCACGGGTAGAACAGTTCCTCCTAATACGGAGAAATTGCCCGTAGGGCAGATTATCGCGAAGCGATTTGGGGTGTTGACTATCAAAACGAAGTAGTGAATTTCGTGCCATAGGTTTGCGATACAGTTCGCTTTGTAGACCAGTGGGAGTGACAAAAATAGACAGGTCTAAAAAAGTTATCCTGTCTTTGCCTACTTCCACAGTAAATCTCAGGAATTCGTTTCTAGTGTTAAGCCACTCTTTGAATGCTATGATAGACTCCAAACTCCCGCGCCACACTGTTAAAACATCATCGATATACCGCTTCCAGAAGCGGATCGATGTGAAGAAAGGATTGGAAGTGGTCAGAATGTGTTCCTGCTCAAAAGTGTGGACGTAGAGATTCGCCAAGCTCGGCGCAAAAATACTCCCCATACTGGTCCCGGAGGTCTGTAGATAGATAGTTTCCTCATATTTGAAAATTTTTTCTTTCATAGCCAATTGGGCCAGGGACATTATAAATGGGACTGGTGTTATAGAGTCTAAGGTAGCTTTAACCACGATATCATTAATGGTATCTAAGGTTTCATCTTGCGGTATTGACGTGTAAAGAGATTCAACGTCAAAGGACACTAGATAGTCAAGATTTTGATCAAAAACAATCTCAGGTAGTAATCGCAAGACGTCTTTCGTGTCCTGTAGGAATGTCGGCATGGTCTTCACTATGGGCCGCAGAAAATGGTCTACAAAAGTAGAGAGGGGCTCCAAAAGTGACCCAATACCTGATATTATAGGTCTACCTGGTGGTGGTCTGTGTGGCTTATGTATTTTAGGCAAACAGTAAAAATACGGCATCACTGGATGATTGGTGTGCAAAAAAACCCCTTCTTGTGTAGTGATCCAGCCTTCCGTAACGCCTTCTTCCACAAGATTATCAATGGTCTTTTTAATCCGTTCTGTGGGATCCTCTTTTAAAGGGCGATAAGCGCGCCTGTCTGACAACTGGTGCATACACTCATCTCTGTATGCTGTCGTGTCCTGGATAACAATGGCTCCGCCTTTGTCGGCGGGCTTGATTGTTATTTTTTGATCTTTCATTAGTGTCTGAAGTGCTTTCTGTTCGGTTCTGGAAAGATTATGATATTGAGATTTCTTGGTTTTACAGAGACTTGTTACCTCTTGTTGTACTGCTTTTTCAAAAGTGAGTACTTTGTGAGGAATTCCGGTGATAGGGGGATTGAAGGAGGAACGTTTCTTTAGACCTGTATTTTTGTCCTCATCCTCAATTTGTCCTGTTGTGGAATCTTTCTCACGGAAAAAATAAAACAGGCGAATTTTCCGAAAGAACTGTGCTAGTTCGCAGTTTACCTGGAAGGGGTCGCCAGGATTTGTTTCAACGAAACCCAGACCTTTGTTCAGGACTAGGGTTTCCTCTTCTGTGAGTTCTCTTTGACTTAGATTAACTACTAAATCTACTCTGCACTGGTCCCTGGTTGTGCATTCTTTTTCGTTTGGCTCCTGGTGCCCATGTGTGATGTTGTTGGTTGTTCCCAGTGTACCTGGTTCGGTGCGTTTCTGCGTTTGCCTCTTGGTCTCCTTTGGCCAAATCCTAAAAAAGATTGATTGGGATATAATTCCTGATTAGGCGGGTACTGAGGTGGACAATGCATCGGGAAATGAGGTGCAGGCGGTTGAAAATGTGCGGGTGGAAAACCCCAAGGAGTCGGTGGCCACCATTGTTGAAAATGTGGTGCCTGGGGTCCTCCTTGCCAATTCGGTCTGCTAAATCTCCCACGTCCCCTCCCACGAAAGGATTGGCGATTGTCTGTGGGTGCTTCTCCTTCATCTGAATTACCCTCAGAGCTTGAACCTGAATATGAGGAGCCATAGCGTCGCCCTTTCCTATTGAATTCAGGAGGAGAGTAGTCATCACTAGTATAAGGATAAACTACCTCATGTTTGAAACGCGATAAGTCTTTCTTAAACTTATCGATTTTGGTGAGTAAGATGTTGTCTTTAAACTCTTTGTTTGTTTTATTCGACTCTTCCTGATGTTTTTTGAACAGGGTGGCTGTGATCGTTGTCTTTATTTGGGCCTCAAGTAATTGGATTTCGACAAGAATAGTGTCTGCTATCCGTTTGGCTGTGCATATTATAAGGATTAGCCAATCACGAGTGCACCGCCATGCAATTAAAGACCAATCTTTTAAGAAGTTTTTATCTTGAAGAAAAAGGCGGGGAACATTTGTAACAATTAACCCTGGAGGAGCACAATTACCTCGCAGGTACTCTGCCATTATGGCTCCATGAATGAGCGTACGAGAATGGGATTTCTTCAAGAAGAGAACTTTATTCCAATCATTCTCAGTAGGTGTCTCTACGTTAGATGTTCTATCAATAATGCTGGGTGTGGAATCCAAAATGGATTGGAGAGTTGCATCATCATATGCCAAACCGCTAAATTCTGCCATGGTTTTTTAGAAACAGTTCAAAGAATCTGTTCTTTATAATTGAAAAGACCCGCGGCCAGTGGCCGTACAAGAACAATCAAAACAGATAGGGTCTGAGGGCAAATATTTAAAGACCTACAAAGATTCCTAAGCCCCCTTCCTATATATTTCAAAAACACGAAAGGGATCCGAGGTCTAATATACAACCCTTGATATAAAATTCAAGAAAGTTGACTAATAACAATTTTACGCCAATAGTGAGATAATATAGGTAAACATGTAATAAAGCGATACAGAAGTTGAAAGAAACAGAAGGTGAAGCAAAAAAGCTTGATCTAAGGATAATCAGCATCCCATCATTACACTCTTGAAGTGCCCAGTGTCATCATCTGGGTTACCAAACAACTCTTCTCAGAGCCCTCATATTATATCGAGGCTGTATGAATGAGTTGTATCCTCTTATCAAGAAACATCCAGAAAAAGAGGAAAAAATAGAGAATTGTGCAGAGTGCAAAGTAATAAACAAATGTTTTTTTGTATTTTACCAGTGCTCATAAAACAGAATACACAATTGATTTGCACTAGATATATGTATTACTGAGCAGTGCCCCATCAATCGTGTTTCTATCTAAAAACAGTGAACAAAAAAGAAGAAAAAAAGAAGAAAAAGATGGCAGGTAACCAACGTTTGCTGCCCACTAATTGGTCGACATGTTTCAGCCTTCAGGAGAAACTCTCCCTGGCTTTCTTCAGGACCTCATGATCAAAGTCCCTAGTATGCACTTTGAAAAAGAAAATGGGTTACTACTATACCCTTGTATGTGTTATCCAATTCCTCAATGTGATTGCTGATGATAGTTGACATCTACAGAACGAGAGAATCAACAAAACAATGAATTAAATTCGGAAGTGAAAAATAACAAATAATCACATGAGACATTTAGCTTCAAAACGTCTGTATCCTCATTCTTCTGAAGAACGTTTAGAAAAAATCATGCTTACCAAACAATATCTGAGGAAAAAGCCCCACCTCACTCGGCACCAGCTCAAGTCAAGGAAGAGGCCCCGCTCTGCAAGTAAACGTGAGCCAATAAATCAACCGGTCTCTAAACCTAAAGAACGGTACATTTCTCAAAATTTGAAGAAGGATTTGTAAGTGCTTGACGATATCCCACACTCTTAGTAGTGATCGTGACCGGGACATGTCAGCTATGTTATCATTTGGCATCTTATTAAAACAACGTAGCTAAGTTTGGCATAAAGATAACTGAAATGCAACTCCTCCAAAATAACGGATTAATCCACAAAAAATATATATTCTAGGCAGAAGCTGTTCATGATTAAATAACTCTTCAACTATATGGATCGAGATACAGCGCTCAAATGCATAGGTATTTTGAGCGAATCTTCGCAATTACAAATTAAGACATGCAAGTTGCGAGCCTATTTATAAATACAAATGCAAGAATTGACTCGTAAGCCGTACCTGTCTGTCGGTACCTCCGGCTGGGACTCGTGCTGGGATGGAGGTAACTGACGTGACCGGATCGGCTGTTTTTATGTCGAGTTGAAGAACTCAGCTGTCTACAATCAGTGAAGCCCGCCAAACGATTATCCGGCGCGCTGAATGTGACGTCTATAGAACTACAAAATGAGATCTCAATTGCTGGTTATTGTAGTTCGAAACTGAAGCTGTATCTTTTTTAATAGACCAACTCGAAAAAACTTTATTGTAACATACGTTTACCGCTACACTGTAATACAGGGAGGGAAAACTATTCGGAAATAGAAGTTTATTTACAGTGAGGATATAAAATTCAGTGAGTATTTATATGAGAAGGCACACGTGCTGTATGGGATTATTTGTGCCGAAATAGAGACGAACATCTAAACTTGAGAGCAGGAAGAACTTTCTCTAGTCATGAACATTAGAGATTGTCTAGTGATGATGTAATCAGTACTACAGTATATCCTGGGCCAGACGCTACCATCTGTTCAGATCACTTTTGTTTTTAAGTCTTATTATTTACTTTTTCTTTAGCGACATCCATGGTATCGCGTCGTTAAGACCCTGGGCATCGCTGGACAATTTAAAAATCCATCGTTGCTCGCGTAAGAACAAGAAATTGGACACATCACTCACATGTGATGGAATATAAGCCCCTCTCTACTTTTGTAGACCATTTTCTGCGGCCCATAGTGAAGACCATGCCGACATTCCTACAGGACACGAAAGACGTCTTGCGATTACTACCTGAGATTGTTTTTGATCAAAATCTTGACTATCTAGTGTCCTTTGACGTTGAATCTCTTTACACGTCAATACCGCAAGATGAAACCTTAGATACCATTAATGATATCTTGGTTAAAGCTACCTTAGACTCTATAACACCAGTCCCATTTATAATGTCCCTGGCCCAATTGGCTATGAAAGAAAATGTTTTCAAATATGAGGAAACTATCTATCTACAGACCTCCGGGACCAGTATGGGGAGTATTTTTGCGCCGAGCTTGGCGAATCTCTACGTCCACACTTTTGAGCAGGAACACATTCTGACCACTTCCAATCCTTTCTTCACATCGATCCGCTTCTGGAAGCGGTATATCGATGATGTTTTAACAGTGTGGCGCGGGAGTTTGGAGTCTATCATAGCATTCAAAGAGTGGCTTAACACTAGAAACGAATTCCTGAGATTTACTGTGGAAGTAGGCAAAGACAGGATAACTTTTTTAGACCTGTCTATTTTTGTCACTCCCACTGGTCTACAAAGCGAACTGTATCGCAAACCTATGGCACGAAATTCACTACTTCGTTTTGATAGTCAACACCCCAAATCGCTTCGCGATAATCTGCCCTACGGGCAATTTCTCCGTATTAGGAGGAACTGTTCTACCCGTGAGAATTTTGAAACCCATTCTGCAAATTTAAAACAGCAACTTCTGGAGAAGGAGTATCCTAAGAAACTGATTAAAAAAGCGTATAAAAGGGCATCCAACAACAACCGGGACGCCCTTTTAGAACCCCAAGTGGAAAAACTTCCACTGGAGCGGTTAACTTGTGTTACTACCTTCTGTACTTTAACAAACATGATCCAAAAAAGTGTTCGTAAACACTGGCGAATACTTAACAGCGATTCTGACAAGATACCACTCCCTTTGTTTTCTTTGAAAAGAAGCACTAATCTGAAAGATGTACTGGTCCACACTCGCCCTCGTGAGCAGAAACAAGTTACAGATACCACCTTATGGGGTTTACCTCCAGTCCAGGGCCATTACCCATGCGGCACCTGTGCCGTTTGCCCACAAACCCAAGCATCCAAAACTGTGAACATTGGTACCACCATACCTTGGGTACAAAAAAGTTTCACAAACTGCAACAGTGAAAACCTTGTGTACCTTATAACATGTCCATGCTCGCTACAGTACGTGGGTATGACAACGAGAAAAGTAAAACTACGGATGCAGGAACACAAGAGTACATTCAGATGTAAAAAAACCATCACGAAACTAACTAAACACTTTGTTGAAAAAGATCATGATGCGGGTGATTTTAATTGGACTGTACTTGAAAAACCTTATATTCCATCACATGTGAGTGATGTGTCCAATTTCTTGTTCTTACGCGAGCAACGATGGATTTTTAAATTGTCCAGCGATGCCCAGGGTCTTAACGACGCGATACCATGGATGTCGCTAAAGAAAAAGTAAATAATAAGACTTAAAAACAAAAGTGATCTGAACAGATGGTAGCGTCTGGCCCAGGATATACTGTAGTACTGATTACATCATCACTAGACAATCTCTAATGTTCATGACTAGAGAAAGTTCTTCCTGCTCTCAAGTTTAGATGTTCGTCTCTATTTCGGCACAAATAATCCCATACAGCACGTGTGCCTTCTCATATAAATACTCACTGAATTTTATATCCTCACTGTAAATAAACTTCTATTTCCGAATAGTTTTCCCTCCCTGTATTACAGTGTAGCGGTAAACGTATGTTACAATAAAGTTTTTTCGAGTTGGTCTATTAAAAAAGATACAGCTTCAGTTTCGAACTACAATAACCAGCAATTGAGATCTCATTTTGTAGTTCTATAGACGTCACATTCAGCGCGCCGGATAATCGTTTGGCGGGCTTTACTGATTGTAGACAGCTGAGTTCTTCAACTCGACATAAAAACAGCCGATCCGGTCACGTCAGTTACCTCCATCCCAGCACGAGTCCCAGCCGGAGGTACCGACGGACAGGTACGGCTTACGAGTCAATTCTTGCATTTGTATTTATAAATAGGCTCGCAACTTGCATGTCTTAATTTGTAATTGCGAAGATTCGCTCAAAATACCTATGCATTTGAGCGCTGTATCTCGATCCATATAGTCGAAGAGTTATTTAATCATGAACAGCTTCTGCCTAGAATATATATTTTTTGTGGATTAATCCGTTATTTTGGAGGAGTTGCATTTCAGTTATCTTTATGCCAAACTTAGCTACGTTGTTTTAATAAGATGCCAAATGATAACATAGCTGACATGTCCCGGTCACGATCACTACTAAGAGTGTGGGATATCGTCAAGCACTTACAAATCCTTCTTCAAATTTTGAGAAATGTACCGTTCTTTAGGTTTAGAGACCGGTTGATTTATTGGCTCACGTTTACTTGCAGAGCGGGGCCTCTTCCTTGACTTGAGCTGGTGCCGAGTGAGGTGGGGCTTTTTCCTCAGATATTGTTTGGTAAGCATGATTTTTTCTAAACGTTCTTCAGAAGAATGAGGATACAGACGTTTTGAAGCTAAATGTCTCATGTGATTATTTGTTATTTTTCACTTCCGAATTTAATTCATTGTTTTGTTGATTCTCTCGTTCTGTAGATGTCAACTATCATCAGCAATCACATTGAGGAATTGGATAACACATACAAGGGTATAGTAGTAACCCATTTTCTTTTTCAAAGTCCATACTAGGGACTTTGATCATGAGGTCCTGAAGAAAGCCAGGGAGAGTTTCTCCTGAAGGCTGAAACATGTCGACCAATTAGTGGGCAGCAAACATTGGTTACCTGCCATCTTTTTCTTCTTTTTTTCTTCTTTTTTGTTCACTGTTTTTAGATAGAAACACGATTGATGGGGCACTGCTCAGTAATACATATATCTAGTGCAAATCAATTGTGTATTCTGTTTTATGAGCACTGGTAAAATACAAAAAAACATTTGTTTATTACTTTGCACTCTGCACAATTCTCTATTTTTTCCTCTTTTTCTGGATGTTTCTTGATAAGAGGATACAACTCATTCATACAGCCTCGATATAATATGAGGGCTCTGAGAAGAGTTGTTTGGTAACCCAGATGATGACACTGGGCACTTCAAGAGTGTAATGATGGGATGCTGATTATCCTTAGATCAAGCTTTTTTGCTTCACCTTCTGTTTCTTTCAACTTCTGTATCGCTTTATTACATGTTCACCTATATTATCTCACTATTGGCGTAAAATTGTTATTAGTCAACTTTCTTGAATTTTATATCAAGGGTTGTATATTAGACCTCGGATCCCTTTCGTGTTTTTGAAAGATACAGGTCAAGCCAAATGCGGAATTCCCGAGAACACCTCAGTATAAATTATCCCCTGAGACGATTGCAGGAATTAAACCTGTGATCGAGTCCATGATTAAGCAGGGAATACTGGTGGAAATCATGGGTAGTCCATGCAATTCGCCCATTATGGGACAGCAGAAGCCAAGCAGGAAGTTTAGGATCGTACAAGATTTGCGAAAAATAAACGACATAGTTGTTCCATGTTGTCCAGTGGTACCGAATCCATCTGTGATACTGTTTCAGATCCCATGTGAAGCTGAATGGTTCACAGTGATTGACTTGTGTCAAGCATTTTTTTCGATTCCCCAACATGAAGAGAGCAGATTTCTTTTTGCATTTAGACTACAAAATTGTGTATTAACGTGGTGTCCTATCCCACAGGGGTACACGGAGTGCCCATCGATTTTTAATCAACTTTTGAAGAAAAACCTCGAAAGTCTTGTGTTGCCACAAAACTCTGTTTTAGTGCAATACATTGATGATCTGCTTGTTGCGTAAGAAACAGAAGACGCTTGCAGAACTGATACGATTGCGTTGTTGAATTTCTTGGGAGAAAATGGTCACAAGGTGTCCCCAAACAAGTTGCAATACTGTTTACCTGAGGTACAGTATTTGGGGCACAGAATTGAGAAGGGCAAAAGGAAGGTGTCTCCAGATCGCATTGATGCGATTCTGAGAATGCCAGTTCCCTCGATGCAGAGGGAAGTTAGAATGTTTTTGGGAATGGTGGGGTATTGCCGCCAGTGGATCCCAAACTTTTCCTTTGAAGCGAAGCCTTTACAGCGGCTGACGCGAAAGGACGTAAGTGATCCGGTACCATGGGACGACGACTGTTTGAAATCATTTCTGAGGCTGAGAGAAGCCTTATGTAGCGCTCCTGCGTTGGGAATGCCGGATTACAACAAGGCATTTGCATTGTTCTGCTGCGAAAGAGAAGGTTGTGCATTAGCAGTGTTAACCCAGAATCATGGAGGTGTCCGTAGACCAGTTGCCTATTTTTTAGCTACTTTATATCCAGTAGCTTCTGCGTTGCCAGGATGTCTTAGATCCGTTGCGGCAACAGGTGTCAGCATCGAAAGATGTGAGAGTATTGTGATGGGTCATCCTCTTACTGTACATGTGCCACATTCTGTTGAGCTGTTGATGACTAGGACTAAAACACAGCACCTCACGAATAATAGGCTGACTCGTTATGAGCAAGTTATTCTTGCAGCCGATAATGTGATAATGTGATATTGAAGAGGTGTGCTGTTTTAAATCCTGCTACATTGTTACCTGTTCCAAATGTAGATGATAATGAAGATTGTGAGGACCATGATTGTCTCGATGTAACTGAACTATGCACCAAACCGAGACCTGACATTGTCGATGAACCGCTCCCAGCTTCTTTGTGGACGGTTCATGTTTAAGAGACTGTGTCGGCCGCTTGAGAGCAGCGTTTGCTGTATGCACCATCACGGGGGTGGTTGAAGCCGCTTGTTTAGAAGGAGTACACTCCGCGCAGGTGGCTGAGCTTATTGCTTTGACTCGTGCCTGTGTGGCAGCTGATAAGATCCGTGTAACGATTTACACGGACAGCCAGTATGGGTTTGGTGTGGTTCATGACTTCGGACGACTATGGTCCCAGAGAGGGTTTATGACGTCTTCAGGTTCACCCATAAGAAATGGTGACCATGTACGGAAATTGCTTGAAGCATTGCAAGGTCCTGATGAAATTGCCGTTGTTAAATGTGCTGCACACACGAAGGGAAATGATTTTGTTTCATTGGGTAACAACTATGCCGACGAAGTAGCTCAGTTTTGTGCAGAGCAGGGATGTAATTACACGGAGAAGCACATTGAGGGAACTGAGGAGAAAACAGTGTATGATCAGATGTTAGCCATGGCAGACTCATGGGAGGAACTGAATCAGCTTCAGGAAGGGGTCTCGGATCAGGAACGAGACAGTTGGATATGAGCTGGATGTGAGAAAGGAGATGTGGATATATGGGTTTCGAATGATGGACGAGCAGTATTACCGGAATGTTTATTGAATCCCATGGCGAGGGTGATACATGGTGCTGTGCATCTTGGTAGAGACGCAATGATGAGAGTGTTTCGCCAGACTTGGTACAACCCGAAGTTTCGGGCGGTGGCTGAAACCGTGTGCCAGAGGTGTGTCACTTGTCAACAGATGAATGTAGGAAGGAGGACAGCTGTGACATTGAGTCACATAGGGAGGTCAGGTGGACCTTTCAATAGGATGCAGCTGGATTTCATTGAAATGCCGAAGTGTAATGGGTTGAGGTACATATTAGTGATAGTATGTGTCTTTTCCAGGTGGGTGGAGGCATACCCTACACGCAGATGTGACACACTCACGGTAGCAAAACTATTATTGAGAGAACTCATTCCAAGGTACGGGTTCCCGACGTCCTTTGAATCGGACAGATGGGACTCATTTCCACAGTGAGGTTATGAAGTTGCTTTGTGCTGCCTTAAATATAGATCAGAGGTTACATTGTAGCTATAGACCAGAAGCTTCAGGGATAGTGGAGCAGGTGAATGGAACTCTGAAGGCTCGGATGGCGAAAGTGTGTTCGTCAACGTCCCTGAAATGGCCTGACGCATTACCTTTGGTCCTCATGAGCCTCCGAAGTGTGCCTGATAGAAGGACTGGATTGTCACCCCATGAAATCCTCATGGGGAGAGCGATGCGTTTGCCTGAAATACCTGCCACTGCTCTGATAAATATCACTGATGATATGATCCTGGACTATTGTAAAGGCCTTGCTGACGTGGTCTGTTCTGTGTCTCAGCAGGTGCAGACAGCAACGGTTCCAGCTGCAAGTGACCTGTGCCACGACTTATGCCCAGGAGATTGGGTCCTAGTCCGAAAGCACGTGAGGAAGAGCTGCCTGGATGCTAGGTGGAGAGGCCCGTTTCAAGTGATCCTCATCACGAACACAGCAGTCAAGTGTGGAGGTTTACCGAACTGGGTGCATGCTTCCCATACCCGTAGAGTTCCAGCACCCTTAGAAGATACAGCCCCTCTCGAGAACGAAAACCCAGCCGAGCCGACAGAGCCACCTGAGAGGGCTAGTCAAGCTGTAAGGGTTGCTGAAGCAGCTGATGGTGCACTGAATCAAGCTGAAGAAGAACGAGAGAGAAGCACAGACCCAGAAACAGGGGAAGGACTAAGAGGTGCAGTGGGCAGTACAGAATCGAGTTCTGCCGAGGAAGAGGAGGCCAGTGCACAGGGTATCGAGCGGAAGACCGGAGGTGCCACGGAAGCAGAAAGGGTTTGGCCCGCAAGACAGAAACGGGTAAACCTGAGGTTGGCACCGGACACAGATCTTGCACCAGTTTCGGAAGAGCCAGAAGCAGAATCGAGTGACGAGGAGCATCCTCAAGGTACTCTGAGAAGGTCAAAGAGAACTAGAGTGCCAAGTCGGAAGTACGCTTCACCAGAGAGGGCATATCCAGTGACTGATGCCAGGTTTACCGAGCACGGGAAGATTGAGGTCGATGACATTGGTCAACAGTGTTCCGCTCCCGAGAGTGGAGGTGTTGCTGAGAGTTCCGGGATTGGAGATCAAAGGAATCCTGACTATCCACATTCCGAGTCCACCATTTCTGAGCGTCATTCGTGGTATGATCTTGGATACCTTGGAGTTCCCGACGTTCACCGCTGTGCCAGATCCACAAGAACTGACCATCCTTAAGCTCGAGATATTGCAGGGAGTCCTGGAACTGTTGGGACCAGCAGTTATTCTAGACTGATTTGAGAGTGTTGCAAAGCAGGGAAGAAGATAACCTAGATCCGAGTGGAAGAAGAATAAAATTAGGGACTTTCCGTTGTAGAACGAAGAAAAGGTAGGGAGGTTTTGCCAAAGTTCGCAAAAGATACAATAATGAGAAAGAGACTTACCATTTCAGAGACTGTATTGGACATTGAGTATATTCCGAAGATGGCAGATCCTGCAAACACACATCGTAGGGCTAAATTGATAATAGGCACATTGGTAGGAGTTGTGATAGCCACTATATTTGCAGTAGTGATAAGTTCGTACATGGTGGCTCATAGGCAAGAGGGGAAGGTTCAAGGAGCACCTACACCTATTACCCCAGGGCAGAGAGGTGTCAGTATCAGAGAACAGGGAACATCGAAGTTGAGGGAGGATCGCAGGCTCCACATGGATTTGTCGAAGGGTGATTTTAAACTTAATGCCTATGCGAAGTTGTTGTACGAATATGTTGATGCGATGGATGTGAAGGATTGCTATGTGTGTATGCAGTTGCCTGCTTCAGTAGACGAAGGTATCAAGTATCATCACCTCCCATTGACATATGGGATTTCTTGTAGTTTATTGCTTAGTCTATTTTACGACAGGAGGCAGTTCGAGTATTTCTTTTCAAATTTTGATACGGTACTTCCTGAAGTTCCGGCAATCAAGCATTTTAATAAGTACGATTATTATAAGAAAGAGGACAGACTCCTGAAGTATTTTAGACCTACTGTGAAGTTGGATACTGCGCATGCTCACCGGCATAATCTGACATGTGCATTGTCCGAGACGAAGAAATTTATTGATCAGGTAGAGGACAGATATAGAAAGTTGACCCAGACACGAGACACCGGAGATAGTCCAGTAGATTGGACAGAGGAGGAGAAGTCTCACAAGTCCAAGGGAAGCTATGGACCAATAGCATTAGAAGAAGTGCAGAAAGGGAATTTGTGTATTGGACGTCCTCAATCAGCTACGGAGAAGGTTGCAGTGGGACATAGCACCTGTTCCCAAACCTTCACTATGGAGGCTTCTGTTAAGGACTTCATGCAAGGTCCAGTACAAGTGATTCCGACAGTGTATTATGTATGTGGGAAGAATGCTTATGTCAGATTGCCTGCAAATTGGTATGGCATATGCTATTTGGCTATCATATTCCCGAAGATTTATCACACAGAGGACTTGGAGTTGTTAGAGACGCGACAACATTCTAGGAGACGTAGGACTGTAAAGGCAGGTGCAGTGATTGGTGATTTATATGGAGCAATGATACCTAGTATGGGTGTGGTGTTGAATGACGTGAAGATCAGAAGGTTGGCGACTGTAGTTGATGAGCTGTCTATGAATACGGCGAGGTCTTTGTTGTTGGTGACTGGAGAGATGTTGTCGATACGGAATATGGTTATGCAGAATCGCCTTGCGTTAGACGTGTTATTAGCTAAGGAGGGTGGGGTCTGTAAATTATTGAAGGTTCAAGAATGCTGCACATATATTCCAGACAATACGAAGGAGTTGGGGAAGTACATAGACAACATCACAACTATTCACAAGGAAATTATGGATTTGACAGAGGAGAACGTGTGGGAAAAGATTGGACAAGGATTTGGAAGAGTTGGAACGTGGTTTGCGAATTTGGAAAGAGGATTTCTTGGATCAGTGTTGAAGCCAATTATCATTGCTGTAGTTTGTGTGATTTGTTTGTGGGGATGCGTGAAAGCGTGGAAGTGGTATCAAGGAGGCAAAGTTGAAAGAGCTCTTAGAGCCAATGAGAAAAGGATGGCGAAGTTTCAGGATCAGCAATATGAGAGTCTTAAGAGAATGGAGGGAGTTCGACATGGCAGAGTCATGACCAGTACGGTTTAAATCAGTTCTAAAGAAGGAGGATTGTAATAGTGTGATGACAGATGTCATCAAAGGGGGGAACTGATGTAGCGCTTAAAAGATTGAAAATTGTAGGGGTGCGTTATATTCACTGTTAGTCGGCACCTGCATATAATCAAATGTGTACTCAGGTATTTTGTGTGCAATGTATTAAGAAGTGTATAACCTATATCGATTTAAATAGAAGTGTTAGCTATGTACAAGCATACTGTGAATGTATTAGAGAAATGCATAAGAGCTCGATATATATAAACTCCAGGCGATGGTAAAATGTGTAACTTAGAATACGTGATTGTAGACTGTTTAGTTTAAACATACATGAAAGAAAGACGTAAATGTCAATAGTGTGATTTAGACATGCTTGTGTAGCCGAAGTAGTGGCCAGAATTCACATATATCGTGGAGGCGAAAGGCCTGTTATTTTCTTATGTTAGCCGAGGGCAATAGGCCAAAAGGGATTTATTCCAGTAGAGGTTTTAGGCTGTAGTAAATTGCAAAGTTAAAAGATGCGAAGTATGTCTGCCTTGCATGATCTCACCCCAGGTGCAAGGACTGTTGCTCGTTAGTAGAGAAGTTCTTTGTTCACGAATTGACTTATGTAGGTAAAGCCAGACATGGGAGTGCATTGGAATGTGCCAATCGTAACCCCTAGTGCGGACGGTGTCTGGGACTCAAGGCCAAGCTGATGGACGATGGAACTGGACAGCGCTCTATGGAAAATTACTGAAAGACGACCCAGCTGAAGAGGAGGTGCAAAAGGGCGTGTTCTGGGATTTTTGGGTTCTGTATTAGGGAAAGCGCCCCGAGGGTGGAGGCAGAACAGAGCAGCCCAGAGCAGAGAAGAGTTAGGCGAAGAGCTAGAGGGGGCAATTTAGATCAAGCTCTCTAAGTGAAGACTTCTTAGGAAGTTTCACTCTGACACCTTTTTTCTCGATCGAGGGTCTCAAGGGATTGCTAAGTAAGGATGTCATCTAGTACAGAGTAGGGACAGAGATGGTATGGTTCAGTGTCCCTAATATCGACATTGGCTTGGTAGTTTTCTACCTCATGCTTTTAGAAATTGTGCTTTTAGTTATTTTTAGTCGTATGCGGATTCTTCGTAGAGTAGCATTTGTGTTAGTGCCTATGTATTTGTTGTGCCTCGTATTGAGGAGTTTGTACCTTCAAATCTTTATGCTGATAATAAAAGCCAGAGAGCAAAGAGATTAAGTCTCGAATCCTTGATTATGACAAATTGCGGACAGCATTTTCTGATAATTGTGTTTATTCCCTCTACGCTATTGGGCAAGTAAAAAGTTCCATCCGACCAGAGTGGGTTCTAGTAGATAATTGCCAGATACTAAAATGGGCCGGAGCACTACTGTGCTCCTTTCCGCAGCTTTCTAGAAGGAATTATTATAAAAACAGCTGTCTGGGTGATGAGACAGAGATATAGAATTTGAAAAACCTAGACGATGGGGAGAATGAAAAGCTCTTCCTGGGTTTTCACTATGAAACCAAATCATTTAATCTTGAAGCATCAAACATCATGGGCAAACTGCCACGCTTGGAGTAGGAGGAGCAATTGTTCAGATCTTTCCCACTTTTTTGGGCATGTGAAATTGTTTCATACCCACAGGGGAGGGGCCAGCACAACTGAAATATTCAAGGAAGGAGGAATACACACCACGGATTTTAGACGAAAATGTATAAAAGTGGGACTGGAGTAACATCACAATGGAAGATTGGTGGAATTATCTGTTTGATGATGTTGTCCTGGAATTTTGATGTGCTTTGGTTTGTTAATATGATACATGGCAAGTGGGTTCTTTTAGGCATGGTTAAATGGATGTTTTGCTGTGGAATGTTGCAATTCGATGATGTGGTGGAGTTCTGCGGGTGGCAGTATGCTATGTTGATGTATAAGGTGGCCATGTGTGTTGAATTATGAAAGGCTGAAGTCTCTGCTTTGTCGCAGTTGTATTTTAGTGGGGAAACCACTTAGTGGTATGTTGGGGTGTCATTTAGTTTTTACAGTAGGTGTGGTGGAGGCCTTTGGGTTTGGTCCTGATGTAGAAGTAGTAGGTGGATCAATAGGGAGATCTCACTCGGAGAGCAGAACACTTTTTTTAGTCAGTGGTCCGATGTCTGTGAAGTGGGGAGAGCTATGGAGTGAAAGTTTGGAGAGTCTGTTTTGAATCAGTGGTAGCGAGGGTAGAAACATGGGGCATGGTGAAGAGTAATGTGGTTTGGATAGTTGGTTGGTGTAGGGATGGCTGAAATTACAGCCATGATGTGGGAGTATAGGTTTGCCTGGTGAGTTAATTATCATTGTATTATCTGTTGTGGGAACAGCGCGCTTAGCAATCAATCAATACACAGTGATACTGAAAACAACAGAGAAATGGCAAGCAATGCATACCCATTTTTTGGTGATTGATTGTCCTATGGACTCTATATGACCCCTATTGACTATTTTAATTTAACACATCTGTCGCGAATTTGCTTTTTCACGAGATCTCCTCAGATATTGTGGCTTATAGTATACTGGGTTTCTTGGCATAGTTTGTCTATGAGCACTGAGAAACGTCTAAACAGTCCACAACACATGTGCTCTGACCCCTCAAATATCATAACAGATTGGTTAACTTCAAATGGTTTATATAACTTTTAGGTCAGGCCACAGTACAATGGTGCAGAAATAGTACCAGTGGCATTAACTTAACTGTCACACGTAGGCTGCAGTGTAGACGTACAAAACCAGCATGAATGATTCCTTTGACATTAGCTAAGTCCCCTATAAGTAGTGCCTTGAAGATTGCAGGGTCTGGGTGCATAATGTTCAAAGATTAGATATACTTAAGATTTAGATTAGTGTGATCTCTATTTAAAGGATGTCTAAGCTGGTTTTCACTGTACAGCCCATGATACCCTTTTCCTATAGTAAATGCATACTTGAGAATAAAAATCATATTTTCATAAGTCAGGCTAGAATAAAGGAACAGATATTATCCATGCCTCATTACAATATTTCTACAAATCTTATTCTGTGATGAAGATAGATTTTTGTTAAATATACTACACATTTGATTTTATAAAGAAGCTTTTTTGTCTTTGAAGATAGTTTGAACAGTATATAATTCAATTCTGCTAGACACTCTCTCTCCCTCGGAAACGAAAAAGGGCTTGGCAGCTGGTTGGAAAGCTGGGATGAGAGGGAAGTGGACAGGAACAGCAGGTGCCAAATAGAGTTAGGCCTCGACATTTTACATGATGTGGTTAATGTGGTGACATTGAAAGAAATGGCTCTGATGGTGGCCTGCTTCCAGCCGCAAACCTGTCTTTGCTAATAGAATGAGGGAGCTTGGTTTCAGAACCAACAGGTTTTGTGTTTCAGGGTGAGTTTCTTTGTCTAAAAAAGGCAGATCCTGGGTGGTAATTCTAAACTCCACTGATTGGCGCTGGGGCCCTGTATTTTTTAAAGTAACCCAGACCAAGGATTCCTATGATTTTTTATCATAATATGACAAAAAGTACAGAAAATGTAAGGCTAGGTTTGAGTCTGGGGATTTCATTAGGATTGGATTAGAAGTAATCAGCAATTACTGGTGAGTGGTCTTTAGCTTCTGACCACCACTAATCACAGCACACCACTGGACTAGAAGACAAACAGAAGAGGAACACGCTGTTGCTGTGACTCCCTGGAAGAAGACTGAGGCCTATACATGCTCTCCCTTGTACCTCAGCTCTCTACATGCTCTCATGGGTCAGAGCAGTTGGCTTCCTGTAGTCTTTTGCAAAAAGTTTGAAAAAAGGCATACTAAAAGCACGATCAAAAGACCAATGGGAATTGGGAATTGTGCTAGAACCCTGGCTCGAGTATGTGATTGAATCTGCCTCCCACTGTTAATTGGACCTTTAAAGCCTCCACCAGCTGTTTGAGAGTGGGGTTATGAGCAGGAAGAATTTTTTCAGCATCATCAAAAAGTTGGGATTTAGTCATTTTATGACCCCTGGGGGACAGGGGACTAGGGTAACCAAGAAAAGGTTTATCTTGACAGGCAATATTTCCAGACTCGCCCTGCTTGAGTTTTTTTGCTGTAAAGAAAAAGAAGCTTTAGCAGGACCTCACAGAGAAAGTATTCAGCCTTGTGCAGCTTACCACAGTGTTTAGTTTTACCCCGGTGAAGTATTTCAAGCTCCAAAAAAGTGACTAAGTCCTGATCTAGAGTTTGGCCAACGGTTTAGTCCTTCACAAATGTGACAAATATCCTGTCACCTTACTACAAGTGCATTATATTCTGTGGTACTTATAATAAAGAGGACGGGATAATCGTCATGTTTGTGACTGAGTACCATCCACCAAACTGTAAATAAGGCCCTAATTTCCAAGGTAAAGACATGAATTGTTAAGGGCAGCAAAGGAATGCGTACAAGCAGAGTATTTTCGCAATTGCATTTTTCAAGCTTGCTGTCCAACCAGTCAGGTCAGAAGAGGTTGTGGCCTGCGCTCCACTGGTAAAGGGGCACCGCCAAATTTATAGACCCCACCAGGTAGGTGGGGATCTCTGTGTCTTCAGTGACACTGCTGTGCTAGGGCTCCTCTGAAGGCACTGAACTTTTGAGCGGGCATGATATTTGTTGCACCAGTTTGCCAATGCTTTTTATTTTCAAAAGCAAACCTGCAAAGTGAGAGTTTGTAGCTCTAAAGACAAAAAACAATAGCACGGATTTCTAGGAAATGTTCGGCCCAACATGTTGGGGTTATTGTAAGGTTACTTGGTATAAGACTGCCATCCTTTGTATGGCAGTCCCCAGAAGCAAAATCCAGTGATGGTCGCCTTACTCTAAATAGGAACTGTTGACCCTGTGGCTGACAAGCGGAGCCTGCTGTGTGTCTGCCATAGAAAACCCTGCGGTTAGTACATCTTAAACAGGTCTGGGGAAACATGAGTCTGGCTGAAAAGGAGCATCACTGACTGAAGGTAATGCTCCCGCTCTACCAAATTCCAAAAGAAGGCTAATCCCTGAAGTAAAAGGGTCTGCATCTGACTAGGCATTCACAACCACCACTGCATCTCAAAGGACCATGAATTGTACCAAGGTCCTGTTTCACTGCAGCCAGGCATGACTTTAAAAACGTAACAAATCATATTTCCTGATCCTCTTTATTCTCAACATTCGAGGGCCTATTATGTATAGGGCGCATTTTCCCTGTTTGTGTCACGGTGCACTTTCAAACAGTGTGCCGTGCGAAACAGGGAAAGTGTGACCTATTGGTTGGATGTGGTTCCCTCGGGGCAGCCATGAACTCGTTCTGCACTGGGGGCAACACTTTCCAGTGAAATGCGGAGCAGCTGCTTCAAAGCCACACCTTGTTTCATTGTGCAGGTGGCACCCACCTGCACTTTAATGAGGAGATATCCCCTTGCAGGTGGGGGCAGTGAGTGACTGCACCCACCTGCAAGAGTAGACAAATAAGGTGTGATGGCTGGGATATTTGCTACACTCTACCACATAAATCTAATAAAGTCCATAAGTCTTGTTCTTTCGGTGTCCAAGTATTTTCAGGTGCTTAGGATGAGGAAGAACCATCCATTCTTTCTCAACTGGAGGGGTCCAGGAATTAACAACAAAGTTCTCCAGACACACAGAAATTAGAATTGAGGTTGTGGTTTCAATAGTTCTTTTATTTTCTTGTCATGTACGCCCCTTGCCAACACGTGTTTCGTCTCCGGCTGTTCCTGTTACTTCATCAGGGCTTAACATCTACAACAAAGTCGTAGTCCAATTTAGGAGGAGTATTTACAATAGATTTAGAACCCATAACCAGGGTCATGTGACCCTAGACGTGCCATGTGTAATCGGGACTCCACACTAATGAGTAGAATGTTCAGAAAGGATACATCGTGCTATGCCATATTACATGCTAGCAGAGCCCATCCAAAGCATCAAATAAAAGCTATACCTTATGGTGTAATGGCAGGAGGTATTGCAGCTCAGATATGTAATACTCTGATAACCTGGCTGACATGGAAAGAGGTTATGGTAATGAAGTTGTCAATGAGGCTTACAGCAGGACGGTTAAGCTAGACAGCCCGCCTGCAAGAGGATGTGTAGGGGGTCCATAGAACCCCCTTGACCCCTCCAGAGGGCTGTCATCAGGGGGCGCACTAACAGTGCGCCACCTCTTTGTGCAGCACTGTTGGGGAACCTCCTGACAGCTTCTTTAATTCTGCGCCCGCACCCATCATACAGAGCGATCATAGAGGTAAAGGGATTCTCCCATTTGCATGGGGCCACCTCCCCATGCACATAAGAAATGCCCTTTTGAGATAGTGCTGGTGCAACATTTGCGCCTGCGCTAGCCGTATTGCAGAAGGGGACGCATAAGCATCTGCAGCCCCTTCTGTAATATCAAAGTACCCCGGGGGTGCACAAAACAGGTGCCAATGCCCATTGTGCCTCCGGGGTACTTCTGAAATATAAGCCCTGGTCATTTCTTTTTTTTTTAACTAAACTGCTTTAAAAATACATTGGGTTGTTTTTTTACTTTAACATTGGTTTGGTGCCTCTTACAATTACAAAAATGTACAGAGTTTTATACCAGTGCTTCTAGAGGTGAAGCCACATTTTTCTTCATTGAAAGTGTTTAGGCCAAGCAAGATATACCCTTACTAATCTGATGGCAAAGAGCCTGCTCTGTAACCTCTGCGGTTCCACTGATTTTGGCTAACAAGTGCCACAGATATGTCACTATCTCATGTCATGCTCTCATACCGCCTTACAGATGACAAAACTGTTATGGCATGACAGGAGTACAGTATTTTCACCCAAAAACACCCAGCCAGGGTGACCTTGAGGTAAACTTTACAGACAAAGTAGCAACAGTACAGCTGGCAGCACTATGTGTAATGATTGTATTTAGAAATGGGTGTAATACAAGATTTACATTAATCAGCCCATGTCCTGCACACACATCTAAGCTGTGATTCGTGGAGTGAATGAGACCTTAGTGACACGAGGAAACGGGTCCATCGTTTGTGTGAGTCCGTGTTACTCCAGTGTGCATTGACTTGAAACCAGTGCTTAATTTATGCCTGTGTTTTCAGGGCTCAACTCTAAACTTATTTCTTAAAAGGGCACAATTTTATAACACCCAACACATGGCGGCGCCATCTTTCCATATTATATACAGAGCACAGCAGCAGCATCTGTAACAATTTAATAAACATTTAAAAATAAATAATACCAGGCGTCCATGCTATAATCTATATCCCTGGGTGAACTAAAATATCAAAATTGTCACATTTGTATGAATGATGGTTTGCAGGAAGCGTTGTTACTAGCATTTCGCAGTGCTGGAAAGGACAGTGGAAAGTGCAAGCCATAGTATCCTTTTGAAAAACAGCTTGAGCCCTGGTGCTTATTTTTAAGCACTGGTCAGTATGGTTCAGTAATATCATGGTCAGAATATTGTCTGACATATATATTGTGACCTAAATATCATTTAAATAAGTATCGTCCTATTGGCGTTAATAATAGGAAACCTACCCCCAAAGCAACCATATTTAAGCCACAAAATGTAGGTTAGAGGATATTTCTGACCATGAAATTCTGACATACAACCGTTCGACGCCATGGCAGACCTTTTTGGGTGCTCTGGGCTTCCATGGGAAAAGCTGCGTGCGTGGCCAGCTAAACAAATTACGGGCCGCTGGTGGCCCGGGTGCTGTGCCTGCGGGGAGCAAAGAACAAGAGATTGTTCTGCTTCCCGCGCGCACCCCCCTTTAAAGGGGAGGCACGGGCCAGGCCGGAGTAAACTGGTCATACCCCCCAAAGTTAGGTGCCCTAGTGAACCGGAAGCACTAAAGTGCTTTCGGTTCACGCCCCTCCGTACCCCGCCTATGGGACCGACACAGGAGGTGAGATTGCTCCCACCTCCTACTAGCCCCTGGGGACCGGTGTGACCGCCATAATGGCGGCGCGCGCTATTCTAGCACTCGGCCTTATCCATTATCTTACATTAATAACATACCTCATGTTAATCGATAAAGCCTTTGTCACAGCCCTGAGCTTGTGAACGAATGCCTGACAGCGACCAAGTGCTTGGCTGAACTTAATAACCCTTTTCCATTGGATAACGGGTCATAGTATGCAACCAAACTTGCGCAAACAGTGCGTTCGTTTTCCTAATGAGAGGAACAGGCGTGAACACTTGATAATGACCCATCTAGTTCCTTATAGCTACGTACATATTGAAGCAATATGCACGATCTGTGTTCTCACTCCCAATGTTAAATAATTAATTCAGACTGAAACTCTATTCCAAGTGCCTGAAAACCTTACCTTATTAAGTAACCTATTCAAACTTGCAATTCCATTTCCCATGGCGTCTCTGGCAGCTTACTCAGTATGAAATTTGGTATGACTTAATATAAATCTTAGCAGTGTCAGTGGTGCCAAAAAAGCTCCTACTGTTTCAAAAACACCTCGCTGCTGGGCAGAAAAGACATAATATGCTGAAGTGAGCAGCCAACATCAATTCCCTTTCCAGGCTCTGTTGCTCTTCTAAATGCCATTAATGACATTGTATGGCAAATACTATATTCCACTTTGAAACTTCGTCTTGCCTGTGCAGACCTCATATGAAAGTCAGTTTATTTTGATATTCTTTTTCGCATAACTTCTCAGTCATATGCCTTATTTTCCTGATAAGGGCCTTCCAGTTCCTGCCAGAAGTTAAAATATCAAAATATGTTTTTACTGTGAATGCTTAATATCTTTGCAAAAAAGAACTACAGAGGTGGTTTTAATGCTGTGCCTTTATATAACCTGTGCCTAACTCACAAATGCATTTGTTGTACTTTGGGAGCCTGCTTACCTTCTGCAAACTCTACCCTTAAGTCGCCTATGACATCATTGTGAGTTCAAGTTTACCCCACTCGGTATGATAAAGGCCATTACCACTTTGCAGGGCACTTTAATTGTGTGGAGAGCATTTGCACTCACGGAGACATCGAAAGATGTTTTATGGAGAGTGGAGGGACTATGAGTTGCAGAGAGATATTTTTGCGTTTGAATCCATAACCCCTTCCTCTAAATCAACCACTTTAAGAAATATAACTCCGCCAGGAATTGAGCATTTTGCTTTTCATTTCTTCTAGCAACTCCTGGAGTAAGCCTTGACTACTTGTATTGCCACTATTGAGGGATTAGTTTACAAAATAAATAACTCTGTTGTCCAAATTGGAATAAATAGTTTAAAACCATGAAACTCCAATGGTAAATTTCAGTATCCTTCAAAGATACTGCCCACTAACCATCCACTGCCCCAGGACCCAAAGAAAAGACCTTGCAATCGCTTATATATTTTTCCCATTATTTGAAAATATTGGGTGAGCTTAAAAACAGCCTCAGTAGAAGCAGAGTATTACATGACCCCTGACAGGGTGGACGAGGCACTCAGGTAGGCAGACAAGAGAACTAGATGTGGTTCAGTGTGTACATTTCAGCCATGGAACTAGGACATTTGACATCTAATCTCAGTTGTACTGCTTCACATAAATATGCTAGAAATAAACACTGTTTTCTAAATGTTATCAGGCCCCCACCACAGTGATATTTCCCTGGGAATGGCTGTTCCCTAGCCTTGCCATCAGAATCACTGCCACCCTAGTTGTGGCCTAGTGGGCTAATTGGATACTCTGGAACCAGGAGACGACTTTTAATCTCAACCTCCCAATTTAACCAAATTGCGTGCTCTTAGGGAAACACTTATTGAACGTATTCCTCTGCTCCTGTTGTTTGGCCAGAATATTTAGAAAAATATAATATTTTCGAGGAAAACTAGACTGTATATATCGTGTAGGAGGGAAGAGGGGACAGTGTCCAGTCTCATGCCATATTCACCAAAATGCAATAGGCGTTGGTGAAAATAGTAGGTATTGCAGTCTCAACTCTCCTACTTTAACAAACTGTTTGAACATGGGCAAATAATACTGGACATTTGCCTCTGTACACTAATCTGATAACAGGTTGTGTTAGATTTGGCATTCTTTACGTGGTTTTTCATCCTAACTTTTTGCCTTCAACCCCTCTGTTTTGCTGACTTCATTTTTGCTGGCCTTAGGACTCTACACACTTTGCCACTGCTAACCAGTGCTAAAGTGCATTTTCTCTCTCCTTAAAACATTATAGAATTGGTTTACACCCAACTGGCATACTTAATTTAGCTGTAACTCCCTAGTAAAGTGGCACAACCTGTAGATTAAATGCTACTGGGGGGCCTGCTGCACTGATTGTGCCACCCACTTAAGTAGCCTTTTAAACATGCCTCAGGCCTGGCATTACAGCCTGTGTGTGACTTTTAAGCTGCCATTTCAACCTGGCAAACGCAACCTGTGCCAGACCAAAACCTTCCTTTTCTAACACATATTTGTCACTCCTAGAGTAGGCCCTGGACAGCCCAGAGGACAGGGTGCAGTGTATTTAAAAAGTTGGACATGCCCTTTTAAGCTTCGCATGGCCCTGTTGTGAAAAAGTCTTACATTTGTTTTTCACTTTTGCAAGGCCTACCTCTTCCATTGGATTACATTGGAGTTGCCTTATTACATTTAACAAGCTGTAACTTCCAACTGGGAACAGGTACCCAGTTCATGTTTGGTGTCTTTGGAATTGTATTAAAATTCTTATGGTAAAGGTGGATTTTTAATTACAATATTGGAAATACCACTTTCAGAAAATTAGCATTTTCCTGCCTTAGCCATTTAGTGCCTGCAGCCGGTCGCTGGGTCACATGACTGAGTGTACTTGGCAGTTGTGTTTGGTTTCTTTCTTCTAGACCGTCACACCCAATAGCGAGCCTAGGATTGGCTTGATGGGCCATCACTGGCAGAATGTGAGGACGGAGCTTAGCAAAACCCTACTTACACTTGATTAGGCTATCACTCTGCTGGATTACTTCCCTGCTGGACTATTGCCTTGCTGGACTGCTGCCTTACTGTATTGCTGCATGCCGGAATCAGAGGGATTGGACCTGCACCTGAAGCCAGGACTCCCAGATTGACTCCAAGGGTTAGTCTGCTTGCCTCCTATTCAGAGCCACAGGGAAACACACAAGTTTCCCAACCACCTGAACCAGTACCCAGATCCAGCTGGAGTATGCACCTCACTCCCAAGGTGTCCCTTAGATTTTGGACCCTTGGTGTGGCATCATTGTAACTTAACTGAAGTGTTTGGGCTTTTCACAACTGCGAAAGGGCCAGTTGGCGCCAAACCCTTGTGGGTTGCACTGCCCATCAACGTGAAGTTCTGTCCACCCGAACCTTCACACTACAGCATTGATCAATCATGAAGCTCCAGCACAACAGTTCGCAATGACAACTTGATCTTCATGCTATAGCGGTGACCTTCCGCAGTGCCAGGCCTGTTCTTCACACTACATCAACGACATCCTGCGATGCTTTCCTTTTCCTCACTGCCCCCTGCACCGTGAACAGGACTCTCTGAGCTGGACTGAGAAAGTAACTTTTCAGTGGGACTAACTGGGTCCCTGTATATGACCTGTGCTCCATCACGGTCATTCTGAACTTGTGGCTTTCTCCCGGTCTTGCACGACCATCCAGCTGCGAGTAGCACTTTGGGTCTTTTGGTGCTATTTTTACTTAAATCTTCAAAATTGCATATCTCCAGTTCTGCTGATTTGATTTTTGTTGTTTTAGTGTCAACATTTTTATTGCATTTTGCTCTATGTTTCTAAATTAGTGTGGGATTTTCACTGTGTTGTGTTTTCATTTTATTACTGTTTGAAGTGCTGCATAAATGGCTCTAAGTTAAACCTGACTGCTCTGTGCCAAGCTACCAGAGGGTTGAGCACAGGTTAATTTGGGGTTTGCTTGTGCCTCACCCTGACACAGATTGTGGTTGCTGCTTGCATAAGTTTTCAACCCCTCAACCAGTAACCTAACTTTTCACAAACATGTAACTGGCTTAATGGAAGAAAGAATCACTACAGGGATATTTCCAGTGCAGGACCCCAGTATGAGTTTCATCTGCCCTGCCCTCAAAGAATTCAGGCGCACCTGCAAATGGTTCAAGAAAAGATGGAGGAGCAGCAAGATCATGGCAGACCATTCAGCCTTCATATCTGCCATCACCACACACAACCACCTCATCAGAACAACAAAGCAAGCAGCCATACTGGAATGCATCAATGCTAGTGCACACAACAGCAAAGAACTCTTGGCTGTGGTCAAAGAATTCTCCAAACCCAGCAAACAGACAGCAGACATTCCCCCCTCAAGACCTCTGCGACAACCTCACCACCTTCTTCCACCACAAGATCAAGGAGATCTATGACAGCTTCGCAACCCAAGACCCACCCACCTCATCCACAACTACCACACCCACTGGCTCCAGACCCAAGCAGACCTTCCCCAACTGGACCACCCTCAGCTCTGACAGCACCCTCAGGATCAGGAAAGGCATCCACTCTGGAGCCCCCTCAGATCCCTGCCGTCACCACATCTTCAACAGAGCCGGCACCTCCATCGCACCGAACTCTGCCACAACATCAACTGCTTCATCAAGTGCACCTACTTCCCAGAAGACTGGAAACACACAGAGATCAATCCCTTGCTGAAGAAACCCTCTGCTGACCCGATGGACCTCAACAACTCTCTCTACAGACACATCTCTCTACAGACACATCTCTCTGCTCCCGTTTCCGGCCAAAGTCATTGAGAAATCCATCAACACCCAACTCTCCGAGTTCATCAGAAAAAAACACATCCTGGACCTCTCCCATTCAGGCTTCAGAAGCAAAAACAGCACCAAAACTGCTCTCCTCGCTGCTACAGACAACATCCGCACCCTCCTTGACCAAGGCCAAACTGCTACCCTCATCCTCCTGAGCTTCGAGCCGCCTTCAACACTGTCCCCCACCACACCCTCTACACAAGACTCCATGATTCCAGCACCCGTGACAAAGCCCTACAATTGATCCGCTCCTTCCTCACCAGCCGAACACAGAGAGTCAGACTTCCACCATTCAACTCAGAACCCAAAGAGATCAGCTGCAGAGTGCCTCAGGGATCCTCCCTGCAATCCTCCCTCTTCAACATTTACATGACCCTTCATGCAGCCATCGTCAGAAGCCATGGACTCAACATTGTCTCATACGCCGATGACACCCAGCTGATTTCCTCCCTCACAGACGAACCCACAGCTGCCAAGAGCAACTTCCACAATGGGATGAAGGCAGTCGCAACCAGGATGGAGGACAGCTGCCTCAAGCTTAACTCAGACAAGACCGAAGTCGTCATCCTGGGTTCCACCCCCTCTGCCTAGGACAACTCCTGGTGGCCTGCAGAGCTCGGAAACCCACCCACACACCCACGGACCACACGCGAAACCTCAGCATCATCCTGGACTTCTTGCTCTCAATGAACTGCCAAATCAATGCCATTTCAGCCTTCTGCTTCCACACGCTCTGCCTTCTTCATAGGATCTTCAAGTGGATCCCCACAGAGTCCAGGAAAACAGTCACCCATGCGCTCGTCAGCAGCAGACTCAACTACGGCAACGCACAATATGCCAGCACCACCCAGAAACTCCTAACAAAATTGCAGAACATCCAGAACACCTCCGCCAGACTCATTCTGAACATCCCATGCCGCAGTCACATCACCGGCCACCCGAGAGACTGTCACTGGCTACCTATCAACAAAAGGATTACCTTCAAGCTCCTCGCACACACCTACAAAGCCCTCCACAATGCTGGACCTGCATACCTCAACCACCAACTCTCCTGCTACACTCCCACCAGACATCTCCGCTCCGCCAAACTGGCCCTGGCCACCATCCCACGGATCCGCAAGACCACGGCTGGAGGAAGATCCTTCTCCTACCTCACTGCAAAGACCTGGAACTCCCTGCCTCTGCATCACAAGCAATCACCATTGCTGCCGCAATTCATGAAAGGCTTTAAGACCTGTCTCTTCCACTGAACCACAGAGAGCCTTACGGGTGAGTAGTTGTTCTTTATAAGAACCCTGATTGATTGATTGATTGATTACACATACCCAGGGCTGTTTAACAGAAGGTGGCATCATTCTGTATTTGCATCTCTAAAGCTGGATGCACTCCTGAAGCTGCATCATTATGCATGACCCCTCCTGTGCTACAGCTACAGCTCCTCCCTGTAAAGCCACTGAGAGGCACCTCTTTTACAGCTCCCATAGGGCTGACAGTTCTGTGGTGACAAGAATAGAGAAACCACTGAACCTGCATCCTGGATCACATTAAATAATATTCTGATTTGAGCAGAAGCCATCTTCTCTTTTCCCACAGACATTGGGGCATCCTGTACAAAAAAAAAAAGATTAGGTAGTTCAGCATTCGGCATTCACACTTTAAAATAATTTGTAGCTTTAACTGCGATCTGCTTAGCTTGTCTCTGTGCAGACTGCCAGGATTTTTATTTACTCATTGTCCTGTGACTATGAAATCTCTAAACTCTACTCAATTGTTGACTGTAGAATCTTCTGAACACCCTTAAGTCAGATTTCTGCACCATTCCTGGATACAACTTCACGCTCATCAAATCCAAAGTCTAATTCCTTATGGGTGCCAATGGATATTCAGTTGAGTCTCTTGGGACATTTAGCTGGATTATATTTCACTGGAGTTGTTTGTTCCAAGTGTGTAACAAACAAGACTGAGGCATTCTTTCAATGTTTCTTCATTATTTCTTCCATCTTGTCCCTCCTATCAATTGGCGGAAATGATTGAAGAGAACTTTCAACTTGGAGCTAAAGTGGCGTCCACTAAACCCACACAAAATTCTTTCTTAAAATTAGTTAAGGTAGTCTAGGGCTAGCACCGCATAATTATGAGCCACAAAATTCACCTAAGCCAAGTTCTAGAGATTGTCTTTGTGTAGACAGGCTTAGTACAGTCTGGGACTCCGATCTTATTAGTACTCATCTATTTCCCAAGTAACTCACAAGTAACATAGACCTCTCAGACAGCGCCTGTGCAGCAGCTGCCTGAGGAGGTAAGAGCGGTAGGGCTGTGGGGGGGGGGGGGGGGGGGGGGGGGGATTTCGTCAGACAACGACGAGGGAAATTTAATCAAGTCTTTTATTTTCCCTTGTGGTCGTCTTTTGAATCCCCCCAACACGGCCCCAACCACTGCTCTTACCTGCACTGGCAGCTGCTGCGCCTGTGTAAGGAAGCTAGTTTGTTTGCTTGGGATTTAGCCTTTAATTCAAGAACGTCAAAAGATAAGGGAGAGGATTGCGAAGCTAGCACCCTACTATATTGATATGGGCATACCTACAGATACTTTAGCAGTTCCAGTCTCACTTGAAAAAGGAAACACTCTGGCTTTGCCCTCATCCTCTACAATCTGGGGAATGTTCTAAGATGCTCCATCCTGGAGTATCTCTATGATTAAATCACAGGTCTAGGTGCAGATTGATTCCTCTTGCATCTCTCAAAGGAAGACTATGATTTGACTTTCGACCTATCATGTGGGTGCTATACCACACTGCCTGGGACACAGGAAGAAAAAGCCTGCTCTCCTACCGCATTTCCATTACAAAATATTGGAGTAACCCATTAATCTTCACCAGACCTGGGTACAATGCGAGAATGAAAAATTGGTCCGTGACTACTTTAGAGATAAATAAATTGCAATATATCCTGCGTGTGTTGCAATGTCAGTCAAACACCAGTAATCAATACCATTTAGAAATACAACTAGATACCATAATAGCAAGATAGGAATTATTCAAAGCATACAGTTCAGTTCAGTTCATATGCTTTTATTCGGTATGTAAAAAATACAACCATATAAGCAAACAATTATGACAGCATAAAACATACATAAAATAAAAATAAGATCCAAGTGTAGAATGTAGAATACATGAATCCTTAACGACGTCGGTAGTTACCATCGTAAACATTGCAATAATGGACAGTTTATAAGTGGATTTACAGTACAATATCTCTAAATTCCATCAATCCTAGGGTGCAAGTTACGCAGAATATACAGTACCAAGATATTTAGT
This sequence comes from Triturus cristatus, assembly GCF_964204655.1. Taxonomy (NCBI): domain Eukaryota; kingdom Metazoa; phylum Chordata; class Amphibia; order Caudata; family Salamandridae; genus Triturus; species Triturus cristatus. The sequence continues at coordinate 742,241,319 of NC_140589.1, read as the reverse complement.
GCATAAACATTTAAAGTGCATGTACCCGCTTAAAGTGTCATGTGCAACGTAAGCCTAAAATATATAAAAAGCCTAACAAATCTATATAATACAGCTTACTTATAAATAACATAAGGCATAGCCAACTTTAGATTCCAGCAACTATTTAGTGCAAACTTCACGGTATGTATGGTACCAAGATATACTAGCGCATGGGCTGCTGCCCTCTACAAAGTGTCATGTGCAAAAAGCTTTCCAAAGTGCAAAAAAGCATGTAAAAATACCCTGAATATAATCAGAGAACTATCGATTTCCTGATACTAATACATTTTAAAATGTAAGATGCTGTAAAAAAACAAATATCAGGACTGTTTAAAGATAAAATTAGTTTCATAGCGGTTCTAGTAGTGCGCACTTGATATTTTAAAAAGACAGGTTTTAAATAAAATTTCCTAAAATACATATAAAATTTGCAGAACATTAAGAAATGACAACAACTCTGTGTGGACACCCCATCACAAGGGCACGCAGATTTGGAACCCTTTTTCATATCGGGGAATGCCACCAAATGGTGGGCTATTCCTAACCTCATCCGTGTTAAGGCAAAGCGGTGTGAATTTCTTGTTACTTCAGTAAGATATGGCTGAAAACCCCTGTTATAATTCTGTTCCTGATAAAATCTGAATGTGGGTTGTTTTGAAATGGCACCTTCTCTGGCAGTTTTGACAAAGGTAAGAAAGATAAATTTGAGCTCTTTTTTTGGAAGGGAAGCTACGCGTTCAGGATCCAACAAAATATCATAGTGGAACAGTAGGTTATACCAGTGACGAATATAGCAAAGCCAGGGGATGTAAAGGAAGTGGTCCAAATTCATACAATCTCTGATAATGGTTTGGGTAAATAGTGTTTCGCTTGTTATCCATATCGAACGCCAAAGTAACAATGGACGTAAGGCTGCTAAGTCTGTGATATACTCCATACCCACTTCTAGGTGAATTAGCTGTGTGGAGGCCGAAGTGGGTACACATAGCAGGCGTGTGAGCAAACTATTCTCATCTTTTTGTAGTGGATTCCCACTGTCGTGTCCCCACACGCCAGCCCCATATAGCGCAGAGGACACACACCTCGCGTTATAAATTGCAACCATATCTTTAATTCTTCGCTCACCTAGTTTAGTCAAAAACCTAAAAATACTATTTATACTTCTGGTCATTTTAAAATGTATATTTACATACTCATTGGTCCATTTACCGTCATCAGAAAAAGTTATACCCGGGTAACAAAACATTTTAACTGACTGTATTTTAAAATCATCTATAAAAAAAGTCCTTGCAGGTTTAACTTTCTTACCACAGGTCATGGTAAAAGTTTTGGTTTTATTTATTAAAAGTTTCCTCTCTTTAATGAATACTGTAAAGCTATCTATTGAGCGTTGAAGTCCTAGTTGTGTGTGGGATAACAAGACAGCATCATCTGCATAAAGCAGAATTGGGATAGCCTCATGGTTTACTTATGGTGCATCTGCCGGGATCTTTTTTTAAATGTTGTCAATTTCATTTATAAAAAGCGAAAATAATAATGGTGCTAAAACACATCCTTGGCGAATGCCTCTTTTCACCTGAATATTGGAAGTGCACTCGCCGCTGGTGCCGTAACGTACTTTACATGATAAGGTTTGATAAAGTCGGGCTAAAAAGTATATTATTTCCTTGGGGGCGCCGGCATCAAGTAAAATGGGCCATAAAATTGAATGATCTACGAGGTCAAAAGCGCTGCTTAGATCCGCAAAGCATAAAAACAGGTTCCCCTTTTTTATCTTAGTATATTTATTAATAAGCAAATCTAAGTTAATACACTGTTCTAAGGTCCCCATGCCCTTTCTGAACCCATATTGGACTTTAGTCAAAATATTGTTTTCTGTAGCCCAGGTTTCTAACCGGCTCAGCAATATCCTACTGATAATTTTGATGGATGAATCCAAAAGAGAAATTGGGCGATAATTGCATGCCTCGGATCTTGAACCTTTCTCAAAAAGGGGAATAATTAAAGATTGACCCCAAGTTAGTGGGAGATCAGTTTCAGTAGCAGCATTAAAAAACCGTAGTAAAATAGGTGCCCATAGATCCATTTCATTTTTGTAAAAATCTATGGGTACACTATCAGGGCCCGGTGCCTTGCCCCCTTTGCTATTTTTTAGCCCTTCGTATACCTCATCTAATGTTATTGATAAAGATAAAATTGGCCACATCAAAGCACTACAGGAAAAGTCTAAAAGCAACCTGTCTGGGTTAAAAATGGCGGAATAGTGTTCAATCCGAGCATTGCATTCTACGTGGGAAGTTATATCAGGGATGTGGTTGTCAGTTTTTAGAAACGGACAGTTGATGGTCTCCCAAAAAAGTTAACTGTCCTTTGTATCTGCTGCCTGATTGAGCTTGGCCCATGCCTCTGTCTGTAATTCTTTTTTTCGCATTTTAAGGGATAAATTATACTTGTGGCGGAGGCCCTGGATATTTGTAGTGTCTCTTGGTTTAAATCCAAGTGCTTGTTTCAGATTATACAAGGCTTCAGCACAGTGTTTATCAAACCAGCCATTCGTTGACGTCTTGTTCGGGAAATATTTCTTCCTAGTTAAAAGGCCCTCTATAGTTTCATTAATTATTACCATATTCGTGAGCACTATACTCTGTTGGGCCTCATCACACAGGCAATAATCAATTTCTTGGGGACATTTCTTGACAACTTCCCTTTGTATCTTTTGAGGGTCTACACCAGCCCATTTAATATGCATACCATTTGGCCTTGCCGCTGAAATGTTAGCGATGCAGGTAGTTATTATTGAAGTTTTATTCCCCCAACAAAGCAATGTTATCGAAATGCTATTGTGATCACTTAAGGGTTCTTTAAGTATCCATAGATTAGAGAATCTAGCATCATTAGAAATCAAAACGTGATCAATATTGGTACTAGCATTCCTGCCCTTAAAAGTCGGACATTTAATATTACCCCTCTTCAATGTACAGTTCAAGAGCTCCAAATTGAATTCGGCCATTAAGTTATTTAGTGCTGTCCCATAGGTGTTGTGGGGGAAGTGAATGTTTACTGTATCATCTGAAATGTTGCAATCCCTCATATAACCACAGGTGTTACTTAACGCTTGGGGGCACATTTGAAGATTAAAATCACCCACCCATAGAATAGTAGCAGGGTTACTTAGGGATACCAGATTTTCTTCAATTACCTTTCCCACAGCTGGTAGTATAGAACTCTTGGTAGTGTCAAAAATGCTATTGTAATGATTGATTAAAATAAGATCGTTCCCCTTACCCATACTAAGCCGCATTATCTGGGTGTGGTTAGCAATTGATGTACAATTCAGAATTTTACACATAGGTAACATTGTTGACACAAGAATCAGCAAACCTCCCTTGGCCCTCCCTGAATTAGATTGGATGGCGTTCGCCCAGTAAGACACATATCCTTCTATAAAAACACTCCCTATGTGCCAAGTTTCTTGCAAACATATCATGTCGTAACCCCGAGCGATGAATTTTCCCCAGAATAGTGTGTCCAGTTTCTTACTTAGACCGGCAATATTCCAGGTCATGATGTTGTATCCTTCATCCGTGTTGGAAAGTACGGGATTATTTCCAAGATTATTACTAGCTACAGATACCCCCGTGGTTTCATCGTTTTGATCAGATGTAAGAAAATCAACACTTTCCTTAATTACAGATTGATGACTATCAAAAGTGGGGGTATCAACATGATTATTACATTGTGGGGATCGCAGAACCTTAACCTTAAGTGGCACCTTAGATTGTATTTGAACCCCAACAAATGCATCTTTCTCAACGTCACTTCCAGTGTGGTTGGATGTTAGCTCAGAAGTTACCAAGATATGGCTTAACTGGGGAGGCAGAATTCTCGCTGTTGGGGCAGGGACAATTTGCAGCGTATGATCAAGAGGGTTATAGGGGATATCCGCAACATCCTCTTTTCCAAGTCAATCATTCTCCTCCAATGAATCTAGGATCTGATATCTATTGTTAGTCTGGATCTGGAAAACATTCCTAGGTTTAGGGGGGTTAATAAACTGTTTGTGGTAGTGAAGAGGGTTGCTGGTATAACCTAGATTTGCTGGGGGGATAGTATCCATTAGGTGCCTATAAAAGTAACCTAGAGGTAGAAGGGTTGTATTGTACTCCCAGCTGGAGGGGGGAGGAGCATTGACCAATGTTTTACGTACCCAGTCTGTAGATCTAAAATTTATGATTATGCAATCTCCCCTAAAGCTCTTCTTTAGGGGGCCCACCCAACCCACCCTTTGTGTCATGATAATCTGATTTGCCCCTTCCATAGGGTAACCGCAGTTTTTGGTCAGCCAGCTTAAAGTTTTGTTTTTTAGTGCTGTATGATTTTCATATTGGGCCGGCCTTAGACTTGGAACATTTGCAAGGATCGCCACGTAGGCCCCGCACTCCGGTGGCAAATTTATAAAGGGGGAGGCTTATTTTTGACAATGACCGTACTATCTAAATTAGCTGTGTTCTTGGTAGTGGTGTTGATAGTGGGTTTATTATTACCATCAGTAGTAGGCAAAGGCGAGGTAATAGGTAGCTCTCTGGGGGTAGTGTTTATCATGGGCGGATCATTATAAGTGGATTCAGTTCTCTCAATCCGGTCCAGGGTAGGTGCATTTGATCTGGTTACTAAATTTGGACTCCTGTTGCCCTTGCTGCCCTTGCTCATGTCCTCCCCATTTCCCCCGATGTTCAGGGTTGGCCAGGGATTATTATGTTGTGGATTTTTACTCAGTTTTTCTAGGCTACCACTTAATTTATGTACCTCTCTTGGCAAGTTATCAACCTTTTCATGCAAAGGTCTTAGTAGATCAATTAATTTAGTACATAAGGCTTCCATATTTATAGGCGTGGTAGTCACTTCGGTGTGTTGCTTAGATCTGGTTAGAACTGAGCTACCTTTGGTACCTATTTTTTTATCCCTTTTCGTGGGCGATCTTCCTTGCCCCCGAGTTTTCATTTTTGCCCCCCGGGCCTCATTGTGGTGGCCGGGGGGGGAATTCGGGGTTATAACTGAGGCTGGGAGTATGGGGGTACTTGACAGGCAAGTTGTATCGGGATTAGCAGGGACCTTGGGTGATCCTACGGCTGCCGTATCTTCTGTATGTTGTCCTAGTACGGAGCTACTTTCTCCCTGTTCACTCATAATAAGGCTTGTACCCATTGAGAGACGTCTCTCAGTTCGCCCAATTTCATCGCTAAGTGCACTAACTGCTTTAAACAGATAAGTGTCCAAAGTGTTACAAGTAGTTTCTGACAATGGTTTAGGCCGTCTCCTGGGCATTGTATGCCTAGTACTCAATGACTAGTTCAATTCGAATGGGGTTGTATACAAACTTACAACGGCTGTATGAGTTACGTAAAGTATCTAGCAGTAGTCTTGCCCTCAACGTACCAATTGTTTGCAGATGTAAAGGGGGGGGCCCAGCCCAACCTCCTCCGGCCTCAGACGGCCGCAGACGGCCCCGCCCTTGTCCCGGGCTTCTCCCGCGCGCGTCCCGCGACGCGGGAGGATGATGGTCCTTTTATGCGCCGCCAGGCGCTGATTTGACGTGCGCGGCAACCTTGCCGCAAAGGACGCTAGGAGATGTGGTCTCCCCGCTCTGCGGCCGCTGCCTCCGGTGTTCTGGCTGCGGCGGCGGGGGAGACACCAAATGGACAACAGCAGCCCCCACGGACTGCAAAAGAAAGAAGGCAGGGACGTTCAGGCAGGAAATCAGCAATAGGGATGTCCCACGTCGCAAGAGTAAGCAGGTAAACCCCCGCTCCACCGAAGGATGATGGTCCTTTTATGCGCCGCCAGGCGCTGAGATGACGTGCGCGGCAACCTTGCCGCAAAGGACGCTAGGAGATGTGGTCTCCCCGCTCTGCGGCCGCTGCCTCCGGTGTTCTGGCTGCGGCGGCGGGGGAGACACCAAATGGACAACAGCAGCCCCCACGGACTGCAAAAGAAAGAAGGCAGGGACGTTCAGGCAGGAAATCAGCAATAGGGATGTCCCACGTCGCAAGAGTAAGCAGGTAAACCCCCGCTCCACCGAAGGATGATGGTCCTTTTATGCGCCGCCAGGCGCTGAGATGATGTGCGCGGCAACCTTGCCGCAAAGGACGCTAGGAGATGTGGTCTCCCCGCTCTGCGGCCGCTGCCTCCGGTGTTCTGGCTGCGGCGGCGGGGGAGACACCAAATGGACAACAGCAGCCCCCACGGACTGCAAAAGAAAGAAGGCAGGGACGTTCAGGCAGGAAATCAGCAATAGGGATGTCCCACATCGCAGAGTAAGCAGGTAAACCCCCGCTCCACCGAAGGATGATGGTCCTTTTATGCGCCACCAGGTGCTGAGATGACGTGCGCGGCAACCTTGCCGCAAAGGACGCTAGGAGATGTGGTCTCCCCGCTCTGCGGCCGCTGCCTCCGGTGGTCTGGCTATGGCGGCGGGGGAGACACCAAATGGACAACAGCAGCCCCCACGGACTGCAAAAGAAAGAAGGCAGGGACGTTCAGGCAGGAAATCAGCAATAGGGATGTCCCACATCGCAAGAGTAAGCAGGTAAACCTCCGCTCCACCGAAGGATGATGGTCCTTTTATGCGCCGCCAGGCGCTGAGATGACGTGCGCGGCAACCTTGCCGCAAAGGACGCTAGGAGATGTGGTCTCCCCGCTCTGCGGCCGCTGCCTCCGGTGTTCTGGCTGCGGCGGCGGGGGAGACACCAAATGGACAACAGCAGCCCCCACGGACTGCAAAAGAAAGAAGGCAGGGACGTTCAGGCAGGAAATCAGCAATAGGGATGTCCCACGTCGCAAGAGTAAGCAGGTAAACCCCCGCTCCACCGAAGGATGATGGTCCTTTTATGCGCCACCAGGTGCTGAGATGACGTGCGCGGCAACCTTGCCTCAAAGGACGCTAGGAGATGTGGTCTCCCCGCTCTGCGGCCGCTGCCTCCGGTGTTCTGGCTGCGGTGGCGGGGGAGACACCAAATGGACAACAGCAGCCCCCACGGACTGCAAAAGAAAGAAGGCAGGGACGTTCAGGCAGGAAATCAGCCATAGGGATGTCCCACGTCGCAAGAGTAAGCAGGTAAACCCCCCACTTTAAATAAATCACAATTTTAGATGTGATTTATTTCAAGTATATGGAATAAATATACTTTAACTTAAATAATTTTGGCGCTTCCCTTTGTTCAACAATAATTGTATGCTTTGAATAATTCATATCTTGCTATTATGGTATGTAGTTGTATTTCTAAATGGTATTGATTACTAGTGTTTGACTGACATTGCAACACACGCAGGACATATTGCAATTTATTTCTCAATTTATTTCTCTCTAAAGCAGTCACGGACCAATTTTTCATTCATTCCTACCGGATTTCAGCTTTTTGCCCAGCAAGCGGCCTCTTTCTCCTCCTAGCACTCCTGTCTAAAACAGACCAGATTGAATTTGACTGTTGCAGAGGAGACCTGGGTAGCAGACAATCAGGATAACCAGGAGGATTCAGAAACATCTTAGCTCATTGAGTAAAGCAGATAGAATCTTGAGGTCTTTGAATGAGTCCACACCACTTTTTCTAAGTCTTTACACAGTGGTGCAACCATCTTCATCCCCATTGAACTAGAGATTGCGAGCCTTCTTGTGGGTGCTGTAAATTGTTCTTTATGGACTGTAGTTAATGTAAAAAAAACCTTCAAAGTAAGCTAAATTAACCACATTGAACTTTCTGTGTCATAAGCTTTATTTCCCTATTTTCGCATCCTGTCTGTTTATGGCTGTATGTGTTTCAAACTATAAGGACAACAAAGCACGAGAAATCTTGATGCGAGATACAGGTTGTAGGCTCTTGCCCTATTCTACCCCTCCAGATAAACCCCTTTTAAGTGGAGTGGTTAGTTTTCATTGAAAAGCCAAATTGCAACCCACAAGGTATCGGAGTCAACATAGGGATGGTGGCCTGCTGAATCGGACTGTTTGAGTCTGAAAAAGTCTTCATACATCTGGCCCCTCATTTTTTAGCGTACATCACTATGCTTCCTGGTACTTGTAATTTTATGATTAACTTTCTAAATTGGGATTAGAAATTCCTGTGTACACAGTACTTCTGATAAAAAAATAATCAGCTTTGTTTTATCATGTCACAGATTACATGGCCATCAGGGCACACCTAGCCCTTCAAGCTACTCTTACATTTCTTGTTTTGGGAGATAGGCTTGCTCTGCCATTGTGGTATTGAACTTTTGTTGGTGAGAGATGCTTGCACTTCAGCTGCCCATACACATTGTCTCTTGTGCGGGCAGTTCTCGTTATTTCTTGCAGCAGCGGCACATGCAGGTAATAGCGGTGAAGCCAGGTTGGGGGGGGGGGGGGGGGGGATTTCGAAAGACGACGAGGAGGGAAAATGAATTATGAGTTACCCCCGAACCCGGCCCCACACCGCCCACTGCTCTTACCTGCACAGGCCGCTCCTGATTCCTTGTTTTCTTTGTTGTATCGGTTTTGGGAGGGATACTCACACTGCTTCTCGCTTTCCCTGATGTATCTGTTTAATGAGAAAGACTTCTGTAACCCCTCTATAGTTACCATGTTTTGTGCAAGAGAAGCTTCCACAGCTCCTGCTCATCCTGGACATGTATTTAGGCAGCCTTGCTGCTTACTGTAATGCACCTGCTTATATGAGTGATTTTCACAGCTCCTGTCCTTGCAGCACCTGTGTGTGGGATGCTCTCATTGCTGCTGCTCATGGTCTGCCTGTCCTGTGTGTGAAGGAGGCTTGCACAGCTGCTGTCTGTGCTGTGCCTGTTTTCTATCATGGAATCTTTCAGTACAGCTCATCCTGATATTCCTGTTTAGTGTGAAGGAAGCTTGCACTGGTGTTGCCTCTGCTGTACCTGTTCTCTATGAGAGGAAATATCGCAATCCTGTGGATGATATCCCAGTGTGTGAAGCGTGTAATGTTGTTTTCTGTCTAGTACCTGTTGTAGGTGTGTGAGTGAAGTCTTTCACTGCTGCTACCTATGAAGCACCTATTGCATGTGAGTAACCTGAACTGTTTCTGCTTGTGCTACACCTGTTTTTTAAAGAGAAACTTGCTTTGTTGCTACATTTACTATTGCATCCTACTGCAAGTCTAGAAGTTAAAGCTATGCTCCCCAAGTCTTTATCCCAACTCTTAGGCATCTGAAAGTTATGCAACCCGGACAGGACTGAGAGTATAAGGACGCAAGGGGAGTTAGGACATGACAGGGTGACAAAGGAAGACTAAGAAAATGAGAAAAAACAGGAAGGAAAATGGAACAAGTAGTGGGGGGAGAAGGAGTGGAGAAGAAACTTGGAAGGAAACGTGAAGGGGGAGAAGGAAAACAAGGAAAAATCTAAGCTCAAGATAATGGGAGGGGTTTAAAGACCTAGAATGAAAAAGAATGACAGTAATATAAAAAGGGGATTTTAGAACAGCACTTAGGAACATTTGAGCAGCACCCTGGTTTATTTGTCTTTCGGTTAGGTTTGGGTTAAATAAACACCACGTACATGTGTACATGTGAGCAGTACACATACTGTTGGAAGTGCCCTGGCATATTGCTACTGGATGTATACACGTGTCTGCAAGAAAATAAAAAACTAATAGCAGATCTGGCACTATTATGCTATAATATCAGACATTCTGGTGACATTTTATATTCCTGCACACACATTTTAATGACCTAATAATTCGTGAAGAATCGGTGATGGACACACGGTAGCAGGAATTTCTAGACACAGCTAATTATATCACAAAAACCTATACTGATATTTTAGGGGTTGGTTTCGGGGCAAGATACTTTAAGAGAAAGGTTTTATCATGTAGGGCTCCTCACATTCGTGAAGGATGCTATTCAAATTTCTTTAAATTACAAAGACTTTCTGATCAAACCAGTGATTAACCATGATCAGTTTCTGTCTCTGAGGCCTGGAATGATCAGTTTTAAATGTTTAATAATTTTGCATTTAATATATCAAAACAGCTTTAATTAACTAGATCAATAAAGATTATTCAGTCAATTCATATTCTAATAATTTCTGCCAGTGGCGGCCGCCACAAACAAAGGGTGGTGAGGCAGGTGGAGGGAAAGCGGGAGGAGAGCGCAGGGTGGACCACGGGGCTGTTACTAATAATATTAAAATAAGAATTTACCTTAAGCAGCCGGCCGCTTCCTACTTCACGTTGCATCAAGCCTCCTGTGCTCTTCCTGGTCCCAGCAGCCCCTGGGACAGACTCCCTGTGCAATCCCCACGCTGCTGTCATGCTATGAGAGCAGCACAGGGATTGGCCTGAGAGGGCTGAAAAGACGCTCCACTCAGGAGAAGAGGTCTGCAGGGTTCCTCCTGCCCGGCTGTTCAATGCAGCCGGGTTGGAGAAACCTCAGTGCTAATGTGTGTTTGGCCGGCATGAAGCAGCCGGCCAAACACACGAACGCTTAGAAGTGCTTAGAAGTACCCTCGCCCATGCCTCTGCCCCGCCTCTCCCTGCACGCGCTGGCTCAGAGCCGGCAAATGAAAAATAAAACAATGATAGAACATCATTTTATTTTCCACCTGCTGGCTCTGAGCCAGGCAGTGGGGCAACGCTCCTCCACCACTGCGGAGGAGCTGCTGCTGCTTGCTGGGCTGAACTAAGAAAACATTGACACTTTGAAACTATTGCCTGTTGTTTCTATCCACTGTTGGAATAGGGCAACATTCAAGAAAACAAACACTTTTAACCCCTTCGCCGCGGCAGGAATTCCGCCGCGGCGCTGGGGGGGGATTTGGGGGCACTGCGGTGGCGCCGTGCTCATGACGGAACCACTCCGTCATGAGTCACGGTTGAGCTGTGCTCATGACGGAGTGTTCCGTCATGACTCCGCCCACGGCGCTAATCGCCCGCACAGGCGGGGAATTAGCGCCGCGTGGGCGGAGCGGCCGCCAACGGCCGCAGCATGACGGAACCACTCCGTCATGAGCACACGGCACCCGTGGCTCATGACAGAGTGGTTCCGTCATGAACAGGGAAGGGGTTAAGATTCACAAACATGTTTATTTAGTGAGTATGTAAACTGCACTTATTTGTATTGTGCACAGCCTGTTGCACATTGCAGGGCATGACATAGTTACCACTTCAGAGATTGCTTATCTATTGCCTCGGGTGCAATCAATTGGGGTACCCTAACAGAAAACCCCAATTTCCTGAATGAAACAATGATGCACAAGAAGTCAGGATGCATCAAAATCAGGAGCAGAGCAATGAAGATTAAAGCACTCCTATGGTGAATGTGGAGAGTATAGGCGTTTTGTAGTAAAGGTACTTCCACTGATTTCTTGATTTATTGATGTAAAAGAAAACAAAGGAATAAACCGAAAGAAACTAAAATACTTACTTCAAAATGAACCTGCAGCCATGCATGTTTCTTAGAAGGAAAAGGGGGAGAAGTTGAAAAATAAAGGACTAGTTAGGTTGAAGCCCTGTCTACTTAAGCTTTTCTTTTGAAACAAAAGCGTTTTGTTTAAACTGCTCAAATCCCTGGCTCACATGTTGATCCTACAAGGAAAAGGACCTGAGCCACGACTGAAAATCCTACTGTGCGAGGAAGAACTCTGAATTCCAAGAAAGGTAACAGAACATGAAACTGGAGAATAAAAAGGAAGAATTACATAAATATTGACAATGGCACAAAGAGCAAATCTTCCGAGAAGTTCATTGCTGTTTGTGGACAGTAATGGTTTTCAGGCCCTTCATGATGTAAGAATTCTTGTGCTGAATTCAAAACATAGGGGAATCGCAGGATTGAGCCCCATCCAAGTTTTCCTTCTTGTGTAAAGGCGCTAGGGAAGAAAATAAGGCCCTTCAGTGTCTTATTGGACCTACAGGTGCATTATAAGAATAAGTAAAGTGCATCTACAGCTAGGACACCCACATGCAGACCGAAATGCAGAGCCACCGGAATCAGGTGATTTTGGAGCATTTTCCGCACAATTTTGGATGTGCCTCATTTACCACAAAATCCATTATCTGCTGCATAATTTCTGCATAACATTTATTTCTAGTTTAAACGGATCAAAGTTACTAATGTTGTGGGCAGTGGAAGGCCCTTCGCAAAAGTTGACTGATCACGTTTCTTATTTCTGTGTTTCAGTTTAAGAGCTGTACAAATTAAATTGTGTTTACATGTGTAAAAATGCAACAATAATGAGGTAATACTAACACAAAATGTGCCGCATAGGGCGCTTAATTTGCTTTTTCTTGCTGCATAATTTAGTCAACCTTCTAGTGCTGTGCAATTCCACTGGACATGCCTATATTACAATGTGAACACAGCATTTTTCTGATTTGTACAGCCACACATTCTGACACTCGAACATGACCATCTATTTAAACTGATAGATGATGTGGTAAACCAGTACACATCATCTATCAGTTTAAATAGATGGTCATGTTCGAGTCTGGTTTGAAACTCACCACCTTTTGTTTATATGCCTTCTCTTGCTGTGCCCCTTTCAGACAAAGCTAGCCTATGGGACTTGCTTCCTCCAAAACCCATACCCTGCCAGCAGATATGCCCCTTCTGTGGAGTTTTTGTAGGGTACAGTTGTGTTACTTAATTGAACACACTACACATGAAAATCTTGTCAGGGTTAAAGTACATATTTATGATTTAATTATAAAAATATTTTAATAATCTATATTGAATTAAAGAAGAAAATAGAAATGTATTTTATTTAAACATAATTACATTCATTTTAATTAATTCTGTACATCGCTTTTAATGATATATTTGTCACACAGCCAGCGGAACTGTAGACCAAGCCCCTAAACTGTGCTTGGTCTGTCTCCAACATTTATGCGCTCACTCACATTTTTTGTTACTTCATTTGACATAACAAACAACAAGTCACCTTTACTCTATGGACCCAGTGGAGCCAATGTCCAACATGCATTCAGTCCTTGGCTAAGGTCCATTAGTCCTGAGACTTTCGCATTAGAGTTAGTCCATGCTGCCACCTGGCAGCTAATATTGAATGGGCAAAGAATGTTTCCCACCACTGTGGTACCACAGATTGGAAAGTTCAACCAATCCGAAATCTGTGTCCTGTCCACTAAACAAATCTATCAACACCTGCGTGGGATAGATTTTACATTTCAGACTGGACACTTCCTACTTGATACCACCATGACCCACAAACCTTTTTCAGCGACAATAGCTTGAATTCAGACTTTCACAAGTAAGCTAAAAATAGTTGCTGGACAAGAAAAACTGATGTTTAACAATGTAAACAGCATTCATTGTACATTAGAAATTACGCCCTATAGAAGTTACCTGCTGGGTATGTATATATATATATATTTTTTTTACAAAGAGGAAGAAGAGAGTGAACCTCTCCCCGACCTCTTTTCTTCCAAGGACCAGGATGGGTCAGTGATAGGCCTGGGTGGAGTTCCGCTATGTGGCACTTCAGATGTAAGAGCATTCACAGCTTCCCTTTGTATTTGGTACAATTATTTCACAATCAGATTCATAAGAGCCTTGCGAGATGACTTGCTGTTGACTCTGAAATCTGAAACTCTATGTCGAAACAGGAATAAAGTGAACTTTGTAAAGTTGTGTTCAACATAAGACAGTTCATCTGCAAAGTAAAGCTTCTGTGAAGTGGTTAGCAACAGCAACCACAATATTTGCTCCTTTGACACTTAAAACGATTTCTATCCATCCAAAGCCTGTGCTTTATTTCCATAAAATCTGCAATGGAACACCAGTAAGGTTAAATCTGCATTAGAACACCAGGGGCTGTATTACATAAGGAGCCCTGGGGGCGTAATGGGCATTTGCACCCGCTTTACGCACCCCGGGGGCACCTTGGTAATATAGAAGGTGGCACAGACACATGTGCACCCCCTTCTATATTACCGATAGCGCTGGCACACTTAAAGCACCAGCGCTAGCAACAGAGAGTGTTCTCTCATTTGCATAGGGGTGTGCCCTTCGACTCTGCGCCCGCGCCATATCACAGACGCGGGCGCAGAGTCAAAGAAGTCCTCAGAAGGCGCACTGACAGTGCGCCATTTAACAGGTGGCGCACTGGCATTGCGCCCCTTGAGAGCAGCCTTCTGCAGGTGGTAAAGGGGGTCCCATGGACCCCCCAGACATCCCCTTGCAGGTGGGTGCAGTCACTTCCTGCATCCGCCTGCAAGGGGAGCTCTAATCCCCTTTGAAAATGCTTGGGGGTGCCGCCTGCACTGTAAAAACACAGCACTGGGTGAAAAGAATGCCAATACGTAATACGCCCCAGTGAGGTTAGAATCTGCATTAGAACACCAGTAAGGTTAGAATCTGCATTAGAACGCCAGTAAGGTTATGCAGGACTGGTCTACGGCAGCTGGGAGTCAGGCTCATCACTGATGAAGTCAAGGGGAGGGAGAGCTAGGTCATGGTTGGTATCAGTTCTCTAAAAGCAGTGTACCTCTCCCAGCAGTTGCCTGCCAACTTTCTTTGGTGCATTGGCTCCTTCACTATGGCTATAGTTTGTTAACTATTATGGTGTCCCTCATCTTTTATGTTTTGTTTCCCTTCTCTGTACCCTGACCTTCTTTCCTGAACTCTGACTTTTCCTCTGGATTATGATTTGATATTATTCTCTGACTAGTTGACTGAAATCTGTGATGCGTCTTGGAGTATGATTTTGTTGTGTTTGCTGAATGGTTGCCTGGATTCTGATTTGCCTGTAGATTAGGTTTTGATATTGATTGGTGTGCTTTTTCTTCTGCTTCGTCCCTGAATTCCAGGTTTTCTATGAACCTGTGGTTTCTACAAACCTTCCTTTGATTGTGGCTTACGTTGCCAGAGGCCAGATATTATAAATACATTATGTATAATTGCCAATACCTTCTTTTCTCATATCATTTAAATGTTCACGTAACGTAGTAAAACCTTGTTTGTTTTTTATACCTTTAGATTACATTTGGCGTTCACCTTTGAAAATGCTACCATGAATCCCCTGAAATACAAGAGATGTATAATTGACTAGAAAGCACCATTTCAGCTGTCTCTTCTCTCTCTCATTCCATTTCCCCTTCCCTTCCGGGTTTATTTCTGCTATTTTTGCTCACTCAATCATGAGCATAGCTACGTTCTGGCGAGTGGGGCTGATTGTCTTCAGACTTAGACGATCAATCCCTGTGATTCCTGAAAGATACTACTCCACGGACTGGAACAAACTTGGAAATAAAAACTATTTGGATGAAGATAAGGCTAAATTTGAAAAAAGACTTACTAGCTTCTAGGACATTGATAGGAATGACCCAACAAGCATATTATTCTGCTCGTATTAATAATGCTTCCAACAGGCAGAAATATATTGTAACAATCCCGCCTGGAAACTGATGCTCCTCAGGATTCGTGCGTCGCAATAGGGGTTCCACTCCTTGACATCCCCAACTCCTACAATGATTGCACAGAGTATTAGGGCGATCAAGTAAGGGAAGGGAAGGGAAGGGAACAGCGGGGAGTAGAACCTGTAAAACAAAAAACTGAGAAATGGAGACAACACAAGTGCATGCAACTCTACACTCGAATGATTCTCACTAGTCTACTTCTGACTGGCCACACCAGCAACCACCAGCTACTACTTCCTAGGCTTCAACATGTGGTATTGCTTCATACCCAAGATATAGTCCTATAGGAAGTGACCTGCAGCGGGGCTAGAGGAGTATGTCAACAGGGTAACCGCAACACCCCAGGACTTGCTTAGTCCAGCAACTCCCTGGAGGGGTAGTGTCTCGTAAGGATAACCTACTGACTCAAACATTCCCTTTTTGCAGGAGTCGATATAAAACACAACAGAATGCTTCTTCGTGGGAGTGATGTGAACACATATAGGTCCATAGTCTTACACTTCCGGTGAGTACGGGAAAGCGCGAAAGCCAAAGGCGCGCTAAGAACTGCCCACCAGTGGTAACAAATTATAAGCTGGAACGGCACCGTAATTAATCCTAGTCCAGGCGGACACGGTGGAAGTCAAGGTGCGCTTACCTCGTAGCGCAGCGGGGGTCTCAGGACTCTTCTGACTGGCGACAATCCCAGACCAGCAAAAAGTCAGAAGTCCGTCGGAGGTACTGAGGGTAACTGGACGGAGCAGCTGCCCCAGGCTCACCTCCAGAGCTCCGTGGTGCTTGTCAGCTCGGTCTTCTCCTCAAGTGCAGCAAAGGCTGCCGAACACAGGAATCCCCAATCGAAACTGGAACGGGAGGAAGGCGACGCTACCGCGCGTACATCTCCCAGCATCTTTGGTCCATGGTGTGACGGGCTCATAGTATGAAAATAACGCACGCCTCTCTGGCGCGTGTCGTCCTAATTTACGGACCTGGCTCCGCCTACCCCCGCAGAGCCGGGCTTTCTGGGAAGTGGAGTCCCAGGCAGGCGCCAGCTCGTTGGTTCCTGACAGTAGGTCCCCCTGCCCTGCGCCTCCTAGAACCTGGTTTAGCGGGGTGCCTGCGGTAGAAGGCCCTGACCGCCACCGGGGCATGTAGATTGGTGCAGGGTTCCCACGAGTCGTCCTCCGGGATGTAGCCTTTCCAGGACACCAGAAACCACAGTTTCCCTTTCCTGTACGTGGAATCCAATATACTCTTCACTTCGTATTCCAATCCCTCTTTAGTGGAGATCGGAGGAGGTGTTTTCCGCCGTGCCCCTACGGCGGGTTTCAGTAGACCGCAGTGAAATACCGGATGAATCCGGAGGTATCCTGGTAACCTTAAGCGATATGCCACTGGGTTGATCTTTTTTACCACCTGGTAGGGGCCTATGTATCTGGGGTGAAACACACTGCGCAGTTTAAATCGGATGTTTTTTGTGGACAACCACACCATGTCCCCTACCTTGTACTGAGGTCCGTCTATCCGGTGGCGATCTTCCCATCCCTTATAGGTCAGCTTGGCCCACAGCAGCTGTCTCCTCACCATCTTGTGTACAGCTTGTAGAGCCTCGAGATGAGCACGTACAGAGGGCTGGTTAGCTATGTTGTCCGGTAATGTAATGGGCAGGATGCGGGCACTAAAGCCGTAGTTCGCAGTAAACGGAGAGACCCCCGTAGAGCTGTGGGAGGAGTTGTTGTAGGCCAACTCAGCCATCCAAAGCAGAGAAACCCAGGATTCTTGTGCTTCATTGGCGTAACACCTCAGATCCTTCTTCAGAGTCTGGTTAAGCCTCTCTGTCTGCCCATCCGTCTGTGGGTGGAAGCTAGTAGACGCCGCTGACTCGACGTGCAAGGCTTGGCACCACATCCTCCAGAAGCTTGCTATGAACTGGGGGCCCCTGTCCGACACCATCACTTTCGGGATTCCGTGTAACTTAACCACGTTTTGGAGCACCAGTTGTGCGGTCTGTCCGGCCATGGGCAGGTTCTTGCAGGGAATAAAGTGACCCATCTTGGTAAGGCTGTCTACTACCACCAGAATCGCAGAATACCCCTGGTCTATGGGCAGACCAGTGACAAAGTCCAGACTGATGTGTTGCCACGGCAGGTGAGGAGTCGGCATGGTGATCAGTTTCCCTTTTTTCTTTGTCGTGTCTCCTTTTCCTCGCACACAACTCTCGCACCTAGAAACCCATCCCTTGACATCTCGAGCGAACGAGTCCCACCAGAAGTGTTTTTTCATCAACAGGACGGTTTTATGAATACCAGCGTGGCCAGCCAACGGGGAATCATGGCACCAAGCATAGGCTTCCTTCCTCAACGGTACAGTCGGTAGATACAACAAATGGTTCTGGAAAGGCAACCCCTGCTTCAAGGTTCGGGTTGGTGTCGCTTCGGCCCATTTCTCCCACTCTTGGGAGGTCTTGTAACACCGTACCTCATCCAGGTATTGGTCGGCCATGAGAACGCACACCACCTTAGAGGGATCAATAATGGCCGCAGGAGGGACTGCGATCGGGTCGCTGTCTGTCGCTAGACGAGACAAGGAGTCAGCCTTGCGGTTTTCAGCTCCGGGCCTGAAGGTGATAACGAAATAATACTCCTCAAAAAAGAGTATCCACCTCATTTGCTGTTGAGACAGATGCCGAGCAGTCTTAAGGTACTGCAGGTTTCGGTGGTCAGAGTACACCGTGATGGGATACCGGGTTCCCCATAAATATGGACTCCACTCCTGGAAGGCCTTTTTTATGGATAACAGCTCTTTCTCCGTAATGTTGTAATTCTTTTCTGCCGGGTTCAGTTTTCTGGACAGGTAGACTACCGGGTGTAACTGTCCAGTATGTTTGTCTCTTTGGGAGAGGATAGCCCCTATCGCTTTGTCGGAAGCATCAGCCTCTACGATGACGGGAGCGTCAAACTGGGGATGCCTGAGAACCGGTGCCGAGGTAAAGGCCCTTTTTAGAAGTTTGAAGGCGTCAGCCGCTTCCGGGGTCCATTCGAAGGCGGTTCCCTTTCTGAGGAGCCGTGTAATAGGTAGTGCCTTTTTTGAGAAATCCTGTATAAATCTGCAGTAATAGTTGGCAAACCCCAGGAATCTTTGCACCCCCTTGACGTTGGTTGGCACCGGACAGTCCCGTACTGCCTGTACCTTCCTTTCTGCCACACCCAAACCATCCGGACGGAGCATCAGCCCCAAAAACTCTACCTCATACACCCCAAACTCACATTTATTTAGCTTGCAATACAGTTGGTGCTTCCTCAGGGCTTCTAGAACCTGTATGACGTGGCCCTGGTGCTCTTCCTCTGCCTTGGAGTAGAGGAGTATGTCATCTATATAGACGACCACTGTATGGTCTATGTACTCCTTCAGTACGTCGTTCAAGAAGTACTGGAATGCCGCCGGGGCATTACACAACCCGAACGGCATTACTGTATACTCGAACAGGCCATAGCGTGTTTTGAAGGCCGTCTTCCATTCGTCCCCCTCTCGCATGCGTACCAAATGGTACGCCCCTCTCAGATCCAGCCTAGTATAGATCTTGGCCTCCTGAACCTGGTCCAACAAAACTGGTATAAGGGGTAGGGGTAGCGATTACGGATGGTGTTTTTATTTAGTACGCGATAGTCGCAGCACGCTCTCAACTCTCCATTTGCCTTAGCAATGAAGAACAGAGGGGAAGCCGCCGGGGAGCGAGAAGGCCTGATGAACCCTATCCTAGTATAGTGATCAAGATAGTCTCTTAGTGTTGGGTTTCGGGCTCCGACAGGGCATACACTCGGAAGCCGGTGTGGCGGCACCTTCTATCAAGTCAATCTGGCAGTCATACCGCCTGTGAGGCGGGAGGTGTTCTGCTTGTGCTTAGCGGAACACGTCTGCGTAGGCAGCATATTCACTCGGCAGAACCGTCTCTTTCTCGACGGCCGTGGCCACCAAAAACGGATGAGCCAAAGCTGTCGCGCAAGAGACCGGCTCGAGGAATACATGTTCCCTACAGGTGTCCAACAAGAATTGCACGGTCCTGTCCTTCCAGTTTATGGTGGGGTTATGGTGACAGAACCAGGGCATCCCCCGTATGACCTCATACTGCGGGGCGTCAATGATATTCAGGGCCAGGTCTTACCTGTGTTGCCCCCCTCCGGTACCCACCGGCAATCGTACGGTTTCTGTTTTCTCTTTGACGAGACCCATTTTTAGGGGTTTGCCGTCCACGGCCAACACCTCCTCAGGGGTCTCCAGGGGCGTCCGCTGTATGCATAAGAGATGAACCAACCCATTATCTATAAAGTTCCCAGTAGCCCCTGAGTCTAACATGGCCTTTACCTGGAAGAAGTGTTGTTGGTACTCTAGTTCCATCAAGAGACCCAAATGGGTCTCGGTTGTCTTCACCCGAGCGGTTGCCAAGGAAGGTATCTTCCATTCCTTGTCTACCCCCGGTCTTAATGGAACAGCAGAGACGCTGCTAAGATCGGTGTTCGATGCCGCGGCTACTGCCTCCTTGCTTCTATAGGTACCCCCTGGGGTCTTGGGACTGGCGGGGCCATCCCGAACATAGTGTCCCTTCTTTCCGCAGTACATACACAACCCCAGAGTACGTCTGCTTTCTCTCTCGCTCCGGGAGAGCGGTGCCCTTAGGGCTCCAACTTCCATAGGTTCGGTTGAGGCTTCATCCCCTGGGGTCTCCCTCCTAAGGCTCCTCTCTTGGGCGTACCCAGACTTGTCCCCTTTACGCCTTTCTCCCCCTCTATCCGAGATACGACCGTCCAACCGTAATGCAAGACTGACGAGATCTGTACAGGTTCGGGGTTGTGGGTCTATCCTGGCTATGACGTCTTTCAGTTCATCGCAGAGGCCTTGATAAAAAAGGGACATCCTTTTTTCCTCCGGCCATGCTGCTTCCGCCACTAGTCTATTAAAAGAGGTTAAGTAGGTAACCAGATCGCTCCCCCCCTGTTTTAGCTCCAAGAGTTCCTTGTCGGCGCTGAAGGTGGTAGTTCTTCTGTCGAACACCCCCTCAATCGCCGATCGGAACCCATCCCAATCCAACAAAATAGGGTCATTATTCCGGATCAGGGGTACAGCCCAGTTGGCGGCATCCCCGATTAGGTATGATATGGCGAAAGCCACCCTAGAATGGTGGGTGGGAAAGGAGGAAGGTTTACATGAGAAATGCATCATAATCTGGGTCAGGAACACCTGTATCTTCCTGGGGTCCCCAGCATAACGTTCAGGCTGGCTAACGGAATGGGAGGAGGAACAGAAACATGTATTTGTGGGCTCCCTGATGCTACCTCGAACGGGTGTCTGGTGAGTTTTTCTACCCTTTCTCGCAGGGCCACGGTCTCAGCCCTGGAGGCCGCCAACTCCTGCTGAACCAGTGCCAGAGCCCCTAAAACCTCCTCCATTATCACCCTGTACTGCGGCGCACGAATCGGGAGGAGCAGATATCGTGGGTGCGTTATTCTGTAATAATCCCGCCTGGAAACTGATGCTCCTCAGGATTCGTGCGTCGCAATAGGGGTTCCACTCCTTGACATCCTCAACTCCTACAATGATTGCACAGAGTATTAGGGCGATCAAGTAAGGGAAGGGAAAGGAAGGGAACAGCGGGGAGTAGAACCTGTAAAACAAAAAACAGAGAAATGGAGACAACACAAGTGCATGCAACTCTACACTCGAATGATTCTCACTAGTCTACTTCTGACTGGCCACACCAACAACCACCGGCTACTACTTCCTAGGCTTCAACATGTGGTATTGCTTCATACCCAAGATATAGTCCTATAGGAAGTGACCTGCAGCGGTGCTAGAGGAGTATGTCAACAGGGTAACTGCAACACCCCAGGACTTGCTTAGTCCAGCAACCCCCTGGAGGGGTAGTGTCTCGTAAGGATAACCTACTGACTCAAACATTCCCTTTTTGCAGGAGTCGATGTAAAACACAACAGAATGCTTCTTCGTGGGAGTGATGTGAACACATATAGGTCCATAGTCTTACACTTCCGGTGAGTACGGGAAAGCGCGAAAGCCAAAGGCGCGCTAAGAACTGCCCACCAGTGGTAACAAATTATAAGCAGAATGAGGGGGTAGTAAGCCGCTCCGCTGCTGGAACGGCACCGTAATTAATCCTAGTCCAGGCGGACACGTGGAAGTCAAGGTGCGCTTACCTCCTAGCGCAGCGGGGGTCTCAGGACTCTTCTGACTGGCGGCAATCCCACACCAGCAAAAAGTCGGAAGTCCGTCGGAGGTACTGAGGGTAACTGGACGGAGCAGCTGCCCCAGGCTCACCTCCAGAGCTCCGTGGTGCTTGTCAGCTCGGTCTTCTCCTCAAGTGCAGCGAAGGCTGCCGAACACAGGAATCCCCAATCGAAACTGGAACGGGAGGAAGGCGACACTACCGCGTCTTTGGTCCATGGTGTGACGGGCTCGTAGTACGAAAATAACGCACGCCTCTATGGCGCGTGTTGTCCTAATTTACGGACGTGGCTCCGCCTCCCCCCCGCAGGGCCGGGCTTTCTGGGAAGTGGAGTCCCAGGCAGGCGCCAGCTCGTTGGTTCCTGACATATATGTGAGCTTTTCTGACTTTTTCTTGATTACTGTGAGCTTAATGCCTATTTAAAATGTCTGCAACCTTCTCAGTGATCACTTTGTAAAGATAATTGGAAACATGAAATCCGTGATAACTAGCAGCTCTTTCCTGCCAGTCAGTGACGGCCCGTGTAGGGTGTTTTACCGGGGCGGTGACGTGGCGCAGAGGATGGGCAGGGTGGGGGGTTGCAAAATGCGGCTAACGGCCGATTTCAGGTAAGTTACGAAAAAAATTCATAAAACGAATTTCGTTGCGCGTGCTGCATCGAAAACGAATTTCGTTGCGCGCGCTGCATCGCCAAATGCGATGCAGCGCGCGCAACGAAATTCGTTTTATTAATTTTTTTCGTAACTTACCTGAAATCGGCCGTTTGCTGCATTTTGCAGCCCCCCACCCTGCCCCTCCTCTGCGCCACGTCACGGCCCCGGTAAAACGCCCTACACGGGCCGTCACTGCTGCCAGTTAGCGAGGAATTATAAGCCAATTTGCTTAACTTGCCTTCCTTAGGTCAGCTCTCTAAAGAAGAGTTAAGACCATTAATTGCTAAGGTCAAAATGGTTTGCCCATTTGATCCCTACTCAACTTAGATCTTTGCCCAACTAGCCAGCATTATTGTTGAACCACTGGTGCCATGAATCAATCCTTCACTGGAACAGGGGCTAGTCTCTGTTGATTTGAAGACTACTACTGTAATTCCTCTATTAGAAAAGCAGAGACTGGACTGACCAGACCCTAAAAACGTCTGCCCTGACCTATTTCTTTGCCTCCTATTGCGGCTAAAATCCTGGAACGATATATGGCTTGGATATTATCTATTTGGGAAAAAGGGGGTGGTGATGGACAGAGTTTCTGAATGATGCAGAATACTCTTACCAAGTCAAGAGATCATGGTTTTAATCCATCACCGTTTTTTAGCTCACTGCACCATCCCAGCTCAGAACCTGGCTACATGCAAATTAGTCTGTACCTGTCCCAGTGCATGATGGGAACAGGGCAAACCAAACTACCAAGCCAATTCTTATACTGGGAAGGAAACACGCTTCCGGGGACCGGTTTCTGGCATCACAGCCTTCGTCGGCCCTGCTTGCCTGAATCCTGATGGTGCAATGAGCAAGGGACTCACGTCTGAGCATACCCTCCCACACTGAGTGTGGATAAAATCGATTTGGGAAAAAGGGGGTGGTGATGGACAGAGTTTCTGAATGATGCAGAATACTCTTACCAAGTCAAGAGATCATGGTTTTAATCCATCACCGTTTTTTAGCTCACTGCACCATCCCAGCTCAGAACCTGGCTACATGCAAATTAGTCTGTACCTGTCCCAGTGCATGATGGGAACAGGGCAAACCAAACTACCAAGCCAATTCTTATACTGGGAAGGAAACAAGCTTCCGGGGACCGGTTTCTGTTCACCACCCCCCTTTTTCCCAAATTGGATATTATCTAACCATCTCCAAACCTCTGCTTTTTTGGAGGATATACAAGCATAGTTTCAACCAGCTAATATTGAATCTGTATTATTATAGATGCTGAATAATTTATACAGGGACTGTGACCAAGAATGTAGGAATGCCCTCGTGCTTCTGGACCTCCCTGGGGCTTTTAATATCATAGATCAGTGGTTCTTAACCTCTGCCCAGGGGACCCCTGAGGGTCCATAAAGCCTATTCATAGGGACTGCAACCGCTTAGAAAATTAAATAATATGAATAGATTACTAAAGTGTATATAAATATAAAAGCAAATTGTATTACTGAATTTTTTTTAGCTATTCTGTAGATGTGAAGGATTTGGAAACTGAAAGCAAGAAAATAAATTAGTATCCTTAGATTGATTCATGGGAGCAGTGCAATTGCATCAAAACAGAATATAGTATAGATGAGGAGTGGCCTCAATTACATTTAGAAAAGCTCCAACTTTCCTATTAAAATGAAAATTTTGATTTTTCTAGACTTATTTGTAAATTTAATAACATGTTTAATCATTTCTGTATTTGTTTAATGAATGCTTATTTCTGTATTATTTTGCAAATTGAATCATCAAATATGTTTAGCCGGCATACGCGGCTTCCTGTAATAACTCAGTTGGGGTCCCCAGATTGCAATAATGATTTAGTAGGGGGTCCCCAGGTTCCAGTAATTATTAAGTGGGGGGCCCACCAAAGTCAAAAGTTTCAGAATCACTGCCATAGATCATTCTATCATGCTCAAGCATTTAGCTGCAGTGGGACTAGAGGATATTGCTTTCTGTTGGGTCCTGGCTTTGCTTAGTGAATAAAAAACACAAAAGGCTAAGCTGATGAATTTTACTGCCAAAAGCTTCTCAATTACTTCTGGGGTTCCACAGGAATCTCCCCTCTTCCCCTATTTTTCCATCTTTTCTACATATACATAGTTCCACTTGCAAAGGCTTTGGCTTATAAAGGCCTAAACATGTATAATTATGCCAGCGACCCTCAAATTCTGGTGCTGTTGATGAGACGTTTCAGCAGGCCATGTTCTTTGTTTGGAAATGGATGGGCACGGATGGGCATGGACGGATTGAAGTTAAACACAGGGGCACATAAGTCTGATTTATGGCAGGCCAGATATTAGTCCAGAGAACTGGACACTTGTCTTCCTCCTTCGCTGATGGTGAACAGCATAGGATGTTGCTTTATCATTAGACAAACAAAGCTCCTATGTGGTTTCAAAGCTGTTTTTGAAATTTTAGAATTTATGAGAAACTACTGCCATTTTTTTTTACTGAGGATGGAAAATAAGGCACAGTTGCTGCCAAAGCAATATCTAGAGAGGACTACTGAATTTTGGGCTGGCATCTAATCTATGGAAAAACCTGGCGGATCTCAAAAACAGTGAGACTTACATTAGCCTGTCTGCAGTTGTCCAAACCTCATTGACTTCCTATGGCTGAAAGAATTCAGTTTGAAGCTGTTTGCATCACCTTCAGCAAGCTTAGGATTCCTAAAGAGTTGAAAACTGGAGTAGGTGGCATAAGGTTCTCCTTCTGTGCACCAAAATTTGTAATGATATCACAGGCACCCCACGAGCTGAATCTAACGACCTTTGCTCCTTTAAACCTTGTCTGTGCAAAAAGGCCCAGAAAAGATCACTCTATCTGTTCTGTTCTACCAGAGAGCGCCATGAAACCATTAGTCGTACACGAGCTTTATAAGTAGAAATACAATAATAACATCATAACATACATAAAAAAGTTTGGACACGTGCTTTATGGTCAATTGTGTGTGTGTAAACCATGTGTATCCTTTTAGTTGTCCCTGAGATTAAAGTCTATGTTCTGTATGTGGCTGCAGGCGCTTAACTCAATATCCGAATACATGGGAACCCATCTCATGGGCTGGAGCCTTAGGGATGTACCATTAGCTAATAATCTGACTAGGTGTTTTCTACACCCCTATGGCATACATGACATTGATATATTTCATGCCTATTGCATGTGGATATTTCATGTCCTGAATCTGTTGCATTACTTTATGTGCGGAGTGCACTGGTAGGATGAATTAATGGGCTGGTGATATTGGGATATTGCATTACATAACAATGGCAAAGACAGAGTATTGGGTGAGATTGTAGTGTTTTGGTATTTAGTTAGATGGTTAAATGAGAATGATTAATGATCTAAGGGCAAATTTGCATTTGGGTGGCTAATGGAATAAAAGTATATCATGACCTTATGCCATGATCGAAAAACATGTTGAAGATGACATGGTGGGCGTTTAATGAGAGTGTTTGTTATATTAAAATGTCATGGCGAAATAACCCTCGAAATCGGAGCTTTATTTGCCAGATGTTAATATTCGAAGACAAGTTCTCCTTCAGAACTGGCATTCTCCGTGCATGATTGGAATTCAAAGCACTGCTCCGAGGTTTTCTTCTTTTTATCAAGTGAAACTTTCCTGAATTTTCTCACAAAGCTCACGTCTCTTCTCATTCTTTGTATAAACTTCTCCGGCTAGACAATCACATAAAATTCTGGTCTACTGAGAGGGTGAAAGAAGAGGGGGCTGGAGAGAAGAGAAATAAAGAGTAAATTAGAGGGAGAAGGGAGGTAGAGATACAGTTGAGGTAGTGAGAAGGTGAGGTAGGGAGAAATGCATGGTAAAGAGAGAAAGAAAAAGTAGGCAGATGAAAACAAATAGAGAAGTTGGAAGAGGAAGAGCTAGGAAGAGTAAGAGAGTTAGAGAGATGCACACAGTTTTAGAGTGAGCTAAAGAGGTAAGGGGAGCTATAGTTAGGAAGAAGGAAATGCAGAGAGAGTGTGGGATACACTGAGGGGTGGGAAAAAGAGAGAGGAAAGGTAGAAAAATATATAAATTTGACCGAAATAGACAGGTGGAGGGGTAAAATAGTGCAATACATAAGGAGAGATGCAAGTTAGAGGGAGGGAATATGATAAGAGATGCGGAAAGACCAGCCAGATAAATAGAGTAGTGAAGCACAGAGAAAGGTATGAGGGAGAAAGGGGTGAATGGTAGAAAGGGAGAAGAGGTATAACGAGAAAAGAGGTGGTATGTAGAGACAGAGTAGAGGTACAGAAAGAAAGGAGAATATGGTACAGAAGTATAAAGCAAGAGATAGGGTGAGGTACAGACAGAGAGTTAAGAGAGATGTTTAAAGAGAGAGGTAAAAATAGAGAGGAAAAAGAGAGAGGACGGTATAGAAGTTGAGTTGAATTCGAGATGGTTGCAGAGTGTGGCGAGAGTGGAAAAAATAGTCAGAGGAAATAATGATAGAAAAAGAGGTAGAGATTGGGAAAGCATTGAGGTATTGAGAGAGCTGAAGATGAGGCAATAGAGCTAAAAGAGAAAAGGTAGTTGGTATGAGAGATATTGACCAAATGGTGGGGTACGTTGAGAGGCTAGGCAGTGAGAGATGGAGAGAGGTGAGTAGAGAGTGATGAGGTAAATAGAGATGTGAGATAGAGATAGAGGTAAGGTAGACAATGATGAGGTAGAAAGACATATGAGCGAGAGGTAGAGAGAACCAAGGTATAGAGAGATTGAGATGGAGAGAGGTGGCTTTGAGACAGAGGTGAAGTAGATGGAGGAGAGACTCTGAGAGGAAATAGAAACAGAAGTGAAGTGCAGAAAGAGGTCTAATGTAAATAGAGAGTTTAAGTAGTGAGAGGGGGTTGAGAGACAGACAAAGAGCTAGGTGCAGGGAGTAGCTAGAGCGAGGGAGAGGTGAGGGTAAGAGAGAGGTACAGAGTGGTGGGTAGAGAGAGGTTTACTGAGGCAGGTGAGGTAGAAACAGGTGAATTTAGAGAGAGTTGAGGTACAGCAGAGATAGGCACATAGAGCTGTAGAGTGAGGTAGAGCAAGATAGAGGAGCCAAGAGAGATAAGTGACGTACAAGATGTGCCACGAGTCAGAAAGATTATTTTTTAATTTAATTGCTAACAAGTCTCCGGAAGTGGGAGGGTTACAGTCGGGCAGGCCGAAAATGCAGATTAAGCTTCTGTGAGCCGCAGATTAATAAAATCTGTAATAACCCCTAAGAAGGAACTAAGGGCCAGATGTATCAAAGGGTTTTACCCATTCTGTGTCTATGGGAAAATGTGTTCGTACATATGGCCCTAAAATGTTACTTCGATGACTTCAGAAACTAACTGAATCCCGTGGCCCTCCCATCGACATAGAGGGAAGGAACAGCTCAGCAGCAAGTCTGCACGCGGGAGTGTTTCAGTAAAGCATGATTCCCAACAAAATGTTAATTCTCCTTTTAAAGGTCAGTTTCTGCAGAGGATGAAAAGACATGTCTTGGCATCGGAGCACACTGCGCCGCCATGTGCACTTCTCTTCTAAACACAGTAATGTGTGATGTGATGTTACGAGGTGGATCCGCCAAGCAGAGGTATGATATGCAGCCCTTAAATGAACGCCGCCAGGATTACAACTTCATGGCATCGTCAGTAACCCACGTTTCCTGATCCCAAAAAAACAATGTATTCGTTTTCCCTTGATCTTCATTCATTGCAATGCTGTGACGTGCTTCTTTAAAAGTGACCATTAAACAGTACATAGTGTGTAGCGTATGATAGATGGTCTGTTGTGTCTTATGACACTCGCACAATGATAAAATAACATGACAGCCTAGTTTCTCTTGAAAGGTGACCCCAAAAATACGTTTTGAGGTGAATTCATGAACTTATAGACTGAAACCAAACAGCGGAATATTTACCACGGCACACATGTAGAGTAAGTTTACACGTCTGTATTCCGCTGCGTGTAAGTCAGAAACCTGCCTTCAACTCATTCCTCCAACGCTTACGTCACAGGCCTACGGTATACAGTTGGAAGCAAAAGAGTTCCAGCGTTATTTTATTACAAGACATATCTCTCGCTTTACTAAATAAAAAGTCACAACTTTCAAAAATAGATAAATGAATAAATACATAAGTAAATATACAAATAAAAAAAATGAATACATTCATAGCTACACAAGCATTATAATTCTTCAATTAAGCGTCGTGGTGCCAGAATCACTTGTCTTGATCGGGTCACTGGAAACCGGTCACAGTTGGCCTTGTGGGAGCGCGTTGAATGTTGCTGAAGTAGAGTTTGTTAGGCCATTTTGTCTTCATGCTGTGACACACTTACTTTTCTCTTCGCCCTACAGAGCATCAGGAAATGGTTTGCTTTACAACAGCTGAGGCATGTTTATCCAATGGCGGCACATTTACCTCAGTGTGGAAATGACAATCCACATGTGTAACTCATTTTTTTTCTGTGGAGACATCGCCTTGTGCCCTTCAGCTTTGTACCTTGACTTATTTTTCATACTTATGACTGACGCACTTTGGGCGCCTCCGCCTTCCATGTCAGATACTTGACGATAAGCACGCTCTTCAATGCGAGTAGGGTTGAGGACTTGTTCTAAACTCAGAGCTTCCGTCAGCATTCTTCGTTGAAAGGTATGTAAAAGACACATGTTGATTACTCTGAGGCGGGTTGCTTCCTCGTCATTAAATTCACTGAATTTACAGTGCTTCACCAGAACATCCAGTCTTCCCACAAACTCATCAATGGTCTCACCTGGTCTCTGGCAGATTGACTGAATATATATCTTTCGTAATCTGCATTTGGCACTGGATTAAACTTGACATTCAAGGCTGTTTTGATTTGTTTGCACGTCACTTCACCTTCTTGTGGTATCTTTTCATGGCTTTTTTCACTCCTTCACCAGCCATGTTCATCGGATACTTTATAATCTCTTTATCATCTTTTTCATCTATTGCATCTAGGAAGTCTTCTAAAGTCTCTATCCATGCCATCCATCTATGGGCAATAATGTGTTTTTTGTCAGTATCAAATGCAGTTGGCAGTTTTAAGAATGCAGCATCAGTATATACAATGGTGGACAGTAGTGGTCTCTCAGGTGCTTCTTGTATTACTTGATAAGACAGAGCTTCTCTAGTACCTTGTGACGTGATGGCTTCGGGGCTCAACCTTAAAGACTTTAGGAGCTGAAATCTCGCCCTTGCTCTGCATTGGAGTCCTTTATCTTGTGGCAGACTAAGGAGCTGTTCTAGGCCCCTATGCAGCCGCTTTTGTGGTTGACCGCTTTGTCTGATGACCGCTCCTCAGGCACAACCCTCGACCTTATTTCTGGTGCTACTCCGCAGCACGCTGATGCATGAAGAGTCGTAAGTGGTTTCGGTAAAGATAACGTTGCGATATTTTGTCGGCTTTGTGCGTAAACATTTCTTCACAAACACCTGGTTAATCTCTGCTTTGTAGCACATATTCATTTCAATTTAATCTGTACTAAACTATTGTTGTACTTTGCTTTCGTAACCTGGGTGCATGCTCCTTTAGCGTTCTGACTCCGTCTAGTGAATGGCATTAACCCCTTGTGTGCCCCGCCCTTTCCCCGCCCTGTGCCGGGCGTTGAATTAGCGGGCGGGGTTCATGACGAGATAGTCTCGTCATGGGCACAGCGCAACCGCGCTCCATGACGAGACTATCTCGTGATGGGCACTGAAGGGGTTAATTTGCGTAATGGCGCAATACCTTTTATTTGTGGCTGTTTATTTTATTTCCTGGCCACCGGCATGTACACTTTTAATGTGGACTTCTTTATTTTCAAGCATTTTATACAGAATGTTGTTGCACTGAGACTCCACCTGGGCCAGCATTGATTGTAGACTTTGACTGCAAGAACAGTTTCTGGACCATGGCAAACTTTCTGTAGGGGAGCGCTTTTAGTATACAGGCTTCGGATCACCTATCTTGTCACCAGTTGTAGCGCCCTGCCAGCCTATGCACTTGCCAATAAGTACACCACACATGAAGAATAATTTTCCACGTCCTTATTGAGCTGTGCATAAGTCAAAACTCAACATTCTAAGCCTGCCTTCAACTCATCCCTCCAATGTTTACGTCACTGGCCTACGGTGAAGAGTGGGAACCAAAAGAGTTCCAGCGTTCTTTTATTAAAAGACCCTACACACATGACAAGGTGCACAATGTGTTAGGAAGAGTTGTAGGAGAGGGAAGCAGTGTCATAATTGAAAGAGGAAGTTCTACCCAGCTACTAAAGAGGAAAAGGCAGAAATGATTTCATGCACTGCACTAAAGTTCTACAAAGGAGCCCATCTGGCAGTCAAGTCTAGCTATGTGTCTTGAAAAGCTTATCAAACCAAAATGGGGGTCACTGTTCGGCAGGAGGGGGTGCCAAGGGTCACCCACCCACCAGAAGAGATAGAAGAAGGGAAACAAAAACAAAAAAGGAGAAAGAAGGAGAAAAAAGGAAATCCTAGATCTAGAACCCACTGGTCAGAGGCACGTACATGTCTTGTCTCTTGTTGCCCTCACAAACTCCGAAGGATGTTATGCTTCATCATCGGGCGTCTGCTCCTCGTCGGGCCGGCGCTACAATGCCCTACGGGTCCCCCGAAGGGTCACTTTAGCGGAGATCTTTTTAGAACAGGCGTCAGATGAGTGCGGTGTGTGGGGTTGGGGGGATCCTATGTGAAGGGTCAAAGTGTGTGTAGGAAGTTAAAACTGGCTAAGGGAGACCTGGAATCAGTGCATTTATTGGGAAGGTACCCTTGTCAGAATAAAACACCCGAAGTTCGTGCGGTACTCCAATGGCCGTAATGTGCCCAAGTAACTTAAAGGGTCGACATGTTTCGCGGCTCCTTGGTCACAAGGATCCGTGCCACTTCTTTAGGATCAAAACAAGCCGTGGTGTGATTGTGCAAGTGAGTGAAGGGGTAAAAACCCTAGTGAACTCAGGGTGGGTCAAGACTGTGAAACACTATAGCGAGGCCGGAACTAAATAGTTGAACCTCTCCTGAGGAGACCTAGGAATGAAAGAGGGAGACAGAAACAACAAAGAACAGACATGAAACATATCTAAGAGGCATCAATTAGTGCCTCCTCAAAGAACATCAGGTCTCGCACATTGCTCATGAAACAGGGGACTGACTACGCTGTGTACCATCAGACTCGTACTTGCAGTGTTGTTTGTCATGGCAGGCAACGCAGGCCGGTTCTAAGTCATGCCAGTAGGCTGGCGATCACGTATGCGGCATCTGCTGGCCTCCAACAATTCACCCCCACTGGAAAAGCAGAGCCATAATAGAATAATGGCCCGTTCCATGGGACCTGAACGTGCAATAATTTTTATTGACCGGGTGGTGCTGCGTATGACAACAAACATGATACTATCACTGCCGCGCTGCTAGTAGTGAAGAGTTAGAGCCCTTACCTAGAAAAATGAGGAGAAATGCTCCATGGGCTATAGCACAGGGTCACCCACACCTTAACGGGCAGTGGAAAATGAAAGAAATATGAGAGCAAGACACAGAATGAGATAAGGACATACACGCCGCATGCCAGTACAATAGCGACTTACTGTGCAAGCTGGGCGGCATGGCCGGGAGCTCCAGTCTCGTAGTATTACTTACAATTTCCGTTGGTGTGCTGGCTCTCAGCACCTACCCCTCCTGACGCCTGCCCGCTTATTGTCTGGTCCTGGTGAGAGTGGCTGAAAAGCTTAACCATCCCGCCCTAGTAGGGGGGAGTTCGGAGACCCATTTTCAACAAATTTCCCTGCGTGCAGTAGCTATTAAGATAAAAAGTAAAGACAAAGCATTTTTCCCCAAGACTGTTTTGTCTACCTGCCATACTCTGAATATCACCAAGGAAAGGCTTACCTCGATGTACCAACCCAGGACTTCATTTAATTCATTACCCACATCTCGCCAGAAGGATTGGATAGCTGGACACTGCCAAAATCGATCCAAATCATCCGCTTATTCCAGTCGACATTTCAGACAGCATCTTCCTTTACTTCCTCCCATCTTAGCAAGTTTCTTAGACGACCGAAAGGCCCTGTGTATGGTAAACAAATGATACCTCCTGAGTGGTGCAGAGGTCACTGCGGTCCATAGTGTAGCAGCAGATATTTGCCATATGTTTTGGATGTCGCAGCCTGGCATGTCCAGCCTCCAGATTTCTTCGGTCAGGGTCCTCCCACTATCATCTCCTTGTACTAATGCCCAATACCACTTTGAGACTTCCTTCCCATAGGTCTGTATCTTTACTAAATCCTTCTTGACTTCCGACTCCACCCCAAGGTTTAGCTGGGATCGTGACCAGCTGGCCAGCTGATAGTATTTGAATCTGAATATGTTGAAATCTGTGTTTAGACTAAGAGCGTCCCAAGTTATTAGCGTGCCTTCCTCCGCAAGTTGACCCCATCTTAGTAAATCAGCATTCATCAGTGGAGAGGCTACGCTATCCTTCAAGCATATAGGGGTCCCTGGAGAGTTCCAAATTGGCGCCATGCAGCTATAGTATGGAATCTCTAGGATTTTTTGGACCTAAATCCAAATTCTGCATGTAGCAATTAACGTCTTACATTTATTTTTTATTTAGTGTGGCCAAAGTTGAATAAAAAGCCTCTGCCTTCTTCGCCCAAATTACTTATTAGAGCCCTGTATCTCATCGGCATGTCCTGGGGGTCTAACAACAATCGCCTAAAAATTTTCAGCAAAAAAGGCCCAGTAACATAGTTTAAAATCCGGGAGAGCTACTCCCTCCTCCAGCTTTTTCGTCCTAAGTTTTCTACAGGAAATTCTCACATTCTTATCCCTCCATATTAAACTACTAAGTTGCCCCTGGAGTTTCTTAAACCAAACCGGCTTGAAAAACAAAGGGAGAGTATTGAAAATAAAAGTAAACTTTGGGATAGTTGTCATTTTAATTAGGTTAGCCATCCCTAGAATGGGGGTCGGGAGGGAAGGCCAACTTTGCAAAACTCTTTTAGTCTCTTGCATGAGTCTAGCAAAATGTATTTCCGCCATTTAGTCCAAGTCTTTTGTTATTCGTACTCCTAAGTATCTAATCTCTGTCTTGTCCAAATGTTTAAGGTGGTCGGGTAAGAGGCTGTTCCATGACATAGTTTCAGTCTTATCTTCAATCAATCAATCAATCAATCACATTTATATAGCGCACTACTCACCCGGAGGGTCTCAAGGCGCTTGGGGAGGGGGGGGGGTCCGTTACTGCTCGAACAGCCAGGTCTTGAGCTGCTTCCTGAAGGCGAGGTGGTCTTGGGTCAGGCGGAGGTGTGTCGGGAGGGAGTTCCAAGTCTTGGCGGCCAGGTGGGAGAAGGAGCGTCCTCCTATGGTGGCTCTTCGGATGCGGGGGACGGCGGCGAGGGCGTGGCTGGTCGATCGAAGCTGGCGAGTGGGGGTGTAGAAGTTGAGGCGGCTGTTGAGGTATCTTGGGCCTTGGTTGTGTAGGGCTTTGTGTGCGTGGGTGAGGAGGCGGAAGGAGATTCTCTTGTTGACCGGGAGCCAGTGCAGGTCTCTCAGGTGTCCGGAGATGTGGCTGTGTCGGGGGATGTCGAGGATGAGTCTTGCTGAGGCGTTCTGGATCCGCTGGAGTCTCTTCTGGAGCTTGGCGGTGGTTCCGGCATAGAGGGCGTTGCCGTAGTCCAGTCGGCTGGTGACGAGGGCCTGGGTGACCGTCTTCCTGGTCTCGGTGGGGATCCATCGGAAGATCTTACGTAGCATGCGCAGGGTGTTGAAGCATGTTGAGGAGACGGCGTTGACTTGTCTGGTCCTTGAGAGGGAGGAGTCCAAGATGAAGCCCAGGTTTTGTGTGTGGTCTGTTGGTTTGGGTGCACTGCCCAGGGCGAGGGGCCACCAGGAGTCGTCCCAGGCGGAGGGTGAGGAGCCCAGGATGAGAACTTCCGTCTTGTCTGCGTTCAGTTTCAGGCGGCTGTTCATCATCCACTCGGCTACCTCTTTCATCCCTTCGTGTAGGTTGGCTCTGGCGGTGTCGGGGTCGTTGGTGAGGGAGAGGATCAGCTGGGCGTCGTCGGCGTAGGAGATGATGTTGAGGTTGAGGTGGCATGCGATGGTTGCGAGGGGGCTCATGTAGACGTTGAAGAGGGTGGGGCTGAGTGAGGAGCCTTGAGGAACGCCGCAGATGACTTTGGTGGCTTCTGATCTGAACGGGGGTAGGCGGACTCTCTGTGTCCTTCCGGCGAGGAAGGAGATGATCCATTCTAGTGCCTTCTCCCGGATTCTGACGTTGCTGAGGCGCTGCACTAGGGTGCGGTGGCAGACAGTGTCGAACGCTGCGGAGAGGTCCAGGAGGATGAGGGCCTCTGTTTCTTCGTTGTCGAGCAGGGCTCGGATGTCGTCAGTAGCTGCGATGAGGGCGGTCTCAGTGCTGTGGTTGGCCCGGAAGCCAGACTGCGAGAGGTCGAGGGATCCGTTCGTTTCGAGAAAGGCGGCCAGTTGCTTGTTGACGGTCTTCTCGATGACTTTGGCCGGAAAGGGGAGGAGCGAGATGGGACGGTAGTTTTTGAGTTCAGTGGGGTCCGCTGACGGTTTCTTCAGTAGAGCGCTGAGTTCGGCATGCTTCCAGCTCTCCGGGAAGGTGGCGGTGTTGAACGAGGTGTTGATGATGTCCCGCAACTGGGGTGCGATGACAGCGTCGGCTTTATTGAAGACGTGGTGCGGGCAGGGGTCGGTAGGAGATCCGGAGTGGATGGAGTTCATTGTGCGGATGGTGTCTTCGATGTTCTAAGTCATGCCAGTAGGCTGGCGATCACGTATGCGGCATCTGCTGGCCTCCAACAATTCACCCCCACTGGAAAAGCAGAGCCATAATAGAATAATGGCCCGTTCCATGGGACCTGAACGTGCAATAATTTTTATTGACCGGGTGGTGCTGCGTATGACAACAAACATGATACTATCACTGCCGCGCTGCTAGTAGTGAAGAGTTAGAGCCCTTACCTAGAAAAATGAGGAGAAATGCTCCATGGGCTATAGCACAGGGTCACCCACACCTTAACGGGCAGTGGAAAATGAAAGAAATATGAGAGCAAGACACAGAATGAGATAAGGACATACACGCCGCATGCCAGTACAATAGCGACTTACTGTGCAAGCTGGGCGGCATGGACGGGAGCTCCAGTCTCGTAGTATTACTTACAATTTCCGTTGGTGTGCTGGCTCTCAGCACCTACCCCTCCTGACGCCTGCCCGCTTATTGTCTGGTCCTGGTGAGAGTGGCTGAAAAGCTTAACCATCCCGCCCTAGTAGGGGGGAGTTCGGAGACCCATTTTCAACAAATTTCCCTGCGTGCAGTAGCTATTAAGATAAAAAGTAAAGACAAAGCATTTTTCCCCAAGACTGTTTTGTCTACCTGCCATACTCTGAATATCACCAAGGAAAGGCTTACCTCGATGTACCAACCCAGGACTTCATTTAATTCATTACCCACATCTCGCCAGAAGGATTGGATAGCTGGACACTGCCAAAATCGATCCAAATCATCCGCTTATTCCAGTCGACATTTCAGACAGCATCTTCCTTTACTTCCTCCCATCTTAGCAAGTTTCTTAGACGACCGAAAGGCCCTGTGTATGGTAAACAAATGATACCTCCTGAGTGGTGCAGAGGTCACTGCGGTCCATAGTGTAGCAGCAGATATTTGCCATATGTTTTGGATGTCGCAGCCTGGCATGTCCAGCCTCCAGATTTCTTCGGTCAGGGTCCTCCCACTATCATCTCCTTGTACTAATGCCCAATACCACTTTGAGACTTCCTTCCCATAGGTCTGTATCTTTACTAAATCCTTCTTGACTTCCGACTCCACCCCAAGGTTTAGCTGGGATCGTGACCAGCTGGCCAGCTGATAGTATTTGAATCTGAATATGTTGAAATCTGTGTTTAGACTAAGAGCGTCCCAAGTTATTAGCGTGCCTTCCTCCGCAAGTTGACCCCATCTTAGTAAATCAGCATTCATCCGTGGAGAGGCTACGCTATCCTTC
The DNA here is from genome assembly GCF_964204655.1 of Triturus cristatus. Taxonomy (NCBI): domain Eukaryota; kingdom Metazoa; phylum Chordata; class Amphibia; order Caudata; family Salamandridae; genus Triturus; species Triturus cristatus. Next base: position 742,204,934 of record NC_140589.1, on the reverse strand, counting down.
AAGCATATAGGGGTCCCTGGAGAGTTCCAAATTGGCGCCATGCAGCTATAGTATGGAATCTCTAGGATTTTTTGGACCTAAATCCAAATTCTGCATGTAGCAATTAACGTCTTACATTTATTTTTTATTTAGTGTGGCCAAAGTTGAATAAAAAGCCTCTGCCTTCTTCGCCCAAATTACTTATTAGAGCCCTGTATCTCATCGGCATGTCCTGGGGGTCTAACAACAATCGCCTAAAAATTTTCAGCAAAAAGGCCCAGTAACATAGTTTAAAATCCGGGAGAGCTACTCCCTCCTCCAGCTTTTTCGTCCTAAGTTTTCTACAGGAAATTCTCACATTCTTATCCCTCCATATTAAACTACTAAGTTGCCCCTGGAGTTTCTTAAACCAAACCGGCTTGAAAAACAAAGGGAGAGTATTGAAAATAAAAGTAAACTTTGGGATAGTTGTCATTTTAATTAGGTTAGCCATCCCTAGAATGGGGGTCGGGAGGGAAGGCCAACTTTGCAAAACTCTTTTAGTCTCTTGCATGAGTCTAGCAAAATGTATTTCCGCCATTTAGTCCAAGTCTTTTGTTATTCGTACTCCTAAGTATCTAATCTCTGTCTTGTCCAAATGTTTAAGGTGGTCGGGTAAGAGGCTGTTCCATGACATAGTTTCAGTCTTATCTTCAATCAATCAATCAATCAATCACATTTATATAGCGCACTACTCACCCGGAGGGTCTCAAGGCGCTTGGGGAGGGGGGGGGGGTCCGTTACTGCTCGAACAGCCAGGTCTTGAGCTGCTTCCTGAAGGCGAGGTGGTCTTGGGTCAGGCGGAGGTGTGTCGGGAGGGAGTTCCAAGTCTTGGCGGCCAGGTGGGAGAAGGAGCGTCCTCCTATGGTGGCTCTTCGGATGCGGGGGACGGCGGCGAGGGCGTGGCTGGTCGATCGAAGCTGGCGAGTGGGGGTGTAGAAGTTGAGGCGGCTGTTGAGGTATCTTGGGCCTTGGTTGTGTAGGGCTTTGTGTGCGTGGGTGAGGAGGCGGAAGGAGATTCTCTTGTTGACCGGGAGCCAGTGCAGGTCTCTCAGGTGTCCGGAGATGTGGCTGTGTCGGGGGATGTCGAGGATGAGTCTTGCTGAGGCGTTCTGGATCCGCTGGAGTCTCTTCTGGAGCTTGGCGGTGGTTCCGGCATAGAGGGCGTTGCCGTAGTCCAGTCGGCTGGTGACGAGGGCCTGGGTGACCGTCTTCCTGGTCTCGGTGGGGATCCATCGGAAGATCTTACGTAGCATGCGCAGGGTGTTGAAGCATGTTGAGGAGACGGCGTTGACTTGTCTGGTCCTTGAGAGGGAGGAGTCCAAGATGAAGCCCAGGTTTTGTGTGTGGTCTGTTGGTTTGGGTGCACTGCCCAGGGCGAGGGGCCACCAGGAGTCGTCCCAGGCGGAGGGTGAGGAGCCCAGGATGAGAACTTCCGTCTTGTCTGCGTTCAGTTTCAGGCGGCTGTTCATCATCCACTCGGCTACCTCTTTCATCCCTTCGTGTAGGTTGGCTCTGGCCGTGTCGGGGTCGTTGGTGAGGGAGAGGATCAGCTGGGCGTCGTCGGCGTAGGAGATGATGTTGAGGTTGAGGTGGCATGCGATGGTTGCGAGGGGGCTCATGTAGACGTTGAAGAGGGTGGGGCTGAGTGAGGAGCCTTGAGGAACGCCGCAGATGACTTTGGTGGCTTCTGATCTGAACGGGGGTAGGCGGACTCTCTGTGTCCTTCCGGCGAGGAAGGAGATGATCCATTCTAGTGCCTTCTCCCGGATTCTGACGTTGCTGAGGCGCTGCACTAGGGTGCGGTGGCAGACAGTGTCGAACGCTGCGGAGAGGTCCAGGAGGATGAGGGCCTCTGTTTCTTCGTTGTCGAGCAGGGCTCGGATGTCATCAGTAGCTGCGATGAGGGCGGTCTCAGTGCTGTGGTTGGCCCGGAAGCCAGACTGCGAGAGGTCGAGGGATCCGTTCGTTTCGAGAAAGGCGGCCAGTTGCTTGTTGACGGTCTTCTCGATGACTTTGGCCGGAAAGGGGAGGAGCGAGATGGGACGGTAGTTTTTGAGTTCAGTGGGGTCCGCTGACGGTTTCTTCAGTAGAGCGCTGAGTTCGGCATGCTTCCAGCTCTCCGGGAAGGTGGCGGTGTTGAACGAGGTGTTGATGATGTCCCGCAACTGGGGTGCGATGACAGCGTCGGCTTTGTTGAAGACGTGGTGCGGGCAGGGGTCGGTAGGAGATCCGGAGTGGATGGAGTTCATTGTGCGGATGGTGTCTTCGATGTTCTAAGTCATGCCAGTAGGCTGGCGATCACGTATGCGGCATCTGCTGGCCTCCAACAATTCACCCCCACTGGAAAAGCAGAGCCATAATAGAATAATGGCCCGTTCCATGGGACCTGAACGTGCAATAATTTTTATTGACCGGGTGGTGCTGCGTATGACAACAAACATGATACTATCACTGCCGCGCTGCTAGTAGTGAAGAGTTAGAGCCCTTACCTAGAAAAATGAGGAGAAATGCTCCATGGGCTATAGCACAGGGTCACCCACACCTTAACGGGCAGTGGAAAATGAAAGAAATATGAGAGCAAGACACAGAATGAGATAAGGACATACACGCCGCATGCCAGTACAATAGCGACTTACTGTGCAAGCTGGGCGGCATGGACGGGAGCTCCAGTCTCGTAGTATTACTTACAATTTCCGTTGGTGTGCTGGCTCTCAGCACCTACCCCTCCTGACGCCTGCCCGCTTATTGTCTGGTCCTGGTGAGAGTGGCTGAAAAGCTTAACCATCCCGCCCTAGTAGGGGGGAGTTCGGAGACCCATTTTCAACAAATTTCCCTGCGTGCAGTAGCTATTAAGATAAAAAGTAAAGACAAAGCATTTTTCCCCAAGACTGTTTTGTCTACCTGCCATACTCTGAATATCACCAAGGAAAGGCTTACCTCGATGTACCAACCCAGGACTTCATTTAATTCATTACCCACATCTCGCCAGAAGGATTGGATAGCTGGACACTGCCAAAATCGATCCAAATCATCCGCTTATTCCAGTCGACATTTCAGACAGCATCTTCCTTTACTTCCTCCCATCTTAGCAAGTTTCTTAGACGACCGAAAGGCCCTGTGTATGGTAAACAAATGATACCTCCTGAGTGGTGCAGAGGTCACTGCGGTCCATAGTGTAGCAGCAGATATTTGCCATATGTTTTGGATGTCGCAGCCTGGCATGTCCAGCCTCCAGATTTCTTCGGTCAGGGTCCTCCCACTATCATCTCCTTGTACTAATGCCCAATACCACTTTGAGACTTCCTTCCCATAGGTCTGTATCTTTACTAAATCCTTCTTGACTTCCGACTCCACCCCAAGGTTTAGCTGGGATCGTGACCAGCTGGCCAGCTGATAGTATTTGAATCTGAATATGTTGAAATCTGTGTTTAGACTAAGAGCGTCCCAAGTTATTAGCGTGCCTTCCTCCGCAAGTTGACCCCATCTTAGTAAATCAGCATTCATCAGTGGAGAGGCTACGCTATCCTTCAAGCATATAGGGGTCCCTGGAGAGTTCCAAATTGGCGCCATGCAGCTATAGTATGGAATCTCTAGGATTTTTTGGACCTAAATCCAAATTCTGCATGTAGCAATTAACGTCTTACATTTATTTTTTATTTAGTGTGGCCAAAGTTGAATAAAAAGCCTCTGCCTTCTTCGCCCAAATTACTTATTAGAGCCCTGTATCTCATCGGCATGTCCTGGGGGTCTAACAACAATCGCCTAAAAATTTTCAGCAAAAAGGCCCAGTAACATAGTTTAAAATCCGGGAGAGCTACTCCCTCCTCCAGCTTTTTCGTCCTAAGTTTTCTACAGGAAATTCTCACATTCTTATCCCTCCATATTAAACTACTAAGTTGCCCCTGGAGTTTCTTAAACCAAACCGGCTTGAAAAACAAAGGGAGAGTATTGAAAATAAAAGTAAACTTTGGGATAGTTGTCATTTTAATTAGGTTAGCCATCCCTAGAATGGGGGTCGGGAGGGAAGGCCAACTTTGCAAAACTCTTTTAGTCTCTTGCATGAGTCTAGCAAAATGTATTTCCGCCATTTAGTCCAAGTCTTTTGTTATTCGTACTCCTAAGTATCTAATCTCTGTCTTGTCCAAATGTTTAAGGTGGTCGGGTAAGAGGCTGTTCCATGACATAGTTTCAGTCTTATCTTCAATCAATCAATCAATCAATCACATTTATATAGCGCACTACTCACCCGGAGGGTCTCAAGGCGCTTGGGGAGGGGGGGGGGGTCCGTTACTGCTCGAACAGCCAGGTCTTGAGCTGCTTCCTGAAGGCGAGGTGGTCTTGGGTCAGGCGGAGGTGTGTCGGGAGGGAGTTCCAAGTCTTGGCGGCCAGGTGGGAGAAGGAGCGTCCTCCTATGGTGGCTCTTCGGATGCGGAGGACGGCGGCGAGGGCGTGGCTGGTCGATCGAAGCTGGCGAGTGGGGGTGTAGAAGTTGAGGCGGCTGTTGAGGTATCTTGGGCCTTGGTTGTGTAGGGCTTTGTGTGCGTGGGTGAGGAGGCGGAAGGAGATTCTCTTGTTGACCGGGAGCCAGTGCAGGTCTCTCAGGTGTCCGGAGATGTGGCTGTGTCGGGGGATGTCGAGGATGAGTCTTGCTGAGGCGTTCTGGATCCGCTGGAGTCTCTTCTGGAGCTTGGCGGTGGTTCCGGCATAGAGGGCGTTGCCGTAGTCCAGTCGGCTGGTGACGAGGGCCTGGGTGACCGTCTTCCTGGTCTCGGTGGGGATCCATCGGAAGATCTTACGTAGCATGCGCAGGGTGTTGAAGCATGTTGAGGAGACGGCGTTGACTTGTCTGGTCCTTGAGAGGGAGGAGTCCAAGATGAAGCCCAGGTTTTGTGTGTGGTCTGTTGGTTTGGGTGCACTGCCCAGGGCGAGGGGCCACCAGGAGTCGTCCCAGGCGGAGGGTGAGGAGCCAAGGATGAGAACTTCCGTCTTGTCTGCGTTCAGTTTCAGGCGGCTGTTCATCATCCACTCGGCTACCTCTTTCATCCCTTCGTGTAGGTTGGCTCTGGTCGTGTTGCGGTCGTTGTTGTTCTCCAGGTGGAAGTTGAGGTCCCCGAGGAGGATGTAGTCAGCGGAGGGGAAAGCGTGCGGGCTGATGAAGTCGGCGATGTCTTCGCTGAATTGTGTGCATGGTCCCGGTGGTCTGTAGATGAGGGTGCCTCTGAGGGTGGTCTTGGGGTCGGTGTGGATCTGGAAGTGCAGGTGTTCGGCGGTTGTGAGGGTGTCGTCGGTGTTGGTCGTAATGCGGATGGTGTTCTTGTGGACGATGGCGATGCCTCCTCCCTTCTGGTTGGCGCGGTCCCTCCGGGTGATCTTGTATCCATCCGGGTTGGCGATGGAGATGTCGGGCGCTGAGGTGGCGTTCATCCAGGTTTCCGTGAGGAAGGCGACGTCTGGGGAGGTGGTGTCGAGGAGGTTCCAGAGTTCGATGGCGTGTCTGTGGACGGAGCGGGTGTTGAGCAGGATGCACTTCAGGTGGTTGCTGCCGGTGCTGGGCTTGGAGGGTGCGGGTGGGTTGCAGGTCCGGATGCAGGTGAACTTGCAGGAGTGGCAGCTGAAAGGTCCGTGGGTGTGCCTCGGTGTGGCTCGGAAACATCCCAGGATTCGGCCGTGTTGAGTGCGTTGAGTTCGGTGGAGTCGTAGGTCCGGCGGGTGGGCTGGTGTCTGCGGGGGCCAGGGGTCCGGGCGCTGGGCGCGGGCCAGGCGCGGACGGGCGCAGACGGGCTTGCCTTTGGCGCGCCTTTGGCGCACAATCGGCGCGCCCGCTGCGCGTGAACGCTGCGCGTACGCGCGGTCGCCATTTATTGCGAAGTGGGAGGGAGGGAGGAGCAGCTGGGAGGCGGGAGCGGGGAGGGCACAGAACAGAAGGGGGCGTGGCCGTTGGACGGCGGCGGGAAGCGGGGAGCAGGGCGGGCACAGGGGGTAGCAGAATGAAGCGAAATACACAGGGCAAGCACACGATGAAGGAAACAGATACAACAAAACAGTGTACAGTAATACAGTAACACAGTGGCACACGCACGAGGGGGGAAACTCTTACAAAAATACGAACAAGCTTAGATGCAGGAGGCAGAGGCACACGCACGCAAACTGCGGCGTCGGGTCGGGGAGCACAGAGGCAGTCGCAGCGCGGCTACTGGCAGCAGTGGGCAGGGGCACACACACAGTTGGTGGCCGTGCGGCGTGGGGGTGTCCTGGGAACAGGTCACACTCACCTGCGCCACGCGGTCGCCATTTATGGCCAAGTGAGAGGGAGGGAGGAGCAGCTGGGAGGCGGGAGCGGGGAGGGCACAGAACAGAAAGGGGGCGTGGCCGATGGACGGCAGCGGGAAGCGGGGAGCGGGGCGGGCACAGAGGGTAGCAGAATGAAGCGAAATCTTCATTGACTAACTTGCCCGAAATTTGCCCAAAGTTGCTAGCTACTTCCAGGACTATGGGTAAGGATGCCTCCAAATTAGCTGTATATACTACCAAATCATCTGCGTACAGGGCCTCTTTCCTATACCAGTCCCCATACTGGAAAGGTGGGATTCCTTGGTCTTCTCTTATTCTCCTTGCAAGAGGCTCCAAATAGAGATTGACCAGCAGTGGTGAAAGTGGACATCCTTGACGGGTTCCCCTACTTATTCAAAGGCTAGTAGTTAGTGAGCCGTTGATCAATATCTTTGCTGTAGGGGGGGCATATATACCTTGGATAGCTTGGAGGAAATTACCACCAAGACCATTTTTCTCTGCCACTTCGTAAAGATAAGTTCGACTAACTCTATCAAAAGCCTTGGCAGCGTCAACCAAAATAACTGACAAGGTGGTCCCCATCACAGAAGCTACATCTATCGCACACACCAGATCTTGTGTCAAGTCATAAAGCTGCCTCCCCTTCATAAAACCCTTCTGGTTCATACCTACTAAGTCTCCTAGGACCTTATCCAGTCGTCTGGCCAGAACTTGTGAGTAAATTTTATAGTCTGCATTTAGCAGAGAGATTGACCGATAAGATTCAAATTTTTGGGTCCTTATCAGGTTTAAGTATTAACGTGATCACAGCTTCACTCCATGTAGGGGGAGGGGTGCTTGCTGTGTATATATAGCGTTCAGCATCTCTATCAGATGGGGTGTAATTTCCTCTTTCAAGAATTTGGATATCTCATTAGAGGGCGGCCCGGAGCTTTCCCATTCCTATTCTTTACATTTTTGATAATGCTGTCTATTTCTGACTTGGAGATCTTTTGGTTGAGAGCTGCCCGCTGAATGTTATTTAGGCAGGGAAGTTTGTCCTGATTTAGCCAATCTCTTATCTCCAGTTGCGTCACCTTCACATCATCAGTGTCTAACTCCTGGAAGAAGCTCGCAAAAGCTTCCCCAATTGTCTTTTCTTCCATACACTTACTTACTGTTTTATTATTGATCACTTCCTTAATGTGGTTTCTAATCAGGTCTTGTCTTGCTTTCCAAGCTAGCATCTTCCCGCACCCTTACCCATATTCATGACTCGCCAACCTGCTGGCTTCCCATCTCTGTTTCACTAGTCCCTCCAGATAATATCCCTTTAGCTTCTAACAATTTACTTTGTAGTTCCTCTTTAATTGAGGCATGGGCAGACTCACTCTTTGTTAATTTCCCTGAATATCATCAATAGCGTGTTCATAATCCCTTACTTTGTTCTTCCCCACCTTATTCTTATAAGCAGCTATATTTATTAATTTCCCCCCGGAGAAATGCATTGTAATCATCCCAGAGAATATGTGGTGGGGTGGAATGAGCGTTTTGTTTTCAACGATCTTACCACTTCAGCATCCCTTAATAGGTTTCTATCTAGAGTTCACCTTATCCGTATTGACATTGCTTTAACCTGAATCTCTAATTTAACCGCTGCGTGGTCAGATAAATGTGACGGTTGATTACTTATCTTAAGAATGCTGTTATTTAGTTTCTGGTCAGTCGGAAAAAAGTCAATTCTGGACGAGTGGACCAGCTTTTTGCTTTGAAAAGTATACCCTCTCTCCTGTCCTGCTTTCATTCTCCAAGTATCCACCAAGGCTAGATTTTTTTTTATCAGATAGTGCACAAAATCCCTCATTATAGGAGCGTTTACTGCTGGCCTGGTGGTAGATTTATCCAAGAAAGTCTTAGTCACTCCAGAATCTTTCTTTGTCTAGAATTTACCCTTAGACCATTGACATTCCATGAAGTTATTTTAAGATTACTCATCATTCCTTCCTTTCCTTTTAGAGCAATAATCGTCATCCTTCTCTCTCCCTTCCAGTGCTCTATCTCTTTGCATCAATAAGGACCATATTTTTTGTTTTTTTTCCCTAAATGCTCCCCACCCTGTGCTCAAATAAACAAACAATTGTGAAAGTGTCTGTATCCCTTCCCCCCTCCCACCCTAGGGAACCCTCCCTGTATCCTGCCTGGGTATTCCAACATACCCTATTTAAGATCCATGCCTCCGCCCTATAGGATAACTTCAAACTTTTTAGGGAACTTTATGAGACTTAATCTTAACAATTAGGTTTTCCACCTCGGATATCTCTTTCACGTTGTACATTTTATTATTCCCCATTATTCTGAGGGTCGCTGGAAATTTCAGCTGTGCTGTTGCCCCTAAAGCCTTCAAGTCCTGGATGTATTTTCCTAATTCCCACTGAAGTGTTTGAGTAGCCTTGGAGATATTGATCTGATTGTGAAGGAACAGTCCTGTTTTTTAAGCTGTTTGCCTCTAAGAGCCACGGAGAGCATTAGTTCCTTAATCGTGTAAGTGCTGAAATTTATCAGAATTTTCCTAGGCTTTCCTTTGTCTAGAAATTTCCTAAAAGGATCATGATGTACCCTCTGGATGTCATTCTCAAAATCAAATTTTGCTGCATCTGGAAAGAATTCTGTCAACTAATCCACCACAAAGATCTTTACATTTCCTCCCTCACTGCCTTCCGGAATGCCCAGGACCCTTTGATTATTCCTTCTTGAGTTATTTTTCCAAAACTTCCAATTCGTCCCTCAGCTCTTTCTCTCCTGCCTTCAGCGCCGTTATCTACTTCTGGTTGATTTTAACCTCCTCTTATAATGATCCCAGAGAGGCTTCCATAACAAGAAGTCTCTCCATGATGTCGACCAGTTTCTCCTCCAAAACCCTCACATGCTATTTGAATTTTAGCATGGTTCTGGTCCGAGACAGCGAATCTTTCTTTAATATCATTTGATAGGGAGAGGAGAATCTGTGTAACATCCATCCCAGGCAGTTCTTGTTCTTGTTCCATCCCTGATATGCATAGAACCTCTGTACTCTGACTCTTCTCTGCTCTTCCCTCTGGATTCTTAATATTCGTGAGAGCCTGACTTGTACCTACTCGTATCTTGGGGTACGGTGCCAAAATGTCCACAGTGGAGCCACTAGACAGTTCATCATTCAGTAAGGGAGAGAAGCGGTTTTCCGAAAGAAACATGGGGTCCACTTCGGATACAGGTGGAGGGGGTACCATTAGGCAGGTCCTGGTCTGATTAGACTTATTAGACTGAGACCCTTCGCTATTCTTAATCTTGAAAAAAGATCTCAATGAGGGGGTGATTTTAATTCGCTCTCCTGAGCTGCTGACAGATGGTATCTTGGGCTTTGTGCCCTTTTTAGTGACTTTACGAGAGGGTACTTGTTTGGGTATTTGTGTCTGTGCTGACCCAAAACTGCCCTTCGAAGGTGCTGTTATACTGCCGGGGATCAGGGTCACTCTGCTTCACTGTAGCTCACCCCCCACACATTTTGCATTCCTTAGCGCGAACCTATTTTTTCCTACACTGTTAGGGGGGCAAGAGTGAAGGGATCAAGTAAGTGACTCTCTATATCTGCTAACGTCTCCCCTTTTCTAGATAGATAAGATGCTTGTTCAGTTATTTTTTTAGGACCGGAGGGCTTTATTTTCCTGGTGGTACGAGGATTCATAGATAAGGTAACTGACCTTATTTCTGCCACTTCCCACTTCTGTGTAGCTGGAGAGGCACCCACTGTTGGGGGACTGGTGCTGACTCTGCTCCCTATGCCCTGGAGGCAGATCCGAGCTACCGTGTGTCTATCGCGTCGGAGCTCTGCAGTGGCATGAAGGCACTTTGAGCCTGTGTCTGGGCTCTTTCTCCCCCCGCAGCACTGCAGAGGGAGGATAGCTCCGAAATGAAGGCTGTCCCACTTTGCTGCTGGCAAAAGGAGCGGCGACGTGATGCTCAGCGTCTGGCGAGCTATGGAAAGCCAAGAAGGGCTGTTCAGCCCGTGCAGTAAGGAAGCCTCAGCGCGGCGGAGACTGCGGAGCTCGCGGCCGGCGCATTAGCAGGCCGCCATGTTCCCCCCTCATCAGACCATCTTGCTATGTAAATGCAATCTGCAGGTTTGTTTCCGAAAGGTAGTCCCAGGACAGATACATTAATCCTTGTGAACCACAACTTTACAGTTAGTTTACAGGTTGCGTTCCAAATATCTCTTATTGGCATCTTATGCATACATTATATATATAGATTTATAATATATTCGGACCTGACGTCCTATAATGGTTAAGTTTCCCAACGATCGATATAGCTGGACAGGAGCAAAGCATTATGCCTCTACTCACAAACCTGTACTTCTGTAGCAACTACACTTTCAATGAGCCATCCAGCCCAAATGTCCTATTTGCGCAACCAGAGGCCATGTTTGGGTACATATGAGTGCCTTTGTTGATTTCTAGGAAAGCATGTCTATCTATCTGTAGATTTCCTGTGTGTGCATATGTGCCTGTACAGAGAGCGTAGGTGCCTATATGTACTTTCTCTGCATGTCCCTGTTGTGTTGCCTTTTTGTGTGTGCCCTACAACAAAGCCACCCACATTCCCTTTGGTGTCAATGCTTGTTTGATGTGGTCCTGGTCAATGACTGCCGCCTATTGGTAAAGGACCCACTTCAAAGGATACCGTAAATGTGTGCATTGGGGGACTTAGCAAATTAATTGCATAGATGCTAGCCAGAGGAGTTGGATATTCTCAAATACATGTTGAGAATGGACTAAGCTTAGTAAAAGATCACTTGAAGCTGTGAGTGTATGCATTATAGTCTGCAAGCCTGCACTTAAAGGGGCCATCCAGTGTAGAGAAAACAACTGTTATTTTTAATCAGTCCTCCATCTCTACCAATCACTGTTGGACCTGGCCCTCTAGGCAGGGTGACCCCCTAATTTCCTGACTTCACCCCTCCTGTTTTTTTAATGTTCTGAGTCTGCTTTTGTTGGCATTTGGACTCTATCCACTTTTCCGTTGCTAACCAGTGCTTAAGTGCTTAAGGGCTCTCCAGACAGCATGGTAAATTTGGCTTACACCTAAATTGGTGCATTTAATTTACTTGTAAGTCCCTAGTATATGGTACATGTAAATTGAATACGACTAATGGGCCTGCATCACTCATCGTGCTACCCACTAAAATTGCCCTGCAAAACATGTCTCAGGCCTGCCATTGCAGCCAATAGTGCAGTTTTAAACTGTCATTCAGACCTGGTAAAATAGACCTTTTTCCAGGCTTAAACCTTCCTTTTAATTACATATAGTCACCTCTAAGACAGGCCCTCAACAGTCCACTGAGCATGGTGCATTGTATTTGAAAAATAGAACATTTGTTTTCATGTTTTACATGTCTCGGTAGTGAAAAACTCCTAAATATGTTTTCACTACTGTAATGCCTATCTCTCCCGTTGGATAGCATTGGGTTACCTTATTTCTTTTAATAGGTGCTAACATTTGATTGGGGGAAGGTAGAAATGTCATGTTTGGTCTCGAAATCATTGTAATTAAAAATCCTCTTTAATGGTGAAGTCGGATTTTAGTTTGCAGTTTTGGAAATGCCACTTTTAGAAAGTTGCAATTTTCCTGCCCATAGGCTTCTAGGCCTTCTAGGAGTTTCAAGCGCCAGGGCCTGTGAATGGCTGTCCTATTAAGAATGCATATTAGACTTAGACAGTGAACAGTAGGAGGCTTGGTGTGGGCAGGATGGGCCATCCTGCCAGTATGATTGGGGGCGGAAAATGTTTTCTGCCCCACCTACATTTTAATGAGCTTGCCTCCAACCTACAGAAAGAAACCTAAAACTAGTCTTTTGTGACGCTAGACTTCTTTGAGCCTTGGCAGGGGGAATAACTTTCCATAACCAGATGTGGGGGTAGCCTAAACATTTCCCCCACTTCTAAAAATGCACCAAGTGTAAATAATGGACCTCCTGAGCAACCCTTCAATATGCTCCTGGGCCTGTGGAAGACTTCAGAAGGACTGCCTTGTACTTCAGAGGACTGCTCTGTTGGTTTAGGCCTATCCTGTTTCTCAGAGGAATGCCCTGCTGCTACCAGAGGACTGTTCTGCTGTCTGAGACATGCCTTGCTCTTCAGAGGCTTGACAAGATGCTTGAGGCCTGCCTTGCTGCTTTTAGGAGAGAGGACCATCTCCTTGAGCCCAAGACTACCAGAGTGACTCCAAGAGTCTGTTGGCTGACCTCTTCTGAGCTACAGGGCGACAACAAGCTCTGGAGGCCTCCCTGCAACTGTCCAGCTGACCTGTCACAATTGCCACCCCTGGACCAGCAGCTCAAGTTACTGTAACCTGCAACTGGACCTCCATGAGCCCACTGGCCTCAGTTGGAGTGAGTTCCTGATAACCAAGAGGAGCCTCCACAGGTTCTGTGCCCTTGGCTGGCAGCAGTTGAGCTCCTTGTGTGAAATCCTGAAGCTTTTAACTGGGCGCACTGGATTTTGAGAAAGTAATCTTTTAAGTGGGATTATCCTGGCCCCTGTATGTGGCCCGCACCTCCTCACGGTTGGCCTGACATACAACTTTGTCCCAGTCTAGTGTGACCAGATGCCCACAGTTAGCGCTTTCTGCTTCTTGGTGCCATTTTTACTTCTACATTTTTAACATTTCAAATTGCATCTCCAGTTCTTCTGATTGGATTTTCTGTATTTTTGGTCTCATTTTATCTATTGAACTGTACTCTAGTTTTCTAAATTGGTGTGGTATATCTCTTGTGTTTTCACTTTAATACTGTTTGCATGTTGCATAAATACTTAACACAGTACCTCTAGGTTAAGCCTGACTGCTTTTGTGCCAAGCTACCCGAGGGTTAAGCACAGGTTAATTTAGTGACTTTTGTGGGTCATCCTGATAAGCATTGTGGTTATTGCTTAAGTAGGGTTTTCACCACCCTCAACCAATAACCCAATTTCTTACCAACATTCGGCATTCTACAATGTTTGTTTGTTTGATGATGTTAGCTGGGGGTTTTGAGATCTATTATGACATTATTCAACATGTGGACCCTTTAAAGAGGGTAGCCAATGTGGTGTGAGATAAATGGCAAGCAACTTGCACATAACAACCATGGCCCGTATTACAAATAGGGCGCAAGTCACAAACAGGTAAAGTGCATCCTGTTAGGGTGAATGCGCCGCCCTCAGGCCAGCCCCACACTTGCGCTGCCCTGGGTGCAGAGCATTTTGTAAAATATAGAGTGGCTACTTCAGAGCCACTCTGTGTTTCACAGTGCAGGCGGCATGCCACCTGCACTTTAAAAAGGGGCGAGAAATCCCCGAACAGACAGGTGTAGTGAGTGAGTGCACCCACATGTAGGTAGATTTCTGGGAGGTCCATAGGATCCCTTTCATACCTTGTCAGGACTACTCTAAGGGAGCTCATTGACATTGTGCCATCTATTTGTGGTGCACTTTCAGTGCGCCTCGTAAGGCATGTTTGCCTCTGCGTCCAAGGCACATATTTACAAGGACCTCGCGCCGTTGCAGCTTCATTTATTTTGACACAGTGCCGGCGCAATCAGTGCTCCACGCTAGTCCGTATTTATAAACTGACACATTGGCCTGCGTCACATTATACATGCAGCAAGTATTATATATGCAGGGTAGGTGTTCCCACATTAAAAGCCACATAGAACTGATGCAGTGAAATTTACAACTTTTCACTGTGTCACTCTACGACTTGACTGCATCAAAACCCCTGAGCTTTCTCAAACCAGGCATAAGGATTGACGCAGGGCTTTTAACATGGGACTCGCCTCTGTGTTCTGAAGCAATGCTGGAATTGCGTGACTCTTACGACCACCTCCAGCAATTAGTCACTTTAGTGCCAAAAGATGCATCAGAAATTCTGACACATCTGTGAATCCTTGCGCCATGGAGCACTCTATTGTAAATACATCAGATCCATGGTGTCATTAGGGCATTTACGGCAGGTGCAAGGAATCTGATGCATCGATGTTGATGAGTCAGTTCTTGTAAACATGCTCCCAAGTCTGTAATGTGGAGTCATCACAGAGGCAAAGTGATTTCCTCAATTCCATTGGACCACGCCCCCAGGCAAATGAGGGAACACTCTCACACAATAGCGCCGGTGCTAAATGCGTGCTAGCTCTATCAGTATTACAGCAGGGTCTGCACAAATGTCTGTGGCCCCTTCTGTAATACCAAAGTTCCCTGGGGGTGTACAAAGCGGTTGCACGTGCTCATTGCACTCCAGGGGCACTTTCCATAATACGGCCACTTCTCCTTAACTTATCCCATCAATGGAATTAGTTTGATTATCATTTATTTGTTGATGTGCATCTCAGAGTAGAAGAACCAAAATGAATCAGACCAAAACACTGTAATGACTGCTCTTGCGCCCATGTATGGTATGGGTAGTATTGGGTTGGATCATGTCCTTGTGAATTGTTTTACTTGCTTAATTTGAAGCTGTATGTTTTGATTGTGTTTATGGATACCAACTTTACTTGCAGGAGTGAGTGGTGCAGCTTCCTATTGTCCTTAGCCCAGTGATACTAAAATGTCTGGATTTCAGAAATCCCACCCCGTGGATTGTCGCAAGTTTGTGAATTTAGGAATTTGGTAAAAAAAATCAAGAGGATTGTTCATGGAAGCGGCACACATCGTATTTCGCCTTACTTCTTCTTGCCCTACCTCTTGTTCAGAAACCGACTACCCCGCCCAATACAATCCCACAATAATGAAGACTTTTTACAATTGGGAATGATCAGTCAACAGGGTTGATGGGTGATACACTCATTAGCAAGAAGAGACCTCAAAGCGCACTTAGGAGGACGAGACCCCCAGAGTACACCGTGAGCTGCCCTATTCATGGAGAGGTGGAGTCATTCCAAAGCTGCAGACTAAGGCCCTTATTTATGAAGGGCTTACGCTGCCGCCACGTCACTTTTTTGTGACAGTGCGCCGGCGTAAGCAATGGGCCACACTGCGCCCTATTTACAAAGTGACGTATCTAGGCAGATGTGTCACTTTGTAAATGCCTGTTCTACATTATACCTGCGTCAAGTATAATGTATGCATGGTGGGCATTCCCCGTAAAAAAGGCGCAGTGAAATCTATGAGAGTTCACCGCACCACTTCTACGACTTCAATGTGTCAAATCCTTGTCGCATGGAGGGCGCAGTGAAAAGTGTTGCATCGCTGCGCCACTTTTCGTAAATGAGGCTCTAAATATATAAAAATACAAGTTTCCCCGGAAAACTTTCCATCGAGTGTTACTTTTATTATCCAACGGCATCATGTCTAAGCCATTTTATAGTTGTTTGGTCAGTAGAATATGATCATAACAATATTTCCCAGGAAATATGACTAAGTCACCGCTCGCAAATGCTCAAACATTGCTACAGTCTTGGCGTTTCAATATCTGTACAGCTTGTGCCTATGATATGTCTTTGAACGATCTAATACGAGCCTGATGACTTAACATTAATACTGTTATTTCTGCAAAGTGTTACATTCCTGTCGAAAGTGACAACCAATGAAAACGCTAACCTGGCTGCTTTCATCGTCCCGTGATGCATGCTGTCATTATAATAACAGTGAGCGAAGCAACTTGGACTTTAACGTTTACATTAAACAATGACCTCTATTTCAGACGCTGGGACCAGAAAAATCATAGAAACTCGCACCTTAATGCCAAAGCATTCAAACCTGTAACATACCGACTTAAAATTTGAGGACAGGAAATTGCCGCGAAGACATAAGGGAACGAACAACTCCGATTCGGAGAACATTTTACTCCCTTATGTTTAAGTAAGGTGTGCAGACAGCATGTCTCCCGCGACTACAATAACAGGTCAGTGGCGGCTGGCATGTAAAGAGGGTGGTAGACTAAGTGACGTCTGGCATGTAAAGAGGATGGTGAGGCAGGAGGACAAAAATAAAAGTCACAAAATAAGTAAACAATAAATAATTCAGCGGAATTATTTATTGTTTACTTATTTTGTGACTTCCTGGCACGAGGTCCTCATCCTCGCTCGGGTCTTCTCCAGGCATGCTCCATCGCGGGACCCAGGAAACTGCAGTAAACAATCCTGGCGCTGCTCTCATGCAACTTGAAAGAAGCACCAGGATTGGAGGGCGCGGCCTCCTTCCGCACTCCAGGGGACACTGAGACCCTATGCTGTCTCTATCCCAGCTGGGTTATAGAGGTTTAAAATGTGCATTTCTGGTTGGCCGTCGCAAGACGACTTGCTAAAAAGACATGCACACTTTAAACTTAAAGTGCCCTGCCCATCACTGCTTTCTGCTGCTGCCATTCAGAAAGCCTACCCCACCCCCCCACACTCAGTTGGGTATGGGGTTTTAGGAAAAATAAAATGGTAATAAATTAATTTGATTTTTCTATCACCTGGGGCAAATGTTTAGTGGGGCGATACTCCTCCTTATCGGAGGAGCCACCCCTGTAACAGGTCCTTATTCAAGGAAACAGGGTATGCTAATGTTAAAGGTGGCAAATAGATTTAATACCTAGTCCACCCGGAGGTCTGATTTTCCCTTGAGGTTAGATTAGACACTAATCTTGGCAGATTTGTTCTTCTCTCGGAGTTTGTGGCTAAGATTTCACCACCTTAAATGCACACCTAATTCTGTAACAAAAATGTTGGATGAAATGTTTAGTGAACTAGATAACATTACCCAGAACCCCACATTTTATGGGACTATATGAAAGGGTATTTCTCTACTTGTAGAAATTTTTAAAGGATACAGAAGACAATCAGGGGAAATATTTGAATACACATTTTGCATAACTCCTAACCGATCGGATCATCAACCTGTGTACAATCCACTACATACATACCTGGGTAAGTAGGAGTGTACCTGAGGAATTCCGGCATGTTTGTACATTTCCAAGTGCACTTGTTGTCAAAATTGTGCATCTCAAAGATGAGAAAATCTAGAAAAATATAAGGTATAATCCTACAACTCGTAGATACCCATTACTTCTATGTTATGTCGTGTTAAGTTCTGGTATGTTCTGCAAGAGAATTAAAAAAATTCACTTCACAAATTGAAAAATTCTATAATGCAAAACAGGAACGTTTTCAATTGTTTCATGAAGAACAGTAAATGAACTTGAATGTATTGAGTTATTTTTTTCCCAAATTCTTTTGATTGAGTTTATACGACACAAACAAGAAATGATCAACAATCAAGCAATACATGAAACCATTCTGAAAGAGGGAAAAACTCCAGTTACACGATGTGACAATAAGTTTACATATAATGAAAGACACAACTGAACTGAAACTCCAGATACATAGAATGACTAGGGCGCAAGAGCACATCGAAGCCAAGTCATCAAGCTTAATACCAAATGTTCAGTATAATGGAACAGGGTTGGCAGCCAAATTTCCATTACCATGGTGCAAAGGGGACAAAAAAACACCCCACCCCTTCCGATCCCTCATTGGAGCTAGTCTCATCCTCATCAGCAAATTTATGAAGAAGAAATCCCCACATGATTGCCTCAGAAGCTCCCTCGTCTGTATGTGCATTACGCATGTGCTTCTCCTCCGCTGCCCCCGATTCCAGGAGATCCCGCTGCCTTGAAGACAGCAACAGTGCCTGAGTGCTCATTCAACAGCTGGCCACTCTCCGTTTGGCCAGTAACAATGCAAGCTGGGCCATCTTATACGGAATCTTTCATCCCCTGGCTGCACCACTACCCACAAGAGGCAAGCCAATGGAGTCAGAGGGATCCCAATTTCTGTCGCTTCAACTATTTTGGGTACCACCTCTCTCCAGTACCCCAGAACCAGATCACAGGCCAATGTCAGCTGTAAGAAAGAGGCCCCCAGCTCCCCAAATCTTGCACAGTGCGCCTCTCTTGAGGGCTCCATTCTATTCAAATTCCCAGGAGTCACGTAGGTGCGATGGAAAATATTTAAGTGAAGTAACTTGAACCTATGGTTACAGGATACTTTCCACACCAACGTGCATGCCCTTGCCATGTCAGCATCCTCAACAAGCTCTCCCAGATCGTGCTCCCAGACCCTACAGTGTAAGGGGCAGCTACCATGTCACCACAGATTGCCCTATGAAAGAAGGAAATGAGATGCCTCAAGTCCCCCAAGCGGAGCAAGCCGCCCAACATCAGGGAGGGCTAAGGGGCTGCAGGGAAACAAGCCCAAACCTACCACGCAACACTTTCCAACTTAGCATAATGCAGGAAATGGCCTGTGCCCCCTTCAAAGGTCTCCAGAGCTTCCTGGAATGTAAGACAGACCTCCCCTGGGTGTAAGACCCCCGCCACCTGACAACCTCCCAACCTCCAGAGATCCATGGACATATCCCCATCAATTGCTCTAAATGGGGGGAGATCCAAAAGGTGGAGCTCCCTGTCAAAGGCGGCCCTGCGTGGCACCCTCCTCATCACTGCCTCCCAAATTGCTGTAGTCTGCCACACCACGGAAGGTACGGTGCCCCTGCACATCAACAAGCAAGTAAGCTATCTAGCTTGCAAACAATATGTGACTGGAGCGAAACATTGCATTTTGAACCAAGTAAAGGCAGTGAGGAAGAAAGACCATCTTGGCTATTGCAGCCCTACCTATTACTGACAAAGGGAGCCTATTTCAGAATGTCACAGAGCCCTCAAGGCCATCCATGACTCTGCCCTCATTCAGACGCGGGTAAACATCTTCAGTATGGGCTACCGATATACCCAAGAATCAAAAGCCCTCCATTTCCCAGTGGAGGCCAAGCCCCGGCAATCGGTCAATAGGCACCCTGATCAGACTGCCAAGAGGGAATAAGAGTGATTTCCTGAAATTAACCTGAAGGCCCAAGACCCTACTGAAGGCACTGAGAAGCCCCGTTAATATCGGTAGCACCTGAGAGGGGGAGGAGACATACT
Source organism: Triturus cristatus (assembly GCF_964204655.1). NCBI lineage: Eukaryota > Metazoa > Chordata > Amphibia > Caudata > Salamandridae > Triturus > Triturus cristatus. The sequence goes on along the minus strand of NC_140589.1, from coordinate 742,185,671 downwards.
CCAGTGCGTCGTCTGCGTAAAAAGAGATTACATGCCTGGAACCCCCCCACACACAAATTCCCTATGGCTCCAATTCCCTACTCAGGAGAAGCGCTAAAGGCTCAATGACAAGAGCAAACAGGAGCTGAAAGAGGGGACAACCCTGCCTGTTGCACCTCTCAACCTCCCACTCCTCAGAGAGATCGCCTTTAATCTTGAAGCAGACCGTGGGCTGGTGTAAAGGAGCAGCACCCAACCACAAAAGATGGGGTCAAACCCCAACCCTCGCAGCACTACCTTAAAAAAAGGCCACTCCACTGTATCCAATGTCTTTTCCAGATCAAGGGGAACCAAGGCTAATTTGCAGTCATCATCCACTGTCTTGTGCAGTACATGCATAAGCCTCTGGAGATTAAAGTTGGTACTACGGGCCTGCATAAAGCTGCATTGATCCTTGTGATCCAATTAGCGAATCACTCACTCATAGCGTGACGCAAACAGCTTGCATAGAATTTTGACATCGGTGTTGAGCATCGTGAGTGGCCTATATCACCAGCTGTTCACCACATTACCCCCAGGCTTCAGGCGAAGGCAAATAACCCCCTCCCTCTTAGTCTGCGGAAGTATCCTGTTTACCTGAGTTTCCAGAAGAACCTCCAACAACTTTTCCCGAAGTGTAAAAGAGTAGAACTGGTAAAACTCCACAGGGAAGCCATCTCCACCAGAAGCCTTAGATCTGTTGAAGGCCCGGGTGGCTGCACCTAATTCTTCCAAGGTAATCTCACCTTCCAAATCCTGCACAAGATCCGGAGCCAGGGTAAGCAACTGCACACCCGTCAAAAAGTTATGAATTTGCCCAAGAGGATCCAAATCACCTGTGCGATACACCCCCTGGAAATGTTCCATGAAGACCCCCAGGATATCCCGGCAACTAGTCAACAATCCCCCACTGGAAGAATGAACATGTAGGATAGGAGGAACCTTCCCAATATCCAGGCCAAAAGTCTACAGCACTTGTCCCCCTCCCTGTGTAGACACTGAGGATAAGCCCTGAGCATGCATTTGTCTAAGGTATCTCAGGTTGACTGTACCTCCAGCTGAGCCTAGAGCACCCCCTCCTGTATCTTCAGAAAAAACACCTTGGAGCCCTGAAGATTTGCCAATTGTCACTCCTATCCCTCAGCTCAGCCTCCAGTTGACGTTAGACTCCGCAGGTGGTGCCTATGCAGGCCTCAAGCATGACTGCTTTATGAGCCTCCTAATCCATATCTCTAGAAGCAGCAGACCCCATGTTTCCATCCAGATGATCAGTAAGCGAAGTCGCCAGAGCGTAACGACATACAGCGTCTGCCAACAGGTCAGGGAGGCATGCACCAACTGCACACATAGCACGCTTCAGACCCCCCCTTGTAACTGAAGCACAACTGGTGCATGATCACCTCACTATAAGCATGTCAGGAGGGCACCCCTGGTGCATCCTAAATAGCAACTCCCCAAGCATAAGCGGAGTAAGTACATGAAAACAATTGCCCCCGTCATTTCTTACCCAGCTTTAGGGCCTCACTCATCAGGAGATGGGTTAACTGCAAGCAGGCTATCTGCACCTTATGACGTTGGAGGAATGAGTGAACCATATAATCTTAGAGTAGCCCTTTAAGCCCCGAACATTCCATGTCAAGATTTGTACATTCAGCCATGACCAAACCAGAATCCGCCTCCCCCCGACCTGTGGCCCACAAAGGTCCTCTCATCCATATAGAGGATGTAAGACAATGGTTTACATGCACTGCAATCAACAATTTGCACCTCAAAACAAGGAGTAGTACTGGATATCCTAAATCCCTCAACACCCCACACCCAGACAGTATACCAACAGTAACATCTCACACTGTATGTCCATCAGACACCATGATTTGAGGACCCACAGCCTAACCCCAAGACCCATAAACATGGCCTATTACTATACGTGGGAGGGGGCACCCATGGTTCGCAAACAATGTAAAAAAAAAAAAAAACGACACCATCTACTCAAACATAGGTAATGACACAACAGATACAGCAACCTACAGTAAGGAAACACATCACACAGCCTCACATGATCACGTCTCCACGACTCAGAAATATGGAAGAAAGAAAAGGAGGGAGAACCTGTGAACAAAAAAAGGCAGGCACAACAGATTCAACACATGAAAGGACACATAATCAAGTGGCTGAATCATCCATGCCCACAGTATGCACAGTCCCCATTGAGACAGGGTCAGCGTCCTGAGGTACCAGCGCCATGGTGCCATCCACCTGGATCTCAGCCCACGGCAGACTCCTCTCGCTGCGTGGTGATGATTCACCCAGCTCAATGCACTCTCTGAACCTCCAATTCAGACTACAGGCTCCACGAGTACTCCCAGGATCAGTCCGCCAAGATCCTGCTCTCTCCCGGGGTACCTCGTCCCAGACCTCCAGCCACCTCCAGACTTGGCCTGGGCGGAGTTAGTGGAGTTCTACTGTGGGGAACTCTGCAAAGTGCTGGAAAAACTCCTCCACGCTCTGTGTAGTTCTGCAAGCGGTGTAGTCTGTTAAATCGCACTGCTTGCACAGATTTTTTGCACAAGGAGTTTGTCCCGGGCTGTAAAATCAGCTCAAACAGCACTACTTGTCGTGCTAGAGGGTGCTGCTGCTTTCTGCTGCTCGAGTAGTCATTCTACTCAAGCAGCAGCTTCCTCAACATGAGCGGCAGCATATTTCTCAATGCGAGCGGTCGCAACCTGCTGCGAGGAGGTCTAGCGCGCAATGTTTTCTCGAGAGTGCTCACCAACTTAACGTTGATGAGCCGCTCAAGAAGAAAACACCTCTCCATGTCACTTAGCGGCGTTATGCAGTGCTCCGAACTCCGTGCTCCGCGCAGAGAGTGGATTGGGCAAAACCTCACGAACTCCGCCAGCAGAACCGAATTCTTGGGCCATTCCTACTCCAGACGTCGTCCAGAGTTTCAAAGAAGTGGGACTTGTACACAGACAGGACGCTCAGGCGAGCTGGGTATAACAACATGAAGCGGAGGCCCATAGACCGCAACTTAGCTGTGACCTTAAGAAACCCCTTCTGAGACCCCTGCACTTTGTTAGTGTAGGCTGGATAGATGGATATCTTGTGATTGTCAAAATGAGCAGAGTCCTTCTCCTGTGCAGCAGGAAGGATACTGTTCCTGTCTTTTAGTTCAGAATCCTAGTGATGATAGCTTGTGGCGGCGCCCCAGGCCTGGGGGAGCCACCAGTGCTTGTGTGCCCCATCAATCACAAGCAACGGGAACAAATCAGTTAGGTTCAGTACATCCCAAGTCCAGCGCTCCAGGAATGCTTCTGTTACATTACCCTCAGCTCGCTCTGGAAACCCTAGGAAGCGAACATTATTGTGGTGGGACCTGCCTTGTGATACTTCAACGCTCGCATCAAGGGTTCCTGCTCTAGAAGGGACCTCCACTATCTGCTTCCTTACTGTGGCTACCTCGGTTTGGTAGTGCAGATATGGATCCCTCCATGGCCTGCACATTATCAGACACCTTCCTGAGTGCAGCCCGGAGGAGATTATCCGCAAATGTCACCACCTCAATCTTCCCCTCGAGGGCTGCCCTGGAACCATGAATTGCAGCAAGCAACTCCTCCCTAGACAGCTCCCCAGAGGATGGGTCAGCCCCCATTCCTCCCCGGGTCTAGCCTACCATGTCTGCCGCTGCAAGGAGGGGATCGGCATGGTGTAGTGCTCCATTGTGTTGCCTTGCGAAGGGGACAGCTGTTTATTTCTCTCCATGAAAAGGGCCCATGGGTGACCCATGCTCCCACCACTCTGAACCAAAAGATGGTGGAGTCACCACCAAAGAGACGTGGAAGCTACCAAGGCAACAGTACATATGGGGCCAATGCACAGAAGCCCCTCATGGCAGCTCCCACAGACTCAGAGGGCCTGGGGCAGTAACAAAAGAGGGGAACACAGACTCAAGTTTCCAGACCCGTAGTCCAAGGGCCCAATGCAGGATCAGGGCTCCCTCCTCAACCAAACACAAATGACGGACTCAGACCATCTCACTAGGTCAGCGTTCATGCCAGGATAACCAAGTGCCCTGAATGTGTCCTGTAGGGTAACCAACACCAATAGAGTACCCGAATCAGGAACCCTCCAGGGCTATGTCACCTCAGTTGAGTTATTTTTTGTAAATGGAATGAATGTAAATGAACTATAATCATGAGAGGAACAAAAGGAAGGAAGAGAAAGTAATATTTATTTAGAGATTGGGTGTATGAATCAATTCCCATACAACTATTTTTCATATGGCTCCATTAAACTGTCGCAAAAGCTTTGGGCCTTTTGAAAACCTTCCCACTAATCACAATTTAGTCGCAAACTCCTGTTTGCACCAGAATCGGGATTATCACTTAGGTGCTAATTAGGTAAAAAATGGTGTTTGCCCTCACAATATTTCTGCACATTACAATAACAATAAGGCACACCTGTCACTGCAAACAAACCTGGCTGTGGCAGTACCTTTTGTAGAGAGAGGAATATGTATGAAACAGTTATTATTATTATTAAAAAAGGCATTGTGCATATGGTATCATGACCATCCATAGATTCACCCACCTCTAGCAAGGGTTCCCATGTGATGGGGGCAATTGGTCTGCTGAACTGTGCCACGCTACAAAGCTGGGTTGTTCCTATGGTGGTGGGCATTGTTGTGGTCTTCCTTCTGCGTAGTCATCAGACCACGTTATTCGGTAAGCATATGCCCGCATCATCATGATTGCATGTTGCCATATTTAATAGAGAAATGAATTGGCCATATTGAATGTGTGCTGTGAGTAAATCATAAAATGGCTATATTGAATAGGTGCCATGTGTGAATATTACCATTGCGCAGTAGTTATTCATGCTGCCTAAATTGGTACAGATAATGGGTAGTGCATAGTACAAATGTGTGAAGAATTAATGTGCTGTGAAAGTGTGATGACAGGACATCCTTAATTATGAGTTTCAATAGTAAAATGATTGGTATAGCATGTCATTCATTAAGAAGTACTCTTTGGCTTGCAACCTTAAGTCAATTAAGGAGGCCATGTATAGACCATCATGTCTACAGCAGTATCCAATTGGATAGAGATACCTCATATCTTGCTGCATTCAATGTTGTAATTCAGTCCTGACTCACGTCTGCAAATCAAAACACCCAATGTTGTTCACATTTATATAGAGTGTGTTTATTTATTCGGATTACATTCTCAAGGACTATCCATCATAGTTCATTGTGTGAATGTTTCACTTGTTGATAATGTGTAATAGGTTTTGAGGTAAGCTTCCTCATTCTAATATTCCTTCGCTGTTCAATGATGCAAGTGTAGGAGAGTAGGGTCTGCTTTCTATGTTCACCCCCACTTTTTGCTTTTGCTTTACTGGTTTACGACTTAGATGTGGCTGTGGGCCTGCTAATCAGACCCACAGCCCTGCTGTTCTCTCTCTAAATTAATACTATGTACTTTAGGTGCATAACCCATTTGGATAGGATCACCTTATTGGCCCCTGTACAGTGTACCCTAGGTACCCAGGGCATAGGTGTACCCTAGGCCTACCAGGGGCTGCAGCATGTATTGTGCCACCCCTGGCCTGGCCTTCCATTTTGACACAACTGGCTGATCACTCAGCTGGGGCAAGGTCGTGTAATCACCCCTTGCTTAGGTGTAGTATTCCTATACCTAACTTACATATAGACACATGTGTACCTATCAGTCACTCCTATGGCAGGCCTTGACAATCCTGGAGGCAGAGTGCTTGGTAACCTGTGAGATGGTGCTCTAGCATGAGCTGAGCCTATCTGCAGCTTTCGGAACCATGTCCTTATAGCTGTTCTATGATATAGCCTACCATATACTCTTAAAGTACCTTATAATCTTAGACGGTTATGGTAACTATGGTTTGGCTTTATCAAAACATGTCGTGTAAGGTGTCTAACACTCGGGAATAATACCCCCATGCCATTTCTGGACATGAGAATATTATTCCCCCCTTCTAGAGGGAAAGACATGTTAAAATCATACTTCAACTGTTAGCCTCTGACCAAAGCCTCAGCATCACAAAATGGATGCTGCTGCCACGACACAAGTCTGACCTCCTGCAGCTGGGAGTGATCCCAGCCAGGGAGGCCTGGACAATAGGTTTCCTGCTTGGGGAGGTGCTAGCACCTCCCCAGACAGCCTTTAGTGTATTGGGGCAGGGTGGGCTGAAAGGAATGAGACATGCCTGGGGCACACAAGGTGTTCCTTGCATAGTCCAGTTCAAACCGGCGCTGGGGCACTCCAGCCCCAGCTCTGGCGCGAAACTGGACAAAGGGAAGTGGGTGTAACCACCCCCTCCCAGGTCCCACCCATAAGGCGTGACCTAGCAGGTATCCCAGCCCCCCAGATTAGTATAAGAGTGGGAGTTGGGCCTCAAGAGATTAGATTATCCTGAACCTGCAAAACTGAACAGAAACTCTGGACCTTCGACATTCGACGAAAGAAGAAGACTGAAGAATCTCCCTTGTAGCCAAGGAGTGGCTACCCTGTGCAAACAGGCACCATCAAGTGACTACCCTTTGCTTTGTGAAACGTTCGACGAGGAACCGACTGCAGAGCCCGACCAGAGCCTTGATTTCCAGACTTCTCCGACCCTCATCCACATCTGCAGCAGAGCTGAGATCCGTGAAGGCGACGAGCGACGTGGGACCGGCTACCTGGGAAAAGTGGCTAGTAACTTACAGCGCAGCTTCTGAGGTACCCTCGAAGTTGTGCACCGGGGATTGAGAAGCCCCAACCCCAAGCACCATCTGCACCAAAGACCAGCCCCCCACACTCCACGAGTCCTGCGTGGGGCCCTTCAGCATTTTCCTGCTTGCCGCGTCTGTCCGGTTGCTTGCCCGCTGGCTAGTGGCCTCTGTGACGACGCTCCCTGAAATCTTCTGCGCTGGTTTGGCTCCTCCAGACTGGCTCCCGCTTCTCTGCAAAGAAGAAGCACCCCAGACCTTCCTGGTCTGCACCAGAAGCAAGTCCCTTGTTCTTCGTGGGTTCCGCTTGCCAAGGCTTGGTGAGTCCTAGTCCAACTTCGACGCCGCCGACAGCAAGAGCCTTCGTGGGACAGCTCGTCTCCTGGTCCTGGTCGTCCTCGACGCTTCCTGGTCCTCCTGGCTGCAGCGACAAGCTTCACCTTCACCTGCAACTCTTCACGACATCGCCTGGTTCCTTCCTGGTTCCACGTGGTCACTGGCTAGTGACCTTGACTCTGTCCCCTCTGCTTGCAGGTTTCTTCTCTTCTTGATCCCAGCCTTGGGATCCACCGGACACTCTTCACTGACTGCCTGTCAGCATCTTTCTTCAGGCATCCATAGGAGTCGACGACGAAAACGACGCATCTTCACCCCTATGCACCCGCAGCCTGTGGGCTAGGTAACTTGGGTACTCCGGTGCTCATCAGGATAGTGACTATCCTAGTGTCTAGTTTTCAAGTCTCAACTTCCTAGCTACTCCGGAAGAGTCCTAAATCTATCTATTTCTAAACTGTAACATTGCTATTGACTTTTACGCATTACGCGTGAGTGTTTTCACTCTGCACACGAATCCCGTGGGCCTCCCACTTCCTAACTAACGCTAGTGTAGTGTAGCCCCAGCGATTCCCTAGGCCTAGGCCTATTCTATTTCCGTGACAGTGGTTCTTATACCACTTACTTAGTATATGGTTTGCGTGGCCCCTAGGGCCTAACTGTATTACTTACCTGTGTGACTTACTGTATGCATTAATGAGACTGTGTTGTACTTACCTCTAAACTCATAAAGAGTGCTGAGGGTTTGCTTAGAATAAATACACTTTATTTTATATATATATCTGTTGTGGTGTCCTTTCATTTGGTATTCAAGGGATTATATATGGTATCACAGCTGGCTTCACATGCCATTCAGAGTTTAGCCTAAGACTGCTCTTGTCCATGCTACCACTAGGATAGCTGGTCTATAAGGTTGACTTTACAACCAATCACCATAAGGGTATTTGGACTGATATAAGGTGTACACTATAACTAGTGACATCATACATCAGGCCAACTTCTCACATTGGTGAGCAGCGGTTGGGATCTGAGCTTGCTGTTGTAATACCATTGTAATCTTGAGATACTAAATTGAAAGATCACACAGATATTGTCTAGGTACATATAACATAGATTATTATACTTAAGTCCTACTGGACTTTGTAGTTGTAGGTTGAAGGGAATAACACACCCTGACTACAACTACTAGAAAGGTTTAGTAGATACAACTAGTGTAGGTAGGTGCACACACCACACCCTCACTAGATCATGCCTCTGGGAGGAGATCAAGTAGATGCTCTCTCAGGAGGGGCAGGTCTGCAGAAGACCCCCTCTAGGTATGATACCTTAACATTCCAGGAGATGAGACAATTGTGTACCTCCAGAGGAATAAAACAGGGTGCAAACCCTACCCTCCTTCAGTTAAGACAACTCCTAGAGGAGTATGATGCTCAGAGGGCATCACAGGAAGGTGCCCTAGGCACAGAGGAGGGTCTACCCACCACAGAGGAGTCAGATGGGGCTTCAGATGGGGAGGTAGACAGCCAGAGCCAAGTAAGGAGACTTAGCCAGGCTAACTTAAGTTTACATGGGAGTTTGCATGGGATCCCCCCATACAGACCCACAAGTAGACATTCACAGAGAAGCAGGAGGGACAGATCCCCTTCAAGGGAATCCATCCACTCCCATGTCTCTAACATCTCTAATGCTTCCTCTCACAGGGGAATGACTTCACCTGAGAGAAAGGAGCATGCAGCCAGAATGAGGGAGGCTAATCTGAGGATTCAGAGGGAAGAACTTGCCCTTGCCAAAGAAAAGCTTGCTCTGGCTAGAGAACAAAAGTTAAGTGGGTTAGAACCCACTGGTGGCAGCAACATTCCTAGAGATAGAGACAGGCACTATGATAATAGAAACCTGAGCAAGATTGTCCCTCCCTACAAGTGTGGGGATGACATCCACAAATGGATAACTGCTTTGGAGAGAGCTTGCAAAGTACAGCAGGTACCCCAAAGTCAGTGGGCAGCTATCTTGTGGCTCTCCTTCTCTGAGAAAGGAAGAGACAAGCTCCTCACAGTTAGTGATGAGGATGCAGATAATTACACTGTCCTGAAGAGTGCTCTGATTGATGGGTTTGGCCTAACCACTGAACAATACAGGTTGTTGTTCAGGGATACCCAGAAGACACAGACTCAGGACTGGACTGACTTTGTAGATTGTGCCACTAAGGCTCTGGAAGGCTGGCTATTGGGAAGTAAGGTTAAGGACTATACAGGATTGTATAATTTGATCATGAGAGAACAAATACTTAACAACTGTCAAAACCAGCTATTGCATCAACACCTGATTGATTCTGATCTGACTTCTCCCCAAGAATTGGGAAAGAAGGCAGATAGATGGGTCAGGACTAGAGTTAAGCAGAAAAACCAGAACCAGGGCGGTGATCAGAAAAAGGCAGACCAGAAGGGTAATGAGCAGAAACAAAAAGACCAGAAGTCTTCACCAGGCCCCCAAAAGGCTCAGGGGGAGGGTGGTTCCAAAAAGGATAAGAAGAAGGAAGGCCAAAAGAAACCATGGTGCAACTATTGTAAGTCTACCTCACATTGGTTTAGTGAGTGCACCAAAAAGGATAAGCCCCCAGCCACCATTGCCCCTAAGGCAACTGTACCCCCTAGTTCAGCTGTAAGTGGTGGTTCCCAGCAAAAGGGTGTAGTAGGGTTAACCCTGGGAACTGAGGAGGATTCTGGCCTAGTCAGAGTACCTACTCAGGCTGTCCTGATCTGTGATGGGGACTTAGCTTTGTCCTCTACTGTAGGCCCCAGTAACCTGGGCAAGTACAGACAGACACCTTTTATCAACCAAAGAATGGCTCAGGCCTACAGGGACACTGGGGCTAGTGTCACAATGGTGACACCTGCTTTTGTGGACCCTGGACAGATCATACTAGGTGAGAATTACCTAGTGACCAACGCTAGCAATGCCACTACCTCCCATAGTGTGGCTATTGTTAACTTCTCCTGGGGAGGGGTAACTGGCCTCAAGAAAGTTGTTGTTAGTTCAGACCTTCCTGTAGAGTGTTTACTGGGCAATGATCTTGAAACTTCAGTTTGGTCTGAAGTGGAGTATAGGACCCATGCAGAAATGCTGGGGATAGATGCACATGTCCTTGCTGTGACCAGGTCACAGGCCAAAAAGTGCAACACTGAACAAGTGCTGGATCCTGAAACTATGGACCAGTCACAATCCAAGAGAAAGAGCAGTAGGGTTAAGGCTGTGCCTTCCCCCCTGCCTCAGGTGGTGGATCAGCCCTCCCAGGAGGATGATTCTGAGAGCCCTGAAGGAACTGTCCTAGAAGAACTTGAACCTGATCAGGTTGAGTTTCTTGGGACAGGGGGACCTTCAAGGGCAGATCTGAGGCAGGCTCAATTAGACTGCCCCTCTCTTGAACCCCTCAGACAGCTGGCTGCTGCTGAGGCCGCAGGGAATGCTCAAGGTACCCATAGAGTGTATTGGGATGAAGGGCTACTGTACTCAGAGGCTAGAGACCCCAAGCCTGGTGCATCCAGGAGGTTGGTCATACCACTGAAGTTCAGAGGCTTCCTTCTAACCTTGGCCCATGATATTCCCCTTGCAGGACATTTAGGCCAGAACAAGACATGGGACAGGCTTGTCCCTCACTTTCACTGGCCCCATATGTCAGAAGATACTAAGGAGTTTTGTCGCTCCTGTGTCACCTGCCAAGCCAGTGGCAAATCAGGTGGCACCACAAAGGCCCCCCTCATACCACTACCTGTGGTGGGGGTCCCCTTTGAAAGAGTGGGCATAGATATTGTAGGACCAATGGACCCACAAACAGCATCTGGGCACAGATTCATACTGGTGATAGTGGACCATGCCACCAGGTACCCAGAAGCAATTCCCCTGAGGACCACAACAGCTCCTGTTGTGGCAAGGGCCCTGCTTGGAGTATTCTCCAGAGTGGGCTTTCCAAAGGAGGTCATTTCTGACAGAGGTGCCAACTTTATGTCAGGATACTTGACTGCAATGTGGAAGGAGTGTGGTGTTAACTATAAGTTCACCACACCCTATCACCCACAGTGCAATGGGCTTGTTGAGAGATTCAACAAGACCCTAAAGGGAATGATAAAAGGATTACCAGACAAGCTTAGGCGAAGATGGGACATCCTTTTACCCTGCCTTCTGTTTGCTTACAGAGAGGTCCCACAAAAGGGGGTTGGCTACAGCCCTTTTGAGCTTTTGTTTGGGCATCCTGTAAGAGGACCCCTGTGTTTGGTGAAGGAAGGATGGGAGAGATCTCTCAGACAACCCAAACTAGACATAGTGGATTATGTACTTGGTCTCCGCTCCAGGATGGCAGAGTATATGAAGAAGGCTTCTAAAAACCTTGAGGCAAGCCAAGAACTCCAAAAAGCTTGGCATGACCAAAAGGCTGTACTGACTGTTTACCAGCCAGGGCAGAAAGTGTGGGTGTTGGAGCCAGTGGCCCCAGCAGCACTCCAAGACAAATGGTCTGGACCCCACACTATTGTTGAGAAAAAGGGAGAAGTCACCTACTTGGTGGACCTTGGGACTCCCAGAAGCCCCCACAGGGTGCTTCATGTCAACAGATTGAAGGCATATGTTGACAGGGCAGACATGGGGCTACTCATGGCTACAGATGAGGGGCAGGAGGAAGAGAGTGACCCTCTCCCAGACCTGTTGACTCAGAACCCTGATGATGGCTCAGTTGATGGTGTGGTCTTTTCTGACAGCCTCACTGTCCATCAGCAACAGGACTGCAGACAAGTTCTGCAGGCCTACAGACATATGTTCTCTCTGACCCCAAGTCAGACAAACTGGTGCACCCATGAGGTGGACACTGGTGACAGTCTGCCTGTGAAGAGTAAAATCTACAGGCAACCTGACCATGTCAGGGACTGCATAAAAGTTGAGGTACAAAAGATGTTGGAGCTGGGAGTCATTGAACCTTCAGAGAGCCCTTGGGCTAGTCCTGTAGTCCTTGTGCCAAAACCTCACACCCAAGATGGTAAGAGAGAGATGAGGTTTTGCGTGGATTACAGAGGTCTCAATGCTGTCACTAGGACAGATGCCCACCCAATACCTAGGGCAGATGAGCTCATTGACAGACTGGCAGCTGCTAAGTTTTTGAGCACATTTGACCTAACAGCAGGCTACTGGCAAATCAGACTAGCTGAGAGTGCAAAGGCCAAAACTGCTTTCTCGACCCCAGGAGGACATTATCAATTTGTGGTAATGCCCTTTGGTTTGAAGAATGCACCTGCCACTTTCCAAAGGCTGGTGAATCAAGTCCTTACTGGGTTGGATGATTATTGTGCAGCTTATCTTGATGATATTGCTGTCTTTAGCTCCACCTGGGAGGATCACCTGGTCCACCTGAGGAATGTTTTAGAGGCCCTGCAAAAGGCAGGCCTCACTATCAAGGCCACTAAGTGCCAGATAGGGCAGAGCAAGGTTGTATACCTGGGCCACCTAGTTGGTGGGGGTCAGGTTCAACCACTGGAGAGCAAGATCCAGACCATAAAGGACTGGGCTCCTCCAACTACCCAGACTCAGGTCAGAGCTTTCTTGGGCCTGTCTGGGTACTACAGAAAGTTTGTTAAGAACTATGGGTCCATAGTGACACCACTTAATGACTTGACCTCCAAGAAGATGCCAAAGAAAGTTCAGTGGACAGCAAGCTGTCAAAAAGCATTTGATGACCTGAAGCAGGCCATGTGCAGTGCACCTATTCTGAAAAGTCCAGACTACTCCAAAGAGTTCATTGTCCAGACAGATGCTTCTGAGTTAGGTGTGGGAGCTGTTCTTTCACAACTGAATGTAGATGGTCAAGACCAGCCCATTGCTTTTATAAGTAGAAGGCTGACCCCTAGAGAGAAACGTTGGTCAGCTATTGAGAGGGAGGCCTTTGCTGTGGTTTGGGCCCTGAAGAAGCTGAGGCCATACTTGTTTGGCACTCACTTCAAGATTCAGACAGACCATAAGCCCCTCTTGTGGCTAAATCAGATGAAGGGTGAAAATCCCAAACTTCTTAGGTGGTCCATTTCCCTACAGGGGATGGACTTCACAGTGGAACATAGACCTGGGACTGACCATGCCAATGCAGATGGACTCTCCAGATATTTCCACTTAGAACATGAAGACTCAACTGGTCAAGGTTAGTTTAATGTCCCTAAGTTTGGGGGGGGGTTGTGTAGGAGAGTAGGGTCTGCTTTCTATGTTCACCCCCACTTTTTGCTTTTGCTTTACTGGTTTACGACTTAGATGTGGCTGTGGGCCTGCTAATCAGACCCACAGCCCTGCTGTTCTCTCTCTAAATTAATACTATGTACTTTAGGTGCATAACCCATTTGGATAGGATCACCTTATTGGCCCCTGTACAGTGTACCCTAGGTACCCAGGGCATAGGTGTACCCTAGGCCTACCAGGGGCTGCAGCATGTATTGTGCCACCCCTGGCCTGGCCTTCCATTTTGACACAACTGGCTGATCACTCAGCTGGGGCAAGGTCGTGTAATCACCCCTTGCTTAGGTGTAGTATTCCTATACCTAACTTACATATAGACACATGTGTACCTATCAGTCACTCCTATGGCAGGCCTTGACAATCCTGGAGGCAGAGTGCTTGGTAACCTGTGAGATGGTGCTCTAGCATGAGCTGAGCCTATCTGCAGCTTTCGGAACCATGTCCTTATAGCTGTTCTATGATATAGCCTACCATATACTCTTAAAGTACCTTATAATCTTAGACGGTTATGGTAACTATGGTTTGGCTTTATCAAAACATGTCGTGTAAGGTGTCTAACACTCGGGAATAATACCCCCATGCCATTTCTGGACATGAGAATATTATTCCCCCCTTCTAGAGGGAAAGACATGTTAAAATCATACTTCAACTGTTAGCCTCTGACCAAAGCCTCAGCATCACAAAATGGATGCTGCTGCCACGACACAAGTCTGACCTCCTGCAGCTGGGAGTGATCCCAGCCAGGGAGGCCTGGACAATAGGTTTCCTGCTTGGGGAGGTGCTAGCACCTCCCCAGACAGCCTTTAGTGTATTGGGGCAGGGTGGGCTGAAAGGAATGAGACATGCCTGGGGCACACAAGGTGTTCCTTGCATAGTCCAGTTCAAACCGGCGCTGGGGCACTCCAGCCCCAGCTCTGGCGCGAAACTGGACAAAGGGAAGTGGGTGTAACCACCCCCTCCCAGGTCCCACCCATAAGGCGTGACCTAGCAGGTATCCCAGCCCCCCAGATTAGTATAAGAGTGGGAGTTGGGCCTCAAGAGATTAGATTATCCTGAACCTGCAAAACTGAACAGAAACTCTGGACCTTCGACATTCGATGAAAGAAGAAGACTGAAGAATCTCCCTTGTAGCCAAGGAGTGGCTACCCTGTGCAAACAGGCACCATCAAGTGACTACCCTTTGCTTTGTGAAACGTTCGACGAGGAACCGACTGCAGAGCCCGACCAGAGCCTTGATTTCCAGACTTCTCCGACCCTCATCCACATCTGCAGCAGAGCTGAGATCCGTGGAGGCGACGAGCGACGTGGGACCGGCTACCTGGGAAAAGTGGCTAGTAACTTACAGCGCAGCTTCTGAGGTACCCTCGAAGTTGTGCACCGGGGATTGAGAAGCCCCAACCCCAAGCACCATCTGCACCGAAGACCAGCCCCCCACACTCCACGAGTCCTGCGTGGGGCCCTTCAGCATTTTCCTGCTTGCCGCGTCTGTCCGGTTGCTTGCCCGCTGGCTAGTGGCCTCTGTGACGACGCTCCCTGAAATCTTCTGCGCTGGTTTGGCTCCTCCAGACTGGCTCCCGCTTCTCTGCAAAGAAGAAGCACCCCAGACCTTCCTGGTCTGCACCAGAAGCAAGTCCCTTGTTCTTCGTGGGTTCCGCTTGCCAAGGCTTGGTGAGTCCTAGTCCAACTTCGACGCCGCCGACAGCAAGAGCCTTCGTGGGACAGCTCGCCTCCTGGTCCTGGTCGTCCTCGACGCTTCCTGGTCCTCCTGGCTGCAGCGACAAGCTTCACCTTCACCTGCAACTCTTCACGACATCGCCTGGTTCCTTCCTGGTTCCACGTGGTCACTGGCTAGTGACCTTGACTCTGTCCCCTCTGCTTGCAGGTTTCTTCTCTTCTTGATCCCAGCCTTGGGATCCACCGGACACTCTTCACTGACTGCCTGTCAGCATCTTTCTTCAGGCATCCATAGGAGTCGACGACGAAAACGACGCATCTTCACCCCTATGCACCCGCAGCCTGTGGGCTAGGTAACTTGGGTACTCCGGTGCTCATCAGGATAGTGACTATCCTAGTGTCTAGTTTTCAAGTCTCAACTTCCTAGCTACTCCGGAAGTGTCCTAAATCTATCTATTTCTAAACTGTAACATTGCTATTGACTTTTACGCATTACGCGTGAGTGTTTTCACTCTGCACACGAATCCCGTGGGCCTCCCACTTCCTAACTAACGCTAGTGTAGTGTAGCCCCAGCGATTCCCTAGGCCTATTCTATTTCCGTGACAGTGGTTCTTATACCACTTACTTAGTATATGGTTTGCGTGGCCCCTAGGGCCTAACTGTATTACTTACCTGTGTGACTTACTGTATGCATTAATGAGACTGTGTTGTACTTACCTCTAAACTCATAAAGAGTGCTGAGGGTTTGCTTAGAATAAATACACTTTATTTTATATATATATCTGTTGTGGTGTCCTTTCATTTGGTATTCAAGGGATTATATATGGTATCACAGCTGGCTTCACATGCCATTCAGAGTTTAGCCTAAGACTGCTCTTGTCCATGCTACCACTAGGATAGCTGGTCTATAAGGTTGACTTTACAACCAATCACCATAAGGGTATTTGGACTGATATAAGGTGTACACTATAACTAGTGACATCATACATCAGGCCAACTTCTCACAGCAAGTGTTAATTTTTTGGCTTATCTTCCCAATATATCGTAGATTGCATGAGAATATAGTCATGTAAATGACTGATTCGCATTACATTGGTATGAGTAGGTTGTGGCCAAGGCTATCTTAGACCTAAGTCCAACTCACATGGGTGTTATGTTATGTGTATTTATATAGCTCTCAGCTCACACAGGAGGGTATCATGACGCTGAGTGTGTGGTCTTCCAATACTACAGGTAGTGACCATGGAGTGTATTCTTTTGCTATCGTTTTGTGGTTTCTGTGGATTAGATGGTCTCACAAATTCTTTCCTTTCTTTTAGAAATAGAATTATTTCTATAATTTTGTACCACCTATTTTCAAAAGTCCCCAACATGTGTCAATAATTTTCTTCATTTTGCTCGAGATAGGGCAAAGTGGTTACATATACTATTCTCTCTGTTTGCTCTTTTACATTGTGGTCAAGAAATTCTTCTCTTTTTGTTACAGGCTCTATTCAATGTGTTTTGTTATCAATTTTAAAGGGTAATGTTTGGACAATAGTTTATTAGATAGGTCCTCCCATTGTTTGTCATAAGCTGATAGAGCAATACAATTTCTTAGATTTTTCAGAAATTGTCCAAATGGTAATTTTCCCTTTAGTACTCATGGATGCTGGCTATCAAAGAGAAGCAGTGAAGTCTTGTATCTAGGTTTATTGCAAACTTCCCCCTTAAGATGCCCATCATTTGCCCTGATTAACAGATTGATAAGTGATATCTTATTCTGGCTAATTTGCTGGGTATACCAAAGGAATAAATCTGACTTAAATTAATCAAATCGACGATATGTTACTGTATGCTTGAGATCCCGCTATCAACCTTCCACCTTTAATCCGTGAAATCATAAAATTTGGTGGTCTAGCGGGATTAAAAATTAATTGGGATAAATCCATCATATTTCCGCTTACCCCCTCAATGGACCCGTTCAACTTGGACTTCCCTCTCAAATGGACCAATGAGTCGGTCCGATACTTAGGTATACAAGTACACACTGATTCCGAAGTGGTGTTGCGAGACAACAATGGTAGGGCAGTCGCTAGCTGGAGAGCGATATTGAGATGTGGATCAAGCTACCACTGTCTCTGGTAGGTCGTGTATCTCTGATGAAGATGACAGTCTTGTCTAGAGTGCTGTTTCTCTTCACAAACATACCTATGGTGATTCCTCGTCATTTTAAAAAAAAAATCTCAAGGCTTTGATGGTTAGGCCGGCGTGGGCGGGGAAGTCCCCCAGGGTCAAGATGGTCACACTCAGGCTCCCCTACTGTATTGGAGGTCTGGGTGCCCCGTACCTAGAGCTTTACTACAGAGTTGCTTAGGGCTCGCATGCTTATCACTGGAGTCATGGTCCGTACACGCTCCCGCATCTACTCATAGAAAGTATTGACTCAGACCCTTCTCCATTTCCCCTGCAACTTACTCAGCCTCCCAATAGACATTATAGCGTTCTTGACTCTGTAAATTCAGTTGTCTATGCCTGGAGTGAACTACTAAAGAGGCAGGCAAGCTCTCTGCTTTACTCTCCACTACTTCCGTTGGATTGGTGCCAGTGGTTCTCTTTGGGCACTGAAAATGTTGTCAAGGTAGCGCGCCAAATTGTCCGTATAGTGAATATGGGTGACTTCTTCTCCGAAGGCCGAACCCGTGGGATGAGGTCGATACTGTTGAGCAGGGTGCCAGACCCTTGGTGCAATTTCAATATTTTAGGGCACGACACGCCTTGAGGGTGCTGTTGGGAGATGAATATTTAGAGCCTATGGCTCTTCCGTCATGCACTCTCATGGAGTGTTTAACGAAGAAAGAACCAGGCATTGGCAAAATCAATAGCCCTGGCACTGGCGGGCATATCTCTTGCAATTTTTGTTTTGTTTTGTTATGCTTCTGTAAAACTTTATTGTTCAAGAAGCTGCCAGGCCCTCATCAATCTAAAGAAATTGGCTAAAAGGCTAAAATGTTTTTGGTCTCAAAAAAGGAGACATTACCATTTTTACCCCCTGGCACTGAAGAGAACATCTATGTGTATGGAAGAACGCCTTGTGAAAGGGCAGCATGCCATAAGTAATAATGAAATCAGCCATTGCCTGAAATGGGTCGAAGCCTTAATCCTTAATGCATGCTGAAGTGTGTCGGAAAAAAATGTGAATGACAAAACAACAGATTAATGGATAAAGTCTGTCTGAAAACCCCTAAGTAAGTATGTCAGGCACATAATTTTAGTAAAATCAAAAGGTCTTGGTTAACATAGACCTACAAAAATACAATTGGCATTGGTTACTAGCTTCTTGCCTTTGAGAAAGAAGACAAGAAAGAATGTAAGAAAGAAAGAAGGCAAGAAAGAAAGTAAGAAAGAAACAAAGAAACAAAGAAAGAAACAAACAAAGAAACGAAGAAACAAAGGCAGGGTTGCATGTGAGCTGAAGGCATGCAAGAATTGAAAAATGGAAAGAAATAAGAAAAATGGAAAAAAGGAAAGACAGATCAAAAAAGAAGGAAAGAAAGAAGGAATGAAGAAAGGAAGGAAAGGATGAAAAAACAAGGAAAGAAAGAAAGAAAGAAAGAAAGAAAGAAAGAAAGAAAGAAAGAAAGAAAGAAAAGAAAGAAAGAAAGAAAAAGAAAGGCAGGGTTGCATGTGAGCTGAAGGCACGCAAGAATAGTAAAATGGAAAGAAATAGGAAAAAAGGGAAGACAGATCAAAAAAGAAGGAAAGAAAGAAGGAATGAAGAAAGGAAGGTAAGAAAGGAGGAAAAAATGAGGAAAGAAAGAAAGAAACAGAAAAGAAGAAAAGGAGAAAGAAGAAAAAGAAGCAAAGATAAAAACTAAAACAAATGGAAGAATTAAGGGGAAAGAAAAGAGGAAAGAATGCAATTAAAAGCAAAGAAGGAAAAAAGGAAGAAAGAAGGAAACTACAAAAAATCAAAAGAAGGAAAAAGATGGAAGGAAAGAACTAAGGAAAGATAGAAAAAGAAACAAAGGACAGAAATAGGGGAAAAGAAGAAAAATAGAAGGAAGACAAAGGAAAGAAGGAAAAAGAGGAAAAAAGAGGGAAAAAGGGAAATGTAAGAAGCTGGTTATTTATGTAGTGTACACAATGCATACAGTCCAAACGAACCTTATTTGGTGTACACGGCTTACTGTAATAAATCCATGTGCTCTACTTGTGGTACTGTGGTCGAGCATCATAGGCTTATCAGAGGGGATTGTTGAGCATTTTTTGTACACACAGTCAATAAATGAGTCACACAATCAATAGGAAACTTGAGACCAATTTAGAAAAATAACAGATTTTTATATAATTTTATATACCAAAATTAGATTCAGGTAAATACTTTCGGAGCCATACATTTTTGAAATAATACAATAAAATACTTGAGTATCAGTTTTTGAGGTATGAGCCTCAAACATGGTAAGGTTATCCTATGGAAGAAACATACAATGCATACAGTTACTTGCACGCGGTCTTTAGAGTACCTTTCAGGACTTAAGGTGCTTAGGGGTCAAGGTCCACGAAACCACCAGCAGTTCGGATTTAACTACCCTGGTGTGTCCAGGTGGGGAGGTAATGGTAGCATTACTACCTTTGAGTGCTACACGTTAAAGTCTACGTGAAAGTACCTCTAAAAGAAAAGCTGCACATGGGGAATCGGGGCGAATCGAGCAGAGCCAAATAGTGGGGTTGACTGAGGGTCTCTGGAGCAAGGGGACACTGTCGGTTTACTTGAACTTGGGCTGTGGGGCTCTGGTGCGTAGGTGTTCTGGCTGGTGGTTCTCTTGAGTAAGAGGCACTCACTTCTTGGGTTGACCTGGAAAGGGGAGAAAAACAAGAATGCAGGGCTACTCTCGTGAGGCTCTCATACGTCCAGGCCGTCGGTTGGAGTCAGTGGTGTCCAGACTAATCAGTCAACAAACCTTTGTTGCTACAAGTGCTCCTGTATCCAGGGTATTGGTGCTGGGTGGTTCCTGGAGGACTTGGCATCTCCAAACTTGTCAGGGAGACGGAACTGACCTCCTAGAACCACAATGATGTCTTCCTGGCGTGATGCACCCTCGGTGGACCAGATAGTCTGCAAGACGGTGTATCCGACAAGTGCAGTCGGTGTCTGCAACTGCAGGGGAGTGGCTCCTCCATCCCATGGGAGATACTGCTTGGTTGTGGAAGTTCTGGAAAGTCTTCCAAGGCTTTAAGAGAATGCACAGCTTTTGGACGAGTCGGGTCTTTGCAATTGTTGAGGTACCAGCAGCCGGGCAGGGATTGGCCACAGTTTCGGAGCCGGTTCTTAGTTCTTGTGATGTCTGATCTCCTTTGTCTTTCTTCTGTTCCCAAGTAGATGAATCTGAGTTCCTGGTGCCAGGGGTCACCTAAGTACTGTATTTAGGGGGTCTTAAGGGGAGTGTAAGGTAGTAGCCAGTGGGTTACTTACCACAGGGTGACTAAACCCCCTATAGGAGCACTTCCTGTGGGGAGTAGGCATAATCCTGAGTTCCTAATTTCACCAAATTCAAAATGGTGAAAACCTTTTTCAGCTGTCCACTTCAAGTGTAACGTGCCTTCTGACTATCTAATTTCTTGCCCACTCTGCTGCCAAATGGGCTACAGGGCAGGGGGTAGCATTTCCCAGGTCTGGTGCGAAGCCATTGCCATATATCAAAGGCAGCATAGGCTTTGAAGCCTCTGCCCATGACATGGCAATTTACTTGCCTTCCTGCTGGAAGAAGTGTGATTACCTTCCTCTGGAGCAGACATTGTTCCTTGGCTCTGAGAGTGTGGGCTCTCACCTGCAGGGAATCAGCAACTCATCTGTGGTGGCAGGCTGGATAATAACAGTCAGCACACTAGAGGACTTGTAGGGCTCAGGGGGCACCTCTAAGGTGCTCTCTGGGTGCATGTCATAATAAATCTAGTACTGGCATCAGTACAGATTTATTAAAATGATATGTTTGATACCATTATTTTCAGTGAAGCCAATTTGTAGCTGGGGAACTTGTAATGACCAGTGCCCAGTACATATGTTTTGGATGGCTTCCTGATTACTTGCATTGCTGTGGCAATAGAACCAGACATCACAGGGCAAAGAAGTCCAGCTTCCTACAGGAAATATGGAAACAGAAGGAAAGAAAGAAAGAGTGAAGGAAAAAGGACAAAAGAAGAGAAAAAGAAAGGACAAAAGAAAGAAGGAAGGACGACAGGAAAGAAACAAACAAAAAAGAAAGATTGATTGAAAGAGAGAAGATAAGCAGAAGAATGCAAGCACTAAGGAAAGAAAGAAGGCAGGAAAGGAAGAACGAAGATAATAAGGAAAGAGCGAAGATAAAAGGAAGAAGTCAAGAAAGAAAGAAAGAAAGAAAGAAAAAGAGAGAAAATGAAAGAAAGAAAGAAAGAAAGAAGGGCATTGGCTGTCTGTCTACCGGTGATCGAATGTGAGGACTTGTGAAGTGTGTGCTCGGGGGAGACGACATGAACTCTCTGGAGCAGGCGGAAGACCTTAAAGCTTTTGAGCGGAGACTTACAGAATACATTTCATGTCTCCAGCCAGCTACAGGACGCTGGAGGATGCTTCTGATAGTGGGGTCGGTCTGTACTGCTACTGGCGCGTGGAACTGGTTAATAGACCCTGAAACACAAAAGGTGTCTTTTTTCACATCACTCTGGAATCATCCCTTTTTCACAATTAGCTGCATTACGCTAATAGGTTTGTTCTTTGCTGGAATACACAAACGAGTTGTAGCACCATCAATAATAGCAGCTCGATGTCGAACTGTGTTGGCGGAATACAATATGTTGTGCGATGATACGGGGAAGCTTATTCTAAAACCAAGGCCTCATGTCCAGTGACCCCTGTTTTAAGACTATCCACCTACACTACCATGAGGACCAGGATAGTATTTCTGCAGCCTACGATATAGCTTCATCTCGGAACTGGAATGTGTTTTTCAGTTGCATGTGAAAAGTCTTATTGCAGTTCAGCAAATGGCTGCTGCATCACCGTTTTGGGGCACATTGAAGCAGGATGTTGTTTTGCTGGTTTACTTGCACCGGTCCTTAAATCTGGTACATCCTGTTCTTTCTGCATTTCAGTATTTCTGTGACTTTGATATTTAAGAGCAAACCGTTTTCTCTAATGAAGTATATGTAGTCTGGTTAAAAAGATAAATCTGGAAAGGGCAGCGTGTTCTGTTTTTATAATGTATTTTTGCATACTCCTGTAAATAGAAAATCGATGCCAATTGTTGATACTCTTTTATATAGCTGTATGTTTGAATGTACCTGCGTTCAGGATAGTACTTTTGTTTTTCTTTTTGTGGGGTGTAGTTGATCATGCTCCATTGTGGTTCTTATTCTATTTGTCCTCAAAATATGTGAATTAAGAAAATTAGGACAGCCAGTGAAAATACTGTCCAAGTCTGTACATTGACCATTACTGTCTGTGGATGATTGTCACCCCAATCACTCACCCTCCCAAATAACAAGTTAAAATTACAGGCTGCAGATGACCCTTCTGGTTAATCCATGTTTATGGTAACACCACAAATCTTTCTTCTTATACAATAATGCACTATTGTTTTTCCATACTGTCGTTTCCTGACTTCATTTCAGTTTTTATACCCTGGAATAAATATATGTTGTGTTTGAAAAAAATAAAAAAATAAAGAAAGAAAGAAAGAAAGAAAGAAAGAATAAAGAACGAAAGACGGGGTTTCAAAGATAGAGCACACTGATAAGTTTATATTCAAAGTTCTTGTGAGCTGATATGAAATAGCAAAAGTCAGATAAACAAGGCCACTTCAAAGGAATTTACAACAGCATTAGCAGCAGATGGGATCTGATACAGCTGAAATGTGCCCTTTGGAGGCATTAAAAGTATCCTGCTATTACTTAATGCTCTAAATAGAAATACAACTCTAAAGTAATTTTAAACTAAAACAAAAGCACTGGCACTGATGGGAACTAGCTTATATGTGTATGAGCTCCTTGTGAAAGAACAAAATGCAGTCACTCAAAATGAAGTTAGCCAGTGACTTAAGTAAGCTGACCCATTGCACCATGCAGTATGCTGTAGTTGGTGGAAGCAAAATGTGAATGACATAACAACAGACAAATGGATAAAGAGAGTTGGCTGAAAGCCCCTGTAAGTATACAATACATATAACTTTAGTAAAATCAAAACATCTTAGCGTATGCCAGACCTAAAAAAGTAGCTACCTAGAAGTGAGCAGTGGAGGGATAAAAGTCATCCAATAAAAATGAAGGGAAAAGAAGCTATGCTCCTTGGGAGGTAAAAACACAAGAAGAGCTAAGCAAGCCATTGCATGAGAAGTAAGCAAAAAGGGGTGAGAATAAAGCTAAACAATGGAAAGCAAAGGGCGGGCTGTGAGCTCACTGCCAGTTAACTATATATCTTTCTCAACCAGACAGCTTCCATTGTGTGGTAGGTTCACCCTAAATAAATGGCACAATTATGAAATAAAGATAAAGATTAAAAAGACAAATTAAAAAATCACTCCAAAATCTATAATTGCAATAAACGTAGCTGTAAAGGTGTGACAAGACAAGGGCAAAAGTTTAAATCCAGACATTAAATTACATACTATCTTGCTTTCTGGCTCTGATTACAGACATAAATTCATTACTTGAGTTATTGTTTTGTTGAGGATTAAACTGCAAATGTTACTTACTATAAGGCTAATTATTAAACAATGATAAACAAAGTTCAACACCATGTATAAATAAATAATCTGTGTACGGGTTTTGTGCCCTATTGAAATGTATTTCTCAGTGTTTAACCTTTTCTATCAAACCTGCATGAAATGCAATTCCAACTTTTAGCGTGGAAAAAAAATTCATGGCTTAGAAATGCTATTGAGTGAACTCACTGATGCAGAAAATACTGACATGTACTAGGCATTAGCTGATAAAAACAAAGTTTACGGTACAGTGTACTGCAGGCCGTCAATACTACTATTAGCAGAGCTGGTAGTAAAAACAATTAGGAGATTAACTACCTTATCAGAGCCTCATTGCTTCCTGGGGCTGATAATTACGCTCACTGATTTATGGAGGACTTAAGTATGTGAAAGCTGCAGGCTTTAATTCATCCCTAGCTCAGATATTCAGTCATGGTAATAATAAGCAGAATTAATTAATCTATTCCAATGAAGGTCTTAAATTATTCAGAAATGAGAGCAAAACTTTTGCAGTGAGAGAGAGCGAGAGAGAGAGAGAGAGAGAGAGAGAGACCAGTCCAGCAGTATCAGAACTTCTGTTCAGACACCATAGTACACACAGAAAGGTAACCTACCTTATCTGCATCCAACTTTTGGGACAGGACCCTAGGCAAGAATTAAACAGTACAAAGCACCAAAGGGCTCACAAGGACAGGGAGGACCAGAAACAAGACAGTTGCAGAAGTGTCTAGCCAACCTTATCTCAGGAAGTGGCAAAAAATGCTTAATTTATAACTCTTGTGCAAAGAATAAAAGTGTCACTGCATAGATGCTGACTTCAGGATCAGTCTCACAGTCTCCTTCTCCCGTGGAATAACATTGGGTGGGCCCCCAGCTCATGGAACAATAACACTTTCCCATAATATTGAACCCCAAAAATTACTGAATTAACCTGAGCTCAAGCCCCTGATACCTATGGCACACAGCAGACAGGCTTACCTTAGGGCAATGTGTAAAGTTTTATGTAGTATCAAAAGAGTATTATAGTCAAAACACCAAACAATAAAAATTCCAAACTGAATTAGAAAAATTGTAAATTTCAATGAACGAAATTACATTAAGTAGACAAAAATCCAATAGGGGGAACCGAAGATATGGGGTTTTTAAGTTTTAACTGAAAATAGCACCACAAAAAGCTAAGCGCCAAGCAGTTGGAGCACAACCTCCAACTCTGTTCCTAAGCTGATGAATTTGGTATTCTAATTACTCCTAGCATTTCTCATACCTTGGACCTGGTGCTCATGTTTATACTTGTGTGTCTTTTACACCGTTGTATAAAGAGAGGCCATCAGTCATTGTCTGTTTCATTTTTAGGATCCTTCTTTTTCTTCTGTAGGGTTGCTAATCTGTCTATATCAATGGTACCATGCTCAGGAAAGCACGTCTTCCCGTGCTTCTAGCTCAGAGGGTCTCTTTCTCATATACATTCATCCTTCAAGTGTCTGTGTTTCATGTCCTTGTGCTCTTGCTTACGTATTTTATAGCCTGCTTGTTCTGAACCAAGGATTCCCATCCGTACACATTTTTGGTTCACTGGACTCCTCCCAGTCCTAACTACCCAGCTACTTTTATTCTCCATTATCCTTTAGCCAGAGGACATCTGTGCACACCCTTATTGATGAAACATTAACCACAAAATATTATATAAGCCATGGAAGCATGCAAACAAAATACCAAGGGGCCGATTACGATGTTGGTCGGAGTTGCCTCCGACCGACACCATCTCGACTTGGGACTGACCGACCTCAGGTCGACGGTTCCGACCGCCTAATTGCGATGCGACCGAACACTGTTCGGTTGGATACTCACTTTTCTCTATGGGAGCTTATGTTATGGCCATAATAAACCTGCCATAATACAGGCTCCTATAGAGAAATGAGGGTGTGTGTAAAACCCTGCACCCTGCAGCAGGCACCCCATGGTACCTGCCACACAGTGCATGGATTTACAGGGGGGCACCCTAGGTACCCCCTCAACCGTAGGTCACGGAGGCAAGGGGACCCTGCTAGGGGCCCCCAAAGATGCTTTCCGACAGGCTTTCCATGTTGGAAAGTACATCATGGAAAGGCTGTGGGAAACTGACATCATAATCTCACCGTCCATACTGGATTAGGGTGCGGTTCTGATTGGCTGGAAGGCTCCACGAGCTGGTCGGAGCCGAGTCTGAATGACTGGTTGGTTTATGTTCCGACCGCCGACATCGTAAACGGTGCGACAAACCGACTGCGTCGATCAGAAAGCCTCTGACCGCTGTTGGAACGCTTCCGACTAGTCGTCGAAAGCTTTCCGACTGACATTGTAATTGGCCCCATAGCAAGCGCAGGTAGACACTACGCAAGATTTAACCTTATTTGGGTCATACTTTTAACCAAGTTACTTGGGCCTCTAAAAAACCTTATCCCTTACCTTTGGCACCTGGGGTCGTCCTGTGGAGCCCGGTCCAGTGCTCCTCTGTCTTCTATCTGTTGCAACGGTTCCCGATGCCACAAACACCATCTGTTAAAAATAAAACACAACATGTTGGGAAGCCCTCCAGTCTAACGTGTTTAATGCAAAATAGCAAGCAGCACAACAAATAATAAAAAAGGTTCATTGTCCCTTCAGCTGTCTAGAGGTCTAATTTGAAAAGGGCCAGCTGGAGCCTAATGCCAAAAATACATGACAATTTAGGGTAGTGTGTATATATATATATATATATATATATATATATATATATATATATATATATATATATATTATCTACTGGCGGTCGCCAGTAGATAGTTATAGTTAGGACCGTGTTTCCATAGGAAATCTGAAAATTCTATTTTGAATAACTTTGGCGCCGATTGACGAATCCTCGCGAAATTTTCAAAACTAATGGGGCGCTCCGTTCAGCTCCTACCCTGAAAGTCTCGGGGGGATTCGTCAAGTGGGGGCCGAGAAAAAAGGGGGTCCCAAAAGCGTTTTCCCCATGCATTTTTCCATAGGACCTTTAGACGCAGCTACAGCCCAAACGGCCGAACAGAATTACTTGAAATTTGGCAGAGAGGTAGCCATAAGGTCAAGGAAGTGCCTTTTGCAGGTCTGGTGTAAATCTGTTCAGTATTTCCTGAGAAAATAGCATTTAAAAGCATATCAATATCTATACGCGCGCAGGGTGCGCGCACTGTGCAAGCCCTGTGCGCGCACCCTGCCGTGCGCGAGCGTAATTCTGATTGGTTGTTAGATGTCAGTAAACATTCGAATTGGTCGAAATCTGGAAGTGTCGGCCGCATTTTGTCTGTCGCACTGAAAAGGAAAGGTGGAGAACGTGAATAGGGGGCAGAGTAGGGAGTTCTTGACCCCCAAGCCATTGTCAGGGGGTCACAGTAGGACCACGAAGGGCAAAAAAAATAATTTTAATTTTTTAAAAAAACATCGCGAGGTGCGCGCACTCTACGCGCACCCGAAAAAAAAACATTAAAAAAAATAGATATAAAAATCAAGTTTAAGTGTTTAGATACTAGGTAGCTCTAAAAAGAGCCCTTGTGTTCATTGAGTGTTTTTCGGTACCTACAAGTAAGTACCGATGCAGAGTCTAAAGTTCAAGAGGAAGACTCTGTACCCTTCATCATTGAAATGTACACCGTCTCCTCTATAAATGTCTTGCATGTTGTAACGCAAGTTGTTGTGGTATATAGAACCCATACCATAGTCTCTGAGGAAAGCAGAAACAGACTTATTGACGTGCTTTCTTGCTTTGTCAATCTGCGGAAAAAATTGGTTGGACCAGTTCCACTTTTGCCTTTGGCATATATTAGAATATACAAAGGCAGTTTGTGGAAAAAGTGACATCAATTGCACAAAGGTGTCCTTAATAAGCATTTCCAGACCTACCCCAGTTAAAGAGCCTAGGTCATTTCCACCACAGTGCACAATAATAAGGTTAGGCTGTGGGAGATGTAGAAAGGTTTTCACCAAAGGCATTAATTGGTGCCACTTTAACCCTCTCTGACCAATCCATTTAATGTCTCCATTTGGCAAAGCAAGGTCTTTGAAAATACCTCTTTTTTCTGCATACTTTTCACTCCAGAAGACATAGCTATGACCTACAATCTACACTGTGAACATCTTCCAAGGAGAACAGGATGCACTCAGGAGGTGTCTTTCAGTAGAATGGCAATATGAAAAGAAAGACAGTTGAAAAATGGAGGCATACATACTTTTTTTTTATAAAAAGAACTCATTGGCTGATTCAAACCATTTTACAGTTAAAACTAGGCTGTATGTTTACATTTTTAAAAGCATGTTTTGGATTGGTACAGAAAAATGTGTTCCCACTGAACATTACTTTGGATTTGCTGTTAGGTTTGAAAAGTCAAGCACTCTTGCTCTTTGGATTTGAAACATTGTGTGCTGAACTTCTGACCTCTCTGCTCACACCAGTGTTCCATGACCTGTTGCTATGGTAGGAGGCAGAAGTCATGTTGGGGGAAGGGATGATTTGGAAAGGGGTTGAAAGTTGCAACCAATAGAAATGTGTGATTCCATTGGAAAAAATGTGGGAAGGACTGTGATTTTACATTAACATGTATATGTGTGAAAAAAGAGAGGGAAACATTGCCATTTACTGGTTGTGGTGAGAGGAGAGAGGTGTACAGTTCTGAGATTCTGGCTCTGATAATCTGCTGTTTGAGTGCCACATTTCTTTCTCAACTAACTAATTTTAAAGGTGAGTTATGAGTTTGAGAGGGGATGTATGTGGTGATTTTTTATATAAATATTAGAATTGTCATTCTTCTTTTAAAGTTGTGTTTTACATTTTGTGTTTTAGGAGATATTTAACTGTCTTGAACTTGTAAGATATTATGGAGTATGTCTTCACTGTAAGTTAAGGTGTACTGGTATCACTGAGGAATACTGTTTTGTGCCTAGAATCACATCATGAGTCTGTCTGCACACAGGATTTGTTGTCATAGATTTAATTTGTGTTGCTCTTGTTCTGTTAGCCTTGCACTCGCAGAAAAGGGGCAGTTTGTTTTCTTAAAGTGTGATGGTTAGCATTCAGCAGAAATTAGTTACTCACAAATGAGAGGCAAATGCAAACACATTTGAAAATAGCATGGTACATTTTCCTACCACTTTAAAAGTTGTGTTTTACATTTTATGTTAAGGAAGATATTTAAGTGCCTTGAATATGTTAGATATTATGGAGTATGTCTTCACTATAAGTTAAGGTGTACTGGTATCACCCAGGAATACTGTTTTCTGCCTAGAATCACACCATGAGACAGTGTGCACACAGGAATTGTTATCAGAGATTTAATTCGTGTTGGTCTTGCTCTATTACCCTTGCACTCGCAGGAAAGGGGCAGCTTGTTTTTTGTAATACATGGTCATGGTGTCAAGGAGCTGTTAGGACATGTGCTCTTTTCTGCTTGTCTAAAATATAAGAAAACAGTGTCAGGCTGTCACAGTAATTATCACTTACTCCACCACAGTACTAAATGTGCTTTCAAATTGCCAAACAAAATATCGCTTTGTGGTTAGAATCACACCATGAGTCTGTGTGCACACAGGAATTGTTGTCAGAGATTTAATTTGTGTTGCTGTTGTTTTGTAAAACTTGCCCTTTTAAGAAAGGGCAGTTTCTTTTCTTCAACTGTGTTGGTTAGCACTCAGCAGAAATCACTATCTCAAAAATGAGAGGCAAATGCAAACACATTTGAAAATAGCATGGTACATTTTCCTACCAAACAAAATATCGCTTTGTGGTTAGAATCACACCATGAGTCTGTGTGCACACAGGAATTGTTGTCAGAGATTTAATTTGTGTTGCTGTTGTTTTGTAAAACTTGCACTTTTAAGAAAGGGCAGTTTCTTTTCTTCAACTGTGTTGGTTAGCACTCAGCAGAAATCACTATCTCAAAAATGAGAGGCAAATGCAAACACATTTGAAAATAGCATTGTACATTTTCCTACCAAACAAAATATCGCTTTGTGGTTAGAATCACACCATGAGTCTGTGTGCACACAGGAATTGTTGTCAGAGATTTAATTTGTGTTGCTGTTGTTTTGTAAAACTTGCACTTTTAAGAAAGGGCAGTTTCTTTTCTTCAACTGGGTTGGTTAGCACTCAGCAGAAATCACTATCTCAAAAATGAGAGGCAAATGCAAACACATTTGAAAATAGCATGGTACATTTTCCTACCAATTTAAAAGTTGTGTTTTACATTTTATGTTAAGGAAGATATTTAAGTGCCTTGAACTTGGAAGATATTATGGAGTATGTCTTCACCATAAGTTAAGGTGTACTGGTATGACCCAGGAATACTGTTTTCTCTCTCCAATCACACCATGAGACAAGATGCACACAGGAATTGTTGTCAGAGATTTAATTTGTGTTCCTGTTGTTCTGTAAAACTTGCACTTTCAGGAAAGGGCCTGGTATCACCCAGGAATACTGTTTGGTGCCTAGAATCACACCATGAGACAGTGTGCACACAGGAATTGTTGTCAGATATTTAATTTGTGTTGCTGTTGTTCTGTAAAACTTGCACTCGCAGGAAAAGGGCAGCTTGTTTTCTTCAACTGTGATGGTTAGCACTCAGCAGAAATCACGATCTCACAAATGAGAGGCAAATGCTAACACATTTGAAAACCACAGGGTAGATTTTCCTTCCACTCCTGCAATGGGTGAGGTAGTTCCTACATGTTCAAAACTCCAATTAACCTTTACCAAACATGTACTCTTACACACATATCTGCAGTCTTCATGCAGTTGAAAAAGTCTCCATGCAGATCTCTCTTGCAACTGACAATACACAGTCTCCAGAAACACACTCTTTGCACACATGCAGCAGCTTCTCCTACACTCCCATGCATAATACTCAGCTCTGTGTTGTGTTTCAGATAGCAGTGTATAATGCAAACACATTCAACATCACCAAGGCTCATTTCCTTTGCTCTACTCTAATCACTCACCCTGTAAAACATGCTGATGGTCTCAAGCAGCTGTTAGGACATGTGCTCTTTTTTGCCTCTCTAAAATATAAGGGAAATGTGTGAGGCTGTCTCAGTAATTATCACTTGCTCCATCCACTGTACAACATGTGCTTTAAAATTGCCAAAGGAAATATCGTTTTCTGCCTAGAATCACAGCATGAGTCTGTGTGGACAGAGGAATTGTTGTCAGAGATTTTATTTGTGTTGCTGTTGTTCTGTAAAATTGCACTTTCAGGAAAGGGCCAGCTTGTTTTGTTCAAATGTGTTGGTTAGTACTCAGCAGAAATCACTATCAAAAAAATGAGAGGCAAATGGTAACACATTTCAAATCAACATGGTAGATTTTCCTTTCAATCTTGTAATGGGTGAGGTAGTTCCTACATGTACAAAACTCCAATTAACCTTTACCAAACATGTACTCTTACACACATATCTGCAGTCTTCATGCAGTTGTAAAAGTCTCCATGCAGATTTCTCTTGCAACTGACAATACACAGTCTCCAGAAACACACTCTTTGCACACATGCAGCAGCTTCTCCTACACTCCCATGCATAATATTCAGCTCTGTGTTGTGTTTCAGATAGCAGTGTATAATGCAAACACATTCAACGTCACCAAGGCTCATTTCCTTTGCTCTACTCTAATCACTCACCCTGTAACACATGCTGATGGTCTCAAGTAGCTCGTAGGACATGTGCTCTTTTTTGCCTCTCTAAAATATAAGGGAAATGTGTGAGGCTGTCACAGTAATTATCACTTGCTCCATCACAGTACTAAATGTGCTTTTAAATTGCCAAAGGAAATATCGTTTTCTGCCTAGAATCACACCATGAGTCTCTGTGTACACAGGAATTGTTGTCAGAGATTTAATTTGTGTTGTTGTTGTTCTTTAAAACTTGCACTTTCGGGAAAGGGCCAGCTTGTTTTCTTCAAATGTGTTGGTTAGCACTCAGCAGAAATCACTATCAGAAAAATGAGAGGCAAATGGTAACACATTTCAAATTAACTAGGTAGATTTTCCATCAAATCTTGTAATGGGTGAGGTAGTTCCTACATGTACAAAACTCCAATTAACCTTTACCAAACATGTACTCTTACACACATATCTGCAGTCTTCATGCAGTTGAAAAAGTCTCCATGCAGATCTCTCTTGCAACTGACAATACACAGTCTCCAGAAATACACTCTTTGCACACATGCAGCAGCTTCTCCTACACTCCCATGCATAATACTCAGCTCTGTGTTGTGTTTCAGATAGCAGTGTGTAATGCAAACACATTCAACGTCATCAAGGTACATTTCCTTTGCTGTAGTCTAATCAGTCACCCTGTAACACATGGTCATGGTCTCAAGAAGCTGTTAGGACATGTGCTCTTTTTGGCTTGTCTAAAATATAAGGGAAATGTGTGAGGCTGTCACAGTAATTATCACTTGCTCCATCCATAGTACTAAATGTGCTTTCAAATTGCCAAAGGAAATATCGTTTTCTGCCTAGAATCACACCATGAGTCTGTGTGCACACAGGAATTGTTGTCAGAGATTTAATTTGTGTTGCTCTTGTTCTGTAAGACTTGCACTCGTAGGAAAGGGGCAGCTTCTTTTCTTCAACTGTGATGGTTAGCACTCAGCAGAAATCACTATCTCACAAATGAGAGGCAAATGCTAACACATTTGAAAACCACAGGGTAGATTTACCATCAAATCTTGCAATGGCGGAGGTAGTTCCTACATGTTCAAAACTCAAATTAACCCTTACCACACATCTACTCTTATACGCATGTCTGCACTCTTCATGCAGTTGTGCAAGTTTCCATGCAGATCTCTCTTGCAACTGACAATACACAGACTCCAGAAACACACTTTTTGCACACACGCAGCAGCTTCTCCTACACTCCAGTGCGTACTACTCAGCTGTATGTGGTGTTTCAGATAGCAGTGTGTAACACAAACAGATTCAATGTCACTAAGGCTCATTTCCTTTGCTCTAGTCTAATCACTCACCCTGTAACATATGGTCATGGTCTCAAATAGGTGTAAGGACATGTGCTCTTTTCTGCTTCTCTAAAATATAAGAAAAATGTGTCAGGCTGTCACAGTAATTATCATTTGCTCCTCAACAGTAGTAAATGTGCTTTCAAATTGCCAATCAAATATCGTTTTCTGCCTAGAATCACACCATAACAGACCCCCCAGGATATAGCGGCATGGCTTAGCAAATTTAGCGGCACAAATATGGAAATTTAGCGGCACAAATATGGAAATTTAGCGGCATTTTTGCGGCCCTTTATTTTACTCATAATCATTCATTTTCAGCCTGAAATCAATCGCCAAATCCTTGAGGGTCTGTATAGGGAAGTAAGACAATGACTATTGAGCGGTACTCGTGCTTGATGCTGGCTCTCGGGATCGGCACTGCGCACCCAGCTGACCAAGTTACTGTTCAAGCTAAATATCATTTATTTTATGTAGGTTAAAAAGTGAATCCCAAAATTAAAACGTATGTAAATGTACAATTCTACATACATTTCAACAAGTGTTAAAATAACTACAACCAGGCAAGTAACTGTATTAAATTATTGTCTATGTTGCACACTCATAACAAACTACGAAAGGCGCTAGTCGCCAGCGTGGAAGGTAAAACAGATTTGTTGTTTAAAAAATAGTGACATGGATAGCTTACATAAATGAATTGGGTACTTTCCTCATATATTAAATATCCTGGTTCTTTTGGGCATACTGTGCGTTAAACCATATAGCCTGAGCATTTACAGCCCTATGAGCTATTTTTTCTGTATAGTTAGGCGATTGCTGCTAGCCGCTCCAAAACTATTTCTGAAAAATAAAGTTTATTATTATTGCCTTTATCAAGGAACGCAGGCGCTTCTCAAAACTGACACCGTCCTGAAAACTCCGTGTGGCGTGCTGTGTGCTGAACTAACTTTCCTATCCAATTTAGATGTATTTTTTTAAGTGATTGTGCGGGGAAGAGCGAGATCACCGGCGTTAATGTTAGATGTTCAAGTTTGACTCACTTTCTTGGCTGTACTAGCCCACTGCATGATGTAACCGAGTAAGCCCAAATTGGACGTAATCGCCCCTCCTCCAGCCTGGGCCAGCAGCTGCTACCCTTCAATTTCGTGGATAATTATCGTCGGCTAGCGTGGATTTTTATCGCTGAGATAGCGTGCTATTAGCAACGCTTATCTTAAAAGCGATAAAAATCCTCACGCTAACTGCCTAACGTGAGATTATCGCTGGAAACCCAGCGATAATCTCACGCAATGTGGCGTTAGCTTGATGATAGGGACTCACAAACTTAGCCATGATATCCACCTTCCATAGGATATCATGGCTAAATCAGTCCTGAAGCAGGCGTAAGGAAAGTAGCGATAACAGGGTTTATTGCTACTTTTCTTGCTGCTATGCTTCATAGCGTGGGGCTTGATGATAGGGGAAATGTCGCGTAGCAACATTTCTCCTGTCATGTCAGGTCAGGAACGCCAAGCTGGGCGTTAGGAATTCCTACGCTAATGCAAGTTTTCACGCGTTAGCGTGAGCTTGCCAATTAGGCGATAAAATTATCGCCGCTTTTCGGCCGAAAACGGCCACAAAAGCGGCGATAATTCCATCGCCTCGCCTTGCTGATATGCCCCTCTGTGCGATTAAAGTGCTTCTAGTTCATAATCCCAAACACGCATATTAAATCGGATTTAAACCGTGATGTTAACCCAGCCACCCTCGCACAATAACACCCCGTGCCCTTCACTGCGCCACGGTCCTTCTACTGAGACCTGAAGAATGCACAGGGCACATTCCGGGGCTGCCTCCTGAATTCATCCTCCCTCTGGGGGTCCCCTCGACCCCTGTGCAATTAACACTGCTCTCACTGTGTGCTTTGTAATCACATAATTCAGACACAGGGTCCCAGCAATAAGAACAAGCAATCGTAGTAGGGGAGCATTTTTTTGTTCCGACCCCGCGTTATCCGTGTCATTTTATATGGTTAATACGATTTGTGTTCCCACCTTTGTCCTAAATTCTACCCTTTCTGTAGTCTTCGCGCCTGGCGAGCGCTTACGTCGCCCTGCAAATATTACTGCTGTTGCGTCTGGAACAAGTGTGCGATGTAGATATTGTATAGCGCTAGTTGTCAAAACAGTTGTTCCTGAAACAGGCGCTTTTATGAAAAATCGCATGGTAGACGAGACCTACTGACGTTGCCAATGCTTGTTTCCTTTTGGAGGCGTACATTTTGATGAGTGTTAAGCGTGAGAATCGACAAGCAAACATTTTGAAAAGTTACACAAAGGTCCCATTTAGTCATTTTCCGAGCCCACAACATGCCCACCGTTGTGCTCCTCTCTTGAGGGGAGACACGTGTTCACACCTCTATTCCTACATTTTCTGCTGCAAAAATACTGCCTTAATAGATTTTTCCTGAACTTGGTGGAATGTGTCGTTCAAAAACATGCATATCTTGATTTAATGAGTCAGGCTATGGAAATTCCAATTGCAAATTCAAGATTTTGTGCACACCTAAATTAATCTGACAAAAAATGGCGCACATTTATAGTTTGGCAGGAGGTGGATAAAAACAACCTTAGTGCGCATAAGTGGTTTTCTGTGCAATTCGAAATCATGCGAAATCGGCACTTTTGTAAAAATCGCGCAATTTTTACGAAAGTGCCGATTTCGCGGGCACTTTTGTCAAAATCGCGGCATTTTTACAAAAGTACCGATTTTGCGGCAAATCGCGAAATTGCGAAATCCTGGAGGGTCTGATAAGTCTGTGTGCACACAGGAATTGTTGTCAGAGATTTAATTCATGTTTCTCTTGTTTTGTAAGACTTGGACTCGTAGGAAAGGATCAGCCCATGTGATAGGATTTGAAAAGTTGAGAAAAAAAATTGTAATGAATTAAAATTACATAAAGGTATTTTTTTTTTAGTTTTTTGCAGGTATTGCTGAGCAACAGTGAAAAACGATAAAGATGCCTATAAAGTCAAGAAAGAGAAAAGAAAAGAAACAACAACTATATTTGAAGACAACTGGTAAAAAAAAAATAGGAGGAGAAGCTTGTGTTGGAAAACAGAAAAAGTCTTCTGGTAAGCAAACTAAAGAATTTTTAAAAAATATCTTCCAAAAAAAACAAATGATCGAAAGATAAATTCAAACAGTGTTTCAAGTACAAAACAACAACAGAGTCGACAGCAAAAACAAAATGCTAATGTAGACTCAGAAGTAAGAAAGAGTGACTCAACACGGAAAATAGATTTTGAAAACATTAGTCGAAAAATGTTTCAGAGAAGAGTGAAGTTAAATTTGCTAAAGGATGTGAAAAAATATAAGAAGAAAACCAAATTTTATAAGAAAAAGAAATTAATTGAAAGCATTGTTACCAAGGCATTAGAAATAAAAAAAAACTATTCATTTTAATTTTGAACAGGATGCGTAGATTAGATAAATTAGTCAATGCAATGAAGTCACAAAGCAAAAGGAAAAGAGAAGTAAAAAAAAATAACTTTTGTAAAGTGTTCTTAGGAGAATGGAAGCATAGTTCAAGTACTGAACCATTTTTTAATGAAGAGAGTTATCTTCAAAGTAATAGTTTGTTGCATGCAGTTGACACCAATGGTAGAGCATATGAAGTTAAGGATGGTTGTGTAATGGAAAAGGAGAAAATGGTTCCAAGAAATGAGGAAGAAGTGATGGCTGATGAGGTTATGGGGAGACGTCCTAAAGCCCCAGTTTACACTTGGAATTGTAGTAGTATTTGTACTGTGCGTCAGGAATCTATTGATAAATTACGTGACTTTCTAAGAGAATATAGTAAAAAGAGTGTTAAACAGCAAATTAAGGTGCTTCAAAGACTACATCCATGCAGAGTGAGAGAGAATACTGGTTTGCAAGGACATTCTCTGGCTTGTCTATCTAGGAAAGTGTGTCAAAGTGTTTTTCACCATTTTAGGATGCTGGCTGTTCATCATACTGAAATGAGAAAGTTTGTGAGAACATTGTATTTTGCTAAAAGTCCAGCACTAAAGTTAAATGAGTTGAATAATGCTCTGTTCCGTGGATCTGTATCAGATGTAGTGAAGGTTACTGATGAGATTCAGTTTTGTTACTTTGGTCCAGAACAAGAAAGTGCAGAAAATGACACAGTTATTGATGAAAATGTGGAAGAGAATGTAGAACTTACTGTTAGTAAAAATTTTGAAGATGAAATGACAAAATTTACTATCATCTCTAATGAAAGACCAAATATTACTTGTATTTGTTGCCGGAGAAGCCATTATAAAATTCAAACAAGGAATGTTAATCTGTATAAAAAAAGTGAAAATGAAGATAATTATAAATGGAAAGATTTTGCAACATATATATTTCTGGAAAATTGTTTTGAATTGGGTGAAGATCAGCGTATTTGTAAATACTGTTATAACAAGTTAGAATAGAATGCCAGCAAGAGCTGTACATAATAAATTAGAATTGGTTGATATTCCTCCAGAACTTTCTGATTTAAATACGTATGAGTCTATACTCATTCAATGTGTCCATCCGTTTCAGACCATAGTGCGTATGGAGCCAAAAACAGGTAAATTACCTCCTTCGGATTTACAAAGAGGTTTAAAAGGAAGAGTTGTCTATTTGCCATTAGATTTGAAAAAAAATATGGAAACAATTGATGCAGATACTCTGGAAACCGAACCATTAGTTATTCTGGTTAATGGTGTACCTACAAAGAATAAGAAAATTTGGCAGGAGCTGGTGGATGTACGAAAAGTAGAAAGAGCAAATTTGTATTTGAAAAAAAATAATAAACGGTATGAAGCCATTTATATGGATGAAGATGAAGAAGAAATACTAGAAGACACAGGAATACCAACTGGGCAAATTGAAAAAGTGGATAAGTCAAAAGAAGAAGAAATTTATGAACATTTCAGCATACATCCTCTTCATTCTAAAGAAGTTATGGGGAACGCTATTGATCTGTTTCATATGAAGAAAGCAAAAGGAACTCCTGTGAGTGTATGGGAGGAGAGCTTGGAAGCTTGTTGTTTTCCCCAACTGTTTCCTACAGGAGAAGGTGGACGATATAATGAACGTCCAGTACAGAGTCCTGCTTCGGAGTATCGGACTACAAGATTATATGCAGAAGATCCCAGATTTCGTCAAAGTATTCCTTATTTGTTCCATCTTTTATTTGAAAGTGACTTGTCTGCACTATCTTATGCAGTAAATCACATTTTGAAAACTGGAGTACATCTACATAATGTGTCAGCAAAGGACTTTCTCAACAAAGTGCAACAGCGAGATGATCATTTGGAATCTCAATTGATCAATTTGATGGCTTGTCAGCGTGGAACTAATGAATATTGGTAACGACGCCATGGAGAATTGAAGTGTATGTTACGGAATTTAGGAACTCCTACATGGTTCCTTACTCTGAGCTGTGCTGAGTACGCTTGGGATGATTTACTGGTTTTTCTGCAAGAGGCAAATTCAAACATTAAAAACATACAATACAAGACAGCAGGAGAATTGTGCTCATTGGATCCGGTTAAAGTTTGCAGATATTTTAATCATAGATTTGAGGCTATGATGTCCTTCATCTGCAATAAAAAAAATCCACCTCTTGGAGAAGTTGTGGATTTCTTTTGGAGAAAAGAGTACCAAGCAAGAGGTGCTCCTCATATTCATATGCTGTTGTGGATCAAGGATGCCCCAAAATTTGGAACAGATGCTGATGAAGCAGTTTTACCTTTCATTGAAGGATATGCAACATGTGCTATACCTAAAAGCACAGAAGAGAAAAACTTAAAAGAGAAAGTTTTACGTTTCCAAAGTCATCGATGTGGAAAATACTGTCGACGAAAGTACAAGAGTAAAGATAAATTCTACACAAAATGTCGATTTGGATTTCCACGACCTGTTCTTTCAAAAGGAAGAGTTAACAGTTTTATGTCAGCTGTGCGCCATACTATTACAAGAAAATCGCCTAAGAATACCTACAACCTAAGAAGAAAAGAAGAGTCAAAATATATAAATGACTACAATCCAGTCATTTTATCCATGTGGAATGCTAACATGGATATACAGTATGTGGCTGACAATTCTATTGCTGTTGCTCGGTATGTCACATCTTACATCACTAAATCTGAGAAAACGGAATTGAAGGAAATGTGGGAAGAGATTTCTCACGAGAAGACTGTCAGTAAGAAGCTATACAGTTTCAGTTTAAAGATGTTATCGCATCGAGAAATTGGATCCTACGAATGCTCAGATAGGTTATCATCTGCAAGTCTGTACTCCAAATCCAGAAGATTAATTTGGGTAAGTTTAGGCCTTGCAGGAATGCGAAATCGGGTACTGAAATCTATTCGAGAAATTGAATATTTAGCAGAGTTCGAACCAGAAAGTACAGACATTTTAAGAACAAACATGTTGGACACATATTACCCACAAAGAAGTCATCACCTTGAGGACATGTGTCTTTATGAAGTGCTGCAGAACTTCATTTTGAAACGGAATGCCACAGAAGATATCAACAATGGAAAATATAAAGTCAGTGGTGAGGAAGGATGTTTGGTGTAGCAAACAAAAGGACGTTTGATAAATCACCGGAAGCTGAGTTGCGACACTCCTGACAAAAAGGAATTTTACTACTTGGCACTTTTGCAGCTGTTTAAACCATGGCGTTCAGAGGACGAACTACTTGGAGAATTCCAGAGTAATGAAGATTCCTTCAATGCTAGCAAAGACAGCATAGAATGCAGTACTTTCACAACTTATGTTCAAATGTTAAATGAAGAAATTGAACAAGAAGCAACAATTGCAGCTGAAGTAGCTAGAGACAGTTCTCAAGACAGTCAAAGTTCTGGGACATTCAGTCAAGATCCTCTAGGACAACCAATCGTACAAAATGAAGCAGCAATAGCCATGAATGAAGTGGAAACAGCTATGAATCAAGCTCAGGAAGATTTAGTAGACTTAACATATTTGGAGCAGCAACTGAATGAAGAACAAAAACAAATTTATGAAGAAGTCAGGAAAAAAATTGATCACGGATTACTACATGAAAATAAAGAGTGCTCATGCACATCTTTTGAACCAATGAGAATGTATGTAAGTGGACAAGCAGGAACTGGAAAAAGTTTCTTAATTAATGTAATTAGAAGCTACCTACAGAAGAAAATGGATTCCATTTTGTTTTGTGTTGTTACTGCTCCAACTGGGTTAGCAGCGTATAACATAAAAGGAGTTACCTTACATCGTTTGCTAATGTTACCAGTAGAGCATGAGAACAAAATACAGTACCACAAACTAGCAGGAGAAGCATGCTTGGAAGTTTCAAGAGTATTGAAGAAATTGAAAGTACTTATTATTGATGAGGTAAGCATGGTATCAAACTTAATGCTTGCCTTTGTGCATTTAAGAATGCAGCAAATTCTGAAGACAG
Source organism: Triturus cristatus (assembly GCF_964204655.1). Taxonomy (NCBI): domain Eukaryota; kingdom Metazoa; phylum Chordata; class Amphibia; order Caudata; family Salamandridae; genus Triturus; species Triturus cristatus. Next base: position 742,145,462 of record NC_140589.1, on the reverse strand, counting down.
ACTATGACGTGTTATTTGGAGGAAAACACGTCATAGTTTTTGGGGATCTTTTGCAACTTACTCCAGTTAAAGGACAACCGGTATTCCATACACTTACACATGAAGACACGAAAAAGTCGTTAGGAAGTATAGGCAATGTAAATATTTGGACATATTTTGAGTATAAGGAACTCATTACCAATATGAGGCAAGCCAATGATGAGGACTATGCAAGTATTCTGAAAGATATAAGAATTGGACTACTCACAGAACATGGCAGAAAAGTGTTACAGAGTCGATTGCTGACTAATTTGTTTACAACTGAAGAAATAGTTCCAGAGAAAATATACAAGAAAATTGCTGAAAAAAATACTGTAATCTGCTTAATGCCAACACTACATGAATGCTCTGTATTCAATCAAGAACTTTTGAAATTGGAAAATGAAGAGATCATAAAACTGGAAGCTGTGGATAAAATTCAACATGAACGAATAACTATTATATTGACAGGCAAATTGGCTACTAAATTGGATTCTCTGGAGAAAAACATTTCAAAAACAGCTAGTTTGGAAAAGAATCTTTATGTGTGTATGAACTGTAGAGTAATTTTAAGACGTAATTTGGATGTAGAAAAAGGTTTAGTGAATGGAGCTATGGGTAAAGTTGTGGGTTTTATAAAGTACCAGAAAAAAGATGGAATTGAATTCTTAAAAATAAAATTTGATCAGATTGAAGAGGTTAAAGTCATTAGTTGCTGTTCAGTTCGTTTTTTGCTAGTGAAAGACTTATATGTACGTAGGAAGCAGTTTCCGATTTCTCTAGCATATGCTGTAACTATTCACAAGTCTCAAGGATTAACTGTTGATAGTGCTTTTGTAAACATTGGGTCTACTGTGTTCAAAGAAGGTATGGCATATGTTGCTTTGTCACGCGTGAAAAAATTATCTGGTTTATTCATGATAGACTTTGATGACTCAAAAGTAAGTGCTGATGCAAACTGTGTAAAGGAGTATAATAGATTAAGAAGAAGCTATGCTCCTCATTTAGGTCAGTATGCTGTGTTTGAAAAACTTGTTGTTTGTCGGAAAAGGAGATTTGAGAATATCTGTAATGAGGATGTACAGAAGAGAAAACAAAAAGACAGTGATGTGACTGCAAGCAAAGAGAAAAAGGACAGTGTGGAAGAGGTTGTTGGTTGTCATTTTGAAAATAGCTCTGGTGTCAACTGCTACGCAAATGTAGTGCTGAATGTTGTATTTTATCTTGAAAGTTTGCAAGAGCAGATAATACTAAATCATGAAAAAAGATTATGTTCTTTGCTGAGTCTCCTTTATGAGAAGCTGAGTAATGATAAAAATAAAATAGAAAGTACTTCTGATGTTAGAAATCTTTTAGATGTATGTTCTGGATGTACACAGTTTACACAAAATGTCCAGCAAGATGCACAGGAATTCTTGATGTATATCCTGATGGTACTGGAAGATGAAGGAGTAGAAGTAGAACATTTATTTGGTGTCTCTTATAAATGGGAACATTGTTGTGATAACTGTATGAACACAAGCAGTAGTAATGTTGATTCTGAAAGGTTCATATATTTACCATTACCAGAAAGTAAAACAGTGACTTTTAGTAAATTAGTTAAAGATGCTAATCACAACATGGAATGTTCTAAATGTAAATCTGAAATGTTGTCAACGTTATTTTTAAGGAAATATGGACAGTATGTAATTTTAATGGTACAACGTTGTAGAGCTGATGGAACAAAATTGGAAACTTTACTAAAGAAGTTTGTTGGTAATCAATTATCTATATCTGGAAAAACTTTTGTAGCAGTTGCAATACTTTTTCATGACGGTCCTTCTATAACTTCTGGTCATTACACAGTTTATCTTAAATGTGAAAAAGGATGGACACTGTGTACTGATTCTCAATTGATTTTCAAGCAACGTTTGCCTTATGATTTACCCAATTGTTACTTAATTTTTCTGAAACCCAAATTTTAAATACTAAAATCAGCATCGGAAGAAAGCATTATTTAAATTTAAAAGGATTAAAATTGGATATTTCACTCAAAAAGGATTTTAAACTTACCATTTGGCCTCAAGGAAAGGTAAAACAAACAATTGTGGACTTCTTTGACAGATATTATTTTGGAAAATGTTCTTTTGCAACAAGGTTTACAGATGTTATTTCTTGAAAATTGTTAATGTACTTAAAAGGTATTTTTGATATTTCTATTAAGGTATGTTTTAGTGAGGATACATTTGGGGCTTTTTTAAACAATCTTTCAGATTGTTTTTTTTTTTGCCCGCTGTTAAATGATGAATACAATTGATTTCACTCTTTTCAGTGAAAATCAAAACATTCTGAAAACAGCAAAAAAAGGGCAAAAAATTGCTTTGCTAAATATGAAAAAACATGTACTGTTTAATACAATGTATTGTTGAATATTAATACTTTTTTTCAGAACTAGAAAGAACATTTTGAAAATGTAATTCAGTTTCCTTGCAAATAAAAAAAAACAATTATTTCTAAATAAGTTACTTTGATGGTCAGGTAAGTTTAACATATCTGTATGTGTCACTGCTTTCGTTTCATGCTTCCTTTTCTTCACCTCTCCTTACTCTGCTTTTCTCATTTCTCTTCTCACTCTCTCTTCCTGCTTTACTACTCTTTTGTAACTCCCTCACGCCTTCTCTACTACTCCCCTACCTTTACTACCTCCATCACTAATTTTTCATCCATGTTTCTTTCTCTGTATCCATATGTCTTAGTCTTTTTAACTGCCTTACTCCTTCTCAGTTGTTTGCTTTCTGTCTCTGTATCTGTCACTCTCTGTTTGTCTGTTTTACCCTTAATTTCCTTAACATCTCTGGGGCAGATTTACAAGCCACCTGCGCCACCACTACGTCACTTTTCTTGATGTACTAGTGGCGCAGGGTGCTCCTCCATATTTACAAGGAGAGGATAAGCCACTCTGTGTGTCTTTTCCTCTCCATGTAAATACAGCCAATTCAAATGCAGCACTAAAATGAGCTATTAACTTTTTTGATAGGTTTAGGGTACCTATAGGTAAGTACTGATGCAGAGTTTAAAGTTTAATAGGAAGACTCTCTTCCCTTCATCTGTGAAATGTACACCATCTCTTTTTTAATTTCTTTGCCACTCCCCTCTCTTTGTCAGGGAGTCCCTGAAGGTTTACTAAAGTAAAAAAAAATTTGTTTTTTTTTTAAAAACGGCATTGGGTGCGCGCAGGGTGCGCGCACCCAAAAAATAAAAAAGACAAATAGATTCAAAAAACAAGTTTTTGTGTTTTGATTTTAGGTGGCTCTAAAAAGAGCCCTTGAGTTAATGTAGGGACAGAGGAAGAGAAAAACGAAAAAAAAAAAAAATAACAAAACTATGGCCTAGTGCAAGGGTGCTCCTCAAATTTTCTCTGAATGAGATCAATACTAGTCTCACCCATAGTAATAAGAGTAGCACAATCCATGCACCGTGTACTCATCCTCCCAAAACAAGGACGAATATCCAGAGGTGTGTAAGAAGGTGAAGGCACCATCGCAGAAGAAGTGCTCGGCTGAGTTGCCGAAGATGTGCTCGGCTGAGCTGCTGCAGATGTCATCGGCTGAGCAGGTGGACGGTTTGCTCCAGAAGCTTGATGAAAAGTCACAGGATGCATTTTCTCAACGTGCCTCATCATAGTGTGAATACTAAAAGAGTACTTCTTATTAGCATTCCCACGTGACAAGATGCGGTGACAAAGTATGCAGGTGACCTTTGGTGCATTCACCTTCTTTTGTCCCTCAGGAAAAGTGAAAAACTGCCATATAAAGGAGTCTTTCTGCTTCCTCTGCCTCTGTCTCTCAAGAGTGTCCTGCTCACTCTCAGAAGGTGGCTGGTGCTCTGCCATTGTCTCACAAAAACAGAGTAGCTCCTTCTCCAAGGGAATCAGAACTAATAATGAGGGGAGTGGGTGTAGTTTTGGAAGAATCTGGAACTGAAAGTACTTTGAACCAATGAAAAGTGATGTTTCTTGATCACATGACTTGCCATGAGGGGATTGGGTGTGGTGTTGAAACAATCTGAAACTGAAAGTAATGAAAACCAATGAAAAGTGTTGTTTTATTAATCACATAGCCCGAGGTGCGCGCACGGAGCAAGCTCAGAGCACGCACGGTGCAATTACGCATGCGCAAACGCGTACGCGCGCATGCGCATAAGTATTATGCGCGTACGTAACGTGCATACGCAGCACGCGCGCATGCGTGAACATCAGCGCGCGTACTCTACGCGTATACGCGAGTGTAGCGCGCGGAGCACGTACGACGCACGTATGCGTACGTACGCATGCGTACTGGGTGCGCGCTGCGAGCGCGTACTAAAACGTACGTATGCGTATGTATATAACGTACGCATGCGTACACATAAAACGTACACATGCGTACTAGGTGTGCGCTGCGAGCGCGCACTAAAACGTATGTATGCGGACGTAGATAACGTACGCATGCATACATGAAAAACGTACGCAAACGTACTAGGTTCGCGCTCAGTGCGCGCACCCTAAAAATTTATAGAAAAAAAAAAAAAGAAATAAAGTGGACATAAGTTAATAGAAGATTAACTATGCTGTTCAACTTTATCCAAATTCAAAGTTAAAAAAAAATGAGCGACACCAAATTAAAGGATAAAGATAATTTATAAATGTATACATAGGGAAATTTTTGTAAAAGAAATATATAAAAAATATATTAAAAAATTCTAAAATTTGCATTTAAAAAACCTTTGAAATTCACTGAAAAAACCATAGGTTTCACACACGTTATAGTTAGGAATTAGCATTTAAAAAACCTTGCAAATTCACTGAAAAAAACATAGGTTTCACACACGTTATAGTTAGGAAATAGCATTTAAAAAACCTTACAAATTCACTGAAAAAACCATAGGTTTCACACATGTTATAGTTAGCTGGACATTTTACTCGTAAAAAACCAATGAAATTCCCCCGTTATAGTTAGTTCAGCTAACTATAACTCGCGCGCCCGCAATCCACTGCTGATGATGTCACATATTACATCACTCATGACATGGTCAGTGACATCACTCATGACATCACTGATGACATCTCAAATGACATCACTGATGACATCATCCATTAAAAAAATTACTGCATCTTCTCACACCCTAATATAACCTTTGATACACCAACTAAAAATTTAACAGTTCCATTCTCAAAACCATATATAGTGCAATACCAATGACTACATACCCACTTATTAACTCTTAGGTCTTCATATACCTCCACTCGCTCACCTGTACAGTCACTCATACTTACAGTCACTCCATACAAAACTATCATATACATTTAAACACTTATATAGACACTCACACACTAACAAGTATCCATAGAGCTACTCTTGCACCTACTCAGTCATGCAAATAATCACACTCCCATTTTCTCACCTATGCAGTAAAACACACTCAAACACACTCAAGTTCACTTACTCATAAAAATAGTATCACATTATTACACTCTTATAGAATCATTGATACAAGCACACACTCATCCATACAGTCACTTTCACAATCGCACACTCTCATATCTACTCACTTATATACTCCTACACGCACATATACTGCCTTTCACATATGTAGTTAGTCACAAATGTACTACTGAAGTATACATTAAATCCCTAACACACCCATACATACACTCACTCAACCATACAGTCCATCACAGATGCACTCTTAAAACCATGCACTCATAGAATCACCCACTCACACATCTATGCATAGAGTGACACACACCCTACCCACACAAACACTCACGAACCCATAGAGATACTCAGACAACCAATCAATTACCCATATAGACACTCATATAGCTGTTCTCAAACCCATGCAGCCACTTATACACCAACATACAGACACATACACACATTTACACAGTTTAGTCACTAGTCTGCAGTAAGATACATTTAATGACTCACTTATAGAATCATGGTATGCACCACAGAAAATCATCCATTTACACACTTGTACACCCACTCATTCTTCAACAGGCCTTTCCCTATATATATTAAACATATTAAAACTGTTAAGAAACAGGTACTCAATGGATGATGTCATCAGTGATGTCATTTGAGATGTCATCAGTGATGTCATGAGTGATGTCACTAACCATGTCATGAGTGATGTAATATGTGACGTCATCAGCAGTGGATTGCGGGCGCGCGAGTTATAGTTAGCTAAACTAACTATAACGGGGGAATTTCATTGGTTTTTTACGAGTTAAGTGTCCAGCTAACTATAACATGTGTGAAACCTATGGTTTTTTCAGTGAATATATATATATATATATATCTATAGATATATATGGCTGAGCGAGCCTGCTGGGACAGGCGAAACGCGTCCAAGCAACTGACAAATAAAGTCTAATTTTGCAACAACACTGCGTCGTTTATCCTTGGTTTCTGAGGAAGTGGGAATCATATATATATATATGTATATATATATATTCACTGAAAAAAACATAGGTTTCACACACGTTATAGTTAGGAATTAGCATTTAAAAAACCTTGCAAATTCACTTAAAAAACCATAGGTTTCACACATGTTATAGTTAGCTGGGCATTTCACTCGTGAAAAACCATTGAAATTTCCACGTTATAGTTAGTGCAGGCAACTATAACTCACGCGACCGCAATCCTCTGCTGATGACGTCAGATATTACATCACTGATGACATATGTGTTTTTCTGAAAAAAAAATATTTGTAATATATGTATAGCTAAAAATTAATGGAAGAAGACATGGGTAAATAAGTGTCTAAATACAGTATTAGCATCAACAGAGGATTGCGGTCGCGTAAATTATAGTTGCCTGCACTAACTATAACGTGGAAATTTCAATGGTTTTTCACGAGTGAAATGCCCAGCTAACTATACCATGTGTGAAACCTATGGTTTTTTAAGTGAATTTGCAAGGTTTTTTAAATGCTAATTCCTAACTATAACGTGTGTGAAACCTATGGTTATTTCAGTGAATTTGTACGGTTTTTTAAATGCTATTTTATGTATTTATGTATTTTTTTAAAGTTTTTTCACCGTGCGCGTACCGTGCGCGCACGTTGCGCTTCGCGCACCGTGCACGCGCTGTGGGCGCGCGGTGCGGTTACGTAGTTCGCGGAATTTTTCCGTTTCTACCGTGCGCGTACGCTATGCGCACTCCGCGATTTTTCGTAAAAAAATTAAAATACATTTTTGCCCTTGGGGGTCCTTCTGGGACCCCCTGACCAAGGCTAGGGGGTCAGGAACTGTCCAGCCTGCCCCCTTTTCACGTTATCCACCTTTGTTTTTCATCCCCTCAGACTGCGAGAGACAAAATGGCAGCCGACACTTCCTGGTTTCGACCGATTCGAATGTTTACTAAGATCTAACAACCAATCAGAATCGCGCTCGCGCACGGCAGCGTGCGCGTACGGTAAGCTTACGGTACGCGCTCGGAGCGCGCCTATAGATATATATATTGATTTAAATGCTATTTTCTCAAGAAATACTAAACAGATTTACACCAGACCTGCAAAAGGCACATCCCTGACCTGAGGACTACCTCTCTGCCAAATTTCAAGTAATTCTGTTCAGCCGTTCGGGCTGCAGCTTGGACTAAAGGTCCTATGGAAAAATGCATGGGGAAAACGCGTTTTGGGACCCCCCCTTTTTCTCAGCCCCCGCTTGACGAATCCCCCCGAGACTTTCAGGGAAGGAGCGGAGCGGAGCGCCCCACCTATTTTGAGAATTTCGCGAGGATTCGTCAATCGGCGCCAAAGTTATTCAAAATAGAATGTTGCGGATTTCCTATGGAAACACGGTCCTAACTATAACTATCTACTGGCGACCGCCAGTAGATAATATATATATATATATATATATATTCCAAATGAAATTGCTCCGCAATTGAAGAAACCCACACAACGCTATGTTTCAACCTTCTTTATTCGGGAGGCAGCAGCGGACTCAGGGAGGACCTCACAGCGCAATGTTACACCACTTGCCTACGCGTTTCGAGAGTCAATCTCTTCCTCATGGCATGGTGTTGGTCGGGAGAGTGGAAGCATGGCCATTGATTTTGCACAGGTGATGAGCAGGTCTTGATCCCGCCCCAGTGGGCGTGTTTGTTGCAAAGCACCCTGGTAGATGTGGTCCAGAGTAATAATGAGAGTCCATAGTGGATGACACTACCATCTATCCCTCAGTGATTCTTGCCCATCGGGTCACCAGCGATCCCCTTCTGCGTTCGTTGCTGTAGTGATGCCCCTGCGAACAGGTACGTTGTTCCGTGTCTCGTGCCCCAGTTGTGGCACACGGACCTGCGGCGAGCAGTGGGGTTATCTTCGTGACCCTAGCTGGCCACACATATTCCAAATGAAATTGCTCCGCAATTGAAGAAACCCACACAACGCTATGTTTCAACCTTCTTTATTCGGGAGGCAGCAGCGGACTCAGGGAGGACCTCACAGCGCAATGTTACACCACTTGCCTACGCGTTTCGAGAGTCAATCTCTTCCTCATGGCATGGAGTTGGTCGGGAGAGTGGAAGCATGGCCATTGATTTTGCACAGGTGATGAGCAGGTCTTGATCGCGCCCCAGTGGGCGTGTTTGTTGCAAAGCACCCTGGTAGATGTGGTCCAGAGTAATAATGAGAGTCCATAGTGGATGACACTACCATCTATCCCTCAGTGATTCTTGCCCATCGGGTCGCCAGCGATCCCCTTCTGCGCTCGTTGCTGTAGTGATGCCCCTGCGAACAGGTACGTTGTTCCGTGTCTCGTGCCCCAGTTGTGGCACACGGACCTGCGGCGAGCAGTGGGGTTATCTTCGTGACCCTAGCTGGCCACACATATTCCAAATAAAATTGCTCCGCAATTGAAGAAACCCACACAACGCTATGTTTCAACCTTCTTTATTCGGGAGGCAGCAGCGGACTCAGGGAGGACCTCACAGCACAATGTTACACCACTTGCCTACACGTTTCGAGAGTCAATCTCTTCCTCATGGCATGGTGTTGGTCGGGAGAGTGGAAGCATTTGGAATATATATATATATATATATATATATATATATATATATATATATATTCACTTAAAAAACCATAGGTTTCACACATGTTATAGTTAGCTGGACATTTCACTCGTAAAAAACCATTGAAATTCCCCCATTATAGTTAGTTCAGATAGACATAACTCGCGCGACCGCAATCCACTGCTGATGACGTCACATATTACATCACTCATGACATGGTCAGTGACATCACTCATGACATCACTGATGACATCATCCTTGTGATAGAGTGGCGGTCGCGCGAGTTATAGTTATCTGAACTAACTACAACGGGGGAATTTCAATGGTTTTTTACGAGTGAAGTGTCCAGCTAACTATAACATGTGTGAAACCTATGGTTTTTTAAGTGAATTTGCAAGGTTTTTTAAATGCTAATTCCTAACTATAATGTGTGTGAAACCTATGGTTTTTTAAGTGAATTTGTAAGGTTTTTTAAATGCTAATTTATGTATGTATTATTATATTTTTTATATATTTATTTTACAATAAACTACCTATGTATATAGTTATAGATTGACTGTATCCTGTAATATGGAATGGCTCAGCAATTTTTTTGGGAATTTGGATAAAGTTGAACAGCATAGTTAATGTCTTCCATAAATTTATAAACAGGTTTTTTTTTTTTTTAGGGTTTTTCGCGGTGCGCATGCGTGCGTGCTCCGTGCGTGCTCCTTGCGTGCTCCGTGTGCACATGTGTGCGTGCTCCGTGCGTGCTCCGGGTGCGCATGCGTGCGTGATCCGTGCGCGCACCGTGCAAGTCATGTGATTACGAAACAACACTTTTCATTGGTTCATAGTAGTTTCAGTTCCAGAATCTTCAAACACCACACCCACTCCCCTCATTATTCCTTCTTATTTCCTGGGAGAAGGAGCTGAACAGCTTTTCCACTACGTGAGAATGGCAGAACAGCAATCTTCTACAGAGAGTGAAGAGGAGACCTTTGTGCCACCAAGCCAGAGGAAACAAAAGGACTCATTCATATGGAAGTTCTTTACTTTTCCAGAGGGGCAGAAGAAGGTGAATGCCCCAAAAGTCACATGCACTGTTTGTGGAGTTGTCCTATCTAGAGGAGATCCAAAAAAAAAATACTCCTTTAGTATTTATTCTATGATGAGGCACTTCCAAAAAGTGCATCCTGTGGCTTATGCTCGTGAATCTACAAGAGCCACAAGAGACAACCCTCCAGGAGCTCAGCCGAGCACATCATCTGCGGCCGCAGATTCACCTGCTTCAAGACCTTTGGATATCCACCCTCTGTTCCAGAAGGTTCATATACGGTGCAATGTGTGCAATGTTGTTCTCTGTTATGGTGAGAGCAGCATCAACTTAATAGAGAACAAAATACAGCAGCACACATGCTCCACCCCATAATTTTTCCCATTTTTTTGTTGTTGTTCCTGTTGAACAGTTTTTCATTCCCTTTTTTTTTGCTGCTCTAAAAAAATCCCCCAAAAAATACAAAATTCTTAAAAAACTAAAAAAATACAAAACAAAAAAGACAAAAAAACAGTTCTTTTCAGAACTCACCAACATCTAAACACTTAAACTTTTTTTTAATTCTACTTTTTTAATGAATTTTTTACCGCCGTGCGCGCACGGTGCACGCACGGTGCGCGCACCCCGCAATTTTTTTTAAAAAAAAATAAAATGTTTTTTTCACCCTTCGGGTTCCTTCAGGGACCCCCTGACAAAGGCTAGGGGGTCAGGAACTCTTTACCCTGCCCCCTTTTCACGTTCTCCACCTTTGTTTTTCACTGCCACACACAAAATGGCATCCGACACTTCCTGATTTCGACCGATTCGAATGTTGACTGACATCTAACCACCAATCAGAGTTACGCTCGCGCACGGCACGGTGCGCGCACGGTGCGCGCCTATAGATATTTATGTACTTTTAACTGCAATTTTCTCAGAAACTACTGAACAGATTGACACCATATATGCAAAAGGCACATCCCTGACCTGAGGACTACCTCTTTGCCAAATTTCAAGTAATTCTGTTCAGCCGTCCGGGCTGTACCTTCGACTAAAGGTCCTATGGGAAAATGCATGGGGAAAACGCGTTTCTGGACCCCCCTTTTTTCTCAGCCCCCGCTTGACGAATCACCCCGAGACTTTCAGGGTAGGAGCTGAGCGGAGCGCCCCATTAGTTTTGAAAATTTCACGAAGATTCGTCAACCGGCGCCAAAGTTATTCAAAATAGAATTTTCAGATTTCCTATGGGAACTCGGTCCTAACTATAACTATCTACTGGCGACCGCCAGTAGATAATATATATATATGTTTTCTCTCAATAGAAGTCGATGGAACTTAATCATGTGACAAAAACTTGAAACATTAAAAAAAATGTATCTAATGAGCAGGTGGCAGAAACCTCCCCTGAAGGAAACGTAAAAAGTCCTTTAGAAGATCTCATTCATATACTGAGGTCATTATTCTTCTAAAATCCTGCCTCCAGTTGTGAAATACTGAAAAAGAGGCTAAACCTTGCAAAAATGTACAGATGTATTACTCTGAACGAAGTGGCTTCTAGGACTACTGGAAGTCGGAAACTTAGCAAGTGTAATCAATGCTAAAGGACACTTCAGATACATTAAAAAGGACTTCCATATTTGATTATGAAATATATTGGTACACACATTGATATGCAGAAAGATTTAAAAAAAAACATTGAAGCACATAGGAGTATTTGATTATATTTTAACATAACTAGGGGCCTGATTGCAAGTATCCAGATTCAAATACAATAATTAATGAATCTGATAAAAAAAATCCAACATCAAGATGTACAGACTTTTTCGGATGTAATAATTATTGCATATTCTGAGTTTTTGGTTAATAACATCCAGATATTGGTGCTTACTGCACCAACATATGCATGTTATGGTAAATACTGTACAGTTTCCCCTTTTTCTATTCTTGCAGGTGACCTGCTCCAATTCAATGAAAGGTGAGGTATCTTTTGTACTAGGCAATTAATACTACACAACTTGAAATCGTCACTTCTGCACAAACTGGTTTTTGCATAGGGGTCAGAAAACACCGACCAGTTCATGATCAGGGCCTTTGTATAATTTAAAAAAGAAAACTTTGCCAGCTTTACGAAGAGCATAGCAGACGAAGATTTAAAAGGAAAGGAGGGACAAAGGAGCTTTTTGCTCAGCAGAACATTCCTGCTGCTGCAGAGGGTCAAAAGCACTTCGCTCAGCAGCTCTTTTCCTCTCTAATAGTCGTGCACATCCTGTTTGGCGCTGTCGGAAGTCTCATGTTGGGACTTCGAGAAGCGAGCAGTGTTTTCCTCAGTGCTTTGGGCTTCCATGAGTGACAGGAGAGAAAACAGCTCCCTGCTGTCAGTACCTCAAAAGTGGAACATCTGGCTCCAGGAAAAGGGTCAGGTGAAGGTACACTACATAACGGGACAACTGAGAAACTTCGTCAGTCTTCACGAAAGTAAAGTTTTCCAGCTTTGCCTGACTTCGTCGCCACAGTTTTACTTTTGTCTAGTCCTAATTAGAGGCCCATACTTGAAAGGTTGTGATTATACATCCTGTGTATTATATATGGAACAATGAAATCGCCATAGACTTGAGAGTTCAGCAACGAGGCGGTGATATAGTAAGCTGAAACAGATACATTCCGTTTCCTCCAGACAACTTTTTTTCAAACATGAGGAAAAAAAATAACTAAAGCATATCTTGCCAAAGACTTGGACATGGGCACACTTGTTCTATTTATATTAGCATTAGCTAAAGCTATAAATAAAAATGGAAAGAAAATTATACCGATTTTGAGTATTTGACTTAGGGTTGTTATATTAAGTAAAAGCAAGAAAAACACTTAATAGAATGTTGGCCATGTATAATCAGTGACCCAAAAATACTACAAAGTCAACATACGAGTGCTGCACAGTGTTTTGATAACATGTCCAAATTATCTCGTGACAACGAAGTTTCCATGTCTGAGTCACAGAGGGACTTTAATGAAACAACACTTCTCCCCTCAGCACTAAATCTGTTAAATATTGTGTGTGTGATTGCAAAAGTATTCATGAACAAATTTGTCACCATTGTGAATGTAGTTTTAAATCTGCTAGAGTGATAATGTGCGGCATTCCAGACAAATGTCCCATGTCATGGGGGTAACCTTCAACCTAATGTGATTGTCATCTAACTACACTGCGGGGCATATTTACAACAGAATGGAGAAGCGTGGCGTTAAGCAAACATTGCTAACGGCACGCTTCTCCGTTCTGAAAACGCAGGATGCGCCATATTCACAAGAATGCTGCGCATCCCTGCGTGTCCCCTAGCGCTGGCGCTGAGTTCAGCTGCCTAGTGCCAACACAGGCACCATAGTGCAAGAGTGTCGGCATTGGGGGAAACGATTGTTTATGTGCAGGAAGGCCGCCTTTCCTGCACATAAACAATCATTCATGGCGTTTTGAAACTTCTATGTGTGCTGCTTAAGGCAGCACACATAGAAGTTGCAAAAGGTCATTCTTTTTTTTGGATTGTTTATGTGCAGGAAGCATCACCTTCCTGCACATACACAATCAATGGCAATTTGCTGTTTCTATGTGTGCTGCACAAGGCAGCACATATGGAAACAGCAATAACAAGGAGCATTAAATAATTTCTCCTTGTTGCCCCAGGGTAAGACCAGGTTTTCCCTGGTCTTAATTTTGGCACTGCCTCCTATTTACGCCACTCTTGCAAATATGGCGCAGCGTCAGAATGAATGGGTGTTGCAGAGGAACGCCCACTGCAACAACCATTGCCCTCCCCTTTCACATTGAGTGCAGCGTGAAAGGGTGCCTTATTTACAAGGCAGCGTTAAGCCACGTTAAGTGGCTTAACACTGCCTTGTAAAGAAGGCGAAGCCCCTATCGCCACCACAACGTCACTTTCAGTGATGTTGTGATGGCGATAGGGGCTTGTAAATATGCCCCTGCTTGTGTAAAAACCTGCAGTTTCACTCTTCACATTGTAAGTGCAGGTTGAGACAGTTGGTCTGGCTGGCTGAAACAACACTCATGATGTGGCAAGTACACCTGTGTGCCGTGGTGAACTATTAGTCACTTGTGCATTCAAGCGCTTGGTGCACTACATTTAAAGCACTATGTCAGCCGGCTCCCACTTTTATCCCTAAACGACTGGTCCAGTACACTCTGAGCTGCACTTTTCACTCCTCATCAACGAATTTCTTAACTGTACCTACATTTTCAAAATCCAGAGGTAGGAGGGGGGGTTCCGCTTCTCATTGTGTGGCCCCAGACTCTTGATTCATCCTGGCAGCATACAAGAGAATCTAGGGCCTGATTCACAAAGGGCCTCCGCACTCGTGACCAAGGCTCCACAGTTATGGGGGAGTCCCCGCACTCGGGGAAGAATCTCCACAATGAGAATTCTCCTTGAGGAGATTCTGCTCCGAGTGCAGAGACTCCCCCATGACAATGGAGCCCCGGTCACGAGTGTGAAGGTCCTTTGTGAATCAGGCCCCAAGCATTTATGTTCCAGTCCTGTGGCATGGACTGAGATCAAGAGCTTTGCTCTGTGGTCTGGAAGGACAGAGCAGTTGCACCTTTTATTTGTTAAAGTGACTACTGCCCTCTCGCAAGGTTGTGAAATAACAGCATTGGTGCAGTAGTTAGTTATAGATGTGCGACCAGGCCTTCCTCCAGCTGCATGCAGGGGGAGAGTGGCTGACTGGCCTCTCCTTTTAACAAGCATTGGCAAAGCCATAGGTCTTGCCTACGTGAGAGCTATTGACTTTGCCAATGTGTTTTAGCCATGTTGTATACCAGCGTGGCTGCCGTTCAGCTGGCTAAATGTTTGTGGATTTAAGTGGTGAGCGTGGAAGGAGTGGCATAGAGTGGCATGGCATAGAGTGGAGTGTCATGGAGTGTCATAGAGTGTCATAGAGTGGCAAAGACTGTCATTGAGTGGAGTGTCGTAGAGTGGAGTGGCGTAGAGTGGAGTGGCGTAGAGTAGAGTGGCGTAGAGTGGAGTGGCGTAGTGTGGAGTGGCGTAGAGTAGAGTGGCGTAGAGTGGAGTAGAGCAGAACGGCATAGAGTATAGCGGTGTGGAGTTCAGTGGAGTAGAGTGTTGTAGAGTAGATTAGAGTGCCGTAGAGCAGAGAGGAGTAAAATGAAGTGGGGTGATGTAGAGTGGAGTGGCATAGAGTTAAATAGAGTGGAGAGGAGGGTTGTGTTGTAGAGTGTCATGGTATATAGTGTTGTGGCATACAGTGGAGGGGTGTAGAGTGGAGTAGAGTAGAGAGGAGTAGAATAGAATGGCACAGAGTAGAGAAGAGTGGCGTAGAGTGGCATAGAGCTGACTGTAGTGTCATTGAGAGGAGTCACATAGAGTGAAGGAGCGTAGAGTGGCATAGCATAATGTGAAGTAAAGTGTAGTAGAGTGGAGTGCTGTAGAGTGGAGTGACATAGTGTGAAGGGGCGGGCGTAGAATTGAATTTTCTGGCATAGTGTGTTGTGTTTTGAAGTGGAGTTGCGTAGAGTAGAGTGGCATAGAATATCGTAGAGTAGAGTGTCGCAAAGTGGAGTGTTGCAGAGTGGAGCAGCATAGAGTGGAGTAGCGTAGAGTAGAGTGGCGTAGAGTGAAGTGGCATAGAATGGCATAGAGTGGAGTGGCATACACTAGAGTGGCATTGAGTAGCATAGAACTGCGTAGACTGGTGTAGAGTGGAGTACAGTGGCATAGAGTGGAGTAGAGTATAGAGGAGTGGAGTAGAGTGGAGTGGTGCAGAGTGACATAAAGTGGAGTTGAGTGGCATAGAGCAGAGTATGGTAGAGTGGAGTGAAATAGAGTGGAGTGGTGTAGAGTGGAATGACGTAGAGTGGAGTAGTGTTGAGGGAAGTAGAGTGTCGTAGAGTGGAGTTGCGTAAAGTGGAGTATCATAGTGTGGTAGTGCACTGTCATTAAAGGCAACACGTTTTCAATTGAAATGACCAATACTTTTGCACAGACATACAGTTTTACTTGTAAAACTATACAGCATGCAAATGATAATGTGTAGAAATGACATGTATTGATTTGTTGTGATCGTATTAAAATATTTGTTACCACTACACTTTAGAATTATAAATCAATGCGCTTAATTTGTGCTTTCCTAAAAATGATATATTCTGAAATATTTGCACAGTTCATTTACAGAAATATACATTTTTGTTGTGTGCTAGAAAAAATAACACCCAGCAGCCTCTCCTCTCACATGGTTATGCAGCAGGGTTGTCAAATAAATCCTCTCACTGTGAAGTCAGAGAAAGAAAAGCAAACACCAAGCTCCTTCTGAAGACAGAACCTGACATTTGACCTTTTTCTCTTTGAATGTACAGCAAATGTGACAAGGCAAGAACAAGATTTAAAGGCCTTTTTACAGAAGGTGAGCATTGTGGAACAATGCAGTAAATAGGCATTGCTCTATGGGACGAACAAACTCAAGCTGGACAGCCTAAAACAAATAAAGCCAGCAAATAGAAATCAAGCAAATGTGAATTACAAAACCAAACACAAAGCCAATGGTAGCATTGGGCGGAATACATTTCAAGGGAAGCTTTCACAATGTCCCCAAGCTGTCATTAGCAAACCAGCCAACTGCCCTGCTTGGTAGGTTTTGACCTAAAAAGGGGTCTATACTCCTTTTCAATTGGTTCATCGCTCCAACCATGTGAGGCATGGATGGCACATGCATGTTTGCTCTGTGATTCTGTGGCAGAGTGAATTTGGTACGTGTGACTGTGCAGTGATTGCAGGGACACACAAATCCATATTGGATCTCATGTGTATGAGTGGTTCGTAAAATGAGAATGGAATGAGTCTGCTAGACAGGGAAGTGAGTTGTATGTGGCCCCTTTAACATTCTGAAGAACCCCTTGAAGTGGACCAGGCTCAGGCAAAAAAGAAGCAGGGAGTTAGAAATCCCTTTGAAATGTAAGTTATATTTCAGTCCCCTTTTGGTCTTGTTCATTCACAGGGAGGTGTGTACAGATGGTCTCTGTGTATAATTCAGGTGAGAGAAGTCTATCTCCTTTTGTGCCATTTCTCACAAGAACCTGTCAGGCAACACTGACTCCAGCTTCATGCTTCCCGCATGTGCAGAAGGACGACAAGTGCCTGAGAAGCTAGTGTGAAATGAAACCTACTTCCCTGAAACCAGATACAACGCATAGCAAAGAGGGGATCTGGTATCCACATTTTAGTCTGCTAGCCCAGGATAAATATAGGATGGTATCCCTGGATCAGTGTTTCAGAGTTCCAGGCCAGATAGATTTGACAGCGAGCCCTCTTCTCACGGCATGAACAGAAGTTGAAGTCGTTCAACAGTTCTGATAGAATTGCTTGGGAGAAGGCACTAACACTGAGGAGAGAAGGATTTTTGTATCTGTTAGAGATAGGGTTATTAGTTGAGAGAGGTGGAAGCCCCACTCAAATAACAAACACAATCCTTGTCAGGGTGAACCAGAAAAGTGATTAAATTAACCTGTGATTAAGCCTCTGGTAGCTTGGCACAAAGTAGTCAGGCCTAACTTCGAGGGGATGCGCAAAATATTTATGCAGCACACAAACAGTAATAAAGTGAAAACACAACACAAGAAAAATCCCTAACTAATTTAGAAGATTAGAGTAATTTATATTAAATAAACAATCAAAACCCAATCAGGAAAACCAGAGCTATGACTTTTTAAGGTTTCTACCACCAAAAACCAACAAGCGCCAACTTTATTTATCTGGTTGCACTGGATCAAGACAAAGCCTCCAACTTAGGCTAACCACGATGGAGCATGGGCCAGATATAGGACTGATTTTGTCCTTCTGGGAATTGTACTTTTTTGTTCTTGGGGTAATAATGCAAGGCCCTGCATTGGTTTGCACCAAGCTGCACTAGTTTTGGAGAAGCTGCCTATCAGAAGGTGCAAGGAGCTGTGATGCGAGGTCCTGCGCGGTCCTGTGCCGGGTTGCATCACGCGGCGCTGATGACCCCTTCAGTTGCACCAGGAGAAGTAGAGTGTGACTCCTGCCAAGGGTCAAGTACTTTGAGGACTTTCTGTTGTGTAAGTTGATTCTGGTAGCTGTGGGTTCGTTGGAGAGGGAGATGATCAGCTGGGTCTTATCTGCGTAGGAGACGATGGTGAGTCCATGGCTTCTAAGGATGACTGGGGGGAGGCCATGTAGACGTTGAAGAGGGTTGGGTTCAGGGAGGAGACCTGGGGCACTCCGCAGCTGATCCCTGTAGGTTCTGAGAGGAACAGGGGTAGTCTGAGTCACTGTGTTCGGCCTGTCAGGGAGGAATGGATTCAGTCCAGTACCTTGTCGCGGATGCCGGTGTTGTAGAGTCTCATGATTACGGTGCGGTGGGAGACGGTGTCGAAGGTGGCTGAGAGGTCCAGTAGGATGAGGGCTGTGGTTTTGCTGCGGTCGAGGAGGGAGTGGGTTTTGTCGGTGGCAGCCATGAGAGCGGTCTCGTGCTGTGGCTGCTTCAGAAGCCGGATTGGGAAGGTGTCCAGGACGTGGTTCTCTTCGTTGAAATCGGAGAGGTTGACCTGATGGCCTTCTCGATGACCTTGGCTGGGAAAGGAAGGAGGGAGATAGATCTGATGGTTTTGAGGTCTGTCGGGTCGGCAGACGGTTACTTCAGCAAGGGGTTGATCTCAGCATGTTTCCAGTCATTGGGGAAGGTGAAGGTTTTGATGGAGCAGTTGATGGTGTGGTGAAGCTGGGGGGTGATGGAGGCAGCTGCTCTAAGGAAGATGTGCTACGTGCAGGGATCCGACGGGGCTCCTGAGTGGACGCTCTTCATAGTCTTGAGTGTGTCATCTGTGGTGAGCGGAGTACAGTTGAGCATGATCTGTTGGGGTGTGGCGTGGTTGCGTGCGGTGGTGCAGGCGTAGTGGCAGGGTCTTGGGTGCCGGATCATGTGGTGGAAGAAGGTGCTGAGTTTGTTGCAGAGGTCTTAGGAGGGTGGGACACCTGTAGCATCGCTGTTGGGCCTGGTGAACTCCTTGATGATGGTTAAGAATTCTTTTCTGTTGTGTGTGTTGGTGTTAAATCTGTCTTGGAAGGCATTTTTCTTTCTGTTTTTGAGGAGAAGGTGGTGTGTATTGACGGCGGATTTGAAGGTTGCGTGAGTTTCCAGGGATTTGTTGTTCCTCCATCTCTTCTCGAGTCGTCTGTAGGTGCGTCTGTAATTATGGATGGCGGGAGTGAAGCAGCTGGCTTTCTTGGAGTGCTGCTTCCCAGTGTCTTCTTGAGGGTTGCCAGAGTGTTGTCGAAGTTGTAGATCCATCTGTAAAGGTTGCGTGCTGCAGTGTTGACACCTGTTGGTATTGGCAGAGTGGTCATACTGAGGAAGTCAACGAGACGTTCTTTGGTGGCGTTGTTCCAGCTCTGACGGGGGGCGATGAGGGTAGTGGTGTGCGGTAGGCGTGGCGAAGGCAAGATGTATGCAGTGGTGGTCAATCCAGAGGAGTTCGGTGGTGTGGCTGTAGGTGAAGTTCCCGATTGCGGAGAAAACGGGATCTAGGCTTTGTGGGTCGGTGCAGTGACTAGCTGCTTGAGTTCGATGTTGTCGAGGTTCTCCAGTAGGGATGCGGTGTTCTGGTCACTGGGGTTGTCCAGGTGGAAATTGCGGACTCTGAGTAGGATGTAATCGGTGAATGCAAGAGCCTGGGGTGCAATGAGGTCTAAGAAAGCAATGGTGAAGGGTGGGCGGTGGCCGGGGGGCCTGCAGACAAGGAAGGGACACCTTCCTGCACATAAACAATGATTCCCCACAGCGCAGGCATCCTTGCACTATGGTACAATGGTGCCTGCATTGGCGCTAAGCAGCTGAAATTAGCGCTAGCACAGGGGGTAACACAGGGCTATACCATATTGTTGTAAATATGGCGCATCCATGGTGTCGAGAGTTTGGTGCAATGTAAAGTGACACATCACTGTTTTTCCCCAGTGATGCAACACTTTTCATAAATGAGGCCCTGAATCTGTATTTCCTGTTCCCCTGGGACTCTGGCTGGTCATCCTGGCTGTTGGGTGGGTTGGAGGGGGTTGTTGACCTGTGCTGAACTTGGTCCTCAGTGCTCCATTCTGCATGTTGGTGTTTTTATATATTTTTTTCCTTAGAGGTGTATTTGTAAGTTTTTTTTGCCGCTAGATGCTGAAAAGTGATGTTGCGCTGACTAGCGTGAATTTTTTTGCCGCTAATTGGCCACCCGTCACTTTTTTCATACTAACGTGTATTTTTCTGTTGCCTTGATGCTAGTGTTAGCGACATTTTTCCCGGCCGCAAGCTGATCTTAATGCAATGTGGCCATCTAATATTGTATATACATTGCAAACATAGCTTTAGGATTTGGTGATCGGCAGCTGTAAAAAAAATTGCTGCTAAGCAGCGTGAAAACTGCTTAGCGGCAATTCTTGTAAATATGCCCCTTAATATGCTTGGGAACAACGCTCTTTGGTACCCATGGAATGGTACACATGTTACCTTCATTTTACATTAGTCTACATTAGTGTGCCATCCTGCAATGGCCTTTATGCCATAGGAATTTGCCACAGTAAGATGTGCAATGTCTGCAAAGTACATGTATTGTATCACAAAGTAGTGTAACTGATATGGCAAGGATCCAAATCAGGACACATTGCTAACTATACAGAACTCTTGTCAGGTATGACATATAACAATGGACGCTGGTTAAGTGCCTCATATCACACAGAGGCATATGAAACCCATCCTATCTGAACTGTTTTTTACAGTGGGGGGCAAAATTTAAACAAAATTCAAGATCGCGCTGCCCGTATTATAACGGCAGCGTGAGCTTGAAATTTTTTTTAAGGGCAAGTGAAAAATCTAGGATCCAGGGAAGAGGGGAGCAAGCCCTCCCCTTTACCTCCTTGTGGATGCCCATGATGCCACTGCTCGTTACATGCTCCCAATATCATAGCATGTGCAACTGAGATGCATTCTCAATTCTTCACAACCACATCCATGTTCAGATGTGTATCCACTGCCACATATATTTGCATAGTCTGCCACTGTGATCATAGCTCCCCTGTCAAGCCTCTTCTTACAAAAGTTAATCTGTGAAAGGGATGCAGATTGAATCTGGCAAGTCACACAGCATCTGACATCACACTCAATCATTGCACTACACAATTAGCATTGATAAAGACACTCACCGATAAAGTTGGGGTCCTTCAAGTTATCCCTCTCACCGCGTCTGTATGATGGGGGTCAATCCACAAGACATAACATGTAAGACACATCAGTAAACTTTATGCACATATTTGATATGCATCAGAAGCACAGTACATATGCAGATCTATTGGCTATGTAACCCTTCAGGTTATAAGTAATAAATTGACACAGTTGACATGCCTAAATGATACGCATTGGTAAGGCCGGCTGAGGTGTACAGTGTCACAGATAGCACTGGTGCGCAGATCGTGCCAGCACTATAGCCATGGCATTTGCCGCTTTTGCATGGGGGCATGGCTAACTTGAGTCAAAAGTCTTGTGAGCCATACTTAATGTTACCACAAATCATCAATGGGTACATGTGACACATAGGATAGCAGACAAATCATGTGTACTTATCAGTTCCATGCACCAACTTCTATGCCCACATAATCCAAGAGATCAGACTCCCTGCTGACCACATCGGCCCAGCGATGTTTAAGCTGGTGGGTGTTGCGGTCCACTCCATACATCCTCTGCATCTGGAGATGTATACAGTGCCAGCGTTGCTTGTGGACCTTCACGGGTTAGCCCTGGATGACCCGGGCCCCCCCGGCTACCATGGCCGACAGGTGATGTGTGAAAGACTAGAAAAACTCCCACACAACCTGTATTTCTTCTACATAGGCTTGCTAGGGCTCCATGGGCTGACCATGGGCTGACCAATACTGAAATCATTAAGTCATAACCCTTTACATACTGTTGATTGTCTTTTAATTAGATTGTAAAAACTTGTTTATATACTTTTCCAAAGGTAATTGCTTTTTTTCATTTGATAATACAAAATTGCATAATTAAAAACATATTGTGAGACCACATATACACCAAAGATACTTTCATACAATGTTTCCACATAGTGACACATTGAATGGTTATCATGTACATATGGAACAAATTGACAAAAATACAAATATGATAAAACATGTATATGTTACCAAAAGTCTACCCCCTCTAGTTAACCATACCTGACCATTCTCACCTCGTGGACACCAACACGCTATCATATTTTCATCTCATACATAACCTGCCCAACCAATTACATATCCTGCTGGTATTAACAGTGAAAATGTATTTTTAAAAAACCAGTTGTAGTGTTGTAGGTTGGGAAAACTTTTAACCAGGTCAAGGCACGTTTTTGTGGGATTTTGAATTTATATCCATCACCATCAGGACCAGCTCCCTTTATTTGATTTAAGGTGAGTTTGGGGGTATGGTCGAGATCCCCACAGCTCCCTTTAGACAGCCTTATAGGGCTTGAATGCGCCCACCATGCGATCAGGAATTCAATCTCAGTGTTTCTTTGCAAATACGTCCACTAGGTGGTGATGTTATCCAATATCCTATGTCCTATTCGCACATGGTACCTTGCCTCAAACAAGCCGCATTCCATGGCGGGCGTATATTGCAGGGAATGAAAGAAGGGATGTAATGTGTGACCAGCCAAAGGAAGCTCCCAAACTCCTGCTCAGTCATGGGGTGAAACCGACACTTCCCTGGCATGATCCCACCTAACTTACAACACCCAAACAAAACTGAACCTCCAAAAAACCCACTACTACCCCTATACCAAATATACCCCAAAAGACAAACACTCGACAGCACACAGGACAATACACAAGAATATACAACAATTGCACACAAAAAGGACTTGAGGGACATGACAGGAACAGCAGGCACAACGCACCAGCTCTAACCACACAAAAACAACTCTCCAGCACAAAGAATACACCACCACTCTTGAGCTCAGACAGATAAACTGTGAATTAAAGTGAAAATGAAAGTAACTTCACAGTTCCTGGTTTGCAGCATGCAGGATTCATGACTTCACTTCCTTTTAGCCATTACTTCACTTCCTCGGCAGATGCGTCACGTTTTCACCTGATGTTTTTTTTTTTTACGCTACGTGTCAATGCGTCGATTTCACACAAGGACTGACAAGGCTCAATGCAGTTTTTTGTATGCGCCGGCAGTAAAACATCACACTTAATGGTTATGCTTCATTTTTTGTGACGCAATAGGTAAAAAAGTGTAATTTTTGGTGTATTGGGATGTACAATCCATGTAATAATGTACAGGGATTGCAGTGTTGGGTGTGAATAGTGGAGTTGACCTGTTTACAGTCTTTGCATGTGTTTACTATGTGTGTTGGCAGTGAACATATGTGTGAGTTCATCCTGTTCAGGGATCATACTACGCATAGTCCCCAAACAATGTGGTAGCTCAAGGGTGCACCTCACCAGAGATGCCCTGTTTGCTAAATTAGTCTTATCACCCACTGACATTGCATTAGCTTACCCCAGGGATGCAACAGGCTACCACTGCCATGGAATCAGTGCACACAGTTCCCAGTTCAATAAACTTTATTCGTTTTTTGTTGGCAAAACCATAAAAGTTACACAAGAACAATACATAGAGACAATAAAGTATTAACATTGTTTAAAAAACAAATTCTGTTACCTCACTGTGAATAATCTAAAAACATGTCTAAAAGAGTAGACTCTACATGTCCATAAAGTGCCTAGATTTCATAGATGCTTTTAAAAACCCTACTATAAAAATGATACAATCATCCTTCAACAATTGGAGGTACATAAGAGCTGGTCTGACTTGGTTAAAATTTAATTTCTTTAAAATAGGAACTAAAAAATGCCTCCTGGGGACTTCATACAAGTTACAAAAAAACATAAAGTGCACCAAATCCTGAGGAAACTTGCCATCGCAGCCACAGGATGCTAGCACTTGACCTCTGAAAGCCCCTTTAGGTCTTGCTAACAGGAGGTGGAAAAGGTTCATCCGGAACCTGGTTAAAAGAAATTTTTCATGTGGCGTCAAGGACCCCATAAGGTATGGTTCTGACAGAGGTGTCGATTTAAGCGGTAGGTATGCCCGGACACTCGGTTTCCGAACCTCTACTGTATCCCGATCTGCTTGCCTTCGGGTCAGAAAGGCAGACTTAGTTAGTTCCACATCCTTTCTTACAATAACATCTGGTTTAAGAAATAAGATGCCCTGCCCAATCCATTCGAACCCTCTTTTAATATAGTTAAGCCAGGGAATACGAGTCATATTATCTAGGGACAGGCATTCTTTTAAGATCGAGTGAGTGAGGATTTCTGGCTAAAGTGTTGGTTAAATGAAGACCTAATCCTCACTCACTCAGTGCACCCACATATACGGCAGATCAGCCTACTGCCAAACAGCACAGTATCCCACAGTGGAGGCATCAGCCTGTGGTGCATTTGGGAGTGTGCAGCGATTGACTGCTTCAACCTAGAAGGGGGTGTATGGCGCCATGTGATTGTTTTGAGTATTTGCCATTCATATCCGAGGGCCACACCCCACAGGAGAGTTACGGTATCATCATTTGTAGCCAACATGATCCTCACTCATAGCAATTGTGCTATGGTAGATCACCATGCATGCCTTGACGTGACCTCCTACATATTGCTGCCAGAAAGGCTGCATAAATCACACCGTAACTACACTCTGCATCAAGGCGGTGTTGCATGTGCATAGCAGTGGGTGTTCACATGCAACACAGTTGCTCTGGCAAACTATAGTATGTAGCATTTGTATGTGTGATATGAGATCACCTAATGGATTTGACATGTGGGTACAGTTATTGATGTTGCATACTGACTGTAGCTTTGGGACTGGTTTCCAATGCACATGCTATGTGGAACACTTCACAGTCATCATACTATGAGTGGCCTCTACTATCTTCCACAAGTACAAGGCCATACAAATGGCTAGCAGCAGGAAAGACACATACAAGGTAATTGCTCACTATCTACGTTACCACACCATGTTAATTGAGGCTGGCAATGGAGAACTATCTGCAACAGGTAGTTGGCATGCACACTATTTCATTTGTACCAGATGATGTTAAATGCTGTTGTTACACATAGCTACATACATTTTCTGTGTGAAAATTAGTAGCAGATCAAATGAGATTGTTTAGG
This sequence comes from Triturus cristatus, assembly GCF_964204655.1. NCBI lineage: Eukaryota > Metazoa > Chordata > Amphibia > Caudata > Salamandridae > Triturus > Triturus cristatus. The sequence continues at coordinate 742,120,152 of NC_140589.1, read as the reverse complement.
TGTTTACTGTGACTATGGAATCAAACTCCATACACAATGGTAGTGCTTCTACATTTATTTACAAATAGTTTGACAATGTTAGCTCTGTCATCATGGTGTCATATCATGTACTTCACTCACGGTTATGCGAAGAAATAGTAAATTATGTTGTCCCTCTGCGTGTTGCAGAAACCAATGGTCCAGCACGATGAGGCTCCTCATCCTCTTCCTCATCTTTTGGCAGTACCAGCTCCCCATTGTCATCCGCTCATGGCACATTTGTCCTTACACATCTGTTGCGCAATAAGCAGCACACCAATATTATTGTGAAAACTACGGGTGGCGACTCTAGCAATCTGCCCCCTATATGTCAAGGCTCCGGAAGCGGTATTTTAAAATGCCAAATGTCCGCTCGATGATAGACTGGGTGCTGGTTAGGGCATGATTGTAGATCCACTGGGCTTCTGTTTGTGGTTTTTTGAGTGGAGTTATGACCCACGACAGCAGAGCATATCCTTGGTCAGCTGTAAAGGAAGGAGGTGTTCAGTTAGTTAAGAGTCATGACAAGGGATGGCCCAACATTCATATCGATTCTGTTATGTGTCACACATATTTGGCATTGAGAGTTGCAGTAAATGTTATTCAATGTGTACTGCCATGGGAAGGAGAGTGAGTGGATATCAATGTGGGGCATGATAGTGTACACATGGCAGTGCACAGTATTGACTAAGTTGACAGTACACAAGGGGTTCGAGATATGTGTTAATTGTGCGCTGTACAGTGCAACTGGTAGACTGACTACACTACAGTGCCATGCTGCTTGTGGACAGTGTAGGCTATATTTTCCAAATCATTCAGTGTCCAGAGTTTTGTGGCTGAGCTAGCAGAACCTGTGCAGCCTTGCTCCAAGACATGCCCGTTATTCCCAATAAAACTGTGTTGTTAGCTGTCATGGGAGATGTAGTTTATGCATGAGGCTGCACCTTACTGCATAGCCTGGGGCTTTGGATGAATGATACAGTGGTTTGTGCACAACAAAACAATGTGCACATAGGATGTGATGTGTGTATATGATGAGTGATATATTGTAGCATGGTAGACATGGTCTTGTGAGGTTCATATAGGACAATATTTCCCAGTTTCACAGGTCTGGGTACACCTCATGCCTCATGACCATGGGATTTACATGTGGACACACAGACTAGAGACAGGAATTGCTGTGCTCCAAACGGGTGCTTGGGTGCATTATCTTACAAGATGTTGCATTTTGACGGTCTTTAACATTATAGAATGCACACACAGGGCCTCATTTAGCAATTTTTGCCTCTGGCAGCAATGGATGTACTATGGCTGTGCTGACCTGTATCTAAAGTGAAGGGGCAGAATAGACCTGCTTCCTAACATACAGCACATCCACAGTTTGTCAGCATACGCACCATCATGTTGTAGTGCCTAGTGCTAACAATCCCCCCCTCCTTGGACCATGGTGCACTTGTTTCAGCTTAGTGTCCTCACATGATGTCAGGCTTTAAGGGACACCTTCCAGCACCCAAAATACACCATCTATGCAATTCCCTCTATCTATGTGTCCTATGGAATGCAGGACACATAGTAATTGGACATGACAAAGAGGCATGTGATTATGTATCCTCATTTCACCTCCCCTTAGGAGGCACACTATTTGCACACATTCCCAGGGTCCCTGAACATAGAATGCATGTAAATGTGTGAGATCTTCATTGGTGTTAGATGGGAAAGGCCACTGCAAGGCCCATGGTACACATCCCTAACGTAGGGTGAATAAATGATGCACTTTGCTGTGGCTTGTCTTACTGAATACCTATGAGGCCATGCAATGTCATGCAGACAGACTTTTCATTACTACATTGATATAATTTGGGGAGCTGATCCACCAGAGCGTCTTGAAAAGTGATACTCCATCAGCACAGTTCACTTGTACATGTGGCCCACAGTGGCGTAGGCGGTCTCGACATACGTGACTTGTAGGATCGTGTTGCACATATTCCATATAGTATGGTACAAGTATGTAGGCCCACACCAACTACATATGCACTGTCTCATTCAACACAAGACTGGTATGTCAACATATTCCTACATAATTGACTGCCATGTGGTCTGTCATGTCCCTGAGAAGTACTTACCAACTGGTACGCCATTCCCATAGGTCCCATTCTGGAAGTGCTCATTGATGCTGGAATGCTAGAAGATGAATGAGTCATGAGCACTGCCAGCACTCTTTGTAAGGACATTTATGAAGAGGCCCAGATGGTCCACAACTGTCTGCTCGTTCATCGAGTAGGTGTGCTTCCTGTTTTGGTAGATGTATGATGTTGCTGCTCTAGGCACAAATTGGTCATGGGTGCAGTCCATTGTCTCCCACATATGTGGAAATCCTGCAATGGTATAAAAGCCTTGCATGTTCTCCTGCTGTTGCTGCGCTGAGTTGAGTAAGAAGAGGTACTGGGTGTGAGGTTTATGATAACAACCAGGATGGAGGGGAGGAACCTTGAGAAGGATGCCTGGGTCACTCCTGCCACTCTGGCATACCTCCGCAGGCCAAGCTACTGGCTGTTGTGGGTTAGAAAGTTCCAGACACCAGCATATGCAGGATAGCCAGTAGCTTGGCCTGCGGAGTTATGTTGGTGGAGTGCTGCGATGTTGTCTGTAGCCTTGGTGCATTCTGGTACAGGAGGCGGACAATGGACTTCCTCCTGAGCCTGTAATAGGCAATGACCTCTTCTTCCCTGTGGTCAGTGAAGGTAATCTTCTAGCAGTATGTCAACTCCCTTCTCCTCTGCTCCCTCTGTGGGGGTGGTAGTCACCTTGGTGCTCCGAGCTGCAATAGTAGTAGATCCATGGTGTAGTTGAGCGTGTCAAAGTGAATTGGGTATGTTCTGCTTTATACAAGTGCCCATGCGTAATTTTAACGCCTGCTTTTCTGTAGCAGTAAAAAATTCCCGCTAATGAGACTCAGCACCATTTCTGAAAATCCTTGTACATATGTTTGCGTCAGTTTTGCAATGCTTTTTCCGAATTAACACCTACCTTACAAATCATTACCAAAAACTGCTGCTAGTGGATCTGGCGATACGGAAAATAGGCGCTAGCAGGTAAAAAATTGTTGCTCTTTGCAAATATGCCCCTCTGTCTTGAATTGGAAGATAACACAATATTAGCTCCTTGTTAGCCATAAACCAGGGGGGAATTATAGCACTTTATTTTTAACATGATACAGTGTATTGCATTTGAGCATGTCCAGCACTGGCAAATTGTAATATATCACATTCTCTGAAGTTCAGAACAATGCCTCACTCTCGCAAGGGGACTCCTCACCTTAGTGTTGTTTCATAGGGGTAAACACTAACATGTCCTTCATCCACTGATGGCAGCCTAACCCTCTGGACCTGGAATGGGTGATAGGAATGCATCAACAGTCAAACATGGTAACCTTTGCAAGGAGGAGGCACAACCAATGGCAGGACCGGTGATGGAAATAATCATGGTCAAATAGCTACTACAGAAGTAAGTTAGCTGAAATAACTGAACATATCTATGGTGACCTCCACATGAGGACTGGAAGTCATGTGACTTTTTAGGAAATACCCAAGGCTGCAGCAAGCACCAAATAACCCAGGAAAGCAATAAGAAACTTCAAGTCAAAGACATCCTCTGAGCATGTGATCGCCTGAACCTGGTGCTGCAGAACCAGACAATAAAAGCAACCAGACTTGAGTAGCTCCATTTCCCGAAACCCATGGAACTTAGCAGCATGCATCCAAATATGTGTTGTGGCTTGGATATATTGCCACTCAAGCTGGTAGATACTGTTCCCAATGCACACTTTATAAAAATATATTTTTAACCCTTCACCAGTCAATCTAATCAGTTGACGTTGACATACATTTCTGGATTTCGGGCACTATAAATCTAGATCAATGTCTTTAGATCTTTTTTGGGCCTGTATGTTGTACAATAGGCCACTTTAACTGGGTGGTCATTAAACAAGAGAACATGCTAATGCTTACCCTTTGCGTAATAAAAGGACACAAGTCAGCATGGCGTGCGGCTTCTCCCAACTAAGTAGGTTCTGGCGAGCTCCCAACTTGGAGAATTTTTTAGGTGTGAAGAAACCATACCTTTGTGTTCAATGCACGGATAATATTGTGTGGTCTTCCCCTTTAAGGCATTGGCTTGTCAATCACATCTTGGATGAGAGCTGAGGAATATTTATTTTAGCCCATGTTGTGCTAATCTTCAGCCTCATAGGAAGTACTTCCATTGGAATGCATGAAGGACACTTTTACTTCAGAAAGGTACAATCAACACACCTTTTGACACTGAGTGATTTGCTAGGGATTCCAAAGGGCCTTTCCTCTAATGGTTGTGATTAGAGCAACAAACTATTTACATTCTGAGCATTCGCGTTCAGTCGGTTTGGTCACCAATAAGATTCACATCCCCTGACAGCTCGGTTCTGATGTCCGGCACCTGCTTAAATACACAATTCAGCATGCCAAAGCCAATAGGTCGTATAACTGAAAACGCAATCCACACCTAATGGCTTTGCCAATCCTTGTTATTCAATGCTCAGGTACATTGGTTGCACTCATGACAACATGCATTAGCAACGTCATGGCGCTTCTAAAAGGTTAATACCTAACTTTAGTCGCAGAATTGTGCCGCTTTCATTCTGCTACCTGCTCTAAAACCATTTTCTATGCTTAGACGAACAGTGATGAAAACAGAAATGCAAAAGGCAGGACAAGATGAGGAAACAGCAAGGGAGGACATGATCACGTGTATTGTTTGTGTGACCAGATTACTGGCACTCTTTATTCCCTGATTTCCCACTCATCTGTGATTTTATTTTGAAGGCAATCGTGTTTCACTATAAAAATTGCAATGGATGTCTCCCCTGAGTAGAGCACATTTACATCATTCGTGCAACTACGTGCTTTGGTGTGTGTGCCGTGCATCAGAGCCGAATGAAGTTACTTTATTGTGGAGTTTTCTGATTGCGAATGTGGTGGAACTTCCAGGAATTAAACTTCCTGTGCAATTCCCCCCTGTTATGCTCATCCCTGCTGCAGACGCCTGAGCTTTGGACATGGCGGTTTTGCTCTTGCACGCAGAGAGGGGGTGAGTTGGCCATCTCACGTATTAAAAACACACACATTAAAAAGAGTCAAGGCTTGTGTAACCCGTTTAAAAACATACGGTGCTTATTTTGGAAGCTGCCTTGAGTACTCACGTTCTCTTTTCTGGGACGAAGGTATTGATACCGGTTCTAGCAAGTCATCTCAAGTTCTTTATACGCCAGAGAATACCCGAATTGAGAAATACTTTCCTTTTAAAGAGAAAAACAACGTTCACGAGGGGATGATAATATGCTTTAGCTGTGAGCAGGATATTTCAAATTTGGAAGAGAACGAAATCAGACCGTCCTTGAGTAATAATGCACCGTACTCAGGATTTGAGATTAAGAAACAGCAATAAAAAAAAAAATACGCAAGAAATACGTTATTTTTATTTTCTTTATTTTTATTTAATGCGATTTTATATAGCGTGAACTTTACCCGAAGGTGTCAGAGCGCTTTACAAAAGGACCAGTTACGTTACTTAAGGACTTCAGAGTACATGAGCTACATAAATGATACAAACAGATTTTTTTTTAATTCACATAAAAGAATGGTAGTAAGTACATAAAGACTACAACAGATACTAGTGGTTAGAGTTACATATAAACAAGTTGCTAATTAACTCAAGGAAAAGATACAAACAGATAAACTAAATTTACATAAGAATGGTAGTAAGTATATAAGTCTACTACAGATACTAATGGTTAGAGTTACATATATACAAGTTGCAAATTCGCTCAAGATGGTACCATTGCCAATAAAAATAGATCATACGCATCAGTGTGAATTATTAACTATTAAAATAGCAGAAGTGATTCGGCTTTGTAGAACCACTTAATGCTTCTGTGCTGATTTATGCATTGTAAAGGTCACACAACTGTTTTTCATCCCTAGTAGACTGATGCCTGCTGCTCGTAAGTCGTCAAGAAATACTTGCTTATTCCTCCCACGAGAGAAAGAAGTATGAGGCAGACCCTGCAAAGAAATGTAGCTGAGGGAGCATACAAACAAACATGAAAGATTAAATTTCACCAGTTACAAATTGTTCAGACAGAAAAGTCTAAGAACTGCAGTCCATATATTGATACAAGTACATAAAGATTTCAGCGGGCGTCTGACGTGTTTCAACCTTTCTGTACTTGTAAACCTATTGTGTGACTTTAGTAGTTAGACTTTTTTTGACTGAACCTTTGATGAAATGTTCATCTTTATCTTTGTACAGTAACGTGCTCTCAATTTGGTTAGAATTGTTTTGTACTCTCGAGTTAGATGTGAAAATCCACACTTACAGTCTCATGGGAAACTGAATGCAGACATTCAGCTCTTGCCTAGAATTCTCCAGGACATGCGTACACCAGCATGATAAAAGTGCGCGTGGGAGAAATTCTAATTTTGCCTGGGAAGATGTGTGAATGTGACAAGCTTCCCAACTTTATGAAGCTGCAATGCTTCAAACCTTTGCAAAAATCAACCTAAATGCGAAGTTTCCTCCATACAAAAAATTGTTGGAAATAATTTCAATACCCAAATTCTAAGGAAGTTATGTGGTAGACCTGGAATTTAACAAAAACTTTCACTTTCGCAGAAGTTGGCAACATTACAGATGTCTAAAAAATAGTTTTTGGAGTTGGCCAAAGCCAACTCCACAAATTTCACACACCTCTAATAAGAATCATTTATTCCAGTACAGGTGGAACAATGTCTGTCTAGTCTGAAATCAGTGGCTGAGGTAGGCATATGACATGGCTGCTGTACTTGGTACTATGGCCTTCATTTATGAGAACTGACTCATCGCTGCAATAAGGCAGTGATGCGTCAGAAAAAGTTGTGCTGTGGTACAACAGTTCCAAACGACATGGATGCAATGCGGCATATTTATGGTATGGCGCACCATGGCGCAAGGTCCCATGGTGCATCTAAAAAATTATGCATCCGTGGGATGGCTTCTGTAGAAATAAGTGACGCACGTGCAGCCAAAGTGATGCTAGGCTGCTTTGCGGCACGTAAAGCAATGCAAATTTCCTTATTGTCACATTGGAGTGCATCTTGCATCAAAAATCCCTCAAAAACTAATGCATTTGAAAAAAAACATTACCTATACCCCAAAAGGGAGAGATGGAGCAGGCAGCAGTAGTCAGGGCTTAAACCCCAAAACCAGACAGGATGTTCAGACAGAACCTCAGGGGAAGAGGAAGAGTAATTTTAGTGAGGAGAATGAAATGCCCGTAACAGAGGTGACAAAGCATGAATATCAACTCTTTGTCACTTCAAAATTGTCATTTTAGAAGAAAGAGGCCATTTGGCAATACATAGTAGAGAAGAATAACAGTGTAGAGCAAAGTAAAAGGACAATGCCACAGTGTAAGAAGAGCTGGAATGATTATAAGAGTAGTACCAAGGAAAAACTGGGCAGCACCCTGAGGGCAGTCATGCGGACAGGAGGAGGAGGACCAGGAGAAGCTGGACTCCATGGAGTCAGTCATCTCAGCAGAGTTGGTGGCAGGAGTTCCTGGAAACAACAGTGCTGGCCTTGAGGACCAACAAGGCCTACAGGTTAAGTGGAAACAAGGGACAATATGCCCCAAAATGTCATGCTGTGCAGGGCAGCAACCTACGTTCCTGTGCCGCACAGCGCTGACTGCAAAGGAAAGGGTTGGAATTTCTCACATGTCCAGTCATACATCACATAAATGTAAGTCATAATGCTGGTTTCCATGTTGCACAGCCCAGTCCAGCTTCATCAAGTTTGTCCAGTCCATATCTGATGTGTAGCACCAGTTCAGGTTCACATTTGTATACTGGGACTTGTAGTAGAATTATAATATGAGTGACCAGGACTACAAGTCCCACAATACAAAGCAAAATACATGGACGGGAACACCACATCATGCACGGACATTTGAACCCTGCTCACCCTGACTTTGACAGTGCAGGCCCCTTGCACAATGAGGCTAGTGTGTCTGTCTTCGGACTATGCAGACAAATTTGGGCTGTAAAGCAATGGAATGGAATGGGGTTGACAGAGGATTAACTCCTCATCTGAGCGGGGGTTCATGTGTGGTGTATGGGAACTATCACCACATAGGAACATGTGGAGAGCTCTGTGTATAATCTCTAGCATGAAACTACATTGCACACAGCTGTCCTGATGTGTGGGGTGTGAGTACACCGGTGTCAGCTGATATGGTAGAGACCACCCTACCTTCTGTCATGTACAAATTAATACTGGAATGGGGGTGAATACAAGTGATGGACACCAGGTGACCATGAGTGTTTTTAGGAAGACTGGATGCTGTGTGAGTCTGGTGGGCCCCTGGTAGTCTAGTGCAATGTAGGTGTGGCTGAGCACATTGAACTGGCACTGTGTCTGAATAGGAAGCTATTGCATATCACGGTGGTGAGAAGTGGCGTGTATACTGAAAGGTACCCTGAGCGATACTCATGCACCGCTGTGTCTGATAGTGTTACACTTGTGATGCAGCAGGGAAGGGATGACATAGAAGAGGGCTTTGGTGTACTACATCTTACATGTGATGATTATGTTGGTGAAGATGTAGCACGTGTCAGGAGGGTTATGGAAAGAAATGTCTGACTATGCCACATATGTCAAAGTAGGAGGATGTCAAACAGGGAATCGTACAGTGACAGGATGAGATAGATGTCTACGAAGATGGGCAAGTCTTAGTAATGTTTGGAGGGTGAGTTGTATGGGCCTAGTTCTGTGGCCAACCTGGGTGGGTACATGTCACAGAATATCATTACTACTAGAATGTGGGCCACAGCTTGAACCATAGACCTTAGATACAGGGAGCCATGTTGGTCAACTGCAAATGGCAATTCACAGTGGGGGTGTTGGTGCCACATGAGAGTCAATTAATGATCTGTGTGCCATCAGTGTGTGACAGAAAGTTGAGTTCTAGGGTCCACTACAGGATTTCCAGAGGAGTCATGTACAGGTACAATTGAGCAGCGCTGAGTTAAGCGATGTGTGATACTCAGCACAAAACCAACTCAGGCAATGACGAAATGGGTTGTGCGTAGCATCTTACATGTTTTACTGGTCTAATCCCCTCAGAGTTGGTGCACAGTGCCTACTGAAGTGAGCTATGGGGACAACTGTGTGTGTATGCTATCCCATGAGCATACACAAATAGGAAAACCATGGTAAGTATTTGCACTTACACATTTCTGCAGTGTAGCAAGGTTGCTAGCTGTGTAGATTTTTGTGGATGCGTGTGAAATATGAGTCCTTGGCCACATGATAGTACAATTTGCATGCAAGACACCTCAACAACGCAGACCGAGGTGGTGTACTGTGTGAAAGGCATAACGCAGGATCAGTACAATTATATGACCAACACCACATCACTTTCCCAGGAGCTGTGGGCTGAGTAGTGGCCAGAGGGAATGCAGACAACCTGGTGACTTGGTGCAATTTGCACAGTCAAGGTGTGAGTAAGTGAAACTCCATTCAGTATAGCCATCATGACAAATAAAGCCAATCACCAAGGCAGATGTGGACTTTACCTCAACTTACCCTCACAGAGAGGGCAGGCCAACAAGCTGTGTAACGTTTTTGCAATTTGTGGTATGACACGAAAACTCACCCTTGTCACACATTGGCCGTTTAAACAATGTAGAGATTTTGCCATCTGACAGGCTACTACACTGCAACTTGCCCTCAGTTTCTACCAGTAACATACGTCTTACACATCAACATCAAACAGAAAGTGAATCCTAATATAGTCTGAATGCCACCCAGAATTACTCATGTCAACATTTAGCATTGATCACCATTAACATATTATAATTTCATTGCAGAAGGAGAAGCAACACCTCCTGTCCCCCAGCCTGTCCTGGATGAACAACCTTTTCACAATGACATCCTGCCCCCCATGGACGATGACACCTTCAATTCAATTCATTATATATATATATATATTTTTTTAGTTTTAAATCTCTTTATTGAGTTCAAAATGAGACAGTGAAAACAGTACACATGTCGCCTCGCAGGGTGCCTGAATCAAGAAAAATAAAACATTCCCAAGTGATAGAAGTATGCCTGAGGTATGTGCTTTTCAGTACAGAATTGAACATCCCCTTTCGGTCAAATCACGAGCTTGTGTCTGGGCTTTACACGTACAGCAATCAAAAAAGCATATAACGTACAGTTTAAGGTGAAGTTACATCAGTGGTGGTGTAAGTCAGCAAATATTGCCTAAGTGGCTCCCAGATATCTTTAGGCCTAGATGTAGTATGCAGCTCCTTTGCATAGAGTGCAAGAGTTTCTTTGCAGTATACTAAATCTGTAATCCAGTCTTTTATCTGAGGGCTCGGCCGACCCTCCCAAGTCATGGCAACACCCATTTTGGCCAGCAAAAGAGCAATACGCACATATCTGCCTATCTCTCCTTTCAATTGTGGTAAGTAGCAAAGCAAACATGTGACTGGTGTGCATTGTATCTCGGCTCCTGTCATTTTATGTATATGCCTGAGTATCTCCTTCCAATATGTAAACACTGCAGCGCAGTTCTATGCAAGTCAATTTATAATTTTTATAGAGCACACAGCTACCTCCAGGGAGGTGTCCCGGCACTAGTGGAAAGCTCATGAAAATGAGGGGAGAGTTGTAAGATTACACAACGGTAAGAGAGGTATCAAACAGAAAGGTTTTGAGATTGAGTCTGAAGACCGATTCTGAGGGGCTAGAGTGTAGACTGAGTGGCTTTATGTATGCACTGAACATGGAACAACTTGAGGTTGTTGGACCTCAGAGCTCTGGACTGGAAGTAAGGCCTAAGTCTTCTCATCAGGTAAAGATGGCCTTTATGTGTGAAGGCTCTGAAGACAAAAGTAAGTACTAGAGCTGGATCCTTTTGATGACAGGAAGCCAGTGAAGATGAGGCAAGTGAAAGGACACTGGTGATCTCGGGGGATCTTCAAGATGAGGCATGCAGTAGAGTTCTGGATAATTTGGAGCTGTTGGAAAAGAAAAATTAGCTAAATCCAGTTTTGCCCATAACTAGAGCATGGACAACAGTTTTACAGGAGTCAACCGGAATGAGGTGAAACATTCTTCTGAGAGTGGCAAAGCAAGTATCGGATAGGAACTTAATTTGGGGCTCAAAAGTAAGATTTGTGTCAAATTTTACCCCAAGGTTTCTGGCCATCAGAGTTGGGAGAGGGGCGGCACCCAGCTCAGTTGGCACCCAGAGACTAGCTTCAGGGAAAGACTTAGGGGGGTGATTAGGATGGCGGGCGGACCCTATCGGACAAGGGGACCAGCCGATATGCTGTCAGCGGTCCCGTCAACCAAATAACAATGCGACCAACATCCAGGCGGTCGCACTGTACATATTTAGTACTGTGGCCAGTGCTGCGTGCAGCAGCACCCAACACAATACAAAAAATGGACAGGAAACAAATCCCTGCACTACTTGGGAGGCACCATTTGGTGCCTGCCACATGGTGCAGGGATATGTTGTGGCACCATAGGTGCCCCTCAACATCCAAAGTCAAGGTCCAGTGGGAAAGGGGGCCCACTACAGGCCCCCAAAGTCCCTTTCTGCCAGCCTTTTCATGGCAGGTTAACCACCATGAAAAGGCTGGTGGAAAGGGACATCGTAATCCCTACAGCGGTGCCTAGCAGGCACTGCCAACATGGTAGGGACTACAAGTCCCTCCACCGCACCGACAGGCTCAAGGAGCCTGTCGGATGCGTGGCCCATTACCCTGCCCGCCAATGTAATATGGCAGGCGGGAAACATGTCTCAGATGGCGTGGAGACTGCCATCGACAGCCTGTCAGTGGCGGTCTCTCCACCATCATAATTGTCCCCTTAGTGCCAAAAAAAGGATCTCAGTTTTATCTGAGTTCAGCTTGAGAAAGCTTCCGTCCACCCATTCCACCGCTGCCTTTAAGCACAGCTAGAAGGGGCTCAGAGTTCCCGGTGTGCTCTCATGGAAGGTCAAAAGGAGCGGAGTGTCATCCACGTAGGAGACCACTTGCACCACCAGGACTCCACCAGGGTAGCCAAAGGATCAAGATAGATATTAAGAAGAGTGGGGCTGGGCTTCAATCCCTGGGGAACGCCGCAGACCAGAGTTTTGGAGGAAGAGGTGAAAGGTCGGAGAAAAACAGCTTGGCAGTGATCAGACAAAAGAAATAGTTTGGCCAGCGCAAAGCCTGGCCTCTGATACCAATTCTGTTAAGATAAGATGGCATGAGAAACCGTATCAAAGGTCGACCACAAATCCAGAAGCATGACTATCACAGGTGAGCACTTATCAAGCTTTTCCTTAATACATTCAGATACCTCAAGTAGGATTGGGTACTATAGCCTGTGTGGAAACCAGATTGGGAGTAATGCAAAAGACGATTTGATTCTAGGAAGTGTGCCAGCTACTTGTTGAACCTTTTCTCTAATGTCAGTAGGGAGAAGAGAAATAGACTTGTAGTTGCTTAGAACCTTAGGACCAGCCAATGGCATTTTTAGAAGAGGGAGCCATAAAGCATGTTTCCAGCATGCCGGAACCACTCCCAATTCCAGGAAATTATTCAACAGCATATTGAGGATGGGGTTAACCACATTCGAGGCCAAATTTAAAATAGCAGGAGGGCAGCGGTCCAGAGGGAATCCAGATTTGCACTTTGCCAATTCTTACATTGAGTCTGCCAAGGAGTCCAGCATCTCCTGCACTCCATTTGAACACCTTCTCCGATCATGGCAAGGAATGACAGTGTTGCTGGGTCTCCAGAGAAACCACCTACCACAGGACTTGCCCCACCTGCTTGCCCAAACCCAGCTCTGGACTCTGAGGACCCCCAAGTTGACTTTCAACAGTGAGTGGTAGGAGTCCAGCAGCAGCTGGTTGATGAGGTGTGGGTGGGGATGGAGACCTCTTGAGGAAGTCCGTAGGTGCCTCAGTCCCAATAAGGACACCTCTGAGGCAATCAAAGGCACTTACCCTTCGCTCCATAGAATGGAATAGTCCGTGGCTGACATTGCTAGTGTCATGAGGCAGAGGCAACAACAACAGCCCTGCAAATGTGACAACAGTGAGGTAGCCACCCAGCTGGGGGTAATCCGTGCAATCCTCCAGTCTATGGAGCGCAACAATATGCGCCTTCCACAGCGAATGTTGTTGCCTTGTTGAGAAGCCATGAGGCCCCTGTCAGTGCTGTACTGCCTTCCTTGCTGGCACAGACAAATGCTGGCAGGGACAGGGGGGCCACATCTTCTGCCCCTGATATGTGTGTGCCTCAGATGCCTCCCACATAAACACCACCACCCACAGGGTAGGCACAACACACATCAGAGGAGGAAGATGTGAATTTCAGTAATTTCTGGCAGAAAAGTGGCCAGTAACATTTGTCTGTGCCTCTTGGCCAGTTTCTAATTAGACCTTAGTTTATCATCATGGTCATTGCTGACCTTGAAGCAATAAATATTCATCTCTGTAATTCAGGTCCCGATTATTTCTAATTTGTCGGATCTTATCTGTCCCCCTGCTTTTCCCGTGTTGGTCCGATCATTTTGTTGAAAGTTGTAGCCTGCCCCCGGTAGTCGCCTCTGGACCAAAACCCAAAGTCCGACATTGGGTGAAGCTCGATGTTGAAGCCTTAAACAATCTCCTAGATGACTCCAGACCAGCTATCATAAAGCTTGCTACTCAGATCTGGGCTCTATTCAAAGCTGGTTTTCTCAGGCAGTAGAGACCTGCCTTCCTGTCTCCAACAAACGTCTAGGTAACCATCGGTTGCCAGCCTCCTGGTTTACTGAGAAGCTCAAGATTGAGAAATCCAGATGTAAAAGCTCTAGAAAGGCAGAGGAAGAAACACTACCAGATAGATGCCAAGATGGCCTGCAAAAAGGCTCTATGCAAAGCAGCTCATGCTGAGTTTGTCTCTCAAAAAACTTCTCAAGCTCAGTACTACCCTAAAACTCTTTTTAAGGTAGTTAAAGAACCAACTGGGTCTAATACTCAGACCACCCCTCTCGCCTTAACTAGAACGCAATGTGACAACCTTGCTCTCTTCTTTGTGGATAAAGTTGAAAAAATGTATTCTGCACTGGCCAATGATAACTTGTTAAATACCTCACACAGTACCGACGCCACCCCTACTGCTGCCAGTGCTGGGGTGACTCAGATCCACGATAACGTCAAATCCACCGTTAAGCTGGAAGCGTGGTCCCTTTTGCAACTCAGCACTTTTAATCGACTCCTGACAAGCATTAAACCGGGCTCCCCTTGTGACCTTCTTCTTATTTCTGTGATGAAACAGCTCGATGGCCCCACGATCTTGCTGATCATGGACCTCCTCAATGCCTCTTTACAGGAAGGTTTTGTTCCTCTGGAATGGAAACATGCCATAGTGCTCCCTCTCTTAAAGAAATCCAACGCAGATCCAACTGTACTATCAAACTTCTGTCCTATCTCGCTACTCCCGGCCTTCTCCAAGATTCTCGAAAAACATGTTAATTCCCAGCTGACTTCTTTTGTCGAGTCTCAGAACTTTCTTCACCCCTCTCAGTTGGGTTTCAGAGCAGGATTCTCTATGGAATCTACTTTACTTAGAGTTACCGAAATGCTGAGACATCGACTGGACCATGGTGATACGGTGGCTCTCATTTTACTCGACCTCAGCGCCGCTTTTGATATGGTGTCTCACACTGTTTTGCTGAGAGCCTTGCATTCCTTGGGCCTTGAAGGCTCAGCCCTACAGTGGCTCCGCTATTTCTTAACTGACCACACTATTCAGGTTTTTTCTACCTCAGCAAGCTCTAAACTCCATCTATCTCCCTATGGAGTTCCCCAAGGCTTGGTGTTGAGTCCTTTGCTGTTTAATGTCTACGTTTGTCCCTTGGCAGATATTGCAGAAGAGGCAGGGCTGTCACACAGATAAAATGTTCCCTCACTTCATCTAAGGGATCTGATTCATCTGCTCTTCAGGTTGGTCTGAGGAAAATTGCATCTTGGATGCAAAACAGCTTATTCAGACTAAATGGAGACAAAACTGAAGTAATGATCCTAGGAAAAGAACAAGATATCTGGGGATCTCAACACTGGCCCGCTGAAATGGGTGGCCTACCTCAGCCTGTACATCAAGTTTGTAACCTGGGATTCATCATTGACGACCACCTGTCAATGAAACAAATAATTACTAAGGTGGTCTCAACCTGCTTTACCATTCTCAAATGGTTAAAGAAAATTCTGTGGATAATACCCGTCTCTGTTCAAAGAACGGTAGTCCATGCCCTGATTACGTCCAGGCTTGACTACGGTAATGTTCTATACCTAGGCGCAAACAAAACTATGGTACAAAGACTGCAGGTGGTGCAAAATGCGGCTGCCAGGATGGTTTGTCCGGTCCCAAGGACTGTGTCAGCTACCGGCTCTCTTCACGATCTTCATTGGCTAAAAGTGGAGAATCGTGTTAAACTTAAAGCCTTGAGCTTTATGTTCAAAATTAAATCTGGAACAGCCCCACAATACTTAAAATCTTTAGCCCAACTCTATATACCTTCTCGTCGTCTGCGTTATGCCGGACAGTCCAAATTCACTCTTCCTAGAATCAAACTTACTCGGATGAGCGGTAGGTCCTTTTCCTTTCTTGGACCCTCTCTATGGAATTCTCTTCCTATCTCAATACGGGAGAAAAACGATTTTGGCAGTTTCCGTAGAAGAGTGAAGACATGGCTATTTAATCAGTAATTCCCTCGTTTCTGCCTTCCCTACCTGGCCGGTGCCGGGAAACCCCTCGGGGTAGCTGTGTGTCTTACAAATTTAAAATAACATAACATCATGCCACTGCCCTTTTCACCTGTGTTAGAAGCTGGAGATCCCACGTGCACCGTTGTTGTCAAGTGCGTGACCCCGACCCCCCCCCCCCCCCGCTTCCACGTTAGGCCAAGAAAGGACACCGTCCGAGACAGCCCTGCTCACCCCCTTATTAGATTGACACGAGCAGCCAGGCTTATCTCCAAAGCACGAGTGTTCAGTATGTGCAACCACACCCACAGCAGTCCCAATGATGTCACCACAAATGGACTCCACACGAGTTTGTATAAAACAAGTATACTTTATATAGAAAGATATACAAAATGACCACACAATACAAATCCAACATATACACGATGGGTAATATTGTTTCCGGTGGGTTGGGCGGTCCTAATCCCCAACCACCGCTTCTAACCAACAGTTACGCTGACTTTTAACCGTTCTCAACAGGTTAGGTACGTCGTATCACTAGAATCACACACGTTGCAAAATACACAGAATACTGCCCTACTTAACAATGGGTTCCTGTACAATGCCACAGTGAAACAATGCAATGCGTAGCGTCACGATCATGTACTGAGTCAACACAAGATAATGCAACCCGGATCGTGACCAGCATGACTTGTTCAAGGAAGAAATACAGCAATGCGTCATGCTGCAATTACATACAGTGCGATAGGAAGACAATGCAATGCGTATCACCACCAGCATTCCCTGTGCAAGGAAGGAATAAGGCAATGCGTCACAGTGCAATTCAGTACAGTGCAGTAAATACCCAATGCAGTGCGCCACGCTATGATCCTGTATCCTGCAAGAGAAACATAACGTAGTGCGTGGTGCACTAACCCTGAGTTTGTTAAGCACCACTAGTGTCAGAAGTTGTCCAATAGTTCGTTAGCAGCAAATATGCAAAGTGTTACACAACTGTTTTTAGAAGTTATGCGGCCGGTTGCCCCCAACACGGATCAACGATGACACCCAAGTTCCACTCCGGGCCCTGGCCCCTATACTGCCCCGTCCGGGACCAGCACGGACCGAGACCTGGGCCGAAGCAACAGGCGCAAACAGCTGCCAGCAGCGAGAGGCCGAGAGAGTGTCCCTCCGAGCCCGCACCCGCCCCAGGCGATGATCCCCTTTACCTGGGGGGGGCGACCCCACTCTCCTCTCCTGCAGCAGCGGCTTGGCCTCACTCCAGAACCTTTTCACCACGGGCAAGGCGCGCTCGGGCCGGTAGTTCAGCTCCTGTGGGGCTGCCGGTCCGGGTCGCCAACGTTCAGCACAAACTCCTTCCATAAAGCCTTCCACACAATGTTGGTGCCACTCCAGGTTGCCTTTGAGGGCCCGATCACTTGGCCCTCCTCTCCAGCGCTGTTAGGACTTCTTCGCTCCCCGGTGCTCACCGCTCCCCGGTACTCCTCACCAGCTCCTCCGGTGGCACCTTCGACACGCACCCATGCGCGTCTGAGACTCACTCCTCCTCTGGCCTCCGATGACCAGGTGCACCTCACTACGCCTTGGCTGGCACCTTGACACGCACCCTGCGTGTCCTTGTCTCGCTCTGTCTCCTGGTGCACACAATCTTCAGGCACTCTCCTCTAGTGCCGCACCTGCACCCCCACATGCACCCTGCGTGCTGGAGACCTACCTGGTTTCTTGGTGCACACGATGACCTAGGCGCTCTCCACTAACGCCCTGGTCGCACCACGACATGCACACCGCACGTCTGAGTCTCACCTCTCCTCCTGGTGCACACGAGGTGCCAGGCGCTCTCCCATAACGCCCTGGCTGCACCACCACACGCCGACCCTTATGTCGGAGACTCACTCCTTCTTAGTGCCCACGATGTCCCGGCGCTCTTCACCAGCGCCTTGACTGCACTGCAACACGCACCACCTGCGCGTCCCGAATCTCGTCTCTCTTCCACGATGCCCACAATCCACAGGCACTCCAACACCTGTAGCCGCACCAAGACATGCACCCTGCGCGTCAGCTTCTTGATTTGCTCCGGGTGCCCACGATCACCTTAGGCACCCCTTGAGAGGTCTCAGGCTGCCACGACACGGTCCCACCACCGTGCCACTTGAGACTTCCTGGAAACTTTTATGTTCCTGTGTTTCCGAACAGGGAGTCAGCTCACCTCGGGTCCTTGGGGTACAGGACGCGACACACAGCAAAGTCCTGCACCGGAAGAAGGGGGGCACGACCCACTGCAGCGCCCCTTCAGTCTCTCCTCGGTCAAGAGCTACAAACTGCCCACAAGCCCCAGATCACGATGCAAGGGTCAAGTGTCTCCCGCAGCCTATTCAACAACTCTTCCTGAGGCAGAGGTTTTCTTCCCGATCGTGGACAGGTGAAAGCCGCCAGAGACTCGACCAGTCCAAGGAGTCCTCAAAGCACTCCCAGCACTTCTCTGAACGATACCGAGACCGTTCTTGACGACATCATCAACATAACCAAAGTCTTGGGGTTACAGTTCTTCTAGTTATACCCCTTATTGTCTTTGAAGTTTCCTTGTGCTCCGGGGTCCCTGACCCCTCCCTAAATCAGTCTTGCGTATCTCCCCCCCAGTGTCACCGTCCTCCCTTTGATACTGGGGGCCTAGATCTTTAATCACTCAGAGGGAGATGGGTCTATTGTTTTATGGCTCTAAATCAGGCCTCTTCACCTCGCAAAACCTCTTCTTCTCCCCACTCCAGGTGCAGGGCAGCTTGGCGCCGTCTCCACCCCACCCCTGGGGCACGACCTCCCTCAACCTTTCTTGCCTCTCCCAGATCCAGGCAGGCAATTCACATTCTGCTGAGACACACAAAAAGGTCTAAAGCACAAACTCGTCCATTTTCTCAAACAGCGGCTTCTGGACACACAGCGACAAAACCATCTACCCAAAAAGATGCGTTATGACGCTGTGAGCTCAGACTTACCAAACTTCACTGTTCCATTTCCAATTCTTGGGAAACTAGGCTAACAATACTACACCCAGCCTCCCCTATTCTGTCCTATGGGCAGGATGGCCTTTCACCAGGAAAAATGAAATGGAGTATTTTCCACTGTCAGGACCTAGCACCCACACTAGCACAGGTTCTGCCTTTTACCTACATTGCACCCTGCCTAGGGGTTACCCAGGACGTCCTACAGGGGTGCCCCATGTGTATGCAAAAGAGAACGTAAGGCCTGACAAGTGGTAGTACTTGTCAGGACAACATGCTAATTTAGCATAATGCGTGCAGACCCTACACTGAAGACCTATGTTCCCTCTCTGCACATTTCTTTAGTACTAGCCCTGGCACACACAGTGCACAAGACTTAGGGATCTTGCTAGTAAGGCAAACATACCAATCAGAGACAACCAATCACCGCTACAATTTATACAGGGAACATCTGTACGTGCACACTGATTAGCAGTGGAAAGTACCTACAGCATCTAACTTCGCAACTCTCTGTCAGGAAAACGGACTAGGGGAAAAGCAAAAAGTTTAAGTGAACTTTAGCCAAAAAGGCCAAGTCCAACAACCTGGTATTATCCCCTTTTAATATGTCCACCTGTTAATCTGATCAATTTGTGGACCGTTGATGAGGCCTACCTTACCTAATGACAATTTTGACCTCCTCCTCACTGCAATACTCCTTATCTTGACATGTCACATAACATGTTTCCCCTATTGACTGTCTGGACATGCTTTGGACTCAATCAGTGTTGGGATTCGTTGTCCCAAGAACTGCTACTTAGAAATTGCCTAAGTACACATCTGTAAATAAATGCGCTACTATGAAGCAGTGTGTTGTCTGTCTGTTACAGATTCGACTTACTAGGCCATTGTGGATGTGTACATACAAAATACACTTCTTAGCTACTCAAGGTAAGGGCTACACTCCCTAACACATACTCTGGTTGAACATGGCAAATCATCATGTACCTCCACTACCATGGCATTATGCGTAAAATATCATTGAACTATTGAATGCAATAGTGTGACAATAAGCATCAGTAACTTAAGTGGCACACAGTGAAAAAGCCCAACTAATCACACAATTGTATATCTGCACAAATTGGGTCAATAACAAAAACACAACACTGCACCAAATATATGACAGAGACAAAATATACACCAAACACACATTTACAAGATCAAAATGCACTTTATTCACTGATACACTCTCCAAACACCCCCAACATCAGGAACAGACTAACAGAGAGTTAGAGAAAGGGAAAGTAACTTCACACTTCCTAATTTGCAGCCTGCCACAACCAGTGCATCACTTTCCAGGGTGTATTCTGCCCTTTTATTTACAAATGCATCGTTTTTTTTGATGCATCAGTACAGAAATTGCCAATATGTGATTAACGCACAATGTATTAGCCACAATGCTTTTTCAACACATTGGCACTGATACGCGGCTTACGACCAGCATAATGGGTCAATGCGATGCGCAAATAGGTCGACGCGTGGGTCCTGACCCACGCAAATGGCATAGTGTCTGGAATACATTGTAGGAAATTGTGCAATGCAGGAAAACACACCTTGGTCTCACTTTCCTTGCTCCTCTTTTCTTACCTGATAGGTTTCATATTTTGTGATGTGTGAATTTTCAATGGTCATAGGGTCCAATTCATGGGGAGTTGGCATCGAGCATCACAGCAAATCAACTTGCTTTGCTGCCCTATGTCAAAGTTAAAGGGGAGGAATATACCATGTTCATCCTATATGGTGCATTACTTTTCACCCTGCCCTGCACTGGCACATTTTCTGCAGCCTGGCTACAATACAGGCACCCTTGCACCATGGTGCAAGGGTGCCTGTGTTGGGCCTAGGTAGCCAAACCAGCACTGGCACAGGTTAAGAGGAAAAATTGAAGTTGTGTTATATGTCTTATATTTCTTGCAATGTGCTTGCAAACATAGCTTGGTGTAAGGAGGCTATCTATTTTGCATTGTTGGGCCCTGGCCATTATATACCCCTCTGTTGACACTCACAGGACATAGACTGCACTGTGATTAGGGGTGGGCGGAATTTGCGTAGTCGCGCTACGCAAAGTTCCACGAAACGGCAAAAAATCTCTGCAAGCACGCAGAATTCCGCGAGCTCGCGGAATTGCTTTTGCCGCCAAAGGAATTGTTGTCTCCAGTGACCATGTGTGCCTGTAACTTTGCCACCGCGCCGAAAGGCGCCGGGGTCCCTTGAGTGAGCTGTCCATCATAGTGGGTAAAGGGCGGGAAGACGTTGCATACCACTAGTGTATGTGGGGCGGGGCTTCTATGCGAGTTCACATTCCTCTTGTTTATAAAAGGTCAGAGACCGATTAGAGCAGCAGATGAGGAGAGAGAACCTCCTGGTCACAGGAACTACAAGGGGATTGCGCTCGAGAAAGTCATGGATGCAAAGACCTCCATCAAGCATCACATCACAGCTAAGATAGATATGGGGAGAAAGCACACCTGCCCAGCCTCGACCAAGCGCATTTTGGGCTGTTTAATGCGCTTTGGGCTGATTAATGCGTTACCAAATTTGAGCTTTTCTTTAACTCGGGCACCTGCTTTATATCTGTAAGTGCTTCCTGTTGAGGTTTAATTTTTGTGACAGGAGCATCGGGCCAGAATGAATCCTGCCCAGTATATTATCCAAGAAGATGCCACAGTTTTGTGCAATACCTCTACTCAACTGGAGTACTACTGGCTAATCAGTAAGTGCTACCTCGTTGTGTAAATGTATAGTGCCTTTCCTAGACTACAGCTGCGTAAAGGGCCAGAAGAGTTTTCTCTAGTGACCATGTGTGTCTGTAACTTTGCCACCGCGGCGAAAGACGCCGGGGTCCCTTGAGTGAGCTGTTCATCATAGTGGGTAAAGGGTGGGAAGACATTGCATACCGCTAGTGTGTGTGGGGCGGGGCTTATATGCGAGTTCACATGCCTCTTGTTTATAAAAGGTCAGAGACCGATCAGAGCAGCAGATGAGGAGAGAGAACCTCCTGGTCACAAGAACTACATGGGGATTGCGCTTGAGAAAGTCATGGATGCAAAGAAAGACATCCATGAAGCATCACAGCAAATTTTTGACAGTAGATATGGGGAGAAAGCACTGCTACGCCGTGGATCACGGAATGTTCGGCAATTCCGTATTCTGCGCAGAACTCGGAATTGACGAAATTTTGCAAATTCCGTGAGCCGAACGGAATTTACCACCCACCCTTAACTGTGATCCACATATCTGAAACAGAAACCAACATCGTCATTACACGCTCTTAGGTACTACACTCACTTTGGACTCTGGCAGAGAGTCTCTGGCTGAACACACTGTAGCAGCACTCACAATCACTGCATGTGCAAACTGTTACACATTGCAGACTTTCTGTTGTGTATGTCTTGCATAGTAACACCTGTTAAGCATATGGTGTTATCATTCACACTATTGGACTTGGCCCTTATTGCAGTGTCATCCCTGAACTTTGTGCCTACCTCCTGTATTTTTCTGACCTGTTGTTGGTGGTTTTATGACCCTGGGCACGTTTTCACTGCTGATCAGTGATAAAGTGCATGTGCTCTCTTTGTAAATTGATGTTATGGATTAGTTAATCCATGATTGGCTATTTGATTTACTTGTCAGACCCTAGTAGAGTGCACCATGTGTGCCCAGGGCCTGTAAATCAAATGCTGCTGGTGGGCTTGCAGCACTGGTTGTGACACCCACAGAAGCAGCTTGTAAAATGTGGCTCAGGCCTGCCATTGTAGAGCCTGTGTGCAGTCCGGGACTGCCATGTCGACTTGGCAAGTGCACACTTGCCAGTCCCTAACCCTTCCCTTTTCTGCATGTCAGTCACCTCTAAGGTAGGCCCAAGGTACCCCCATGGGCAGGATGCATTGTATGTGAAAGGTAGGACATGCCCTGATGTGTGTGGCATGTCCTGATAGTGAATTACAGCCAATTTCGTTTTTCACTATTGCAAGGCTATCTGTTCCCTTAGGTCGGAATGGGCAGTTTGATTATTACATCTTATAATCCTAACTGAGTCAGGCAACTAGGTAGAAAAACGAGTTTAGTATGCCTGAACTCAGAATGTTAAAATACATCTTTTAGTGAGCGTGATTTTAAAATTCTGTATTTTGAAAATACCACTTTTCAAAAGTAGGTATTTTCTTGCCTAACCTTCTAGTTTGCCTCTGCTAGGTTTATGTATTCCATGTCTGGTTGTGAGTGACAGTGGGCTGGAGGGGGCCTTAGCTCCAGAAGTCTGATGGGTCAAGGCTGGGCTAAATAGGACCTGCATTGAATAGAGAGTAGGGGGAGGAGATTTCCTTTCACTGACCTGAGTCCTCATAGAATAGAGAGTAGGGGGAGGAGATTTCCTTTCAGCTACCTGGGCCCCGTCTGCTTTCAAACAATGTTGTCTCCACCTCTTGCCAGAAAGCTGCACCAAGGAGGACAGAACTGGTTTTGGCTAGGTACAGACACTCTCTGCCTTCAGAGAACAAAGGATTTTGCTGTATAAATATTGGGGCCCAGACCCCAGAACTTTAGATCACTTCTGGAAATCAAGACAAACCTTTGCTGAGGAGGGAAACCAAGGAAGCTGAAGGAGGAGACTGCCCCTGCGCTGCTGACTGTTTGGGGTTGGCCATCAGGGGTAACTTATTGCCAAAGAAAGGAGAAAAGGAACTTTGTGTGTACTTTTACCATCTTGAGGAAGATCTCCAAGGGCTTGAAGCTAAGCTTGTCTCCTGTTCTGAAGTCTCAGGGACACAAAGACTTCACCACCAGCTCCCCCTGAATTCCCTTGCTGGGAATTCTACCTGTAGAGAGGTGCCTGCTGTTGTTTGGGCCCTCTTAGAAGACAGCGTGTCGCTGGGAGATGGAAGCATGGCGCAACGAGGAAGAAGTGTGTCTCCGCTGCAGCAGTTGCCGTTGCATCGCCGAAGAAGCGTGCTGCCACTGCAGCTGTTTACCATCGCATCGCAGACGAAGCGTATCGCAGGGGCTGTCGCAGCTCAAGAACATCGATTTTGCCGCACGGCCTTTGGGCGTGCAAGCATCATATCCAACTTTGTCGCTTCGCATCAAAGACGCCATTTTGTCGCATCGCACCGGATCGTCACATCGCATCGAGGCGCCATCTTGTCGCATCGTAACCGGAGCGCAGTAAGAAACCGATGCATCACCTCCCCACGTGGTAAAGAACCCGACACATCACCTCCTCTCCGGTAAGGAACCAACGCATCACCTCCCCTGCGCTGCAGTAAGGAACCGACGCATCACCTCCCCTGCGCTGCAGTAGGGATCCGACGCATCACCTCCCCCCAAGCAAGGAACCTAGGCATCACCGTTCGTGTGTGTGTAAGGAACCAACGCATCAACATCCCTGCGACCCTTTTGTTTGTTTTGCATTACGCATCCAAGGTACTTTGAGAGTAAAGTGTTGCATTTACCATCTACATTGAACTAATGCTAATTCTACCATCCTAAAGTCTTATTTTTTACTGTATTGTGGATTTTTGTCTTTTGGTCTTGTGTTAAGTCTAGATAAAGATTACTTATTTTTCTAAACTGGTGTGGTGTCCATTTGTAGTGTTTCACTGTGTTACTGTATGTGTTCACAAATGCTTTACACACTGCCTCTGAGATATGCCTGTCTGCTTGTGCCAAGCTACCAAGGGGGTGAGCAGGGGTTATTCAGGAGTGTATCCCCCTAGAAGCAAGTGTCCCTATTTGGACAAATGTGCAAACCATTGCCAACTAGAGACCTCCATTTCTAACACACACATATATCAGAAAATATGATGTAGGTCTAGGGTGAGTGTGCTACACAGCAACAGACCTTTGGAATAGGTGAATGAGCCATTAGTCATCACTGCAGTGAAACATGATTAAATAGTCAAATTAACTTGTGATGCTCAATTAACATGATGTTTTTATTTACACATGATCTCTGTCCTACTCCTGTCATGGTTAGTAGCATTTAATCTATTATGAGGGCAGGCCCTTGTGTGTGCCTCCTGGTCCAAGGATACTGCGTTCCCTGACACAGATATATGAAATGGCACACACACAACTTACATTTCACCTTTGGGTGAACACAAGATTTGTGATGCACTCAACTATGCACTTGTACACTCAGGTCAGAGGTACACAACTCTTGCCATTCAAAGGAAAGTTCATATCACAATCCCTCCATCTGATCATGTGCAATGACTTAGTGTGTATGCACATACAGTTGTGTCTTCCTTTTTATCCATGTGAAATCACACTCTTGACATCTCAGGGCTCTTCAGGTGTTCAGATGTTTGTATATAACCTATCCAATGTCATACTGCTCTGGCTATTTACTGACTGTACAATTGTTAGACTAGAAATGTTCATGTTTGCACATTGCCCTATGTAAGTTGGCATTCGCTGGCACCATTTTTAGGCTGTTCGAAACTGATCTAGTTTGTTTCCCGAGAAATGTTCCATTATAAGTTTCGTTTTTGCCCTGTAGGCCTGTTCCCGTATTGGGTACACTGTTCCTATTAGTGCATACCTTTCTCACTAGATAGAGGCCCTCTCCAACTTGTCTGGTGGCGGGCCCGAATGGAACAACCTTGGACTCTGTAACTTTGTGTAAGATATGAGTGCTGAAACCATTTTTTTGTATTTCACTGTTCAGCTGTACCTGCCTGGAAAATTCCACTGTGGGCGTGTTTTAGCCCAGTTACGAAATGTACAATAATGTATCTTCATGCTTGTTGCTTTCAGTCCCTCTGCAGCACTCCTAGGACTGGGCAGACTGGGCTCCACTCTGAGTGTATATGAATAAATAGTTACTGGTTTGTATTCTCTACTGTCTGACCGACTCTTCATTTGGTATGGGAGGCTGAGAGGTGGTCATCAGTGACCCGGATGACCCTAATCGGGCTATTTCCTTCAGTATGTTGTCTGTTCATGTTGTATTTTCAGAGGGCTTTGTTCCTCATTGCATGGCAAATGTGTCCTTTATCTACTGTATGGTAAATCTGACAATGTAGCCAGGAAATAGTTCATATGTGCTGTGTTTTGTTGTAAGCCACACATGCATGAATGTGCTTTTTACAAAGAACAGCTGCTATATGTTCACATGACACTAGGCCTTTGTCCATGACAGATGTCACTCATTATCTCTGATCGTACTTACAATGACATTACTTACAGCAAAAAGCTGACATTCTGCATGGTATCACAGTGTTGAGACACACTACAATGTGAGTTTTTTTCAGGTATGGTAGTTCATGGTTTTTGCTCCTTACTTCACTGAGTGCCATCTGTTGAACGCTTTGCTGCTGCACAACACAGGAAGACTGCTAAGTGTGCAACTCTACACTGCTGAACTGCTAAGGGGAGAGTAATCGTCAAATTAGAATTGCAAATGTAGCATGCCTAGCCTGTACCTTTAATGTAGTACACTGCTTCACTTTTCATTCCTGTATATTTGCAATTGATAGGTGAGACGCATGGCCCCATGTTGCTTAACAGGTCTGATGAAATGATTATTACATTTTGATGCCCACTTCTATTTGAAGAGATGTGGGGTAGTTTATGTTTACTGGGACTATGAAATAAACACTATGGCGGATCGTCTGCTAAGGTGGAGAAGCGTTGAAGGAAGCAACACACTTAGGGCCACCCGGATCACCTCGGACCACCTCTCAGCCTTCCATACAAAATGAAGAGTTGGAGGAACAGTGGAGAATATACCAATAATTGCTTTATTCAGACACACTCAGAGTAGAGCCCTGTCTGCACAGTCTTGAAGAGTGGTACAGAGGAGACTGAAATCAAAAAACATAGAGATACATTATGTAAATTTCATAGCCGGGCAAGAACATGCCCACAGTGGAATTTTCCAGGCAGATGCAGCTGGACAGTGAAACACAAAAAATAGGTTTCAGTTCTTGTATCTCACAACCTAGCACAATCCAAGGTTGTTTCACCATCAGGACCACAGAAAGATAAATCACCTTTTCAAGGATCCAACCCCAACTACAGAAAAGAGACCAACTCCATTTCCCGCTCTCCATTCCCTTGACATTTTCAAGAATATTTAGAATGTGCTTGGTAATATTCTTTACCATATTTTTGATCCCGTCTACACACTGTTCGCCAACTATCGCGCATACACCACCACTTTTGGCTAAAATAAAATCCACTCCATATCTAGTCTGTTCTGAATATATCTGCATACTTTCCAACTGAGTGGTGATGTCGCGCAAAGCTGCCACTGTATTAGACAAAATTTGCAGCTTGCATCCAAAATATTCTCTGGCCTTTTCACCCCTGGCCATGGAAGTACCACCCAATGTGAAAATAGAAGAAAGAATATATACAAAGGTGATACCATTGCTGTAATTGTTGACCTCTATATCCGTCACACCCTCACATAATTCTTTCGTTAGTGTCCTTTTAACCCATCTTGTTTTTGGCTTGACATGTTTGCAGGGCATGCCCAAAGGCAATACAATTTCAAGGGCTACATAGTCTGTACCATTATGGACATTGGAATATGTTCCATTAGACAAAAAGAAAAATCTTGGGTGTGCATAAATCGGCCCCGCATAATCTACTGCAATTCATTCCGAAAGTACTTGGATCCTCTTTATTCACTAAGGGGACTGTGTGTTTGTACAACACTATCCTTGAACAATTTTTAATCAATGAAGTATCCGTACTTTTCCCAATAGGGCAACAAGCAGGGTAATTACCGGCCTCCCGCGCGTCAATTCTTTGTAATGCCAACCCACTAATATTATGTTCTGCTCTTCCATATAAAAATTATTGCAATATATATTATCACACCCTGGATCACCCACTCCCAGTGGCTTTCTATGGTATAAACATGGCCCCTGATAACAAAAAACAAACACTCCTTTTACTTCCGTATACTGAGGTGGCCGAGTATATGTGTAATTTACAAGTGATAATGGATATGCAGTCCACAGGCTGGTGACATATTGGGTGGGATAACAAGCGGTCCCTTCACCAAAGAACCTCTTGTGTGTTTCCTGAAATACATTACTTGGGGCTGTTCTTTTATTCCGTCTCGGGGAAATTCTCCAAAACCCCATGACACCCCACACAGTATTATTATCAGCAAAATCTAAATAACAACGCATGTTATTTTCCCTTTCCTCGACCACATCATATTGGGTTGTGCGACAGTAATCATTAGCTGCTACTCCTCAGCAACCTTTCTGCAAAAGGGATGCATGGGGAATTCATAGGAAGAAATATGCAAGAAAATATAAAAGTTCCCAGTGTCCGTTAGAGCCTCACTGGTACAGGCTCCTATTGTTCATCAATACGTTGGCGCTCTTGAGCACCGGCAGTGGAGCTTGCTCTGTCCTAAGCTCTTTTATCCCACATTGATAAAGGTGGTATACTTTCAGAGTATACTTTCTTCCCTAATTAATGTTCAAACAACGAAGGCAAAGCAACTACAAAATTCTCACTTGTTTCAATTATTCGTTGGTACTGTTACTCAGTACTACCTATCTTGTGTAGTCGGTCCCTAATCTTTTTTCTCCTTAGACTCAGCACCTCTCAGCTGAGGGCGCAAATTGTACCTGGCAGCTCCAGGCACTGTGTGATCAACAAACAAAGGCTCCTGGATAGCTCGTATTTCAGGCGGAACAGCCTTGTTCAGAACATTGTCGTTCTCCTTGTCTGTTTGTGTCCAGGTCAGTTTGGGGTCACTAAAGGGAACAAACCTGGGCACTTGCTCACATTTGGTGTCGCCAATACCCTTTTGACCCACTGGTCGTATGGCAACAGTAAAGGAATCCTCCGGCAATGGGTGGCATGCACCCAATTCTTTCGACCAGCAACCTTTACAGCCGTCCGTGTCACCAACAGAACCGGCTCGGGCCTTTCCAGTGGGGCTCAAGACTTTTCTTCCTCTGAAAATTTCCGACGAGAACATAGTCACCAAGCTGAATGTCGTGACGGAGCCCCTCTGGTATAGGAGGTAAAGATTCTCGTACCTGTTGGTGAATAGAGCGTAAACTGCCCAAGGTAATCAAGCAAAACAGGATATTCGATTTCGGAGTATTTACAAGGACGTGGGATGCCGCAGACTTTTGCCGGGCGTCCGAACACTACCTCGTAAGGTGACAAACCAGTTTTAGAATGGGCTGTAGTTCTTGTTGACAAAAGAGCTAACAGTAGAGCATCCGGCCATTTCAACCCCGTAGTCTCTTGGATTTTTGCCAAATTCAGTTTGAGAGTATCATTGTACTTCTCAACAAGGCCAGCTGACTGCGGGTGATTGGCAGCATGAAATTTCCAAACCCTCACAAATCAATTTAATCACTTTCCCATTAAAATGAGACCTGTTGTCACTCCAGAAAATTCGGGGCAAACCGAATCGAAGAAAGCATTCTTTAAGGAGTACTTTCGCAGTTTTAATGGCCGTGTTATCCTTAGTGGAGTAAGCCTCAACCCATTTGCTGAACGCACATATAACTACTAAAACATACTTTAGATTATTGCATGGTTCTAATTCAATGACATCCATTTGGAGGACTTCAAATGGGAATGTGGGTGGTGCAAAATTACCAGGCGGTGTAGGGGTACCCTTCCCTGCATTATGTCTCATACAGATCATACAATGTTTCACCAAATGCGCAGCTGTCTTCGAGATGTATCATTATGCCAAACAGGGGCTAACAATTTACAAATGACTTTCGCACTGATATGGGCTGGACCATGGGTCATAGTGACAACAGGAAGTACATATGCGTCAGGCAGCATCTATTTCTGTTCTCCAGATTTATCAATCCAACATCCTTCCTCATTTAACTGTGCTGTGCTGTCCTGCCATTTCACTAATTCCGCTATCTTGGCTTCGCTTTGTATCTCCTTTACACTTTCAATGGTATTTTCAAACATAGCAACCTCAGGAACCCACCTAGCTGGACCTGCAACAAACATCCTTTTTATTTTACTTCAAGCCATTTCCTTGGCTTCCTGATCTGCAAATACATATCCTCTACCCACGTCATCAGTGACCTTCCTATGAGTGCTGCACTTAATTATTGCTGATCTCTTGGGGAGCGTCAATGCAGACAAAAGCCTCAACACAAGGTGCCCTTGTTGGCTCTTAGTCCCATGAGAGGTAAGGAATCCTCTCTCTGCCCACAGTTGACCACAATTATGCGCGACCACAAATGCGTACTGGCTTTCAGTATAGATATAGACAACCAGTCCTTCACTTAATTCACATGCTCGATTAAGGGTAGCAAGCTTGGTGGCCTGAGCCGACTGATAGAGGGCCCGTGATGTCTCTACCACCATCCGCAACGTAGTAATAATATAAGGTGCAGTGGTAGTGCCATCTGGTAATTTGAGTCGAGACACGGACAGAGGAACTCTACTCACTCAAAAACCAGGGTATATAAATTATTAAGGAAAACAGCGGTTCCTGTGGAATTATATGATCTATCTTGGTAATTAGATGCACAATCGCAATATAAAAGGGCTTAGGTAATGTCAGAGGGCAAAAAAAACGCATACACCAATGGTTCTGTATAATACACTTAAGGTTTCATGTTTGCAAAGAACTTTGATATATACAATGAAAAAAAGAAATTAAAAAACAGTTGTGTGTGGTGTCCCAAGTGAAAAAAGGAACCTAGGGCAATAGTGAAAAATGAGTGACAACTTTTTTACAAGGTTTCCAAAGTTGCATGAAAGTCGACCATTAAATGAATGCAAGGTGTACTGCAGCTATGTACAGTGATATGTGCTGGTTAATGGTTCACTTTTTCTTGTGTCGACGACGTTTTGACCCTCTTGTGCAATGTGCGGTCTCATCAGGACCTAGGGATATAGGGACACCTGATGGTATGACTGCGTAACCTCGTGAGGAGTGTGTGCCACACGTGAGTGAAAGAAAAAAGTAATACTCACAATGGGATCCAGCCGGGAGCCCAAATGTGAGTGGGGGAAAAGCTGACAGTCAATGGATAGCACAGTCTTGAAGTACAAATGATGCCACACTACAGCGTTAGTAGGCTGATAGTGTTTACTTGAACTCTGGTAAATGGTTTTTGCGAGCTTGAATGGGCTCCAATACTGTCTGTGATGATTTTAAAAGAGGATATGACCTTATTAGTCACAGTTCGTCTTCAAAGTGAAGATTACTGGTGTGCAACAGGCGTTGTTGCTTGGTGTGCCTCGATATAATTAGATGAAAAAATTCAGAGTATGACGGGATGAGAGTTCTCCTTGCACGTGTCAATCCACGGCGCAAACGGCAAGGCAGCGTGAGTCTGCTTTGCTCCGGGGTCAAATCGGGTAATTTAAAGCAGGAGCCATCTACATATAGTTCTCCTTGGGGGTCAGATAAGAGAGCATCAGTCCGGTCTACCCGTACTTTTGTTTCTTCTTCCGTCCACAAAATGCAGTCACGTTTGTCAACTGCATCATTCTCAGAAGGGAGGGGTAGTAACGTGGCTGGATTCAGAGTGGCACATCTTTTGATCGTAATATGTTTAGCAAACAATGTCAATTCATGTCCCGTAAGACGTGCACTGCTGAGGTGCTGTGTCTTTGTTTTATTCAAAAGTGTATCCACAGCATGGGGTACCATGACTGTGAGATCTGTATCAAGTACGAGTCCAGCCGATTGTCTTATTGAAGTGGGCACAGCCGCGACTTCTCTCAGACAGCTCGGAAGGGTCCTAGTAACAGGGTCAAGCACAGTAGAAAAATAAGCACAAGGCCTCTGTTTATCCCCAAATTTCTGTGTTAGGACAGAAAGTGCACAACCAGCCATG
The DNA here is from genome assembly GCF_964204655.1 of Triturus cristatus. Lineage (NCBI taxonomy): Eukaryota > Metazoa > Chordata > Amphibia > Caudata > Salamandridae > Triturus > Triturus cristatus. The sequence continues at coordinate 742,088,458 of NC_140589.1, read as the reverse complement.
TCGTGAACATAGAACACAAACGGTTTCTTGTAGTTTGGTGTGCCAAGCACCGGAGCCGAACAAAGCGCAGTTTTTAAGTGCTCAAAAGACTGCTGACACTCTGGCGTCCAAGGCAATGCACTGCTTTTGTTGGTAATGCAGGCAAAGGTTTGAGTAGTTACGAATAATTTGGGATCCACTGGCGACAGTAGGAAGTAATACCTATAAAAGCACGTACATATTTTTGAGTTTGTGGAATAGGCATTTTAATATTGGTACTGATGCGCTCAGGGGTCAACCTCCTACCCTCATTTGACAGTAGGTGACCTAAATTGGTAACCTCCCGTCAACAACACTCACATTTCTAAACAGAGACCTTATGTCCATGATGTGGCAAATGCAACAGCAATTTCACTATACTATCCTTACAACCTTGTTCCGTATCAGAAGCAATTAACAGATCATCAACATACTGCACTAATACATTACCTGGGGAAAGCGATAGGGAATCCAACTGACTCTTTAATGCTTGACTATAAATTCTAGGACTTTCTGTATAGCCTTGAGGAGCACGGATAATCGAAAGCCTCTGCCGGCCAGTGTAAATCCAAACAAATACCTACTATCCGGGTGTATAGGAATACTGAAGAATGTATTTTTCAAATCAATAACAGAAAAGAACTTAGCAGTAGATGGGATCATCGTTAACCTCTTCTGTGCCCATGACGAGATAGTCTCGTCATGGAGCACGGTCGCGCTGTGCCCATGACCAGACTATCTCGTCATGAAACCCACCCGCGTGGGAAACGCCCGGCACAGGAGGGGGAAAGGGCGTGGCACCGAAGGGGTTAAATGCGTAGTAATGTCAGGAACCACCAGAAATTGCAGAACTACAATTTTATTAACCTCTCGTAAATCAATTACAAAGCGATATTCATCATCAATAGCATAAGAAGAACCCGAGACTGTCCTCTTAAGGACCAGAAGAATAGGACTATTACAAATGTTTGCAGACGTTTCTTATCCTATGTCTTTTCGTATCAAATCCTGAATAATCTGAAAAAGGGCTTGTTCCCCTGCCTGCTGTTTTGTATACTGAGGAATACGGGGCAGAATAGCATTATCTTTAACCTGTATAGAAACTGGGGGTATATGCAACAGACCCATGTCTGTATCACCTGTGGCCCATAGTGTGTGTGGTCCTGAGCAAATTCATCCGTTAGAGGGCATCCTGAGAAAAAAACACTGTCTAGTACTCACATCTGGACCCATAGTAAGATAGACACTATCAGAAGAACAATAGTTAGTACCATACAGCTTCTTCAACAAGTCCACACCCATCAACTTTTCATCACAATTAGATGTTAACAAAAATGGATACTCAACAGTAAAAGGACCAACAGAAAGCGCAAGGGTGGCGTGAAATAGGGCTGACAACCGGTACACCGGAAAAACCTACTGAAAAATTATACTGGCCAGACAGGGCCACCCCAGGGACCATATGTCGAGAAACAAAACTTTTTGTCGCACCTGTATCCACCAAAAATTCCTTCCTCGAACCTTGCAAATCCACTGTGACATAAGGACCACACTGATCTACAGGTTTCTGAACTGGTCCTTCACCCTGTCCCTGGCTGTCCTAGCTGTAAGAGATACCTGTCACATCATCTATGTCATAATCATCATGATAATACTGTCCATATCTGGGGTCATAAAAATATTTGTGGTCAGAACGGCCTACAGGATCCGCAGAATTCTGATTTCTGTCGGTCCTACGACCCCTACCACCAGAAACGCGTCCTCTGGGGGATGAAACCTTCTGTAAAAGCACAGGGCACTGGCTATGCCAGTGTCCTTCCTCTTTACAATACGCACACTGATTTTGTCCCAAAGGTATCATATAAGGCTGCCTAGCACGCATGAGTTGCCGAGAGGGACCTCCCCATCCCCTGCTATTTCCCCGAAATGCTTACTGCAACAATACTTTTGTCTTCAAATCCTTGTGTTTTTTATCAGTTTTTTCCTTTTTCTCCTGATCTCAATGCTCATAAAATTAAGCCATATTCAAAATAACTGAGGGAGAAGACGTAGACCAGGTGCTCTCAGATACCTGCAAATGAATCATTGTTTCAGGAAGAAGATTAGTAACAAACATGTCAACAAACAAACAAACTCCCCCCTCCATGGACATAACCTGCCCATTGTAATCCAAAAGCATATCTTCAAACCTAGTAAAGAAATGAGATACTCTCTCATCCTTCTTCTGTTGACAGGCCGTCAATCTGTCCCAACGTACTTTCTTAGGTGGAATAAGTGTATGCATATATGTAATAATACGACCAGGCAAAGCGAGTATCTCTGCACACGGTTTATCCCCTGGCTTCCTCTCTTGATCCCATCTCTTAACCCCTTGCATGCGTGACGAATTTTCGCGCTGTGTGGGTGCTTTTAAAAGTGGGCGGGATTTGGACGGCCCCCGATCGTCCTCCGCACACGCCCACTGTGACTCATGATGGCCGGGGGCTGTCATGAGCATGCAAGGGGTTAATCACATCCCACGTGCCACCCAACTCAGCAACATGATCTTGAGTATGCACCTGCCACCAAATATCAACCGGAACAAGAAGGCCAAAAAACATTTCAATATCAGCAAGAGTAATTACAGTAGAAGAGGCAGCCTCTGTCAATTCCTTATAATAGGCTGTAGGGTTTTTCCTAGGATCGGGCAAAATAGCCTTAAGGGCTGAAACCTCGCTTCTTTTCGATGGAGTATACACCCATTGCTCCAGAAAACAGGTAGCCACGGCTGGTCTGGTGGTCACACCTTGCTGAATGCAGGTATTTCTGGATGATAAATTGGGTGAACATCATGCATAGGGAACTGAGTTATTTGAGTGGGGCTCTTATCATGCAACCCGACCTCTATAAGAAACTATGGTAGAAATATTACCAAACACTTTTACCGGCTCTAAATCAGTAACATTAAAACGGTATCTAATATCAAATAATATTTGAAGAGCCTCCAACCCAATGTGTGTATGCCAAAGATCAATCAATGTAACAGACATATGTTGAAGAGCATGCTGTTGTAAAAAAGGCTCAAAATCACGTATAACTTGCCAAATATCTTCCACACTATAAACTGCATTACGAGACCACCGCATTGCCTGACTCTTTATTGTCCTCTTCTCCTCCTCCCCTGCTCCAGATCGCACCAACAGAACTGTTCGTTCCCTAAATCTCGCCAAATCCCTGTCTTCAAAACCACATACAGGGGTATCAGCATCCAAAAACATTGAGGGATGAAGAACCGCAGGAGGAGGGGTAATAGGAGTAGTAGGTAGAACTGTAGTCAATGACTGCACCAGAGGAGAAAGAACAGAGGACACAAGAGTAGGGGCAGTGGATGTAATATAAGTCACAGTATTCAAGGATGGCGATAAGAGAGAAAGAATAGGGGGCGAGGTAACCGCAGCTGTGAGGATAGCGGTCGTACATACAGGGGCAGCTTCAGCAAACAAGACAGGCTGCTGTGTCTATAAAGGAACAACGGGGTATATCCTCTGTGGAGCATAAGGAGGTGGGGGTCGAGTATCTAACAACTCCTCTACAAAGGTATCATCGTCCTCTTTGGCCACATAGGACTTGTCAATATGCAACCAGAATCTCCTATCCTCACGTTCTATACCTGTCTCCTGTTTTTCTCTATCATACGCCACAGCTTTCTGCGTAAGTGTCTGTATCCTCCCTTTCCATGCATCTTTCTCCATTTTTAGCTGCCTTTGCTTAGCCTCCTTCTGCCAAGTTCGAACAGAATCACACATCGGCTGTCTACTTCGTCTCTTAAACAACTGTTCCTGTAACAAAACAATCTTCTGTTCATCACAAGAGCCTGTCAAAGGCGACTGCAACTCTGCATTGTCCCTCGTATATTTGTGCCATAATGTACTGAACATAATAGGCCAAGGCCATGTTTAACATGCATATCAAAATTAGGGCTGCCTTCAGGAGGCGAAGGCTGACCTTCTTCCAACCGAACATCTGCCGAACAACAACGACAACACAAACTCCAGAATTTCCTTAGGTCAGGCATTGCAAAGGAAAATCAAATCGTTAGTTTTACCTGGAAAAGTATTTGCAAACCCTTTTTATCAAAACAGTCCTTCCACCATAACAAACTCAAACCCCAATGGTACCATGTCCACAGAGAACCAAAACAATCTCACCCGATATCAGTAGTACAAACGAACTGGTTCTCCACTGCCGACTCCTCCGACCAAACACTCAGATCAAGGGATCGCCGTTCAGGACTCCAGTCGGGATGACCACTGAGCGAGGCACCATCCGGCGGGACAGAAGAGGCAGCTGCAAGAAACAAAAAGCTCTTTGTGCAGGGATCCCTGATCCGTCAGTCCAACCCGGACTGGATCAATCGCCCGAAGGAGTCCCTGTTCGGGCACCAACCGAAGGAAGCGGCCCACTTGGGGCCACCCAGGTCACCTCGGACCACATCTCAGCCTTCCATTCAAAATGAAGAGTCGGAGGAACAGTGGAGAATATACCAATAATTGCTTTATTCAGTTACATTCAGAGTGAAGCCCCATCTGCAAAGTCTTGAAGATTAGTACAGAGGGGACTGAAATCAACAAACATAGATACATCATTTACATTTCATAGCCGGGCAAAAACTCGCCCACAGTGGGATTTTCCAGGCAGATGCAGCTGGACAGTGAAACACAAAAAAATTGGTTTTGGTTCTCGTATCTCACACAACCTAGTAGAATCCAAGGTCGTTTCACCCTCCGCCTGCCACCAGACAAGTGGGAGAGGGCCTCTATCTAGTAAGAAAGGTATACACTAATATGAACAGTCTATTCATTAGTCAGGCAAAGCATCAACATTTCAGAAACAAAACTTAACAGAGGCTTTTCTCGGAAACTGGATTCAATTGTCATTCAAAATGGCGTCTAAACAGAAATGGTGCAGCAAATGCTAACTTATGTAGGGCACTGCATAAGCAATCTTGGATCTATTCTAACAGCGTCGCCCCAGTGCTCAAAAGAAAAAATAAAATGAGAATAACTTATCGTTATTATCATTTTATTTTTTCTTATTGCAGTCAGTGGCAGGGCGTGGCTGACCAGACCAGACCAGGGAGTGTTTGCACTCCCTAAGTGTGCATGAACTGTTAGGCCGGCCCATTTGGGTCGACCAAACTGTTCATGCGCACTTTGCATGTTCCCCACCAGGCTGCTTTACAGCCAGGTAAGAAACATGCACAGGCTCCCTGTCCCCGTCTGAGCTCCGAACCACGACGCTCAGACCAATCATAATGCTGCATTGCAGTGTTGTGATTGGCTTAGGGGAGCCTGTGTGCCCGGGTGCTTACTGCTGCCGGGACAGACAGGAAAAAGGAAGATGACAGAGGAAAGGTGGCAGCTGGTTGTTTCTGGTAAGTGCTTTTTTTGCTTTTTATTTCACTGCTCCCCCCTCTCCCTGCCCCACTACCCCTATCCGGTAGCAGCTACTACTGCATAAACACCAACACAAATAATGGATTAAAACATTTATTTCCATGTTGGACCTTCCTATTATGTGCAGACATTCTGTTCATCAAGTTACATGTACTTTAAAAGAAGAAATTCTGCACAACGTGGGTGCTTCGCCGACTCCCAGTCACAGTATTTTGGATTCCTCCTCCATTCTCATCCTCCTCTGTTCTATCCCACTCATAATTTAGCAGGTACCACTGGACATTTGTCCTGACATAGATGTTGTAGAGAAGGGCGCTTACTAGGTTGATCTTGCAGACCATAGGGGGCGAGTACAGAAGTCTCCCCCTGATATGTCCAGGGATCTGAAGCAAGACTTCAGCACACCAAAGGTTCTCTCCATGATGTTGCGGGTCTTGACAAGTGCCTGGTTGTAGTGTTGTTCCAGCTTAGTCTGGGGATGCGCTATTGGGGTCATGGTCCAAGGCTGGGGACTATATCCTTAGTCAGCTGAAAGTTAAACAGAAATTACAACTGTCAGTGCTTTTGGTCTCTGTTACAGCTACATTCCTGTCCATGTAGGTTATGGGTACTGAATGGCTCAAACACATTTATTGTGGTATTTCATAATATGTGTTACTTATACAGTTGGCCATAGATTTACACATGTCTCTTCTAGATCTCTGTGTAATAGCAAATAATGTGCCAGGCCTGATATATGTTACACATGTACTTACTGACTTTCATGTTTATCCAGTAGCTTACTTTGGTGTGTATTTAGAGATGTTTCTGAGAATGTTATGTTATGTGCACTCACTACATGTGTGAAGTGACAGATAATTGTTCTGATATTTGTTTAGTTGTTGCTGCCTAGATAGGTTGTGACATTCCCAACATGTTTAACACTGACACATACATATGACAATGTTAAACCACAGATTTTGTTTGTGGCCTACATGACATTGGCACAGCCGTTTCATAGTTCAATTACTTTACCATGTGATTTTGGGGCATACACCTGGTGTAGTTCAAACATATCATATGGATTGTTATTCTAGTTATTGTTAGCATTTAACTATTGTTTTTGCCAGTCGAGTTGTCAGGTTGCTCTTTGAGTCACACATATGTATTTCAATGTGGGCCATCTTTATGTGGGGCACACTGATGTTGTTACAAGGAGATGCCTACTCCAAAGGAAGGCACATTATATTGGTTTTTCATATGTATGTATATAACTTGTAGGGGATTGTGTACTTCTATGCCTTTATTTTTTACATATTGCTGTTGCAAATGTATGTTGAGATTGGTATCCTGAGTACACTGTGGTGCCTTGTTCTGGTTGGAACTTATTCTATGCTCATGACTGATATATGACATGTTTGGCTGCATTGTGTTTGACTTAGCGTGTTTTACATTGCTCGATTCAAATTCTTTTAATTGCGGCTACCTACTCCACAGAACAGGTGAGCCATCACATTGGTTACATCAGTCAATGCAGCTGTCACTCTACGTGTATGTGTGTAATTAGCCTGTCAGTATTGCTTAGACATATGCATGTTTTGTACTGTTGGTGTCACAATGCTATCCTGTATTGACATATACACATGTCTGGGGCCTACACTGACATGCAATGCCACACATGGCCTTTCCAAATACTTCTTCCTGTGTTGGTCCAGGGACTTTGGTCCACATACAAGTATACTTCCATGTGTGACACACTCGCTCATTTCCACAGTACTTGTTCTCACACCACTGAGCTTGTTGACCTTTGATACCAAGAGTAGATATGCCATTGATGAGGCACTTATCTCAGACTTTTCTCTTGTGTTGCCTTTGTATGTTTGCTTGTCTGTCATGCCACATGGTTTCATTAGTGATTCGTTACTCAGTGCAGTTGATGTGGTTCCATCCATCCACAAAGAGTGAAATGACACATTGCTACTCACTAATGTCTTGTCGGTACTGCCATCAACAGATTAGTAAGTGAATGTCACTTTGGGACATCATTGTTTACACTTTGCAGTGCACTGTTCCCACTATGTGAACATAACACCGTGGTTCAGACATTTGGGAAAGTGGCACTATGCAGTGCAGCAAGTCACCTGACTGCAATGTAGTGCATCACTGAGAAAGGGCAGTAGTGCATAGTATTTAGGCAATATCGCACTTTAGTCACGTTTCAGCCTACACTGGCACAAAATGTGCTGCCTTGCACAGACACAGGCACACTTGCACCATGGTGCTTGGGTGCGTGCATTGCATGTGGGAAGGGGCACCTACCTGCACATGATGAATACTCAGACCCTTCATTGTCTATGTATGTATGCCACAGAATGCAGCACACATAGGAAAAGGGAGTGACTTGGATCACTTAATTTGTTTTTCCTTGTTACACATCACCCAGGGAGATGAATAGGTTTGTCACTTTTCGGAATTTACCAGGTGTGGGATACATGGCATGCCTCATGAACCATGGAAGTTTCATAGAGACACCCCCACAATGCCCATGGAACAAGTCCCTTGCACACAGCGATGGTACAGTGCATTTTGCCCAGTGTTGCATTGCTCTGTACCTTTATGCCATTCAAAGGCATACAAAGTGGCTTTGTATGTCTTAACATGAGTGACTTGGGGGTTTGCATTACACATGTACCATGATGCATGGTGCATGTGTGAGGCACACCCCCCATACATATGGCCCTATCTCTGTCAACAGACACAGAGATGGCAATTTTGTCAGCCATTTCTTACTGCTTGTAGTTCTGTGATGTACTCTAGATTTGCTTGCCAACAAGTAGGCCATTTCTAAATCACCCAATCTGTCAGTGCTCATTGATGATGCAGTGACTGAAGATGTAGGCATCATGCGCACTCCCTGGGTATTTTGCCAGCACATTGGTGAACATCCCCCGATGGTCCACGATGGCCTGAACGTTGATAGAGTAGACTGCTTCCAGTTCCTGTACAGGCGTGATGCAGGGGTAACCAGTTGCACATGTGTGCAATCCATGGCAACCAACACATATGGGAATCCAGCAATGGCATAGAAACCTTGCTTGGTCTCCAGTTGCAGTTGTTGTGTCTTGAAGAAGAGGAGAAACTGGGTTGATAGGCGGATGATGGCAACCAGGACAGAGGGTAGGAAGGCAGAAAAAGATGACTGTGATATTCTAGCCACTCTGGCTGTTGTGATCTGGAATGAAAGAGATGCCAGAATGTGGAGGGCTACCATCAGCTTGACCTGCAGAGGGATGTCGGTGAGCCTGGCAGTTGGTGACTGGAGCCTTGGTGCTATCTGGTTCAGCAGTTGTATTATGGACTCTCACCTGAGTCCGTAGTATGTGATGACTTCATACTCCCTACGGTCAATGAGGGAAGTACGCTGCCAAAAAATACACTCTCTTCTTCTGCGATGCATATGAAGTGGGGGTCTCCTCACAACTCCCAGCAGCAAAATAAACACCTCAATGGCATAGTTGAGCTTGCCAAACTTTTTTGTGTGGCTTGTCTTCATGTGCCACAGCCAGTGCATCATTTCCTATGCCTGGGTTGCCAATGCACAGGAATTTTGATGAATTTCAAGCTCTGAGCGACGCTTAACGACGATGCATTCCACATTGACAAAGCCATAAATATCACTGTGTGTGTTTCACAGTGGATTTTATGGGGGACCGGCTACTTTGAATATTTTAGTCTCTGCATGGCGCAGCCTGTTCTGGTGCAAGTATTTTCTGTCACAGACCCACAGGTACTGACACATTTCGCCACATGCATCGACTTGTAGCTATGGAGTACTGCCTGCACCTCTGGTGCGTCAAAATTTGCAATGCAAAGGCAGCACAGGCCTCTCGTAAATATGCCCTTAATTAGCGAGGGAACAAAATATAATGAAAATGTTTGAAGTAATATGTTTACATATGCTTCAGGATAGGCACCATGCTTTAACCCACATGTGCAGTTTCTGAAATGAACCAAGCTCATGCAAATGCGTCCAAAACAATCTTAAATGGAACAGTTTGGCTAGAACAGCTTTGCATTAGATAATAAGCAACTCCATACATGTTTTTCCTCAGTGAGCACAGTCAGTGAAGCAGGGCTTCAGTTTCTTGGCACATGGAGCTTGGGATCCTTTTCTGCACATATCAGCTCACTTTAAAGAGTTTTTGCAAATAGGCTGGAAATATTTGGCCTTATGCCTCTGAACAAGTGGTTCTTAATCTTTTGACTTCCGTGGACCCCTACGTAATCATTACTGGTACTCGGGCCCCTCACTGAATGATTATTGGAATCCGGGGACCCACACTGATTCATGATTGGAAGGCAGGAACCCAGGAAATATTTTCAATGATTTGAAACACAAAAAAACACACAGAAAATGTAGAAACAAGCATTCATAAAACCTGAGCGCTAAGACGGATGCAGCTAGAAGCTATTGCAAATTAGCCTCTAGAGGCTTTAGGCAGGTAAAAGGTAACTTTCTAAAGTTACTTTTCCTTTTTTAATTAAAGTAGCCTTTTAAAATATTGAAAAGGGTTGTTGAATCTTATTTCTAGCTGGTCCCCACCCTGAAATAGCAGAATTAATATTTAACATTGTTTCCTAGTGTTTCTCTATGGGCCAACCAGCTTTCCTACACCGAAAATAGCTTTTGGGTGCTAGCCACTGTAAGGACATGCTAACATTACATTTCTACATGGCCTACTATCATGCATCTTGTGTTGTGGCTTACACAAGATTTACTTAGAGGTGACCAATTATTATTTAAAAAGGAAGGTTTAGACCTTGTCAAAAGGGTTTATTATGACAAGTCAAATTGCAGTTTTTACCCTGCTACATTCAGACTACTGTGGAAAGCGTGAAGCCATGTTCGCACTGCCACTGTAGTGAATGGCAGATTGGGTGCTGCATCCCACTAGTGACATTTAACTTACAGGCCTTTGGTACAATAGGGAATTATGTGTAACTTAAATATTCCATTTACAGTCATGGCAATTCAACCATGTTTAAAGGGGGAGCACATGTACTTTTCTACTGGTCTGATGGGTGACAAACACAGAGTTCTGCAGCCAGGCAAAAACATATAAGGAAAAGATCTAGCTGTACACTACACAAAAGATAGCAATTTCCTACAACTGCAGAGGCCATTGCACCCGAAACTCCATTGTCTCTAGGTAGAGCAATAATTATTTTTGGATTTCACACCTTCTGCAAGTGCTCCTCTAATTACAGAAGGATTCTGACTGCTTATATTCAATCTAAAAAAGCAGAATATAAAAACACTCCCAGAGCACTTGTAGAAATATTTTTGATGCACTTGTATTGTCCATCTAGGTGCACCACTAAAGTAGGTTATTCACTGATTAGTAAAATGTTGCAAGAATCAAATTGCTATGATGTTCCTATCTCGAGATATATAAGTATACTTTTTAAATGTAAACAAACTATGCCAGTGCAGAGCTGCCACAGGCCTCTGTAATGATAACATGTTGGCATCCCTGTTATTACTGAAATATGTATGCTAGTTTTACGTCCCTGTTTCACTGCTGACAAATATGCAACTAGGATTTGTGGGCATCACGGCACACCGTACAGATGAATTATCTAAGGTCAGATAAAGGACTAAGCATGCCAAAATGGGTTGGCTTGACATGTTAACACTGCAGTGTTGTCCGCAGCATCACAGGGCTGCTTGTGAGCTCCTTTGCAATGATTTTAATCTCACATTTGGGAGGCATAAGACCATCCTGCAGCCCTCACTGGAAGTTTAACTTATAATGCACTTGTGAGGCTGTTGCACATTTGTAAAAATGTGTCAATTAGTCTTTGCCAAACAATCACCAGGTTTTTGGGTAGTAGCACATGCTGTGAAAATGATCCTCATGCTTAGTGGTAAAAAATGTGATCAGTCCAGATCCATTCAAATCAAAACATCTGGGGAACATGCAGAAAGTATATTTGTCTACAGTGGCAAACTCCCAGAAGAGTACTAACTCCCTCTGTGTCTCAGCGGAAATGCAGGGAAATATTCCTGTAGTAGGAAGCCAGGTCTGTACAGTGCCATAAGGCAGAGCAGTGTCACAAGATGCTGTCATCCTATTTCACATCATAATTTGGCAGACTATATCCAACTCACTATCAGCTGCCAGACCACATAAAGCCAAGATCCGCCTTGCGTTGTATTGGAGACATCGCTGCACTTCTACAGAAGAAGTATATAACCCTCTCTGAGATGCAGGAAAAACATAATAACATCATCTTCTCTTCCTTCTCAAGAACTGAAAATGTCCCTGCTTGGTGCACCACCAGTCAATAACACGTACGCAGGTGCCATGACATTGCTGTTAGTAAACAGGGTTTCTTGAGGATAAGATAGTGCAGTCAGACAATGTGTCTTTTGGGGGTCCGGAAGGAGGTAGAATTGAGCAGCTTGGGCACTGAGTTTATAAGGACTGTGGTACAGCTTTGATAGATCAGCCTGGGTGTGATTCTTAAGGGGTTCAGGAGTCAGTTGAGTGGAGCAGCTAGTGGATGGGATGCATTGGGTTATATTGGGTTAACATCTACTGTTCATACATTTGCTGTTTTTTTTACGACTATTGTCATGTAGTTAAATTCAGAAGTAAATTGTATTGATGTCTTGCCTCAATACATGATATGTGGACATTGCTATGTTTAACAACAATGTAGGAAGATGTGCACCGCACATTCATGAAATATACAACAATGCATTTGCTAAGAATTTCATTGAATGGCATGACATTAAATATTTGTTGTCATGATGTATCTCGGTATGTATAAGGTACTTCTATAGTGCAAACTTCACCAAAAAACAGTGAAGCATTGTAAATGGTCAAAGGCAAGCTTAAAGTCGGTGAGTAATGGGAAAAGAAGTTGAGATTTGGACATTTAATGCATTGTGATCTAGTGTTCTTTAAAGAGGTGAGTTTTAACTCTTTTCTAAATTGGAGCAGTGTTGGGGAAGTCCTGATGGATACAGGGATTATATTCCAGATTTTGGAATCATAGATTAAAAAGGTTTGCTGTCCTATTTTCTCTTTTTAACACTTTATAATACATAGTCTGATGGTGCTCTGGCTGCTGGTGCGCCAAGAACCACCAGAGACTGTATTTGTCTGCAATGTAAGTGGGGGTGCTAGTTGTGATGGCTTTGTGAATGCTCCAGCTAGTTTTGAAGATGGTACAAGTTAGTATGGGGAACCAATGGAATTCCCCTAGGTTGGGGGTGATGTGATCATGTTTCTTCAAGTCCTGGATGAGACGTGCTGCAGCATGTAGGATGACTATAAGGGGTGCCAGTGTGGTTTCTGGGAGAGTATGAAGTAGGGCATTACTACCATCCAAATCTGAGAGTACTAGTGCTTGAACAGCAGTACTGAAGTTGCCTTCTGGAAGAAACAATTTGATTTGGTTCCAGGCCTTCTTTGCTTTTTTGGCATTGTGTTCCTTGACGGAGAGGTTGGTGTCCACGGTGAAATTAAGTGATTTGGCATTCGGTGAAAGTTAAAGTTCGAAACCGTCAAAGTTCATGTCTTTGAGCCAAGTTTGTACTATATCTTGTTTGTGTTCTTGGCAAATGGATGATGTGGGATTGTATGACATTACAACGCATGCTTTTACCATGCAAAATACTTACAATCACTGGATGATTTCAACTGTGATGTCATAAGTTATGTCATTTGATATGTCATCAGTGATGTCATCAGTGATGTCACTGACCATGTCTTGAGTGATGTGATAAGTGCGCTCATGAGCAGTGCATTCCGGGGGCGTAAGTTATAGTTAGCTCAGGTAACTATAACTGCTGAATTTCATGGTTTGTACGAGTGAAAGATGAGTATAACTATAACATCCATGCAACCTTTGTTTTTTAAAATTATATTTCCTAACTATAACGTCCCTGTAACCTTTGGTTTTTTCAGAGAATTGCTAAGGTTTTTATTTTTTTCTAACTGTAACCTGTAACCCTTGAGAGCGAGTGTGTGAGTGAGTGCATGAGTGTTTCAGTGGGTGTGTGAGTGAGTATGTGAGTGTTTTACGAGGTGTGTGAATGGGTGCATGTGTGTCTGAGTGGGGATCGGGAGGGTGAGGACTGGGATATTCTGCTTGGAGATGGCTTACATGCCATCTCACTTTATGCGGACGATCTGTTAATATATCTGTAAGACCTACATAACATACCTCCCTCCCTCGCAGACACTCTTGGAAGCGTCGAGAAAGTGTCAGGGCTTAGGGTAAGCTGGTCGAAATCGTGTCTATACCCCTTACGGGAAGAAACCAGGGATCCAAACTTTTACATTAACAACTCGCTTCTCCACTGGCAGCCAAACACTTTCCGATACCTGGGCATATTTGTATACCCAGACTCCATGGATATATAGGAGGGGAACCTAACCTGGGCTGTGGCTGCCATACGAGCACAGATCAAGATCTGGAAGGTGATACTTTTGGACTAGATGGGCAGAGTAGCTTTGAGCAAAATGGTAGTGCTACCCAAATTACTATACTACTTCTCTAACCTTCCGGTTTATGTCCCAGCCAGAATATTTCGAGGCCTAGAGCAGATGATCCGAGGGTTTATCTGGAACTCAGGCCGCCCCAGGATAGCACTACGGAAGCTCTACGCTCCTATTGACAAGGGAGGCCTATCAGTACCAAACTTGGAATTATACTACCTGGCAGCACAACTGCAGTGGGTGACATGGTGGTTCGCCAGTCAAGGCCTTTGAAGACACGGTCTCAAAGCAGACAGGAACCATTCTCAGATATATCACCTGTTTCATCTGATCGCCTGACTCGCGAGCCCCTTGCAGGCCTGCCTTGAATTAGCCCACCGTTGCTATAGGAGAAGCCAATACCTCACCAGACATACAGTGCCATACACCCCACTGCTCCCACCCTTGTGAACTCCCAGAAGAAAAATGGGCACTTATGTCGGTACGCTTACGCATTGGCATGCAGCCGAGTTACAAACACTGGGAGACCTGTATGTTGACGGAGAAGTGATTCCATTCGAGACCCTGGCAGAGGACTATGACTTGCCAACGGGGCAATTCTTACTGCACAACTCCATTAAGAGAGCACTTGCAGTGGCCTGGGGAGACAGTACTGTAGAGCCAAAGATGCTACTCTTGATACAATATTTGCATGTGATGGGCAAAGGATCACACATAATACACTGGTTGGTGGAGGCATTACTTACACACACGACAAACCCTATGACAACCTGACATTTGAAATGGGAAGAAGACAGGGGATGCCCATGGACAGACCGTGAATGGGAGACTATACTCGCTAACCCCACATGTATACCGAGAAACTCTAAATTTTGCCTCATACAAACGTATATTACACATAGAGCATACCTCTCACCAGATAAATTGAACAAATATTTTAATATGACTACCTCAGCATGACCCTGTTGTCTACAGATAAATGCCGACTTTCTTCATATGATGTGGTCGTGCGCCTCCCTGTGCGTGTATTGGCAGGAAATTATAGAAGCACTAGCGAGGTGCACTAAAAGACCACCCCTACAGTCATGGGAAGAATGTATACTAGGTTTCTACCCCAGATCAAAGAAGCATAGAGTCACAGCAAGGTTCACCGATCTAGGCCTTATAGTGGCCAAACGATTAATAACAAAAAGATGGAACCGCTCAGAACCTCCAGTCCGAAATAGCTGGAAAAACTCACTAATAGTATGAGCTCAGGCAGAAAGCACGTCATTACACAGGGAGGAAATAGCAGGTTTACGCAAATACCCCACTGCGCAACATTGGGATACCATGCTTGTGGAAATAAAATACATAGACAGGGAGAGTGTGACCAGCTCCCCACAGGAAAAAACTGAGCGGGATCTGGATGCCGGGCAACAGTTGCCCCACACCCTAGCCTCGCAATAAACCCAACACTGCCAGGCCCATGAAAGACTAGGTAGGAAGTGCAAAACATTAATCAATCAGTCAGGGAATTGTAGGCACGCCACTCACCCGTGAGGGTCTCAATGTGCTGAGGAGGGGGGGTCTGCAGATCTGTTTAGCCGAAGAGCCAGGTCTTGAGGGTCTTCCTGAAGGTGTTCAGGGAGGGGGCGCGTCTGAAGTCTGCCAGTAGCTCATTTCAGGTCTTGCCTCCAATGTGAAAGAAGGATCTTCCGCCTGCTCTGGCTCTGTAGATACATGGGTTTTGGCCAGTGAGAGGTTGGAAAATCAGAAGTTTATTTTGGGTACATGGAAGTTGATTCTGTCGTTGAGGTATTTGAGTCTGCTGTTGTGTAGGCATTTGTAGGCGTGAGTGAGGATTTTGAAAGTGACTCTTTTCTCCACGCGGAGCCAGTAGAGACTTCGTAGGTGTTGGCTTATGTGTTCATGTCGGGGATTCCGAGGACGAGTCTGGCAGCGGTGTTCTGTATTGTCTGGAGTTTGCGGAGTAAGGACTTGTTGATGCCAGCATAGAGTGCGTTTTCATAGTCCAGTCTGCTGGTGATGAGTGTGTGGTCTTCCTTGACTAAGGGGGGATCCACTTGAAGGTCTTGCGGAGGGTGTTGAAGCAACTGGAGGTGACGGCGTTGACCTGTCGGTTCATGGTGAGTGATGAGTCAAGTATGATGCCAAGGTTCTTGGCGTGGTCTGAGGGGGTAGGTGGGCTTCCGAGGGTGGTTGGCCACCAGGTGCAGTCCCATGCAGAAGGGTTGGTACCGAGGACGAGGACTTCTGTATTCTCGGCATTGATCTTCAGGCAGCTGTTGGTCATCCAGACTGCGACGTCTTGCATTCCTTTCTGGAAGTTGAGTTTGGCAGTGGTGGGGTCTTTGGTTTGAGAGGATGAGCTGGGTGACATCAGCGTAGGATACGATGTTGAGGCCGTGTTGTCAGACGATGGCTGTGAGGGGGGCCATGTAGATGTTGAAGGGGTGGGGCTCAGTGATGAACCCTGTGGGACTCCGCAGGCGATTTTCGTGGGGAAGGAGAAGAAGGGTGGAAGTCTGATCCTTTGGTTTCTTCCGGTGAGGAATGATCGGATCCAGTCCAGGGCTGTTCCTTGTATGCCTGCGTTGTGTAGTCTGGCGACTAGTATGCGATGGGAGACGGTGTTGAAGGCTGCTGATAGGTTGAGTAGGATGAGGGCTGTTAAGTTGTCTTGGCCCAGCAGGGTGCGGATGTCGTCTGTGGCGGTAGGGTGGTCTCTGTGCTGTGGTTGCTTCGGAAGCTGGATTGGGACGGGTCGAGGACGGCATTCTCTTCAATGAATCGTGTTAGTTTCCTGTTGACTGTTTTCCCTGCAACTTTGGCTGCGAAGGGGAGGAGCGAGATGGGCCGATAGTTCTTGAGGTTGGTGGGGTCAGCTGTGGGCTTCTTGAGCAGGGGTCTGACTACTGAGCACTTCCAGTCATCTGGGAAGGTGCCTTTTTTGAAGGTGGTGTTGATGGTGTGTTGTAGTTCCGGTGCAATGGTGGCCTCGACTCTGTGGTAGATGTGAGGGATGTGAGGGGTGCAGGGGTCGGTGGGGGTCCCCGAGTGGATGCTTTTCATGGTTGAGGCAGGAGAGACCTAACTGAACACTACATATGATATAGGGGAAAAAAGGGAAGAGATGGACATATTGTAGATCAAAAGAGAATGTATGGTCACCTCGCCAGAATATCCTGACCCAGTCACAGCGGACTGAAGATGGCTCCTTTTCCACCTTTGTTTAATTACTAGGTTTAAATTAAAACCTGTATCACATTTGCATTAAGTTACGTAATTGAATTGAGAAGTGCGATATAGAAATATACAGAGTATATTGTGCGGGTGAATAGACAAACGATCCTCTTGGTGAAAGGGCTGTACACACATTAGACAGCTTAAAACATAAGTGAACGCAGAGCATATACGTTGTATCCACAAGTAAGCATGCTAGCCAAATGCAAATATACAATGGTTTAATGAACAAGATCGATATGGTGTTCTCTCCCCCGATATGTAAAACTAAACTCGTAAAAGAATGTCTATTATTTTCATGGTGCCTATCTCTCCCCTATCCCTCATGTACTATGTTCCTTTACATTCTTTCGACCACTGTTTATATGTGAAAAATGCAAATACAGATATTTCTTTAAAAATGAGTGTCTGAGTGGGTCTTTGAGCGGGTGCGTGGGTGTCTGAGTGGGTGCATGAGTATCTTAGTGTTATCTGAGTTGGTCTGTGAGTGGGTGTGAGAGTGTCTGAGTGGGTTTGCGAGTGCCTCCATGAGTGTGTCAGTCAATCTGTGAGTGAGTGCATGAGTGTCTGAGTGGTCTGTGAGTGGGTGTGTGAGTGTATGAGTAGGTCTGTGAGTGGATGTGTGAGTCTCTGGGTGGGTCCTCGAGTTGGTGTGTAAGTCTCCAAGTAGATCTGTGAGTGGGTGAGAGAGAGTATGAGTGATTCTGTAAATGGGTGTATGAGTGTCAGACTGGGTCTGTGAGTGGGTGTACATGTCTGAGTTCATCTGTGAGTAAGTGCATAAGTGTCTGAGTGGGTCTGAGATTGGGGGCACGAGCCTCTGAGTGAGTCTGTGAGTCTTGAGTGGGTTTGTTAGTCAGTTTGTGGGTGCGTGAGTCTCTGAATGGGTCTATGAGTCAGTGTGCATGTTTCTGAGTACGTCTATGAGTGGGTGAGGGAGAGTATGAGAGATTCTGTAAGTAGGTACATGAGTTACTGACTGGGTCTGTTAGTGGGTGTATGTGTCTGAGTTCATCAGTGAATGGATGCATGAGTGTGTGAATGGGACTGTGAGTGGCTGTGAGAGTGTCTGAGTTGTTCTGTGGCTGAGTGCATGAGTGCCTGAGTGCCTGAGTGGGTTCTTCCACTTTTCTGACTGTTTTCTCCTCACTTCTCACCTTTATTCTGCCTCCTTCTTCTCATTTCTGACCTCTATTTTGCCTCTTTCTGCTCATCGCTAGCCTCCAGCTTTTCAGGAAGAGCTTGAAAACCCGGCTTTTTATAGCCGCATAGGCCTCTTTTACAATCATGCTTTTTTGCCATCACACTTTCAGCGCCAAGACGCCTCGGCATTTGAGCGCTATACAAAAATACTAAACATAAACAAAATACTAAACATTTATTTTGCCTACTTTTGCAAATTTCTCACCTCTATTTTGCCTCTTTCTGTTCGGTTCTGACCTCTATTTTACCTCTTATCGCTTAATGCGAACGGACCCATTCAGGGAGACCTTAACATCGAAGAAGTATTCTACCAATAATTGGAGACATCACGCCCGTGCTTTTCAGCAGAGGTGCTTCGCTCACTTCTCCGCCATAGGAGCCTATGCGCCCGTTCCAGCCCCTAGCCAGTGTGCAGAGGCCCGTTGATCTTGCTCCTCCCTCACCCCCGCACCTTGTCCGGATGAAGACCCTGACGTAAGGGATTAAACTGCCTACAACATTTAGGGGTCGAAACTTCGACACTTTATCGCAAAGCCAGCATAGCCAACAGATATTTCATGTTTTGTTACTGTTGTGACCATGGCTACTTATTATTTCTGTTAAGATTGAGATTCATAGGCGTGATGGTAGAGCCTCATATCTTCAAATGAATGTACTGTTTTTGATTGACACTACCTTTTCTAATCACTTCCCTATCCTCACGAAACACCACTACCCACCTTCCCTTCTTCCCCCTCACCATGTTCCAGTCTAGGGACATTGATATTTGTAATAACACAAATTTGTTCATTAAGAAAGTGATGCCCAGTGTGAATTAAAACACTGAGTATAACCAATACCTTGTGGTTTATGTTTTGTTTTTGCATACTTGTTTTGATCTCTTAAACTGTATTGTGACTTTCTGGGACCACTGTTCTTACGTACAACTCTATTTTACCTCTGTCAGCTCTTTTCTGACCTCTATTTTGTCTCTTTCTGCCCGTTTCATATCTGTATTTGCTTCTTTCCGCTCATATCTGACCTTTCATTCTGCTTCTTGCTGCTTGCTCTTGACCTCTATTTTGCCTCTTTTTGCTAATTTCTGACATTAATTCTGCCTCTTTTTGCTCATTTCTCACCTTTATCTTGCCGCTTTCTGCTCGTTTCTGACCTTTATTCCTCCTCTTTCTGTTTGTTTCTCACCTTTATCTTGCCTCTTGCTTCTGGTTTCTGGCCTCTATTTTGCCTCTTTCGGCTTGTTTTTCACCTTTATTTTGTCGCTTTCTGCTCATTGGTCACCTTTATTTTGCCACTTGCTGCTCGTTTCTGACCTTTATTCTGGCTCTTTCTGCTTGTTTCTCACATTTATTTTGCCCCTTTCTGCTCATTGCTGATCTTTATTTTGTTTCCTTTTGCTTGTTTTTGACCTTTATTTTGCTTCTTTCTCCTCATTCTCCCGGGACCATGGGGGGAGCCGCAAGACCCCCACAGTCCCATCTGGCTCCCCAGCTCCTGAGAGAGCTGACATTGTTCTTGCACAAGGGGAGCTGCTGTAAATGCAGCTCCCTGTGAGCAAGAGCAATCTGTTTAATCTATTTCTCTGCTGCATGTCTACTGGCAGAAAAAGAGAAAATAACCTCTGCTTTCAGTTGGTGGGAGCACTTTGACAGCTCCTGCCAGCTGTAAATGGAGTGTTTGCTTTTGTTTGGTGGGAGCTATCAAAGCTTCCATCAAGCAAAAGCAAACAGCTATGTCCCAGGCATGGGACCCCCGGGACATAGCAGAAGCTGGACATGGGGGATGACGGTCCCCAGGGCCATTTATGAGTCCCAAGTGGGGGCCCTCTCATTCCGTTTGCATGGGCCGCCCGGAGAGGTGGTGCCCCCGCCTTCTTAAAAAAAAGAAAGCTTAGGGGAGGTGGTGGTCTCCAGGGTGTGGGGGTTCCACGCGGGTTTTAATTGCCCCGGGGAGGTTGTGGTCCCCAGGGCTTCTAGAAGCCCAGGAGAGGGGTCCTTGCAGCCTCCCTTCTTTATTAAAAACAAGGCCCTGGGGAGATGGTTTTCCCTGTGCTTCTAGTAGTCTAGGAGGAGAGTCTGCACTGCCCCCTTACATTATTTAAAAAATAAGTCCTGAGGAGATGGTGGTCCTCGGGGCTCAAAGAGCCTCAGAAGGGGAGCCCCATGCACCCCCTTCTTTTTTTTTTAATGCCCCAGGACCTGGCCCAACCTGGGGACCTTTTGAAAACAATTGTGGGAGCCTGTGCTTGTTTTGTTCTTAATTTGCAACTGCAAATTTCACAAATTTGTGAAATTGTTTTGGACCAAGGCTTGGGGGTCAGGATATTCCTACCCTGCCCCCTTTCTATTTTTTCACTTTTTTTGGGAATTAGCCTGAAGCCGAGTCCCAAGATGGCTGTCAATACTTCCTGGTTGAGGATTTCATGAAGATTCGTCAAACAACACCAAAGATATAGGCAAGCCCAAAAAATGTTTTTTCCATGGAAACACGGTCCTAACTATAACTACCTATTGGTGACTGCCAGTAGAAAATGTATATAAGTAAATATATACATACATTTTTTTGGATGGGAGACCCCCCAATGTTGAAATAAATAAATTAACTTAATTTATATTGGGGGGAAACTCCTCCAAACCTCCCTTTATGAAATATACTTACCACCCTAAGACTGTACCCACCCATTAAACCCTAAAATCCTTATCCACCACGGAACCCTAAAAATACCCTTACCACCCTAAACTCCTACCCACCCAAACCCTAAAAAATCCCTTATTACCCTATGCCATTACCTATGCCTAGACCCTAATTACCTCTACCACCCTATACCCCTACAACCCCTAAATCCTAAAAGCACCCTTAAAACCCAATACCCTTATCTACCACTTAAAGCCTAAAAATACCCTTACCATCCCATGCCCCTACCCACCTCTAAACCCTAAAAAAACATTTACCACCCTACATACCTACTCACCTCTAAACCCTAAAGAATCCCTTACCACCCTATGCCCTTACTGGGCCCTAAACCCTAAAATAGCCTTACCACCCGATTCCCCTAACAACATCTTAACCCTAAAAACACCTTACTGCCCAATACTCAATATACCATAATATATATATATATATATATATATATATATATATATATATATATATATATATATATATACATATATATTCTCTTAAAAAACAAAGGTTACAGACATGTTATAGTTTAGAAATAGAATTTAAAAAATCTTAGAAATTCATTGAAAAAAACAAAGGTTACAAGGACTTTCTTGAGCTAACTATAACTTTTGCCCCCACAATGCACCGCTTATAACCTCACATATTACATCACTGATGACATGGTCAGTGACATCAATCATGACATCACTGATGATATCTCAAATGACACCACTGATGACATCATGATGACATCATCCAGTGAATGTGAGTGTTTTTCAAAAGTTTGAGTGTTAAGCATATATACCAAGGTACTATAAAAGTTAAAATAGTATACTTTCTGTACTACTAATGAGTGATACTATTTCTAACATATATTATTTGTTTGGCTGTGTCACTTTATGTATCTGTGTGTGGTGGTTGTGTGAGTGTGAGTGGCTGTATGGATGAGTGTGTGGTGGGTGTGTGAGTAGTTGTGTGGGTAAGTAAGTGGCTTCATGAGTGGCTGTATTGGTGAGTGAGTAGGTCCATCAGTGGCTGCATGGGTGAGTAGCTGTGTAGGTAGGTGAGTGAGTAGGTGTGTGAATGGCTGTATGTTTGAGTGGCTGGGTGTTTAACTGGCTGTATGAGTAAGTGAATGGATGTTTGACTGGGTGTTTGGTTAAGTGAGTTGGTGTGTGAGTGTGTGAATGGCTGTATGGGTGATTGAGTGGATGTGTGAGCACTTGTATTGATGTGGGAATGGATATGTTAGAGGGTGTGTGAGTGAGTATGTGAGTGGCGGTATAGGTGAATAAGTCGGTGTGTGAGTAGCAGTATTGGTGAGTGTGTTGCTGTGTGAGTGGTTGTATGGACGAGTGACTGGTTGTATGAATACTGTATGGGTGAGTTAGTAGTTTTGTGAGTACGGATATGAGTAAGTCAGTGGGTGTGTGAGTGATGGATGAGAGAGTGGTTCTGTGAGTACTTGTATAGGTCTGTGAATAGGTATGTGACTGGTTGTGTGGGTTTCTGACTGGGCATATGAGAAGTTGTATGGGGGTGTGATTAAGTGTGGTTCTGTAGATGATGTCATCAGTAATGTCATCAGTGATGTCATTTGAGATGTCATCAGTGATGTCAACAGTAATCTCACTGACCATATCATGAGTGGTGTAATATGTGGGATCATAAGCAGTGCATTGCAGGGGTGTAAGTTATAGTTAGCTCAGGTAACTATAACTGCTGAATTCCTATGGTTTTGTACGAGTGAAATCTGAGCCTAACTATAACGCCCCTGTTACCTTTGGTTTTTTCAGTGAGTTTCTCAGGCTTTTCAAATTCAGTTTCCTAATGGTACCATCCCTGTAACTTTTGTTTTTTTCCAGTGAATGTCTGTGGTTTTTAGATTGAGCCGTGAGTCAGCATGCATGCTCTGCTCTGCTAGACATGCTGCATTCTCTCTGTGGAGATTGAACACGCCCACACACACCCACTGCCTTTTTATTGGTTGCTTCGTCTACCTTTACAAATGTCATTGCTCTTGTTGCTAAATAGTGTACAATTGTCCCACCTTGTGACTATTTTGTTCCTGCCCTGGCTACTGGCCCTGCTACATGGATCCTTTAGTTAGTGGCCATATGTTTTGTTTAAGAGCACTACTTTTTCTTTAGCCCACTCCTCGCTGCTCACCTACGCACAGCGATGTTTTCAGTTCCCCTTGCCCCCCCACAACACCTCCCACCCCTCGCAACTTCTTTGGCCAAAGTCACTCACACAAAACTCAGGTAGCTCGTCATTCTTTATTTACCAGGTTGCCCCTTCAAATTTGGTATTTACAGGTATGAAATGCAGCTAGCTACAGGCAGTTTTTTTAATTCAGTTTACAAATGCTTGTTCTCTGTTCAATAATTTTATTAAAATTCACCATTGTATGGCCATTTCAACACAGACAGTTAATGGAGACTTGCTCATATGGCTTCCGATATGTTTTTCTTTTTTCATTTTCGTGTTCATAGACATTCACCTTCAACATCTCACGTAGGGAGAGTTTGTTTATTTAATTGCAATACCTTTTCCATTTTCTTGGTACGTGATCACGTTGACTATGTTCACAAGGCAGATATGATCTCATAGCTTCAGAGTTTGTCTATTGCTCGGTGTTCCCTTGCGGAATTGGCATCAGATGGCCACATTTTGAGGGCCATGATGTAGCTCCTCTCCTGCTGCACTGCTCCATCTTGTTTTAGGCATTGTGTATGGCCCTACCGCAAGAAACAATGTCACTCTAAACCATTTTTCTGCTGAACCAAACATGCTGAGAGCAGGGAGACAATCTTAACACATGCCATTGCTGTTTCGTATGATAAAAAGTTAAGCGTTTGTGTCTTTTGTTAAAGTAAGTAGGGCATTGTTTCTGAGAGTCTTGAGCCAATGTAATTACATAAAGCTGCTAGGTATTCTTGGCTTCTGTAAGGTGCTATGGCTAAGTGGATTCTGCAGTTACTCTTACCAGAACTTGTTTATTCTTGTATTTTGCCTCGGTGTTTGAGGCACATTTCACAATTTGGATGCATGGAACTAAGTATGCCTAATAAATATATTCTCTAGTAAATAGTTGCATACAGGTGCTTTCAGTCAAGTATGGTGAGGTGTCTGTCTGATTTTCCCTGGGATTTTTTAAATGTGCACACCGACAAAAAACACACTCACACACACAAACTCACGCACCCACCCACACACACACTCTATCTCTCTCTGTTTTAAAGTTCTTATATAATGTTGGTAATTTTACAAAATATTGTGTTTTATGTACCCCTAACAACCCGCACTACTCCCCTTTTCCACTGCCCCTTAAGCTTTCTCATGTCCTGCTTCTCATGTATGTATTTTGTCATGATATGCCAGAGTGATTGTTCATAAAATCTGAAACTTACAGCATCCCCTAAGGCTACGCTTCTGGTGACACTAACAGCCATTTGTGGACTTTTTTGTCAATAGCACCTTGCATCTGGGGTTAAATAATTTTTTCTTTTTACCATCAGTGGTGTGGGTTTAAAAACCCTAGCGTGCAAACTAATGTTGAATCAAAGGTGACTACTGATTGGAGATGTTCCACATTGCGTAGGTCCTCTTCACAACAATGTAGAAACATATGAAATGATCAAACTGTGTCTCTTCCAATTTTGATACGTAGACCAAAACAACTTTACCCTGGTCCTCAAAATGTACATTTGTTACTTTTGCATATCTCAGGACAGGTATCTTCAAATATTCTGATAAGAGTAGACTTATTTCTTGCAAACTAATTACAAAAGTAGAAAAGTCTCACCCTCAAGCAAGCATGGAACTATAAATTACTTCTGGGATATTTGGTGAACTATTTCATCTTTAACCTCCTTTCAAACTCATCACTATTCAATTAACTTGGACATTGATTGACAAGCTCTTAAATAACCCTCCTAACTTTGAAAATTGCCTTGCACAATAAAACCTGCTGTATTTTTTTTAATAAACTTTAAAAATACTAAGTGTGTTTGCTTAAAACACCACTTTGTAGTTTAAACTTTTTTGGTAGAAAAAGATCTGACAGTTCAATTTTTGCAAGACTCAAATCTTATTTGAAACATGCAATTATCTACTTTGAGAATATGGGCATACATGTTGCAAAAACACCCTGTGGGAGATTTGAGGGGACTTGGATCAAAACCTGCGGCGGCTGCTGTCAATCTGACTTGAGTGGCAGAGCAGGAAAAAAATTATAAAACTTCTTAAAACAAACATTATTATTAGCAGTTGTGAAACTCCAATGAAGTAATGTAGCTAGTGTGAGGAAAGTGGTGTGTTAGATGGTGTGATTGTGAATACCTTCTTGAGTCTAGTCAAGCTCGTTTGTGTAAACCTGAGCTCAACCCTGGATAGCTGTGGCTTCAAGCAGTCAGGCTTAAACAAAAGAACAACTGTAAACCATTTAGCAGTACCAATACAACGAAATAAGAAAGGCACACAACATGAAAGAAATCTGATACCAATTAATGAAAATAGCTCTTATTTTTATGAATTTGTAGAGACCAAAAGGAACAAAATCCTCTAGAGGACTCCAGAGATATAAATATTTAAGTAAACAGTAAATCACAGCTTTTCACTAGAATTGCAAACAAGCATTGGCAAAAGCTGCTGTTAGCAGTAACTTTTGAAACTTTGGAAATCTTTTGTAAAGTTGTGTTCAGGTAGTCCAGCCCCCTTTTGGTTACCAGCATCAACAGGGAGCAAGTCAAGGGGGCCATTGAGGAGTTGCAGAAAAGTTACGGTGTCACCAAAGCAGTCTTCAATTCATTTCCAGGTTCTATGTGCAAACTGCCATAGACATCACAGAGTGGTCCTGATGCAAGGGATACAGGATGCTCAGGATGCTGTAGGAGGCAAAGGATGCTGAGCGGTTGACGGGGGCCTTCCTGGGGCTATGCCTCAGTCCACGGTCATGGTTGGGCAACTTTGGGCACAGGAGTAGATGTCTCTCAAAGTGACAGAGGCAATCCGCAAGAGTCTTAAGTCTAAAGCCTTGGATCCTGATGGAGTCCCTATGGGCCTTTATAAATTGGGGGTGGATTTATGGGCACACATTATTACCAATTTTGCCAATGCTACATGTAAGAGTGGCATCCCAGAGTCTTGGAAATGAGCTATAAATGTGGCAATTTTTTAAAAAGGTAACAGGGCCTCCTCCAATTGTTAGAGGCCTATTTCACTAATTGAATCAATGGGAAAAGTTACTGTGTGGGTTGTCCATGTCAGAATTATGTTGTGGTCTGCTAAGAACCGTATTATCTCTGACGTTCAATATGGTTTTAGAGATGGCTTGGGCACCCAAGAGCAGTGCCTCAACCTACATGTGCTAATTAACAAATATACCCTAACGAAAAGAGGCCAGGTCTATTTAGCATCTATGGACCAGGCCTGTGCTTTTTTTTTTCTTTTCGTCCTCATGACACCACTGATTAGCACCAGTCAATACACCTTACGTGAGTACCCATAATTGACTACCGGTCAATCAGAATTACTGGGTTATTTCGAAATTTGTACTGCCCTCCCAGTTACTGAAATGAGAGGGTGTAATCATTGGACTGAGAGATCTTCTATTTATTTTCCAAGTTCCAAAACCTGAGACTGCTTTTATCCATTTCCTTGAAAAAACTTACAGAGTTCTTCCAACCCTGCCAAGAGGGGGGCTCCGATTGAGCCCAAAGTTTACAGATTTCTCTTCTTGCCAGTAGTATTAGATAAAAGATCAAATAATGGCAGTTCACTTGCAGAATGTACTTATGTTTAACCTGCTGAGATATCCTGAACATGATTAACTCAGGGCTTACCTCTATGTTGACACCCACAGAGCGTGAAATGGTCTTACCTACTGCTGACCAGAATCCTCCCAATTTCCACCTTCTTGGACACAGATACTGGAGGGTTCTGGGGTCCTGTAGTGAATGGTGGTGCCGGGGTCTCCACCCTGGGTCGCATCGGCAGGAGCACTGCGTGCGCTTTGCTTGGCTTGACTACGTGAAAGCAAGGAGAACAGAGCTGCCAGAGTCAGCACAAGCAGTTTGGGCTCCGAGAGGGATTCTGCAACACTGGCTGAACAGCAAAACTAGGGAAAGGCGGTAGGTGACCTGCAATTGACTGTGGGTAAACAGCTGAACCATGACCAGAAAAGTTATAGTGTTGAGTGGATGGAGGCAAATGGACATAGTGGCCTAAGGGTTGAGCCACAACAGGAGAAGCAAGTAGGACACCAGCAATCAGCCCCAAGAATATAGATAGATCTCAGACCCTGTTGGATAGATGTTACACACTAAGATCACACATTTGCTCCCCTTGGGTATTGGAAGAGGGCGGGGGCGTTGAAAAATTTCCCTCACAACCTACAATAAAACTACATGCCAGTCGGAGGAAAGTTAGAACAAATACTGATCTTAACAAAGACCCGCACCCTCCCCCCAAAGGGGCCACTTCCAAATTGGCGATTAAAGGTCTGTTGAAAGGGAAACAAGTAGCTGTCGCCAAAAATCTTCAGACGATTACGCCCTCACTCAGATCTTATTTCAAGCTTAGGATCGACGCAAGAAGTGAGGAGGGAGGTATAGAGAGCATGGATGGTAAAAAAAATACCCCTGGGCAGGAAAGTCTGGAGGATAGAGCGAATAAGTTTAACACGAAGACTACTCCTACCAGTGAGCCTGATATTTCCCCATCTCTCCCAATAGTTGCAACGCAAAACAAATTCTCATCCCTGAATGTGGAGGGATTACCCTCTGAGGTTAGTGGCGAAGTAGATGACGCTCCAGTACAATATCTAGGGGCCGGTGGGCTATCTAACCTGAAGGCGTAGGTGAAAGCACTAGCAGCTCAGATAGTAAGAACACATTGCAGGGGATGCTGTGCCGTCTTTCTCTCGAAATTAAAGAGCGCCTCGATATTTCAGAGGCAAGTCAGAAAGAAATCCAGGGAACCTGCTTGAGTCTGTAAGGAAAAATAGAAGGTCTCGTCATACGAACACAAGAACTGGAGCTGGGTTTTCAAGACTTACAGACTAAAGCCCAAACAAACATACATGAAGTGGAGAGGTTAAAACAAAGAGAGAGAGTACTATCGGAAAGACTCGAAAGGCTGGAAAACAATGCCAGGAGAAATAATATCAGAATCCTGGGTGTGGCTGAGGGGTTGGAAGGAACAGATTTAAAAGCATTTCTGATAAACTTGCTGAACAGTTCGTTTCCACAGGAGGTCCCTCCGCTAAATTTAGACACAGAAATCCAGCACATGCATACGTCGAAAAAAACCACGAAAGATCCTGGTAAACTTTCTCTCGTACTCGGTAAAAGAAAAAATCTTGGGGTTATCGTTAAGAGAAAAATCACTAAAAGCAATGGGTGCTTCCTACAGAGTTAGGTCGTATATCTCAAAGGAGACTTCAGAAAGACAGTGGGAACTGGGTAACAGAATGGATGGGTTAAAGATACTGGGGGCATGCGTACAATTGAGGTTTCCGGTTTTTCTAAAAATAATGTGGCAAAATAAAATGCATAATTTCTCAGACTTATCCAGGAAGTGAAACTAGAGAATACAAGTAATTGACAGAAGACAGGTGGCGGGAAGTGGTGATGGTAATATAGGTAATATGACCCCCATTCAGCACAGGCTCAATAGGCAGAGGGATGCCTATAAAATATATTTTTGGGGGAGGGTTTCCAGGAGAGGGTGCACTAGTGGTAAGAAGCATAGGGAAAAAATAAAAATAAATGTTTTGTCCTCAAGTCAGTAAAGGAGTGCCTGTTATAAATGATCAAAAACAAGTTCCTCAGGGATATCAAATGAGGAAGTTGAAGAAGCATGAGTAAGAAAGACCTGATGATCCTTTGCTGGAATGTGAATGGGCTGTGGGTCAAAAGAAGGCAGAGAATTATAGCTCAATATTTAAAAGATCAGCACGCTCAAATAATTATGCTTCAGGAGACGCATCTTCTGAGATAAGAATGTAGGGAATTTTTTTCTAAACAAAGATGGATTGGAAAGTGAGCATCTACTGATCAAGCTCATTGTACTAAAGGGATAGTAATAATACTAAAGGCGAACTCAGGGATTTAGCTCCTTAGATACAGAGCAGATGAGGGTGGGTTTTGGATAATTGCCAAGATTAAAATAGCTCCTGCGACATGTACATTAGCGAGCTACTACGGCCCAAATATAAATGATGTAACTTCTCTGACCAAGCTCTATCCCCAACCTGGTTGATTTTCAATCCCCCATTATTCTGGGTGGAAATTTTAATGTCCTATTGAATAATGATCTTGGTAGGTCATCAGCTAGGACTCAAATTACCTCCCCTAAGATGAGGGTATACTCATTAGATATGTTGGAGAATTTTAATTTGTGTGACGTTTTCCGCAGAGTTGAGGGTAAATGCAGGGTTTACTCCTTCCATAGTAAGAAGAACGGGCACTTTCAAGAATAGATTATCTTTTCATGGACAAGAAAGAAGTGGAGTTAATAGTTGGGACTAACCATCTGCCAATTCATATTTCGGATCATGCAGCATTGTTATTAAAAATTGAGAGAAGGGACACCCATACAATCGGTAGGTGGACGATGAACAGAAGGATTATGCTACATCCAGAGATAATAGAGAAGGTGCGTAGTAACACTGAGGATTTTTTCTCATGGAACCTGGGGTCAGCCCTCGTGCACATGGTATGGGATACCTATAAGGCATGGTTAAGAGGTATTGTTAAAAATCTAACAGTATACTGGGTCAGGGAAGATAACAAAATCCTTAATAAAATCGAGGAGGAGATAGGCAAAATGGAAAACCTATTAAAAGATAACAAAGGTTTGGAAAGAGAAAGAAAGCAGTGGGTAGATAAGCTTGAAGGTTTACGGTTGAAGTTTAGAACCAAATTGGAGGAGAAAGTAACTCAACAGTGGGAGGTGAGTGGATTTAGAGATATAATACAAGGGGAATGTTGTGGAAAGCTCCTGGCTTGGAAATCAAGGTTGGACAGAAATCAAAACTTTATAGGTAAGATTCTAGAAGAGGAGTCCGGACTTATAGTCGAGGAGAGTTAAAAAATCAGAGCTGCATTTACTAACTTCTTTCAGGAGCTATATACAAAAGAGCTAGTAGTAACCGAGCAAGAAATACAATGTTGGCTCTTAAGTAAGCTGCTTCCTAAACTTACAGAAGCTTAAGCCCTCTACTTAGGATGAGAAATAGATGGTAGTGAAATCCTGGACATTTTGAAAAGGCAAAAAAATGGGAAAGCTGCAGGCCCAGAAGGGTTTCCTATCGAAATGTATTCTGTGCTACAGGAGGAGTGTGGGTCAAACTATTCAATTATATTCTGATAGATGGGGGTCCTATCCCGTCGACATGGAATGAAGCACTAATTTCCTAAATCTTGAAGGCAGGCAGGAACCCGATACAGTGCCAATCATTTTGCCCAATATCATTACTTAATAATGATTATAAGATCTTCTCTGGGGTTCTTGTCACACATTTGAATAAGGTTTTGGGGCTGCTGATTCATCAAGATCAAAAAGGTTTTCTCCCTGGGAGATATATGAATGAGCTTAACTATTCCTTGATAGGCTCCATAGATTTAGCCATAACGCATAACGCCCCCCTTGCAATTGACACATTAGATGCTGCAAAAGCATTTGATCGTGTTAATTGGAGGTATTCAAAGACTACATTAGAACATTTTAGTTTGAGCGAAAATATTATAGACACTATTTTTAAAATTTACAGAGCTCCAACAGCAAAGATTCTAGTTAATCATAGTCTGTCTTCCCCTGTGCGTATTGAGAGAGGTACAAGATAGGGCTGTCCTTTGTCTCCTGTATTATTTGATCTCTACATAGAACCTTTCGCTCAAAGTTTGAGGTTAAATGAAGAGATTAAACCCTTTAAAATTGGGGCATACTCTAGGAAGATCTTGCTTTATGCTGATGACCTTATGGTTTATACCTCGGACGCAGTATCAACTCTACCATACTTTATGGCGGAATTTGGTAAACTGTCGAGATATGCGGCAAATGAAGAAAAAACAGAAGTAATGATGTGGAACCAAGATAGTGGAGAAATAAAATGCATGGATGAATTAAGATAGCTGGGGATTAAAATAATTAAAGACCTTGGAAAGATTGCGGCTGTTAATCTGGAAAGAATAGGAAAGGAGATAGATGTACTATTAAAAAGATGGCAGAACCTCCCACTTACAATTTAATTTGGTG
Organism: Triturus cristatus; assembly: GCF_964204655.1. NCBI lineage: Eukaryota > Metazoa > Chordata > Amphibia > Caudata > Salamandridae > Triturus > Triturus cristatus. Next base: position 742,057,140 of record NC_140589.1, on the reverse strand, counting down.
AAAATGTCCATCTTGCCAAAACTCACCTTTCTCTTTAATAATATCCCTTTGCATTTTGAAAAAAACCCACTCCTGAAGCTGCAGGGGAAGATGTCCTCTTTCATATGGGCTAGTAAAGGAATACGCCTCTCATGGAAAAAGCTGAGACGGAAAGCGGGTTTGGGAGGTATGGGCCTTCCCGATCTTCAGATCTATTGTTGGGTGTTTCAACTTAAAAACAAAAGAATGCTTCTACAAAGACCTGGTGAATCTCTAATGAGGGTTTTGTTTAAATCCATGCTGGTGGGTGTGCCGGAGGAGGGTTTCTCTTAAAAATATGGGGCTCCTAAATTTTTTTTAAAGTCAGATTAAAATGCCTCTAGTCAACGGCCCGAACTTGGTTTGAGATAAGATCGATCCTTGGGGTACCTTATTATAGCAGACTGTCTTCCATATGGGATTCCCCAGGTACACCGGAAAGTCTATCAGAAAGCCTAGCAAAACCACTGAATAAGCCAGATGTTAGGTAGTGGGGTCAACTGATAGATGACGGACAAAAGCTAACTTGGAGCTACTGGTATGACAAGAAAAAAGGAGCAATATCCAGATTTAAAATCTACCAGATCAATTCCTGGCTCAAGAGTCAGAATGGGTTAGATAGAGTCTCAAATCAAATGGAGCTGGAACTTCAGATCACAACGTCAAGGAAAAAAGAGGTGGCACTTTGGTATCAATTTCTTCTGGATGCAGAACTGGCGGAAATGAAATCACCACACAGTGTATAGGGTGGATGCTTGCTGGAAGAAGAGCAGGCAGATTTATGGCAAGTATGTTGCTCTACACTTTACTTGGTGGTTAAACCTGCTGCTTTAAAGAAAAATCACTTTTTTACCTTGCATAGAATCTACCGGACCCCAAAAATGCTGGGAAAGATAAAAGGAGGCACAGATTCAAAGAGCAAGCAATGTGACAGCGGAGATGCTTTGATAGCGTGGTCAGATCCAAACTCTGGGAGGTACTTCAATATAAGGGGTTGGATCCTGACCTGGGGTCTTTTTTAATAGCCCTCCATATAGACTTCAATGCTACTGTTAGGTTTGGGCCAAATGGTGAATGTAGCGAGAGTCTTGGCCTGGGCTTCCAACTTAGTTATCAAGGGAAGGAGATGCCAGCTGCGAAAAGGTGGAGTATCCCTGTCCAGGGTTGGAGCCATATTTGGAGCTGGTTGAAATAGAACTTATGGACTAGATTTAGGCTGGGAGTGATCAGGGGTCAGCTCTTGTTCCCTCTGGGCCAGTATGATCTGAATTTTATTTTGCTTTGCTCTTGCGACGAATGCTCCATGCAAACCCTGGTGCACTTTGTATTTTTTTTCTGCCGAATTTATTGTTATTTTACTAAGAGGTTTTTAATTCCTCGTCTCAAAAGTGCCTTGATTACTAAGCATATTGCAGCCCTTTTATTTCTACAGATCTCCCCTCCCTGGAAGTATGTTTAGGCGTGGCTACTTTTCTGAAGTGTGTCCTCCAGCACCGACAATCTCTATCACTGCAGCTAACCTGATTTTCTCTTAGTGTAACTTTTATAGCATTTTGGTCTGTACGTTGTGTCCCATAAAAACTGTCACGCAAAAAATGTGATGTTAGCCTGGCTGCTCTAGGTAGTGTGTTGTATGAGCTTGTTGATATTGATAAAAACTATGCCAATACTTATAATGGTACACTAACATACACAAACGAAATTTCATCACTATGATCAAATTCGCCCGCCCTGAACTCTCCATCACCCCGACTCAGAAATATGTGATCAAGCAGGCTCTTCAACCTAAACCCACGGCAACTGATTGACAGGTCACAGGTGGGGTGGTACAAAGATGGCAGACAAACGCGCAAACAGGAAACTCAGGTCCATCCTCCAGATAAGCGCAGAGACACCACAATGGTCCTGGGAAATTGGCCCTAATTAAGCACACATGGCCGGAGTATTGCACGCATTCCCAAAACACCATAAAGTCAATTATGAACACACAGCACACACAGAACATGGAGTGATCATGTGCTCCTCATGCCGGACAGATGGACACATTACCCTCTGGCCCACACTGTGTCCACACATGGTTGAGGTCCACCTGCATTAGTTGTGAGGGACCTTTTTATTTACTACTCCACAGGTAAGGCCCGCATTCTTTAACCAAACAAGGATCGCTGGATGTACTTTTATGACACACAAAACTGTACAAAACTCGCTCGGATTGACTGTAGTCTGAACTCTTAGCCAAAGTGTTTAATTAAGCCAACTGTTCCTGTTTTGCGAAATGACTCTTGTCTTTAGTTTTTCAAGGTACATTCATACTCAGGCAACATTTTGATGAGGTAGAAGGGAGCGATTGGCACCTCGAGCCCAACTGCAGCCAAGGGAAAAGGACCCGCCCCGACGGATTCATATCTGCGCAGCAAGAAAGGTGAGCAGCAACCGCAATTGATTGGATGTTCTGCTGAATCCGCAGGGTGGAGGTCCATCCTGAAGCTACCGTCAGAAGGTAAGAGATCACATCTGATCCGTAGTCCCCAGGGTTTGGCGTATGGCATACTAGGAATAAGCGCAAATAGTTAACCTGAGCATCCTGCCACTGACAGAAATCTGGCATGTTACTTAGTTTATGTGTCCGAACTGAGTAGACGCAAGGCGGCCTTGGAGGTGTTTCCGTGGAGGTCACATTTTTTTGATAGCACGCTAGGAAGGGTGAATTGGTTGTTGCTTGGACCACTGGGCGTGACACAGATGGTGCGAATGGGCCCTGGGTGTGATATAAGGCCGGCACCTTAATCTTATTTTTTAGTATACCGGTTTCGTAACACTGGTGGTATTTGAAAGAAGTGAGAGGTGTTGTTTGGTTGGACAGCTGGGCATTAAACAGATGGCACCCTAAGCCTCTGGGTGTGAAACTGAGTACAATTTGGACATTAGGGAAAGATTTGGATCTGGGAGATCAGGTGTAGCTTGCATTTGGCCAAGAGGTGCCTATGGTTCTTCAAGTTATTCCTTTTCCCTGTGAATTATTTTTTATTTTCTTTGTCCCGGAGCCAATATTGACAGACTAGTGGGCTCACTTAGTCCTGTGTACTGTGCAGGGCTTCTCTTGGTCATAGGATAGTATGCTCTGTGACCGGGCTAAGGTATTTTTGAAAAAGTCATAATTTTTTTTCTGATGGAAGGTATTTGATGTTGTGATGATTTGATACTGTGGTGCTGGTATATTAATACAACTGTATTTTGACAAAAAATGTTATTTTATGTCAATGTCTCAATGTGCTATATGAAGATGTCACTATTTTTACAATCGTTATTTCATATCATAGTAAAGTTTGCTATTTCTGACAATTTCATGACGTTTTAACTATTGCAATTTAATCTAGATTGTGACCCTTTATATGCATTGCTATTTTGGGTTTGTGAAATGTATATATTGATGCATCTGTACAGTCGCCACTAAAAAAATGCAAATCAGGTTCCCCCACAGGCAAAAACACTTAACAAGTATTGCCACAAATGACATGCACACACTAAGGCACACGTGTTTCCCTGGCCAGAAGAGGGAACCTTCAACACTTACATAATCGAACACACGAGGACGCACATACGGATTAAATATGTAGAACAGAAGAAGGAAAGGAGAGAGGCACTATTAGCACCACGGGCCAACTTTGAGTAGTCCCAGGCTGATAATCCTATCCCACAGACAATAAGCAAAGTGTCCGCACCTCCCCCGCCATATGCATATGTGAAGGTGCTCTCGCCGATGCCAGCTATTGCCGCATTAGGATAGACCAAGCCACTAATTGAGGGTGCCGGAAGATCCCCTACCAAACAATGGACAATTAGGTCTAGGCACGAAGGACTAACAGGCCGGCAGCCTCAGGAACCACCCCAGGCCTGTGCTAGGGCTCCCCAAAGCACGACTCCCTGTCCGTCGCGTTCAGCCCATCAAGCACCAGCAGTGCGAAGAATGCACACTACCACCAGGTCAAGTGAACACACTTGAGTAACAGGGAGATTCATAGTGGCTCTGGATAATGATACAAATAGTGGGGATGAGGGAAGGGGCCGCAGCCCCTCAGAATCTAATGACAAGGGTGGGCGCAGCCGCGCCTGAGCACCTAACAATTATGGACGGACACTGAGGGAGATAATAGCGAGAGACTAAGAAGAAATGTTTGCACACCCATTCTGCGACTTGCTATCAGACTGGGCTAAGGAGGGGAACCAATTTGACTGGTCCTGGCCTGTGGGAGGGTCCTTTGAACCAGAGGATATGGCTGTTGTGGAAGACTGAATCTGGCACAGGAGGGAAGATCCCAAGTGGAACTTCCCGTACATACAGGATTGCCTACGAAGATGGGAGCACTATGTTACGGAACAACCAATAGAGCACCCCCACGCCAGCATGTACCCACTACTGCAGAAGGACACATCTGGGACCATCTATGTGCCCTGGGCTCAGATGGATAAAGAAGGGCTAAGGACCAAATTGCCATCCTTGCTGGATGGAGCGGGAAAATGGATCTCATGTTCTGACAAGAACACAGTGGAAGTAAATCTAGTGATAGGCGATGTTAAAAGCCTGCTAAGCATCCTCATACGAGAACAGACTAACACTGTGTTCGCCCGAGCTCACATCCCAGCAGTCAGGAAGACAAACATTGAGTGTGATGGGGCCACATTCAATTCGTAAAGACACCAAATCTGGACAGCCCTGAGGTAAATGTTTCCTGACTGTCCAGATGTTGGAGGGTTAATGGCAGAAACTATGAAACCTGGGTAGACCATAACTGAGTTACTAGATAGAATGCGGGAACGACAGGGATAAGAGACAGGACAGCCATGGACTGACACAGACTCGCAACTTGTGTTCTTTTATAACATCTTCAAAAAGGGGCTACCCAATGAGATACAGAGCTGTTTGGAAAGCATAGTAGAGTTAGCTATCAAACCCTGGCAGGAGATACAGGCCCACATATTAAACTTTTTCAAAAAGATACAAGAGAAGGATTGTAGGAGAGTAGGGTCTGCTATCCTATGGTCACCCCAAATTTTTGCTTTTTGCTTCACTGGTTTTTGACGTATTGAGGCTGCGGGCCTGCTAATCAGACGCCCAGCCTGCTGTTCTCTCTGCTAAATTGACACTATGCACTTTAGGTGCATGACCCATTGGACCTGGATCACCCTGTGAGCCCCTGTACCAGTGTACACTAGGTACCCAGGGCATTGGTGTATCTAAGGCCTACCAGGGGCTGAAGCATGTATTGCGCCACCCCTGGCCTGGCCTAACAATTTGACACAACTGGCTGATCACTCAGCTGGGGTAAGTTGGTGTATCTACCTCTTACTTAGGTGTAGTATGCCTATACCTAACCTTAAATGGGACACATGTTAACCTATAAGTCACTCCTATGGCAGGCCTTAACAATCCTGAAGGCAGAGTGCTTGGTTTCATGTGAGATGGTGCTCTGGCATGAGCTGAGCCTGTCTGCAGTAGTCGGAACAACTTCCTTCTACCGTTTCCAGATATCGCCATACCATATACTCTTAAATGCATTATGAACCTCGCGGTTAAATGCTATCTTTGGTTTGGCTTTATCAAAACATGTCGAGTAAGGTGTCATACGAATTGGAATACTAACCCCTCGCCAATTCTGGCGACGGGGTTAGCATTCCACCCTCCTAGGGGGACACGACATGTACAGAACCTGAAACCCGGGTAAAATCAGACATAGCCTCAGCTCCACAAAATGGACGCTGCCACCACAGACACAAGTCTGCCCTCCTGCTGCTGGGAGTCCTTCCAGCTTGGGAGACGTGGACAAAGGGTTTCCTGCCAGGGGAGGTGCGAGCACCACCCCAGACAGGATTTTGTGTATTGGTCAGGTAGGGCTTGAAAAGAAACAGACATGCCTGAGGCTCACAAGGAGCCTCGGTGCATATGCCAGTTCAAACCGGTCCTGGGGAACACCAGCCCCAGGCCTGGGGTGAGCTGGACAAAGGATTGGGGGTGTAACCACCCCCCTTCCTGGTCCCACCCTTAGGGAGGGACCTAGCAGGTAGTCCGGCCCCTAGAATCCGCTTAAAGGTAGGAGCTGTGTCCAAAGACTTTAGACATCCTGGAATCAACTTACAACTAAGAAGAAGACGGGAACTTCAACGTTCTGCTGCACAGAAGACTGAAGGAAATCTCCCCTATGGTCAGGGAGTGACCATCTTGCTAACGCAAGCACCATCCAGCGAATTGACGTCTGCTTTGCCGCCGCCTCCCGCCGGAGCCCGAGCCCAGAGACCGACAAGAACTAGACCTCCAGACCCCTCACCGCCTGATCCACAGTCCCTGCAAAGAAGGAACCCGTGGAGGCACCGAAAGCCCGTGGAGCCAGCCATCTTGGAAGACACTTGACTAGCTGAAAGCGCGACAACAGAGGCTCCCTCCGAGTTGTGCTTTGGGTCCTGAGAAGCCCAACATCCGAGCAGCATCTGCACCAAAGGTGAGCCCTCCAGCATCTCCACGATCTGCGTGGGGCCCCTCTGCACTTCGCGACTCGACGCGCCTAACCGGTTACTGGTCTGTTGACTAGTGGCCATCTTTGCAACCATCTTGAAAAACTACGATGCTGGTCTGGTTGCTCCAGACTGGCCCCTGCTTCCCTCCAAAGGAGCAGCCCCTCTGACCTTGCTGGTCAGAGCTAACAGCTTTCTTTGATTCCTGCAACTCCTGCTTTTGCCAAGGCTTGTTTGCTTCTTCTGAGTCGCCGACACTGCCGACAGCGAGAGCCTGCATGGGACAGCTTGTGAACCGACTCCTGGATGTCGTCAACCTTCAGGGACCACGTGGCTGCAGAGACAAGCTACACCTCTTCACCTGTTTGCACCCGACATCGCCTGGTACCTACCTGGTGCCACGCCGGTCACTGGCTAGTGACTATGAACACTGTCCCCTCTGCTTACAGGTCTTCTACAGTTCTGATCCATCCTTGGATCCACCGCATCTCTTCTGGACCGACCGCCTGCAGCCTCTTTGTCATCAGGCTCCATTGAACAGATAGACGAAACCCGACGCACTTCGAGCCCTATGCACCCGCTTCCTGTGGGTGAGGTAAAGCTGGCACTCCGGTGCACAAGTGTAGAGTAACATCTCTAATGCCTAGGTTTGAAGTCTTGAATTCGTAGTCCAACCAGAAGACCCTTCTAGCAGTAACTTTTGAACATTTACGCACCCATTGAAAACCTATGGGCGCCCACGTGTAACTTTCCTCACTGCACACGCGACCCGTGGACCTCCTGGTCACTAACTAAAGTTAGCTCCTTGTAGGCCCAGCGATTCTAGAGGCCCTAGGCCTTCTCCCTTCCCTGTTCGTGGTACTTATACCACTATTTTAGTATATGGTTTGAGCGGCCACCAGGGCCTATCCATATAAAGTGCAACTTTCGAATATTGTGATACTTTCTTGTTTAACGATTTGTGCTCCTTTGCTCATAAAGAGTCTAGGGGATACTTTGAGTAATAAATACATATATATTTTGAATATATATCTGTGTGGTGTCCTTTCATTGGTATAAAGGGGGGTTACATATGGTAAAACAGCTTGCTTAACATGCCTAAACGAGTTTAGCCTCAAAGACTGCTTAGCCTACGCTACCACTAGGGCAGCTGGTCCGAAAAGGTTGACTTACAACCACACCATAAGGGTTGCTTGGCATGGTACAAGGTGGTCACTTTAATTAGTGAACATCATATACCAGGCCAACTTCTCACAAGGATAGGGAGAAACAAGAGCAGACTCAGAGAGACACCGCTAAGTTGGTACAACCAAAGTTGAAAAAGACCACCCTCAAAGAGGGGGCTGTGTTGGCCGTGAGCACACAAATGGCACCAGGTTTGAAGGGGGACTTCACAGCAAAACCCCAAAGGGTTCCAACCTAGCTATAATGGCAGCAGTCAGGGAGACAGGCAGTGGCAAGACCTCAGAGAATGTTACTATTGCCACAGGATGGGCCACATGGCTGATCGATACCATCTAAAAGGATATCATATACAAAGGCCACAACCATGGCAGGGAGGGGTAACTGTCTAGGGAAGCAATGCCTTCGCGCAAACGCAGAACTCAAATGTGCAGTAAGTCAAAACCCCCAATAACGAACCATCTATTTTATGCGCACCTCACAATTTACTGTACCAAAATTCAAAAGAAGGACCAATGAGACAATATTAGGAATCCAAGTCTTTACTTGCGTTTGGGAATTTCAGGGCTCCTGGACGTGGTTTGTCGATCAGGTATCCTCACTACAGTCTGCCATTCCAGGTGCTCACAGGAGTGTACGCCCCACTCTGTTGCTGATCCCTCAGGGCAGAGCTGGCTGATCACACCCAAGGGGGAGGAGAGTCTGATGAGGGGGAGCAGGGCGGCTCCCATCCAGTCCTTAAAAATAGGCACCCCGCACCCACAATTCAATTGGCACGGGTTCCGATCACTAAGTTGAAAGTACCCCATTCTCAGGCCCCCAGCCCAGGACCAATATTCTCTCAGGGTGTGAGGTTACAACTGCACCCTCAAAAACTAGCAGCCTCCAGCCAATGGAGGTCGCATTTAAGTTGCAAAATGAAGCTGTCCTCCAGTGTTGGGATCCAGGGTTCTCATATGCTCGGGATAGTGAAGACCCCATCACCTCCACTGCATAGGATCCGACAAGCCGTGAGGCGCTGCGCGATGCCAAGTCAGTCAGAAGGAAAGGTCTGCCCGAACAGCCAACTATCTCAGTCCATCATCTTCATGGGATGGATTTAGACTAATTCTTGGCCTTAGATTCCAGGTTCTCCATGCAACAATGTTTTCTACTCCCTTCTCCCTCAAAATTTTCCAAGCATCCGAAACCCTGCTCACCGGGTCGTACCCCTCCAGAACAACAAAATCAGTGTGTCGCTGGTTAAGGGGTCACTGGTCACAGTTGGGAATCGCAGGTCCAACTACCCAGAAAAGAAGGGTCCAAAGGAAAGGTGGGTGTTGTGGGGGAACAAGGAGTCTGTAAAGTTCCATCACAGCTCCGTACGAAATTAGAACTCGAGAATGTGCTTACCCATTTATCAGGCCTAGCAGTCAGCCAACACCCCAGGCCTTACACACACAATCTCAGACACTGCAGTATCAGAAACACACGGAGGCCACAGGACAGTTTTCCAACCACCTCCATTCTCTCCTGATAAAATGGTATAGCCAAATCACGTGAGATCTAACGAAGCACCCTAAAGACCGACAAAAAGAAGCCAAAAGCTAGCCCAAAAGCAAGTCTTAAGAAGAGGGGCGTAGTCAACACACCTGGCGCCACTGGGAGGTCACGTTACATGCCACATGCCGGGACTACAGGGGTATACATGTGACCTCAGGGCATGTTGTTATTGTCACCTGAATTCATTTGCAACACGCCCCCTCTTATACACCGCCCTGTGCACGTCTAGGTCAAAACCACCCTCAGCACCAATAGCATCTCCCAGGTAGTTTTTGGAGAGAGGGGCTGGTGACGCCCATGGAACCCTAGCTAAGATTGATGACACCCCATGTTTACAAGAGATTACCCCATAAAAATGTTGCACCAAATTAACTGGCAGCTAGGCATGGAGAGGGGGAGGCCTGATATCCCATATAAATTAAAAGACCCAACAACACTTAGAAATTAATGCGTCCCATGAATCAATAATACCCTTTGCAAATTAAAATACCCCGACTAGGGACACCTTCCTATGCCTCACTAAAAATGACGTGAATGAATGGAGAAAAGGCACACCCCTCAAAATAAAAAGCACAGGAACCCCAAAGGAAAATGAAGGTGCATGTAATAACGCACTGTTTTTTGAACTAACAAAACAAACATAGCTCCTATTCAACAGGTTGGCAATCAAACGTCTAACTGCACCACCTTTTCAGAGGCCGCATCAGCACCCAAACAGGATCTACAGTGTGCGGATTAAGGACTATTAACTGTACAGTGAACTTTTGCCTCTGACTTTTTGATTAAAGACACTCCAAATTGCTTGACGATCATTAAAACCTCCCCTGGATCCAGTCCCAAGACCTGCAATGTACCATAAGTTATGCATTGTTGCACTTCTATGTACCCTCTGTTTGCTACGGATATTTCAGCATCCATTCATCGTCAAAGCACTGTCTAGCCTGATGGAGTCTACCCCATAGCTATCACCGCACTTGCGTAGAGACCTCTCCAAGATCACTTACAATTACACCGAACCCAACACTTGCATTCCACAAGCAATACATAGCGCCCTCCTACACAACATCTGGTATCAGCACAACGACCACCATGGACTCCAAGACAATAGCCAGATCATATTACGAGTGTTTGCTGATACCGCACTCAGTAGGTGCAGACAGGCTTTACTTGTCCCAAGAGGTAGCCCCCAAAAAACAAAACACCTTCTCCATCTATATCTATGTAGCATTAGGGCCAAGATATAATCCAACAGAGTAGAACTGCATAGAGTAGAGGTGAGTCTGACCCAATGCGAGACCAATCCCATAGTATTGTACCTTTTCACCAAGCTTGGTGACATTCAAACAGAGCTAGATAGGATGCGCAGGAAGTGCACCATAGGGGAGGATACTGCTTGGCCCTGAGTCTTACGATAAAAAAGGTATTTGGAGGTAGATAAGCCGCCACACCAATGCACAAACACGCTCGCTCCTGCCTCCATCTGTGGCCTCAGGGTGACCCTTAGCATTTCTGGGGCTGTCTTCTTTAATAACAAAGGGACCCCAGACATGGAGTTCCAGTGTAGGGCCAGCCACTTCGATGATAAAAAAGGAAAACAAATCTCGTAGGGGAGGGTTAAACAACAGCGTAAATACCTCATGTCAGGAAATCTGGGATTCTGAGGTGAATAGATATACGTGGTTGGAAGAGAAGGGACAACCCTTCATTGTATGGAAACTTACATTGTATTACTTGTGTATCAAAGGAAAAGGAACCATTCCACCTGGAACAAATGAGAACTGTTGTACAGTGCTGCACATTCCGAACATGCAATGGGGCACTTCCATGCTGATGGGTACCTACTGGTAACGTGGCAAAATTGCTTACACTCAGCTCGTCCCCAGATGGTGTGGACTCTGCTTCCTTGTCACCATACACACCCTGACCCTGGTAATTCTCAGAGAAGATCTGTCAGAGTTGAACCATAACCCTTAAAGGAAGAAGACGACTCTGTTGCATCAGGCTTGAGAAAAAAGAACTACTGAATGTTTTGGTTGGACTCAGTACAAGGACATTCCGGATTAATTCAAACTGATTTCTGACAGACAAATCAATGCAGGGGCCTCCATACCCTTCTTCACAGTGCAGGCGAAATTGAATGCCCACTGGTTTACGATACCCAGGTGGGAGATGCTCAAGATGATTAACAGCCTTGAGCTTGGCCTTAATGCGATCAAGGAAGAACTGAGAGCCATCCGCCTCATGGTGATGCAACATCGATATGTGTTGGACTTAATGACTGCAATGGAGGGAGGGATGTGTGCCAAGATTGGTGCGTCCAGCTGGCCTTTTATCCCAGGTAACGACCTGATAAAGGAACTCTGACTCTTGCCATCCAAGCAATGCACCATTTACAAGTGACATGTATGAGGAGGGAGGTGCCCTTGAGTAAGCCCAGTATTTAAACTGGTTTGCCTGGCTCCCCAGTGGCTGAGCGGACTGTGAACATCACTGTTGCCAATTTTCATATTTGTGTTATTCTTGTGTGGATTCCTACAATTGGGAGTCTCCTGCTGTAAAAATGCAGTCCTCGAATTAGGTAGAATACAAGTAACTAGGAGAATAGTATCAGTCAGTACTGAAGAACAGCATGTCCCTAATGTTGTAACTGTCATGAAGTATCCATTAGATTATGTAGTTGAAAATTCAACTAGATGGGGAAATGTTGATATTGATAAAAGCAATGCCAATGCTTATAATGGTACATTCACATACACAAATGAAAATGCATCACTATTATCAAATTTGCCCGTCATGAACTCTCACACCCAGGCCCAGATTGATCAAACTTTCACACAATACATCAAGACACTGTCCTGTGCTGTGTTGTGTGAAAGGGAGGAATGCACTATAATTAATATTACATGGCTCATTCCACCCTGGCCTTGAGCTGGTGCACAATGTGCTGCCTTGTGCCAATGCAGTCACCCTTTTACCGTGATTCAAGGGTGCCTGCTTTGTAAGCAGTTTTTTATGCAGGAAGGGACACCTTCCTGCACAAAAACAATCCTCTGAGGCTGTTTCCTTCTTTCTACTTGTGCTACAGAATGCAACATACATTGAAAGAGGAAAAAAACAACTATAAATAAACATATTCCTCCTTGTTATGCTTTGCCTGGGAAGGTGCAGCATTTTGACTCATTCCCAGGTCTACCACTCATAGTAAATCTGGTAATGCACCAAACTCCATGGGTGGATGTGTGGGAACACCCATTCTCTACCCATGGAAAATCTCCCTGGTGCAGAGTAATGCAAGGCAGCCACAGATTTACCAAGCACAGCAGGGCAATGCAAGGTGGCCTTGCGTTACTTGGTAAATCTGACTTTAGTGTTGCGTTGCCCTTGTGTTACCTTGTGTGACGCAGGGGCAATGCAACACTATGATAAATCTGTCTCCCAATTTGGATTTCCTGTCAGGAAGAGATTCACACCTCCTCCCATGGCAAGCCCTTGTCGTTTCTTCTTGGGAGTTGTTCACACTCCTCCCAAGGAGGGCAGAAAACTGTCATGTGGCCAGCAACCGTAAATAGCCACTGGAATCTGGGGCAACAGAGTGGCAACTATATAAAGTTGCCTTTTACTGAGGAGGGTCATTAAATTTGACTTAAGCCTTAAGTTGGATTGTATGTCATGATTCTCTCGATACCTTAAAGTATTGCTTTTAGTAGTCCCATTCAGAAATTAGCACTGCTGAGTTGTCATTGTGTAACCTTGCACTTGCCAATGGGGCTTTTAGCCTTTCTACAGTAAAAATGTAAATTTAGGGATTTTACTGTCAGAGCAGAAATGTTCTGCTTTTTAATATACTGAATCTTGATTCAGGACTGGATAGGTCTGCTCGAGTGGTGACTTCTATATATCAGAAAAAGGGAGGTTGTGCTACCAGTCAGCAATGACTGGCTGGCAGTCTTGCTTTTGCTTTGTCACACTTGTGGTGGCACAACCAGTGCCACAGTCCAAGACAGATACTTTAACTCACAGGCCCTTGGTGCCCTTGGTACCATAAACTAGGGATGTACTAGTTAAGTTAAATTCTGTAAATTGGTGATAAGCCATTTAAACACACACTTTTGAAAGGATCAGAGTACAGGCACTGGGACCTGAGTAGTAGGATCGAGGACATTACAGAGTCTTTACACAAGTGGCTAGTAGTAAAGAATGGAGCAAAAGGCGGGGGTGAACCTGCAAAAATCCTGTGTCCTCACAGTGGGAATAATGTGGCTATGTGCTCACAAGTATGACGCTTAGACATGATGAATAAAATGAGACTTGGGTCTGACACATAGTGCGGTTTTTGTTCGAGGAGGTATCTTGTAACATATGTGGTTTTAAAACCTTAAAAATCCTACCTCTCAGAGAATGTTGACAAGTGTACGTTAGCAGGTGGGCCTCTGAATCTCTGGAAGGTGGAGGCTCTGGGCAATCCAAACTTTGCGTGGGCTTAAACGTCTCTGCCTCATATATCCGGATCGATATTTGGTGAAGTACCACCTTTCTGTTGGCGTCACACTGGTTTTGATCCTCTCTCAAAAAATGTAGAGAGGCTATGAAGTGTGCAACTGTCAATGTTAGTTTCTTTCAGGCTAGGCAGCAGCAACCAGTGTCCAATCTTGGTCGCTCTCTCTGATCGAAGTACCACATGGCAGCAAGCACAAAGAGCACTTAGACTGTGGTTCAGGGCTTCTTTAAGGCATTATATTAAAATGCAAACCAGCCTACGTCCTTATCTTTCTGGTTATCTCCTTATCTTCCAGGTTATCTCCTAATCTTCCTTGGTTGCAGGTTCTGGAGTATGTTGTTTTCTCCATCGTGCGAAAAACCGAAGCCTCCTACCGCTAGTCTAGCTATTTCTCTGAGCTTGTGCACAATGCTTCCTTAAAAGGGGATTTTTTGCTGTTGCTAACAGGTCATACCTAAAATCATTAAGCTACTTTGTGAGGGTATTTTGCGTTGATCATACCCATGGTCACAGCCCCTTGTGGAGCTGTCCTTTCTTCCAGGTCACAAGCTAGACAGCTGGAATTGTCTTGATCGAAGGAAGGTGCATAAAAGTGCCTGCCCGCCCCACTGAGGAAATTTGAAGACATCAAACTAGTACTACACCTATGAAGCACCCTACATCTGTTATTGTTCATACTTTCATAGCACACAATCTGCCATCAGTATGGCATCACGATGTTTTTCAATAGTCTGGAAGCGAGTTTGCAGTCTATGGGGTATATTATCAAGGCAGGCGATAAAATTATCCTCTTTTTGCCAGGTTAAGACCAGGTTTTCTCTAGTCTAATTTTTGGCGCTGCCTCATATTTACCCAACCCCTGTAATTAGGGGGCAGCATCAAAAGCAATGGGTGTTGCGGGGGAAAGCCCACTGCAACATTCATTGCCCGTCCCTTTTATGCTAAGTGCTGCGTGAAAAGGGGTCTTCTGTGCAAAATGGCTGAACTGCCTCTGTGGAAAGCTTACCCACTGGAGTATGTTAAGAGGAGCAGCAGTACCTATGGAAATGTACGATGTGATTGGATTCCATGCATCTCTGGGGGATTATTGTGAATTCCCAAAAAGTTGCACATTTGTGTCAATCTTATCCACACATTTAAGCATAGCTGTCCATCCTTTTACAAACTTTTTAGGTAGTCAAGTATCTGGGACCTTAATTCTTGTTTTCCATTTAAATGAAGAAAATAGGAATTTGTGTTTTACATGTGATGATGCGAATCATCTCTGATGAACGTGCACTGTTCCCTAATACACTGGGACAGATTTACACAGAGTTCACGCAATGTAGCGCAGCCAGTAATGTTGCTGCTCTGCATTGCATGAAGGGAGACATTAGAACAGCGCAATATCTAACAAGCATTTACAATGCAACGGTCTCGGCATTGTTAAAGTTAGAGCTATTGGCATTGCTCATGACAATGCCGTTTCTTTAAATGTTTTAAAAACAAAAAACATAAACAAAAATAATGTCATGAGCAATGCCAATAGCTCTAACTTTACCAATGCCGAGACCTTTGCATTGTAAATGCTTGTTTACAAACTGGTCGGTGTCCAAAGGTGCGGCTGGTCTTCCAAATCGTCGGGAGGACCCGGGGGGCTTCTGCGCACCCTGTGTTGAGTGGTTGGAGTGGTGAACCGTGCATTTTTGACGACGAGTTGGATTGTGTTTTGGGTTCATGCCATCTAGGCAGTTCCGATTTTGTTTGTGCCATACGATCTAGGCATTTCCAATAAAGCGCTGGCGCCGTGATTGTAAAAATAAGTGAGTGCGTGGCAGCCATTTGTTTTCTGTTTCTTTACGTTTGTTACAATTGTAGCAACCGCGCATTAGCATAAAATGTTTAAAGCGCGAGGGCCGCGATTTATTTACAATCATAAACTCTGATGACGCCTGCGCTTTCGTTTTGTTTGTTGCGATCACATGCCTTTTGTTTTTCCTATTTTATTTACTTTGGTTATAATGATGGCATCTGCCCTTTAGCTCTAAACATTTTAAGCTAAAGCACTGGCGCCCGCGATTGTAACAAAAGTAAACAAATATTTAAAAAAAGCGCCTGGCAGCCATTTGTTTTCTATTTCTTTACGTTTATTACAATTGTAGCAACTGCGCTTTCGCATAAAATGTTTAAAGCGCGAGGGCCCCGATTTATTTACAATGATGGACTCGGTCGGCACTTCAGATCTGTATTCACTCCTGCGGTTTTACATCACGCGTCGCACACCGGTTTTTAATCTGAAAAACTTTCCCAGAAGATTTCCCCCTGCCGTCTAGATCACGCGCACCGTCTTTCATCTCAAGAACTTTCCCAGAATATTTCCGTTCAAAGATTTAATTCTGCTAAAGGATGCAGTCCACAGGAAAGTGTGTCGCGTTCGCCAAACTCCTTAAAAGAATTTGTTTGCAACAGAGAATGCAGCCGAGCACTATAGTGAAACAAAACATGAGTCTGGCACCGCTGTCTCCAATCCGTTGAAATCAGCAAGAAGTCCAGCCCACCTACACACAAGACAGCGCCCCACGCCCAACAACTCAGTGACCAGATCAGCAAGACTCCAGAGCTATAACAAGGCTCGACGCGCGTTCATTCACACGGAAAGTGTCGAAGAAATCCAGCTCTTGTTTACAGATGAGAATATTTTTTAAAAAGGGTCAGGCGTTTTACCTTGAAATGCTGCAAGTGTGTTTCCCATTTAAGGAAAGTGCGATATCCGTCCCCCTGGACCGCGCCGCTTGCCTCGTGCACTCTATTTACAGACTGTGTAAGACACGAGCCCTAATGCAAAGTGAAATCCATCAAGCCAAACTGCTGCAGCAGCATTGCAAGTCGAACATCACCGAGGGAGCCCTCGTCCTGATTACAGCACTGATAAGGAGAGAAACAAGAAGACCCTTGGAGAGGTGAGGAGACCAGAGCAGCAAAGGCAGCGTCCTTTTCGGATTCGGGGGCGTGTTTTGCTGTTGTCTCCTCCCTGAGACTTTTCGCAAAAAACACGCCCCCGATCCGAAAAAGACGGGGCTTCAACGGAGTGACTGACCTGTTCTCCAGTGGCTGGCCAGCATTCAAGAGGCCAGCCAATGGAGAACAGAGGAGAAGAGGGGCGGGTGCAAGCCCCTCTTCTCCAAGACATTAAATCTCCGGATTTCCGGTCTGCCGACCGGATGGTCCCGAGACCTAAAAAGCAGTGGAGCAGTTCTGCGCTCTCCTTGCGCTAATGCACTTTTGGCAGCTGTATGCCAATCCAAGCACACTTGTGATATAGTGCAAGGGTGTCTGCATTGTGATCATCATAGATTGTTTGTGCAAGAAGAGGTCCTATTCTGTACGAAAACTATGCTTTAAGGCAATTTCCTCTTTGGATGTGTGCTGTAGAATACACACCTGCAAAGATGAAACATCGAAGAGAAGTGAAAACGTTTCTCGTCATTACACCTGCCTCATGGAAGGGCAGGATTTTGACTTAAATCCCTGTTTACAATTCTTTTTAGATAGGTATTTGCGGTGGTTGCATGAAAACGTCAATGTCCACCCTCGGAACACCTCCTTAATGCAAAGAAATGCAAGCCAGCACATTGTGCTGCTTTGAATTACTTTAGGTAACAATCCAACTCAGATTATAAATCCCACCAGTAGGCTTCACGTTGGGCCTGCGTAAAGAAAGTGATGCAAACCTGATGCAAAGCCTTTGTACATTTGGGTCACAATCTCAATCAACTAATTGTGTTAAAATGTGAAGGATTTCTACATATAACCCCCAGACACCCAGTGAAAAAGCAGGAGAATTAGTTAGGACAAGCATCAGTGACCACATTAGAAAGCTATGCCTGGAATGTGCATGCTGGTCATGTGCGGTCACAAAGGCACACTGGCACGTTGCCTTTTCTTTCTTGAGCCATGTTTAAGGACTCCACACACAGATTCTATTATAAAGCAGTACCTAGAGGCAGTCACTTGATAATGTAACATTGAACTGAATGTACATATAGCACAGTGAAGACATTCTGAAGGGCTCATTTGTTATGGCAGAGCACCAGGAGCAGTAAGGAATATCTGTCTTCGTAGTACAGCTGACTCTCTGCTTGTGATTCCAGTGCCCCTTCCTGCTAAATAAATGGCATCCACTTGGCTCTTATTTATGAATCCTGGGAAAGTATTTTGGTTTGTGGGGCATTAGCTTCTCGAGCACGCATGTACAAAACGACAAAGGATTACTGTCTACTCCTGTGTCAGCAATCCATTCTTTCTTAGAGCTTATGTAGTCCATTGACTAAATATTCTGTTTACAAACACAGATATACAGAGCATAAATCAAACTTTACAGCCTAATTTGTTACATATATTTGGCTTGAAATTAATATGTTTTTACAGGCACCTATGAAGTGGAAACCATGGAAAAATCTTTATTTACTTTATGGCACAGTACTGTTGGGCACTATTGTTTTAGCAGAAAGTATGCGCCTATAAGACATGTTTGTGTGTAATAAAACCTCTGGCTGCATGGAAGGGGTGTGGCTACCACCTAAGAAGATGGCTGCCTAGTCCTTGAGCGCCGTTGCTTCCGCACTCACCGCGGCTCTCCCAGCCGGCCAGTGGTGTCGCACACTACTTCGAGGAGCGGATCCTGGGCCCAGCAGGTGTAGCGCTCCTTGTGTGCCACTGCCAGCAACTGCTCCTGGCCTCTCGATGATGTACTGGGGGAACCCCTGAGCACTGCATGGCCCTCCAGTGAACACTTCAAAATGGCCACCAATGGGACATATCCATCCACCATTTGACGACACCTTGCTCTCTTTTCATTAGTACCTGCGCCTTTTACCACCCAAATTCAAACTCTTGTTACCAGTGGGGTAGGTGCCTTCTCCCTACATGGCTCCACACTTGAGCCTGAGAGTGATAACTCCAACATCTTGTTACATACTCTGCCTCACCTAAATATGGATTCTGGCTGAATATCCCTCTGCTCCAAAATGTGCTATATACTCCCCAAAGTAGATCCTTCAGTGATATAACCTACTTGGCTCTTGGCTGCCTCCCATACTGTGAACTGCATCTCCTATCCACTGCTTTCACCGCCATAGAATGGCAGACCTCTATTCCGATCCACCAGACATGAATCTTCCTCCGGCAGCTGGGCACGCAATCTACTGCCTCCTACTACTGCAATTCCTATGTAGGCTGATATCATGCCTCATACATTATACACCATATGGTAGACACCATTGATTGCCTGGCTGGGTCCCTCCTTTGCCTCATTTTGGAGACCTGACCCACCAGAATGTCTGAGTTCAGGACACATGATTCCAGAGACGGCAAAAGGGGGTTAGAAGGAGATGAAACCTGGCCAATAGAGATGCAAACAGGGTTCTCCTGCTCCGCAGTCCCCAATCAAATTTAAGCTGGACTTTGGACCAACTTTGGATCTCATCATGCAAAAACTTGATACCCTACATGTGCTGGTTCAATCCACAAAAGCTACCATGTACACAATGCAAAATGACCATACATGCATTAAACAAGATCTCCAGCTACTAGGAGAAAGAATGATTGAAGCAGAGTTGCAGAGACACAAATACGTTCCTAAAGGACCACAAACAGAGCTTGATGAAAGCCTTATCTGCCACCTCACTAAGGCTGACACAACTGGAAGAAGCCTTCCAAACTTGGCCGATCCCACATGATCGGTAACCTCCATAGCTATGGGCTCCAGGAGGGAGTATAAGACCATGACTCATCATGAGCTGCCTTTGTTGAAAAGTGGATTCCCCAAGTCCAGAGAATTAACTTTATGGAGGGATTTTAAATAACCCGCGCCCATAGGGTCCCCAAGTACAAACATAAAAACAGTTCCTCCCCCAGAGCACTAATCTATCACTCACAGCGTTGATCCTATCCCATATGAAAAAGTTACAGAAGATCAATTGGCAGGGCTCATCCATTGGAATCTCCCAGGATCACTCTAAAGACTCTGTCAAAATGAGGAAAGCATTCCTAAGTAAACGAAAGACACCCAAAGATCTTTCAGTACAATTCTTCTTCATTGGTCCAGCTCAGCTAAAACTCACCTACAGTGGGAAAATATCCATCTTTGATGACCCTGAAGACTTGGACTCCTTCTTTGCTGATTTTAATATGAATTGAATTGAATGGATTGAATAGATTGAATTGAATGGATTGAATGAATTGAATGGATTGAATGAACTGAATGGATTGAATCTCCAAACCAGCTCCTATCACCTGCTCTCTCTCACCAATGCATGTCCTACTAACTGTGTAAGTGATTAACCGTTTACTAAGTTCCTAATAGGATACATACTTATTAATAACAATTATCAATCTCCTTCTTAGTCTAATAACTAACACTTGTCACGTAGGTCACAATCTTACCCATACTAACCCCTTTCAGGTGGAAACTAACGCAATATTAACCTTGCCATGGTCCGAGCTCTCCTGGTCTCCTCCATATAGAGCTCCACCAACTCCCAACCAACCTCAAGCCCTCAAGTCACATCCCCTTATAACTACACAGTGACCTGTAACTTCTGATACTAATGCCTGACTTCTCTAACCATCTCACATACTCCACTCTCACTGTTGCTACATGCATCAACTTTGCATTCTCTCTTTCCCCCAAATCCGAATCCATGCTCTACGTTGACCAGTAATGCTCCTCTAATGATACATCCTCATACAACATCTCTTTGTCATAGCTACCTGATACTTGTTATAGCTACCTGATACAAGGTATACAGGGTATAAATGCCCACCAATTGCATTGCATTATTAGTATCTGATACTACCCTTACTTGGAGGTAGCTTCTTATGATTGCTGGTCCAACTGGTTTTAACCCCTTTTGTGCTCATGACGGAATGGTTCCGTCATGAGAACAAGTGCTCATGTGCTCATGATGGAACCATTCCGTCATGAGGACACTAGCACAAAATCCCTCTGATGTACACAGCAGAGGAATTTCCTTTTTTTCTTTTTTGCCTGGGGAAGTGGGGAAGAGCTTTCCCAACCTCCTGAGGCATATTTTTTGTTTTCGTTGTAAAAACGATTGCGCGCATGGTGCGCTGACTTCATTACACCGAAAACATAACTGAACCTTGTTTCAGTTTCACAGTTTCAGCGCTTGTTGGGCTATCTCAGCCCCCCGAGCACTGAAACACATGGGAGAGGTATCATTGTAAAGGGGAAAATCACACCTTTCCAATGGTACCCTTCCCTGGGGATCACCACAGTAGGGTGTTTCCCAAGCAGGGATCCACCCACTAGGCATCAGGGAGGGGGAGCATCCCCTTGAGCAAGGGCCTTTGCTCTCCCATTAAATCATGACATCATCAGTCTTTCTGCCCCTCCTGGGGGGCAAATGGGGGCAGTAGCTCCCAATATGCCCATCCAGGGGGCAGAAAGCACCCTATACACCAGGGATTCTTTTTTTATAGTCCAGGGGTGGGGGATGCCCAGAATGGGCATGCCAATGCCCCCACCCTTCCCCCCAAAAGTGACAAAAGTATTTATGCCCCCCAGGAGGCATATGGGGGTAATAGCCCCTGATCTTCCCCCCGTGGGGGGCAGAAAGCCCACTAGGCACCAGTTTTTTAAAACAAAATTGTATATAGGGGTGGGGACTGCCAAGGCCTCCACCCCAAAATATTTTGCCACAGTACTTCTGCCCCCCCCCGGAGACAGACGGGGGCAGTAGCCCCAGATCTGCGTCGGGGGGGCAGAAAGCCCACTAGGCACCAGGGATTCATTTTATTTTTTAATACGTATGGTGTGGTGGCTGCCCAGAATGGGCATGCTAATACCCCCACCCCACAAATAATTGCCACAGGCTTTCTCCCCCAGGAGGCATATGGGGCAATAGCCCGTTATCTGCCTCCCGGGGGGGCAGAGAGACCACTAGGTGCAAGGGATTATGCTGGCTTTTTTATACATTGGTGTAGGGGCAGCCCAGAATAGGGATGACAATGCCCCCACCTACCCCCTGACCAAATAAATAGCCACAGTCTTCATGCCCCCCTCGGGGGCATATCAGGGCAATAGCCCACAATCTCCCCCCCCCCGTGGCAGAAATCGCACTAGGCATTGACCTTTTTTCGCAATGTGCCTAGCTGTGGATTTTGGGTCCCTAGCGCAGCCGGCACCTAGGGAAATCTAGCAACCCTGTACATTTTTTAAAACTAGACACCAAGCGAAATCCAGGATGGGTGGCTTGTGTGCCTCTCACCAGGTTCCGTTACCCAGAATCCCCTGCAAACTGCAAACTTTGTCAAAAAACACATTTTCCTCACATTTCTGTGATGGAAAGTTCTGTAATCTGCGTGGATCCCAAACACTTCCACTCACCCAGCATTCCCCATGTCTGTTGATACAAATTGTACCTCACTTGTGTGGGTAGGCCTAGTGCTCGTGACAGGAAACGGGCCAAAACGCAACGTGGTCCCATCACATTTTTCAAATGAAAACTGACCCTTTTTTTGCAATGTGCCTAGCTGTGGATTTCGACCCAAGCTCTAACAGCATCTAGGGAAACCTAGCAAACCTATACATTTTTGAAAATTACACACCCAGAGGAATCTAGGATGGGGTGACTTGTGTGGCTCTCACCAGTTTCTGTTACCCAGAATACTTTGCAAACCTCAAACTGTGTAAATAAAACACATTTTCCTCATTTTTCTTTGATGGAAAGTTCTGGAATCTGCATAGATCCACAACTTCCATCCACCCAGCATTTCCCAAAGTCTCTTTATAAAAATGTTACCTCACTTGTGTGGGTAGGCCTAGTGCCCGCAACAGGAAACAGCCCAAAATGCAATGTGGACCCATCACATTTTTCCAGTGAAAACTTACCCTTTTTTGCAATGTGCCTAGCTATGGATTTCAAACTCTAGCTCTGCCGGCACCTAGGGAAACCTAGAAAACCTATACATTTTTTAAAAGTAGATACCGAAGTAAATCCATATGGGGTGACTTCTGTGGGTCTCACCAGGTTCTGTTACTCAGAATCCCTTGCAAACCTCAAACTTTTAAAAAAAATACATTTTCCTCACATATCTGTGAAGGAAAGTTCAGTAATCTGTGTGGATCCAGAAACTTCCACCCACCCAGCATTTCTCAAAGTCTCCTGATTAAAATGGTACCTTACTTGTGTGGGCACGCCTTGTGCCCGTGACAGGAAACAGATCAAAATGCAACATGGAGCCATCACATTTTTCCAGTGAAACCTAACCCTTTTTTGTAATGTGTCTAGCTCTGGATTTCAAACCCTACCTCTGCCGGCACCTAGGAGAACCTAGAAAACCTATACATTTTTTAAAAGTAGACACCCAGGGGAATCCATATGGGGTGACTTGTGTGACACTCACCAGGTCCTGTTACCCAGAATCCCTTGCAAACCTCAAACTTTGTCAAAACCACACATTTTCCTCACATTTCTGTGATAGAAAGTGCTGGAATCTGTGTGGATCAGCAAACTTCCACCCACCCAGCATTCCCCAAAGTACCCGTGGCAGAGAAGGGCCCAAAACGTATTGTGGAGACATCAAAATTACCTATAACAAAACGACCTGATTTTGCAAGGGGGTCTCTGGCATTTTTGGTACCAGGCTCAGCGGTCATCTAGGGAAACCTACCTGACCCAGACAGTCCTGAAAACTAGACAGATGGGTCAGTCCAGGTAGGTATGGTTTGCGTGGATCCCCAAATGTTTTCCTAGCCAGAATCCCCTGAAAATATCTAGACTTGGTAGGTTTTTCCTAGACAGAATATACACCTTGGCAGAGAAAGATAGAAAAGACAATTATTACTGCACAACCAGCTTTGTCAAGGCCCCAAACGCTTTACAGGACATTCACACACCTTTTGCACGTGATACACATAAGACCATTCACACCAGGCGCAGAACCAACACATGACAACATTCACAAAAGGTGACAATTTACACCCTGCAAGAGGAAGACAGAAAAGACAAATATTACTGCATAACCATCTATTTTTCAAGCACACACACATACTGGTTGGATTTGGCATGAGGGTGAGTGATGGTTCATTATATAAAAAAACATTTAACAAGAGATTTTACAAAAAGGAAATGCCCTGTTAATAATTGAAAGGAGAAGAAACTGAACCATTGACACACAGCTCATGAGCTGTAAAGCCACGACAAGACACCAACCTCTTTACAGGCCATTCATACACCTTTCATACATGTGACACATACAAAACCATTCACATTGCCAGCCGCGGGCCCATCACATTACAACACTCACATCAGCAGACAGCGCCATTCAAGGATGCATCAATTTCACACTCCCACATGCCTGACACAGCAACCACACTGGCTGACAGATTGTTTGGGCTGGTGTTTGGCTTCCAGTGTGTGTAGTGACCAGCACACCGCCAGCCAAGTGCCAGTTCATGAACACCGCTAGCCAAGAGCCAGTTCACAAACACCACCAGCCAAGCGCCAGTCCACGCACACCGCCACTCAAGCGCCAATCCACGCACACCGCCACTCAAGCGCCAGTCCACGCACACCACTAGCCAAGCACCAGTCCATGCACACTGCCAGCCAAGCTCCAGTGCACACACACCACAAGCAAGCGCCAGTCCACGCACAACGCCAGCCAAGCGCTAGTCCATGCACACCGCCAGCCAACCGCCAGTCTACACACACCTCCATCACATTTAGGGTTTTTTTTAATACAAAAAAGACAACATAAATTGTAAGTAGATACAAATCGGCAAACACAAAAGCTGAAACTAAATACATCGCACTAATGCCAACTTTGAAACTGAAAAAAAAATAAAAAGCAATACAGACCAGGCAGTTCACTTTACCACTCATGGATGCTCCCAAAAACTATTTTGCATGGGGTACATTCTAAAACAAGCAGCCATACACAGCACAGGGTTAGAAGTACACTCAGGCAGTACATACCTCTTCACCAACAGACTCAATATCTCCTACTGGGAAAGTCTTTTGTGGGCGTGGGAGTAATGTGATCAGAAAAGCGATCTCTCAATCTAGCCCCATCCTCCACCCCCCAACTTTGGGAACACTTGCCTGTTCCACTACAACAAGGCTGCCTATCACAGACTCCTGAAACTTAACAAAAGTCATTGTTGACTCAGGATGACAATCCTTAAATACATCAAAAGCATTAAATGTTGCCAAGTGGAAAAGATGGATAGCCAACTTCTTATACCAAATGTAAGCCTTACGTAGGGCAGTGTAAGGTTCCAACCTCTGGTCTACTCAATCAACACCACCCATGTTGCCTATTATAGTCTAAAATACACACAGGTTTGTGCATTTCAGCAACCTGACCACAAACAGTCACAGGTGAAGTGCTTTCATCATGGATGGTAGTCAGCATGTAGACATCTCTCCTGTTTGCAAAGTTCACAGCTAGACGTTCCTCACTACGCAACGCACTGCACTGTCCCCGCTCTAGCTTTTGACAAACAAGTTCATTTGGGAAACCTTTGCGGTTAGAGCGGATTGTGCCTCAAGCAACAGTGTCCACTTTGGCAGATTCCCTGAACAACTGCACACCAGTGTAGAAGTTATCAACATATAAATGGCGACCTTTGTTAAAAAGTACTCTACCAAGTTCTCACTCATTTCAAAAGTGGAGGGACAACCAGGGGGATCAATCCTGGAATACCTACTGGTGTACATCCTGAAGTTAGCGACATATCCAGTCCTACTGTCACACAGCACATACATCTTAATTCCAGAGCGTGCCCTCTTGCTAGGAATGTACTGCCTAAAAACCAAGCTGCCCTTGAACAAGACCCAAGACTCATCCACAGCTATTTCGTTCCCTGGAGCATAGATCTTAGAAAATCGATCTACAAAGTGATCAATGACAGGCCGAATCTTGAAGAGATGGTCACAATCAGGGTGATCTCATGGCAGCGCTAAACCATTATCGACAAAATGCAGCATCCAAAGCAGAAGCAAATACCCATCATGATTTGTGATTGCTGGAAATATAACTGTTGCCTTCAAGAGACTAGTAGACCAATATGTAGACATCTATGGCTTCCTTATCAAGCCCATCAAAAAAGTTAAACCCAAGAACTTCTTCAACTCTTCCAGATTTGTGGGAGCTCACTGGGTAGCTCTAGAGTGGGGCCGTAAGTCTGGCACTGTTGTCCCTCAAATACTATTGAGCATACAAATTAGTCTGCTCAGCAATGTCTGCCAAAAATACATTGTCCATAAACATCTGAAAAACATTTGTAGGCAAAATGTTTTCAGTATCCACTCTACACCCTGGAACACCAGTAAAGTCTGACAATGCTGGCTGCACCATGTCTGGGGCAACACAGAGGTCAGCTCTTCCAATGGGAAGTCTTGCAGCCCCAGGCTTAAGCCCAGATACCTCTTGCTGCAGTATCGGCACATCAATGTCCTCCTCTAAAACAGGAGCTTTATCTGCACTAAGAGTGGCTTCATCATCCGATGATTCCTCGTGG
Organism: Triturus cristatus; assembly: GCF_964204655.1. Taxonomy (NCBI): domain Eukaryota; kingdom Metazoa; phylum Chordata; class Amphibia; order Caudata; family Salamandridae; genus Triturus; species Triturus cristatus. The sequence goes on along the minus strand of NC_140589.1, from coordinate 742,030,864 downwards.
ACAGAAATACAGCCAAAAATAAATAATAACTGATGCTCCATCCCATTGGGGCAACTCTTACCAAAGGGATCACCACCAAACTTAAATATATACATATCCCTAGTGCTATTGGGTTGTCTACCCCTCCCCCCCCCTGGGGCAGATGGGCCTCAAAATAGGGTCAGTAAATGCAAATATAATCATTCCCCCCATTGGAAGCGAGAAGCGACCCTTGACCAAGGGGTCGCTTCCATTACTAGAAAAAAGAATACCTGGTGCCTAGTGGGACATTCCTGTGCACGATCACGGCGCCATGCGCGATTGTGCGGCAGGAAGCCCTGCAAAGAGACATCAGGGTAGAGGAAAAACTCTTTCCTGTCCCCGATGCCTTGGTGCACAGGGAAACCCCCCGGGAGCAGGAAACACCTACCTGCTCTCTCCGTACGCCTGGAAGCAAATGGCTTCCAGTACATCCGGGGCTTCCTGATGATGTTGGCAGGAGCTGTGCATGCTGATGTCATGGGATTGCTAAGGGTGGGGGGGGGGATCGGGGTGGTTTCCGCTGCCATCCCTGTTTATGGGGGCTAGAGGGCTGCCCATGGGCGGTTCTGTCATTGACACGCCCACCGTGGCTCATAACGGAACCATTCCGGTATGAGCACGGAAGGGGTTAACTATGTTTCTATGTATTGTTTGTTCTAACTTTCTTTGTACTTTTATGGCCCTGGTGGCTGAAATAAAGTTATTTGAACTGAACTGACTGTCACACTCTGGGGCTCATTTACAAGCCCCTTGTACCACAGGTGCGCAACCTCCTGCTCCATATGTACAAGGACACGTAAACCACCCTGCATGGCTTTTCCTGACCTAGTAAATATGACCCGTCTCACGCCACACTTTGCGTGAAATGGGCGTGACATGGGTGTTGCTGTGAGTGTTCCCACTCATCACCCATGTATTCTGCCGCATTTCCAGATTTACCAGGGTTTAGAACCTGGAAATGTGTCAGAATAATACGCCACCTCAGGGATGGCATAGCGAAGTGCCATGAGGAGAAATATTTCTCCTCGTTTTTCCTCTTTCTAGGGGTGCTGCATTCTGTATATAGGAAGAGGAAATCACCTCTTTATGTTTTTTGTCATTTTTGTGTGCAGGAAGGTACCCCTTACTGCACATAAACAATCTCCCTGCAACGCAGGCACCCTTGCGCCATGGGGCAAGGGTGCCTGTGTGCCACATGGCAGCCGATTGTGAGCCAGCATAAGGGAACGGACAGGGATGCCTCATATTGTTGTTAATATGAGGTATCCCTGTGTTTTGAACGTGCGCAGCAAAAGGACTTGCAGTTCTGCACTACAGCACTTTTTTGTAAATAAGCCCCTCTGTTTTTTATGACTCCGCCCCTCGTGACTTTACCCCTTTTTTCTGCTGCCACATCTTGACCGCCAATTTCTGGAATCCCCAATAAATCTTTTCCATTTCCGATAATATCTGCAGATCATTTTTGTTCGTGTTTATTTTCATTGTGTACAGCAGGTGGAGCCAGAGCCACAATTATCCTTCTTCTCCATTGTTCGTGTCCCTGGATCTTTCACAACACAGCCTGTGCAGCCGCTGGTTTTATCTCGGAAGCTCTGGCTGCAGGGAGGAAGCGACAGACATCTTTCCTGTCTCTCTTTCGATTCCGCTAGTTCCACTTCAGGTGACCCTGTCGTAAGGAAGGACTCCATGCTGCTAACTAACTGTTGAACAGGCAGACACGAAAGTAACGTTTCGAGTTTTACAGTGGCTTGAAACATTCCCAACTGTGTATTATGTTCTGTATACTGTGGGTAGCTTGTTCTTTCATGCCCATTGCAACTACTTCCCTTTACCCAGTTCCGAGGTGTGCAAGCCTGGAATGTAAGCAATTTACTCGCACGATTTGTTCGTAAGTTTTAATTGAGAAAATCATGCGGAAAACATGCCAGATGCTCCATTACCGCTCCATTTATATTTGTGAATCATATGCAATTTAGCGTTTGCAATCGAAGTGAGATTCGCATCGGAAGGGGCATGGGGGTTTAAGAGCTATGTTTACTATGTAGTTTCTATTTCTTGCCTTTCTGCAGCAAATAGGATGATGTTGAGGACAGAAGGGTGGGCAAGGGCCAAACTTCAAATACCCACAGGGGTCAGAAGGTGAGTGATGTCACTTCCACTACTCCTGGAATTGTGGTATTATGACGTTCCCAGCAGTCCAAACGGTCGTTCAGAAAATGGCTGCTCAATGTATTATGTTGGGACGCCACATTTGACAAGGAAAAATAAAAACAAAAAAAGTTACTAAAAGTGCTAATTGTGGGTTCCGAAACAGCATTCTACTCGCCGAAAGAAGCGCTTCGCAGCCGTGTCCCAGGTTGTAAGCGCTACATAAATACATTTGCAATTACAAATAAAGAAACACTGAAAAAGCATAATTCACCTGTATATGATCTTGCTAGAAAACTCATGGATAATATATCAACTGAGGAGTCAGCTTGCCACACGTTGTCCACACCAAAGGCAGACTTGCCCTTGACAAAAGTCTTAATTGATGCTGGTGTAGATCATGCAGAGATGTGTTGTGAATTTGATATACGTGCGTGTGTTATTCATGCAACAAAAATATATGTTACACGCATGTAAATTCCATCTGAATTTGCAAATGCGAAAGGACACATCCAGAAAATGTCACTGTAGTGGCAAGAGAAATGCAATTCAAATTTCGAATAATTCCTCAAACTGTTAACTTTTTATGAATTCAGAAACATTCTCACTGGGTATGGACTTCTCACACTAAACTTACATCCAGGTAGATCCGGCTTAAGTCATGCTCAACGTAAAGTTGTGCAGCAGTCGGTTCATTTTTTAAGGATGTGTGTAGAAATGACTGCCATTTATGTAAAATGTATATATTATTTTCAGAAAAAAATAGTACTGTTAAGAAAATGTAAATTCTACTGAATTCGTTACCCCAAGGATGCAAATGTACAGTTATCTTAACAAAAGTATATTTTATGAATAATTTGCTAGGGCGTACACGTGTATAACCATAAAGTTATAAGCTGTGCATGTGGGTAAATAAGTCACACATTGTGCAGTTTGGTGGTCGAATGACTGCCGACTTTAGAACTGGGGAACCAGGCTCGAGTCTTGGCGTGGCTTCAACAGCCCGTGATTCTGGGAAAATCACTTAATCTCACTGTGCCTAAGATACCAAAAATGAATGTGTCCTTGTGTAATGTAACTGGTGCTCATGTAAAGCGCTCCAGTACCTTCGGGTCAAGTTTGCACCAGTGCTTAGAATGGAAAAATAGAAGTGCAGGTACTTTGTACCAGAGTACCTACTTGTTTCTGAAAAGTGCGGGTACTCTCCAATTAAAAATATGATGTTTCTCTTTAAAAGTGCAAGTACTCTCCCTCTCAAAATAAAAAAGTTCTGGCACTCAGTACTGGAGTGTAGCGGCCCATTTAAAGCACTGGATTGCACTATATAAAACAGCAAAAGAAAAACAAGCATTGGCATAGCCAATCGGTCTCACCTTTTAGGACCTTACAAGTGTTTAGCGAGAGCTATTGGCTTTGCCAATGTCTTTAAGCTATGTTGTAGAGCAGTGCTTCTGCTGTGCAGCATGTTGAAATGTTATAATAAAAAGTGTTATAAGCTTTTTTTTTAATCTTATATAACCAGGAAGACATTATGTACAACTGAACAACCCTTTTAGAAAAAGAATTACATAAAAAAAGTAGTTATTTTTTCTTGCAATGCAGGCAACTTTTCCTGCCTGTTCTAATGCTTGTTTGTTTTAGCTTTTTTTTGTTATAGGGGGTAAACAACTGGAGGGTGGGGGTTGGGAACTAGTATCTGAATTACAACACAAGCAGCAAACGGACACTAGGGGAGAATCAACAGATGCCAGATTCCGAGGGCAGACTGAGGTGATGCTGGGTGATACTGAGGTGGTGGTGTGCTGGTGATGCTCAGGTGATGCTGAGTGGTACTGAGGTGGTGCTGAGTGATGCTGAGGTGGTGCTAAGCCATGCCGAGGTGGTGGTGCTGCACTATTGCTCAGGTGGTGCTGAATGATACTGAGTTGGTGCTGAGGTGATGCTGGGCTGATGCTGAGGTGGCACTGCACTGATGCTGAAGTACTGCTGTGTTGGTGCTGAATTGCTGCTGAGGTGTGGATGTACTGGTGCTGAGGTGGGGCTGGGCTGGTGCTGTGGTGAGGCTGCTTTGGTGGTGGTGCATTAATGCAGAGGTGGTGCTGTGCTGAAGCTGAGATGGTGCTGTGCTGATGTTGGGGTAGTGCTGCGCTGGTGCTGAGGTGGTGCTGAGCTGGTGCTGAGCTGGGGCTGTGCTGGTGCTGAGGTGGTTCTGCGTTGATGCTGAGTTAGTGCTGCACTGGTGGTAGTGCAGGTGCTGTGCTGATGCTGAGACGTTGCTGTGCCAGTGCTAAGTTGGTGCTCATGTGGTGCTGAGTCGTGCTGAGGTGGTGCTGAGTGATGCTGAGGTGGTGCTGACTGATGCTGAGGTGGTGCTCTGTCATGCTGAGGGAGTGTCGCTGTGCTGTTGCTGAGGCAATGCTGAGTTGGTGCTGTGCTGAGGTGATGCGCTGGTGCTGAGGATGTGCTGCGCTGATGCTAAAGTGGTGCTCCATTGGTGCTTAATTGCTGCTGAGGTGGGGCTGCACTGGTCTTGAGGTGGTGCTGTGTTAATGCTGAGGTGGTGCTGTGGTGGTCCTCAGGTAGTGCTATGCTGATGCTGAGGTGAAGCTACACTGATGTTGAGGAGGTTCCGTGCTGATGCTGTGCTGGAGCTGAGTGATACTGAGGTGGTGGTGTGCTTGTGAGGAGGTGGTGCTCAGGTGGTGCAAAGTAATACTGAGGTGGTGCTGAGTAATACTGAGGTGGTGCTGAGTGATGATGAGGTGGTGCTGAGTGACACTTTGGGGGTGCTCAGGTGATGCTGTGCTGGTGCTCAAGTTGTGCTGAATGATGCTGAGTATGTGCTGTGCTAGTGATGAGGTGATGCTGCACTGGTGCTCAGGTGGCGCTGTGCTAATGCTGAAGTGGTGCTGCATTGGTGCTGAGTTGGTGCTGAGTTGCTACTGAGGTAGTGCTGTGCTCATGCTGAGGTAGTGCTGCACTGGTGTTGAGGTGGTGCAGAGTGATACTGAGGTGATGCTGAGGTGCTGGTGTGCTTGTGTGGAGATGGTGCTCATGTGGTGCTGTGCTGGTACTCTAGTGGTGCTGAGTGATGCTGAAGTGGTGCTGAGGGGTGCTGAGGTGGTTGTGTGCTGGTGCTGAGGTGATGTTGAATGATATTGAGGTGGGACTATGTGATGCTGAGGTGGTGCTGAGGTGGTGGAGTACTGGTGTAGAAGTAATGCTCAGGTGACACCGAGTGGTATTGAGGTGGTGCTGAGTGATGCTGAGATGGTGCTGAGTGATGCTGAGGTTGTGCTAAGTGATGCTGGGGTGCTGAGTGATGCTGAGGTGGTGCTGCTGCACTGGTGCTCATGTGGTGCCGAGCTTGTGCTCAAGGGGATGCTGAGTGATACTGAGTTGGTGCTGAGGGGATGCTGGGCTGAAGCTGAGGGTGTGCTGCACTGATGCTGTAGTGGTGCTGCATTGGTGCTGAATTGTTACTGAGGTGGGGATGTACTGGTGCTGAGGTGGGGCTGCGCTGGTGCTGTGGCGAGGCAGCGTAGGTGGTGGTGCATTGATGCAATGGTGGTGCTGTTCTGATGCTGAGATAGTGCTAATGTTGGGGTAGTGCTGCAATGGTGCTGAAGTGGTGCTGAGCCGGTGCAGCGCTTTGGGCTATGCTGGTGCTGAGGTGGTTCTGTGTTGATGCTGTTGGTGCTGCACTGGTGGTGGTGCAGGTGCTGTGCTTTTGCTGAGATGTTGCTGTGCCGATGCTGAGGTGGTGCTGTGGTGGTTCTTATGTAATTCTGAGTGATACTGAAGTGGTGCTGAGTGATGCTGAGGGGGTGCTTAGTCATGCTGAGGGTGTGGTGCTGTGTTGGTGCTGAGGTGATGCTGAGTTGGTGCTGTGGTGATGCTGCACTGATGCTGAGGTTGGGCTGTGATGATGCTAAAGTGGCTCTGCATTGGTGCTGAATTTCAGCTGAGGATGTGCTGCGCTGGTGCTGAGGTAGTGCTGTGTTGATGCTGAGGTGGTGCTGTGGTGGTGCTCAGGTTGTGCTGTGCTGCTGCTGAGATGAAGCTAAGCTGATGCTGAGGTAGTGCTGTCCCGATGCTGTGCTGGTGCTGAGTTGGTGCTGAGTGATACTAAGGTGGTGGTGTGCTTGTGCAAAGGTGGTGCCAGGTGGTGCTTAGTAATACTGAGGTGGTGCTGAGTGATGCTGAGGTGGTGCTTAGTCATGCTGAGGGTGTGGTGCTGTGTTGGTGCTGAGGTGATGCTGAGTTGGTGCTGTGCTGGGGTGATGCTGCACTGATGCTGAGGTTGTGCTGTGATGATGCTAAAGTGGCTCTGCATTGGTGCTGAATTTCAGCTGAGGTTGTGCTGCGCTGGTGCTGAGGTAGTGCTGTGTTGATGCTGAGGTGGTGCTGTGGTGGTGCTCAGGTTGTGCTGTGCTGCTGCTGAGATGAAGCTAAGCTGATGCTGAGGTAGTGCTTTCCCGATGCTGTGCTGGTGCTGAGTTGGTGCTGAGTGATACTAAGGTGGTGGTGTGCTTGTGCAAAGGTGGTGCTCAGGTGGTGCTTAGTAATACTGAGGTGGTGCTGAGTGATGCTGAGGTGGTGCTGAGTGACACTTTGGTGGTGCTCACGTGGTGCTGAGTGATGTTGAGTTGGTGCTGGTATGGTGCTGAGGTGATGCTGGACTGGTGTTCAGGTGGTGCTATGCTAATGCTGGAGTGGTGCTGCGTTGGTGCTGGACTGATGCTGTGGTGGGCTGCACTAGTGCTGAGTTGGTACTATGCCTGTGATGGTGCACTTAGGCAGAGGTCATGCTGTGCTGATGCTGAAGACGTGCTGTGGTTGTTTTGAGTGATGCTGAGAAGATGCTGCGCTGGTGTAGAGTGATGCTGTGGTGGTGCTGAGTGATGCTGTGCTGGTACTGAGCTGATGCATAGGTAGTGCTGCACTGGTAGTGAGGTGGTGCTGTACTGGTGCTGAGGTGGTGCGCTAGTGCTGAGGTGGTGCCGCGCTGGTTCTGAGATGGTGCTGTGCTGGGACTGAGTGATGCTGAGTTGGTGCTGTGCTGATGTTGTGGTGTGCTCAGGTGCTGCAGAGTGATGCTCAGGTGGTGCTGTGGTGGTGCTGCTGAAGTGGTGCTGACTGATGCTGAATGGTGCTGAAGTGGTGCTGCGTTGAGGTGGTGCTGCATGGTGCTGAGGTAGTGCTGAGGTGGTGTTACACTGTCTACTTGCAGGATATATTGTTAAGTAACCTCATATTACATACCATGTTTGGAGAGCACAAGGAGGCATCCTTTGATATTGGTTTTATTTCACCAATGATTGAAACCTAAAAGAAAGCATCAAAAGTTGAAAGCGCACAACTTAAAGCTGCTTCCATTTTCATAAAATGGAGCAATAACAGCATGTTTACCTCTTTAATTGTATCCAAATAATCACGCTGTCAAAAACACAATGTAAATAGATTGATACTATCTTCGGCTGTCTTCTTAATCTGCACTTACATTAAGTAAGCATATTATTTAAGTTTTGGACATTTGAGCTAACGAAACCAAAACTGTTATAGGATGAAAAACAACATAGCCCCCGGCTGAAAAAACATGTGTGAAACCAAAGACAGTGGAAAACAAGATAAGGACATGATTTCCAACCCTCATCTTTTTTTTTCTTTTGCAGAGTTTTACATAGCGCAAACTTGACCCAAATCGGGTATCAGAGCGCTTTACATGGCACCAGTTACGTTACATGAGGACACACATTCAGTTTGGTTAGGCACAGGGGGATTAAGTGATTTGCCCATAATCACAGGACGTTCAGCGTCATTGCCAAGACTCAAACCCTGTTCCCCAGATTTGAGGTCGACCGTCCTAGCCATTAGGCCAACTCCTCTCCCCAAACTCCTCTTGGCTGAGTGTGTTCAGAAAGCCAAACAAGCCCAGGCAAAAGAAAAAGTAGTGCACCAAAACTAACACATATGGCTGATAGTGAAATGATCCAATTAACAGGGCCAGTCTATAGGGCGTGGTTAAAACAGCAAAAAGAGCGACAAATGTAAACTCTTTGGCAACAAAAGCAAAGACATTTCGAAAGGACATGAAGGAATGAATAAAAACGGATGGCCATGCTGAAAGCCCATACAGTAGATACAGCATGTCTTCAGAGACAGTGCATGCGCTGCCTTGGTAAGACCTAAAAAGTACTCTTAGCAATCAGCCCCTCTTTATACAGCTTGCTGGTTCTCAGAGCGGGAGTAGTCAGAACACCTCAGGAAGTGAGGGAGATTTTTGAAGATTGGAGTTCAGTGTTGTCAGAAGACCTCTACCTAGATAAGGCAAAGAAAGTTATGGTTGTGCATCAGTCATGCCCCATATAGAACAAGGTGCAGCAATTATCACACCATAGCTATTTGTTGCAGTGTCTTGAGAAGGGAAAGGTCTTTGATGAGGCACAAGTCCTGAAAAAAGAAGTGGGGATACTAGCCAAGTTAGACAGTATGCAAGTGACATTGGGGCGTGACATTACAGAAGTGGCATCATGGCCTATGTCCTAACAGGAAGTGATATCATAAGAAGTGGCATCAAGTATGTTTAGCAGGTCTATCATGAGTACATCTGAGCACATTACTTGATTAAAAAAATTAAAGCTGATCAGTACTCGAGACAGTGACTTCAGTTCCTGTGCCAAAGGAATTTTCAGCCCAAATGTACATGAAGTTTGGCGTCAGACTAACTGCAATAGAAAAGCCACTAAGTACTATAAGCTAGGCATAGTAAGTTTAGCACCAAGAACAAACCAGAGTTCATGCATTGCATTCGCGAGGTTAGAAACTGCAATTGTGAATATCAAAACTATAAAATGTATTTACCTACCTAAAATACCACCATTATAAACACTGTAAATTTTAGCACACAGAACATTATCTCCCCCCCCAAAAAATGCAAGATGCTCATTGCATTGGGTATTCTGAGTATGGCAAAGATATTCCCTATGAAAGACACTGTTTTAACTGGATAGTCTGCAAATACTAATTCTTCATGTTATATTGCCACGGGATGTTTAACCATAACAAGCGAGCAATTAATGAGACCTTTTACAACTTTGAATCCCTAACAAAATTGCTTAAAAGAAATCCCATGCATCTGCATATCTTTTGTTGAGCTGGGTAGTAGGATTTATCTTCTTAGACTATCATCTGCATTGCAATAAGCAGTCAGTCATCTGTGAGCATATTGCAATAGATTTCAAGGCAGAGGAGGGCCCATGAGATCTTTTATTAGTGAGAAAGATGTGTGATACCAAGATAGTTTTGTATGGGTGATTTTATCAAGTTAACGGCACTGAAACCACCTTCGTAGCCACTTGAAGTCACTGGTAGTGTGTTTATTGCCCTCCAAACACGTTGCAGTTGTTCTGTACTCTCATTCCCACCATTGTCAATATAGTTTCAGAAACCTTCTGATATGAGTTTTTATTAGGAGAGTATCCCCTGTACAGGTTTACATGCTAACACAAACTACACACACTAAATATTACTCTCTTGTGCATTTGTTTAGGGGACCTGCTAGGAAGGTGTTTCTGCAGCCATGCCAGGCTCTGTGGGTGTGAGTCCTTCAGCTTTAACTCCACACCTTACAATGTCCTAAGGAAAAAGAGTAAAAGAATACAGGAAGAACATTTATCCATCCATTAACTAAGTGGTCAACTTAAGCAAAGAAAAAATATAAGGCAATGGGAGGAGGTTTAAATCCTAAAAGGCTTAAATATAAAGTAAAATATTGAACAGAGTGGTGAACCGATCATGTAACTGTTTCAGCAGGACATTTACTAATGTAGAGACCTATGTGTAGCATGCAGATTCATTTAAATGATAGCTACGCCACCTCAAACTTCCCCCATTGTGAAAGTTTGATGTAATAAGAACCATAGAGCTGAAACAGGAACATCTAAAGTTATGAGGTATGTACACTGACTGAAGTGAAACTCTAGTAACTGCAAAAACTAGTGCTGAAAATTAAACAGATAAATGGCTCAGGCATGGAACACAAAGTGAGCTCCATCCTCTCCATATTTGGAAACCATCCAGCAGGCTTGCAGAGATAGTGAAATCAATTGTGAAGTCAAGGGACAAGAAGAATATACTCCACCACACATGATTTAGACTGAAGACTCATGGTTTTGTAAGGTACACACCAACCAATGTTGCCTTTTCTCAGTGTATAATTTCCTTTGCCCGAGGATTAAACCAGCTTACGGGAAGAAAGAAGGAGAAAGAGAGATAGGAAAAACAATGATGAAGGCAGAAAATGGAATGAAAAAAGAACCTGCAAGAAAAAGCTGAAGCCAAAGCAAGTTTAGGGTAGGGAAGGAAAAAGGTACTGGCAATCCTGGCTTTCAGCAATTGGACCCTAAAAACATTTGGGGCACTGCATTCATATTTTTACACATTACACACTGCCACCACAAAAGGTTCCATATCTGCATTTAGCAGCAGATTTTTCTCTTGTTCTTATTGTTGGCACACTATATCTAAACCACCTACACATTCACCAGCACAACCGAAAGACAGCTCACACTGGAATCAGAATCACCAGAATACCCACCCAAAGAATGGACCTTATATTTCCAGTAAGGGATATTAGCTCTGCATCAAAATAAGTGTAAGCCATCCAGTGTCCAAGGATGAGAAGGAAATGGTGAAAAGTTCGCTCACAAGAAAAGGGCACATGCAATTCCAGTCCCAACTAGCACTTTTAGGAAAATATTGGCCTTTGCAAGGAAATATTGCTGGATTGCATTGAAAAAACAACACTAGTGTGGAGATGTAGGAACAGGCCTGGTTCTAGCGGGTGGGCTGGGTGGGCCAGGCCCACGTGAACATGAGCCTGGCCCAAGCAAACATGAGTCTGGCCCTGGCAGCTACGCCTCGAAGGCCAGTAATAAATGGGCACTTTCATTTGAAACGTTCTTCCGAAGGTTGTTTTTCTTCCTAGGACTTGCGTGATTAGGCCTTGGCTCTCTCACAGGCAACCCCAATCACGCATCACCTTTTAGAAAGGTGGGCTGTAACCTATCCCACATGTGCAGGTACAATATGGTCACGGGAGGGGGACAAATCCTTTCTTTGGCACCGGGCAACCTTAACTGCAACGGTAACCGCTCTGCTGCCTGGATATTTCACACTGGAGCTGTCATCAAAGAGCTGCATTCACACCTCAATGGTATAGTTAGGACTTAGCTTTCTTTTGAGTGTTTCGATATAGTTAGAACTTCCCAGGTCTCTCATTATTCTACTGTTTCTAAAAAGAGTTCGTTTGGCCAGATGTACATTTTTATTAGTAAAGCCAACCCCCAAGCATTGGAGTACTCTTTAAATCCTGAGTTTATGTTTCTCCAGACCAAACCCTCTTAAAATATACTGCCCACCAGTATGGATGACATGTGATTCCTACACCTTGTAATTGCGATTCTCCTATTAACATGACAAGAGAATCTGGATTTTATTAAAGACACGGAGCCTAACATTATGCATTATCTTTATCTTAATGCTCATTGGTTTGTGACACTCCCTTTAGACGGATTTATGTACTTGTATGATTCATTGTCTCTGTATAATGTGTGCGTGATGGAAAGTACTGTGACACCCTTATGCAAAAATTGGGGACCCCCTCTCTGAGGATAATTTAAGGTCAGGGAGAAGACGGCAAAACAAACTATACTGACTGAGAAAGCTCCCTCATGACCTATATTACTTTCACAAATTGAACATCAATTCAACATGGGCTAACCAACTATTTTATAGCAATGACACAATTTAAAGAGAAAGCTTTGTAGTTTCATCATTATTTATTTCATTTCTTTTTTTATGTTTCAAAATCCTTATACGTTTTTTCCTTATTTTCTTAAATATAAAAATGTCAATATGGATATATACATACAAATAAACACAATTGTTACATACAATATGAAATACAAAACATAATTAACTTGATAACCCCTGAATGAAAAAAGAAAGAAAAAGTTTCACTTATACTAACACCCAACCTTATACACACTCATACTATATTCACAAGTGCATAGATCTAGTGAATGGGAGATAAAAGATTGCACAATCGACGCACGTTTCAGTGGTTTAAAGAATGGTAGTTCCACCTTCCTCAGGACCTTAGCCAGATAACGAAAAAACACATAGACACCCAGGGGATACCTGAAAAGAATAAACACATTATATTAAGAGCCCATGACAAGAACATAGTGAGTCGATTGGACCTTATTTAAAAACATATAATTCAAGTCTTCCTCACTTTTGGAGAAAGTACTCCAGACCAACAACCACCAAGCATAGTGCAATATAAATAGAGGTGACATATCTCTCCCGATACTTACAGTGGGGGAGGTAAGACTTAAAATATTTAAGAATACACAAAAGGAATTCTTATAGAGTGCACCAGTCACCTAATGGAAAAGTGGACAGCCAACAAGATCAAGAGGAACCACATATCAGTAGATAGGAAACAGGGCAATGTATGCCAAACGTGTACCCTAAGGTTAGTGTAAATAACCACTTGTTGGAAATGTGGATGAGTAATGAGGCATTTACAAATGTTCTCTGTAAGGAAATCTCGCTGCGGAATGAACTGCTGACCACTGCTGCCAAAAGTGGCCGTCTATTGACAGAGAAGGCACGTCCTGTGAAAATTAATAGTACATGAAATGTTGTAAACATAGGGGGGCCATAGATCGACAGCTAAGGCTTATTGACAAAGGGGATGAGTTGTATCTTACCTAGGATTCTAATTTGTGATGTGTCTTTAGGCATTTGCTAAGGTACTCTATACAAAGGTCTGACTGCCAAATGGACTGCTGATCGCTGATGCCAAATGCGGCCGTTTTATGACTAAAACGACACGTCCTGTGGAGATAAATAACACACGATGGGGCATATTATCAAGAACGGCGTTAAAATTATTGCCGCTTTACCGGCAGGAAACTGGCGCTAAAGCAGCGATAACAGGCTTGATAATATGCCCTTGAGAATTCCAATAGAAGCCCATGTTCTAGTGTGAACCTTGGCTTCTATTGGAATTCTCAAGGGCATATTATCAAGCCCATTATCGCCGCTTTAGTGGCAGTTTCCTGCCGCTAAAGCGGCGAAAATTTTAACGCCGTTCTTGATAATATGCCCCGAAATGTCATAAGCATGGGAGAGCTACAGATCGAAAGCTAGGACTTGTTAACATAATGGATCGCTTGTATCTTACCTAGAACTTTAATGTATGATGCATTTCTCGCGAGAAAATGCGCATGCGCGGGCGTCCGTGCATGCGCATTTGTGAAAAGAAGTTGCCGTCAACCAGGAAGAGGGAGCCCCTGGACGCCGCGCTGCAGGTAAGGCATTTTATCTTATTTTTTATCATAGTTTACCTTATTTTAAAAGGAGGGCGGTGGGAGGCGGGCGGCGGGCGGCAGGCAGCTCTGCTTCGCCCTGGCATGTGCGTAGCGCTGCCTGCTACGCCTACTTCGTAAACCGCGAAGCAGGCAGTGCTACGTACACTCCGTGGGCGAAGCGGAGTACTACGCCCGGGGTTACTTATAGAGCAAGCGGGTGATATCGTGGCTCCATATATACACAAAATATAGTATTACCGCCTACCTACTGTCTTGGGGTCGGGCACTGTTCAAATTGATGAATCTTGTGAGTTTGTATTATATTAAACGGCTTCGTGAATGTCCCGTAGTATATACTGGGTGTGTCAAAATCAGTGCCGCATAAACTCTGGGAGAAAATTACATAAACTACATGAGTTCTAGTATACTAGAAAAACAAAGCTATATACTGTGTGTCAAGGAGCAAAATGTATAATGCTGTATGGCTATATACAAAGACCACACATCTAAACCTGTATCTACACGACAACTACACTTTTATAGCACGGTGCATTAACATCCTGTAACAGGTTACAACAGAAGTGTTCACTAAAGAACACCGATTCGAACAACCTCTCTCTCCAAAAAACACATGGAACATATACTTATATATATAATAGTATAATCAAGTGAGACAAATCCCTCGAACTACTGCACGATAGATTGAATAGGTCCTTGCACACAGGAAGCAGCTGTATAGAGACTGAACGAGTAAAGCAATCTACCGGGAACATACTAAAGGGGTAAAGACACGAGCGGATAAAACCGAGAGAGTCTAAACTTACCAGGGTTTGTGGCCTCGCATTCGTTAATCTGTTGTGGTCACAGGGTCCAAAGAGTAACCCGGTGTGGTTAGTACTGTAACACCCTACACTATGAGTAGCGCTATACAACAAATAAAATGCATATGAGAGAGGGGCTACGGAGAGATGAAGGGCACTGTTGGAGGGTGGCAATGAGGGAATCCGAGGGGGAGGTCATGGGGGAACGGCTTTGGAGCGATGAGGGTCACTGGTGGAAGGTAGCAGTGAGTGAATCCGAGAAGGAGGTCACTGTGGGAGGGGCTACGGAGAGATGAGGAGCACTGGCAGAGGGTGGCACTGAGGGTGTTCATGGAGGAGGTCATGAGAGGGAGGGGCTACAGATAGATATGTGGCACTGGCAGAGGGTAGCAGTGAGGAAATCCGAGAAGGAGGTCACTGTGGGAGGGGTACGGAGAGATGAAGGGCACTGGCAGAGGGTGGCACTGAGGCTGTTCATGGAGGAGGTCATGAGGGGGAGGGGCTATGGATAGATGAGGGGCACTGGCGGAGGGTAGCAGTGAGGGAATCCGAGAAGGAGGCCATTGGGGGAGGGGGCTAAGGAGAGATGAGGGGCACTGGTGGAGGGTGGCAGTGAGGGAGTCCGAGGAGGAGGTCATGAAGGGAGCCTGAAAAGTGTCACTTGCTTGATACTCCCACCTCGGAAACCTCCTCTTCCCAAGGGACATTACATGGAAAAAAAACTTTTTGAGAGAGGTAACATTTAGAAAGGGATTTGGAAAGAAAAGAATGCGTTTTACTGGCCCTTGTAAAACCAAGGAGAGATAAAGGAGGGCCGTGAAGCAGGCTTGGCTAGACATATAAGTGACAAATCGAG
Organism: Triturus cristatus; assembly: GCF_964204655.1. NCBI lineage: Eukaryota > Metazoa > Chordata > Amphibia > Caudata > Salamandridae > Triturus > Triturus cristatus. The sequence continues at coordinate 742,015,634 of NC_140589.1, read as the reverse complement.
CCCGCAGTGGCCCACCCGAATGCACCCTTGGCCCATCCAAATAAAAATTCCTGGAGCCAGGCATGTGTACGAACACCACAAACTAGGGCTGGTAATCTGTATCTAAATTAGACCGCGCTCGCGAAGAAGAATTTTGCTCATTCTAAACATGTTACACTGCCATCATGGTGCACTGGAGAAGGCCTACTTGTTTTACAGTACTATTGGCATGTGGGCTCACCTTTTCACTGTAATCACATCTTGAAGGAACCTGCACTATGTAAGCACACATGACCCTTCATCTCATACATAACAAAACACTGAATTACTTCATCCTGCCAGACCTAAGAGTTTTGTAACAGCAGAGCTACCCTGCGTTACTGTGTTGTGATACAGTAAATAGCAGAAACTCTGCAGCATTGCTTCAGTAGTTATGGGGGAGAAGTGCAAAGAACAAGACTAGCCGTCCCTAGGCAGGGTAACAAGTTGCCATACTTTAACAGGATCCTTCTGGTGAATGTTCACCAGTTTACTGGATGCACAGCGTAAATGTATTTATTTATTATTTATTTTACAGTTTTATAGAGCGCGAACCAGACCTGTGAGGGTATCAGAGCGCTTTACAGGATTGAAGGGTGGGAATAAAACATAAGTGTTGGAGGGATCACACTGGGAGAGAAAGTTACAGGAGGGAAACAGGAGGAGCACACAGTTTAAAGTCAAGCAACATGTGGGAGAAAAATTGAAGCATGCAGAGTAACAATAAAAAGGTTTCCAGTCCACGAGGTGCATCATAGCTGAGGTCGACGCTACATTTGGGATAAGTCATAAAAAATAAAGATATAGAATCAACACTTTACAATGATAAATGACAAAAAGAAACCAAATAATTCCATTGCTTTGTACCAAAAATTCTGTATTAGCTATGGAACCCTGAAGTCAGAACAGATCTCAACGTATAATTGCTAACAGCATAAATGAAAAATGTGTGCAGTGACGTACAAAAAAATTCAATACATGTATAATTCTGATTGGCATAACGTTTGCATGTTACAACTCAATTACCCAGCCCCGCCCAATGCATTTCGGGATTGTATTCATCCCTTCTTCAGGGGCCATATGAACTGTGGTGAGCAAGATTACGTGAGACTACGTGAGACAGCCCTTATTTGAAGGAAAAAATGGACAGTTGCAGTATGGATGAGAGAAGAACCGAACATGCGATTTCTACAGGTTGGCAAATAAGTGTGCATCAATCTGTGGTACTGACCAAATCTGAAATGACTGGTCTAAGTTGACAAGTGTGCAAGTAAACATACATCGGTTTATTTCATTTCATTTCATTTCATTTAAACTTTATTTCGGCAATAAGCCATAAAAGTCAAACAAGAGATAAATACATATTTACAATTCATAATTATTAATAAAAGGTTTTTACATACAATTGGCGAGAGATTTGTGGTTATCTCCATGAATAAGCAATACCGCATATAAAAGTATAAATAACAATTTTAAATTAATTAAAAAGCCAGAAGGAAGTTAATTACATGGACTGAGGGGAACAATGTGTCATATACCTAAACAAGAAGGGGAGGGCGGGGTATACATCAAGAATATTTACAGTTTGTAACCAAATCGTTTCCTGATAAAGTACACACTATATAAAAATCTACTCGTGCCGAACACCACTAATTGTGAGGTGTTTGACTTGAATATACGCTCTGCTTCTTTATAGGATCTTACCCCCACATAATTGCAAACGGGTTTGATCCAACCAGCCCTTGGTTTCTTGTATATCGGGCAGAAGAAGAGTAAGTGGGCAACATCTTCTTTAGCCCCTAAAGAGCAGAGGGTGCACAAATCAGGGCCTTTTGCCTCTCCCCAACTGCACGTATATGCATTAATCTGTAAAACCCCATACCTAAACTGCAAATATAATGTTTTTGCTAATGGGGGGCCGATCTCATCCATAAATTGCTCTAGACTAGGTGTATCTTTGAAATTCAGAAAATCCAAAGTCAGTATGCAAGTCGTTGAACTATACAATAGCTCTCCATTGACATACGACCAAAATGTGTCCTTTACAAGTTTCCTGGAAGATAAAGTCATATTCTGAGGAGTTTCCCAAAGATGTGTTAGCCCTAATTTCTCATACCACTTTGATACATACTTTAGCCATGGAGTATTCAAATGGCCCTCAATCTGGGTTATTTCAGCCAATCCATTTTTATAAACACTCAATTCCGGGGTTACCCATAACCTGACCCAATACAGCAATGGTCTTAATAATGCTTGATAATCTGTTTTTTTGAGATTGATGTCGAGGAATACGGGGACCAGGGGAGTTCTGAGTTCGGTATTTTAAGTAATCTACGCACAAAGTGGTTTTCTACTTTTCCAAAGGTATTGTTACAGTAGTAACCCCAAACCTCAGCACCATAAAGGGCAGCCGATTGTGCCTTTGCTTTGTATACTTCAAGTGCCGGTGAGATAGCTTTAGAATAGCTAGCTCCGTGCACTTTTAGAATGGGCATTGAATTTTGTTTAAGGGCTAAAGAGCTTTTGTCCATCTGCCCTTTCCAGGACAAGTTACTGTCCAGCATTATCCCCAGATAATTAAAGCTCCCTACCTGTTCCAATTTTTTATTCTCTAAGAACAGGTTGCTCCTAAGGGATTTCTTGGGGTTTATGGACATGTACTTAGTTTTGCTAGGATTTATCTCTAGCCCCTTCCCCACACAGTATTTCTGAAAAGTATCAACCAAATTTTGTAAGCCTCTCGGAGTCTGAGAAATAAGGATGGTATCATCGGCAAATAATAATGCCGTGACCGCTTCACCACCTAACTTCGGGGAGTCATGCACACAGTTCCTTAAATAACTTGGAATGTCGTTAACATATAAGGAAAAAAGTGTTGGGGCTAGCACACAACCTTGGCGCACACCACGATCTACGGGTATGGCCCTTGAAATTTCACCGTCCTTTCCCCATCTAATTTTGGCATAGTTCCCTGTGTGGAGCCTGATAAGTTCTTTAAGTAATTCCCCTGGGACCGCCATGTTCTTTAGTGTAGTCCACAGCAATTTGCGCGGAACAAGCTCAAAGGCGGCCCTGAGATCCACAAACGCCACATAGAGACTGCCCTTCCTTAAATTTATGTACTTCCAGCAGATACACATAAACCTGAATACCTGGTCAAGAGTACTAATTTTGGATCTGAATCCGGCTTGATATTTAGTCAGTATTTTGGTCTCTTCAGTCCAATCTAAAAGCCTATTTAAAATATGTCTGGCAAAGATCTTTTGTAAAATATCTATTAAACTTATTGGGCGGTAATTACTAGGATCATAGCGGTCTCCTTTTTTAAAAATTGTTATAATTTCTGCCCCTTTCCATGAATCGGGAATTGGTGTACCTGCGGCAATTGAATTGCTCAGGAAATTTATATATGGCCCCCACACTTCCACATCATGTTTTAATAAATCGCCGGGAATTTTATCAGGGCCTGGGGCTTTGCCCATTTTCACAGCTTGCAGAGCCTGAATGGTTTCTTCTAGGCTAAAATGTAAGGGAGCAGTACTCATTTCTAAATTTATCTCGTAGTCCCTGGAGGACAAACTCTCCTTTTTATTAGCATAAAGCTTAGTGAAATGATCACACCATGTATTTTCATCTAAAAAAATATCCTTTGTTGATCTACCCTTCTTATTTCCCTTGGCGATTAGATTCCAGAACGTACTTTGGTCACGTAACTTAGTTGCATTTAAAAGATCCTCCCATATATTTTCATCCCATGCTTTTTTTGCTTGGGCCATGGTATTGTTATAGGTCAATCTTCCGTTTTTTATATCTAGACGATTTCCAGATTTTACTGCCTGGATCAACCTTGATTTTGCTGTTCGACAATCTTTATTATACCAAGGATTCACTGACTCAAGATGATTCCTTTTTCTATTACCATCTTTTTTATAAATTTTACTCAATATGCACTTTAACTAACGTACAGCAGTAAGTGTAAGCTGAACTGGAACTCAGCTATGAGGGGTAGGTAGATGACACTTTTGTGTGATTTAATCAATTATAATGTTGTTCAATGAGTAATGGGAATAAAGGCCATATATACGGTGCACATGACAATTGACTTTCATGTGACTTTTGCCTGCCACCCATGGTGCAATCTCATGTGCCAAGAATTAAATACAAAGCATTGATATAGAACACGAATAATAATAGGCCCATCTTATGGCTGAATGGCACAATGTGAATGCAGAAATCCTTGGATGAGTCTCGGCTTTCCCACTTGACTAATTTGTCTGAACACAGGCAAATCTCTCTCGTGTTTAATTTAGCAGGCTATAATGTTGCTCCATGTATAATACGAATATAGGCCACATATAAAGCGCACATGGCAGTTGACTTTCATGTGGCTTCTGCCTGCCACCCACGCTCTAACCTCATGGACCATAAATTAAAGACGAAGCATTAAACTTTGATGTAAAATGAAAGAACTAAATAGATGCCTATCTAGTGGATGTACAGCACAAAGTGAAAGCAGAAAACCTGGGATCAATCCCGGCTTCCCTGCTTGGCAAACTCTGTGATCCTAGGTAAATATTTTTCTGTTTGATAAAATAACTATAATATTGATCCATGTACAGTAGTAATCTAGGCCACACATAGGGTGCTCATGGCAATTGACTTACCTCTGAGTTCATTCATAGCATTGTTGTTAGGTCAGGGGGCCTCCAATGTTTCCATGTTTACACTAAACTCAAGCTATCACTTTTTAATACATGGCTGTCAATGCAGTGATATAATGTGAAATATTATGGTGTAATGTTACAGATTTTTAATGACATACACTTATTTGAATTGTAAAGCAACTGTGCATATTTTGTTGCGTGCATTGCCTGACAGTTTCATGGTCAGCTTGTGCACGGCTCTCAAAGTGAATCTGTTTTCTCACCCACTTCTAAAGAAGCTAAGGTTTGAAGGCTAGGGGCCTGGCTGATTGTAATGGTACCCTTGAGCACAGCCTTTTGAAATCAGAAACATCTCCTTGGAATTGGGCTGCATTCCGAGCAGATGCCCACAGCACAAGGGCAGCATTTTGTCCAGAGATAAGACAAAGTATTTTTCTTTGCAGTTGGATGAGTTGCAGTTGGGCTGGGGTAACACTATTTACCAAGAGTTGAAATGAAGACCTGATACAGTCAACTCCTCATTGTCAACAATCTTGATATGGATTTTTTTTTCCTCTTTCTGTCTGTGAGTATTATGTGCTCAAGCCCTAATGGAAAGCAAGACACAGGAGGTCTAAGGCAGGTGCAGGGGCTCAGGAAAACAAGACCAACATTCTGTCTGCTTGCTTACTTTTTTAAAATGGTGTGAAACAAATGTTGATCTTCTGGCTTCCTGATGTGCTGCATTCTGGGAGAATCACAGTATGGACAATTTTCTACATTCTTCCTGCTGATTTCTTCCAGGCTTCCTGCCACTGGGCATGCTGGGAATAATCACCGGGTGGACGCGAGACAAGCTTGAAACTTTTTTTCAACTTTGCTACTGTATTATATGAGATCCTTATAGAAGTGCGGAACTGCAAACACTTTACTCCACAACCCATAAATTGGAGGCCAAAGTGTGGCAACGAAAAGGATCAGAGTCACGAGCGAAAGAGTCATAAAAAGCTGTCTGAAAGTCAACTTATACATTTTTTTTTCTAACTCTGCCACAAAGAAATTGACAACAAGAAGATATGTGACAGTAAATCTCTTCTCGCTTAAGTTGTCAAAAATCTTTTGGGGTTAAAGCACCTGCTGCAGAGATCCTTGTGTGCAAGTAAATCTAAGGGGATGATGATAATCGTAAAATAACTCTCATGGTTAAGGCACTTGCTGGATAAATCTGTGTTTGGTCTAATTACAGCTTTGACTCATAAAGTTGCATAGAGAGTTAATGTGTCTCCAGCATAGCACAGATTTTTTTATGTAGGTGGGTAAATGGGTTACTGCTTTAAAGACCGAGATCCTTTTGTTACTTGCAGTTCATAAATTGCAATCCTTCTGGTATAACACAGTGAGCTATGAACCGGCATTAAGGTCCTGCATTCAAACCGAAAGGCATGGGTTTAGAACCTTATTGCCTTTTCTCAATGTGTGGTTATTATAAGGCTGCTAAAAAGGGCTTCTTTGGGAAGTAATTAAGTCTTATTAGTGCAGACAACCCCAAGCACTGATTTACTTTTTAAATCTTGACTTTGTGTTTCTCCTGACCATGCACTCTCAACATATAGGGCCTCATTTATGGCATTTTGGCATTAGGCAGTGCAGCAAGGCACCTTGCTGAGCTGCCCTACACCAAAGTGAAAGGGCAGGAATGTACCATATTTAAGCAATATGGGGCATTCATGTGCTTTCTGCCTGTACTGACACAATTTTTGCAGCCTAGCACCAACCTAGGCAATCTTGCACCATGGTGCAAGTGTGCCTCCTTTAAAGTCAGAAATGTTTTTGTGCAGGAAGAGACACCTTACTGTACAAAAACAATCCTAAGAGGCATTTTCCTCTTTCCACGTGTGCTGCAGAACACATAGAAAGAGGAAAAAAATGAAGAGAAATAAACATATTTCTCCTCGTTGCACCTCACCTCGAATATGACTCGTTACTACGCAAGTCATTACATCGACTTGCAGTAGATGGCGCGCCGACATTAGAAATGTATAATTTACTATTCCAACTCCAGCCTACGCAACAGTAGGGAAGACGTTGGAATAGTAAACTATACTATTCCTAATGTTAGCGCGCCATCTACTGCAAGTCGATGAAATGACTTGCGATGTAATGGCAGTGAGTGGTAACAACGCGGTCGTTGTAACAACCGTGTTGTATTGGCATCGCGGTGTAATCACCGCGATGTAAAGGTCGTTTCCCCTCACCTCGAGAGCCATACGGATTTGATGCTTCTCCAGGTTTACATCACTTTGTAAATATGGGGCAGCATCAGATTTCATGGGTGTTGAATGGGAAACCCCACTGCAATGCCCATGTAACGCCTCCAGGATACAGATTAAGGCGATGCAGCAATTTGCGCTGCATCTCTTTAGTCATGATTTATGAGGCCGCTTAAAGCCGCGCAGGGTGGCTTTGCGTGGTTTCATAAATCTTTATGAGAGCCCTGCATCACACATGTATCACTTTCTGTGGGGCAAACGTTACGCAGGGCTCTCATAGATAAGCCACATAATGTCTACCAGTAAGGATTATAGATGACTTCTACACCTTGTAACTATCGTCTCATGTTACACATTTCCACACTTGTATGATTTATTGTGAATATATAATGTTTGTGTGTGGTGTAAAGTGCTCTGACATCCTACATAGGGATAATTAGCAATATAAAATAATTACATAAAAAATGGTTTTATTTAAATTGTTATTTGTGAAAATATTCGAACAGACTAACACATCTGACATTCTTAACGGTGCATGCATATCTCTAATGTACAGGCACTGAATAAAGTCAAAAGCTTGCCTCATTGTCCTCTTAAGTTCTTGTGAAGTGATAACAAGCTGTGAGCCTTTAGTTGTCATTCATTACATTGGCATATAAGTGTTAGCTCCTAGATAGCTCCAAGCCAGCAAAACACTCGAGCAATAGGAGAGCTGATGGCCCCTTAAATTCGCCTGTGATTTGGGAACACCTAGAGTCCAAAATAGAAAACCCCTTCTCTGCCTTCACTTTGCCTTCTCACGAAGGAAAGAAGACAATGTGTGGGTATTGATGAATGTGTCCTCGGGTCAGCAAATTACACTGGGATTAATCCATCACATTTAACTGGGGCCAACAACTTGGCAGGAGAGGCAGCGTCCACCCTGAGAAAATAGTGCATGGACGCCGTCCACTCACATGTATCCCCGACTTGCACCCTGGTCTTACGGGAAGCCATGTGCTCAGTGCTAAGCCAGTGGCGGAAGTGGGGCTCACAGGCACTAACATTTATTTTTCCTCATCAGATTTTGACTCAGAACAAGAGAGAGAAAAAGACAAAAGGGAGAAAGAAGGAGGAAGAGAAGGATGGAAAAAGAGCAAAAAAGAGCGAAAACAGGAACTAAAGGGAACGTGCAGGAGTGAGTATGAGGTGCAGGGGGTTTCTTCTGATGGATTAAGGATGCATGAGGCGGAACCAAGATGTGCAGCCTTGGTGTTCGGCACCAGGACCTTTTTCAGAGCCAGCAGCATCTTGTGAGCAAAAGTCTGGACCCTAACACTTTCAGAATTTAAGCACTCCAGCTGTTACTGGTAAAGTCATAATTCAAGTTCATTTAATTCACCTTAATCTGCAAGGATTTTTCTGCCACTCCACTGGCCCCACAAAGTACTGGGTTACAGTTACGCCCAAATGCCTGAATTTTCTGGGGAGAGTAGAATGCTCTCTTATGGGGGTAGTCTGGGATGCAGGAGCAGTACTGTTCTCTAGTGCTACTCAATGTAATTGTAATAACCTGACCACGTGTTTCATTGGGCTTCAAAAAAGCTCCTGCATTTTATCATCTTTAAAAGCCCTAAGTTTTGTGCTTCAAGCTATCATATTTATTGTTGATGTATTGGAATGCTGTACTAACTGTTATAGTTGTATGTGAATGTAGAGTTTTAAATGGACTGAAAAGGGTGGGATGCTCTAAAATGGACGTGGTCCAAGAAGTCTATCAAACAACCCTGGACAAGAGGGGTGGTTTATGTGATTAGGGGTGTGGCCTAATTCATGTGAATTCTGCCCTGTGCTTGACAATTTCATGAATAGAGTCTTCTTCAGTAAATAGTTAGGCCTGAGCAGAGTTTGCGAAGTTCCGCTGCGGGGAATTTCACGGAGTGACCATAAATCTTCACCGTGCTACACGGATTTCCCCAAACGGTGGAGTGCATTAGATCACGATGTTTGAGCTGATTTTCAGCACCGAGTGTTTGTCTCGCACTGGAAAATCAGCGCAAATGGCACCATGCGCAGCACAAGAGGGCGCTGCTTCTTTCTGGTACTCGAGTAGATTTTCTACTCGAGCCGCATCTTCCTCAACGCAAACAGATGGCTTCCCAACAGCCGTCTGCAATGAGAAATCTCACTGGGAAGTGGTCTAGCGTTGGAATTTCCTCGCTCTCCAACTTACTCCGCGAATGGAGCTCACCATCCAGGCCTACAAATATTATCTGAACTCAGAAGGCAATAAGATGTTTATTTGTAAGTTTATTTGGCACTATTAGCCTGAGCAATAAGCAAAAATAAACATAGAAAGGTAAATTTATAAGTAAGCGACTCTTGGATCGTAAAATGTACAAAGAGAATAGGTTGATTATTTAACTGGAATAAAACAATATATTAAGTCCTGGTACTCTGAGTTACTTATTCATTGTTCACAACATGTGCTTCTGGAGATGTTGCATTGCAGCCCCAACAGGAAACAGAATGGCAAGTATACAGGTATTTTGTTTTTCAGTATGTGAATGTCCATTTTTATGTCTAAGACTTGGCAGGGCAGTTGTCATAAAACAATCAAACATATTGCTACGAACATAAATACTTTAAGCTTTGTGTGTGTCCCTTTTAAACATTTGCTTTCTTTGACATGCCTCTTTAGCCCTTAACTTGGGATTTTATCAAACATGTCTTGGCTCAGCCCAGTGGAGTAGTGATAGAGCGGAAAGCTCATATATTTTTCTTATGTTTTATCACAAACAGATTTACTCACATCAGGCCCATTTCAATATAAAAAACACACATAGCAACACTTTACTCTCTGATCATCATCCTTATTACCATATATCATGGTCCTCCAATGGATCTTTTTGTTGAGTTAACAGGGACTAGAATACTTGGAGAGCATGAAGCAATTTCTTTATGAGGACCTGGAAACAAAGAATTGCCTAACACATGCCTATTTCATTAACTTTCTCAAACGCTAAATCACAAACCTTGAGACAAGAAAAATTACTAAAAGAATGAGACAAGAACGATAAAGATAACTCATGTAAAGCATTTATCTAAAGCCTCCTTTGAATGGACAGATCAATGAAATCGCATTTCGAATCAGATTTAATAACAAGTAATTAATACAATTAGCCTCACAATACAATGCAGGAAATAATAAACATTTGGAGCTTGCCTGTGGAGAGAGGATGAGAGAGAAACAAAAGACAATTTGAGACTCAGTTATTGAATCGTACAAACCACAGCATGACCGAGAGATTAAGTCGGTCTTCAAAATAGATTTGGCCAAGTCAGAACTGCAGCACAGCGTGCCACAGAAGGAGTCAGTTAACCCTTCAACCGAAAGGTTATTTCCGGCTCAACTTTACCAGCCAGTAAATTGCAGGCTCCAGAATCGCAGTTCAGGAAAGTTCAGGGCAAAGTTTTGGCATGAACAGAAATCAAGAGTCAGCCTATCAGCATGCCAAGCAGGAAAATTGAAAATGACAGCCAGGCCCCCGACTCCTCCTCCAAGAGGGGAATTATACTTCTAAAGGTTCACGGTGCACTCCCACAAAGTATCTTTTTCATCAGTCCATAGAGTTTTCATTGGTAACTCTCAGTGGGCTGCTCATGGGATGATCAATACATCACCAAGAAATCCGGAAAATAAAGTAATCCTTTTGCAAATTCATTAGTTTTATTAATTTCAATTTGTATTACATTTCCGTCCCTTTCCACGGAAGTAGGTGAAGCTTCACTTTGCTCACAGTCTGTCCATTCCCAAGCGCTTTTCCTGGGTTTGCAATAATATTGCTACATTTCTGTCAAGAGTGTTGCCTAACTCGAAGTGAATCCATGCTTGACATATACAGAAAAGAAACTTCATGAAAAGTTCTCACAGTGGCTAAAGTGACTACTTCATATGATTTTACACTTGGGCAGGTTAAAAAAGCATTTGAGGCCTACATGACATTTTGCTGAATCATTGTTCTATTATTATTATTATAAAACACACATTAATAAATTCATTTCAACATCTCTTGATTAATTCAAATATTCTTCTTTTTTTAGAGACTACATGCCAATATGAGGGACTACTAAAAAACAAAAGGGCAGATTTACAAGCCCCTTGCGCCTCTTTTACGCCACCGTTGCGTCACTTTTGTGACGCAGCGGCGGCGCAAAACCAGCGCCATGCTGCGGGGTATTTACAACGTGACGCATCTGGGAGATGCGTCACGTTGTAAAACCCTGCGCCAGAAGTAGGTGTTCCTGTGCAGAGGGGGGGTTCCGTCGCAGGAACGCCTCCTAAGAGTGGCTGAGTGAAATCTACAAGATTTCACTCAGTCACTTTTGAGCCCATGCTGCATCAAAACCCTGCGCCTGCTTGAAGCAGGCGTAAGGATTGACTCAGCATTGTAACGATAGGGCACCCCAGAACCTTGCTGGAGCTGCGTCACGCTTGCGACGCAACTCCAGCAATACGCTGCCTTTACGACACAGATGCGTCACGCATCTGTCCGTTTTTGCCCCATGGTGCGCCGCATTGTAAATGCGGCGCGTCCATGGTGGCGGAGCCGTGACGCAGAATAACTGGCGCATCCCTGCTGATATGCAGGGATGTGCCAGTTATTGTAAATCTGCCCCTTTATCTTTTTATAACATCATTTTGTACTTTATCATTTTCAAAAGATAATAGTAACATGTCACTCTGGTAATACACGTTTACCACATAAACCTTACAGAAAGCTGCAGGTTTGCATAATATCGATTATTACTGCATAAGCATTTTAGCATTTCAGGAGCTTCATTATGCAGACATTTATTTCATTTTAATACACATTAAAAATTATCGCCACAACACTCTATGTTAGCTATATTTTGTTACTCATAGCATGTAAATACGTACATGCGTACTTCCCATTGTTTCTCTCTTTGTTTACGTTTTCGTAATATCATTTTCGAACACTCTGCATGCGTTTATGATGCAGTATGAGGTCTCACATTTTGGGACTGAGCCAGTTAACATGTCTTCATCAAAAGTAATTGTCGTAAATATCTTCAATAGTGAGAATTGATAGAGGCAACCGTCATTTAACATTTACGCTCCATCAGTAGCCAATTCACAACTAATACCTTTAGCTGTTTAGATGTATCCTTCCACCTCCACTCCAGTGCTTGTGTTAAACTACATGTGGAACCACTTTATAGCTTTGGCCCTCCCTCTCCGCTACTATTGGCTCCCACTCATGGGGCTCACTGTAATGTGCTAATGCTGCATGCATTAGTGCATTAAATCCATGCCTATTACCTTTACCAATGCCTGGTTTTCTTTGGCAAGGCTAGCTTCTGGCAGGCCCTGGCTCCCTTAGAACACTGCAGCCCAGATTCTCAAAAGAATCATGGAACACAGGGCAGCAGCGAAAAATCATGCTCTGTGTTGCGTGACAGGGAGGGAGCAGGAGAGCGCCATATCTACAGAGATATGGCTCTCTCCTCCCCTCTCTCTAGCGATGGCGCTGATTTCAGCTGTCGTGCACCAGGCACACACCTTAGCGCCATAGTGCTAGGGTGTGTGCCTGAGTCTACCATAGGTTTTGTACAGGAAGGGTACCCTTCCATACCGACACTGGCATTCAAGATCGGTTGTGGTGGCCTTCGTAGTAACACGGAAGCTGATGATATATATGTGTGTGGAAATATATATATATATATTACCTACTGGCGGTCGCCAGTAGGTAGTTATAGTTAGGACCCTCTTACCATAGGAAATCCGCAACATTCTATTTTGAATAACTTTGGCGCCGGTCGACGAATCCTCGCGAAATTTTCAAAATAGGTGGGGCGCTGCGCTCCGCTCCTACCCTGAAAGTCTCGGGGGGATTCGTCAAGCGGGGGCTGAGATAAAAGGGGGGTCCCAAAACGCGTTTTTCCCATGCATTTTTCCATAGGACCTTTAGACACAGCTACAGCCCGAACGGCTGAACAGAGTTAAATGAAATTTGGCAGAGAGGTAGTCCTCAGGTCAAGGAAGTGCCTTTTGTAGGTTTGGTGTAAATCTGTTCAGTAGATTCTGAGAAAATAGCCTTTAAATCAATATATATATCTGAGCCAGCTTACGGTGCGCTTACGGTGCGCTTTTCTGATTGGCTGATAGATCTTAGTAAACATTCGAATCGGTCGAAACCAGGAAGCGGTGGCCGCCATTTCGTGTGTTTCAGTCAGAAAAAAAAAGGGAGATAACTTGAAAAGGGGGCAAGGAAGAGAGTTACAGACCCCCTAACATTTGAAAGGGGGTCAAAGAAGGACAGAAAAGTACAAAAAAAACATTTATTAATTTTTAAAAAAATCGCGGGGTACGCGTACGGTAAGCTCACCGTACGCGTACGGTAGAAAAAAAAAAAAAAAAATGAAATGCAGATTTAAGTGTTTAGATATTAGGGGGCTCTAAAAAGAGCCGTTGTGTTTATGAAGTGATTTTTTAGTGGTACCTACAAGTAAGTACCGATGCAGAGTCTAAGGTTCAAGAGGAAGACTCTGTTCCCTTCATCATTGAAGTGCACACCATCTCCTCTATAAATATCTTGCATGTCGTAACGCAAGTTGTTGTGGTAAATGGAACCCATACCATAGTCTCGGAGGAAAGCAGAAACAGATTGTTGACGTGCTTTCTTGCTTTGTCAATCTGTGGACAGAAATGATTGGACCAGTTCCATTTTTGCCTTTGGCATATGTTAGAAAACACAAAGGCAGTTTTAGGGAAAAGTGAAAACAGTTGTGCAAAGGTCTCCTTCATAAGCATTTCCAGACCTACCCCAGTCAAAGTGCCTAGGTCATTGCCACCACAGTGCACTATTATGAGGTCAGGGTGTTGGATTTGCATGAAGGATTTCACCAATGGCATCAATTGGTGCCACTTTAACCCTCTCTGACCAATCCATTTAATGTCTACATTTGGCAAAGCAAGGTCTCTCACCATACCTGTTTTCTCTGCATACTTTTCACTCCAGAAGACATAGCTGTGCCCTACAATCCACACTGTGAACATCTTCAAAGGAGAACTGGATGCACTCAGGAGGTGTAATTCAGTAGAATGGTAAAAAGAAATGAAAGACAGTTTGGAAATGGAGGCATACATATTTTTTTTTTTTTAAACTGATTGGCTGTTTCATACCATTCTACAATAAAAACTAGGCTGTATGTGTAAATTTATAGAAGCATGTTTTGTATTGGTACAGAAAAATGTGTTACCAAAGAACAGTACTATGGATTTGCTGTTAGGTTTGAAAAGTCAAGCATTCCTGCTCTTTGGAAATGAAATATTGTTTGGTGAACTTCTGACCTAACTCTGCACAGCAGTGTTTCAAGAGCTGTTGCTATGGTAGCAGGCAGAAGTCAAGTTGGGGGAAGGGTACTAGGCAGAAGTCAAGTTGGGGGAAGGGTACTTTTGGAAAAGGGTTGGTTTTCAACCAATAGAAATGTGTGATTACATTTGAAAAAAGGGGGAAGCACTGAGATTTGAAACTTACATGTATATGTGTGGAAAAAGAGAGGGAAACTTTGCCATTATCTGGTTCTGCTGAGAGGAGAGAGGTGTACAGAACAGAGATCCTGGCTCTGATAATCTGCTGTTTGAGTGCCACATTTCTTTCACAACTAAATAATTTTAAAGGTGAGTTTAGAGTTTGAGAGGGGATGTATATGGTAAATTAAGAAATGAATAATAGAATTGGAATTCCTTTTGTTGAAGTTGTGTTTATCATTTTCTGTTTTGGGAGAAATTTAAATGTGAGGAACATGTAAAATAATATGGACTATGTTTTCACGATAAATTAAGGTGTACTGGTATAAATAAGGAATACTTTAAGGGTTTGAGGTTGCACTCAGTAATGCAAATACATTCAGCATCAGTAAGGCTGGTTGCCCTTGCTGGAGTGTAGTCAGTCACCCAGGCTACACATGTTGTTGGTCTCAGAAAAGCTGTTTGGTATTGCTCTGGTGATTTTACATTTGCATTAGATGGAAAGGGGGAGGTATTTTTTTCTGCAGAAGCAGACTCTTAGCACACAGCCAGCTGCATATCCTGTGGAATCATGCATAGTATTCACAACCGAGTGGGGTTTGAGGTTTCAGTCAGTAATGCAAATACATTCAGCATCACTAAGGCTGGTTGCCCTTGCTGGAGTGTAGTCAGTCACCCAGGTTACACATGTTGCTGGTCTGAAAATGTTGTTTGGACATGTGCTTTTTTAAGAATCTGAAAAGTGGATTCATAATGTGTCAGACTGTAAAAGTACTTATCACTTGCCAAAAAAAAGAGTAGTAAGTGTGCTTTGAAATTGGCAAAGAAATTTTGTTTTTTGACTAATATGAAAACATGACTCTGTGTGCAAAGAGGAATTACAGGCAGAGATTTATTGCGTATTGCTCTGGTGATTTTACATTTGCATTAGTAGGAAAGGGGGAGCTATTTTTTTATGCAGAAGCAGACTCTTAGCACACAGCCAGCTGCTTATCCTGTGGAATCATGCACAGTATTCACAACGAGTGGGGTTTGAGATTGCAGTCAGTAATGCAAATACATTCAGCATCACTAAGGCTGGTTGCCCTTGCTGGAGTGTAGTCAGTCACCCAGGCTACACATGTTGTTGGTCTCAGAAAGCTGTTTGGTATTGCTCTGGTGATTTTACATTTGCATTAGATGGAAAGGGGGAGGTATTTTTTTCTGCAGAAGCAGACTCTTAGCACACAGCCAGCTGCATATCCTGTGGAATCATGCATAGTAATCACAACCGAGTGGGGTTTGAGGTTTCAGTCAGTAATGCAAATACATTCAGCATCACTAAGGCTGGTTGCCCTTGCTGGAGTGTAGTCAGTCACCCAGGTTACACATGTTGCTGGTCTGAAAATGTTGTTTGGACATGTGCTTTTTTAAGAATCTGAAAAGTGGATTCATAATGTGTCAGACTGTAAAAGTACTTATCACTTGCCAAAAAAAAGAGTAGTAAGTGTGCTTTAAAATTGGCAAAGAAATTTCGTTTTGTGACTAATATGAAAACATGACTCTGTGTGCAAATAGGAATTACAGGCAGATATTTATTGCGTATTGCTCTGGTGATTTTACATTTGCATTAGATGTAAAGGGGGAGCTATTTTTTTGTGCAGAAGCAGACTCTTAGCACACAGCCAGCTGCTTATCCTGTGGAATCATGCACAGTATTCACAACCGAGTGGGGTTTGAGGTTGCAGTCAGTAATGCAAATACATTCAGCATCACTAAGGCTGGTTGCCCTTGCTGGAGTGTACTCAGTCACCCAGGTTACACATGTTGCTGGTCTGAAAATGTTGTTTGGACATGTGCTTTTTTAAGAATCTGAAAAGTGGATTTAAAATGTGTCAGACTGTAAAAGTATTTATCACTTGCCAAAAAAAAGAGTAGTAAGTGTGGTTTCAAATTGGCAAAGAAATTACGTTTTCAGACTAATAGGAAAACATGACTCTGTGTGCAAATAGGAATTACAGGCAGAGATTTATTGCGTATTGCTCTGGTGATTTTACATTTGCATTAGATGTAAAGGGGGAGCATTTTTTTTATGCAGAAGCAGACTCTTAGCACACACCCAGCTGCTTATCCTGTGGAATCATGCACAGTATTCACAACCGAGTGGGGTTTGAGGTTGCACTTAGTAATGCAAATACATTCAGCATCACTAAGGCTGGTTGCCCTTGCTGGAGTGTAGTCAGTCACCCAGGTTTCACATGTTGCTGGTCTGAAAAAGCAGTTTGGACATGTGCTTTTTTAAGAATCTGAAAAGTGGATTTAAAATGTGTCAGACTGTAAAAGTATTTATCACTTGCCAAAAAAAAGAGTAGTAAGTGTGGTTTCAAATTGGCAAAGAAATTACGTTTTCAGACTAATATGAAATCATGACTCTGTGTGCAAAGAGGAATTACAGGCAGAGATTTATTGCGTTATGCTCTGGTGATTTAACATTTGCATTAGATGTTAAGGGGGAGCTATTTTATGCAGAAGCAGACTTTTAGCACACACCCAGCTGCTTATCCTGTGGAATCATGCACAGTATTCACAACCGAGTGGGGTTTGAGGTTGCACTTAGTAATGCAAATACATTCAGCATCACTAATGCTGGTTGCCCTTGCTGGAGTGTAGTCAGTCACCCAGGTTACACATGTTGCTGGTCTCAGAAAGCTGTTTGGTATTGCTCTGGTGATTTTACATTTGCATTAGATGGAAAGGGGGTGTTATTTTTTTATGCAGAAGCAGACTCTTAGCACACAACCAGCTGCTTATCCTATGGAATCATGCACAGTATTCACAACCGAGTGGGGTTTGAGGTTGCAGTCAGTAATGCAAATACATTCAGCTTCACTAAGGCTGGTTGCCCTTGCTGGAGTGTACTCAGTCACCCAGGTTACACATGTTGCTGGTCTGAAAATGTTGTTTGGACATGTGCTTTTTTAAAAATCTAAAAAGTGGATTCATAATGTGTCAGACTGTAAAAGTACTTATCATTTGCCAAAAAAAAGAGTAGTAAGTGTGCTTTCAAATTGGCAAAGACATTTTGTTTTTTGACTAATATGAAAATATGACTCTGTGTGCAAAGAGGAATTACAGGCAGAGATTTATTGCGTATTGCTCTGGTGATTTTACATTTGCATTAGATGAAAAGGGGGAGCTATTTTTTTGTGCAGAAGCAGACTCTTAGCACACAGCCAGCTGCTTATCCTGTGGAATCATGCACAGTATTCACAACCGAGTGGGGTTTGAGATTGCAGTCAGTAATGCAAATACATTCAGCATCACTAAGGCTGGTTGCCCTTGCTGGAGTGTAGTCAGTCACCCAGGTTACACATGTTGCTGGTCTGAAAAAGCAGTTTGGACATGTGCTTTTTTAAGAATCAGAAAAGTGGATTTAAAATGTGTCAGACTGTAAAAGTATTTATCACTTGCCAAAAAAAAGAGTAGTAAGTGTGGTTTCAAATTGGCAAAGAAATTACGTTTTCAGACTAATATGAAAACATGACTCTGTGTGCAAAGAGGAATTACAGGCAGAGATTTATTGCGTTATGCTCTGGTAATTTTACAGTTGCATTAGTAGGAAAGGGGGAGCTATTTTTTTATGCAGAAGCAGACTTTTAGCACACACCCAGCTTCTTATCCTGTGGAATTATGCACAGTATTCACAACTGAGTGGGGTTTGAGGTTGCACTTAATAATGCAAATAAAAACATGTAAAATAATATGGACTATGTTTTCACCATAAATTAAGGTGTAGTGGTATAAATGAGGAATACTTTTAGGGTTTGAGGTTGCAGTCAGTAATGCAAATACATTGAACATCAGTAAGGCTGGTTGCCCTTGCTGGAGTGTAGTCAGTCACCCAGGTTACACATGTTGCTGGTCTCAGAAATCTGTTTGGTATTGCTCTGGTGATTTTACATTTGCATTAGATGGAAAGGGGGAGCTATTTTTTTATGCAGAAGCAGACTCTTAGCACACACCCAGCTGCTTATCCTGTGGAATCATGCACAGTATTCACAACCGAGTTGGGTTTGAGGTTGCAGTCAGTAATGCAAATACATTCAGCATCACTAAGGCTGGTTGCCCTTGCTGGAGTGTAGTCAGTCACCCAGGTTACACGTGGTGCTGGTCTCAAAAAGCAGTTTGGACATGTGCTTTTATCAGAATCTGAAAAGTGGATTCAAAATGTGTCAGACTGTAAAAGTACTTATTACTTGCCAAAAAAAAGAGTAGTAAGTGTGCTTTCAAAATGGCAAAGAAATTTCGTTTTCTGCCTAATTTCAAACCATGACTCTGTGTGCACACAGGAATTGTTTTTAGATATTTAATTTGTGATGGTGTTATTGTGATTTTCACTTGTAGGAAAGGGGTACATAGTATTTTAAGATTTGAAAAGATCATAAAAAATGTAGTAATATATTTAAATAAAATAAAGGAATTTTTTTTTTGTTTTTTTCAGGTATTGCTGAAGAGCAGTGAACAAAATTTAAGATGCCTACAAAATCCAGACAAAGGAAAAACCACAAAAAAAATCTATATTTGAAGACAACTGGAGGACCTAAGTTAGCTGGAGATGCTCATGTTGGGAAAAAGAGAAAGTCTTCTGGTAAGCAGACAAAAGATTTTTTAAAGAACATCTTCAAAAAAAGGAAAAATGTACAAAATGTCTGTACTGGAAAGAATGTTTTCAATAGAAAAGAACAGGAAAAAATTGAGAATTTAGTTAATGCAAATATACCTTCTGCAATAACAAAGATTAACTTAAACAGAAAAACAGCGTTTAAAGAGATACGTAGAAAAATGTTTCAGAGAAGAGTTATGTCCAATTTGATAAAGGATGTGAAGAAATATAAGAAAAAGGCAAAATATTGCAAGAGAAAAAAAGAAATTGAAGCCATTGCAGCAAAGGCATTAGAATTAAAAAGGAAACTATTCATTTGAATTTTGAATAGGATGCGTACATTAGATAAAATGGTCAATGTACTGAAATCACAAAGCAAAAGGAAAAGAGTAGTGAAAAGAACAAACTTTTGTAAAGTGTTTTTAGGAGAATGGATGCATAGTTCAAGTAGTGAACCTTTTTTTAATGAAGAGAGTTATTTTCAAAGTAATAGTTTGCTGCATGCAGTTGACACCAGAGGTCGTGCTTACGAAGTGAAAAATGGTTGTATAATGGAGAAGGAGAAAATGGTTCCAGGAGATGAGGTACAAGTGATGGCGGATGAGGCTATGCGGAGACGTCCTAAAGCCCCAGTGTACACTTGGAATTGTAGTAGTATTTGCACTGTGCGTCAGGAATCTATTGATAAATTTCGTGAGTTTCTAAGAGAATATAGTAAAAAAAGTGTAAAACAGAAGATTAAGGTGCTTCAAAGTCTAGATCCATGCAGAGTGAGAGAGAATACTGGTTTGCAGGGTCATTCTCTGGCTTGTCTATCTAGAAAAGTGTGTAATAGTGTTTTCCATCATTTTAGGATGCTGGCTGTTCATCATACTGAAATGAGAAAGTTTGTGAGACGGTTGTATTTTGCTAAAAGTCCAGCAATAAAGTTAGATGAATTGAATAGGGCTCTGTTTCGTGGATCGGTATCAGATGTAGAGAAGGTTGTTGATGAAATTCAGTTTTGTTACTTTGGTCCTGAACAAGACAGTGCAGAAAAGGACACAGTAAATGAGGAAGAAGTGGAAGAGAATGTAGAACCCTCTGTAAGTAAAACATTTAATGATCACATAACAAAATTTGCAATAATCTCTAATGAAAGACCAAATATAACTTGTATTTGTTGCCGCAGAACTCATTATAGAAAACAAACTAGGAATTTTGATCTCTACAGAAAGAGTGAAAATGAAGATAATTATAAGTGGAAGGATTTTGCCACATATATATTTCTTGAAAATTGTTTTGAATTGGGTGAAGATCAGCGTATTTGTAAATACTGTTACAACAAGTTAGAGGAAAATAGAATGCCAACCAGAGCTGTACATAATAATTTAGAATTGGATGTTATTCCTGCCGAACTTTCTGAATTAAATACATATGAGTCTATACTTATTCAATGTGTTCATCCGTTCCAGACCATAGTACGTATGGAGCCCAAAACTGGTAAATTACCTCCTTCAGATTTACTGCAAGGTTTAAAAGGTAGAGTGGTGTATTTGCCCTTGGATTTGAAAAAAAATATGGAAACTATTGATGCAGATACTTTGGAAACTGAACCATTAGTTATTCTGGTTAATGGTGTACCTACAAAGAATAAGAAGATTTGGCAGGAGCTGGTAGATGTACGGAAGTACAAAGAGCAAATTTGTATTTGAAAAGGAATAACAAATGGTATGAATCAATTTATATAGAAGAAGAAGAAGAAGAAGATTTACAAGAAGACACAGAAACACCAACTGGACAAATTGAAAAAGTGGACAAGTCAAAGGAAGAAGAAATTTATGAACATTTTAGCATACATCCTCTACATTCAAAAGAAGTTATGGGAGACAATATTGATCTGTTTCAGATGAAGAAAGCAAAAGGAACTCCCGTGAGTGTATGGGAGGAGAGCTTGGAAGCTCGATGTTTTCCCCAGCTGTTTCCTAAAGGAAAAGGAAGACGATACGATGAACGTCCAGAACAGATTCCAGCTTCTGAGTATCGGACTACAAGACTATATGCAGAAGATCCCAGATTTCGACAAAGTATTCCTTATTTGTTCCATCTTTTATTTGAAAGCGACTTGTCTGCACTATCTTATGCAGTAAATCACATTTTAAAAAGTGGAGTACATTTACAAAATGTGTCTGCTAAGGATTTTATGGAGAAAGTGCAGCACCGAGATGATCATTTGGAAACACAACTGATCAATCTGATGGCTTGTCAGCGTGGGACAAATGAATATTGGTACCGACGCCATGGTGAATTAAAATGCATGTTACGGAATTTAGGAACACCAACATGGTTCCTTACCCTAAGCTGTGCTGAGTACGCTTGGGATGATTTACTGGATTTTCTACGAGAGGCAAATTCAAACATTAAAAACATTGAATACGAGACAGCAGGAGAACTGTGCTCATTGGATCCGGTTAATGTTTGCAGATATTTCAATCATAGATTTGAGGCTATGATGTCCTTCATCTGCAATAAAAAAAATCCACCCCTTGGAGAAGTAGTGGATTTCTTTTGGAGAAAAGAGTACCAGGCAAGAGGTGCTCCTCATATTCATATGCTGTTGTGGATCAAGGATGCCCCAAAGTTTGGAACAGATACTGATGAAGCAGTGTTATCTTACATTGAAGAATATGCAACATGTGCTATACCAAAAAGCACAGAAGAGAAAAAGTTAAAGGAGCAAGTTTTACGTTTCCAAAGTCATCGGTGTGGAAAATACTGTCGACGGAAATACAAGAGCAAAGATAAATACTACACTAAATGTCGATTTGGATTTCCTAGACCTGTTCTTTCAAATGGAAGAGTAAACAGTTTTATGTCATCTGTGAGACATACTATCACAAGAAAATCACCTAAGAATACCTACAACCTAAAAAGAAAAGAAGAATCAAAAAATATAAATGACTACAACCCAGTCATTTTATCCATGTGGAATGCTAACATGGATATACAGTATGTAGCTGACAATTCCATTGCTGTTGCTCGATATGTAACGTCTTACATTACTAAATCTGAAAAAACTGAATTGAAAGAAATGTGGGAAGAGATTTCTCACGAGAAGACTGTCAGTAAGAAGCTGTACAGTTTCAGTTTAAAGATGTTATCGCATCGAGAAATTGGATCCTATGAATGTTCAGATAGGTTATCTTCTGCAAGTCTCTACTCGAAATCAAGAAGAATAATTTGGGCAAGTTTAGGCCTTGCAGCAATGAGAAATCGGGTACTGAAATCTGTTGGAGAAATTGAATATTTGGCCGAGAATGACCCAGAAAGTACAGATATTTTGAAATCAAACATGTTGGACACATATTATCCAAAAAGAAGTCATCATCTGGAGAACATGTGTCTCTATGAAGTGCTGCAGAACTACATTTATTCACGGAAAGCCGCAGAAGACATCAACAATGGATAATATAAAGTCATTGGTGAGGAAGGATGTTTGGTGAAGCAAACAAAAGGAAGTTTGATAAATCACAGGAAGCTGAGTTGCGACACTACTGACAAAAAGGAATTTTACTACTTGGCTCTTTTACAGCTGTTTAAACCATGGCGTACAGAGGATGAACTACTGGGAGAATTTCAAAGCTATGAAGATTCTTTTAATGCTTGCAAAGACAGCATACAATGCAGTACATTCTCAACTTATCTGCAAATGTTAAATGAAGAAATTGAACAGGAAACTACAATTGCAGCTGAAGTAGCTAGAGACAGTTCTCAAGACAGCCAAAGTTCAGGAACACTCAGTCAAGATCCCCTAGGACAACCAATCGTTGAAAATGAAGCATCAATAGCCATGAATGAAGCGGAAACGGCTATGAATCAAGCTCAAGAAGAATTTATAGACTTACAAAATTTGGAAAGACAACTGAATGAAGAGCAGCAACAAATTTATGAAGAGATCAGAAGCAAAATTGATCACGGATTTCTACATGAAAAAAAAGAGTGCTCATGCACATCATTTCATCCAATCAGGATGTATGTAAGCGGACAATCTGGAACTGGAAAAAGTTTCTTAATAAAAGTCATCAGAAGCTACCTACAGCAAAAAACGGATTCTACTTTGTCTTGTGTGGTTACTGCTCCAACTGGGTTAGCAGCATATAACATAAAAGGAATCACCTTACATCGTTTGCTAATGTTACCAGTGGAGCATGAGAACAAAATACAATACAACAAGCTAACTGGAGAAGCATGCTTGGAAGTTTCAAGAGTATTGAAGAAGATGCAAGTTCTCATTATTGATGAGGTGAGCATGGTATCAAACTTAATGCTTGCCTTTGTGCATTTAAGAATGCAGCAAATTCTAAGGACAGACTATGACGTGTTATTTGGTGGAAAACATGTCATAGTTTTTGGTGATCTTCTACAACTTACTCCAGTTAAAGGACAACCAGTGTTTAATACTGTGACACATGAAGACACAAAGAAGTCATTGGGAAGCATCGGTAATGCAAATATTTGGTCCTTCTTTGAGTACAAGGAACTTACTACTAATATGAGGCAAGCAAACGATGAAGAATATGGAAGTATTCTGAAAGATATCAGAATTGGACTACTCACAGAAGTTGGCAAAAAAGCATTACAGAGTCGGCTGCTACATAATTTATTTCCAAAGGAAGAAATAGTTGCAGAGAAGATATACAAGAACATTGCAGAAAAGAAAAGTGTCTTCTGCTTAATGCCAACTCTACGTGAATGCTCAATATTCAATGAGGAGCTTTTAAAATTGGAAAAGGAAGATATCAGGAAATTGGAAGCAGTGGACAAAATTGAGGATGGAAGAATTACTATCACATTAACAGGCACACTGAAAAATAAATTGGATTCACTAGAGAAGAACATTTCCAAAACAGCTGGATTAGAAAAAAATCTATATGTTTGCATGAACTGTAGAGTATTTTTAAGGAGAAATTTGGATGTTGAAAAAGGTTTAGTTAATGGAGCTATGGGAAGAGTTGTGGGTTTTATTAATTATCAGAAAAAAGATGGAATTGAATGTTTAAAAATAAAATTTGATCAGATAGAAGAAGTTAAAGACATTTGTCGTTGTTCAGTTCGTTTCATGCTTGTGAAAGACTTATATGTACGTAGGAAGCAGTTTCCGTTTTCTCTAGCATATGCTGTAACTATTCACAAGTCTCAAGGATTGACTGTAGATTGTGCTTTTGTGAACATTGGTTCAACTGTGTTCAAAGAAGGTATGGCTTATGTAGCTTTGTCACGAGTGAAAACATTATCTGGTTTATTCATGATAGACTTTGATGACTCAAAAGTTAGTGCTGATACAAATTGTGTAAAGGAGTATAATAGATTAAGAAGAACCTATGCTCCTCATTTAGGTCAGTATCCTGTGTTGGAGAAACGTGTAGTTTCTCGTAAAAGGAGAAATGAGAATATCTGTAATGAGGATGTAGAGAGGAGGAAAAAAAAGAGGAGTGATGTAATTGCAAGCAAAAAGAAAAAGGAAAATGAAGAAGAGGTTGTAGGATGTCATTTTGAAAATAGCTCTGGTGTCAACTGCTACGCTAATGTAGTGCTGAATGTTGCATTTTATCTGGAAAGTGTGCAAGAGCAGATAATAGTAAATCAGAGAAAAAGATTCTGTTCTGAGTTGAGTCTCCTTTTTCAAAAGCTGAGTAATGATAAAACTCAAATAGAAAGTGCTACTGAAATTAGAAAACTTTTAGATGTATGTTCAGGACGAACACAGTTTTCTCAAAATGTACAGCAAGACGCACAGGAATTCTTGATGTTTTTTCTTCAGGTACTAGAAGAAGAAGGGGTTCCCATTGAAAATATGTTTGGTGTCTCTTATAAATGGGAACATAGTTGTGAAAACTGTTACAATACATGTGGCTCTAATGTTGATTCTGAAAGGTTTATTTATTTAACATTGCCAGAAAGTAAAACAGTCACTTTTGCTAAATTAGTTAAAGATGCTAATCATAGCATGGAATGCGGTGAGTGTCAATCTGAAATGTTTTCAACGTTAATTTTAAAGGAATACAGACAATATGTAATTTTAATGATGCAACGATGTAAAGCTGATGGTTCAAAATTGGATACTTTAATAAAGAAGTTTACAGGACAGCAATTATCAATTTCAGGAAAAACTTTTGTAACAGTTGCAATAATTTTCCATGAAGGACCTACTGTTACTTCTGGACATTACACAGTTTATCTTAAATGTGAAAAAGGCTGGACACTGTGTAATGATTCCCAATTGATTTTCAAGCAACGTTTGCCTTTTGATTTAGCAAATTCCTATCTAATCTTCCTGAAACCTAAATTTTAGAGAGACTTGGCAAGATCTGTACAAAACAATTTTAACATTTTATTGGATTACCATTGGAATTTTCAAAAAAAATGATTTTACAAATTATCATTTGGCCTAATGGAAAGGTAACCAATTGTAATGTGGACTTTTTAAATTTTTAATGAAACTTTGGAAAACCAAAAATTTTGACAAAATCGGTAACATCTGCACAATTTAAATTTTGGAATGTTATTGGATTGCCATTGGAAATTTATTCAAAAAAGATTTTTAAAATTACTATTTGGCCATGAGCAAAGGTAAACAATTGTATTGTGGACTTATTTAATCATTAATTAATCTTTCGGAAACCAAAATGTTACAGAGAATCGGTGAGATCTGTACAATTTAAACTTTAGAATTTTATTGGATTAACATTGGAAATTTAATCAAAAAAGAATTTTAAAATTACTATTTGGCCTAAAGGAAATGGAACCAGATGTATTGTGGAGTTATTTGAGATATATTTTTGTGATTATACTTCTGAAACAAAAATGTCAGACGGTATTTTAAAGAAATAAGTATTGATATTAGATGATATTTTTTTAGAATATTATGCATTTCTATAATGTTATGTTTAAGTAAAAAGAGATTCTGGGCTTTTTTAAAACAATCTTTGAGATTGTTATTTTTTTTTTGCCCGCTGTTAAATGATGAATGCAATTGCTTTCACAATTTATAGTGAAATGCAATATATTCTGAAAACAGCAAAAAAAAGGCAAAACATTTTTGGGGAAAATATGTAAATATGTATTATAAAATGTTTTATTAAATATTAATACTTTTTTCTTTTTTTTCAGATTGAGAAAGAAAATTTTCGAAAACTTGAACCATTTTTCTAGCAATTAAAATGACATTTTAATTAATAAATAATTTTTTGAGTGGGTATGGTAAGTCAGAAATTTCATGGTCCCTTTTTTCCACTTCTCCACAATCACATTTTCAGTTTTTCATTGTAGTCTCTCAAGGACCTTGTAATGTGATAATTGATTTTTAGTGTTTTTGTAAAAAAAAAAAAAAAATTACGCGTACCGTACGCGTACGGTAAAAAAAAAATAAAAAAAGTTTTAAAAAATATATTAAAAAAAGTTGAAAGGTAAGGTTGGCTCTTAAAAGAGCCGTTGTGTTCATGCAGGGACAGAGGAAAGAAAGAATGGGAATATTAGTCGGTACGACAAATGTGCTGATCTATTAAATTGTTCACTAGGGCAACACTGGTCTCCCTATGACAAATTAGATCATGACAAGTGGCGCACCGAATTAAAACCCTCGCAAACCGATGGTTGGTTTCCAGAGGACCAGAAAAAGGAGATGCTCCCCCCACAGATGAAGGGCTCAGCTGACCTGCCGAAGATGGACTCGGCTCTGCAGATGATGGACCAGGCTGAGCTGCTGTGGATGTGCTTGGTTGACTTACTGAAGGGTTACCTTCGGTATGTCGAGCATATGTCCTACCGTGTACATCATGAAGGTGTCTCAACATGGTGTGATTCCCGAAGGAATACTTCTTGTTGGGATTCCCTCTTGAAAGTACACGGTCACAAAGCTTACAAGTCACTAAGGGTGCATTTACCTTTTTCTTGCCCTCTGGAAAAGAAAAGTACTCCCATATGAAAGAGCTCTGTTGTTTCCTCCTTCTCTGCCTCAAGGTAGTGCTGCTAGCCTCACTCTCAGAAGAGGTCTGCTGTTCTGCCATCGTATCACAAAGACAACTCAGCTCCTTCTCCTAAGGGATCACAAGCAGAAATGAGGGGAATGGGTGTGGTGTAGGAGAGTTCTAGAACTGAAAGTACTTTAAACCAATCAAAAGTTTTGTTTCTTGATCACATGACCTACCGTGCGCGTACGTTACGCTTATGGTGCGCTTACGGAGCGCTTACGGCAAAAGTACGCATGCGCGTAAAAAAGACACGCGCACGCGCGCATGCGCAAAACAGGCACGCCCCTTCACTTCCACGTAACATGCGCGTGCTGCGTACGCGTTACGCGCTGCGCACGTGTGACGTACGTCTACGCAAATTGCGTAAATGAACGCAAACAGCGTAGAAATCTAACGTTATAAAAGCAAGACGTGCGCTTACCGTACGCGCACGTTAAAAAAATACTAAAAAAAAAAAAAGGGGAAAAAAAAACCACTATGTTATACTAATAAATCTTACCTGTTTAGTTTAAAAAAATGGTAAAAATAAAAAATATATTGTAGAATTTTTAAAATTTAACCATAGTCTTTAAAAAAGGATAGAAAATTAAAATAAAAATATGTAAAAAAAATTGAAAAAAAAAAAAGGTAAATATAAGAATTAGCATTTAAAAAACCTTGCAAATTCACTGAAAAAACCATGGGTTTCACACACGTTATAGTTAGGAATTAGCATTTAAAAAACCTTAGAAATTCAATGAAAAAACCAAAGGTTTCACACACGTTATAGTTAGGAATTAGCATTTAAAAAACCTTAGAAATTAAATGAAAAAACCAAAGGTTTCACACATGTTATAGTTAGCTGGACATTTCACTCGTAAAAAACCAATGAAATTCCCCCGTTATAGTTAGTTCAGCTAACTATAACTCGCGCGCCCGCAATGCACTACTGATGACGTCACATATTACATCACTCATGACATGGTCACTGACATCACTCATGACATCACTGATGACATCTCAAATGACATCACTGATGACATCATCCTTGTGATAGAGTGGCAGACCTCCTCTCACCCTAATATAACCTTTGATACACACATTCAAAAATAGAGACTAAAATTTTCAAAACAATGGACATACCAATACCAGTTACAACAACCTCTTCAGTAATTCTAAGAACCACATACACATCCACTCATTCACCAACAGTCCTATACAGTCACTCATACATGTACTCACTCATCATATGTACTCATACACCTATACATCCTGTTACACAATGCCACTCATCCATAGAGTTACTCACACATACTCACTCATGCTAATAAAGAAACAAACATACATTTATTTGCATATACAGTTATACACACACCACCACACTTACTTCTACGGAAACTTACACATACTTAGTCTTATAAACAGTCACTTATAGAAACACATACTTATTCATACAGGAACTCTTTCCATCTCTCACTCTCACATATACTCACTTATATACACCAATAGTCGCATATACTAGTTTAATAGATATGTAGTTACTCATAAAGACACTATTGAGACAGTCATTCACTCACTAACACACCCATACACACACTCATCCACCCATACAGTCCTGCACACATGCTGTCTTCAACACATACAAAGAGTGAATCACTCATTCATGCACCTATGCACTACGTAATACCCCCCACCGAACCATGCAGACACTCAGACTGATACTCAAAAAAACAACTAATAACCTATATAGACACCCATGAAGCTAATCACCAACCCATGCAGCCACTTATACACAAAGTGAGAGACTGATACAGATATTTTCATATTTAAACATTACTCAGTAAGCCATGTATTCACTATGATACACTTAATCAGTCAGTTACACAATAAATTTTTCAAAAACAAAGCATCCATTTAGACACTTATATACCCATTTATTCTTCCATTGACCTTGAGATATACATATATAAAACATATTTAATTTTCAGAAAAACACACATTCACTGGATGATGTCATCAGTGATGTCATCAGTGATGTCATTTGAGATGTCATCAGTGATGTCATGAGTGATGTCAGTGACCATGTCATGAGTGATGTAATATGTGACGTCATCAGTAGTGCATTGCGGGCGCGTGAGTTATAGTTAGCTGAACTAACTATAATGGGGGAATTTCATTGTTTTTTTACGAGTGAAATGTCCAGCTAACTATAACATGTGTGAAACCTTTGGTTTTTTCATTTAATTTCTAAGGTTTTTTAAATGCTAATTCCTAACTATAACGTGTGTGAAACCTTTGGTTTTTTCATTGAATTTCTAAGGTTTTTTAAATGCTAATTCCTAACTATAACGTGTGTGAAACCCATGGTTTTTTCAGTGAATATATATATATATTGTGTGAAAGCACTCAACTGCGAAGGGCGTCCTTGCTTCAGGGCGATTTTTTGATGTATTTGTACTCGGCAGCCTGGCCGAGAAGGATGCCCCACCATGGACTTTAATATGGGGCCAAGAGGTTTGAATACTCGGACCTTCAGGCGCAGTTGAGCTATGTGAAAGGGAACTGGTGCTTTCACTGCAGCCCACTTGGGATTTTATCTGTTTAAGAAAATGACACTATAATTGAACTGAACCCACAAGGGAAAAACTTGACGCAGGTATTGAACTACGGGTTCCAGCATGCCTGAAAGATGACTCACCTGAGAGGCCCACGTGGGCAGTATATGTGCATGAAATTAATGGCGACCCAGCGATTTTGGCAGTTCAAACAGCGTCACCCTCTGATGAAGGAGCCTTCGAGCTCTGAAACGCGTAAGGGATTTGGAGTTGAAATGCCGGTTTTGAAAAATAAATGCTTTGTGTGAAAGCACTCAACTGCGAAGGGCGTCCTTGCTTCAGGGCAATATATATATATATATATATATATATATCCACAATCTCTTTGAACAAAGAGGAAGCAGGGTCGCACTCCGCAATTGAAAGAAATGTTCTTTTATTTTAGCCCAAATTCTTTATGCAATCAATCCATAACAAAGCGACGCGTTTCGGTCTTGCCACAAGACCTTGCTCACGACACTGTGGCGTGGTTCACGTTTACAATAAATAGCAGTTAATTTTTGAAAAAAAACTCCCAAGTCATTTCCTGTCATGTGACTATACTCAGCATTATGGGACTTGTAGTCATCAATCCCCTTCAACATAAAAGTTAAACATTTATCCAACTGTTTTGGTAACATTCAAACAATAATGATTCCTCAGCGAATGTATGCGGTTATTTTCGCAAACCCATATTGCCACAGTTCATATTTATGAAAAATAACCAATTGTAAATAGGAATATAAGGTGCCCAATTGACTTGTAAAAATACAATAATACAATAATCTAGGCATGATGTTAAACCTGTTATTCTAATATGAATTCCTCCTCAATGATACCCCTCCAGTGGGGTGTGACCTTCGATTTTATGAACATGACTCTAGATGTTCATTTGCTAAACTGGGTACCTCTATAAGTTCAAGTTAAAAACAGGTAAGCTAAGAGAAAAGGGGAGTAAGAACAATACGTAATCGACATGTATCATTCTATATGCCCTAAGTACAAAGCTATCGAAAAAAAAACCCCACCACACAAGTTTCCAAAGTATTCCAAAGTTGTTTTCCTTATGTCCAAGGGTTCGTATCACAATTCAGAGGTGGCTGTATAATTCCTCACTTTGGTTCAATCCATGTGGGGTCAGTGTCCTGAATTTAATGATAAAACGAGATTCCTTTTGCCGTAATGTTTTTTCTCTGTTGCCACCTCTGATTGTCAATGGTATGGTTTCAATCCCATAAAATTTTAGGAGTTTCCAATTGTTCGTGTGTGATTGGTTCATGTGTTTTGCCACTGCATTAGATACGTCCTTGTTTGTTACTGCTCGTGTGTGTTCCAAAATTCGTTTTTTTAGTTCACAAGTGGTACTGCCTATGTATTTCATTTTACACGGGCACTCGATGATGTAAATGGTAAATTCACTTTTGCATGTTATGAGCTGCTTTATTTGCCATTTGGACCCATTTGCTAGGCATATTTCTTTAGTTGGTTTGGCAATTTCACACACTTTGCATTTTTGACATTTTATGAACCCTGTTGTTTTTAGCCAATGGGTGTCCCTTCTCACTTGATAGTGACTGTTAACCAGTCGATCTTTGAGGTTACGAGCTCTGCGATATGTGATCATTGGATGGGTACCCACGATTTCTTTTACTGTTTCGTCCATTTGCAAGATTTTCCAATTTTTCCTTAATATGCTGCTGATTTGTTGGGCATCATTTGTGAAATCTGAAATCATTCTGATTGGTTCCTTGCCCAATGCCAGCTCTTGCTTAGGTATCAGACAGTCTGCACGTGGTTTTTCATCTGCTCGTTTCCAACATTTTTTTATCAGTGTTTTGTCATATTTTCTCAACTCGAATCGTTTTGCTGTCATGCGACTCTGATTTAACCATTCATCATGCTCAGTACATATTCTACGCAATCTCAAAAATTCCCCGTAGGGTATACTTGCAATCAGTGAAGGTTGATGGAAGCTGGTTGCTTCTAATGTAGCATTTGTTGCTGTAATTTTCCGGTGTACAGTAGTTTGAATTTGGCCATTTTTTATGTAGATATCAGTGTCTAAAAAAGTTATTTTCTCCTTGCTGATCTCAAAGGTGAATTTCAATTTGGCCGTACTTGAATTTAGAATTTGAAAATATTCTGCAAAGTCTGCTTTGCTCCCATCCCAAATGATTAGTAAATCGTCTATAAAACGATTCCACATGACGATTTTATTGACATGTCTATCATTTTGTGGGTGCCAGGCTATTTCTTTCTCCCACCAGCCCATTACTAGGCAGGCATAGCTTGGGCTGAAGGAAAATCCCATCGCCGTACCCATGTTCTGGCGATAGATCTCCTCCCCAAAAACAAAGATATTTTGCGTCAAGCATATTGAAATCATCTCCAATAACATAATGTTATGATCATTGTAATGAATGTTTCTCTCTTTCAAAAAGTATTCACATGCTTTCAAGCCCATTTCATTTTCAATGTTCGTGTAGAGGGCTGTGACATCCATAGTAATCAGATGATAACTGTCTTGCCAGTGGGTGTTTTGTAGATTGATTAAAAGATTTGTTGTATCCTTAATATAGGAGTTTAGATTGCGGACAAATGGTGCCAAGAAAAAGTCAATATAATTGGCTAAAGGTTCTAACAAGGTTCCTTTTGTTGATAAGATTGGTCTCCCAGGTGGTTTTTTGGAGTCCTTGTGCAGTTTTGGAAGGAAATAAATTGTTGCTATTGTTGGGAATTGGACAGTTAGGTATTTCACTTCGGCTTCATCCAGTAGTTTTTTCCGGGACCAGGACAAGATCTTTTGATCCAAACTTCTTTTAATTTCAACTGTAGGATTGTGTTTCAGTTTCTCATAATATACAATATCCTTTAATTGGCGATGTGCTTCCATTGCATATGCATTGCGATCCCAGATCACTATGTTCCCGCCTTTATCAGCGATTTTTATTTCGATTTGGTTGTCTTGCGCTAAACATTTAAGCGCTTCCCTTTCAAGTTTGGATAAATTATCTCTGTATCTTGATGTCTTCAACGTGAACCACGCCACAGTGTCGTGAGCAAGGTCTTGTGGCAAGACCGAAACGCGTCGCTTTGTTATGGATTGATTGCATAAAGAATTTGGGCTAAAATAAAAGAACATTTCTTTCAATTGCGGAGTGCGACCCTGCTTCCTCTTTGTTCAAAGAGATTGTGGATACATTGTAACGGTCTGGGCTCGACCGTAGGATACCGCACTGGGGAGAGCGCAGCCTTCTCTGACGAAAACGAGCCAACAACGTGGGAATATATATATATATATATATATATATATATATATATATATATATATGGAAATATATACATATATAAGTTTGTTTACCTTAATGTTTTTTACCTAATTTTGTAGTTATCTATATATTTATTTATTTTATATTTATATATATATATGTATAGATGTACATATAGCTATATATACTTATATATGTATATATAGAGCAAGAGGTGTGTTTGCTTTAAAGTTTTTTATCTGGTTTTGTATTTATGTATGTATTTATATCCTTATATATAGATATATGTACATGTACATTCAAAGATTTGAGGCAAGCCCCTGCTTTATAGTGTAAACTATGTTTATTCCTTTTCACTCCAGATGTTCTGCTTTCTTTTCAGCTGAGTTTTATTTTAATTGTTAAAGAGGAAATGGAAAATACCATCAAAAATCCAGGGATTTCTTAAATGCAAGCCCTGCAGCAACAGGAAGACATCATGCAGTGCTGAATACACCAAGCACACTGAAAATTTAAGTTCAGTAATAACTTCAGAAACTAGAAGCTCAAGTGATGTAAAAGACTATTCCACCTTGGCCGAGGTAGGGGGAGGTAAGACCCACAAAGGCTTAGAATTGCTGGCCCACTTCTTCGAAGTTTCATTCGATAATGACAAATATCAAGCCATTGGCAGGGGTTACAGAGAATCATGAAAGCTACGCCATTTGCATACCAGACAGCTAAGATTCTTGCGCGTGTTTGCTATGTGGCTTAGGGGCTTATTTATGAGAAGCTTATGCTGCCAGTACGTCACTTTATTGGGTGCACCCGCGGCACAAGCCTTTCAATCTTAACTATGAGGCCACGCAAAGCCACTCTGCATGGCTTTGCATAGTCTCATAGATATGGAGTAGGTTAAAGCATTCTGCAGCACACATAAAAAGATAAAATGCTTCTCTTGATTGTATTTGTGCGGGAAGGTGCCCCTTCCTGCACAAAAGCAAACCTGAATGCAACCAGATACCCTTGCCCCACTATGCAAGGGTGCCTGTGTTAGCATTAGGCAGCAAATTGTGTGCCAGCACAGGGGGAAAGGACAGGAATGCACCATATTTCATAAGTACCGTGCATTTATGCCCTTTCACAGTGACGTAGGGCAGTGCAGCAAGAAGGCTTGGGCAGCTGTACTACGCCAATTCCCGGTAATTGAGGGCCATAATATGCAGGCATAAACGCAGTCTTGAGATGTTCTTTACAGCGGGTACAGTGCCAATCTCTCAGTCATTTGATAGTCACCATGCATGGGACAGTGGAAATATTGTTTGCATCCAGCAACTGGTACATACTATATCCTCTGTGCTAGAATTCCTTAAGATGCCTATATGAAAGTGACAACACTACCAAGGGGGGAATAGGGCCGAGCAAACCAATTGTAAATTGCAATATTTTTCAGACAAATGAAGGAAATTTACTAGAATTTGACCCAATACTGTACAACAGTCAAAGATAGAGCTGTGTTGCATCAAAGGAAGAGACAAAAACAGAGCTTTAACTACTACCACATGGTGCTGTTTTTCTCTCCCCCTGGCTTGTGCTCTTTTGGCTGCCATGCACCAAATGCGTGTTGTCCAGCATATATTTTGTGTTAAAGGATACCCTTTGATGTAGTTAATACCTTTCCCACATTGTTTATGTCCTGTAGAGTGCTGGATTGTACTATGGAATATCGAGACTAGAAATATGAGGATGCACTAAGGTCATGGACAGAATATTGAGAAATAAAATATCGAATATACTATTCTTAACTCCACAAGTATGCACCTTCAAGATATGAATAGCATCTAAGTACATACATGTGGAGTTCGGTACAGAAAATATATGATTACCCTTCAATATATTATCCTTTGATACTGAATCCACATTATTTGGTGCCGTCGTGAGTCCTGCCTCGACATTCCAGGGGCACACCACGGCACAACACATATAGAAAGTTTGAAAAGGTTTGAGAAAACAAAACTTTTCTCAAATCTTATGCCTGCTTCAAAGAAGGGTAACTTTTTTGACGCCAATCCCTGTCTACCTTTTTTTAGTAGAAAACCCAGTGGTGGTTTCATGGGAAGACCCATGTACCACTCATGGAATGCTCAGTGGCGTAACGAAACTTGAGGGGCCCCCCCCTGCAAAGTACATGCAGTACCCCCACGCTCTGGATCCAGTCCAAAGCTCTCAGCCCTGGGCCTGCCAGTGAGCTCAGGGCCCCCACACACTGCGAGGGACGCGGGGGCTTTTGTTACGCCACTGGGAATGCTCTCTTGATGCAAAGTTATATTACGCAACTTTCCAGAGCAAATAAGGATTTTAATTAGAAAGTAATCTTCAACACATCGCTTTGCTCCAGATTTGCAACACAAACCCAGCATTCAGTGTTAGTAAATTTCCTCCATGGTTACTGGTACATAAGATTCTGGATTGCAAGCTAAAAGCAGTGGGGATCTATCAGAACAGTATTACTATATATCCATATGTGGTGTAAATGGTAGATTTCCTGGAGGTGCAGCCCCACATTTGAATGGAGGCTTTCCCTTTAAAATCAAAAGATTCCTAATATCCTGGCATGACAGACCATTAAGTAAAATTTGTATTTATTTATTTTATTTTGGGGTTTTATATAGCGCTAGCCAGAACCGAAGGTATCGGAGCGCTTTACATTTGTCAGTGCCATTTGTCAAAATGACTCAGGGCAATTCCATAGCTGCTAAGTTTTCATTTTGCTTATGTGTGACATATTTCTCTTTTCAGTATGTTGATGTGTGACATTTTACTGCTATGCATGTGAAGCTTTAAGAGACATTTTATCACAGACAAAAGGAATCGCAATCATGTATTTAGGCAGATTTTGTCAATTAGCCTTTTTTTAAATACCTTAAAACAGCTGCAAGACACATGGTTGAGGTGCACATGCTAGGCCACTAACTGATTTGCATTATGTAAGAGCGTTGCCCTGTTTATATTTAAGGCACTATAATAAATGTAAACCCATTGCTTTCCCGTGCAGCAGTACTGCTTCCCAACAAGGGACACTTGGTATGCAGCAGGGGCCCCATTAGAAAGAATTACCAACAAATCTCTCACATTCCCAATCGAGGGCATTTTCTGACAACTTTACAGCTTGGTACACATTGCAAAAGAGGGCAGTGTATTCCTATGTATTATAAACATATTTATTAATTGCAGGCTTTTGAATTCAGTCACTGTTACTAGACAGGAAATGACGGAGTAGAGGGAGACTGGCAGCCAGGAAGTACTGTTTGCTTGGTGCTGCCTTAGAGTCGATACCTCACCAACCTCACCCCCCACTGACACCGTAATGACGCCGGCAAACTACATTAACCTGTTGCTTACCAGTGCTGCATCGCTGATTGTGGGATGCTCTCTCTGAAATCCTAAAGACAATCTCAATGTTATCTTGCAAAGATCTGAATGTAACTGACTAGGATTCAAATCCATACACACAACAGTGTGCTTGCTCTTGTCTGAGACAGATATGCTTAATCATGGTCTGCCTGTCCATGGGGACTGTAGTGTCTTGTGGGACACGTGCTAGTGTTTGTAAATATGATGTTTCCACCAGCCACTCTTTGAGGGCTGGCTTCCACACTCGCCCCACACACACCCATCACAGGTGTCACTGGTCAGGTGACCCTGATAATAAAAGGGTGCACATGCCCTGGGCCAGTTCCAGTACCATACTCTAGGTGTATGTGTGGCCATTCGTCCGGCATGATGGCCTAAGGACCTAACCCTTACAGGGACTGATGCTGTGCTGGTTCTGAAGCAGGAAGCAGGGTCTCGGATATCAATCTGCACACGCGCTTTCTACAAATGAGTGGCAGCTGCTGGAGGCGGGATAAATTAAGAGACTTCCTATCAGAGGCATTTATGAGGACCTGAAGCCTGGCTGCCTGACTGCTGAATGGAATTATGGACCCAAGTGGTGTCTCGCATTCTCTTTGTCACATAAAGCAATTGACATCTTTAAAGAGCATGCTGGTTTATCGGCTGAACTCAGATGATCTGTGAGACAGATCTACGGTAGTGCTGGGGTGCAGGGAAAATCTTTGAAATGCGTTACCCTAGCCCAAGATTTGTGGCAGTTAGCAGGGCTACAATCTCCTTGGTCACATACAATTTCCATTTCGTGAGGATCCTCTGCAGCTTGCTTCCCCGGACAGGGTAAAATGTATTCCACCTCTTGGGAACAGGGTCTGCCTGGCCTATAGGGCAATCCGGCAATGCCCGATGGGCTGGGCCGGTATCTCAGTGTATGGGCTCTTTTTTTCAATCTTTATGGGTCTGTTTTGTAGACTGCTGTTTAATTACCACAAACATTCCCTGCAGCAAGCAAAATAGCATGCCATTTCCCATAACTTGTGAAACAGCTATACTGCATGCCTTTACAAGTGCAAAACTGCTCCGATTTTCAAATGTCGGTCACTTTTTAGCAGGGCATTGCAACCTGTACCACCGCACCAGGTGCTGATTTTGGGTGGTGGCCTCGTTTTTGTAAGCATATTAACATTTTAAAATCACCTCCTGCCACTTATCTGGCCTCCAACAATTTTCAGGCAACAATAAAAATGTTGCGATAACTCCAGTGATTAATGTTCTTCCTCAAGAGAGATCGGAGTTTTGTCTAATGGAAGTTTTGGCTCATTGAAACATGCAGATCACAAAGTGCATATGATGTAAATAGGTCAGTGAGTTACTGCTTTTGTCATAGAGATCCTTTTGTTACATGCAGTTTATAATTAAAAACCCTAATATAGAAAAATGAGCTATTAACTATCAAAGAGATGCATGCAGACTGCAAGGTATAGATTTTTTACCCTGTCTTTCATTATCCTAATGTTGCAAAAAGGTTTTAAAGAGAACCACCAATTATGGTGTTATGTTTAAAATTCTGAGTTTGTGTTTCTTCTTCAGACCTAGCACTCTTAAACTATACTACCCACCAGTATGGATGACTTGTGACTCCTACATCTTGTAGTCATCTGTCTGATGTAACATTTCCTATACAATGATTTACACACGTATGATTAATTGTCTCTGTGTAATGTGTGTGTGATGTTAAGTGCTTTGACACCCTACGTTGGCATGAGTGACGCTATAAAACTAATTAAATGCCTATGAAAGAGAGTGGTTATGGAGACTTGAAGGGCACTGTTAAAGGGTGGTAGTGAGGAAATCCGTGGTGGAGGTGGTCATTGGGGGGGCGCCAACAAACGTTGTTGCACCGGGTGCCGCCAGCGCTAAAGCCAGCCCTGCTTTTTAGCTATTTCATTTGCTAATGAGGGCCACTTTTCATTTGATGCCACTGCCTACTTTCCATTCCAATTCGACCCTGTTTGGAAACATGAAAGAGGGTTATTTTTCTGAATTTATTTTCCCTAATGACTTGCATTGAAACAGAGGCATTTTCGGCATGACAAAAGTAAAATTAAGCACTTTTTTAAATTAGAAAATCAGGAGACTCCGCCATAAATTGGGTGTGGTGGTATGTATGGGGTAAAGAGGCATTGGCAATCATGGACTGGCCCCTGTCAAAGGCGATCTGTAAGATCCCGGGCGCAGAGCCAGGCAATTACGACAGAGTCTTGCAGCCTGGTTCTTTGCCAGGGACACATTATGTCATTTATCAAAAATGCTGCTTTGCAATTGACACTTAATTGTATTGCCTGCTTTTATAATGGGTTCCCAGTTTTAACTTCTGTGTGGATTAGGTGCCAATGAGAGGCTTGTTTGTTATGATTTTAATTAAATATAGAATACAAATTTACTTACTTACCCTTCTACACCACCTCCAAGTTTCTCAACCGGGTAGTTTCTTCAACATTTTGCTGGAGTAGAATTAACCATTTACAGCGTGGGGAAAGGTTAGATTGGAGTTTGTGAATGCTCATTTACTCACAAGCTAGTGGTGTGTGCTGCATTTATGACTGAGCAAATCTACACATGCCTGGCTAAGAATTACAGTGAGTTACTAATCTGTCACTAATGCCATTACCTTAATGCTGTACTGTTATTTATGTGTCCTGACTGTTAACTACCTTAATGCTGTATTGCTTTACACTCTTTGGTCAACTGTTACAAATCAGACGAATCCTCACATGTATCTGGAGCAAACTTATTTGCATAACATGTAAAGCGCTCTGATACCTTCGGGTCTAACAAGCGCTATATAAAACTCTGAAATAAATAAATAAATGAATACCAGTCATTGGGTGGAGGGGAGGGGCTCAAGTTCCACACAAATTCACACACCCTTGACCCATTGTCATCAGCCCTCATAATGAGCCTAGCGCTTCCTCATATAGGGGCAGAGGGAACCCCCAAGAACACCTTGAGAGAGCGGTGTATCACGTATTCTGAGGAACATTTGTCTCAAACTGAGTGCGAATAATTTAATGGCAAGCCCCATGTTAGTATCATTCTTTAACAAGCACTCGAAGTTCAGGAGGTATCAATTAAAATGAAAACTGCAAGTGCTAAATTCACTTCACTTTTGGAATCTCAAGTTGGAAAAAATAGTAGCATTTATTGGCCCAGTCAAAGATAATTTTTTCATTCCATGGCTCGTGCCCTATTCACTTTCATGAACTACTTCACAGTCTAGGAACTGCGTGGGCTGAGAGAAAGAGACATGGTAGGTTATGCATGAAATAGACAAACATTGTTGGACAATGGGTCTGAACTTTTGACTTTGCCAATGCTTGCTTTGTTTGTGAATGTTTTTGTTTTAAGGCATGCATTGTATAAAAACAAGATTTGTCTAAAAGCTGAAATATATATATATATTGTGATGCAAAAGTAGAGAATGCACCCGTAGTCCCTGTCAAATAATGGGACTACTTAATGGGGGATAGGCTCATTGTACAAGAGCAGAATACCTTCTCAATTCAGTAAACTAAGGGCTTAAGCAGGCTCAGGCTGGCCCTTTGCCCCATGCTGTATGCTGTGGTGGGTGGAGGCAAAATGGGAATGACTCTACCGCAGAACCATGGATGACGGAGGCTGACTGAAAGCCCCTCTAAGTTAAGTATAGTATATATATATATATTTATTAAAAATGAACGGTCTTGGCTAATGCCAGACTTTAAAAAGTGCTGGTTCTCATTTGCCAATTATCCTCATCTCCTTCCTGTCTAGTTTCAAGGCCATCTCTCTCCCCATAGGAACAAGACTCCACCACAATTTTCCAA
Source organism: Triturus cristatus (assembly GCF_964204655.1). Lineage (NCBI taxonomy): Eukaryota > Metazoa > Chordata > Amphibia > Caudata > Salamandridae > Triturus > Triturus cristatus. The sequence goes on along the minus strand of NC_140589.1, from coordinate 741,975,438 downwards.
ATGTAGAAGATTGAGGGAGAGCAGCTGCAGCTTATCTAAGTCCTAAATAGTAGCAGCGAAAAGAGAATGTGCATTGCAACAAGGTAGTGGACAGAAGATTAGCATTTCTTCCTGAAACATTTAGGGCCCGATTATTACTTTTGGTGGTGTGGGGACAGTTAGCACGCCACCACCGCACCCCACACTGCCAAGATTCGCTGATGCCCACCCACCAGATTACACCTTAAAAGAAATTGGTCTGTTGGGTGGCGTGGCAGTTCCCGCTGCGGTGCCTCCTTTTTTTTTTTTAACTTTATTTACCAGTTTCATGTGTTACATTAATACCATCGTTATCATTAGCATCATACATTTTCATCTTTTAAACAGCGGGAAGAAAAAAAAGGGTAAATCACCCATTCCATGTAGTTATACATCATGTGTAAATTTGGTTCAAAAGGAAAAAATGTATTCTTATATGACCATCCATCCGACCTGTCTGAGTCCAAAACCGCCTTAAATTGGATCAAGCAATGCAAACATTTAGCTCCTTTAAGCAGTAAAAATTGTGAGAGCAAGCGATTAATTTGCTATCCAGGTTAACCCACACCCTCAGGAACCAACCCTTCCTCTTGCTGCGAGGCCGAATGGGAGCGCGGTACTGACGTATAGCTTTTAAGGGGCCCCAGATGTCTCAGGGGGGCATATCATCAAAGAACAGCATTAAATATCGCTGAGCGGGCTTAACACGGATTTGCTTAACGCCGGCTCTCGGCGGATTTGATCGCCGAGATATCGCGTTATTTACAACACATATCTCCACGGCAATATTAAATCCGGTGATAGCGGCGAAATCCGCGAACATTGTTGGAAATCCAGCGTAACAACGGAAGCGATAAGGTATTCCTTGCAAATAGGGAGATGTAGATTCAGCCATAGAATCCACCTCCCATCATATGTATAGCTAAGTCTGCTTTTTTGCAAACGTTAGCTTTCGTCAATATCCACGGTTAGCGCGGATTTTAACGTCGGTATTGGTGTCCTAGGCCAGCTTGTTAATAGGGAGAAGTGCTGTTAGCCATGATTCCCATGTTGTGTTTGAAGGAAACGCCCACTTTGCATCTCATTAGAGATGCAAAGCGAGGCGTCGGTTAAAAGGCTGCTAAAATGCGCTAATGCATGTTAGCACTGTCTTGTAAATAGGGCGAAAACATTATCTCTGTTTTTTGGGCTTTTAAAGCCAAAAAAGCGGAGATAAGGCCCTTGATAATATGCCCCTTGGTCGGGATGTTCTAGAAAGTGTACTGGCATACCAATCACTGTTGGTGTTGCAATATGCTAAGCTGTTTAACCAGCACTTTAATGTCGGTGTAGTTTTTCATCCCTATTTAATTGCTAGTTCTCTCTTGCCCAATAATAACCCCATAGCGATAAATTTACGCACCCCCTTTGGAAATTTGACCACATAGCCCAGCAATGCAACCTCTGGCGAGGGTGCGATTTCCAACTCTACCATTTCCCCTTGTGCCTTAAATACTGCTGCCCAAAGGTCTTAATTTTACCACCGTTCCAGGAGAGATGGGTGAAGTCAGAATGTGGGGCCCCGCATTTCAAGCAACAGTGGGATCTGTCTGAGTCAATCCAAGGCACAGTCTCGGGGGTGACGTATATTCTCCTCAAAACTTTTAAATGGATCAGTCTATGACGGCTTTTTAAAGAGACTTCCCTGGTCTGACTGCAGCAAACAGTCCATTGGTCGTCTAGAATAGGATTTCCCAGGTCGGGCCCCAGGCAGCTCGTATTTTGGTGTTGTCGATGGGGATAATATCCACGCACGCTCTGTACAGCGTGGAGGTCAGGCGCTCCCCCCCAGAACTCTCGATGACTGTGGTGAGTGGGGTGAATGGTTCAGGTTCTATAGGGAATCCCGGTATAATCGCCCCCAGCGCTGATCACACGCGGTTTAGGATAAATGTATCCATAAATGAAGCTTCACTAAACCTGTCCTCCTTCGAGACAGAGAAAACCTGTCCCCCTGTGTACACGTCCCCTATTTTATGTATGTCATATTTGGAAAGAGTTCACTGTACTATCATCTCCGCTGTGATTGGGATCCAACGGATATTGATGATCGGTAGACCAGGAGAGTATAACACCGGAGAACCCAAGACTCTAATCATTTTCTGCCACTGGCCAGAAAGTGGTTGAGACTGTTTGAATGTCCTTTGGGTCTTGAGGGATACTCTGAGGTAGTACCATGCAGAGAGTGTCGGGCACAACTAGGTCTGCTTCTGGCCGCAGAATTAACCAGGAGTGTGCGTAGCTGCACTGTTCGGCCAAATAGTATACCTGAAGATTAGGGACATCGAATCCCCCTCTGCCGTAAGGTAATGTCATAACTTTCCAACGGACCCTTGGTCTCTTGCCCCCCAGGTCAGTCCAATGAGGTGAGTTCGTAAAGTTATGAAGAACCTATTCGTGAGCGGGTTGGGGATTTTGTCAAAAAGATAAAGGAATTTGGTAAGAACTATCATCTTGATCAACGCCACCCGGCCAATCAAGAGAGGGAGCCGCAGCTACTTATCCACTTGCGATTCCATCTTATGTACAGCCTGACTGTAATTCAATTGAATTATTTAGGAGGTGTCTAAGTGAATGTGGATTCCTAGATACTTAATCGAGTCAGCACAACAAGCAAGTGAAAATTCACATTCCCATCGCTTGGTACATGTGGTTAGGGGAAATATCACTGACTTATGCCAGTTAATCCCAAGACCTGAAAATCGACCAAATCGAATAACGTACCTGATCAGTGAATCTAGATTTGCCTGTAGGTCCCGGACATAAACTATAATATCGTCCACATAAAAAGAGACCAGGAGGGATCCTGTGTTAAACTGGAGACCTCTCTGCAGGTGGCGCTCCTGGAACTGCCTGACTAGGGGGTCCATCGCCAGTATAAATAGTAGTGGTGATAAGGGCCAGCCTTGCCTGGTGCCTCGTGACAGAGCAAAGGAGCGGGATAATGTGCCATTTAAGTGTATCTTGGCTGTCGGGCCACTGTATAAAAGAGCTGTAACATCAATAAACACCCTGGGCATACCTAGGCTGCGCATTACTGATAGAAAAAAAGACCATTCCATGGAGTCAAATACTTTCTCCGTGTCCAGCAGGACAGCTGCGGCTGGTACCTCCGGATTGATTCTGTGCAATACAGCAAACGGTTCATAAATTTAAGGAGGTGGATCTATGGGGCACGAATCAAGATTGTACCGGGAAATTATTCTGTCAGTAAGAAAGAGAGCCTCAAGCCGATAATTTTTGCTAAGATTTTGTAATCTAAATTTATCAAGGAAAGCGGTCTATAAGACCCGCACAGTAAGGGGTCTTCCCGGGCTTGGGCAGCAGCACAATCACTGCTTCTCTAAAGGTGGGCAGTAGCTGATTCCGTTCATGTGCTGTGTTGTAAACCTGAAGCAGGAGGGGGGGCCAAGAGGTCCTTGTATGTTTTATAAAAAACGCCAGTGAAGCCATCGTGGCCAGGAGCGGTAGAGCCATTCAGCGCCTCAATTGAGCTGATGATCTCATCCGAGCAAAAGGGCTCAGCCAGGAAGTCTTGCATTAATTTTTCCATGTAGACCAAGGCTATCTCTGTCAGATAGTCTTCCTGATCTGTGGGATTATGTGCAATTTTGGGCTAATATACATTGTCGTAATATGCTAAGAATTCAGTACGGATCTCAACTGGGTCGATAAGGAGCTGTCCTGTCGCGGTTCTGAGTTCTGTAATATACGATTTCCCGTAAGGGGGCCTCGCCAGTCGCGATAAGGTTTGTCCTGGCCGCTCACCCTCTCCATAGCGGTGTGCTGTGGAGTATTTACTCAGGAAGTTGGTTTCCCTATCTGTAGCCTCTCTGAATTCTGTGAGAAGAGCTAAACGTTGCTTAAGACCATCTGAGCTCGGGGAATGAAGCAGCTCACTGTCTAGTGCTTCCAGCTGCTGCTCGAAGGTGGGCTAAAGACTTTCTGAGGTCTTTTAACACTCCGGCATGCATCGCCTGGGGACGCAAACTTTGATTATCACTGGGGAATTGTGGAAATATGGATTTTTCTGATCAGTCATGTCCCCTATCTTGGACCCCAACGGTTCCATGTATGAATCACAAGTACATGTATGTTCCCTCCAGTTCCAGTTCTGAAGACGCAAACACATGTGCGTCCACCGTCAACATGTCCTCTGTCAGATCCGCCATGAATGGGCTGGATATTCGATTCCTAAGTACGAAAGGCCACCGACTTTATATGGCTCAGTTACTCCATTTCGCAGTTCAGGCGAGTAGGCCCGATTCTGCCATCAAGCTTTTCTCTGCTCTCTGCCTCTGACAGCTTCAGCTTGAGCTCGCATCTGTATCCATGAACTTTGTCCTACTCCCTGTGCGGCTAACGGTGCCTGCCTCGGCCGGTTTGCCTGCCTGCCAAAAACTGTATTTCACCTTCGAGTTATCTGCCTCGCTCCTCAGCCGATGCATTCCTGTCTAGTAGTTTAGGTAAACATTTCCTTCAGCTACCGAGCAAAGGGCCCGGCCTCTCTGTCCTCATGCAAGTAATTCATAGCCCTGTTACCATGGAAGGTTTCTGCCCCTTGCAACTCATATGGACACTTAGACGCTTGTGCACGCACACACAGTCAGTATAGAATAGATTTTGTCCAAGAGTCCTTCCTTTGTGGATAACATAGTTCTTTAAACATAGGATGTTAGATATGATTTGGGATTAGGTTGACTTGACCCCCCAGACTTCTTGTCTCCACATGTAGAGCTAAATGTCAAGTCCCCTTCACCCCCTAGTTGCACGTCAATCACACGTCATGCTGCTGCGCGCGCATCTATGCCAAGTATAATCTTATAGATCCACCTATATATGACATCATAACCAATTATGTTCCTTTTTACTCCTCATTACGCCCATTTTCGGTTACGTATGTGAATTATCATCTTCCTTATCAATTGTTACGCCTACCGCATTTGTTCCATTGTAATGTATGTTCTATAAAAGTCATTTCTTGTCAATAATGTATGTACTTCACTTCCTGAACCTCCGTGGTGATGGAACTTGGAGCAACCGATTATAATCGATCATTGGAATAAAGCCCATTCCGAACCTCTAATACCACGGATTCTGCCTCTTATTTACTGAGCTATTTTATTATGTTTCTGTATCAAATTAAGTCCCGGTAATTAAATTATTTACCACATGAATGGCGCCCGAATAGGGACACTTTCTCATCTCACGCGCCGGCGGTGAGTTGCAGGCCCGGTCTCCTGCCACAGCTGGACGGACAATTACGCGTACCAGCAGGATTTCCTGTATCTCCCTCCGGTCAAGCGGGGGCGACTGAGGCTGCGATCAACACCCAGACGAGGCGGTGAGAAGTGCGAAGTATCCCGACCAGAGCCTAGCTGAGAGAGCAAGATCCGAGGTATACAGAGGCCCACCAGTTCCCGAAGTCCGAAGTCGAGTCCAGTTTCCGACGAGTCGAGTCGAGTCCAGTCCGGTTCAAGTTCAGTTCAGTTTCCGAGGCCTTCCGTTTCCGAAGCTACCCGGTGAGTACCATTACTGGGGAGGCATTCTGACGTGCACATAGGTTGTGCCGGTCAAGACGGGTTTGGGTACACAAATCCGGTCTGCACTGTTTCAGCAGTGTATCTGTACTGTTTAGCAGTATATCTAGTATATCAAGTATATAAATTCAGAATAATTCAGTTAAAGTCGAGTATTATGTTTTAGTGATTAAGTTTTCTTTAGACCGTCATCATTATTGACTGTTCAGGTAAATGTTAAATGTTAAATGTTTTAAGTACGTTCTGCATATTGTGGTATGAATGACTGTTCATTATCGTGTTTACTGTATTAAGTTTGTTCAAAATCAAGTATCAGATCAGTTCTCAATATGCCGCTCTTTTCGAAACTAAGACAGATCACAACAAGAAAAGGGGTACTCGAAGAAGCCGTTCCTATTCCTCCTAGGGACACTCCAGGGTACTTCATGTATCATAAACATGGCTTAGATGCTATATTATTTCTTGATTTATGGGTAGACTACACCAAGGAATTACCAGAAAGTCAGAGGTGGCCCACAGCGGGAACCTGGGATGCAGAGTGCATCATGAAAGTAGAGGAAGAGTTATGGAAAAGGAAAGTCAGACAGTCACAGAAAGACGCCGTTGAGTTATGGCGTAAAGAATCTCATAGACGTACCGAAAAAGCCCTCCGACAGGAAGAGAGAAATAGAGAGAATTCAAATAAAGTACGAGAAAACCTATTAATCGAAGAAGGTACAAGAGTGAAATCAGAACAAGTAGACAGACAAAGAAATGCCCTTATGAATGGTATGTATCCCCTTCTGGCCGAAGGATTACCTAAGGCTACTCCAGAGATACCAAAAGACTTGCCACCCCCATTATTTCCAATAAAGGTACATCCTAAGGGGCATCCTAGAACCGCAGAAGATGTTTTTCTTTCCTCATATTTAGATGACGCAGCTCCCGAGTATGCAAATTCCGCCCCACATAGACCGCCTGCCAGGGAGGTTCAACGCCAAGATCCAGTACCCGTATCTCTACAGCAACAAATCCTGTCACAAGTTCCGGCAAGCACATCTGTTTCTACCTCTGCTCCTACAGCTACTTCTATAGCTGTGTCAACACCTATAGTTGCTGTATCGCGTTCAACGAATCCTTTCACGCCCGATACCCCAGATGGGGCTACGGGAGGTGCTACCAACATTTTCTCTACGCCACCCAGAATAAATAAACTTACCTTTCAAGAGTCAGCACATTCACGTACCCCCAAACTCATAAACGCCCGTACGCTTAAGGAACTTCTTGTAGATTGTAGATATGACCCTGTGCCCGGCAAAGAGGACGAAATGATCATGGCATCATTACGCATCAGACGAGCCGCGGTGTATTTAGGGAAGTTACCAGGAATGACTGCGCATCTAGATAATATATACCATTTTGTTCAAACAGGGCGAGATTCTGAATGTATTAACAGAGCTATGGAATATCAGAAAGTGGAGATACAGGGGGAACTGTTACGTTTCCTCATAAATTGTGTGATCAGAAATCAAGACCGACCGGGGGTAGACCCGGAAGCAATGCAAATTCTTACCAGATGGAGTCAGAATATATCAGAAGGAAGACATGATAAGCAGAATTGTATAATAGCCATGTGCCGAAAGATCCGTAAAGAAATAGAACGCCTACACGAAGAAAGATTAGCGGTAGACCAGTTCGAACAAAACGAAGACGAAGGATCAGGACTGCCCACAGGACAGTCAGACACCATAGCCTATGTAGGTAGAGGAAGATCTTGTAATAGTAATAGATGTCTTATTGACCCGATACGTCCGATATGTCCAGATAATAACAGAAATTTCCCAACACCCATAGTCCATATAAGGTCTAACGAGCATTCGTTCCAAGCCGCTGACAAATTACTCCGAGAACGAAGGGGTTATCATTTTCTCGATTCTATGGATGAACAAGAATTAGCCAGGTCAGCTGTCCATTGGGTTGACAGTCCCGGAAAGTACAGTGATGATACAGTAGCACGCACGTTTTTGAATCTCACCCCAGATGAACAGCGTTTAGCTGGGATTTATATGATTCAACAACTCCTTATACTATATCAGAGTCAACATTCGGACCCTGGTCCCTTGCCTGATATATTGACTGAATTACTCATGAATAGATGGAGAGGTTCAGGTACTAAATTAATTAAAGAAATACTAGAATCAAGAAAGCAGTACATTCTTTTTGTATGTTCAGAACATGTCTCACTACCCATTAAGGAAAGAACCACGTATTACATGGACAGACAGAATCCTTTACGAGAAGTACACCCAATAAAGGGCGAGGACAATGAGTTTAAACGCGTATTTGTATACACGCCCATATCGAAAATAGAATTGTTAGAAATGAAGAAAGTGGTACCCAGTCACGACAAAGACCCAGCGGGTTTTCATCGAGAAATTAAAGACATGTTACTCATGGGAGAGTATACCTATCCCGACATTATGACAATATTAAAGGTATTGATGCCTGCGGGCATTTACGAAAAACTCAGGGAAAAAGAGTGGGAGGTAGGAGACCAGAAGATAGAATGGTCAGCATTAGAAGCAGAAGAAAGAGCCCGAACTGCAGGAGCAGGACTTGGGGATAAAACTAAAGCACTACCAGGTTTACTAGTACAGCTACTGCCACGTTTATTAACTACGAAAAAGGAAGATTGGGGTACTATTTCAGCCTGTAAACAGAAGCAAGATGAAGACACTAGTGATTACTATGCCCGATTTGAAAAATGTTTTGGTATAAATAGTGGCATAAAAGCAAGTAGCGAATCATACCCACATCTGTTTGTGACAAAATTAGTAGAAAATGCCTTGCCTCAAGTAAAGAACAGAGTATTAAAATTCGAGAGTACCTGGCAAGGTAACACCCCATCACAAATGTTACAAATGTTACAGTACCACCACAATAGAATTAGAGAGGAACAAGAACATGAACACAGACGCATGAAAGACACGAAAATGAAAATGCTAGTTTCTCAGACAGTTCCGGCTGAAGGACATAAAAAGGGTATGACACATTCCGGTGATTCAACAGGACCTGTAAAAGGGACATGCAATTATTGTAAAAAGCCAGGTCATTACGTACACGATTGTCCAGTTTTAAAACATAATATCGCCATAGGTAATACAAAAGAAAGACCACGGCCACCTAGACAGGATCAGAATGAACAAGGAGCCCCGCAGCATGCACAGTCCATGCCAGCTCCACCACAGTCTATACAGTTTGTGCCAGCTGCACCAGCGCTGCCTGTTGCTGCCACCCAAACCACGACACGACAGCTGTACCAGACCGCACAGTATGACTATCCTGATTATCAGCGATACGCATGAACCAGCCTAGAGAGGGAAGTTGACTTACCCCTTATCGAGATCCCAGTAGACCAAGAAGGACCTTATGTACATAGTGAATTATTAGGCCAAGACAGAAAATTTTTACTCGATACCGGGGCAAGTCGAACAACCATAAAACGTAGTGAAGTTCCAGGGGCACCCCTCTCAGGCTCACAGAATATTTCCCTTGGTTTTTCAGGAAAACCTATTGTTAATGAAGTGTCACAACCTCTTCCACTTACGATAGGACCTTTGACCCGAACTACAGATTTATTGCTTACTAAATCATGTCCAGAAAATCTGTTAGGAATAAAAACACTGAAAGCTCTAGGAGCTATAATATGTTGTTCTCCGGAAGGAGTAAGATTGTTTTTACGTGATTTTAAAGGTCACTATGTATCTAGAGACATGGATCCCCGACTGCAGACTTTACCTACACACCTATGGGCACAAGGCCCTACTGACGTTGGTTGCATGAATATTACACCATATCGAGTCACATTAAAGGCAGGAGTGGTACTACCACGAATGCGACAATACAAGTTACCACCAGATGCTGTAGTGGCTTTGCTGCAAATCATTGACGAGCTCATTGCCCAAGGAGTAGTTGTGGAAACAGACTCCAATGTATGTAATTCACCGATAATTCCGATTCTTAAACGAACAGATCCGAAGGCCCCGCCAGTATATCGATTGGTTATTGATCTGCGCGAACTAAACAAGTGCATTGTGCCACAATTCCCTGTGGTCCCAGATATCTCGTCATTACTGACAGCTATTGATTCCGAAGCAACATTCTTTACTGTAATTGATCTCAAGAATGCCTTTTTCAGCGTCCCAATAGATCCGGAAAGCCAATATTTGTTCGGATTTAGTTTAAATGGACGTAGCTTTAAATTCTCACGCGCACCTCAAGGATTTACAGAAAGTCCCAGCATCTATAGCCAAGCACTGAAACGAGAACTTGACAGTATCCACATGCCAGTTAACACTGCCTTGCTTCAATATGTCGATGATCTATTGATCACCGCTAGAAGCGAACCCGAATGTGAGAAAGCATCACTGACAGTTTTACAATTTCTAGCTGACAAGGGTCACAAGGTGTCCCCTTCTAAGCTGCAATTCTGTGTCCAGCGAGTTGTTTATCTTGGACACTCGCTGTCCAAGGAGGGAAGGCAGCTTACACCCGACCGCATTCAGTTAATAGCTAACATGCCAATACCCAAGACACAAAAGGAAGTACGAGCTTTCATAGGCCTCACTTCATACTGTAGGCAGTGGATCCCTCAGTATGCATTTCTAGCAAAATCACTCATTCAGTTGACAACACAGGAGGCAGCCACATCGACTGTTCTCCCTTGGACTCAGGAACATACACAAGCTTTTGAAAGCCTAAAGAAAGCTTTATGTCAAGCACCTGTTTTAGCAACGCCATGTTACAGAAAACAGTTTACACTCTTTGTTACAGAACGCGAAGGTACTGCCTTGTCAGTACTCACACAGGAACAAGCAGGAGCACACAAACCATGTGCTTATTTTTCTAGTACATTAGATCCCGTAGCTCAGGCTTTGCCTGCATGCCTAAAACCAGTAGCAGCGACAGCTTTAGCAATCAGACAAAGCGATGCCATAGTGTTAGGACATCCATTGACAGTTCAAGTACCACACGCAGTAGAGGTTCTTGTAAATAGAACGCAAACACAACACTTGACTATAGCGCGACTTACAGGGTACGAACTTACATTGTTCCAGCCACATATAGAAATCAGACGCTGTAACACATTGAATCCTGCCACACTTTTGCCAGTAATCGGAACAGACCCATTAGCCCATGACTGTATTGAAGTTATTACAATAACGACGAAACCCAGACAAGACTTAACCGATGTCCCATTGTCAGATCCAGACCTGACATTGTATGTAGATGGTTCATGTATGAGAACAAATACAGGAGAGTTAGTGGCTGCTTACGCAGTCACAACAGATACTGAAGTCATTGAAACAAATCGTATAAATACTTTGTCAGCTCAAGCCGCAGAGCTCATCGCTCTGACACAAGCCTGTATTCAAGCCACAAATAAAAAAGTCAACATATACACTGATTCACGTTATGCATTCGGAGTTGTACATGACTTCGGCGTGCTGTGGCGAGAGAGAGGTTATTTAACTTCCCACGGTGCCCACATTCAGCACGGACCCCTTATTCATGCCTTATTAGATGCGATACATCTACCCACTGCAATATCAATTATGAAATGTAAAGCTCATACGAAAGTTATTGATATCATTTCTCAAGGCAATGATCTAGCCGACAAAACAGCTAAACAGACTGCTCAAACACAAACATCCGACATGACAAAGACAATAGTCCCGACGCCGACACATTGTATGACAGTTAAAGATCCTACTTTTGACGTAATTGACATACAGACACATGCTACACCAGACGAAATAAATAAATGGACCGAATTAGGAGGGATCCAAACGGATCAAGGATGGATGATGAAGGAAAAATCTGTGTGGTTCCTTCCTGATTCAATGGTCCAAGTTATAATTAACACTATACATAGTCCAGCACATCTAGGAGAAAAAGCTATGCTAGATAGCATTCAACACATTTGGTTCAATAAACATTTACGAGCAGCAGCCAAACAAAAGGTTCGTACCTGTATGATCTGTTGCCAGTTCAACCCAGGAAAAAGCGTTCCCGTAGAACAGGGTGGATTTCATCCTCCTGATCACCCTTTTGAAGTCCTCCAGATGGATTATATCCAGATGGAACGATGTTGAGGATTCAAATATGTTCTCGTAGTTGTTTGTGCTCTTTCCCGTTGGACGGAGGCATACCCGGTTTCAGATTACACTGCCCCGACTACTGCCAAACAGTTGGTTCGAGAATTCTTCCCACGGTACGGGTTACCACGTGTTGTTCACTCAGATAACGGCCAGCCGTTCTCATCCGAATTAATGAAACATGTTTCACTTTTGTTAGGTTATCAGTGGAAATTCCACTGTGTCCGACACCCTGAGGCAGCAGGTCTCGTAGAAAGACATAATCAGACCCTGAAAATTAGATTGTCCAAAATATGCAGGGAGAAAGGTGTCGACTGGGTAGTAGCACTACCAGTTGCACTCTTTTACACAAGAATGGTAGCACACTCTCGAACAGGGCTATCCCCGTATGAAGTGATCTTCGGCAGACCACCAAATATGTGGGGGACGCCTATGCCACGCAAAATAACTGATATTGACTGTAATATGCTGACAGATTACTTGGCTTCCTTGATGTCTGCACTACAATCTTGTCGTTCACAGGTAGCTGCAGCTTTTCCTGACAACACTGAGGTGAAACCCCATGACGTAGTTCCGGGAGACTTGGTCCTCGTGAGGAACTTTGATCGAAAGACTCAGCTGGAACCTAGGTGGAGGTCACCTCAGCTGGTGTTGCTCACCACAAGAACAGCCGTGAAGATCGAGGGCAGGAAAGGCTGGATTCATTCAAGTCATATCAAGAAATTTCATGGACTACCAGCAGATGTGAATACCACACCTCGTGTGTCTTCACCCATTGACTCAAAACTTCCTCTTGTTGAAAGGAGTAGTTCTGAACTTTATAAACTAAAGCTTAGGTCCAACCAGTCAAGCAATTTGATTGTTTAAGTCCTCTCCAAGGTGAAGCGGTTGAATTGTCTCTGACATGTATCCCTTGGACCTAAATAGAGAAAGCACCCGAAAAATGTTGAAACGACAGGCGTACTGTAAATCACTGCGTAGCCATTGCATAATGACGTTATTAATTTTGTTTTTCTTGAGTCTTTTAATAATTACTGCAAGTATATTGTTGCACATATATTATCCTATTTCTAGACATGTTTACAATGTTACTGCTGAACATTCTTTTAGTGAATTACCTCCGCTTGAGTTGTCTTATAGATTTGCGCTGCGCAATAACACGTTTATCAGTATGTTACATCATTCCCATCAGGTTAGCAATGCTACAAATTGTTGGATATGTGGCCGACTCCCTCCCTACCAGAATTATAAAGGAATTTTACCTCTTTTTCCATACCCGTTCACACACAACGGCTCCTGTGGAGCATGGTTTAGTTTAATTAATTCTCTAGATTCGAATTCTGCAGTTTATCAAGATAACTGGGTATGGGGAAATTTGAACTTAGTTTTGCTTAAGGTCTGCTACCCTAACAAGGAGGGACTTCCCCAGAGAACAGGAACTGATCTAGAAAATGAGGTGTATGGATTAGGTAATTTTACGCTTAATCTTATGATCCTAAATGTCGAATCCGAAGCTACTCCAATTTTGCCCGCTATGTCAATATTTCCAGTAAAGGGTGACTTGTGTGTAAGAAAGAATGGTTCCATACATATGGGCCATAGTAGATGCACCACTGTAGTAGAATTTAGTGATCAAGGCAAGTCCACATTTAGAGCTTCCCGCCATTCCTATTTCATATGTGGTCAGACGGCATATGTACGTTTGCCTTTAGACTGGGATGGTACTTGCTACATTGGATTCCTTTTGCCACCTGTTTTTCTAGCTCCCCCTGATTATCACAGAAACACTCATTTAGTAAATAATAGAGTAAGGAGAGATCTCCCAATAGTCGATTACACTGAAACAGCGTGGGAAAAATACACAGATTTCAATAAAGGTCTCTTTCCCTATATAGGTACTGTTACTAATAGTAAGCTGATACGTAGATTAACTAGAACCCTTGAAGCAGTAGTGAATGAAACTATTTCCGCTTTAGGCAATTTAACAGAAGAGCAGTCTGCTATGCGGATTGTTGTGCTTCAAAATCGTCTTGTCCTTGACGTCATCCTGGCTGATAGGGGCGGAGCTTGTAGGGTCATCGGATCAAGCTGTTGCATTTTCATACCAGAAAATTTGCCATCTGTATATAAAGCCATAACTCGCCTTCATAAGATTATAAGCCAGATACACCAGAACCCAGGCACCTGGACTTGGTCCGGTTGGTTTTGGAGTGTATTATCTACCTTTGGATGGAAGGTCCTATCTTTCCTAGGTATTGGCCTTCTCATACTATTCAGTTGCTGTCTATGTCTACAATGTGGACCAGCGATCTGTGGTCTGTGTGCCACGTCGTGTATTCCACCACTAGGATTTCATTCATCACGGAAGAAGAAAGAAGAACAAATGATGCTATATGAACAGATCAATGGATTGATGAAGATTGATATCTCTTAACGGGCAAGTAGGGGACAAGGAGGGAATGTGGAAATATGGATTTTTCTGATCAGTCATGTCCCCTATCTTGGACCCCAACGGTTCCATGTATGAATCACAAGTACATGTATGTTCCCTCCAGTTCCAGTTCTGAAGACGCAAACACATGTGCGTCCACCGTCAACATGTCCTCTGTCAGATCCGCCATGAATGGGCTGGATATTCGATTCCTAAGTACGAAAGGCCACCGACTTTATATGGCTCAGTTACTCCATTTCGCAGTTCAGGCGAGTAGGCCCGATTCTGCCATCAAGCATTTCTCTGCTCTCTGCCTCTGACAGCTTCAGCTTGAGCTCGCATCTGTATCCATGAACTTTGTCCTACTCCCTGTGCGGCTAACGGTGCCTGCCTCGGCCGGTTTGCCTGCCTGCCAAAAACTGTATTTCACCTTCGAGTTATCTGCCTCGCTCCTCAGCCGATGCATTCCTGTCTAGTAGTTTAGGTAAACATTTCCTTCAGCTACCGAGCAAAGGGCCCGGCCTCTCTGTCCTCATGCAAGTAATTCATAGCCCTGTTACCATGGAAGGTTTCTGCCCCTTGCATCTCATATAGACACTTAGACGCTTGTGCACGCACACACAGTCAGTATAGAATAGATTTTGTCCAAGAGTCCTTCCTTTGTGGATAACATAGTTCTTTAAACATAGGATGTTAGATATGATTTGGGATTAGGTTGACTTGACCCCCCAGACTTCTTGTCTCCACATGTAGAGCTAAATGTCAAGTCCCCTTCACCCCCTAGTTGCACGTCAATCACACGTCATGCTGCTGCGCGCGCATCTATGCCAAGTATAATCTTATAGATCCACCTATATATGACATCATAACCAATTATGTTCCTTTTTACTCCTCATTACGCCCATTTTCGGTTACGTATGTGAATTATCATCTTCCTTATCAATTGTTACGCCTACCGCATTTGTTCCATTGTAATGTATGTTCTATAAAAGTCATTTCTTGTCAATAATGTATGTACTTCACTTCCTGAACCTCCGTGGTGATGGAACTTGGAGCAACCGATTATAATCGATCATTGGAATAAAGCCCATTCCGAACCTCTAATACCACGGATTCTGCCTCTTATTTACTGAGCTATTTTATTATGTTTCTGTATCAAATTAAGTCCCGGTAATTAAATTATTTACCACAGAATGATCTGAGTATGTTCTGGGAAGTGTTGTAGTGGACTTGTACCATGCAGTCAGACCTGGGGAGTTCAACCAGTAATCTAATCTGGTCCTTGTGTCGTGTTGTGCCGAGTAGTGCGTGTAGGTGGTGGCTGTCGGATTGCGCCGTCTCCAAATGTCTGAAAGATTCAGTGATTCGCACATTCCTAGCTGTGTACGACGGGACCGTAGCTTAGTGTCTGCCGAGGCGGATGAGCAGTCTAGTGCGGGATTTAGAAGCAGGTTAAAATCCCCCCTCATGAGTGTACATGTGGTACCCACGCGTAAAATTCATTGAAGTATTCAGGGCAGTCAGTATTGGGAACGTACAAGCAAACCAATGTCACAATGTGACCCATTAGTTTTCCTATCACTATTGTATATCGGCCTTCTCTGTGGCAATAACATTTGTGTAAATGAAAGGGAAGTCTCTTATGGATTGGTATCGCTGTGCCTCTAGTGTATGAGCTGTAGTTTGAGAAATAACGATGTGGGCCCCAGCTTCAGGCGAAATGTGTAACGTCTGTTTTAGGCAGGTGGGTTTCCTGTAGGAAAGCCACGTCTATATGGTGTCTTTGTAAGTAATGAAGTATGTGTTTCCCTTTCCTGGCGTTGTTGAGGCCTCTGACATTCCAGGTTATCATGGGCAGGTTGGAATGGTCAGGACGGTTAATTGTCGTCGTCATTTGAACCATGGAAATGTACGTGTAGTGTGGGATGTGCCGCGAGATTCTTCTGATTATTATTAAGGAGAGTACTGGTAATCAAGTTTTGATAAACAAGGCTGTGAACATCCCCTCCCAGCCTCGCGTCCCCGTACGCAAGGAACCAACCCAAGCAAACTATAACCAAATGCATCCTGTAAACATCCAAGTTGTAAATGCAAATGTACAGATTGATACATTCCGATCAGAAATTCTAACAACGTGCTATACACGCGGGGGTAGGAAATACCCTGACAGTGCCCAGCTTCGAATATATGCCCTGAATCCCGCTTTCAATTCCGACAGTAGGGAGGCTGGGGTTGTCGCTGAATCTGCTGCAGTAGCTGTATTCTGACCACGCTCCGCCATGTTGGTGCCTGCGTCCTGTGCTTTCTCTGCTGGTTTACCATATGTTAAAACCCTTTGCTTGGGGTTTTTCCAGCCCATGCCATCATGCATGTGCGTAATTCGGGAATGTCCACAATAAGAAGTTGTGCAGTAAACGGAGTAGCAATGTAGTAGTGCCTCTCTTTGCTGAGCTTTGAAGGTGTGACTACACTTGTGGAGCACCTGGAGGAAAGCGTAGCAAGGGGCACCCCATTAGGTTTAGCTGAGTGTTGATGAAGTGCAGGGTCAGCCATTGATGATTGTGTTCAAATGTGCCACCACTTTTCTTGGGCGTATTCTCTGTGAGGTTGTGTGCCCATACAGACTGTGTTTGGCTTCCAGGATATCGACCAACAAACTAGGGGGCCGTGCTGCGTATGCGGACTGCTGTGATCGCCTGCATATGTAAATGGAGGCCAGCGGCCTCGACTCAGCTGGCTCAGTGCAGAGCCCACAGTAGAGGATGAGGTCTCCTAATGCTTGCGGCCAATGATGCTGGTGGGTCTAGAGGTAGCAAGTGGAGCTCCAGACGGATGGATCACGGGGAGCCACGTCCCCTTCCCATTGGTCCCGCGTGCACAGCTGGGTGGCTGCCTACCAGGCTCTCCCGAGGTCCCTGTCACCTCGGGCCTCCGGGAGTGTCGCTTAATTCTCCCGCGTGTCCCAGGAAAGTTTGTAAAAGGGAGCGTGCAGAGACGGCAATTACGGGACCGGCAAGGAGGAGGGGGAAGGCACACTTTATGCCTCTCTCACCTCACAATCACTGTGAGCGGGAGTCCCGGGGGTTCCATTGACTCGGCGAGGAACCGGGGCAAAGTCCAGTGAAGTCCGGGTGTGGCTCTGGGCTGCGTAGTTTCTCCACACTTTAGCCCTGCCCCTCAAGCAGTTCAAGGCCCAATTTCTGGGGAATGCCAGTGATTTCGGGGGCCCTTGGCGGCTTTGTAGCTTCTCCGTCGAGTGGGGGAAAGATGAGTTGCCTAAAAATGCCATTAGTAGCGGATCGTCGGGAGACAGACTCATTTCGCTGGGGCAGCCTGGTGGAGCTTCAGAGCTGCACGGCCATCTTGGTCTGCAGCCTGGCCACACCCCCCGCGGTGCCTCCTTCAAAGATGGTGGTGCCTTTGATACAGCATTGCAATGGGAACATCACACAAGGTTCCTGCACGGTATGGACTGTAACGTCCAGGCAGTGCTGGAATTGTGCATGCACCCATGGGGGGCACATGTAGTGCCCCCCTGCATCCATCCACATGGCATGAGGCACCAGGGGGCCCTATAGGATCCCCGATGTTTTCTCTCTGCCACAGTTTTCATGGCGGTGGAACCTCATAATATGCTTGGTGGGACCACAATATCACTGCCTTAGGTCCGCCACGACACGTCCAGGGAATGCAGTTCCCTGGCGGCGTTGGCAGTCCCATGGCGGTCCGACCACCCAAGTCGTAATGGGGCAGTCAGACCGCCGGTGCGGTGACACCACGAGTCTTCAGACGGCCAGACTAGTAATCAGGCCCTTAGTCTTAATTCCATTTAATAAGGTAGGTGTACCCTAAAAGGTGTCTGGAGAGGGTTCCACAAAACGTATGCTGCCAACAACATTTCTCGAGGCATGATAGGCTGGGAAGGTTAAAAACAGCATGCATGCAAAGAACTGGTCTTCTTTTGTCAACATCAGTGGACACAATCGCATGCCCTATTCCTGAAGAGTGCATGAAACGCTACAGCATTTTCAAGGATGGCCTTGGGTTGTTCAGTCTATCATGAGTGCCTAGAGTATAGCTCAGGATGTATGAAGTAACACGAAATACAAAAGTGAAGGTTTATCTTAATGCAGTTAGGTTATTTGCTCCAATAACTCATCTGTGACTGCTCCTGTTGAGGGATGGGTAAATTCTTTTTTTTCATTCCACAGTGAGTGGATGCAAAACCAGGTCATTGTGCCCATTTCCACTGGACAGAATTAAAAACAAAAAAGCGGTATGCAGGCACAATGCCCTGCAGAACCAGAATTCCCCAGCAGGAGAGTATGTGTGTTGTTCTTGTCTCCTAAAGCTCCTGCCTTGGCTGTCATTTTTTCCCCACTTGCGGGGCAGACTATTAACCCTTATTCTGCTCCACAGGGGGCAACAAACTGACGATTTTCTCTTATTTTCAAATTACCTGGAATATTTTACCCTCCCCTACTGCTGATCGCCTTCAAGTTAGCTCAAACCTTTCTTAAAAATCCACTTGTGATAAAGTTATTCTTTCTAATCAAACAACTGTGTGGTTTCCTTTTCCTTCATTCTAATGCGATTAGCTAATCTTAATTTGCCATGTGCTTTGGCTATGGTTGAGATGGAATGTGTGCCAGGCAATTTGTTTCCCTCTATGGGTCTCAGTTAGACGAAGATGTAGTTATAAAGTTCACGAAGATTTTCATGATTTCCAGAAGTCCTCCTGTTGGCCAATATTTACTTATGCAAATTTTGCACTAAATGGAAAATCTGCATGAGTATATCATGCAGAAACAAACATCTATTATTTTGTTCTCCACTGGGAAACATTTTCCCTCTGGAAGACCCCTTCATCTAACCATATGAAGTATATTGGAGTGTCCTTCCATTTACCAACATGGAAAGGCAAATGTATTCAAATGGAGTAGTTGTACAGGTGTTTCGGGTTGGGAAAGTACCTGTAAAATGTTTATGAATACCAACGAACGGACATGGCTGTGAGTATCCACTCTGTTTTCAAAGATCACCCATTCCCCTGAAATTCCTTTTCCCTGCCTTCACTTCTAAATTTATTTAGAAAATCCACCGCTATGGTGAATTTGCCACCCGAAAAAATGCGTTTTAAGTTGTAATGTTCCACAGATCCTGGTTCTGTAAACATTGATGTGGACTTTACGATCACTACTTAATTTCTTCCACCTTCACATAAATACGCCAAAGGATTTGTCAATCAGAACCACACTCTTTGATATGTGAGATGTACAGGTGTCAGGCTGACAATAATCTCTAAAATTTAGTTCCTGAATGAAGTTTTTTGTTACACGAAATACCAGTGTGGCTGAGCAGAAAGGCAATAAAAACAAACATGTGTTTCTTCCTTAATTGAACCATTGAACCGGTGATAACAGGGTGCCTTTTTTGAATGTCTCAGGCATTCCAGAGTTAAGCAGATTCGGCAGTTTCTCCTCGGTCAGCAGTTTGTGGGAGTGCGTCTAGGATTTGTTACAATCTTTGCTAGCTTCTGTGCAGTGTGGAGAATGCCAGCTGGTGAGCAATGCTCTCTGGGAGCAGGTCGCAGCTGGGACACGGAAGAGGAAGGCTGCTGAAGGCAGAGGGAACAGCATGTTCTGCCCACTGGGGACCATCAGATAAAGATGCCCTACAGTGAATGGGTGGAAATGTACGCTCGGGCCCGATACACAAAGATTTTGTAATCAGCAAATTAAGAATTGATCACATTTACAATTATAGGGGCAGATTTACGAGCTCCTTGCGCCACTTTTGCGTCACTGTTCTCATGTTAAAAATGACGCAAAAGTGGCGCAAGGGACTTGTAAATAAACCCCATACTGTTTTCAGCCAGCAAAGGTGCACTGGGCTCTAATGCTCCGAAAGAGATTGGGGCCACATCCCCTGGTTTTGTTGTGCAAAACTGGCACTAACTGGGGAGATGTGGGCCTCATACAGCCCTTGGCACCTGTACCACTGCACTTGCTGCTTCCAGCTTGGGCAAATAGAACCAAAAATGGTCCATCTAGCACCCTCCTTGCTACAAAGCCACACGAAATACCACCCCATTGTCTTGTGCACACACAGGGGCAGATTTACTAAGATTGTATGCCGTGTTTGCATCACAAAAATCTTTTGGTCCGATTTTCTTTCCAGCACTACATTTTTTTAGTGCTGGAAATAAGATGAAAGTAACGCGAAACAGCGCTGAGCACTGTTTTGCATTACTTAGTACCAAGGGGGCATTCCATGAGTGGTGCATGGGCGTTCCCATGCAACCACGAAAGGTTTTTGATGCTAAACCCAATTTACTAAATAATGTAGACAGGGTTTAGCACCAGAGAACAGCGGAACCTTCTACCAGGCGCTATGAAGCAGAAAGTCTCCTTATTCTCCTTTATTTTCCGACTTGGCATGTGTGCTGCACTGTACAGCACACATACAAAGTGGGAAAATGTTTGAAATTAGTCTAAGCATAGTATTTTGTACTGGAAGGGTGTCCTTTCAGCACATAGCCTATGCTAGACTCACAGAAACACCCTTGGCTCAAAGGTGTCTCCGTGGCGCATGACAGCTAATTTCAGTGCAAGCACTAGGGACAGGGAAGGAGAGTGCCATATTTCAGTAAATTTGGCAGTCTCCTGCTGTCTCCTTCTCACACAGCGCAGTGCATCATTTGCGGCTGCTGCACTGCGCTGTGTGAGAAATTGGTAAGTCTGGCCCACAGTTTTTTAAGTGGGATGAAAATGGTTGCAGGCCTCGAAAGGGGGTGTGGCCTAAGAAGTGTAAGTAGGAGATTGCTACAAGAGACGTGACCTAGGTAACAATGGGGTAGCCTGGTATATGTGAAAAAACATGACATGTTTGACAAATTCTTAGAATCCTACGGGACAAACAATAGCCGAAAACAGCAGACAGCAAGATCAATATTACCAACTATATAGTACCATTTTCCTGGGTTTTTTGATGAAGGACAGAAATCGAGAGTCTAATAGTCTCCTGTTTCAGTGTCTGTTTTTCAGCTTGACAGATCCTGACCCACTTACATTACTGTCCATACAATTGATAACGTTGAATAATGTTAGTACAGCACATGCGCCGCAACACGCATATATTTTACAATTCTTACAAATTGTGTTATCTGCAAACCTGGGGCCATATTATGCATTGTGAATGTTTGCGCAAACAATCACAATGCGCCCTATTGTGATTAAGGCTCCCTGTTTTCCATTTTTACTGATTTTTACAGATTAATACAGACAGAAAACCATTTCTTTTCTTGTCTGTATTTATTTTTAAATGTGGATAGAAACTGAAATTGGGTGCTTTTTGAGTGATTCAAAATACACTTTGCCATGACTTCCAGGCCAATAACTGTGTGGATTGATAGGTAAGGGGGTTAAAAAAATAGGAATTTTAGTAAAGAGGCTTGAACAGCAGTAGATATGCACAAGGCCGATACTCAAATGTGCACATTTTCATATAAGTGAAGTGATTTATCTTCTGCAGGTGTTCATATCACTGAAACCAGACAGGCACTCAAGCTTCACTGCATATTTATTGCTTAAACAAATGCGGAAATATACCAATTTTCAGCTTTATTTTTTTCGCAAATTCCATAATAAATACGGATAAATATAGATAGATAAAGTTGACAAAAAATAAATATGGCTAAATACAGACGGAAATGTAAAAAAAAAAATACCATAAAACCGGGACCCCTAGTTATGATGTGTGCACTGCCCCCAGGGCAGCAGCGAACTCACGCTGCCCTGGGGGCAGCACATACATGTGAAAACACGGAGCAGCTGCTCCGTGTTTTCACGGTGCCGCCTGAACTTTTACAAGGTAATAGAGATCCCCATGCCGACGGGTGCAGTCAGTGACTGCACCCGCCCGCAGGGGGATGTCTGGGGGTCCATGGGACCCCCTTTACCCCCAGACGAGGGCTGCTCTCAGGAGGCGCACTGACAGTGTGCCACCTTTTAAATGGCGCACTGTCAGTGTGCCTCCTGAGGGCTACTTTGACTCTGCGCGTTGTTTTTGCATGCATCTGTAATATGGCGCGGGTGCAGAGTCAAAGGAATTCCCTCATTTGCATAGGACACACCCCTATGCAAATGAGGGAACATCCTCTGAAGGTAGCGCTGGCGCTTTAAGTACGCCAGCGCTATCGGTATTATAGAAGGAGACGCCCAAGCGTCTGCACACCCTTCTATAATACCAAAGTGCCCCGGGGGCGTGCAAAGCAGGCGCAAAAGCTCATTGTGCCCACTGGGGAACTAATTGTAATACAACCCCTGCTCTCCCATAATTGAAAAGTATGCCGTAAGCCTAGGTATAAGGAAAACAGAAAATACCTGTGATACTCAGATTGCAATAATCAGTGTGCATGCAAAATTTCTCTCATGTAAAAATAAAAAAGAACGCACAGTCCTAATTTTATTGAATTGGAGCCTGGGCTGTCTTATCCTTAATCAGGGAATAAAAGCCACTAAAAATAAAATGCAATTATATTTCAATCTTACCTCCATAAATGTCCTAAAAGCAGAGAGTTACATGAACTCATATTAAGTAAAATGTTAGATATTCTGTGTAGAGTGGAAACTTGGCTGAATATATGGTCAGGTTCAGCTGTAGCTAAGATGTGTCCTCCCAACTTTTCTATGATAAAACTTCACAATCTACTTGAGAACAGACCTATGGGATTAGTATCATTTTTAAAGATTACATAACAGTCATATTGTCAGCCAGATTCAGCGTTACACCCATTTGTATGATAGATATGATGATCATTTGTCCCCCTCCATTCCCTACAGTAGCATTTATTGAATTCCATTTTTAATACGGCTTCGGATTTGTTTCTCATGAATAATAAATACTGTGCTTAATTTGAGCCTGTGATTGCAGGCGCTCATTTTTGGAGACCGGCACTTATTTTTTCTCAACAGACTTTGATGCAGAGCAAGAGAGAGAGAAAAACACGGGACAAAAAGAGGAGGAGAAAAATGGAAAAACAGTGACAAAGCGAGAAAGCAGGGGTAAAAAAGAACTTGCAGGGTCAGATAAAGAGGCAGAGAGTGTGGTATTTGGCAAGCTGCCCATTGAAAGGGCCAGCCACAGGCTTCTTCTAAACAAATATTTTTTTTGTTTTACAAATTAGGAACTGAATTTTAATAATCTATAGTTCTAGAAGACGTTAACACCCTTGCGGATACTTCAGCGAACATAATGGCCGGACAATATTTGAACATCTGGAGCATGGTGGAATGACTCAGAGGATTAAGCAAACCTCTCTTTGTGCTGATCACACCCTTGATTTACTCTTTGTATCAGAAATTCTGACATCTAATGTTAAAGTGATCCCATGAGGATGGCAGACGATGCGTTATTAGACATTATCCCAAAAGATTCTCAGCCATTGTCCTTTAAAAGAAGAGATACAGCCAATAATTAGATAAGTATTACCCCAAGGTTCTTCAGACTAAACTCCATGGGCTGCATTACATAGAGGGTGCATTTTCATTGTTTGCGCTGCATGCACCTTCAAAAATGTGCCCCCGGCGTAAACAATGAAAATGCGCCCTATTACAATGAATGCCGTTCCATGTTTTCACAGTGCTGCACTTTTGAAGGGGATTAGAGATCCCCTTGCTGGCGGGTACAATCAGCGACTACACCCGCCTGCACTCGCGGCACAGTACCTGCTCTGCTGCAATCAGGCATTGAAGCACACCCAAGGTACACTCGGTGCCTTGGGTGGGACCTGATGATGAAGCATGCCATCAACCAGGTTGGTGGGTGAGAGTCTTTATAAAAAACAAATGTTTTTTCAAATGTTTTTACATCTGCAAACATACACAAGGAGCTTCTCCCCTGTAGCTAGTTCCCATTGATTACTAGGGGAAGTGAACTAGCTCTGGCTTTTCCTCTCGCTCCCGCTTGATATTCATTATTGAGCTACAAAGTGTGCCAGAGCATGAGAAGGTGGCTAAAGCGCCATATCTTCGTAGATGTGTCGCAGTCCTGCTCTCCATTTTGCACTATGCAGTCCAGCAACATTTTCAGATAGAGACCTTGGATTCTGGGAAATAAAGTGATATTCCCAGATCACACAAAGTGCTTTTTCTTTTTGTTTGTTTTTTGCAGTTTTATATAAATCGACCCGGAGGTATCAGGATGCTTTACTTGAGCACCAGTTGCATTACAGAGGGACACATTCATTTTTTTTCCTGTTTTGTAGGCACAGGGAGATTAAGTGATTTGTCCAGCATCACAGGATGTTTGTTCCTCTTGCCAGACTCCAACCTGGTTCCCCAGCATCAAGGTCGGCCGCTTTATCAGGCGTCTTGCCCTGGGGTAAGTTCAAGCTCATCTCAGTCTGCAAAGAGATGTTTCAGGCTTGAAGAGCCAAAGAAGTTACTGGTGTAGACTAGCTTTTAGAGGGGGAGCATCATGCTAGGAGCCTTGTGTATAAGCCAGCTGGGCAGTCTGTTTTAGAGGCAGAAGGTTTTGCTATTGACCCTCTGCTCCTATTGAGACTGAGTTGGCAGGGCAATAGATTTTAAAGAGAGTATATTTCTATGGGTCCTATTCTGCTTCTCAGATTAAGCCATTGGGCACTAGGTTTATACGCAGAGAATGGTGTTATGGGCCCAGTGCTGTTGAGATTGAGCTGGCTAGCCAGCTAAGAAGAAGGCTTCAGAGGCAGAGAATGATGCTATAAGTCCTGAGCTGCCTCGGAGACTAAGCCTGTTGGACAGTAGGCTTTACAGGCAGAGGATGGTGCTATGAGCCCTGTTTTGCTGCTGAGAACAAACTTGTTGGGCAGCAGTTGTGGAGCATATGGATGGTGCTATGAGCCCTGTGCCATCCCTAAGATTTTGCTCGCTGGGCTGTGGGTTTTAGGGGCAGACGGTGGTGCTGCGAACCCAGTGATGCTGAGACTTAGCCTCTTGGACGGTAGGCTTTAGAGGTGGAGAATGGTGCTATGAGTCCTTTGCCACAGTTAAGATTGAGCCAGTTAGATAGAAGGTTTTAGAAGCAGATGATGGTGTCATGAGCCCTGTGCTGCTGCTAAGCCTGTTAGTAGGTTTTAGAGGCAGAGGGTTTTCCTAAGAGCCCTATGTTGATGCCAAGCCTGTTGAGCAGTAGGTTTAAGAGGCATGTGATTGTGCCATGAGTCCTGTGCTGCTAGTGAAACTGAGCCAGATGTGCAGTGGGATTTAGATGCACAGGATGGTACCATGGGCTCTGTGCCACTACTGAGACTGAGCAGGTGGGGCAATAGGTTTTAGAGGCAGAGCATGGAGATATGGGCCATGTGCTGCTGCTAAGGCTGAGCCTGTTAGGCAGTAGGCTTTAGATCTAAAATATATTGCTATGGACCTCGTGTTGTACTGACACTGGGTCGGGTGGGCAGTAGTTTTTAGGTCTTGCCTGAGACAGTGCATGAGCTGATGCTTGTGAAACAGTTTGTTAGTTTAAAGCGGCCTATAATCCGCCCATTGCTTACCATTGGTTGATTTCATTGTCACTACCATTTTGTTTCTTCTCTTTGGTTAGCCTGTGCAAGCTTTACTTCCTCTTTGTCTGTGTATGCCTTCCTTGGAGTATAGCCCAAGTACTGCTTCTGTGCACAGTGAGTGACTTTCCCCTGCTTGTGCGTTTGTTTGCAGGCTACTTTTTAAATTTTAGTTCCAGCACTTCTTTAGAGTGCATATGCTTGCAGAACCTATCCTTCATATCCTTATTCCCCTTCCCACCATCCTCCCACTGTCTGTTGTGTTCCTTTCCCTTGTCTGCCCTCCTCCACATGCGCCTCATGTTGCTTGCTCCCTCCCGCTCCGTGCTGTCACTTGCCACTTATCCCTTCAGCATTGTTGCCCCATCATTGTTGATTGCCTTGTCACCCACCCTGTGTTGTTGCTCGACCCTTTCCTCCACCACACTGTTGTCTTCGCTTTGCTTATTATGCCTTGTCTCCAAGCCTCAGGGCATACCTAGGGGCATAGCTTCAGGATGGATGTTTGGGGTGTTACACACCCCTAAAAATGTATTATGTTGAAATAGTTGGGTACAAGCGCTTTCAGCCAGGCGAGGGGTCGGTCTCTCATCTGATTTGTAGGTCTAAAAATGTTTTGCCTAGTTTGAAAAATATTTTGTCTAACAATACACACTGCTCCTTAAGCACCCCCTCATGCCCTGCTTGATTGTTGGGATTCTAAGGTTCACCCCGCGCAATCTTCCTGTCCAAGCTACGCCCCTGAGCTTATCCACAGAGAGTTGCTTGCCCCTTCAATTGTAGTGACCTCACATTATTAGCTCGCCACTCCCTTATTAGAACATTGGAATGTTTAGAGGTACTTTGGGCTCTGGGACAATTAAAATCCATTAAAATGAAAATAATACCAAAAATATAAATTACATTAAATTAAAATTCCAAATGTAACCAAAAAAGGTTTTAAAAGAGTTACATTTCGAATCATAACGTGTACTATTCCCACTTCACTCTAAGCAGCATTAAAGCTCTGGACTTTGGAGAAATTAGATTTACTATTCCCACCCCAACCTAATTAACATTATTGGACTTTAGAACAAAAAGGTTTGCTATTTCCACACCAACATAAGCAGCAGCAGAGAACGCTTTGAACTTTGGAGGAGTCAAATTTACTGTTCTCACTCCAAGTTAAGTAACAATGGGGAAAGTGGTAGACTTCCAAGGGGTCTGATTTACTATTCACACTCCAACCTAAGCAACAGTAGAGAAAGTGCTGGACTTTGAAAGAGCCAGAGTTACATTTTCCATTCCGACCTAAGCAAAAGTAAGGAAACTGTTGGTCTTTGAGTAGGGCCTAATTTATTATTCCCACTACAAACTAAGCAACAGTAGGGAAACTGTTGGACACAATATAAAATATTTTTCATAAATCACATTATTAACAAAGTTATATAAAACATAACACCAATTAATAGTCTTAAAAAATAAGTACTGTTATTAAATAATTGTATAAACACTCCAAACTTCTAAACATGTACTTATAAAAAACAATGTAAACATTATTTACCAATTAAACACAATAAAATAATTTAACATTAAAAACCCTTCCCACCCTACTCCCCTATAATCACAAAAACCAGCAAGAGAAAGTACTAAAAAAATGTAAACAAATCACAACAAAGATATATAAAAGTAGTAAATCTGTAAGAAAACTAAAACATAACACATTAAAATAAAAAACGTATATAAACAATTAAATCATTTACATAATTAACATAGCTATACACTTAATATAAAATGTAACACATTACAAAAAATAATAATTAATTAAATAAAACTTTTTACATAAAAATAAGCTATTTAACCAATTAAAAGAAATACATAACATTTTTAATATATCATTCAAGTAATTTAACAATTAAATAATTTACATGATTAAGAATCTAATTAAATAATGAAATCTAGCAAGTTGTAAAAAAAATTGTATCAAAAATGTAGTTGTATATTTAAGTATCTTCCCACCGTACTCTCTTATAAACCTAACAACCCACCAACGGTAAAAAATATGAAAATAAGCCAAAAAATACATCTTTACAAGTATCACCAAAACTAAACTCAACTACTAATAAAGCATTTGTTTTAATTAAAAAATAACAAACATTCCCCACCCCTCACCCATCCCTGCAAACCCCATTGCAGAGACATATCTCTTTGCTTAATAGAAAAAATGCAACTTTAACGCCCCCAAATAATGAGGAATAGAGAAAAAAAGTATGCATTTTGAACCTTGTGATAAACACCTGGGGGGAGGCTACGCCTCGCCAAACCACCCGATCTTGCAACCCTTTCTTACATAAAAACTTTTGTCAAATGGCTCTATGTCAAAACAAATTGTAGAGATCATTTATCCCACCATTTCGAAGTTCAGTGAAGCATATCAGTCCGAGGTAAACAACTCCACACTGGCCACCGAACCACTTTGCGAAGGAGAGCCCCCTGTGTGGATTTACCCCATGGTAGCCCAGGCGCCACCAGTTCTTTTAAAGTCCCAGCAGAACTCTTGGGCTGCTGTAGGTGTATCAAACACACAGGACTTCCCATCAACATCCACTCTCAGACGGGCAGGGTAAATCATACCGTATTTGAGGCTCAGGTTTCTAAGTGTCTCTTTAACTCCAGCAAACTTCCTACGTGCCTCTTGGACCATCGCCGTGAAGTCCGGGAAAAGTGTTATCATGGATCCCTGCTAGGACAAGGTGCCCGCCTCACGTGCTAGCCGCAACGCCGTAACCCTGTCCCAAAAATTCAAGAGGCGGACAATGGTCGGTCTAGGTGGGGTGCCCGGGTTGGGTCGGGGACCAAGTGAACGATGCGCCCTCTCAATCTGAAAGGTGGACGTGAACGCATCCTTTCCAAATAAATCAGTAAGTAATGTTCTAACAAAAATATCCATTCTGCCAGTATTAGTGTGTAAATAATTGCGTTTTCTTCTCGCCTCTAAATCTTAATTTTTCATTGCTACTTACTTCAGGATTTTCTCCATCCGGTCCAGTCGTTTGATGGATTGTGCAGCCCCATCCTCGAGGTCTGAAACTCTGCCCTCTGCAGTGTCCAAGCAGTGCTCGTAGATGTCCAGTCGGGCTCCCATAGGGTCTAGCCTCTTCTCCAGTGAGTCGAAATGGCCGTCCAGTGAGCTAAATCCTGTACACAATTCTGCCATTATCGCTTCAGAGTTGGGGGGCATTTGCTGTGTGGGTAGACTCTATACCCCCCTCCGCCATATTGGGACCAGTTTCAGCCGTGGGACTGCTGGGTTTAGAAAACTGTAGTACCCTCTGCTTAGGGTCCTTCCGCACCATGAGACACACTGTGTCTCACCAGTATGATAGCCGCTCCCCAATGTGTCATATTGATGAATAACTCCTGTGCGGGGTCTATGACTGGCACAGCTGCACCACTGTGAGAGCAATGGGAACTTAATTCCGTTTATCGGCAGCTAATTTCATTCAGTCCTTCTGGGGTCAGCAGGTCTTGCATCATGTGCTGCTGATAGGGAGGCCAGGCGTTGCAGGCGACAGAGTGGAATATGTAGAACTGCAGCGCGGCCCGCACCTAGCAGGCTCCAATACAGTCACCGCGTGAGTTCCCAGCCCCACCCCGGTTTCCCCAACACCAGCGGACAGCCCCACCAGGCGGCCGGCCCCCAGGCTCACCCACAGCCCCTGCGGGGACTCCAGGGGTGAAGTGGACAGGTTTACCTGCTCGGGCGATAGGTTAACACAGGGGGGTAGCGGTCCTGGATCGCTCTCGCCGGCTTGCTCCTGTTGCCCGTGCTTCAGGGCTGGAACCACTGTCCGGCCAACTCCAGTGCTCAGAGCAGTATGCCGCACCGGCCTCCACATTTCAGCAAGGATGTACATCCAGGCCCCAGATATTGGGAAACTACTGGCTGCCTACCACGTCAAGGTGCTGAGTCACTCCGACCACAATATCTCGCCGACGCTCCTCCGGCAAGGGGCCTACCATGTCCTCTCATAGGCAAGACCAGCCACGCCCAGACAAACCGCAGCAGCCATGTGCGACATACACTGTATCTTGGCATCCAATGGGTCTTTCAGTGTCGGAGTGCCTGGATTTCAAAGGTGAGTCGTCTCTAAGCCAGTAGCAGTGTCCAGCAGGCAGGATGACGCAGTATACATACAGATAGAGCCAGGATGTCAGGTGATTCGGCGGAGCTTCAGCGCTATGCGGCCTTCTTGGTCGGTAGCCTGGTCACGAACATAATACAAAATTGATATTATATACAACTATATTTCAAAAATGCTTTTAAAGTCTACAATTTTATATGCTTATCTCCAATATCGGTGTCACAACATTCTTGTCAACTGCAATATTTTTGTGACTATATATGTGTCACACGATATTTTTTTAAACTATATTAATATTGTACACCTCCAAAAGTGGCTCAGGTCACAGACCCATTTATGGGAAAAATAAGCATTTGTATTAGGCCACCGCGTCCACTGGTTTAACTCGCCCCATGATCAACTTTTGGGAGCCAAGAACTTACTGGTCTTACTTTGTCTCCCAAGGATTTGGGAATCACAAGAGGATCATGTGCCTCTTCCCCTTCTCTCTTCAGTAACATTCTGGTCACATTGGGGCATTACCTGGGAAGCGACCGCTCATTGCCACTAAATGAGAATCGCGGCACCAGGCCTGGTAGTGGATATTACAGCCCCATCCTCGCAAAGCCACAGCTCCGGTGGAAGGGCTGACAAGCAGTTCCATCTACCAGCCTCATGATCATGGAGAGAAAAGATGGGCCCCCCCAGCTGTTTCTCTGGTGCTTCATTCTGTGGATCAATCCCCAGATTCCCCATTTGGTGTGGGGCTCCTACAAGTAAGTTTCTCAGCAGGGGCTTTCACTGGCAGTGCATATTGGTTGAGTCTCTGCTGGTGTAAGTACGTAGAGTCCAAGGTGCTGACGCACTGTGCTCCAACCGTCAAAGCCGCAGCCTCATTTTCCCCACATCGGGCGCTTCCGGAGGCTCATCTCGGGAGGGTATCACTTACCACTGCAGTGCAGAAAATAGCTTAGGTAAACTGGGTGTCATGGAGCCCTAGCAATGTGCAGCTCTATTAAATAAAACAATGCCCCAAATATGAATAATGAGATTTGTCATTGTCAAACGCAGGTTCCTGTTGAGAGTATAGAGAGGTATTGAGGTATTATGGGTATACTGTCCTCTTCCATGGCATAACCTAGTGGATGGTAAAGAAGATGTAGAACTTAATTATTGCGCTAACCGGGGGCAAGTGTACTGCATTAAAATGCTGGTTTGATATTTTCCCACATTTGTAAATTGAGGCAAGTATAAACTGACCACCTGATTTCTGAGTCAGCTCAGTCAGTCGAATTTTTTTTGAGAGGCTGACACAAACAATGTAGCAATCCCTCGGGAGGGGCATAACATGCGACACAGTGTCAAAGTAAGCACATTGATTTGGCCAATGCAGGACATCTGTGAATCAAATATTACTCGCAGGTTATCTACTTTAAGTGATATGATTGGTGACTCAGAGGATTTAATTTGATTCTGTTCTACTGAATATCAGGAGCTCTGGATTTGCTTCTTTCAGACAGAAAAGATGAGACTACATAGTAGAGAACTGTGTAGCCCTGCTTGCTAAATGCAGTCGGCTGAAATGTCAGGACTAACTGGAAACGCCACAAAGAACAAATGACCACTTGGACACTATGAACTGGTGGCTTGAGAGTTTTTTGTGGAAACAGAGGGATTTCTTGTGAGCTGGCTGTATTCAATCAATCAAAAAATTCTTTATTCGAATATTACTTCATGAAAGAAACACTATGACAATTTTTAAAAAGAAGCTATAAAGCATAAAAGAGAATTGCAAAAAAAACACAGAATCTTAAAATCCTAAAAGAGCATTACATAACTGGGTCCAGCCCCGTTAAGGCTCTACTAAAAAAAAGATTAAATCACATAGCAATCTTTCCTTACATCAAAAAAAGAAAAAAACAACTGGGTCAATTAAATGTCACAAATTAGGGATGCTGGAGAAGTTGCCTTCTTCACAATTGACCTGCGTATATCCCAAGACCAGCTCAAAAATTTTGCCATAGCAATGACTATATCCTCTCGAGAGTTTGTACTTAAGATACGAAATGCTATCTTATATGATCTGGTTCCTAAATTAGAGCAAATCGGCTTAAGCCATGTGGACCTGGGGCGGGCAAAGGCGGGGCATGCAAACAGGACATGGGTGATTGTCTCAATCTGAGTAGGACATGTGGGGCAAAACTTATCTTAGCCATCCTTCCATCTGTTTCTAAAAGAATTAAGTGGGAGGGTCCCCACTCTAAATTGATGGAATAGTTTACGGTCTTCAGGTCTAAAAATGAAATTCCAGTATGGCTCAAAGCTACTTATGAACTTATGGTCCATAAAAAGACCAGATAAGGAGCTGCTGCTTACCCCTGATCTAATTATTCCAAGCCTAGATTCCCAATATAGGGATTTGAAGTCCTGTTTGTTAGGGAATTGATTGCCCCTGGGATCTGTCCAAAGGTGGGCCAATCCCATAACATGTAACCCACCTTTAATATATTGAAGCCAGGCTATTCTGCTAGACGTATCTTGGTCTTTAATGTACCAAACTGCATTTGCATATGAAAGTAGCTCGGGGGTAGTCCACAATCTTCTTCAATAAGAAAGGGGTCTAAAACTGGCTTCATCATCAAATGCCCTACAACCCAAATCTAACAGAAGAGGTTTAATGGGTGTGGACTGAGGAAGACCAGTCAATGATCGCAGGAACTTATTTTGTGCTAGTACTAGTTGCGAAAGTTTATCGTAGCCCCATATCTCTGCCCCGTAAATGATTGAGGTTCTTATTTTCCCATTATACAATGCAATAGCAGGTCCCACCGGTTTCGTATGTGAGGCTTTATGTTCTTTCAATAGAGCACCAGCTAATTGATTATGTTTTAGGGCAAATAAATCAATTTGTGGCTTCCAAGTCAGCCTGCGATCCATGGTGATCCCCAGATATGTAAACGTATCCGTTTGTTCCAGCGGAATAGTGTTCATTGACAGTTTACTCTTAATTATTTTGCTTTTGTGCATCACCATGTATTTGGTCTTATCAACATTAATGGCTAAATCATGGTCATTACAGAAATACAAAAATCTATTGAGGGCCCGCTGCAGACCAGATTGTGTCTTAGACAGTATAAGCGTGTCGTCTGCAAACATGAGGAGTGGGACCCTATAACCATCCAGTAAGCGTGCATCAGTTGGATAGTTAGCAAAGTAAGAGGTGACCCTGTTGATGAACAAAGAAGACAATGTCGGGGCTAAAACACACCCCTGCCTTTCGCCCCTGTTGACAGGAAATTTATCTGTGAGCTCACCCTGTTGTCCCCATCTAACTTGGGCATAGTTAGAGGTATGAAGTTTTACAATAAGCGATAAAAGCGCCAGCGGCATACCAACCTCCCTAAGTGAATCCCACAGCTTACTACGAGGGACCAGGTCAAAAGCAGATCTAAGATCTATAAAAGCCGCAAACAGGGTTCCCCCTGCTAGGATGACCGTTATCCAATAAATCATAGAAAATCTAAAGACCTGGTCAATTGTACTAACGTGGGATCGAAACCCTGCTTGAAAAGTAGATAGAACCTGAGATTCGTCAATCCATTCATTGACCCTATATAGAACGATCCTGGCCACAATTTTTTTAAGTGAATCGATTAAACTGATGGGTCTATAATTGGATGGACAAGAGTGGTCTCCCTTTTGAAAAATGGGTATAATTTCTGCACCTAACCAAGAAGTGGGCAAAGGAGCACCCCGTGCCAGGGCATTTATCAAGAAAAGAATATAAATGGCCCAGTTTTTTTGTCAGATTTAAAAAGATCCGTGGGGATACAGTCCGGACCTGGCGCCCGACCTGCCGGCGCGGCTTCGATGGCATTCTCAATCTCTACCAGACCGAAGGTTAAAACCTCTGTGGTTACAAAATCCGTAGAATCAAACACTGGAATTGAAGAGCAAGTGAACTGTGCTTGGTAATGAGAGACC
Organism: Triturus cristatus; assembly: GCF_964204655.1. Taxonomy (NCBI): domain Eukaryota; kingdom Metazoa; phylum Chordata; class Amphibia; order Caudata; family Salamandridae; genus Triturus; species Triturus cristatus. Next base: position 741,941,638 of record NC_140589.1, on the reverse strand, counting down.
CACAGATCTGGGGGAACATTATTAAGTGGGGTAGGCTGAAACACCCCGCTTCCCCATTTTATTCAATACCAAAATTTCAACCAGTTCTTCTCTTCTGAGGCTTTAGTTAATTCCTCCCATCTTTCCTTATCAAAACTCTCTTTAGCCTTAAATAATACCCTTTTATACGATGCCCTGGCTAGTTAAATGGCCTGGGTATCGTTAGTTTTAATTGCAACAGAGAGCATTAATGGCCTGGGTATCGTTCGTTTTAATTGCAAGAGAGAGCTGGCTGTATTCAACAAGTGATGCACCAGGCAGATGGCAATGACTGCTCCACACGGCCATAGTGATTAAGAGGCATAGATGACTTAGCACCACACCATTTAGGCCGACTTTGAAGCTGATGGTATAGAGAATTTAGAATTAAGGGCCTGATTAGGATAGCGGTCTAACTTACGTCCGACCGCCATCCTGGTGGGAAACGGCACAGCTCGACAAGCTATTGGCGGTCCTGCCATAGGAATTAGAATGTGATCGCCTTGAAGGCGGTCGCAAAGTGTAAATTTTGTATTGCGGTGGGTGCTGCAGGCTGCAGCACATGCCGTAGTACAAAATATACACCCCATGCATATCCCTGCACTATGGTGCCTGCCACATGGTGCAAGGATAAGGCACATGTCGGAGGGCCAGGGGAGGAAGGGGGGCCCACTACGGGCCCTCAATGTCCCTTTCCTCCTGCCTTTTCATGGCGGGTTAACCGCCATGAAACGGCAGGCAGAAAGGGATATTGTAATCTCTCCAGCGGTACCTGAGCAGGCACTGCCACAGTTGTAGAGATACAAGTCCCTTCGACGGACCGAAGGGCTCCTTGAGCCTGTCGGATCCGTGGTGGTTGGTCTCTCCGACCACCTACCATCCGCCCACCATTATAATGTGGTGAGCAGTCAATTTGGGTCCGATGGAGATGGGACCATCACCAACGGGGTGATGGTGGCGGTCCCACCTTCATCATAATGAGGCCCTTCATTCTCGCTTCCGCCAGGGGCAAGTGCAGTGCATCAAAACCCTGGTATGATATTTTCATGCATTTGTAAATTGAGGCAAGCATAAACCGACCACCTGATTTCTGAGTCATCTCAGTCAGTAAATGAATTTCTTTGGAAGGCTGACACAAACAATGTTGCAACAGTCAAGCAAGTTATGACTAGTGCTACTGTTACCTCGAGCCTGTAGCAGGTGTTGAGGAGTAGTACGATTTTTCAGGGGTAGGGACAGCTGATGAATGAAGCCTTTGACTAATTATTAGAAAGACTTGTATAGCGCTCAGCTACCCACACATGGTTTCCTGGCACGTTAAGAAGCAAGTAAGGGTATGTCCTTCACAATCTGAATCAGAACAACCAGGTCTTTAACTGTTTCTGAAAGGTAGTAAGCGAAAAGCAGCTTCTTAAATATTCTGGTAGGGCATTCCAAACCTTGGAGCCCTGGTAAGCAAACCATCAAAATCCCAAGTGACTCTGGGAGTGAAACACAAGGAAAGATCACACAAGCATAGTGGACGGGCTGGCTGATATGATCTCACCAAATACTAAAGATATTGAGGGTCGACTGTGAGGAGTTGGCCTGGTATATGCTGTCCACTAGTTAAAGTGGACACCTTGTACCAGTCCAAACAACCCTTATTGATGATTAGGTTAAAGACAACCTTTATTGAAAGCTAACCTAGTGGTAGCTATGGAGAGCAGCCTTCAGGCTAAGTCTCGAAGGAATGTAAAGCAGCTTGGTTTACCAGATTATAACCTCCTGAATGACCAAATGAAAGGAGAACCACACAAGGTATATATATATAAAATATATGTATTTATTTCTAAACACTCTCTACTAACCTCTTTATGAGATTAGAGAGCAAGGCACACAATCTTACAGTTCTAAAACGACAGTAAATAGCACAATACACAGTGGACCCCAGGGGGAGACCAAACCATATATTAAGAAAGTGGTATAAGTACCACGACTTGACTAGACACAGTGCCTAGAGCACGTAGAATCGCTGGGACCCCATGGAACCACCCATGGTAGTGACACAGGAGACCCACAGGGGACATGTGCAGTGTGAGAACACAGCTGCGAGCCCCGTACTATTCTATGGGAAAGTCGCCGTTGGAATTTTAAAAGTTAAGGACACTTAGGAGAGGACTTTGAGCAAAGCCCTTTAGACTTAGGCTTAGTCTCAGGCTTCATAACCAATCTGGAGCAAGTGTGCTTTGGCACGCCTAAGGCAAGCCCGTCTGCACCTGCTCGCGCCCGACCGGGACCAGGGGCCAGGACCCCTGCCCCCGCCTCCTATACTTCTTGGAGGAACTCCTGAACCTAAATCAAGGTACGATGCTACTTAATAACAATGTAGCGGTCGCACTCAAGTCGGAAGGGTTGTTGAGGCCACAAACAGGAACTGGGAACCTAAATCACACAACACTCTACCCGAGGCCGTCTCGGCCCATTAGCTCTCCAGGACTTAGGTTTGCCATGCTCAACACCCGTTCATTGCAGAAACATAATCTTGAGGTTTTCTTGCTTCTTCAAGACGATACTCTGGATTGGGTTGAGGAGTCCTCAACCCCGGACCTGGTAGCCGCTATGCCTCCGAACTATGCGGCCCTCTACCACAATAGACCTGGCAGTTCTAAAGGGGGAGGGCTCGCAATCCTTTACAACCGCCTCTTAAAGGCTGAGACTCTATGTACAGAAAGCATAGAGGGGGCTGATGTGCTGGGGTGAAGTTTTGCTCTCAGACTGTTTGTCTTGTCATTCTGATAGTATTTCGCCCCCCGCGAACGCCACCCAGGTTCTTGAACACCTCATGGAACTAGTCCACGACATCCGCTCACTGTACCAATGTATGGTGGTGATGGGGGACTTTAATTTCCACTGGGATCAGATTCCCAAAGACAGCCAGGCTAAACAATTGGAAGAGGCGTTGATTTCTTTAGAACTCCGCCAACTACTGAACGGCCCCACTCATGAGAAGGGACATACACTTGATCTGGTTTGGACATCCCATCCGTTCACCAGTCCTATAGTTATCAGTCCCTGCTCTTGGTCGGACCCTTATGTAATTAGTGGCCGGTTCCCACTCATTAAGCAAGCAGCCTGTCCAACTCTGGAGTGGAAAGTGTTGCGGAGTTGGAACAAAATCAGAGCTGACGACATGGTTATTATCCTATATAAATCTACCTCTTCAATAACAACTCAGGGAGACCTTGATGCAAAAAGCGCTTCCCTGTCGACGAGGCTGAAGAACGCTATTGATACGGTAGCTCCAGCATGCAGGGAAAGAATAAGGGATAAAGGTATAGGGGCCCCCTGGTTCAATAATGCTTTAAGCAATATGAAACAAACTCTTCGCCAGTGCGCGAGAGCCTGGCGGAAAGCCTATGACCCAGGCGCCTGGTCAGAATACAACTCGATGTTTCTGTCTATAAAAAGGCAATTCTGACAAGGAAAGCAGAATTCTATGAAGCAAAGATTGCGGCGGCTGATAACACACAAAAAGAGACTTTCCGGATCCTGAAAGAGCTAAGACAAGATAAGGAACAGAAGCCCTCCTGCCGGGAAAATTGCAAAAAGTTCCAGGCCTTCTTTACATCGAAAGTGAAGGACCTTCTGATGGAAATCCATCTTACCCCTACGTTCCCCTGCCTTTTAGCACCAGCACTCTTGCCCCCTATGTTTGATAAACCACTCACCGCCTTCCCCATGATTACCTATGATTCTCTGTCTCTCCTAATAGGGCGGGTGAAATCAGGGTCACCTGCAGACCCCCGTCCACCAAGGATCTTTAAGGTGGCATTTCCCGGGCTAAAAAGCGAGGTCCTCTCGCTTCTTAATCAAACCCTGGAAGCAGGGCACGTCCCTAATAGCTTCAAGGAGGCATGTTTCATCCCGCTCCTAAAAAATCCTGGGCCAATTTCCCAACTCCCATTCATAGCAAAAGTACTGGAACAGCCTGTGCTATACTCCCTGTCACACCGTCTAGAGGATGACCACCTCCAATTTAACCAGGCTGGGTTTAGGGCCCACTACAGCACGGAACTGGTTATGCTGTCGGTACTAGACGAACTAAGACTGAGGGCCAACAAGAAAAAGCCATGCGCCCTGGTTTTGCTGGACCTATCCGCGGCATTTGACACGGTCAATCATGACCAACTATTGTTGCGGATCTCAGAGCTGGGCATCCAGGGCACGGCCCTTGCGTGGCTTACATCATTTCTTAGGGGCCGATCCCAGAGAGTACAGTTGACTGATCACGTGTCTGTCCTTACTTTCAACGCCTACCTCCAGCCCCTGATAGCTGCACCGAACAATATGGAGTGCCGAATCTATAACTATGCCGACGACACTCAAATTATCATCCAGATTGACAACTCCCCGACTGCCCACTCAAGAATTCAAAACATTCTAAAATTCACTGTTAACTGGATGACGGCCAATGCCTTTAAAATTAATCCAGACAAGACTGAGGTATTGGCCGTCAATATTGACGCCAATCCCTGGAACGATCTATTTTGGCCACAAGAGCTTGGCACCTATCCGGAGCCGGCCTTGGCCGTAAAAAGCCTGGGCATCAAAATTGATGCCAAGCTTTCCATGACCCAGCAGGTGTCTGCAGTAGAGGGCACATGTGTCGGCTTGTTGAGACAGCTGCGAAAACTTGCCCCCCTTCTCTCCTTCACCACACTCAGACTGGCTGTATCAGCCATGATATTGTCGCGATTGGACTATGGCAACTCCCTATATATCGGCCTTCCAGGAAAACTGCTGGCCAGATTACAGGTCACTATGAATGATGCCGCCAGACTAATTTTCGCTCACGCCACCCCCCTTCTACGTCAGCTGAACTGGCTTCCGATCAGGCAGAGAACAAAGTTTAAAGGCCTCTGCATTGCACCCAAAAGCCATCTATGGCCAAGCCCCGAGGTATATCAAAGACCGCTTAGTCAACTACACCCCTAGTAGGATACTACGGTCCTCGGAGGCCAGCCTGCTGGCCTGCCCTCGCTTCAGCCTGTCTTCGAAAGGAGGAAGAGCTTTCTCAACCTCCATCCCCCAATTTTGGAACTTGTCAGATATATACGTAAGGAACATGCCCTCCTCCCATTTAGGAAAAAGTTAAAGACAGTACTTTTTTCAGAAGCCTGGGGCACAGTCCAACCTGCCCCCCCCCCGCCATTTTCTAGGGTAGGGCTCTCCCTCATAGCGCTTAGAGACCTGAAGGTGATAATGCGCTTTATAAATGGCAATTACAATTACAATTACTTAGGGGGTTCTAGGGCCAACACCCACGGGAGCACTGGAGTACTCGAGTTACCTCACCCAGGGAAGCCGGGTGCATAGGTGTCAAATGGTGTCGGGAATCGTCGTTGATTTCAATGGCGATCTGCTGCAAAGGGCTGCTGCCGGAAAGAAGAAAAGTGTCCGGGGTGATCCAAGCCTGGATCGAAGATCAGAAGAACCTGAAAGCAGAGGGGACAGAGTCTTGGTCACTTGCCAGTGACCAGGGGCACGATAGACGTATGCCCACTGATGTCGGGTGTTTCAGGTGCGAAGAGGTGAAGCTTGACTCTGCAGCCACGAGGACCAGGAGGTGTCGATGACAACCAGGAGTTGGATTCGAGCTGTCCCACAAAGAATGTCGAGTGCTGCGGTGGCGGTGCTTGGATTGAACACAACAAGCCTTGGCAACAGCAATGCACGCAGGAAGAGTAAAGATGCTTCGGTGCGGACCATCAAGGTCCTGGGGACTCCCCAAGCAATGGAGAGTCAGGGCACGTCTGGAGCAACCAGGGTAGCCCAATAAGAGTTAAAGTTACCTTCTCAGGGATCCACAGATTGACGGACCAGGGATTGCGAAGGGACCTCGAGAGGAATCACACAATACCAGCCCACGGAACACTCGGTGAGTGTAGGCCAGTAAACTTTGGTGGAAACGCTGCTCGGTGCTTGGACTACCAGTATTCCAAAGCACAGCCTCAAGGATTGCCAAGAAGCATATGCATTTGCAAATGTGCACGGTGTCCAGGGGTTCCGGTTCCACGGTCCCCACGAGGGCTACGGGTCTCAGCTGTGCTGGGAGCTCGGGTCGGCCACTGGGAAGTCTGGAAACCCACCTCCTGTGTTGCAAATTCTTCGGAGTCCGGCGGAAGCTTCGGAGATGCAAACCGGTCAGATGCGTCTTAGGTGCCTGCCAAGCAGGGGAGTAACTCCTTTACTCCAAGGGAGATTCTTCAGTCATCTAGCGCAGTGTAGCTCATCGAAGGGCTGGTTTCTCTTGGCAGAGTTTCATCCAGGTAAATCTAAAGTCCTGTAGTCAGGGGTTCCTACTTTATACCCAAGGAAGGGGTGGGACAAACTCTGGGGACCTACCTATGGGAGGGTCAGGAAAGAGGGGTGGCTACACCCATTTCCTTTGTCCAGTTTCGTGCCAGAGCAGGGGCTGGTAGCCCCTGCAACCGGTTTGAGTTGGACTATGCACAGGGACACCAAATGTGCCCCCAGTGCAGACTTCAAAGCACTCTTGGAGTGCACCCACCTAGCCCCAATACACTAAAGCCTATCTGCGTAGTGGTCACACCTCCCTGTTACAGGAAACCCAATGTACAGGCCTCCCCTGCCGGAGTTTCATTCAGCAGCAGGAGGGCAGACTCGTGTCTGTGGCTGGCAGCATCCATTTGTGATGCCAGGGTCTGTTAAGCTGGTACCGGGTATACTGGTGCTGTCAGGTTTCTCCCTCTAGTAGGGTGGAATCATACCTCCCACACCAGTTACTGGTGTGGGGGTATGATTCCAAGGTGTTTGACACCAAACACAACATGTTTCCATGCAGCCATTCCAATGTTAGCATTTACCGTGAGGTTATAATGCACTTAAGAGTATATGGTTTGGCGGCATCACAAACAACCCCGGAATAAAGGTTCCGAAAGCTGCAGAGGGGCTCTGCTCATGCATAGGCACCCTCTCACATGAAACCCAGCACCCTGCCTTCAGGATTGTTAAGGCCTGCCATAGGGGTGACTGATAGGTTTACATGTGCAGTGATATGGAGAGATACAGGTAACCTATATCTCAGTAAGGGGTGCATACACCACCTTACACAGGCCGCTGTAGCAGACCTGTTGTGTCATTTTAAACGGCTTCCCAGGGGTAGCACAATACATGCTACAGCCCCTGGTAGGCCTCTGGGGTACATATGCCCTGGGTACATAGTATACCATATACTAGGGACTTATAGGTGTACCCCAGAATCCAATCTGGAGTGTACCTAAAGTACATGGAATCCATTTAAGGGAGAAAACAGATAGGCAGGGGTCCTGAATAGCAGGATCCCAGCCAGACTAATTCGAAAACCAGCAAAACACCAGGAAAAAAGTGGGGGCAACCATGCAGTCAGATTCCACCTTCCTACACCAACACATAATCTTGCTCTGTGTACAAAGCTCAGGGCTTTGAATTGGATGCATTTCTCAACCTTAAGCCAGTGTAACTCCTGGAGAAGCAAGGAAGATGAAGCATTCTTGGGAAGCCTGTAGAGTAATCTAGCTGCAGAATTCTGGACCACTTGTAACCTTCTTATGGAGGCTTTGTGAGTTCCCAAATAAAGAACATTGCCATAATCAAGTCTAGATAGAATAGGGGCCTGGGTGACTGTCCTTTGGGCTGAGAATGAAAGCATCCGAACAATCTAGCGCAGCCATTTCAGGACTGCAAAAGAGAGAACGGCCACCCTCACAACCTGAGGCTTCATGGGCAGATTTTCATCCAACAAAAAGCAGAGGTTCTTCACCTTGGGTGCAGAATCTGGCAGAGCACCCAAGGTCACTTGCCAGTGCTGCGGCCCCAAAGGGAAGGGTTTTTACCTAGCACCAGTAGCTCTGGCTTATCTCCATTGAGCTTAAGAGAGTTGTTATCCATCCATGAGGCAACCAAACTGAAGCAAGAGTTGAGGGTCCCAGAGTTGTGGTCCTGTGCATATGACAGGGTGAAGATGATTTGGGTGTTCTCTGAGTAGGAAAACAGCGTGAGACCGCAGTTTTCAACCAGATCAGCCAGAGGGTGAACATAGATGATGACTAGAGCCGGACTCAAGGCAGTACTCTGGGGAACCCTGGATAATGATGTGCCTTGAAGACCCAAATAGACCAAACCCTCCAGGAACATAACATGCAACACAGTAACAAAGGTAGCACATTGGTTTGGGAAATGTAGGACATCTGTTAATCAAATATTACTAGCATGTTGTCTGTTTTACCTCTCAGAGGGTCTGACAGCCATTCGAGTGGATTGAGGTTGATTCTGTTCTACTGAACATCACAACCTCTGGATTTGCTCCTTTCAGACAGAGAAGACGATACTATAGCCTTATAGCCCGCCGTAGCGGGCTATACCGGCTGTTAAAGGCCCGCTGCAGCGTTAAAGGCCCGAGCCGAAGGCGAGGGACTTTAACAACAGCAGCGGGACTTTAAAAGCCGGTATAGCCCTGCTACGAAGGGCTATAAGGCTATTAGAACATTCTGCCACTAGAGGGCAGAATGTTCTAACAAAACGAAGCCTTCAGGGAGCGCGAGGGGATTGAAATCCCCTCCGGCTCCCTGAAGTCTTTGTTCACAGCCAGAGCTGTGAACAAAGACACATTGGAATGTTGGCGCTCCGGGCTTATACCAGCCATGATAAGCCCGGAGCACTCCATTGTTTTCAATGGAGCTGCCAACATTCCAATGTTCTAATATATATTAGAGAACTGTATATCCCTGTTTGCTCAATGCAGCTGGCTGAAAAGTCAGAACTAACTTTGAAGTGCCACAAAGAACAAATGACCACTTGGACACTATGAACTGGTGGCTTGAGAGGTTTTTGTGGAAACAGAGGGGTTTCCTGTGAGCTGGACTGTATTCAACAAATGATGCACCAGGCAGATATCAATGACTGCTCCAAACAGCCATAAGGATTAAGAGACTTGGATGACTTAGCACCACACCACATTGGCTGACTTTGAACCTGATGTGAAAAGCTTTTCAGCCTTTTGGGAAACCATCGAAAGGCCCAGGATGTTTCTGCACTGGTCTCTGTTTTAGGAACATCCCAATTCCTAATCACTGCAGTCATTGCTGCAGTGTCCAGGAAACAATTTCAAAAGCATTTATTATATAACACCTTTTAGTACCAGTTAGTCTACTTACATATGTTGTGTTGTTAGCATTTGTGTAAAAAGAACAATTGATGGACAGAATGCAGAACAATGTCATACATTCAGCCCAGTACAGGGATCTGGGCCTTAATCCATCATTTTTTGCTCACCATACCATTCCAGTTTGAACCCAGCCATATGCAAATCAGTCTTGGCCCTGTGCCCAATTGGAATAGTCCAGCCCGAACTGCGAGGTTATGTCCTCCCTGGACTGGAACCAAGCATCCTAGGACCGGTTTCGGGGTTTCACCTCTCATCAGCCAGGATAGCTTGACTCTAGTGGCATGGAGAGCACGGGACCCACGTCGGGGCATAACCGTCCAACTTCGAGTGACAAATGCAAAAAGAACAACTGATGGACAGAATGCAGAACAATGTCATACATTCACCCGAGAACAGAGATCTGGGTCAAAATCCATCGTTTTTTTGCTCACCATGCCATTCCAGTTTGAACCCAGCCATATGGAAATCAGTCTTGACCCAGTGCCCAATGGGAACAATCCAGCCGGAACTGCCAGGCCAGGTCCTCCCTGGACTAGAACCAAGCATCCTAGGACCGGTGTCGGGATTTCACCCTTCTTCAGCCAGGATAGCTTGACTCCAGTGGCATGGAGAGCACGGGACCCATGTCTGGGCGTACCCGTCACACTCGGGGTGACAAATGCAAAATAAACAATGGATGGACAGAATGCAGAACAATGTCATACATTCACCCTACTACAGAGATCTGGGCCTAAATCCATCATTTTTTTCTCACCATGCCATTCCAGTTTGAACCCATCCATCTGCAAATCAGTCATGACCCTGTGCCCAATGGGAACAGTCCAGCTTGAACTGCCAGGTCAGGTCCTCCCTGGACTGGAACCAAGCATCCTAGGACCGGTTTCAGAGTTTCACCCCTTATCAGCCAGGATAGCTTGACTCCAGTGGCATGGAAAGCACAGGACCCACGTCTGGGCATACCTGTCCCACTCGGGGTGACAAATGAAAAAAGAACAATTGATGGACAGAATTCAGAATAATGTCATACATTCACCCCAGTACAGAGATCTGCACCTAAATCCATATTTTTTTTTCTCACCATGCCATTCCAGTTTGAACCCAGCCATAGGCAAATCAGTCTTGACCCTGTGCCCAATGGGCACAGTCTAGCCCGAAATGCCAGGCCACAAATTTCAATTAGTGTGGCCTTGTTCAGTGGTTTGTGGTCTGTGGTAACTTGCTCCAAAATATGGTAGGGAGAGGTTGTCCAGCATTAGAAGGCAGTGATTAAGGACCTAATTACGAGTTTGGCGGTTTGGGAGCGGGACTGTAAAGTCCATGCCATGCAGAAACTGTGGGTGCATGCAGACAGGGGGGCACAACAAGCGCCCCCTGCATGCATCCCCAGGCCCTGAGGCAACAGGGGACCCTGTAGGGCCCCTTTAGTGTCCTCATTGCCACCCTTTTCATTGCAGGCTCACCGCCATGAAAAGGGTGGATGAGTGGAAACTCGTAATATGCTTGACGGTGCCACTGCGGCACCGCCAGAATATTGTGGTCTCACACCGCTGCAACACCGTCACAAGATCACGGATTTCCAGCAGTTACTGTGGTCCTTTAGCGGTCCGACTGCCAAATTCGTAATAGGGCGGTCGGATCGGCTGTGTGTGGGTGCCTGCACCGTCAAGGTGTGTGTGGCAGTCCATCTGACCACCAAACTCATAATTAGGCTCTTGGACAAGATAACACAGTTTAGTCGAGTGGTGAAGCTTCTGTGGTGAGTGATATAGCTACCAGATCACATCTCCACTTGTGGCGTATTTTCTTAGGTGCCACCAATTAAAGGGTGGCATGGCAACACCCACTTTCACCTTGGGCTCTCCGATTATTCTCCTGAATTGATCCAGTGTGTTACCTATTTAGATCGGAGTTACGAGTTGAGTGATAACTATCACATCCTTATAGTTTTTGCTTAATAAATTCTGGTAGGTCATATCTGCATTAATGTATTGGAGGGAAAGTGCAAGAAAAAGGCACAAGGCACAGAATTCTGTGTGTTAAAAACCAACTCCACATGTTATGCTCCATTTTCCTTTTAGAAATTCTGAGAAGGATGTATTTACCTTACGGGGTACACAGTAACACCTCCACCTGTGATAATACTATTTACCAAGAATGGTAAACATCCCACCAAGTTCGACAAACTCATAATGAGGGCCCCAGCCTCACTGGTGTAACCAGCAAGGGACTCAAACGTGTTGATTGCTTTTTCGCCCTAAGTTGGCAGGGTATGCCCAGACGTGGGCCCTTGCTCACTTTGCCACTGGATTCAAGCTAGCCTGGCTGGTGAAGGGTGCTACCCAGAAACCAGTCCCAGGATGCTTGTTTCCAGTTCAGGGAAGACCTGGCTGAGCAGTTCGGGCTGGACTGTTCCCATGAGGCACAGGGTCAAGACTGATTTGCATATAGCTGGGTCTGAACTGAGGTGGCGAAGTGAGCTAAAGTATGATGATGGATTCAACCAGGGCCGGTCTGAGAACAAAACCAGCCCTGGCAAACTGCTCGGCCGGCCCCCCTGGTGGGGCTGAGGGGATGCGGCCGAGCTGTTTGCAAGGGCCGGTTTCGGCCTATTTCGTCAACGCGGGCCGAAATTGCAGGCTCCAGGTAACAAAAACGGCCCCCCAGGGGCCCAAAACGTGCCCCCACACTGGCGGCCCACGGGGAAACGCCCTGTGCCTGTTACTGCCAGTCCGGCCCTGGATTCAACCCAGATCTGTGACTGGGGGTGAGTGTCTGAAAAGTTTCAGCGCTCAGTCCATCATCTCCTTGTTTTTGCTTTGATTGAATGTCATACCTTGTACCTGAATCCGATTGGGCCATATTGAAGAATTGTGTTCTATATCTTTGACTTTTGTTCCATGTTGTTTCCTTAAGTGAAACATCCCACCTCGCGCTATGGCTTCAAAGACACAACTCTACCTGCATTGTTGGTGGTCCGGCCTGGATGTACAAACTCTGTCCTTAGTGGTCTCACTTCCTGACATGTCTTCCTACTAAGGGCCATTCTGGCCTCTCTTCGCGCACATGCAACACTCGCTGTGTCCCATTAGCGAGCAGAGCAGAAACCACACCGCTTTCGCCTTCTAGTTTCCCCGTGATGCGTCCTGCTGTCCCACCTTCCTCCCCCTCTCCTCCCGTGTACCCCTCCACCCGCCCCTTGCCCATGCTCCCCTCCCTCTCGAGCTCTGCCCGGCCCCCATAAGACCAAGGCGGAGCCGAGGCTCGGAAACTTTTTAAAAGCCCTCTGTCAGAGTGCGCTCCAAGGAAATAAACTTTCAGCGGCTTTAGAACTTCTCCGAGCAGGAGGAGGGAGGAAGGCGCACACAAGGCGGACCTTTAAAGCGCACAGAGGCAGCTCCGCAGTAGAGCGCCTGCCCCCGGTGCCACCGTTGGCCGGCAAGGTAGGTTTCACGCCTTTTATCCCCAGTGGCAAAACTTTCTTGAACTTTTCTGTGAGTGGCTCTCCACTGTTGGCGCGGGTGCCACATCAGCTGAGAGCCGTGCCCTCCCTGCGGTGCCGGCCACCTGCCTCAGCCTTTGAGTGGCGTTGTGTTTGAGGTGAGACGTGGAAGTGAGACTCCCGGCAGCGGTGAGGACCTGTCGGAATCTAGGGCTGTCCAGGACTGCCGGATACTACTTGGAAAAATAAGCGGAAAAACTGAGGCAGTGGGTGCCGCTCTGACAATGTTTCTTCGAGTGAGGAATATTCCAATGAAGGTGGCCTCTGGCAACATCAGTCGAGTTTCATTCAGCGTGCGAGAGGTTCATCGAAATTCAGTGTGTGCCACTTTAAAATGGACTGTCTAGGCACTGTCGCTCCGTGTTTTTTAGGGAAGTTTGGTCAGGATATAGAAGGCATATCTCATCCTATTGCAGCTGAGCGAACACCCGCACTTTCACTTCGCCACCATTTTATTGACATTTCTTAGAGATAGCTCAGAGTATTGTGCACTAGCTGCAAATGTATGTGTATGTGTGTGACCTACAACTCACATGTTTTTATCTCAACCAGCTGACTCGTCCTCTCACCTTTAAAGGTCAACGCAATTTACACTCACCGTTATGATGCTTCATAATAATAAACGCCCCCTCAATATATGGTGCGAGCACGGCTGCCACTTAACCCCTTAGGTGACTTCACCATCATGGCTAAGTGAACTCTAAAGGGTCAGTCAGCTTCTTGGGAGGATGAGAAAATTCAGGGAGGGTGAGGTAGCACCACAGTGGGCGAAGTGCTACCAGTGGAGGTATTTGGGGACCCCTCACTTGACGGGTCAATGAGGTGATGGAAGGAGGGCGAGGAAGTACAATTTAAGTCCATGGGACGCCTCTCTCGGTGGGTCAGTGACGTACGTGGCTCCAAGGAGGGTGAGGTAGCCCATTCAGGTCCACGGGACACCTGCCTTGTTGGGCAATTGAGGTAGCCCCGTGGAGGGTGAGGTGGTCCATTAAAAGATATGTGGCGTCTAGCTTCTTGGCAGGGGTCCAGCCTAGCACATTACACACCAAAGTGCCAACAGCCTGCTGCAAACAGCTTTGCTCTCCTGTCAGTCCATGTCAGTAACGCCACCCCCACCCCCGTCCATTATATAACAGCTTGATGAGATGAGGTCTTTTACACAATAGCCACGTTTATCTTAACGCGTGAATTTCAGTTGGCCCCGGAACCAGTACAATGAGATACCGGAGCTGTGAGTGTACAAAGTGCGCGGTGCTCGTGTAACTATGCCGGTTTTTTTTTTATATCCAGTAACTCTCCGTGTAAAAAAAAGTTTCGGTGTATTTCTGAGGTGTTCCGAATTTCAGCAGGGAGGGTGGTGGGTGATTTATTACTACTGTGCCAGGGCCACACGGTTTGTGCAATTGGAGCTGCATGGATTCTTAACTAAGGTGTCTGACTTTCACACTACGAAAACGTACGCATCAGACCGCGTGCCCCAACAGCATGGGCTGTTTTTTTTCCTTCATATGTAGGCATCGCCGCCTATAGCGCCTCAGCCGGCGCCTTGTCTCAACCCCTGTGACTTAAACTCACAACCGTTCTGTGGACCCGGGGCCCTCCTCACAGCACTCGAGGCAGGGCATTACATGCTGCTGCGCTTCCGCCCAGCTCGCGCACGGGAGGTGGCATTGTATAATGTGTGCTCCTCTGCATACCGAGCACTATGACAGTCCACATCTGCCGGCGAGTGAGTTCTACTCGGGAGTGCTTTAACCCCCAATGGAGACACTGAGAACCAGTGTTGTTTCCAACACAGCATTGTAGTTCCGTAATTTTGTAAATGACTTAACAAAATGATACCGTCTCAGTCGCCCCCTGAAGCATGAAGGTCTGAACTGGCCCTGCCCGCATCTGCGAAATGAGCAGCGAATGTTTAACTCCTGGAGTCAAAGGCATGGCTGTTCTGTCACCTGACACACCGGCACGATGATGCGGGGCTACATGGATTCAGGCGGATTTAGCGGAAACAAGAGTCCGGGACCTGACTTTGTAAACCTAGAACCTGAGCGCAGATGGTAGAGATAACATAGTAGGAAGCCTGGTTCATCAGAACCACAGGAGAGTGTGCGACACGCTCCATCTGACAGAAACATGACCTCCGCCGGACAGACACCAGTCAATGCGCAACGAATTTTCCAACCCAGTCGCACACCTCAGTATAGCGGAAGGAGCTATGTCTCTTATGCCTTCACCAAGAATGTGGAATAACCCTCATCGGGACACTCCGCTTGGAGACAATTATGTATACTCAGAAACCTTCTTATCTAAAGAGATAGTCATCAGTTCCTCACTTCCGCCGATAGGGACATGAATTACATGGACATGCAGGCGCCCAAGGCACTATATTAGACACGCGAGTGGACAGATAGAGAGAGAGAGACAGACAAACAACATTCAACAAGTTGTCACTAGATTTACACATGGGAACTGCGGCACAGCCCAATACTAATTTAGGAAAGAGTATTTTACACAATATATCAATAAAATGTTGATGTAAGAAGCAGTTATTGTTATAATGTGTACAATGGATCGATCCTCGCATTTTTCATGTGCTGTCATTAAGCTGCGTAATGGTTAATGTGACGTCTATTGGAATTTCCATTGATTCACTGGATCGGATATTGACCAATCAACGACTCTTAGTCACGCTTTTGTCCAGTTGCATTGGATGGGATATTGGCCAATCAATGACAATATCCCCTCTTTGGTCCAGTGATTGTTGATGTGGAAAGAGGTTCCGGTATAGTGGTTAGGGCTGCGATTCGGAGTCAGTCCGTTTTGGGTCAGAGCCCTGCTTTCCCCTTGACTCATGGTATGACACCCCAAACAAGTCTAGTCTCGCACTCCTCACATACGTCAAGGTTATTGCCTGCTGATGTGACTGCTCGCTGCTGTGGCGTAATTCAAATTGATGCGAGCCCACTCCTGCAGAAGGTGTTTTTAATTTAGGGTTGTGTGTGTACTGCGTGTGTGTGGGGGGGGGGGGGGGAGGCAGCGGGTGCGACTACCACGTCAGTCACAGATATTCATAACCCCAAGACTCAATGCGGACCCCCTGAAGTGTGTCCACCCTTTGTACCGAGGGGGCTTCAGGGGCCTGGGATTCGCCCCTGGTTCGCTGTCTTTGCTGGTGGGAAGCACTTTCCTTTCTCGAGCCATACTCCACTTAAGGCTAGGAAAGTTACTCGCTGTCTGTGCATTTTTGGTTATTAGGTCACAGAAAGATAGCTCAGTGTGTCAATGTGCCTGATGCAAGCTGGAGTCTGCAGCTGTACGTTTACGCCTTGATGGGCCACTCAACTGTTCAGTTTGTGGAACGTCTGTAATGAGTATGTAATGAGTATCAGAAGTGAATGACAGTAATCCCAGACGGTTACAACGCTTGTGGCAGGTGGCACTTTATAGAAAATACACAACTTTGTACAGTTCACGGCTCATTCTGTGGCTAGCCTAGGTGCACCCCACCTTCCACTCACGTTCACACCCCTAGAACTGCTACTAGTGCATGCAGCTGTCGCGACAAGGGCTAGTCTGTCGTGCCTTCTGTCCAGTGGCCCGAGGGTTGTTCTGAGCAGGTATTGGCTCCGTGGAGCACCGTCGTCCACACAGCGCCAGTGTCCCGCGCACTCTGGGCTGAAAGCAAATGTTATCAAATATTGCGCTGTTTGGTCTAAGAGTAGATGGTTGTGCGTATGCCTTTCGTTGGATGGCGCGTAGAAAACCTAGAATGTGCCCAGGGTGCGGGCACTGTGTTTCGAGACGTTCAGGCGTGACCGTCCAAGACACTGTGAGCGTCTCAAGGTTTACTCCATCCAGAGACCACCAGAGGGCGCCCAAACTCCCAGTAAATATGCAATCGCTGCAGAAATCTGCTATACAATTCATCCTACTGTAGTCATTAAAATAAGTACTGGTGAGTTGGGCAATTGTAGTTACCTGTCACAAACCCTGCAGAAGCCTGGTCCGATTAGCGTCTTTCAGGCCTACAGACCATCCCATAAATGAATTATCATCATAACCAGGACCACTGCATATATGATACAGGGAAAGACCAAATTATGTGGCAGGATGGACTAAACCATGAGGCAAAAAAAGGCAAATTATGTGGGATAATGCATCACTTTTTGTGTCAGTATTAACTCGCCTTTTTCGAATTTTTACACATGTTAACACTATCTGGGCAAATGTTTAACCTCATCACTACCAGTCTGCCCACCCAAATACAGCAAAAAGCAACAGAAAGGTGACCATTCAAATTTTGTGAAGGGCCTCCTACTGCATGGCAACACATCGACGCGTTTTAGTAACTTTTGATCCATTCGACCGAGGAACATTTTTTAGTGTGTTAAAATCTGCAGATTATGCATCCCATGATGGATTATGTGGCAAATGCGGCAAATCTATAATGATGTGGAGAAAAATGTATAATTCCAATAGCTCAGATCAGTACATTGGTGTACAGTTGCTACCTAATTGGGAGGCCAGTTGGGCCCAAACAGTTGCCTGCATTAGGGCCAGAGACACCCTTGCTCTGCCACTGTGCATTAGGAGGGCTTCAAACAGGCCAGGCTGCCCCCAACTAAAGACTGCAAAATAGTTGCTCTTGAGCTAATCTCCTGGGATTTCAGGATCAGCATGTACTTTATTTCCCGGAAATCTTCATATAAGCACGCCCCTTAAGGTGCTTTTCGATTTGCAGTGTATTCTTTTTTTTTTAATAACATATTTTCTGAAAGAATAACGCCATGTTCCACGTGACAGTCAAATGAGATTCATTCACTCCAGGTGTCCAGTGAGTTATGCACAAATCAATAACACACACATAGCTTTTCAAAGGCAGCATGGATTAAAACATGTATGGCCATGTCTCCCATGGATGCCACATGTTCTCTGTCATTTGATCACAATAATGCGCACAAAGGGGCTTATTTACATATTAAAAGTGACGCACCGGCGGCGCAAAGGTTATTGCGAGCTTTGCCTCCCGCGGCACTGGGTGTGCAGTTATGCTATGGAATGGGTATTTAAATGGCACTCACTACCCCTGCTTTAGCACTCTGCGCATGGGTAGCACGGCTACCCCGTGTGAGCCCAGCATTGTAATTTCGTCATGCATGAGGGTTACTGATTGTCATGCTGTTTTCAGGCCATGTCATGCATTTTTCTGTTTTTATCTCATGCAAACGTATTGTGCAATTCCTTATAACTGGAGGTTGATGCTGTGTGTTTGGAGTTATGGGTGGCAATTCACTCCTTTAGGAACTCGGACATTGTATTGACGTTTATATAGCGCCTTCTATCCCTAACCGTATTCACGTGCTTTGCGGACGGGTAGTAAGCTACTCCATGGAATATTTACATTAAAGATGGTTGCCATGGACATTGGGTTGCAGTTTGTAATGCTTTTTGTTAACCCATCTGTCTCAATCCCTGCACAGGAGCAGGTAAGACATTGCCTCTGTAGAGGCCTTCCATAACCAGAGGCTGAAAGGCCTGCAGCAGGAAGTGTCAGTCACGTGACTGTAAGCAGGTTCCGTCTCTGAGCACATGTCCATCAGGGGGAGGGGCCGGCCTGTGAGCTCTGTGGAACCTGTACCAAGGAGCGGTGCAGTGAAAAATGCCCTCTTGGTAACCATGTGTTCTGCCCCTCCTAATGATGGAGGGAGAACCCGGGCCTAGGGTATGCTCGGGTGCGTTTTACTCTTGCCCGGATTGTTGGTTGGCTCGCACCACAACTGGTGCTTAAAAGGCATTCCAGGACCTCACAGTTTCTGGTTTGCAGTGGAGTTTAGTGATTGGCTTTCAGCTGCTAACTACTCCTCCCACCTGACCATAAAATGCATCCCCACTCTTAGGGGACATTCCAAGCTTCCATTCCATTTCATTCCGTTCCGTTCAATTCCATCCTTGTAGCCTCCCTCCCCACACACAGCATTTCCAAGACAGGACCCACAAACATAGTACAATGCACAGCCCCCTCCCCTTCCTCAAACACCCTCTACTCACCCGTCCACACAGCTGCGCACCAGTAGTGTCGCAAATAGGTCACGGGCTGTCCTGCAAGCATGGAGAATGGCTCTTTTAAATGTTGTTGTGGTGGTAAAACACATCAATAATCCGGGGTTATAGGCCCCTCTGGGCTCTGGTGCCACTGCACAATGGTAGCTTCCCTTGCTACCCACTGCAATAGGACTCACAGCTATCCTACAAACAAAGCCACCCCTTGCCCCATAAAGCCTGCCCACACCAGCACAATCCTCCGCTGTTGCTCATGTCGCCCATCTTCTCACACGTGACACTCAAGAGAAAGACAAACCCATGAACGCAGCACGCATGCAGGGCTTTAAATGGGCAGGTGCTATCAGGTACTCAGTACCTGCACTTCTTTAATATGGAAGGGATAGTTACCGCACTTCTCAGCACTGCTCCAATGCTTTCAGTGGGAGAGTACCGCACTTCTCAGCAGCAGGCAGGTACTCTGTGCTAAGGAGCGCCTGCACTTCAACATTTCATTTCAAGCACTACACGAATGTATGCGGGGCGACAGACAACTCCCTCAACATCTGTTGAAACACAACCGACTGTGAACACCCCACTCACCCCGTGGCCGCAACGCACAGTCCCCTGCCCACGCCAGGCCTAGTTCACCCCACATTGTCCACTCCCTCACACATTACAAATTAAGTGGAAGCGGGGGTAGAGATAGCATTGGTAGGAAGGGCTGCTTGGAGACATTGCAAATCGCTGACTCAAGCGAAGAGAAGATTTATTCTACATAGGAGACTGGAGCAAGCATGTTTTTCAGTCTCACGTGCTGAACACTTTCCGCGCTCTTCTCTTAGATATTTTGCCACAGACTGTGTAAACGAAATGTTTGAGTTTGCAAAAGAAATGGAAACAAAAGCCCAGCTTCGAATGCGCCATGCAAGAACCTCACTAGAAGAAAATGATTCAGCCCCAAGAGAGGAAACTGAGTTTCTGTGCTAAGTACGGAATAGGAAGGAAGACTTCGCGCCGATTGATAGCCGAGCCACTCAGCGGGGTAGGTTTTGTACTATCTTGTGCATAACAGCAGCAGGCCTCGCGGCGCGAGCTGCCTCTTATCATAGGATATGACAGCAAGGAGCAGCCCGAGAACGTCAGCAGAAGGCGCGTCACCCACAAGTGTTCAGAATTAGCGGCGCGCGCTTCGCCGCACTTAGGGTCGCAGGTTCGAATCGCTGCATAGTCAATTCGTCCTCACAGGATTCTCGTGCCATGGCTTAAACGGGGCTGGAAGGGCTGTTACCAGTGTAAGGCAAGAATAGGAGCCCGCCTAGGGAACCACCAGGGTCAGTCAAGGATAGAAAATTGAGCTACGCACCAAAATAAAAATGGCCCCCATAGATGAATCAGATAGGAACAGAATGTGCCCACGTTCAGAAAATCGGATAGTTTTGTATTTGTAAAGACAAGCTGCATAGGGGCTTTGCAAGGTATGGGAGACTGCACGCATTTGTGCTTGCTGCACGAAATGTGGTAACATCAGAGAAATCAACAGTAAAATACATCCCAGCAGGCCATAAAACAGGCCCACACGCAACCAAAAGAACAGCCCATACACTGAGTTATCCGATTAGCCCTCCTGGCGCTGCCAGATTGTCTGGAGGCCAGTCCAAACCCGGAAGACGCCATCTTGCATTTACAAATAGCATATCCGGGCCAATGTTGAAGAAAATGGCAAGATACCACATCTCATGGTGAAATACAGATGCTATCCTGTGGGCAGACACTGGCCAGCTCTGAGCCTGCCCTGCTATCGTTTCAGCACCTCTCAGAAAGGAGTACGTGGTGTGGGGCATGGCTTTTCCACTCAATTTTCCTCTGTGGTCATCAAGCGAATGTCAATGAAGGTGGCCCTGGAAACAGGCCACGCGTTTTCTGTTGCTGTGCTCTGCTTCTCAGGGGTGTAGTGTAGCCAATGCAGTGCTGTGGAGCCCCACCCTTCGGTGTCCCCCATTCAGCCTCAGGACTATGAGTATTTGTGACAGATGGGAGTCTTAGGAGTCCTTCAACACATTCTGAACGGGGCTCCATTATATTCTTCTTCGGCCACTGCTGCTACCTACAAGCAAACTTCCAAGATGGCAGCAGCCCCCGCCCACCCACTCTGGCACAGCTAAACAACAACAACGCTCTTTCAGCTTCTGACACATCTTCTCATTGTCCTGTCAGTTGAGCATGTGAAAGGAAAAACATTAATTATTTAAAAAAAAAGATTTAACAAGAACTTCACTGAACTGCTTTTGATTTATGTGTTGATCAGAGTTATGATATTATTGCCCTGCCCTGCTTGCTTCTCATCCATGGCTTCCAGCGGTTGGCTGGCCCTTCTGTTATGCATACTTGTAAAGCTCGCTATCACCCGCAAGGGTGCGCTGGTGCTGGGCAGGCGTGTGTCCCGAGCCCTGCCTGTCGAGGGTGGGTTACTTGAAAAGCCAGGTCTCCAGCTCCTCGCGGAATTCAAGAAAAGCGGAGGAGCATAGAGTGGGAGGCCCTTCCGCAGTTTAGGAGCAATTTAAGAGAACGCCTGTCCTCTTGATCTGCTTCTATGTATGTGTGGGGTGTGCGAGGAGACGTCTTACGTCTGGTGGAAGGAGGTGTGTGGGGCCTTCCAACGCAATCCACGGTTCTAGGCAATAACACCTTATTGAAACAATGATATGCTACAGAGAACAAACAGTACATTAACTGTCTAGACAACACACAAAACACTCCCTCCCAACTCGAGCAACAACACCCCATCTGCTATGTGTCAGGAGACTGTACTGCAGCATGTAGGCGCAAGCTGAAGCTGTGTGTATTCACATATTCATTAAGGGGTGCCCTAAGTCTGAGTTAACGGTTTCAAGTGCTTGTTCCCCAGGCTGTGTGGCTTCAGAAATGAATGTCAGTCACAGGTCATTTCATAAAGCTGTTCAGCAATCACTGGCTCATTTTGTCTTGTTTGGATGGTGCCTATGGGGTGACGCTGAAAGGGTTTGAGTGTAAGTTTTGCTAAAATTGAAAACTTACATCACACTATCTACACTTTGTGACAAGTCAAAAAGCGGGTATGATTGGAGACTCTACAATGGAAATGTAGTAAAAATTGATGAGCCACGTCCCACGTTGCTCTCTATGTGAACGGGTTTTAAAAAGTAATCAGTTCGTTGAAATGTCCTGCAATGTAATGTGTCGGTCGCATATGGGGTCAGACATTTCTGGGTGCCTGGGCTGAGAAGAGGCACAACTAGCTTTAGAACCCCACACACTGTCTCAACCAGTCACTATGCAATGGGCTTTGCCAAACAAGAGGTCAAGGCGCATTCAAATTGAGAATGAGGCAGTGTGCACAGGGGCAGAGTGGATTGGCATCAGGGGCATAACGCAGCCCCTGCAGCCCCTGTGACACAGGAGGGTCCCCAACTATTCATGGGGCCCTTAACCCTTTAAAGGGCCCCAAGCAACCTGATTCCAATGAATATCTGTGGCATAGGGGACACTGGGGCCCGTCATCACATTCTGCAGGGTGGCCCAATCGTTTTGCATTACTCTAGTGATTGGCATGCACGCACTATGAGTCCTATCTGAGGGAAAAGTCCCAGGGTTCATTGATAGAAAGTCTAGGACTGTCTCAGTGAGACTTCTTCACACGTTTCCTCTACCTCGAATGGTACAGTCCTTGTGACTCGGAGTGCGTCAGTCTTTCTATGAAGAGTGGTCAATAAACAACTGACGCAAGCAGAAGCTGCTGGAAGCTTCTGCAGCCTTCACGAGGAGAACTTGCCCCGGCCCTTTAAATGAGCACAAATACTGGCAGCATTAAAGAGCTTGACAGTACCAGGCCATTCGGAGCCCTGGCACAGCCTGCCCATGTGCACAAAGAGCTTCTCTCTTGGCTTCGTCCGCCCCTGGCAGGGCGCGAGGTTCTCAGGAAGGCTGCCCAATCACTAAGCCATCCGTTTCTAAGGCAGAAAGAGGGCACGGAACACTGGCTTCCCAACAAGCCCCTCGTGTTTAAAGGGCCGCCATTATACCAGCCGCCCGACCTCTCCTGGCCCGCTTTCCGCTTCAGCAGTCATCACAACCTGTGACCCGCTGAAGGCGCAAACACAGCAGATTCCGCCAAGCTCCGCCGGGCACTCCGTGGCCTCGCTCTCTTCTGGGAAGTTCTTGGATCAATTTGGCAGACTCCAACTACGGAGTCATTGGACTGGAAGTGGAAAACCACCCTAGGTGAATACACACGAGTTTACCCTAAGCACAACAATTAGAACATGGGGTCGTAGTAAGGATGCACTGGGCCCTGGTTCAAGGAAGGAAAATGGCTCCTCTAACTGCAGGTGACGCAGTAAAATCAAACAACTATTGGGATTCAATCGGCCCCTCAGGGTCCCGCCTCCCGGTGCCACTGCACCTGCTGCACCAATGGTAGATACGCCGCTGCTGCTGTGCATTTTAACCCGCTCCAACCATGCATCTGGCATTCATTGTACCATTTACTGCTTATTGCACCCTCTTGGTGTATTTTTGCAAATGTTCCAGCCTGGAAGACTGTTCTTTAGGGAAAAGAAGGATAAAGGACAATTATCTTAGTGCAGGGGGGGGGCCCTCGGCTGCAATGGAACCTGTCTCAGCGTTCTGCTGCCACCTGCCTTCAAAAAGGCCATCAAATTGACACTCTGTAAGTATACATTTTGGAACATCCGCCAACACTTTGGCCACCTCTGGTGTATTGCAAAATATGTGGAGTTTCCCCTCAAACTCCCATATGTCACGGATATAGTCAGGAGGCCTGTTTTATGTCCCCGGACCACCCCCACCTCCTCGTTTATGGACTGGTCCAGATCCTCTGCTCACTGACAGGTCCAGGAAACGCTATTGATGACACCTGGCTCCCAACCCTAGCATTTGGGTGCTATGGCCATATCTAAGTGCTTTGACTCGATTATTACGCAACATGTGAGCACTATGTAAAACATGGAAATAAATAAATACTTTTTCACTGCTGGCTCTCCAGTGCTTCAACATTGCTGACTTATTTCGGTCACACCAGTTGGGCATGGTCAAGTGTCTAGCTCAGAACCTAGACAACGGTACAGTGAAGATGCAAGAGGCCAATTAATTGAGTGGTCGGCAAACAATGCGCCGACTACTCAGTTACGGCACTATACAGTTCCCCTATCGTAACATAATGTAACATAGCACACCATACTGTAACTTAGCAGTTTCAGTGTTAATTAGCTAGGAAACCACTCCTACCAGGGTTCCGACTCTGTTATATGGCATAATTCATAATGATGGGACCCCATCCTGCAGCAGGGGGTTCGCGTCCCATACCTAGCAGAAATTCATTGGCTTTAGCTTGAGTGGCGTGCCCCTTGAAGGCTAGGCCCCCCTCTCCCCTGCAGCACTGCAGAGGCCTGCATTACACCCCTGCGTAGGGAATACAGCGGTCTGGGGTTGCTTTAAATAGCACTGCTGTTTTGTTAGGTCATTCACAAACATCACAAAAAAGGGGTCGCATTAGACACAGTGGCCCGAGGGGCATGTGCAACTGTTTTCTGCACCTGTGGGGCATTTTAGTATTACAGAAGGGGCCATAGATGCTTCTGCGGCCTGTAATACGGACAGCGCCGGGACACATACAGTGCTCCGCTTGGAGCCATCTTAAGAGGGCATTCCCTTTCTGGCATGGGGGCATGGGGGCATGGCTCCAGGCAAATGAGGGAAACACTCTGCCTCTGCTTTGGAGTGCAGAGAATATAGGCACAGAGACAAAGAGGCCATCAGGAGGTGCATTAATGCGTGCCCCAAAGATGGTGAAGAGGGGGTCCGCTGAACAACTCCCGGCAGGCAGATGCAGGCCCTCACTCACCTGCAGAAGGAGTGAAAGGGCGACCGACTGATTGAAGCAGCCAATCCTTCTTTCGCTGTGCATGGGGCTTATGCCGGCACTTCAACAGGAGAACAGGGAACGCCCTACAGGCTGGTGCAGCGAGTGATTGCACCTGCCTTCTGAGGGATATCTTGGGGGGCTCAATGGGACCCTCTTTGCCCCTCCAGAGGGCTGTTCTCTGGGGGGGGGGAGCACTGACTGTGTCTCACCTTTTTGGAGCGCACACTCAGGGTGCCTCTTGACGTCCTCTTTGCCTCTGTGCCTGCGTCCATAATACACAAGGGGATTTACCTATGCCAGGAGCTCCTTTCAGCCCCAATACCCTCCTCCCCTCCGCTGGGGCAACAAGCCTAGGGTGCAGCTGAGCTCCTGCTGTGCTGCTCGCAGGAGGCTGATCCATCACCGTTTCATGGTTAATTAACTCAATTTTTCACTAGAGAAGTGTATGTGTGAGTGACAGAATATGCAGTAATTCAAATACTCGCCCTGCATTCTTGTAAACACCAGGACATCTATTTAGAAAGAGGAAAAAGCCTCTGCGGATTGTTTTTTGGGCAGCGCATTGTGTGCCCGGGCAGTGAGAAAGAATGAATGCGCCCTGTATAGTAACTATGGTGCGTTTCTGCTTTCTCTATTTGACGCAGCCCAGCACAGCAAGTTGTGTTGCTGCGTTGCACTTCATCAAATATTGATAAATATGGCCTAGAGTGTTTCCCTTATTGGCATCCAGCCACACCCTCATGCAGGGGTGTAACACAGGCCCCCCGCAACCCCGGGGGGGGCCCAACCTCCAGGGGGCCCCTCAGCACCGCACTTCAGCTGGAGAGCTCCAGATTGAGTTCGGAGGGGGCCCCTCCATGTACCCTGCAGGGGGCCCCCTCAAGTTTCGTTACACCACTGCCCTCATGCAAACGAGGCAACGTATGTGCACCAGCACTTTCCATATCACTGAAGGAGCTGCTCAACCCTCGGCAGCCCTTTCGGTAGTACTACAGCGCCCAGGAGGCACCAAAAACTCCCACCCTGGGGCACTGTATGTAACACAGCCCCAGATGTAAATGACACCACAAAATCCCACTGTACAACCTGGCCAGGACGAACAGAGAAGCTGCTCCGGCCTCAGTACAAGTCCCAAACATGAACAAGAAGATCAGGTTGCACTGCGGGAGTTCCCTATATGTGCACACACATATCTGAAGTGCTTTAAGTGGGCCGGGTCTCACCGGTGCTGAGCACCGGAAGTTTTTTAAACAGGGGCTCGAAACGGGTCTCTATCGTGCTCTGTTTTGTGCCCTCGCACAGGCGATCCATTTTTTCTGGACTGCAGTGACAGCAGGCACATGATGTGCGGTGCTCACACTGCTCACTTCCACTAGTGGAGAAGTTACAGCATGACGTCATGCCAGGTGAGCGTTGTGGGGTGAAGGGAAATCCTTTAACGAGAGTAATTTTCTCACTAGCTATAGTTGCTGCTTATTTTTCTTATGTCACTAACAACCATTGACAAAGCCAATAGTAATGACTTGTTGTAGGTATGAGGTTACTTGTTGTACCATATAACTGGATGCAATGACAGAAACAGCAAAATACAAGTCGGGCGGCACACTATGCTAAATACAGATTTTAAGCGTGTGTGTTTTAAGCCACGCCCTTAATTACATTGACCACGCCCCTTTGAGAGACCCCCCCCAGTTTTTTCATCCCACTTAAAGCCCTGCATGCCTGTAAAGCACGCTGATAAACCGTGTAATTCTGCATAGGCTATATGTCATGAGGGTCTGTTATGAACAGGAAGATCCTAGTTTACAAGTAAAATAACTTGAGAGTAACCAGGAGGGTTGCTTGGCTACTCTCGGGAGCCACGCTCATCTACTAGGCAGTGGGTCACCGTCTTTGTTTAATTGTCTCTCTCTTTGCTGGCGCTGCTGTGGCGAGTCTTGCCTCATGGCTTCTAAAACTCGCAGACGAGCCTGAAATATCTCTATAAATACAGGCAGAACAGCCCTTCACAGACCCCTGCGTATTCCCTGCTTGTCGCGGAAATGGTTGCCCTGGAAAGCATTGTCTTAGAAATGATAAACAGTCGGTGCCTGTTTTTGTGTGGTTTTTTTTCTCTCAATTTTTAACAGCGTTGGATTTAGCAGAGATGCCCTTGCGACGCTGCTGCTTTGGACTTCTGTGAGACATACGCACCGTTCATTTCACAATCGTGCACAGAGGCAGTGCGGCCTCTGGTCGTAAAACACGCTGTTCTGTTAGTGTTGTTAAGTGGGCCTGGTTATAGCACCCAGTCGACGTCAGACGTCGAGAAAGAGCTTGCTTTTGAAATTCCACATCCTAAAGCAATAATATTCCGGTATGTACATCTTCTATGTTTAATGACCCCAGATGCGAGCACGGCTGTGCCGCACGGGCAACCCTTACAGGACTCTATTGGCTAAGCTGCCTTTCTGCATACACTTCCTAGTCACAGCCGGGCCCTAGTGAAAAAATATTGTGACGTTTTCGAAGTGCCCCAAAGGATGGCGCACGTGGGCAATGTGGGGCGGAGAAGAGGAAACTGGAGAAGTTATTACTCCTGTGAAACACATCAGGATGCCAAAAAGAGCACAGACCACTCAGCAGGAAATACTCGACAAAACTGCAATGTTTACAAATGTACTGAACGTGAGGTAAACAACTATGCATATTTTGGACTTCATCAATTTATGGCAAGAATATGGAGCCAGTGGTAAATGTTCACTAAATGAGAATCCAGACTCAGAGCTGCATAAGTGGCATAAATACAAAACAAACTCAACCCTTGGACCTGTATCCCGTGAGAGCTTCGCGCGTGATGGAAGGATGATACAAGGATCCCTGTGTGCCTGTCAATGCTTCCACATCCTAGTGTGGTGTTAGTGTCTCTGGACCCAGTAGGCGTCTTCCTGGGCCCTATATCTATCCTTGTCTATCTGAAAAATGAGCATGTCCATGAGTCTCATCTCGTGTTCCCTGAATCAACCCATGTGTCTCTGTGCCTTTTTTGTCTCACATCAGTGCTTAATTTAAGCAGGTGGTTGCTAGTGGGGCCCCCCGGCTCTCATTTTTTGGGTACCGCCACTTATTTTTGTTCATCAGACTTCCACCCCGAGCAAGAGAGAGAAAAACACCAAAAAGGGAAAGAAAGACAGAAAAACAGTGACAAAGGGAGAAAGCAGGGATGAAAAAGAACCCTTAAAAGTGAGATAAAGCGACAGTGTGTGGCGGTGAATGAGAGAGGCATGAGGTGGAATCAAGACCAGGTAGGAATTCGACACCTCGATATTCGTAGTTCCTTTCGTGGGCCTTGGATCCAAACTTTATGCCCTAGCACTTATTGTTTTACAAATTAAGCACTGACTCACATTTAATTGCTCTTTGTGCTGTCCAGTAGCTTCTGGCTCCCAACTCTGTCCCCTTGCCTCCCCATGTCTTTTTGCGTCACTTCATATTTCTCAGTATCTTTCAATGTGTCTCCCTGTGTCTTAGTGTTCTTCCCACGGTTTCCCTGTGAAAGAGTATCCCCTCTCTCCCTGTGTTGTTGTCTCTCCAGACCTGGATATTTCCATGTCTCTTTCTCCACATCTCTCTCTCTCTGATTGTCCCCTTGTGTCTCCCAATGTCTCTACCTCTGTGTCCAAGTCTCCCTGAGTTTTCCAGTGTCTTTGTCTCACCCCTGCTCTTTGTGTCAGGATTTTCCAGTATCTCCAAGTGATTCCCAGCATTTTTCAGTGTTTTCCTGATACTCAGTATCTGACCCTATTCTCTCCCTTTTTCTCCCCATATATTTTGAGTCTTCTGGTGTCTTTTTATGATGCTCTGTTTCAGTATCTTCAGTTTATCCATTCCTAGAGGTCCTTGCCTCCCTGCACTTTCTAATGACTGTGTCTTCCTATTTCCACATCGCTCACTATATTCCTGTATTTAAGCCTGACCCTCTTTCTCTACCAGTGTCACTCTGTGTCCAAATCTTGTGTTGTCAATGGCCGGGATCAGAGGGGCAAGACATAGCTATACTTTTTTGATTTGTGAAAAACTCTTCCCCTACGTTTTAGGTCTCGCCTGACCCAGCGCATGCGCTGGTCTGGCGAGACATTTTGTGAGGGTTCCAAAAAGTCCTACCAGGCCAGCCTAGACCTACAGTGCATGTGCGCGGGCGCGCGCGTCGCGCTTTACCGCGATTTCTTTCACTTTCGCGGCCGCACGTTTGATCGCGATCACTTTCGCGGCCGCACGGCCGCTTTTGATGTTCTCCGTGAGGCTTCAATAGATTGCAGCAGTTAAAACAAGCATTGGCATAGCCAATATGTCTCGTTTTGGGACCTTATAAGTGTTTAGTTATGCAACTGTTGCATGGTTAAACACTTATAAGGTCCCAAAGGCGAGACCTATTGGCTATGCCAATGCTTGTTGTTAATAGACAGCTGGCTGTCCCAGGACGGTTAATTTCGCTTGTTTAAATGCTTCAGTTGAAGTGTCATTCAGCGAGTCTCCTGTGCTGTGAACCCAAAGCCAGGCAGACAGCTAAACAAGCCTTCCTGATAGGGTGCCTGCTTGCCTTAAAGAATTGCAAATGTGCACCACAAGTTAGGGCCTCATTACGATATCGGTCGGAAAGGCTCCAAACGGCACTCAGATTTTCCTAACCCGTGTCGGAACCCATGTTTTTCACCGACTCGGAAACATTTCCGACTGACCGATTACGATGGAAGGTAACCGTTCGGTCTTTCCGACTCGGTTCTGACTGGCATTCAGAGACTCCGTGTCGGTCAGAGCCAAATCGTACCAGTCTATGGGCTGCGTTTCCGACCGACGTAATATGCTGTCGGATTCGGACAGCCTTTCTGAATTGGTCTGTCTGACACGAAACGGCTGTCAGAAACTGACTTTGGGGACCCGTTGCAGGTCCCCCTTCACCCGAAGGACTCTGGTTGTGGCCCGTAGTGGTACCCATGGGTCCCCTCTTTCCAACCATCCACATTGTGGCAGGCACCATGGAGTGCCTGCGATAGGGTGCAAGGTTTTCCGCAACCACCCCATTTTTCAATGGGAGCCTGTGTTGTTGGTC
The DNA here is from genome assembly GCF_964204655.1 of Triturus cristatus. Taxonomy (NCBI): domain Eukaryota; kingdom Metazoa; phylum Chordata; class Amphibia; order Caudata; family Salamandridae; genus Triturus; species Triturus cristatus. The sequence continues at coordinate 741,911,862 of NC_140589.1, read as the reverse complement.
GGAACACAGGCTCCCATTGAAGTGAATGGGAGTCCAATAGAACGGCCTTCGGAAGCATCGTGATTGGTCCGTCGGACTCATCAAACCCGAGTCCATTGGAATCGATTCCGACAAGGAGTCGGTCGGAATGCGTTCCAACTGACATCATAATGAGGCCTTTAATCTGCAAATGTAAATGTAAATGTAAATGTAAATGTATGTGTCTTGTAAAGCGCACTGCTGCCCTGAGGCGTCGTGGCGCTGTAGACCGCTGGGGAACCCGTCCTGGCTATCCCTGTGAGATGGTCCCTCCAGGGAATCTCCAAGGTGAAACCAGGCATCCCCGTGTAAAGGGTAATGTAAAAAAATTAGATTATGTACAGTGTGGGTATTACTAAAATCTATATTTTGAAAGCACCATTTTTTTCTTGAACCATTTTGCACATTTTATTGGATGTCTAGTTTATACTGCGTCTAATGCAAGTTTAAAATAATGACTTACATATTCAGAGTGCTTTCTGTCACAGGCTGTCACCTCGCATCACTAAAATTACACAAGTCACTATTCTTCACTGCAACAACCAGGAATTTATTCTGTGGCTCTCTGATTACAGACACAGACCTCTGCAGTGCATTAACTAATAGAGGTTTCATAATGCACAATAGTGCATTTCCCACTGAGTAACAAGCTATTTAGTTTTTTTTTCATTTAAGCTGCACGTTATTTTATATGTAGCTACCTAACACTGAAAGACCCCAAAAAACGTCCTGAATAATTTGTCTTTTAGCCACACCTTTGACCCCACCCCCACAGTCGCTAACCCCATCCCAATGCATGCAGCATCACGGTTTCCATGCTTTTTTAAATGCACTTTGATCGGATCCCGACTGGATTACGCAAACACACTTTTCTTGGGTCTACCAAAATATCTTTTGACCCGTTTGCAAGTGGTGCAGAACTCGGCTGCCCGTGCTATTTACGGGCTCCCGAGAAGAGTAGGTGCAACGGCTTTACTGAATTCTTTACACTGGCTGCCGATCGCTAAAAGAATTCTTTTTAAGTGCCTGACTTTTGCCTTCAAGGCTTTACAATGATCTGGCCCTAAGTACATAAGGAAACGTCTCTCCCGATATGTACCTAGCAGGTCTCTGAGATCATCCTTTCTATCCAAAATGATAGTCCCGGCTATCAGGCGTGCAAGGATGGGAGGCCGATCGTTCCGCTACCTAGCCCCGAAGGAGTGGAATGAACTACCACTTTCTCTTAGACAGGCTCCCAATCTCCTTGCTTTTAGAAAAGAGCTTAAAACGTGGCTTTTTACTAAATAAATATTTCCACTACTAAATTTGATCCTTTTCTTCTGTCTGTTTTCTTTAGCTGTTATGTCTTGTTTTGTCTGCCAATATTCTTCATTAAAGCGCCGGGATGCTCCTTGGAGTAGCCGAGCGCTATAGAAGAAATAAATTAACATAACATAACATAACTTAGTGTCACCTAGTGTCTCGCTTTTTTACCCCATGTCCTTCTTTGTTATCATGTGTCTTCCAGTGTCTCCCTATGTTTCCCTGTGTCACCCAATGTCCATATATTTCAATGTATCCAGAGCCCAAGTGCCTCTCAGGAGCCACACCAGTTTTGATGCAGAGAAAACTGTGCAATAAATTCTCTCTCACACACTATAGTCCCATAGACTTGACAAGTAAGTGGGTTTATACACACACCTTAAATGTAATACAAATCAACGATTCTCAGTCTTAAGACCTTAACCCCTTGAGTGCCCCGCCCTTTCCCCGCCCTGTGCCGGCCCTTTCATTAGCGGGCGGGGTTCATGACGAGATAGTCTCGTCATGGGCACAGCGCAACCGCGGCCCATGACGAGACCATCTCGTCATGGGCACTCAAGAGGTTAAAATTTGGAACTCCTTGCTACTGAAAGTTAGAACCCAACACAAAAGGGGCAATTCACAAAGGCATGCATGAGTACATTAAGTAGTACCCCAGAAGTAATGCCTTTTACTCCAGGAGTACTAGTTCACATAATAAGAAATGGTTTTTACTTCAGAAGTACTAGTTCATATACTCAGAAATGCCTTGTGCTCCAGGTGTACTACTTAACATACTAATCAATGCTGTTTGCTCCAGGAGTTCTTACTCACATACTTGTAAAGGTAGTTATCACCAAGCGTAGTATTCCACATACTCCTAAATGCCTTTTGCTTCAGGAGTAGTACTTCATATACTTAAAAATGAACACATAGCAGCTCAGTGTGAGGACAGTCATACGTCTGCAACTCATTATGGAATATTCACTGGAAAGGTTTAAAACAATTACACTTACATTTTTCAGAAAGAGAACACACCTGTTACTGTTAGAACATAGAGAACCATGGCCTGGTGAACCTTTCGTTGTGACTTAGGGCCTACTTACGAGTTTGGTGGTCTTCCTGCAGGACCGCCACTGCTACGGTCCTAGTAAGACCACCAAGCCCATGGTGAACCCGCCTGCCGGATGATGAGTTAAATCCAGGGCGGGCAGGCGGTGCGACAGCGGTGTCATAGCATCAGGTATGTTAGGCTTATAGGAGAGCCTAAACCACATACCGCCGCTGTCAGAGAGCCTGCTGCACGTATGTGCATGGTGTGGCATGCCCCATGTTGTGCATGCCACACAGTGCATGCATGAAGGTGCAATTGTAGGGGGACACAACATGTGCCCCCACACCCACCCCCCATAGGCAGATTTGTCTAGGGGTCCCTGTTAGGTCCCCCCTTACCTGCATTTCCACCACCCTTTTCATGGTGGGGTCCCCCCATGAAATGGGCGGTGGAGATGGAGGTCGTAATATGCTTGGCAGTGCCAGCATCGGCACCACCAGCATATTAAGCCACTTTCCACATCACCACCGCCGTGGCATCCTGGATCCTAGTAGAGGCGGCGGTCTTGTGGCTATCCCACCGCCACCGCGAGTACGGCAGTTCCAGCACCGCCATACTCATAAAAGGCCCATAGTAATGTACTAAGTACTATATGCTAATTCGAATGCTATAATTTTTGAAAAACTGAAACCAGTAAGTGAAAGATTTGTAAACACAAGGTCCCTATTCATTTGTCTTACGAATCATTCCTTCGCCTACTTATTTTTCCTGTTGCACTTTTAAATGTGCTAAATATTGACTATACCAAATCTTCATTGTTCTTATAGGCAGCATTTGGCAAGGATGGGTGACTGGAGTGCCTTGGGGAAGCTCCTTGACAAGGTTCAGGCCTACTCTACGGCTGGAGGGAAGGTATGGCTCTCTGTGCTCTTCATATTCCGCATCCTGCTCCTGGGTACCGCAGTGGAGTCCGCCTGGGGGGACGAGCAGTCCGCTTTCCGCTGCAACACTCAGCAACCCGGTTGTGAGAACGTTTGCTACGACAAGTCGTTCCCCATCTCCCATGTGCGGTTCTGGGTGCTGCAGATCATCTTCGTCTCGACGCCAACTCTGGCGTACCTGGCTCATGTCTTCTATTTGATGCGGAAGGAGGAGAAACTCAACAGGAAGGCTGAGGAACTCAAAATTATCCAGACCGATGGGGCTGATGTAGACCTTCCCCTTAAGCAGATTGAAATTAAGAAGTTCAAATATGGCCTGGAAGTGCATGGCAAGGTTAAGATGCGCGGGGGGCTGTTGCACACCTACATTGCAAGCATCTTTTTGAAATCTATATTCGAGGTGGGATTTTTACTCATCCAGTGGTACATTTATGGCTTTACTCTGAGTGCTATTTACACATGCGAAAGAGAACCCTGCCCACATAAAGTGGACTGCTTCCTCTCAAGGCCCACCGAGAAGACAATCTTCATCTGGTTCATGCTGGTGGTGTCTCTTGTATCCCTTGGCTTAAACATCATCGAACTGTTCTATGTCTGCTTCAAAAGTGTCAAGGATCGCATCAAAGGGAGGAGCGATCCCTACTCTGTTGCCAGTGCCGTGGTGAGCCCCGCCAAAGACTGTGGAACCCAAAAGTACACTTATTTCAATGGCTGCTCTTCACCCACCGCCCCTTTGTCTCCCATGTCCCCTCCAGGGTACAAGCTTGTCACCAGTGACAGGAATGCTTCTTCATGCCGCAATTACAACAAGCAGGCCAGTGAACAGAACTGGGCCAACTACAGCGCGGAGCAGAACAGATTGGGGCAAGCCGGCAGCACCATCTCTAACTCTCACGCTCAGCCCTTTGACTTTCCTGATGATGGTCAAAATACAAAAAAAATATCTCCTGGGCATGAGCTCCAGCCCATGGCCATCATTGACCACCGTCCACCAAGCCGAGCCAGCAGCCACGCCAGCAGTAGGCCTCGACCGGACGACCTGGAGATATAGACCCTCAGGCCTACAAGCTTAGCAGTGAAAAATACTGGGTCAGAGGACGCCTTGGTCTGGTCCAGTGAGTGTGGTACTGAACAGTCTCAGCAAGGAGACCCGTTGCAAAGACACTACAGAACTTTTGTTTGTGTTTTGGGAGGTACACATTTGTTTTGCAGTAACGAATCAAAGAGAGTAAACACTAAAATGACTTAAGACAAGACAATGCCCATCCCTCCCATTGTTGTAGAAATGCTGTAGAGCTGAGTGTGTGGGATTCTGGGCCTAGGGTGCTCGTGGAGAGTGTCCAGTATCACAAGATATTGAAAGAACTATTGTCAGGATGAAAGGCAGCAAACCACTTTCAAAAAGTAAGGGTACCAAACTACTTCCATATGTTGGGAAGTGATTAACTGCACACAGAGGGGCTCTCCGCTCCAGAGCCTAATGATACGGAAACCAGGCGAAAAGAGGAAATAGAGGCCTCCCATTTCAGTGTCTGGTGGAATTATAAAGCTGTGCGTGATATTAGGAAAGGGCTGTGATTACCTTCGGTTTTGTACATCCTGCATCTTAAGTATTTCTAGGAAAACATTATGACACGTGACACCAGCTCACGTGCTTTTCTCCACGATGACTCAAAGCTAGAATAAAGTGTCTCAATATTTCCCCGAAAGAAGCAACCGCCGCCATTTTGAGTGAGGACATGTCTGTACTCTTGTCTGTCAATTTCAAGCATGTTGTTTCTGAGCTGGTAGCATTCACCGTAGCCTTCTTTTCTACTCTAGCGTTCAAAGTTTTTAGTCGGATTTAAAATTTGAACAGTGTCCTGCAATGATGTAAGACTTCCATTGTACCACCAGTCTAGACCGAAGCGGGTTAATTAAACTGACAAGTTCTAGCAAAGAATAAGTCCTGTCCTTTTAAAATGAGATGTTGTGCATATACCATAGTAGGAGTGTAGTGTCAGTTTTGTACATTAAATATGACAATTACCGATCAACAAGCCTTGGCAGTTTACTAGACCATTAGGGGGTATGTCCAGCTTCTAGCCAGGTTCTCAAGCCAGTGCCATTACAGTTTAAAGTCTGATGCGAAAGTTTAGAAACTTTGGAGCATATTATCAAGAAATGGCGTTACAATTAACGCCGCTTTAGTGGCAGGAAACTGCCGCTAAAACGGCGATAATGGACTTGCTAATATGCGTTATAGAATTCCAATAGAAGCCCAGGTTAGATGTCCTGCACATCTAACCTGGGCTTCTATTGGGCCTATTAGCAAGCCCATTATCGCCGTTTTAGCGGCAGTTTCCTGCCGCTAAAACAGCGATAATTTTAACGAGGTTCCTGCTAATAAGCCCCTAAGTTCCTGTGCCTTTCTCATATCTGTCCAGAAAGTCAGAAGGGCAGAGACCTCTTGTTTCTCATAGATGACCCCACTAAACTGTTTCTGAACACGATGCGAAGAGGGAGACATGTCTGAAAGTTTCAATCTTGAATGAAGCATGGCATTTTGTAAGACCATTCTATCCTCAACTTGCAAAGAGATAATTTGGTTTCAAACAACTTGTCAATCCCTGGATAGCATACCTCCATTTAGAGGTGAAGGGGTTTGGGGTAACAACACAGCAGTGGATATGGCCTTGCTTTCACTGTATTACCCTTTTCCTAAGCACCCTTGAATATGGTGGCTCAAGGTCCACAGAAGATAAGAGACAGGGTGGGTGACTATGAAGCTGAGTGAAACCAGGGTACTTGGGTTCTAATTCAATTTAGCTGATCCGATCACATTTTTAGAACCCCTGGGAAAACCATAACTCCAGAGTTCTAAATTTCTTTGTCTGCCAAGAAATAGGGTGAAGATTAGTATTAAACAACATATTATAGAGCATTTATATGATCATTGGGAGGGGATGGTACCTTTAAAACATACAAGACACAGGAGTCTCTGAAATTCACAGCAATGCAGATTATTCTGGGACCAGATATCCTACACATTAGAACAAGGGAATCTTCTTGAATGAGAGAGCACTCTCTTGATGGCCTGAATCTGTGATGGGGACACGCCTTGATGGCCTTCAGATTGCCCTGTTACATGCATGGCTTGCATTATATTGATGGTTATATCCATTAGACGCATCAGTTGTGGAAGCAGCAAAGTGACATTATCCACGGTCCCCTGTGTGGAAAGACCACAGCCAGGGAGAAGCCTTCTAGTGCAGCCTTCAGCAAATAACTAAAAATAACTTTTTTATTGGGCCAGCGGTGGAGAAAAGCCACTTGCACAAGATGTACCAGCGAGGGTGTATTTTAATGACCTGAGTATAATTATGATCTTAAAATATTTAATGATTGGGAATGCTGATATCACCGTTTTTTTGTGGCACAGACTGGCTCAAAAGGGAGCCGGGATGAGACATCAAGCATCGCTCAATATTTCTGTTCTGAAAGCATCAGCCCTAAAGATTATAGTTTGCATCAAGTGGATAATCCTATAGATCTGGCAACTTTACCAGTTATAAACATTCCATTCTTGAGATTTGCACTTTTGAGTTCAGCATCTTTGAGCTATATTGAAATTCACTATGATTGCGTGTAACCATAATCTGTACTTTTCGATGTGTATGTGCCTTTAAAAAAATCTGGCTTTGCACTGTTGACATGTAGCAAAATCAGATTTTCCTTCAAGGTGAATTGGCTTTCTATGTGATGGTGGAATGCCAGCAACTACGCGTCCCTGCAATGACTTTGCCTCAATGCGTGCCATTGGATTCCATCTTTGACACCACACACTCTGATATCGATGATCTGATTTGAACACAGTCTTTCTGGACATCCTCTACATGAGAAGCCTTAAGAAGCATAAACTGCATACCCCCTGGTCACATGACGGCAGCCATTTTATCATGCTGGACTTCCATATTGGACGACTCCATATTGAGCAGAATGGCTGGATCAACGTACCGCTCAAGACAATGCATTGCAATGGCTCTCCAGTGACGCTGAACCTGTATGTAGCATGTGCAACTCACAGGGGGCAAGGACAGACATGCCACCTGTTTATTTTGCAATCTGTGACCGACCATAGTGTTTACTCGCTATTATTTAGCCAGGTAGGGAAGCCAATGTAAGACTGTGTTTTTTTGTATTTTTTAACGTGTTGTCAATGTGCCCAATGTGGGATATTGTTTCATAGTCAGATTATGGTTAGGGACTTTTTGTTTGGTTTTCTTTAAGTAGCAGTAATGCCATTCCTGGCGTCAGCGGCTTCTCTCTGGTAAGAAGTAATAAACTGATGCTTGTTCGATAGAGTTTTTAGTACTGTAAGCAGACTCACTTGGGTGATTACTGTGAGAAGTTTAGAAGAATTGCTTTTTTTGCTGGAATATTGATTGCGCTTCATGGGTGCAAGGGTTACTGATCGTGTAACTCGTTTGCGTGGGTGTTGTTGCGTGGGTGTTGTTCACTTTGTACTGTACATAAACCTGACTGCAAAAGAGAGGCGGGATGGCCTTTTCACAGTTAAATGTTTCTGGGGGACTTCAGCTGTGTTTATGTTTGCACTTAGAGTTTGTTTGGAATTCAAAATGAGGCTGACGGATTTTTTCTTCACATGCAATTAATTTATTTGAAACACAACATCTGTTGCCATTTTACAATTTCATCGCTGGTAAGGCGAGAGGACGCAAGGCGAAGGAGGTTGGTAAAATATGTTTCACCATAATGTCTCAGATGAACAGATGTCATCCTTACCTTAGACTCATGTGTCCGACATTCCACAGAAATCTGCTGAGTCTAACTTTGTTGCATGTCCACGGTCAGTGTCCATCAAATTCTGGTCTTTTCTGAGTGTTTGTTTGTCAATGCAGAGTGTTTGTTAGTCAATAAAGTTTTACTTTAGTATAACGATTTGCTTTCCGTTATTTGGTGAATATGGGGGCAGATTTACAAGCCCCTTACGCCACTTTTGCGTCACTTTTAACATGGGAAAAGTGAAGCAAAAATGGCGCAAGGGGCTTGTAAATATACCCTATGGTTGTTTGCATTGTTATTAGGCTATTTCTTCATCGTTTTCCGTGTTGCAATACAGTATGCACAAATGTCAAGTAGATTAGAAATCCACTTCAAACAGTTTGCATATTTCAAACCTCAGCAGGGCTACGCGGTGCCTATTTTACAGATTTTTACTTGGATATCATAACTTCAAAATCTCCTGGTGCACAGCAAAGCCTTAAGGATTCTGGGGAACAGGGCCTGTTCACAATAAATCTTTCCTGACTGCGACGGGCTGCCGAAGAACCAATGAGGGCTTGGTGGAGAGGTGTGGTTCACTGGTTAGAGGCGGCAGACCCGTAAGCAGAGAATTGGCCAGGGACCAGGGTTCAATTCCCGACGCGGCAGGGTCGTGGACCAGGGTCAAAAACGGACTCGATAATTCTCGCCTCGGTACCTACTCTAACCAGGAACACACTCGGCAACTCTGGGCATTAAGCTTGCCTCATCTCTACAACGGCCCCCCACAGACGCTGGGGATGCCTGGTTTCACCTTGGAGATACCCAGAAAGGGACCATCTCACAGGGATAGCCAGGACGGGTTCCCCAGCGGTCTATAGCGCCGGGACACCTCCTCGTGAGGTAGCTGTTCGCGCTTTACAAATATCAGTATTGTGCGCGGAACCCCTCCCCGTCCACGCGACCGCACGTGCACCTAGGCGGAGCTCACGTCAGGTTAGCGCCGCTGCCTCTTGAACAGAAACATCTGAACAACCCGGGGCGAGGTCAGGCTGAGAGACAGGGGTCGGGGCCATAAATAGAAACACATACTATTCATTTAATACAGGCACGAACATGGTGGACGTGTGAGGCTTACAGGGTCGGACTGGGACAAAAACATAGGCCTCTGGCACCAAAATAAAAGTAGACCCCATACAGACAGCTGAATACAAAAGTGGCAGACATTTTTAAATCAGGCCAGTTTTGAACTTCTAAAGAAACACTGTAAGAGCGTTTTGCAAGGTGTGTGAAAGTGCATGCATTTTTGTTTGCTGCAGGCAATGTTTTTGGTAATATCAGGGAAATTAACAGTAAAAACAGGCCCACCTGGCCATAAAACAGGCTAACAAGCTGGGGGAAAAAAAAGATGACGCAGTGATCTGTCAGACCAACCCAACGGGCACTGCCTGATTGCCCAATAGGCCAGCCCAACCCTGGAGGCATAAATTAGTTCCTCGTGAGACAGTCAAGGAGGGAAGTCAGGATTGATATGAGTGGGCCTAGGAATGTATATATGTTGAGGGCATACAGCTGTAGCCTTATAACAGGCTCTGTGAAACCAACAATCAGTGGCGTAACACAAAATGACAACATTTGATGAAAGGGGAGTAAAGTTTAACCTAGACTGGATGTCCTCTGGTCTCCCTGTTATACAATGGCATGTGCAGCGTGGAGAGTCCCTGAATGGCGTTACTGCACAGACTACAGGGACCTCTATCTTGGTACTTTCAACTGCACAGAGGCCGTGCAAAGGGCTATTGAGTGGTTACTCGTAGTGGTGGTTCTAAGTCTTACAATTTAGGGGTACAAACAAATTCTGGCACAACAGCAAACACCAAGGTAGGTGGGCGGTCAACCACTTTTAAAGGAAATGGGCCACAAGACTAAAAACCGAGGGCATATTCATGAGGGGGTTGCGTCACGTTTGCACCATGCAACATGGTACGTGTGACGCAAACCTCTAAGTCGGAGTTTTGAAGCCACGCAAAGCCACTTTGTGTGGCTTTGAGTAACTCCAAAAATCTAGACTCTAACGCAACGTAGCGCAAATCGTTGCGTTGTGTTACTCTGCCCTGGGAAAGCATTCCTTGGGCGTTATGTGGGTGTTCCCTCGTAGCTCTCATTGTTTTTGACACATTCCCAGATTTACAAGACCTTGTAAACCTAGGAATTTGCCAAAAAGATACGCCTCCCCAGGAGAGGCATAACAAGGAGAAATATCTTTATTTCTCCTTGTTACTTCCTCTTTCTATGTGTGCTGCTTTCTGCAGCACACATAGAAAGAGGAATATGCCTCTCAGGTTTGTTTGCGTGCAGGAAGGTATCCCGTCCTGCACAAAAACAATCCTGCATGCAATGCAGGCCCCCTTGCACCATGGTGCAAGGGTGCCTGAGTTGGCGCTAGGCAGCCCATTGTGTGTCAGTGCAGGGGGAAAAGACAGGAACTTTGCAAACTGCAGCGCGAGGGTGCAGGCCACTCACCTGGACATCGCAGAGGAGTTAGAGGGGCCAGACGCTCTGATTCCTGTGCAGGGACGGCTGCAGCTTGTGTTTCCGGCCGCCGCTGCCACTGTTTGTTTGTTTGCCGCTACACGTTGGGGAGCACAGGACTACGGCTCCCAGGATCCCTGAAGACCCCGCCCCCACCCGCAGGCACTTCTGCGCCCGGAGGCGCTAAATTCGAACGGCTCCCTCGGGGGAGCGGGGGAACTTTGCAAACTGCAGCGCGAGGGTGCAGGCCACTCACCTGGACATCGCAGAGGAGTTAGAGGGGCCAGACGCTCTGATTCCTGTGCAGGGACGGCTGCAGCTTGTGTTTCCGGCCGCCGCTGCCACTGTTTGTTTGTTTGCCGCTACACGTTGGGGAGCACAGGACTACGGCTCCCAGGATCCCTGAAGACCCCGCCCCCACCCGCAGGCACTTCCGCGCCCGGAGGCGCTAAATTCGAACGGCTCCCTCCGCGTCGCGGGACGAGCGCGGGCGGCGCCGGGCTAAGCCCGGGCAAAGGGCGGGCCGTCTGTGGCCGTCCGGGGCAGGAGGAGGCAGGGCGGGCCATCCCCCTGACATCGGACCCCAGAATATCTGCCCCACTTCAGGTACTGCTGCTGTCGTTACATTTACTTTTTCGCCCTATGAGCGTTGCTGTGGTGGTGTTCAGCTTTAGTGTACTTCGGCTGTAATCTGGGTCTAGTCGTAGGGGACAGTTAACTTCGGCCATATTCTATGATGTCAGGCCCCAAGAAAAATAAGGTGGTCACGGGGGCTGGCTCCATGAATAATTTTCTAGTTAAGAGGGTGACCAAAATCAACGAGGATAGAAGAGCTTCCTTGGGCAAAGTAGACGCTCTGGATTACGCCCCCTCCCCAGCTACAGCTGCTACATTGGAGGATTTCCTAGATGGCGATAGAATCTTGGACTGTACGCCACAAGACCATAACGCTACCGAACTAACCTGTAATACAGTAGCTCCTATTCTCCAGGAGCATGATAATGCAGTAATGGTCTCCACAATGAATGATACGTTACGCCCTGACTCTGAGGAAGAGACAGAAACATTGGAAGAAACTAGGGGCAAGAGACCCGTTAGATCATGCAGAAGGCAACAAAGCAAGAGGGGGGGTAAGACCATCCACAGGAGAAGGGTGGAAAATCACCGGCCGGATAGTTACAATTCCCCCAAATCCAAACAAATTGCAGAGCCCATGAAGGAACCTAATATTACATTGAGCCCAGAGCAGTTTGATTTGCTAATCGAACGTATTGAGGCTGCGGTAGACCTAAAATTTAAAGCTTCCATTGACTGTCTTACTGTCAAATTGGATTCCGCAAATGCGGAGATTAAAAGACTTGGAGCTCTACTGGATCAACAGCTGGTTAAATTCTCTCAGGTGAATCCCTTACCCCCTCATAATAGTTTAGCAATCCCTAAAGTGACGGGAGGTAGTGCTACAAAAGCTCCCAACTCTCTATCCTTGATCCCTCCTGTTATTAGCCCGGTCCACAATCTTACTGTTCCCCTAGCAGTCCATCCTCCACCAGCAGATTTGGATACCGATCAGGCATGGGGTTTGCAGAGACCTGGCAATAACAATAACGTTGTACAAAGTAGATGTGCCAATACTATTAATTTGCCCCCGGAATGCGCTCCTTACGTCATCGTACTTGCAAATGTTCCGCTGTTTTGCTCAGGTAACACTGAGCCGCAAGTGGAAGCGCATGACTCCCTTAAAAACAAAGTGGTGGCCTGGTTAGGCGCTAAATGCGGTTTCCCTTCCAAACTTGCTGGAGATATTATTACGACAAGGAGAGTGAATTGGATTGGCCCATCAAGGAAATCTTGTAGAGGGGATTGCGTGGTTGTGAACTTTAAATACCCACAACACGTGGCCACTGTCCTCCTGCGGGCAGCATCCCTGTTGGAGGACAGTAATAGTATCCGTGTTCGTCCACTGGGGTATTTTTACAACAAGGCCAATTTTCCCTCCGTGTCGAGACCAAGACCTTATCCATTTACCCCGGTAGGGCCCAGTCGGGCGCAGCAATGTTCTTTGCAGGACCGTGATAATGCTAGTTCATGGGGTCCCCCCATTACAACGTATAATAGGTTTGATGCGCTCTCAGGCCTCGACCTCTGTGATTGACGGGAAGAGGGAGAGGGTACAGAGGACGCCGCTGTTGCGGCCCCAACATCAATGGTCCACGTACCTTCTTCTGAGGTGGTCAAGAACAATTTACCTGAGATCATTGCTAGTGACAATGGGGGCACGGTTAGGCTGTTATCTTGGAACATTGCTGGGTTGCGGGCTAAGAAGGGAGACCCCAGTTGGGAAAACTTTGTAAAGAGTTATGATGTTATTGCCTTGCAAGAGACTTGGGACTTGGAGTGTGACTACTGGATAGATGGCTTTACATCTTTCTTTGTCCCTGCCTTGCCTTCCCCAGCTGGACGGAACAAAGGCGGCCTCATGATGCTGGTTTCGGTGAATTTAAAAGGCAAATTGATAATGTTGGATTGTGCTTCCAAAAATTTTATCTTTCTGGAGTTAACCTTAGAGGATGGTGGTAAATTATTGTTGGTTAACTGTTACAATGCCCCCAATAGTAACCCAGAATCCTCGCATTTTAATTGGTTATCAGATTTTTTAATTCTCTACGGAGACAAGCAAACCACTTTGTTTCGATTTATTTTAATGGGTGATTTTAATGTTCATTTGTGTTCTAAATGTGTTATGGTGGAATTGGAGGGGCCAGGCAGTGTGTCACCCCCTCATTTAGAACACACACAGAATGGTCGAGCACTTGAACATGTACTGCTGGAAAATGAGTTATTTGAACCTGAATTTTGTGACATTACTACACGGGTTGCCACCTACACGGGAAGGGCTAGCGATTCGATTATTGACTTCATTTTTATCTCGAGATACTTTCTTAATTACGTGATTACTTATAATGCAATTGCTATGCCCATGAGTGATCATAATCCTGTCGGACTGGTGCTAACAAATAGTGCCTTATTGTCAAAATCTGTTGTTCTCCAGCAGACTATATTGCCTATAAAAGTAAAGGATCAGGGGAGAAGACTTAAATGGGAGTCGGTTGTACCGGAAATTTTTTTTGCAACTTTATCTAATTCAGTCGCAGATGAGTTAAGGGTGTGTGCCACTCCTTTAGCTGGGCACAATGACATTATATCTTCATTTGAAGATATTTGCCGGTTTGTGTCTAGCAGTCTTTTAGCCAAAGGGCAGGGGGCTAAACAATACCCGGCGAAAGGCTGGTTTGATAAAAACTGTAGTAAAGCCCATAACCGCCTTAAAAAAGCCCTCAACATCCGCCCAAGGGACAAGGAGCTTGTGGCGCGATTGAGAAAGGATTATAACACGGCCATCATTCTGCGTAAAAATGAATTAAAAAGTAAAGCTTGGGAGGACTTAAGGGATAAAGCTACCCTAAAAAATAGTGCTGAGTTTTGGACAATAATAAATTCTCCATTTCTTACAGGCGCTCAAAACTCAGCTCAGGAATTAAACATCTCAGAGGTCGAGTGGCTATCCCATTTTGAAAAAATGTATGACAGCTACAGGGAGCCGGACCCTTTTATAACCCCTGCAATTGGTAGCCCCATGGAGCCTGTGAGTTTTGAAACCTGTGAGGTACTTAGAGCCATAGAGGAGACAGCAGGGCGCAAGGCACCTGGCCCCGATGGAGTGCCAGCAGACATTTACAGGGCAAATCCACTGTTTTGGGCAAACATTTTAACTAGAGTTTTTAACGCTGCCGCAATAGTGGGTTTCCCTGAGTCCTGGTCTCTTGCTACAATCGTCCCAATATTTAAAAAAGGGCAGAGAGGAGATCCAAAATGCTACCGACCTATATCGCTCCTGGACTCCTCGGTAAAAATTTTAGGTAAGGTTGTCCTGGCGAGGATCTCCGCGTGGGCCAAGGGAAATAACATCCTATCCGAGGCACAATTTGGCTTTAGGTCAGGGAGGAGTACTGAGGACCAATGCCTCAACCTCCACCTCATACTGTCCAAATATACCAAAGCAAAAGGGGGCAGCTTATTCCTGGGTTTTATGGACCTGTCCACAGCTTTTGATCTTGTTAATAGATCTAAGCTGTGGGCAATGTTGCTGGAGATGGGCCTCGACAGTTCCTTGGTGTACTTTCTGGCGGAGCTCCACAAAGATCTGAGGGCCCGTATTAGAATGACCACCGACGGAAAGTGCACTGAGAGCTTTAGATCCACTAGAGGGGTCCGCCAGGGATGCATCCTGGCACCAATGTTGTTCACGCTCTATGTGAACTCTTTGGAGGGTTACCTAACGTCTGCCACAAAAGATTTCCCGAGCATGGGGGGTGCACCAATCCCGGTGCTCCTCTATGCCGATGACGCGGTACTCATAGCCAGGACCCCAGTTGCCCTACAAAAGTTACTGGATGCCTTTTGTAATTTTATGAGTAGTCTCGACCTGGTGATCAACAAAAGTAAATCACATACCATGTCTGTTGGATGTGGTATGCGTAAAGAAAAATCCTTTTACAGTGACGGAGAGGTGATTACTAGTGTCAAGGTCTTTACCTACCTGGGAGTGATTTTTGATCAGAGGGGATCCTGGACACCGCAGGTAACATCTAAAATGAATGCGGTAAGAAGCTCATATGCTGCAATTCTGGGTTTTGCTAAGAGATTGGGGGGGAAACCCATGGAGGCTATTATGGCCATCTATAAAGCCAAGACAATTGCAATTGCTAGATATGGTGCAGCAGTCTGGGGTTACGTTAATGTCAAAGATATCCAGACTGAGGAAAACAAATTTTTTCGCTCATTGTTGGGTTTACCCCAGTCAACTGCTACCTTCTCAGTACACTTAGAGCTGGGAATGGGTTACATTCTAGACATATTAAATCTAGCCCCACTTTTGATGTGGATAAAGCTTTGGCTTAACCCAAACCTTAGCCTTAATCATCGGATCATCAAAGATTGTCTCCAACTTGATCACAGAAGGGACATTCAGTGGCTGTCTTATATTGAAACTATGACAGCTCTTTTGGGACGCCCTGAAATCTTTAGTAGTCCTGAAGCCTTGTGTAGAGCTGACCTGCAGTGGGTGAAAATAAATTTTCTGAGAATTCGCATGGCTGAGCGCGAAGCCCACGATTTATGTAAACCCTCTGTGAGGGCTCATGTTCTGATATCTCCATCCTGTGCGCTGGCCCCTTATTTAATTACGGTAATCAACCCTTTCCATAGATGGCTTTTATCCAAATTTCGGTTTAACCAAATTTATACAGTGCTGTGGGATGTGAAAGACTGGTGCAAGCTGGAGGAATCGGCCCCATGCAAATGTGATGGTTTCTCTATTCAGGATAATGCCCATTTTTTGTTCTTTTGTTCCTTCTATCACGAACCGCGTATAAGATACTTAAAATCTATTCTGAAGGACCTGGGCTTTATCCAGTATAAGCCTGCACTGTTTTATTTACAGATGTTGCTCTCTCCTCTAATTATGTACTGCACTGCTAGTTTTCTAGCTGCATCTGTGAGATGCAAGAGAATAAGGCTAAGATTGGAAGAACAATAGGAATTTGGATCCAGCTATATTGCTCATTCGAGTGTTTTTTAATGTATTTTATGCAATTATCGCCCTTTTAATCTGCTTTTTAAATTTATCAATTGTTTAATACTGTATTAAATTTATCAACTGTTTTATAGATGAACTTTTGATATTTGCTGTAGAATGCTTTTATGATTTTAATTAATCGAATAAAGTGGAATTTGACTTGACCTGACTTGACAGGAATTCGCTGTATGCCTTATATACAGCGCATTCCTGCCCTTTCCCAGAGATGCAGTAAAGCGCAGCAAGGTGACTTGCTGCCTTGCAGTGCACCACTATTTCATAAATATGCCCCCTAGTAACTTCAGTAATCATATATGATCACCATTTTCAGGGTTGGTCATAGTGTGCTAAGGCAGGCAAAACTTGCAGAGAGGGTGTTTGCAGAATATATCAGTCCAAGCTAAACAAGCACATGCCTGCATAAAACTATTGAGGCAGCGGAAACTCAGTTAGGCTACCTGTGATGTCTATTTTGTTTCAGTGTGAGTTTAGGTTGTACAGCTTGGTTCAGTCCTTGGTTCTGTTTTGTCCTACACTGAGATCTAGCTGGTCATTGGCTAAGATTTACTGTTCTCAGGTGTTTAGCTTTTACACTGTGATTCAGGGATCAGTCCCTCTACCACTCCCATACCTCATAATTCATACTGTGCTTCTGTCTCCTCACTGTGCTCTCATCTCCATCTCCCATCACCCCTAGAAACACCACTATGTTTTCCTCGCTGCAGCGTTAATTCACTTTAACAGCAATTCTCTGCAGGGTCAGATTGGCCTATAGGATAATCAGGCAGTGCCAGAAGAGCTGATCTGACAGGTCAGTGTCGGTTGCTATTTTGGCTGGTTGTATGCATGTTTATGGTCTGGTGGGACGGTTTTTACGGTGGATTTTCCTGATATTGCCACAGACATTGCCTGCAGCAAGCACAAATCCATGTATTCACCCATACCCAGCAAAACACATATACAGTGTGTCTTTACAAGTTACAAACTGTCCCAATAAGCAAACATGGGCCACTTTGTTTTAGCTGTTATATTCTCTAATGGGGGCCTCTTTTAACTCTGCCTCAGATTCTCTGTTAGAATTGACTTTGGAAGGTGGAGAGGCTTAGCATGCTCTAGCTGCGCCCCACTACTTCTTGATACAGCTATTCAGAGAGGTAGGCCACTGAAGTGTCTTTGGTAAGCTCTACATAACAGATGAATTCACAAACTAGCTCCACGCAATTGCAATGTATACAGCAATAAATAAACAAATCTTGACTGTGCCAACTGAAGAAAGTTACGATGGCTGTGGACTCAAATTTTGCACTATTTCTATGACTACTATTGACCACATTAATATATCTCACTTTACCTCACCATGCCTCCAATGTGTAATGACATTGCTAGTCAGTAAATAATAAGGAAATGATACAGCTCATCATACATTAAGGCAGCTCTTAATTTGAGCTACTGGTTGCTGGTGGGGCCCACCATAGTGTAACCAGATTTGGAAAACCCAAAACCAAAACATTTCACAAACAAAGAAGTAGGACTACAACTTCACATTGACCGAGGCTTGAAAGACAGTTTTCCTCAACATAGAAATCAAAGACAACATGGCTCTAGGGGGAACAAAGTAAATTCAACGTTTACAGAGGGTATCTGTGTTAATTAAATAGATTTCTAAATAGACTGGTAACTAATCCTGCATTGGAACCCTTAAAAGCTTGCCTCCCTCAGTATCCAGTGACCCTCTCTAAAAACTGGGATATGGGCTGAATTACGTGAAATCTGCCGGGAGAGATGATACAATCTGGGACTGTCCGAGCAAATGCGGGAAACTTGGTCACCCTAGCCCGCCTGCATCTTTTTGGGGACCAACACTTATTTTTACTCATCAACTTTGACCCAGAACGAGAGAGAGAAAGGAAGAAAAGGTGGAATGAAGGAAGAAGGGAAATATAGGAAAACAGAGAGAAAGGCAGAAAGCGGGGATGAAAAAGAACCTGCAAGAATGAGATCAAGGGGCGTGGTGGTTGGTGAAAGAGGTCTGAGATGGGATCAAGACTGGACAGCCTTGGTATTCTGTAGTTCTGATATTAGGCAGTGTCAGAGGCAGGCTTCTGAGAAAAATTTG
Organism: Triturus cristatus; assembly: GCF_964204655.1. Classification (NCBI taxonomy): domain Eukaryota; kingdom Metazoa; phylum Chordata; class Amphibia; order Caudata; family Salamandridae; genus Triturus; species Triturus cristatus. The sequence goes on along the minus strand of NC_140589.1, from coordinate 741,893,518 downwards.
GGCCCTGGATTTTTTAGGCCCCTGATCGCTGAACGAGGGCCAAAGGGAAGGACTCGTTTATGAACCACCTCGGAAAAAGGTGTTTCTAAGGGTTTTTCTTAAACAGAGAATATCTTCTGTAGCCTCAGACTTGTTTGAAGCTCATGCCACAACCTTGCCACTTGAACTGGCAAGGCCTTCCCTTCCGACTTTAGGCACTTAGATCCAGTGGCGTCACGGAAAATGATTGGGCCACCCAGCAAAATATGAAGAGAGGACCTTAATATCCCATATCTCACATATATTTATTGACTTTGGGCTAAATGGAGGCCCCCTGAAGGTTTAGGGGGGGTTGAAGGGTTTGGTGGTGCCCCTGCACCTCAAGGGCCACAGGGGTGTTCATTGTTCCTCTGCTTAGATCAAATCATAAGAGCAATATCGGAATGCTCTGGTTGATAGGTGGTGTTTAAGCAGTTCTTTTGAATATCCTGGGTCAGGCTGGCAGCGATACACACCACACCTCGGTGCCCTGGTGCACACCGGTCCAAACACAGAGTGGTGAAGATCATGGCGCTCATCTGGTGTAAGTTATATGTGAAGGCTTTCTATTAAGTGTTAGTGTCCAAAAATTGAAAAAACACAGCTTGTTTCTAAAGTGGTTGAAAAAATCACTTTTTCTAATCCTCCTCAATGTATCCTTTTTAAAAAATATATAATTGTAGGAACTTTAAATTGAGTTCTCTGTACTACGAAAAATTGACTAAATTTGAGGTGCCACCGGCTAGATTCAAAAGTGTGAATAAGCGAGTTAAGCTTTCAACACACATGCATGATGTGTGCTGTGACTCACAGTAGAAACACATCTTGTGATACTAGTGAAACTGTCACCACACTCTTCAGTGCCCATATAAAGGGTATTTATTTATTTTTTTATTTATTTATTTAATGCGTTTTTATATAGCGCGGACTTTACCCGAAGGTGTCAGAGCGCTTCACAATAGGAGCAGTAATGATACATAAGGAGAAAAATTACAAGTGAGCATGTTACAAAATCAAACGTTACGTTCCATGAGGCAATAGTGGCATTTGTGCAAGTATCAGGAGCAAATAAAATACAAGAGGGAGCAAACGATACGTTACAAAAGGAAAAAAGTGACGTGTGCAGGTTACAAGAGCATACAAAGTACACAGAGGTCAATAAATGGCAGACACTCAAAATACTAAAATAAGAGTTACGTTACATGAGGCAGTGGTGGCCGTTGTGCAAGTATCAAAAGCAAACAAAATACAAGAGGTAGCAAACGATACGTTACAAAGGAAAGGAGACGTCTGCATGTTATACAAGAGTACAAAGTACAAGTAGAGGTATACTACTGCACTAAATGGCAGACACTCAACACACAAAAACACACTGGGAAGGCACTTCTATAGGCATGGAGAACAGAATTTCCTATAACGGCAGGACTTCCTTCAGAAAATAGAGGGCGTAAATTAAATTTGGAAGTGTCTTTAAAGGAGGAGAGCTTTGAGGTCAGATTTGAAGGCCTGAGAAGAGGTGGTGTTCCGGAGATGAGGCGGAAGTGAGTTCCAGATTCTCACCGCATTGCCTGAAAAGGATTGGGCCATCGATCTTTCCTTCTTGAAAGTGGGAGGTTCAAGCAATACATTTTCTGCATTACGTGAAGGTCTGGAGCCTCCGGAGAGTTTCAGTTTATTCGCCAGGTAGCGAGGGGAGGAGGAGTGCAAGGCTTTGTGGGTGATACAGGCAGTCTTGTAGATAGATCTTGCCTCTGTGGGAAGCCAACGGAGGGTGGATAAAATGGGTGTGATGTGGTCGCTTCTTTTGGCCCCATAAATGAAATGAGCTGCTGAATGGAGAACGGACTTTAGGGGGGACAGGTGGGTTTTGAGGAGGCCAGTAAGAAGAGAATTGCAGTAGTCCAATCTGGAGAGAACCAGCAATTGGACCAGGGTTTTAAGGTCGTGCTCCGGGAAGAAGCAACGAATCCCCCAAAGAAGTCGCAGTTGGTATCGAGCAGACTTTGCAATGGAATCGATGTGGGAGTGTAGATTGAGTTTTTTGTCGAGTATGACACCAAGGGATTTTGCGCTCTCGACAATGATGGGTTTATTGTTCAGTAGATTAGTCTGATCCATCCATGATTGCACTGAGGAGGAGAAAGTGATGAGGAGAGGAGGAGGAATTCAGTTTTGGAGGGATTCAGGATCAGTTGATGAGTTAACATCCAGTTTTGAATGGAGTCGAGATTAGAGCTTAGGAAGGAGAGATTATGAGTGGAGGCCACCTTAAGATAGATTTGAGTGTCGTCCGCATATAGATGATAATGGATCCCGGATTTACTCAGGAGATTTCCCAAAGGTTCTAAATAGAGATTGAATAGTGTGGGTGCAAGTATAGAGCCTTGAGGGACACCTTGGCTGACCGCTAAAGGAGATGAAAGGCTGTTCGCTATTTTGATCAGTTGGGATCTATCAGAGAGGAAGGAGGCAAACCATTTGAGCACAGTGCCCTCTATGCCCATTCTCTGTTGAAGAGTGTTAAGGAGAGTGTTGTGATTGACTGTGTCAAAGGCTGCAGAAAGGTCAAGAAGAATTAGAAGACAAGACTCCCCTGAATCGAGTATCCGCAGCGCGTCATCAATCACTAGCAGCAGGGTTGTTTCAGTGCTGCAGTTTTGAATGAAGCCGGACTGGAAAGTGTCAAGAAGATCATTGTCCTTGATATGGCGAGAGAGTTGTTTCACTACACATTTTTCTGTGATTTTTGCAAGAAAGGGTAGGTTAGTGATGGGACGGTAGTTGTTGAGGTCGTTCGCATCAGCGGTGGGTTTTTTAAGCAGAGGGGTGACCTGTCCATTTTTGAAGGAAACAGGAAGGGAGCCTTGACTGAGGGAGAGGTTGACCAGAGTGGTCCAATAGGAAAGAGAATGGGTATAGAAGTCCATGGCAATGGCACTAGGGATGGGGTCAAGAGAGTGGTTAGAGGGCTTTGTATCGAGGATGCATTTAAGGAGGGCGTCATCAGAGATGAGGTCAAAGTTTTGCCAAATGGTTAAGGATTTGCGCTCCTCTGTAGGGGTAGGATGAATGACCTGATCTACAAGCGATTTCACCTTTTTGTCAAAGAATATAGCGAAATCTGCAGCTTTCTTTGTGGAGTCCTCCAATTTGGAGGTTGGGGGAGAGCTATTAGGGTTCTTGAGGAGGTCGAATAGTTTTTTGGGTCTATTTTTGGCTGAGTCAAGGAGGGATTTGAAGTGCGACGCTTTTCCAAGGAAAATGTGCTTGTGGTACTTGGATCTTGCTGAACGCAGCGTTGCCAAGTTTTCGGTGGAGGGCGCTTGTCTCCATTGTTTCTCAAGGACTCTTAGGTACTTCCTTTCTTCATAGAGGGATTTGTTGAACCAAGGAGCTGAGGGAGTGGGTCTTTTCTTTTTGCTTTGGAGAGGAGCGACATTATTGATTTCGACTGCAAGGACTGTAAGGCATTGGGAGGTGAGTTCGTTAACATCTAGGTCCGGGTCAAGCCTTGGAAGCGATAGCAAGGCAGACTCACAGAGGGTACTGATGTCAATATTTTTAGTGTCACGGAACCAGGAAGTAGCCCTCTTTGGCTGGCCAAGAGTTATAGAGTGTGATAGGTGAAGAGAGAATGGGATGAGGAGGTGGTCAGACCAGTCTACATGAATAGGGGAAGCGATGGTCAGCAAGCCTGCTTTAGAGATAACAAGGTCCAGGGTTGAACCCTTAGAGTGTTTTGTTTCAGTGCAGTGTTGGATAAGATCATTTGCAGAGAGGAAGGTGGCCAGCGCATTCGCATAGGTGTCTTGAGGCGAGCCCTAGTGGACATTGAAGTCACCCACGAAGATCTGATTGTCACTTTGCGAGTATTGGTCACTGATGCAGTCCGTGAGTTCCTCCATAAACGAAGGGCTGCTACCAGGTGGGTGGTAGATAACATGGAATCTGAGAGGTGCGCGGTGGTGCAATTGAAGCTCAAGAGATAGGCATTCAAAAGTGTGGAAGGAGCTGTTGGGAAGAGCCTTAAGTTGAAGGGAGTTTCTAAAGATGACTGCAACACCTCCCCCAACTTTGTCAAGTCTGTCATTTCTAAGTATAGAATAGCCTGTTGGTACAAGGAGATTAAACATAGAATGAGAGGTATCATTGAACCAGGTCTTTGTGAGGAAGAGCATGTCAATATTGTGCAAGTTGATGGTATCGGAGATTTCAAGTTTGTGTTTTATTGCAGATCTGCAGTTGTGGAGCATACAGTGCAGCTCTGTCGAGACTGTTTTGGTGACGGGGGCACTTGGGCTATGAGGGGTGATGGGGATATTGAACTTATATGAGGGCGCTCGGGAGGGTTTAGGTGGATGAGTGTTTCTGACAGAGGAGATGGTCGGAATATTGTAGATAGCAGGGTTATTGGGAAGTGAAAGTGGAGGAAGGGAGGCGTTCGAATGCTTGTGTGAATTTGCAGACACCAGGCTATGCTTAGCTATTATGGGTTGTGGGGGCGAGGTGCATCTCGTGGGAGGGTGAGTGTTTTCCAAAGGAATTGAGGTGTATGGAAAAGTCGAGATCTTGGAGCTTAAAAGTGAAATGGTAGCTTCAAGTTGGGAGATGGAGGTGATTAGAGAGCCTAGCTTATTTTCCAGAGAGAGGAAGGCAGAGCACGGCATGTTGGGTGACTCCATGGAAGCGGGAGGGGGTGCACTTGGCAGTGGCAGGCAGGGAGAGGTGAGGGAATGGGAGCAGAGTAGGGGAACAGGGTTCAGAGGTGGGGAGAGGTTTTGTTGCTCGGTTGACGTGCCTTCTCATTTTACACTTCGCCCAAGGTGAACTCTGAGTATATATAACGATGTGGCCCACAGTAGTAGTAAGTGAGTATGGGATTAAACAAACACATACATATACTTCAGTAGTCAACCGAGTTCCAAAATATGTTTTAAGCATACAACAATATATGGGTACCAAAAAGGTCACATGGATCTCCTATGCTCTGTTTGACTCCCTCCTCCTCTATCTTAAACTCTCTAACCTCATTTTTATGTATTTCGACTCGCCCTATCTTTTTCCATTTCAATTTCCATTGTTCTTTTTAGGTCTCTCTTACAAACAGATTTAATTCCTCTGGGGTTTATTTACAAGCCCCTTGCTGGAGCGTCACTTTTTATCACATAAAAAGGGACGCAGCAGCGGCGCAAGAGACTTGTAAATAAGCCCCTCTGTTTTCACAAAGATTTAGGGGCATATTATTGAGCTCCTTTGCGTTGCTCTTGCACCAAGCAAAGTGGTTCAAGTGCAACGCAAATGAAAAATGAGATTTATAAAGCAACACAAGGCCACCTTGCATGGCCCTGGGTGGCTTCATAAATCTTAAGTTATGTAATGTAAGCGCAAATCACTGGATTGCATTACTTTGCTCCAGGGAGGAGTTTCCATGGGTGTTGCTTGGGTTTTCCCAAGCAACATACATGGATTGTGGCGCATTCCCAGGATTTACAATAACAGCTAAATCTAGAAATGTGCCAAAAAATATACGCCTCTGCAGAAAAGACACAACAAGGAGAAATTTCTTTTTGTGCAGGAAGTGCCCCTTCTTGCACAACAACAACACTGCATGCAACACAGGCACCCTTGCACCATGGTACAAGTGTGCCTGCATTGGTGATAGGCAGCCTATTGTGCACTAATGCTGGAGAAAGGACAGAAGTGCACCATTTGCCTTAAATACGGTACATTCCTGACCTTTCCCTGTCATGCAGTACAGCCCAGCAAAGTGACTTGCTACGCTGCACCACGTGACATGGCCCTTATTGTGCACAATATCAAAACTCACATTAGGCTATGGACTAGTCCGCTGCTTACCATTAGTTGGCTTTCTTCTCAGTCACATTGACTTGCATCCTATTTAATAGATTTGCTTCCTCTTCCTGTCTTTTTATCTTTCTTACTCTCCCCACCTTTTATCTTTTATTCTAAACTTCCATCAACATCTATCTCCAATTTCTTTCTTACTTCCCCTTTTCAACATTTGCATCCTTCTTTCAAGATCGACATGTCCTATCTTTTTATGTGCTGAGACTCAGCAGCCGAAACGATACTACTTGTAAAATACCTTTGTGAATAGTAAAAAAATCATAAACTTACACAAAAGTGGATGTTCACCTTTGCGAATCAAGCCCATTGTCTCCTTTGGTAGCACTTTTGTATTTGGAAGGTATTCATATCCACCCATAGCTAGTTGAGCGGTTCATTTCTTCACCATTTTCTAAATGTCAGACTGATCTCAAGAGGGTGAGCAACTCTCTCTAAAGCCTGAAACTAATCTTGAAGTTTGAAAATGAAACCTTCATCCAGGCAAAGAGAGACTATTCATTGGAGCTCTAGTCTGTTTAGAGCCAGACAAGGCCCTTTTGCCCGAGAACAAAATTACAATCTTACAGGATAATGTTAACCATTTTCTATTTCATCTGCAGGCTCCTGACAGGCTTTTACTGAAAGCTGAAGGTCTCATAGCAACTGCAACAGGTGTAGTCCCTTGGGTTTGCCACCATCTGAAGCCCTTGGTTAACCCCCTTCATTGTCACTGAGCTCAAGACCGGCAATAATTTTTAATGCCGTCCTTGATAATATGCCCCGTCAGTTCTTTTATTGGGAACTTTGATTCAAGAGATCTATTATTGGCTAGTTCCACAGTCTCTTGATAAAGGAGTATCCTTCACCCTACTGTTGACCCAGTTCTCCCACTTCTAACTAGAGTTGTGAGTCACGGGGGTTGAGGATCCACTCTGGAGGGATGGGAAATTCAGGGAACCTGGTCTCAAATACAATCTCTCCAGTCCTCCAGTTGGCGAGACTGCACATCAGAATGGAGAGCTCTACAGGGGCTTTCATCACAGACAAAAAGCACAAGCCATTGTCATTACAGACAATCAGGTCACCAGAAGTTATAAATATTGTTAGGGACGAACAAGGGTAAAATCCCTAATTCTGATAGCGACCAACATTTTCCAGTGGGCTAAATCTCACCTTATGTCCTTGAGAGCAGCCTAAATCAGCCTATATCTAAGGGAAGTACAACTATTGCACAGGGTCACTGAGTTGCAATCTGCCATCTTCAGCCAAATACCAAATCAGGAGGGAGGCATACCAACAGATCTGAGCAGTATTTGGCCATCTATGGCTAGATCTGTTTGCCTCAGGTACCAATGCCCTCTTGCTTCACTTTTGCTCTCAGACATGCACAAGAACCTTGAGGTATGGCATGGATGCAATGTCGATGCCATGACCAACAGGCCACTTGTATACCTGTTTTCTGATTCCCCTCCGCCTGAAGGTGCTTCAGAAGATTTTGGAGGAGAGAGCATTGGTGGTTCTTGTTATCTTGTTTCTTGTATTGGCCATTGTATTGTTCCCGATCTTAATGCATATGTCAGGCTAAGACGTTTTACATTATCTTTCTCCAACGGGTAGCTTGTGAGCTACTGGTAGCTCTCCTGGTATCTGAAAGTGGCTTTTCTGCGAACAGCCCAGCCTATTAAATTAATTAGAAACTTTTGCTTGGTTGAATTAATATATGTATACCAAAATTGAAAAGTATGTTTTAAAGATGAAAATGTATGTATTTTCAGAATTTATAAGCTGATGTTTGGAAACAAAATTGAATTTCAAAATATATTTAAAACTCATATTTGACTGATAAATCATGTGGTATTGGGGAGACTTATTACAAATATTATTGCCATGGTGGCAGTGGGGTTGGAGCTGCGGCTGTTATGTATTACATTCCACATTGATGCAGCCTCTTTTACATTGCTTCTGGCAACTATGTCTAATGTCCTGAGATGATCATTGATGGTAATCCTGTATGGGGTGTCCGTTAATGTAGTCCTGTTTGATGTGCTCACCTTTATATCTCAAATAATATTAGTATCTTGGGATAATCTTCAACGAACATGCATAGTTCTCATTAAAGAAAAGGTTGGATACCCCTGTTTTAGACCTTCCATTGTTTCTGTCTCTTGTAAGGTACCCTCAGTTACCTGAAAAATCTCTGAAGATACTTCATTTATACTGGCCTGGAAATGGAAATGGCAGATCTATACAACCTAAGTTATTGAAGCAAGATGACATAATGCATTCAAGCATCTAGGAAGCCAGCTACCTTTTCTGCCTCCAATAAACATTGGAGACAATTCAGGAAATGGTGCTCAGGAAACAATTTGGAACCCATCTTTGATGATCAGTTTAAAAGTTTGGATTTCTTAGGAGTTAGAGTTTAACATGGGTTGGCGCCAGCCACATTGACAGCACAGATAGCTACTATTGGGGGTTTCAGGGAACCACAGAATAACAATTTTAAGGTTTCTCCGTGTGTGAAGAAGTTATTAAAAAGCTTTGTGCCCAAAAATCCAGTAGCTTAATACGTTCTACCGTTCTTGGGGTCTCCCTAGGGTATTAGAAGGGTTACAGTTGCCTCTCTTTGAACCTTTGAATTCAGCACCCATTCAATTACTAACTTCAAAGATAATGTTTTTAGTGCCTATAACCCCTGCAAGAAGGTTAGTTGAGCTTGGTGTCCTGAATTCCACCTGCCCATATATATTAATATTTGTGCACCGATTGGTAATGAGGCTGAATCCTGAATTTAAACAAAAGGTTCAGTCCCAATTTTATTCGTGTCAAGAGGTTATCCTCTTGCTTTTTCATTCAGATCTGGAGACTTATTCTCCATTATCTTTAGCTGTAAAAAGAGCTCTTGAATTTTTTGGGGAAAAGACAAAAGACATTAGAGATACAGAGTGACCTATTTAGAATTTGGTGGACGTGTGTTTACACTATCAGAGCAACGGAGTAAAGTGCTCCGTCCCTCTGATGGAGTTCTGTCAGACAAATTCTGAGATTTTCACCAGCTCAGGGACATTTGTAGCATTGGCAGGAACCGTAGTCACAGCATTTCATGTCGATGCATTGTAAGTTTGAAGAAGTGCTCCGTCGACATGATGGAGGTGCACAACAAACTTACAAAGTTTTTAAATTTCCTTAAGCAAAAACCTAAAATCGTACTTTGTTTAGGAAAATAAGAAAAATCAATGTCCCCCTCGTTATGGGAGTTTTCGTTCATAGTGAGGGGAGCATTTTGTACTTTCACTGCCATCACTGCCAGGTTATACCTGGTGGCGATGGACAGTGCACACTGACCATATGTTCGCTCACTCAAAATCGGGTGAGCGGACACATGTTTGAACCTCTGATGGCCCTTACTCCATTGGGCCATTGGAGGTTTATGTCAGAGGCAGAGACGGAGTAGTCTCTGCCGTCAACATAATGAAGGTCCATCCATCTCTAAATGAGGTGGGCGTACTTTCAGTTTGGAGGCAAGGGTATTTCATCACCATTTCGATGGAGTACCATCTCCATCAAACTCTAAATTAGCTTCAGAGTCTATTTTTGTTTCTTATGATTATGGTAATAAGGATAAGAAATCTACAGCAGCTCTTACTATATGATGCAACATGCCATTGATCCAGCGCGAGACCCGAGAGAAAGGGGAATTTTATATATATACACACAATTATCCTCCCTACTTTGCAGACCCAACGTCACACTAGCTCATTCACACATGCAGTCATTGGTGGGGCCCATAACACCAACACTCACACGTCTCCACTCACGAGTCTGCACACAGAAGGGATGATAATATCGCGCTGGACATGTGGGAGGGTACCTTATAACCTATAGGGAAGAAAAAGTTATTTTACAGAATATACATTAACATTCGCCACCTATAGATTCCTAATCTCAAACATCAAGGCACTCCACCCACTTGGTCGACGGACCAATTAGTTGGATTGGTTGATGGTGATTTAGGATCAGCTAAAACACATTTTAAGACTCGGAATCCTTTATTCTCTTTAACGAAAAACCACAAACTCATAATTTCTGTTAATCAATATTTCTTTATCTAAATTTTGCTGCAATTAATATTAGCATTTGTTTTCATCTAAAGTTTTAGAATTTCTAGATCAATTAATTCAAATCACCGGACATTATAGTTACCTATTCTTGATATCTGGATTTTCTCTAATTCAATGGCTCTGCATAACCAAATTAGCCGTTAATTGTCCAAATAAAGCAGGCCAAAGCTCAAAGTCCGAAAGTTCTTTGCTCAGCACGTACAGTCCCAAAGATCTCCATAGGACCAGAAATCGTGCAAGCATCTGTCATTGCCAGCATAGACGTCAGGAAATCGGAACAAGCCAGGAAAGCCGGAACAAGAGGGACGCTCCTCCCTATTCTACTACTCTTTTTATAATAAATTTTGGGATAACATGAAACATTTTTAGGTGGAGAAAGTCTGTGATTGGCTGATCGAAAACGTCCGATTTTTGTTCATTATGGTTTCTCATGGGTTTTGCTGGTTCACTTCCGAAGATGACATAGTCCTTATGTTACAATGTTTTGGGTTTATTTGTATGATCCACTTGTTCATTTTAAACCGGTTTTTACTGTCCGTATTTTGGCAGTCCACCAAGATCCTATCCTTGACCGAGGATATTGGGTGCTCGGGTCTTCAGGAAGTTCACGGAGCAATCCGAGTCTGCGCAGTAGGTGTCGCGCTCACGAGATGGTGGCCACTTCTGAACTCGATTTTCGACTCCATTTTGTGGTAGGCCCAAATGCTAACTTAAGCGAAACAAACACAAAAGAATAATTAATACAAAGAAATGATGATTCTAACGTTATACCCTCACTAATCCCTTTATGTATTAGTATTTTATTAGCATATAGCGACATTTAAAGTGATAATATTTACCTTTAGGATCCAATCAGCTATGCAAACATCACGTAAGCAATATAAATCATGCGATATCTAATTACCACATATACTACTATTAATATGCGTACGTATTTTAATCATTAGAGTTATTTTGCCATGCAAATAGCAATTTCCCACGTGTAATTTGTGTATGCAAAAGGTTGAATTAATAACACACACCACACAGTTAGTAAATTATAATCAGTAAGTTATATAGTTAGTCTTTACATGCAAAATTTTGCTCTACCTGCTCCATCAATCCCCCCTTTGGGGATTTTTTTAACATCACCACATTACCTTTATATTTGGAAAAATTTAGCAAATGGAAATGAATTCAGTTCTCTTAACATTTTGTTAGATCACATTACTGTTTCACCTGTCTCTTCTTCTCTTGTTGTTCTATACATGTTCTATTTCCACTCTTCTAATTCTACTTCTTCAAACTCTCTTTCTTTTCTTTCTTTCTCTCTTTTCTTTACGGTTTCTCTTTTTATGTTATTTCGTAATTTTCTTCTTTTGCTACATAAACATCCTAATCTTAGAATTAATACTAAAATAAGCACACATGTTACAGGAAATAATATCTTACCAATAAAGGTACTACCTAGTTTTAGTAAAAAGTCCTTAATAATAGAAAACCTTTTCCCAATCGTTTCCCAAATACCTTCAGCCTCCAGTGGAACAATCTCCTCATGCAAATCAGTTATATTCTTAATATACGTCTTTAAATCTTGACTTTCGTCAGGAATGTGAGTACAACAATGTTGAACTTTCAGCATTCCACAGACTCCACCCTCTTTTGCCAAAATTATATCAAGGGCAAGTCGATTTTGCATTACCATGGCACGCATGGCAACCATTGCAGTTTTTACCAATAAAAATCCTCCAGCGGTGCTTGTTGACAAGCAATCCACTACTGTTGATAATTTTCTAATTTTATGTGCATTCAGAGATATTCCCACTGCTGGTAACAACGCTCCAAAAATGTCTCCTACAATTTCTGACCAAGATTCTCTTATCCTACGTGTTAGTTGTCTACCTATCTCATGTGCACCATCTTTTCCTCTTCCCACATGAAATATCTTTGGGAAAACCAGGCCTAGATAACATGTGCCATACCAGTGATCTGGCAATCGATAATATGCTTTATTCACGCAGATAAAATATAATCCAGGAAAAACCGGATCATTTCCTCCTTTAAATCCCCATCCACCCATTATTCTATAAGTATCATGGCAATCACTTGTGCCTACAAAATCATTATCATATGCAGTTTGATTCCTTCTGATACACAACTTCCCTTTCTGTGGCCAATCTAAAGCCATTGTTGGACTAGCTTCTCCTTTCAAATGTTTTTCTCTTTCAACATCCCAGACTGTCTTTTCTTCTTTTCCCCAGGTACCTTCTTTTGCATTTTTAATCTCCTTTCTTCTACCATATCTAAGAAAGTCTTCTCTTCCTTCTTTAAACTACAAGTTAGATTGTTTCTAAATATTGACTCTAATGTTAATTCTTTAGTTTCTAAGAAAAATTCACCTAATACTTTAGCAGGTTTTACTTTATTTAGCTTGTTGACTATAGGTACTTGTGAAAATATGTTATCTACATCTGAAAAGTAATATTCAAATGTTCCTATTTTGTAAAACAAACTTACTAATAACATGTTATTCCATATGTTACTGGGAGGTGATGGTAAGTCACTCCCTCAGATACAGACGCAGGCAACTGCATGCAGACGTAGCAATCCCTCACGTCCATCGTCTTCACATATTCATATAGTAATTTTGAAAAAACATTGTTAGAAAAATCAGTTATGGACCTATCTTTATGTAAATAATTTCTATCTATTTTAGTCGGATAAATCTTTTGAATCTTTTCTACATTAGTCTTTTTTTCGCTATGTCCTTCTATTGTTTCTAATGTAACCTTAAATGAAACCATTAAAGCTAACGCACTCCACAGAAGCATTAGTAATCCTGTACAACAACAACACATTTTGAACCATCTTCTAAGGGACACACATTTAGATTTTCTACTTTCTGTGTTTGCCATTTCGAAAAATGAACAGTGTCTTTTGACGTAGCCTCTTCTACTTCACAACTAGTTTTGTCTAACCCAAGGCTCTAAGCACCTACTTGGTTCTTTCAGTTTTATATCTTTTCCGGTAAATTATTGTTTCTTCCTTTAGAGCACTTTTGCTTTCTTCAGTTTGGCATTTGATCGTCTTTCACTTTTCTTTCACAATCTTGATGCAGAATTTCCTGAACATCCGTCTCTTCTCCGATGTCGGACAAGATAACTCTCAGGATTTCCGATTCTTCGTCTTCCTCAACCACTTCTGGCACATTCACCTCTAGATCCCCTTGGCTGTCTGCCTCTTCTTTTACTTCAGGCAGTGCCACATATGACCATTCCGGTGACTTATACTTCTGGTTAGGTTTTCCCGTTCTCTTACTTTCTTCTGCTGGTGTTTGTTCCACGTCTTTTGATTTCTCTTGGCTAGACACTTCATTCACCTGTTCAGCTCTAGATGAATTTACTCGTGTCAATCTGTATCTTAATCTCTTTATCTTGTTTGGCCAAATTTCATCCCTTGCTGGCCTTTTCAACTTCCTTCCTTTTTCATTTCTCTCAGTTCTCCATGCTCTTTTTCTCAGGACTCGACCTTCTGGTACTTCTTCATCACTGTCCTCCGATTCAGTTCCAACTTGACCTTTACTTTCAGTAGTCTTTCTTTCCACCACTTCCTTTTTCTTACCTACTTCTGTCCCTCCTCGTGGTTCTTCCACACAATCTTCCTGTTGGCTAACTGTCCCTTCTTCTACCTGGATGTGTGGTTTACCTACAACTCCTCGGGGGTCTTCCGCAAAAATCTTTCCCTCACTCTCTGTATCTGGTACCTTACCATCTAATTTTGTTATTTCAAGTGGAATTTCTCTCAAATTTCCATTCGGAACTTCTTTAACAAGAATCTCTCTGACAGTCGCTTCACTGTTTTTATTTTCACTCTTATGTGCTTGTACTGGTTCAGTGTCTGATTCAAAGCTGGTGTCAGAAATCTGCAATTTTCTTCTTAGAGGAAGATTCTCTGGTGCAATAACTGGACTCAGTTCTACCTCCCCCCTTTCAGGAGTTTGTCTTGTTCTTATTTCTTCAGTATCTGATTCAGAACTTGTATCTGATTCTTCAAAGTATTCTCCTTCCTTGTTATCCACTGGATTTGGAATTCGCAAGGTGTGACTAGCATGAATCCAATTCTTTACTCCTGCACATTTTACAGCTGTCGTTGTGGTCAGAATCACCTGACATGGTTTTCCCCAACGTGGGACCAAACAGTTTTGTCTTCTGTGCACTTTTATTCTCACCCAGTCTCCTGGGCTCAAATCATGAGCTGGCTTCTTTTCAAGAGTGGTGGCATCCGAGCCAACCTGATGGAACACAGAATGAACAGAATCAGCCAACCCCTTGCAATAATCCAACACCAAGTCATCAGATACAGGCAATAGCTTGTTAACTGGTATGAAAACATGTCACATTGCTCTTCCCATGACAATTTCATGGGGACTCAAACCTGTATTCCTATCTGGAATAGATCTAATAGTCATGAGTACCAGAGGCAAGACATCAGGCCATTTCAAAACTGTGGCTAAACACATTTTTCCCAGTCTGTTTTTAATGGTGCCATTTACTTGTTCCACCACACCAGAAGCCTCTGGGCGATAGGCACAATGCAGTTTCTGTTGTACATTCAATGCTTCACAAATTAATTTCATGATTTCATTATGAAAATGTTTTCCTCTATCTGACTCAATCGTAACTGGAAAACCAAACCTAGGAATGAACTCTAGCTTGGCTACTGTAATTCCATCATTTCTTCTTGTTGGGTATGCTTCCACCCATCGGGAGTACAGACAAACCATCACTAGAGCATACCTCAACCTGTTACAGGGGGGCATTTCAATGAAGTCAATCTGCATTCTGGTAAATGGCCCTCCTTCTCGTCCTATCATTCCCAAACTTACCACTGTTTTTCTTCCAGGATTGAATTGCTGACATATAAGACATCTTTGACAAAGGCTTTCAGTTACAAGTCTAAATTTTGCATTATACCATGTCTGTTTGAAAAGTCTGATCATAGCATATCTTCCTACATGTGTTTGTCCATGATACATCCGTGCCATGGCAGAAACCATGCTATCAGGCATAACTGGTCTTCTATCCCGATAAACCCACACATGATCTGTTTCCCGGGGTGCACATCCTGCTTTTACCCACTGTCTCATTTCCTCATCTCCTGCTTCTTCCTGCAACTGCCTCACTTCTTCCCAAGTATTCACAGTGTTAGTAAACAACGAGGGACATGAATTCATTTCTCTTTCTCTTCCCCGATTCACAGAGTTCTGATTACGTGCGCAATATTGAGCCATTTCGTTGGCAAATTGGTTGCCAGCTGAAATATAGTCATTTGACTTTGAGTGGGCCGCACATTTCACAACAGCTAACTGTTTAGGCAGCTGTATCGTCTCAAGCAATTTTCCAACCACTTCAGCATTCCTTATAGGAGTTCCACCCGATGTCAAAAACCCTCTTTGGGACCAAATTTGCCCAAAGTCATGCACTACACCAAAGCCATATTGACTATCGGTTATCACAGTCACTCTCACATTCTTTCCCAACTTGTATGCTCTTGTTAATGCAAAAAGTTCAGCAACCTGGGCTGATTTTACTTCTTTTAGGCAAGATGCTTCCAATACAGCTGCTACCATACATACTGCATACGCTGCACTCAGAATTCCCTCATACGTTCTCAAGCATGATCCATCCACGAACATCACATAGTCACTTTCTGTTAAAGGTACATCTTTTATATCAGGACGTGGTTTGGTACAGAAATCAAGCACTTCCAAACAGTCATGATCCATGTCATCTCTGACTTCCACATTCTCAGCATCAGGCAGTAACGTTGAAGGATTCACATTCAGACATCTCACAAGGCTCACATTCGTTGCACCTAGGATGACTTTCTCATATTTAGTCAGACGACTATGCGTCATGAACTGAGTGCGGCTCCTTGTTAAAAGGATTGCCACATCATGAGGTACAAACACTCGCACAGGATATCCCATCACAATTCCTTCACTCTGTTCCAGACTTTTACAACTGGTTGCTACTGCTTTCAAACAACCAGGCAATGCTACAGCTACAGGGTCTAGTATAGCTGAAAAATATGCAATTGGTCTACTCAATTTTCCGTGTTTTTGTATTAACACAGAAAGTGCACATCCATTTCTTTCACTGCAATAGAGTTCAAATTCTTTCTCATAGTCAGGCATGCCATGTTCTGGTGCTTCACACAAACTATCTCTCAATTGGTTAAAGGCCATCAACTCTTCTTTATTTAATTCAATGGGATCCTTTACATCACTCCTTGTCAAACGTACCAAAGGTTTTGCAATCAGGAAAAAGTTACTTATCCACTGACGACAATATCCAACCATTCCAAGAAACATTCTCACTTCTCTTTGCGTCATTGAGGCTCTCATTCCTTTTATTATCTTGATTCTATCTGCAGTTACTTTTCTCAGTCCTTTTTCAATTTTGCGTTCTAAATATTGTACTTCTTTCTGACAGAATTGCAATTTTGATGGGGATACTTTAAGTCCTCCATCTGCCAAATAATTCAGCAATGCAATGGTATCCACTACACAAGCTTCTCGAGTTCTCGATGCCACAATCAGGTCGTCTATATATTGGACCAGAACCGAACTTTCGGGCATTTTTAAATCTTCTAAAGACTTTTTCAATATCTGATTGAATATTGAGGGACTCTCTGTATACCCCTGTGGGATTCGGCACCATGCCAAAATACGTTTGCCAAACCAGAATGCAAAAATCTGTTGGCTGTCAGGTTGCAATGGAATGGAAAAGAAAGCATGACTCAAATCAATCACCGTATACCATTCTGCATCATGAGGAATCTGATACAAAATCACTGATGGATTTGGTACAATGGGACAACAAGATACAACGATTTTATTTATTTTTCTCAGGTCTTGTACTATTCTAAATGTTCCATTAGGTTTTTTCAGACCCATATTTGGTGAATTACATGGACTGCTCATTATTTGCCTCAAAATACATTGTTCAATCATTCTCTCTATTATAGGAGTGACTCCTGCAATTATCTCAGGTGTCAATTTGTATTGTGGAATATTTAGGTAACTTACTCCTTCCTTTACAGCAATTTTTACGGGATCTACATTTTTCATCAATTCCACATCTTCTCTTGTGAAATCCCATACCTCTGTCTTTACTGTCTTTTTCAATTCTTGAGGCAACTCCTTGGGGTCAAATACAGCAAATGCCTCAGTAATTTCAGGTTCCATATTAGCCATAGTCATTTTTATACAGTACATCCTCATCAGGAGTCTCAAATGCTATACCATCTGGAGCACAAAATATTGTGCAATTCATTTTGCACAGCAAATCTCTCCCTAGCAAATTTACAGGGCTTGATTCACACATGACAAAACAGTGCATTTCAGAAAATTTGCCTATGTTAACTTTAACTGGTTCAGTGAGATACGTTTTTATCTGTCTGTTGGATACTCCAACTACTTGGATTGTTTCATCCGAGAGAGGAAGATTTTTAACATCAGCTGATCTAACAGTTGAACGAGTAGCACCAGTATCTACTAGGAAAGTAATGTTTTCGTCATTTACCTTTCCATCCACAAATGGGCCTGTCTGGTGGTCTACTTCTAGAGTTGCACTCCTCTTCCTCCCCTCGGCACCGTCAATACATTTCTTCAGACTCACTCTCATCCCGTTGTAGTCAATACTGCGAAACAGCACTAGCGCACGGCAGTTTAGTTACCTGTTCTTCGTTTTAGAATCCTGTCTCATTACTGTATTTTTGAGGATTTACGCTCTGTGGAAAAGGCGATTTTGCTGCGTGATTCTGTTGGGCAACAACTTGCTGCTGTCGCTGCGGTTGACAACTCACCTCATTCTGCACCTGTGAATTCAATGATGCATTATCACCATTAGCACTTGGGGGAAATTTAAACTCGTATTTCCAATGCCCTATTCTTCCGCAATTAGGACATGGCCATTTCTTTTTGGCTTCATCTATATTAACTTGTCCTTTCCCTTATCCAATATTAAGTTTTTGTCTCATGCCCGTACCATTTGCTTGTTCAATCAATTGAGCTTCCTATCTCTCTGCCACTTTTACTTGAGCCCACATGGCTTTTTCTTTTAATTTACGCTGCTTTGCTTCAATTTCATCACTAAAATATTTTGCATGTCTCAGTACTTCATCTATCTTTTTATTTTGCCAATCTACTGTATGCTGTTTAATCATTTCACTTACTTCAGGTCGCAACCCATACACAAATTGATACACAAAATGACTCAAATCTTTCTCACTCAAATTTTCATCACCACTATACTGTTTAAAGGCAAGAATCAACCTTTCATAATAAGCATGTACAGATTCCTTCGCTTCTCGATGAGTTCTATCAATCTTTACCCAATCAGTTTCTTTAAGAGGTACTTTATTTTTCAGAAAGGTAATTACTTGTTCATATTTTCTCATTACTTCTGGATCTGGGGCACCTGTTTTTGGATCTCTAGGGTATTCTTGTGTAGGCCAACTTATTGTAATTTTACATTCTGTCCATAAATCTGCAGGTACAATTATGTCAAAAAGGCTATTCAAATCAATCCATAATACTTTTGATAATTTTACAAACCTATCTACCTGCCTATACCACTCCACTGGCTTCTCGCACAGTCGTGGAAAATCATTGGTAAATGACAAAATATCTTGTCTGGTCCAGGGGACATATACATAGACTACGCCTGGAATCTCTCTCATGGGAAATTCAGTTACTACCTTTTCTTTTTCTCTTACTGGGTAAGCTGCAAACGTTTTATCTGTTGTATCATCTCGTTTTCGAAACCATCTACTTTTCCATTTGTCTACATCGCCCCATTATCTTAGTAAAATAATTAAGTCTTTAATCTGAGTTGTTCGTCCTGTAGTATTCAAATTTTCAATGTCCTTTTCAGAAAAATCTACTCTGTATGGTTTTTGTAGTGACTTTACCTTTTCAAAGTCAATACCCATTTCATTTGCTACTTCTTCTAATCTTTCATGTAAATTTCTCGCTCTCCACGTTATACTTTTGCATAGAAACATTAATTCTTCATCCTGATAGGTTTTTAATTTTTCCGTAGGAATAGTCCCTACTATTAATTCTTCTAACACTATTTTTAATTTGGATACATCTAGAGGTTTAGGCTCAGCATCATTTTGCTGTAAACTTCTTAGCCATTCACTTAATTCATCAGAAGTAGGACCTACAGGAATCATTTCATTTCGTGTCTGTTCTAAACTTTTTGGTGATCCTGGTACTGACTCTGTCATCATTATCGCTCTATTTGCTAGACTCTGATTTACTGTCAAACTTTTAGGAGTACTTTGTTCAGAAATTCCTACCGTTTGTCCCCATGAATTTTCTCTTGTATCTCTTCTTTGTATTTCATTTTCTCTGTTACTGTTATAAGGAATCATCAGACAATGCTCACTATCCTTTTGTTTATCAAAAATCGGCATTACAGGTCCTATTGTTACAGGAACAGTTACAGCTTCCATATTTTTAGTTAATTCCCTAATCTTCTCAGTTAACTCTAAAGTAGTTCTGGATAATTCAGCTGAATTTTCATTTGCCATTTTACTAGGTTGAGTATTTTCTGTTACTCTGAAAGGATTATTTCTTCCTACCTCATGTGGTACTGTTTCAAATTTTATATACTGGGGCACTTGGTGTCAAGAATGTAGAATTTGGTTGACACGGGGGTGGATTTTTATAAAACATGTCCTCAAGAACATCATCCTGCGACTCATGCACACCATACTTATAACCTTCTGCTCCTGTATTATTTCTCTTTTCTGTACATTTTCTACTAATAGTCTCTTCAACATTTCTCATAGGAAACAACCCATCAGTCATATTTGCACTTTGCCATCTCTTCATTCTATCATCATGATTCTCTTGTCCATATGAGCTACCAAACATATATCTGTACCTTCCGCCACTCCGTTGCCGTTCTCTGTTATACATCTCATCTTCCCATTCTGTCAATGCTTCAAACTGTGTAGGTCTAGGTCTTGGTTCTAGTTTCATTATTTTTTCTCTCAAATTTCTTAAAACCGCTAAATTAAATGAACCATGTTCCGGAAATGCCAAAACTCCATCATTTTTTGTATACTTTTCCCAATTGTCTAACCAAATACATGTATGATATCCATATTTCGCAACCATAAAGGATGCAGGGGATTTCGCTGGAGGAAGCAGCTGTCCCTCTCTAGTCACAATCGGTTTGTCCTTTTTAAATAAGTTCTTGATTTTACCGAACCAGGACTTTTTCTCTTTTTCTGGTGGATCGTAATACATCATTTACTCTTTCCTGTATCGCTAGATTTCTTCCATGACTATTTTGTTTGTTTTATCCAATCGTAGCGCGTCTCTCACTAATGCACCAATCCAGAGCGTCTATGTCACTTTTACAACTCTCCAATCCCAACGCGACTCTCACTAACGCACCAATCCGGGGCATCTACGTCACCCTGCAATTCTCCACTCCTAGCACGGCGCACACCAACGCACCAATCAGGAGCGTCTACGTCCCTTACTGACTAACCAATCCGAGCGCGGTCTTTCTGACGTCAGCTTTTCTCGTTACTCCTGCTTTTGCTGACCTCTCCTTTACAAAATTTATCTGCAAGCTTTTTTACATTCACTTTTTACTAAAATTCTGTTAGTAATGACATAAAAACGTCACCCTTATCTGTTTCGCTAACAAAAGGATAGTCTTGACCTATTTCACAAGAATTCCGTCTTTCCCGAGAGCAGCGAACAATCTGCTCTACTACGGAATCATTTCATCCGTCGATAAAGTAGCACTTCCCTTTACTTTACCCTTCTAGCGAGCATTAGCTAACCGTTTCTCTAGAAATAAAACACCTGTTGGAGACCCAATGCTCCTGAGAATTAAAACCAGAGTTTCACAATTAACCTGAATGCTATTTAATTTACACACATTCATACGGAAAATGTAGTTCATTCACATAGAATCCTGTCTTTCCCGAGAGCAGCGAACAATCTGCCCTACTACAGAATTATTACATTCATTAATAAAGTAGCACTTCCCTCTACTTTATCCTTCTAACAAGCTTAGGGAACACCTATTACCTTTCCAGTGATAATCGTAATCAGAGTGCCTTTTGGACTCCTGGTACTTAAGACCAAAATTTCACAGGTGGCCTTCGCTACCCATACACTTCTTTCATACAGAAAATATCCCTAATGGCAGCACACGACGATGTTACCAAATCGAACCCAGACAATGCGTCATGCAACTTCAATCGTCACACGTTTTCCCCGTGTACCTACAGGGCACAATAATTCCGTCTTTCCCGAGAGCAGCGAACAATCTGCCCTTCTATGGAATCATTACAAACCTCCGACTTCCTATATACCAGAAGTCGTCAAACAACATAGAACGCAACGCGACTCAACATAGAGTGTTAATACATAAATCAATACTTATTCAACATCCACAATCAATAATCAATAGGAAAATCAATAAGCAATAATCAAATCTATAAGCAATAGTCACCAAACCAAGGCAATAAAACCATCATCCTGCTACCAGAAAAAATTGATCCAGCGCGAGACCGGAGAGAAAGGGGAATTTTATATATATATATACACAACTATCCTCCCTGTGTCACAGACCCAACGTCACACTAGCTCATTCACACATGCAGTCATTTGTGGGGCTCATAACACCAACACTCACACGTCTCCAATCACGAGTCTGCACACAGGAGGGATGATGATATTGCGCTGGACATGTGGGGGGGTACCTTATAACCTATAGGGTAGAAAAAGTTATTCTACAGAATATACATTAACATTCGCCACCTATAGATTCCTAATCTCAAACATCAAGGCACTCCACCCACTTTGTCGACGGACCAATTAGTTGGATTGGTTGATGGTGATTTAGAACCAGCTAAAACACATTTTAAGACTCAGAATCCTTTATTCTCTTTAATGAAAAACCACAAACTCATAATTTCTGTTAATCAATATTTCTTTATCTAAATTTTGCTGCAATTAATATTAGCATTTGTTTTCATCTAAAGTTTTAGAATTTCTAGATCAATTATTTCAAATCACCGGACATCATATTCTTGCTATCTGGATTTTCTCTAATTCAATGGCTCTGCATAAACAAATTAGCCGTTAATTGTCCAAATAAAGCAGGCCAAAGCTCAAAGTCCGAAAGTTCTTTGCTCAGCACGTTACAGTCCCAAAGATCTCCATAGGACCAGAAATCGTGCAAGCATCTGTCATCGCCAGCATAGACGTCAGGAAACCGGAACAAGCCAGGAAAGCCGGAACAAGAAAGTCCCCCCTCCCTATTCTACTACTCTTTTTATAATACATTTTGGGATAACATGAAACATTTTAGGAGGAGAAAGTCTGTGATTGGCCAATCAAAAACATCAGATTTTTGTTCATTATGGTTTCACATGGATTTTGCTGGTTCACTTCTGAAGATGACAGAGTCCTTATGTTACAATGTTTTGGGTTTATTTGGATGATCCAATTGTTCATTGTAAACCGTTTTTTACTGTCCGTATTTTGGCAGTCCACCAAGATCCTATCCTTGACGAGGACATTGGGTGCTCGGGTCTTTAGGAAGTTCACGGAGCCATCCGAGTCTGCGCAGTAGGTGTCGCGCTCACGAGACGGTGGCCACTTCTGAACTCGATTTTCGACTCCATTTTGTGGTAGGCCCAAATGCTAACTTGAGCGAAACAAACACAAAAGAATAATTAATACAAAGAAATTATGATTCTAATGTTATACCCTCACTAATCCCCTTATGTATTAGTATTTTCCTAGCATTTAGCGACATTTAAAGCGATAATATTTACCTTTAGGATCCAATCAGGTATGCAAACATCACGTAAGCAACATAAATCATTCAATATCTAATTACCACATATACTACTATTAATATGCGTACGTATTTTAATCATTAGAGTTATTTTGCCATGCAAATAGCAATTTCCCACGTGTAATTTGTGCATGCAAAAGGTTGAATTAATAACACACACCACACCGTTAGTAAATTATAATCAGTAAGTTATATAGTTAGTCTTTACATGCAAAATAGAGGAGGTATACAAAATTTTGCTCTACCTGCTCCATCACCATAAATCAAGCTCACTTATATAATGGGAGTACGTATTCATAGAAGCATTCAAGGCAGGTCTAGAAGGGGAATTGCTGCATTCTGGAAGTGGTGAGGGGTGTGCATGTAGAGCAGCAATGTGGTTGAATGTGAATACCTTCATAAGACTTTATCCTATTGATTTAAGGGAAAGTTTAACATATTTGGTTCAGAGGTTCTCAAAACTATGAAGAAAATAAGACGTAATGATTAAGCAATTCAATAAATCAGTATATATGACTATGGAATTGTTTTGATCCCTGTGCCTACAGAGAATTGGGTGATTCCAAATTTAGCTTGGACTGGGACTAGGAGGGCCTGTGAAGAGGTAATGATGTAATTACTTAGTGGTAATCTTCATTAATCTGATCCATAGTCCTCCCTCTCACAATCCAACACAACCACCTTTCCACATCTATTTTCCTCAGCACTGAGTGCCTTAGATACCACAGGAAGCGTCTTATGGAAATAAAATAAATTTGAACTTAAGCTATCTTGAGAGGGGCGTGGCACCTTATCTTGTTTGGACTGTGACAGGGAGGAGTCTGAATCAGTGTAATGAAGACTACCGGTCAGCAATTTTATCAAGAACGACTATTTTTACGCATCTTCCTGAATCAAAGCCATCAGTTCACTCCTCCCACTGGTCTACCAACTTGAACGTTTGACGGCGTATCAAAATAGATCTTTTCAATCAGGCATTTGAAACCGATTGTCAGGAAACCTGGAACAGTGAAGCCAACCAATGGTCTGCAGAGCTCCTGGTTCTGCTCATTTCTTTTGCTATGACCCCAACTGAGCCCATTATGCGTGGGGAGGTCAAGACAGACAGCAAAAGGTGAATTCTCTGTAAATATGAGGTCAGGCAAAATAAAATCTGTATACAGCTAAATCGATTTAGATTGATATTTATGTATATTGTAAGCAGATTTTAGACGGAATTTGATATATGGCGACTGTTTTAAACATGTCATCAATGATATGCTGATAAACTCTGCTAACATATATTACGGTGCCGATCACGATCCGGTAAAAAACGGGTACGAACCGTCGGACGAAGCATATTCTCCGTCCGACGCGTACCCGGTCTTAAAAATATACAAACATGGAATTACGATTCGCACGGAAACACCATTTCCGTACGAATCATACAAAAAACCCCGACCAACGAAAATAAACATACAAATGTGATCCGGGAAAGCGCCGACGTGACGTCGGGACGCACGCAGCCTGCCATTCACGAACCAGGAATCACGATTCGCACCGACGTCATCCCGCACGGTGAATATTTTCCAGCAGCCAAAAACTGCCGGGAAATCAGGACGACGCGAACAAGGAGTACCTGTACGCGATGGACAGACATGGACCCAAACCTACGTGTCATCCCGGCCCTCATAGCAGTCGACCTCCTCTACAGGTTACGACACAGACGCCGCAGAAGGTCAGAACAACAAAGGAAGGTGGGAAAGGGGGGGGCAGGACCAGGGGCAGGCCACAAAACCCCCACCAAAGTCACACAGCACACATGCCCTGGACATACCTGACCCCCAGGCCCTGGTCACTACGAGGGGGTGGGGGCGTGTCCAGCAAAGCCAGCGTCCGCCACAACGGAAGTGCTTGACGACGCGAACTGGCAACACAACAATACAGGTACGTCCCGTACCCACGCCTTAAGAGCGTGGGTACGAGTCGTACCACGCCCACACCTATGTCATCCCAACAATGGCGGGACGGCTGTACCCACGTGGCAAAGGCCTGGATACGGGCCGCACAAGCATCACATAGCATGGGGACGCATATGTACGGACCGTACCCCCACCCCCGTATGCATGGAGCCTACCCCCAACCGCAACAGTGTAAGTACGACCCGTACCCCCACCCCAACAGTGTAAGTATGACCCCTACCCTCACCCGCGTAAGTATGGAGCGTACCCCCACCCCAACAGTGTAAGTACGACCCGTACCCTCACCCGCGGACGTATGGAGCGTACCCCCACCCCAACAGTGTAAGTACGGACCCTACCCCCACCCCAACCGTGTATGTACGGCCCGTACCCACACCCGCGTATGTATGGAGCGTACCCCCACCCCAACAGTGTAAGTACGACCCGTACCCTCACCCGCGTACGTATGGAGCGTACCTCCACCCCAACAGTGTAAGTACGACCCGTACCCTCACCCGCGTATGTATGGAGCGTAACCCCACCCCAACAGTGTAAGTACGACCCGTACCCTCACCTGTGGACGTATGGAGCGTACCCCCACCCCAACAGTGTAAGTACGGACCCTACCCCCACCCCAACCGTGTATGTACTGCCCGTACCCACACCCGCGTATGTATGGAGCGTACCCCCACCCCAACAGTGTAAGTACAACCCGTACCATCACCTGCGTACGTATGGAGCGTACCCCCACCCCAACAGTGTAAGTACGACCCGTACCCTCACCCACGTACATATGGAGCGTACCCCCACCCCAACAGTGTAAGTACGACCCGTACCCTCACCCGCGGACGTATGGAGCGTACCCCCACCCCAACAGTGTAAGTACGACCCGTACCCTCACCCGCAGACGTATGGAGCGTACCCCCACCCCAACAGTGTAAGTACGACCCGTACCCTCACCCGCATACGTATGGAGCGTACCCCCACCCCAACAGTGTAAGTACGACCCGTACCCTCACCCGCGGACTTATGGAGCGTACCCCCACCCCAACAGTGTAAGTACGACCCGTACCCTCACCTGTGGACGTATGGAGCGTACCCCAACCCCAACAGTGTAAGTACGACCCGTACCCTCACCCGCAGACGTATGGAGTGTACCCCCACCCCAACAGTGTAAGTACGACCCGTACCCTCACCCGCGGACGTATGGAGCGTACCCCACCCCAACAGTATAAGTACGACCCGTACCCTCACCCGCGGACGTATGGAGCGTACCCCCACCCCAACAGTGTATGTACGGACCCTACCCCCACCTCGTATGCATGGAGCGAACCCACACCTGTGTATGTTCTAAGCGTACATATCCTGAAATAGGAGGGGTGGGTGCAGAGTTCTCCCAGCAGTGCCCAGAGACAGGAGGGGTGGGTGCAGAGTCCTCCCAGCAGTGCCCAGACACAGGAGTGGTGGGTGCAGAGTCCTCCCAGCAGTGCCCAGACATAGGAGGGGTGGGTGCAGAGTCCTCCCAGCAGTGCCCAGACATAGGAGGGGTGGGTGCAGAGTCCTCCCAGCAGTGCCCAGAGACAGGAGGGGTGTGTGCAGAGTCCTCCCAGCAGTGCCCAGACATAGGAGGGCTGGGTGCAGAGTCCTCCCAGCAGTGCCCAGAGACAGGAGGGGTGTGTGCAGAGTCCTCCCAGCAGTGCCCATGGAAAAAAAAAGGGTGGAGTACCCACAGATCCAATTGCCACAATTGTCAGTCAGGTGCACAAAGACCCTGCAGTACATGTAACACATGTGTGCAAGGCTGGGCGTACACACATGCATACAGCCTAAAAGGGAACATGTCCACATGAAGTCATGTCAACAGACTACATACACAAGTACAGTGATCACCAAGGATGCCACGAATGATGAAGGTGGAGACATCGCTCTGCATGCATGGCCAAAGTTGAAGGGGTCCGTCACACACCCAGCTAATGTAGACACAGCTCAGCGCTAAATATTGGGAACACCCTGCAGGGAAGATGTCAGGGTACACAGAGGAAGGAACACACCTTGGGACAATTTCACCAAGCAATAACTGCTTACATGAACAGAGAAACCTAGCTAACACCTTGTGATGGCACACAGATACCAGGGTACCCCCTATGACCAGCACACTACTACATTTCCCACACACCCAACACATGATCACCACCCAAAATCATGGAGCAGCCCCACCAACAGCAATACCACAAAAGCAGTAGTGTTCTAAGGGAAAAAAAGGCTTTATTCAGCATTTCCAAATCAAGTGTGTGTGGATAAAGTTCAATATTTACAAAGCCCATAGGGCAGTCCATGAGTCACAGCTGGATGGGGAACACAGTGGGACGCGTGTCCCCTAGCTTGCCTGCACAGTCAGACTCCTTCGTCTTCCACAGCGGGGAGGGCATCATGTGGGGGAGAAGGACCAGGCACCGCAGGGAGATGAGGGTGAAGGGTAGGCGTCGTGGGTGCAGGGATGGAGGACTCCACCACAGGGGGTGGGGCAGGGCCAAAGGCGGAGGCCAGGATGTCGCTGCACACCTTAGCAAGGTCCTCCAGAGACTCCCCTGCACCCGAAGGAACCACAGGCCCCAAGGAGGGGGGGGGCGGAGGGATGGGTCGCAGCGCCACTGGGGGAGGGTGTGGACAGGGGGGGACTCAACCACCCTAACCGGGGACTCCCTTGACCGCTTGCGGGGTGGTGTCACAGTGGGGCTCAGGGACAGAGCGGCCATGAAGGAGTCCTTGCCGGATATGTGGCCAGGAGAGCTGAGGGGAGGGGATTTGGAGGGAGTGGATTTGGTGGAATGCGGACTCCCACTCTGGCTGCGTGACTTACGTTTGCCCCCCGACCCAGTGGGTGTGCCTACTTCACCCTGTGTGTGCGTGCCAGGAGGTATGCGTATGACCTTCCCTGCTGGTGTGGTGCCTGTGTCTGTTGTGGTGGGTGCATGCTGACATCTGGGTGTACGTGGGACAGGCATGGGAGTGGGAAGTGTGGATGGGTCAGGGGTAGGGGGTTGGATGTAGCGCTGCAGGAGACCCACTGCTGCAGTCAGTGTCGAGTCAATGGACCTCAGCAAGTTGCGTTGGTCAGCCTGCGTTGATAAATGCCCTCCAAGTATGCCTCCATGTTGTTCAGCAATTGCCTGTGGCCATGGAGGACATTAAGCATCGCAGCCTGACCAACCTGCAACTGCCGCTGGATGTCCACAGACTCGGCATTGGCGGCAGCAGTGGAGACAGGGGCAAGGGGTGCGGTGCCTGGCAGGAAGGAGACATGTGGTGACCAGGCACGCTGGGAAGGGACACGAGCAAGTGGGAGGCGGCTGATGGCAATGGAGGGGGCGGGTGAGATGTTGTGCCGCTGTCAGCTGCTGGTGCAGCCTCCGCCCACTCAGAGAGATCATCCTCGGACCCGTCAGCCTCATATTCTGTCGTGCCAGTGGACAGGTCCTCTGCCTCACTCTCCTCCGCCTCAGTACCACTCAATGTGCCAGCCACGATGTCAACGCTGGCACTGGTGCTCGGCCCCTCCGCTCCGTCTGTGCTCATGTCTCCCTCCGTGTCCCCCGACGATGCTGTGGGCAAGGTGAAGAGACAGCAATTAATCACACACCTGTATACATATGTCACATGAGTCCAATCTACATAGGTTACAGTGCATAGCCTGAAAAGAAAGATCAGTAACATCTACAAAACAAGGTACAGATGTAGGGCATGCAACACACAGTTGGTTGACCCACCATGCCACTGAAAATCCATGGAGAGCATGACACAATAGCAAATGACATGAAATGGAGTTCGACATAGGAGCCAGTCCCTGGGGACAATCCAGCACTGCATCTGCACCACACAGCGTTGCCGAAAATAGGGATGTGCAGGGACCATATCCATGAACTTGAGGCACATGCTGCATAGGTAATACTGAAAACATGCCCACCATGACTGGCTCACTGCACCTTGAGTGTATGTCCAGACAAACATCACACACTGGCCAGACCTAGCAAGGAGAATTCTGGTTCTGACATGTAGGCTTGGCCCGCACCTACCACCCCCTACATGAGACAATTTATTGAGACACAGGTGGCACTTACATCTCTTAGTCTGGGTGAAATACACAGGGGCTGCATAAATGCAAGATTGGACGCCAAATACCCAAGGTGCGACTGTCCAAATAATCATGTACAAATGGGCATCATCAGATGATTGTAACAAGACACACAGGCACTGGCCACCGTGAGTATGAGCAAGGAAAATCAGGTCAGGCTGTACAGTGGACACTTGTACTACATTTTACGTCAATATACATGGTGCCAGGGGACAATGGCACAGAGCACAACCTATGCTATAGACACTGAGAGTGTCCACGTTTTGTGATGACACACATGACACCTTGGAAAATATGCCCCAGGGGACAGTAGTGGCCACACAACTCCATGGTCCTGAATGGGAATGACTGCAACACACGCCACCATCCCTGCACTATGTGTATCGCACACTCATGCACATCATGTCACAGGCCACAACATAGGACATGCGTGCTGTAAGGCATGACACTTGAGCGAATAACTCCCATGTCTGGACTCAGCATCAGTGCCAGCTGACATGGAACCCACATGTACTGAACTGGACAGGGCACAGGCAAGGTCCCAAAACCTGTTACACACCACCCCCACACATGATGCTACAGGCATAGTTCACGTGGAGAAAGCGCCAGCCTACATTACCTTCTGAAGGAGTGACTACACACAGACCAGGGAACACATTGCAAGGAGGGGAAGGGAGGCAGGAGAGCACCGCTATACTGTGGGTAACAGGATCTGCACAGCACCTTTAAACCCTGGCAGTGTATCCATGCAACTGTGCACTTACAAATGCTGGTGACACACAACAAACACACATGTACCTACCCCCTTCCTGCTGCTGCTTCTCCTGTAAGCGCCTCTCCAAGTCTGGAAATACCACCGCCAGCACACGCTTGTGGATGTGGGTCAGACGGCGGCGCCCGCGGTTCTTATGGGTCTCAGGTGAGTCCCTCAGCAGGACCCGTGCGATCCTCCGTGTCCAGCACCGGATATCCTGCCAGCGTTTCCTCACCTGGGCCAGGCGCCGCTTGCGACCATCCGCACTCCTCACGGCACTGACGGCGGTCAGCCATATCTGCTTCTTGGCAGAGGCGCCTACCTGTGAGGATGAACAAGTGACACTACATCAATACACCAGGCACATGTCACAGAGAGACCTATTAGAACAAACTTGCTGTTTACAACAAGGCATAGTATGCATCCAACGCATTGCACCATTGTCATAGGGACATGATCCTCTGGGGAAGGGAAAAGCAGTACGTGCCATTGAAAGTACACAGATGGAATGAGGGCAACTACACAAGCAATGATTCTGGCTCACACTGTGCATCACAAGCTACACCAGGATAATGTGCAGCACCTCTAAGCAGTCACATGCCACAGGCCACTGACGCTACCGCAGCAGAGTACACAGACACACACAGGCACAGGACATTCACCTGCCATTGCCAAATGCAGCGACAAACCTCACTCTGCACATGTGCCACTAGACGGGGGGGCTCACAGGTGTGGGGCTGGCCCTGCACATCAGACACACAGCACTGCTCCCTGCTCACATCACATGGGCAGGGTATATCCATCCCTCATGCAGCCCGGGTGCCACACTCCACATATGCACCCACCCACATGACAGGGGACTTACACACACACCGATGTCCAGGGTACGAACACATCATGTGGACACTCTCAGCACAGGTACACAGAACTAACACACATCTGTGGGTACAGTCACCTGTCACACTGGGCTGACCACATAATCACATGAGGACTGTAGAGGCCACATTCCCAGGAGGACAAGACAGGCAGAATGTGGCATGCACCATGCAGTGATTGTCACAGTAAACACAATGCAAGTGAGGACGGCAGACATGCACCACAGCATGCTCTGGCTGGGAGACATCAGGCATTCCCCCCTCCTGGGACCTCCCCTACAGTACATAGCATGTGTGCCACACATGGACACAATGGCAGAAGTCACAGTCACAAACAAGGGACACAGTCTGTGCTAGTAGACTCTGCACTCACCTGATACCCTGGTCGGCCATACAGCAGAGGGTACTGTGGGAGGATCGCATCCAGCAAAGCCAGGTTCTCCTCCAGGGAGAAAGGCTGTGACCTCTCCACAGACCTTGACATGGTTCCAGGGAATCAGTAGCAGCAGCTGGGTCATCGAATACAAAGATGTGCAGGCAGGTGCTCCCTCATGGGACCTGGCTGCCTTATATCTGCCTTGCTGGCCTGTTTCATGCACAGGAGTACAGAGTGATTGGTCACTCACATTTGCATCCTATGTTTCCTCCAATCCCTTCAAACCTAGCACAGACAGTGGGTTCTTATTGTGTTTTTTTCTTCAGCATGATGTCAACTCCAGAACCACATTGCAACAAAGTAGATTCATTCAAACTGACTACTGCTGTGCACCTGCTTAAAAAAATTCAAACTTTAAACTTGGTCTCCATGACAACCAGCATGCATTTAGGCCTTTCTACTTGTCCCTCATGTGTCCCCTATGTAATTTGGAGTTTCACACACAGGTACGGTGCGTCCCGGGGCCCTAGGGCACCACAAATGCATAGCAACGGCCCGTACAGGCGTGTGTACGGTCCGTATCACTATGGGTGTTCTTGCGTATGCGTACCCATAGTGAAAGTGAGCGTACGCACGCGTGTACGGTCCGTATCACTATGGGTACACATACGCGAGAACACCCATAGTGATAGTGAGCGTACAGGCGTGTGTACGGTCCGTACCACTATGAGTATGCATACGCGAGAACACCCATAGTGATAGTGAGCGTACAGGCGTGTGTACGGTCCGTACCACTATGAGTACGCATACGCGAGAACACCCATAGTGATACGGACCGTACACGCGTGCGTATGCTCACTTTCACTATGGGTGTTCTCGCGTATGCGTACTCATAGTGGTACGGACCATACACACGACTGTACGCTCACTATCACTATGGGTGTTCTCGTGTATGCGTACTCATAGTGGTACGGAACGTACACACGCCTGTACGCTCACTATCACTATGGGTGTTCTCGCGTATGCGTACTCATAGTGGTACGGACCGTACACACGCCTGTACGCTCACTATCACTATGGGTGTTCTCGCGTATGCGTACTCATAGTGGTACGGACCGTACACACGCCTGTACGCTCACTATCACTATGGGTGTTCTCGCGTATGCGTACTCATAGTGGTACGGACCGTACACACGCCTGTACGCTCACTATCACTATGGGTACACATACGGCAGCACTCCCATAGTGATAGGGAATGTACACAGGCCCTCTGAGCGAAAGTACGGTGCCTTTCACACATCACAGTGGTGACAGGCAGCACACAGGAAGGAATAGGGCTGACATACTTGTCCATGGATGGACATCGAGGCATTGTCTGGGCAGTACTACATGTGTGGGGCACAGGTGTGAAAGGCTGTGATGTGGCACATTACTCCTGAGTGGAGAAGGCACCAGATGTATGATGAGATGTGTACAGATGTTCTGTGTGATGGTGCAATGTGTGCCAGGCATGGCCTTAACTCCTTTGACATGTGTGCATGTCGTACTGCACACTTGGGATGAGCGTCACTGGCATGGCACAGTCAACAACACACGCAAGTGTCCCCTGATGCCCGCTACTGGGGTTACCACACCAGAAAGTGACTACCCACGGTGCACGATGTGACTATGTCATGTATGTATGGGGGGCGGCCATTTGCTTGATGTTGGAGCTCCCTCAAAAGCATCAGCTGTTGCAGCAACCAACATGTGTCTGTGTGTAGATGGACATGGCACACTGTTCCGCACACCAGGCAACATGTGGTATCGGATGTGAGGTGCGTATGTATGCATGGTACACGGAGTAGCGTAACAAGGACATGTCTGCATCCTCTCTATGAATGTGTGGTGAGTCATTACATGTACACCTTATTGGCAAGGTGTGTGGGCTGTCCTAGTGTAATGTCATGTGACCTGTGGCTCTAGTGTTCCGCTACCAGTCTCTGCAATCGACATCCTACTTCTGCTGATGTGTTGATGTATGTCACTCCTGTGTTGCGTCTGGCTGTTCACTTACACTGGGACACAGCTAATCCCATGCCATGGCATGTGGAGGTTCACAATCTCCGTGTGTAGCTGGGTCTTGGTAGGAGTGTCACCTGGCAGCCATACGTGTCCAGGGCATGTGGCACATACCTCACTCCGTATGTCGCATATGTGTATTGACAGATTAACATGTGCTCAGCACCCAAAAATTGTTGTAGTAGTGCACTCACTCTTCCTTGTCACTTCCAAATTACTGCAGAGCGCCGCCTCTTCCGCGAGCAATTCCGGACTTGGCTGACATGCGGGAGAATGACTGTATCCGGTGCTACCGCTTCCCCCAACCGTTGATTCTGGAGTTGACGGCGAGGCTGGCACCACACCTGCAACTGCTGCACAGGTATCCTACGGCACTGACACCCAAGCTGAAGGTAATGGCAGCCCTACATTTTCTTGCCACGGGTTCTTTTCAAAATACCATTGCTCATGTTGGTGGCATGTCCCAGAGCATGTTCTGCCGTGTGCTGCATGATTTCTTAGAGGCCATGTTGCTTCACCTGGATGAGTGCATCCATTTCCCAACCCCTGAAATGTTGACTGGTGTTAAGCATGGATTCTATGCCCTGGGAGGGATGCCCCATGTCATTGGGTCCATAGATGGGACACATGTGGCTTTGGTACCACCACAGGTACAGGAGGTAGCGTACAGGAATCGCAAACACTACCACTCCATCAATGCCCTTGTGGTGTGTCTGTCCAACATGGTGATTTCACATGTCTGTGCTCGTTTTCCAGGATCAGCACACGATGCCTACATCATGAGGCATAGCAGGGTGCCTGAAATGATGACGCAGCTGCGCAACAAACGTGCATGTGTTGTTGGTGGGTACACTCTGTCTGTCCTGTATTTTGCGTAGACTTCCAGCACGACCGCTTCTCCTGTCCTACTTATGTCCATGTGCTTTCCATGTAGGGGACGCTGGCTATCCCAACATGCCATGGCTGATCACACCTCTCCGCAACCCCATCACTCCGGCCCAGCTCCGCAACAACACCGCCCATGGCCGGACAAGGCGAGTGATAGAGAGGACATTTGGCTCCCTGAAGAGCCGATTCCGATGCCTCCACAAGACCGGCTGCGCCCTCCCATATGCCCCGGCGAAGGTCTGCAAAATCTTCATGGTCTGCTGCATGCTGCACAACATGGCAGTTGAGAAAGCTGTGCCACTCATCCTGGATCAAGATGATCAGGACCATCCACCCGTGGAGGACGAAGGTCTTGGCAATGGGGCTAGTGATGTGGAGGATGTGGTTCCGCAAGAGGACATCCGGACTCGGCTCATACGCGACTTCTTTGCTTAGTGGTGAGTACCAGTGTCTGTGTGTGCACGCATTGGTCCCCGTGTGGCATGTGTTGCGATGTGTGTGTCCATCTGCATGTATGCCCCATGAGTCAGAGGTGGTGTGTGTGGATGTGTCACTGGAGTGATGGTGCCAGTGATGTGTATTTCCCCAGTCATAATTGTGACCTAGCATGTTGTCATCCTTGCATGTGTCGAGTACATGCACATGCAAGTGGCTGTGCTTTTTGTGGCTGACTTCTTGTGTGTCTCTCTTCCCCAGGTACTTGCGCATGCCGTCTGCTGGTTGCATTGTTGTGGCACTGCTATTCCTCATGGACACGTCATCGTGTGCTGACTCAGCGTTACACGCACGGACAAGTTTGGAAGTCTCCTTCGGGTAAGGGATGCATCAGGGGTGTATTGGGTGTGGCAGTTGTTTACGATGTATGCACACTGCCCCTGTCTATGTTTGGTTCCTCTGCAGACATGTCGCATCACCATGGTACACATGACATGCAGTTGGGTACACCTGAATAGATGGTCAGACTTGTTGACAGTCATCAGTGATGGGATTGTGGAATGTGATGATGGCATCAATGTGTGTTACACTGCCCTCGGACACATATGGTTTGCATTGGCTTGACATGGTGTGGGACTTCCACATCAGCGGATCAATGGTGTATGGCAGTCTCTCCATGAGCAGCAGGGGGTGTTTAGCTGTTAGCCGACACTTGTGTGCCAGGCCCATGGCTATCACGCATTTGTGCTGCAGAAGGGGGGTTCCAGTGTTGGACCCACATGTTACTCCACATGACCCGTTCATGTGTACTCCGAGTTTCCTCTGCAATCCCGAATACATGACTAATAAAGGTGTCCCTATGCCTCCAAGGTGCCTCTTCTCAGTCAATGCTGGTGTGTTGCCACGGTGCATCCGGCATGTCTGGCATGGTTTTCCGTGATAGTGGCTATTTGTCTATGTGTAGAGTAGCAAGATACAAGCTGTTTGTGTGGGATTAGACTGTGTATTGTGCATGATGTCCATGACTGTGTGGGTATTGTGACATGTGCCATCCCCATGCATCCAACGTTGGCCAGGCCACCATTCTCTGCATCCACCTGACACAAGCTTGCAGGACATGGTTCTGCCACCTGTCCACACATACCTGGGTGTCCCACAGGACACTCCACATGATCCCTGACCTCTGCGCATGGCTGTCGCTGTACTCAAAATGTCTGTCGGCACGGTTGTGCGGCCACCCCCTCAGCTGGTTGGGCCCATCACGGGTGTGTATGGTGCTCCATGTCTGTCTTGCCTAATACAATGTGACCCATGTGTGTCCTGTGCCAGACTCAGGCCCCAGGGTGTGGATGGTTGAAGTCAAATGAGAACTCAGGCATGGTTAGACTTTACAAGACACATGTAAGGTAATAATGCAAAAGGTAGGCATCTTCTCTTTATGGTGTAACTTTTTATTTTGGTTGGGGTACCGGGGGGGGGGGGTATGACATGAGGGGCTTTCCGGGTGTGTGGAATCCAAAGTTCACTAGGGGAGTTGGTGTCCTTGCCATTTGAAATCCTCAGAGTCCATGCCACAGTCTTTGTCAACATTGGTCAGACAGTGACCAGCAAGTCCATGTGGCAGAGAATGTCTTTTGCTACTGTGCTGCTGTTGCTCCAGTGGGCCAGGTGCCAGGCCAGGTGTCCTGGGAGATGGTGCTGTTGCGCCGGCCCTCACGGTCTTTTCCGTAAACGACCCGCCCTCCTGCGGGGACCCTCGGAAGCAGGCCGTGACGATGTTTGGGATGCTCCGTCGGATGTCTCCTCCTCCTCCTCATCCCTCCCTGTGGGTGGTGATGTTCTACGCCTGCTGGCACAGGGAGGGTTGCCCATGTTGTCGGCTATCCGACGGAGTGTACTGTGAATTCCCGTAAACACCGTCACAAGCTCAGCCTGTCTGTCCTCCATCCGCCGTTGGTGTCGCAGTAGACAGGCATGTTGCTCCGCATGTTGCCGGGCCTGCTGGGTCTTGATCTCATCGAGGGTCCCCTTCATCTCGTTGAGGGTGGACACAACCTGGGCCATGCCCGTGGTGTCCTGCCGGTATGTGTCCAGGATGTTTCGGACATGGGAATATACCGGTTCCCCAGCCAACTGGTCAGGCTCGCGCCTCCGCCGTCCTCCACTCCCACCACCCCTGCCCACTTGCGCCTGGCCTGCCCTTGTGGGAACATTGGGTCTCCGGGACCCCTGAGGGGTGGCATTGGCGTTGTCGCCTGCCTCCTCCTGGGTGCCTGGTACACCGTGTCCCTCCTGGCCAGCCTGGCTGCATTGTGGTGGTGGGGCAGGGATCCTGGGTGTCTCCTGGGATGTGGCAGGAGTGGGGGTGGTGGTTGGCCCAGTTGTACCTGACGCAGGTGCTGCAGGTCGTTGGACACCAGAGGGGCCAGGTTGGTCGGGGTCGGGTTCGTCCACAGAGTGGTGAGAGTCGTCGCTGCCGGTGGCTCCGTCATCCCGCCGAGCCGGGTCCTGTGAGTCTTCCCCCCCAGTGTTGGGGGGTGATCCACGATGTTGACCTGTGTGTGAGAGAGACAATGTTAATTTTGTTCCATGCAACATCCATGTTTCATTGGTTTTTAAGTTGGCACATTTCCTCTGGGAATTTGGATATGTCTTGCATTCCACTCACAGTGCACTTGTGCATGGGTATGTCCCTTGGCCACAGCTTTTGCGGCTTTACCTATGTGTGGCACAGTCTTACTTGCTGCGTCAATTGTGACTGCAGTCAGCAGTGGAGTGGGCAGGTGTGGCGAGCCGTGCATTGGCGCCTTCCGTGTTGCACTGTACGT
The DNA here is from genome assembly GCF_964204655.1 of Triturus cristatus. Lineage (NCBI taxonomy): Eukaryota > Metazoa > Chordata > Amphibia > Caudata > Salamandridae > Triturus > Triturus cristatus. The sequence goes on along the minus strand of NC_140589.1, from coordinate 741,856,359 downwards.
GAGCACATGGAGTGGTTCCACACACTTAGATAATGCAGGTAGCTGTCGTTGTGCTCGTGCACAGGTTGTGACATGGCCCTGTGTTTTGCCATGGAGAAGAGGGGGGGTTCTGGCACTGGCCACCCTTGTCTACATGCACGCAGTCCACCTGCTGACGAGCAGACATTCCCACACCCCACAAGGCTGATTTGCTCTCCCTGTGTGTCCCTTTCTCGCTCCCTCTCTGTCCCCTTTCTCCCTCCCTCTGTGTGTCAGCCTCCTCCCTCTGTCCGTCTCCCTGTGTCTCCCTCCCTCTCTCTCCCCCTCTCCCTCCCTCTGTGTGTCACCCTCTGTCACCTCAGCCCAGCTTCCTAGGCACACACTTTTTGCAGATCTTTGAATGGCCCTTGGCTTGTTCATGTGAGTTTGTTTCTGATCTCCAGGCACCCATTGGGTGTAGTGTCTGTGTCTGCGCTGCTGCTGTGGTGGTGTGTGCTGCCACTCTTTCACAGTGTTGGCTGTTCATTAGCTGCTGTCATGTGCAAGAACGTGCCGTCACCCCCATGTGTTAATGCAAGGCGTCCGCCATTTGCTGGCAAGTCTTTCCTGTGTGGGGACACACTGTTTGTCTGGCTGTGACCTAGGCCATATGGGCAGGGGGCATTGTTGTCTGCTTCTGAGTTGCACTATGTGATTTTTGGGGCCCACACTCCCGCCATCCGGCTTACCGTGTCTTGTGTTGGTGTTTTCTGTGGCCTGTGACTTGGCATTGTCCAGCTGGGTGCATGGGGCATGGTGGCGCCAGTGGCATGTGCGTGTTCATGGAGTGTGGTTGAGTCATGCGATAGCTTGGGGTGGTTGCGTGCCTGTTTGTGAGTTTGGTTGTGGATGATGTTCCCCCCATGTGAGGTGAGTTGTTTGTGTACTCACCCGGGTCTCGGAGTCCTTCTAATCCGTCCACTGCCACCACCGGCAGTATGGCCATCACCCTCTCCTCCCAGGGATGGTAGTGTACGGGTCTGCGGGGCGGCCCTCCTCCAGTGACATTGGCCTGGTTGTGGTCGTCGGTCATTTTGGCTCGGACCCTCCTCCGCAGATCGTACCACCTGGCTTGGCATTCATGCCTGGTCCTTCTGGTGTCCGCAACAGCAGTCACAGCATCGACAATCGTCTGCCACATGGCTGTTTTTTCAGAAATGCTGGTCTGTCTGACCAATGTTCCAAAGAGGTGTGGCTCGACTCTGAGGATTTCATCGACAAGGACCTCCAACTCTCGGCTAGTGAACTTTGGATTCTTGTTAGTGGGCATGGTGAGGGGTGTGGGTGTGGATGGTGGGGGTGTGTGTGTGGATGGTTGTGGGTGTGTGGGTGTGGTTGTGCAGGTGTGTGTGTGAATGTGATGAGGGGGTGTTTGTGAAGGTGGTTGTGTGAAGGTGTGCAAGTGTAAGGTGTAGTAAAGGTTCTAGTATGGTGCTGTAGGTTGTCTGTGGGGTCTGGCAGCAGTGAGTCTGTTGCAAAGGCTCATGGTTTGTGTGTGTGGGCCCTTTTTATTGGTCCATTGGTGGGTGTGGCTGTGTTTGAAGTTTGGGTGGGTGTGTTATAAGGAGTGGTTGTGTTTTGGGCCTCTGTTTGGGATTTTGGCAGTTGCAGGTCAGTGAATGTGTTGTTTTTGTGCTTGTTGGACATGTTTTGTGGCTTTGTGCCATTCGAATGGTGTATTCTTGTGTTGTTTTGCTTTGTCCTGGTTGTGTACGTGCGTTTTTAATGTGTGTACGGTGTGTACTTCAGCCATTTTGTTGTACAGTGCTGTCCTTGTGTCTGGCTTGGTACAACTCGTACATGCGCGATGTTGTGTGAAGGTGGTGGTGTTGGGGCCTGGGGTGCGCTCCGCACTTAGAATGTTGGGGTGGGGGTAGGCTCCATACGTACGCGGGTGAGGGTACGGGTCATACATACACGGTTGGGGTGGGGGTACGGTCCGTACATACACGGTTGGGGTGGGGGTACGCTCCATACGTACGCGGGTGAGGGTACAGGTCGTACATACACGGTTGGGGTGGGGGGACCGGTCGTACATACACGGTTGGGGTGGGGGTACGCTCCATACGTACGCGGGTGAGGGTACGGGTCGTACATACACGGTTGGGGTAGGGGTACGGTCCGTACATACACGGTTGGGGTGGGGGTACGCTCCATACGTACGCGGGTGAGGGTACGGGTCGTACATACACGGTTGGGGTGAGGGTACGCTCCATGCATACGCGGGTGAGGGTACGGGTCGTACATACAAGGTTGGGTGGGGGTACGCTCCATGCATACGTGGGTGAGGGTACGGGTCGTACATACATGGTTGGGGTGGGGGTACGCTCCATACATTCATGGGTGGGGGTACGTCTCGTACATACACGGGTGTACATACACGGGTGGGGATTCGACTCGTACATAGGAGGGCTGGGGGGGTGTTGGGCGCGTATGCGGGCAAATGTCTCCATGGTTGCTATGGGAGTTCGGTGCGGACGGTGTTTTTTCCATACGGTTGTAACATCGGACGCACGGGATGGATCGTGATTCCGCGGTCGGACTTCACTTTTCACATTTGTACGGTAAATCGTCCGAGGACGTGTCGGACACAATTTCCGACCCGAGGACGTGTGGGGAATAATTCCCAATGCGGTTCGTATGGACTTTTTACCATGTGAATCGTGATTGGCAGTTTGTACGGCACTTGTACGATTCGTACGGTAAAAAGACCGGATACGAGTCGTACGGGGAAATTTTTTACCGGATCGTGATCGGCACCTATATGTTTATATTAACCAGACTAACATCTTACTTTAAAGTTAATTAAAATTCAATCATTCATATATTCACAAAGTTCACTGAAGTTACAGTAAGGAGGCAGGTAGTGATATGTAAATAACAAATACATAAGTGCATATGATATGTTTCATTGTACTACCCAAATCCTGGAAAACCATCCCTCAGTCAAATACTAACCCTGTTAGAACTCACTACTTTGTTTTGCATGACTCTTACCCTTTGAAGTGTTGGTTGTCCTAATAATGGGAAATCCTTGCGTTAAGGACCCTGCCACAAATCTGTTCTTACCTCTGAGTCTAGAGCCTCCTTAGAGTGACACATCCCAAAAGCTTTAAAGTTCTATTGCTTTCTTCATCCCAGAGGATTTTTCATCAAATTTCACAGAATTTTGACTTGAGTACAGTGGCTGGAGTCCCTGACATGGGATTCTAATGCCTGTATTCCACTTGCAGTTCCACTTTGGTTGGGAAATGCACTTTTGCACAACATACTATCTCTATTTCTACCAATAGAGTCGAGAGAATTATGGGGCATATCTATAAGGAGGCGATATAAAATTATCGTCGCTTTTGCGGCCGTTTTTGGCCGAAAAGAGGCGATAATTTTATCGCTATAATAGCAAGGTCACGCTATCGCGTGAAACCTTGCCTTAGCGCCTGAATTCCTAACGCCCATCTTTCCATCTCTAATTAGATGCAAAGTGGGCATTCCTCCCCAGGATAACGGGCGAAATGTCGCTAAGCGACATTTCTCCTATTATAAAGCCTCACGCAAAGCAGCATAGCGACAAGAAAAGTAGCGATAACCTCTATTATCGCTACTTTCCTTACGCCTGCTTTGAAACTGACTTAGCCATGATATCCTATGGAAGGTGGATATCATGGCTAAGTATGTGAGGCCCTATCAGCAAGCTATCGCCAAACTTTGTGGGATTTTCGCTGGGTTTCCAGCGATAATCTCATGTTTGGCAGTTAGCGCTAGGATTTTATCGCTTTTGAGATAAGCGTTGCTAATAGCACGCTATCTCAGCGATAAAAATCGACGCTAGCCGGCGATAATTATCCTAGCGCTAAGTGCGCTTAGTGATAATTATCGCCGGTTGTTGCTGATATGCCCCTATATCTCTTTTCCACCACTAGGCTAACAGCATATGGAGATCTCATTGTGACTTCCATCACTAACGGGATTCTAACCACCCCATCCCATTTGTTTACATTCTGTCTCCATTACTTCTACGTTTGCAACAGTATACAAAAAAAGTGATGGATGGAATGCTTAAATTCATCTCAGCCACTGGAAATGACTCTTGGACCGTATCCCAATCCATCTTATTTTGCACACCATGCCACCTCAGTTTGGACCCTGGCCTGGCAGTTTGGGGTGGCCTGTTCCTACTGGAGCAGGGTTAAGCCTAATTTGGATATAGCTGGGTACAAACTGAAGTGGCATTGTGTGCGAAATAATGATGGACTGGGATGCAGGCCAAGAAATTACCAGTTGCTGAAATTAATTCAGCATTCCAACCATCACTTTTTGTATACTCCATTATTCCTACAACACTCTGTAATCAAAAACACTATGCGGTGCTATAAAAACACCTTACTAAATAATTTAACATGGAACACTGTCAGAGCAACCCTTAATATGTGAACATTCCTAAGCTCTTGGAATGTCTGCTGTTGACAATTAGCATTCTGCCTTGCCTGGCCAGCACTCCAACCTTTTACTAATGCCTTCACCCTTCACTTTCAGACCTATGAGTCCTCCATTTTCTTAATTATCACACTTCTCTTTGTCATTGTTGCTTTCTGCTGGCCCTTTCCATGATTTCTTCTGGATTCCCCAAGAGCCACTGGCATGGTTGCTGTCTTTGCTTCACCACTCACTCATGGCTGCTCATTATGAGCCTTTATAAGTGCTCCATGCAAGTGCCGGTTTTCATGTCCACTTAGCAATGGCCATTTGTAGCCCTTCCGTTAAGAGTTTCTGGTTCCATCCTTCACCTCCACTGAGTTCCCCTGCCAACGCATGCCAATCAACCAATTAGTAGATTTGTGCAGCACTTCTTGTCTCCCATGAGGGTATCCAGGCACTGGCAGGGTTCAGTTGATTAGCCAAATAGCCGGGTCTTCATTGACTTTCTGAACTCTGAAAGAGGTGAGGCGGTCTGTTGATGAAAGGGGAGCTTGTTCCGTGTCTTTGGTGCTAGGTAGGAGAAGGAGCGACTTCTGCAACTGCAACGTCAGATGCAGGGGGTGAGGGTTAGAGAAAGAGATGCAGAGCAGAGGTGTCTGGTGGGCTGATGGAAGTTCATGCGGTGGTTCAAGTAGGCGGGTTGGCAGCTATGTAGGGCCTTGTATGCAGGAGCCAGGGGCTTGAATTTGCATCTTTTCTGTACAGGGACCAAGTGGAGTTCCCCCAGGTAGGCGTGATGTGGGTACATCTAGGCAGATCCAGGATGAGTGTGGCTGCGGGTTTCTGTATGGTCTGTAGTGGGAGGAGGAGGTGAGCTGCCATCCCTGTGTAGAGAGCATACGAAGGATAAAGAAGCAGGAGGAGAAGAGAGAGTTGACCTGTGCCGTCATAGCTAGCTTATTGTCCAGAATGATGCCTAGGTTCCTAGCGTGATCAGTGGGGGTGGGAGTAGGACCGAGTTCTGAGGGCTACCAGAATGCGTTCCATGGAGAGCTTTCGTTTCCAAAAATCATTTCCTCTGTCTTGTCCGAGCAGAGCTTCAGGTAGTTGTCCTTCATCCAGTGGGCGACATCTGTTATGCAGTTGTAGAAGGTGGTCTTGGTGTTGTCATCGGAAAGGGAGAGGATGAGTTGTGTGCCGTCGGCGTAAGATATGATTGTGAGTCCGTGGGTTTCGGCGATGCTGGCCAGAGGTTTCATATACGTTTTGAAGAGGGTGGGGCTGAGCAAGGATCCTTGGGGTACGCCACAGATGATTTCCTTGGGTTCGCAGGTGAACGTGGATTTTTTGCATTCTCATGGTGCAGAAAGAGGTGAGCCATCTGAGAGCCTCCTCTTGGATGCCTATGTTGTGTAGCCATGTGATGAGTGTGTGGTGGGAGTCTGTATAGGATGCTGCTGAGAGGTCTAGGAGGATTAAAGTCACAGTCTTTCTTTGGTCAAGTAGGGCTTGGATGTTGTGGGTAGCCGTGATGAGGAATGTCTTGGTGCTGTGGTTGCTGCGGAATCCGGATTGGGAAGAGTCGAATAGGAGGTTCCATTCCAGATGCGAGGAGAGTTGTTGTTTTTTCTAATACTTTGACCGGGAACGTGAACAAGAAGGTCAGTCGGTAGTTGTTGAGTTTGCTGGGGGTCTGCCAATAGTTTCTTTAGTGGGGTGTTGACTTCTGCGTGTTTCCAGTCATCAGGGATGGTGGCTGTGGCAACTGAGTTGTTGAATAAGGTTGTGAGTATGTAGCTGATTCTGGCTTTGCATAGGTTGAAGATGTCGTGAAGGCATGGGTCGGCTGGGGCCTCTGAGTGAACCGAGTTCATGATGGAAGTTGTGTCCTGTGGTGTAAGCTAGTTTCATTCGGTGATTCGGATATCTGTGGTGGTAGCAGGGTTGATGTGTTACTTGAAGAAGTCTGCGGCCTTGGGCTGTGGTTTGAAGTTTATGTACATGTTGGTGATCTTGTTGTGGAAGAAGTTTGCAAGGTTGTCACAAAGTTCTTGTGAGGGTAACAGGGGGTAATGTTGTTTGCTGCAGCTGAGGGGTTGGAGAATTCTTTGGTGATGTTGAAGAATTATTTGCTGGTATTGGAGCTTGATTCAATGCATGAGATCTTTTACTCTCTCAACTGTCTGTGGTGGAGGTTGGGGCTGCCTTGAAGGTGGTTTTGTCGGTCGTGTCCTTGCTGGTGCACCATCTCCTTTCCAGTTGATTACAGTGTCATTTAGCAGTCCTGATGTCTTCAGGGTAGCAGCTAGCCTGCTTGGTGGACCTTCTGTGGGTGTTGCTCCCGATAGGAGTGACTCTGTCAGTGTAGTTGGTGATCCATGGGGGAAGAGTGTGGTGCCGCGGCCAGAGCAACTGACTCCGGAATCTGGGGATCACGGTTCGATCCCCGGCGCCGGAGGCAGCTTAGCCCAGCACCATGTGACTCTGGGCAATAGCTTGCTTAATCTTCCCGACGGCCCCAAGCGCCTAGAGACCCTTACGGGTGATTGTTCGTGCTTTACAAATGTGGATTATTATTATTATTATCCAATCATTGAAGTTTCTGGCGTACTGTTCTAGATTGTTGGAGGAGATGGGGTGGGTGGTGTTGAGGGCATTGATGGATGTGTCCTTTGAGACTTTGTTCCAGCTGCAGTGGGATTAGTTGGGCAAACTGGAGCTGAGGTCCATGAGGTGTTGATGTTGAAGTGGACGATGGAGTGGTCAGTCCAGGTGAGCTCCGTGGTGAGGCTGTAACTGATGCGGTCCCTGGAGGTGAAGATGGGGTCTTGCATGTGGCCTGCGGTGTACGTTGTGTCATGGATAAGCTGTGTGTACTGTGCCTTTAGTGTGCCTTTGGTAAGTCCTGGGGGGGCAGGGCTTCCGTTGGTGGGAAGGACAGTGAGAGGGAAAACCCGGTCACACTGCAGCCTGCAAGTAGGTCCTGTGGTGGGCAGGGCTTCTGTTGGTGGGAAGAACGATGAGCATGAAAACCTGTCCATTAAAATCCAGTCGGGGAAACACCAGCAGCGGCGGTGTCACTGGATAAGACTGGAATAAGCAGGAGCTGGAGGCCACAGGCAAGTGGCAAGCTGGGTGCCCATGCTGCCTTCCACTTATCCAAAATGGCCACCCGGGGTTAAATGATCTAGCAGATTCCTTCCCAATAGACCCAATGGCTCTTCCTACCATGACTTTACATATGCTTATCCTGAGAAACTCAGCAGGAGGAGCCCTGCACTCTCACTCTGTCTTCTCCCCTTCTACCCTCCATTTCCAGACACATGACTGTGTCCTTTATTTGTACCTCCTCATTGCCTGCCCTTCTGTGTGGCAGCCTCTTCCCTACCGGCACTCCACTGGGACATTAAGAATCTGCTCAATCAATCAATCAATCAATCAATCAATCAATCAATCAATCAATCAATCAATCAATTTCTGTTCACAGACTCATGGAGAGTCTTACCTTAGGACAAACTCAAGCCCCTGTGCTCTGGCCCCTGTGAGCAAAAAGTTGGGATAATTACCCAGAAGGTGCTGCCTCATGCCTCCACTGGCAGTCCTCCTTTTCTCTCAATTTTGGGGATACTTAACTTCTGACCCTTACTCTCACTCATTACTCTGTATAGCATCTTGAACTGCCAAAGATCCACACCCAGCCATCTGCTTTTAGGGTTTTGGAGCAGGAGAGCTAAGGAGATTGCTCCAATTGGTGCCTCAGCTGGGTTGCAAGCCCCCACCAAAATTATATGTGCCACTTAGCACTTGCTCTTTCCTGATGATTCACAAGGAGTACCTCTCCATTATGGTGATTGTAACAATCATGGCAAGATGGCCCTTAGTGGTTGGAATGTAGAATTGCTTTGTGGTTGGCTGAGCTCAAGAGGTATTCAGTTCTCATTTCTGCTGTGAAATGAGGTTTAGATTTTCACACATTTAACTTTGGCTGGCAACAAGAAGCAGTTTATAAGAGAGAGGTCTTTGAAGTAGGTTTAGGTTGTGGTAGCTATGTTGCCCATATCAATGCCCGCTGCCTGGTCTATTCCCGGGCCCATATTTACTAAGGTTTTGCATTGGGGTTGAGATACTTTTATGGCCCAGCATCAATACAAACCCCTTTTTACTAAGCCACGCAAAGCAACTTTGCATGGGCTTCCGTGGTTTAATAAATATAAGGTAATGCCAATCAGCGCACAGCGCTGCCTTGCATTACTTTGCATTGGGGAGGCTATCCACGGGTGGAGCATGGGAATTCCCATGCATCCAAACATGGATTTGTTTGCAATCTCAGATTTACTAAGGTGAGTAAACCTGGGAATGCGCCACAAATCTATGCCTCCCTGAAGCAGATGTAACAATGAGAAATTTTGCTTCTAAGTGTTATTTTAGGGCACAAGTGTGTGCCCAGTAAAAGGGCGCACAAGCACTCAGATGTTGATTTAGAGCTTGGAAAGAGGGTCCTCGGTCGCAACTGTGATGGAGTACCCTGTCCACCAAACTGAAGGTCCGCCTGCCTAAATTACAGTCAGCAGACCTTAAGTATGTCAGCGACAGAGAATACTCTTTCTCCGTCGCTTACATGCTCTTCGGTGTGGCCATTCGACCATTCACCTGATATAGAGTGGGCGGTAGAATGGCCGGTTTTTACCCCCCTCCTGCTGCCATGAAAAACATGGCTGTAGGGGACAGTAAAAATGTTTAAATGACATCAACACCATGAAAGAAAACTCCTATGGGGTGGTGGTCAATAGTCTTTTTATTCAAAAACAAAATCCCATTTTGGGATTTAAAAAATAAATAAATCAAAAACAAGTTAAAAGTTTGAGGGACGGAACCCTCATTTCAAGTTAAAAGTTTGACGGTACTATCTGTCAAACATTTAACTCATTGACAGGAATCGCCGTGATGGCGGCTCGTGTCACTGACTAGAGATATCAGCTATGCTGGCAGCCCTTGCGGAGTACAATCAACTCTCTGATAGCTAATCTGGCTCTTAGTTGCTTCATGAGTATAACTCCACTGACAGTCACTTTTAAAAGACAAAAATATGTTGGTACAATTGTGTTTCTTATTTTTATGACATATATATTTCAGTTCTGTTCCAATACAAAATCATTGCTCAATCAAGATTCACATTAGCACCAGCTCCAAGCACACCTTAACAAGGTGTTGCTTTCAATACACCTAGGGCCAAAACTCAATTGTAACCTAGCTCTACGACCTCCCATTATTTAATGATTGTACCTTTCTTTGTACAAGGATTGTTAATATCTTCATATTAGTAAACCCTCCAAAAAGTGCTAATCCCTTAATCACTGTCAAAAAAGGAAGAGAGAATACAACACTCTCTTCCTAATGATGGCTGACACTCTAAACTATTATCCTACTACAAAAACTCATGCAATGACAGAGTTTGTTAATCCAGTAAACTGAAATGACTCTTGATAGTGCAAATAGCACTTTACACACTCTAACAGAAAAGTACTAACCATTTTTAACTAGTCTAATAAATTAAACCAGAAGGGTTCACAGTTGCCCAAAGGGAATACAGGTATGCAGATTTTATACTAAGGTATGTGGCTACATGAGTGTTAATTCCTATCTTCATTTATCACAACTACATTTATGTTCACTGACCTCAACGAAAGAATCTCCTTCCACGCCCCCAAGAGAAACCTCCGCTCCACCAACCTAGCCCTAGCCACGGTCCCCCGCATCTAAAAGACCAGAATGGGTGGGAGATCCTTCTCCTACATCGCTGCCAGGACCTGGAACAAATTCCTCCTCAGCATCAGACGAAGCCTGACACTGCACCTATTCAGAAATACCTGCCATACAGAGCTGCCCATACCCCCAACCTGCCCTCAGCACTTTGAGACCCTCACGGGTGAGTAGTGCGCTCTATAAATCCCTGATTTATTGATTGATTGACTGTTATATCCACCACACTTCCTGATCCTTCTGCACGTATTATTAGTATATGTAATCTCTGCCTGCTGTGACTGAGTCAGTGTTCTTGCCTCTGTGCTCATGCTTACATTCTTTTATGTACATGCTGCAAGAAATTGGGTTACTGGTTGAGGGGGGTGAAACTTACTCAAGCAGCAACCACAATCCTTGTCAGGGTGAAGTCACCAGCGGACACCTAATTAACCTGTGCTCAACCCTCTGGTAGCTTGGCACATAGCAGTCAGGCTTAACTTAGAGACAATGTGCAAAGTATTTATGCAGCACTTCAACAGTAATGAAGTGAAAACTCAACACAAGAAGAATCCCACATCAATTTAGAACAATTTTAATAAACAAATCAAGACTAAAATGTCAAAAATCCAATCAGAAGAGTTTAAAGATTTCAGTGCAAATAGTGCCATAATGCACAAAGCACCAACTGTGGTTATATGGTCATGCAGGGCCAGGAAAAAGTCACAAGTTCAGGCCAACTTTGATGGGGAGCAGGCCAGCTACAGGGACCCACTTAGGCCTGCTGAACACAGTACCTTAATCCTGGTTTTGAAGAGACGTTGAAGATGCGTCACACAGCAGAGGCAATGCGCGTTAGAGGCAAGGAGATTCATCGCACAGTGGCTGTTCTGTGGAGCTGCGAAGTGCGATGTGATGTCCATGTGTGGAGATGTGCCGCAGCAGTTCCAATGGACCGAGTTGGGTGAGGCGATATCCTTGCATGGAGATGTCTCACGCAGCGGCAGTTACAATGGGCTGCAATGGGTGATGCAAAGTCTTTGCATCAGGGAAGTCTGTGTAGCAGAGGCAATGCGTTGGTTCCAAGGGTGATGCGTCAAGCAGCAGAGACGTTGTGCCGGTTCTGCAGGAGACGTGCCGTGCTGCAATGGAGATGTGTTAGTTCTGCTGCATCCACAGATGGACTAGCAGAGCACATGTAAGCCCACTTTAAAGGGTCCAGGACTGGGGTTGGGTACCACTTGGGAGGGCAGGACTCACAGATGGTGCTGGGTTCAAGGTTGCTGGAAGCCTATTCTGTCCCTGAGGCTTCTGATCAGGAGGCCAACTAGCCCTTGGAGTCACTCTGGGGTCCTGGATTTAGAGTTGCAGGTCAAGTCCTTCTCACCCAGGCAAGAGGACAGCAGGTCAGCACAGTAGATCAGTAGTCCTTCTGGACAGAAGTCCATCAGAATGTCAGTCTTTTAGCAGCACAGGAATCCTTCTTCCATTAAGAGTCCATAGGTCCAGAAGTGTACTCAAAAGTTGGATCTAAGGGTCCAATATTTATACCTGGTGCCCACTTTGAAGTAGAGGTCATTCCTACAAGAGGAGACCACGTATTGACAAGGCATTGATACCAATTTTACTTATAAAAGCACTTAAAATTAAATACACTTGAAATATGTGTCCTCCCTTTATTGGTGAATCCCTCTTTCTGTCGGTTGGCCTGCATACCTATCTAACTATGCCTACCTGTGTGTTGTCTGACTGTATCAGTTTTTTGTGGTACTGGAGGTACCCCTGTATATTTGTTGCTTGTGTGTGTACGCAGCCTTGCGTTTGATTGTGAACATGGATGCCTGGCTCTCTGATGCTTACCCTGACATGTGTCTAACAATTTAGGAATCTACCATTGCCAACTGTCTGCTACGCTCTGAGTCCTGGAATTTGTTGCCCTCTAGCTTGATCTTATCTTATTCTGTTCCCATTCTACCCTCTTCTGTAGCCTGTATTCCTCTCCGGCTTTCTCCTGGGCAAGAGGACGCCAATGGTTGGCTAGCCCCTCCTGTTTAATTTTAGGGAAGATCATTCAGTTCACAGCACTCCTTCATACCCTCTCTCTTGCAACTTCCTTTCAACAACTACCACTTTTAGGTGGCAATAGATTAGTATAAAGCACAGTGCAGTCAACCAACATAGCATAGCGGATGACTCTTGGTTTGCCTATTTGCATATAGGCCTCATTTATGCCAATGTGTACATGTGCATGCACTGCACAAAGGCAGACCTATTGGCTTTGTCAATACTTGTTTTTTCTGCAAGTTAAATGTATTCCGCGTATGGCAGCCAAGAGTGTCTATCTGCCGCAGGAAATTAATTGTAAAAGTACACAGCAGTTGAGACGTATTGTTAGTTTAGCGGTCAGTGAATATATCTATAGCCGTAGCCCTTGGCATAACCCGGACCAAGTGTACATAACTCTTTTCCCAAGTCTCAAGTATATGACAATGTTAAATGCATTAATGAAAGTGGCATTTCTTTAGTGCCATGACACTTTACGGTTTAAACCTCAAAGCTTTCTAGGTCAGTTTCTGGATACTCAGATCATTTGTGCTATTCTCCAACTTTTAAAACTTAGCAGCAGGGGTATCAGCAAACCCAAGGATCCAACTTATATCGATACATGATACTTGAGTCTCTCAAAAAAACTTCATTTTACCTCCTGAATGGTTCGAGAGCCACGTAAGTGCTCATATATAGGCAGCATACCATGTTTGTCACCATACATTTTCTTCAATTATATATAGGGGATAGACAGTCTCATGTCACGATCCCAAGATTGACAAATTCCAGAGGTGTCAAAAGTTGGTTGATGCTACTTCCTAAACCCCTTTCCACCTCCTTTTCGGACAAACTTAATTTCAGATTTTTCATACTCAGTATTATGAATTTAGCAAAGCAGTGTGGTCTTTTAAAAGTATCCTTTACACGGGCACAGAAATTAAATTCCATTTGGCTGAATTGATTCATAAAGTGGTTTTAAATGGCAGACATCCTGACCACCAACATTGGACCCAACTGCTCTCACATACCTCTAAGGAAAGCCAAAGCCACTTTAGAGGTCACTGTATACCATCCAAGGGTCCAAGGATGAATCACACGCGGCAGGTTCCAGGTAAATGAATGTTTATTTGAAAATTGATAACAAGCGCCGGCATCCTGGAATAAAATGCCTATATACTTACTCTTTTCCCGTCCACAGCTGTTTTCGTAAGAATTTGAAGTCATGGCTGTTTGACCAGTAAGTCACTTCCTCTTGATCAGAGCCGTCTGCAAGAGCCATGAGACTCTTTGAGTGATGTGCTGTGCTATACAAATGCCCCTGACTTGACTTGACTTGAAGCTCCTTCTTGGGAGAGAAAGCCCAGGCCAACTGTCACTTGCTGGAATCTCAACGCATCACAGGCTTTGCATTACACGCTGAGTTTCCAGCCAGAATGCTATACATTCCGCTCCATTGAACAATCAAACATAAATAAACAAGAATGTAAAAATCCAGCAACATATATCAAGACCTCAAACAGGTACATTTTTTATATATGACAAAATAAACACGTAGCACACAATTAAACAATATGCAGACTCAGCATTACTATATACGAATATCAAATCAATCAAAAACATTTCATCTGATAGATCCAACCTCTTACACATGTGCATAATTCACATATATCAGCCTGTACACAAATAATCTCAATGCATTTGTGTTAGTACATTATTTTGGGGCATATGCATCAACATTAGCATTTGCGATTCCTTATTAGCGAAAAATAAGGAATCGCTAATAAGGAATAGCAAAAGGCTATGCATGTAGGAATCGCTATTCAAATAGCGATTCCTTAACAATCCTTATTACCGAATCGGTAATACCGAATCGGTAATAAGGAATACCTACCCATTCATTCCTATGGGCTTGGAGGCCCATAGGAATGAATGTAAAGCCATTCTGTATTAGCGATTCGGTATTACCGAATCGCTAATAGCTGGAGCACTTTCAAGGGTGCCAGGGTGTCAAAAGGACACCCTGTTGCACCCCTGAAAATGATATGTGCACATATGTTGCACACACACATGCTCTAAGGGCATGTGTGTGCGCAACATGACACTTTGAAAAATGCACAAAAGTGCATTTTTCAAAGTTTTTGCAAATTACCATGCAGTTCATCTTCATGGTAATTTGCTCCCCTTATTAGCGAAATCGCTAATTTTTTAACTTTGATGCATTGCATTTAAGGAATCTCACTTTGGGATTCCTTAAATGCAAGAGCTATTTAAGGAATCGGTATTTAAGGAATCCCTATTTCAAGAATCGCTATTTAAGGATTCCTTAAATACCGATTTCTGCTTTTGGGTTGATGCATTGGGATTGGGTATTTTTTACTTAATACCGGGAGCTAATAAGGAATCGGTATTTTACCGACTGGATTTTGGCTTGATGCATAAGGGTGATAATCTTTACTCCATCAATGCATTTGTGTTAGTACATTATATAATCTTTACTCCATGTAGGAGAACGTTTACTACGTTTCGAGTGTCACCACATTTGGAAGTATCACCAATGTCATCTTTTTCCCTCACTACCTACCTATCAGACATACTTGTACTTACCTCACCTTTTGGACACAAACAGTACGGCAAACTAACTTCTTTGCTCATATTCCAAATATTACCATTGGCTAGCTCAACTACCTGTTTACCAACTATTACCACCTTCATGGGAACAGAAAACTTTGATTCACCAACTTTAACCAGTCTCCCTTTTTTCACCCAAACCCACTCTTCCTTTAGGGTAGGTTGAGTAATACCACTACTAGATTTGTATCTTGAATTAGGTTCCCATTCTTCTGAAACCCATCTGTCTGTACTATGTCTTACAAACTCACAATCCACTTTATCTATGATATCCAACATACACATTTGTTTCAAATTACGTACAAATGCCCTACCTCTAATTTTGAAAAAAGGTAATTGTTCCCCAGCAACCCCAGGTGTGGTACGATACCTCCACAACAGTTCCTTGATAGTTTGATGACAATCCTTACCAGAGGTTATTGCAAGTTGCAGCCCATACTTTAAAACTCTTATCCATCGCTCCACAATACCATTGTTTTGCAGATAATAAACTGATATGCATATATGTTAGATGGAATGATTTCATATCTCCTGATGTTGATTATACACCATTGTCTGTCACTAAACCCTTAAGGAATCATTCTCTCTCAAAAACTTCACTCATAAACTGGATGTTAATTTTTTGATGTAACCTGACTAACCACTTTAACTTCTGGCCATTTTAACAGCTGATCAATTAAAACAGTGCAACACCCTTGACTCTTGGATAAGCACATCGGACCTGCAATATCTAACTATACTCTTTCCCCTACCTTCCCTGGTCTAGCATGGACAGTGTGGTGTAATCAATTACCTTCTGTGACTTGTCACTAGTGGCACATTCAATGCAAGATATCACCTTATCCTCCACATTCCTATCCAACCGAGTCCACCATAAATTACATCTGATCCTTCTTTTCATGCTACTCATTCATGGGCCATATCCAGAATGGCTTGTCTTAGCCCTTCCGGTACCACTAGTTGTTCACCACCCAATAACATACTATCTTACTCAGAGAGTTCATCTGCAAAGTGAAAATAAGACAACACATTTTCTTCTAGCATATTCTTTCTTGACCACTTTGTCCTAATGTATTTTAACACCACCTTTTAAACATCTGCATCTCATTCACATGCTTCTCTCCATTATTTTTCCACAATACACCTTACTTATGGATACAACCTTTTCCATATTGTTATCTTTTACTTGCAAGTCATAGCTTTCCTGTAGAGGAAGTCTTGATAAGCAGTGTGTTAAAACATTTCTGGCTCCTAGAATATATTGTACCAGAAAATGCAACTCCTGCAGCTTATATTGCCATCTTCCCACTCTTGGAGATGCCTTCCCACATCCCTCAGTAGTAAATACACCTAGTAGAGGATACTGATCTGTCCCTACTTTGAGTTCAGTGTCCTATACATATTTATTTAAGTATTAAATTTCCCATTACCATGCCAGAGTTTCCTTCTCTAACATGGATTCGTTTTTTTCTCCCTCTCTCAAAGGCCTTGAAGCAAAGGCAATGGTTACCACTCTACCTTTTTGATTTCGCAGTAGAACCACACCAATTACAACATTACTATCATCAGCCATTATGATAGAATCATATTTGGTATCAAACATAGACAATGTTGGTGCATTAACAATACATTCTTTTTCAAATAATTGAATTAGCTTCTACAATTATCATCAAATTTGCCAGACCCAAAGGCTATCTGAGTTGATCCTTGTCTCTAATTTGTGGTACCTTCTCAATAGCTTTAACTAAACTTCGCTTTGGTGCAATACAATTTTTCCTAATGTTGTGACTCAGATAATCAAAAGATTCTAATTCAAATTTACATTTGTTTTTTGTCAGAGTTAAACCACTGTTTTCTAAAATCGGCAATACCTTGAACAAAGCTTCAGAATGCTCTTCCTTTGTTTTTCCAAATGCCAAATTGTCATCTTCAAAACACAATACATTTTTTATGTCCTTAAACAATTTAAGCATAATTCTTTGAAAGAATGCAGATATAGAAATTATCCCAAACTGCATTATTTTGTAATGATAGGCTCCCTCTGGTGTAATAAAGGAAGTATAATGTTTCCTATCTCCATAGTAATGAACATTGTGGCACCATTTGACAATGCAAACATTTAACTTATATTGGGTAACGCTTGGCAGTCCACCAATACACAGTCGTTAAGGTCTCTTAAATCAACACATAGTATAATTTCTCCATTGGGCATATGCACTACTACTGGTAAGAACCATTCAGAGGATTCAATTTCTTTGATTATGTTTTATTAAAACAGTTTATCCAATTCTTCCGTTAATGCTTTTCTCATGGATATGGACACATTTCTGATCTTATGTACAAAGTGTTTTACAAACCTAAGTCAGAAAAAAAACAACTTTAGGAAGTAACTTTTCCTATTCCATGGCCTTATCCTCAACTGCTTGACAAATTAAATCTTCATAACCCAACACTTGATGGGCCTTGGAAGAAAAGCCTGGAGCTCCGTGGTGAAAAGATTTTCTTCCACAGATCAGTAAGCACTGCGTTGCCTCTTGTTCCGTGGGCTGTGGTAAGAGCACTACCAATGCTTACTAAGAGAGAGACGGGTGGCATTTATTTTGTTCCAGGTGAGAGAGGCTGCAGCATAAATGGCCTAGTGCGAAACAGTTGAGTTGGAGGCAGTCAGAAAGTAACTAGTGAGAGTCCGGTGCCACCTGCAGGACAAGGCTCAAACGCATAACATTTCAAAAGGACAAACATGAGGCTTCATATTGAAGCACACATGTGCGTTACTGCTGCAGAGCATTGTGGAAGGCCAACATCTAGAATGCTAAGTGCATTGTTAAATAAGTGCCCGTATACCATGCAAGGATCCAAGGATAAATCACACATGGCAGGTTCCAGGCAAATTAAGGTTTATTTGAGTACTGATAACAAGATCCTTCTTGGGAGAAAAAGCCCAGGCCAACTGTCACTTGCTGGAATCTCAGCACGTCACAGGCTCTGCATTCCAAGCTGAGATTCCAGCCAGACTGCCACACACTGCCTCTAAAATTGCTCTGCTGTAACACAATAGTCCATTCATTCTGTCTATTCAGTCACAGAGGGGGCTGACTTCGACTGCCAGTGGTATGCAATGTCCCATTTAGCTACACGAATACCCATGGCCACCAGCAGGTAAGTGGTCATTCTGTCCCCCCCATCAAACCCAGTATTACCATTTTCGGTTCTGGCAAGAACAGTCTTCCCACCACCTGAGTCAGAATGTCACAAATACTTCCCCAATAGGCCATTCATCATTTTACGTAGCAGCTTCAGGCTATAATAGACACTGTGTAGGTACTGGAGCTGAATTAGACTAATTGTTATAGAGAATGTCAACACTCTAGGACCCATCTTTGCCTCTACCCAATCCTTATCTTCCAGGGGGCCTTCCTCCCCCTCCTGCTGTTCTCATAATGTTTGCGTTGGATCTGGAGTATTATTCATCATGTGTGTGGTTTATCTATGAGATTCCTTCCCCCTTCAGAGTTATCATTGTGAGCCTGACCTCCATTGGGTTATAGTCAGGGAGGTCCTGTAGTAGTTCTTGGCATGTTTCTAGTTCATGGTGCACTTATAATTAACAAATACATCTGACATTCTTATAGTGCATGCCTGCTTTCAACATACAGGGGTTGAACAAAGTCAAACGTATGCCTCCAAATTATAGTTTCTAATACATACTTATATAATGATAATAAGCTAGTGCCATTGTTTACCTCCTTTAAATTAGTATCTAGGTGCAAGCCAGTTTGAGACTCCATCAAAAAGAGGGCTGATGGTTCGATAAGCATGTGTGTCGGGCCCGGCAGCAAGTGAAAATAAGAAACGTCCACTCCCCCTGTAGGTTATCTCTCCAAACAAAAGAAAGACAATGTGCATGTCACAGCTGTGACACATATTTTTTCTCTTTCTGTTTCGGGGATCTATGATCCATCTTTGTTGGACATGACTTATCCTTAAAAGAGTCAAGCACCACGAAACTGTTTAATGAGAACAATACATTGGAATTTATCCATAAAAAGAGTGACGATCCTGACTTGTTCAAGTATATAGGGATCTCAGCAAAAAAGCAGTCACCCACTGAGCTATCTACATTAAAAAAAATGGACCTGCTTGTTACACGTTGAAACTGTGACTAGACGCAACACACATCTCTCCAGCAACTGCATTAACTACCAGAGTTATCTTATCCTTATTATTATACACTGAAAGTGCCAGGCACACAAAGATCTCTGCAGCAGCTACACTAACCAAATGAGATATTTTAAAATGCAGCTTTTTTATAACCGAGTATGCCAGAACAGGTATAGTGAGAGTTCTAAGCAGAGCATACATGGGACATTCATAGTAATGTCTCAATTTTAAATCTTGAACCACGTACTTCAGGGTTCATAGTTTGTTCATTTTCCCCGCACTTTCTTTAATTTTCCAGGGCGGGGCCTCCTTCATACCTGAGTCGTTACCGGGTGAGGTGAGGTTCACTTCTCGTGCTGATCAGGTAAGCACTAGAGATTTAGGTACAGTTTTCCGAGCGAGAGTATGCTCAATGTTTCCCCTCACTCTGTTGCCTTTGGTTGTCTTTCGTATTTCCACAGATTTCCATGTATAGACTGACAGCACGAAGAAGTTATACACCGCAAAAAGGTCGTATTTTTTAACATTCTCACAGTTTATTTTTTCACTATTGTTGCAGTAGCGATAAATATTTTGAAGGTCCTGACGAAAGCCATTTGACCCTCTGGGCAAGCAGGCTGAAACATGTCGACCCTATTGTCAAACAGCCTATTTGTTAGAAGCTGTTTCTGCACCATTTTTAAATAAGGATTGGCAGGAATATTTCTCAATAAACTGTCTTTTTCTTCCTCTGAATCCTTTTTTAATGCTTCACTTTACTGCACTGCACCACTTATATATCATTTCGGTATATACCACACATCTTGCCTTAGCTAGTGGCTTGGCTGTCTTCTCTCCTTCCCCCTCCCCGGGCCTCAAATAGGTGCTCCGGTCAATAACATACCACGAATGAAACTCCAAGATGGAGTGAATCACAGTGGTGGGAAGGTTTGGATATCCAGATGATGACATTTACCAATCACTGGTTATTGATGGAAATCCTAAGCAATCATACAGCACTCTGAGGCTCCTCTTTCATACTCTACGCTTATCTCTATCCCTTTGGTGACTGTGCCCACTTTCCAGACTGACAGACTCCTTGTTGTATTATTTAGAACAGGTATAGTCCCATTTGTTCTCGTTGCCAATTTCTCTGCATAGAGTTGAACAAATAAAGGTATATGTTAAGTATCAGACTCCGCTGTTTATAACTCGGTCCATGGGGAGTCCACCCCTTTTCTGCTACCACACCTTGACCCTTCAATTTGTGGGATCCTGGAGCAGATATCTTCTATTCCCAGCCTTGGTGAAACACATAGGAGTTGCTCAGCAGCTAAAACAGCTCTGCAGTTTCTCTGAAGTGTCTGAGAGCAGTTTACTGTATCCCGTAGGAAATGGCGGGTTTTAGAATAGGGATAATACATTTGAAAAAGCCATAAAAAGCAAGCGACATAAAATTGCTTTAGTCATGATTAAGGCAACACTCAATTCTGTGGAAAACTATAAAAGATGATGGAAAGTTATGTTTAACTTCAGGCCAATGAACCATAGATTTTCTCGGTCTTCAGTCAGAGACGTTTTAAGGCATTGGCAAAGTGGGCAATTGACAGGGACCCCCACCTTTCAAGGGGTCCTCTAGGAAAATGAACTTTCTGTATATTAGACCTATCCAGTCTATTTCTCTATCTAAACCTCTCTTTCCCTCTACCTACCTCTGCCTCTATCTTTCTACTCAATGTCTTCTTAAGTATTTTTGGGGTCCCGAACAAGACATATTTCAACTATTTTTGGGTGGCCTTGTTAAAGTTTAACATGTAATCTAGACTTGTTTGGAATCATGCATATTTGAATTAGCAGGATATGGCGGTAAGTTCAAATGTGTTCCCTCCTGAGGTCCCTAAAATATGCCTTGCCCAGGGCTCTGAAACTCCTTAAGATGACCCTAGACATGGAAGCATGCAACATCAGCAACAGTGCTTAATTTCTACTGGGGCTGCAAGTGGTGGGCAACAGCATTCATTTTTGGGGACCAGAGTTAATTTATTATCCCCAGACTTTGACACAGTGCAAAAGAGATAACATCAGAAGAGGGAGAAGGAAGGAGGTGAAAACAGCAGGAATTCAGTAACTAAGGAAGAAAGCTGGGATGAAAACCTGCAAGAATGAGGTTAAGAAACAAGAAATGGGGAAGGAAAGAGGAATGAAGTAAAATAAAAATTTGGCAGCATTGGTATCTGGGAAGACCAGCACTTATGGGCTAATAAGAAAAAAGTTTGGCACCTGCCTTTACTTATTTATTAATTAATGTTTGCAAATTAAGCATGGCCTCACGAATTAGGTGACCTGGGCCTATTTGAGACAAATTGTGCGAAGAAGCCAGTGGTGCGTAATTCACCTACTCCTGGAAGTTAGGAGAGGGCAACGAAGCGTGGAGTTCTTCAGCCGCCCTCTTCAGTAGCTATTCTGAACAGAACCCAAGCCCTTCGGCTCTTAGCAGCTTCACACGACTTTCATAAACAACTTTTCTTTGCAGAAAAATTACAAATGCAGTAAAACGAATGTCATATGCACTTGAGAACAACAACCTGCTTTTTTTATGAGAAAGAACACTAATTCCAGATGATAGGCATTATTACTTGCAAATGTTAGCAACATCATTGATGTAGTCTAAAGTGAATACAACTCACAAACAAGGCTGTAAATCACTTTTCTTATAATGTCATTATGAGTTATATTGTTTTTTTGTCTGTCATAAATTAGACTGAGTGCATCAGACATTTGGAATTCAGGGAGTAATTCTCTATACTTGCATCCAGTAAAATATATTATTTTAACATCTATTGCTGTTCTTATTCGGGGGATATTAACCAGTGATGCTTACTTTCTGATACCTGCCAAAATGCCCTGACCTTATTCTTTTTAGAAAAATAACACCAATGTCTTATTTTGATAACCGTGTTCTATCCAAAACTTAAATGTGTTATATCCACAATGTAAATTGGATTGCCATTTAAATCCTTATTTGTTCATTCTTAACGCAATGTAGATTTATCCATGACACCCATTTTTAGGTCTGTACTAAAGCCAAAGTTACTCGCGGTTTCCCAAAAAGTTCATTATTTAATGAACCATGAGATTTATAATGAATGTTTGCAAGCAATTAAGACTGAGACAGCTTTAGCTTTAGGCCAGTTGTATTTCCCTTGTTAATTCCCATCGGAATCTTTGCTCTAGATAGAACTCAGTATGCATACTGTTGCATAGGGTCCTCTCCCTCCAGAGGTCCAAGCCATTTTAGGCGGGAAAGCCCCTACTATGCTTAGTCAACACTGTCAGCCTCACTTATGAGGAATTGGCGTAGGGTGATGTCTCAAGTCTTCTTGCTGCGCCAATGTGAACTTTCAGGAATGCACCATTTTTATGGAATACAGTACATTTCTGTCATTTCCCCATGCACTGGCGCACAATTTGCTGCCTAGCACCATCGTGGGCTCCTTTGCATCATGGTGCAAGGGTGCCTCTATTGCAGGCAGGATTGTTTTTATGCAGGAAGGGTGACCTTCCTGCACATAAATAATCCTGAGCGCCGTTTTCCTCTTTCTGTGTGTCCTACACACGCGTGTATGGGCCGTATCACTATGGGGTACGCCTACGGCAACTCTCCCATAGGGATAGGACCCCTACACATGCGTGTATGGGCCGTATCACTATGGCGTACGCCTACGGCAACACTCCGATAGGGATAGGACCCCTACACACGCGTGTACGGGCCGTATCACAATGGCGTACGCCTACGGCAACACTCCCATAGGGATAGGACCCCTACACACGCGTGTACGGGCCGTATCACAATGGCGTACGCCTATGGAAACACTCCCATAGGGATAGGACCCCTACACATGCGTGTACGGGCCGTATCACTAGAGTAGTGGTGCCTTAGGGGTACGTGTGGAACGCACCGTAACGGTGTGGGTATTTGAAAATCACAATGGGGACAGATAAGGGACAAGTATTAGGGCCTAAATGCATGCTGGTTGTCATGGATACCCAGTTTCAATATCAAATTTTCCATCATGTGGCCTGGAAAAAGCAGTTGGCCAGCTTATACATTGTTGCAAAGTGGTTGTTGACTTGACATGATGCATCAAATTTGAAAAAATGCTAATGCTGTCACTGGTGTATGTTCAAAGGGATTGGAGGAAACGTAGGATGCTAATGAGTCTGACCAATCACTCGGTACTCCTGTAAAGGAAATAGCCCAGCAAGGCAGATATAAGTCAGCCAGAACCCATGAGAGGGCACTTGCCTGCACAACCTTTCATCGACACCACTGCTGTTGTTTGGCTTCCCCTGGCACCATGTCAAGGACTGAGGAGAGGGCACAGCCTTTCACCCAGGAGGAGAATGAGGCATTGCTGGACGTCATCCTCTCACAGTTCCCCAGCCTGTATGGTAGACCAGGGCAGCAGGTGAGTGCTGACTCCGCTCCCTTTGACGGTGCCCCTTCTTTTTGTGACTGGCACTTCTGGCATTGTGTCCAGGTGTGACAGACATGCAATGTTGTTTAGAGTGGGTCCCGGGGGGGGGCAATTGCTTAGGTCTGTCATGCAGAGCATGATGTGGTTCATGTGTGCACTCCTCACTTGCATTGTGCTTACTGTGACATTCACTGCATGGTGTGTGGCACATTCAGCATGGCTAATCCTCTTGGCCATTCTTGTTCTATAGTCCTGAGGTGATTCAGTGTTCCCCCCGGTGTGACAGGTGACTGTACCCACAGATGTGTCTGAGTTTAGTGGAGCTGTGGTGAGAGTGACCAAATGATGTGTACGCCCTCTGGACATTGATGTGTGTGAATGTTCCTTGTCATGTGAGTGAGTGTCTATGTGGAGTGTTGCACCACAGCTGCATGGAGGAGGCAACTACTCAACCCATCTAATGTAAGAATTAAGCCGTGCTGTGTGTCTGACTAGCTGGGCTAGCCCCACGCCTGTGACACCGCCCAGGCAAGTGGCACATGTGCAGAGTGATGTTTGTATCCGCTGTTGCCACTGGCAGGTGATTTATCTGTGCCTGTGTGTGTCTGTGTACTCTGCTGAGGTTGGGTCAGTGGCCTGGGGCATGTGACTGCTTGGAGGTGCTGTCCATCAGCCTTGTGTTGCTTGTGATGTACAGTGTGTGCCATGATCACGGAGTGTGTTGCTCCCCTCATGCCATCTGTGTACTTTCAATGCCATGTAGTGCATTGGGGCTTACACAGAGGCGACATTCCCTATGATGAAGGTGCTATAAGTTTGCAGCACGCTATGCCCTGTTCAACAAATCAAAGATGTTCTAATGTGTGTCTCTGTGACATGGAGCAGGTGTAGTGATCTATTCTCACTTTGTCATCCTCACAGCTAACCGCCTACGAGAAGGGGAAGATATGGAAGCGGGCCGTCAGGGCCGTGATTTCCGTGGAGGGTCGCAGTCGGCGCCTGTTCCAGGTGAGGAAACGCTGGCAGGACATCCGGTGCTGGACCAGGAGGATCGCCCGGGTCCTGCTGGGGGACTCACCAGCGCGAAAACACGGCGGGCGCCAGCGCCTGACCCCCCCAAATGAAGCGTGTCCTGGCGGTGGTCTTCCCTGACATGGATAGACGGTTACAGGAGAAGCAGCAGCAGCAAGGGGGTAGGTACATGTGTGTCTGTTGTGTGTCACAAGCTTTTGGAAGTGCTCAGTTGCATGGATACACTGCCAGGGTTTATATGTGCAGTGCATCTCCTGTTTCCCCTAGTCAACCGCTGCTGTTCTTCCTCCCTTCCCCTCCTTGACATGTGATCCCTGGTCTGTGTGTAATCACTATTGCACATGGTCATCTAGGCTGCAAGTTCGTCACGGTGCACAATGCTTTCTGCATCATGTGTGGGGGAGGTCTGTGACATGTGTTGCTACCTTGCCTGTGCCCTGTCCTGTCCACTCATTTGGGGGTCCATAATTGTTGGCACTGTCCTGAGGCTCCACATAGGAGTGTGAGGTTTTAAATACACACCCTTGCAGCATGCATGACCAATGAAGTGGCCTCAGACATGATGTGCATGAGTGGGAGATATGCATGGGGCCGGGACGGTTGCTCCAGTTACAGTCAGATCATTCCAGGACCATGGAGCAGTGTGCCCACTACTGTCCCATGAGACACCTTCTCCTAGGAATCATGTGTGGCATCACACACTGTGGCCAGTCTCTGTATGTTCAGCATAGTTTGGCCTCTGTGGCATTGTTCCCTGCCCTAAATTGTATTAACGTAAAGTGTGCTACATGTGTCCACTGTACAGGGTAACCCCATTAGGCTTGTGCATACTCACACTGGGCAGTGCCTGTGTGTCTATGTACAACTATCAGTTGATGGTTGTTTGTCACAGACATATGTATGGCCTGCCTCACGAGGTGATGTTGAGTACATTTAGGGATTCTTGATTCCCCTTTTAGTAAACACAGATTGAGAGGTGTAACTACTTGCTCTGTCTCAATCACACTATCTCATGTATGGGGGTTTGTGCAGGAAAGGCATACATGTCAAAACCTTATGTCTCCTTGCCAGGTCTGACCTGTGTGTGCTAATTGTCTGGACTGACACTCAACGTGCAGTGACCCAGACATGTTGTGCAGGGTGTCATGTTTGTGCTTTGCAGCATGTGTCAAAAGTTACAATACATGTTTCGAGCTCATCCATTATTGGCACCGGTGTGTGCTCCCGATGCTATGTGGTTTGGTCTGTGTGTGCTGACATCTGTGTGGACATTCTTCGTTCCTATCAGGGTGTCTCCTCAGTGCAGGTGCTCCTTTTTCCAACACTATTTCAGGGCCATTGGCTAATGCATTGTCCTGTGTCTGGACATGTGTGCCAATCCACATGACAGGTAATGGGTCAGATGTGTTGCCAACTGTGTCATCATGGTACAGATGGCCATGTGACAGGTGGCATATTTTAAGTTGTCATTCAAGAAGTCTTGTACCTTGGCACTCACTACACTTGTCAACATGTCCCAATAGTTTCGATGCTTCACTTTGATAATTGTGAAGGGCAATAATGTGCCTGCATGACAGATGTCTCCCAAGGAAGTGCATAAGAAACCACCTTTACACTTTGGTGGAACACGCTGGCACATTTCACACAAAGGCACAGTTATGTCCAAAATTTGTTCTGGAATTATACATGTCCATGTTCCCACAGTGTGTTTGCATTAGGGTTAGTCCTTGGTTGTTGCTGATGCCAACTTACCGGTGTCCAGTCATCCGGACCATCGTAGTGCCATGTATATGTACTTCCCGATACCACATTTCTTCTTAACAATGGCTTCTTGGCATTAGGCTGGCAGCTCATACATTGACTGTGTGAATGTAGTTTTGTGTGCACCTCCTTGTGTGACTTCTGATATTCATGCACATGTGTGTTCAGTTCCACAAGTGGAACATTCACACATTCCAAACTTGTCAATTGTGTGAAGTTTTGTGATTCCCAATGAATCAGAAAGTATTTCTTTGGATTTTCTAAAGTACTCACAGGTCTATGAGTGTGGGTACACCTTCAGCATTGGTGTCTGTAATTTGGCATTGGGTGCACCAATACTGTTTCGTTCACAGTGAGCAAGGGGTGGCATGCCTTCATAGTCTGGCTGTGCTGCACTGTTCACAGACACTAGCTTCTCTGTATAATTTGATCTCCAGTTATTTGCTGCTGTGTCCTGATTTTCATTATTTAAGGTGTCATGGTGGGCGAAGCAACTGGGGAGTGCAGGGCTTACATATGTGCGGAGTCATCTAGATGTTACTCATGATGCATTTCATGATATGCACTGTGACCTATTATGATTGGACTCATGTGTCAGATGTACACAGGTGACTGATTATTTCCTGTCTCTTCACCTTGCCCACAGCATCATCGGGGGACACCGAGGGAGACACCTGCACGGACGTGGAGGAGGGATCCAGCACCAGTGCCACCACTCCTGGCGAGTCGGCAGCATCAAGCGGCACGGAGGGCGAGGGGAGTGCGGCGGAGGACCTGGGTAGTACCAACACAGACTACAACGCTGACGGGTCCGAGGCTGAAGTCCCTGAGGGGTCGGAGGCTGCTCCAACAGCTGGCAGCAGCACTACAACTGTCACCGCCCCCTCCATTCCCATCACCGCCCTCCCAGTTGCTCCGGTCCCTTCTGCCCGTGTAGCGCGACAACGTGACTCCTTTGTGCCAGGCACCACACCCCCTGCCCCTGTCTCCCCTGCTGCCCTCACTGCCGAGTCTGTGGACATTCAGCGGCAGTTGCAGGTTGGGCAGACTTATATCCTGACTGTCCTCCATGGCCACACCACACTGCCGACACAGATGGTGTCGTACATGGAGGGCATGTCATCAGCAATGTCTGACCAACGGATGTTGCTGAGGTCCATGGACTCGTCACTGACGGGAGCAGTGGGTCTCCTGCAGCGCTTGGTCCCCCCACCTACCCCTGCACCATCCACACTTCCCACTCCCATGCCTGTCCCAAGCACACACACACATTCCCAGGCAGGCACCACACCAGACACAGCCAGCACACCAACAGGGAAGGGCAAGCGCACACCTCCAGTCACGCACACTCAGGGGGTAGAAGGCACACCCACTGGGTCTAGGGCACACAGGCAGACACGCAGCCACAGTCGGAGTCCGCATGCCTTACTCACCAGTCCCTCCAATGTCACTCCCCTCGGCTCCCCTGCCCCACAGTCTGAGAAGGAGACCTACTTGGCTGTGCTGGGCCTCAGCCCCATTGCTTCACCACCGCGCAAACGGGCAAGGCACTCCACGGGTAGGGGAGTTGAGTCCCCCCCTGTCCACCACCTCCCCTAGTAGCGCTGCAACCCATTCCTCCGCCCCCCCCCCCCTCCTTGGGGCCTGTGGTTCATTCGGGTGCAGGGGAGATGCTGGAAGAGCTTGCAGACGTGTGCAGCGCCATACTAACCTCCACCTTAGCCACTGCCTCACCCCCTGTGGTGGAGTTGTCCGTCCCTGCACCCACAACACCTACCCTTCCTCCTCCTGTCCCTGAGGTGCCTGGTCCTTCCCCACATGATGCCCACACCCCAGTCGATGAACCAGAGGTTTAGAATGTGCAGGCAAGCTAGGGGAGATGCGTGGACATGTGTCCCCCCCCAGGACATCGCATCTGGACTGCCCTATGGCCTTTGTACATAGTGTCCTTTTATACATTTTATTTTACTGCTGAATAAAGCATTTTGTTTTCCCTTTCAACACGATTGCTTTTCAGGTATTGATGTTGGTTCTGATGCTCCATAAGTTGGGGTGGTGATCATGTGTTAGGTGTCTGGGAAATGTTGTAGTATGGTGCTCATGGGATGGACCCTGGTATCTGCGTGCCATCACAAGGTCTCTGCAAAGATTCTCTGCTTGTGTATGCTCTTTGTGTTGGGAGACATTGTCCCAAGGAGTGTTCCTTCCTCTGTGGCACCTGACATCTTCCCTGCAGGGAGTTGCACAATTGTTGTGCTGACCTGTGTCTACATTTCCTTGGTGGCTGACGGATCACTTCAACTAGGCCCATGCCTGCTCAGCAATGTCTCCGGCTGCATCGTCTGTGCCATCCTTGGTAGTCACTGTACTTGTGTATAGAGTATGTTGCCATGCCTCCATGTGGAAATTGTCCCTTTTCCGGACTATGCATGTGTACTCCCAGCCTAGCACACAATTGGTACTTGTTCTGCAGGGTATTTGGTCACCTGACTGACAATTGTGGTCATTGTAACAGTGGGAAGTCCACCATATTCCTTCCATGGGAGACAACTACTTGGTGGCTGTGCCAGCACCTGTACATTCCTATCAGTCCTGGAATGTGCGTGACAGTGTGTATTCCCTTTGGCTCTCTTAGTTTAGTAGGCTTTCACATAACTATGCAGTCTTGTGACATGTTCTCAGTGTGTGTATTGTGCTGCATCCGCCAGGGGTGGGTATGCATGTGTCATTTGTCCTCACACCCACATGTGGTGTGTCATGCAGTGGGGGAAAGACATCCATCCTCATGGGAGTGGAACACTGCTGTCAGTGATGTGTTGATATGGCACTCTCAACATTTTCACACATTGGGGATGCGTTCATGAACCCATGGAGTTGTGGTCATCTGAGGATGATGCACCCACCACTCATATGTCAGGACAATGCTGGGAATCCTCTGCACCCACCCCCATGTCTCTGTCCACTGCTGGTATTCCTATGCAACCACCCCTCAAATGTCTTGGCACTGCTGGGAGTGATAGGCACCCACCCCTCACATGTCTCTGTCCACTACTGGTGTTCCTCTGCACCCACCCCCATGTCTCTGTCCACTACTGGTGTTCCTCTGCACCCACCTCCATGTCTCTGTCCACTACTGGTATTCCTCTGCACCCACCCCTCACATCTCTGTGTCCACTGCTGGGAGTCCTCTGCACCCACCCCTCATATGTCTGGGCACTGCTGGGAGTGATAGGCACCCACCCCTCACATGTCTCTGTCCACTGCTGGGAGTCCTGTGCACCCACCCCCATGTCTCTGTCCACTGCTGGGAGTCCTGGGCACCCACCCCCATGTCTCTGTCCACTGCTGGGAGTCCTCTGCAGCCACCCAACCACCGACCCACCCACCCACCCCCTTGGTGCAGTACACTGCTGTCCTGTGCATACACACACACCAATATACTGCTTATATGCTGCACCAGGCCCTAAGCCAACATTCATGGCATGTGTACGCCTTGTATCCATTCTGTACTGGTGCCGTAGGGGTACGGGTGGGACGGACCATACCCCCACATTCATGGTGTGTACGAGCCGTACCCACGCTCTTTGGGTGTGTGTACGGTCCGTACCTCGCGTACCCCTCCATCACCACTCCAATGGTGGTATGGGCCGTACCCACGCTCTGAGGGCGTGGGAATGACGCGTACCACGCGTACCCCTACATCACCACTCCAATGGTGGTACGGACCGTACCCACGCCCCCAGAGCGTGGGTACGGCCCGTACCACCATTGGAGTGGTGATGTAGGGGTACACGCCGCACCCACGCCCCCAGAGCGTGGGTACAGCCCGTACCTCCATTGGAGTGGTGATGGAGGGGTACGCGCCATACCCACGCCCCCAGAGTGTGGGTATGGCCCGTACCACCATTGGAGTGGTGATGTAGGGATACGCGTGGTACGTGCCGTACCCACGCCCTCAGAGCGTGGGTACGGCCCGTACCACCATTGGAGTGGTGATGGAGGGGTACGCGAGGTACGGACCGTACCCACGCCCCCAGAGTGTGGGTACGGCCCGTACCACCATTGTAGTGGTGATGTAGGGGTACGCGCAATGGAAGTGGACGCGTACCCGTCACCACTCCAATGGTGGTACAGGCCGTACCCACGCTCTGAGGGCGTGGGTACGGCGCGTACCCCTACATCACCACTCCAATGGTGGTACGGGCCGTACCCACACTCTGGGGACGTGGGTACAGCGCGTACCCCTCCATCACCACTCCAATGGTGGTACGGGCCGTACCCATGCTCTGGGGGCGTGGGTGCGGCGCGTACCCCTACATCACCACTCCAATGGTGGTACGGGCCGTACCCACGCTGTGGGGGCGTGGGTACGGTCCGTACCACCATTGTCGTGGTGACGGGTACGCGTCCACGTCCACTTTCGTTGTGACGATACGTAGTGGTTGGTGGACACGCCCCCCAAAGTGACCAGACCCTGGAGGTCATGTATGTATAGGGCATATTTACATTTTTACTTGGGTGGGGGTTTTGTTTGCTGCCCCTGGCCCCCCCCTTTGCCCCTGGGTGTGGTTCTGACTTTCTGCGGCGTCGGCGTGGGTTTCTGTGCACCAGGTCGTAGGCTAGGAGGGCCGGAATGACATGTAGGATGGGGTCCATGGCTGTCCGTCGCGTACCGGTGCTCCTTGTTCGCGTCGTCCTCAATTTCCTGGCAGTTTTTGGCTGCCGTAAAAAATGCTCCGTGCGGAGTGACGTAGGCACGAATCATACTTGCTGGTCCGTAAAACGCTGCCTGACTCCGTCCGGACGTCACGTACGCGATGTCCAGGATAGGAATTGTGGGTATTTTTTCGCCACACGTAGTTTTGTACGAATCGTACGGAAATGGTATTTCTGTACGAATCGTACTTGCTGCTTTGTAAGGAGGATTTCCCGGGTACAAGTCGTATGGAGAATACGCTCCGTACGACCATTCGTACCCGGGTTTTACAGGATCGGAATCGGCACCTAAATGTGTGGTTTCATACTACATGTTGTAGTATTTATGACTGAAATGCTTAAAAGAATACTTAAATGCATCGTTTTTAGATTATTAATACAATAACCAATTATCTAAATTAGCCTGAGTCTGTTACTGTGTCCTGATGTTCTTTCTTTGAACTGTGCTGCCCATTGCAGTATTTTATTTCTACAGCATGGTAGAAGAGATCAAAGAGAGCAAGAGTACAGCGTCAAAAGTACTCGTCTTCTGAATGGACTTATCTGGCTGCAAATGAATGGGTGCAAGAGTATATTACGTATTGCTTTAACAATGCGAGTCCACCTGAACCTCCTTGAAGTGAACTTTGTTGTGAAATTGAATTTCAATCTTGATGTACTACTTGAAGGACTGATGCATTTACCTTGAAAATACTCATCAACGAAGCTGATCTGCATATTTTCCTTATTGAACAGAGCTATTGAACTGTGCCTTGATATTTTGCTTGCTGAGCATTGCTAAGTTGCCAAAATTGCTTTGTGCCATATTTCTTAGCCATGAGTCCTAACACTGAAATCTCTCCTATTACCTATTAACTTATTGCTTTGTTATTTTTTGCATTGCTTATTGTTTTTAAAATTGCCATGTTACGTACTGAAAGAAGATTGTAAGCTTACAATTTCTTCTGAAACTGCAAAAATGAACAGCATTGATTTTATTGCCTTGAATGTCAATTCATTGCATCATGATTTTTCCAATACTGACTACTCACTAAACACTCACACTGATCTGTTGAATGAATATGTAAATACTATGGATGTTGGTGATTGCTTTGTATTTATGCAAATACCTACATCTGTTGCTGAGGGTGTAACCTATCATAGCTTACCATTAATATATGGGATTTCTTCTAGTGTGCTAACTAGCTTGTTTTATAGTACTGATCAATTGCTGTATTATTTTTCCAATCAAGATCGGATCTTTTCTGAACTTCTTGTGCTAAAATGTTTAAATCCAAAATCCTGAAGCTTCACAAGGTGAAACTATGGTCTATATTTTTAGATCAACTCAATCTTTAGACATGGCTTGTGCACATAGAAATAATCTACCATGTAAAACAGGGAGAGCTGAAACGAATTTCATAGATTTAGTAGAGTGTAGATGAAATAATGTGACAATTAATAAAAATGCAAAATCAAAACTAATTCCTTGGCAATTACCGGAAGAAAAAAATTATCTAATAGAGAAAATGGCTGCTTTAGCTTCAGATTGGCAACAAAAGGAAAACTTTGTACTTATAGAAAAAGATCAAATACTAACACAAGATCTGTAGAACTTAGTGAATGTGAACATACTTTTGAGATTTATGAAAACGGAGGAAAATAATTAAGTGAAGTTGATCTTATCTTGCCGGGAGTGTATTATATTTGTGGAAATAATGCCTATTACAAGCTACCAGCTACCAAAGGGATGGCATGGAATTGTTTTTCCAAAAATATATCATGTAAAAGATTTTGAAAATGAATTAAAGGAAGAGACTGGAAAAAGAAGAGAAGTGTGAGTGCAAGTGAAAGTGGGAGATGTATTTGGGGTTTTAATACCTTCTGTAGGAGTAGCACTAAATTCCCAGAAAATTAGAAAACTATCTACTATAGTTGATAAATTAGCAACCAGTACAACTGGAGGATTTTCAGTTGCAGATATAGAATGACTTCATTAAGATCAATGGTGATACAAAATCGACTGGCCCTTGATATCCTTCTCACGAGGGAGGGTGGAGTCTGTTGATTGTTAAAGGTCCAACATTGTTGTACCTACATACCAGACAAGAGTTAAGACTTAGAAAATTACATTACTGACTTAAACAAGGACTTAAAACACTTGAAATTAGATGGTTAAATGAAACAAAAAGAGGGCCCTGGTGAAAGACTGATGAAAGGCAGGAAAATATGGGTAAGAACATAAAACTGAAAAAATTACAAGGTTTCCTACCTATATATATTTTAGTAGGTAGAGATTCTCACCCTCTTCTAAGCGATAACTAAGAGTCCTAAAGGAGCCAAGGAA
Organism: Triturus cristatus; assembly: GCF_964204655.1. Lineage (NCBI taxonomy): Eukaryota > Metazoa > Chordata > Amphibia > Caudata > Salamandridae > Triturus > Triturus cristatus. Next base: position 741,823,059 of record NC_140589.1, on the reverse strand, counting down.
CATTCCCAGCTATCTGCACAGCCAAGGCATATATGCTTATATTTTAGCAAATAAGCAACAGTAGATAAAGAGCATATCTTTATGTTTTTTTATTATTTATATTTATGTAGAAAACATATTTATATAATGTTTTATCAAACCCATATCTTCTAGTATGTAAAAAGTAAAAACAATGAAAATCAGACACCAAAGGAACCTATATATATCGCCCTTTGATCATACAATCACACATTTTTTTATGTTGAATTTTTTTTTATTGATTTTTCCCCAACCATCGCAGCATTAAATCAACGTTACATACAATAGCCTCGTGCAAGAGAGCCAGGCAACTTAGGACAGTGCAGGAGAAGTTAATTTTGCAACATGTCAGTGTGCCCGCAGCAGACTCCCTCCCGGTGAGACATATAGTGCCCCAAGGATCAAGAAGGCCGAACTCAAAATTAGGGGATGAGCCCCCGTGGTGCTCTTGAAAGGACCAAAGGCTGCACACTGCCACTCACACGCACACCACTCCTGCGGCCCGACCACTCGGCATGTCTTAATATATTGTACAGATGCTGATTTCTCGCGGAAAGTATTCAAGTGGCCTCGACCTGTTGATCATACAATCACATATACTCTTATTCATACCTTATTCATTAACCACTAAATGAAACACAAAATATAACAAAAAACCTGGAGAAACAAAACATATAAGATATTCGAAAGGACCTAGAGTTATAATCAACTCTTTTGCTGAAACAATAGTGATGTAATTCCTCTGAATATCATAAGTTAACACTTTTTCCAATGAACCTATTAGTACATTTCAATGTCCACGTTTTGGTGATTCTTCCTGATAGTGGCCTGCCTAGTGCTACTAAGGTTCTCTACCCTGGCTTGTTTTGAGATCTTTGGGACTGTACATGGATAGGCTATTGATAATAATTATAGTGTATATCTCTTTTTTTATGCACCTACAGGAACATTTTTCATTGCCAAGTATGTCCACTCAGCCAGTTGGCCTTCACTCCACCGAGTGAACCCCCATTATTAGGGTTATGTTATTAGCCTTGAACCTGCTGCACCTGCGCAAGCCTCCCAGATTCTTTCAATATTACATCAAACATAAACTGTGTTAAGTCCAATTTATGCATCTCAGCTACTTTGAACCAGCAGCTAATGTTTGTTCTACAGTTTTGTAGATCTCAAAAACTGTGCATTAGCACAAACCTCTTTTTAGAACCCACACATACAAGTGTGCCAGAGGTGTGTGCAATGACCTTTTATGTCCTCCTGCTTTCTTTCCCCATGTGCTGCTGGGTAATCCCTTCTGACTCCTTTTGCCTTCTAGCATTAGCGTAGTTCTGTCAATTGGGCTGGCACACCTCTCTGTTCATCGTCATTTGCCTTAAAGTCTTGAGAATCTTAAATAATAGGTTGCCACATATTAAAATGATTTTCTCAAGGTCCCACCTACCGGGCAGCATGAGGAGCATACCATATCTGTCTGAATAACCAATATATGTAACAAATATCAATGCTAACTACACATTGATTGGAATGGCCTCTATTTAGTCATGAGGTATTTATAAATCTTTATTTTAAGAAACTAACAAGGAACCTCAACAAAAAGAAATTTGGTGAAGGTTCTTCCATGGTGGAGATTTTGACCACAGTTAATGTTACCTTTTTAATTCATGTATATAGAGTTATTGGGCTCAGTATAATGTGTAATGTGATTTCAGGATACCGACATGATTTCATATTGGAGGTAGCTTTCTCGATAAAGGCATTTATTTCCCAAAACGTTTGTAGATAGACTACACAGGACGATTAAGAATACAAGCCACAGTTGTTCTATCTACAAACAGCATTGACTGAAATTAGTGTATTGTATACAATGGACACTGAACAAAGGCATTGAGCTACTGATATACATAACATTTATTAATGAATTACAATGCTGCATTGTTGCATAGTTTAGAAATAAGAAATTAAAATTGTAGTGAAGGTAGCCACATACATTGCTATGTTAGCATAAGCGCGTTAGCTTTTAGAAAGCCATCTTGCCACTTTTGCTGCTTTTGCACGCGACACTGCAGATACATGTTATTATTTGAGAAACTGCTTGCTTGCCTTTGCTTCACATGAGAACTGTCTGTTGTTCACCTCCCTAGACGTGCACTGCGACCTTGGTCTGAACATTGTGTGCAAAACACTTTGAGCAGCCAGTCAAAGTATGTTTTTGAATCCAGGTTGATCGGCCCACTCTCTAGTCATAATATGCACACAGCTGCAAATACCTGAATGGCGAGAGCCTTTAATATTACAGTTTGCATGCGTTTGAAACACATTCTGGAGAAGAACATTTCCAGGCGCAGAGCAAAGCTGATCCTGTGATGTGATCCTCACAAAGCTGATCTTTACGGTATGGGGTTCCCCATTCAAGCCTAAGAGACCTTCTACTAGTCTAATAATATTAGTTTACTAGCGAAAGGAAGGTGGCTGTATGCCACTGTCATTTATACTATGATTTCTCCTTTCATTTTCTATGGTATTGTAACAATGCTGATGGTATTAATTATAATCATTTGTCTGCTTATGTTAGCCAAAGTACTGCATCTTAGGACACGTAGTTTATAAAATAAACCTTTTAAACTTTACCGTGTCTCTGATTACTTTGTTGTGGATTGATATATGTATAATAGCGAACAGGTATTTCCGATTCCCACCATTCCTGAGAATACTCTTAGTCGCTTGTTCTGGGTTGTCTATACATTGGGACCTCCGTGATGATACGAATAACGAATGGGACACTGATGCTGGACGGATAGGGGTTCTGGGTGAGTTTTTGGTACAGCACAATTCACTGAGGTCCTGGTTTCCTGCGCATAGTTCTGTGCATAAGCAGAATCCCTGCAACAAAATCAAGTATGTTTATGTTAAGCATCATGTGCTGTCATTGCAAAGATTTAGGGGTCGAGTCCGATTTCGGTCGGAAGGGGTCCGAATCGGATTTGGCTTTGCCAAAACCGGTCCGAAGCCCTTGTTTCGGACCGAATCGTTCCCAGTTCTGAACTACCAAGTACGATGCCTGGAAACTCTTAGCCCTGACCGAATCGGTTTCAAAAGGCATTCAGAGAGATCAAGCCTTTCCTGAGCCAATACGTACAGCTCTATGGACTTGGTTTCCGAGCGAGCAAGTACGATGAACGATTTAGGCAGCCTTTCTAAATTGATTTGCCCGGAACAAAAAGGCGACAGAAGCGGTCTCTGGGGACCCGTAGCAGGCTCCCCTTCACCCAGGGCCCTCTGGATCGGGTCCGTGGGGGTACCCAAGGGACCCCTTTTCCAACCATGCACATTGTGGCAGGCACCAATGGAGTGCCCTCCACAGGGTGCAAGGTGTTCCCCAGCCACCCCTTTCTTCAATGGGAGCCTGTTCTCGTTCGGAATAGGAGCCTGACCAAATCATATCCGGATGCATACAAATGCATAGTACTCGTTCGGTCGGACTCCCCCAACCCTAGTCGCATGGAAAGCATTCCGGAACCAAGTCGTTCGGTATGCTTTCCTAATGAAAATCGGAATCGACCCCTTAGTGTGTTTTGTTGAATATTAAGGATGACATGAGTGGATGACTGTGTGACTAGAGTGAAGACTGTATGATGAATATATATCTTAATGTTTATTGTTGTAGCAATGTATAATGCACAGTTGTAAAACAACAATATTCCATTTGTATGTATTTTTATAAACTTATTAATGTTGATTGTTAATAAAAAACTTTAACTAACACTAGAATCAAGTTCTTTGGGCTTAGAAATCAGTATGGAAACTATTTAGAAAGTCAAAAGAGACTTCCAACAACGTTGATCTGCATCTGCAGCTTGACTCTTTCATCTGTGAGTCTAACCTGCCAAGTGGTGCGACCCCAGGCCTGGGCTTAAAGTGCTCTGCCAACCTGTGGATGCTGTGCAGCGCAAACCCGAACAGAACCGACCCATCGCAGCTGCAGTGATGATCGGACAAGTCGCAAAGACCCGCATTGCTGCCTCAGCTCTCATCGTCTTCCGAACCGCTGCTGCATGATGCAGCCTTAGTCGACGGCAGCCTCAACGACGATTCTGGACTCTGCATCACAGCCTCTCAGCTCCTCAGAACAGACACCTTACCCAGACTGCACAACTCATCCCTGAATCCGGACTTCACATCCCAAGCCCTCGTCAATAGGATCCTCAACATCGACACAACCAGGACCTTACTCCGCAGCCTTGCTGCATCTTGGAACAGATGCATTGCCTCAGCTGTGCAACGCATCTTCAACACAAACCAGGATCGAAGGTACTTGTGTTCAGTGGGCCTAACTGAGTCCCCATAACCGGCCTGCTCTCCATCGCGGTTTCCTGAACTTGTGAATTTGTCCATGCCTGGGGCGACCAATCGCAGTTGGTGCTTCATGCCTTTTGGTGGTATTTTCTCTAAAAGCTTTAAAATTCAAATATCTACAGTTCCACCAATTGGATTTTTGTCATTTTAGTCTTGTTTTATTTATTAAATTCAGATCTATTTTTCTAACCTAGTGTGGGAACTTTGTGTGTGCTATTCTCACTATTTTACAGTTTGAAGTGTGAGTATCACCCCCTGATCATGGGGTGTTGAAACATGAGAAAGATGATCCTTGTAATCTTTACAAGGATGAGCTCAAATATAAGCACTCCTTGATGCGAATGAACGCCTTCAATAATCACAAGATTAAGAACTCAATTCATTATGGTTTATTGGCAATATAATCCATAATTATAATGTTAGTCCAATTATAATCGGTCCAATGTTTCGTTTTCAAAGAATCACAAACTCTCAAAATCCGTTTAGGTGAACACAGTAGAGATTTAGAATACCCCTTTCGGGTCAAGCCCTTCCTCAGGGAGGTTTTATTTATTAAATTCAGATCTATTTTTCTAACCTAGTGTGGGAACTTTGTGTGTGCTATTTTCACTGTTTTACAGTTTGAAGTGTGGTATAAATACTTTACACATTGTGGGTAAGCCTGACTGCTCTGTGCGAAGCTGTCATGGGATTTAGCACAGGTTAATTAGGGATTGCTTGTGCCTTACCCTGACTAGGATTGTGGTTGCCGCTATCTAAACTATCTAAAAAGACTGCAGACAATTTTAAAAATGTTAAAAACTACTCTTAAAAGCATCTAAAAGTGGGCTACTCTCTAAAATATTTATTTAAAAGCCTTTAAGTCATTATATCCCAAGAACTCAGAAAGACATGGTGCCTAGAAAAAAAGCAAAAGCTGTTTTGGTTAATTTTGTTTAAAAAGGAGGCCAAATTCTTCCCACATGGAAAGGCCGATTGTTCATGTGTTTCGAGTGGTAGACGCAACATTGCTGTTGCCCACAACCACAGACGATCTCACAGGTGCACCTCGTAGCATGCTTGTGGAGCAAAGATTATTCCATCCAGTTCCCACAGCAGCTGCTGAGGGAGGCGTACTATCCCATAAATGTTCCGCAGAGCTGTTGTTCACACCACTAGGAGCGGAAGCATCCCAGGATGGCACAAAGAATGCATTCAACATCAATGGAATACACTGGGGACAGCAATACCCATTCGTCTTTAAGGGGTCCTGCAGTACTTCAATGTCCAGTGGCGCAACCAATTCTGATCCGAGACATATGTCCAGGACCCATTCGTGGCTGCAAAGCAGACAGCGGAAGACAGGTTGTATGCAGTCAAGCCAGACAGGCCTGAAGGATAAAAAACAATTCTCGTTCAGTTCTTGAAGCTGAAGTGTGCAGAAGCAGTGTACCATGCGCACACAGCAATGGCGCGCTAGCAGTGCTATCTCCATTCCAAGTCACACTGGGACATCCATTGCAGAGCAGATAAAATAAAATCAGGATTTCTGCCATAAGGAGCAGGACAAGCGGGAGTCCTCCAAAAACGCTTCCCAACACGGAGTGTATGACATCTCTCTGGCTGAAGTTAAGGACACATTCTTTTGAAAAAGCATGGCTTTCAGTTTGCGCAAGGAAACAAATTTTATGTTGGAAACATTTATTGAAGGCCACAGTGTTGCCTCCCTAACTGTGCGTGCAAGTGGAAACAGTACTTGTGTACAAGTCACCATGTAATTAACTGTCACTAGATAAGCAATGCCTGGTTCCATTTCACAGCAAGCTTGATCATTCAGCATCAAATAGCTACCATTCAAGAGCAGCCTGAACACAGGAGGAGTCATGGCAGCTGGGGAACCCTTCAGATAACAAGACAAGTTCACTACTGAAGCATTGCATGCCCTGTGGAGAGAACTCTCCTTGAGAACTAAGGATCCATTTAAAGCATCTTCACAGTCAGAGCCACTGAGAAAAACCTCTGTGTCCCCATTTCTGCATCTAAACCTGAATGGTAATTTCTAATATTCTTGCACATATCCTTCCCCTAACTCTTCTTGTCTGCCTACCTGTTGGTATTGGAGACAATATTGGAATTGGAAAGTTGTGACAGGTAGGGTGATGTAATTATGGATTAGGCAGTCAGTGGATGGTGTTTCAGCTACGGTGAAAGGTAATTGGTCTAATTTTTCAATGTGCAACATGGTTGATTTTGCATCTCTGCATGCTAATAATATATGTCTTTCCATTAGATTGTATGCCGAAAACCGATTTGTACTGTTAATGTATTGCCATGATACGTGGCCAGAATATAAGGTTTGTAACGTCCAGCTCAGCATTATGATTGAACCTAATTGTGACTGTCCATCTTGCTGTAGTATGTCAATTGCGGAAGACACTATGTTGCCCAGTGAATACATTCTGGATAATAATGTGGTCATACCGTTGTCAACCACAGTAAAAGCCTTTTCTAAATTATCCCTATCAATCTGAGGCAATCTCTCAGCAGCTTCCTGTGGAGAAATCTTCCATTGCTCTATGTATATTCTGTACAAAAAGCGCTTTTGATGTGGTTTCTGGGGACCTAATAAAAAATCCTTGAGATCCATGTCATTAGAAAGAAGGGACAAGTGTTGCTTCACATGGGAAAGTGTTGAGGTTTTTAGCCAACCAAGGCACTACTTGTCATCACTATATGACATCACCACCCCAGTGTTCTGTTTGTACATATCGTTGATCAGACCTATTGATCCTAAACCATTTGGTGTTAGCCAGGAATCTAGATTGACACCCGTTTGTGTGCACAGGCCACACCAACCATCCCTTCCAATTAGGATCTGATGAATTCAAGGTACCATTATGTATCATGGTATCTAGTGTATCTTCACTGAAGTGTGTTAAGTGCTTCCAATTCTCTAAGCGTGAGAATGTGGGAATGCGCAGTGTGTTCAAATCCTTCATTTTTGCAATACTAAGACATTTTTGACCTGTTTAGTTCAGGAAAATCATGCTCTAAATAAGACTTCTGATCCCTAAACCTGCTAATATTTTGTCCACCAGACAGATTTTGTGTGAATGGTGTCTTTCCAAAAGTCGAAACCCTGTATAGACAGTTGGGAAATAAACAAGGGTACGTATATCATTTTGGTGTTTGTTAGCATATTTTTCTTTGCAGGTGTAGGTGCAAGTCTAAAATAATCTGAGGCTTGGTCTAAAGTTTCAAAACCTGAAAAATAAGCAAACTTCTGTGCAACTGTCTTCAAACTACCTTCTGGCTGTGTTGGGCAGTGTTCACATTGTGTATAAATATAAACAGCGCGTGGAATATTAGCTTTGTGTAAAAGATGGTGACCATAAGGCTGGTAACAGAACATGTCTCCATAATTACTTGTACCATCATACAATTTATTGTTAGAAAATGCAGCTGATTGCTCTAGATCTGCAAGCACATTATGCACAGTTTCAATGTCCCAATCATCAGAGAAAGTACTAGAGGTGATGATATAATTTAAGGAAATTTTAAATAAATAAGGAATTTGCAATAATTCAGTAGGACCATACACATCATACAATACCCTCTCTCTGTCAATTCCTTCAGGAACTGGAACCGCTGTAATGTTCACCAGGGACAGGTCCCTTAATTCACAGTCTGAGGATGCATGTGATTTAAGAACCAAATTCACAAGATGTACTGCGGAACATTCTGGGAGATAACGTCTGTTTAGACGTAGGAAAAAGACAGTCACTAAACCAAGCCAGAGAAACAGGAAAAGTAATCCAATAGTAATCCATAGATGTATATAGGGAACAACCAAGTATGTCTTTTTCAGCCAAAGATAGAAAGCATACATTCGTCGCTTGAAAGGGAGAGGCAGTACTGGCAGTTCAGGGTCACTGGGATACAATGAGAAATCCTCATAATGCACGAAGTAGCCAGGCACCATCCAGTCTATTCTCAGCAGCTCAGCAGGTTTTGTAGAGCTGGCAGATTACTCATTCTGCCGCATGTTAACATAGGCGGCATCAATTTTTCGAATTAAGATTTCTGTACTTGTTGATTGTACAGTTGTAGTTGTTTCAATAGGGAGGAGTATCATTTCAAAGTAGGTTACAGCTTCTCTTTGGAGAGTGGAGTCTTCATTTGTTATTAAAGCTTCTATCTGAACTTCCTGCACAGTAGCGAAAGGAGAGCAGTGGGTACCCAGGAGCCCAAATGGACTACTGTTGAGAATCGGCCACATAGTGTAGTTTGATCAGATCAAACCTTTTGTCTCTGTAGCCAGCTAGGGGCAGGACAAGTACAGTTCTGGTACCATCAACAGCCAGGACAGGAACAGGTGCTCTGTAAGGTAGCACAAATTCTTTCTTGTCCACTATCTTTTCTCTGACCAGGTCCCCAATCTTCAGGACCCAGGCAGGTCTTGCTGGGACTACCTTCACTTCCCCAGTGGCAGTGCGTTTTACTTGGCCACCTCATATAAGTGATTGACTTAACTGCCACCCGAGCCTAATACCCTAGCTGTTAAGGATTGCTTTAAGTCATGCTTTTTCCTCTAAACGACTGAATTTCTCTATGGATGGTATGGGGAGGAGTACCGCAAGGCTACACCCAAACTTCCTATGTCTTCTTTGTAAGCCCAAGAGCTAAACGCCAGACTCTGGTCGTAATTTAGTGTGCCAATTGCATATGTTCCGATAAAGACTCGTAAATCCTTAATAACAGTTTGGGCGTCAGCTGAGGGTTGTGGCCGAACCCACAGAAATCTGGAGCATGAATCCACTGCCACCAACAGATACTTGTAAACCCATCTGATTGTAAGGGGCCGCAATGTCCAAATAAACACAAGTCAAAGGCTTGTCCGAGATCAATAGAGGCGTTTGTTCTGGACCTGCTATGGTAGAGACTTTCATCTGCTGGCAGATGTCGCATTTAAGGACAAAATCCTTGGTCTGTTTTGATAGACCTGGCCACCAATAGCAGTGCTTCAGTAATGAAACTGTAGCAGTAATCCCTGCGTGAGCAGAACCAAGTCCCTCATGTGCAGCTAGTATTAGACCTAATATGCAATCAATGCTTGGTATTACTCTATCCTCCACTCTTGGAATCTGAGCATACGGAATGTTCTGTGTATCTAACTTGTAGGAGTACTTGAGTGGAAAGCGTTTAGACAACGCTAAACTGTTGCACGTAGCATTAAGTGCCACCAATGTTGTTCTGTCTATCCTCATACTTGAGCGAGCTATTGCAGTACAAATTGTTGGCTTGGTGGCCTCATCCGCCATCGAATTCTCTTCAATGCGAATGTCAGAAAGTAGATGACTCAATGTATGAATGACATGAGCCCTTGGCAGGCCTTCTTTCAGCTTTGCTACCAGTTTCTTATGCATCTTGTGCTTCACTGTGTAACCTTCGACATTCCTAAATCCATTGTGGCCTCTATTATGTAAATATTTGTTATAGATCTGGACACAATAAAATGAATAACACATAATTAGTATTGATAATTCACGATCCTAATTTTGTAGTGCCAGTATCAGCGCTTTTAGTTTTGCCAGCTGCACTGTACAGTCCCCTAGGGACTGAGATTGTGTTTCCCCAGGATGGAACTTTCTGTCATGCATGCGCCCTTTTAGAATTGAGCATGGCACGTAATATTGCTGTTCCGTTCCTACGGCTGGCTGGGCACAACCATCGGTATAAATGATGCATTCATATTGATCTAGAGGACTAATTTCATTTGGCAGAGGATATTTTTGTTTGTACTGCAAGAATGTTTGTGTTTGTAATGTAGAGTCGAATCTGTACTCGACATCTAATGCAGTGAGAGAGTTAGCCCTTTGAATACATCGTGGATGTATTGCTTTAGCATTTGGTATGCTTGCCTTATTAACAGCCTCTAGGGTCGTTACCGAAGTCACGAAAATTATGCGTTTCACCCTGCACTAGTGTTCTCTCCCTCACAACAGCAGTCTGTACTGCTGTGAGTATTTTCTAAGTTGGTTCAAAACGCATTTCAGTGTTCGTATACAAGTGTGATGTGCATGCGAAATGGACTGCATCGCCTACATTGAAAGTGATATATGTGCACCCAGTTAGTCCAGCAACTATGCGGATCACCAGGTTAGTTGTGTTAACACACATATGTAAACGTGTATAAGCTATCATGCCAACTTGTACAGAATGTAGAACATCTGTATGTTCCTGTGTCCAATAATGTATTGAATAAATCAGGTCTAATTAAGTCATAGAAAGGTTTCACCCTCTCTGCGTAGTCCAAAATGTATGTCCTCCCAAAATAAAAAAATCCTAAAATAAATTGTAGTCTTTTCAGACTAGTTGGAGTTTGTAGCAGTGCACATTTTTCTAAAATCTGTGCCGCCTGGCTTTTGCTTTCACCTGACAACTCATACCAAAGTAATAGGACACTTAGATGGGCAATTTTTGATTTTGGAAATTGAAGTTGTAACCCAGGTGTGCAAACTCAAAAATTATGTGGTTTACCCTAGATAAGTGTTCCATTAATTAATCGTTCATCACATAGATATCATCTACTTGGGACAATTTCTCCTCATCAAACTTTTGAAGTAACTCTGTTACTCAGGCTGAAAACAGCCTGGGGCTATTCTTACACCCCTGTGGTAATTGACATAATTGGCATTGACAACCTAGTGCTGAGAATGATGTCACAAATCTGCTCCCAGGTGCTATATTTTGAGATATCTAGTGTTGTTAGTATTTCTTCTGTACAATGTTGTTCATTAGTGCGGCACTATGTGCATTTTGTACAGCAAATGTGCATGTGGAAGCATTTAAATATGTGTAATCTAAGACTAGACTATATGAAATATTGGGTTTCATTACGGGAAACAAAGGATTATCCAAAGCTGAGGTGCAATTCTCTATCACACTCTGGTACTCAAGTTGATCTAAGATCTCCCTGACTTGTTTCTTTGCTTCATGCTTTATTGGGTATTGTATCCGTGGTTGAGGAATTGATTTTATTGGGATTTCATGATGAGGTGACTCATTGTCCCACCCAACATGATTGCGATAAAGGGCAGAAGCTAGTGCTAACGCCCACTCCTGCACCTATGACATTTTAACTGATTCTGGTACAAGGTCAGAGAAGGCTGGTAAAATTACATCTTCCCCTATTGGGCATTCCACTACAAAATCAGGTGGCCAATCGTTTCAGCTAAAAGAAAATCGTAACCATATGTCAGGTCCTCCCAAAAGAGACCCTTCACTCACATGGGTATGTCCCCCTCCATTTGGAGTGTTATTTCTTATAAACAATGTGGGACACTTACCCTTGTATCATGTGTTTCCACCATGATAACCTCACTCAGCGCTACTGCCGCCAGATAATCCATCAGGTTCCAGTGAGCTATTGTGGACTTCTGCTGTGCTGTCCAGCATCGTCACTGCCCATTACCCGTTCAGAAGCAGAGTCCTCAGTAGCCTGGGCATTTCTTATTTTGATCCCAGCTACCTTCTGTTTTTTAAATTGAGGTTTAGAAGTCTTTTGTTTGTCTACATTGTTTTATGATGTAGTCTGAAGTGCGATGTTTCTCCCTTTTCGGCTTGACTCGCTCTTTTGATCTGTGCTCTGACTGTCCGTCTCTCTCTGCAACGTTTTTTCAGATGAATCCTGAAAGGAACGAGAGGAACGTTTATCAGTATCCTCATACCTGTCAGGCTTCCTAATATTGTCACGTTTATCAAATTGTATTTTCTCTCTGTGTGCTCCTGTTGAGGAGACCCACTCCATGACAGTGTATGTTTATTTTTTTGTCTATTATCTAATTTCTTCTTTGAAAAAGATGGTGCGTGCTTAAAGTTATCCTTTTCGGAATTTCTCTTAAATATTGGTTTCCAAGGTCTGGATTATGTACAGAAAGGTGTCCCTTCCTGCACATAAACAATCATTTTAAAAATGATGAGTTGCAACTTCTATGTGTGCTGCAGAAAGCAGCACACATGGAAGTTACACATCACCATTTAAGACACCTTCCTGCTCATAAACAATCATTCCCCTTAACGCAAGCACCCTTGCACTATGATGCAAGGGTGCCTGCGTTGGCGCTAGGCAGCTGAAATTAGCACCAGCGCAGGGGGATATGCAGGGCTACACCATACGGTAAATATGTTCCAGCACTGCATTCCAGAAGAGGCAGAGCACAGCGTTAAGCCAAGAAGGCTAACGCTGTGCTCCGTCACTTCTTTGAAAATATGCCCCTTAGTCTTCTCACCCCCAGGTATCTCCCTCCCTTGACAATTCTGCTTGGTGTATAGTACACCATGCAGATTGTCTTAAATTATTGGCACTTCATATTAACAGAGTGAACTGAGCCATCAATGGTCTCTAATGCACTTAGAATTTCTGAAGCAAGATTTCATCAGAGAGCACCTTACTCAATTTGGCCTCAAGAATGGGACTATCATCGGCTCTGTATTTGCAGAACCCTAAGTAAATAGTGCTAATTAACGATTTCCTAGGTAAACAGAAACAAGCCAACTTTCATGCATAAAAAGATCCCTTATTTAAAAAGATATTTGACAAAGAGAAGATGAGCGAGATCATAGCAAATATGCTAAATCCATTTAGGTCATAGAGTTGTCCAAGTAGGATTTCCATGCCACATTTCCATCCCAGGAGCCTTATGCTGGTGTGGCTGCATCAAGGTGTCTGAAGAGAAGGCTTCTGAAATCTTAACTCAGAGCTCTAAATGTATCCACTAAATGAAGGTTCACCTTCACAATATTATCAGTTTGACAATTAAAGGATGCTGCACTTTGTATAAATTATATTTGAAATTATTCAACTGGAATAAATTCCAGGACACATAACTAATGAAATTAAATAATGGGACATTGCCACATTAGAAAAAATACTGCTAAATATCATAGTGCCGTGCACTGCCTTACCCAAACCCAACCTTAATACTCACTTCATGGTACTACAATCATGACCTGGACTCCTGAAGACAGGTATTTCTTTATGGGTGTTTCCCCAAATCATTTTAGAATTCCTCCACAACTATAACTGTGGGGATCTGAAAATGTGTGTGTGGTTGTGTATGGGCATATGCAGACACATGCTTGGAACCTTCCTCCTTCTCGTACTAAACAAATCTAGTAAGCAATTGAAGGTTACAACAGGAATGGATGATGGCAGTTTTCACTCCTTGTGGACTGTCATGAATGCAACCTAAAAATTGTGATCTTTATGTTTACTTAATCCTGATGCTATATAGAACCAGCAGTAATGCAGAAGAACAAGTATCAAGTTATCTTCCCCAGATTATTGGAAGAAGCCTAGAATATGTTGTTGAGATGGCAATGTACAATAGCAGTTGCCCAGCTGACTGAGAGATGCCCTGCGGAGTGGGGTTCTGGGCATACCAAAAGATCAAGAGTAAGCAATCAGAAAGGATAGGTTCCATTGAACTTAATACAGTATGAAGATCGCAGGGAAAGCCCAGGAAAGGGTTGGCGAAAGCAATTAAAAAAAAATTATTTTTATTATTTTAACCAGTCAGATTATGAAGCACAAAAAGAGAAAATATGTTTGCAAACAGAGGCCTGGAAAGCACCCAGATTTAAAGCACATATCTGTAACACAAACATGGAAACACAGCTAATGCACAAAATATAGAAAACAAAGCCTAAAATGTGAGTGAAACTCCTGAAACCGAAGAAACAATGACACATTGAGTTACAAATGACAAGCAAAATAAGATTTAAAATAAATATATATTATAGAAAAATAAAATAAGCTGGAACAACTCATGGTCGGATTATAAACAATTGCTTATCAGACCCACAGAGCAAATATTAAATTATGGATTCCAAACCTTTAATGGAGCGAACACCCCTTGCTTTAGCCAAGACTAGCTCAGGCTCATATATCTGTTGAATAGCAACCCACGACCCAACTGCTCTAGGGGGTAAGGGAGAGACCCAGGCTCTACCTATACCTATACCTATACAAAGCCTGGCCGAAACAATTATTAAGGACAGAAGCCACCTCAGACAAATATCCAATTCCATTTTGTAACCGAACATAATCTTCTTAGAAGAAAGTTGACATTGTATCCAAGGCACAGAGTTAGGCATTAGGTAACCCCCCTCGAGAATTCTTGTAGGTTCTGACAAGTGTAGAACATACGCTGCATAACACCCACACCTGGGGCACTTAGGGGCGTATTTACAAGCTCCTATTACCACAGGAAGTCACTTTTAAAGACGTTCCTGTGGCGATACAGGCTTTGCCTTATTTACAAGTCAGTGTTAAGCCACTTAACATGGCTTAACACTGCCTTGTAAATAAGGCACCCTTTCATTCTAGACCTACCGTGCAAGGGGTGGGCAATGGGTGTTGCGGTGGGCATTCCATCGGAACACCCATTGATTTTGACATTGCCCCCTATTTACAAGGGAGGCATAAATAGGAGGCAGTGCAAAAATTAAGACAAAAAAACCTGGTCTTAACATGGGAAAACGAGGAGAAATGCTTTATTTTTCCTTGTGTTTGCTGTCATGGAAACAAAAAAACGCCATGCATGATTGTTTATGTGCAGTAAGGTGTACCTTCCGCAACATAAACAATAATTTTAAAAATGACAAGTTGCAACTTCTATGTGTGTTGCACAACAGGAATGGATGATGGCAGTTACCATTTCTTGTGGAGTGTCATGAATGCAACCTCAACATTTTGGTGTTTATCTTAACTTCATCCTGATGCTATATAGAAATGCAGCAGGACAAGTATCATGTTGTATTCCCCTGGCAATGTACAGTAGCAGATGCCCAGCTGACTGAGACATGCTGAGTGAAGTTCTGGGCATACCAAAAGATGGAGAGTTAGCGCTCAGAAAGGATAGGTTAAATGTGTTGTTTGAACTTAATACAATATGGAGGTCACAGGGAGAGCCTAAGAAAGCTTTGGCAAAAGCAATTCATAAATGCATGATGCCAGAGGCCAAAGAAAAGTTGGCATCCTGTATAGGGAACACTGAGTGTCACAATTCATTGGACATATAGCCCACACAACTATTCATCTAAATGATTCAATCTCTCCCTCTTCACAGTTGTATTCCCACAGAGCTTCAAGTCTGCTGTAGTGTTGCCATATAAAAAACCTGCCCTCTCCCTCCTGCTATTGCCTTTTCGCTCAACTGCCTTTTTTTCCCCCAAATCAATGAACAGTTGGCCTTCAGTCCATTTTCTCACAAACATGCTTGACATGACGAGACCACCCAGAAACGCCTCCCCCAGACTTATCCTGAACATCCCACGCTGCAACCATATCACCGGCCACCTCAGATACCTTCACTGGCTACCAGTCAACAAAAGAATCACCTTCAAACTTCTCACATACGCCTACAAAGCCCTCCACAACACCCGGCCTGCATACTTCAACAACCGCCTCTCCTTCTACACTCCCATCATACATCTCCGCCCAACTGGTCCTGGCCAAATCCCAAGGATCTGCAAGACCATGGCTGGAGGGAGATCATTCTCCTACCTTGCTGCAAAGACCTGGAACTCCCTGAGCTGCACCTCAGGCAATCACCATCACTGCCGCAGTTCAGGAAGGACCTCAAGATCTGGCTCTTTGACCCTCACTGGAGAGTAGTCACGCTTTACAAGATCACTCATTTATTGATTGATTGATTGATTGATTGACCTACATCAGTCTTGTTTCCAGACCATTAGCTCTCTGGTGACAGACCTGTCGCATTTCTAATTTTATAGACTTGAGCATTTCACAACCACTACCCATCCTTATCCTCCCTGACATGCTTGCTGTATTCTACAACACCAGCTACACAATTTCAATTCACACTTTCTCATAATTTTTCATTTCTTTACAGTCACCTTAAGGCCACTCCAAGCACTCCTTACTTTCCTGGGGCTCCACCCAGTCATCCGCAACCCCTCACTGTCAGCATCTCATAAAAATATGGAGTGAACACTTTATATTTCTCTCTCCTCCACTTCTATTATCTCCTCATTCAGTTTATCACCTTCATGCAAATAGCATGAGTATGTCCAAAATCTACTTCTCCTTTACTTCACATTCAAAGCCGCATTTACCTGATTGCTGCCCACCACTGGATTTCCCTACATTATTTCATGGTTAACATTCTTCAAACTGGAAATCTTCTATTTGCTAACTCTCTGCGATGCCACCCTCTGGACCATGCTAATATCTTCTACAACCAGTGACTTTATGCCTTCACCTCATAAAGAAACATTAGTGTGCTAAATCAACTTAGCATTTTGTTTTCATTAAAATATTTCCACTGATTTAAAAGAGAAATTTCAGTATGCAAGAAGGTAGTGTTAGATAATTAGTGCATTGGGAGCATATTATCTTCTGTGAACACGGTTGATGTAAGGAGGGAGATTATTTTTCAGCGCAGGTGAATTTCATTGTTATGGATATGGGATTTGAGAGAGGCCTGGAATGCTGTTATGGAGAAAATAGCCATGAGATCTCCTGAGGTAGTTTAATGGGCAAAAGGTGGGTGGAGTGAGAAGTATCAGGATGGATGACAGTGGGTTTTGGGAAACGCTGGGATGTGTCTGTTACAGATGTTTTAAGGCATGGGCAAAAGGGGAATGCCAAGGTCCCACACATTCAAAGGGGGTCCTAGTAACGTGAGTGTGAAAGTCAAATGCCCTTCTATATATCATACACTCCTGGAGGCTGTGCTACTCTGGGCACAGCTGTAAGCTCAACTACTTTTATATTTGTAAATTAATATGAAGAGCCAGCTTTAAGAATCTGTAAACTGCCACATCTAATAATAGTTATTTTTTCTCAAATTTCTAGAACTTCACAGTGAGGCTAGCCAATGTCTCAAGTGGGCTGACCCACTGCCCCCGCCTCATACTCGTGTGGGTGGATGGAAAATGTGAATGACACAATAACAGACAGATGAAGATGGATGGCTAATGCTAGTCCAAAGAAAGTACCAGATCCAGATTCAAAAAGAAATAGCTTCATCTATGCTCATACATGCTTTCTTTTGGCACTATACGGATAGTGGGTGGGTAATGTTTAACTCAGTTTTGCTTAGAATCACTAGGGCTTGAATTTGCGAAAAAAAGGGGTTTTAATTTCAAAAGTGCTCCGAACAAGGTGGGGGGGGGGGGGTTCCGTCAAAATATATTTTGATCATGGTCCCCAGAATTTTCAGTATGTCACTTACTGTTAGCAGCATGTAGTGATTGAGTCGGATGCATTTGTGAGAGTGAGCGAATCTGCAATATAAAGAGTAGATGAGCGATGGCGAGAAGTGTGAATTGGGCTCTATAGTCAGAGAGGAAAAATGCCTGTGAGGTGGGGTGATGTTGAGTAAGATTTGAAAGTTCTTGTCATACAAAACTGACTATTATGTCAAAAGGGAGGCGTTATATGAGTAGTTATTACAGAGCGAATATTACATTGATCTCACTCATTTATGAGTGACCAGGTCACATGGAATGAGAGGTGAAGGCAATTGTTCCTAGTACTGAGGAGGCGGTTGCTGTGGTAGAGATTTTTTCTTAGATAGTTCTCACACAGTAAGAGAGGTTTTGCACGTTTTTTCCTGTAAAATCTTTTTCTGCTGCTGGATATTTACCCCACAGTTCTTTTTTTATACGTCACATTACGTTTTGAAACTTGCAAAGGGATGTTTTCTTCATTTGCACACACCGTCAGTTCAAGGTACATCTCTAACTGGAATGAGATTTGTGTTACTTTTTCTATTTTTCATCACAGGAAAACAAGTATGTACCTGTCCTCAAGGTGTCTCCATCAGATGTAGTCTTAGTAACATCCCTGTGAGGTTTTGAACTGTGAAAAAAAGACTTAGGGGCCGATTACGATGTCATCTGCCCGGCTTGGGCTCAGAAAGCCTCCGACAAATGGTTGGAGGTCCTTCGACCGACTCAGTTGGTTTAGTTTCCGGCTGCCGAATTATGATGTCGGTGGTTGGAAACTTACCCGATCGCTCTTTCCGAATCAGTTCCGACTGACTCGTGGAGTCCGCGGACCACTCAGAACTGATTCGTAATGCTCTAAGGAGGTCTTTTCGGACCTCCGTATTACAATGTCAGTTTCTGACAGCCTTTCCGCGCCGGGCGGTCCGACACAAAAAGGCTGTCAGAAAGCAACTTTGGGGGCCCCTAGCAGGGACCCTTGCCTCCTTGGGCTCAGGTTGGGGGCTGAGGGGTTACCTAGGGTACCCCCATGTAAATCCCTGCACTGTGTGGCAGGCACCATGGGGTGCCTAATACAGGGTGCAGGGATTCCCAAAAAGTCTCTTTTCTCAAAGGAAGCATTTATTCTGGACGGTTACTGGCCAAAACACAAGCTCCCATTGAGAATAGTGAGTTTCCGCCTGAACACAATGTGGTTGCATCGTAATCGGTCGGTTAGAACCACTGACCGTATGTCGGTGGGAAACGATTCCGAGATGGTGTAGACCGACATCGTAATCAGGCCCCTAGTTTGATTCCTAACTGTGTTCACCAGGCTAAACCTCCAAGTCTTTGCTGACCATATGCACTGGGCCAAAGTCAGATTCACTTGTGAGTGGATCTAACTTAAGCCCGAGACCTGTTAAAAAGACTCATATTGTGGCACAACAATTTTACATTGCAGGTTTGAACACTTTGACACCTTCTGAGAGTGTTAAATCTATTTGTTTCCACTCTCCCTTCAAAGATTTCTTTTTAACATTTTGTTTAGTAGCTAACAAATAAATGTTTTTTTTATCAGAATGATTTGGGCATGACATGCATTATTCTGTTTATTTTTAGAGTTGTTTGATCCCAGAAACTCTCATTAATGTATATCCCGAACTCCTTTGCAAGATCCATCTGGTGAAAATGCTTTAGAGTCTTATTCATTACAGTGCTAAAAGTGACCTCTGACCCCCACCGTATGGCAATATTATTCTTTGAACTAAATATTTATAAAAGCAACCCTTGACATAAACATGACGGAATCTGATTATTATCAATAACTGAGTCCAGGTTTTCATGGAAGTCAGTGTGCCCTATATAAAATATAAGTGATTTTATATTTTATGCTTCTGAATCTAATAGATGGAACCTGGGTCATCTTAGTCAGTAACAAAGATGAGCAGGTCATTATATACAATTATTGTGCATGTGCTATGTTGATTTGCCATTACAAATATGGGGTAACCCAATAGTCGAGGACCTGGGTGCAATTGCGATACATAAAACAATGGTCCTAGACCTTCATTACCAGGAGGGGCTATAGGCCCTTACTCAGTGATATCATTCACTTAATTATGAGCTAAAATGAATAGGTTTGGTAGTTCTCTGTATTAAATACAGTATTCAACATAGACAAGGAGTGCAAAAAAACAAAATCTAAATCACCATACATTTATTTTCTTACAGTCTTTACTTTTGACAAATATTGTAGTCAAGGTTTCTCCAGAGGGAACGTGCATGTAGCAAGGGTGCTTAAGGGTGAGTGAGTGAGAGAAGAGAGAATTCAGAGTAGTGACATAGGGAAACTTGGCACAATTCAATATTGGACTAATTATTTATCACCGTCCTACAGGGCCTGGTCACGTTTCAAAGTATGCAATCTGAATCATACATTTACAAATTAAACTAGAAAACAATTCTAGTGTAGCACGTGGGGAAGTAACGTGTCCAAGGCTAATAAACTGGGGGCGTCGACGTTTCGACCCGTCTTAATGGCCTTGAGGGTGGTTTAATCCTTGGCCGTGCGGATCTTCATCAGGACAGATGGGGCAACCTGGGTGGGTGCTGGACCTTTTCGTGTACCTGCTGTCGATCGTGGGGCGGGACTCATCAGTATAGAACATGAGGGATAAGGATCATAGTTCCTGTGTCCAAAGCGCCCTAGACCGCTTACGGATACATATTGGATCAGTGGCTGAAAACTTGAAGTAGAATTATGCAGGATCCACTTAAGAATGTGTGAGTGTCTCTATCAGCTGGATGTCAAGCCAAACTGGATCCGCTCTGTTTCGGCATCCGTGTTGTATCTCGATTCGCTGGCAGCTTCTGGTAATGAATGTTGATTTGCAGCTTCTCATAAATCCATTTTCAATTATATCACTTTGGGTAATAACGTTTTTCTCTGATGTCACTTCCTGTGATGTCACTTCCCGTGAGTTTGTTAAAACCACATTTAAGGCTGGGCCCCTACCTGAAAATGTGCAAGCTGTTTCCCATACCAACAACAAACACAAACTAAAGTCTATACTTATGAACTTGTGGGTAGCAGCCTTTCATTCACTCTGAATCAGAAATGACTCCTGTTCCCCGCTAACTCGCACCATATCCACCTGTGGTTGAGAGCAATGAATTAGGTGAGAATTGAAAACTTGTGTTTGCGAATTTATGGTCCCATTACATAAAACCAGACACGAGAATGCTAAAACATCAAACAGGAATATAGGATAAACAAAAGCACCATTCCAATTTAAAGCAGCGTTGCTGATAACTTATATGAACAAGTTTTTCCAAGTGACGGCATTTCCACCAAGGTCGGTTGAGGAAACAGGAGTGAAACGTGTGGACCCACAACAGACTAGTCAGATGCTTCCCGGTGCGAAGAACTTCCAAATAAATGTGTTTCCCATTTAATCGTTGGTCAATACTGCACTTGATGGGCATGCAAAAACATAATTCTTAATTGAATTAGTAAAGGATAAAAAAGAATTCCGCAACAGACCTCATTACAGCGTATTAATCTTTGACGTTATGGAAGTCTGGTTTTCCGAGCACCCACTGTAGCTAGAGAGAGACATTAGCATTTTATTTATTCTGTGCAAGTTCCAGAAAAAGGAGAAATTGGGCTTGAGATAGGCAGGTCTGCTCTATTGGGTAACTGATATATTTGTTTTAAATATCTTGATAGGCAAAATTTATGTGCACATTATTTTCTTATACATTTTGGAATATTTGGGCATGAGAGGAGGTAGGGTGAAAACACAGCGTTGCCCGGCAAAAGCAAGTTGGATTGGTGAATCAAGTGCAGGTTGCTTATGTCTGTGTGCAGCTAATTTGACAAGGTCATTTCAGTCATTCACTTGTTATTTCCACCACTTAGGACTGCGAAAGTGGGGTAATAAATGCTGTATAAACACCAGTTTCTTATTAAAAGCAAAAGTGGGATCATATGAAATCCTGGCTGTCATTTTTAGGTCTCAGCTGACCCAGCGCATGCGCTGGTCTGGCGAGACTTTTTGTGAGGGCTCAAAAAAATGCTACCATGGCCAGCCTAGAGCTACAGTGCATGTGCGTGCGCGCGCTTAGTAGCCGAGGCTGGCAAACCTCGTCATGCTCATTAAGCACCCGCAATCACTTTCCCTTTCGCCCGCGATCACTTTCGTGGCGCCCCTTTGATGTTCTCGTTCAAACATCAAAGAACATGTTGTGTTAATGCTTTGCTGCGCCCGTTTGACTTACAATGTGCTTTCTCTTTCCACAAACTCGATGTTTGTGTTCCTTTATTTTGAGATGCTTTTAGTATTACTGTTTTGTGACTTAAAGAACATTAAGGAAATGTTACTGTGAAACTGGACAACGTTCACAGTGTTTATTTCTGATCGCAGCGGCTGCTTCATGTCCGTTGCACCATTCAGGGAGTCCTTTTGTTGCCGCTTTCATGAGGACATGATGAGGAAGCTGGAGACTTTTGGCACATTCTCTTTAAAAGCACAGCATGTGGCGACTGGTTAATCGATTAGACCTATGTAGCGCTTTAGATCTCAAAGCGCTATGGTGGGTGCAGCAGTAACAACTCATGAAATATGGGGTGCAACTCACAAGGAGGGGGCAGGTTTGAGTGCACATTGGCTGCAATAGAACTCTTAAGATGATGGGCTGTGTGTATCCATTATCAGCACTCAGTCTTCGCTAAGTGATCTTGTTTGTTTTGTTGTTGTGTTAGTGCTTTGCTGCGCCCATTTGCCTTACAACGTGCTTTCTCTTTCCACAAACTCGATGTTTGTGTTCCTTTATTTTGAGATGCTTTTAGTATTACTGTCACACACACAACCTCACACACAACCACAACCACACACACAACCACAACCACATGCACAACCACACACACAACCACACAACCAGACACACACACACAGCCACAACCTCACACACAACCACTACCACACACACAACCACACAAACAACCACACACACAACCACACACATACACACAAACACACACACAACCACACCCACACACAACCACACCCACACACACAACAACCACACAGCCACACACACAACCACACACAACCACACACACACATGTACAACCACACCCACAACCACACCCACAGCCACACACACACAACTCAAACCACACACACAACCACACACACAACCACACACACAACCACACACACAACCACACACAACCACACACAACCACACACACAAACACACACAAACACACACAACCACACACACAACCATACACACACAACCACACCCACAACCACACACACACAACCACACACAACCACACCCACAAACACACACATACAACCACACACACAACCACACACACACAACCACAACCACACACACACAACCAAACACACAACCACACACAACCACACATACACAACCACACACACACCACACACACACACACAACCACACACACACAACCACAACCACACACAACCACACACACAACCACACACACAACCACACACAACCACACACACAACCACACATGCAACCACACACAACACCACACACACAACCACACACACACAACCACACACACAACCACATACACACAACCACACACACAACCACACACACAACCACACATACAACCACACATACAACCACGCTTACACAACCACACACACACAACCACATACACAACCACACACACACAACCACACACACAACCACCCATCCACACAACCACTACCACAACCACACCCACTACCACACCCACAACCACACACACAACCACACACACAACCACACACACACAACCACACACACACAACCACAACCACATACACACACACAACCACACACACATAACCACACACACACAACCACACACGCAACCACACCAAGCATTGGCATAGCCAGTAGGTCTCGCCTTTGTGACCTTATAAGTGTTTAGCCACGCACAGTTATGTGGTTGCACCAAGGATATTGTGCTGCATAACTAAATACTTAGAAGGTCCCAAAAGCAAGACCTATTGGCTATGCCAATGCTTGTTTAGACTTATGACTTTGCCCCATAAAATACTCCACCACAAGTGCTGACCATATTCATATTTAAGGTTTCCACAGAAGCGGTCAAAAATTCTGCTACATGGAGCTGAATAGGAATGCAATACTGGGACTGCTTCGTTGACTACAGTGTCATTATATGAATTAAATGAGAATTAAATTCATATTGAAGGGTGCAGTGCACACTGAAAAACACATACAGAATTACTCTCTTGCAGTTACTAATGGGCTAATTTCCACCAAGGTGTTCAAAGTGACATCCAACAGATGAGAGTGGAGCTTGAGTTGTCTCTGATGTCTCTCGGAACCCCAGGGAGGAAAGCTCTTATTACTGATAGGTACCCCATCCACAATTCTATGTTGTGTATGTCTCCCACAAATGCTCGTCCTCTTCTCTGATCAGCTGTGAAGGTAACAGGATTCCTGGGGGAGCCACTTGCAAAACATAGCCTCGCGTCCTTCAGGCCACCTACTATGTGCTGTATATTTAAATGTTTAGATACCTGGGCAGTGATGTACTTAGATTTTACGCTGTGTTTGCATTATAAAAGTGACGCAAATTGGAGCAAAATCTTTTTTTCTGATTTACTTCTTTAGCGCCGGTAATAACGTGAAAGTAACGCAAAGCAGCGCATAGATTTACTTAGCCCCAAGGAGGCGTACCGTGGGTGGAGCATGGGCGTTCACATACAACCACCAAAGATTTATGACGCTAAACCCTATTTGCTACATAAAGTAGACAGGGTTTAGCATCAGAAAACTGCACCCTTTTGAAGTAGGTGCAAGGAAGGAGCAATGCTTTGTGTGTGTGATGATCTGTACAGCACACTTGCAAAGAGGGAAAAGGGTTAAAGTCAGTCTATGCAGTATTTTTTACTGGAAGGTTTCCCTTCCAGTACAAACTCTATGCTAGACTCACAGAGACACCCTTGCGCTATGGTGGAAAGGTGTTTCCGTGGTGCACAGCAGCTGATTTCAGCGCCGGCGCTAGGGAAAGGGAAGGAGAGTGCTATATTTCTGTACATATGGTGCTCTCCTCCTCTCTCCTTTTCATGCAGCGCAGCATTTGTGGCTGCTGCACTGAGCTGCATGAGTAAATGGTAAATCTGCCCCCTGGTGTCATGCCCTGCACCCTACCACCCTCTATCCACTTCTGCAACCCCTGACCCAATTAATCTGTTGTGCTGACACCTATCCTGCCACCCACTGCCTAATCATCCTTTCTCCTCATGTATCCAAATATTATAAAAAAAACACTGGGGCCCAGATCAACTAAAGGTTTATAATTGTGCTTTTCAGTACAAATCTCAGAATTGATCACTTTCAAGTGCTAATGTGACTTAGGACCAAAACTTAACAGTTATGCTAGGCCTAATCCTCTACATGCCTCAAAAGGCTGACCCCTTGGTAATGCATGCAACAGTGCATGTCTGATGAAGACGAATGCAAACACCACTAAGGGCATATTTATGTAGCTTTCACGTAGTGCAACAAGCCACCTTGCTGCGCTGTGTGAATGACAAAGGGCAGGAATGCGCTGTATTTAACTTATTACGACTTATTCCTGTCCTTTCCTTGTGCTGACGTTCTTTTGGCTGCCTAACGCCAATGCAGGTACCCTTGAGCTGTGGTGCAAGGGTGCCTGCGATGCAAACAGGATTGTTTATGTGCTGGAGGGCACACCTTCCTGCACAAAAACAATCCTCTGAGCCTTTTTCCTCTTTCTGTGTGTGCAGCAGGATGCAGTATACATTAAAAGAAGGAAAAACAAGGAGAAGTAAACATATTTCTCCTTGCTAACCCCCTTCCCCCCAGACAGTGTAGCATTTAGACACATTCCCAGGTTTACCTGAGTTGCTAAGTCTGGGAATGCACAAAAATCCATGGATGGTTGCGTGGGAACTCCCACGCTACACCCATGGAATTCCACCCCGGGGCAGAGTAACACAATGCAGCAATTAGTGCTGCGTTGCATTACTCTGGATTTATCAAGCCATGAAGGGCCTTGCAAGGCGGCCTTGCGTGGCTTGATTAATCCAACTTAGATTTTGCGTTGCCCTTTCGTGGGGCAAGGGTGACGCAAAACCTTCATAAATATTCCCCGTAGGGTTTGATGGAAAACTAAAACAGCTATAATGGTATGGCCCAGCTTTACCAAGAGAAACCAAGCACAAACAAGGTTCATACATACCATAGCTCTATTTTGTATAAGAAACCTATATGTGACACGAATGCTTTATATAAAAGCAAAAGCATACATCTTATGGGGCTTGCCCTTCTACGTGTGCTTTTACTTTGAAATTTATTCTGGAGGGTGTACTGTAAGTCCAACCCCTACACGAAGCACCGTTGGATGGTCCTTGTGCCATGGTTCAGCGTTCTGCGTGATAGACAGTAACATTTTTCAGCACCATGACTTCTGATGACATCATCAGCAGGCAGCTTTCAGTAAAGCTAGCATTCCTTGTTGCAGTGTGGAGCTGCATTTTTTAGGCACTAGTAGTGGCAGCTTGCCGAGGGAGTGCTAGGGGGAGACGGGGGAGGCGGAGAGGCAGGGTGGGGGGTAGTAGAGTCCGACATACGACAGACAGGAGTAAGGTAAGTAATTAAATAAATAAAACAACTTACCATGCGCGCGCCGCTATTCACCCCACCCCCTTCTCTGCTTTACCTGCGCCTTCTGAAATATATCCTCAGCTATCAACTTGAGAGTAAAGAGCTGACAGCAAATCATTGAGAGCTACTCCTCAGGTTATACCACAATCCACTGCCAATGGGGGTGTGTGTGTAGTATGCTTAGTGTAATTTGTCATTCATGCTTATCATTTGTTTTATTCTTCACCTGTTCCTTTAATTGTGTACATTCTATTTGTAGAACTTTAACCCTTACTATTCCAAGTTCTGTACCCCATGACAGTTGTGCTTTGACTCGACACTTGTCAAGTCCTCTGCCGTGGGCTCCCTTCTTTCTTACCTGGAAATAAACCTCACCAACATTTATCAACTACTGGGACTCTGGATCGTATTTCTTGGTTCCTGTTTCTAGCGTACTACATTTTGGTACCAGGAGTGGGGTATCAGAATATCCTGGAACTTATCCGTATGGATCTGCTGGAGCCCACCTGCTTTTACTGATTCGTCTCAGCCCACTGGAACTGTTCACTTTGAGGTGGGTCAGACGCTTTGTGTTTGTATTGAGGACACATCTTCTGCTTCGCGCCGCTTCCATTACAATTTGATTCTCAGCCTTAATTAATGCGCGCTTGTAATTGTCAAAAATAAACTTCTCACCTAACTCTGCAACGTCAACGCTCGCGCTCACCACTTCGAACTCCTCCACAGCCACGAGAGCGTGTCTCGATAGCGTGCCTCGCGGAGACCTCTGAATTCCATTCTTACGTCACCAGCGCATCACGCCATCAGCGCAGAGTGCCGAGAACTGTTCTAACGCGTTCACATAAAGAAAGCAGAGAATCATGGGAGCGTGATGATGTCACGCATCAGTGGCCATCTTGTGTAAGTTCTGAAGTCGAGTTACTTCAATTATTGAACGTTCGTGTGACACTTGTTTCGGTGATTCACACACCTGCACTTCTTCTAACGATTTCACACATAAAGCAACCGTATGACACCCTTCGGTGATTCACACACCTGTTTTCTGTTCCGTTCCAATTTGTGTCTACTTTTATAAACTGAAGACTACGTATTTTATTTAAAAAAAAACAAACAAACAGCTATATTACAGCATAACAAGTTATTGTTCAACCTTTTCAGCTACAAGGCTCTTCTAAACTAATATCTTCATGGCAACTGCCCAAGGAGTCATTCAACCTGCACCTTTCCTACAGAAACCAGGGAAACCGGAAATAAAATGGGCAGAATGGCTTAAAGATTTTGAAAACTACCTAACTGCAATTGATGCTGATGCTTACACACCCACAAGGAAATTAGCACTCTTACTCAATCACTTGGGTGCTGCTGGACGGAGAGTATTTGAAAACCTTCCTCATTTCCCTGCGCCTGTGTCCGAAGATGCTACTTGGAACGTTTTCATTGGGGCTAAACTACGCATGGGGAAACAATATTCAGACTCTACAAGCGTTCTTCTAGAAAGATTCATTTTTGCAATGTGCAAACCATCATCAGACGAATCAGTAGAAGATTATATTGCAAGTTTAGGAGTCCTAGCCGAGAAATGTGATTTTGGTGCTAATGTTGACTCATATATAAGAGATCAATTTGTATTTTATTGTTTCTCTAAGAAAATACAATTACATTTACTCACATCTTGCAATCCTACTTTGGCTGAAACAATCGACATCGCAAAAAGTATCGAGAGGTCGATCGTTGCGTCCAAAGTCTTATCCAGTGTTCAACCCCTTCAGTTCTCTACGCAAAACAATCCCCAACCAATTATGCCTCAAACTATGAATTTTGTTTCTGAAGAAAACACCATTTGTGCCATAAATCCGGAACAAAATTCAGAGAGAAGATATATTAAAAACCAACCTTCGAGACCGAAGTTAATTTGTTTCCCATGTGGATCGAGAAATCACATTGGAAAGAATCCCTCTTGTCCAGCCATAGGAAAAAAATGTGTAAAATGTCAGAAATTTTGACATTTTCAAAATGTTTGTAACAAAAGATCAAACTCCACACTCAATAACCCCAACAGCAACCCTGGTAAAATAAAATCAGAATTGCTAATGTTACTGTTGATTCTCCTGAACTCCAAGACTGCACTTCTCAATTCACCAATATTGTAGTCGCTGTTGATGTACCTGAGTGTTTTGATAAGCCCATCAAAGGGCCATTTGTTGACATTTCAATTGATAACAAATTATTTTAGCCATGGCAGATTCAGGTGCGCTAGTCACCATCCTTGCGGATATTACATTCTACAAATTGTGGCCTGATAACCCTTCGCTAATTCCTCCTGACATCAACCCAAAAGCATTTGGGGAACAAGATATTGATTTAGTGGGTTATTTTTGGGACACACTCATGTGTTTAGGTCGATCAATCAAAACAAAAATGTATGTCGCTGTCAAAGTCAGGGACATCATCGGTTGGAGGGACCTTGCTCTATTAGGTATTATCCTGCGTCCTGGTCAAGATCCTCCCATCGTATTAGGAGATTTACCAGCCAACATACTATCCATCTGTGATCAAGATTCTGTCATTGATAAGTTTGCACAATATTTTCCCAATGTATTTAAAAATTCCGTGGGTACTGTCAAAGGTTTTGAACACACTAGTGTACTTTAAAAAAATGCTATTCCAATAGTCCACAAAGTAAGGCCCATTCCCATAAATGTCAGAGATGATTTTTCAAGCTGATGGCATCATTGCCCCACTAGATGCCTCTGAATGGATTTCTCCGGTAGTTTTACAGAAAAAAAGACCGGCGATCTTAGGCTATGTGTTGACCTTAGATCCCTTAACCAAAATATCATTGTAGATTGCCATCCTTTACCGCACATCCACAAAATGTTGGCCAACATTGGCAAATCCAAGTTTTTCTCTACTATTGATTTGCACTCGGCATACCATTAAATCCAATTTTCACCAAGTTCTCAACCACTCACTGCTTTTGTGAAGCCTTTCGGTGCTTTCAAATATTTGAGATTACCGTTTGGCCTTGCATCAGCTGCGAGTGTCTTTCAAAAACTTAAGGATAATATTTTTGGCGAACTTAATCAGGTGCAAGCATTTCAAGATGACATTTTAGTCCACACAGAAACTGAAGAAGAACACATACTTATCCTCAAAGACGTATTCACAATTTTACAAGATAAAGGTATGACCATCAAAGCCAATAAATGTAAACTATTAGTTTGTGAAGTTGAATACTTAGGCCATCTCATTTCTGACGAAGGTATCAGACCAGAATTTTGCAACACTGAAGCCATACGTAATGCTCCCCCTCCTACTGACAAAGACGCTTTTCGTTCTTTCCTTGGCCTTTGCGAGTATTATGCTAGATTTGTGCCTGGCTATGCACAAATAATACAACCATTGAGGTCTCTACTCAAGAAAGGTTGTAAATTCACATGGAATGACACACTTCAAGAATGTTTCAATGGAGTAAAGTTATTAGTCATAAATCCACCAGCACTACATCCTTTTGTCCCAAATGCCAGCACTTTCATGTGTGTGGATGCTAGCCAAAAAGATCTTGGTGCAGTTTTTGGCCAGTGGGTCGATGGTAAAGAGAGTACTATTGCTTTTGCATCTCGTGCGTTAACACCCACCGAATGCAACTATAGTACTATCGAACGGGAAGCACTTGCCATTGTATGGGCCGTCCAAAAATTTAAAACCTACATTTGGGGCCTTCCTTGTGTAGTTTTTACTGACCATAAACCATTAGTCTCCTTACTTTCTGGAAATGGTTTAGGGAAATCCTCTGCTAGATTAGTAAGACTTCTTTCCAAATTACAGGAGTACAATCTCACCATAAAGTATATCCAGGGAGGGAAAAATGTACGAGCAGACTGTCTCTCTTGTATTCCTCTTCCTGATTCTAGTGAAGGCGAAGACAATCTTTTAAGGATTGTGTTGTTGGTCTTATTGATGCCATTGCCACGTGTTCTGACAAAATCTCACAAGATGAATGGGCATCTGCTATGTCACTAGACGAATCCCTTAAAAAAGTTTACATTTACATTAAAACCAAATGGCCCAATCCCAAAAACCTTGATAACGAGCTTAAATCCTTTGCACAAATCAGCGAAGAACTCTCATTCAATAATGGTGTCTGCCTCAGAAATGGTCTTTTCATTCCCCCAACTGCTTTGAGAGACAAACTCATAAATTTTGCCCATGAAGGCCACCTAGGTATCTCTGCAACTTGCAAAAAACTTAGAAGCATTTATTGGTTGCCAAGTTTGGACAAACAAATAAGCTTGTTCATAGAGAATTGTCCCACCTGCATAGTATCTGATAAACATTGGAGAATTAACAAAAAACCTTTATTCCCAGTGCCATTTCCAGATCTTCCGTGGGATAAAATTGCCATAGATTTTTCAGGACCTTTCTCCTTCAGACAAAAGGTATTGCATTGTCGCTATTGACTACCACTCAAAGTGGATTTACTATTCTTTTGTAAATGCACAGAATTCTTCCACAGTCATATCGTTCTTCAAAAACATTTTCAAAATTGAAGGCATCCTAATTATGTTGTTACTGATAATGGCCAACATTTTCTGTCTAATCAAGTTACTGAGTTCTTAACAAGTCACGACATACAACATCTCAAAGTTGCCTTGTATTTCCCTTCTTCGAATGGATTGGTGGAGAGAGCAAACCGGTTTCATAAAGGAAGGAGTGCAAACTGCTCTGGCTTCCAACATGGATGTAAGTGATTTCCTACAAAATAAGATTTGGGCATATCTCAATACACCTCATTCCACTAATAACATTACACCTTTTAAAGCTCTTAGAGGCAGAGAAGCTAATTCCAAGCTGATACCGAAATGGTTCAACAATTTAGCAGTGGGTTCTGATTTGGAAAGGAGGAGGAACATTTTAACAGACCATCAAATGATAAAGGAAACTGTTATTACTAAACAGTTAGCACAAAAGAAATGTTATGATGCTCATTCTAAATCGCATATTGATTATAAACCCAATGATTGGGTCCTTATCAAGAAACCTTTTAAAGTTTGTAAAGGTCAATCTGGATTTTCTTTACCTGTTCGAATAATCAAAGTTACCAAACCCTCAGTTCTTTTAGAGAACAGAGGGTGGTGGAGCAAGAACAGTATTGTTAATATTACCAAACCTCAAGTTCACATTTTCAACAAAGTATATGCTAACAGGAATGCAGAAAATGATCTGACTTCACTTTTGGTCCTGGTTTTGACATTTCTCCTTCTCATACAAACAACACCACTTCATGCACTGTTAATACTTCCCTAAATCCCTCTGAAGTTGTTTCTCCTAACCACTTCTCAGTCAGTGATGGAAATGCACGTTGTCATCATGTTTGCAAACCACCCATCAAGTTGAGGGATTATATCTTGTATTAATATATATTTTTGCTGTGTTTATTTAGATTTACTTATTCATTTGTCTCATTTTTATTCATTTTTTTTTGTTCTGTTTATTGTGATTGGGGTATGTAGTATGCTTAGTGTAATTCGACGTTCATGCTTATCATTTGTTTTATTCTTCACCTTTTCCTTTAATTGTGTACATTCTATTTGTAGAACTTCAACCCTTACTATTCTAAGTTCTGTACCCCATGACAGTTCTGCTTTGACTGGACACTTGTCAGTCAAGTCCTCTGCCGTGAGCTCCCTTCTTTCTTACCTGGAAATAAACCTCACCAACATTTATCAACTACTTGCACTCTGGATCGTATTTCTTGGTTCCTGTTTCTAGCGTACTACAGTGTGAGACCCAAGACAGGCGCGCGAACAAAGGTGAGACAGCCCACATCCGCCATTTACCCACCACTTCTCTCAGACCTCTGGAAACCTGGCCGAGGCAGGGGAAAAACTGGGAAAGCGAATGTTTACATGTGAAAGTACAACACTGGAAATACAATTTGCGGTTTTCACTCTTGATTTTCATGTAATGGGAGTGAATTCGCAGGATCTTGAATTTGGCATTCATGCTACCGTTTTCCTACGGCACTGAAGCACGACAGGCTTATTACAAAATGGCTGTTTATCTTTTGTGGGCAGAAGTCCGCGTTCTATTTAACACAGATAAAGTGCCACAGGAATGCCTAAAGCACTTTTCGCAGATGAGTTTTCCATTTATCCTGGGCCGTGGAGCCAATCTGGATCTGTGAAATCTGCCCCAGTTCCCGCTTCCTGCGCCCTTCTCACTCCCAGCCGTAATTACATTATTTCTGGCAGCGGAAACTGTTTAAGCCATTTTCAGTCCTCACAGCGTGAGGCGTGTCAGACGTACCATGGCCTTATAAATTGAGCAGATAAATGGGAAGATCAGGTTACTACCTCAAGCGAAACATTTAATTTCCAGGTTCATATATTCCTCCGAATTACAATGTTTGGATAAGTGACTGGATATGAAAACTTTACTAAAAAACCGTTGACCTCCGTCCGACCTCGTTCTGGCACTGCTTCTGGAAGTCGCTGATGTATATGTAATTGATGCTATCTTTCGCTGCCATTTAAAAACGTGGACGTTTTCGGGGTGGGATTAATCTCAGATGTCAGAAAACGGAATGGCCGTGCAAAGAAGAGAGGTGGCATTTTTGTGCCAACATAAACTTAAACGTGAGCGAGTAAATTAAAGAAATTGGTGAATTCCAGTCGCCAGTCTCCTCGCTCGTGGATATCCTTTGTGTGGTTTGCGAAATAGACTTCAAAGGAATCCAAAGCGGATGCAGGAACATATTTTTCCGATTAGTGAGCACGCTGAAGAGGTGTTGACTGCCCAGTCTGCAGGCTCCAGTAACTTCCACCAAGGAAAAAAAGTGAAAGCGTGTTGGTACAAATGTATTATCATTTTTTTAAGTCTCGGCAGCAAAAGCAAATGTTTCTTCTACTATGATGTTTTCTGCTAAAAATGACCCTGCCACCAAAAACATATGTGCTCATCCATTAAAACTGAAAATAGGGAGAGAAGTTTAACCCATTTTGAACAAAAATCATGAAAGTTACAGCTTTTATGTATCTTTGAAAATACTTTTTGTGGATAAAAAGATTGCTTCTCGTTTCCTGGAATCAGTACTTTCTCCTTCCTACTTTTAACTTTCTAATTCATTTCTTGGACACTTTCATTCGTTTTCTTTCTTGCCCTGAGAATATTTAACAGAGGAAGAAACAGGGCCCCATGGAAATAGAGGAATTCCATCTTTTGAACGTGAGAATTTTTTAGGAAGACGCCAGAACCAGGGACGAAGGGGTTACAGGGGATACAACAGACAAGAACCCCAGAGAAACCATCTACCTCAGAATGGAGGACAAGAATACCTCACTACGAGGAACAAGCAATACTGGAGGTAAATGAACTCCCCATAATTAATTTATCTAAAAGAGCTTTAAGTAGGGAAGAGCAAGAGGTGTTACAGAAGGGTTTTAGTTTTGCACCCAGTAATAAACAAGATATGTTTGAACTAGAAGGAGATTTAAAAAAGTTCTTTCGGAAAATAAGACTCAATAGGTTTTTTGAAAATAAAACCTATGTTTCCCCACCCAATGTATCGGGACTCAAACCTAAATCAACCTTCACACCGAATTTAGCCCAGGTAGACAAAAATGTAGAGATTTTTGAGAAAGTGGTGGAGATGGAAATCAAAAATATTAACAAAACAGTATATAACAATCACCATAACAATATGTCAACAGATCAGAGAAAAGCCCTCAAAACCTTACAAAACTGCAAGGAAATTATGATAAAGCCTGCGGATAAAGGGGGTGGAGTCGTTATCTTTGATTTATCTGATTACGATGCTAGAATGCAAAAACTACTTAATGTAAAGGAACATTACCAACCTTTGAGGTTCTCTAGAATTGAAAGCTTAAAAAAAGAAGTGGAAGTTCTCCTAAAAAGGGGAAAAGAAGAAGGCTGGATTTGTGAAAACGAGTACAAGTTTTTAATGAATACACATCCGATAATTCCAGCTATCTACGGATTGCCAAAAATCCATAAAAATGTTTTAGATCCACCCATGCGGCCTATAGTGAGCAGCATAGGCTCAGCTTTAGAACCCCTTAGCAAGTATGTGGATGTATTCCTCAGACCAATTGTTCAAAAACAAAGGTCATATCTCAAGGACACGGCCCATGCAATTTCCATCTTTGAGGGGCAGGGCTTCAACAGGGTGACCCAAATTTTGGTCACCCTTGACATTGAAGCCCTTTACACTAATATACCCCAGGAAGACACTATAGAGGTTATCTCCACAGTTTTGAACAACGAAGACCTTAAGGGAGGGGACAAAGGTTTTATTATAGCCTGTGTCCGTATGGTATTGAAAAACAACATGTTTTTATTCAAGGATGAACTATATTTACAGACCAAAGGGACCAGCATGGGGGCCACCTGTGCTCCCAGTCTGGCATGCCTCTATGTGGGCGAGTTTGAACGCCGCAATATTTTCAATGAGGTTGCCCCCTTTTATGAAAACATCATGTGCTGGCACCGTTACATAGATGATATTATCTTCATATGGAACGGTGCCAGTACAGAGTTAACCGAATTCCTGGAATGGTTAAATTTGGGGGATCCCAATTTGAAGTTCACAGCTCACTATAGCGATACCAGTGTAGACTTCCTAGATATAAAAATCAAAGAGGCCAATGGTGAGCTTCAGGTGGAACTTTTCACAAAACCAACCGATAAGAACACTCTCCTAGAATATACAAGCAACCACCCCCATGCGCAGAAGGATAATATACCCTTTGGGGAATTTTTAAGACTGCGTAGAAACTGTTCCAGCATTGCAGATTTTTATCATCACGCAGAGATTACAAAAATGAAGTTACAAGCAAGAGGCTATCCCAAAAAATTAATAAAGAATTCCCTGAAAAGGGCTAGGTTTTATAATAGAGAGAGTCTCCTAGATGTTGAAAAAGAGAAGAAGAAAAATATAGTTAGTGAGAGAGTTGTGTTTGTGACCCAGTTCTCAAACATCAGTAACCAAATTAAAAACATCGTGAACAGGAATTGGAAAATTTTAAACCATGGCACTGACATTCAGCTTAATAAACCACTGTTCTCATTCAGGAGAAATAAAACCATCAGAAATGCACTGGTGAGAACATATCCAGGAGAAGTGGAAAAACAAAGCACTCTAAAAGGTGAAAAAGCAAAGGGCAACCATAAGTGCGGCACCTGCTCAATATGTGCACAATGCTTGGTAGGCAAAAACATCACCTTTGCTGGCAAAAATTTGACAAGCACCACATTGAATAATTGCCGCAGTAAAAACATCGTCTACCTTCTAACCTGCCCATGTGGGTTGGGTTATGTAGGGGAAACGGGCAGGGAACTACGTGTTCGCCTGCTAGAACATAGATCGGCAATAAGAACGAAAAAAGAAAATGCGCCCCTGGTAGACCACTTTGTCAAAACAAACCATGACTGTAATGATTTTAAGTGGTTTATATTGGAAAAGATTTTGGTGAATAGAAGAGGAGGCAATCCGGAGTACACCCGTAAGAAAAGAGAACAATGGTATATTTGCTACCTCAATACTGTAGAGAAAGGTCTTAATTCCAGAGAGGATTGGATGAAGCTCTTACTTACAGAGTCATGCTAAGTATATCCATCTTATCTGGAATCCACATGTTAATAGCCGCCTCAAGCGCTAAAAATTTCCGTTGACTTGTCCACCTTATGAACTCTCTGGTGCCTCTATGAGACAGTTGACAAACAGAAATATGATGAGTTTTAGGATAAAATCGATTCCCTAGGTACTTGTACTTTATTAAGAAGCCTTTTCGACAAACTGTCTGTAACAGGCTGCATGCATTTACCTTATATTTACCTCACAAATATCTAACTAACACACTAGGAATAAAGAACAAATATTAAAATATAGATAATACAATATGGTTAGCATAATACGCAGAATCCCTCCCCGATCACGCAATAATCTTATTATTGGGGTGACACACGAATATTAGTTTTTAGTAGTTGTACTAAGAGAAGGAGTATTTAAAATTATGACACATTGGATTTCCTTATTAGGCCATTTAATACTCAAACGCGGCGAGAAAATAATAAAGTTAGGATTGAGAAACTAATAAATAAAGAAAAAAACACAATAAAAAAAAGAAAAAAAGAAAAAAGGTCATGTGCCATTCTTAACCAATCCGTGTAGGTCTTAGGAAGATTCCTTTTGAGTATACACCATGGAAGACACGTCAGGTGTAACGTGCATCCAATCAAAACGTGCAGCACAATTACGAGCCTTTTTGGAGCACGAGTCATGTGCGCGTAGCTAACCAATAGGCGACAGGGTTACTAATTATAAAATGGAAACGCCAAAACAAGAGAGCGATTTTGCTCCGATCCAGTAACCAACCCGACGGACTGAAAACAGCGCAATTGAGGTGAGGGAATGAAACGCTCAACTAGTAAATAGTAAAACCGCTGACTGCGTATAGACTAGAAATGTTTATAGTGTTCCCCCCATTTGTCCCTCTTTTATTTGTAGACACGCTGTATAAAAGAAGAAGACGTGTATATAATTTCCTGGTGTGATTAAGTGGCACCATCAACTTAAAGAAGAAACCCTTTTTTAATATATGCACCTTTCTTACCAACGAAAAGGTAATTATTAAACAAATAATAGAGTCATGGTTACTATTCAGTTAGTCTAGCAATAAGGATGGTAGGGTACTAAAGTGATGTTTTATATTTCATCGCCTCTATTACAGACAATAGGCAAGACACCATTGTACTTATCAAGAAAACCATACATGGCAAGTTGGTGTTCGCTCAATATTCGTAGAGCCAGGAGCGCATAGGAAAGTCTCTTATAATACAGGTGAGGCGTCGCTTAAGTCTAACAATTGAAAAAATGTAAAAATAAGGTTTGGCAATACCAATTCATATAAGTATACCCAATTGTGGGGAAGGATAAAACGTAGGTGGGTTGGAACAACTAAAAAAGCTAACAGTAGAACAGAAAGCCTAATAACGTATGCGTAATCCAAATAGTTTGTGCCGTATCGGCGGAGAGGGCTACTGGAATGTAATATATCAAGTAGAGGGCCCATGAGATCACTAGCACTGAAAAATCCCCAATAAAAAATTTTAAGAATCCCATTGGGAGAAATATAGACAAACTAGAACAGTGAAATTAATTATTTTGTACTTGTCTGTTTTAGGAATCACATGTATTGTGGAGGGAGACATTATAAAGTTGTCTTGATAAAGATGGTCGTATCCCATTGAGCCATCGAAACGCGTCGACGCAGAGGAGTCGCACAATCAAAGCCCCAATACAGATCCAATTATGCACAGATTTATCTACGTGTAACAAGCTGTATTTTAGGGTTCCTCTTGATGTGCATTTGAAAAAGAGTAGTTGGATCTTTTTAGTTTTGTCTGTCTCCATTTATGCTGGTTATTATTGGGTTACAATTGTATATGTGATTGAGATCAAATGAATGTGTATTATTTGACGTTTTTACTAATGTGATTTTATGTACTATGAAATGTTTTTATGATTGTGTATGTTTTTAAGGATCAACATGTTTTTTAAGAGAATAATAAATATTTGATATAGAATATCCCACCCCCTTTTTCATTTTTAACATAACATTGCATGCTCTTTTAAGTATAACAACAAGGGAATATTTCTCTCTTTACTGGTTTTAAGTACCCCATTTCCCTTGAGTTTCAAGGGGTCCCTCTCAAAACTTTTTTCATAATATTTAACATTGAACATGCATAGGGTTAGAAACTGTGAAAACAGGTTTTCTACTACATGAAAATTAAGCTTATTATGCGTTTTGAATCTTACTAAAGAAGATATGGGGGCATATTTACAAGCAGGCGATAAAAAATTATCGCCGCTTTTGCGGCTGTTTTCCGTAGAAAAGCGGCGATAATTTTATCGCCTAATTAGCAAGGCCACGCTAACGCGTGAAACCTTGCTTTAGTGTGGGGATTCTTTACGCCCAGCTTTGTATCTCTAATGAGATGCAAAGTGGGCGTTCCTGACCTAACATGACAGGAGAAATGTTGCTAAGCGACATTTCTCCTATCATCAAGCCCCACGCTATGAAGCGTAGCGGCAGGAAAAGTAGCGATAACCCCTGTTATCGCTACTTTCCTTACGCCTGCTTCAGGACTGACTTAGCCATGATATCCTATGGAAGGTGGATATCATGGCTAAGTTTGTGAGTCCCTATCAGCAAGCTAACGCCACATTGCGTCAGATTATCGCTGGGTTCCCAGCGATAATCTCACGTTAGGCAGTTAGCATGAGGATTTTTATTGCTGAGGAGATAAGCGTTGCTAATAGCACGCTATCTCAGCGATAAAAATCCACGTTACCTGGTGATAATTATCCTCACGCTAAGAGCGCTGAGCGATAATTATCGCCGGGTGTTGCTGATATGCCCCATGGTACCTACTGCACAACCACGCTCTGGACTTGCTCCTCACGGAAACATGGCTAAACCTTACCAATACACTGGACATCGTTACCGCCATCCCAGCTGGCTACAAGATCGCCAGGCGAGACCGTCAGCACAAGCCTCGAGGTGGAGTCATATTCAAAGATAACATCAGCGACACCAACAGCACAAATACCCACACCAGCTACATTGAATAACTCATGTTCAAGATAAACATCACAGTCAACTTCTCCCTGTGTGACACTACCAAATGCAGACCACACCAATTTCATCAGTGACATCACAGACTTTGTTGCACCTCTTATCTCCCTGCTTGGTCACAGGAGAAAAAGCATGGACCTGACTATTATAATCAGATGCCACCCACAGTTAGCAGTGTCAAGCCCGGTTCATGGAGACCTCAGCTGCCCAAGTTAAAAGGAGCGCCACTTTAGATGTGCCAGTAACACAGAGCAGAGGCTAGCACCCTGTTGTTGAGCAACATATCTAAATGATGTAAAACTCTTGACAGGAGACTAAAGAAATGTCTCCTGCCCCAAAAACATAACGGTCTGTTACAATGAGAAAATCAGGAGCAGATGGTCACATGGACACTACACCAGGGATTTGACCCTACAAAGCCCTTGCAAAACTTGTGTTTTCACTTGTGAATCCATACACCACAAATACTTTTGTTCTATCAGGTTGTTGGATGTTTATGCTATTCCTGTAATTTTCATCGATCTTTTCTAGCCATTGCTGTACTGTAATCTAAGTTGTCCGTCATTGATTTTGTGGTGTGCCACTAAACGAATATGTCATGCATAAGCAGAGCTCTTCCTGCAGATTTTGTTTACTTTTGCTCCAGCAGTAATTTCTGACATTTGCCAGAAATGTTGCTATTGTTGCTAGCATGTTTGCACACAAACGCGACTAGTTTGGCATTGTAGCTCTATCATCATCTATGTGTGAATGTTCAAAAGCATTATGAAGTTTCTATTGCAGACTAGAGCCTGATTCGATTTGTGAAGACGCACCATCACATTAGCCATATAAATGGTTAAGTTCATCTGGTAGATGAGTGTGTCAAATTCACCAAAATATGGTGAAAGCTCTGGGTGTTCATAGAAAGGATTGCAGCTCTGCAGAAATTGCTTATGCATCTTCCCTGTCAGTAGGAATGCCTTGAAGATACATTTGTGAGGACTTGGCATTAGCAAAACCTGCCTGTGTCATGCCAAAAAGTACTAACGGTGCAACCTGTTAAGCACTTTGGCACCTGGGGCCTCATTCACAAAAATGTCAGAAATAAGCAACAGGTTTCCAGCAACACATGGGTGCAGATTCTGTACTTTTGGAAATTTACAAACGTTTTAAGAGGTCAGAAACCAAATTGTCAACACTCTCAAATGTCTAAGTTTGTGGGACTTCACAAACTCACAGGCATTCTCACAATGTAATGACCACTTCCTCACAAACCGTAACCCCATCTAATAACGTAATCAAGGTATATCTTTGCTTGAGTAAATCAATCTACGAGTGCAAAACCAACTTCTCTCAATTAGAAACAGGACTTTGCCAGTGGTGGCTCCTCCGCAAAGTCGGAGGAGCACCCCACACTGCTTTTAAGTAGTGTAAATAAAGGAAACATAAAATGATAACAAGAAAGTTATTATCATTTTATGTTTCTGTGCTGCTTCGCAGGCGGGCTGGCGGGGCTACTCTGCTCTTAGTGGTTTTCCCACTCCAAGTGCACAATGACTGTTTGGCTGGCCCTCTGGGGCCGGCCAAACAGTCATGCGCACTTCGCATGTTCTCCGTACAGGCAGTATTACAGCCTGCGTGGAGAACATGCCCAGGCCCCAGTCACAGTCTGAGCGCCGAACCACGGTGCTCAGATCAATCACAACGCTGCATTGCAGCGTTGTGATTGGTCAGGGGAGCCTGGGTGCTTCCTGGTTCCTATTCGGTGCCGGTGGAGTCCTGACACGAGGAGGGACGCAGTTGTGATGAGGTAAGTTAATATTATTATTTTTTACATCCCTGCCCCCTCGTCCCTGCCACCACCCTGCCACCTCTGATAAGTGGTGGCAGCCACTGGGCTTTGCCATCATAAATAAGAGTATTTGTGACTGTTAACTTCATGTACAGGCACAGATAACAATGGCCATCTTGTACCTCTTGTTAGCAATCAATCAGAAATCTTTTGATAAAAATATCCAATTAAAATAACATTGATAAAAATTACTTTATGAAAATAGGATACTGTACCAGAAAGTGCCTATGTATATGAAAATCTACCTTAACCTATTTGAAAAATTTGTACCAAGCTCCTTATTCATATCCTCGCAAAAATATCCTGCCACTGATTCCACATTTCTTTGCCTCAGCATAAATACAGTAATTAGGATGTTAAAGTGCGCTGCTTTTTGCACTGTGCTGCTATGTATGGTG
This sequence comes from Triturus cristatus, assembly GCF_964204655.1. NCBI lineage: Eukaryota > Metazoa > Chordata > Amphibia > Caudata > Salamandridae > Triturus > Triturus cristatus. Next base: position 741,781,876 of record NC_140589.1, on the reverse strand, counting down.
TTAACACACTATCAGCTCTTCCTTTCCTGGGTGCCACAGAACATGAATTGCACGAGTAAAGTGAAGTGTGCTGCGCTGTTTAAGCTTTCAAGCACTTGCCTCTCTCTGCTGTATTTTTTATTTGTCATGCAGACCCGTCTTGCTTGATTTCATTGAATGATGGACTCTCCTGGCTCTCGGACCTCATAGTTTCTTTGAAAAGCTGAACTTTGACAAACACCTTTTATATTTAGCCCAAGGTTGTCAAACGTGTCCATTAGGGGGCCAGGAAACAGAACAGGGCCACCCTTTGGCCAGCTTCTGTAAACCTGTGCAGGAAACAGCTTCAAACTTTGCAGTTTAACTTTGACTTGTTTTTATATTTTTCTCCAAAAGCAGCATTAGTAATATGAAAAAAATAAATGAAGAGTTCCTGTACGTCTTTAGTTACAGAAAATCACGGGTTTTTAACTAACGAGCCAACGTTTGCGAAATATTTCAATCGCAGATTATTTCACTTTCTTATATATCTGTTTGAGTAACTCATCCAGTCAGGTGTTTAGAATAATAGTACAAATTAGGTCGATTTAAGAAATATATCTAGTTGGCTCCGAGTTATGTGAATGAACATAAAACGCTATAACGGTGATTAAAAAAATGCACATTGTGCAATGATGATGTGTCATATGCTGTCGCTCATAGGCATTAAAACATACTGCATATTGTGCACAATTTTACATAGAGCACTTTGCACAAGGGTACACAAGCCTAGATTTGCGGTGCTAGGTTACTAAATCAAACCAATTATTTTGAGGTACAGTGACGTATGAATATGAGACGGTATGGCATAAGGAATTTCTAAAATGGTGGGTGTTTTATTTGTTAATCGCATCAATATACATTTAAACGAAAGGGTACAGAAGTTTAAAAAAACAATGATGAACAAGAATCAATGTGTTTAATGGACATTTACTTTTCATGTATTTGTTTTTGCTCTAATGCAGTTGTGTGTCTTACACTGTACATAGTAAAATGCCATAAAGCGTAGCCCAACCCTGATTTATCTGCATGGTCAGAAACAACTATGTAACAAGCACTCGGTACACTTAGGAAGGAGACAAGATTGATGTACTGCTGATTAAACCATTCAATATATTTAGTGGGAGAAAATGGAACATGTTCTCCCATTACTGCATGGATCGCGATTTCCCAAAATGCCAGGGTCAAAGAAGGGGACATAACATACTTTTGCTCTGAGGGCATCATAGGGGGAGGCTAGATGTCTCCTACTTGCTGCTGATGGGCTGGAGAGAGAGCAACTGGGGGAGCAGGTGGCATTCTGAACCACGAGTAAGAGCAAAAATATGTGCAAAGAACTTGCCACCTCTTTTAGCACTTCCGGGATTGGGGAGCGATTGTAATGTCTTAATTGTTTACTGGTAATCTTTATTTTCCTTAATCCGGATCGTCCTCATCACGACCATTACTTTTGAGTTTTCCATTATATAGAAAGGAGAAAATACCTGGAATTATGCTGCTAACTAGGCTCCCCAACCTGAGTGAGAGCTGTAAATGGACAGATTATCTAGCATTCTTCCTAATTTAACACATCTATTTGAAGGACAGCATTTTGGAGAATATGGGTGGGTAGTAATGTCTGGGTTGAGGATGAGTAGGATTAAGGATAATGAAGATCACTGGTAAGTAATTAAGACATTACCCATATATCCCTCATCTTTGTCATTGGCATTGGATTTGAGGAATACCAAAGCCTTATTGGTCTTTGAATGCACTGAAAGAAACATCAGTCTACGCACTTAAAATTAAGGCAGGCTAGCACTCTGAACCCCCTGTCTAAAGAAACAAACTTTCTTTCCTAAATGTTGTATAGTGTAGCAGATGACAAAGGTATGAGGAGCAGCCCAAGTGGCTGCTCAATAAAGCTCAGATAAAGAAAACCCTTGAATCTCTGTCCAGGAAGCTGCCACACATCTAGTAGTTCTACTGTGAATGCCTTTATTAAGAGAAATTACTGACAAAGCATAATCAAGAAAAAGCATAGATCAAATTCATCTGCTAATAGAATTAGAAGAGGACTTACAACTTTGACCTAGGATACTAAAAGTGAGAAAGGCAATCTCATCTACGAAAAGTCTTTTGAAACAAATCAAAATTGCTCTCCTGACATCTAAGAAGTGTAAAAGAACTTTTTCTGGAGAAGGACAGAGTAAAAACACAGGTAACATAATCTCCTGATCCCAAAAGACCATGAATGCAAGCAGGGCTTCATTTGTGAAAGAAAGAGTGCCGGTGCCCGAAGCTCTGCTCAGAAGCCGATGGCCGGTGCAATTACACATTGGTGTACTGAATACCAAGGCTCGTAGTCTTTAATCCACTTCTAGACACTCCCTGTCCCTTTTTCTCAACCTTGCAAGTTCCAGCTTTCTCTCTTTGTTATGGTTTGGCGGTCTTTCTCTTTCTTATTTTTCAAATATGAAAGTTTCTCCCTATCTTGCGCAGTGTAAATATCTGATGCTCAGAAATAAGTGCTGGTGACCGCCCCCCCAGAAACCACCAGCTCAAATTAAGCAATGAATGCAACCTTGGGGAGAAATTTCTGATCAGGCTATAACATGACTACATCATCCATTGTTCTGAGGAGAGGAGGTCTGCACAGTAGCTTCTCAAGCTCGCTGATTCTAGGCACAGCAGTTATTGCCACCCAAAATATCAGCTTTGAGGTTAAAGGCATCAAATTAACAGAATTAAGAGCCCCAAAAGGAAAATCTTGCGGAGATTTCAAAACAGGAGGTAAGTCCAAGGAAAATGAAAAGAAGCACCAATGGTCTAAATACAGAAAAACCCTTCAGAAGCCTAAAGGAAGGGAACTCACATTTTCCATGACTTCTTCAAGGCTCCCAACAAAGTAAAAACATCACCCAAGGACTCTCCAAGGTTGAAACTGGTAGGTTTCTTTTGAAATGCTGATAAAGAAAATCAAAAACTGAAGACAGATCACATTATACAGAGCATAAAGATTTACAGGTACACTAGTTTTGGAAATTCCCTCATTGATGGGAACATCCCTTCAAAGCTTGATGGGAAGATGCCTTCAAGATGGAAGCTGCCTCAATCTCTGAATGGCCTCAGCAAGGTATTCTGCTAGATCCCAGGTTTGATTCTGAACCCTCTGAACTTCCAACGTGATAGAGGCTGGCACTGTAGAAGAAGACACCCCGCGGCCCGCGGCCCAATGAGGAAATGGAATCAGGTGCATTTTCCAAGCTGGAAAGGGAGACATAAACTGAAGGTGAGGAAACCAACCTCTAGAAACCCGCATGGGAAAACCCACCATCACTTCCGTTAACTCTTCTTATATTGGAGGAAGTAGACAGAGCTTCCATCTCATGAGGCCCCGAAAACAAGAGCAACATTTGGGCAGTTGTGCAATCTCTAAGAAGCCAAACAGAAAATAGAATAGAAATAGAAAAGGCCTCTTCAATCTCTGATAATTGGCTTTAAAGATCTATGGAGAGTGACAGATCTTTAGATGAAGGGAGGCCTCTGCTTAGTCTGTCTGCCTGAAGATTGTCCTGGCCCTTCCACCTAGGTTCCCAACTGCATGCTATCATAGTGAAAGACCTTCACCAGGTCCCTCCCTGGTGATTTATATATCCTGTTAGCAACAGATTGTGTGTTTGAACTAGAGCATGCTGATTTCCCAGATAGGTTTGAATGGCATAAGGCTTGGAGAACTGCAGACAGCTCCCTCCAATTCAGAGTGGTGACTCTTCATCAAGTTCCACGTGTCCTGTACAGAAATTTCTTGTAGTGTTGTTCCCTACCCCCTTAAGCTTGCGTTTGTGGTCACCACTGGGGATGGGTGCAACCCATGTAACTTTCTGCAGCGTAAGTATGCAATATTACAGCAAAATTACACAAGATTATGTTGAATTCAGGAGGAGCATAACCCTGAATTTAGTGCTATTTTCTTAGCATAAAATGCACCCTCGCGTCAAAAAGGCCTAGAGTATGTATTTAGTGCTAAGAAAATAGCTCTAAATGCAAGAGACCATGAACAGCAGCAGCCAGCAGCCACTCATGCTGTGTTACTGTACTCTTGAGGTAGGCATTTCCCCCAAATTTACTCTAAATTACACGAACTATGTAATTGCATGTCTTACAGTGAATTTGAATCACAAGAGTAATGATACATTACACCGGTTGCTTCAGCATAATTAACATTTCGCCCTGGCTGATTCACCACCATGCAAATTTAGAAGATGAAGAGAAAGACCTCCGTGCACATGCTTCGGCTTCAACTACCATTGAACAGGGTAGTGGCGAGATACAGTCACTGAAATTAGTCACTCCAAGCACAGAAATGCTGCATTCCAAATCTTGAGAAGATGTACCAGTAATGATAATGTTGCAGCGCGGAACATCACATTCCCCTTCAGCACAGACCAATTACCTCAGCATCAGATTCACTCAAATACATTCATTGGTGGGGCCCATAACACCAATATACTTACACTCCGTTGATCTGTTTTTCTGAGGGAAAATATGCTTCCATACGCTGACATGAAAGGAATATCTATACCTCACTCTAAATACATTGACTTCAACCCTAAGATATTCCTCTCATAAGGAGATGAATCATTTAGCTGTTCTCTATGGTTTAGTGATCATCATTTAACTACATATTAAACTAAATATTCTTCATTAAATAATCAACACAACACATTTGTCAATTAATCAAATATTCTTTATCTAAGAAATATTGCAAAAATCGTTAGAAATCATCACCAGCATTTCAGAGCATCATATTTACCTAATCTGGCTAAAAGTCGTCCTCTAAGTCAGTCAGGTCGAAAGAATTTTATTCAGCAAAGTTAGGCCGCAATTCAGTCTCTCAAAGATTCAGGATAACAGCTGTCCAGCAGTGTCACCGTCCTCTCCATCAGCATAACGTCAGGAAATCGAGTTCGTCAAAGAAGAGCAAGCGATGACAGTTCAATTCCCTACCTACTTTTAAAATGAAAATAATGCCAAAAAGTATCAAGATCGGGCTTTAGAAAGTCCTGATTGGTCAACTTGGGATAGCGGGGTACAGTTCTCAGGGTATCGAATAATGAAGTCATCAAACTAGCTTGTTCCGGCTTTTAAATTGAGCTTTGTCTTTGGTCTTGGATGGGTTCCCGGAGCGTCCTTGAAGGGTACATGTTCTCCCGGGGTCAGGTCCAGGCCACTGCTGCTAGCGGTGACGCATGCGCACTTCACCCAGAACCTCGTGTTGTCAGGGCAGTCACATCTAACGTCTCGTTCAGCCATCTTGTTTAGGCCGAAATGGTCAACTTAAGCAAAAGAAACACAAAAACCTAATTAAAACATAGAAATGGCTCATAAAATGTTATCCCCTCGCTAATACCCATATGTGTGTGTATTTATCTAGCAGAAGCAATACTCAGAGCGGTTTATGCTCACTGAATAAAGCACAAATCACAAATACATCACCAAAGCGACATATAACATTCAATTTTCTAACTCTCTACTATTAATATGCGTACTTGAGTTAGTTTACAAATAATATAGCCATGCAAAATGCAATTCCCACGTGTAATTCTTTGGTTAATACGGTCGGTGAGTTATCACTTCAAACAGATTAATAATATTACAATTAATTGATTATTCGGATTAATATAAACATGCAGAATGGGGAGTATACAACATTTTGAACTACCCGCTCCAGCATAATGATCAAGATGTGCCCAAGGAATGAAAAATACACATTCCATGTGCCCCTGAATATTAACCAGAAACATGCTGCAACTTGAGGATGAAATAAGAACGTGAATAGAGCCAGTCTCCGTCTTTCTGCTCTCTCTGACGTAAGAAACACCATTCCTAGTTTTGTTCTGAAATGGGCTTAAATGAAAGTTCTGCCTTGTGAAGGAATCAATTAACATTTCAGTAGATTTCAGTAGATTTAGAGCAGTCCATGTTATCTGAACAACATCCATCCCTCTTAAAGACTCATCTGTTTTTGGGGCATGAAGCAACCAGTCATTCAGGTTTGGGAAAACATGACAACCTTAAAGATGTAACCGAACTTCTAGTTCTAACTGTCTAGTTAAATACCTTTTGGGCACATCTGAGCCCTCATAGACAGAGTCTCAGAAACCTCTGAACACACACCTCTACTGGAATATGTAAGGAGGCATCCATGAGGTCTTTTGGGATCATGCAGGCTTCTTTCCCAAATAAGATAAATTATTCTCTACAAGGTTTCCATCTTGAGTAGATTTTTTCTTGATTCATTTGCTAATGCATCTCAAGTTGATTATCAATCTGAATCCTCCAAATATATAAGGGAAATTATAGCGCAAACTTGAATTCCCAGCTCCTTCTGTGGTACTAGAGTGATGGTCACTTTCTGGTAAAGAGATTGCATAGCTAGCAGCATTGCATACTTTTGCATAGGATTGCATAGGATTGTGAGGTCATAGTACCAGGTGGGGGTGAAGAAAGGTAAATTATATATATTGTAACCTTCCCTGATAACCCTCAGGACTCACACATTTAAGGTAGGTTTCTCTTAAGCTGATGTAAAGTGTTTTATTTAGCCTCCAGTTGGCCTCCCAAAGCCATAACTTGCAAAGTCAGAAATGTGGAGACTTGCTTGATGAAGAAGGCTTTCCTTTCTGCTCAAAGTGTCACAAGAATGTCTAGCCACATTGTCTCTTATCTTTGAGAAACTGATGTGGGAGAGGACATCTCCTGTAAGGCTGAAAATGGAAGGCGTTTATGATGTCACGATTGATTGTAAAGAAACAGGAAGCCTTTGACAGAAACTAGAAAATGTTTACTTTTTGTAAAAAGTCGATACAGTTTCTCCTCCAACCATGATAACATCTTCTGCCATTAAAGGACAGCCAACAAAGCTGACTACAACAGAGTTCAACGAAACAGATTTGGCAATATTCTTTTACATATCCTCAGTAGGATAAAGGCTTGACTTAAATCTAAGTACTTTTATCCGGCCTGGATCCTTCCATTCTCTTACGAGTGCATCATGGATATGTTAATACAAAGAATGACACAGGAGAGTACACTGAAATTGTCTCAGTATAAATTTTGATGATGCATTGGGTATGTCTTCTACAGGAAACCTCATACTATAGCAAATGTTCACTAGCACCCCATACAAAGTTTCTTTATCAATGTATTTGCCTCTCTGGTCAGAAGCAGGGACTCCCCGTATCCTTCTTGATCGAAGAATCAGAGTAGGGAATCTAATTTCTCTCAGGTCTAGCCAGAGAATGAACATGTAACTGCATACCAGACATAATTTAAAAAAGGATTCTGAAACTTCTGTCTTCAAAATCATCTTCAGATCGCTCCATGGACCACTTTTCATGCTTCCTTGGAGGAAAACAGGAGTCACAGGCACAAGAAGAAGAAACCTCCCGATGGTGCCTCTTTTTTACTGTGCTTGGCCACAGTTCAGACTCTCACCATTCTCAGGAAAAACCCTATAATTGCAGGCAGAACGGTCCCCAAAATGTCATATCCAAAGACAGCATGCTTTAAGTATGATCTCTGACAATGTTATGTTATGTCATGTGTATTTGTAAAGTGTACTGAACGCACAACGGAAAAAGCAAATAGTCTGTAAATGTGCATGAGTGTGCAACACAAACCTGCCCTATGTGCATGTGTGAAGAAATGCCATAAAGGGATCACAGGGGAACACTCACTCGGACACACTCAAGGCCCGCTTTTAACCTTATGAATGCTGCTTACCACCACCAAGCCTCAGATAAGTGCTCTGATAATCCTCATGGGAAGGATCAATGCTTGACCTCTCACCTCACGGGAACCCCTGTTCGACAGGGATCTATACATGAAAGTCCTTGTATCAGTCTGAAATAGGATAAAAAAACACAATACGAATGGTGGAGAAGCCACCCTGTAGAGTTCTAGGTTAAAAGAGGGAGGTGATGTGGTATTCTAGATTGTGTATATGTCACCTGGCTATGTCATGCTGGGTTATTGTATTCTAGTGTGGAATGTACTTGAGGGAGAATGTTACTCCTTGAACATTGTGTCAGTTGCTCCTGAGAGTTGAAGGATGGGGTCTCTTGTATTCCTGCTACAATAAAAGAACCTAAAAGCTAATCTTCACCCTTGTTACCTTATTTCTGGATGCGCTACACTTCACACCCCTATATAACGCCGACTAGAGGGGGTGAGGTTTGGCTCCCTTACTACATCCAGATTTTTTCTTCCTGTCTAGCAACAATCTCAAAAGTAGTGACTATGACGTGGGGAGGGATGTTGGGACAATTACACATACTCAGTGTTTGCAAAGGCACACTGCACCAGTTAATAGTAGTGGTAACTGCCCATGCAGAACAGTCTCAATGAGGCCATAGCATTAGAAAAAAGGGTCCAAAACATTTGGTGATGTTAGTCAGCACCAAAATCATTGTCAGTTTGAAAAATACTACAGATACACAGTGGTAATCCTATTTGCACCACAGTGTTTTTTGACCTATTATTACCTCAAAGGAACAAATAATTCAGTGACAGCCTTTTTTACATAATATTTCTGATGCTACTCTCTTGCAGTATGAGAAACCGCTAGTATGGGCAGTGCCAGCGTACCAAAAGGCAAACCAGGGTTACCGTTCCTGGCCCTGGTTAACCCTTACTGACCTCCATGAATTACTGACGTGTGCATAGTCCAATATCTCTCGAATAACATATCAGTACTGGACCAAATTATTGTCATGCTTGACTAAAATATTCTGCAAGGAAAAAAGAAATTAAACAACAGTTAGATTGTTGTGCATGACATTACTAAAACACACAATTTTATTGACACTGGCTTCGCAACACAACATAATAAAATAGTTTACATAGAAAATATCAAAGGTTTCACTCAAACAAAAATACATGTACATCTCTTGTAACAGAAGATAAACCTATTTTATTCTATGCTTGGCATATATATTACATCTGTCTCCTAGAGATTAGTCTCACATTTGTACTGTAATAATACCCTGGATCTTCTGAAAGCATCCCATTCCTACAAGAAATACTCACGAAGAACACTAATATACAACACACAAGTGTACATTTTGAAGGAACATTGAGAACAACAAACCTCAAATGTAAATTATTAGGAATTTATTTTGGCTGTTCTCTATGCTCCTGAAACAACTGTTAATGTGAAAAAATGTGATTCAAACATGAGTTGTCTTCTACAGTAAAACAAAACATTACCTAGTGGTCCCGTTTCCTCATACCCTTCCTTACTACATGAGGGCATTGTCCCTTCATGATGGGTACCTCAGCTTTTCTATTCTTTTTTTTTTAAACCCTCCCACATTTGGAACATGGATACAGTCCTTTAAGATATTTGCCCTTCCTACAGGGTCACCCTAGATCTTTTGCCTTATGCTGGACCCAAAATGTTTACTGGCTGTAGAACTATGTGCCCTTTTCCCTTGCTATTCAGTGCAGTGCTCACCCTTTCAACATAATGAAATTGGCATACCCCTCACTGGCATATCTAAATTACCTTAAAGTCTTTAGTGGTGTCAAAGTATACTTGGGGACTGTAAGTTAAATGCCACCTGTAGACTGCAGCACCAATTGTTCCACCCACTACAGTGCCAGTGCAAACATGACTGCAGGCCTACCATTTGTTGCCTAGCTATTGCAGTTTTAAACTGCAAACTCCACCGGTCAAAGTAGTATCTTTTGACAGATTAAAACCTGTCTTTAAATATTTATACTGTCACATACGCCTTTCTGCCCATAAAGCAGGGTGCATGGTGTTAGTAGGGCATGTAATAGTTTAATGTTAAACATGTTCATACAGTGAAAACGCCCCCACAGCTATTTTCACTATAGCTGGGCTTGCTGTGCATTAGGGAAACACTGGGTTACATTATTATATTTAATAATAATAATTCTGTTTAGGAAACAACTAGAAATATAATTCAAAGACTCTTTTGAACAGTTATTTAAAATCTGATTTAATGGTAAAATCCTTTTTAAAATAACTATGAAGGAAAAGGTGCTTTTAAAGAGTTACAATTTCCCTGCCTAAGCCCATTGGCTTGAGATCCAGCTGTCACCTAACAGTTGAATAGCCCCCCTGATGTGAAAACTGCTCCTAGAGCAGGATTAAGGCATTGGGTGTGGGGAGATGTTGTTCCTTTGACAGGACGGTCAGTGGACTGTGCCCAGGAACTTGATGAACTTCAAAGAGACCTCCCTTGTTACAGGCGAATGATAGTTGACACCTAATCAGGGCCCTTCCTTTGCCCCCCAGCCAGGCACACTCCAATCACAGTGAGCCTCTTCTTGACATTGCAGTATCAAACCCTGCTTTAACGTCAAATCCTGCATGACAGGTCGCCGCTGAGTATTTTCATATAATACTGAGGGCACATTTAAAAGTAGAGGAACAGGATACCAAAACAATCCTTGTTTATCTACTGTCTGGTTGTTGAAAAATCCTGCTTTGTTCTTTCAGACTTCTGTCTCAGGGTTAATTCAGTGGCGTAACGAAACTTGAGGGGGCCCCTCTGCAGGGTATGTAGAGGGGCCCCCTCCGAACTCAGTCTGGAGCTCTCCAGCCGAAGTACAGTGCTGAGGGGGCCCCCTGGAGGTTGCGGGTCCTCCACACCGCGGGGGCTGCAGGGGCCTGCGTTACGCCCCTGGGTTAAATGGGGGGTACAGTGACCGACCCACATTGGATTTTAGTGCTAGATGCGGAAGGAAACTAGGATTATCACAGCACACTCCTCACATACAACCCCATCCTTCAGAGCCCAAATATTTTGCTGCTGAAGAGATCTGTTGTCTTCAAAATTTACCAAAGGGGGTATGGTAGGCCCCGGGAACCTTTACCCAATTGGACAGGGCATGCCCAGAAGTCATAACCACCCATTATCTTGTGCCAGGCAAAAAATGTAGCATCTCTATGCACCCACGTGAGTGCATTCTTGGACCTGTGGAAAATCTGAAGAGGACTCAACCTTCTGTCTGAGACCTGAGAAGAGCCTAGATGACTGAGCCTGTTTACCCTCCTGCACCCAGGGCAAAGATGTGGACTCCAAGACCCATAAGGATGACGTCCTGTTCAATCTACAAAGACACAAGAAGATACAAGAGGCCTTTCCCTATAACTGTTCAGCGACTAGTGGCAACTTGACATGGACTGGACCCTGCTGTTTCAATATTATAAGAAAGCATAAGCCCTTTCCATTCAGTATTATAAATTAGAATACAGAATACCTTTACCAATCTTTTAATTTACTTCGGGATAGGATGCTTCTGTTTTTATTTGTAAACAACCTTTCTGCTGGTACCCCCTCCTCCTTACCCGTTGTTGGTAGTTGGCATGAATGTTTTGTGGTCCCCTTTACCCTTTTAAGGAAAATTATGACTCTATTCTTTCTAATGTGACCAGGGGCGGTTCCTCCACTAGGCCGGAGGTGCGTCGCACCACTGCTTTCTCGCAGTACGAGAAAGCAAAAACATAAAATGGTAATAACTAAATGTTATCACCATTTTATGATTTCTTTGCACATTGCGGGCGGGCGGGTGGGCAGGGCTGCTCTGCTCTTTGAGCAGGGCAGGGGAGTCATGGTTTGCCCACTTCTGAGTGCGCAAAGACTGTTTGGTCGCTCTCAGACTGCCCAAACCAGTCATGCGCACTCTGGCCACCCCATAAGCCCCTGGCTGGGCAACACTCCAGCCAATCACAATGCTGCAGTGTTATGATTGGCTTAGGGGAGGGAGCCTGGCTGCCTGCTTCCTGTTCCTGTTGGAGGTAGGAGAGCAGGAGCAGGAGCCGAGAAGTCGCGGGACCCAGCGGAAAGGAAGGTAAGTTTAATTTAAAAAATGTTTTAATATCCTCACGATCCCCCCGTGACAATGCCTGCGAACCCCAGGTGACTCCTCACGCCCCCCAACCCGCGAGCAATACTGGCCGCTACTGGTTGTCACCACTTGTTTATGATGATGCTTACGGACATTCATTCTCACAAGTACAAGCATGCAACATCCTCGGCAGGAAAATTGTCAGATTCTCGTCCTGGTGATTCAAAGGGGCAAATTTATGACAGGTTTGAGTCATGCTTGTACCACGCAACATGGTACATGCATGATACAAACCTCAATGACAAATTTATGATGCCAAGCAAGACCATTCTGCGTGGCTCTGAATGACTTCATAAATATTGAGTACGGCAATGCAGAGCAAATTGTTGCGTTGCCTTATGCTGCCCTGGGTGGGCATTCATTGTGTGCTGCGGTGGGTGTTCCCACGCAACTCCCATGGATATTCCCAGATTTTCAAGGAATACCTGGGAATGCACCAAAATCTTATGCCTTCCCATAGGAGGCGTAACATGAGAAATATGTTTATTTCTCATCATTGTTTCCTCTTTCTACGTGTGTAGCATTCTGCAGTACACATAGAACGAGGAAAATGCCTCTCAGGGTTGTTTTTTTGGAGGAAAGTGCCCCTTCCAGCACAAAAACAATCCTGCCTGCAAAATAGGCACCCTTGCATCACCAAGTAAGAGTGCCTGCTTTGATGCTAGGCTGCCAAAATGTCGCCAGTACAAAGGGAAAGTACGGGAATGCACCATATTCCTTAAATACGGTGCATTCCTGCCCTATCCTAGTGACGCAGCGTAGCGAGGTAACTTGCTGCGCTGCCCTGCTCCACTATTTCATAAATATGCCCCAAAGTTCCTACCTCATAAAGGTCCACCTTTGGAGGATGCCATTGCTAGTGTTTTAGAGGAGGGGATGTGGGAGTTTAACCTTAAATTCCTCATGAAAAGAAACCCTAAAGAAGTTGCATTCTTCTTCTGGCTGCCAACATAAAAGTCACGAAAAGTATGGAGAGTAATCCTTCTTTTCCTTGTTCTCCTAGCTTTTAGATGCCAAGGAGTCGTTTCCCATCAGTGTATATTACCCCCCAGTCAAGTACAATTACTAACATTTTATAATGTGAATGCATTATGGTGAGTATGCAATCTTTACCTGCTATGCGTATGCTACCTCCTTTAATAGCCATGGCCCTGGTTTGCACCAGTGTGCAGATACCCTACTACTGTGTCCAGAGTGATAAAGAAAGACTGATTACCCAGTAGTGAAGGAACAACAAAAGGGAACACTGATAAATTATTTTTTATGTTCCATGTCTGTCATTATCAGTGTGTCTATAAGGTAGGGCCCTGTCCTGTGTTAGCCTAAGCTCATTTGTTGTAACTACAAACAGTACATGAGAAAGATGGTCCTCTTAAACTATCACTATATCTAAAACAACTTGATGTAATAAGGTTTACTGAGAGTTTAGTTCTTAATTTTGTTTCAAAAGCTCCATCTCTGCAAAACCTTGATCAGAAGATCAGTCTTGCATCTTTTTTCCATATCCAGTTTCAGATAAAAATAGATCCTCCATACCCTTGATGTTTAAGAGCAATTGCTATCTACCTTAGCAGGGTGGCTGAATTTGGTTCTGTGACTCTCTATCAATTTTGGCTCTGCCAGGAAGACTGTTAATTGTTTTGCTCCTTTTCTCAGAAGATGGCTCAGATCTGTTATCTCAAAAGCTTATTCTGCAGTGGGGTCTGAACCTCATTCTTGCATTCAAGGGAGATCTACAAGGGGATATTGGCTCCCTGGGCCGAATTTAGGGGTGTGCGAAATTTGCGTTATTTGCGTTTGCTTAATTATGAGAAATTACAGCAAAATTACATGTAATTATGTGAGATGTGAATCCGGCATTTTGAGTTATATTTTAGTACAAAATACACCGGAAAGCACCATGAATAGCAGCCAGTCATGTTTCATTGCTCCTGTGAGTTTGCAGTATATTCTTACCACTATTTGCCCCATTCACGGTAATTATTTTCCATGAATGGCTCACAATTACACAAAGTGGCATACTGATGTTATTTTGGTAATGTGAAGTTCCTGAGATTTCACTAATTACACCGCCGTAATTTCAATTTCGCCAGGACCTAGCCGAATCCCAGGATGATTTTGTGGCTAATACCTGCAGAGCAACCTCTTTGACCTTTCCTTATACTTTTATCCTCGATTATCATCTCCATGTTGGTGGTGATGGGGAGTTGAAGTTTGATTCTAGAGAGTTATTTTCTGTAATTTTTCATTGAGAATTTATTTTGCATCAATGACTAACTTTCTTGTGTTTTTGCAGTATCTAATCTTATGTGCTCTTATTACTCTTTCTTGCCTTATATATGTATGTATGTCCAGTCGTGCAGTAAGGAGGGGAACAAGGAAGTGGTCCCCGGACGGAATGGCGTGATTATTTACCGGAAATCTTGATTTTCCCTGTGTCCATCTTTTTTGTTTCATTCCCTAACATAGGGCCTTATTTATGAGAAGTGATGCAACGCAGCATGAAAACAGCGATGCGTCACTTCTCAGTGTGCCCTCCTTGCGACATGATGGATGCGTCATATTTACTGTATGACGCATCATGGCTTACTGACGTATGTGTCGGCGCAAAACTGACACATTGCTGGAGGGGGAGGGCTATGAATATAGCACTGTGTCACCCTTATGCTTGCTATGAGGCAGGCGTAAGGAGTTGACGCAATGGCGTCATAGAAGTGGCGCACTGATTTCTTATAGATTTCAATGCACCACTTCTACGAGGTTTGGCTGCAAGGGAACTTCCACCCTGCAAACATTAGACCTGAAGCAGGTATAATGTAGTGCAGGGGCTTACAAAGTGATGCATCTACAAAGTGACATATCTACCTAGATGCGTCACTTTGTAAATAGGGCGCTACATGACGCATTTTTTACGCCGCCGGTGCGTAACAAAAAGTGAGGCACTGTCTGCGCTTATAAAAGCTTGGTGGCACAGCAAAAATAAGTGTGCCCCAATAATTATTTAGAGCAACTTAATGAACACACATTCACACATTTATTTCTACAGTGATTTTGCTAATACCACAGTACAGCAAAAATGACATGAGAAAAACACTGCTTGATGTCTCACCTATTGCAATCACAGAGACTTTTACAGAGGTTAATAATAACCCTTCCAACAGCTATGAGCCCTCTTCAGCATGATTTTAGCTTGCTGCACAAATTTAACCCCTCCCATCCCTGTTTCCTTGCTTAGGTTAAATACATAAAAAAAACGTGTATGCAGGAAAAATGCTATGGCATAAATCATTTATGTGGATGTCATTTGTTGTGGAAAGTGCAGGACATCGTGACCCACTCCAGATTTCGCATTTCTTAATCATGACCAGCCACACACAAAAATGGTAATAAAAATCCACTCTGCACATTTATGTATATCCTATCGGTGGTCAAGTTATGTTTTTTATGGTGGGGGTGCAAGTGATAGTTTGTGTAGTTAATCTAACGGGCCAATTTCAGTAGTCAGTTGTTCAGAGGTTTTCTCGTTTTATTTTATAACCATAACTTCACTTCAACTCTCTTTTTAAGAGGTTTTTTGAGCTTTTAAAAATATATTAAGGTGTTATGAACACAAGGAATTAAAACGTATCCCTAACAAATTTCCAGTGAATTTTGTGGGGTGATTGATATCCATTTTCTATAAAGGCCCTGGTGAGTTTAAGGTCAGAGTGCAAAGCGCTACTGAGACAAGAGTAGATCTTTTAGTTTTGTAATCAAAGGTCTTTTGTCTCGGAACTAGCATGGTTAGGGTTTTGGTGATGTTTTTGGCACCCACTGGACCTGTGTCACCCAGTGGACAGAATGGAGCGCACCACAAGCATGGCACAGGCTTGGCACATACCGGAATATGCAAACCGTGATAACTCTGAGAATCCAAATCGTATAGAGGTGGTTTCAACAGTTCTGAGTTCAACACAATATGGTGGGGTGAGGCCCTGGGTGTCCTTTAAGATGTTGGGATACACTAGTGTTCCTACTTCATTCAGTCTTCTTTGGAAAGTTTATTAAATAATAATAAATTAGCAATTAATTATTAATTGCTAATTAATTATTATTTATTAATTAATTATGTAAATTGCGCTAGATGTATTTTACGTGTGGGCTGCAAGGTTTGTAGGGGTGAGAAATTAAATAAGTAATAATTAAATAATAAATATTTATGATTGATGAATAATTATTACATTATATATTAATTATGTAAATTAAGTGGTTGCATTTTTTAAATATATATCTTTATTCAAATTAATGTTGTTTATATTAATAGTTATATATTGTATTTAATAAATTATTAGGGATATGCATATATGTGATGTGTTTTAAGTGAAGTACTATGCCTACTTTTACATAGACTAGAGTGGGAACAGTAAGTTTAACCATTCTAAAGTCCAGCTGTTTCCCTACTCTTGCATAGACTGGAGTGGGAATACCAAATCTTCCTCCCTCTGAAGTCCATCGCTTTCTGTACTGTTGCACAGACTGGAGTGAGATAAGTAAATCTTTCTGCTCTGAACTCCAAAGCTTTCCCTACTGTTACACAGACCAGAGTGGGAATACTTAATCTTACCTCTCCGAAGTCCAACGCTTTTCTCACTGTTGCCTATTGCATAGACTGGAGTGGGAATAATACATTTAAACCCACAAAATTCCAAAATTTTCCCTACTCTTGCACAGATTGCAATAAGAGTAGTAAATGTAACCCTTCTGTAGTCCAACACTTTCCCTACTGTAGCACAGACTGGTGTGTGAATAATAAATCTTACCTCTCCAAAGTCCAACGCTTTTCCTACTGTTACACATACTGGAGTGGCAATAGTAAATTTAACCCCTCCGAAGCCCAACACTTTCCCTTCTGTAGCACAGATTTGTTTGGGAATAGTAAATCTTACCTCTCCGAAATCCAACACTTTCCCTATAGTTGTATATAGTGTAGTGGAAATAGCAAATTTAACCCCTACGAAGTCCAACACTTCCCTTACTGTTAGTCGTACAGACTGGAGTGAGAATATTAAATGTAATCCCTCAGCAGTCCAGTGCTTTCCGTACTCTTAATAGCTTTTTAATAAATATATTTTTGGGGGGATTTTAAATTAGTAATATTTAATTTCTGTCCAAATTAATTAATATATTTTTGTTATTGAATTGTTTATATATTACATATACATGTCTGTTTTGTTTTCACAATAATATATTTGAAATAATAAATTAATATAATGTAAAATAATAATTTTAATAATTATGTTACACTATATTTATATATTAATATAAACGCAAACACATATATATGTTTATATGTGTGCTTTTGTGTTTATATAATTATATATTTTTATATAGTATTAGATATTAGTGGTGTTTATTTAATTTGCATTATATCAAATGTATGCATAAAAACTATATTTATATGTAAAAAATCGACATTTTTGTATATTTTTTGACAATAATATTTATTAACAATAATATTCTTACTGATGTTTTTGTGTTTAGCATCATAAGTATAGGGACACAATATTTTGGGTGGTAAACATTATTTTTGACACAATATTGTTTACCTCAATATTGAGTCAGTTGTCCTTTTTTTCTTGTCATTTGTCTGCAGTCTCAGGCCAGGCTGAATTAATTTCAAGAAGTAATGAAGAAAGTGAGACACCTCAAAGTCTACGCCTTCGTGCAACCCCTCGCTATACTCACAGCAATGGAGGAACCAAATAATCTGAGGAAGTAAATGACTGCCATACCAACTGGCTTTTTTCAATGAACAGGTGAGGGCGACCCTGGGCTCTAGTTTGAGGATAAGACACCAGAGAAATTGGAGCATAAAAAAGAACTGCAATGGAAGTCTATTCTGCAAGAGAAGGAAAGTGATAGAAGGCTGAGTGTTATATTACCTCCCTTTTCTTTGTATACCCTTCGCGATGTATTGAGTTCCTAAATCTGAAACAACAACAGCAAAAAACTACCTGAAAAACTCAAGCAAGCTACTCATGTGGGCTGCTCGGGAATAAGGCCAAAGTTGGAGAGTGTACTTCATAATTACTACTAATCGGCTCAAGGGATTTAGCTGAAGAAATGGTAGATGTAGTTTGCCCATTAAATGAAATGACTAATAGCATTCAAGCATAAGGTTTAGAACTAGCGAATTCTAAATTTATTTGCCAATTCACATGAACTCTGACCTGTTTTACAGCTGACATTCTTACTCTGGGCCTGTTTTAAGGGCTGTGCAGTAAACATCCCTGATTGAACACTGCTGTATAGTCTAAGTTCGCATGTGCTGTTTGTAGTATCCTTTTGTTATGGATTGCCTCTCCCATGTTTCCCTGTCCCTGGCTGCTCAGCCTGTGTGAGTGTTCTGAATGGAATGTTTGGTGTATGGGCTATGAGTGGAATGCTTGGGTGACTGAATGAGGGATGACAGTTGATGGATGGGTCTGAGCAGCTAGCAGGCTGCTCCCGGTGGGGCTGCCGTGGCATTATACCTGGACGTGTTCTACCTGTTTACCTGCCTACCAGCTACCTGAATAAACCTACGTTGACTTCATCACTCTAGTGTGGTCCCTCTTTACTACACTTATCTTTGGCGGCGAGCTGAGGACGTCCCCACGATCTACAGTGGTTCAAGTGGACATGAAAAACTTCAGGATGTCAGGATGCCTCCTACATCATGCTGGGAGGGAGCCACTACATGGAGAGGCCGACTAACGCAACCGACAGGAACAAGACGAAACAAACAATAGTTACATGGGGACACACAACTATGTCACTCTAAAGACATTATGCTAC
Source organism: Triturus cristatus (assembly GCF_964204655.1). Taxonomy (NCBI): domain Eukaryota; kingdom Metazoa; phylum Chordata; class Amphibia; order Caudata; family Salamandridae; genus Triturus; species Triturus cristatus. The sequence continues at coordinate 741,763,117 of NC_140589.1, read as the reverse complement.
AAGGACAATATATGAAACTGCCACAGCACGCAAAGCAGCCCCACCGGTGTCCATCACATCGGACAGCCCCCAAACAAGCGTGCTATACCCTGTCTCAAGAGGCTACTACAACTAGGTACTATAAGTACATTGAACCTTCTCATCCACGACAATGAGGTTGTGCAGACTAAAGAAGCCTCTAGTACAAGACACGTCATGGATGCTGCGCAGAGTGACCTTTCATGTACAGTAAGACATTTCTTTTATCTCATGGACCCGGCGCAGAAAAGTACAAATTGTACATATGGCTGCCAGCTAACTGCTGGTGTAGGAACTGTGCTCCCTATGCACTGGGTCGGGCACTGGCACTTGTCGGGAGACATGTGTGCAGCTGCGTTGACAAGATTGCATCAACAGTATTTGGAGGAGCGATTGCAGGTGGCAGAATGTGTTTGTAACATATGACAGTGTCGAGCGGACTGAGGACATGTTTGAGGGTGAACTTTGCCTATTTGGTGATTATGTTTTGCGAGGCCCTACGGGCGAGGTCAGGCAGGACATTTTTTGTCTTGCACTGTTGGGTTGAGCTGAGACTTCGGGGCTGCAGCGCCCAACCGCTGTTTTGAATTTATAAAAGTGAATTTTGCACACACTTACCTGCCTCAGTCCTGCTCATCGTCACGAGTGGTCTCGGAGTCTTGGCTGTGACGCACTCTTCTCCTCTGCTATGGGGATGCCTTCATGAGTTTGGAGCACGCTCATGCCATGAGCCACCCGGCATGGCGTGATCCAACGTGCCGTCATTTTGATGTTGGCAGGGTTTGCTGTTTTTGCCAACCACGCTCATTTCAAATCAACGTTGTCTACATCTGGTACTTCAAGTCAAGAAGAGAAGACGTTGAGGATATTGTTCAATTTATTTATTTGCTGCGTCAATGGTTCCAGTTGTCTCTTCATTACATGACTAACAGGTACTGTTCTTTCTTGTGTTTTGTGCACATTGGAGCACCTGTGCTGTGAGGGGTTTCTTCATACTTCACGTCAGAACGTGTGCACTTTTGTGAGGCAACTTCTTACTTTTCCGAGACATTGCCCCGGAGAATTACTTTGTTGTTTTCGCTTGCTGTAAGTTCGCAGCACTACTCACATTGTTCTTTTAGCTGATGAAGTTTGAACATTGCTTCTTCATCTTACTTACTTCTTCATCGTACATGTGTGATGTCCCTTTCATCATCACTTAACATTTCGGGTGAGACGTTCGCTCACCGACGTATTTAATTGTTTTGTTGTTTCCCTCGTCTACACAGGCCATTTCTTTATGCTGATTTCTGTTACTGAACATTGATTTTAGTGTCATCTTTTACTTCTTGTGCATAAACTGTTGCATTTTTTGGTGGTTGAAATGTCCCTTACGGTAGGAATGTTCTAAGTTACAGTCATTTCTCAGTACCTCTACACAGGGGTAAGTTTTACGTGGTTTTCGGCCTTATACACAATTTTTGTACCTCTTTTGAAGGTATGGGTTTTTAGTCCCATTGTACGCCATTTTACATTTTGCCCTTCCGTGAGGGTGACCTCTTTAAGGCTGTTTTTTCCCTCTTTAACTTGTTGCAGGGGTGGGTCCTGCATGCATAATATGCCTTGCGCTGCACGGGTATTTATTGCAGAGATGAGTCCCTGCGTGCATAAGAAACCTTGCGCTGCACGGGTTTTTGTTGCAGGGGTGGTAACTGCGTGAATAAAAGATGCCTTGCGCTGCACGGGTAATTGTTGCAGGGGTGAGTCCCTGCGGACATAAGACGCCTTGCGCTGCACTGGTTTTTGTTGCAGGGGTGGGTCCCTGCGTGCATAAGACACCTTGCGCTGCATGGGGTTTTGAAAAATGTCTAACTTACTGGTTGTCCCTATTGGTCGGCGGGGGCAGGACATTGGGTACTTGTCCCTCTAGTCCTCATTCATGTACACGTTGTTCCTTGCTTAGGGTGGGGGCAGGACGTTGGGTTCTAGTCCTTTTTGTCCACATTGACTTTAATCCTTACATGGAGATGTTACAGTTGTACGTTTTCTCATTTTTTTTCTTCATATGAGGAGGGGGATGGGTATTAGTGTTTGTCCATCTTTCTCTATAGTCTTCTGTTCCTTTCCCTCTAGTGATGCCTGTTTCTCACCCTCCCTGGGTCTGGGCTCTAGATTCATCTTGTTTAGTTATATTCCCCTTGCAATGTTGTTTTTCCCTATTTACTGTTGCTGTAATTTTATGATTATAGTTATATGCTGTTTTTATCTTTTATTCTTTGTTTATGTTACATCATTCTTCTGTTCATTAGGGAAAATGTATGTAGTATCCTTATGTTATGGATTGCCTCTCCCATGTTTCTCTGTCCCTGGCTGCTCAGCCTGTGTGAGTGTTCTGAATGGAATGTTTGGTGTGTGGGCTATGAGTGGAATGCTTGGGTAACTAAATGAGGGATGACAGTTGGTGGATGGGGCTGAGCAGCTAGCAGGCTGCTCCCGGTGGGGCTGCTGTGGCATTATACCTGGATTTGTTCTACCTGTATACCTGCCTACCTGCATAAACCTACGTTGACTTCATCAAACAAGTGTGGTCCCTCTTTACTACACTCTTCCTACAAGTTTCCAGAACTAAGACTTCCCAATGATCCAAAAGAGTGCAATTATATTCAAACCAGATAATGTTGGTCTGCCATATTGAAGCCAAATGGGTTGTAGTCAGGAATATCAAGTATAGGAATATTGCGACAAATTAATAGTGGGGAAAAATGGCAAAGGACCAAAATATCAAACGGTAAGTGAGCATCTGGAAGTGTAGATTTACTATTCTTCACTCCACATCAGCGTACCTTAAAGGTATATATATATAGATATATATATATATATTCACTGAAAAAACCATAGGTTTCAGGCACGTTATAGTTAGGAATTAGCATTTAAAAAACCTTAGAAATTCACTGAAAAAACCATAGGTTTCAGGGGCGTTATAGTTAGCTGGACTTTTCACTCGTACAAAACCATTGAAATTCCCCTGTTATAGTTAGTTCAGCTGACTATAACTCGCGCGCCCGCAATGCACTGCTGATGACGTCACATATTACATCACTCATGACATGGTCAGTGACATCACTCATGACATCACTGATGACATCTCAAATGACATCACTGATTACATCATCCAGTGAATGTGTGTTTTTCTAAAAATTACATATGTTTTATATATGTATATCTCAAGGTCGATGGAAGAATAAATGGGTATATAAGTGTCTAAATGGATGATCTGTTTTAGAAAAATTGATTGTACAACTGACTGATTAAGTGTATCTTAGTGAATACATGGCTTAGTGAGTAATGTTTAAATGTGTAAATATCTGTATCAGTCTCTCACTTTGTGTATAAGTGGCTGCATGGGTTGGTGAGTAGCTACATGAGTGTCTATAAAGGTTATTAGTTGGTATTTTGAGTATCAATATGAGTGTCTGTATGGTTCGGTGGGGGGTATTACGTAGTGCATAGGTGCATGAATGAGTGACTCACTGTTTGTATGTGTTGAAGACAGCATGTGTACAGGACTGTATGGGTGGATGAGTGTGTGCATGGGTGTGTTAGTGAGTGATAGACTGTCTCAATAGTGTCTTTATGAGTAACTACATATGTTTTAAACTAGTATATGTGACTATTGGTGTATATAAGTGAGTATATGTGAGAGTGAGAGATTGAAAGAGTTCCTGTATGAATAAGTATGTGTTTCTATAAGTGATTGTTTAAAAGACTAAGTATGTGTAAGTTTCTGTAGAAGTAAGTGTGGTGGTGTGTGTATAACTGTATATGCAAGTAAATGGATGTTTGATTCTTTATTAGCATGAGTGACTATGTGTGTTAGTAACTCTATGGATGGGTGGCATTGTGTAACAGGATGTATAGGTGTGTGAGTACATATGATGAGTGAGTACATGTATGAGTGACTGTATAGGACTGTTGGTGAATGAGTGGATGTGTATGTGGATCTTAGAATTACTGAATAGGTTATTGTAACTGGTATTGGTATGTCCATTGTTTTGAACATTGTAGTTTCTATTTTTGAATGTGTGTATCAGAGGTTATATTAGGGAAAGAGGAGGTCTGCCACTCTATCACAAGGATGATGTCATCAGTGATGTCATTAGTGATGTCATTTGAGATGTCATCAGTGATGTCATGAGTGATGTCACTGACCATGTCATGAGTGATGTAATATGTGACGTCATCAGCAGTGCATTGAGGGCGCGCGAGTTATAGTTAGCTGAACTCACTATAACGGGGGAATTTCAATGGTTTTGTACGAGTGAAAAGTCCACCTAACTATAACGCCCCTGAAACATATGGTTTTTTCAGTGAATTTCTAAGGTTTTTTAAATGCTAATTCCTAACTATAACGTGCCTGAAACCTATGGTTTTTTCAGTGAATTTCAAAGGTTTTTTTAAATGCTAATTTCTAACTATGCCTACAGAGATAGGACATGTGAAGAAAGAAGAAAAAACGCACAGAAAGAAAAAAAAGAAATGCAGAATGAAGCAACAGAAGTCCTCAAAGACGAAGAAAAGTGCAGGAAGAAGGATAACGTGCAGAAAGAACAAACAGAAGAGCAGAAAGAAGCCTTGTTGCAAAATCATCCTGTACCCTCAACTTTTTCAGACGGATACTGGTGGTAACTGAGTCTGACTAACCAGTCCTAGAGCCAGTGCTATGTTAAAAGACACTCAGAAAACAGTGAAAACACCTACATACACTAGGGAACACTATGCGTTGGGGTCCTCCTGTGGTCAGCATGACCTCCTCTGTAAGCCCCTAGTATATAATAGGGCAGGGGATTAAAACTACCTCTTAAAACGCGCCACAGGGTGTGTTTGCACATGTCACCTCAGGCCCCGTCCCCTCACTTCCCCACTGTGTAAACACGCCCTGTGGCCGTTTTAAGTTGGGAGATTAAGTCCCCTTGAATCCTGAGGGTCCCTAGGGTCGAACTAGAACACTAGGTACCTCCAGTAAGCGCCACAGAGCTGCGTTGCAGAGAGATGTAAAAAGGGGCACGGCCTAGACCACCTCTCTGCAACGCAGCAGAGTGGTGCTTACTGGAAGCACCTGGTGGGCTAGTTGGCCCCCAGGGTCCCTCAGGATTGAAGGGGAATTATTTCCCCAACTTAAAACGCGCCACAGGGCTTGTTTGCACATGTTAACTCAGGCTCCGTCCCCTCCCTTCACCACTGTGTAAACACGCCCTGTGGCTGTTTTTAGTTGGGAGATTAAGTTCATTTGAATCTTAAGGGTCCCTAGGGTCCAACTAGCCCACTAGGTACCTCCAGTATGCGCCACAGAGCTGTGTTACAGAGAGGTGTAAAAAGTGGCACGGCCTGGACCACCTCTCTGCAATGCGGCTCAGTGGCGCTTACTGGAAGCACCTGGTGGGCTAGTTAGCCCCCAGGGGCCCTCAGGATTGAAGGGGAATTATTTCCCCAACTTAAAACGCGCCATAGGGCTTTTTTGCACACGTTAACTCAGGCCCCGTCCCCTCCCTTCACCACGGTGTAAACACGCCCTGAGGCCGTTTTTAGTTGGGAGATTAAGTTAATTTGAATCCTGAGGGTCCCTAGGGTCCAACTAGCCCACTAGGTACCTCCAGTATGCGCCACAGAGCTGCATTGCAGAGAGGTGTAAAAAGTGGCACAGCCTGGACCACCTCTCTGCAAAGCAGCTCAGTGGCGCTTACTGGAAGCACCTGGTGGGCTAGTTAGCCCCCAGGGGCCCTCAGGATTGAAACGCGCCATAGGGCGTGTTTGCACACGTCACCTCAGGCCCCGTCCCCTTCCTTCCCCACTGTGTAAACATGCCCTGTGTTCGTTTTTTAAGTTGGGAGATTAAGTCCCCTTGAATCCTAAGGATCCCTAGGGGCAAAATAGTTGGGCTAGTTGGCCCTCAGGGACCCTCAGTATTGAAGGGGAATTAATTCCCCCACTTACAACTGACCAGGGGGCGCGTTTGCAGAGTGCTGCAAGGAGGGGCGTGGCCTCCAGCACGATGCCGGTCTTTTATTTATTTTATTTTTTTAAGAAGGAGGGCTGTGTGGCCCCCCTTCTTTATCTAATTTACTGGCCCTGGGGACCCCATCCCCCAGGGCCTGCACCCTAATTTTTTTGTTGAAAAAAATTAATTTGGCCCTCCCAAGGCCTTAATCGGCACCGGGGACCCCAACCCCCGGGTCATGGCCTTTTTTTAATTTAAATTCTTTAGGAGGGGGCTGCGTTGCCTCCTCCTCAGGCCACTTATGGCTCCGGGGACCCCATCCCCCGGGGCCGGGCTTTGTTTTTTATTATTTTAAAAATATATATATTTATAGAAACTCCTAGGACATGCTGGACAAACCGTATGTACTTATCACCATGACGATTTGCGTGATATTCATTAAAAGGCGACTATGCATAGAATGAATCCACATGGAATGTATTTACACCGCTAGTGAAGCTCTAACGTGTCTGACGCCCTACCGTGCCTAATCACGGCGCCCCCGCCGGTGGGTACTCTCCAAGTAGACACCCTTGTCGTTTATTTAAACAAACATGGGTAGCTATTGACGGGCACATTTAGTACACATGCACACCAAGCCATTCAAAGTGGATTGGACAAAAATTCGACCAAACTATGCAAGAAACCCCCCTCACGGTTATTAAAAAACACATCCACCGCCGGATGTGTAATACTTTTTATTTTACTCTCTGGAAAGGAGACGAACCTCACTTGAGAGTCACAGCGTGCTCCTGGCTGAGCCCAATGCTGTGTTACACCCACCAGTGCCCGCCGATTGCCTCACACCTCTGTGTTGTATTCCACCAGCTAGTGCGTATGCTATGACACTCTCTAGCCCATGTGCACTGTAACACCACCCCGTGAATATGTCATGCCACACTTGACTTCGCACGGGTTATATTGCCCCATCTAACGTGCCTTCCTCGATGTGTATGTTATAACGCACAGCGCTATGCCATACATATTACAATCTGCGATCCATATCTTTGTCACAGTGCATATGCAAAGTTACACTCCCCAGCACATATTTTATATTACAACTTTAGAGACTAGTTATGTTACACAACACTGCCCTGTGCATATTGCACTCCAAGGCGCATATCGCATAGAACGCGCTAGTGCCTGTGCTATCTCGCGCTCTCCAATGAATCAGTCATTGCGCACAATGTATTGCATATTATATTTCACGCCCCGGTTCATCTTATATCACAGTTTTTGGTGCATAGTTTATACCATATACTACATCTAGTTTTCATTTTCAATCGTGCTCTCAGGACTATGTTCTATATAACACTGCGTCCACCTACCCTTTTCACGGGCATTACATTTTGCGATGGGGGTGGAGGGTCAGGGGGTGTTTCTGCCAAGTGAGCCCTGAGTCACAGTCACAAACGTCCTCTTCTTCCTGAATAAAAATGAGATTATGCTGCATAGGTGTTCATATTTTAAGTAGTTCGCACAGACACACATTTTAAAAACAATAAAGTTCCTAATACCCACCTTCTCTGAACAGTTAGCTTGCTGCCCCATCCCCCTCCTCCCTATCCTCTGTTGTCTGAATCCATGGACTAGCCTCCTCCGTCCTGCCATGCATGGTCTGATGTGCTGCCACTGCCCTCCATTTAGCATGATGTACCAGTCCAGTCCTCCTGCCCTCCATTGCCCAATTCTATGGCCCATCATTGACCTCCTGCTTAGCCTCTGTGCTTAGCTTGCTGCCCCTATTCTCCTTCCCCCCTGCCCTCCGATGTCTTTGTGCATGCCCCTGCTCCATCCTTTTTGCCCACTATGTTCCATGGACCTGCCACTCCTATCTACTCTGAGTGTTCTGTTGAGCTGCCACTCCCCTCCCACCTGCCTAGCATTATCAGATGACTGTAACCTGTCCCTGCCACCTCCACCCTGCCTGTCCACATGCCATGCCCCTATCCCCTTCCTCCTGTCCTGCATGGTCCATTTTACTGCCACACCCTTCTGCCCTCCCTGATCTGTTGTGCTGCAACTGCTCCTCCTGCCTGCCCCACGCGGTCTGTTGTGAGGCCCCTTCCCTGAACTCTCATGTCTGTGCCCAGGTCCTGACCCTCCCTTCTATCCTCCATGGTCCTTTGTGCATGCCCCTGCACCCTCCTTCTTGCCCATCATAGCCATTGTGCTGCCACTAACCCTCCCCCTTGCCATGCATGGTCTTCTGTGCTGCCATGGCCCCTCCCACCTTCCCTGTGTGGTCAGCTAGCTGCGCCTGACCCCCTCCCACCTTCCCTCCATGGTCTGTGTGTATGCCACCATAGTCTCATTGTTGCTCTCCATGGTGAATCTTGTTTCTAGTGCCCATCCTGCCTGACCTCCATGGTCATCTTGCTGATCCTGCCCTGCCACCTTGCCCCCAACCCTCTGTTTCCATGTGCAGAACCCCTATTCCCTCCCTCCTGGCTTGTCTGTTCCATTGTAATGCGCCTGATCCGTCCCTCCTGCCCTTTATGGTCTGTTATGCTGCAGCTTTCTCTCCTGTCTGTCCATTATGGTCAGCTAGCTACCATTGCCTCTTTCCCATCTGTTCTCTGTTGTCCATGTGCATGGTCCTGTCCCCTCCCTATTGCTTTCTATGGATTGTTGTGCTGCACTCCCGTCCCGCATGCGCTGTGTGGTGTATTGTGCTGCTGCAAACCCTGATGCCTGCCCTGTAGGGTCAGTTTGGTGCACCTCTCCATGTCCCTCCTGTCCTCTGTTATCCGAGTCCATGTCCCTACCCCAATTCCTCCTGCCTACCATGATTCAATGTACCATACTTGCGAACATTTTTAACTTGGTAAGAGGGAGATTTTGAAAAAAAACTGGGGTATTGATTTTCCCCTTTGAGTTACATTGAAAAAGATGAGATTGTAGACAGGAGACAGATCAAATAAAGCCCATTTGAGCTTAAAAACACTGGACGTTTCCTGGCTGAAATGGGTCTGTTGGCATGTATGGTTGTACTTCCACTGCCTCTTCCTTCTGCCCACAATGGTCTATTATATTGCCACAGCCTCTCTTGCCAGTCCTGTATTGTTGGTTTGTTGCCCCTGCCCCCCTTTCCACTGCCCTCCATAGTCTGTTGTGCTGCCACTGCCCTTCCTGCCTGCCCAGTGTGGTCAAATTGTTGCCTCTGCACTCTCCTACCTGCCTTCAATTTTCAGAGTCCGTGCCCCTGGCCTCTACCTCTCAACAGTATCCCAATGAACAACTAGATTGCTAACATTCTATATTTATTACAAAAGTGTGGAACGCCGGACGTCATCTTGATGTAATCAAAACTGTAATTATATGAGAGGGTCTTATTTGCATAAAAATTATGGTTAGTGCTCTAAAAAACTAAAATGAGGACATATTTTCTGAGTTTTCAAATAGCGACAAAGAACTTTTGGATTATTTGTAATCTTTATGTTTTTTTATCCAGTTGACCACTTGATTAAATGTTGCACCTTGGCGAGAGGATGTGGTGTTACTTCCAGAGCTGCAGACTTTGCAACTGGGGAACCAGGTTGGAGTTTCTGCTTCAGCTCAACATTCTGTGATTGTGGTCAAATCACTTAATCTTCCCATGTCTACAACCAAAATGAATTTGATCTTGTGTGATGTAACCAATGCTCATGTAAAGCATTCCAATACCTGACAAGTCTGCACTATATAAAACTGCAAATACACAAAAAATAAGTGTTTTGCACACTTCTGTCATTGGGCTACATGTGGGCTACATCTGGGTGATATTTGTGCTGCATTTAGGCTCTTTTGTGTCTGGTGGCCATCTTGGGAGATTTATTTGTTATGAAGTTTCCTAAATTCCTCATTTACTGCAGTCTCCTCAGTAGGAAATGCTTTCAGTTTTTTACTTTGATTCCATCAAGAAGGTATTCAGATATGTCACACATTTGCCATAAATTCTGAATGTTAGCACTCTAGTTGCTCATTAGATCACTGTAGTAAAGCTACTGCTCACCACGGAAGTCTGCTGCTGGTATTAAAGTGCATGTTTCAGTCTGCATATCAGAATTTTTTAATGAAATAGAAGAGGATTTGAGAAGTCACTCAAAATGTGCCCTAATTTTTCTTTCTTCAGCACTAATCATAATTTCTATGGCAAAATGAACCCCCTCATTGTGTTCCTTTTTAAATTAAATGTTTTAAGTGTTACCAGTTTATTCCAATCAAGATGGCTTCAGGTGTGCCATACTTTTGTCATAAGTAAGACAGTAAGTGCTCTAGTTGTTCTTAAGAACACTCTGGGACATTCTGTCATTGGGCTATACTTGGGCTACATCTGGGTGATATTTGGGCTACATTTGGGCTCTTTTGTCTCTGGTGGCCATCTTGGGAGATTTATTTGTTATGAAGTTTCCTAATTACCTCATTTACTGCAGTCTCCTCAGTAGGAAATACTTTCAGTTTTTTATTTGGTTCCATCAAGAAGGCATTCAGATGTGTCACACATTTGCCATAAATGCTGAATGTTAGCACTCTAGTTGCTCATTAGATCACTGTAGTAAAGCTACTGCTCACCAGGGAAGTCTGCTGCTGGTATTCAAAGTGCATGTTTCAGTCTGCATGTCAGAATTTTTTTATGACATAGAAGAGGATTTGAGAAGTCAAAATGTGCCCTAATTTTTCTTTCTGCAGCACTAATCATAATTTCTATGGCAAAGTGAATCCCCTCATTGTGTTCCTTTGTAAATTAAATGTTTTAAGTGTTACCACTTTATTCCATTCAAGATGGCTTCAGGTGTGCCATACTTTTGTCATAAGTAAGACTGTCAGCGCTCTAGTTGTTCGTTAGAACGCTCTGGGTCATTCTGTCATTGGGCTATACTTGGGCTCTTTTGTCTCTGGTGGCCATTTTGGGAGACTTATTTGTTATGATGTTTCCTAATTTCCTCATTTACTACAGTCTCCTCAGTAGGAAATACTTTCAGTTTTTTACTTTGATTCCATCAAGAAGGCATTCAGATGTGTCACAAATTTGCCATAAATTCAGAATGTTAGCACTCTAGTTGCTTATTAGATCACTGTAGTAAAGCTACTGCTCACCAGGGAAGTCTGCTGCTGGTATTGAAAGTGCATGTTTCAGTCTGCATGTCAGAATTTTTTAATGAAATAGAAGAGGATTTGAGAAGTCACTCAAAATGTGCCCTAATTTTTCTTTCTGCAGCACTACATACTTTCTATGGCAAAATGAACCCCTCATTTTGTTCCTTTTTAAATTAAATGTTTTAAGAATTACCACTTTATTCCAACCAAGATGGCTTCAGGTGTGCCATACGTTTGTCATACGTAGGACTGTTAGCGCTCTAGTTGTTCTTTAGAACACTCTGGGAAGCTGCAGTAGAACACAAAGGAATCAACTGACAGTCTCTGCCCTTGTTGGATGTACATGATTTACTGAGAATGTCAGACTTCATTCTCACATGACTGAGAAAGATAATGTGAATTTACAGAAAATATGCTCTCAGTTATCTTATAGATCACCTTACAAACCTCTGTGGGAAAAGCATGAGAAAATAGTTTTCTCTCAAACATGATTCCTAAAATGAGTATGGTACCATCAACAAATGATTTATAATGTAACTAAAGTCTTAAAACCTTCTATTAACTGTAATGCTTTGTAATGAGGTGCTATCATGTATATTGGTCCCAAGATGGCTGCCAATACTTCTTGGATGAAGTGCTGACAGCCAATCAGATCTCACGATGAGATGTGTGGTTAGGCTCCGCCCAGATATATATGTGATTTTACTTTTGACTTTCTCAGGAACTACTGAACGGATTTACACCATTTAAGCAAAAGGCACATGCCTGATCTGAGGACTACCTCTTTGCAAAATTTCAAGTAATTCTGTTCAGCCGTTCGGGCTGTACCTTCGACTAAAGGTCCTATGGGAAAATGCATGGGGAAAACGTGTTTGGGACCCCCCTTTTTTCTCAGCTCCCGCTTGACGAATCACCCCGAGACTTTCAGGGTAGAAGCTGAGCGGAGCGCCCCATTAGTTTTGAAAATTTCACGAAGATAAGTCAACCAGCGCCAAAGTTATTCAAAATAGAATTTTCAGATTTCCTATAGGAAGTCGGTCCTAACTATAACTATCTACTGGCGACCGCCAGTAGGTAATGTATACATATATATATATATTGTTCACAAGTTTTGTTCACATGCATGAAAACGCACTCGAGCAGCAGCTGTTCACCACGAACCTTTATTTTGAGGAAACCAGCATTTACAGTCCTGAAATTCGATACGCCTGACCGGTTTCGGAGTCCTCCACTCCTTAATCATAGGCAAAACTGGTTCCTGCAGGTAATTTCAAGCATCTCAAAGCTGCATGCTTATTGGTGTTTTTATCCCTCGGTGGGTCGCTCTGGTGCGCTTTGTTTTGCAAAGCATGCTGGGCCTTGTAGTTTACCCAAAATGTAATAATTACCCTTCGGTGGGTCCTGCATGAAATCAGTGTCTTAATTTCATTTAATACCCTCTGGTGGGCTCCAGGATAGTAAAAACATGGTTCAATTGGATGGCGCTGCTGTTCCACTGGCCGGGGGTTGCTTAATTAAATCCCTGTGGTCCTCGACATTGAAGTAGTCGGCGGTGCAGTTTTCTACGGCGTGAACAGCCGTAATTATTGTTCACAAGTTTTGTTCACATGCATGAAAACGCACTCGAGCAGCAGCTGTTCACCACGAACCTTTATTTTGAGGAAACCAGCATTTACAGTCCTGAAATTCGATACGCCTGACCGGTTTCGGAGTCCTCCACACCTTAATCATAGGCAAACTGGTTCCTGCAGGTAATTTCAAGCATCTCAAAGCTGCATGCTTATTGGTGTTTTTATCCCTCGGTGGGTCGCTCTGGTGCGCTTTGTTTTGCAAAGCATGCTGGGCCTTGTAGTTTACCCAAAATGTAATAATTACCCTTCGGTGGGTCCTGCATGAAAACAGTGTCTTAATTTCATTTAATACCCTCTGGTGGGCTCCAGGATAGTAAAAACATGGTTCAATTGGATGGCGCTGCTGTTCCACTGGCCGGGGGTTGCTTAATTCAATCCCTGTGGTCCTCGACATTGAAGTAGTCGGCGGTGCAGTTTTCTACGGCGTGAACAGCCGTAATTATTGTTCACAAGTTTTGTTCACATGCATGAAAACGCACTCGAGCAGCAGCTGTTCACCACGAACCTTTATTTTGAGGAAACCAGCATTTACAGTCCTGAAATTCGATACGCCTGACCGGTTTCGGAGTCCTCCACTCCTTAATCATAGGCAAAACTGGTTCCTGCAGGTAATTTCAAGCATCTCAAAGCTGCATGCTTATTGGTGTTTTTATCCCTCGGTGGGTCGCTCTGGTGCGCTTTGTTTTGCAAAGCATGCTGGGCCTTGTAGTTTACCCAAAATGTAATAATTACCCTTCGGTGGGTCCTGCATGAAATCAGTGTCTTAATTTCATTTAATACCCTCTGGTGGGCTCCAGGATAGTAAAAACATGGTTCAATTGGATGGCGCTGCTGTTCCACTGGCCGGGGGTTGCTTAATTCAATCCCTGTGGTCCTCGACATTGAAGTAGTCGGCGGTGCAGTTTTCTACGGCGTGAACAGCCGTAATTATTGTTCACAAGTTTTGTTCACATGCATGAAAACGCACTCGAGCAGCAGCTGTTCACCACGAACCTTTATTTTGAGGAAACCAGCATTTACAGTCCTGAAATTCGATACGCCTGACCGGTTTCGGAGTCCTCCACTCCTTAATCATAGGCAAAACTGGTTCCTGCAGGTAATTTCAAGCATCTCAAAGCTGCATGCTTATTGGTGTTTTTATCCCTCGGTGGGTCGCTCTGGTGCGCTTTGTTTTGCAAAGCATGCTGGGCCTTGTAGTTTACCCAAAATGTAATAATTACCCTTCGGTGGGTCCTGCATGAAATCAGTGTCTTAATTTCATTTAATACCCTCTGGTGGGCTCCAGGATAGTAAAAACATGGTTCAATTGGATGGCGCTGCTGTTCCACTGGCCGGGGGTTGCTTAATTCAATCCCTGTGGTCCTCGACATTGAAGTAGTCGGCGGTGCAGTTTTCTACGGCGTGAACAGCCGTAATTATTGTTCACAAGTTTTGTTCACATGCATGAAAACGCACTCGAGCAGCAGCTGTTCACCACGAACCTTTATTTTGAGGAAACCAGCATTTACAGTCATGAAATTCGATACGCCTGACCGGTTTCGGAGTCCTCCACTCCTTAATCATAGGCAAAACTGGTTCCTGCAGGTAATTTCAAGCATCTCAAAGCTGCATGCTTATTGGTGTTTTTATTACCTGCAGGAACCAGTTTTGCCTATGATTAAGGAGTGGAGGACTCCGAAACCGGTCAGGCATATCGAATTTCAGGACTGTAAATGCTGGTTTCCTCAAAATAAAGGTTCGTGGTGAACAGCTGCTGCTCGAGTGCGTTTTCATGCATGTGAACAAAACTTGTGAACAATAATTACGGCTGTTCACACCGTAGAAAACTGCACCGCCGACTACTTCAATGTCGAGGACCACAGGGATTGAATTAAGCAACCCCCGGCCAGTGGAACAGCAGCGCCATCCAATTGAACCATGTTTTTACTATCCTGGAGCCCACCAGAGGGTATTAAATGAAATTAAGACACTGATTTCATGCAGGACCCACCGAAGGGTAATTATTATATTTTGGGTAAACTACAAGGCCCAGCATGCTTTGCAAAACAAAGCGCACCAGAGCGACCCACCGAGGGATAAAAACACCAATAAGCATGCAGCTTTGAGATGCTTCAAATTACCTGCAGGAACCAGTTTTGCCTATGATTAAGGAGTGGAGGACTCCGAAACCGGTCAGGCATATCGAATTTCAGGACTGTAAATGCTGGTTTCCTCAAAATAAAGGTTCGTGGTGAACAGCTGCTGCTCGAGTGCGTTTTCATGCATGTGAACAAAACTTGTGAACAATAATTACGGCTGTTCACGCCGTAGAAAACTGCACCGCCGACTACTTCAATGTCGAGGACCACAGGGATTGAATTAAGCAACCCCCGGCCAGTGGAACAGCAGCGCCATCCAATTGAACCATGTTTTTACTATCCTGGAGCCCACCAGAGGGTATTAAATGAAATTAAGACACTGATTTCATGCAGGACCCACCGAAGGGTAATTATTATATTTTGGGTAAACTACAAGGCCCAGCATGCTTTGCAAAACAAAGCGCACCAGAGCGACCCACCGAGGGATAAAAACACCAATAAGCATGCAGCTTTGAGATGCTTGAAATTACCTGCAGGAACCAGTTTTGCCTATAATTAAGGAGTGGAGGACTCCGAAACCGGTCAGGCATATCGAATTTCAGGACTGTAAATGCTGGTTTCCTCAAAATAAAGGTTCGTGGTGAACAGCTGCTGCTCGAGTGCGTTTTCATGCATGTGAACAAAACTTGTGAACAATAATTACGGCTGTTCACGCCGTAGAAAACTGCACCACCGACTACTTCAATGTCGAGGACCACAGGGATTGAATTAAGCAACCCCCGGCCAGTGGAACAGCAGCGCCATCCAATTGAACCATGTTTTTACTATCCTGGAGCCCACCAGAGGGTATTAAATGAAATTAAGACACTGATTTCATGCAGGACCCACCGAAGGGTAATTATTATATTTTGGGTAAACTACAAGGCCCAGCATGCTTTGCAAAACAAAGCGCACCAGAGCGACCCACCGAGGGATAAAAACACCAATAAGCATGCAGCTTTGAGATGCTTGAAATTACCTGCAGGAACCAGTTTTGCCTATGATTAAGGAGTGGAGGACTCCGAAACCGGTCAGGCATATCGAATTTCAGGACTGTAAATGCTGGTTTCCTCAAAATAAAGGTTCGTGGTGAACAGCTGCTGCTCAAGTGCGTTTTCATACATGTGAACAAAACTTGTGAACAATAATTACGGCTGTTCACGCCGTAGAAAACTGCACCGCCGACTACTTCAATGTCGAGGACCACAGGGATTGAATTAAGCAACCCCCGGCCAGTGGAACAGCAGCGCCATCCAATTGAACCATGTTTTTACTATCCTGGAGCCCACCAGAGGGTATTAAATGAAATTAAGACACTGATTTCATGCAGGACCCACCGAAGGGTAATTATTATATTTTGGGTAAACTACAAGGCCCAGCATGCTTTGCAAAACAAAGCGCACCAGAGCGACCCACCGAGGGATAAAAACACCAATAAGCATGCAGCTTTGAGATGCTTGAAATTACCTGCAGGAACCAGTTTTGCCTATGATTAAGGAGTGGAGGACTCCGAAACCGGTCAGGCATATCGAATTTCAGGACTGTAAATGCTGGTTTCCTCAAAATAAAGGTTCGTGGTGAACAGCTGCTGCTCGAGTGCGTTTTCATGCATGTGAACAAAACTTGTGAACAATAATTACGGCTGTTCACGCCGTAGAAAACTGCACCGCCGACTACTTCAATGTCGAGGACCACAGGGATTGAATTAAGCAACCCCCGGCCAGTGGAACAGCAGCGCCATCCAATTGAACCATGTTTTTACTATCCTGGAGCCCACCAGAGGGTATTAAATGAAATTAAGACACTGATTTCATGCAGGACCCACCGAAGGGTAATTATTATATTTTGGGTAAACTACAAGGCCCAGCATGCTTTGCAAAACAAAGCGCACCAGAGCGACCCACCGAGGGATAAAAACACCAATAAGCATGCAGCTTTGAGATGCTTGAAATTACCTGCAGGAACCAGTTTTGCCTATGATTAAGGAGTGGAGGACTCCGAAACCGGTCAGGCATATCGAATTTCAGGACTGTAAATGCTGGTTTCCTCAAAATAAAGGTTCGTGGTGAACAGCTGCTGCTCAAGTGCGTTTTCATGCATGTGAACAAAACTTGTGAACAATATATATATATATATATATATATATATATATATATATATATATATATATATATATATATAGCAAAGCGACTCCTTCATGATGTCTTCTTCCACAACAAAGAGTCACGGACCCAAAGATTGATGGCTGAAACCGTTTTATTTCACCAAGCCTTATGACGCGTTTCGAGCATACAAAGTGCCCTTGATCACATGCGGAAACGCAGTCCGTTTTTTATTTTTATACCTTTTAGTGCTCAACACCTGTGATAAACATAAACAAAATACTTTCCTACACGACGATGGGTGAGTCAGCAGCGTTGATATATACAGATTTGTTTTGTACTTGGGACTCTCATTACTACTATTAATGGTTTAAATACACGTCAAAGAATGGGCATACAGATATAAATAGTGCAAGCTTATTCCACAATTATTGTGTTTAAAAAGACTACATCTATTTGGCAACGTTACTATAGTCTGTATTTGTAAAAGTATAAACATGTAATTAAAACCTGTTTATAAAATCTGGATTTGTTAAAAACCTAGAATAAATATATATATAAATACAAATAAATATATATAAATACATATGTAAACAAATTCATTATTTACACGCACAAACTTATATTGTGGCCTGTGCTAGCTTATTACTGCATAAATGCTTGAAAGACTGTGGACCATAACTACGTGCAAAAATGCCTATAAATACTTCATTCTCTAACTAATTTGATGTCTATTAACACGAGAGTCATAGAAATTCCAATGCTTTTTTACTGCGTTTAGCTAGACTCCATCGGTACAATGTTTGTATTCCTATTAAAGTGCTGTGTGCTAATATGTTTAAAAGAAATTAGTGCATGAATGCATAAGATTAAAGTGCTTTACCTAAAAGAAAATAAATTAAAATAAAGGGAATGGCAGCTGATATTGAACTGTAATATGTCTTGTTGGAAATCTTCTCATAACAACTTCTAGACTTATTTAGATATTGTTCAATATAGTGGTCTATGAGCAACCTACATATCCTAGGATAGAGTATTGTGTTCTCCATACCGTATCCTCTAGTGGACAGGAGCGAAATCTCATGGCAGTGATCGTTCTAAGGGTTGTTAAGGAAGTTGTTCGAACCATAAACTTCAGGCATGTTAAAAGAATTGTGTATGAACCCTCATATTGTGGATTACAGAAAGTTATGAAGATCTTCTGTATTATTGAGTCCATTGGGATGTTTACTGTCCAACTCAATAATAAAACGTGATTCCACTTGTCATAGAGAGCGTTCTCTATTGCCACCTCTACGTGGTTTGGGTATTGAGCTAATGACAAAATAGTTTAGGCATTTGAGATCATTGTTGTGGGTTTGTTTAAAATGCCTTGCAACTGGATAGGCATCATTATTATTAACAATTGCTCGAATGTGCTGTAGTATCCTGACATGCACCTGCAGCTTGGTGCTGCCTACATATCTGAACCCACACGTGCATGTCAGGACATACACAGCAAACTCAGTTTTGCAATTGTAATTGCCTATAATTTGCTTAGGTTTAGCATCAAATGGGGTCATATAGCTGGTGGTGTTAATCCCAAATTTGCAGGCTCTGCAACTCGAACATTTAAAAAAGCCTTGTTTAGGTTGTAACCACATTTTGTTAAGGCTTATCTCTGGGCTGTTCCTGACCAGTTGTGTCCTCATTGATGTGCCTTTCCTAAAAGTGATCGTTGGGCTGTCTGATACATAGGGTGCCAGTACCGCATCAGTGAGGATAATAGGCCAGTTGTGCTTTAAAATGGATTTGATCTTTCTCTCTTGCTGATTGTATGTAATAATCAGTCTGGGTGCAGAATCATCGTTATGTATTGCTTCAGTGTTATCTGTTACAAGTTCTAGAAGTCCTTCACGATTTCTCAGTTTAACTTTGGCCTGTGCTTCTTGTAGGACAGCCTCACTATAACCTCTTTCTCTGAATCTTGAAATAGCTTCATTGGTGCATTTCTCTAAATCTTGTTCCTGGCTACAGATTCTTTTAATACGTAATAGTTCTCCAAACGGAATACTTCTTACTAGATGTTTAGGGTGATTGCTAGAGGCATGAAGGGTTGAGTTGCCTGCCGTGGTTTTTCTATGCAGTGTTGTGGTTATTTGCTCATTTTTGATAATGACCTCAATATCAAGAAATTCAATTCTTTCTGTGTTTATATTGGATGTAAACTTCAGATTGACATTATTATCATTGATGGTGTTGATAAACATTTGTGCATTATCTACATTGCCCTGCCACACCACAAAAACATTGTCTATATATCTAAACCAGTACTTTACATGTTGGTTGTATATTTCCGCGTGGGTGCCCCTGAGAACCCTCTCCTCCCACCAGCCTACCATCAAACAGGCATAGCTGGGAGAGAAGCAGGATCCCATAGCCACGCCGCGCAACTTTTTATATACATCTGTGCCAAAGAGAAAGAAGTTATTGTTGAGACACCAACATACACATTCCAAAAGCATGTTGTTATGATTGTAGGATTCAATAGCTCTTGAATTTAGAAAAGGTTTGATAGCTTGTAGTCCTGTGTCGTGTTCTATGCACGTATACAAGGATTCAATATCCAATGTCATAAGAATCATGTCTTTATCCCATTTGATCTTTTTGATTTTGCTTAAGAAATCTCCCGTATCTTTCACATAAGTGGGTAGTTTTTTAACTAATTCTTGTAAAAATAAGTCAATGTATTGAGATACGTGTTCGCTCATGCTGTTAATGGCTGATATTATTGGGCGCCCAGGGATGGGTACAGTTTTCTTATGAATTTTGGGAATGAAATAAATTATTGGAATCACTGGTTGTGTTATCAGTAAAAAATTGAATTCTTCCAGTGAGATCATCCCTTCTCTTTTGAACTGGTGTAGCTTTTTGTCTAAAGAGTCTTTCGCTTTGTTGTACTCTTTCCAGTTGGATTTTGCATAGCAGGTAGAATCCTGTAGTTGTCTTTGTGCTTCTTTGATGTATTCAATTTTGGGCTAGACGATAATGTTACCTCCCTTGTCACTTTTGGTGATCATCACTTCATGATTTTTTCGCAATTTGTTAATCAATGCTTGATATTGTAACTCATTGTAGTTCTTTTTACGCCTTTTCTTGTTTAGCTGAAGATTGAGTTTTTTCATTTCTTCCGTCACTGTTTCGTGGAAAATATCTATAGCATCTTTGGGCATTATTGGTATAAATGTTGACTTTGATTTGAAAGGGCTGCTCCCAGCCCCTTGTTGCCTGATATTCATATTTGAAAGCTGTTGCTGTGTGGACATTTGCGATGCTGTATCCCCTGTGTGTGAAGTCGTCCCTTCTTTCAGTTCATGTACAGTACGCAGCAGTGGGATATCTGTAACATGGAGCCCCGATTTGTTACTAGGATTACTTAAGTGTTGTTCTTTTAAGCCATTTTTTATAGCAAAAAACTTTTTTAGCTTGAGTTTGCGGACGTATCCAAATATATCTATCCTAGTTTGAACATAGTTGAATTCGTTTGGTGGACAATATGACAAACCTATGCCAAGTATTTTTTTCTCCGCTGTTGTTAGAACTATTGTTGATAGATTAACAATGGTTTTCTCATCCAGATTCTCTACTTGCGCCAAAAGTTTCTTTTTGATTTTGTTTTTTGTTTTCTTGCGCCGCTCTCTTCTTTTGACGTTGCATTTTTTTCTTTGGCTTGTTCTTGTTTCCCTGGTCTCAATGTGTTGCACCGATCTACTGCTAAAAAATCCACTTCTTCCCCCAGACTCAGTCTTCTTACTTCAGCATTAGTTGTAATACATATATATATTCACTGAAAAAACCATAGGTTTCAGGGGCGTTATAGTTAGGAATTGGCATTTAAAAAACCTTAGAAATTCACTGAAAAAACCATAGATTTCAGGGGCGTTATAGTTAGCTGGACATTTCCCTCATACAAAACCCTAGAAATTCCCCTGTTATTGTTAGTTCAGCTAACTATAACTCGCGCCCCCGCAATGCACTGCTTATGACGTCACATATTACATCACTCATGACATGGTCAGTGACATCACTGATGACATCACTGATGACATCTGAAATGACATCACTGATGACATCACTGATGATGTCATCCATGTGATAAATTAGTGCATCTTCTCACACCCTTTGAAATACTCAATCAAAATTTCAGACGTCCCTTCTCAAAACCACAGATACTCCATTACCAATAACTACATACCCACTCATTGACTCTTAGATCTACACACACATCCACTCACTCACCTGTACAGTCACTCATACTTACAGTCACTCAGTACAGGACTATCATATGCATTTATACACCTACATAGACACTCACACACCACCAATCATCCATAGAGGTACTCTCACACCTAGTCAGTCATGCAAATAATTCACTGAAAAAACCATAGGTTTCAGGTGCGTTATAGTTTGCTGGACATTTCCCTCATACAAAACCCTAGAAATTCCCCTGTTATAGTTAGTTCAGCTAACTATAACTCGCGCCCCCGCAAATATGAATATCTATGGTTTTTTCAGTGAATTTCAAAGGTTTATTAAATGCTAATTCCTAACTATATCAGGCCTGAAACCTATGGTTTTTTCAGTGAATTTCAAAGGTTTTCTAAGTGACAATTTTGAATGTATTAATTGTTATACTGATTTTTTTTATACTGATTTACTACATTTTTTAAACTATTTATTTTTAGATATATATTTTTTAATTACATTATAATTACATTATACATTACAATACAAAATATACTTTCTCAGAATGAATTACTTTAGTTTAAATACTTGGCAAATAGGCAACAGACTTTTAAGTACAGTGGTTACAGTTGTTGCAATGGGCAACACAATTTCAAACACAAAGCAAATCAATGTGAATTTCTAGTTAAATGCAATTAGTTACTTTATGGATTACTTTTCTAACCACAAGACTGGATCCTAGATTCAGTCCTTGGACATCTCCTGTAAACAGTTGAGTAAAAGCGCTTTGCTTACAGTAGTGATTTTTAAGGAATATTATTGTATTTTAAAAGTTGACACTTGGAAACTTTTTCCCATAGAATCACCAATGTTATCCTATGGCAGAAAATTCACTTATTTATTTATTTATTTTATGTCATTTATAAAGCGCTTGAATCACCCCGGATAGGGTATCTCCGCGCTGAGGACGAAAAAGGTGAGAGCTAGAAGGAATTAAAAGAGTGTTGTTTTAAGTTTTTTCCTAAAGGACAGGTAGTTGTTACAGAGCCGGATGTCCAAAGGAAGCTGATTCCAGAATTGGGAGGCCAGGTAAGAAAAGGATTTGCCTCCCAATCTGGTTTGTTTTATCCTAGGAATGGTCAGGAGACCTTTCCCTTGGGAACGTAGGGTACGTGAAGGTGAATACCTAACGAGTTTGTCCGCCAGGTATGTAGGTCCCATGTGATTGAGGCCTTTGAACACCAAACAGCAGATTTTGAACTGGATCCTCTTACGTATAGGTAACCAGTGAAGTTTACGGAGTAGGGGAAGAGACGGTGTGCGGTAAGGTGCACTAGTCGTCAGACGTGCTGCCGTATTCTGGACCACCTGCAAGCTGTTTAGGGAGGATTCCTTTGCGGCTATAAATAGGGCATTGCTAAAGTCCAGACGGCTGAGTACTAGGGCATGTATCAATGTTTTCCGAGTGGACATAGGAAGGTAGTGGAAAACTCTGCGGAGTAGGCCAAGGGCATGGAAGCATGCACGTTTAGTTGATTTATGTGTTCGTCCAGATTAAGTTTACTGTCAATTAGAACTCCTAAGTTTTTAATCACTGGTTTCGGGGAGGGGGGCGGGCCTAGTTCTTCGGGCCACCAGCTCGGTGCCCAGCTAGTAATTGCATCCTTGAATAACATTATTTCTGTTTTTCCCGCATTGAGCTGTAGGAAGTTGTTACTCATCCAGGATGTTATAGCTTTCATGCCTTCTGAAAAGATATTTTTGGTATTGGGGGAGTCTTTATCAAAAGAGAGAAGAAGCTGAGTATCGTCAGCGTACGAGATTGGAGTGAATCCAAGGTTTCTCAGAAGAGTAGCTAAAGGAGTGACATACACGTTAAAAAGTGAGGGGCTGAGGCAGGAGCCCTGAGGAACTCCCTTTGTGACCAACGTGGTCTTGGAACTAAAAGGACCTAGATTAACTGTTTGTGTTCTTCCTTTGAGGAAGCTCCTTAGCCAGTCTAGAGCCATGTCCTGTATTCCTATATTTTTTAGTCTTTCCAGAAGGATCTGGTGCGAAATGGTGTCGAATGCAGCGGATAGGTCGAGCAGTATGAGAATTACTGCTCGGCCAGCATCCGTCTGCATTCGAATGTCATCAATGACATTGACCAAAGCAGATTCTGTGCTGTGCCGGGGGCGAAATCCTGATTGGGAGGGTCGAGGCAGCCGGAGGATTCAATGAATGAGGACAGGTGGGTGTTGATATGTTTTTCTAACAGTTTGCTGTGTAAGGGGAGTAATGAGATTGGACGATAGTTAGAAATCACGTCTGGAGCTAATTTAGTGTTCTTTCTTATAGGCATAATCTGTGCTGCTTTCCAGTCACTGGGTAGCTCGCCTTCCTCAATAGATTTGTTGAGGATTTGACAGAGTGGTAAGGCAAGTTCCCCTGCTAAAATTTTCGAGATTTTGGCTGGAATAAGGTCCCTGGGAGAGCCTGATTTGGCAGATCTCAATAGTGATTCAGTTTCTTGAGACGTGAGCAGAGGAAATGTATGAAGGCTGAGTGCAGTAGGAGGAGGGGAGACTGCTGTACTGTGTAGAATCTGGGGCGAAGTGGTGGAAGTTATTTTAGTGTATATGTCATTTATTTTCTGCGAGAAGTGATTAGCTATATTGTCACAAAGTGCCTGAGTGGGATCATCTTCCGGATTACAGGCTTTGGGGCTGATGAGAGTATTGAGTAATTGGAAAAGGACTTTAGGTGTATTGTCTGTAGCCTCTAAAAGATTGGCTATATGGCTTTTCCGGGCAGCTTTAATGTTTTTATGATAGGAGTCCAGGGCTAGTTTATATTTGCTTTTATCTGCAGGGTCCTTTGTTCTGCGCCATAAACGTTCTATTTTTTTGCAATAGCTTTTTTCCGCACGGAGGTTTTCGGAGTACCAGGGGCCTGAGTGCGTTTAGTGGTGGCTGAAGAATATTTCAGAGGGATTAAGGCATCTATGGAGGATTTGAGTTATGGAGAGTGGCTATACAATTATCTAATGAATCAGTGGCAGAGAATTGAGGAGGGATGAATGTATCACGGAATAGTGTGGGGGTTAGTTTGTGCCATTGTCTGTATTCTCGTGAAACTGGTTTATTTATGGTACTTTGATCTGCAGGGCCTAATAGATTAAATTCTATAGAGGAGTGGTCAGACCAAGTCAGAGGACTAGTAGAAAGGTATTTAATGTGTGATGTATTAGAGAGGACTAAATCCAAAGTATGGCCTCCGCTATGTGTAGGAGCAGTATTGATTTTGGTAAGTCCTAGAGTTGATAATTCAGCCAAAAAGGTAGATGCCTCTCGGTCATTAAGGATTTCGCTATGGACATTGAAGTCACCCAGAAGAAGATATTTATTGGAGGATATCACATGTGAGGCAATATTATTGAGGAGGTGGTGAAATGAGTCGGCTATAGGTCCGGCAGGACGGTATACCAATGCTCCTTTCCAACTTAGCTGTGAGTGGATATCAATTCTAAATGAAAGAATTTAAATTTTTTCACTAATGTACTGATCAAGAATGGTTGCTTTTATCGGATCCTTGTATATGATGGCTATGCCACCCCCTATCTGATGAGGTAAGTAGTGTTATCGTTACTTTTTCTTACTCAGTTGTGGATCCTGGATCCAGCACTGGCCAACCTCCTGTAAACAGTTGAAAGAATGTGATTTAAAAAAAAAAAAAAAAAACATTTTGGGCCTTGGGGGTCCTTGTGGGAGCCCTTGAGCAAGCCAAGGGGGTCAGGGTGTTTCTACCCTGCCCCTTTGTTGCATTTTGCGTCTTTGTTTTTGTGCTTTCTTGTGCCTCGGTTCTACCGAGGCACAAGATGGCTGCCAACACTTCCTGATTCAGAGTGTTGGCAGCCAATTAGCATTCAGCTCGTGCTCGGGAAGGTTCGGGAGGGTGCGAGGAGGATCCGCGGATCCTCCGCGGCCATAGATATCACTAACTTTTTTACCTTAATTTTCTCAGGAACTACTGAACAGATTCACACCATTTATGCAAAAGGCACGAGTCTGAACTGAGGACTACCTCTTTGCCAAATTTGGTGTCATTCCGTTTAGCGGTTCGGGCTGTAGCTGCGACAACAGATCCTATGGGAAATTGCATGGGGAAAACGCGTTTTGGGACCCCCCTTTTTTCTCGGCCCCCGCTTGATGAATCACCGCGAAACTTTCAGGGTAGGAGCGGAGCGGAGCTGGCCAAAAGTTTGGAAAATTTTGCAAAGATTCGTCAATCGGCGCCAAAGATATTCCCAATAAAATGTTGCGGATTTCCTATGGAAAATAGGTCCTAACTATAACTATCTACTGGCGACCGCCAGTAGATAATATATATATATTACCTACCGCCAGTATAGTTACAACCTAGTTTCCATAGGAAAAGCATTTTTTGATTTGCTAATAACTTTGGCGTCGTTTAACAAATCTTTATGAAATTTTCCAAAAAAGGGGGTGATTCGTGAAGGGGGGGCTGAGAAAAAAGGGGGGTCCCAAAAAGCGTTTTCCCCATGTTAATTTCCATAGGAAATTTTGCGGCGAGCTACAGCCCGAACTGCTGAAAGGAATTACCCGAAATTTGGCAGAAAGGTAGAGCTTGGTTCAGAAAGCAACCTTTTATTTTAAATGGTGTAAATCCGTTCAGTAGTTTTGAGAAATTCAAAAAATAAGAGTGAAAAAATCAATTTCCCATAGGAAACTTTTTGCAAGGCTACAGCTGAAACTACTGAACGGAATTACCCCAAATTTGGCACAAAGGTAGAGCGTGGGTCAGAAAGCGACCTTTTTTTAAATGGTGTAAATCCGTTCAGTAGTTCCTGAGAAATTAGAAAAATAAAGGTTTCGATATCTGGCCAGAGCCTAAGTCCCGTGCACGAGCTTCACTGTGATTGGCTGCCAACACTCCAAACCAGGAAGTATTGGCAGCCATCTTGTGGCTCTGTAGAAGCGAGTCGGTAGAAAACAGAGAAACAAAGGTAGAAAACAAGAGAAGGAGGCAAAGTAGAACCACCCTGCCCCCCTAGGCCTGGTCAGGGGGTCCCAGAAGAAAAAAAAAATCGGCGTCATTTGTGCTGGGGTCACGGGTTCCTGTGTTTTATTTTAATGAGACCCCGGGGTGGGTAGGTCCCGGGGGCATTTCTGAAAAAAGTAATAGACCTGGCTCGCTCGGGCTATGGGTGCCCGCTGGGGTCCCCGTAGTCACGGGGCTTTACTCATGTTGGGAAGCGGGTTGCGCGGCCCCCCTCCTGGAGCCCTCCATTTGCTTATAACTTTGGCGTCGTTTGACGATTCTTTACGAAAGTTTCCAAAAACTTTCTCTTTTTTGATCAGCTCCTATCTTGAAAGTTTAGGAGTGATTGGTCAAGGGGGGGCTGAGAATAAAGGGGGGTGTGAAAACGTGTTTTCTCAATGGATTTTCCATAGGAAACTTTAGACAAGGATACAGGTCAAACTGCTGAATTGAATTACGCCAAATTTGGCAGGGAGAAAGGTCTTGGTCCAGAAAACGCGGTTTTGTTGAAATGGTGTAAATCCGTTCAGTAGTTTTTGAGATATTAAAGGGAAAAAATATATATATATATATATAGTCAGTGCATTACTCCTGAGCACAAGCTTGCCTCTGATTAGCTGCTAAGTCTTCAAAGCAGGAAGTGTCCTCTGATTGGCTGCTTACACTTGAAACCAGGAAGTGTTAGCAGCCATCTTGTTCCTCGCATCGAGTGAAAATATAAAAGAAAGGTTCCGGGGGCAATTTAATATAGCTGAGCTCTGTGTAATGATGATTTGGACGCAGTGAAGGTTTAAGATTTATTAACTATAAAAAAGGAACAGGTGAGCGCCAGCAGCACGACTTCCACTCCAGGACACTAGTAGGAAGATAACCCTTTCACACTCCCTGTTCCCAACATCACCACTTCGGAGGTATGCCTTTAGAAGCCAGTCCGTCGGTTCGCAGCTGTCTACCTTTGCGAGCTAGTACGCTGCTGTGCCTGTATCTCTGCAAGCTACTACGCTGCTGTTCCTTTGGGAGCGGACGGCACGTAGTTCTGCCTCTGTGAGTCGAGTGGACGGGCCGCAGTTGTCCCTCTGCGAGCCTGGGTATGAACTGTTCATAAATCTTACTATATGAGCAATGAAAAGCCATTTTGTGATTCAGTTCGTCAGCTGGCATCTGTCTGAGGCATTTCTGAAAACATACCGGAGCTCTGTGTGTGAGAGATACCCCTTTCACGCTGCCCCTCCCCACGTCAGCAGGTAACGCACCCTCTTCTCACATCACTAGCATACCGTCAACAACCTTCTTGGGCCCGCAAGTCTCCCTCTACGAACCACTGGTGGGCTCGCAGCTCTTTCGGTGCGACTTCTCGGGCCCGCACTTGTAGGAGCTAGGCCGCCGGTTTGCTGGTCTCTGAGAAGAGATGCAATGGAGGCAACGATGATGCAGGTCAGACACCCAAGAGTACTCCAACATCCCCCAGCAGCAGCTGCTTGTCCGCCATCCCCGCTCACCCCCCACAAACAAATGTGACAGGAACGTTTTTAAATGTGGAGCCTAACAAATCAGCTGGTGTTGCAGTTTTAATGAAAAAGATGCTTGTGAAGTTGGACAAATAAGAATCTTAGTCATGTATGGATTTACATATAAAACATTTTAATAAAACAAAACAACAACAAATAATACTATGCGTGTAAAATATTTTATTAAAAGAAAACAAAAACAAATAAAACTATGTACAGCCATGGCGTGTCATCCTTTGACAATTTGTGAATCACAGCCTGCAAGACAAAAAGAAAAATAAGATGGTGCGTTATGCGTCCAGCAAAGGAGAGAGAAAGAGAGGAAGAGTGAGATAAAAGGAAGATGGAAAGAGAGAAACAGTGTGAGAGAGAGGAAGAGAGAGAAAGAGTGAGAGAGGGAGGAAGAGAGAGAGCGAAAGAGAAAGGGAGAGAGAGGAAGACAGAAAGAAAGAGGAAGACAGAGAAAGAGAGAAAGAGTGAGAGAGAGAAAGAGAGAGATACAAGGAAGAGAGAAAGAGAGAAACAGTGTGAGAGAGAAGAGAGAGAAAGAGGAAGACAGAGAGAGAAAGAGAGGAGAGAGAGAAAGTGAGAGAGAGGAAGAGAGAACGAGTGAAACAGTGTGAGAGAGGAAGAGAGAGGGAAAAAGAGTGAGAGAGAGGAAGAGAGAGAGACAAAGAGTGAGAGAGAGGAAAAGAGAAATATTAAGAAAGAAAGAGTGAGATACAAGGAAGAGAGAAAGAAACAGTTTGAGAGAGAGGAAAAGAGACAAACAGTGTGAGAGAGAGGAAGAGAAAGAGAGAGAGAGGAAGTGAGAGAAAGAAAGAATGAGAGAGAGAGAGGAAGAGACATAGAAAGAGAGAAAGTGTGAGAGAGAGAGAAAGGAAGAGATGGAGAGGAAGTGTTGACACTGGAGAAAATCTTCACAGCTCCCCTTTGTGTCACCGGTGTTTCTCCAACCACATGCTGGGACAATCTGCACCCTCAAGTTTAGTTATCTGAAAGATAGCATAGAATTAGTAATTGCAGACTATATACAACTGCACACGCGTAATTCTCTGTTTCGGCTCAGTGTACCCAGGCTGCTGCATCCCATCCACTTCCACTGCCCAGAGGTGTCTAACAGCCGCTGTGAACCCAGGGCCATTTTATCAAAAACGGCAATAACATTATCGCCGCTTTAGCAGCAGGAAACTTCCGCAAAAGCAGCGATAAGGGGCTTGATAATATGCCCTTGTGAATTCCCATAGAAGCCCAGGTTTGATGTCCTTCACAGCGGAACCTGGGCTCCTATGGGAATTCTCAAGGGCATATTATCAAGCCACTTATCGCCGCTTTAGCGGCAGTTTCCTGCCGCTAAAGCGGTGATAATGTTATCGCCGTTCTTGATAGTATAGTCCCCTGTCTGCTGTAGCCCATACACTTGCACTGCCCAGAGGTGTATAACAGTCGCTGCGCACCCAGGCTGCTGCACTCCATGCACTCCCGCTATCCGGAGCTGATTGCCTGCCGCTGCGCATCCAGGCTGCTGCACCCCATCCACTACCACTGGCCGGAGGTGAGTGCCCGCTGCTGTGCAAACAAGCCTCTCTGCTCACCTTCCGCCACCAGTGTGTGTCGAAGAGAGTCGACCACGTGCCAAAGGAACCTCCTCAGCCTCAGTACACGCGGTCAACGGAGCTCACAATTCAAAATGGGTGTTGATTGCCAGGATGGCCACGCATCATCGCAGGTTCTACACGTGTTCAGCTCTGGTGGTGTTGGGGGGAACGTCAATTTGTGAATCAGAGTCTGTTAGATAGAAAGCAAGGTAAGATTGTGCGCCATGCGTCCATCAAAGGAGAGAGGAAAAGAGGGAGAAAAAGAGAGAGAGAGAAAGAGTGAGTGAGTGACACTGGAAAAAATCTTCGCAGCTCACCTTTGTGTTACCAGTGTGTCTCCAACCACGTGCCGGGACATAATGCACCCTCAATCTCCCACATCTGAAAGATAGTACAGAATTAGTAATTGTAGGAAAGACCAGTATGCAGGAATGAAAAGACAGAGACGGTCATTCTCTTGATGTGGTTTAATCCTCAGAACATGTTTTGTAAGCAGCAAGTCTAAAGCAAGAATGACTGAACCCCCGTTAACTTCTACCTCCCAACCTTCTCACATTCAAAACATAACATTCCCAAAGCGACGCGAGGCAGCCACGAGCTGTGAGAGGAATGTCACGCTCGTGTCTGCATGCTTCGATGCTCCCAACACACCTTACCTCTTTAAAAAAAACAGAGAAAGGAAAGTTTGTCAAAATTTGATGGTAAATTTAAGGGTACAAAGTATGAAAAAAGAAATACTCAACTACTTTGCTACAGATGTGGGAGCGACGGACATTTGGCCGACTGTAAAAACTGTCCTGCTATTGGAAAACTTGTTCAAAATGCAATAAGAAAGGGTAACGGCAGGGTATATATAACTGCGTACGCCTAAATCGCTGTGCAGCCTTTCTGCATCCAGGCTGCTGTACCCCATCCACTCCCGCCGCCCAGAGGTATCTGCCCGCCGCTGCGCACCCAAGCCTCACTACTCACCTTTTCGCGGTAACGGCACCCTCCACATCATGCAGCTCTGTTCTGGAAGGTAATAGGTCTCACATTGGGTACTGAGTCTTGATATGGCCATGGCAGAGGACATACTAGTGCACCTATCATCATCACAGGTTGTACACCCGCTCAGTGCTTGCGGTGCTACTAACTCAGTAAGAAGTGAGGCCATGTACTCTAAACTTTAAAATGGCGCAGTGCACGTGCGCCCGGTCTTTTATATTAGCAGGGTCACGTGTCCTGTGAGGCCTGTGCTGGATGGGTGTGGTGTGGGTGTATACCAGCCGTGAGGGAGTGGCTGTGGCATCAGTGTTGCCAGATTGGGCTAGATCACGCACAATTGGGCTATATTTTTCCGGTTGTGTGGTAAAATTTTGGTCTGTGCTAGTTGCCAGATTATAAATATATATACACTGCTCCAGCAAAGTAGTATGTTAAAGCGCTTTATTAGACAAATATTTACTTGGCATACTGCTGCAACATCAATTCCAATGCATCCACTGCCTGCTTGATGCTGTCCCTGCCCCTCCTTCCCTAAATTAGCAATATTGTGCTAGTTTTGGCTACTTTTTAGTTGGCTTTGGGCTAAAGAAAGCTTAACTAAAATGGCATAGTGCACGTGCGCCCAGTCTTTTATATTAGCAGGGTCAAGTGTCCTGTGATGTCTGTGCTGGATGGGTGTTGTGTGGCTGTATACCAGCCATGAGGGAGTGGCTATGGCATCAGTGTTGCCAGATTGGGCTAGATCACGCACAATTAGGCTATATTTTTCCGGTTGTGTGGTAACATTTTGGTTTGTGCTAGTTGCCAGATTATAAATATATATACAACGCTCCAGCAAATTAGTATGTTAAAGCGCTTTATTAGAGAAATATTTACTTGGCATACTGCTGCAACATCAATTCCAATGTATTCACCGCCTGCTTGACGCTGCCCCTCCTTCCTTAAAGTAGCGATATTGGGCTACTTTGGGCTACTTTTTGGATGGCTTTGGGCTATAGAAAGCTTAAAAAATCGGACAACACTGGATGCAGGTGTCCGTGTCGGAGTGTTACCGTCACCCGGGTTGCAAAAGCCAAAGTGTCACTCTGTGAGCCAAGTCCCACAATATGGCCAACATGGAAGGTACGGGGAATTACTGACCCTATATTCATCCATAGTTCCACACAAGAAAGATGGTGGACATGAGACATCTGTGTGGATATGAATGTTTATTGCACATTCAGTGGAGTGTTGCAGCTGTAGCAATACAGGGCCGTGGAAAGTTGAAGTTTCAGTTTTTGGCACATGGAGGGCAGCCAATTATGCAACATATGTACTTATAAATCCCTGCGATGATCCTCACGCAATTATAAATTTACTATGCACTCTGCTTGCCCAACTCTAATGATGCAGTCTCTACGTACGTACTTGTAAAAATTCCGAGACAAAGTTACATAACTAAAGTTTTCCCCCACTGTCAAAGGTAAGATGGTTGCATACACTGTCCAGAGCACTATGTAATGTGGTAGGGCCCAGGGGCAGCATGTTGCATACGTAATGAACACACGGACACAGATAGATAGTGGAACTGGGTACGGACACGTGCGCTCGACTCCTTTTTATTACCAGAATCACATGTCCAGTGACGTCTGTGGTGGATGCGTGTGGGGTGATTGTAAGCCAACCCTCCGGGAATGGTTGGTGCTGGCAACAAGTACAACAGTAATCATTGGATCAGACACAGAGGGCCCGATTCACAGAACTAACTTAAGACAAAATCCTAAACTTACTACCATTTTGGTATTCACAGAAGGCCCTTACTCATTTTGGTATTCATAGAAGGCACTTACTCATTTCGGTCTTCACAGAAGTTAGGAGTCCTAACTTTCGGACTCCTAAATGCCTTCTGTGAATACCGAAAGTCTTAAAGTTAGGATTTTTCTCAGTTTAGGAGTAGTAAAGTTAGGACTCCTAACTTTAGGACTCCTAAATGCCTTCTGTGAATACCGAAAGTCTTAAAGTTAGGATTTTTCTCAGTTTAGGAGTAGTAAAGTTAGGACTCCTAAACTTAGGACTTGCGATGATGCGTGGTCCGAGAGGGCCGCACTGGGAGCAATGTATATTGCGTACTGGACTGCGTAATCTGCAATCGCTACTCCATCTGAATTGGGATGCCTGCTGTCCACAGTGTAGATCAAAGGCAGTAGTCTGTACAGACATAAGTCTGCGGTGCTCTGCCGCTGGGTTTGCAGGGGGCCTGTGTCAGGGGACGAAGACACAGGTACATGACCGAGATCTTCCCCACTGTCTGAGGTAACATGGTTGCGTCCGCTGTCCACAACACTACAAGCACCAGCAGTATATGTACAGATGGAGAGCTTTATGATCTGTATAGTGAGGTCTGTCCAGCACATCACCGCTACACTTGGTATTGTGTGCGTTATTATTATTGATGGATGAGTTGCGTCTTTCACCCATATTTGCTTGCCATATCTGCCAACATTCAAGTATTGTGTGGCTGAAGGACCATGCCATTTTAGGAAGGTCCTCTGTCCTGTTCTGCGCTGCCTCGGTGGTAGTAGGGAGGGGGGTGGCCTGGGGGGGACGTCCTGAGGCTGGTGTCAGTGAGTGTTATGGCCTTCATGGGTGTTTGAGCTGCGTGATCAGTAACTCTATGACATATGTTGCACTTCAGATGTGATTCTGGGCTGCGATCCCTTTCACATTGTAGGTAGTTGTCCTGGTTTACACCAGTAAAATGCAGATGTTAGATACCTACTGCAAACGTGGCTTATTCCCTGTTTTTAGATCGCACCCCATATTTGGCTGCTCGTTGAAAATATCGGGAACCGGTGCTTTTGTGTTAATTTTTTGCACGGGGACGTCTACTCTGTATATTAATACTGTTATTTGTTGATCTCATTAGTGACGATTTTTTTTTTGTGGAAGCTATTGCTGGAAAAATTGGGATATTGCATGTTTTCATTAGGCTGACAATGAAGTGATCATGTAAAATCATTGAAAAACCTATAGGTTTAAAGAAGAAAATAATTAGAAATTAGCATTTAAAAAACCTTTGAAATTCACTGAAAAAACCATAGGTTTCAGAGACGTTATAGTTAAAAATTAGCATTTACAAAACCTTTGAAATTCACTGAAAAAACCATAGGTTTCAGAGACGTTATAGTTACAAATTAGCATTTAAAAAACCTTTGAAATTCACTGAAAAAACCATAGGTTTCAGAGACGTTATAGTTAAAAATTAGCATTTACAAAAACCTTTGAAATTCACTGAAAAAAACATAGGTTTCAGGGACGTTATAGTTAGTTGGACATTTCACTCATACAAAACCAAAGAAATTCTGCCGTTATAGTTAGTTGAGCTAACTATAACTCGTGCCCCCGCAATGCATTGCTGATGATGTCACATATTACATCATTCATGACATGGTCAGTGACATCACTGATGACATCACTGAGGACATCTCAAATGACATCACTGATGACGTCACTGATGACATCATCCATGTGACAATCTGATGCACCTCCTCACACCCTAATATAACCTTTGATACACCCCCTGTAAAATACAGACTACCATTTTCAAAACCATCGACACACCAATACCAGTTACTACAAACATACTCACTGACTCCTAGGTCTACACACACATCCACTCATTCACCCATACAACCATTCATACATGTAGTCACTGATCAATACAACACTATCTTATGCACTCATATAACTAATACAGACACTCACACACCACCCCTCATCCTAGTCAGTCATGCATGTAAACTTCAATGGTATGTTCCTGGTAGACTATTACGGTCAACTGGGGCCAAACAAGTGCAAGTCGCTTCATTAAAAAAAAAACAATTGGGGAGGTAGAAGCTTCGTTCTTGGCTCTTCTAGAGCGTGGAATGAACTCCCTCTCCGGCTCAGAAATGCCCCAGATCTCCTTTCCTTCCGTAAGGGCCTGAAGACATGGCTCTTTTCTCAGTTGTATGCCCTCAGCTTCTCCAGGTAATCAGTACTTAATGCCAGGACACCCAAGGGTAATCGTGCGCTCTATAAGTATAAATAACATACCATAACATGCGATCATCCTAGTCAGTCATGCAAAGAATCAATCACAGTTCCATTTACTCACCTACACAGTTATACACACACCACCTCATTTATTCATACAGATACTAATGCATACTTACTCTCTTATATAATCACTAATACAAGTATACACTCATCCATACAGCCACTCTCACAATCACTGACTCTCACATATAGTCATTTATATACTCCAACTCTCACATAAACTGGCTTTTACTTTTGTACTTACTTGGACATCTAACACTGAGACATCCAGTCACTCACCAACACATCCAAACACACACTCACTCACCCATACAACTGTTTCCACGTGCACTCATACACCCAGTCAATGAACCACTCACACATCTATGCACAGAGTCACGCACCCCCATCCAACCACACACACTCAGTCTCCCATACAATTACTCAGGCAACTAATCAATAACCCATATAGACACCCATGGAGCTACTGACCAACTAATGCAGCAAGTTATACAACAACAGACAGACTGATACAGACATTCACTCAGTTTAGTCACTAACCCATGTTTTCAGTAAGACACATTTAATCACTCACTTAAACAGTGAGTCACACACCTACTAAATCCTCCATCCAAACACTTACACATCCACTCATTCTTCAATACAGCTTGGTATTTATAACATACATATTTAAATTTGAAAGAAAAACACATTCACTGGATGATGTCATCAGTGATGTCATCAGTGATGTAATTTGAGATGACATCAGTGATGTCACTGACCATGTCATGAATGATGTAATATGTGACGTCATCAGCAGTGCATTGCGGGGGCGCGAGTTATAGTTAGCTCACTAACTATAACGGCAAAATTTCTATGGTTTTGTATGAGTGAAATGTCCGACTAACTATAACGTCCCTGAAACCTATGGTTTTTTCAGTGAATGTATATATATATATATATATATACATACATATATTCACCCTAACATGCCCTAGCATTTGGAGACACACTCCTCCATCTGGCAATTTCAAAATCTTTATTGCAAAGGAACAGGCTTCCAATTCCGATTGTTTAAGTTCGTTCTGCCTGACGCGTATCTGAGCAAACGTGCTCCTTCCTCAGAGGCAGTTTGAAAATCACTCTTTGTTCAGACCCCACTGTTCCCTGCATGATTTAAACAATTTATAGGCCTCCGGTGTGCCATTCATTAATTAGTCCAATTCTGATGCATACCGGACCTTGTGGTACAATTCCATACATTTTTTACCTCTAGTGGTTTGGGTGTTTGTTCAACCCTTTCACGAACCAATAATCGCCCTCCAGTGGGCCTCAGAATTGTAATCCTGTTCCACATATATATATATATTATATATATATATATATATATATATATATATATATATATATATATATCGAGCCACACTCTCAGAGGTTACCGGGACGCTTATACCGCGGTGCCATCTCAGGGTCCGAGAATCCCTGTCTCAGATTAAGTTCCACAATGCAACAACGCATCCGATGCACTCCTTCCCAATGAAAGTCCAAACACAGTCTTGCGGCTTCACAGTGGTTTATTCATCAAAATCGAGCCACTTTTACCCAACGCGTTTCGGCGTAACCGCCTTGGTCACGGGTAGTTACACGCTTTGTGCTTTACAGATTTTAAACAAAAAACGTGACGAAAATAATGAAAACAGAAATAGGACGTATACATAGGAACTACAATTCATGGTTCCTAAATTGTCGGCCATTTTGAAGAGGTGCCACTTACATATAAAGAACTGCAAAATTATAATGGTTCTTATATCAATGACTCCTCTCAACATTGTATTCTGAAGAAGAATTAGCCTGGTTTCTTGGTGAATAGCCAACTCCTCAATCAGGTTGTTTGCAATATGTACATTATATGAACATTATGTGGATTTTGACTTTTAACTCTTCTACAAAGACATCCGTGTTTTTAACAGTTTGTTTCTATCAATTTGTAACTGGCCTAATTGATAATTGTATTCTATTTTTTGTTTACTTTCCTAGATGGTGCACACATATGAAGGTTTACTGCTTAATCAGACTCAATACAAATTTTTGCCTTAAATCTGGTATGATGTTCATGCTAAGGAATCATTAACCCACTGGGGTCATACAATGCACTAAAAATCAAAAGATATAAATTTGAGTATATTGAAACAAGGGACAAGCATATGGTTGTTACAAAATTGCTTAAGCAATGAATACTCACCCACTGGGGTTTTATTGTGCTGTTACATCGCTCACATTCTTATCTTTATGCTGGTATGATGTCTATGCACAGGAACTTATTAACCCACTGGGGTTACATAATGCATGTATAGAGAAAAATTACATAATTTAGAATTGTTCTGAATACAGTGATAAGCACATGAATATTCCTCTTTTTTTGCTTAATTTCCTAATGCTTACCCACTGGGGTTTTCACTTAGTTGGCATACATATGATTAATTCATAATTTTTTATTTTCACCCACTGGGGTTGGAATGAGATTTGTTTATCAATATATGGTGGAGTATAATGATTTTATCTCTGCTGAAATTTCTACCATGTTATTTGCAGTATTTCGAAAGTGTTTTTTGAAATTATGATATTTCACGGGATTCTTGTGAATTTCAGCATAAGCCAGAAATTTGTACCTAGCGTTTCAGGAATGTTTACTCCAGCTTTCCTGTGACATTATTGTATTTGCTACACCTATCATAGTGATGTTTGTTATTTGCGACATGCTTGCACTTGATCAGAGGCCAGAATTTAGGGATGTAGAGAGTAGGGATTTACCCAGATTTCTCTCTCTAACTCTGTGCTTATTCACAGGCAGCGCGCACTTTTTGTTACTACTAGTTATAGTAATAAAGTTGTGTTGAAAGACCTCAAACCGATACTTATCGTAGCGCAGCCGTCAATACTCTCAATTATAAATAAATTGTGCACATAACATCGCGGAGGTTTAAATACAACCATTCAGTTATCAACACGTGCGAACTTAGTACACATTATACATTATATGCTTACAATCTAAGGTGTCGACAATTATTGTTGTTATGCGCATGTTTCTAAATCATTGTATTTATACAAAGATAAATGTTTAGAAGAGTCATTGATATAAGAACCATTATAATTTTGCAGTTCTTTATATGTAAGTGGCACCTCTTCAAAATGGCCGACAATTTAGGAACCATGAATTGTAGTTCCTATGTATACGTCCTATTTCTGTTTTCATTATTTTCGTCACGTTTTTTGTTTAAAATCTGTAAAGGACAAAGCGTGTAACTACCCGTGACCAAGGCGGTTACGCCGAAACGCGTTGGGTAAAAGTGGCTCGATTTTGATGAATAAACCACTGTGAAGCCGCAAGACTGTGTTTGGACTTTCATTGGGAAGGAGTGCATCGGATGCGTTGTTGCATTGTGGAACTTAATATATATATATATATATATATATATATATATCTATAACGAAAACTCCGTCTCGTTGGCTGAAGATATCTCCTCAAGAAACAGAAGCAAACCCAGGGTGCGGTGAAAAGAGCCAATTATTTATTTTAATATAACAGACACCACCGCCGCCATTACGCGTTTTAGCCCGTCACAGGCCTTGGTCACATGATGCGCAACACAACGGGTCCACCACTTAAATATGCTTAAAGTGAGTCAAATGCACAACTGGGGATAAATCATGGAAATAGAAATCATGCAACGCATACATTGTTAGTTTGTCTTCACAAAACAATGCCCTTCACATTTGCAATTGCCTATTGAATACATCGTATTTACAAATTGAATACTGTATACCATTGCGAAATCGCCAATTGTAGGTTACTATGTTTAAAAAATAATATTGTAATATAAACAAATTATCTTAAAAACACACAAATGGCAATAATTCATCATGTTAAACCCAATTGTTTACATAATGCGATTTAAATTTTACCATAATGGTTGTTTTTAAACGATGTTTCAACGAAAAAAAGAGAGAGAGAAGAAAAGACAAGATTAATCAGTCCTAGTCACATTATATAAACAGGACTTATTGCCTTTTTTTTCCCACTTTTCTTGATACGGCCCATGTGGGCCCATTCCATAAAACCCCATGTTGCAATAAAGTGACTGTGCAAATTGTGCAAATTTGTACAAGTACATATATCCATCACTAAGAGCCACATCCGTGACACCTATTTACAAATAAATATACAGTACCAAATTTATAAAAAATATCTAATATATATTATCTATAAAAGCATTAACCCATTGTGCAAAAAAGTGTATATATAAAAAAATTTCTTTCACATTAAATTTTTTTTTTTCTTCAGTCTAATTTTCGAGACAGGGAAATAGCAGCATACATCTTGTATTTATTGAAACTATATGTTTCTTCTCTAAATGGTAAAGTGATGAATATCCAGTTTATAAATGAGTGTGGAAATCCTCACTCGAATTCAATCCTTTGGGACTCTTACTGTCCAACTCTAGGATATATTCAGTTTCCAATCTCCTTAATAAGACCTCCCGGCTCCCTCCCCTTCTTTGTGTGGGAATTGAGTCTACCACCCAGTAGCTGAAAGCCTCCAGCTTACTGGCATGGTGCTCCTTAAAATGACGTGCCACCGGGTAGGTCAAATCCTTATTAGTGATTGCTCGCATATACTGGAGTACCCGCTTGTGAACCTGCAGCCTGGTACTGCCGACATATCGCAGGGCACAGGGGCACTCCAGCACATACACCGCAAAATCTGTCTTAAAATTAAGGTATTTGGAGATGGGCACAGGTTCAGGAAGAAATGGAGTCAGATATGTTTTTCGATTAACTCCATATCTGCATGCTTTGCATACACTGCAGCGGTAGAACCCTTTTCTTGCCAACAACCATGATTTCGATTGGCTCAATTCAGGGCTACTACTCACTAGCAAATTGCTCATTGAGCGTGCTTTTCTGAAAGCTATCTTTGGTTTCTTTGATAGAGAATTACCCAATACTGGATCAGCCCGGACTAGTGACCAATTGTTGTTAATGATTTTGCGTACTGCTTTGTGCAGTGTACTAAAGGTCAATATAATCCGTGTATCTTCATTGTTGATGACTGTTAGGTCATTTGGTGGGGCTACTTTGGGTGCCAGTGCCATAGTTCTAGTAATGTTATTAACTTTCAACACAGCCCTAGAGAGTATAGATTCTGCATACCCTCTCTCCCTGAAGCGTTCCCTGCATTCATTTTGGGCTTTAAGAAAATCAGCTTGTGTGCTACAAATACGACGCATCCTTAGCATCTCACCAAAGGGGATACTATTGATCAGGTGTTGTGGGTGGTGGCTGAGTGCATGTAGCACCGTATTTCCCGCAGTGTCTTTCCTGTGTAATTTAGTCTGTAGTTGGTTGTTGCAAACAAACATTTCTACATCCAGAAAAAAGACTGACCTATTGCTGATTTCAAAAGTGAACTGCAGGTTCAAATCATTGATGTTAATTGCTTCAAGAAATTGTTTGGCACTGACTTCATCCCCTCGCCATACCAAAAACAAATCATCAATAAATCTATACCAGCAAATGATATTCGACTCTATGATAACACGGTGTCTGGCCATGAGGATCATCTCCTCCCAGTAACCCATGTGCAAACATGCGTAACTGGGAGAAAAACAAGCCCCCATGGCCACACCACGCGTTTGCTGGTATACCTGATGCTGAAACAGAAAAAAATTGTTCTCTAAACACATAGATATCATGGTGAGCAACATTTTGTTATGAGAGTACATTCCCATAGATCTCCGATTGAGATAATATTCACATGCCCTGACCCCATCCAAGTTCTGAATGCTCGTATAGAGGGATGTAACGTCCATAGAAATGAGTAACAGGTCGGGCTCCATGGGACTTCGACCAACTTTCTCAAAAAGTCCCCAGTGTCCTGTATATAAGATGGGAGACTTTTCATATGTTCCTGGAGAAAGTGATCCACATACTTGGAGATATTTTCCAACAGACTACCCCTGGCTGAGATAATTGGCCTACCAGGGGGCTTGTCCGTTCTTTTGTGAATTTTCGGGATGAAATAGATAACTGGTGTAATGGGGTGGTCTACTTTAAGAAATTTAAATTCATCCATTGAAATTAAGCCTGCCGATTTCCAGGCTAACAATTTGTTGTAACAGTCCTGTCGTGCTGCATTCATCATCTGGTGCGTGCTCAATTTGTAGCAGTTGCGGTTGTTGAGATGAGCAAGGGCTTCTTCCATATATTGGTCCCTGGGCCATAGCACCACATTCCCACCCTTGTCTGATTGCCGCACTATGATGTTATCATTCGTTTTTAATTTCTGCATGAGCTGGAAATACTGATTGTCTTGCTTGCTGTATTTCTTTGGTGCCCTAGCCGTCAAAGAATACAGATTCTTCAGGTCCGCTGCAACCTTTTCATTGAATGAATCAAGATTGTCCTTCAACATGAGGGGATAGAAGGTGGATTTGGGTTTACAGCTTTTTTTTTTTTTTTTTTTGCACCCGTCACAAGAGTGCTGCGAGCGCCCAGGTGGATATTGGAGCGGAGTATTGAAAGGCGCCTTGCACCGCCACGCAGGCTATTGTGGTGTCAGCGTTGACTTTGTCGCCAACCATACAGGTTTGTGAGGTATCGGATATTTACCGACCTCTGCGCTGTGTATCACGGAACCATGTGGCTGGCTGACGAGGGATACTTGAGATCATCACCTTGGCAGCAGCATGAGGCTCTTCTAACTGATTTGGCGGCAGTGAATGGAGAGGTAGATTGGTTGCTTTGGGAGTGCCCATGTCGTGGTACAATCTGTAACAACAGGATTTGTCATACAGACTGTTTGTTTACTGACACTTTCACTCCCGGAGCAATTTACAAGAGGTCTCCCGAATGAACAAAGGAGGGGGAATATGATAGGTGGAGGATGGACCTATCCCTGCTCTCCTTTCACCTGCTGCTCCCAATGGGATTCTATCTACTAGTTTAAAGAACAATCATGCACACGCTGTTTACTGTTTGACTAAAGCAAGCAGAAGAAGGCAGAACGACGAAACGCGTCCTCGCTAAATTAAAGAGTGCCACTTACCCCGTGAGTGCAGTGTTTTCTTACGAAGACTTGAGCTTGATGTTTTAAATTGACCCACCTTTCTTTATTTTTTTTGCACCCGTCACAAGAGTGCTACGAGCGCCCAGGTGGATATTCGAGCGGAGTATTGAAAGGCGCCTTGCACCGCCACGCAGGCTATTGTGGTGTCAGCGTTGACTTTGTCGCCAACCATACAGGTTCGTGAGGTATCGGATATTTACCGACCTCTGCGCTGTGTATCACGGAACCATGTGGCTGACGAGGGATACTTGGGATCATCACCTTGGCAGCAGCATGAGCCTCTTCTAACTGATTTGGCAGCAGTGAATGGAGAGGTAGATTGGTTGCTTTGGGAGTGCCCATGTCGTGGTACAATCTGTAACAACGGGATTTGTCATCCAGACTGTGTGTTTACTGACACTTTCACTCCCGGAGCAATTTACAAGAGGTCTCCCGAATGAACAACGGAGGGGGAATATGATAGGTGGAGGATGGACCTATCCCAGCTCTCCTTTCACCTGCTGTGCCCAATGGGATTCTATCTACTAGTTTAAAGAACAATCATGCACACGCTGTTTACTGTTTGACTAAAGCGAACAGAAGAAGGCAGAATGCCGAAACGCGTCCTCGCTAAATTAAAGAGTGCAACTTACCCCGTGAGTGCAAAGTTTTCTTACGAAGACTTGAGCTTGATGTTTTAAATAGACCCACCTCCATTTTTTTTTTTTGCACCCGTCACAAGAGTGCTGCGAGCGCCCAGGTGGATATTGGAGCGGAGTATTGAAAGGCGCCTTGCACCGCCACGCAGGCTATTGTGGTGTCAGCGTTGACTTTGTCGCCAACCATACAGGTTCGTGAGGTATCGGATATTTACCGACCTCTGCGCTGTGTATCACGGAACCATGTGGCTGACGAGGGATACTTGAGATCATCACCTTGGCAGCAGCATGAGGCTCTTCTAACTGATTTGGCGGCAGTGAATGGAGAGGTAGATTGGTTGCTTTGGGAGTGCCCATGTCGTGGTACAATCTGTAACAACGGGATTTGTCATCCAGACTGTTTGTTTACTGACACTTTCACTCCCGGAGCAATTTACAAGAGGTCTCCCGAATGAACAACGGAGGGGGAATATGATAGGTGGAGGATGGACCTATCCCTGCTCTCCTTTCACCTGCTGCGCCCAATGGGATTCTATCTACTAGTTTAAAGAACAATCATGCACACGCTGTTTACTGTTTGACTAAAGCGAGCAGAAGAAGGCAGAACGCCGAAACGTGTCCTCGCTAAATTAAAGAGTGCAACTTACCCCGTGAGTGCAGTGTTTTCTTACAAAGACTTGAGCTTGATGTTTTAAATGGACCCACCTCCATTTTTTTTTTGCACCCGTCACAAGAGTGCTGCGAGCGCCCAGGTGGATATTGGAGCGGAGTATTGAAAGGCGCCTTGCACCGCCACGCAGGCTATTGTGGTGTCAGCGTTGACTTTGTCGCCAACCATACAGGTTCGTGAGGTATCGGATATTTACCGACCTCTGCGCTGTGTATCACGGAACCATGTGGCTGACGAGGGATACTTGAGATCATCACCTTGGCAGCAGCATGAGGCTCTTCTAACTGATTTGGCGGCAGTGAATGGAGAGGTAGATTGGTTGCTTTGGGAGTGCCCATGTCGTGGTACAATCTGTAACAACGGGATTTGTCATCCAGACTGTTTGTTTACTGACACTTTCACTCCCGGAGCAATTTACAAGAGGTCTCCCGAATGAACAACGGAGGGGGAATATGATAGGTGGAGGATGGACCTATCCCTGCTCTCCTTTCACCTGCTGCGCCCAATGGGATTCTATCTACTAGTTTAAAGAACAATCATGCACACGCTGTTTACTGTTTGACTAAAGCGAGCAGAAGAAGGCAGAACGCCGAAACGCGTCCTCGCTAAATTAAAGAGTGCAACTTACCCCGTGAGTGCAGTGTTTTCTTACGAAGACTTGAGCTTGATGTTTTAAATGGACCCACCTCCATTATTTTTTTTGCACCCGTCACAAGAGTGCTGCGAGCGCCCAGGTGGATATTGGAACGGAGTATTGAAAGGCGCCTTGCACCGCCACGCAGGCTATTGTGGTGTCAGCGTTGACTTTGTCGCCAACCATACAGGTTCGTGAGGTATCGGATATTTATCGACCTCTGCGCTGTGTATCACGGAACCATGTGGCTGACGAGGGATACTTGAGATCATCACCTTGGCAGCAGCATGAGGCTCTTCTAACTGATTTGGCGGCAGTGAATGGAGAGGTAGATTGGTTGCTTTGGGAGTGCCCATGTCGTGGTACAATCTGTAACAACGGGATTTGTC
Source organism: Triturus cristatus (assembly GCF_964204655.1). Classification (NCBI taxonomy): domain Eukaryota; kingdom Metazoa; phylum Chordata; class Amphibia; order Caudata; family Salamandridae; genus Triturus; species Triturus cristatus. The sequence goes on along the minus strand of NC_140589.1, from coordinate 741,719,284 downwards.
ATCCAGACTGTTTGTTTACTGACACTTTCACTCCCGGAGCAATTTACAAGAGGTCTCCCGAATGAACAACGGAGGGGGAATATGATAGATGGAGGATGGACCTATCCCTGCTCTCCTTTCACCTGCTGCGCCCAATGGGATTCTATCTACTAGTTTAAAGAACAATCATGCACACGCTGTTTACTGTTTGACTAAAGTGAGCAGAAGAAGGCAGAACGCCGAAACGCGTCCTCGCTAAATTAAAGAGTGCAACTTACCCCGTGAGTGCAGTGTTTTCTTACGAAGACTTTAGCTTGATGTTTTAAATGGACCCACCTCCATTTTTTTTTTTGCACCCGTCACAAGAGTGCTGCGAGCGCCCAGGTGGATATTGGAGCGGAGTATTGAAAGGCGCCTTGCACCGCCACGCAGGCTATTGTGGTGTCAGTGTTGACTTTGTCGCCAACCATACAGGTTCGTGAGGTATCGGATATTTACCGACCTCTGCGCTGTGTATCACGGAACCATGTGGCTGACGAGGGATACTTGAGATCATCACCTTGGCAGCAGCATGAGGCTCTTCTAACTGATTTGGCGGCAGTGAATGGAGAGGTAGATTGGTTGCTTTGGGAGTGCCCATGTCGTGGTACAATCTGTAACAACGGGATTTGTCATCCAGACTGTTTGTTTACTGACACTTTCACTCCCGGAGCAATTTACAAGAGGTCTCCCGAATGAACAACGGAGGGGGAATATGATAGGTGGAGGATGGACCTATCCCTGCTCTCCTTTCACCTGCTGCGCCCAATGGGATTCTATCTACTAGTTTAAAGAACAATCATGCACACGCTGTTTACTGTTTGACTAAAGCGAGCAGAAGAAGGCAGAACGCCGAAACGCGTCCTCGCTAAATTAAAGAGTGCAACTTACCCCGTGAGTGCAGTGTTTTCTTACGAAGACTTTAGCTTGATGTTTTAAATGGACCCACCTCCATTTTTTTGTTTGCACCCGTCACAAGAGTGCTGCGAGCGCCCAGGTGGATATTGGAGCGGAGTATTGAAAGGCGCCTTGCACCGCCACGCAGGCTATTGTGGTGTCAGCGTTGACTTTGTCGCCAACCATACAGGTTCGTGAGGTATCGGATATTTACCGACCTCTGCGCTGTGTATCACGGAACCATGTGGCTGACGAGGGATACTTGAGATCATCACCTTGGCAGCAGCATGAGGCTCTTCTAACTGATTTGGCGGCAGTGAATGGAGAGGTAGATTGGTTGCTTTGGGAGTGCCCATGTCGTGGTACAATCTGTAACAACGGGATTTGTCATCCAGACTGTTTGCTTACTGACACTTTCACTCCCGGAGCAATCTACAAGAGGTCTCCCGAATGAACAACGGAGGGGGAATATGATAGGTGGAGGATGGACCTATCCCAGCTCTCCTTTCACCTGCTGCGCCCAATGGGATTCTATCTACTAGTTTAAAGAACAATCATGCACACGCTGTTTACTGTTTGACTAAAGCGAGTAGAAGAAGGCAGAACGCCGAAACGCGTCCTCGCTAAATTAAAGAATGCAACTTACCCCGTGAGTGCAGTGTTTTCTTACGAAGACTTGAGCTTGATGTTTTAAATGTACCCACCTCCATTTTGTTTTTGCACCCGTCACAAGAGTGCTGCGAGCGCCCAGGTGGATATTGGAGCGGAGTATTGAAAGGCGCCTTGCACCGCCACGCAGGCTATTGTGGTGTCAGCGTTGACTTTGTCGCCAACCATACAGGTTCGTGAGGTATCGGATATTTACCGACCTCTGCGCTGTGTATCACGGAACCATGTGGCTGACGAGGGATACTTGAGATCATCACCTTGGCAGCAGCATGAGGCTCTTCTAACTGATTTGGCGGCAGTGAATGGAGAGGTAGATTGGTTGCTTTGGGAGTGCCCATGTCGTGGTACAATCTGTAACAACGGGATTTGTCATCCAGACTGTTTGTTTACTGACACTTTCACTCCCGGAGCAATTTACAAGAGGTCTCCCGAATGAACAACGGAGGGGGAATATGATAGGTGGAGGATGGACCTATCCCTGCTCTCCTTTCACCTGCTGCGCCCAATGGGATTCTATCTACTAGTTTAAAGAACAATCATGCACACGCTGTTTACTGTTTGACTAAAGCGAGCAGAAGAAGGCAGAACGCCGAAACGCGTCCTCGCTAAATTAAAGAGTGCAACTTACCCCGTGAGTGCAGTGTTTTCTTACGAAGACTTGAGCTTGATGTTTTAAATGGACCCACCTCCATGTTTTTTTTTGCACCCGTCACAAGAGTGCTGCGAGCGCCCAGGTGGATATTGGAGCGGAGTATTGAAAGGCGCCTTGCACCGCCACGCAGGCTATTGTGGTGTCAGCGTTGACTTTGTCGCCAACCATACAGGTTCGTGAGGTATCGGATATTTACCGACCTCTGCGCTGTGTATCACGGAACCATGTGGCTGACGAGGGATACTTGAGATCATCACCTTGGCAGCAGCATGAGGCTCTTCTAACTGATTTGGCGGCAGTGAATGGAGAGGTAGATTGGTTGCTTTGGGAGTGCCCATGTCGTGGTACAATCTGTAACAACGGGATTTGTCATCCAGACTGTTTGTTTACTGACACTTTCACTCCCGGAGCAATTTACAAGAGGTCTCCCGAATAAACAACGGAGGGGGAATATGATAGGTGGAGGATGGACCTATCCCTGCTCTCCTTTCACCTGCTGCGCCCAATGGGATTCTATCTACTAGTTTAAAGAACAATCATGCACACGCTGTTTACTGTTTGACTAAAGCGAGCAGAAGAAGGCAGAACGCCGAAACGCGTCCTCGCTAAATTAAAGAGTGCAACTTACCCCGTGAGAGCAGTGTTTTCGTACGAAGACTTGAGCTTGATGTTTTAAATGGACCCACCTCCATTTTTTTTTGCACCCGTCACAAGAGTGCTGCGAGCGCCCAGGTGGATATAGGAGCGGAGTATTGAAAGGCGCATTGCACCGCCACGCAGGCTATTGTGGTGTCAGCGTTGACTTTGTCGCCAACCATACAGGTTCGTGAGGTATCGGATATTTACCGACCTCTGCGCTGTGTATCACGGAACCATGTGGCTGACGAGGGATACTTGAGATCATCACCTTGGCAGCAGCATGAGCCTCTTCTAACTGATTTGGCGGCAGTGAATGGAGAGGTAGATTGGTTGCTTTGGGAGTGCCCATGTCGTGGTACAATCTGTAACAACGGGATTTGTCATCCAGACTGTTTGTTTACTGACACTTTCACTCCCGGAGCAATTTACAAGAGGTCTCCCGAATGAACAACGGAGGGGGAATATGATAGGTGGAGGATGGACCTATCCCTGCTCTCCTTTCACCTGCTGCGCCCAATGGGATTCTATCTACTAGTTTAAAGGACAATCATGCACACGCTGTTTACTGTTTGACTAAAGCGAGCAGAAGAAGGCAGAATGACGAAACGCGTCCTCGCTAAATTAAAGAGTGCAACTTACCCCGTGAGTGCAGTGTTTTCTTACGAAGACTTGAGCTTGATGTTTTAAATGGACCCACCTCCATTTTTTTTTTTGCACCTGTCACAAAAGTGCTGCGAGCGCCCAGGTGGATATTGGAGCGGAGTATTAAAAGGCGCCTTGCACCGCCACGCAGGCTATTGTGGTGTCAGCGTTGACTTTGTCGCCAACCATACAGGTTCGTGAGGTATCGGATATTTACCGACCTCTGCGCTGTGTATCACGGAACCATGTGGCTGACGAGGGATACTTGAGATCATCACCTTGGCAGCAGCATGAGGCTCTTCTAACTGATTTGGCGGCAGTGAATGGAGAGGTAGATTGGTTGCTTTGGGAGTGCCCATGTCGTGGTACAATCTGTAACAACGGGATTTGTCATCCAGACTGTTTGTTTACTGACACTTTCACTCCCGGAGCAATCTACAAGAGGTCTCCCGAATGAACAACGGAGGGGGAATATGATAGGTGGAGGATGGACCTATCCCTGCTCTCCTTTCACCTGCTGCGCCCAATGGGATTCTATCTACTAGTTTAAAGAACAATCATGCACACGCTGTTTACTGTTTGACTAAAGCGAGCAGAAGAAGGCAGAACGACGAAACGCATCCTCGCTAAATTAAAGAGTGCAACTTACCCCGTGAGTGCAGTGTTTTCTTACGAAGACTTGAGCTTGATGTTTTAAATGGAACCACCTCCATTTTTTTTTTGCACCCGTCACAAGAGTGCTGCGAGCGCCCAGGTGGATATTGGAGCGGAGTATTGAAAGGCGCCTTGCACCGCCACGCAGGCTATTGTGGTGTCAGCGTTGACTTTGTCGCCAACCATACAGGTTCGTGAGGTATCGGATATTTACCGACCTCTGCGCTGTGTATCACGGAACCATGTGGCTGACGCGGGATACTTGAGATCATCACCTTGGCAGCAGCATGAGGCTCTTCTAACTGATTTGGCGGCAGTGAATGGAGAGGTAGATTGGTTGCTTTGGGAGTGCCCATGTCGTGGTACAATCTGTAACAACGGGATTTGTCATCCAGACTGTTTGTTTACTGACACTTTCACTCCCGGAGCAATTTACAAGAGGTCTCCCGAATGAACAACGGAGGGGGAATATGATAGGTGGAGGATGGACCTATCCCTGCTCTCCTTTCACCTGCTGCGCCCAATGGGATTCTATCTACTAGTTTAAAGAACAATCATGCACACGCTGTTTACTGTTTGACTAAAGCGAGCAGAAGAAGGCAGAACGCCGAAACGCGTCCTCGCTAAATTAAAGAGTGCAACTTACCCCGTGAGTGCAGTATTTTCTTACGAAGACTTGAGCTTGATGTTTTAAATGGACCCACCTCCATTTTTTTTTGCACCCGTCACAAGAGTGCTGCGAGCGCCCAGGTGGATATAGGAGCGGAGTATTGAAAGGCGCCGTGCACCGCCACGCAGGCTATTGTGGTGTCAGAGTTGACTTTGTCGCCAACCATACAGGTTCGTGAGGTATCGGATATTTACCGACCTCTGCGCTGTGTATCACGGAACCATGTGGCTGACGAGGGATACTTGAGATCATCACCTTGGCAGCAGCATGAGGCTCTTCTAACTGATTTGGCGGCAGTGAATGGAGAGGTAGATTGGTTGCTTTGAGAGTGCCCATGTCGTGGTACAATCTGTAACAACGGGATTTGTCATCCAGACTGTTTGTTTACTGACACTTTCACTCCCGGAGCAATTTACAAGAGGTCTCCCGAATGAACAACGGAGGGGGGAATATGATAGGTGGAGGATGGACCTATCCCTGCTCTCCTTTCACCTGCTGCGCCCAATGGGATTCTATCTACTAGTTTAAAGAACAATCATGCACACGCTGTTTACTGTTTGACTAAAGCGAGCAGAAGAAGGCAGAATGACGAAACGCGTCCTCGCTAAATTAGAGAGTGTAACTTACCCCGTGAGTGCAGTGTTTTCTTACGAAGACTTGAGCTTGATGTTTTAAATGGACCCACCTCCATTTTTTTTTTTTGCACCCGTCACAAGAGTGCTGCGAGCGCCCAGGTGGATATTGGAGCGGAGTATTGAAAGGCGCCTTGCACCGCCACGCAGGCTATTGTGGTGTCAGCGTTGACTTTGTCGCCAACCATACAGGTTCGTGAGGTATCGGATATTTACCGACCTCTGCGCTGTTTATCACGGAACCATGTGGCTGACGAGGGATACTTGAGATCATCACCTTGGCAGCAGCATGAGGCTCTTCTAACTGATTTGGTGGCAGTGAATGGAGAGGTAGATTGGTTGCTTTGGGAGTGCCCATGTCGTGGAACATTCTGTAACAACGGGATTTGACATCCAGACTGTTTGTTTACTGACACTTTCACTCCCGGAGTAATTTACAAGAGGTCTCCCGAATGAACAACGGAGGGGGAATATGATAGGTGGAGGAGGATGGACCTATCCCTGCTCTCCTTTCACCTGCTGCGCCCAATGGGATTCTATCTAATAGTTTAAAGAACAGTCATGCACACGCTGTTTACTGTTTGACTAAAGCGAGCAGAAGAAGGCAGAACGCCGAAACGCGTCCTCGCTAAATTAAAGAGTGCAACTTACCCCGTGAGTGCAGTGTTTTCTTACGAAGACTTGAGCTTGATGTTTTAAATGGACCCACCTCCATTTTTTTTTTGCACCCGTCACAAGAGTGCTGCGAGCGCCCAGGTGGATATAGGAGCGGAGTATTGAAAGGCGCCTTGCACCGCCACGCAGGCTATTGTGGTGTCAGCGTTGACTTTGTCGCCAACCATACAGGTTCGTGAGGTATCGGATATTTACCGACCTCTGCGCTGTGTATCACGGAACCATGTGGCTGACGAGGGATACTTGAGATCATCACCTTGGCAGCAGCATGAGCCTCTTCTAACTGATTTGGCGGCAGTGAATGGAGAGGTAGATTGGTTGCTTTGGGAGTGCCCATGTCGTGGTACAATCTGTAACAACGGGATTTGTCATCCAGACTGTTTGTTTACTGACACTTTCACTCCCGGAGCAATTTACAAGAGGTCTCCCGAATGAACAACGGAGGGGGAATATGATAGGTGGAGGATGGACCTATCCCTGCTCTCCTTTCACCTGCTGCGCCCAATGGGATTCTATCTACTAGTTTAAAGAACAATCATGCACACGCTGTTTACTGTTTGACTAAAGCGAGCAGAAGAAGGCAGAACGACGAAACGCGTCCTCGCTAAATTAAAGAGTGCAACTTACCCCGTGAGTGCAGTGTTTTCTTACGAAGACTTGAGCTTGATGTTTTAAATGGACCCACCTCCATTTTTTTTTTTTGCACCCGTCACACGAGTGCTGCTAGCGCCCAGGTGGATATTGAAGCGGAGTATTGAAAGGCGCCTTGCACCGCCACGCAGGCTATTGTGGTGTCAGCGTTGACTTTGTCGCCAACCATACAGGTTCGTGAGGTATCGGATATTTACCGACCTCTGCGCTGTGTATCACGGAACCATGTGGCTGACGAGGGATACTTGAGATCATCACCTTGGCAGCAGCATGAGGCTCTTCTAACTGATTTGGCGGCAGTGAATGGAGAGGTAGATTGGTTGCTTTGGGAGTGCCCATGTCGTGGTACAATCTGTAACAACGGGATTTGTCATCCAGACTGTTTGTTTACTGACACTTTCACTCCCGGAGCAATTTACAAGAGGTCTCCCGAATGAACAACGGAGGGGGAATATGATAGGTGGAGGATGGACCTATCCCAGCTCTCCTTTCACCTGCTGCGCCCAATGGGATTCTATCTACTAGTTTAAAGAACAATCATGCACACGCTGTTTACTGTTTGACTAAAGCGAGCAGAAGAAGGCAGAACGCCGAAACGCATCCTCGCTAAATTAAAGAGTGCAACTTACCCCGTGAGTGCAGTGTTTTCTTACGAAGACTTGAGCTTGATGTTTTAAATGGACCCACCTCCATTTTTTTTTTGCACCCGTCACAAGAGTGCTGCGAGCGCCCAGGTGGATATTGGAGCGGAGTATTGAAAGGCGCCTTGCACCGCCACGCAGGCTATTGTGGTGTCAGCGTTGACTTTGTCGCCAACCATACAGGTTCGTGAGGTATCGGATATTTACCGACCTCTGCGCTGTGTATCACGGAACCATGTGGCTGACGCGGGATACTTGAGATCATCACCTTGGCAGCAGCATGAGGCTCTTCTAACTGATTTGGCGGCAGTGAATGGAGAGGTAGATTGGTTGCTTTGGGAGTGCCCATGTCGTGGTACAATCTGTAACAACGGGATTTGTCATCCAGACTGTTTGTTTACTGACACTTTCACTCCCGGAGCAATTTACAAGAGGTCTCCCGAATGAACAACGGAGGGGGAATATGATAGGTGGAGGATGGACCTATCCCTGCTCTCCTTTCACCTGCTGCGCCCAATGGGATTCTATCTACTAGTTTAAAGAACAATCATGCACACGCTGTTTACTGTTTGACTAAAGCAAGCAGAAGAAGGCAGAACGCCGAAACGCGTCCTCGCTAAATTAAAGAGTGCAACTTACCCCGTGAGTGCAGTGTTTTCTTACGAAGACTTGAGCTTGATGTTTTAAATGGACCCACCTCCATTTTTTTTTTGCACCCGTCACAAGAGTGCTGCGAGCGCCCAGGTGGATATTGGAGCGGAGTATTGAAAGGCGCCTTGCACCGCCACGCAGGCTATTGTGGTGTCAGCGTTGACTTTGTCGCCAACCATACAGGTTCGTGAGGTATCGGATATTTACCGACCTCTGCGCTGTGTATCACGGAACCATGTGGCTGACTAGGGATACTTGAGATCATCACCTTGGCAGCAGCATGAGGCTCTTCTAACTGATTTGGCGGCAGTGAATGGAGAGGTAGATTGGTTGCTTTGGGAGTGCCCATGTCGTGGTACAATCTGTAACAACGGGATTTGTCATCCAGACTGTTTGTTTACTGACACTTTCACTCCCGGAGCAATTTACAAGAGGTCTCCCGAATGAACAACGGAGGGGGAATATGATAGGTGGAGGATGGACCTATCCCTGCTCTCCTTTCACCTGCTGCGCCCAATGGGATTCTATCTACTAGTTTAAAGAACAATCATGCACACGCTGTTTACTGTTTGACTAAAGCGAGCAGAAGAAGGCAGAACGCCGAAACGCGTCCTCGCTAAATTAAAGAGTGCAACTTACCCCGTGAGTGCAGTGTTTTCTTACGAAGACTTGAGCTTGATGTTTTAAATGGACCCACCTCCATTTTTTTTTGCACCCGTCACAAGAGTGCTGCGAGCGCCCAGGTGGATATTGGAGCGGAGTATTGAAAGGCGCCTTGCACCGCCACGCAGGCTATTGTGGTGTCAGCGTTGACTTTGTCGCCAACCATACAGGTTCGTGAGGTATCGGATATTTACCGACCTCTGCGCTGTGTATCACGGAACCATGTGGCTGACGAGGGATACTTGAGATCATCACCTTGGCAGCAGCATGAGGCTCTTCTAACTGATTTGGCGGCAGTGAATGGAGAGGTAGATTGGTTGCTTTGGGAGTGCCCATGTCGTGGTACAATCTGTAACAACGGGATTTGTCATCCAGACTGTTTGTTTACTGACACTTTCACTCCCGGAGCAATCTACAAGAGGTCTCCCGAATGAACAACGGAGGGGGAATATGATAGGTGGAGGATGGACCTATCCCTGCTCTCCTTTCACCTGCTGCGCCCAATGGGATTCTATCTACTAGTTTAAAGAACAATCATGCACACGCTGTTTACTGTTTGACTAAAGCGAGCAGAAGAAGGCAGAATGACGAAACGCGTCTTTGCTAAATTAAAGAGTGTAACTTACCCCGTGAGTGCAGTGTTTTCTTACGAAGACTTGAGCTTGATGTTTTAAATGGACCCACCTCCATTTTTTTTTTTTGCACCCGTCACAAGAGTGCTGCGAGCGCCCAGGTGGATATTGGAGCGGAGTATTGAAAGGCGCCTTGCACCGCCACGCAGGCTATTGTGGTGTCAGCATTGACTTTGTCGCCAACCATACAGGTTCGTGAGGTATCGGATATTTACCGACCTCTGCGCTGTGTATCACGGAACCATGTGGCTGACGAGGGATGCTTGAGATCATCACCTTGGCAGCAGCATGAGGCTCTTCTAACTGATTTGGTGGCAGTGAATGGAGAGGTAGATTGGTTGCTTTGGGAGTGCCCATGTCGTGGAACATACTGTAACAACGGGATTTGACATCCAGACTGTTTGTTTACTGACACTTTCACTCCCGGAGTAATTTACAAGAGGTCTCCCGAATGAACAACGGAGGGGGAATATGATAGGTGGAGGAGGATGGACCTATCCCTGCTCTCCTTTCACCTGCTGCGCCCAATGGGATTCTATCTAATAGTTTAAAGAACAGTCATGCACACGCTGTTTACTGTTTGACTAAAGCGAGCAGAAGAAGGCAGAACACCGAAACGCGTCCTCGCTAAATTAAAGAGTGCAACTTACCCCGTGAGTGCAGTGTTTTCTTACGAAGACTTGAGCTTGATGTTTTAAATGGACCCACCTCCATTTTTTTTTTTTGCACCCGTCACAAGAGTGCTGCGAGCGCCCAGGTGGATATTGGAGCAGAGTATTGAAAGGCGCCTTGCACTGCCACGCAGGCTATTGTGGTGTCAGCGTTGACTTTCTCGCCAACCATACAGGTTCGTGAGGTCTCGGATATTTACCGACCTCTGCGCTGTGTATCACGGAACCATGTGGCTGACGAGGGATACTTGAGATCATCACCTTGGCAGCAGCATGAGGCTCTTCTAACTGATTTGGCGGCAGTGAATGGAGAGGTAGATTGGTTGCTTTGGGAGTGCCCATGTCGTGGTACAATCTGTAACAACGGGATTTGTCATCCAGACTGTTTGTTTACTGACACTTTCACTCCCGGAGCAATCTACAAGAGGTCTCCCGAATGAACAACGGAGGGGTAATATGATAGGTGGAGGAGGATGGACCTATCCCTGCTCTCCTTTCACCTGCTGCGCCCAATGGGATTCTATCTACTAGTTTAAAGAACAATCATGCACACGCTGTTTACTGTTTGACTAAAGCGAGCAGAAGAAGGCAGAATGACGAAACGCGTCTTTGCTAAATTAAAGAGTGTAACTTACCCCGTGAGTGCAGTGTTTTCTTACGAAGACTTGAGCTTGATGTTTTAAATGGACCCACCTCCATTTTTTTTTTTTGCACCCGTCACAAGAGTGCTGCGAGCGCCCAGGTGGATATTGGAGCGGAGTATTGAAAGGCGCCTTGCACCGCCACGCAGGCTATTGTGGTGTCAGCGTTGACTTTGTCGCCAACCATACAGGTTCGTGAGGTATCGGATATTTACCGACCTCTGCGCTGTGTATCACGGAACCATGTGGCTGACGAGGGATACTTGAGATCATCACCTTGGCAGCAGCATGAGGCTCTTCTAACTGATTTGGTGGCAGTGAATGGAGAGGTAGATTGGTTGCTTTGGGAGTGCCCATGTCGTGGAACATTCTGTAACAACGGGATTTGACATCCAGACTGTTTGTTTACTGACACTTTCACTCCCGGAGTAATTTACAAGAGGTCTCCCGAATGAACAACGGAGGGGGAATATGATAGGTGGAGGAGGATGGACCTATCCCTGCTCTCCTTTCACCTGCTGCGCCCAATGGGATTCTATCTAATAGTTTAAAGAACAGTCATGCACACGCTGTTTACTGTTTGACTAAAGCGAGCAGAAGAAGGCAGAACGCCGAAACGCGTCCTCGCTAAATTAAAGAGTGCAACTTACCCCGTGAGTGCAGTGTTTTCTTACGAAGACTTGAGCTTGATGTTTTAAATGGACCCACCTCCATTTTTTTTTTTTGCACCCGTCACAAGAGTGCTGCGAGCGCCCAGGTGGATATTGGAGCAGAGTATTGAAAGGCGCCTTGCACTGCCACGCAGGCTATTGTGGTGTCAGCGTTGACTTTCTCGCCAACCATACAGGTTCGTGAGGTCTCGGATATTTACCGACCTCTGCGCTGTGTATCACGGAACCATGTGGCTGACGAGGGATACTTGAGATCATCACCTTGGCAGCAGCATGAGGCTCTTCTAACTGATTTGGCGGCAGTGAAAGGAGAGGTAGATTGGTTGCTTTGGGAGTGCCCATGTCGTGGTACAATCTGTAACATCGGGATTTGTCATCCAGACTGTTTGTTTACTGACACTTTCACTCCCGGAGCAATTTACAAGAGGTCACCCGAATGAACAACGGAGGGGGAATATGATAGGTGGAGGATGGACCTATCCCTGCTCTCCTTTCACCTGCTGCGCCCAATGGGATTCTATCTACTAGTTTAAAGAACAATCATGCACACGCTGTTTACTGTTTGACTAAAGCGAGCAGAAGAAGGCAGAACGCCGAAACGCGTCCTCGCTAAATTAAAGAGTGCAACTTACCCCGTGAGTGCAGTGTTTTCTTACGAAGACTTGAGCTTGATGTTTTAAATGGACCCACCTCCATTTTTTTTTTGCACCTGTCACAAGAGTGCTGCGAGCGCCCAGGTGGATATAGGAGCGGAGTATTGAAAGGCGCCTTGCACCGCCACGCAGGCTATTGTGGTGTCAGCGTTGACTTTGTCGCCAACCATACAGGTTCGTGAGGTATCGGATATTTACCGACCTCTGCGCTGTGTATCACGGAACCATGTGGCTGACGAGGGATTCTTGAGATCATCACCTTGGCAGCAGCATGAGCCTCTTCTAACTGATTTGGCGGCAGTGAATGGAGAGGTAGATTGGTTGCTTTGGGAGTGCCCATGTCGTGGTACAATCTGTAACAACGGGATTTGTCATCCAGACTGTTTGTTTACTGACACTTTCACTCCCGGAGCAATTTACAAGAGGTCTCCCGAATGAACAACGGAGGGGGAATATGATAGGTGGAGGATGGACCCATCCCTGCTCTCCTTTCACCTGCTGCGCCCAATGGGATTCTATCTACTAGTTTAAAGAACAATCATGCACACGCTGTTTACTGTTTGACTAAAGCGAGCAGAAGAAGGCAGAACGCCGAAACGCGTCCTCGCTAAATTAAAGAGTGCAACTTACCCCGTGAGTGCAGTGTTTTCTTACGAAGACTTTAGCTTGATGTTTTAAATGGACCCACCTCCATTTTTTTTTTTGCACCCGTCACAAGAGTGCTGCGAGCGCACAGGTGGATATTGGAGCGGAGTATTGAAAGGCGCCTTGCACCGCTACGCAGGCTATTGTGGTGTCAGCGTTGACTTTGTCGCCAACCATACAGGTTCGTGAGGTATCGGATATTTACCGACCTCTGCGCTGTGTATCACGGAACCATGTGGCTGACGAGGGATACTTGAGATCATCACCTTGGCAGCAGCATGAGGCTCTTCTAACTGATTTGGCGGCAGTGAATGGAGAGGTAGATTGGTTGCTTTGGGAGTGCCCATGTCGTGGTACAATCTGTAACAACGGGATTTGTCATCCAGACTGTTTGTTTACTAACACTTTCACTCCCGGAGCAATCTACAAGAGGTCTCCCGAATGAACAACGGAGGGGGAATATGATAGGTGGAGGATGGACCTATCCCTGCTCTCCTTTCACCTGCTGCGCCCAATGGGATTCTATCTACTAGTTTAAAGAACAATCATGCACACGCTGTTTACTGTTTGACTAAAGCGAGCAGAAGAAGGCAGAACGACGAAACGCGTCCTCGCTAAATTAAAGAGTGCAACTTACCCCGTGAGTGCAGTGTTTTCTTACGAAGACTTGAGCTTGATGTTTTAAATGGACCCACCTCCATTTTTTTTTTTGCACCCGTCACAAGAGTGCTGCGAGCGCCCAGGTGGATATTGAAGCGGAGTATTGAAAGGCGCCTTGCACCGCCACGCAGGCTATTGTGGTGTCAGCGTTGACTTTGTCGCCAACCATACAGGTTCGTGAGGTATTGGATATTTACCGACCTCTGCGCTGTGTATCACGGAACCATGTGGCTGACGCGGGATACTTGAGATCATCACCTTGGCAGCAGCATGAGGCTCTTCTAACTGATTTGGCGGCAGTGAATGGAGAGGTAGATTGGTTGCTTTGGGAGTGCCCATGTCGTGGTACAATCTGTAACAACGGGATTTGTCATCCAGACTGTTTGTTTACTGACACTTTCACTCCCGGAGTAATTTACAAGAGGTCTCCCGAATGAACAACGGAGGGGGAATATGATAGGTGGAGGATGGACCTATCCCTGCTCTCCTTTCACCTGCTGCGCCCAATGGGATTCTATCTACTAGTTTAAAGAACAATCATGCACACGCTGTTTACTGTTTGACTAAAGCGAGCAGAAGAAGGCAGAACGCCGAAACGCGTCCTCGCTAAATTAAAGAGTGCAACTTACCCCGTGAGTGCAGTGTTTTCTTACGAAGACTTGAGCTTGATGTTTTAAATGGACCCACCTCCATTTTTTTTTTGCACCCGTCACAAGAGTGCTGCGAGCGCCCAGGTGGATATTGGAGCGGAGTATTGAAAGGCGCCTTGCACCGCCACGCAGGCTATTGTGGTGTCAGCGTTGACTTTGTCGCCAACCATACAGGTTCGTGAGGTATCGGATATTTACCGACCTCTGCGCTGTGTATCATGGAACCATGTGGCTGACGAGGGATACTTGAGATCATCACCTTGGCAGCAGCATGAGGCTCTTCTAACTGATTTGGCGGCAGTGAATGGAGAGGTAGATTGGTTGCTTTGGGAGTGCCCATGTCGTGGTACAATCTGTAACAACGGGATTTGTCATCCAGACTGTTTGTTTACTGACACTTTCACTCCCGGAGCAATTTACAAGAGGTCTCCCGAATGAACAACGGAGGGGGAATATGATAGGTGGAGGATGGACCTATCCCTGCTCTCCTTTCACCTGCTGCGCCCAATGGGATTCTATCTACTAGTTTAAAGAACAATCATGCACACGCTGTTTACTGTTTGACTAAAGCGAGCAGAAGAAGGCAGAACGCCGAAACGTGTCCTCGCTAAATTAAAGAGTGCAACTTACCCCGTGAGTGCAGTGTTTTCTTACGAAGACTTTAGCTTGATGTTTTAAATGGACCCACCTCCATTTTTTTTTGCACCCGTCACAAGAGTGCTGCGAGCGCCCAGGTGGATATAGGAGCGGAGTATTGAAAGGCGCCTTGCACCGCCACGCAGGCTATTGTGGTGTCAGAGTTGACTTTGTCGCCAACCATACAGGTTCGTGAGGTATCGGATATTTACCGACCTCTGCGCTGTGTATCACGGAACCATGTGGCTGACGAGGGATACTTGAGATCATCACCTTGGCAGCAGCATGAGCCTCTTCTAACTGATTTGGCGGCAGTGAATGGAGAGGTAGATTGGTTGCTTTGAGAGTGCCCATGTCGTGGTACAATCTGTAACAACGGGATTTGTCATCCAGACTGTTTGTTTACTGACACTTTCACTCCCGGAGCAATTTACAAGAGGTCTCCAGAATGAACAACGGAGGGGGGAATATGATAGGTGGAGGATGGACCTATCCCTGCTCTCCTTTCACCTGCTGCGCCCAATGGGATTCTATCTACTAGTTTAAAGAACAATCATTCACACGCTGTTTACTGTTTGACTAAAGCGAGCAGAAGAAGGCAGAACGCCGAAACGCGTCCTCGCTAAATTAAAGAGTGCAACTTACCCCGTGAGTGCAGTGTTTTCTTACGAAGACTTGAGCTTGATGTTTTAAATGGACCCACCTCCATTTTTTTTTTTTGCACCCGTCACAAGAGTGCTGCGAGCGCCCAGGTGGATATTGGAGCGGAGTATTGAAAGGCGCCTTGCACCGCCACGCAGGCTATTGTGGTGTCAGCGTTGACTTTGTCGCCAACCATACAGGTTCGTGAGGTATCGGATATTTACCGACCTCTGCGCTGTGTATCACGGAACCATGTGGCTGACGAGGGATACTTGAGATCATCACCTTGGCAGCAGCATGAGGCTCTTCTAACTGATTTGGCGGCAGTGAATGGAGAGGTAGATTGGTTGCTTTGGGAGTGCCCATGTCGTGGTACAATCTGTAACAACGGGATTTGTCATCCAGACTGTTTGTTTACTGACACTTTCACTCCCGGAGCAATCTACAAGAGGTCTCCCGAATGAACAACGGAGGGGGAATATGATAGGTGGAGGATGGACCTATCCCTGCTCTCCTTTCACCTGCTGCGCCCAATGGGATTCTATCTACTAGTTTAAAGAACAATCATGCACACGCTGTTTACTGTTTGACTAAAGCGAGCAGAAGAAGGCAGAATGACGAAACGCGTCTTTGCTAAATTAAAGAGTGTAACTTACCCCGTGAGTGCAGTGTTTTCTTACGAAGACTTGAGCTTGATGTTTTAAATGGACCCACCTCCATTTTTTTTTTTTTGCACCCGTCACAAGAGTGCTGCGAGCGCCCAGGTGGATATTGGAGCGGAGTATTGAAAGGCGCCTTGCACCGCCACGCAGGCTATTGTGGTGTCAGCGTTGACTTTGTCGCCAACCATACAGGTTCGTGAGGTATCGGATATTTACCGACCTCTGCGCTGTGTATCACGGAACCATGTGGCTGACGAGGGATACTTGAGATCATCACCTTGGCAGCAGCATGAGGCTCTTCTAACTGATTTGGTGGCAGTGAATGGAGAGGTAGATTGGTTGCTTTGGGAGTGCCCATGTCGTGGAACATTCTGTAACAACGGGATTTGACATCCAGACTGTTTGTTTACTGACACTTTCACTCCCGGAGTAATTTACAAGAGGTCTCCCGAATGAACAACGGAGGGGGAATATGATAGGTGGAGGAGGATGGACCTATCCCTGCTCTCCTTTCACCTGCTGCGCCCAATGGGATTCTATCTAATAGTTTAAAGAACAGTCATGCACACGCTGTTTACTGTTTGACTAAAGCGAGCAGAAGAAGGCAGAACGCCGAAACGCGTCCTCGCTAAATTAAAGAGTGCAACTTACCCCGTGAGTGCAGTGTTTTCTTACGAAGACTTGAGCTTGATGTTTTAAATGGACCCACCTCCATTTTTTTTTTTTGCACCCGTCACAAGAGTGCTGCGAGCGCCCAGGTGGATATTGGAGCAGAGTATTGAAAGGCGCCTTGCACTGCCACGCAGGCTATTGTGGTGTCAGCGTTGACTTTCTCGCCAACCATACAGGTTCGTGAGGTCTCGGATATTTACCGACCTCTGCGCTGTGTATCACGGAACCATGTGGCTGACGAGGGATACTTGAGATCATCACCTTGGCAGCAGCATGAGGCTCTTCTAACTGATTTGGCGGCAGTGAAAGGAGAGGTAGATTGGTTGCTTTGGGAGTGCCCATGTCGTGGTACAATCTGTAACATCGGGATTTGTCATCCAGACTGTTTGTTTACTGACACTTTCACTCCCGGAGCAATTTACAAGAGGTCACCCGAATGAACAACGGAGGGGGAATATGATAGGTGGAGGATGGACCTATCCCTGCTCTCCTTTCACCTGCTGCGCCCAATGGGATTCTATCTACTAGTTTAAAGAACAATCATGCACACGCTGTTTACTGTTTGACTAAAGCGAGCAGAAGAAGGCAGAACGCCGAAACGCGTCCTCGCTAAATTAAAGAGTGCAACTTACCCCGTGAGTGCAGTGTTTTCTAACGAAGACTTGAGCTTGATGTTTTAAATGGACCCACCTCCATTTTTTTTTTGCACCTGTCACAAGAGTGCTGCGAGCGCCCAGGTGGATATAGGAGCGGAGTATTGAAAGGCGCCTTGCACCGCCACGCAGGCTATTGTGGTGTCAGCGTTGACTTTGTCGCCAACCATACAGGTTCGTGAGGTATCGGATATTTACCGACCTCTGCGCTGTGTATCACGGAACCATGTGGCTGACGAGGGATTCTTGAGATCATCACCTTGGCAGCAGCATGAGCCTCTTCTAACTGATTTGGCGGCAGTGAATGGAGAGGTAGATTGGTTGCTTTGGGAGTGCCCATGTCGTGGTACAATCTGCAACAACGGGATTTGTCATCCAGACTGTTTGTTTACTGACACTTTCACTCCCGGAGCAATTTACAAGAGGTCTCCCGAATGAACAACGGAGGGGGAATATGATAGGTGGAGGATGGACCCATCCCTGCTCTCCTTTCACCTGCTGCGCCCAATGGGATTCTATCTACTAGTTTAAAGAACAATCATGCACACGCTGTTTACTGTTTGACTAAAGCGAGCAGAAGAAGGCAGAACGCCGAAACGCGTCCTCGCTAAATTAAAGAGTGCAACTTACCCCGTGAGTGCAGTGTTTTCTTACGAAGACTTTAGCTTGATGTTTTAAATGGACCCACCTCCATTTTTTTTTTGCACCCGTCACAAGAGTGCTGCGAGCGCCCAGGTGGATATTGGAGCGGAGTATTGAAAGGCGCCTTGCACCGCTACGCAGGCTATTGTGGTGTCAGCGTTGACTTTGTCGCCAACCATACAGGTTCGTGAGGTATCGGATATTTACCGACCTCTGAGCTGTGTATCACGGAACCATGTGGCTGACGAGGGATACTTGAGATCATCACCTTGGCAGCAGCATGAGGCTCTTCTAACTGATTTGGCGGCAGTGAATGGAGAGGTAGATTGGTTGCTTTGGGAGTGCCCATGTCGTGGTACAATCTGTAACAACGGGATTTGTCATCCAGACTGTTTGTTTACTAACACTTTCACTCCCGGAGCAATCTACAAGAGGTCTCCCGAATGAACAACGGAGGGGGAATATGATAGGTGGAGGATGGACCTATCCCTGCTCTCCTTTCACCTGCTGCGCCCAATGGGATTCTATCTACTAGTTTAAAGAACAATCATGCACACGCTGTTTACTGTTTGACTAAAGCGAGCAGAAGAAGGCAGAACGACGAAACGCGTCCTCGCTAAATTAAAGAGTGCAACTTACCCCGTGAGTGCAGTGTTTTCTTACGAAGACTTGAGCTTGATGTTTTAAATGGACCCACCTCCATTTTTTTTTTTTGCACCCGTCACAAGAGTGCTGCGAGCGCCCAGGTGGATATTGAAGCGGAGTATTGAAAGGCGCCTTGCACCGCCACGCAGGCTATTGTGGTGTCAGCGTTGACTTTGTCGCCAACCATACAGGTTCGTGAGGTATTGGATATTTACCGACCTCTGCGCTGTGTATCACGGAACCATGTGGCTGACGCGGGATACTTGAGATCATCACCTTGGCAGCAGCATGAGGCTCTTCTAACTGATTTGGCGGCAGTGAATGGAGAGGTAGATTGGTTGCTTTGGGAGTGCCCATGTCGTGGTACAATCTGTAACAACGGGATTTGTCATCCAGACTGTTTGTTTACTGACACTTTCACTCCCGGAGCAATTTACAAGAGGTCTCCCGAATGAACAACGGAGGGGGAATATGATAGGTGGAGGATGGACCTATCCCTGCTCTCCTTTCACCTGCTGCGCCCAATGGGATTCTATCTACTAGTTTAAAGAACAATCATGCACACGCTGTTTACTGTTTGACTAAAGCGAGCAGAAGAAGGCAGAACGCCGAAACGCGTCCTCGCTAAATTAAAGAGTGCAACTTACCCCGTGAGTGCAGTGTTTTCTTACGAAGACTTGAGCTTGATGTTTTAAATGGACCCACCTCCATTTTTTTTTTGCACCCGTCACAAGAGTGCTGCGAGCGCCCAGGTGGATATTGGAGCGGAGTATTGAAAGGCGCCTTGCACCGCCACGCAGGCTATTGTGGTGTCAGCGTTGACTTTGTCGCCAACCATACAGGTTCGTGAGGTATCGGATATTTACCGACCTCTGCGCTGTGTATCACGGAACCATGTGGCTGACGAGGGATACTTGAGATCATCACCTTGGCAGCAGCATGAGGCTCTTCTAACTGATTTGGCGGCAGTGAATGGAGAGGTAGATTGGTTGCTTTGGGAGTGCCCATGTCGTGGTACAATCTGTAACAACGGGATTTGTCATCCAGACTGTTTGTTTACTGACACTTTCACTCCCGGAGCAATTTACAAGAGGTCTCCCGAATGAACAACGGAGGGGGAATATGATAGGTGGAGGATGGACCTATCCCTGCTCTCCTTTCACCTGCTGCGCCCAATGGGATTCTATCTACTAGTTTAAAGAACAATCATGCACACGCTGTTTACTGTTTGACTAACGCGAGCAGAAGAAGGCAGAACGCCGAAACGCGTCCTCGCTAAATTAAAGAGTGCAACTTACCCCGTGAGTGCAGTGTTTTCTTACGAAGACTTGAGCTTGATGTTTTAAATGGACCCACCTCCATTTTTTTTTGCACCCGTAACAAGAGTGCTGCGAGCGCCCAGGTGGATATAGGAGCGGAGTATTGAAAGGCGCCTTGCACCGCCACGCAGGCTATTGTGGTGTCAGAGTTGACTTTGTCGCCAACCATACAGGTTCGTGAGGTATCGGATATTTACCGACCTCTGCGCTGTGTATCACGGAACCATGTGGCTGACGAGGGATACTTGAGATCATCACCTTGGCAGCAGCATGAGCCTCTTCTAACTGATTTGGCGGCAGTGAATGGAGAGGTAGATTGGTTGCTTTGAGAGTGCCCATGTCGTGGTACAATCTGTAACAACGGGATTTGTCATCCAGACTGTTTGTTTACTGACACTTTCACTCCCGGAGCAATTTACAAGAGGTCTCCAGAATGAACAACGGAGGGGGGAATATGATAGGTGGAGGATGGACCTATCCCTGCTCTCCTTTCACCTGCTGCGCCCAATGGGATTCTATCTACTAGTTTAAAGAACAATCATTCACACGCTGTTTACTGTTTGACTAAAGCGAGCAGAAGAAGGCAGAACGCCGAAACGCGTCCTCGCTAAATTAAAGAGTGCAACTTACCCCGTGAGTGCAGTGTTTTCTTACGAAGACTTGAGCTTGATGTTTTAAATGGACCCACCTCCATTTTTTTTTTTGCACCCGTCACAAGAGTGCTGCGAGCGCCCAGGTGGATATTGGAGCGGAGTATTGAAAGGCGCCTTGCACCGCCACGCAGGCTATTGTGGTGTCAGCGTTGACTTTGTCGCCAACCATACAGGTTCGTGAGGTATCGGATATTTACCGACCTCTGCGCTGTGTATCACGGAACCATGTGGCTGACGAGGGATACTTGAGATCATCACCTTGGCAGCAGCATGAGGCTCTTCTAACTGATTTGGCGGCAGTGAATGGAGAGGTAGATTGGTTGCTTTGGGAGTGCCCATGTCGTGGTACAATCTGTAACAACGGGATTTGTCATCCAGACTGTTTGTTTACTGACACTTTCACTCCCGGAGCAATCTACAAGAGGTCTCCCGAATGAACAACGGAGGGGGAATATGATAGGTGGAGGATGGACCTATCCCTGCTCTCCTTTCACCTGCTGCGCCCAATGGGATTCTATCTACTAGTTTAAAGAACAATCATGCACACGCTGTTTACTGTTTGACTAAAGCGAGCAGAAGAAGGCAGAATGACGAAACGCGTCCTCGCTAAATTAAAGAGTGTAACTTACCCCGTGAGTGCAGTGTTTTCTTACGAAGACTTGAGCTTGATGTTTTAAATGGACCCACCTCCATTTTTTTTTTTGCACCCGTCACAAGAGTGCTGCGAGCGCCCAGGTGGATATTGGAGCGGAGTATTGAAAGGCGCCTTGCACCGCCACGCAGGCTATTGTGGTGTCAGCGTTGACTTTGTCGCCAACCATACAGGTTCGTGAGGTATCGGATATTTACCGACCTCTGCGCTGTGTATCACGGAACCATGTGGCTGACGAGGGATACTTGAGATCATCACCTTGGCAGCAGCATGAGGCTCTTCTAACTGATTTGGTGGCAGTGAATGGAGAGGTAGATTGGTTGCTTTGGGAGTGCCCATGTCGTGGAACATTCTGTAACAACGGGATTTGACATCCAGACAGTTTGTTTACTGACACTTTCACTCCCGGAGTAATTTACAAGAGGTCTCCCGAATGAACAACGGAGGGGGAATATGATAGGTGGAGGAGGATGGACCTATCCCTGCTCTCCTTTCACCTGCTGCGCCCAATGGGATTCTATCTAAAAGTTTAAAGAACAGTCATGCACACGCTGTTTACTGTTTGACTAAAGCGAGCAGAAGAAGGCAGAACGCCGAAACGCGTCCTCGCTAAATTAAAGAGTGCAACTTACCCCGTGAGTGCAGTGTTTTCTTACGAAGACTTGAGCTTGATGTTTTAAATGGACCCACCTCCATTTTTTTTTTTGCACCCGTCACAAGAGTGCTGCGAGCGCCCAGGTGGATATTGGAGCAGAGTATTGAAAGGCGCCTTGCACTGCCACGCAGGCTATTGTGGTGTCAGCGTTGACTTTCTCGCCAACCATACAGGTTCGTGAGGTCTCGGATATTTACCGACCTCTGCGCTGTGTATCACGGAACCATGTGGCTGACGAGGGATACTTGAGATCATCACCTTGGCAGCAGCATGAGGCTCTTCTAACTGATTTGGCGGCAGTGAATGGAGAGGTAGATTGGTTGCTTTGGGAGTGCCCATGTCGTGGTACAATCTGTAACAACGGGATTTGTCATCCAGACTGTTTGTTTACTGACACTTTCACTCCCGGAGCAATCTACAAGAGGTCTCCCGAATGAACAACGGAGGGGGAATATGATAGGTGGAGGATGGACCTATCCCTGCTCTCCTTTCACCTGCTGCGCCCAATGGGATTCTATCTACTAGTTTAAAGAACAATCATGCACACGCTGTTTACTGTTTGACTAAAGCGAGCAGAAGAAGGCAGAATGACGAAACGCGTCTTTGCTAAATTAAAGAGTGTAACTTACCCCGTGAGTGCAGTGTTTTCTTACGAAGACTTGAGCTTGATGTTTTAAATGGACCCACCTCCATTTTTTTTTTTTGCACCCGTCCCAAGAGTGCTGCGAGCGCCCAGGTGGATATTGGAGCGGAGTATTGAAAGGCGCCTTGCACCGCCACGCAGGCTATTGTGGTGTCAGCGTTGACTTTGTCGCCAACCATACAGGTTCGTGAGGTATCGGATATTTACCGACCTCTGCGCTGTGTATCACGGAACCATGTGGCTGACGAGGGATACTTGAGATCATCACCTTGGCAGCAGCATGAGGCTCTTCTAACTGATTTGGTGGCAGTGAATGGAGAGGTAGATTGGTTGCTTTGGGAGTGCCCATGTCGTGGAACATTCTGTAACAACGGGATTTGACATCCAGACTGTTTGTTTACTGACACTTTCACTCCCGGAGTAATTTACAAGAGGTCTCCCGAATGAACAACGGAGGGGGAATATGATAGGTGGAGGAGGATGGACCTATCCCTGCTCTCCTTTCACCTGCTGCGCCCAATGGGATTCTATCTAATAGTTTAAAGAACAGTCATGCACACGCTGTTTACTGTTTGACTAAAGCGAGCAGAAGAAGGCAGAACGCCGAAACGCGTCCTCGCTAAATTAAAGAGTGCAACTTACCCCGTGAGTGCAGTGTTTTCTTACGAAGACTTGAGCTTGATGTTTTAAATGGACCCACCTCCATTTTTTTTTTTGCACCCGTCACAAGAGTGCTGCGAGCGCCCAGGTGGATATTGGAGCAGAGTATTGAAAGGCGCCTTGCACTGCCACGCAGGCTATTGTGGTGTCAGCGTTGACTTTCTCGCCAACCATACAGGTTCGTGAGGTCTCGGATATTTACCGACCTCTGCGCTGTGTATCACGGAACCATGTGGCTGACGAGGGATACTTGAGATCATCACCTTGGCAGCAGCATGAGGCTCTTCTAACTGATTTGGCGGCAGTGAAAGGAGAGGTAGATTGGTTGCTTTGGGAGTGCCCATGTCGTGGTACAATCTGTAACATCGGGATTTGTCATCCAGACTGTTTGTTTACTGACACTTTCACTCCCGGAGCAATTTACAAGAGGTCACCCGAATGAACAACGGAGGGGGAATATGATAGGTGGAGGATGGACCTATCCCTGCTCTCCTTTCACCTGCTGCGCCCAATGGGATTCTATCCACTAGTTTAAAGAACA
Organism: Triturus cristatus; assembly: GCF_964204655.1. Classification (NCBI taxonomy): domain Eukaryota; kingdom Metazoa; phylum Chordata; class Amphibia; order Caudata; family Salamandridae; genus Triturus; species Triturus cristatus. The sequence goes on along the minus strand of NC_140589.1, from coordinate 741,695,632 downwards.
ATCATGCACACGCTGTTTACTGTTTGACTAAAGCGAGCAGAAGAAGGCAGAACGCCGAAACGCGTCCTCGCTAAATTAAAGAGTGCAACTTACCCCGTGAGTGCAGTGTTTTCTTACGAAGACTTGAGCTTGATGTTTTAAATGGACCCACCTCCATTTTTTTTTTGCACCTGTCACAAGAGTGCTGCGAGCGCCCAGGTGGATATAGGAGCGGAGTATTGAAAGGCGCCTTGCACCGCCACGCAGGCTATTGTGGTGTCAGCGTTGACTTTGTCGCCAACCATACAGGTTCGTGAGGTATCGGATATTTACCGACCTCTGCGCTGTGTATCACGGAACCATGTGGCTGACGAGGGATTCTTGAGATCATCACCTTGGCAGCAGCATGAGCCTCTTCTAACTGATTTGGCGGCAGTGAATGGAGAGGTAGATTGGTTGCTTTGGGAGTGCCCATGTCGTGGTACAATCTGTAACAACGGGATTTGTCATCCAGACTGTTTGTTTACTGACACTTTCACTCCCGGAGCAATTTACAAGAGGTCTCCCGAATGAACAACGGAGGGGGAATATGATAGGTGGAGGATGGACCCATCCCTGCTCTCCTTTCACCTGCTGCGCCCAATGGGATTCTATCTACTAGTTTAAAGAACAATCATGCACACGCTGTTTACTGTTTGACTAAAGCGAGCAGAAGAAGGCAGAACGCCGAAACGCGTCCTCGCTAAATTAAAGAGTGCAACTTACCCCGTGAGTGCAGTGTTTTCTTACGAAGACTTTAGCTTGATGTTTTAAATGGACCCACCTCCATTTTTTTTTTTGCACCCGTCACAAGAGTGCTGCGAGCGCCCAGGTGGATATTGGAGCGGAGTATTGAAAGGCGCCTTGCACCGCTACGCAGGCTATTGTGGTGTCAGCGTTGACTTTGTCGCCAACCATACAGGTTCGTGAGGTATCGGATATTTACCGACCTCTGCGCTGTGTATCACGGAACCATGTGGCTGACGAGGGATACTTGAGATCATCACCTTGGCAGCAGCATGAGGCTCTTCTAACTGATTTGGCGGCAGTGAATGGAGAGGTAGATTGGTTGCTTTGGGAGTGCCCATGTCGTGGTACAATCTGTAACAACGGGATTTGTCATCCAGACTGTTTGTTTACTAACACTTTCACTCCCGGAGCAATCTACAAGAGGTCTCCCGAATGAACAACGGAGGGGGAATATGATAGGTGGAGGATGGACCTATCCCTGCTCTCCTTTCACCTGCTGCGCCCAATGGGATTCTATCTACTAGTTTAAAGAACAATCATGCACACGCTGTTTACTGTTTGACTAAAGCGAGCAGAAGAAGGCAGAACGACGAAACGCGTCCTCGCTAAATTAAAGAGTGCAACTTACCCCGTGAGTGCAGTGTTTTCTTACGAAGACTTGAGCTTGATGTTTTAAATGGACCCACCTCCATTTTTTTTTTTGCACCCGTCACAAGAGTGCTGCGAGCGCCCAGGTGGATATTGAAGCGGAGTATTGAAAGGCGCCTTGCACCGCCACGCAGGCTATTGTGGTGTCAGCGTTGACTTTGTCGCCAACCATACAGGTTTGTGAGGTATCGGATATTTACCGACCTCTGCGCTGTGTATCACGGAACCATGTGGCTGACGAGGGATACTTGAGATCATCACCTTGGCAGCAGCATGAGGCTCTTCTAACTGATTTGGCGGCAGTGAATGGAGAGGTAGATTGGTTGCTTTGGGAGTGCCCATGTCGTGGTACAATCTGTAACAACGGGATTTGTCATCCAGACTGTTTGTTTACTGACACTTTCACTCCCGGAGCAATTTACAAGAGGTCTCCCGAATGAACAACGGAGGGGGAATATGATAGGTGGAGGATGGACCTATCCCAGCTCTCCTTTCACCTGCTGCGCCCAATGGGATTCTATCTACTAGTTTAAAGAACAATCATGCACACGCTGTTTACTGTTTGACTAAAGCGAGCAGAAGAAGGCAGAACGCCGAAACGCATCCTTGCTAAATTAAAGAGTGCAACTTACCCCGTGAGTGCAGTGTTTTCTTACGAAGACTTGAGCTTGATGTTTTAAATGGACCCACCTCCATTTTTTTTTGCACCCGTCACAAGAGTGCTGCGAGCGCCCAGGTGGATATTGGAGCGGAGTATTGAAAGGCGTCTTGCACCGCCACGCAGGCTATTGTGGTGTCAGCGTTGACTTTGTCGCCAACCATACAGGTTCGTGAGGTATCGGATATTTACCAACCTCTGCGCTGTGTATCACGGAACCATGTGGCTGACGAGGGATACTTGAGATCATCACCTTGGCAGCAGCATGAGGCTCTTCTAACTGATTTGGCGGCAGTGAATGGAGAGGTAGAGTGGTTGCTTTGGGAGTGCCCATGTCGTGGTACAATCTGTAACAACGGGATTTGTCATCCAGACTGTTTGTTTACTGACACTTTCCCTCCCGGAGCAATTTACAAGAGGTCTCCGGAATGAACAACGGAGGGGGAATATGATAGGTGGAGGATGGACCTATCCCTGCTCTCCTTTCACCTGCTGCCCCCAATGGGATTCTATCTACTAGTTTAAAGAACAATCATGCACACGCTGTTTACTGTTTGACTAAAGCGAGCAGAAGAAGGCAGAACGCCGAAACGCGTCCTCGCTAAATTAAAGAGTGCAACTTACCCCGTGAGTGCAGTGTTTTCTTACGAAGACTTGAGCTTGATGTTTTAAATGGACCCACCTCCATTTTTTTTGCACCCGTCACAAGAGTGCTGCGAGTGCCCAGGTGGATATTGGAGCGGAGTATTGAAAAGCGCCTTGCACCGCCACGCAGGCTATTGTGGTGTCAGCGTTGACTTTGTCGCCAACCATACAGGTTCGTGAGGTATCGGATATTTACCGACCTCTGCGCTGTGTATCACGGAACCATGTGGCTGACGAGGGATACTTGAGATCATCACCTTGGCAGCAGCATGAGGCTCTTCTAACTGATTTGGCGGCAGTGAATGGAGAGGTAGATTGGTTGCTTTGGGAGTGCCCATGTCGTGGTACAATCTGTAACAACGGGATTTGTCATCCAGACTGTTTGTTTACTGACACTTTCACTCCCGGAGCAATTTACAAGAGGTCTCCCGAATGAACAACGGAGGGGGAATATGATAGGTGGAGGATGGAACTATCCCTGCTCTCCTTTCACCTGCTGCACCCAATGGGATTCTATCTACTAGTTTAAAGAACAATCATGCACACGCTGTTTACTGTTTGACTAAAGCGAGCAGAAGAAGGCAGAACGCCGAAACGCGTCCTCGCTAAATTAAAGAGTGCAACTTACCCCGTGAGTGCAGTGTTTTCTTACGAAGACTTGAGCTTGATGTTTTAAATGGACCCACCTCCATTTTTTTTTTGCACCCGTCACAAGAGTGCTGCGAGCGCCCAGGTGGATATAGGAGCGGAGTATTGAAAGGCGCCTTGCACCGCCACGCAGGCTATTGTGGTGTCAGCGTTGACTTTGTCGCCAACCATACAGGTTCGTGAGGTATCGGATATTTACCGACCTCTGCGCTGTGTATCACGGAACCATGTGGCTGACGAGGGATACTTGAGATCATCACCTTGGCAGCAGCATGAGCCTCTTCTAACTGATTTGGCGGCAGTGAATGGAGAGGTAGATTGGTTGCTTTGGGAGTGCCCATGTCGTGGTACAATCTGTAACAACGGGATTTGTCATCCAGACTGTTTGTTTACTGACACTTTCACTCCCGGAGCAATTTACAAGAGGTCTCCCGAATGAACAACGGAGGGGGAATATGATAGGTGGAGGATGGACCCATCCCTGCTCTCCTTTCACCTGCTGCGCCCAATGGGATTCTATCTACTAGTTTAAAGAACAATCATGCGCACGCTGTTTACTGTTTGACTAAAGCGAGCAGAAGAAGGCAGAACGCCGACACGCGTCCTCGCCAAATTAAAGAGTGCAACTTACCCCGTGAGTGCAGTGTTTTCTTACGAAGACTTGAGCTTGATGTTTTAAATGGACCCACCTCCATTTTATTTTTGCACTCGTCACAAGAGTGCTGCGAGCGCCCAGGTGGATATTGGAGCGGAGTATTGAAAGGCGCCTTGCACCGCCACGCAGGCTATTGTGGTGTCAGCGTTGACTTTGTCGCCAACCATACAGGTTCGTGAGGTATCGGATATTTATCGACCTCTGCGCTGTGTATCACGGAACCATGTGGCTGACGAGGGATACTTGAGATCATCACCTTGGCAGCAGCATGAGGCTCTTCTAACTGATTTGGCGGCAGTGAATGGAGAGGTAGATTGGTTGCTTTGGGAGTGCCCATGTCGTGGTACAATCTGTAACAACGGGATTTGTCATCCAGACTGTTTGTTTACTGACACTTTCACTCCCGGAGCAATTTACAAGAGGTCTCCCGAATGAACAACGGAGGGGGAATATGATAGGTGGAGGATGGACCTATCCCTGCTCTCCTTTCACCTGCTGCGCCCAATGGGATTCTATCCACTAGTTTAAAGAACAATCATGCACACGCTGTTTACTGTTTGACTAAAGCAAGCAGAAGAAGGCAGAACGCCGAAACGCGTCCTCGCTAAATTAAAGAGTGCAACTTACCCCGTGAGTGCAGTGTTTTCTTACGAAGACTTGAGCTTGATGTTTTAAATGGACCCACCTCCATTTTTTTTTTGCACCCGTCACAAGAGTGCTGCGAGCGCCCAGGTGGATATTGGAGCGGAGTATTGAAAGGCGCCTTGCACCGCCACGCAGGCTATTGTGGTGTCAGCGTTGACTTTGTCGCCAACCATACAGGTTCGTGAGGTATCGGATATTTACCGACCTCTGCGCTGTGTATCACGGAACCATGTGGCTGACGAGGGATACTTGAGATCATCACCTTGGCAGCAGCATGAGGCTCTTCTAACTGATTTGGCGGCAGTCAATGGAGAGGTAGATTGGTTGCTTTGGGAGTGCCCATGTCGTGGTACAATCTGTAACAACGGGATTTGTCATCCAGACTGTTTGTTTACTGACACTTTCACTCCCGGAGCAATTTACAAGAGGTCTCCCGAATGAACAACGGAGGGGGAATATGATAGGTGGAGGATGGACCTATCCCTGCTCTCCTTTCACCTGCTGCGCCCAATGGGATTCTATCTACTAGTTTAAAGAACAATCATGCACACGCTGTTTACTGTTTGACTAAAGCGAGCAGAAGAAGGCAGAACGCCGAAACGCGTCCTCGCTAAATTAAAGAGTGCAACTTACCCCGTGAGTGCAGTGTTTTCTTTCGAAGACTTGAGCTTGATGTTTTAAATGGACCCACCTCCATTTTTTTTTTTGCACCCGTCACAAGAGTGCTGCGAGCGCCCAGGTGGATATTGGAGCGGAGTATTGAAAGGCGCCTTGCACCGCCACGCAGGCTATTGTGGTGTCAGCGTTGACTTTGTCGCCAACCATACAGGTTCGTGAGGTATCGGATATTTACCGACCAATGCGCTGTGTATCACGGAACCATGTGGCTGACGAGGGATACTTGAGATCATCACCTTGGCAGCAGCATGAGGCTCTTCTAACTGATTTGGTGGCAGTGAATGGAGAGGTAGATTGGTTGCTTTGGGAGTGCCCATGTCGTGGAACATTCTGTAACAACGGGATTTGTCATCCAGACTGTTTGTTTACTGACACTTTCACTCCCGGAGCAATTTACAAGAGGTCTCCCGAATGAACAACGGAGGGGGAATATGATAGGTGGAGGAGGATGGACCTATCCCTGCTCTCCTTTCACCTGCTGCGCCCAATGGGATTCTATCTAATAGTTTAAAGAACAATCATGCACACGCTGTTTACTGTTTGACTAAAGCGAGCAGAAGAAGGCAGAACGCCGAAACGCGTCCTCGCTAAATTAAAGAGTGCAACTTACCCCGTGAGTGCAGTGTTTTCTTACGAAGACTTGAGCTTGATGTTTTAAATGGACCCACCTCCATTGTTTTTTTTTTGCACCCGTCACAAGAGTGCTGCGAGCGCCCAGGTGGATATTGGAGCGGAGTATTGAAAGGCGCCTTGCACCGCCACGCAGGCTATTGTGGTGTCAGCGTTGACTTTGTCGCCAACCATACAGGTTCATGAGGTATCGGATATTTACCGACCTCTGCGCTGTGTATCACGGAACCATGTGGCTGACGAGGGATACTTGAGATCATCACCTTGGCAGCAGCATGAGGCTGTTCTAACTGATTTGGCGGCAGTGAATGGAGAGGTAGATTGGTTGCTTTGGGAGTGCCCATGTCGTGGTACAATGTGTAACAACGGGATTTGTCATCCAGACTGTTTGTTTACTGACACTTTCACTCCCGGAGCAATTTACAAGAGGTCTCCCGAATGAACAACGGAGGGGGAATATGATAGGTGGAGGATGGACCTATCCCTGCTCTCCTTTCACCTGCTGCGCCCAATGGGATTCTATCTACTAGTTTAAAGAACAATCATGCACACGCTGTTTACTGTTTGACTAAAGCGAGCAGAAGAAGGCAGAACGCCGAAACGCGTCCTCGCTAAATTAAAGAGTGCAACTTACCCCGTGAGTGCAGTGTTTTCTTACGAAGACTTGAGCTTGATGTTTTAAATGGACCCACCTCCATTTTTTTTTTGCACCCGTCACAAGAGTGCTGCGAGCGCCCAGGTGGAAATTGGAGCGGAGTATTGAAAGGCGCCTTGCACCGCCATGCAGGCTAATGTGGTGTCAGCGTTGACTTTGTCGCCAACCATACAGGTTCGTGAGGTATCGGATATTTACCGACCTCTGCGCTGTGTATCACGGAACCATGTGGCTGACGAGGGATACTTGAGATTATCACCTTGGCAGCAGCATGAGGCTCTTCTAACTGATTTGGCGGCAGTGAATGGAGAGGTAGATTGGTTGCTTTGGGAGTGCCCATGTCGTGGTACAATCTGTAACAACGGGATTTGTCATCCAGACTGTTTGTTTACTAACACTTTCACTCCCGGAGCAATTTACAAGAGGTCTCGCGAATGAACAACGGAGGGGGAATATGATAGGTGGAGGATGGACCTATCCCTACTCTCCTTTCACCTGCTGCACCCAATGGGATTCTATCTACTAGTTTAAAGAACAATCATGCACACGCTGTTTACTGTTTGACTAAAGCGAGCAGAAGAAGGCAGAACGCCGAAACGCGTCCTTGCTAAATTAAAGAGTGCAACTTACCCCGTGAGTGCAGTGTTTTCTTACGAAGACTTGAGCTTGATATATATATATATATATATATATATATTCACTGAGAAAACCATAGGTTTCAGGGGTGTTATAGTTAGCTGGACTTTTCACTTGTACAAAACCATTGAAATTCCCCCGTTATAGTTAGTTCGGCTAACTATAACTCGCGCGCCCGCAATGCACTGCTGATGACGTCACATATTACATCACTCATGACATGGTCAGTGACATCACTCATGACATCACTGATGACATCTCAAATGACATCACTGATGACATCACTGATGACATCATCCAGTGAATGTGTGTTTTTCTGAAAATTAAATATGTTTTATATATGTATATCTCAAGGTCGATGGAAGAATAAATGGGTATATAAGTGTCTAAATGGATGATTTGTTTTTGAAAAATTGATTGTGTAACTGACTGATTAAGTGTATCATAGTGAATACATGGCTTAGTGAGTAATGTTTAAATATGTAAATATCTGTATCAGTCTCTCACTTTGTGTATAAGTGGCTGCATGGGTTGGTGAGTAGCTACATGGGTGTCTATATAGGTTATTAGTTGGTTTTTTGAGTATCAGTCTGAGTGTCTGCATGGTTCGGTGGGGGGTATTACGTAGTGCATAGGTGCATGAATGAGTGACTCACTGTTTGTATGTGTTGAAGACAGCATGTGTGCAGGACTGTATGGGTGGATGAGTGTGTGTATGGGTGTGTTAGTGAGTGAATGACTGTCTCAATAGTGTCTTTATGAGTAACTACATATGTTTTAAACTTGTATATGTGACTATTGGTGTATATAAGTGAGTATATGTGAGAGTGAGAGATTGAAAGAGTTCCTGTATGAATAAGTATGTGTTTCTATAAGTGATTGTTTAAAACTCTAAGTATGTGTAAGTTTCCGTAGAAGTAAGTGTGGTGGTGTGTGTATAACTGTATATGCAAGTAAATGTATGTTTGATTCTTTATTAGCATGAGTGACTATTTGTGTGAGTAACTCTATGGATGAGTGGCATTGTGTAACAGGATGTATAGGTGTATGGAGTACATATGATGAGTGAGTACATGTATGCGTGACTGTATAGGACTGTTGGTTAATGAGTGGATGTGTATGTGGATCTTAGAATTACTGAAGAGGTTGTTGTAATTGGTATTGGTATGTCCATTGTTTTGAAAATTTTAGTCTCTATTTTTTAATGTATGTATCAAAGGTTATATTAGGGTGAGAGGAGGTCTGCCACTCTATCACAAGGATGATGTCATCAGTGATGTCATCAGTGATGTCATTTGAGATGTCATCAGTGATGTCATGAGTGATGTCACTGACCATGTCATGAGTGATGTAATATGTGACGTCATCAGCAGTGCATTGTGGGCGCGTGAGTTATAGTTAGCTGAACTAACTATAACGGGGGAATTTCAATGGTTTTGTACAAGTGAAAAGTCCAGCTAACTATAACACCCCTGAAACCTATGGTTTTTTCAGTGAATTTCTGAGGTTTTTTAAATGCTAATTCCTAACTATAACGTGCCTGAAACCTATGTTTTGTTCTGTGAATTTCAAAGGTTTTTTGAATGCTAATTTCTAACTATGCCTACAGAGATAGGACATGTGAAGAAAGAAGAAAAAATGCACAGAAAGAAAAAAAAGAAGTGCAGAAAGAAGCAACAGAAGTCCTCAAAGACGAAGAAAAGTGCAGGAAGAAGGATAACGTGCAGAAAGAACAAAAAGAAGAGCAGAAAGAAGCCTTGTGGCAAAATCATCCTGTACCCTCAACTTTTTCAGACGGATACTGGTGGTAACTGAGTCTGACTAACCAGTCCTAGAGCCAGTGCTATGTTAAAAGACACTTAGAATACAGTGAAAAAACCTACATACACTAGGGAACATTATGCGTTGGGGTCCCCCTGTGATTAGCATGACCTCCTCTGTAAGCCCCTAGTATATAATAGGGCAGGGGGATTAAAACTACCTCTTAAAACAGGCCAAAGGGCGTTTTTGCACACGTTAACTCAGGCCCCATCCCCTCCCTTCACCACTGTGTAAACACGCCCTGTGTCCGTTTTTAATTGGGAGATTAAGTTCATTTGAATCCTGAGGGTCCCTAGGGTCCAACTAGCCCACTAGGTACCTCCAGTAAGTGCCACAGAGCTGCGTTGCAGGGAGGTGTAAAAAGTGGCACGGCCTGGACCACCTCTCTGCAATGCAGCTCAGTGGCGCTTACTGGAAGCACTTGGTGGGCTAGTTAGCCCCCAGGGGCCCTCAGTATTGAAGGGAAGTTATATCCCCAATTTAAAACGTGCCATAGTGCGTGTTTGCACACGTCACCTCAGGCCCCGTCCCCTCCCTTCACCACTGTGTAAACGTGCCCTGTGGCTGTTCTAAGTTGAGAGGTTAAGTCCCCTTGAATCCTAAGGGTCCCTAGGGTCAAACTAGACCACTAGGTACCTCCAGTAAGCGCCACAGAGCTGCGTTGCAGAGAGGTGTAAATAGGGCTTGGCCTCAGAACACCTGTCTGCAGCGCAGCTCCCTGGGGCATACTGGAGATGCCTGTTGGGCTAGTTGGCCCTCAGGGACCCTCAGTATTGAAGAGGAATTAATTCCCCAACTTACAATTCGCCAGGGGGCGCGTTTGCAGAGTGCTGCAAGGAGGGGGCGTGGCCTCCGGCACGATGCCAGTCTTTTATTTTATTTAATTTTTTAAGAAGGGGGGCTGTGTGGTTCCCCTTCTTATTCTAATTTATTGGCCCTGATGACCCCATCCCCCAGGGCCTGTCTCCTAATTATATTTTTTGGACCCCAATCCCCAGGGCCGGCCACTGTTTTTTATTATTTTTAAAAAATATATATTTATAGACACACCTAGGACATGCTGGACAAACCGTACGTACCTATCACCATGACGATTTGCGTGATATTCATTAAAAGGCGACTATGCATACAATGAATCCCCGTGGAATGTATTTACACCACTAGTGAAGCTCTGACATGTCTGATGCCCTACCGTGCCTAATCCCGGTAGACATCCTTGTCGTTTATTTATACAAACATGGGTAGCTATTGACGGGCACATTTAATACACATGCACACCAAGCCATTCAAAGGGGATCCGACAAAAATTCGACCAAAACTATGCAAGAAACCCCCCTCACGGTTAATAAAACACACATCCACCTCCGGATGTGTAATACTTTTTATTTTACTCTTTGGAAAGGAGACAAACCTCACTTGAGAGTCACAGCGTGCTCCTGGCTGAGCCCAATGCTGTGTTACACCCACCAGTGCCCGCCGAGTGCCACACACCTCTGTGTTGTATTCCACCAGCTAGTGCGTATGCTATGACACTCTCTAGCCCATGTGCACTGTAACGCCACCCCATGAATATGTCATGCCACACTTGTCTTCGCACGGGTTATATTGCCCCATCTAACGTGCCTTCCTCGATGCCTATGTTATAACACACAGTGCTATGCCATACATATTACAATCTGGGATCCATATCTTTGTCACAGTGCATATGCAACGTTACACTCCCCAGCACATATTTTATATTACAACTTTAGAGACTAGTTAGGTTACACAACACTGCCCTGTGCATATTACACTCCAAGGCGCATATCGCATAGCACGCGCTAGTGCCTGTGCTATCTCGCGCTCTCCAATGAATCTGTAATTGCGCACAATGTATTGCATATTATATTTCACGCCCGGTTCATCTTATATCACACTTTTTGGTGCATAGTTTATGCCATACACTATATCTAGTTTTCATTTTCAATCGTGCTCTCAGGACTATGTTCTATATAACACTGTGTTCACCTACCCTTTTCACGGGCATTACATTTTGCGATTGGGGGTGGAGGGTCAGGGGGTGTTTCTGCCAAGTGAGCCCGGAGTCACAGTCACAAACGTCCTCTTCTTCCTGAATAAAAGTGAGATTATGCTGCATACTTGTTCATATTTTAAGTAGTTCGCACAGGCACACGTTTTAAAAACAATAAAGTTCCTAATACCCGCCTTCTCTGAACAGTTAGCTTGCTGCCCCATCCCCCTCCTCCCTATCCTCTGTTGTGTGAATCCATGGACTAGCCTCCTCCCTCCTGCCATGCATGGTCTGATGTGCTGCCACTGCCCTCAATTTAGTATGATGTACCAGTCCACTCCTCCTGCCCTCCATTGCCCAATTCTATGCCCCATCATTGACCTCCTGCTTAAACTCTGTGCTTAGCCTGCTGCCCCTATTCTCCTTCCCCCTGCCCTCCGATGTCTTTGTGCATGCCCCTGCTCCATCCTTTTTGCCCACCATGTTCCATGGACCTGCCACTCCTATCTACTCTGAGTGTTCTGTTGAGCTGCCACTCCCCTCCCACCTGCCTAGCATTGTCAGATGACTGTAACCTGTCCCTGCCACCTCCACCCTGCCTGTCCACATGCCATGCCCCTATCCTCTTCCTCCTGTCCTACATGGTCCATTTTACTGCCACACCCTTCTGCCCTCCCTGGTCTGTTGTGCTGCAACTGCTCCTCCTGCCTGCCCCGTGCGGTCTGTTGTGAGGCCCCTTCCCCTGAACTTTCTTGTCTGTGCACAGGTCCTGACCCTCCCTTCTATCCTCCATCGTCCTTTGTGCATGCCCCTGCACCCTCCTTCTTGCCCATCATAGCCATTGTGCTGCCACTAACCCTCCCACTTGCCATGCTTGGTCTGGTCTTCTGTGCTGCCATGGCCCCTCCCACCTTCCCTGTGTGGTCAGTTAGCTGCCCCTGACCCCCTCCCACCTTCCCTCCATGGTCTGTGTGTATGCCATCACAGTCTCAGTGTTGCTCTTCATGGTGTGTCTTGCTTCTAGTGCCCATCCTGCCTGACCTCCATGGCTATCTTGCTGCTCCTGCCCTGCCCCCTTACCCCCAGCCCTCTGTTTACATGTGCAGACCCCTACTCCCTGGGCTTGTCTGTTCCATTGTAATGCCCCTGATCCGTCCCTCCTGCCCTTTATGGTCTGTTATGCTGCAGCTTTCTCTCCTGTCTGTCCATTATGGTCAGCTAGCTACCATTGCCTCTTGCCCCTCTGTTCTCTGTTGTCCATGTGCATGGTCCTGTCCCCTCCCTCTTGCTTTCTATGGATTGGTGTGCTGCACTCCCGTCCTGCATGCCCTGTGTGGTGTATTGTGCTGCTGCAAACCCTGATGCCTGCCCTGCAGGGTCAGTTTGGTGCACCTCTCCATGTCCCTCCTGTCCTCTGTTATCCAAGTCCATGTCCCTACCCCATTTCCTTCCATGATCCAATGTACCATACTTGCGAACATTTTGAACTTGGTAAGAGGGAGATTTTGAAAAAAAACTGGGGTATTGATTTTCCCCTTTGAGTTACATTGAAAAAGAGGAGATTGTAGACAGGAGACAGATCAAATAAAGCCCATTTGAGCTTAAAAACATTGGACGTTTCCTGGCTGAATCGGGTCTGTTGGCATGTATGGTTGTACTACCATTGCCTCTTCCTTCTGCCCACAATGGTCTATTACATTGCCACAGCCTCTCTTGCAAGTCCGGTATTGTTGGTTTGTTGCCCCTGCCCCCCTTTCCACTGCCCTCCATAGTCTGTTGTGCTGCCATGGCCCTTCCTGCCTGCTCAGTGTGGTTAAATTGTTGCCTTTGCACCCTCCTACCTGCCTTCAATTTTCAGAGTCTGTGCCCCTGGCCTCTGCCTCTCAACAGTATCCTAATGAACAACTAGATTGCTAACATTCTATATTTATTACAAAAGTGTGGAACGCCTGACGTCATCTTGATGTAATCAAAGCTGTAATACCTAGAGCATTTCCTTTAGAAATTACATATATGAGAGGGTCTTTTGGCATCAAAATTATGGTTAGTGCTCTAAAAGACTAAAATAAGGACATATTTTCTGCGTTTTCAAATAGCGACAAAGCACTTTTAAATTATTTGTTATCTTTATGTTTTTTTATCCAGTTGACCACTTGATTAAATGTTGCACTTAGGGGAGAGGATGTGGTGTTACTTCCAGAACTGCAGACTTTGCAACTGGGGAACCAGGTTGGAGTTTCTGCTTCAGCTCGACATTCTGTGATTCTGGTCAAATCACTTAGTCTCCGCATGTCTACAACCAAAATGAATTTGTTCTTGTGTGATGTAACCAATGCTCATGTAAAGCACTCCAATACCTGACAAGTCTGCACTATATAACACTGCAAAAACACAAAATAATAAGTGTTTTGCACACTTCTGTCATTGGGCTATATTTGGGCTACATCTGGGTGATTTGGGGCTACATTTGGGCTCTTTTGTCTCCGGTGGCCATCTTGGGAGATTTATTTGTTATGAAGTTTCCTAATTTCCTCATGTACTGCAGTCTCCTCAGTAGGAAATGCTTTCAGTTTTTTTACTTTGATTCCATCATGAAGGTATTCAGATATGTCACACATTTGCCATAAATTCTGAATGTTAGCACTCTAGTTGCTCATTAGATCACTGTAGTAAAACTACTGTTCACCATGGAAGTCTGCTCCTGGTATTAAAAGTGCATGTTTTAGTCTGCATGTCAGATTTTTTTAATGAAATAGAAGAGGATTTGAGAAGTCACTCAAAATGTGCCCTCATTTTCTTTCTTCAGCATTAATCATAATTTCTATGGCAAAATGAACCCCCTCATTGTGTTCCTTTTTAAATTAAATGTTTTAAGTGTTACCAGCTTATTCCAATCAAGATGGCTTCAGGTGTGCCATACGTTTGTCATAATGAAGACAGTAAGCGCTCTAGTTGTTTTTAAGAACACTCTGGGACATTCTGTCATTTGGCTATACTTGGGCTACATCTGGGTGATATTTGGGCTACATGTGGGCTCTTTTGTCTCTGGTGGCCATCTTGGGAGACTTATTTGTTATGAAGTTTCCTAATTTCCTCATTTACTGCAGTCTCCTCAGTAGGAAATACTTTCAGTTTTGTACTTTGATTCCATCAAGAAGGCATTCAGATGTGTCACACATTTGCCATAAATTCAAAATGTTAGCACTCTTTTTGCTCATTAGATCACTGTAGTAAAGCTACTGCTCACCAGGGAAAACTGCTGCTGGTATTGAAAGTGCATGTTTCAGTCTGCATGTCAGAATTTTTTAATGAAATAGAAGAGGATTTGAGAAGTCACTCAAAATGTGCCCTAATTTTTCTTTCTGCAGCACTAATCATACTTTTTATGGAAAAATGAACCCCCTCATTTTGTTCCTTTTTAAATTAAACGTTTTAAGAGTTACCACTTTAATCCAAGCAAGATGGCTTCAGGTGTGCCATATGTTTATCATAAGTAGGACTGTTAGCGCTCTAGTTGTTCTTTAGAACACTCTGGGAAGCTGCAGTAGAACACAAAGGAATCAACTGACAGTCTCTGCCCTTGTTGGATGTACATGTTTTACTGAGAATGTCAGACTTCATTCTTACATGACTGAGAAAGATAATGTGAATTTACAGAAAATAAGCTCTCAGTTTAGCTTATAGATCACCTTCCAAACCTCTGTGGGAAAAGCATGAGAAAATAGTTTTCTCTCAAACATGGCTCATGATATCACAGCAGAAGGCTTTTTCACATGGTAAAATCACCTTAGAACACACCACAATTCCTAAAATGAGTATAGTACCATCAACAAATGATTTATAATGTAACTAAAGTCTTAAAACCTTCTATTAACTGCAATGCTTTTTAATGAGGTGCTATCATGTATATTGGTCCCAAGATGGCCGCTAACACTTCTTGGATGAAGTACTGACAGCCAATCAGATCTCACAATGAGATGTGTCGTTAGGCTCCGCCCAGATATATATGTGATTTTACTTTTGATTTTCTCAGGAACTACTGAACAGATTGATACCATATATGCAAAAGGCACTTCCCTGAGCTGAGGACTACCTCTCTGCCAAATTTCAAGTAATTCTGTTCAGCCGTTCGGGCTGTACCTTGGACTAAAGGTCCCTATGGAAAATTGCATGGGAAAAATGCGTTTTGGGACCCCCCTTTTTTCTCAGCCCCCGCTTGACGAATCCCCCTGAGACTTTCAGGGTAGGAGCGGAGTGGAGCGCCCCACCTATTTTGAAACTTTCGCGAGGATTCGTCAACCGGCGCCAAAGTTATTCCAAATAGAATGTTGCGGATTTCCTATGGAAACACGGTCCTAACTATAACTATCTACTGGCGACCGCCAGTAGATAATATATATATATATATATATATATATATATATATATATATATATAGAGAGAGAGAGAGGGAGAGAGAGAGAGAGATACATTACAGAGTGGCTGCAGCCACTCTGCAGTTAAATTTAGAATTCCGACAACAGGAATTCCTCAGATTTATTACTGTTAATAACTCTGAGCCCGTTTGACGAATCTCCACAAAACGTTTCAGACTTATAGCTTTTGGTACATTGGCACACGATGCAATGTCTTGTGGTGATTGGTCAAGGGGGTGCAAAGAACAAAGGGAGGTCCCAAAACACGTTTTCTCACCAATGCATTTCCCATAGACTTTGTGCTCACCTGTAGCTGCCAAATGGCCACTTGAATTTCCATGAAATTTGGCTGGATTTTGCAGCGTTGTGATTGGCTTAGGCTAAGAGAGGAAGGCTACCAGCTTCTGCTTCCTGTGAGCAGAGAGCAGGAGACACAACACGGGAGTCCAGGACCGGAGGCCAAGGTACGTTTTTTTTAATTTAAATTTTTAATAAATTAACCCCCGCCCCCTCCCCACACGCCAGGCCCCCCACCCCCCCACCTGCGATTCATGCCGGCCGCGACTGGTAGATAGTCTTGTCACCCCGTAGATGAAGATAGACTGACATTTGTACATCGTTCGTAAAGGCCTTGTACTCAGTGTTCGAGGCATCATGATAATGTTGCATGAAGCCAGATGTATAACCAAAGCAGTTTCACTAAAACGAATCCAACATTGTCACACACGTGAATATGTGAAAAAGGTCACAGCAAAAATGTTATTGTGCAGAAACAGGACAATGTAAGAAAATGCGCAGCCTTGCTACATGGGCCTATCTCGGGCACATAACATCAGTTGTTGCAAAGTTTGACTTCCCCCTTCCTCACTCTATGTGTCTATGTAGTGGTATTTGTAAAGCGCAGCTGCTACTCAAAGGAGTGTCCTGGTGCTGAATGCCAAAGGTAACAGTGGGTCAGGGTGGAGATTATGGGCTGGAGAAAAGCCATATTTTCAGCTTTTTCCGGAACAAGGGCACAGGCTTAATGCTTCTGAGAGTCAAGGGGCAGTTTTGTTCCAGAAGGCTGGGCAAAGGAAGAAAAGGCTTGAAACAAGGCCTTTTTAATACGTGGAGTGCTGGCTAGGAAGAGATTATAAGAACAGAGATTTCTCCGTGGGACGTAGAACGAGATCCTGTGTTTCAGGTAGCCAGGGCCTATCCCATATAAGGCTTTCTGAGTCACAAGTAGTGTCTTAAAGATGATTCTTTTCCTTACTGGAAGCCTGTGGATTCTCCTCAGAAGGTTAGACACGTGAGCATTACGGGGGAGCTCAAAAATAGTTTGGGCCGCTGCATTCTGGACAAGCTGAAGCCTGTCCAAAAGACACCTGGGCATGCCCAAATAGAGGCCATTCCCGTAATCAAGACGAGATATGATCAGAGCTTGAATCACCTGTTGTCTGGCCGACACAGACAGAAGGAACAAAAAGTTCCGAAGAAGATGCAGGAGGGCAAAACAGGTGCCGACTACTGAATTTACTTGGGTGTGGAATAGTAGCTGATTGTCAAATTTAAAGCCCAAGTTTTTCACCACCTAATTTTTTATAACGGGGGTGGGAGCGTCTGGTGGCCAGAAGGACTGCAGCGCTGTTTCTGCATCCATGCCGAAGAAAAGTAGCTCCGTTTTCCTGCATTACATTTCAGCTGGTTCGCAGCCAGCCACCCAAATACTGAAAGGCAGGTACTAATTAACTTTCCAGGGCAGGGTTTGTTGTTCTTCCAGGTGAACAATAACAGGGTGTCATCTGCGCACAACACAATTTTTGCCCCTAAGGCTTCTACCAGCGTAGCCATGGGTGTGAGGTAGATATTAAACAAGGTCGGACTCAGGGCAGAGCCCTGCGGGACACCAACCTTCAGCATGCAAGACTTGGCCAGGTAAGGATGGCCCCATACTTCTTGACCCCCCCCTCGAGAAAGGATGCCAGCCATTTCCAGGCCAGCCCCCCCCCAATGCCAGTCGAGTGTAGCTGTGTCAGGAGAATCTGGTGCGAGACTGTGTCGAAAGTGGCCGATAGGTCTAACAGAACCAGCAGCGCTCTCTCCCTCACTTCCAGACCAAGTCAGATGGAGTCAACTACCTCCAGCAGTGCTGTTTCCATACTGTAGTTAGGGCAAAATCCCGACTGGCTGGGATGAAGTAGGAAGTTCTTTTTGAGGTAAGATAATAGCTGCTGGATCACATGTTTCTCAAGAAGTTTCGAGAAGGCGGGAAGGAGGGAAATTGGCCTATAGTTGGAAGGGTCAGAGAAGTCTGCCTGGGCTTTTTTTTAGGGCAACGGGATGACCTTTGCTTGTTTCCATTTGGTAGGAACTGCGGCTGATGAGAGGGAAGTATTCAGTAGCTGGTTCAGGAGTGGGTTGATAGCCTCTGCCCCTAGGACAAGGATAGAGGAGGGGGGAGGGTCCAGTTGGGAACCGGATTTGAGGCATTTTAAGGCACACAGAGTCATCTAAGGAGATTGGAGAGAAAGTGTTCAGAGAGCACACTTCATTATGGAGGGTTGGGTCATGACCCGGCTCTTTCTGGTTTTCTATCACCCCTAGAGTGACAACTGTTATGTTGATTCCCACCGTAGGGGGTGGGAGGCTAGCCTGAATGGTATACATTTTTTCCTGAAAGAACGCGGTGAGTGTCTTGCACCATTCCTCGGATGGAAGTTTCTCGTTGGAGCCCACTTCTGGCACAGAAAAAGATTTAACAATGTAAAAAAATTCTCTGGAATGGTTTCCTGCCCTTAGAATTTTAGACTCAAAGAAGTCTTTTTTTGTTAATTTAATTTCTTTATAATACTTCCCTCATTCAACTTTATAGTCAGCATTGGCTACTGAACAAATTCTTACCCTCCATAGCCTCTTTTTTGCGTTTGCAGGCTAATTTTGTTTCTTTAAGGGAAGGGGTGAACCAAGGACTAGGCACTTTCGAGAGATGTTGTTTGATGCTATTTCCGGTGCCAGTGTTTGGCAGGCAGACTCAATCCAGCTGCCAATCAGGCATACATCTTCATTGATTATGCCAGTAAGAGAGGGCTTTGCCGCATCAATACTGTTGCTTAATAATTCAGACTTAATTTTGCGGAAAGTCCTTACCGTACAGGGCAAGTTGCTTTCTTTGGGAGGGACATTACTAAGTTTAGGCCATTTGAACCTGAGCATATAGTAGTCAGTCCAGACCAGAGGAATAGGAGGAGAGACTTGGAGAGGAATTGAAGTGAATATTTGGTCTACCGTGTGCCCGACCAGGTGAGTGGAGGCCACAATGATTTGCATAAGGCCCATAGCTGTGAAGCTCTCCAAGAGTGTTTAGCTTTCTTTTACATAATCACAGTCCATATGTAGGTTGAAAACCCCCAGCAGGACACAATGTCCGTATCTGAGGGTCAGAAGGGAGGCTACTTCACAAAGTGAGGATCCAAACCCTCCAGACGGCCCCCGGATATAGATTGTTTAGATGAAAGGGAGAGGGTGAACCCTAATATCTCTGCACTCTCCAAATCCAAGTGGGGCAGCAGGGTCAGAGTGTAGCAATCCCTAAAGATAATAGCGAACCCTCCCCCCGCCCGAGTTTCTTTCTTTCCGAACAATTTTAGACCCCTTCAGGACTGCTCACTAAATGTCAGGACCCAAGGAGTCAGTGAGCCACGTCTCTGTTACAAATAGTGCGTCAAACGTTCATCGCATAATAGGTCGTGTATGTTACTGGCATGCTTTGGGACGGAGCGGGCATTAATCAATGCTGCTTTAAAAGGGCGGAACTGCTCAGAGTGCTGTGAGGAGACTTGTTCATTACACTTCATGCTAAAATTTGTTTTGTAGAGGACCTAGAGTGTCAAGACTCAAAGGAGTACATCTAGGGGCAGTAGCAAGGTCATGAAGTTGCAGAGAACTATAGGCAAGGCAGTACCTACCGTTTGGGCTTGCTTCAACATAATTTCTGGCGCTGGCCGCTTCTGGGATGCTGACGGGCGCAGACGGTATTGCCTTAGGCGTGCTGGCGGCGCGTCCGCGCAGCGATCCTGTTTAAATGCATATCAAGAGTCGGGAAGCTAGTGAGCACACTCTCAAAATGGCCGCTCTCGCTGTCCCAAGAGGAAAAATGGCTGCCATCCAGTAGCTACTTGTGTCGGCCGACCAGAGAACCCCCAACTGCTCCGCACAATCAGCAGAAGGAGTGCATATCCAACCACACACAAGTCAGTGATAATAGAGTACAGTGTAAAAAAAAAGATTTATGCACATATTCAAATTCACAATAGGCAGTACAGTGCAGTATGATAATACTTCCCCTACCCCTGTAGGTGTAGAGCTTAAAAAATAATTTATATTAGGGTCAAAAGCTTAATTAAAACAAGATAGGAGTTGTGGTTAAAAGCAGTGAGTAAGCCAGCGTGAGGAAGCCCACCGCTAACCTTTCAGCTCTAAATAATTTGCCTTCAATGTTATTGCCAGTCACTGGTGTGAGCCACTTGTGACTAGGTTAAGCTGGACCGCCCGCCATGTTGTGGTGCACCCGCCACAACACAAATGTCTAATTACCTGCCAATCTCCTGCCCGGAAATATTATTCCTTTATTCTACTAGGTTAATGAACTTCTTTGGACAGTTTTTCATTCAGGTTCCTTCTTCTGACAACAAACTGTTCACACAGATCACTTTCCACTCCTGTCCTTCTTGGTTCCTTTCATGGTTGAACGGTGTGTCTGGGTAGCCATGCTCTTGGTGCAGTTACGGCCTTTCTTAATGTTGCAATGCCTTTGCTGTGGTGCTGATCCAATACTTGGTGTTTCTCTCCATGTTTCACTTATGTGAGGGCACATCTGTTGGGTGGGGTTTGGGAAATCTGTTAGGCTTTTAATGTGGCCCTTGTAGGTGGTCATACTGTGGATGGGGCTTATTTGTGTGTGAGGTGCTGCTAATTACCTTTTTTCCTGTGGGCTTGCCTCCTGGGTAGAAGTATAGTGTTGCCCTCTGTTTCCCTTCAGAAGCATTGTATTGCTTGAAATAGCTCCTTCTCAGTTTGGTGGTCATGTACTTTTTGCGTGCCGTGATTAGTTTGGGGCCTGCTTGCCCTTGGTCCTATTTTGAGGTGGGAACAGTACTGGTTTGTAGAGGCCTCTCTTGGCTGGAAGACACCTGGAATTTTGTGAGCTAATTAGTGGGCGCTCTCCCGTGCTTTATATGTGAGCTGTGTTCTTCGAACGCTGCTAGTTTCCAGATCTTGGTACTTTCTTGAGAGGTGGTTGTCCTGTACCGCTGTCACTGCAACACTTTGGGGCATTATTGCCCTCCCCATTAATGGTGTGGTTGGTGGGCTTGCATTTGCTGCCCTGCTGTTTGCTGCTGTGGACTAGCCTGGCTGGGGTGTTATCCTTTTCCTAGTCCTATCCTTTCTGTATGGTGGCATGACTTCTGGTTGAAAGTTGGCTTTTTCTGCATTGTGAAAGTTTGTAGCTGTGTGGCCCTCTCTCTTGATAGGCTTTCCCATGGGGCATTCCGTGCGTATTTGCTTCTCAGAGGGTCTTATTGGTACTGGGGTACTACGGCTTGCTTGTGCTCCTTGGACTTTTATTCCTCTCTCTGTCCTTGGTTAATCGTAGTTGGGCTTTGTTTTTGAGGTGCAGGGGTCATGTTCTTCCAATTCACAGTGTCCTAGAGAGCTCTCTGCCATTATCTGGGGGTGAATGCCTGTTTGGGGGGGGAGGGGGGGGGGGGTTCTGGTTCATTAGTTGCCCCTCTGTTTCCTTCATCTCATGTTTTTTCTTCTGGGAGTGTCTTTATTTGGTGTGTGCTACTCTTTCTTGTAGATGGTCAGCCATTTTTACATTTGGAAGTATTTTTGACCTGGGCTGAGCTTCAAAGCACCTTTGTAGGCTTTCAGTGTTTTGGTTGCTTGATGGGTTTCTCTGAGACCCCTCACCCATATCAGTCTTACCCTATCTCCCTGTGGACTGGAGTCCTCAAACCATGTTGACTTTTGCTTTGATTCTTCCTGTCTGTGGTGGCTCCTCATCTTTTTCTTTTTTGTTGATATGCCGTTTCACCTTGGTGGGGCTTGTGGTTTTGAGCTGTGCCAGTATTGCTGGCAATCCTGTTCATTTGGGTAAAGTGGCACCTGACATACGTACCTGCCATTCTTTCAGAACCTCTTTGGTGGCCATGACAGTTCCTGATGCCTGTCTTGTTTCTTGAATTGACTGTAAGTGTGATGTGGATTTTCCTGTGCTTTCCAGGATGTTTTGGTCTGCCCTAGTATAGTTGTGCTGTGAAGCATAGTCTTGGTGGCTTCTCCTTGCATTTATGCAGGTTGCTTTCTTCTGTTACTGTACCTGGCACTGGGCACTCACTGGGATTCTTCCCACTATGCAGGTTTTGTTTGGACTGTCTCTGTCTTGGCTGTCCTGTTTGTGTAATCAATTGAACGGTTTAGGGTGCTGCAGGTCGCTCTGACTGCTGTGATAGCCATACTTCTCGTTCTTCGGCTCTTTATTGGCCAAGTGTATGGGCCTGTTGATTTTCTAGGGTTTCTGTTGGGTGGGCTATGCTCTTTATTGTGTGGTTGTTTTAATTCGATGTGGGATAACCAGGTTGCTGCTGAGCATTTGTGCCTGGGTCTTGTCCAGTCTCGTTTGGTTGAGCTCCAGGGCCTCTTTACTTCCACTTTATGTGCCTTTTTGGTACTGCCATTTTTTGACCAGTTGGCATGAGCTTCCACCTACTGCTTCACCTGTCAGTCACTGAATTTGGATGCTCTCTTTTTTATTGCACTATCTGTAATTCCAGGTGTGGGCATGTGGCACTGGTGTTCCTGGAACCCATGTAATGGGGTAAGAGAATGGTTTGTATGTCAGAGTATCGATTCCAAAATATTGTCCTACAAAAATGTCGACTCCAGAATATCGAGGACCGTTCCATTGTGAAGGTAAGTACATGTGGGTAAGTATAGATATACTATTCTTAACTCAGTGTGGTGCTAGAATATTGTTGATGGAATATCTCAACATAAAAATTGTGTCTTACATATCATCCAAAAAATGTCACCTCATTAGAGTTAAAATTTGAAAATCTATGTCCAAATAGGATTATATAATTAGGAAATGATATAATATTTTGGACACAATATTTACATCAGAAAATATTTCAGACTACGCTAATCTGACATACAATCTCCACGTGTACATAACTTGATGATAAAATCCTTCAAAGTGCACAGTTGTAGAGTCAAGAATAGTACATCAATACCTACCAAAGCCTATTTAGCATCAGGAAACAGGCTCAATTATGAGCTAAGTGGAGGTGTATTTTTGGGTGGAATATCACTCTGTCAGGTCATAAATGCGCAGTATTCCTGCACCTGATAAATGCAGCTGGTAAAACCGCAAGAGGATCAGACTGGGTCTGAAGGCACAAGTGTAGACTGGCTTCTGCCCAACCCCTTCCTATGGAATGTTCTGAATAGTTATTACCCATTCTGTAGGCATCAACTCATAATTGCATGGTAGTAGTGGGACGTTTACACCTCACCAGTACGTGAGGCTTGCAATCTGGCCAATAGTGGTAAGCAATATTCTGGAGTCAAGATCTTTGAAGGAAGACATACAAAATCCATATTCTGGTACAGCATTCAGACAACCAGAGCAGTGTAGTACTGAGTAAATGATGGGACAGTGCTGCCTGCACTAAATAATAATGTAGTAATAAAGGATATACCTTTGATGGTATTTGTGTAGTATTTAATAATTGCTTGCGTCTCTTTAGAACTGCGTAGTGTTTTACAAATATCAAAAACTTAAATTGCCGACTAGTTATTGTTCTAAGACTTGTTCTAATGTGCATATGCAATTTTTAAAAGCCTTTAGGTTTTCTGTTCCTAGGATACGTTTTTGAAATTGAAAATCAATGAGTTGAAGGACCTCTGTCGGATATGAGATGTGTTTTCCAGCCGTAACTAATCCTTTCCTACCCCAGCACCTTCACTGCTCCTCTGTTTTTACACCAAGATTTCAGCCTCTCATGGCCCGACCTCGTTGTTATATGCAAGGGGCTCTGAGCCCTAGTTAAAACCAGTTTTGGGGGCACTCTGCAAGTGCACAACAACATCCAATGTCAGTGTGAGCCATGGCCCCAGACACACCACAGGGGGTGGTGTGGAAGGCAGGCACAGCCCTATTCAGGTACAGGTGCTGCTCCTCCCAGCACTACAAATGCCTATTCAGCCTAGTGCTGACTCATCCAGACTCCTGGAGCCACTGCACCTCCCCAGCCGCTGTCACTACATAGCCAGACAGTCAATCCACAAACAGGCAGAGGCACACAAGATGGTTGAACAAGAAAATATTTGGCAACTAAATGCAAACATTGTAACATTTTACAAGCATATCATCCCATAGGGATAAGATAGAAGAATTGAGTTTGGTATCCCTGAACTCAGGATTTAGTAACACATCTGTTAGTAAAGATGGTTTTTAAATTGTGTGTTTGAAAATAGCACTTTTAGAAAGTGGCTATTTTATTGTTCATGAAAATGTGGGGGTTAGAGGAGCACTCCAGACCTAAAACCTTATTTAACAAATATTTTTGAATTTGTAAACAATTCCTTAAACTAAGGGTGCATCACTGCTGCGACGTGTTGACATCACGTGCGTGGATATAAACTGGTGGTCTACCAGGATAGAGATTGTGCGTGCAGTGAGCACTGTTCCTATGGAACTTAAAGTTCTGTTTCTTATCTCAAATCAATGAATAACTAACTGTTATAATCAATAGAAACAATGAACAGTTTTACATCTTGTATGAATTATTATTCATTGACAAATCATAACATTCACATTATCACATGGGTTATAGTACATAATTTGGCAACAAAATGCAAACAAATTATATATCAAATCATTATCCTTTCCCAATCACAAGGTCTCTGTATACAAGAAGTTGAGAGCATAACATTAACAAAATATCATGTTCTTAATACAAAGCCCGATGCATTTCTGGACTCTGTGGTCCCTTCCTCAGGGGCGAGTTCTGTAAACAAACAAATATCGAATTTTACATACATGTATGTTTGTCAATAAATTTACATGGAGAAATGTCCTATAGTCCAACAAGAGAAAAATATATCCACATTGTAATTTTAATTGAGCCCGTATCAATATTTAAAAAATAATATTGTGAGTACCCCGGAAAAGTGGCTAAGGTGAGCTGGTGAATAGGAAAGAAAGGAAAATGTGGTGAATGATCATGCTAACAAACCAGATTGGAGTCATCAAAAGGTATATGAAACAACCGGAATAAGGAAAGTGATGTGAATGTGTGATGGTAGAACTCATCAAAGAAATGAAAAATTCTGATAAACCGTACGGTGATCACCCGAATGGAGACATAACTATATAGAAAGGAATTGCACTGTATCCTATGAAACAAAAACTCCTTAGTGCAGCTGGACATAATGTACGTGTCGAAATATGAACTGTTAAAACTCTCTGTTAGATCTGGGGGTCTCTAGTTGGCAGAGGTATACACCTTAGACCAAATAGGGACCCTTGCTTCTAGTCAGGGTACAGGGACACACATGGTAGATAACCCCTGCTCACCCTCTAGGTAGCTTGGCTCGAGCAGACAGGCTTATCCCCAAGGCAATGTGTAAGGTATTTGCACGTAGACACCACAATGATACCCCCTCCGCACACCACAAACTTAGACCACACAGGTGAGTTATATCAAAAATAATATATCTTTATCTAGTTTCCGCAGTTGAAATCAAGTATCACAGGTTTCTACTATTCGCTTTCTTGGTTGGTCTGGATCGGTAAGACGATAGTCTCTAGTCTCTTGCGTGATTCGATACTCACTGAGAATGAATCAGTTTGTAGGCTCTTGATGTTTAGGCAGCTACGTTGCTCCGGCGGTATCGCTGCGCTCGTTGTAAAAGCGCTCCTCTGGCTGTTCGGTGCAAGGTTTCCACAACTCCCTCGACGAGCCTCCAACGACGATGTCGACGTCACCGGAGTCAGCCACTCACAGTGCGGCTTCGTAGAGCAGGGAAGTACGACTCTCGATCTGCTTCAGGCCTCCGGGTCGCGGCAAGGCACGTGCCGATGAGCACGTCGGTCTTCTTGATGCGGCCACCGGTGTCAGGCCCTGGTCAGTGCGGCACTCTCCAGCAAGACAGAGAGCAGCCAGCCCACTTCACAGGCAGATGTTGAGAAGCTTGGTAGAACAGTCCCCGGTCCCTGCAGCACACAGCAGCGCAGGGGGGACACAGCAGAGTCTTGAGTTCTTGGCAACCTTTCTATCCCTGGGTTGCGAAACAGGAGGCCAGCTCTTCTCAGGCCCTTGGAGATTCGGTTTAAGACACAGCACACAGCAAAGTCTTGTTTGGTCAAGTGGGTAGGGTCAGCACACAGCAAGACCCCTTCTCCTCCTCAGCTTCAGTTGTACAGCAGAACAGGTCAGCCCTTAGAGCACACAGCAAGGCAATCTTCCTTTAGTTCTTCAGCGGTCCGTCTTTCAGCAGAGGTTCCTCTTGATGGTAGAATCTAAAAATCTGTTGTCAGGGGTCCTTTACTTATACCCCTAAAAGTCTTTGAAGTCTTTGTGCAAGTGGGTCCTGAGCCCGGTCTGATCCAGTTCTGGGTGTTGCTGGAGCACTTTGTTTTCCTGGCTTCTACTTTCTTTTCAGAGTGAGGGACAGAGTCGTCAGCCGCCCAGCAGGAGGTGGAGCCAGCACCGTGGCAGGCAGGCACAGCCCTATTCACTCCCAGGTGCTATCTCCTCCCTCCACTCTCCTTGCAAATGTCACCATTCAGCAGAGGGCTGACTCAGCCAACCTCCCGGGGGATCCCCAGCCCCTGTCACTCTCAAGCCAGACAGTCAATCCACAAGCATGCCCAGGCACACAGAAGGGTCAGACAAGAGAACAGCTACTCTCTAAAAAGTACTATTCTCCAACTCAGGATTTAAAAACAACCTCTCCTAAAAGATGTGTTATTAAATGCTGAGCTCAGGGATATCAAACACTCATGTCTTATCTTGTTCCTATGAGAAGATAGGCGGATAGCCATTGGCACCAGCCTCCCCCATGTTAGCCTATGGAGCAAGATAACCTTGCAGCAGTGAACACACAAAATGGCCGTTGTTCACTACCAGAACATGTTACCTGCACTAGTACATGCTCTACCTTTTGCATACACTGCACCCTGCCCAGGGGGGTACCTTGGGCCTTCCATAGGGATGACTGACGTGTATAAAAAGGGAAGGGTTAGGCCCGGTCAGTGTGGACACTGGCCAGGAGGACATGGCAGTCCGGGGACTGCAGGCAGGCCTGCGGTGGCAGGCCTGAGACACCGTTTTAGGGCTACACAGGTGGGTGGCGCAATCAGCGCTGCAGACCCACTAGTAGCATCTGTCATCACCAGCCCTGGCACACAAAGTGCACTTTACTAGGGACTTCATGGTGATACAGATATGCCAATCAGGTATATCCAATCAATATGATATTTTACACAGGGAGCACTTACACTCTGGCACTGGTCAGCAGTGGCAGAGTGTCCAAAGCATCTAAACCAGCAAAAACGAAATCCATCACAGCATCAAAAATCCAGGTAGCAGAGGCAAAAGATAGGGGAAAAACCCACGCCAAGGATGTCAGGTCTAACACTCTCCATAAGGTCGTACCTGGTAAATATCAATGCAAGCCTTAATAGGTATAAGAAAAATATCTTGTGTACCTGAATAGACAGCGTATAAATGCTTAATAAAACGCTGTGCTTTAAAAAAAAACGCCAAAGTCACTACAGATTACTTGAACACTCACCCGAAGGGAACGTTGCAAATTCATTTATTCCGATACAGCTCAGACCTCGTGCTGAAAAAACGTGCAGATACATAAGACCTCTAAATATACGAACTACTCGAATGATGAAACGGAACGCAAACGGTAAATTAAAAGGTCTTACCGAAATTTCTGAAGAAAAGTGCATTACACGTTTTCACCTTGACAGTGCTCATTTGAAATGGATGTTTGTTTTAAACGCAAAACTGTCTAATTTTTTTTTGTAAATAGGGTTTTGTGTCAAAACCCATGGGTGGTTGCATGGGAACGCCCATGCCCCGCCCGTGGAACGCCCGCTAGGCACTAAGTAATGCAAAGAGGCTCTATGTTCTGCTTTTCATTACTTTCAAGTGAATTTCCAGTGCAAACAAGTTTTGCGCTCGAAAAGTAATTTGGGAAAAAAAGATTTTGCATCGATTTGTGTCACTTTTGTGATGCAAACACAGCACAAAACTTTAGTAAATACATCCCATAATGTTAAAACACATTATACGACAAGCAGGGGGCAAGAGAGGGGCAATCATCAAGTAGGTGTATGGTTTATATTTAGCATGCAGAGTGCGTGATTAAGTTGCACTTGGCACTTATCATAAAGTAAAGTAAGGAGTGGTCTCATGAAGTGAGATTCGTGGTCCTGACAAAAGCCACTGGGAAGAGTGCCAGAAATATGTAGACCGAGCACAGAGATGAAGGCAGGGTCAATAAACCTGAGTAAATTTTCCAACTTTTCTATCCAATATTTTATTCATATTGACTGGAGAACTTAATAAAACACTGTTTGCTACCAGACAGGTATTTTTAACCTAAGAAGAACCCCTCCATTTCCTATCCTCCATTATTTTGTGATTTGGTATCATTGAGTGCTTCAGTGTAACTCACAGGTAGTAGCACACACCGTTCCATGTGGAGCAGGAAGATCCCAATGATGAAGCATGCCACCAAGGGGCAACCCTGGTGGGTGAGGGTTATTCTATAAATCGCTTTTCCCATTTGCTGGAGTAGGGATCTCTATTTTGCGTTGGATTTTTGTAGTAAGGAGGATGAGCTCTCCTCTATATCACACCTTGTGCCTAATTACGATATCAGGTAGACAACACTGTTGCAGTCTCGGTACTGATCAACCTCAGGTCGGCAGTCCTGACACCTCGATTACAATGCATACTCCCATTTGTCTATGGGAGCTTGTGCTACAGCCATAAACAGGCCATAGCACCAGCTCTCATAGACAAATAGGAGAATCTGTTAATCCTTGTACCTTGTGGCAGGCACCTGCCATGAATATGACTCATTACATCGCGTACTAATACCACGCGTGTCATTACAACGCGGGTATTACTACGCGTTGTCAATTACAACGACCTACCATTACATTGCATACTTTTACCACGAATATGCCTTTACCACACATGCCATTACAACGCAAAGGCATGCATGGTAAAGGTATACTCATGGTAAAAGTATGAAAGGTAAGTGACTCTACTCTGACCTACCCTAAACCCTAATTTAGTACCCCTGCACAACCCTCCCCTGACCCCCAGTCCTCTCCCTACATTAACACTACCCTGCATGACCCACGACACTACCCTAAACCCTAAAATACTACCCTGCACTACGCACATACCACAACACTCCCCAAACCCTAAAACACTACCCCCAGCACAACTCCCCTTACCCCTAGTCCACTCCCTACACTTAAACACTACCCTGCACCACCCAGACACTACCCTAAACCCTAAAACACTACCCCCAGCACAACCCTCCCCTGACCCCCAGTCCTCTCCCTACACTCAAACACTACCCTGTACGACCCCCCGACACTACCCTAAACCCTAAAACACTTCCCTGCACTACACACAGACCACAACACTACCCTAAACCCTAAAACACTACCCCCAGCATAACCCCCCAATCCCCAGTCTGGTCCCTACACTCAACACACTACCCTGCACCCCCCGATACTACCCTAAGCCCTAAAAAAGTATCCCCCGCCCCAGGCCCAATCCCCCTTACCTCTTTCTCCTTGTGGTTCCTCTCATCCTGATTCCAGCTTCACGTCAGCTGAGGGGCGGTGCACATTGTTGTGAGGAAACGGAAGAGCCTCTGTTTCCTCACAGCGAGGTGGATCGCCATTACATCGCATGCGTTGTAAAAGCGCATACCATGTAAAAAAATGCATAGTAATGGCTACGTGTTGTTACTTCGCATGCGTCGTAACGCTTGCGATGTAAAGACATGCGGGGAAACAGCCACGTTGTGATGGCTATTTCCTGCCTGCCACACAGTGCAGGGATTAACAGAGGGGCACCATAGGTGCCTCCTCAGCCCCCAACCGGAGGCTGAAGGATGAAGGGGGCCCTCCTAGGGGCCCTCATTGTCGCTCTCCAACAGGCTTTGCATGTTAAAAAGCCCGACATTGAAAGCCTGTCGGAAACTGACATCGTAATCACTACGGCAGAAACACCATTTATAGAGATAACTTGCCGGTCTCCGACTGGCCGAAGAGCTCCTTGAGCCTATTGGAATCCAGCTAGAATGACCGGCCGGTTTCATTTTCGACCATCTGCATTGTAATGCGGCGGTCTAAACCTAAACTGCGATGAGGCTCAGAAAGCCTCCGACCTATGGTAAGAGGCTTTCCAACTCTAATCATAATGAGGGCCTTTGTCTCTCCCCTTTTTGTTGACATTAGCAATATCAATCTGATGACCCATAGTGATTTGAAATTAAAAATACATTCTTCCTTGAACTTCAGTCTTTGATGTCAGTGTTCACCTGTTGGTGAGCTTTATGTGATCGTAGTATAAGAAAAGTTGTAAACTGGGTACTTTAATGGTTCACTCTAAGAATGTGTGTAAAGTTCTGATAGTCTTAACAGGAAGAACTGGAATGCTGCTGAACGAGAGTGATAGCAATGCATCAGAATAGAGGCAGCTCTGTGAATACAAAGCACCAGTGGCAAGGAACGCTTCAAATCCTGTTGTCTTCACAAAATTCTGAAATTCTGAGCAAATCACATAATCTCCCTGTGCCTAAAACAAAAATAATAATCTGGTCTTGTGTAATGTATCTGGTGCCCTTGTAAAGCACTCCAAAACTCGTGGGCCTCGTTCATCTTGTGAAACTGGAAAAAACTCTATGCCGCACTCAACACTGCTGGCAGTCCTTAGGTTTGAGCTCAGCATGACCAGTTCCCTGAACCAAACAAATGAACTTGGTGAGTACATATATTGTGCATTATCCAGCTTCATCTTTCAGAACGCCAAGATGCAATGAGCCAACAAAATGCCCGATATTCTCCATTGCTAGTAGAAATCTTTCAATACACTTAAAGTAACAGAGTTAGAGATCTCTGTAGACGGACATAAAAATAGCATTCGTTCTACACCAGGAAGAGACAAAAATAGTTGTGAATTGGAGAGTGCCTGATGCTCATGTAAAATTTTTGTTGTGCCCTGCTGTTCACCTAACTGAAACATAGTCCCTCATGAATTTGTTTAATAAGCAAGCTATACTAAAGTACCATAGTATTGTAAAAACAATCTGCCAAAGTCTCTTTTTAGACATAAAAATAAAATAGTAAGAATGTTTTATAGTAATTAGTAAGAACTAAATGAGCTATGTCACAAAAATACACTTTATCTTCAAACAGGACACTGAATACATTCTACTCCCTACTTTGGATAGCTGAGAGAGGGGCTACAATACTTAAACTCACGCATAAATGTATAGTTTACATAATCCACATACAGTACTATAATCCTTTGAGGATTATGATTAGCATAGTGTGTTGTCTTTTTACTAATTAAGTAAATTCGAATATATTAATGATAGCTAAATAACAAGACAACTCTGAATTTTAAATTAAACAAAATAATTAATGTATACCTTTATGTTCAGGTTTCTTAAATATAGATAAGAACAACTAACCCAGACGAACAATTACCACAAAAAAACAGATTTATTCTGAAACATCAAGCTTGACAAGCATACATAAAAACGTAATTTAAATTTAACTAAATAAAAATGGGCATGATCACCACTTGATAGTCAAAAATTACTCTAGAAGACTAAGCCCAATAGCAAATTATATATAATAATTAAGCATGTAACAATAACAAATCTAATTTTTCATTTTTTCAACAGAAAAAATCAAATGCCTGGACCTTACATTTTCTCTGAGAAAATATCACAACATCTATTATGTAAGTAGAGTGTGCAAAAATGCAATACATGTATAAATAATGATATCAGATAAAAAATAATATGAGTTTACTTAAATATTTTGTATCATTCCAAAATCCACAGAGAAAATGTCCAAAAGATTCACATACATCACATCTCAGAAAGGAAAATTATTGTTAAACCATTATTAAACCATATGGTAAATATTACAACAAATAGAGTAGAAGCAGTGAGAAAACGCACAGTGCAAACATGTCCAAAAAACTATTCTAATACACATTATGGGGGAATTACTACAAAGGATGAATTTTTGAAAACATTTGAGAGTATAATCATCCCACAAGCATTAACTAAATAAAAGTCAGAAATGTACTGCAAGGTCTCAGGGAAGCTAGTACAATCCCACAAGAGAGTACAGGCACAAATTTTAAAAACATAACACCCAATGTTCCTGAATATGCGATGAGCAAACTCAAAGTTATACCGAATTTGAAAAGACTCAGCCAGAACTAGGAAAGCTACCACAGAAATACCTGCTTCTCCAAAATGATTTTAGGAAATAAATATCCCTGAAAACATAATTGTAAAACACACCAATTAACTTTTCCTTTTATATGACAACACCAAAAATGAAAGGTAAAAAATGATATATGCAACTAACAACAACCTACTCAGATGAAGTAACAGCAACCCATGAATGATGGAAGGTATGTTTAAATCATGCATTCCACCATTCACACAAATTTGCTCCATCCATGGACAATATTACAAAATAACCATACTACTTGTCTACATACTTTTACCAAACAAAGTGCAGCAAATCATAAACTACTGACAGAAAAAAAACAAAGATAACAATTGCTTTCCCCTAAAATAACCCTTAATTTTGAAAAAGGAATGATTTCAACAATAAAATAAATCAGAGGTATTATTACCACTTTAATCAAAGTATATGGAGATACCTCCAAGAATCCACACTAAGGGCTTGATTCTGATGTCAGGCGGTTATACCACTGGGCACTATTGCAGGGCCAGGAGACCGCAGACAAGCAGGCAGGTGGTCTGACCGCTGTATTTCGATGCGAACGCCGGGTTAGTAGTCGAAATTCGGGGGTATAATTGTGGGGGCATGCTGCAGCAATTAGAAAAGTGCCTCAGCAGATGCCACCACCATGCAGTACCTCCAACACATCTGTGCACCGTATGCCATGCACCATGTCATGTATGGCACACATTGCACACACACAGTGCCAGGAGAGGGGGGCACCTGTGCTCCATACACATTTAATTCTGGGCTCCGACACTCTGGGCTTCCGACAACATTTTCATGGCGGGGTTTCTGCCATGAAAAGGCTGTCAGAAAAGGATATTGGAATCTCTACGGCAGTGCATGCCTTGGCACTGCCTTGGCACTGCAGCCATTCTGTGATGCACCCCTGACTGTCTTACATCCAACAGCTGTGGGTTCAACTGCCAGTATCAAAATACATCGGTCGAGCCGAAGGGCTGTCGGTGGTCGGACCACTACCGATGGCCTTTCGGCAGTCTGACCACCACTATCAGAATCAGGCCCTAAGAGTTGAATATTCAACAAACGTTGAACATATCCAAAATCATTTGCCCTTGACTTTGTCACTGTCACTGAAGTGGTAAACCAGTATAAGCTATTAAAAGAATAACCCCACTACCAAGGACAAATTAAGCTCCCCATTGGACTATTTTTGAAGACACTTGGGTTGGAAGACTGCACTGTTCTGGTCACCAATGCCAGCCTAAGTATCATATACCATGGTGGAATGTATATGATAGCACCATGGCACAACAGGTAAAAAACAAATAATATAGTAGCAGGGTGTCACAATTATTTCCAAGGAACATTAGGACTATGTCACTCTAAACTAGCATTTTCTATAAATATTCAAAAAGAGCAAGGTTATCAGCAACTAAGAATAGAACACTTTATAACACAACTAAAACCTACAATTTCTTACAAAAACAATGTGTGATGGTTTAAATGTGAGTTAAATTTCACATGCATTATTACATACACACATAAATAAATGCATCATCATCACATCATCTTTATTTGATTATTAAAAATAATCACAAAAGAACAAACAACACATAACATACACAATAAAACATAAGATAGGTTAATAAAAATGGCACAAAAGAATATTAAAAATTCACCGAGTTATGTTGTTTACTGCATTTAAAAAAAATGCCTGTACAGAAGAACATATGAAAGGGTCAGACACCATACAAAAGTAATAAACAGCTTGCCTACATTGCCAAAAGCCAAGGGCTTTTAAAATAGGTACTAAATATCTGCATTTAAAAGGTTCAAAATACTTAAGTGTATTAATGTCGGGAGGCAGGTGTTATCACAGGGGCACAAAATAATAAATTGTGTGTCATAATGTCCCAAAGGGAAAGAATGATTGCACCTGATAGATCCCAGCCAGGACCTGGTCAAGAATGATCTTTCCAATACATTGTTGACTTGTCAGAGATAAGGTTCAGGACCCTGACATGTCGTAGCATTATATAAACCCTCATAGATGGTTTCCCAAGTTCCTAAGTCTATCTAGCAGCAGATGCAAATCTCACAAACTCTTTCCTAACCAAACCAGCCTCCCATTTATTCAACAGATGTGAGGCTAAAGACAGCTCCGACCTTCCCAAACTTTCAGCGGTGCTCCTAATATATCTTGCCCTAGATCACATGCCAAACAGTCAGAAATGATCTCCCTGTTCAGTTCAGTGTGTGTATTCCCCTAAACCGCATTCCAGAGGAGAAGTGGTGCAAGCGTAATACGAGCTTCCGCAAAACTCAGGCCCAATTCCTCATGTAAGGAGAAATGGGGACTACCTGGTCCTATCACAAGCAATCAGCTGCAAAAGTGATTCTCTTCCTGTTATAAACTTGGGGAGTACCCTTATCCCCAAATAGATGCCCAAGGGTTATGATCGGTATATACTTATGTTTATACACCTCCAGTAAGGACTAGATTGATTTAGTACAGACTGTAGATGCTAACCCAAAGATGGCACCCACGGAGGTATTAAAGCACAAACAGCATTTCAGTAAACATGGTAACCAACTGCCCCTAGAAACAAAGGTTACCTCTAGGTAGGAGAACTCATTAACCCGCCAGCTAATTTGGCCCTTTTTCACCATGGGCCCAGTGTTGCATTGGGGCTTACCGCACACCATATACTATGTTTTAGATATGTTAACGTTTAGATCTGGATCTTCCATATATTAGACAAAAGCATCAATAAGACCATGTAAACCATTTGGTGTTCGTGAAAGCAAAACTGCGTCATCGGCATAAAGTACATTCTTGGCTTTCACTTTCAGAAGATCGTTCCCCTGTGAAACCAAAAAAGAGTTCAACCCGTTAATGTATAAAATAAATAACATAGGGGCTAAAACGCATCACTGGCCAACACAATTAAAGAGGTTAAAGGATTCAGCACACTCACCCTCCATACTATACTTAACTGATGCACTGATCCCCACATGCAAACCCTGTACGAATTCAACTATCGGGTGAGGCAAGATTACTTTAGATAAAATACCCCAAGTTTAAAACAGTTTACCCGATCATAGGGGCTGCTAAGATCTATAAAAGCAAGCTATAAGGATCCCTCATTGCCAGTCGTATATTTCCCTATCAACAGATGTAAATTTAAACAATGCCCCTAGAAACAAAGGTTACCTCTAGGTATGAGAACTCATTAACCCGCCAGCTAATTTGCCCCTTTATCACCATGGGCCCAGTGTTGCATTGGGGCTTACCGCACACCATATACTATGTTTTAGATATGTTAACGTTTAGATCTGGATCTTCCATATATTTGACAAAAGCATCAATAAGATGATGTAAACCATTTGGTGTTCGTGAAAGCAAAACCGGGTCATCGGCATAAAGTACATACTTGGCTTTTACTTTTAGATGATCGTTCTCCTGTGAAACCTAAAAAGAGTTCAACCCGTTAATGTATAAAATAAATAACATAGGGGCTGAAACGCACCACTGGCCAACACCATTAAAGAGGTTAAAGGATTCAGCACACTCACCCTCCATACTATACTTAACTGATGCACTCATTGATGAATTCAACTATCGGGTGAGGCAAGATTACTTTAGATAAAATACCCCAAGTTTAAAACAGTTTACCCGATCATAGGTGCTGCTAAGATCTATAAAAGCAAGCTATAAGGATCCCTCATTGCCAGTCGTATATTTCCCTATCAACAGATGTAAATTTAAACACTACCCTTGAGTCCCAAGCCTTCACGGAACCCATACTGCATGAAACTGAAGATATCATTCTCGTGCCCAACCCTCAATTCTATGTAGAATAATATGCCCCACAATCTTAAACATTGAATCCAGCAAAGAAATCGGTCTGTATCCCTGGGGGTCCTTACTGTTGCCTTTATTGAATACAGGTACTATATAAGCTGCTTGCTTTGAGGCAGGTATTGTCTGGGAGACAACGGCATTAAGGACTTTAGAGATGATGTGTGCCCATAGAGGGATATTCTCTTTGTAGAGGTCCATCGGGCCCCTGCGCCAAATTAGGTGAACAATTTTCAATGGCTGCTACAACTTCATCAATGTAAAATCTGATCTCTAAAGGGAAATGAAAAGCTGTAACCCTCCCCTCCTTCCCAAATTTTCTTAGAAGGAGTAAATATGGCTAAAATAATCTAGCCAGCATTCAGGAGTAATATTGGATACTAACTCCTCTGTGTTTACATAACTGTAATTCCCTTTATTTGCGATGTTCCAAAATCTCATTGTGTCCTTTACTTTACATTCCTGCACATGGTTCTCCCACATTTCTGCCTTGATCTCCAATGTCCTACTTCTAATAGATTGGTTATATCCCAGCCTATGCATACATAACATATATTACTAAAATACTGTTTTTGTTACACACACACACACACACACACACACACACACACACACACACACACACACACAACTAGAAACTACGACATAAAATCACAACAATTTTACAACTTTGAGGGGTATAGATTTAGTATTTCTTCTCTAATCTGAGTCACATTGGGGAAGTACTGCATTTTAATTGGTGTAGATTACCGACTCCACATAAGACATATTGGGGAAAGTGTTTGACTTTGAAGGGAGTAGACTTTATATAATCCCACTTGAATCATAGTCACATTTGGGAAAGTGCTGGACTTTGATGGGCGAACATTTGCTATTCCCATTTCAATATATGCCACATTGGGGAAAGTGTTGGACTTTATAGGGTGGAGATTACTTATCCCACTCCAGCTTGAGCAACATTGGGGTAAGTGTTTGACTGTGTGACTGTGGGGGGGGGGGGGGGGGGTAACCTTACTATTCTCACCCTAACCTATGCCACATTGGGAAAAGTGCTGTACTTAGAGGCCTGTATATATATTACTATTCCCACTCCAATCATAATCATAATGGGGAAACAGTTGGTCTTTCAGACATGCAGATTTATTACTCCCACTCCAATCTAAACCACATTGAGGAAGTGTTAGAACTTGAGGGGGGCAGATTTACTACTCCTTCTCCAATCTAAGCAATATTGGAGAAATTGTTGAACTTTGAACACAAAAAGCTGAGGTGTAGAGTTATTATGCCCTCTCCAGCCTAAGCCACATTGGGGAAAGTGTTTTGATCTTGAGGGGATGTAGATTTATTATTCACACTCAAGTCTAAGCCACATTGGAGTAAATATTAGACTTTGAACGCAAAAAGCTAAAATTTTAAAATTAAATGTAATGAACTCCCCAAATTATAAATTAATGTATAAATAATTAAAATTAAAATTTGCACAAAATAAAATGAATATAATAGTATTTTAAAAACGTCACAATGCAATTTCTTTTATATTCGTTAAATACAATTTCAATTATAAGGTATATTAGCATAAAACTAATAATACATATTTCATTATTTGGACATACATAAAAATAATAAAAACAAAATGTAATTAGTTTCATGGTTTTAAATAATATAAAAAAGTGCCTTTAATGTTTCCAGAACATTACAGAGATACATAAATCAAAACATATAAACAAAAATGTTTATATTTTTATTTATATTAATGTAAATAAAACAATTGCAAAATTAAACATAACAATTGCTCAAATAAAAATGTAAATATATTGATATTTATACAGGTTACCATAAATAGCAATTTACTAAATGAGACAAATACATTTTTAAAAAGCAACTTAACATTTTTTTCTTTTTTTTCTTAAATGAGAACATTACATTGCAAATAAATAACAAATATTTTCCAAACAAATATTTTAAATTCAAAATGCTGCCCATCATTTTCTCCCTACAACCCCTATATCTTGTATTAAAAACATTAAACACTATTGCAAAAAATATCAAATTTAAAATAACACATAAACAAACATAATCAAAAAAAGTAAAACATGCAAATTATTAATTTATATTTTAAAATGTAACACTCTACATTAACAATTGTTAAATTACTCAAATAACAAACAAAAGAAAAGTAAATATAAAAAAGTTTAACTTTAAAAATACCTCCCACCATATTCCACTATAAACATAAGATCTGGCTCCTAAAACATTTTACCAATTTATATAACATGAAATATAAAAATAAAATACAAGAATAAATGTAACCAAAATATAGAAAAAAACTATATTACAGACCTTAATTTTATACACAATTATGTTTTTGACAACAATATATAAAAACTATGGGCCTTATTAGGATGTCTGACAGGCCATCCGTGGCTGTCCCACCGACATCCAGGATAGCGGTTCGAACACCACATTATGATGCGGTCAGTCAGACAGCAGCGGTCGGAGGGACGGACCGCCGCCTCCAACAGGCTCAAGGAGCCCATCGGGGTGGCAGTCAGACCCTACTTCCTACAATGAAGGGGGTGCCTGCTTAGACACTACCATAGGGATTACGATGTCCCTTTCAGACAGCGTTTTCATGGTGGTCCCACAGCCATGGAAGGCTGTCAGAAAGGGACTTTGGAGGCCCTAAGCATGGCCCCTGTGGGCCACTGGAATGTGGCCCTGGGGGCACATGTAGTGCCCCTATGCACATTCATGCACCATGTGCCAGTTACCACTTGGTGCCTGGCACACATAATATAAATGTGCACAAAGTGCTCAATAACACTTTTCCAGGGCTGCAGTGCAAGCCTTAGTGTTATTGAGCACTTTTCCGACCGCTGTGCTGGCGGTCCCATTGTACCAGCCGTCCGCCATCATAATAGGCTCCCATACACTTACCTGTGATATTTAAAACAACATGTTTGTAATCACAATACAAGTACACTGATATTAATGTTTAACCAAACTTGTTCTACACTATTTTGGTAAAAGACACATGGACACAGGCTCTTGGCTGCATTTTTAAAATTATTGTGCTGTATGCTGCTGTAGGGCTGGGAAATGCATGCAACCCTGACTGACAGGATGGAGGAGTTCCACAAATAGTGTAATTCTTTTCATGTCTAGCTTCTGAGAGCAGGTAGAGGGAACAAAGGGATAGAATTCACTTTGCAGGGGGTAAATAATAGTATTCCAAGAATACCTAATATTTAGTGATTTCCCATTGTACTATTTGTTCCTGCTTATTTTCCACAGCCTGTTCCTGTAAATTCCACACCCTGCTTAGAAAAATGCAAGCGATGCATATTTTATACAAAAAGGTAAGTGTTGTAAAGATGAATGATACGTAGGCCAAGTGATGTAGAACAGAATCACAGCTTTATTCATAAGATCACTTCTTGGTTACAGCTTGCAAGATGTCAGTCGGATCCTTTAAAGTGCCCCACCAGGAGCAGCCTCCTCACTGCTCAGCCCTTCCACACCAAGTTTGAGTTTGAGTTTTAAAATACTTGTAAAGCGCTCGTACACCTGCGGTTTCTTGGCGCTACTGCTAACCAGCACCAGGGCTAAAAAACGGGGGAGACTGCTGGGGATTTAATCAAAGGATTTTGTGAACAAATGGGCTTTGAGATGTTTGCGAAATTGCGGGTACAGGGTGATGGATCGCAGATCCAGGGGAAGGGAGTTCCAGAGGATCGGGGCAAGGATAGCAAATTTCGAACCTCCCCACTTCTTTGTCCGGTAGCGTGGGATAGTGTGGAGGGACTGGGAGGACGAGCGGAGTTCCCTAGTGGGTACATAGGGGGTGATCTCTGAGGAGATAAATGCTGGAGCCAGGTCCAGTCGGGCCAAGAAGGTGATGGAGGCGAGCTTGAATTGGATTCGGGCTCGCACAGGGAGCCAGTGCAGGGGTTTCAAGAGGGGGGAGGAACGGTGAAATTTGGGAAGATTGAAGACCAGGCGGGCCGCCTGGTTTTGTATCTGCTGCAAACGCCGTAAACTATATGCAGGGATACCTGCATATAGGGCGTTGCCGTAGTCCAGGCGGGACACCACCATGGCTAAGGTGATGAGTTTGAGAGCTGAGAAAGTGAAGAAACGGGACACCCTGCGTATAGTGCGCAGTGAAAGGAAAGAGGAAGATACCACAGAGCTAACCTGGGAGTGAAGGGTGAGTTGAGAGTTGAGTTTTATGCCGAGGGTTTTAACAGAGGTAGAGGGTTCCGGAGAGGGGCCAAGAGAAGGGGGCCAGTAGAGAGGGGACCAGGGGCTGGATGAACCACCCGTCAACACCAGCTCGGTCTTGTCGGGGTTGAGTTTAAGGTGATTGTGGTTCATCCAGTCCCGGATGTGGAGCATGACAGATTGAAAATTAAGGACAGAAGAGGGGGAAGAGGAGAGGTTAAAGACCAGCTGGAGGTCATCCGCATAATTAAATACGGCGACCTCCATTTGTTGAAGAGGAAAGATAAGAGGGGCAATATAGAGATTGAACAAGAGGGGGGAAAGGGAGGAGCCTTGGGGAACCCCGCACTGGACTTTTCGGACGTCCGCTGTAAAATCACCCAGGCGAACGGCCTGGGTGCGGTCGCTCAGGAAGGATGATAGCCAGACCAAGGCGGTCCCTCTGATCCCGGCCGCCCTGACACGGGAAAGCAAGATGGTATGATCCACCGTGTCAAAGGCGGCTGAGAGATCGAGGAGCACAAGGGCCTGGCGCCGGTTAGTATCCATACCCTCCCTGAGGTTGTCCAAGACCGAAATAACAACGGACTCCGTGGAGTGTGCGGGGCGGAAGCTGGCCTGGCGGGGAGCGAGAGCTCCATGAGTCTCTACAAAGGAGCTCAAAGCGCCGGTGACATGGCGCTCGAGCACCTTTGCCAGAAAAGGTAAGAGGGAGATGGGGCGGAAATTGGCAGGGACAGAGGGGTCTGCCCCAGGTTTTTTTAGAATCGGCACAATAACCGCAGACTTCAAGGGGGAAGGAACCACACCTTTAGCCAGAGAACTGTTGAGGAGGTGAAGGGGAGGATCCGGGCAGGAAACAGAGATGTGACGGAGAATGTGAGCAGGACAGGGGTCGAGTGGAGAGCCAGATTTAACCAAAGGTACCAAGGAAGACAGGGCTTCCTTAGATATGGGGGGGAGGGCAGTGAGTTGTCCCTTGGGAGGGGGGCATTGGGGGTCAACAAAGGAGGGAGAAGGGGGCGGGATGTTAGCTTTAATAGTAGAAATTTTATGGATGAAGTAGTTGTTGAGGGAGTGGCAGAGTTCCTCGGAGGGGGCGGGCTTCAAAGTTGTTCTGTCAGAGAACACCAGGTTATGGACAATCGTGAAAATCTCCTTAGGCTGGTTTTCTGCAGCAAGGATTTTGGAGGAGAAGTAGGCGGTTTTGGCCACCAAGATGTCTTTTTTGTACTGGGTAAGGATGTTGGTATACTCCAGTCTTAAAGTGGGGCAATAACTTCTCCTCCAAGCCCGCTCCACGCGGCGTACAGTAAGTTTGGTGGCCTTAAGCTCTGCGTTGAACCACCGGTTGGCATCCTTGTCACGCTTGGAAGTAATACGTTTGAGCGGGGCAACAGAGTCACTGCCAGCGGAGAGCCACTGATCTATGGCCTCAACCTGGGAGAGGGTAGAGAGGCCCTGCAGGGAAGGGAGGGAAGTGATAAGAAGGGAGGAGAGGTCTTCCGGGTTGACACGGCCCCATGCTCGAACCCAGATGTTTTTGGGGCGAGGGGGTTTGGCTGGGGGGTGAATGGGTAGGGAAAAAGAGATAAGGTGGTGGTCGGACCAAGTGCAAGGCGAAATAGAGAGGGATTCCACGGGACAGTTTAGGGACCAGATCTGGTCAAGCGTGTGACCCTTGATGTGGGTGGGGGAGTGGACATGGGGGGTGAAGTTGAGGGATTGGAGGGTTTCAGAGAATTCCTTAGAGGACGAACATTCAGCTGGGTCGGAAGGCCAGAAGTTGAAGTCGCCTAGGAGTAGGATAGAAGAGTTATTAACTGTAATGGTAGCCAGGACTTCCAAGAAGTCAGAAAGGAACTGTAAAGGGGATTGAGGAGGACGGTAGGTGAGAAAACAGGTCAGAGGGGGAGTAATGGAGGTAGTGCGAATAACCAAGTATTCGGTGGTCGCGATATCAGGCAGGGACAGAATTTGAAAGGGGAGATCGGTGCGTGCGATGACCGCCACGCCGCCTCCAGCTCTGCCGGGAGGGCGATCAGCCCGAAGGGCGTAGTAGGAGGCCGGTAAGGTGGCTAATAGGGCGGGGAGGGAGTCGTCGCTGAACCAGGTCTCCGTTAGGAAAAGAAGATCAGGGGCTTGAAGATCCAGCAGGACTGAGAGTTCGTGTGCATGGGCGACTGCTGACCGAGTGTTGAGATAGAACACCGTGAGGGATTTAGGGGTAGTGGGAGGGGTGATGCTACTGGACGAGAGAGAGGGGTCAACTGTGGGAAGGGGGATGTGAGAGGGAGCGGCAGGAGAAAGACCAAGAGAGAGGATGCGGGAACAGGTGGAGGTAGCGATGGGCCAGGGTCCCTGGAGCTTGTGTAGTTGGTCCGGGGTATAGGTGGTGAGCGGGGCAGAGTGACGCGCCCCTAGCCCCGGACAGTCGCGGACGGGCGCAGACGGGCTTGCCCAACTGAATCTCTCTTCCCAATACAAACACACTCAACATTCTATATGACCTCATCATAGGCTGAGAAGCAAGGCAGAGAACTTCTCTAGGGAGAGTGCATTGAGTAATTAGTACATTACAACACATCTCCCCCCTTATAGCGATAGAAAACATTCAAAATGTGTGAAGGTGATAAAACACACATCTCAGCAAAAGAGGATGCATTAACAACAAAATAATTATACATCACCCCCCCCGCTATAATGATCATAAACGAACAAATGCATGAAGATTGTAAAACATATAAATGACAGTAAAGGGGAATGCATCAAACAACAAAATTACAATACACATTTCCCCCTTATAATTGGCATAAAGAACAAAGAATGCGAGTTAAGGAAATACATTCTTAAAAACAGTGGATAACGGAGCGCTAGGTGGCGCACCGCAAGATGGCCGCACTGATGTGAGGCTCCCGATGCTCGACCCCTCGCATCCGGAATTTATCCGCTTTCCGCTGTCCTAGCAGCGCCCCGGAGGTCCCTACCTGCTGCGGGACCGGGGCACTACCATCGGTGGCACTCTTGGCCATTCACCTGCTCCAGGGCCCGAGTTCTGCCGACTGTCGCTTCGCGGCCGCAGGGGATGCGGCTGGCTGGGTCTGTGGCCGGCGCTGGGGGCTACGCGAGGCCGCGGCGCCCAAGGGAAACACGGGCCGTGTGGCTGGCGGCGGCCGGCCATACAGTGCGGGACCCACGGAAGAGGGTCCCGGTCCTGCCCGGAGCCGGGGAATCCTGATACCGGCTT
This sequence comes from Triturus cristatus, assembly GCF_964204655.1. NCBI lineage: Eukaryota > Metazoa > Chordata > Amphibia > Caudata > Salamandridae > Triturus > Triturus cristatus. Next base: position 741,652,228 of record NC_140589.1, on the reverse strand, counting down.
GGAGGGGTGCCTGCCGTGCCCGCGGGACGCCCGGGATCTGCGGAGACCCAGAGACGCTGCCGCTCGGAGGAGAGAGGCGCGCACCTGCGTGGGCGGCCCCGTGGGGCCGGGCCTGGACACAGACTCCTTCCTCGTGGCAGCCGAGAGCTGGCACGGACAGCGCCCAGGCGGCGACCTTGTGGAGGGCCCACAACAGGTACTGGCATAGGCGGTTGGCGGCGGGGGATCGTCGCCACACGAGGGTCCTTGTCCTACCTTCCCCCGTCACCGCTTGTGGGAGTCGGCCTCTGCGGGGCAGAGAGGGACCCTATTTCCTCCCCCCTCCTTGGGGGGTTCGGTTGACATTCGTGCTGGGGAGCGCCGGCGGAGTGTGCCCGGGAGCCCGCTGTGGGCGCTTGATCGGATACGGGCCCCGTGCTTGAGAAAACGGTGGGACTGGACCACGCTGGATCGCCTTTGAAGCGGGGCTGCGGCACTCTCGGTGGTCTCCTGGCCCTCTGCAGCGGGGGGAGGGCATCACTCCTGCCTCTCACTCCCCCTCGACTCCGGCCCCGCACCGGCTGGCTGCTTGGACAGTGGGACGGCGAGCCACACAGCGCCTGGGCACCGGCGCGCGCGTCCCGTGGGCAGTCATGGGCAAGGACAGGGGTGCCAAGTCGACAGCCGTGCCCCACCAGACTAAGATTGATCATTTCACGACCTCCGATCCCCCGGGCGTTGGGGGGGAGACGGCGCCGACTCCCGGCGCGGACCTTGCCGCCTTTCTGCAGGCCATCACCGCCTCCCGCACGTCCTTGGAGGGGATGGTCGGGGAGGTGAAGGTGGACGTGGCGCTCCTACGACAGGATCTCCGCAATGCCACGGCCCGCATCACTGAGACGGAGTCCCGAATTTCGACTGCGGAGGACGACATCCGGCAGCTCCAAGACCAGGTCCGGGAGCTCACGACCCATTCCAAGGAGCTGCACCGGTGGGCGGAGGATGCCGAAAACCGGGCCCGCCGCAACAACCTCCGCCTGGTGGGCTTTCCGGAGGGGGTCGAATCTGGCCGCACCGACGACTTCCTGGAGAAGTGGTTTAAGTCCTGGATGCCGGCGGCCAGCTTGTCCACCTGGTTTGTAGTGGAAAGAGCGCATCGGTCGTTGGCCACCAAGCCTCCGGTGGGGGCCCCCCCGCGCCCCTTCATCCTGCGGATCCTTAACTTCAGAGACAGAGACGCTATTCTGAAGGAGGCGCGGGTGCAGTCTCCCTTGTCCTTCAACAACCACACCATCATGGTTTTCCCCGACTACACCCGGGAGGTTCAGGAGCAACGCCGCTCATACCTAGAGGTGAAACACAAGATGCGCTCCTTGGGCCTTCGCTACCAACTTCAATTCCCGGCCCGCCTCCGCGTGGTCTTTCAGGATAAGACCCTGTTTTTCGACACTCCCCGGGCGGCCTGGACTTGGCTCACTGAGGAAAGACCCCTGCGCCAGTCTGGGCGGGCGTCCCCGGCTCGGCGGCCTTCGGATCAAGATACAACCAGGCCCACTCGCCCACGCCGCAGGAGGCGCACACAGTCCCGGCGGCCCCGGGGGGGATTGGCGGCTGGGCCTCGCTCCACGAGCATGTCGGGCAGAAGGCCAAGGGACTCGTCTGCCTCATCCGGGGCATCCTCTCAGGCGGCTGGGGGCCTCCGGCGCCGGTCGCAGCGTCCGCCGGACCCGTCCTTGACCCCCCTCCTCGGGCCTGTGGACCTTTCTGATCTCTCCCGCAGCCCGGCCATTTGACTTTGGGTGGTCTTCTGTCTTGGCAGCAGCTCTGGCGGCCCGGTCCTGCGGCTGGGGCCTCCACCACGGACCTGGACTCAGCGGATTTCCGCTCATGTGTAGTAGTCTAGGCCGGAACACTTGCATCCGTACTTCTGGAGGGGTCCACCACGCTCTTGACACCCGAGCGCTTCGCTTGGGGCTTTTGTAGTAGTTGTTGATGTTAGGGCGACAGATGCTTCAGTTCTCGAAGTGTAGGGTGGGGGGTTGGGGGTTGGGGGGTGGGTTTTGTTGGATGTTCCTCCTAGGGAGGGTGGTTCTTTTAGTTTGGGTCTGGTTCTTCTTGGGTGCGCCGCATAGCAGCTTCCTGCGAGCGTTACTGCAAAGCTCTGCGCTGGCTCACGCACACGATCTGCTGCCGCCCGCTCCCAGCCTGGCACCCCTTAGCTGCTTCCTGCGAGCGTTACTGCAAAGCTCCGCGCTGGCTCACACACACGATCTGCTGCCGCCCGCTCCCAGCCTGGCACCTCTAGTCCCCTTTCGTCTGTCCCCTGCTCTCCCCATGGGACCTGGGCGATCCCCCTTCCCTCCCTGCGCACCAGCTCGGCATGATGTACTCCTGGCGCCCCTGGGGCGGCTCCGATCCCGCGGCGTCCCGACGCACCCGTTGTTTCCATGGCTGACGTAGCCCCCAGGGCGCAGCTGCGTATCCTGTCCTGGAATGTGAACGGCCTGCTGGATAGGCTTAAGCGCACGGCAGTCCTTAAGTATGCCCAACGCGTTGGGGCCGACGTCCTCCTCCTTCAGGAGACCCATCTCCTCGGGGAAAAATGCCCCTTCTTGGCGCGTTATGGGTACGACCGGGTGTGGCACTCTGGGTTTTCCCGGGGTTCCCGAGGGGTGGCGGTCCTGCTGCGTCGTTCCTTTCCCTTTGTCCTTCAGAGGGTGGCCCGTGCTCCCCATGGAATCGGGATTGCTATTTGCGGTATGCTGGAGGGTCGACCGGTCAGCTTCCTTTCGCTCTATGTGCCTCCCTCGGGACTGTCGCAGGCCTTATCCCACGCCGCCTCGTTGTTGGAATCTCTCCCCGTGGGCGCTGTTGTGCTTGGGGGAGACTTTAACGCTGTCTTGGCCCCACAGCTGGATTCGTCGGGACCGATTTCGGATTCCCGCGCCGTGCGAGCGAGACAGCTGGCGGGATGGGCCGAGGCCCAGGGTCTCTGTGACGCCTGGAGGCTTTGGCACCCTCACGAGCGTCAGTACACCCACACTTCGGCCGCTCACCATTCTCACGCCCGCATTGATGTGATTTTTGGCCCTCCCACCGAGTGCGGAAGCGTCCAGGATGTCCGCATCCTTCCCAGGGGCATTTCGGACCACTCGCTGGTCCTCCTGGGTCTGGGCCCCCCGCCTCACGCGGCTAGGCCGGTGTGGAGGTTCAGCGCCTGGTTCCTCCAGGATAAGACATTGCGTGAGGCGGTGGGCACTGAGCTTACTCAATATTATGGCGCCAACGAGGGCTCGGTTTCGTCGGCGGGCACCCTTTGGGAGGCTTGCAAGGCAACCATCAGGGGGGCGGCCAGGGCACATGTGGTGCGGCACCGCCAGACACAGCTGCGGCAGCTCACTGCTTGCGAAGCCCGGGCGTTGCGGCTGGAGCGGTCGCTCTCTGCACATGAAGACCCGGCGGTGGACCGGCAGCTGCGGCTCCTTCGTCAGGAGATTTGTCAGCGGTCCCTCGAGGCGGCCAAGCTTCTTTGGCAGTCCTCGGTGGCGAGGGTGTATGGTTGGGGTGACAAGAACGGCGCGCTGTTGCACCGCCTGGCCACCTACCCCAGGGCGTCGCGCATCATTCCGGCGATTACCGACTCTTCGGGGGTGCTCCAGTCCTCCTCCGTGGCGATGGCGGCGGCATTTGCCCAGTTCTACTCCCAGCTCTACCGAGCGCGTGCAACCGACCTTTCTCTGGACGCCCTGCTCGCGTCTGGGAACGCCTGCCTGGCCCGGCTTCGGCCGGACGAAATGGAGAGCCTGGAAGCCCCCATCTCCATCGAAGAAATTGGGGAGGCAATCGGGCGCACATCAGCGGGGAAGACACCGGGACCGGACGGCTTTCCCCAAGAATTCTTTGCGGCCTACAAGGACACCCTGGTCCCGCGGTTGAGAGCTCACTATGCGGAGGCGCTTGAGAGGGGTTCCTTCCCCCCGGAGACTGACCTGGCCACGATCGTGGTTTTGCCCAAATCCACACCGCCGTCCACTGACAGAGCTGCCTATCGCCCAATTTCGCTCATCAACACCGATGTCAAGCTCTATGCGGCGGTCCTGGCCCAACGGCTCAGGCCCCTGTTGTCGACCTTGGTCCACCCGGATCAATGTGGCTTCATGCCCGCTCGGGGCACGCGCCACTGTCTGCGCCGTCTCCATGTGGCCTTGGCCCACCGCCATCGTCTGACCCCGTACCTCGCTCTACTCCTCGTCGACTTCGAAAAGGCTTTCGATTCGGTGGGGTGGATCTACCTATTCGACGTCCTGACCCGCATGGGCTTTGGCCCTCGGTTCGTGGGGATGGTGCGAGTCCTCTATGCCCGGCCCCGCACCAGAGTATTGGTTAACGGTGCGTTGTCGAGGCCCTTTCGGATCGGCCGGGGGACAAGGCAGGGTTGCCCACTGTCACCCCTTCTCTTCGCTCTTGCGATGGAACCTCTGGCCACCCTGATTAGATCTGACCCCCTCCTTCGGGGCTGGGAGTGGCCTGGCCTGGAAGCTGACAAAATCGCCCTTTATGCGGATGATGTCCTACTGTACCTTGGGGACCCAGCGCGCTCCGGGCCACGTGCACTATCCATTCTGAGCCGTTTCGGCCGGGCGTCGGGTCTCTCCCTAAACCCGCGGAAATCGGTCCTGGTTCCGTTGCACCCCTCCAGGGAATGCTTTGACTGGCAGGAGACCATCCCTCTGCGCCGCCTATCATTTCAATACCTGGGCATCTGGGTCTCCCTCCTCCCGGAGCTGAGCTGGGTGCTCAACGTCACCCCCCTGGTCAAGAGAGCCAAGGTAGACTTGGCGCGATGGCAGCAGCTGCCCCTCAACCCGCTAGGGAGGGTTGCCCTCTACAAAATGATGATTCTTCCCCGGTTTTTATATGTGTTGCAAAACACCCCCCTCTCCTTTCCGAGACCGTGGACGGGATGGCGACGAGATTTCTCTGGGGCGATGGGAGGCGGTGGCTGGCTCTGTCGACGTGCCGCATACCCACCTTTGACGGGGGCCTGGGCATGTCTGATCTCTACCTCTACTATATGGCCACCCGCCTTCTGGTCATTCATGACTGGTTCGGGGGGGTTGGTCCGACCCGGCCTACAGGGTGGAACTTGACGGCTTGGGTTTCTCCGATATCCAAGATCGCCTGTACGGCGCCCCCATCCCTGCTTCTTGCCCGGACATCACCAGGGCTGTATTCCTGTCCTGGCGAGCGGCGCTCCGCCTCACCCGATGGACGGGACGGTTGACCCGGGTCACTCCCCTGTGGCACGGGACGTGGTTGCGGGAGGTCACGAAGCTGGAAGGCTTCAAATCATGGGATCTCATTGGCATCTCCCAGCTTGGGGACGTCTGGCGGGGAGGGCGGATGTGTTCCTTTTCAGAGCTGCAGGCGCGTTTTTCCCTCCACTCCTCTCAATTCTATAGGTACCTCCAGCTGCGCCACGCCATACGCACCTACACCCCGCTTGACGTCCGGCTGCCGGACCACAGCCCCCCGGAGGCTCAGGTCCTGCTGGGCAACCTGGGGAGGGGGGGCATTTCCAGAATTTACCGCTCCCTCGTCAACTGCACCCCTACGTCCCTTGCGGGCCTTAAGGAGCGCTGGGAGGGGTGGGTGGGCCCCCTGGATGAGGCCGACTGGCGGGACGCCCTTATGACCCCCCGCTTGGTGACGGCCTCCACTAAGCTGCGACTCATCCAAATTTACTATCTCCATGCGGCTTACCTCACACCGGCTCGCCTTCACCGTGCGGGCCTCTCCGGGGATGCGGCTTGCTCCCGATGTGGTTCCGAACCGGCAGACTTCCTGCATATGGTGTGGTCCTGCCCTGTCCTGGAGGGGTTCTGGAGGGGCATTGAGACCGAGCTTACGGAGGTCCTGGGGTGGGAGGTGCCGCATGACCCTCGACACTCCCTGCTGGGCATCACAGATGGCTTGGATGGCACGCGTTCAGAGCAGCTGTTTCTCATGACGGCCTTGATGGTGGTCAAGCGCGACATTGCAGCGGCATGGAAACAACCGCTGCCGCCAAGTGTGGCTAAGTGGGGTGCTGGGGTGGACTGGTGCGCGGCGCAGGAGCGGACTCTCTATCGGGCACGAGGTTGCCCCAAGAAATACCGGAAAGTTTGGGGGAAATGGCTAGGCAACATACTTTAATAGGGCGGTCCGGGGGGTGGAGGAGAGCTTTTGGGGGTGGGGGGGAACGGGGTGTGCTTTCTAATGTATTGCTGTGTGGTACTGCTTCAGAATGCCAGACTGTTTTTGTTGTTGTATTGTTTAAAACAATAAAAACTTGTTTATCAAAAAAAAAAACAGTGGATAACTCACGCACCAAACTACAGGTACAGTACCGTCACACCACACGGAGTACCCATTGCGCCACAAACTAGAGCACAAAACTGCGGCAGAGTAGGGATCTACAACCCTTCACCCATACTAAAACAGGGTAATTATAACCCAAAACACTCTTGAAACACTGTAGAAACTTAATATGGGTGTCTTTACCCCACCCGTAACGCACAGTCCAAACACCTTCCATGAGGAAACAACCACATACAGGGTATACCAAAACCAATAAGTCAAAGATGCCACACGAGAGGTAGACTTCCTACGTGCTCACCCGTAACACACAGTCTAAGCACCTACATGAGACAACAACATACAGGGTATTACCAAAACCAATAAGTCAGAGAAGCCACACGAGAGGTAGACTTCCCACGTGCGCACCCGTAACGCACGGTCCCAGCACCTTCCATGAGGAAACAACCAGTCAGAGGCGTACACTAACATGACCATGGACACTACACTCTATCTCCCTCTATACATACAGCAGACCAAAACAAAGACACTACACTCTCTCACCCCCTCTCATACAAATACAGGACAAGGTATACAATACAACCTTATACATCACCACTTGAAGAAAGAAAAAAAACCATGGCAAAAATAGAATGGTATGCAGCACCCACATACCATTAACCAGTACCAGGTAGAAGAGCGCTGTATACCTCTAATACATAACATTACATGCTCGAAAACAAAGCAGTGAAACTATGGTCACATCCGGTTACAGCGTCCCAGTAATGCATACTGTAGACAAAAAAAACTGACCAAATAGTCATAGTTCAGCAGAGAAGCCTGACATATATCTCATTCTGTCGTAGCGTCTCGGTGAATCAAGGTGTAAAACAATATCACAGTACTCACATACTTCGCCAAAATAAAGGTTACCAAATAAATGAAGAAATCCTCAATCAAGAATCGGAAAAGTTGTGTCATCCAATCTTTGCCGCAGTCAAGAAGTCCTGAATCAAGAATTGGAAAAGTTGGGTCACCCAATCTTCGCTCCCGCTAACAGCCGAGTGAAAGGAAACCTCAGATATCCAAGATGGCGGCACGTTTACGTGAAGGGTGCCGGGTGGCTCAAGGCATAAACATGCATGAAATGTTGTCAGGCAGCAGTCTTGACGCGGAGGAAGCATCACAGAGTCTTGAGGAAGAAGACAAGAAGACGCGCGTGAGACAACTTTCAAATTGGTAAGGCTTGCGCTGACAGCAACGGAGGCCGCAAGAAGGTGACGTTTTTTTTTTTTTTTTTAAACATGAAACAGCCAACATCTCATGAAAACGTAATGTGGCTAGTATCTCAAAATTGAACACCACCCAAACAATAAAAGGCGCTCCATATCTTTGTGTGGAAATGTGGACGAAGTCGACAAATACCCAATGTGGTGACTTTGCCAGCACACAACACCGGAGCTTGAACTTCAGCACAAGCAATGCGGAGGGCAACATCAGTCTCTGGGACGCTTAACAATAGAAAGTTGCCAGTAACAGGAGACACTGTCCTAATGCATGAAAACATAAATAGTCCATCCAAGGCAGCAGTTTCCAATTAAAGTAGCAATCTCACTCTCTGTTCAAATCAGTAGTCTGTTTGCTAAACGCAGGTTTGGAGCATAGGGTCACACAGCAGACTCTTTCAGGAGATTATGTCCCAAGGCAATTCAACTTTTTAAGGGTTCAAGTGAAAAAAAGGGAAAGTCCAACAGGAACTGGCAGGCCCATGTTAGGGCTGACCGTTCACAGGTGATGAGGGACACCATCAGGAAGTTGTAGTAAATTGATATCCAGGCCACAGATGATGCTCACCCAATGCAGGTTACAGCAAGTTACAGCATGCCAATGCAGGGATAATGCAGTAGGAACTGGCACCTTGAGTTGTGGGCGACCGATGACAGGGTCACTGGTGGGGTCTGGGTTGGGGTGCCAGTTTGCTTCACTCGTAAAAGAAATTATTTTACCTTAGAGTCCTTGACGTCTTTAGTTCCATTGGTCTTGCTTACTACATGCGTAAGGTTCTTCCAGATCGTCGCCAGTGTTGTAAAGATGAATGATACGTAGGCCAAGTGATGTAGAACAGGATCACAGCTTTATTCATAAGATCACTTCTTGGTTACAGCTTGCAAGATGTCAGTCAGATCCTTTTAAGTGCCCCACCAGGAGCAGCCTCCTCACTGCTCAGCCCTTCCACACCAACTGAATCTCTCTTCCCAATACAAACAAACTCAACATTCTATATGACCTCATCATAGGCTGAGCAGCAAGGCAGAGAACTTCTGTAGGGAGAGTGCATTGAGTAATTTGTACATTACAACAGTAAACTTATGAATTTGCTGGCTACCAGAAACCCACTTAGACGAGAGAGGATATTAATTCTGTTAAGTGAGGCCTATTCAAAAGTTTGTTATTTTTTACAGAGTTTTATACTTTTATATAGCCCAAACTAGACCGGAATCGGGCATCAGAGAGATCTACATAGCACCAGTTGCATTACATGAGGACACATTCATTTTTGTTAGGCATGGGGAGATTTAGGGCCCGATTTACAAAAGTAATCTGAGACAAAATGCTAACTTTACGACTTTCGGTATTCACAAAATGCATTTAGTAGTAGTAAAGTTAGGATTCCTAAATTTACTACTACTAAATGCCTTTTGTGAATACCGAAAGTCAGAAAGTTTGGATTTTCTCAGTGTAGTAGTAGTAAAGTTAGGAATCCTAACTTTACTACTACTAAATGCCTTTTGTGTATACTGAAAGTCGTAAAGTTAGGATTTTGTCTCAGATTACTTTCGTGAATCGGGGCCTAAGTGATTTGCCCAGAATCACAGGATGTTCAGCGTCATTGCCGAGACTCGCACCCAGTTCCCCAGATTCAAAATCGACTCCCCTAACCACTAGGCCAACTCCTCTCCCCAATTTGAAAGGTTTGAAATGTTAAAATATAAAGACCATATTCAGACTACATGACAGTAGGATGTTTTGACTAGTATTAACTGTAGTTAAGGGTTAGTGTTCAGAAAGAGTGTGTGAAATGAAATTCAATGGTCATCAAGGATCAGGATTCAAAAAACAAGGTCACAGTTGATGTTTTGAGTATTGTATTAGAAACATGTAACAAAATAAATGTTTGGAATATAGAAATCATTTCAGAGATTTTTAATAAGTATGGAAGCAACAATTTGCAGGAAATAAACAAGTGCAACTGTAATTTACCACCAAATTTGATGATAATAAATTAGACTCCATCAATCCTTGTCATTACTAAAGCTTTAAAGTATTTTCATTGACTATGTTCATACAGGTTTGAAAAATGTAACGTGGCTGGCAAAGAAAAGATATGGGCACACACGTTGTCCTTCTCAAAACTTCCAATATGTGTGTACTTTGCCAGTCGTTGGAGGTTTTCCTAAAAAAATGCCTTTTCAGAAGAATGCTACAGCAAAAAGAAGATTTTTTCTGCCGGAGAATGTCCCCACGGAAAGAAACATTTCGCTTATCTTCTACGAAATCTTACTTTTAGTGGATTTCAACTGCTTTTTGAAACAAAAAAATCGCCAATTTCATCAAAGAAAAGTTAAAAAAAAATCCACAAATTGAGAGTGAGCTAGTCTTCCCAATCGACCGTTACCAATTGAATGCTATTTTTGTAAAAGGCTTCACGACTAGCAAAAAATCCGTTTTGAATGTTTAGAGCGTGCTGGTGTGATGGAAAGCAAAACAACAAGCTTTCACTTTGCCTAACGCAGATAGGTTCCACATACTTTATAATATCCAAAAGTCAACTGGAACCGTGACACTGCTCTGGATAGACCCGGACAAAGATGGCCGCTTGGTTGGGCGAGTTCATGGGTCCTGAAACCCATCATTGTTATGGAGTACTGGACCTACCTTGGGTAACAATGAAATGACGCACCATGACAACCGCGCTTTACTTGCAATTATTCCTAACATTCTCTAAGCTGGTTATGAAATCTCATGGCAGCAGTGCCGTGCTCTATTTATTTTCTTCTCCAAGCCTCTCGTCTACTCATTTAGCTGGCTCTTACTCTAATGAGGGGCTGATGATGCAAGCCTCCACCACAGAAGACCTAATTCATACCTCAGCCATTACGTGCAGACATTATTTTCTCTAATGATATATCATTTTGCACAGCAATGCTCTTTTTCAATGTAATCTCAGACCCACAGGATATTTAGTACGAATCAAAACATATAATTTCCTGAGCTCAGCTTTGGAGCTGTCGTCTTGAAATGTTAATTATAAATGGTGCCATTCTCGCCAAGCGTTGTTCATTTGCCACATCATCTAATTAGCCGCAGCAATGTGTGCGAATAAAATCTGAAAACTGTTGTCTCCATTCCCCTAAGTTTTAGCCATCTTCATCAATCTAATGGTTTCCAACATGTTGAGTTTACATTTGGCAAGTAGGATTTCACTTAATTGCAAGAGAAAGATATTGAAAGAATAAAGAAATTCATTTTCACATCTGTATACCTGCAGTAACTCGTCAGAAGATAACACAGAGTGGACAATGGCAGTGTTATGTAGCTTACATAAGATATGGGCGGTATCCTGACGTAGACGCGCCAGTCTGACGAAGCCCATACTGGGAGCATCCCTTCTTTAACACTGTTGGAGTCATTGGTTTCCAAATTCTACATTATTCAACCTAAAACAGATTCTGATCATCAAAGGCCTGAGTCAGGCTTCTAAAAAGGAAATAACTGTTGGTTCAAAGATTAGAGTAATTCTTCTTAAGTGTTGAGTGTAAAGGAAATGGAGATGTTTTGACTTTGTAAATGGCTGGTCATGCTCACTCGCCCTTGCTTCGCGCAACCTTAAGCACATCCAGTAATTGTTCTTGAGCCCAAATCACCATCACAACTATTGTACGTGTTGAGTACTTTAATTTCATTTAAAGTGAAATATTTAATAGGGTATAGGAATTTAAATATTATGGCGTCCAATCAATGACATAATCAGATCACTTCCTACCATAGAGGGCAGCCTCTAAACTAGGCCTCTCTCGTTGTGTATGTTGTGTGTAAATAATGTTCTGCTGTAGTATTTTTAACCCCTTCCCCGCTCATGACGGAGCCGCTCCGTCATGAGCCACGGTTGCCGTGTGCTCATGACGGAACGGTTCCGTCATGTCACGGCCGTTGGCGGCCGCTCCGCCTACGCGGCGCTGTTTCCCCGCCTGTGCGGGGGGACAACGCAAATGGGCGGAGTCATGACGGAACCGTTCCGTCATGAGCACAGCTCAACCGTGGCTCATGACGGAGCGGCTCCGTCATGAGCAGAGCGCCACCGCGCTGCCCCCCCGCACCCACCAGCGCCGCGGCGGAATTCCCACCGCGCCGAAAGGGTTAATAGGTAACAGTCTGTTTACATTGTTGTACTGTCTTTCTAAAGGAGATATTACCTTTGGGAGCATCAGTGTTGATTCTTTCCTTTGTGCACAGTGCACGTTAGCACAAAAAAAACTAAAATATAGAGAAAAGATGACAGAACTCTAAAAGAAAAGCTGCATGATATTATCTCATCCATATACTCCTGCATACACTAGCGGAAACTACACACTTGTATTGCATTTTATTTGATAATCCTATTTATTGCTGAAGTCACCAACATGAGTCTCATTTGAGATGTAAACCCCGCCTTCTCATGTTACCTCAAAGTCAATTAGATGTTCTTCTCACTCGTCGTCTCCCTGCTGTGTCCCTTCCTGAGGTGCGATGACATGCAGGGAACCTGTAGCGTGTGCCGTAGACTAGTCACGTGACTTGTGCCGTGAGAATTTGCTCACCTCCCCATGCAATTGGATGAATGAACCAGGCCCATGGAAACATTAAGATCTGGACTAAGCCACTGACCAATAAATGCATGAATAGAAGTATTAGTAATGAGAGGCTCTGGCAACTAGTGCATTAAATGAGCAGATACTGTCCAGTACTCAGTACCTGAAATTCTTTACTTTGAGTGTAGGAAAACCTGACTCTTCAGCTCTGCTGTCTTACATTTAATGGGAGAGTACCGGCAGTTCTCCAGGTAATCCGAATAACAGGGGTCTCCAAACTTTTCTGTTATAAGAGCTACTTCTCTTCAATGAAAATCACCCCAAGCTACTAATATTGGTGCAGTACTAGTGACCACCCCAGCCAAGATTGCCAGCAGTGATCACATTAGCACATCAGGCAGGATTGTCAGCAGTAAAGTAAAAAGGGAATTATCAATTTGGAATGCCTCTAGATGGGTAATACATAACAGCCACAGCTGTAATCCGAGTAGCATTCCATAATAATAATACGAGCAATATGTATCTCCTACACCACACGATTTATCATTCAAATAATAGCTTTAAATACATTTTGAACATTCAACCATTTTTCTCCAAAGCATTAGCTTATGAGTTCTGAAACTACACACATTTTCTCCTCAAACATGCGCTTTTTAATTTTGCCTTACATATATTAATTCAACCTGGCAAATGCTTCTATATTAGTAGGCTTGGCTGACCACAGGAGAGCTACTGGTAGCTCAGAAGCTACTCGTTGGAGACACCTGGAATAGAGAGTATCGGCCCGTCGGTATTTCCATTTAATGCAGTGCTTACAATACGGCCATTAGCCCCTTTGAAAAAATTCATATTCAAAGCTATGATTAGTCTGCCTTCTTTAGTTTGCCTTAGTGTCTGTTCCACTGCGCTGACGGTTCTTGAATATTCCGTGCTGACAAAAACGACTAGATGGACTTTCTGTAATTAGGTCTTTCAAATACATTACATTTGGACAAGTGGGCAGTGGCAGAGCCGTGAAAACCTGTATGAATTAAGGGCTGCGCCGGCTGGCACAGCTAAACGTGGTGGGCAGGGGTGGGGTGGGAGCGGGGGGGGGGGGGGGGGGGGGGGAAGGAAGTCGACAGACGATGGAATAGGTATAATTAAATAAATAAATAACACCTATGCCGTTGTCTGTCAGCGTCCCCCTCTGCAGCGCCTTGCCCACCCTCACCACGCTTACATGTGCCGGCCACCGCTGATTAAAGGATTAACACACCTTTTAACCTCTTGCTAAATGTAGTCAGGAAACCATTAAGACGTGCTGTTTTACATGAATACAGCATATATCTGTCAACTTTTCCTTGATTTTCACAATGATACATTTAAGTCTTGCAGCGTAAATTCAAAGGAAGCATATTTTAATTGTCTAGCTTTTCAGATACTAAATGAATCACTTTTTTGGTAATGTGGTGCAAAACAAGGCTTATTTGTTGTTATAGCTGATAGAACAATAGAACAGCTGCCTGCCACATATATGGTTACCAATGGTTTAACATAGATGCAAAGTGGGCTCTGTTCAGTCTCAGAAGAGTATTGCTCTCTCACATCATGCCACTGGCTTACAGGGTGTATTCTTCCACCTTATTTAGAAATGCATGTTGTGCTATTTTACATGTAAAAAGTACACAATTTCTCATGTCACACAAGCATTGTATAAATCAGGGGCTCTTAACTAGTGGTCCTAGGTCCCCTAAGGATCCGATAAGACTGTTCAGGGGGTCCGCGATTGACTAGAATATTAAATAATATTAACAGATTAATAAAGGGTATATAAATAAAGAAGAGAAATTTTAAATTGAAAACTTTAAAAATGTTCGAAATGCTAAGTAATTTGAAATTAGAGGCTACAAATTAAATTAGTATCCTCAGATTTATTCGTGGAAGCAGTGCAAGTGCATCAAACTGGCTATAGTATGTATGATGAGTGGCCTCAATTGAAATTAGAAAAGCTCAAACATTCTCTTTATAATTATTTTTTTCTGTATACGTTTGTGAATTAAATTAAATATTTCATCATTTGTGTATTTGTTTGATGACTGCTTGTTTTGCAGTTCAGATCATAGAAAATTCGTAGCCCTGGGTCCCTGGCTTCCAGTAATGGCTGAAGGCCTGATTATGATGTGGTCGGTGTATTCGGAACTATGCGTAACCCCCTCTTTATGTACAGGTTGGAATTAAAAGGTATTTAACATATTGGATAATTATTGGATGCATCTAATACCTCAAGGATCGTTACATTTCGGCAGGTCAAACATGTCAACATTTTAAAGGGGAATAGCACATGATATTTACTGTATCATGCAGGTTTTGGTGGTTTAAACACCAAAATCCATGTTATTCCCCATAAACTCATAAAAGGTGCTATTTATCACACCTGATAAATAACTACTCCAAGGTATCGTTATTTCTCAGGTGCTCTAAATAGCACCTATACTCGTAATCAGGGCCTTATTGGGAGTTTACAGATTCCAATAATGATTCAGTGGGGGTTCACGATTCCAGTAATGATGAAGTGGTTGTCCACAGAAGTGAAAATGTTTAGAATCACTGGTATTAATAGAGCAATCCTTGTTCGTTGTTTTCTACTAAATTCAGCCTTTAAGTGTCATCTTTATTGACCTGTAGGCCTGATTTAGATGTCGGGCGGAATTCCTTCTGCCCAATACCAACTCGATCCTGGGACCAACCGACACTCGGTCGGCGGTCCCAATTGCCCCTCTTTAGGATGCGACTGAACACATTCCTATATTTCACTATGGGAACATGCATTACGGCTGTAAGCTCAAGGTGCCTGCCACAAGGTGCAGGGATCAACAGCGGGGCACCATAGGGGGCCCTTGGCCTCCAACCAGAGGTCGTGCACCATAGGGGGCCCTGCTCGAGCCCCCCAAACACGATTTTCGACATGGTTTCCATGTCTCACAGGCTGGCATGGAACCATGTCGGAAACTTGCATTGTAATCTTAAGGGTGGATAGAACTGCCCTTGAGATTACTATCCGGCTTCTGACTGGCAGACAGGCTCGTCGAGCCTGTCGAAAACCAGCTGGAATAACTGGCTGTTTCCTTTCCGACCGCCTCCACCATGATGAGTTGGTTGGAAAGGAAACCGAGCGGCCCATTACGATGCAGCCCTGAAGGCTCCATCGTAATCAGCCCCATAAAGTCCAAAGATGTTTGAAGGCTCACTTGCCATCCAACCTTCATTTCATATTGATATAAAAATACAGCTATATAGAAGGCAAGGGAGTCTTCACTTTAGCCCTGCTTTTGTTTTATGCGAAAATCAGATGCACAGGCACTTCAAGAAATCTGACTTTAACTTTGTAATGTATGCAAGCACAGGTATACATAAATTAGCATTTGTACATGCCTCTGTCTGCATGCATTTCAACCTTAAAGCTAGACCTATTGGCTTTATAAAGCTTGTTTCAAAAGCAACTGCTTGGATATTTATTTATTTGAAAGTTTTCTGTAGGGCTCCAGCACTGGGGAGGTTGTAGGCACTAAACACACAGAAAAACAGGAGCAGCAGGGTTGGACTAGTGTATAGGGCAATCTGTCAGTACCCGAAGGGCTGGTCAGACAGGTCAGTGAATGGGCTGGTTGTATGTCGGTCTTTTGGTCTGTTTTATGGTCTGGTGGTTCATTTTTCACTGTTGATTTCTCTGATATTATCACTACATTTCCTGAAGCAAGCACACATGCATAGTCTCCCATGCCTTCCAAAACACCTATACAACTTGTTTTTACAAATGCAAAACTGCCTTATTTGCAAGTGTTGTCCACTTTTTTTAGCTATCTGATTCACTAATGAGGGACCACCTCCAAATTGGTGCTCGGACCTAGTTTCTGTCTCAGACCAGCTCAGAGAAGTAGTATTAATATCAGTAATAATACAGATCACCCACTCAAGCTAGTGTCAAGGAAGGAGCTTTATTAACGAAGGACAAATAGTAGTGTCCAATCTGAATAGGAGAGAAAGTGAATCAGAAGTGTACATCAGATGGATCAGCATTGAAAACAGCTTCTCATTGGCAAGATATATTCTGAAAAGATGAGTTTCTAATTGTCTGTGGAAGGACACAAGGTTGGGGTTTATTCTTTAATTCCTCAGTAATGAGTTCCAGAAAGTGATAGCCACACCTGATAATGAATGATGATCAGTATGTGGTGTTCTGAAATGAGAACATTTCATGAGTAGTGTATTCCTACTGTGCAGATCTCTTTTACCACTGGAGAGTTTGAGTAAGTCAATGACATACGGGAGAGTGTTCAGCTGCAGTGCTTTGTACATGAGGCATCCATCCCAACTTGAATGTACTTCAAGGTCTCACCTGAACCGGGAGCCAATAAAGAGTGGAAAGGATGCGTGTAATATGATCATATTTTGTCCAAGATTATAAGGGTTGTGTTGTACTCTCACATGAAGTAGACGCTGTCAGCCATGTAAGATCTTCAGTACCTTTATTCCAGTTGTACAGGTAGATGGTTCACAGGTACATCAAACAGATAGAACAGGTAACTGGATAAGGTAAGTAGGGTAGCCCAGTGGTCAGTCCTTGGTACAATGTCACAGCAAACACCTTAGTAGTACCAAACCCCCTTGGTAGTATCTAACCCCACCAGGAGCAGCCTGTCTGCTGCTCAGCCCATCTGTAACTGTCATACCTCACCCAGTCAGACTCCCAACGTTCTATGCATCACAGCATTCTCAACATTCTACTCCAAACACACACTGTGGCTGAACAGCAGGAGAACTGGGAAACTGCAAGATATGAAAATACTATGCAGGGCATAACATATCCCCCTTCTTTTAAAATGAAAAACAAAAGAGACATTTGTACTTTGTACTTTGTACTATGGAAATGCAACAATGCAATATGAGCTACCATGTACAAAAGAAAATACACTTGTAATTACATACATACAATAGATTGAGACAATAGGTAGCGTATAGCAAAAGGGAAACAAACCCGCATAAAGCACATATTGCCAAGTCTCAAACATAGCAAAATTACCCAAGAAAAGAATGAATCAAAACCAGGGATGTGCAAATAAGAACATCACGAGAGATAATGAACCATTCAAAGTAGAGAACGGATAGAATAAAACAATTGTAAAAATTGAGTACAACAACCCATTCTCTCCCAAAAACAAAAATGAGAAAGTGTCATCGCGTTAGACAAAAGGTAACCACCTTGCCACTGTATTTGAGTCTAACCCCCATGCATGCACATCCTGAGTAGGAAAAGACCTTGGAAAAACATGGGACCAATCCGACACATACCAACTCTATAGTACAATCCCTAAAGAAAGGGAACAAATGAAAAGCACAGTTCCTAGCAAAAGGAAACTCACCTACGTTGTGAAGATGACTAAAAGCAAACCTTCACTCCTCTTGTGAGGTACAAAAACTCGAGATTATGACCCTAAAAACCACCCTAATGAAAGGGTCTAAGACTATAACAATGAATATGGGACCACATAACTAAAAGATACACCCTGTGTAGGGGAACCGTACCCATAAATCTAAACCAACCCAGAGAGGGTAAAATGTTATGTTAACTGGTGAAAACCAAGAAAACATGACCCGCGTCCGGGTTACCATAAGAAACTAATCTGTAAACCACGAATGGGAACAATACCCATAAACACACCTTAGTAAAGGCTGCAAAAACCATGACCATCCCTCATGTAAGGGAACTGTGAGTAGAAATCACACTCACCAACTCGCCTCAAAGGCCGCGTGTAACGCTTAATGTGTAACGAGACCACATACCCACCCCAGAGCAGGGGTTTCAATGACTATGAATGGGAATAAAACAAACCATACCCATACTCATACTGCCCACTAACAACTACTATTAGAGCATCCCTTGCGTAAGGGCACTAAACCTGTGGAACTAGAACCACTGAGGACAACACCTCAACTTTACACTCACTACTAAACCTGGCATACATGTAGCTTCAGCCCAATAACAACACTAAATGGGCATCCCTAAACTAAGGGTACTGTAACTATGCAATGAGCGTAAACTGAACACATCCCTGAAACTAGAGATAAACCTGTGATTACCACCCCGACATTACATGACCTTCCCATATGAAGGGAAACAAATACTGTGGAAAATCACACTCCAAAAAAACATTACATAAAAATTTGCAAACATTTTAAATGCAAAACATCTTAAAACTGTATGCCACACCGGTGAGCGATCTCTCACCCGAAAACATTTACGCCATTCATGTTGTGCAGTCTCCAACTCTCCAATTAGATATGAACAGCTCCAAAGTCGTGTATCAAGAACAACCTCTGAAAATCTGACTTTCCCCAAGTTCACATGAAGCGACATCAAAACTCTGCCTCGAAATGCTTTGCAACTGAAAGGATCAGCATCAAAACTGCCACTCACCGGCGATGTATAAAATAACACCGTCTGTCCTCTGGAAACTTTATCGTAGAAACAGCGCTTGTGGAGAAACAAAAAAAACTTGGTAGGCAAAATTACGTGGTTGGCGGATATGGCACGCGCCTCCAATGGCAATTACGTGGTTGGCAAAAATAAATGTTAACCTCTCAAAATGGCGGCACGTATTTACACGCCGCGTCGAGTGGCTCACGGCACGCTCTGTGTGCCCAGCGTCTAACAACCAGCAGTATGAAGACTTCGTTTGACGTAATAGAAGACACAAGAAGCCGCGAACGTCTTCGTGAAGGTAGGCTTTCACGTGCCAAACACAGCTCGTGCAACGTTTAAATTTAAACTTAAAAAGGCGGTTGAGAGTCACCGCGAGCAGGGGTCTCAAAACGGACTAAAATCAATGTAAAAAAAACGAAACAAAAATATGTCTCACCTGCCACACCACGTAACTCGTAGTCGTCCCCAATTTGCAACTACACTTCACACACTTTCCTTGGTGTGAATTCTCCACGCTGAGAATGGCCCACAAAACTTTCAAATCACATCGTTGTGAGGGAAAACAGCCAATAAATGGATCAAAAACACTGCAGATCCTTTTAAAATCGACATAAAATCATGAGGCAAAAACGTATTTTCAAAGCCTTCAAAACACCACCAGATGTCAGACTTGACTTGCGCTGGATCCAAAATACACTGTAAATTGTAACTACTCCATCAAGCTCCTCCAAAGTAACGCCAACAGCAGGAATCCTCAGAATATGGCACTAAACAGCAGTCCATGTTTGTCTTGATCTTTGCTGCGCCTAAGAACTTGTAGATAAATTTTCCCAAGACTTTAACTTTCCTTTTAGGCGCAGACCTTGTGGGTGTACGCACAACCACACAGTACAGCACTCTGTTGCTTGGGCTGTCCGATGTACAGGACACTGGTGGGGTTGCGAAGAGTGCTGTGCCACTTTCTTCTGTTGCTAGTGACATCTTGAGTTACTTCTTTAGTTGCGCTGTAAGAAATTTCTTCTTCTTTCTTCTTCTTGTTACTGTACCATCTCCCAGGCAGTGAGTATGTTTCCAACTCTCGCTCGTCGCCAAAAATATGTTGTACTCTCACATGAAGTAGACGCTGTCAGCCATGTAAGATCTTCAGTACCTTTATTCCAGTTGTACAGGTAGATGGTTCACAGGTACATCAAACAGATAGAACAGGTAACTGGATAAGGTAAGTAGGGTAGCCCAGTGGTCAGTCCTTGGTACAATGTCACAGCAAACACCTTAGTAGTACCAAACCCCCTTGGTAGTATCTAACCCCACCAGGAGCAGCCTGTCTGCTGCTCAGCCCATCTGTAACTGTCATACCTCACCCAGTCAGACTCCCAACGTTCTATGCATCACAGCATTCTCAACATTCTACTCCAAACACACACTGTGGCTGAACAGCAGGAGAACTGGGAAACTGCAAGATATGAAAATACTATGCAGGGCATAACAGGTTGGCCCATAAAATATGGCCTCCTGAGAATTAAGTGTTGATGGAGGCAGGACCACCCGACCTGTATTCCCAAAGCTGAGCTGCAAAATAATAAAATGTGCGCATCAACCTTTAGTTGGTCTTGTGTTAACAAAGATTTTTTTCAAGGCCTAAAGGTGAAAGGGCGATGCTTTTATTAATTTGTGGTATAATCAAGAGGGCTGTCACAAGTGTGAAACAAAAGAGAAAACACAGTGTGAGGGAGGGATGTGAGAAGACTGTCTTTGGACCAGTTAAAGACTAGTTTAGAATGAACTACCATATCAGGTCCCCTATGTCTGCGAGCCCACCAACCACAGACTGGTTTCTGCCGAATTAGGCTAAAACTGTGAGGTATAGCTTCATTCCTTTGGCACACGGAGCATTGTAATCGTGATGGACTTAAAAATTCCCATTGGCTGAGATTATTTGAAACCTTCCACCCATAATTTTTTCTATTTCTCAGTGCCATGCCTGAATGGTAAGTGGTGTGCCCAGATGTGGGTCCGATGCCCTTATTGAGCTCTTTGGCTTTTTAATTTCCCTTCTCATTGGTCTTTTTGTCCTTGTTTTCTGCTCCCCAGCCACTCATCATTACCCTTACATGTGTGCCACCCATCTCTGATAGGACCATATCTGGCCTCCTTCCTGCTGTGCTTGTGTCCTGTGTTTTGTCTCCGGCCCTAGATCTTATCTGTGTACCCCCTCCCCTGCTCTTTCTGGATCCTAGCTAACTTGTGGTCTCTCTGCCCCTCTCTTCTTCATCCACCCTTGTGATGTGCTTGTGCTCTTTTCATCCGTCCTGTTGAGTCTTGTTGTTTTTCGGTGTGCCCGACTCTGAAGCAACCTCAACCGAGCCTGCCCCTGTGGGTTCTCTATAGCTGTTTTTCTTCGTCCCTGTTAGGTTTATGCCCCCATTTTTACCCCATATCCAGCCCTAACCCTAATGTGCCTGTGCGCTGCATGCCCTTTTTTAACTTATGTAGCCTAACCCCCAAACAAGGCTCTGTCTCTTATTTCCATCCACTCATCTGGCCCTGGATCTTATACATGTGTCTGTCTCCTATCTGGGTACTCCTGAATATGTGCCCTGGCTCCCTTCAGCCGCGAACCTCATCTACGACCCCTTTTGACCTGTCATCTACAGTGTCTCTTTCCATTTCTTTTTACTTCTCTACTTCTCTCCCGTTCCTCTAATCTGAAACCATTGCTCAGTCATTACACCACAAATTGGATACAAAGGTAGTGGTTGTTCACAATGTATCACCTGAAGCACACCATCTTATCAAGACTCTCACTGCAGTGCCCAGGGAAGCCCGGGTACCACGTGGAAAAAATATATCATAGCAAACCCAAGGCCCAATGAGATCATGTTAAAGGGAGATGCATGTCATGCAAATGCTGATACAATAGAACAAACAAAGGGGCATATTTATAACGAAGTGGCGGAACTCAGCGTTAGACTCCTTGGCTTAATGCCGCACTGAGCCACTTCAGAAACACAGGGCTGCACCATATTTACAACAATATGGTGCAGCCAAGCGTTCCCCCTGCGATGGCGCTAAATTTAGAAACCTAGTGCCAATGCATGCACCCTTGCACCATAGTGCAAGTGTGCCTGCATTGAGGTGAGTGATTGTTTATATGCAGGAAGGTGTCCCTTCCGGCACATAAACAATCCAAAAATAAATGATGTTTTGCAACTTTTATGTGTGCTGCACTCAGCAGCACACATACAAGTTACAAAACACCATTTAAAGATTGTTTATGTACAGGAAGGGTCACCTTCCTGCACATAAACAATCAATGGCGTTTTGCTGTTTGTATGTGTGCTGCACAACGCAGGACACATGGAAACAGCAAAAACGAAGAGAAATTAAACATTTCTCCTTGTTTAGCCAGGTTAAGACCAGGTTTTCCCTGGTCTTAATTTTGGCGCTGCCTCCTATTTATGCTTCCCTTGTAAATAGGGGGCATCGTGGAACACCCATTGCCTACCCCTTTCATGCTAAATGTAGCGTGAAAGGGGGCCTTATTTACAAGGCAGCGTTAAGCCACGTTAAGTTGTAGATAAGGTAAAGCCCCTATAGCCACTTCAACGTCCTGAAAAGTGGTGCTGTGGTAGTGGTAGGGGCTTCTACATATGCCCCAGAAAATCTTAGGGAACCCAATCTACTGATGCTGCTGACTCTTTCAGTGTCTGTGCCCTGCAGCTCAATCATTGTACTTCCTATCAAGTCCCATCTTCCTTGCACATGTTACTGCGTATCACGTCTTTTCCCTTCATGACTCAAGCACAGGTATACACCACTAACGGTTTTGCACTTTTACCTCTGTTTAAGGTACAGCTTTTTATTTAGTCCACTCATCTTGATCCAAGGAATGCATTTTGAAGGCTGTGCACGCTGTGCTCGAGTGGACTCCATTTTCTGCCCCCATCAACTCTCTGGTTTATAGTGAAAGAGATATTTGCTCTTTTTCAGCAAGATTATTAGGCCTACTGACATATCACTGTCATGCATTTTTTTTTATAATGCAGACAGTGAAAGGCTAGACTAGAAAGGCATATGCTGCTTTTCACTTCCGGGGTACCATATCAACTCTCTGCTGCTTGCACATGTTCTATAGTGCACGGCAGTAAACATAGACAAGGGACCCATGGCTTCCCAGTGACTGACCCGAGCAGAGCACACAACTCCAGGCAGGCTTTCTCAGAGAATGACATTCTGCTGCAGTGCAGAAACACATTCAGACCTCTTCTCTGTGGCAAGTAGAGAGCTGGCCCAGCTGTGGGACTATTACGCACGCACTAGTCATTGACCCGGTAAAATAAGATATAAGAACTTGTCATCACATTATTTGAACATAATACGGCAGACATATTTTAGTGAGACGGATCTGCAGTTATATTTGGTTACATTTTTTGACGCAGATTGAAATTGCATTAGGCACGCGCAAAGCTCGCCAATTCTACTGTATTTCAGCTCTGGCAAATATCTCACACCACTGGATCTAAGGGCCCAGTCTGTCAGGGCTAACTTTTACGTGTCAGGAAGAGGGCTGCCTGCACGGCAGCAAAATGATTTTTTGGCGGGCTTTTGTTTGGATGAAACAACATTCTCCCAATTTGTCCATGATTGATGATAACATGAAAGAAAAAACATCTATGGTCTGAACAGCCTGCAGATAGCATCCGGGATCCTGTTAACGACTCGAAAGACGTCAGTTCCTCTGACGTCAGTCATTTTTTTCACCATGGGATAGTTTCGTCCTGCAGTCGAAGTAAGAATGTAATTATTGCACATCTTTCATGTATTTTAGCCAATTTCTCATTTTGAAGAATAACACTTTTTCACAGAAAAGATTCACATAGTGCATCATATGTGCATGAAGCAAGACTTTCTAGCAAGGTTTGTTGAATCTCTGAAGTGTTGCTTCATACTTAAGGACATAGGGGCATATTATCAACAAACGGAGTTAAAATTATGCCCTGGAGAATTCCCATAGAAGCCCATGTTGTGGTGTGAACATGGGCTTCTATTGGAATTCTGCAGGGCATATTATCAAGCCCATTATTGCCGCCTTAGCGGCAGTCTGCCACTAAAGTGGCGATCATTTTAACTCTGTGCTTGATAATATGCCCCATATTCCGGAAAAAGGGTTCAGTGCAAACTTTGGCAAACAACATACAAACACAAACAAATTCCCTTTTCACTTGTTAAGTTCTCTAACCGAAAAAAATGTTGTTTACAAAATGATATAAAACCCAAAAGGACCATTCTTTTGTCTGGTAAAAAACCAATCCTGTGAAAAATAAAAATAAAAACAAGTGAACTTGTTTTTGTTTTTTTACAGGATTGAAAGGTGAAAAGGTGATTTGTTTGTGTTTGACTTTATACATACCCCGTCGCTTTTCACTGTATACACCTTTGTGTTTTGGAGAAAAATCATACAAGTCTAGGTGAACAGAATGGCAGTCCACAAAGCCCCCCACTAATAATCACACCTACCAGGAATTAATGTATCACAAAATTACTGTGGCAATGCATGGAATTTGTATCCAGAGCACATGACTAATCGAAATCACCTACAATAACCACTAGATTAACCACTAGCCTTGGGTTTCGGAGTAGCATACTGTAAAGCACTGTAAAGCGCTTCAACACCACCTCCGGGGTAGTAAGCGCTATATAAATACAATTAAAATTTAAGAAGAAAATGGTAGGCAAATTGGACCTAACAATAAGTAAAATACAGCTCATCTGTAAACATAAACAATACTCATTGAGGTACATTAAGGATCAGGAACAACAACAAAAAATTGTGTTAAAAGGAACAAACATGAGTTTACTTATATTCTGATTCTGACTGAATTTCTCTGTCAGACTTTCCACGATCACTTCACTTAGGTCCAGGGTCAAAATACTTGGTCTGGCTGTTCACGATTGAATTTATCATGTTACATATCACCAGAAAACAGATCGAAAGCATTCTGGAGGTGTAGTTAGAATTAATCAAAGCAAGTGCTAAAATCCATTGGCCAGATAGTACATACTCCAGCTTCTATATCTTCAAACAGTGCATGGCAATTGCAAATTTGATGGAAAATTTACATTCACTTCCAATTCATCCAATTACAGCTTTAGAGAGTTTCCACTTTAGACCTTCCAAAGATTAAGCCCTGTATGCGCAAGATCCAAACTGAGAGCTTGTCACCATATCATAACATTCAAGGAAAGCAACAGAATCCTATATTATAAAATATTAGGATAGCTATTTTGCTGCCCATTATTTTAGCATTGCCTCTCTTAATTGGTTTCAAATAGTTAAGAGGTGCACCTCTTTCCTGCACGTCATCCACTTTACTTGTATCCTAGGCAGGTGGCTACTTGCTTTGCCCACTCATTTAAAGGGGCATCTTACAGGCTCATATAGATGCTTCCTTTTATTTTTGATCAAGTTGTTATCAATAATATTCACGGTATTGACAGAAATTACTGCAGTGAAATCAGATCTGTAAAATATTTAATTATGACATTTATCTTGTTATAAGGTCAACTTATAGCCGCCCTAATTCTCCTAGTTTTTTGTTTCCAAGTCTTGGTTGTAACACCATTCGTTGGTAGTGTGATAAAGTCAAATTGACAATCACGCAATCAGTGGATTTGTAAAGAGCGGCTAATCACCAGGGAGGGTCTTGAGTGCCTTCCTGAATTCTAAAAGAGAGATAGAGGTTCGGAGTTGCAGAGGTAAGTTGTTCCAGGATTTTGCCACAAGGTAGGAGAAGGAATATCCTCCACTGTTACTCCGGCAAATGCGAGTGGTGTGAGCGAGGGACAGGGATGAGGATCATAGGTGTCTGGAGGGCTGGTGGAAGTTCATACGGCAGTTGTTGTAGGCTGGATCTTGGTTGTGCAGGGCCTTGTAGATGTGAATGTGGGTCCATTTTGGGAAGTCAAGGATGAGTCTGGCTGCGGAGTTCTGAATGGTCTGAAGTCTCTTCAGGGAGTTAGTGGTGATTCATGTGTAGAGTGCATTGCTGTTGTCCAGATGGCTGGTAATTAGGGCATGGGTGACGGTGCATCTGGTGTTGATTGGGAGCCACTTGAAGGTTTTCTGTAGCATGCGAAATGTGAGGAAGCAGGCAGAGGAGATTACATGATCTGGGATTTCATGATTAGCTTGCTGCCCAGTATTAAGCCTAGGTTTCCTGCATGGTCGGTCGGTGTTGGTGAGGGTCCTGTTTGTTTGGCTACCACGAGTCGTTCCATGGGGGGGGGATGTGGCGGAAGATCAGCCCTTTTGTTTTGTCTGAGTTGAGTTTCAGGCAGTTGTTTTTCACCCAGTCGACGATGCTTGTCATACAATGTTTTAGTTTAGCTATTTTCTTCACACCATTATGTCATGAGCACTTATAGGATGTAAACTGCATTGCTCTCTCTGGGTATTATTTAGACAGGTTTTTATTTCATTGTTCTGTGGTATGCAATGGAGAACCAAAGGAGTATAACTAAAGCTTTGTGCACCTTTAGCCCTGATGATTAATTTGCTGATGAACTGAACATCATCAATAGGAAATATTATTAGTTGCTTCATAATGGTTTTGTGGTTACTGTTTATATTGCTCTCCACCTTACATCCTTTACTACCACCAAATGACACTATTGAACCTTATATTCAAATTAATAAACACACCATACTGTGGTCAACATTATCCCTGTACTGTTCTTTTTTCTTATTTGTCCCATGTGAGACTTAAACTGCAGGTCATAGCTGCAAACTGCATCTCATTTCTGTACACCTGGTCCATACAAATGAGTGGCTGCTTTAGTATCTTTGGACCTCATTCATAGATGCTGGCATCCACATCATCCCTGTCACCAAGACCTCAAGCTCCATCCCATGTAAACATGTGTCCTTCTTAAAAATGGATTTCAACCTGTGGTAGAAAAGGAGTTCCTGGTTGACTGAGATATGTACCCAGGGGACCACCACTCTAGTCAGGGAGAGATACATACAGACTAAAAGATAACCTGTGCTTACCCACTGGTAGCTTGGCACAGAGCAGTCAGGCTTATTTAATGAGGCAATGTGTATAGTATTTGTGCAACACACACAAACAGTAACACAATGAATACACCACAGAAAAACTCCACACAGGTTTAGGAAAGTAGAGAATATTTATCTGAGAAAGTTGAGACCACACTGAGAAAAATCCCATCAGTAGAAATCAAGATAGGATTTTTTTAAAGATTAAATGCAGAAACAGGGCTTAGGAGTCACCAGAGGTCAAAAGGTTACTTGAGGTCCCAAGGGACCGGTGCAAATTTAAAAAGTTCAGGGTCGACCGCGATGGAGGGCTGGTCAACAACAGAACCCACGCAGGACCTGCTGAGAAAGTACCTTGGATGGAGCAAAGCGTCGATGTGGAGGGCACGATGCACCGGTCTTTTCCAGACAGTCCTTGGAGATCAGTTGGGCCAGGGATTCAGGGATCCACAGGGAGCAGCAGGCAGCAGGGCAACAAGCAGAAAAGCAGTCCTCCAGAAAAGCAGTCCAGTTGAGTCCTTTAAGCAGCACATCAGTCCTTCTGACAGAGGTTTAGTTCAGGATCCAGAAGTGTCTGATTTTAGGGGGTTAGAGACACAGTACTTATACCCAAAAGTGCCTTTGATGTAAGGGGTCACTTCAAAGCAACTCTCTAAAGCGCACAACAATCCCTTTCTAACCAGTCCTGTCTGCCAGGCTACTAGTGGGGGTTAGGTAATGCTTTGTGTGTGGACAGGACACTACCTATTGAAGTGTAAGTATCAGCCTTTCCCATTCCTCCCTGGCCAGAAAGATCCATCAGAATGCAGATGAATGCAGATGATTGCTCCGACTACAGATGAGCCCCACCTTCCTGTGTTAATGGCTGTCTAGAGGGAATTCACAAAGTGTAGCTGTAACCCAACCAAGGCATGTATTGGAGACAGGCTGTCAGGTACAAAGAGTAGTAAGTACAGAGAAATTTTCACTTTCTAAAAGTAAAAGAAACAAATGATGGACGGAATTCTGAACAGTGCAAACATTCACCCCCAGTCACAACGATCTGGGTTAAATCCATCATTCTTTTGCTCACCATACCACCCCAGTTTCGAGCCAGCCATATGCAAATCGGTCATGACCCTGTTCCTCATGGGAACAGTCCATCCCGAACTGCCAAGCCAGGTCGTCCCTGTTCCGGAAACAAGCATTCTTAGACCGGTTTCGGGGCAACACCCCTCATCAGCCAGGCTAGCTTGAATCCAGTGACGCAGTGAGCATGGGACCCACGTCTAAGCATACCCTTCCCACTTAGGGTGAAAAAAGAAACAAATGATGGACGAAATGCTGAACAATGCAAACATCCACCCCAGTCACAAAGATCTGGGTTGAATCCATCATTCTTTTGCTCAATTCATCACTCCAGTTTGGACCTAGCCATATGCAAATCAGTGCTGACCCTGTTCCTCATGAGAATAGTCCATCCCGAACTGCTAAGCCAGGTCCTCCCTGGACCAGGAGCAAGTATTCTGGGACCGGTTCCTAATTGTAATGATGGACTTTCTCTCAAGAACATTTCTGATCAGTGCAGTCTTGCTGCCTATCATTTAAAATGCATGACTGTTCATGTTGGTGTTGATGCTGGTATAACCTTGTGATTTGTTTTGTTGCTGTGAGAATGTTTCTGGTTGATTCTAGACTAGTCAAAGTTGAGTCTTTGTCTTTGCTCACTTTCCACACCACTGATTGAATAGTTAAAGGGGAAATTTAAGATGCCGGCTCATCTATCATGCAGCAGTAGTGAGGACTGAGCAAAGTGAACACATTGTGAACATACCCCACTTTAAATCTGTGCTCCCAGACAGTGCACAGGTGGTTTGGTGATACAAATTCTAGAGCTTTGGTGCATGCCCTTCAGGCCTCTGGCCCTGGTTCACATAGATAAACGTACACTTATTTGTAAGTTTACGATTTTTGCAAAGGCATTTTACAAGTAGTATCTTTAAGACTACAAGGTCTGTGACCTCATGGTGGAGACTCTGCACTTAAAAAGATAGGAGTGTCCTTCGTAAATAGAAAAAAATCAGAAATTTACACCAAAGTGTAATTTTTAAAAAATATCTCACCGCATTGTGAGACCACAGAACTCACTGTGCATGGCCTTTACCTATACGCTGTGAGGATTGAGCACAGTGTGCGTTTTGGAAACATTATGTGCCCGTTCCTTGAAAACCTTAGTCTTTGCTCATGTTATATGTGGTCTCGTCAGTGATGTCATCAATGCTTTCATATGCAATATTATTAGTCCATGCCAGTGTTGATGTCATCAGTGATTATTTGTGAGGTCATGAGCAGCAAATAGTGGTGACATGAGTTATGGTTCACAGAGCTTACCATAGCTGGGACTTTTCAGTGTTTTTTTGGTGGTTAATTGTTACCTAACTGTCGCTATAGCTGTAGGGAATGTTGACGGTTTTTTCTAGTAAATTAAAGTTAATTTGTTACCAGCAAATTAACAATTTTTTCAGTGTTTTCCTTTGTATCATACACTGTGACAAGCATGATCCCATTGAAACCATTGGTGCAGATCTTTGAAAAAGGAGCAGCATCCTCTGAGCACAGACCTCCCCCTATGTGTAGTGTGTTGTAATAAAAGAATGCTGGAACTCTTTTAGTTCCCATTGTATACCATAGGACTGTGACGTATGTGTCAGAAGGATGAGTTGAAGGCAGGCTTAGAATCTTGAATTCTGACTTACACGCAGTGGAATAAAGTTGTGGAAAATTACTCTGTGTGTGTGGCGTGCGTATTGGCAGGTGCCTGGGCTGGCAGGCTGTTACACTATAGTCAAGCTCTTTGGTAAGTCTTTCACCTCAAAATAAGCTGTGATTGGATTTTTCCATACATGGCTGGCACTGGATGTATGGTCTTGTCTAGAAAGGGACCCTGTGCCCAGTACTGTCTCACCCAACCTTTTGCGTAAAAGCGGTGCACATGAAGCTAGAATGCATGGCCTATACCAGCTCCAATTTCCTCAAACCAGCTGTGCACTGCCCTAAGCCATGCTCAGCACCCTCTTGGGTACAATCACATTGCCAGACCCTGTGTCATCTCTCTTCCATCCAAGCCAGCAATGCATGTTTTGCAGTTGTACGTAGCTGACATTGCATGGATGCAGGCTCTGGGCTACCAGGAACCCAGCACCCAACCCTAGCTCGCCAACTAAGATGTGCATGGCCGTGAGCTGTGCTCACTGGACTCATGGTGCATGGACTTTGCCTAGTCCTCATTCTATCCAAATCAGCTGCACACAGCCTTTGAAAGGGCAAGGGCTAAATGTGAGGCCAGGTGTCTGGATACATCTTGCGGCAAGCCCTGGTTCTCCTGAACCAGCTTCAGCCATAGGTTCTCCTGAACCAGCTATAGCCATAGAGGCACAGAAAGAAAGAACAGAGGACCACAAAATGTCTCATTGTGAGTGGCCTCTTAAAATCACTTCAGATGAAAGCATGAGTTTCTACCTTAATTAGTATTGTTCAGTCACACAGTAGTACTATTTGAATTAATACCACCTTGATTTAGGTCAGGAAATAATTCTTTAGAATTACAGAAGGAGATGGGGAAATTGTTGAGGTAACACCAATCTATAAATGTGCTTTCGCATGACACCGGGGCAAACAGGGTTTAATTATTTGTGATCCTGCTCTAGAACTGGAACCCAGAATTACAGCTAATCCTTGAATTGGTAGTACAAGGTTCTGTACTACTTCCCAGCAAATAAAAGGGAAGATATAGAGGGGGCAAGGAGCTATAGACGAAGTGGGGGAGCTAAAAATGACTGAGAAGGACCCATACACAGGTGTATCACAAATGGAGGAGAAGAGGAGGAACCATATTTGCTGTCACAGCGAGAGGGGGGTAATTGGAGAGGGAAAGAGAAACCAGCACAAATGCAAAGACATCCTCTCACTCTTCCTCGTCAGTCCCCCCGTTTAGTAGGAGCTTGTTCCTTTTTTATGCAAGTGCAATTTTGAGTAAATACATGATTTTGGTGCAATACTTGCTACTAGTCATTTTTGCTTTCCTTACACTTATGTTGATAGTATAAGTTTTGTGTGCCCGAAACTTGGCCCCAGCAGAAAATATCTTGAAGGGACAATAAACCGGGATGTAGGTCATGACCTCATGTACACGTTCTCAACAAGAATTTAGAAACTGTATAGACAATACGATGAGTAGGTATCTTGCATGCCTGTCGTACTTAAAACATTTAGAGCCCTATTTACAAGAAAGTGCCGCAGCACGGCACCATACGCCCTTTAACTGCGCCATGCTGCTGCACTTTCAATGCACAGGGATGCGTCATATTTACAACAATATGACGCATCCCTGTGGGTTCCCCTGCACTGGTGCACAATCAGCTGCCATGCGCCACACAGGCACCTTTGCGCCATGGTGCAAGGTTGCCTGCGCTGCGGGGTGAATGTTTTTGTGTTTCCTGCACATAAACAATCTGAAATGTTTTTCACTTCTATGTGTGCTGCTTTATGCTTTATACAGCACACATAGAAGTTGAAAAACATAATGTTTTTCAATGATTGTTTATGTGCAAGAAGGGACACCTTCCTGCACATAAACAATCACAAGAGGCGATTTCTTCGTTCTGTGTGTGCTGCAGGATGCAACGCGCATAGACAGAGGAAAAAACAAGGAGAAATGTAAACATTTGTCCTGGTTGTGCTTCGCTGCGCCTCCCAGGGGGTGGCACAGCATTCTGACGCATTTCTAGGTTTACAAATTCTACTAAATCTGGATAGGCGGCAGAATACATGAGTGTTGCGGGAGAACACCCACAGCAACACCCATGTCACATCCCTTTCACAAAAGTGTTGCGTGAGAAGGGGCCATATTTACGAGGACGCGCAAAGCCACGCAGGGTGGCTTTACGTGTCCTTGTAAATATGGGGCAGCAAGTTGTGCCGCTGGTGCGTCACAAAAAGTGATGCACTGGTGGTGCAAGGGGCTTGTAAATAAGCCCCTTAATTCTTACAAGAATTATGCATTATGCTTGAAAAAATGCTCAATTCACCCACTCTTACTTTTTAGGCTTCCTAGTCACCATTCCCCTTTAGCTCAGCGTGCCACTTATCCCCTTCCCCCTTCCTGTCTTCCTCTTTCCCTTTCATCCTCAGCATACCTCTAATTTATTGTCTTAATCTCTGCCACTCCTTCTTTTTCAGACTTGTGAGCCCTCTCGCCACCTATTCCCAACCCTCTCCTCTTATTTTCTTGCTTCTCTCGTTGTTTTTCGCTGTGTTATCCGTAGTCTATTACACCCTCCTCTTACTCGTGTCTTCCCTTGAACAACTTTTCCTTTCACCCTTAATCACCCTATTTAAGAGCACCCTCCTTTTGGCCAACTCCTAACAAGGTAGAAATCATGAAATAACATTAAGATGTATTAAAAATGTTGCCCCCCCTGCTCTACACTAACCCATAACATACTATAACATACCATAATATTATAACATAAAATACTATTCCAGTGGCAGAAGATTAAGCACGTTCTCCTAAAATTTGCAGATTTTCTGTTATCAGGCCCATCTCTTTGAAAGAGATCCCTACCCTTGGATCTTCCTGCCTCGTAATGTTAGTAACATCATAAATTAATTTGGCTTTAGGGAAAAATCCCAAGCATCATTTATTCCAATTATATGTGGCTAGGTATTAATTATGCCTTTAGTAATGCCCGTGCTCTCCAAGGGTGCTCACTATAACCAAGAAGGTAGAGATGTGGCCTAATGGCCAGAGCCAATGACTTTGGAATTTAGGAACGTAGGAACCTGGGCCCAGATGTGAAAAGGTGTTATGTTCGGTTTGCATTACTTTTTTAATGCAGACAGAATGCAAAATCCTGTTTTATAACAAAAAGTAACACAATGCGCTGCCTTGTGTTATTTTGCGTCAGGGAGGCATGTAATGGGTGGTGCATGGGTGTTCTCGTGTATCCAGCTATGGAGTTTGCTTCAAATCCATAGCTACAAAGTCTTGTAGACATAGATTTATGCTAAAATCCTGCGCCTATATGAGGCCGGCGTAACAAGAAGGAAATATCTTTAATTCACCTTCTCCACCCACACATGTTGGTTGTAGCCTACTGTAAACTCCACGTGCACCCCAACGTCTAAGTATATTTATCTTCAGATCATCACTGTCATCATTTGTTATCTACAAGGTTGTGCCGAGAGTAACACTGTTAGACAACACTTTCTCCACAGTAGCCGGGATTCAATAAATATAACTCTTTAGCACTTAATTGTTGCTGGATTTAAAATACAACTCCTCTGTCGAATTTCGTAAGCCTGCTGCTCTCAAGAGACCTGCTAAATCGAAGTGCCGGCATTGCCTCATTGCACAGGGCTGCATTGCACTGGTCTGTGAAGGAAAACAGGTCTGGGGATATCCTCTTGACAAAGGTTTGGATGAAAACCAGGCATCGACTTTCCCTTCTCCCTGTCAGCTCTTACAGTGAGGCTCAGACTAGCATAATGCAACAGGAGTGGGTGGCACACGCTTCAAGCCTGCCTTGTATGGGTACAGATGCGGCAAACAAATGAAAGGAGATTCCTGAGGTCTGCAGCAACTAGAGCTTCCCCAACACTGTCACACAAGTCTGTGAGGAAGAAATATTTAGATTTATTTTTAGTTTTATATAGTGCAAACTTGATCAAAGGGCAATAGAGTGCATTACATCAGCACCAGATTACACTTTTGTAGGCACATCCTTGACCAAGGACCTGATTTAGACCATTAGCACTGGGCTACTCCATCACAAAATTGACAGGTTCCATCCACCTTATAACAAGTGCCATAGAATATAATGCCAAGCTGTAAATCAAGTCATAATTAATTTGTCCAGAATCACTGTTGAAGTTGCAATGACTTCTCACAAGGAAACAATTCATCAAATAGTCTCAAGGCCCATTCAATATAATTTTATGTTACTGCACACATTTAGCCCTTTGGGTCCTGGTTTTGTTAAAAATATTTTTTAACTAATATAGATAAAAATGCCATGACATAAACTATATATGCACAAGCACAGAGTACAATGTTCTGTTTATAAAAACCTACCTTCACCACTGTGATGGCTACCCACATGCCTCCTAGAGCACCTCCTGGTGGCGCTGTTCCCTGGAAAGGCCTAATGGTGTATGAAGGGTGACTTGGGCCCTCATGCAATCAAGGAAGAGGTGCCCTCCATCCACTGGTTGGACAGTAAAAGAGAGCCAGGCTTAGTGTGCAGTGGGACCCTAAAAATCCTCCGTCCTGGTGCCACTGCATCTGCTGCACTATGATGTAACACAACTAGATACATTTCCATCGCTTTTCTGCCCAGTAATGATCTCCTGAGCCTGTATTACATACATAGCGCACTTACACTGTTTGCGCCACAGTGCACCTTTCAAAAGGTGCGCCGGGCGCAAACAGGGAAAGCTCGCCCCATTATGTAGAATGCGCTTATAGGAAAGTAAATTTCTGTTGCGGTACCCCCACACACTTTTTGCCTGACTCCGATGCATCTTTGACTGAGTGTGCACTGTGTTCCTGCTAACGAGGTTCCCAGTGCCTGTGTTCTTTCCCAGAACTGTAAAATTGTTTCCACAATTGGCACACCTCTGGCTCACATATAAGTCCCTAGTAAAAGGTGTCAGTAGTACCAAGGCCCTTGTGACCAGAAAGGGTCTCTAAGGGCTGCAGTACGTATTGTGCCTCCCTCCCCCGACGATACTTTCGTGAGATGGACAGCCTCATGGTGGACCTTCTTTGGTCCACAAAGTGGAAAAGAATCAGTCCACGGATGCTGCAACAAATATGGGATGGGGGGATGTTGAGCTTTCCAACTTTAAATTTTAAATTTTGCAGCATGCGGTCCACTGGTTTGATGAGGAGGTTAATTGAGGAAAAAAGGTTGCTGGGAGGCCCGAATGGCTGTACTGATTTACCAGAACTCTTCATGATGGGAGCATGTGTCCCTGACAACTACCCACATCTGATTAGGCTGATGGGCCGTATATGGGAAAGAGTGGTAAAGACCGTCCTTCATAGAGTCCCATACGTGCGAGATATGCCAAAATGCATGCTCACACCCTTCAAAGATGTGGAGACTACCATGTCTATGAAAAAGTTGAAAAAGGGGGGTTGCGACGTCTTGATAGATCTTTATTTAGGGGGCCAATTTATAACTAAAGAGGATGCTATTGACTCCTTCACTTTGGGCACCGGGCAATACCTGCAATACAATAAAATGTCAGCCACAGCGCTCAAACTTTGGCCAAACTTCCCAAACAAGCCGGCCCCTTCCCAGACATTAACTGAGCTACTAGACATGACAGGGGGTCGGAAAGCTCATCACCGAGAAGACGCTCCAGTGAGTACTCCAAAGGCCCACTCCAGATCATAAAGAAACACGTACAGTTAGCTGAAATGCTCACTTTAAATTAATGCAGTTTAATGTTGTTCACTAACTGTTCCTCACTCCCAAAATTCTATACACCAACTACCCTACCGGATCAGATGAATGCACGCTGTACAAGGCCACTGAGGCAGATTTCTTGCATATCATATGGGATTGTGCACATCTAAAACCGTACTGGGAAGAGGTACTTAGACTACTCAAGCAAGCAACAAGTGGCATATTGAGGGTACCGCTCGCGAGACCCTCTTGGGCCTACTTCTGGCCCCAGCCAATAAAAACTGTAGTCGTAAATTCCTGAGTTTGGGATTAGTACTTGCTAAACGCAGTATAGCCATTAAATGGCTAAATGCAGTCCTGCCGAGGACTGGGGAATGGGTACGAGCCCTGATGGAATGGGGCATAGCATAAGAAATTAGAATGAAACAGGTCAGAAGAGACGAAAAATTAGATGATGATGACCTGAGAGCTTGGAGGCAAATGTTGTCGGAGGTAAAATACTAGGGAAGCCTGCATGCCCATGAAATACAACTGATTAAGATACCTTGACACATATATTTTCACTTCATACGACTAGGAAGGGGCCTGGAAAATGTAATTGCTGAAATAACATAACTACTAACTGCAGTTCCATAAGATGTGGGTAAACCATTGTCGCATGTTCACCTGCGCTTTGACTCTACCAGCATATTTTTGTGATTTCTCAACAACTGAACTTTCCAAAAAGAAAAATAATGTATTGTGGCTCCCTAAGAGTCACCTCACCAAACACAAGCATACAGCCTGCATATTTTGGTGCAGATAGAAGTGAAGAGTCGACCTGGCACACATCTCTGTGTACCAGGCCTACCAGCACTGCAAGAGGTATAGGTAAATCAGCCCTACAGCATGCCTTACAGCCCTAAGGCAGGGTGCACTATACCTCATGTGAGGTCATAACAGCATCAGCAAATATGCCCCTATAGTTTCTAAGTTCATTCTTAGACCACCCCTATTATGCCCTGAGCTGAAGTGAAGTGACCCCTTCTTTTGAAAATCCTCCATATTGTTTTGGTGGATTCTATCCAATAGGGTTAGGGATATGCCCACTCCCCAGAGGGAGTGGACATACAAAGGGTGTAGGTACCGCAAAGTAGCCCAATGGCTAATACCTTCTAACCCTTGTAATGCTCCTAAATTGAGTATCTAGGGGCAGCCCTGAACCTTAATCCTCAGATTACTGATGACCTACAAAGAAGAGGACTAAGAAGAGTCATGCAGTAGCGAAGACTGAAGAAACTAACTAACTTGACCATAGCCCTACCGGCCTGTCTGCAGCCCTCGAAGACCCTGCCACAGAAGAGTGACTTGTCCTGCAGCCCAGCGACCTCCAGAACCCTGGGAGAACTGCCTATCTTCTAAAAAGACTCCTGATCTCCTGTGGACAGCGGACCTGTCCAGAAGAAAACCAAGTTTAAAGACCAAACATTCACCTGTGGTACCTCAAAGTGACCACCTATGCACCCGACGCCCACGGCCCAAGTCCAAGAGCCCGACTGATCCAGAAATGGTTCCCAATTGATTCTGCGCAAGAGTCCCTCGTGGGTTGACCCCTGCCAAACGCCACATCAATGCCTGCAGCCTCTGCAAGACGACCCTCCCCAATCGTGACCACACTGGTAAACTGACTTCAGAAGCCATCGGACACCTCTGCACCCGGAACCCCTGGGCCTTGGTGAGATCTACTGACACTGGTCTGATGTTCCAGCACATCCCAACTTACCTATGCAGCTGTACGTTTCCATCGATTGGGCTCCTGGCCTGAGCCTGCAGTCTTTTTCCAAGTTCGAGACTCCCAATTGGTTTGCATTTGGCGCACGACACTCTGTTGGCTCTCTGCACCCGGCGGCCCCTGTGCTGCTTGAGGTGTAATTTTGGTACTGTCTTGTGGCTCCCCCTGTGCTTACTCCAACCCCTGGAGTCTATGTTCCAATACCGTGTTACTCATCTGCAAGTAGTACCACTTCCATTGCCCCCTTTCTGCACTGGATAACATTAGCAAAAGGTCCTGAGTTTGACCTCTGCACCCGACCACCCCAGTCCCACTGATTGTGCAGTTTTGTCACCAACCTGAACCTTACCTGGTACTGATTCTTCGCCCAAAAGCTCAATACCTTAAATCATTTACTTACCTGCATATTGCTGATTGTGTTTCCTCCCGTAGTATAACATTGTACTGATTGAAAAATGCACTGTGTTCACTTTTTGTCATTGAAAAACAGTGATATTGCAAAATGTATTTTACTCCAACTAAGTATCTTTGGTTCTATAATAAAAATATTCTTAAAGTAATATTTTTACAAACCATTGGTCTCGGATTCAGTCACTGAATGTGTGTAATCATTTCTTGCCTGTGTGTGTACAACAAATGCTAAGCACTGCCCTCTGATAAGCCTAACTGCTCATCCACACTACCTCAGAAGAGAGCATTAGTATTATCTACTTTAGCCTCTGTAAAGGCTCTGGAGATCCACTGGACTATGTGGACACTATACCTTACTTTGGTATAGTATATACCAGAGCCCACTTCCTACAGCGCTGCACCCAGGGTTGGCGCGAACTCGCACTGCCCCCAGGGCAGTGTATTCAACTGAAATGCGGAGTGGCTGCCTCAAAGTCGCTCCATGTTAACAGTGCAGGTTAAGTTCCCTTTCAGGGCACCCCCTAAAGGCAATTTTGCCTCTGCGCCCCTGTAAGTAATACGCTGCAGACGCAGGGGCACAGTGATGCCCTCTTTTGCATGATGGTAATTCCCCATCTCATGATAGTACTGGTGCTACATGTGTACCAGCACTATCAGTATTACAGAAGACGACGCATAAGCTTTTGCGGCCCCTTTTGTAATACCCTTGGGCCCCAGGGTGCAGAAAGTAGGTGCAAACGCCCATTGCACCCCTGGGGCACAATGTAATACGGTCCCTGGACTGTACCTGAAGCTCCTTTCCTGCTGGAAGAGAAATCAGAAAAGATGCCCAGTCTGGTGTACTGTAGTCTCAGGCTGTCCTTTCAGAGCCTCACATATTATTAACCATGACCAGGGTCTCCTTCAAGCATTCCGGTAACATGAGTTGAGATGCATTTTTATTTTGAAATGCAAAGAACTCATTTGCAAAATTAGTCATCCCTGCGTTGGAACTTGTAAGGCTGCTTTAGCCAATTAAATGCTTGCAGTCCACATGTAAACAACAAGCATTTATAGTCACCCTGATGTTTCCGTGCGCCAGACAAGAGGTGCCTCAGCAGCAACAAAGCAGTCCAGGGGAGGGAGGCTGGGGCATAGCCCCATTGCCCCACCTTCCCCATTTTAGCCCACCCCCTCACGCTGCCCCATACACTTTAGCTCCATCACTGCTGACAACACGGACTGACTGGCTTCTAGTAATACTCAGCCTTGGAGCTGGTCTGCTGGTCTAGATCTGCAGTGCCATCAGGGCCGGCTTTAGCACTGGTGCGACAATGTTTATTGGTGTCCCCAGGACACAGATTCCTTCACTACTACCCTTTAACTGTGCCCTTCACGTCTCCATAACTGCTCTTTCTCAGATGCATGTAATTAGTTTTAAAGCACCACTCACTCCAGTGTAGGGTGTCAGAACACCTTACATTACACAGAGACAATCAATCATATGTCTGCAAATCAGTATATAGGAAACGGTACATAAGACAGAGGACTACAAGGTGTAGGAGGCACAGGTCATCCATGCTGGTAGGCAGTATAGTTTGAGCGCTTGATCTGGAGAAGCACAAACTTAAAATGTAAAACCTAACACCATGGTTGGGGGTTCTCTTTCATAATAATAAGAACTAATTTCTACCAAATGAATCCATTTTGCAACATTAGGATAATGAAAGACTGGGGAAAAATCACAATGCTCCGGCCTATACCTTGCATTTTTCATTTAGCTCTCTGATAACAATTAATTGCTCACTGTTCTACATTAGGATTTTAACTTATAAAGAGCAAGTAACAATAGGATGTCTCTGACAAAAAGAAGTAACCTACTGACCTATTTACATTAGATGCACTTTGTGATCTGTGTGGTACACATTCTTTGCAGCAGGCATAGTAATCCTCTGCGATCCTTACGATGAGTAAAAAATTCCACTAGACAAAACTTGGATCTCTATCTCCAGGAAGAACATTAATCACCAAAGTTATTTTGACATTTTTATTGTTGGCTGAAAAATGCTGGAGGCAAAGAACACATCAGCAGGTGCTTTTAAAACAGTGACGTAGCTAGACCTTTGGCCGCCTATGGCAGCCCCATTGTTTGCTGCCCGCAGTGCTAGGTAAGAGGGGGCGGGGTGTGCTGGTGGATTCCCGTGATGGCTGCAGGTGAGAGGGGGACCGGTGATTCCCGCGCATCTGCCACCAGCAACGGCCACAGGTACGAACGGGGCTGTGGTTGGAGGCTGGCGCCCTTAAAACTCATGTCGCCCAAGGCAATCTGCCCCCCTCTACACCAATGTTTTAAAACCAAAATATACGGTTCCCCCATCCGAAGTCAGCATCCGGTGCGGTAGCACCAGTCATACCCCCTTAGGGGGATTTTCTCAAGAACGTGTGATAAGCATTGCAAAAGTAACTTAATTTACGCCGTGATAACCAAGTATTCACTACACCACGGTACCATGCGATAGTCTCCAGATAAAGCGTCAAATGGCCACGTTAAAATCAACGCCACGCCGCAAAAATGCGAAACACAAACGCAAAAAAAGCTGCGATGAGGTCAATTGCGATGCAAAAATCAGCGAAAACCAGCTACAGGCCTGCAATTCACACGCGTCAGGTGGGAACAATCACCATAAAAGTAGGAAAAAAAACGACAAACAAATACCAAACAACAGCAAAGCACAATGGACTTTTCCGGAGCAAGTACGGAGGAGAACCAGAACCCCACAAGCATCCCGGAGGACCAACCTGGGACCACAGGGTCAGGGAAGGGCAAGGAGAAGAAGAGTAGGAAGAAAAGGTTCAGTCCGCAGGAAAACAGGATCCTGATAACGGAGGTGATAGAACACCATCAACTACTGTTCGTCACCTCCACTGTGTCATTGGCAACATAAAATGGACTATGGAAGTCCATCGTGGGCAAGGTGAATGCAGTCGGAGTGCTGAAGAGGACAATGGAAGAGGTCAAGAGGCGATAGAATGATGTATTGTGAAAAAACAAGCAGAAACTCGCCAAACAACGGAAGGCAGCAATGCAGACTGGAGGTGGGAGCCCAGCTCCACAGGAGGAGTTGGACGAGATGGAGGAAATGGTGGCCACAGTCATCAGTGGGGAGACGGTGGCAGGAGTTGGGGGCCCAGACACTGCACAACAGGACCAGACACAACAGCAACAGGGTGAGTAACGACCAGGGACTGGGGGGACGGGGGGAGATGGCCACAATGGCACACATGCAAAAGTAAGCATAGCACAGCTGCGGACAAACCCTGCCCCAGACCACCAACTTCCACCAAGAGACCAATGTACCCAAGTATGCAACATGTCAACACTGTACAAGCACAGAAGTCAAAGGCACACCGCATGAAAGGGATAAGGGCCAGCAAAATCAGAGCTGCAGGGGTGACTCCCCCAAAATGCGGCACACACACATCACATGCAGAGCACATCAACATTGACAACAATGTGGCTCAATCAGCAAAACGCCTACTACAGAACACAGAACACAACTGGTGCCGCTTGGGTGCAGACACGGGCCATTCACATTTGGCATTGCAGGGAAATGTGAGTTGATAATGCACAAGTACAAACACACACACGTCTGTTGTCGAAATGTTCACTGTCCCCCATCAAATAGGCAGCTCCTCCCAAACAGCCACAATGTACCCAATCATGCTGTCTGTATGAAAACATGTACAATGCGACAACATACATGTGGACACATTGTTAAACTGCATCTCCCCTTCACATTGCAGAGGGAGAATCAACACCTCCTGCAGAGCAGCCCGACCCTCTCTTCTCTGATGACGAAGAGGACCACCACAGCTTCGACTCTGACACCCTCCAACTGCTCGTGGAGAGCCTACGCAGCCCACTTCCAGGAGCTGGGCAGCCCAGCTGCTATGGGGAGACCCTACCCCCTGCACAGACCACACAGCAGGCAGCACCCCCCCACGGCTGCCTCCCAGGACCCTCACGATGAACACATGGCCTTCCAATGCCGTGTGTTGGGGTGCCAGGAGAATCTGGCAGAACAGGTGTGGGTGGGCTTCGGCCGCATGGCAGACAAACTAGATGCCATACGTGGGTATCTAAGTCCCATCAGGAACCACTCACGGTCCCTAACGGACACCCACCGTCTGCTCCATGCTCTCCAACGGACCAATGCTGACATCGCTGGTGCCCTGACTCAGAGAATAGAACAATTGTCCAGTCAGAGTGGCTCTAGCGATGTCACACAGGAGTTGGGAAACATGCAGAGGTTAATGGAGACCATGGAGAGGGCGAATGCGGAAAGTGCGGCTGCCACGGCTACACAACAGCGAGAGGTAGCTGGGTTCCTCAATGACAACAGGACCAACCTCATGGCATTGCTGCCACAAGGCCTGGTGCTGCATGCTGCTGCTACCACTCCATTCACATCTCCGCCCCCGTGGTGTCGCATCCCGGATCACAGAGTTAGTGGCACCTCAAGGGCTGAGCGGGTGTGCAGCCTGCGATGATGCCGGGTGCACTGGTATGTCCTCTGCCATGGCGAAATCAAGACCCAGAATCAAATGTGAGACCTGGTGGCCTGCGGAGCGGGGCTGCATGATGTGGAGGGTGCCATGTCCATGGGCCCCGGGCATGTGGCTTGCAGCGGCACGTGGTGGACCCTCATTGCTACATACCTAGGTGAGCAGTGAGGCCTGGGTGCGCAGGGGTGGGATTGCACCACCGGGTGGCGGGAGGGGCTGGGGTGCATCTGCCTGGGTGCGCAGGGGCGGGCATGCACCGCTGAGCGGCGGGAGAGGCTGGGGTGCATCTACCTGGGTGCACAGGGGCGGGCATGCACTGCTGGGCAGCGGGAGGGGCTGGAGTGCATCTGCCTGGGTGCACAGGGGCAGGCATGCACCGCTGGGTGGCGGGAGGGGCAGGGGTGCATCTGCCTGGGTGCGCAGGGGCGGTCAGGCGATGATGTCTTGTGCAATTGTATGTACTTTGCCATTTGTGTATCTGGACTCTGTTTCATATGACGGATCTGTTTCAGATGTGTGACCTGGTGAACTGCACTACATACCGGCACGTGGTTGAAGACACACCGATGGCAGCAGGTGAGCAGTGTGGCCTGGGTGCGCATTGTCAGCACTCTCTCTCCCTGTCCATCTGTTCGGTTGTCTGTGTCTCTCTCCCCCTCTCTGTCCGTCTTTCTCTCTCTCCCCCTCTCTGTCTGTCTTTCTCTCTCTCCCCCTCTCTGTCCGTCTTTCTCTCTCTCTCCCTCTCTATCCGTCTTTCTCTCTCTCCCTCTCCTTCGCTTTCTCACTCCTTCGCTCTCTCTCTGTCCTTTCATGTGTGCAAGACACACCTTCTCATCATGATTTTTGTCTTGCAGGCTGTGACCTACGGATTGTCCCGAGGGGAGCCGCCATGTGTCTTCATTTCTGTTCTGTGTCTCTTTGAATACATTTTCATTTGTTACATCGTAGGTGAATGTGTGATTCTCATTTTTGTGATGACACATGCATGTCACCAAATGTGATTGTGTGACATCAGGCAGATTATTTGGTGCATGATTCCGTGTAGTCGATGTGGCATGTCTTCGGCCAGAGGGTGGGGGGTGTGCCCGGGGAAGAGGGGTCCTGGGGGTGTTGGCGATGGGTGTTGTGGCCCTCTTGGGTGTCCGGCCCACATGTTCAGTGGCTCCATGGCATCTGTTGTTCTTCAGGTGTGGGTCTGGGCTGGGCTCCCTTTTGTGGTGCAGGCTGACGTCCGACTTTACCCCAGGTCAGAGCAGGTGTTAGTTTCCTGCTGCTAACGCGCCTTATCGCCTGTTTTGAGTCCGTATCGCCGATCTGGCTGGTCGTTGTGGAGTGGTGTAGTCACGGCTTTTGGCAAGGGAACGCCTACTCTGCATCTCATTAGCGATAGTTGCCGGGGTCATCTGTGGCGATGTTTTTTCCGGCTTCTATCGAGGTTAAACTGGTGTTCCGGGCTGTTAACACCAGCTTGTGAATGGGGTGATATATTTGTCGCAACTTTGGCTGCGATAAAGTGCCGTTAACTCGGTGATAACTCCTTGAGAATAAGCCACTTAGAGTGCCACCTATGGGGATAGCTTCTCAAGGTTATGTCCTGGCGGCCCTTACACTGCAGTGGTGAACTTCAATGAAAACGGTCCAGATTAACTAAACTTCGCACTACATATGACAAAAAGTAGCTGCTTTGTGCAAAACAATGTGGAACGTTTAGCACAGCACCGAATGGACGTCTTGCTGCTGCAGGATGATGACGACATCGCCCGTATCTTGCAAATGACAAATAGTGCCGTGAGATGGCAACATGTGGAAAAATCCCATAAACTTACCTCAAAATAGCTAAACGGGTTTTGGTGAGTGAACCAAGCGCCAAGATACCTCAATTGTCTGATTCAGTGAGTCATTTTCTTTTGGTTTCCCCCTCCCTTTCCCCAGCAGGTTGCCAGTCATAGCTAAACGAAGGCTTAAGTGGCCTAACAAGGTAAAGCCAAACATTCTGTTGAGTCACGGCTGCTAAATGATAGGAACTTAAAATTGCCACATGGAAGTTTGGGCAGAAAACATGCACAATCGCATCAATTTGCCAAAACCACATCCAGCGAAACATAAGTAAGGGACGAATGAACGAAATTTGCCAAAATAAACGAGAGGCTGTGTTTATCAGCAAATCCCCCCTTTGACTGACCATGCCCTCACTGTGGGCCAGAACACCAATGAGTAAATGGAAACTCACACCTTCTGGGACGTACAGTTTATACTCACCCTCCCATAAAAATGCAAGAATCAGTTAAGAGAATAACAGGGAAATCTAAATTAGGAAAAGAAATGTGTACAACATCTCTCTTCCAGAAACAAAAATCACGCATATGCAGTTAAACTGTGGAACAAGCTGGACAGAGGATATCAGCAAAAACCCTTAAACAAAAGGAGAGGAAGAGAAAGCCAATAAAATAAGATCATTTAAAACAACTCAGATGCAAAATACAAATCATGCATACATCTTAGGCCCAAAGAGTCTGCAAAGTAGCTAATAAAACAAGGCATGTCAAGGAACACTCCCACCTTACCAAGCCCATTTAAAAAGGAAGATCTGCCCAGATATTTAAGGATGTCTACACTTTATTATTGATTTATTCACATTTTGTAATAGCGCAAACTACCACCTA
This sequence comes from Triturus cristatus, assembly GCF_964204655.1. NCBI lineage: Eukaryota > Metazoa > Chordata > Amphibia > Caudata > Salamandridae > Triturus > Triturus cristatus. The sequence continues at coordinate 741,607,702 of NC_140589.1, read as the reverse complement.
GATAAATGCTGTCAACAAGATCACACCATTTTTTAGAACATGGACATTTTTTGAGGCAGTCAAAATTTCTGATCCAAATACATTTGCAATTAAGGGGTAAAGTCTGTTACTTGTTTTTGTCGCAATATAAACCCAAACATTTTATGACACTAGCCTGTTCAATCTTAAAGCCATTATACTATGAGTTCATGCCATCATATGCTTTACACGCATTGATTGCTTTGCACAACCTGTTGTTGTTTACTTACACACATTTTATAATTAAACAGTCTTTTATGCTTGTATACTTCTTTTTTAAAATTTTTGCTCCTTAATGGACTTGAATGTCTCAATTAAGTATTTTAAAAGATAATAGCGCAGCAAAACCAAATCAGTGTCCAGGCACTTCAGAAGACTTTACATTAAGCTTCGTGCCTTCAGTGTTCACAGGCGGTTAGTGCAGAGGCGGGTAATGGTTAGAGGAGAGACTGTGAGGCGGCTGAGGCCGGTGCCTGCGAACGTGGGCAGCTAGCCAGAAGTTATTACTTCATTAAAGTAATCCTTGCTGCATTTTTGCATGTCTATTGTCTTTGAGCGCTTCATCATACTGTCCCTTCCTGCAAATGAACAGTTTAAATGGCGATTTGGAATTTGCTTTGTGCAGCACACATAGAAGTTGCAACTCGTCAATGCAGCACACATAAAATCAGCAAAAACACAGAAAAATAGAGGATTTCTCCTCGTTGCACCCTGTTAAGACCAGGTTTTCCCTGGTCTTAATTTTGGCACTGCCCCATATTTATGCCACTCTTGTAAATATGGTGCAGCATAAAAATCAATAGGTGTTGTGGTGTAACCCCCACTGCAACACCCAATGCCCACCCCTTTCACACAAAGTATAGCGTGATAGGGGGCCTTATTTACATGGCATCGTTAAGCCACATTAAGTGGCTTAACGCTGCCTTGTAAATAAGGTGAAGCCTGTATCAGCAACACAAAGTCTGAAAAAGTGACGTTGTGGTGGTGACAGGGGCTTATAAATATTTCCCTAAATTTTCCTAGTCACTGCAGCGCACTGACTGCTTAGGAGCCCATTGCAGATGAAGCAGGTGCAGATGAAGCAAGGTTACTGCGTAGATATTCTCGTACTAGGGGGCATATTTATCAACAGGTTGCGTCGCTCTTACACCACGCAATGGGGTGCAAGAGCTACACAACTCTTATGGCAGATTTATCAAGCCACTCAAGGGTACCTTGCCACCTTGCATGGACTTGCCGGGCTTGATAAATCTAGAGTAAAGCAACGCAGAGTATATCGCCGCATTGCTTTACTCTGCCCTGGGAAGGCATTCCATGGGTGGAGAGTGGGTGTCCCCATGAATCCACCCATGGATTTTTGTGCATTCCCAGATTTACCATTATTGGTAAACCTGGAAATGCATCAAAAACCTACGCATCCCCAGGTGAGGTGTAAGAAGGAGAAATATCTTTATTTTGCCTCGTTACTTCCTCTTTCAATGTATTCTGCATTCTGCAGCACACATAGAAAAAGGAAAATGGCTCTCCGGATTGATTTTGTGCAGGGAGGTGCACGTTCCAGCACAAAAACAATCCTGTTTACAATGCAGGCACCCTTGCACCACAGTGCCTGCATTGGTGCTAGGCAGCACATTGAGCACAAGCGCAAGGAAATCCAGGAATAAATAGTACAATGTTAAGTACAGCTCATTCCTGCCCTTTCGCTATCACACAGCACAGCGCAGTAAGGTGACTTGCTGCGCTGCATGATTTTTCATTAAATATGCCCCTAAGTGTTGATTGGGGTCTTGGGAGGTAAGTGACCATGAGGCCTCAGGGATTTTGGGTGAGTGGAGCAGGCCAAGTGTATACTAGTTGGGGATGGACTGATTTCGTGATGGCGGGCTTGAGAGGGTTAGATGAGTTGGCAGTTGGTCAGGGATCCTCTTTCTGGTAAGGCATAATGCCGACAAGGATATAGGTAGTTGTGGGCTGATTGCATAGCCTGCCTGCCCTCCCTGTAAGCAAGCTTTATTGGGGGTGCATACTTTAAAGAAGTTGTGGGGAAAGAACAGTTTGAATGGAACAGATGGTTTTTTCCCACAATGAAATTATATGAAGGGATCAAGTTGCGCATGAGCAAATGCAGAGAAGGTTTTTGACATTAGGTAAGGGCAGAGAAACAAGGCTGGTTACGCTGTGGTGCGAGCATATCAGCTCGGGGTAAGGGGTTATAAAGTTCAGAGTTGTTTACAGGTTAAGTGGGGCTTAGCATGTTGGCCACAGAATGGAATAAGAAATTCTGGAGGTACAGCTGATGAAATCCAAGAAGATTGTCATTAAGGAAAGGGGATAGGGCAAGGTGATGGTCAGTTTAACAGATATATTAGTGAGGTGGGTCAATGGTAGTATGTATGGCTCTAGCAAGGTTTGGCTTTGTGATGCACACCCTGTGAGAAGTTGGCCTGGTATATGCTGTCCACTAGTTATAGTGGGCACCTTGCACCAGTCCAAACAGCCCTTATTGATGATTAGGTTTAAGACAACCTTTATTGAAAGCTATCCTAGTGGTAGCTATGGAGAGCAGCCTTCAGGCTAAGTCTTGAAGGAGTGTAAATCAGCTTGGTTTACCAGATTATAACCTCTTGAATAACTAAATTAAAGGAGAACCACACAAGGTATGTATATAAAATATATGTATTTATTTCTAAACACTCTCTACTAACCTCTTAATAAAGTTAGAAAGCAAGGCACACAATAACACAGTTATTAAAAGACAGTAAATAGCACAATATGCAATGGGCCCAAGGGGGAGACCAAACCATATATTAAGAAAGCGGTATTAGAACCACGACTTGACTAGACACAGTGCCTAGAGCACGTAGAATCGCTGGGACCCCAAGGAACCACCCAAGGCAGTGACACAGGGGACCCACGGGGGACGTGTGCAGTGTGAGAACACAGCCATGAGCCCCGTACAATTCAATGGGAAAGTCGCGGTTGGAATTTTAAAGAGTAAGGACACTTAGGAGATGACCTTGAGCAAATCCTTTTAGATTTAGAGGGTTCTAGGGTCAGCACCCACGGGAGTACCGGAGTACTCGTGTTACCTCACCCAGGGAAGCCAGGTGCTGCAATGTGATGCTGCCATTGAAAGGAGAAGTGTCCAGGGTAATCCAAGCCTGGATCGAAGATGTGAAAACCTGAAGGCAGAGGGGACAGAGTCTGGGTTACTTGCCAATGACCGGTGGCGCGATAAATGAATGCCCACCGATGGGTGTTTCAGGTGCGAAGAGGTGAAGCTTGACTCCACTGCCACGGGGACCAGGAGGCATGGACAACAACCACAGTCCACAGGCGAGCTGTCCCACAAAGGATGTCGAGTGCTGGGGGGTCAGTTTCCGGTTTGGAGACCAACAAGCCTTGGCAACGGCAATCCACGCGGTGAGAGAAAAATGGCTTCGGTGTGAACCAGCAAGGTTCTGTGGCCTCCCCAAGCGATGGAGAGTCATGGCACATCTGGAACAACCAGGTAAGCCTGTTGAAAGTCAAAGTACCCTTCTCAGGGACCCACAAGTCGATGGACAAGGGATCACAAAGGGACCTCGAGAGGAATCACTAGATACCAGCCCACGGGTCACTCGAGGAGTGTAGGCCAGCAATCTTCAGTGGAATCACTGCTCGGGGGCTGGACTACAAGTAGCCCAAAGCACAGCCTCAGGGATTGCCAAGAAGCATATGTTGCTGCAAATGGTCATGGTGTCCAGGGGTTCGGGTTGCACGGTCCCCACGAGGGCTTTGGATATCAGGTTTGCTGAGAGCATGGATCGGCCTCGGGGAAGCTTGGAAACCCACCTCCTGTGCTGCAAAATCATCGGTGTCCTTCGGGAGCAGCGTTGATGCAAACCGAACAGATGCCGCTTTGGTGCCTGCCTTGCAGGGGAGTAACTCCTTTACTCCAAGGGAGATTCTTCGGTCATTCAACGTTGTGTAGATAGTAGAAGTTCTGGGATTCTGTAGCAGAGTTTCGTCCAGGTAAATATAAAGTCCTGTAGTCAGGGGTTCCTACTTTATACCCAAGGAAGGGGTAGGACAAACTCTGGGGACCCACCAATGAGAGGGTCAGGACAGAGGGGTGGCTACACCCATATCCTTTGTCCATTTTCACACCAGAGCAGGGGCTGAGTGGCCCTGCAACCTGTTTGAGCTGGACTATGCACAGGGACACCAAATGTGCCCTCAGTGCAGACATCAAAGCACTCTTGGAGTGCACCCACCCAGCCCCAAAACACTAAAGCCTGTCTGGGAGGTGGTTACACCTCCCTGTGACAGGAAACCTATTGTCCAGACCTCTCCTGTCGGAGTTGTGTCCAGCAGCAGGAGTGCAGACTTGTGTCTGTGGCTGGCAGCATCCATTTTGTGATGCCATGGCTTGCAAAGCTGGTACCGGGTATACCGGTGCTGTCATATTTCTCCCTCTAGTAGGGTGGAATCATACCTCCCACACCAGTTACTGGTGTGGGGTTATGATTCCAAGGTGTTTGACACCAAACACAACACGTTTCCGTGCAGCCATTCCTAAGTTAGAATTTACCGCGAGGTTATAATGCACTTAAGAGTATATGGTCTGGCTGCATCACAAACAACCCCAGAATTAAGGTTCTGAAGGCTGCAGAGGTGCTCTGCTCATGCATGGGCACCCTCTCACATAAAACCCAGCACCATGCATTTAGGATTGATAAGGCCTGCTATAGGGGTGACTGATAGGTTTATATGTGCAGTGATATGGAGAGATATAGGGATCCTATATCTCAGTAAGGGGTGCATACACCACCTTACACAGGCTGCAGTAGCAGACCTGTTGTGTCATTTTGAATAGCTTCCCAGGGGTGGCATAATACATGCTGCAGCCCCTGGTAGGCCTCTGGGGTACCATATACTAGGGACTTATAAGAGTACCCCAGAATCCAATCTGGAGTCTACCTAAAGTACATGGAATTAATTTTAGGGGGAAAGCAGATAGGCTGGGGTACTGAATAGCAGGATCCCAGGCAGATTAAGTCGAAAACTAGCAGCAAAACACCAAGAAAAAAGTGGGGCCAACCATGCAGTCAGATTCCACCTTCCGACATAACGCCCCCAAACGAAAGGAGATAAGACTAACCTTGCACAGTTGAGCCTTTATTGACTAAGTGGCCATATAAGGAAGAACCTGCACTCGCATGGCTACACCCTGTCGTATGGCCCACTGAGCAATCCCTAAACCCAAGGGTATGGGATGATCTCCATCATTTGGAGTTACTACCTGTAGTGTGTTTTGGCAAAGTAAAAGGCTGGTGGGGTGGCTGAGTATTGAAGTGAAGCCCTAATAAAGTTGGTCTCAACTTCCTCAGATTACTGGTCACCATGGAGGCCTTTCTTTCCATGACTGAGTTGTATCTGGCCCTAAGGGTCACCTTTTGGCTGTTTACAGCTGGGGGTTTGGTCCCTTTGGTTGGAACACTGGGGGGACATGGTAGGTTTGGAACCTTTTGGTCCCAGGTTTGCCTTTGCCTAACAGAGTCCATCTGGGGGAGGTCCCTACACAAGGGTAAGGGGATCCCTCATTGTGTTGAGGAATTTTCACCTGGCTAGGGCTACTAACCTGGGTGCCCCTAATCTGCTGATGGGGGTTCCTCTGGGCAGGGGGCCCTGTGGGGTCCACTGACCTCCCTGACCTCTGCAGCCCTGGGCTGACTGAGGTAGGGTAGAGAGGGGCAGGTTACCTACTCCAAACTGGGTACCACCTTGGAAGGGTCCCCTGCCATAAGCGGTGTTGCCAGGACAGGCCTGACCTCCTCTGGGGCCGTTTCTTCACTAGGGGTGGGATCAGTTCCCTGAGGAGGCTGACCCTTACCTATAGTCTGGGGGGAAGAAGACTTTTCTTCAACTCTTGTACTCTCTTGTGGAGGAGAGTAGGCAATTCTTTCAGGCTCCATCACTCCAAAATTTCCCTGGGGTGGGACCGTGGCCCTTACAGCCCCACTAACTCTCTCAGGGAGGCCTAACATTTTTAAATGGGCCTGGTATTCAACTTCAGCCCAGGCTGACATTTCCAGATCATTGCCCAACAGGCAATCTACAGGTAAGTTTGGGGACACTGCCACTCTCTTTGGGCCAGTGACTCGTCCCCAGCTGAGATTGACTATGGCCATGGGATGATCTGTCCTGATACCATCAATATTGGTCAGCTGGTACTTAAACTCAGGTAAAAGCTGTTGAGGGGGGACTAGTTTCCATGTCACCATGGTGACACTAGCCCCTGTGTCCCTGAATGCCAACGCCTTCTGACCATTGATTAGGGGCTCCTGTCTATACTTGCCCAAAGTATTGGGACTCATAGTAAAAGTGGCAAATCCCATGCCACCATCATAGACTGAGGAGGCCTGTGAGGGGGACCTTTCTAAACCATGGTCCACCTCAGTTCCCCATGAGAATGCACCTAACTTTTTGGGTGCACTACCACCACCTGGGGGATTACTACTGGTAGTACCAGGAGGAGTGGTAGTATTGCTAGGAGGAACATTTTCTTTATTGCCAACCCTAGGGCAACTGGGATAATTTTTCCAGTGGCCAGGCTTTTTGCACACATGGCAAAAGGGTTTCTTTTCAGGGGAGGAAGGAGTTTGGGGCTCACCCCCAGAAGAGGACTTTTGGGGCCCTGTAGTGGACTTATCTTTAGACTTATCCCCACCTTTCTCTTGGGTCTTGGAAGAATTTATCTTCTGGTCACCACCCTGGGTCTTTGTCTTTACTCTGGTTCTGACCCATTTGTCTGCCTTCTTTCCCAATTCTTGGGGAGAGATCAGAGTCCACCCAGTACTGGTGTAAAAGCTGGTTTTGACAATTATTAAGGATCTGCTCCCTCATAATCAAATTGTACAATCCTAAAAAGTCATGCACCTTGCTGCCATGTATCCAACCTTCAAGAGCCTTAGTAGCACAATCTACAAAGTCAACCCAGTCTTGAGTCTGTGCCTTTTGGGTGTCTCTGAACTTCAACCTGTATTGTTCAGTGGGTAGGCCAAACCCATCAATCAGTGCACTCTTCAAGACTTTGTAATTGTCAGCATCCTCTTCTCTAACAATGAGTAGCTTGCCTCTACCTTTGTCTGCAAAGGAGTGCCACAAGATTGCTGTCCACTGCTCCTGAGGGACCCTCTGTACTTTACAGGCCCTCTCAAGTGCAGTTGTCCATTTGTGGAATTCATCCCCACTCTGGTAGGGAGGGACAATCTTGTTCAGGTTCCTTTGGTCACGAGTATGTTCTCTCCCTTTAGGGACACTGTTACTGCCACCATGGGGTTCTTGCCCCAAACTTTGTGAAGCTTTCTGAAGCTCCAGGGATTCCTTATCTAAGGCCAATTGCTCTCTCTTGATTCTAAGCTTAGCTTGCTCAAACTCAAGCATTTGGCATTTCTTCTCATAAGAGGACTCCCTTTTATGAGAAGAAGTCCTATGAGACACAGAGCTCCCTACAAAGGTACCACAATGATTAGACTCCTGAGAAGGATATCTTGATCTTCTTGGTAATCTGCTAACCCTTCCAGGTGGGGTAAAGAGAGGGCAATTGAGGCCTTTTTCCCCACCTTCAGGAAGAGTTGGATAGTCCAGGTTAGAATCATCTTGATCCTCCTGGTCAGCATCAGATTCTAGGTCCTGGATGTTTTCACTTCCAGGCCTGTCCTCATCTGCTGCCCCACCCATTTTGCCTGCCTCATCAGACCCTGGAGTCTTTCTGAGGTCATCTATGAGCAAAGGCGTTGAGTGTTAGGGTTCTTCACTGTCTTCAATTTTCTAGATGCACACATATTTATCAATTCCTGAGATGAGAGGTGGTCATACTTAGTCAGCAAGGAGCCACTAGTTTCTGCTCTTGAAGACATACTAGTGTAGTGAGGTGTTGCACCTCCCTAACCTAGTGGGAACTAATAAACTCTCTTGAGTTGTAGAAAGGGTGTGCTAAACCCTTGACACACAACTCTAAGTTCAGTAGAACTTACTGTATTCTAAACTTGATTTATATGTACCTATGTACTCAAAGAGATTATCTGGTAAAGCAATAGCAAGCTTGAATCCACGCGCTGCACACCAATGTGAGAAGTTGGCCTGGTATATGCAGTCCACTAGTTATAGTGGGCACCTTGCATCAGTCCAAACAACCCTTATTGATGATTAGGTTTAAGACAACCTTTATTGAAAGCTATCCTAGTGGTAGCTATGGAGAGCAGCCTTCAGGCTAAGTCTTGAAGGAGTGTAAAGCAGCTTGGTTTACCAGATTATAACCTCTTGAAAAAATAGATGAAAGGAGAACCACTCAAGGTATATATATAAAATATATGTTTTTATTCCTAACAACTCTCTACTAACCTCTTTATGAAGTGAGAGAGCAAGGCACACAATAACACAGTCATTAAACAACAGTAAATAGCACAATATGCAATGGGCCCCAGGGGGAGACCAAACCAAATATTAAGAAAGTGGTATAAGAACCACGGCTTGACTAGACACAGTGCCTAGAGCACGTAGAATCGCTGGGACCCCAAGGAACCATCCAGGCAGTGACACAGGGGACCCACGGGGGACGGAGTACTCGTGTTACCTCACCCAGGGAAGCCGGGTGCATAGGTGTCAAATGGTGTAGGGAATTGTCGTTGATTTCAATGGCGATGTGCTGCAAAGGGCTGCTGCCATGGAAAGTAGAAGTGTCCGGGGTGATCCAAGCCTGGATCGAAGATGTGAAGAACCTGAAAGCAGAGGGGACAGAGTCTGGGTCACTTGCCAATGACCAGGGGCACGATAGGCGAATGCCCACCGGTGTTGGGTGTTTCAGCTGCGAAGAGGTGCGAAGAGGTGAAGCTTGACTCCACTGCCACGGGGAGCAGGAGGCGTCGACGATGACCACAGTCCGCAGGCGAGCTGACCCATGAAGGATGTCGAGTGCTGGGGGGTCAGTTTCTGGATTGGAGACCAACAAGCTTTGGTAACGGCAACCCACGTGTGAGAGAAAAATGGCTTCGGGGTGGACCAGCAAGGCCCTGTGGACTCCCCAAGCAATGGAGAGTCAGGGCATGTCTGGAGCAACCAGGTAAACCCGTTGAAAGTCAAGGTACCCTTCTCAGGGACCCAAAAGTTGACAGACAAGGGATCGCGAAGGGACCTCAAGAGGAATCACTAGATACCAGCCCACGGGTCACTCGAGGAGTGTAGGCCAGCAATTTTCAGAGGAATCACTGCTCGGGGTCTGTACTACAAGTAGCACAAAAAGCACAGCCTCAGGGATCGCCAAGAAGCATATGCTGCTGCAAATGGTCGCGGTGTCCAGGGGTTCAGGTTGCACGGTCCCCACAAGGGCTTTGGATCTCAGGTTTGCTGAGAGCATGGATTGGCCTCAAGGAAGCTTGGAAACCCACCTCCTGTGTTGAAAAATCATCGGTGTCCTTCGGGAGCAGCGTTGATGCAAACCGGACAGATGCGTGTTTGATACCTGCCTTGCAGGGGAGCAACTCCTTTACTCCAAGGGAGATTCTTCAGTCATCCAACACCGTGTAGATAGTAGAAGTTCTGGGATTCTGTAGCAGAGTTTCATCCAAGTAAATCTAAAGTCCTGTAGTCAGGGGTTCCTACTTTATACCCAATGAAGGGGTGGGACAAACTCTTGGGACCCACCTATGGGAGGGTCAGGACAGAGGGGTAGCTACACCCATGTCCTTTGTCCTGTTTCTCACTAGAGCAGGGTCTAAGTACCCCTGCAACTGGTTTGAGCTGGACTATGCACAGGGACACCAAATGTGCCCCCAGTGCAGACATCAAAGCACTCTTGGAGCGCACCCACCCAGCCCCAATACACTAAAGCCTGTCTGGGAGGTGGTTACACCTCCCTGTGACAGGAAACCTATTGTCCAGGCCTCCCCTGCCGGAGTTTCATCCAGCAGCAGGAGGGTAGATTCGTGTCTTTGGCTGGCAGCATCCCTTTTGTGATGCCAGGGCTTGCAAAGCTGGTACCGTGTATACTGGTGCTGTCATATTTTTCCCTCTAGTAGTGTGAAATCATACCTTCCACACCAGTTACCGGGGGTGGGGTTATGATCCAAGGTGTTTAACACCAAACACGACATGTTTCCATGCAGCCATTCCAAAGTTAGCATTTACCGTGAGGTCATAATGCACTTAAGAGTATATGGTCTGGCTGCATCACAAACAACCCCGGAATTAAGGTTCCGAAGGCTGCAGAGGGGCTCTGCTCATGCATGGGCACCCTCTCACATAAAACCCAGCACCCTGCCTTCAGGATTGATAAGGTCTGCCATAGGGGATGACTGATAGGTTTATATGTGCAGTGATATGGAGAGATATAGAGAACCTATATCTCAGTAAGGGGTGCATACACCACCTTACACAGGCTGCAGTAGCAGACCTGTTGTGTCTTTTTGAATGGCTTCCTAGGGGTGGCATAATACATGCTGCAGCCCCGGGTAGGCCTCTGGGGTGGCTATGCCCTGGGTACATTGTATACCATATACTAGGGACTTGTAAGGGTACCCCAGAATCCAATCTGGAGTATACCTAAAGTACATGGAACCAATTTTAGGGGGAAAGCAGAGAGGCTGGGATCCTGAATAGCAGGATCCCAGCCAGACTAAGTCAAAAACTAGCAAAACACCAGGAAACAAGCAATGGCATAGCCAATATGTCTTGCCTTTGGGACCTTATAAGTATTTAGTTATGCAGCACAATATCCTTGGTGCAACAACATCAACTGTTGCATGGGTAAACACGGGTAGATTTTTTATTTTTATTTTGCAGACCAGAAGTGTAGATCCCTTTCTGTTTTTTCCCTGAATATCACATCACATTGGCAGAAAAAGTTATCCATTTAGCATGTTTACAACTATCGACCTACACAAGCTACACTAGTCTTCCTGGATGGGGTTCACACTCTAACCGTTCTGGGTTGTAAGGAAAGCATTAAGTTTAGACAACCATGAAAGGCAGGAGGCATGACTGGACGTGCAGCAAGGTGGCGCCTTGCATTACTGAGGCAGGGCAACATCGGAAATAGTATTGGCTGCTGAGTGGCAAAATCTGCAATTCTACAAGAGACTCGATTTGGAAGAGGTCTTAACCTCTTCCTCTTTCTATCATACCTGCTGCCCTCTCCCCTTCCCCCCACACACAACATCCCCCAACCACGTTGGAATTGCAAACGTGGACTTCGTGGTTGAAGACTGACGTGGCATGGACCTGATAACTATGACAGACTGCTATCTTAAGCACCATAGTGAACCTTAGCTGGTACTGAGAACAGAGGCCGGCGGGTGAGCCAGGCACCTGATGTTGTCTACTGCTAGATGGCGGCTGGCACGTCTTGAAGACTGAGGCTATTAGCAGAACACTTGGTGCCTAGCCAGCGAAAATAGGAGGACAGTCCCCCACCCCAATATTCTCTCCAGGATTTGTGGCTAAAAAGGGGTAGATGGACACAAAGAAGATAAGAGATTCCTTTGCTGGCCGAAGGGCTCAGACACCATAGATCTCTATGTGATGGAAGCTTTTGTAGATAGAGGCACATTTGTAAAGGCTAATCATGGTAACTGCCCCATAGCTGACAACAGTGTTCCATTGTCATGTCCGAGAATTTGTGACATTTACTCCCGTGGATCAGACTACGTAATGGCTCTAAAGTGCCAGAACTGGCCTTTGGTGGAGCCGGAGCCCACCCCCTGGGTATTCTGGCAGCCATCCGCAGCACCAGAGCAACATTAGTGCACAAAATGAACTCCGTGAATATTGACTTCAGTCTTCCAGTTAGAGTTCTGAGGAAAATCTCGGGGAGTGTGTTGGCCACCAGAGCACAGTCTGAGGAAAGAGATCACTGAGGTGCAACATAAGAAGAAACTAGTGTCCCGCTCGACTGTCAAGCATTGGCAAAGCCAATAGGTCCCGCCTTTTGGCTTTGCCAATGCTTTTTGCTGACTTTGTTCAGCCTTTTAATAAACAGTGGTGTGCCGCGGGTGGGGGGTTTGAGCACCTCACGGGCCGCCGCAAGTGGGGAGGGGGTGGAACAAATCAAAGGGTATGCGGACAACGGGAGGGGGGGCGGGAGCCTGGTGAACATGGGTAACGGGAGGGGGGGCTTACCTTCCAGTGTCACAACTCAGCCAGCTGAGCGAGAGGGGGCGGGCCCGAGTTCACCGACCAAAGGCGTCTCAGATGCTACGGGTTGTGCAGGCCCTCCTATTGGCTGGGTGAACTGTAGTCTTTAGCTCGACTCCGAGGTATTGAGAAACGAAAACAAGGAATTAAAGGACTGCAGCGTCCCGCGAGTGATGCGCGCAAGAGCGAGCACCAGGCCATATATTTTGAATTATCGCACCTGTGTCTGGGCACGATAATTCAAAACATATGGCGCCCGTGCGGGTAACCACAAGCAATAGGCCACACATGCATGAGCATGTGGTCAGCTTTTTGAAGCCCCCTTACAATAAGTCTCACAGAGCAGCGCATGCGTGCTGCTCAGGCGAGACCTAAAAAATGGGGGCAATCATGTAGTCAGATTCCACCTTCCTACACACCTGTCTCACTAATGTGACCTTTTTCACACAGTCGTGTTTCCAGTGTTTATTGGGGTGCGCCATCTCGCCCAAAACAGTATTGGTACTTCCGAATTGCAGGAATGCAGACATTTACATGGTTGCCCTTTGGAACCGAGAAATAACATGTGAGAACCAGTGTTTCAGCTCCTGTAGTGTAGCCAGTGTGTCATGAGCTTTAGTGCAAAGAATGAATTGGGTCTGCTGTTTGAATTAAAAAATACAGCAATAATCAGAGTTCATTGGGCCTCTCAGACCTCTAGGCCTTGGTGCCACTGCATCTGCTGCACCAGTGGAAGCCATGTACCTGTTTCCATGTGCATGTTAGGTCCCTTTTTTGTGTGAGGTTTTTTCACCTGACTATTTTAGCTGCTTTTAGCAGGTGCAATGTCGGAGTTAAAACTCAAAAGCCATGTTAGTCCAGTGGTATTCCTGAGGGATTCCTGCATCATTTGTAATCCCAGCGGGAGCGATACTGGGCACATCAAGATTAATAGGCTACTTTTAATCAGACTCTTAGAAGACCTCAAAACTACTGCTGATAGGATTGACATTCCTTCTCTTTTTCAGGACATTTATGAATGGGCACTCTAAAATCTTGCTTCTCCTTAAACAACATTAAATATGTATATTTTGTCTTGTAGTAGAGCTATGTGTAATCCTACAATGTTTTGGTTTATGTCATATGTTAGTAGGCAGTGATCAAAGAGCATAAGATCCCAGGCACCTTCAACTCCCAAACGACCACTATCTGACTCACAATCAATCAACCTAATTGAGTCTCCTGGTCTTTGAGTTCCAATACAAAGTAGGCACCTACTTTGGATTGGAACTCACAGACCAGGACACTTAATTCATTCTAGCCCCTGGAAATGAATTATGTAGGGTTTATTAACAATAAAGCACTGAATTAAGTGCGTTTATGTATATAACAAGGATTCCTTTTTGTTCATTCTTCTTGTCCCTAGTATGACAGAAAACATTTATTTGATTCTGTTGATTTGTGTAGTATATGTAAAGATAATCGTATTGTGAGACCGGCTTGCTATGTCTGTTTGAGTGATTGTGAGTTTGATTGCCTGGGGTTGCAGCTGCGACCCCGGGCTTGCCCCTTGCGACCCCTGATCTTGGCCCTTGCGGCATCCGGCACTGCCATTGTGACCCCTGGCCTAAGAGGTATCAAAATCAGTGCCAAGAATACAGGGGCGGCTCTGTAGTTCCTTTTTTCTGCCCATTTGTCACTACACTAATAGTGAAAAATATTATATTCACTATTAGTGTAATAAAATGGAGGACACTTATGGAATGGGACCTATTGTGGTAGCTGTGGTAAATAGAAATTATTTTAACTCTGTGTGGTGTGCATGCTTGTGTGTGGGAGTGTGTTTAAGTGAGAAAAAGTGTGTGTGTGTGTGAGCAAGTGTGTCTGTATGTGTGAGCATGTGTATGAGTGAAAGCGAGTGAGAGTCATTGACAGTGAGTGATTAAGGCCCAGATTACCATTCTTTGACACAAGGTAAGTCTGCATCAAAGTTTCTGTGCTGCCTTGCTTCGAAGAGAAAGAGAAAAAATGCATCGTATGTACTAAGATAGGGTGCATTTTTTCTGTCCCTCTGTGTTGGTGCACTTTTGGCAGCCATGCGTCAATGCACACACACTTGTGCCATAGTGTTAGGGTGTGTGCATTCCCTGAAACACAGTTTTGTACTAGCAGGGGTCCTTTCCACTATAAACACTGTTCTTTAAGTCTCTTTCCCACATTGTATTTGTCCAGTACAATGCAGCCCACAGGCAAAGGTGGAAAAATGAGAAGAAATAAAAGTATTGCTCCTCGATAGTCCTGCCTCAAGGAGGTGTGAGATTTTACTGGAAATTCCTGACTGCCAATGGTTGTAGATATGGAATGCCATGAACCACCCTTTGAGCACCCCCTTGTGGGAAACTTACACATAAACGTAGCACAGCTTTGTGCTACTTTGGAATGTTAGTAAAGCCCATCCTCGCACTATGCAACAGGTTTTCATCACAAAAGGGAGGAAAACCCAGTGCAGAGCGTTAGTAAACCTTGGTCTCAGTATCAGGAAGTATGAGTGAGCGAGAATGAGTAAAATTAAGTGTGAATGCAAATGATTTGAATAAGAATAAATAAGAATGAGTAGGAGGGGGCGTAGGAGAGTGTGAGTGAATGAGTGAGTGAGAGTGAGTGTGAGTGAGAGAATGAGAGTGAGTTAGTAAATGTGAGTAAAACTTTGATGTGAGCCTTGCACGTTTTTTGTTGGCCCTGTAATACTGAAGGTAATTATTGTCTTATAGAGCCACCCAGGGCAAAATACTGGTGATGGCATACTTGCAGCAATATCTTAGCTTGACAGAAACCGGTGACAATATACTGGCACTGGCACACTAGGGCTAATTCCTGGCATAAAGAGCATCAATGGCAAGATACTAGTACTGGCATTATAGATGTAATTCATGGCATATAGGGCACTTTTGAAAACAATGCTGGCATACTTGAGATACTTTTTGCCATGTGGACACCAGTGGCAGAATGCTGGTACTAGTACAATGGAGGTGATTCTTGGCATTAAGGTGGACAACCTGGCATATGGGAAGGTGACAACCATGACATTTATATATAAATTTCACCTATGGTAAATGGATGGCATACATTGCAAAATGTAGGCATATTTTCTGTCAATTTTTACATAAGAGGGCATCCATAGAATATGGGGGCACACATGACAAAATACTGACTCAGACACAATGAATGGTATTTATGACATATGAGGGCACCAATATCACATTTTGAAAAAAATTGGGTCAACTCCTGGGAAACATCAGGTTTAATTGACTTGGCACACCATGAAAGCATTTGAATATTTAATTATTGCCCTTTAGCGCCTTTGGCATTTTAGCAAATGTATATGAAGATTGTGCTTTAAAACACACTATTTCACATCATTCTCTTCAAATTTTTCTCAGGAATGGAAACAGCTGAGAAGAGCTCTGGCTTACTGGCTTTGCTCACTCATTACAATTTAGAGCACGTATCATGCCCCAGAACGCATAAGGGTCAAGCCAGCACCATATGATATGCGGAAACTAAAATAGACATTTGTCTGTAGTATGCTGTTATGCTAGTCATGCAGTTATGCAGTTATTATAGGGCTTCCGCAATGTCAATGGTTGTGATGTTAGGGTCATGTGACATGCCTTCCGAAAAAATCAGTGTCAAGGTTAATATGATGTCAATTCCTGTGATGTCATTAGCGTCAGAGAGCACGTGATGTCACTTCTGTTATCCCTGGCATTTTGGTGAATCAGCATCCGTAAGCCCTGTGTCTCTCCCCTGATCAGTACACTCATCGAAGCTGCTCAGAAACGTTACATAGTATTTGGCATATCATAGGCATGCAAGATTTCCCATGTGAGAAAAATAAGAATTTGCTTCTATATATTTCTCAAGTTTGCGAATAACTATTCTACATACCAACACCAAAACAATAGGCAGTGCCAATGACTGTTTTGTATTTCACTTAGCCTGTTCATATAGAAACATGGGTACCTAACAGACATTTTGTTTTCACCTCAGTTTGTAAACTGTTGAAATGTTGTGCTTCAGAATGCCGGTGTGGCTCTTCTACCTCTTTCTGGTCATTGACCTCCTCATGTCAGAGTAAGAAACACAAATTAATAATTGTGGAATGTTGTAAGGTCTGTCATTGATGTCACTTTTTAAAAGTATGCACATTCATGTAGTTGCACACAGAGGTTGTCTGTGGACGGATAGTAGCACGGGTGAAACCACATTTGGCGCCCTGTCCCACCAGTCGTTGGTGTGTTGGAAAAGTGGGAGTGATAGGACATAGGTGAGGGGGATAAGAGAAAAGAGGGCCATGAGAAGAAAATCAGACAAAATGTGGACACGGGTGTCAGTGTTTAACACACTTTTCTTTGCAGCCCGGTCAATGAAAGTCTGTTACAATCAGCTCGTGTGCCTCTCTGAAAGTCGGCATCCTGGGGATGAGCCCAGCACACCCACGCTAAAGGCCGGCCCTGGTTGGACGCTGTACCATTTATCCGGGGATAAGCACTGTTTTTTATTGGTGGAAAAGAATTTACTAATTGGTATTTACTTGAGATTTCAACTTGGATTAACACATCTCTTCTAATACTGTCTACTTTGTATGTTGAGACGCGGTATACTCAGTCCAGTAGAAGGTACAGCATTTGCCTTAGCAACTGGTGAGGAGAAATCACAATTTTTTAAACACGATTTCATGAAAATTGCCCAAAATAATGTGAAATAGCTTCAAATATGCTTGTGGAAGAATTCCGCCTGGGCCTAATGGCAAGTACTTGTAGAAGAAATCACCTTTTTAAAGGAAATGTCATGAAAATTGCACAAAATTGCATGAAATTTAATGAAAGCTGCTTATTGAAATTTTACCCATGTGAAAATACTTCTACCTGGGCCAAATGGTGAGAAGAGGTAAGTGTCTTAATATTCTCATTTTTACTTTTCGAGATGATGTGTCACATACAGAAGCAAATAAGAGATTTTCTAAATTATTAGTGTTTGCTTTAGATTGTTTTAAGTCTTGTCAATTAAGTTGCAGATCCTTAGTCCTATTCAGCTTATACATTGTGATATCGGGGCTGGCTTTGTGCATCTGCAGGGCACAATGGTATTACAGAGAGGGCTGCTGATGCTTGTGTGACCCCTTCTGTAATACTGATAATGCTGGCTGGTGCACATGTAGTGCTATCTTCAGAGAGTGTTCCCTCATTTCCATGGTGACATTGCCCCATGCAGATGATGGAACCACTTTGTTTCTGTTTCTGTGCCTTATTACAGATGTGGGCACAGAGGTAAACGTGTTGAATCTGCATTTCTCCTTCTCACTCTAGTAAAGGTACATTAGGAGGTGTTGACTCTTGCTAAGAGTTCAGCCTTTTGGTTTGCCATTTTGTGAAGGATCTTAAAAGTTGATCTTTTTTCACTCTTGGTAACAATTAAATTGATAGGATTTTTTCTTACATTAAATACCATAGTAAAACATATTGGGGAGGTGACAGAATTTAGTTATTAAAAAAATCCCAGTATCCCATTGGTATGTCATAACAAATGAGGGAGAAATATTCAAAAGGTCCAACATGTGTAGCTGGGAGCTGGGAGAGGGTTTTGTTCAGTGAGGTATTTGCTGAATTGAATCTTCTGCCAGGTGGCAAAAAAGATGGAAAGTCTTGGTTCCCGTAGTATAAGCAGCCAGGAACACCTGGCTTCAATCCATATGTGAGCGTGCCTCATCCAAATATTAATGTCTAGCTGTGGAATTTATCTGTTTAAGGTTGTTCTTAGTGCTAGATATTGGGCATTTAATATCCTGCAAGTCATTTGTTTAATCTTACATCACTATTGGCCCTGCTTGTCCACAGGTTTGATAATTATGCTCTTATTGGTTTGCAATTCTTCCAACAACTTTCTTTTAGAAGCTGTGATGTTGTTATAAGTCTTGTTGGAGACCCGAAATATGACCCCTGACCATTTTTTGAGAGATATGTAAAAATGTAAATGTTGGGAAACAGAGATGGTAAAAGTGTAGGCAATGGTTCAGATGAGGCAAAATGTTCTGGCCAATAGCTTGCAATCTTTATTTCCAATTTGGAAAGAAACATTTCAGTCATAATGCTGTTTTTTTAACACATTAGTTTCATATCAAACTGTAGTAACCTTTGGCAAAGCCAATAGGTATGTCCTGCATTTATAGTTCTGAATAAGAGATAAAAAAAATAAAACTAATTCAGTGAAAAAAAATGAAAAAAGATTACTTTCTCATACAATGCATCAATTAGATATAGAATATAATGAGTGATGGCTTAGGGCCTGGTTCACAAAAGTACATTTACATGGGTAGATTTACACATTTGAAGGTCTACTCCTACACCTAGGTGTAACACTCCACTTTTTTCTGTTCACCATTTATTAATAGAGATTTACACCTATGTGTAGACTTCATATCTTCACCCCTTCATTGAGTGAGTGGAGCCTGGTTGTTACTTGAGGTTTGTACATCTTGGTGGAGAGTTCCAGCACAGGGGCAGAGACCTCCCTATATGAAAGTAAAGGGAAATTTGATGTATTACTAAATGTACTATTAATTTCAAAATGATAATTCTACATATATATATATATATATCAGATCCACACGTTAACAGCAATGCCATGATTTGTTGGCCGTAACCTGCAAGAAAAGTTGCAGCCGCCATTTTTTCAATCTGGACACGATCCGGGGGGGGGGGGGGAATTAGAATATATATAAGGTGTCAGGATAGAGGTATCCTGACTGACGGGGGGTCTGTGAGGGATCCTCACAGGGAAGAAATTGTGAATAGATGTTCCTTTTTGGGCCCGCAAGATCTGTGGATCCATTCTGGCACTCAGTGTGGCACCCATGTTAATCTGCGGCAGATCTGCGGATCCAGACCCCAACTAAAAAAATACACCCACTCACAGACCCACCCAAACACTCACTCACACACCCACTCGCACATCCATACAGCCACTCCCACTCCCAGACCCAGAACGCCGCACACATACATTCATGTAGCCACTCTCACAACCACTCATAGACCCAGTGAACCACTCACACACCCACTCACAGACCCACAGAGGCACTCACACATTCATTCACACACAAATGTACACACCCATACAGCCACTCACATACCCGCTCCCAGACCCACACAGCCACTTACACACCCACTCACAGACCCACACAGCCAGTCACACATGCACTGACACACTCACCACACACTTGCACTGCTGATTACCTCACATATTACATTACTCATGTCATCTTCTATGAAATCATTGATAATATCACTACAACATTTGCACTTAAATTATTGATGAGAAAACTATGCCTGGCGAGGGCGCGAGTTATAGTTACCCTAGGGCCCGCGTTATAGTTACTTGAGGTAACTATAACCCTAACTGCTGAACTTCTACGGTTTTTTTTGTGTAAAAATCTTAGCCAAACTATAATGTTCATCTAACCGTTCTTCTTTTAGTGAAAAAATATATATATCTCTCTATATATCACCTATTCCTCCATTTGTACACACTTCCCTTCCCACGGAAAAACAACGAAGAGCGGACCACCAGTGAGGTGCTTTAATCCAATTTTATTTCGCCTTCTCTAACACCATCACCGCCATGAAAGTTTTGGTCTCCCAAGACCTTGATCACATGACGCGTCTTAGGAGAATTGCATTACATTTAAAGTGATAGTGTCAACACACGTGGTTTCACACCATTGTCATAGACATGAAAAAAGTACTACTGTGCAAAATATGCATTTTGTGCAACATATCTCAAGTTCAATGTGCAAATTTTCACAAGCATAAATACTAATATTATCAGAGTATAAACAATTGCAAGTATGAATACTAAAATGTTTGTGCAAAATGTCACCAGTATAAATACTAAAAACATTATAGTATCTCATTGATCTATAAAAAATCACAATAAATATATGAATATATTTAGATAAATAACATGGTAATAATACAAATTTATATCATAAAAACTGTATACCCCCATGCTATGCTGTGTATGTTTGCTACATTACTGTAACGGGATTTACAGAACTGCATTGTCGTTCTAACTTTGAATCACCGCTCACTTGCAAAAAGCTTTAGGATTTGATTTAACCTAAAGCCTACAGTTGGAGGAAAGAAATTATTCTCTGCACAGAAGATTAATGTACAACCTTATTTATTGTGACATAATGACACTCGCTGCATGTCTGGCCGAAACAAAAAGTGTATGAAGTGTAAAGAATATAAAAAGTGCACTGTGCTCAATTTATGTGCGTGTGTTTTTTAAAACTAAAATAAAAGTTAAGACATGTATATAAAGGCATAATGCCTATGCAGCTGTTAGCAGAACTTTATACTTAAGAATTGGAAAGACTCTGGAGGTGGGTGCAATGATAGAAGTACCTATGTTGTAAGATGATTTATTACAAACATGTATGAAAATCTTCGCTAGAATTATGACCGTTAGGTGTTTTTGTATCTAGCCTAATGATGTACTTCGTCTCTAACTGTCTAAGTTTGGCCTCTAGGTTTCCACCTCTTCTTGAGCTGGGAATTGTATCAATCAGGAAATATTTCAGGTTATCTAAGTTGTTGTTATGGCTTTCCCTGAAATGGCGAGCAACAGGGTATGTCGCATCAGAATTGGTTATTGCCCTTATGTGTTGCAATATTCTCTTGTGGGCTTGCAACTTGGTGCTACCCACATATTGCAACCCACAAGAGCACTCCAATACGTATATCGTGAACTCAGTGCGGCATGTCAGGAATTTGTTGATATTCATCGGTTCAGTTTGAAACGGGACAGTAAAGCTGGTTTTATTGACCCCATATCTGCATGCTCTGCAGTTGTTAAGGTTGTAAAAACCACTGCGTTTAGTTAGCCAATTGACATTAGATCTAACCTCTGGGCTACTTTTGACGAGCGCATCTTTCATGGATCCTCTTTTCCTGAAAGTAATGTTGGGGTGTCTGGGAAGATCTTTGCCTATTATGGGGTCGTTGCGTACTATCATCCAACTTTTATTAATGATTTTATGCAATATTTTATGTTGCTTATTATATGTTAATATTTATCTTGTCTCCTGCTTCTGTATGTTAATAGAGTCGACTACTTCCGGCATAGTTCCAGATGTCCTGATTGTTAGCTTTTATGATGGCGATGTCTATCGTTTTTTCACTGTAACCTCTGGTTAAAAAGCGTTGTTTACTCTGTTCTTGGGCATGTTTCAGGTCTAAATTTGTGCTACAAATTCGTTTGATTCTCAACATCTCTCCATATGGTATGCTGTGGATGAGATGTTGAGGATGATAACTGGTGGCTTGTAATACACTATTACCTGTGGTGTCCTTTCGGTGTAGCCTAGTTTCAATCTGTTGGTTATGTATAAAGACCTCAACATCTAAGAATTTAACTGAATGTTGACTGATTGTGGCTGTGAAACGTAAGTTTAAGTTATTGATGTTGATTGATTTTATAAACTCACATGCCATTTGTTCCGTCCCCCGCTAGATAATAAATAAGTCATCTATATATCTAAGCCAGGCAACCACGTGATTATGCACTGTCTCGCTGTGGTTTGTTTTTAATATCATTTCCTCCCACCAACCCATGTGGAGGCAAGAGTAGCTGGGAGAAAAACATGCTCCCATAGTTTCTCCTCTGGTTTGTTGGTATACTTGAATTTCAATTAGAAAATAATTATTTTCTAGACAGAAACTTATCATATTAATCAACATTCGGTTATGATGGAATAAATTCACAGGTTTTTTGCCCAAATAGTATTCAATTGCTTTTAAGCTATCTATGTGATGGATACTGGTATACAGACACCACTTGTATTTGGACAACTGTTTCAGGAAATCCCCAGTGTCTTGTGTACATGAGGGCAACTCACGGACAAATTCCTGCAAGAAGTCTATGTATTTTGAAGTATTTTCCAACAGACTTCCTTGTGCTGGTATTATCGGTCTGCCAGGGGGTTTAGTCAAGTGTTTGTGTATTTTAGGGACGAAGTATATATATATATATATATATATGCACCAAATCCTACAAAAGGAGAGTCGACGCCGTGTCGTTCAGCTAATTCTCTTTATTGTCAGCTGGTAATGTTAGACGCGTTTTGCCTGTCCTGCAGGCTTGCTCACTAACATTGCAATAAAGTTTTACCTTCAATTTAACTGAAAAATATATGCCGTGTCACGTGAAAACTACAAAGTAATGGAGGGTGAAAACAGACTCGTAGTTTGTATTACATCGAAGGCATTTTTTCATATTGCATAAATTATATATCATTTCATTCAAAGTTATTCATCACATAGTGTATCGTTACTTTCACAGATATATATACTTGCAAGTGCAATTTATACAAATGCTTCCAAAATTCGTCCATCTGTTACTGTACTTGTTTTACGTTTAATTTCGAACTGAGTAGTTTCAAATTAATTAAACCATAAATGAGTAGACCAAGCTACATCAATAGTAAGACTAAAATCAGAATTACTGCGAATTATCTTTTATCTTTATACCTTTTTTACCTTTTGGGTCCAGCCCCAGTGGGCTGTAATCGCCTATAACATCAATATGCTTGATAATATCTTGAAACAGTCAGGTGTCCTATTGTGCCCAACACCCAATCTTAGAGTAACAAAACACACAGATAGTCAAATGCATATGGTTACAGCCCCAGTGGGCTATTGACCAATTCCTTCTCAAATAATGAGAAAAGGGACAGTTGATATGACAACTACCCACAATGCCTGTTGATTAATCATTCTTACCCTCTTACTACTAGTGTAAACATAATGAAATAAAATCAAACAGTTAAAAATAGGAACTTGAGGAAAATTACAGATATGTATGGAGATCCTCTTCCATATTTAACCCCATCGGGGTTTTAGTATTCAATTTGATAATATAGCTGGATTCCAGCTTGCGTAATGTTTTTTGGCGATCTCCTCCCCTGCTATTCACTGGAACAGCATCGATAACAAAATATGACAACCCTTTGGCATCACTATTGTGACAACTTGCAAAATGACGAGCAACTGGATAGGTTTTGTCTGCATTCTTAATAGCTCGTAAGTGCTGCAACACTCGCTTGTGGACTTGAAGAATTGTACTGCCCACATACTTTAGCCCGCAGGGGCACTGAAGCACGTAGACAGCAAATTCAGTTTTGCAGGAAAATTGACCTTTGATTTTCTGTTCTTTCTTAGTGAAACCCGGGATATAACTGGAGGTATTTTTACCAAAGGTACACGCCTTGCACTTAGTGCATTTCAGAAACCCATCTTTTTTCGCTAGCCATGATTTGCCTGAGTTAGCCTGAGTTTTGTTAGTTAGCATATTGCTGACTAGAGCTTGCTTGAGAGATCTAGCTCTTCTGAAGGTAATGAGGGGCCTCCTTGGCAGTAGTTTCTTTAAAATTGGATCATTATAAATGATGTGCCAATGTTTCTGCAGGATTTGTCTCAGCTCTTTTTGCTGGTTGTTGAATGTCATAATCATCCTGCATTGTAAATTATCATTCTTTTTGTTCTTATTTTTGTTTTTATTTTTGTTCTTACTAGGGTTAAAGAGTATTTCTTCCCTAGATTTTAGAGTGGCCTTCCTCATTGCTTCTTGAATGCACTCCTGAGAGTATCCTCTCCTGGAGAATCTTCTCTTGAGGCATTCCAATTCTGCATCCAAGTCTTGCTTGGTGCTACAATTTCTCATTGCTCTAAGGCATTCCCCATAGGGGATACTCCTGACTAGGTTAGCTGGATGGAAACTTGACGCGTGGAGTAACGTGTTTCCATCTGTGGGTTTGCGGAACAGCTTGGTGTGCAACTGTCCTTGATGTGTGTAAACTGTCGGCCATCCTGCAGATAAAAAGGTGAACCAACATACCGTGTGTGGCGCCTCAATTGTGGTGTGCTTGCATGTGGATATATAGCGGCCGACTCCGGATCGCGAGACGCCCCGCTGCGGAAGTGCGGCTCCAGCGCGTTGATTTCAACAAGCTACAGAGGAACGGTGTGACCATGTTGGTGGGATCAATATAGGCGGGGACCCAGCCCCACCTCGGATAGTAACCTACTACAGGTTTAAAGCAATTTGGGGGTCAGAGCGGCAAACCACTATGGATTAAGAACAACAAAGACCATAATGCAAATCTGGGCACGCCCATTGGGGCGGACTTACTTCAAATAGCTGCAAATGCGGCGGAAGAACTCTTGCTGTTCTCTTCCCATCGGATGCCAGTGAACAAGGGTGACTAACCCGAAACGCGTATGGCCATGAACTTTGCTGACATATTGGGACCGAGTCTCGGAGGTCCGACGCGCCCTTCGGTCAGGAGGAGGTGGGATTACCGAGGCACTTGTGGATTATATATATATATATATATATATATCCACATGCAAGCACACCACAATTGAGGCGCCACACACGGTATGTTGGTTCACCTTTTTATTTGCAGGATGGCCGGGAAATAACAGCACCACCTTGTCAGCAAAGTTCATGGCCATACGCGTTTCGGGTTAACAGTGAACAGTGTTGCCAAATTTGTAAAAAGCCACCCCATACCACGCTCCCCGAACCCCAACCCCCAAAACCCCGCACCCCAGCCCTCCCCTCGTCCAGTGCATGGGTCTGATCATCCCCGCCCTCCCCCGCCGCCCCCCATGAAGGATCCCTGCCACGTGTCCATTCAGGAGGCCGATTCCCCTAGAGTCGTAAGTCGCAAGAGGCGAAGATATCTCGGGCAGGTCAGTTCCCTAAATTCAGGAACTGGAACGGCTGCCAGAGATCATTGAACTGCTCTATATCCCCGGCCACTGTAAGCGACAGTTTCTCCATCCCCAGCACATGCCACAATCTATGAAGCCAGCCCGTGACAGTGGGGAGTGTTGTGGAGCGCCAGTGTGCGAGAATGTTCTGCATCGCCGATCCCAGCGCAATAGCTATCTGCCTACCCCTGCGAGATCTTAAGGGATACATCAACCCGTTCGGGAGGCCTAGTAATATGTATGCTGGGAGGCGTGGCAGTTCTGTGTCAAAATGGGAGTCGATATCGTCTATCACCTCTTTCCAGTAAGAGTCGAGTCAGCGTGCCCACCCGCCCACATCCCCTCCAGCAGGCGTTATCTTTGCTGTGGTCCATGTCGTGTACACGCTCCGGGGTGTAGTACCAGTATGTCGATATTTTGGTTAATGTTTCAGTGAGTCCCATTTGGTATGCCGAGTGCCTGGCCCTATATGCCACCTCCTCCCATTCTGTGTGACTCAGTGACCTGCCCAATTCTCTCTCCCAGCGCTCCCTTCCTGGATTATAGAAGTGTGAGGAAGGTGGTTGTAAAAGCTTATAAAGGTCGGTTATCATCTTCGTGTCGGACGTGCGAGTCAGAAGCCAGCGTTCATAAGGGAGGAGTCTCCTATCGGCCGTCTCCCGCACCTGTGGATGCAACGCCCAATGGCGAACCTGTAGGTAACGCAACCTCTCAGTCTCCGGGAGTGCGTATACCTGTCGGAAGCGCAGGAAGGGGACGACCCCCTCCGGGTCGTACATATGGTACAGGGCCCGACACCCCGCCGCACGCCAGTGAGCGAAGGCCCCCCTCTCCAGTCCCGGGGTAAAGTCAGGGTTATCAATCAGAGGCGTGAGTGGCGAAGGGAATGTTGTCAGGCCGTGCGTGGCGTTGGTGGCATCCCAGACCCGCAGGGGTACCCTCGTGACGAAGGAGGCGTATAGATTTGCAGGGCGGTGAGCCCTACGTAGGAAAGGCACCTCCTGCAGGGGCCTGCCCGCCACCGCCTGATCCTGAAAGAGCCAGTGCTTGTCGGATTCCCACCTGCTCCACTCCACCAGGTAGCGCAGCTGCGCCGCTTGAAAGTACTTGCGGAGATCTGGAAACCCAGACCCCCGGCCTCCGGCGCCAGTATAGAGAGTGCCCTCTTCATCCTGGGCTTCTTGCCCCGCCATATGAAACGCGCCAGGTCCGACTGAGTCTGCTGGATCCAGCCGACAGGCGGCTGCAGCGGCTGCAGCGGCAGCGCCCTAAACAGATACAGAATCTGGGGTAAGACAGTCATTTTAACGGCAGCTATTCTGCTCAGCCACGAAAGGGCGCCGCGGTCCCACCGGCCTATCTCCTCCCGAATCTTCCTGCCCAAGGCGGCATAATTAGCCGCCACCATAGCTGGTAGGGTGGGGGCTAGCTGGATCCCTAAATAGGGCACCAGGTCCGTCGACCAGAGCATTGGGAAAAGGCCTTGTAAGTAGGTCCTCGTAGCTGGCGTGAGAGACGCATCCAAGGCCACCGATTTCCCCACGTTTATTTTGAAGCCCGCCACCGTAGCAAAGGAGTTCAACTCCTCGAGACATGCCGGAAGGGCAGAGAGTGGATCATCCAGCGACAGTATGATGTTGTCTGCATAAAGGCTAACGGCATGAGTGAAGCCACCAAACCGCACCCCCTTCACCGCCGAATTGTGACGTATCCTCTGGGCAAAGGGCTCCATATACAGGGCGAAGAGCAGAGGTGACAACGGGCAGCCCTGCCTCGTGCCCCTCTCGATGTCAAAACTCCTGGAGCAATAGCCATTCACCCGCACTACCGCCGTCGGGAATTTGTAGCAATTGAGAATCATAGAGCGGAATTTCTCCCCTATACCCACCTTCAGCAGAACCTGCTCCAGATAAGGCCAGTGGACGCGGTCAAACGCCTTTTCAGCGTCCACTGAGAGCATCATTATCTCCCCGGGAATCCGTGACGCCTTTTCTATGAGGTGAACTATTCGCTTGGTGTTGTCCACCGTCTGCCTTCCCGGAACAAAGCCCGCCTGGTCCGGGTCTATAAGGCCCGGTAGGTGGGGGGCCAATCGGGCCGCCATGATCCTGGTGTACAGCTTGAGGTCTACATTTAAAAGTGATATCGGCCTGTAGGAACCGCATTGCGTCCGGTCCTTCCCCGGCTTGGGAATAACCGTGAGAGAGGCTCGCAACAGGTCCGGCGGAATGGCTCCAGGAGCAGAGAACGAGTTGAAGAGGCGTGTGAGGAGCGGGGCCAACGTCGCACAAAACGTTTTATAGAAAAGGTACGTATAGCCATCCGGCCCCGGGGCCTTTCCATGCTTAAGGTTGGCAATGGCGGAAATCACTTCCTCGACTCATATATCCCTGTCAAGGTACTCCGCCTGCGAAGGTGCCAAGAAGGGGAGGGAGACCGAGTCCAGGTACACCGTCGTCGCAGGTGCATCCGGGGGGTCCCCAGATTAGAGGTCGGCATAAAACCTGCGGAAGGTCTCGGCTATATGGGCGTCCTCCGTAACCGTCGACCCCGTGGAGTCAGAGATCTCCCTCACCAGCTGCTGTTGTCGTGCCACCCTGAGCCTGTTTGCCAGCAGCCGGCCACATCTGTCCCCTCCCATATATTAGGCATGGCGCAGGCGCAAAGCTGCGTACTCCGCGCGGTCCATGTCCAGGGCCGCCAGGAGCTTCCTCGCCTCCTTGAGCTGCCGCCAGATTTGGGGAGCCCCCGTCCTGCGGTGCATATGTTCAAGTTCGCGGAACCGCTAGGTGAGCTCCTCCCTCTTGTGCTGCCGCTCCTTATTGTCAGCCGAAGAGATAGCTATAAACTCCCCCCGAAGTACAGCCTTCAGAGCAGCCCACTGTGTCGCCCGGGAGGTATCGGAGTCGTCATTATGGGACAAATAGTCCCGAATAGCATTCGTTACGCGCGTGACTACCGCCTTCCTGTACAATAAGGTGTCCCGTAGATGCCAAACCCTTAGCGGGCACCAGATCGGCGGCAGACAGAGCGTGGCGGTGACCGGGGCGTGATCAGACCGGGAGACCACCCCCATCTCCGTCGCGGTGGCTAGGGCACACACCGGCGCTGTGACCAGGAGATGGTCCAGCCTTGCATAAGTTTTATGTGCGAGGGAGTAGTATGAGTAGTCCCTGTCAGTAGGGTGCATGCGACGCCAGAGGTCATGGAGGTCCAACTCCGCCAGCTGCGCCTTACACCCAGCCGAGAATTCCCCGGTTTGCGGAGAGCGGTGTGCGGATCTGTCTAAGGCCGAATCGAAGACCATATCAAAGTCGCCTCAGAGGATAATGTGCCTGTCCTGCGTGGCAGTGACGTCCTCCAGCGCTGAGCGTAAGAAGCGCTCCTGTTGTTCGTTAGGGCTTTATAGGGACCCTACCGTGAAGGGGAGACCCCCCACCCTAAACCTGTAGGCTAACAGCCTGCCTTTCTGTTCTGTGTGCTTGTGGAGGACCTCTCCCCTAAAATGCCTGGCTACCAGGATCGCCACCCCCGCCGTCTTAGTGTTGCTGGAAGAAAAGAGTTGTGTCGGGAATTTGTGTGAGCGGAGCCTGTGGCAGTCCCGTGGCAACAGGTGTGTCTCCTGAAGGAGGCAAATGTCCGCTTGGGTGCTTTCTAATAGGGACAACACAGCACGGCGTTTAACCGGGTTGTTGAGGCCCCTAACATTAAGTGTCACGATCTTAAGGGTTGTGGGCGGCATAGGGGATGACAGAAGAGATAGCGCAGAGCCTCCGCATACGCAGAGTCCGTCTCATGAGTGTCGCTGCGGCAGCCGAAACCCCTGAGGTGCACTGGACGACCCCCCCTCCCCTCCCGGTTCCCCCCCAACTCCCCGGCCCAACCCCCAGGCTACCCCCCTCCCTCCCTCTACCTTACAGCCTGTGCAAAACCCCCCAACTACCAACAAACAAACCCCCCCGGCAATAGGCCAACAACCCCTGACCCCCCCCTCCCTCCCTCCCTCTTCTAACCCCCAACCCCAGCAAACCATAGTCCCAGTCGAGTCCCAGGGGGGACAAGTCTGTGGTAAGTTACTTGAGTGGACGTCCAGCCACTGTCCCCTCCCCGCTGCCCCCCCAGAGCCCCCAAACCTGCAGTATGAAGTAGGCTGTGATGATCTCCCCCCCGGAGTGTTCTTACGCCGTCAGCGCGACGTCACCTGAGGCAGTGTCCCTGGCCACCCCGAGCACTGCGCCGGCCATGCCGGCCCTGATGGTGGGTGAGTCCGGCCTCACGGAGCGGTCAGAGGAGCGCCGCCTCGATACCCGCTGCCAGCCATCTCTAAAAGAGCGCCTCCGGCGCGGCGTAGTCGCGTCCTCCTCCGTCGCGGTGATGCCCAGGACCCCGCATGTCTCCTGCAGTGAGCGTAGTTGGTGCATAGTGCCATTCCACCGAAAGATAAGACGGAAGGGGTGACCCCCAGGCATAGGGCGTTTCATGCTCCCTCAGAAAGTCAGTAGCAATCTTGAATGCTTTGCGTTTCTGAAGTGTAATGGCAGATAAGTCCTGGAATAAAGCGACAGGGTGGCCTCGAAAGGTCAGGGATGGCCGCTTCCGTGCCTCAGCCAGGATGCGCTCCTTGAGCGGGAAGTCCGGAAGAAAGGCCAGAATATCTGGCGGTGGTGCCGACGCACGTCTCGGCGGCCCCACCCTGTGTGCTCTGTCGATCCGGATGGGGAAGTCCGCCGACTCTCCCAAGATCTCCCTGAACAGGGCCTGTAAGTAGCTGGCAACTTCAGAACCCTCCTCCGTGGACGGAACTCCCCGGACCCGAATGTTATTCCGCCGGGATCTGTTTTCAAGGTCCTCGTTATGCGCCTGAAGATCGAGCTGTTGGTCCCGGAGGCGCAGCACCTCCTGCTGCAGCTGTTCGATTTCTTCGTCCCTCCTTTGGCTTGCACTCTCCACGGTGGCCACACGTTCTCCCAGGCCATCTACCTCTCTTCGTACCTCCCGCACCTCACCGGTGACCTCTTGTTTCAACGTTTGGAAGTCATCCCTAAGGGAGCTGAAGAGGGACTCCAGGAAGGATCTGGTGGCCGGCGGCTCCCCCCGCTTGCCTCCTGCGCACCCCCGGAGGAGCACGGAGACGCCCCTGTCCGCTCTCTGTTGGTTCCTGCTAAGCATCTCGGGAAGAGTGCGGTCCCCCTTCTTGCCGCCTCTGTTGTCTGCCATTGTGATGGGGACGTAAGTCAGTCGGCTCCTCCTGCATCACGGGCGCTCGGCCTGCCATGCTGCTGCTTGCCAACCACCCCTGGGGGGCAGTGCGAGTCAATGGGGCCCACCTCCTCTCTGGGATCCCGCTCTTCAATCCGTTCCCGGTGCTATCGCCAACCAGGGGGGGACCGCCCCAGTCACTCCCGGGGCACCGCAGTGCCTCCGATCCCCTCCTGCCGTCTCCAGGCCACGCAGGCAGTGTCCAGCTCCTACCACCTCCAGTGGCTTCCTCCGCAGGCCCCAGGCAGCTCAGCGTATGGAGCAACGTGTCCCTTCAAGGATCGCAGGTCACTCGGTCCGAGCCCCGCTCCGCCACCGCCATCCCCAGGGGCCCGCAGGCTGCTCAGTTACGCGGGTGGCCAGTCTCTGGATCTCGCATGGGTGGTGCCACCAGGCGGGCGCCCGCAGGGGCCCAGGCCAGGCCGCAGGGATGTACACTGGCCTCATCTCCTTCCACGCACACCCGGACCAATCTCCCTCGTGCACTACTGGGCCTGTGGCCTTTCCGCTGCCTCCCCTCTGGTGTCAGGCGATCGGGGGGACGTCCGCGGGGGCCCCGGCGGACTCCAAGAACCTCCACCACCGGGCCGGTCGCCCCTCTCACAGGCTTTCCCTCTGGATTCAGGCCGCGTGTCTCTGCGGCCTAGTCTTCTCCACGCGGTCCACCGGGGGGGACCCCACCGTCGCTCGGGGAAAGTTCCGCCTGTCCCAAATCCCCCCTCCGGCAGCGCACTGGGCCCTCCGCCGGGAGCCTCCCGACCACCGGTCCCCCACCTCACACCGGTAGCCGCCAGGCCCCCTGCCGCTCTGTCCCACACCCGGGCGCAAGACTGCCTCGCCTGCAGGCCGCGCCCCCAGCCAAGCGCAGGGGAATGGCGCAGGGTCCCGGGCCCGGTTCTGCCTCCGGCCGCCTCCAGACGTCCCCTCACCATGAGGCACCTCCGGCAACCCTTCTCCAGGCTTCGCCGTCGGGTGGAGTCGACCCGCGCTGCTCGGTCCTAGTCCGTGCTCCGGCTACACACCACTGTCCATACCGTCAGGCCCCGGCTCTCGGCCCCGCCTCCACGCCGCTCCTTCCCTTGCCCGCTCTTCTTGGGCTCCGGCGGTGCTTTCCGGGGGCTACTCCGAGCCCCAAAGTGAGTCCGCCGATACTCCACCATCTCCACAGCGATTTCCTGGCAGAACAGGGGTAGATTCTGCTAGAAAGCGCGGTCCAGGGGCCTAGGGTCTCGGGAGCTTGCCGAGAGTGCGACCGCTCACCTCGCCATCTTGGCCACGCCCCCTAATGCTCAAATTTAGAGATAAGAAACAGAGAGTTGACCAGTCAACTTTTGGAAAGGGACTTCCACTGCGTAGCTACACATGTCACTGCATAGTTAGGGACTTTTGTATCATTTGAGCGAGAAACATTTTTTTGTTGTTAAAATGTGCAGATTATGCGGCAGATGATGGATTATGTGGCAAATGCGGCAAATCCATCATCACAAGAAAAAACGCCACAGCCACACAGTTACAGTGGCCCTGGGTATTTGTTTAATTCTCTGTCTCCATTGTTTTCTATGCAGTATCATTTGTTGATAATCTGTGGTGCTTTACCTACTCCAAGGGTAGGCGGGAGTAGCTTTACACCTGTTTTGACATTATTTGGGGTGCCGCTCACATTTATTCTAAAAACATAGGCCTATGTATACATTTCCTTTGTCACACATTTTCTTCAAGATGGAAGTAGTGGGTCTAAATCGGAGACATATGACAAGTTAATCCTCAGTGGATAGTTCCCATATGGTTGCAGAGGTGGCACAAACAGTTAGTAGGCTCCTGATACTGTGTTACCATACCTGGGCTTTCTATTGAGTTTTACCATGGATGGATTAAGGACAGCAGCGAGGTACCTGGAAACACAAGGCTGAGCATCTACCGAAGAGTAGAGTGCACGGGCAGACATATGAGTGTGGTGCAATGTTTTAGAGTTAAAGGAAAGGAAAAAGTTGAGAGGAATTACAGTGATAAAAGAGAGGTGCATCGTATGAGAGCTCCCCGCAGCATCAAATGTTGTGTTTCAATAAAAATGCCGACGTTGAATGTGAATATGCAGGAAGGAATGATGATGCTTTATGGTTTTCAGATGGGTGTCAAGCCAGGTAAGCTTTAGACTCGTACAGACCCACAGAACAGAAGTGGCTAAAGGCATGCAAAAAGAGTTAAGGATTATCAAGCTGGCTCATTTAAAGCACCAACCAATGACTAACCATAAAGATGGTAAACCTTTAAGGGCTGATTTATCAACGAGTTGCCCCACCCTTGTGCCACATAAGGAATTGCAAGGGCGATGCAACCACTAAGTCAGATTTATCAAGCCATGTGAGGCCACCTCGCATTGTTCTGTGTGGCTTGATAAATCTACAGTAACGCACCACATCGCAAATTGTTGCCTTGTGTTACTCTACCCCAGGGAGGCGTTCCATGGGTGAAGTGTGGGTGCTCCCACGCATCCACCCATTGATTTTGCCACATTACCAGATTTACCATTATGGTAGACCTGGGACTGCGTCAAAATGCTATCCCTCCACAGACGTATTCTGCAGCACACATAGAAAGAGGAGAATGCCTCAGAGGATTTTTTTGTGCAGGAAGGGGCAACAACCTTGTCTGCAATGCATGGCACCCTTGCATTGGCGCTAGGTAGCACATTATGTGCCAGTGCAAGGAAAGGACAGGAATGTGCTGTATGATGTTAAATACAGCGCATTTCTGCCCTTTTACCCAGCGCAGCAAGGTGGTTTGCTGCGCTGCATGAAATATTGTTAAATCTGCCCCTTATTGTAGTTAATGTGACCCTCAGGAATTAAAATCTGAGATGATCTATGTATGGATGCCCTAATCAATGCAGCCCTTCACTCCAGGTATCTTTGTATTTTTTACCACATTGAAGTGAGGGGTCAAAATAAATTACACACCTTTTGTTCCTTTTGTCTATAATTTTTGACGCTCTTGCAAGAAACGTTTTGAAGTTCTTAACCGTTACTTTACCACTCATTCACAGACTGGTATTTAAGATAAACACAGAACAACATCCAGTATACATTGGCTTCTAAATCCATTCAAGATTAACAGTGAGTACAGCCTAGCCTGCTATCAGCAGAGATTTGAATTCAAAGCAGACACAGTGAAAATTAAGAGGGTGTGCCAGGGAGCACTTGTTTTTTTGTCTTGTATGCTTTGATGAGGAAATGTGTGACAATATTAGGTATTAACAGCCACTACTTAAGTATGTCTGGCACCACAGACTCAACAACATCAGCGGATACACAAATGCAGGCCATGCCAACCCTCTGAGTGAACTACTGTTATGTACACAACGCCCTGCCAGCGCGCACAATTAATATAAACTGGGCCTGTAAACACTGACATTGCTAACAGTGAGATGTGGTTTAGGCTAAAGATGCGAACGCACTGCGTCATCAAAGCAACATTCCACGGTGCCACCGATGACGCCAAATAAAATGTGAAAGGCAAGCAAGAGAGACTCCAGGCAACATAACTTTCCTGAATGCATTTACATGCACACTGATGTTCTGTATTTTAAAACTTTTTACCATCTCCACACTGCTGGGGTCTTTGTGCTTCTCGGTATTTGATGACACTTAAATTCGTCTCACCATCTGTTCATCTTCAAGAGTTAAATGTAACTATTTGGATAATCCATAGAAATTGAGATACACAAACATTTCCGTAAAGATTAGCATGGAGTGGATATTGGGAATCCTCAGTTGCTACTGAAATATCATTATTATCCTGTCCTGACAGAAAGCTCCACTCGTGCAATCATGTGTACTAACCTCACGTACATCATCCGGGTAGCAGTACGCCCTCCTGGCATCTTGATAAGTTACATTAACTATCAAAATCCACCTTTTACACCTGTGCGTGTACGGCCTAGTCCTGGTCGAGGTCCAAACATGGTGGTCATTACTTACCGTTGTCCTTTATTGTTGTATCTATAATGTTGTAGTTGAGGTGACTTCTTTTTTTACTTTGATTATATCCACCATCTTGACATCTTTTCATTATTTTTAACACCACAGGAAGCTGATACATGTGCAAGGGTTGACACCATTGTCTTGTGTCACAATGAAGATACTGTGCAAATCTGAAATTTTAAGATGATGATAAAATGCCATAGGCCAGATGCATTTTCTGAGTCTTGTTTGAAATATTGGGGCTTATTTACAAGCTGCTTGCAGCGTTGGTGCATCAGTTTTTGTGATGCACCGGTGTCGCAACCCTGCTGCCCCATATTTACAAGGACATGTAAAGCCACCCTGCGTGGCTTTTTGTGTCCTTGTAAATTAGGCCCCTTTACATGCAACACTTTGCCTGAAAGGGGTATGCCATGGGTGTTGCTGTGGGTGTTCCTGCGCAACAGCCATGGCTCCTGCCACCTTTCAGATTTACAGGAAATTGTAAACCTGAAAATGTGTCAGAATGCTACGCCTCCCCAGGGGAGGTGTAGAGAGGCGTAATGAGGGAAATGTTTTCATTTCTCCTCGTTTTTTTCCTCTTTCTATGTGTGCAGAATTCTGAAATGACCTGAATGTCTAATCAGTGATACTTCTTTCAGAAATGATTGTAAGGGTGTGGCCAACTGTGCAGTGAAATGGCCGCACAGTAGCTTCGCTCCGTCGCGCCACTCCCGATAAATCCGTTTTACTTCGACTTGCCCCAGTCACAATCAGCTGCTCATTTGACCCCGATGCCATTCTCCTCCGCTATGCCGAAGATTGGCCTGATTTGCGGCACCTGAGCGGCCGTGGGTGCGAGGAGCTGTGCTGCGGGACCAATCAGCGCTGGATGTGTTGAGCACCAACTGTGCTCGACTAATTGACACAGCTGCGGCTGTGGGGATCCGAGGCCCAGCTGGAGACCTGGGGGCCGGGACGGCGATCATCACTACCAGTGATCTCCCTGGTGAGTGCGTTGCCCCCCGCCTGCCCCAAGAAATCCGGCCTCATTGTTGCTGTGCTTCACGGGCCCCCGGAGGCCCCCACCAGCCGAGATATTCTGAAACGCGGACTCGTGCCTCCTGTACGAGCCGCATAGACGTCTGGTGCACCTCCCCACAAGACCCCGGCAAATTACACTGTGGCAGCGGGCCCTGCTCCTCCCGCCCCCCTTTGCTGAGGGGGAACTGAGGACGCTCCCTTCTTTAGGGCCAGGGCCGTCGATCCCCCTGGGCCCTGTTCGTAGACTTTGCGGCCATCGCTGGGTGCTCCAGTCCTTGGGAGTAGCGTTACTGTGGCGTAGGGCGGGCTGAGGCATGCACAGTACTCCAACCGGTGTTGAAGCCTCCTAAAGAGCCCGCGCCACAGGGCATAACAGACGGCGGGCGCAGCGACCACGCCGGGCCCTGACTGACCTCAAAGTGCTGGCTGCATGGGCTGCGGACACACCACCTCATCGAGTGAGCAGAGGAATAAGACAACCTTGATCCTATATTGGGCCCATCACTCATCGGACAGTTTAGTGCAGACATAGAGTCAGCGGCCTGCCCGGCTGATGTAGCCCCTAGCGAGACACTCACACTCTCTGCCTGCCCCCTCCCTTGCCGGTGTGGTATTCCTTGGAACTGAAGCACCCTTGGGTCTGGGATTGACTGGCGGAAACCGACAGGCCGTTGTGGGCTGGTCTCATAAACTGGCGGCAGTGAGTAGCCAGTTTAGCCCCAGGCCCCGTCTTTGACCCACCACACCCTACTGTGCCATCATGGCAAGCGGCCGTAGCGGACGTGGACACTCCAGGCCAAACTTGAGAAATACGCGTGGCAGAAGGGCCAAGATGAGAAGCAACCAGGGCCCGAATCCAGCGGAAAGCAACCAGACCCCACGCTGCAGGACATCCTTGCTGCCATCATGTCGGTGCGCTCCCCCTTGGAAGACCGCGAAGACACCGTCACCTCGGAGGTCTCATTGATTAGAGCAGGCATGAAGAAGATGGCGGACCGAGTGCGTGAAGTGGAAAGTGCGACCAAAGACCTGTCAAAATACCCTGACCTACTCAAACGCCAGGTGGCCGACCTCCAGACTACCCAGGAAGCCATGGCACTGCAACTCGACGACTATGAAGGCCGCATGCGGCGCAACAACATCCGTATTTTGGGAGTGCTGGAAAGGGCAGATCTCTTTGTCGAAGACCTGATCCTTAAACGTCTGTAGCCGAAGGGACTATCCCAACACTTCTCCATCGAACGCGCACACAAGTGACGGGAGAAGAGCCAGGCCTGCTGCGCCGCCTCAACCGCTTATGGCAAGAGTCTTCAACTTTCACCACACAGATGTTATCCTGCAAACGGCACGATCGGCTCCGCCACTGTCCATAGACAACAGCGAGGTCACCATTTTTCCAGACTTCACCATACGGGTCCAGAAACAACGTCGCAGCTTTCTGGACGTGAAGCGTGCGCTGCGGGACCGAAGCATCAAATACGCCATGCTCTTTCCTGCCAAGCTCCGTGTGGAATCTGAGGGGAAGGTGTGGTTCTTTACTAGACCTGTGGACGCCTGGGACTGGCTTGAGTGTTGGAGAACAGTTGAAAAACGCCATCGCAGGGCTGCTTGTGACAGATCCAATGGTGACAAGTCAAGCCCGCGGACCGAGTCTCCGCCGGGTGATACTTTGGCAACGCAGAGCCCAATCGGGTATGTTTGGTGGCTTGACATTGGTTTGCTTGGCCTTTGATCACTGGGGTCTGCTGAGTTGAGTCTCGACGGACACATTGCGCCTTGTTGACATTCCACTACGTTCTATCTCTCCAGTGCTGTACATGGCTTCACATTGTTCACTGTTGCATTTCTGTCAGCCTCTGAGGGAGGTGATATACTTGTATTTGTCTTCAGGTGACACACCTTTCTACCATTGGTCCCACGGCCGAGATTGAAGGTTGAGGGTGTAGCGAGCTGTTCCACGGTCAAATTGACTTTTTGAACAATGACCTGAGGGGCGCAGACTGATCTGGCACCAACAGCCTTCCACTTGATCTCTAGCAGAATGCTGACTCCAAATGGCCAGCTTGCTGCTGTTGTTTGTTTCAGCGGTGTTGGCATTGTTGTTTCATGTATTATTATTTGGCTACAGTTTACCATATCCGATTCGCACACCGGGGGGTCGTATGCTGGGAATGCACATGCTCTCACAAGTTGATGCTCCAGGGAGTGGGGTTCGGTCACGTCCCTAATACTGTTGAGGGCGGGCGACATGCACTCTGCAAGTTTGGGGTGGCGGGTGGTTTTATGCCCGCTGTGCAGTGAGGCAGGGTGGGGGGTGGGTGTTAGGGGATCGGTGGGTATGTTCCATCTGCTTTGACTTTTGTTTTTCTACGATGCTTTTTCTTATTTTCCCTTTTGTTGTGGGGTCTTGTTATTTATTGCAGCAATTTTCGGTACCTACTGTACTGTATGTCCACATTCAGGTTCTTAACACGCCACCATGGGGAGCACAGGAAGCCTGCAGGGTTGCAAGCACTAGATCACCCGCAATGTTTACGAGCATACGGCCCACCATATGGCCACACGATGGGCCCTCTTATGTGTCCCACCCTCCATGCATGAACACTGACATGTCCTCTGTCTCTCGGCTTTACACTGTCCATCCCTCTGTCTATACATGGGGCCACACTTAGCACTCAAGTTCCTAACATGGAACGTTAAAGGTTTAGGAGACAGAATCAAGCGGGGAGTAGTCCTTCAATATTTGAAACAGCAGGCACCAGACATTGTTCTTCTTCAGGAGACACACTTAATTGGTAACTCCTGCGGTGCACTGAATAGATGGGGATACCGCCTGGCTGTCCACTCGGGGTTTACTCTCGCGGGACAGGGGTACTCCTACACAGGGGATGTCCATACCTAATAAACAGGGTCAGGTCGGATGAGCAGGGTCGCTACATGGCGCTCTCCAGCACCTGGGAGGGACAGGCCATCAATATCCGTGTATGCCCCACCTGGGCTGCAGGGTCCTCTGGGGCTGCTGGTGCTGGGGGGGGGGTTTAACCTAGCTGTAGATGGCGTCATTGATCGCCTTCCGTCCCATAGGGACCCCTTGAGGGGTCTCCATTGGCAGAGTTCTTGTCCACCGTGGGCCTGTTTGATATCTGGCGGTGACTAAATCCGACCGCCGTGCAGTTTACATTTCACTCTGGTGCCCATAACAGTCAATCGCGTATCGATCAAATGTTCACCCACGCTCAAGATATTCGCATGTTTACTGACTCCAGGTTCCTTGCACGTGGAATCTCTGATCATTCCCCCATTCTCACAACACTTACGCTCGGCCAGCCCAGGCGACGCGCCACCCTTGCTATAAACCCATGGGCGCTCAAAGTACCCCACAATAAGGAGACACTTTCAAAGAAGCTGTCTATTATTTTAAAGAAAACGTGGGGTCAGTCACCTCAGCCCGCATCCTATGGGGTGCGTTCGGCGCTGTCATGAAAGGCAGAGCCTTATCATTGATGGTTGGCCATAAAAGAGAACTTACCAAGCATATCACGGAACTTGAGGAGGATATCCTATCCCGGGAAAAAGCCCTGGCACTCACCCCTGATCCTGAGATGCAGCACTCACTCACGATGGTGCGTCTCGATTACAATCAGCTCCTGATGGAAGCGGCCAAAGCACAGTATACCTCCACACGCCATAAGATATATGAACATGGGGAATGTATAGGTAAACTCCTTGCTTGTTTAGAGAAAAAAGAACAATTGTCAAGATGGGTTCACTCAGTGCGCGGGGCCAATGGGGATACAATCACCGATCCCCAACAGATCGCCTATACGTTTGCTTCTTACTTTTCATCGGTGTACACGTCCTCTGTGACGTCCCAATCATACGCGGTTGCGGACCTCCTTTCGACCATTAAAGTTGCATGTTTGTCTACACAAGACCGAGACTCCCTGGAGGGTGCGATCATGGATGCTGAAATCCAGAAAGCGGTACAGGACGTCCATTCGGGTAAAGCTATGGGACCCAACGGGCTCCCGATCGAATTCCTGAAGCCACTGGCTTGAAAACTTTCCCCCCACTTGCTCCAAATGTCCCCCTAAAGTTTTGACAAAGGGGCACTACCTGCTGATGTTCGAACAGCCTCTATTGTGGTCATCCACAAGCAGGGCAAACCATTAGATGACTGTAGGGCGTATCGTCCAATCTCACTCCTGACAGTTCAGGTGAAAATTTTAGCTAAGCTGTTGGCCAACAGGCTTATCCCCTGCATTACAGAGCTCGTGCACCCTGACCAATCAGGGTTTATGCTAGGGAGAAATACAGCTTTGAATTTGAGGCGACTCCACGGTGTCCTGGGTAGATGCGATACGATCAGGGAGGATGCAGCTTTATTATCGCTAGATGCATCCATGGCGTTTGATACTATCGAGTGGGAGTTTCTCTTCGCAGTCTTAGATAGGATGGGTTTTGGCCCAAACTTCATAAAGTGGATCCAATTGCTCTATGCCCACCCAACCGCACATTTGACAGTTAACAACCACGTCTCGAGACAAATCCCACTGGGGAGGGGTACTAGACAGGGGTGTCCTCTGTCACCCTTGTTATTTGCCTTAGTGTTGGAACCGCTGGTGGTCTGGATTAGGGGAGACCCAGAGATTAGGGGGCTGAAGTGGACTGAGGACCACCAAGATCGCATCTCCCTGTATGCGGATGATATCCTCTTATATCTGGCCTCGCCCTCACGGTCTCTCCACCGGGTTCTACACATATTCCATATCTTTGGCTCCCACTCGGGCTATACTATCAATTGGACTAAGTCCCAGCTTTATGTGCTGTGGGGTGCGCCGCCGTGCTGCCCCAGAGGGTATGACATACCAGTGGCAATAAAGGGCTTCAAGTATCTCGGTATCTATATTACACCGGACCCGAATTTATTCTATGAGTCCAACCTGCTTGCACCCCTGACTCGCCTTCGGTCTGATGCTAAACATTGGCGATCCCTTCCTCTTACTCTCCTGGGGCGTGCAGCCCTCTTTAAGATGCTAGCACTACCGCAATTTCTTTTTGTGTTGCAAAACACCCCTAACACGGTTCCTGACAACTATTTCGCCGGTATCGAAGTTGTTGTGCGCGGGCTACTGTGGGACGGACGAGCCCCAAGAATAGCTATGACAAAGTTGATGATGGGGTGGTATGATGGGGGCATTGCTTTACCCGACATGAGACTTAACTATCAGGTTTCACAGCTGGTTCCAATCAATAAATGGGTACATGGGGAATATGACGACCTGAATTTTTGTACGGACCGCTGGCTCCTGGGTCGGGGGGCTATGCTAGAGCACTCTACACAAACCCTCGTAAGCTCAACCTCACGGGGCCCACGGCACACACGGTGGAGGCCTGGCACAGCGTGAATAGAAAATAGGGGTGGCATAACACGCTCACAAAGGCCATACCGCTTTGGGAACCAGACCTGTTGGGGCAGCTTAGCAAATGCCCTGGTTTTGACAAGTGGGATATGATAGGTATCGCGACAGTGGTTGTCATGTGGATGGGGGTAGATTAGCCACATTTGCAGATCTACAGACCAAATTCCAACTAACACAGACCGAGGCCTACCGCTACCTGCAAATCAGTCATGCAGTCAAAGCAGTTTAGCCCAAAGACGCCCCTCTCGCTGAGGCCTCTCCACTGGAGGACCGACTGATACTTGACTCCATGCACAAAAAGGCCCTATCTCTCACATACAAAAAGCTAATAAACAATCGCCCAGATACCTTAAGGCATCTGCGACAACTCTGGGAGGCAGATCTGGAAGACTTAGAAGATGAGGACTGGCGTGATGCTCTAGCCTCTCCCAAGGAAGTGGCTATCCCTATGAGATTGCGCCTGGTCCAACGGAAGATCCTGCATCCCGTATTTTAGATTCAGAGATTTTGGTCAAGATAGGAAGGAGGACTGACCCTCTGTGCCTCCGGTAATGTCACCAACCGGGAACCTTCTTTCATGTTCTCTGGAACTGCTTGCTAGTTCAACAGTACTGGAGCAGGGTCACACAACAATTGGAGAGGGCGGGTGGTAAATCTCTTAAGGCCTCCCCCCAATTATGCCTTCTAAATATCTGGGAAGCTACTTACTTAACGCAAAGAGAGCAAATATGGGCTTTGCTCGGGAGGGCCATTGCAAAGCGTAATATTGCCCAGAAATTGGGAGTGGGGACGGTTCCGACCCTACTCGATTGGGCAGTTGACAAGGACAGGGCAATGCTTGCCGAAAAAGATGTCTTCAAACATAGGTGCTGCGCCAATAAATGGGACTACAAATGGGGGTGGGGGGTGGTATAGATACAGGGGGATCACTGACACAATATCGAGGAGGAAAATATCAACCTGCCAAAATATCGAGGAAAAAATATAGAATGCCAAAATATCGAATCCCTATTTGCAAAGAGGTAAGTACAAAAATATTGAATCCAAAATATCGTTGTAAGAAATATAGTTAGTCAAAATATTGAGATTTTTAAAAGTCTTAAAAGTAATGTAAAATTAATGAAATAATATATATAATTAACTAAAACATACTTAAAAATACTTAAATAACTTTAAAATTAATAAGTAATTAATGTAAGTTAAAAAAATAAACATACATTTTTTTTAATACATATATTTATTAACGTAATGTTAATAAAAAATATTGAATATTTTTAGCGTAGGATAGCGGGAGGTTAAAATTTACTATTACCACTCCAGTGAGTGCAACAGTAGGGAAAGCGTTGGATAGCGGGAGGGTGAAAATTACTATTCCTACTCCAGTGAGTGCAACAGTAGGGATAGCGTTGGATAGCGGGAGGGTAAAAATTACTATTCCCACTCCAGAGAGTGCAACAGTAGGGAAAGCGTTGGATAGCGGGAGGGTAAAAATTACTATTCCCACTCCAGAGAGTGCAACAGTAGGGAAAGCGTTGGACAGCGGGAGAGTAAAAATTACTATTCCCTCTCCATAGAGTGCAACAGTAGGGAAAGCATTGGATAGCGTAGGGGTAAAAATTACTATTCCCACTCCAGAGAGGGCAACAGTAGGGAAAGCGTTGGATAGCGTAGGGGTAAAAATTACAATTCCCACTCCAAAGAATGCAACAGTAGGGAAAGCGTTGGATAGTGGGAGGGTAAAAATTACTATTCCCACTCCAGTGAGTGCAACAGTAGGGAAAACGTTGGATAGCGGAAGGGTAAAAATTACTAGTCCCACTCCAGAGAGTACAACAGTAGAGAAAGCATTGGATAGCGTAGGGGTAAAAATGACTATTCCCACTCCAGAGAGTGCAAGAGTAGGGAAAGCGTTGGATAGCGTAGGGGTAAAAATGACTATTCCCACTCCAGAGAGTGTAACACTAGGGAAAGTGTTGGTTAGCGGGGGGTAAAAATTACTATTCCCACTCCAGAGAGTGCAACAGTAGGGAAAGCGTTGGATAGCGTAGGGGTAAAATTTACTATTCCAACTCCATAGAGTGCAACAGTAGGGAAAGCGTTGGATAGAGTAGGGGTAAAAATTACTATTCCCACTCCAGAGAGTACAACATTATAGAAAGCGTTGGATAGCGTAGGGGTATAAATTACTATTCCCACTCCAGAGAGTGCAACAGTAGGGAAAGCGTTGGATAGCGGGAGGGTAAAAATTACTATTCCCACTCCAGTGAGTGCAACAGTAGGGAAAGCGTTGGATAGCGTAGGGTAAAAATTACTATTCCCACTCCAGTGAGTGCAACAGTAGAGAAAGTAATGATTTAATATTTAAATAAAAATAAATTAATTATCAATACCAATAAAACATCAATTAAAATTAATTACCAATTACAAAATATTTAATAATTAATTAATTATCAATACCTATAAATATTATGTATTAAAAATTAATTGCCTATTAATAATTAATTAACAAACAATTAATTTCCCATACCAAAAATTAATAAATAATAAAACAAAATACCAATTAATAATCAATTGACAGTAAATTAATTGTCAATACACAAAAATATTTTCAATAATTAATTAATTACAATTAAATTACTTCCCACCCTATTCCCCTATAAACCCACAACCCGCTATGAAGAATAAATTAATACAATTAACATAATTATCAATGGGTCAGAAAGCACTCCGACCGAGCTGGATCCGGAGTGTTTTCCGACCGAGCCGGAATCCTGCAGTCCGACCGAGCGAGTACGATGTGGCCGTATGCTGCCGGACTCGGTTCGGTCAGACTCCCATAGAAGTCAATGGGAGCCGGTCGTACATGGGCTTCCATTTACTGAATGGGTACGTCTCGCACAAGGGCGGCCCCTACAGTGGGTATGAGTTGGTGCCACCCGCACCATACATGCCTGTGTTGGGGGGACCCTTGGGTCTCCCCCTGTGTCCAAGTCGTAGGGCTGCGGGTGTCAGGGGGTCCGATGCAGACCCCCAAAGACAACCACCCGGACGTTTTGCAAGCCGGACACTCCGGCTTGCACCGGCTATCCGACGTGTGCATCGTACTGGCTCAGTCGTAAATCGCATCAATTGCATGCTACAGTTAGCTTACGACCGAGACGTACGGAGCGGTTCGGACCCGGAAACGACTCAGTCGGTGAATTTCACATAGCTCGCATCGTACTTGCTCGCTTGTACAGCTGTACGAGTCGGGTGGAAAACACGCGTCCGGCTCCAGTTTTTCCGGCCGGATCGCGTTCGGTGCCCTTCCGACCCGGATCGGAAACGGATCCCTATGTGTGAATTACTTGATGTATATGCCGGAATGTATTAGTCTGATGGAATGGAAGGGTTTGTACTGTGTCTCCCTGGTCTCAAATGTATTGAAAAGTGTACATTCATGCTGTGGACTTATATGTTTTCTTATTGCTGCTTTATGTTTTTCTTTTTCTTTCATCAATAAAA
This sequence comes from Triturus cristatus, assembly GCF_964204655.1. Classification (NCBI taxonomy): domain Eukaryota; kingdom Metazoa; phylum Chordata; class Amphibia; order Caudata; family Salamandridae; genus Triturus; species Triturus cristatus. Next base: position 741,563,506 of record NC_140589.1, on the reverse strand, counting down.
AATGTTTAAAAAAAATAAATATATGATTTCTTTTAAAAGGGAATGAAAACTGCAATTGACTGTCCTCTTCTAGAGAAGCTGTCCCTTTCCTTTTAACATATCTATCAAAACCACTTGAGAGAGTGGTGACACCCAACTCAAAGACTTTGAGGAAGTGAATTTGCTCTTGAACCCTCAACACGCCAGAATTTCATACAGTCATTCAGTTATGCCTTGATGGGCTATGGATAATAGCGCATGGTGGATGATTCAGTACCCTGACTTTATTGGATTAATCCAGTTGCATTCAATGGCATTAAACATCAGGTTCTCCTCCAGTGACTCACTGAGATCCCCACAGAATGACAGTTCATGTTTATCCAGCAGATCAGAAGCAGTATAGTTGATTTAATTGACTTAACTTTTCAATCTTTTCCTTTGAAATTCACTAGGGTTCAGCTTGCTCCCTACTGCCCCGATTGGTTCAGTGTGTATCTATGATCTTTAGCTCATCTGTAGCATAGAGTGGGATTTCTTTCTTTGAGTTCACAGATGAAACACAGATGCTATTTATTGTACATGAAGCAGAGCGGTTTCTCAGGGCAACAATCTTCACCAATGGTAGAGCTGATTTACTTGTGGATAAATAAACATAACATTGTTTAAAGCGTCACCCTTAAAGATGGAGATCTTACTGACTTAGAATTTGCCAAACGTTTGAAACTACACCCTTTGGCCCAAGCTAGCGGTTTTCTCTTAACTCTGTTGAGGCAGTGAGAAACTTTGCTGTTTTGAGCGAAATCCCTCTTTGGAAATTTAGATCGCTGCGGTCTGCTGTTTTCAAATGAGAACCATTTGCTGAATCTTGCCTTTTCTTAATTTCTTCCATAGAATTATAGCAGTGAATTCTTTCATTCATCCCTAATAGGATTTCTGAGGTGCCAGATACAAGGTCTGCCTAGAAATCCGTTAATAGGTTTTAACATATCCAGAATAAAAATGCAGAAGGTCTCTATAGTATTAGTAAATATGACCACAGGTAACTTCTGAGCTCTCCACTGACTTCCAGTAAGGAAAAAGATCATTTTGAAACCCATAGAAAAAAGGATGGTGCACCAGGATGAAGTCAGGTAGCTCTGTGTGTATTCCAAAATATATTTCTTTATTATTTTTTCAGTAAAATCTTGGACACCAGCCAACGCGTTTCGTCCCGAAAGGAACTTAGTCAGGGCTGAAACAATACATGAATAAAACAAACTAAGCACAACTGCCACATCAAACAATAACATACAAAACGAATATAGACATATAAATAACATATAAATACCATACATTCATATATAGATATTACATACAAATTACATAAAAGTATACATGAAGGTTATACAGCTCCTACACAAAGAACTGCAAATAGAGAACGACAAAGCAAACCACCACACATTAAATAACATAGTAAATCCCAAATGATTCAGGTCGTCATTTTTTCTTACATTCCATATGTTCGCTGATTGATTGGGCAATTAATTCAGATACCATCCATTTAAAACTTTAGATACACTAGCCGTACTTGCTTACTAGTGCAAAACCGTTAGGAGATGGCACTACAGCTCTTTATAACGCTCGACATAGATTGTATATTACCGAATGAAGGAACTGTGTATTATTATGAAAGAGTTAATGGATGGTACTCTGGCTTGTCAATTATTTCACGCTTTATATATATTTTAAAAAAAAAATAAGTTTCGTATAGCGTTGATTTTTATTTTTGTTACGTTTATGCGCTTGCAATCATAATTTAGTCAGGAGGTGGCATCAGAAGATCCTTATATAGCTTACATTGGTTTTCCCATCATTGATATCCTTTTTGGAAGCTGATCCGCCTACTAATATTGGGCTGATCTAACATTTTGATCGTTTATTAATGATCATTTTGTATAACTATACCGTCCTGTCTTTCCCTACTAGGAATTTGGGCCGCTACTTAGGCCCTCGGTTCTAGTCTTGATTTGAAGTGACGAGTTATAGCCATTACGGAGGTAAGACATGCTTTTTGCTAGATATTATATTTATTTATGGTATGGTTGAGAATCAACAGTTTTCGTTGTTGTCTGCGTGGACCTTGTTGTTTATCGGTCATTAAATACGTGTTACTCTTGTGACATAAAATCTATCTAGGCCAGGCATATTATGGGACTGCCTATTATATGTTTTTCTTATTAGGGTAATCTTGCAATTCTGATGAATACTCTACCCACATATAACTCATGAACCCGGACCTTTAGTAATCTTGCGTCTATCTGATTTCATCCGATTTTTGGACAAAGAGAAAGATATTCCTCGTGAGGTTATTTGTTTGTTTAATAAGATATTCATTATAATATAACATTCTTTGTGGCACTTTACATTTTCTATGACACTTTACATACTATAGAAATATGGAATTTTTCCATCTTTCGTAATGTGTCTTCACATGCTTTTATTAACTTTCATACTTTCTTTGCTTTAACATCTTGTTTCTCTGTTTTTCTTCGTTTACCTATATAAATTTATCGTTCCTTTCTACTGTGGTGTTGCTTTATACATCAATTTTAGTTTAGTATGGTCAAATGGCGAAAACAAAATCCCTTCCTTTTTCAATGTATGCCTTTATGTTTATATCTATTATGTGTCCATTCATTTGGGATTTACTATGTTATTTAATGTGTGGTAGTTTGCTTTGTCGTTCTCTATTTGTAGTTCTTTGTGTAGGAGCTGTATAACCTTCATGTATACTTTTATGTAATTTGTATGTAATATCTATATATGAATATATGGTATTTATATGTTATTTATATGTCTATATTCGTTTTGTATGTTATTGTTTGATGTGGCAGTTGTGCTTAGTTTGTTTTATTCATGTATTGTTTCAGCCCTGACGAAGTTCCTTTCGGGACAAAACGCGTTGGCTGGTGTCCAAGATTTTACTGAAAAAATAATAACGAAATATATTTTGGAATACACACAGAGCTACCTGACTTCATCCTGGTGCACCATCCTTTTTTCTATGAATCTATCTGGTATCCAGTGGAGTATAAGTGTGGCATACTCCGGATGTGATTGCACAGACAATATATGAACTTTTATAACTAAGAAATCGAGGTGCTGAGCCTTTGGTCAGCCACACGTTGTTCTTTTTGTTTTTGATCATTTTGAAACCCTTCTGTAACCCTTTTCAGATGTATCACGTCCTCCATTTTTGACCAGCACAGTTTGAAAAATCTGCCCACAGCCATTCTCTGGTAATCTTTCAAGTAGTTTTTGTCTGTTTATAAATACAGACAGATATGATGGATAAGTACATCCTATAGATCACAGGATGTAGCACATTGGAATTTCATAACAATTCATAGAAAATTGGAGAGACATGGGGGCATATCAACAACAACCGGCGATAATTATCTCTAAGCGCACTTAGCGCTAGGATAATTATCGCCTGCTAGCGTTGATTTTTATCGCTGAGATAGCGTGCTATTAGCAACGCTTATCTCAATAGCGATAAAAATCCTCACGCTAAAAAAGCGTAAAAAAGCAGCGTTAACCGCGGTTAGCGCTGCTTTTTTTGTCTCTAACAGGGTCAGCGATATTCTTGATAATAGGAGAAATGTCGCTTAGCGACATTTCTCCTATTATTTTACTCTGGAACGCTCCCTTTGCATCTCATTAGAGATGCAAGGGGAAGCGTAGAGTAAAAGGGTGCTAACATGCAAATTTGCATGTTAGCACCCTGTTGTTGATAGGGTGCTAGTTTTATCTCTGCTTTTTTAGCTTTTAAAGCCAAAAAAGCAGAGATAAAGCCCTTGTTGATATGCCCCTAAGACATTAAGTTATGATTATTTGATAAGTCTGTCTAGTATATTTGTTGTCTATTGTCTTCTCTATTTACTTGCTCCCCATTTTTGCTGCTACATTATATTCCCAATAGAACTTTGATAAGGTGGAATCTTGCGTCTTATGAGTAATATTTAGGTAGCGAATTTTAGCGACGTAAAGGTTCAATAGCCAGAGAAATTTGGCAGGTCATGAATAGTACAGTTGCAACAATTGTGAAGATCCAGTTATTTGATTCTGAGTCAGTTTGGGCTGCACACACTATACGAAATTGGGGGAACACCTCAGACATTTGTCTTTCTAATGAGGCTATGTTTTGCATGGCAGGCCTGATTGTGTACTTCTCAGAAATAGTTTGCAAGATTTTTAGCTCAGTCTTTTTAATTTCCCAGTTGGTACATGTATACCATTGCACACAGTACTTAATTTGCAAAAGAATAAGTGCAGGGACCCAAATCTTTGCTTAGAAGCTTGTGGCTGGGGCTACTGAATGTCAGCATGCTAAATACCAAGATGCCCCTTTATCTCACTCTTGCAAGTTCCTGATCTCTCTGTCACTTTTTTTTCCCAATTTTTATCTTCCTTCTTTTTTCCTCTTGTGTGTTATTCTCTCTGTTGCTTTGGGTCAATGTCAGGTAAGTTCAAATAAAAGCAGAACCCCAAAAATGAGCACTGGTGGCCCCATCTGTATCCACCGGCTCAAATTAAGCACTGGTGGCACCAGTTTGAAGTGTGAGTCATGAGTTGTAGAATTGAGTAGTGGATCAGTGAATGACATCCCATTGCCACTGCAATGGCTTGTGGATAGAAACTTCTTCCAAAGGCTCTTTTATTTAAATAATGCCTCCTACATCTGAGGAAAACCACAAGTTGCCCTTAATTTACCTGTGATTAACATGGAACTAGGGGTTAGATGTATGAACATTAGTAATAGCGATTACCAAATAACAATTTTATGCACATCCAAATTTGGTAATTGCTATTACTAATGTACTAAAGTGAAATCTGGCCCTGATTTCCAAATTAGTGATTCCTAGTGGGTCACAAATAGATCCACCTCATGAATATTAATGAAGTAGGTCGCAATTTGTGACCCACTAGGATTTTCTGCCATCACACTGGTGATGGCTTGCTGAGGTCAGCAGACCACCATGTCTGTGACTACTCTTAACCCCTTCAGTGCCCGCCCCTTTACCCGCCCAGTGCCGGCCGTTGCATTAGCGGGCGGGGTCTATGACGAGCTGGACTCGTCATGGGCACAGCGCCACCGCGGCCCATGACGAGTCCAGCTCGTCATGGGCACTGAAGGGGTTAAATGAAGCAATCCTCAAAGGAAAACAGGATGCATTTAAAAATTTAAATGTTTCATTTTTATTTTTTAAGGCTAGGCAGTGGTCCTTGGGACCACTGCCTGCTCCTAAAAAATATATTTTTAACTTTCTTGAAGAGTAAGGGGTTCATAGGGGACCTATTCCCATTTGTGAATGGGTTATCACCAACTTTGAGTTGGTGGTAAAGTCCAAATGTTTTGTGACCACATTTTGGTCGCAAAACATTAGTACGTACCACTATATTTTTGGTATTTAGAAAGGACACCCTAAACACATCCCTTCCAAACATTTAGGGGTCGATTCCGATCCTGTATTTTTTTTTTCTGTGCGACTCGTATCCATAATTTTTTCCGTACGAATCGTACAAGTCACACCCGACCCGTGAAGTACGATTCGTACGGGAAAAATACATACGGATCGGCCCGATCCGTACGAATCGCATCGGGAAAAGTTGTAAGAGATGGACCCGGACACTTTTCCGTACGAAGCCTAAAAATACAGTCCGACCATACAAGTACAATCCGGACCGTCTTTCCGATTTACGAATTGTACAGAAAACGTCCCGTACACGGGGAATGACTTGTACATATGCAATGTCGGTGTACGCACCGTACATACACAATGTTGTTGTACGCACCAATGTTGTAGTACGCACCATACATACGCAATGGCGGTGTACGCACCGTACATACGGAATGTTGTTGCACGCACCAATATTGTTGTACGCACCAATGTTGTAGTACGCACCGTACTTACGCAATGTCTGTGTACGCACCGTACATACGCAATGGTAGTGTACACACCGTACCCACGCATTCATTGCGTGTGTACGGTCCGTACACTGTTCTACTGTGCCGTAGGGATACGTGTGGAATGCACCGTACCCACGCATTCATTGCGTGTGTACGGTCCATATCACAGTTCTAATGTGCCGTAGGGGTATGTGTGACACGCACCGTACCCACGCATTCATTGCGTGTGTACGGTCCGTATCACAGTTCTAATGTGCCATAGGGGCACGTGTGGAACGCACCGTACCCACGCATTCATTGCGTGTGTACGGTCCGTATCACAGTTCCAATGTGCCGTAGAGGTACGTGTGACACGCACCGTACCCGCACATTCATTGCGTGTATACGGTCTGTATCACAGTTCTAATGGTGCCGTAGGGGTACGTGTGGAACGCACCGTACCCACGCATTCATTGCGTGTGTACGCATCGTATCACTATTGTACTGGTGCCGTAGGGGTACGTGTGCAATGCACCATATACGTCCACTTCCGTTGTTGCGGTACGCAGGGGTTGCTGGACACGTCCCCCCAAGTGACCGGACCCTGGTGGTAATGTATGGCCTCCATTTTATAGGTTTGGCTTTGAGTATGGGGTATGTTTCCTGCCCCTCACCCCCACCCTGGGTGTTGTTCTCACCTTCTGCGGCATGTGCATCGGGTGCGGTGCACCAGGTCATAGGCCAAGAGGACAGGGATGACACGTACGACGGGGTTCATGGCGTGTACGTCGCGTACCGGGGCTCCGTTACGTAGCGGTTCGCGTAGGACTCTGCTTTTCCGGCAGTGTTTGGCTCCCGTAAAAAAAGAGCCGTACGGAGTGACATAGGGACGAATCGTACTTGCTGGGCCGGAAACCGCTACCTGAATACGTACGGACGTCGCGTACAAGCTGTTCCGGATCAGAATCGTAGGTTTTTTTGACCCGTACGGGCTTTTGTACGAAACGTACGGAAATAGGCATTCTGTACGAATCGTACTTCCTAGGTTGTACGGAAAATTTACCGGGTACGAGTCATACGGGGAAAACGCTCCGTACAACGATTTTTACAGCCTTTTTCCAGGATTGGAATCGGCCCCTTAATCATTATTTGGTCGCAAACCCAAATTGCGATTGGGTAATGCATTACCGAATCGCAAGGTGGGTATGATACATTAAAAAAAAGCCTCTTTGCGTTTATGAATGTGCTAATTCTGGAAGTCAGGCCATTTCCGACTGCAAAAAGGCTTTGTACATTTAGATCAAGTTCTTCACCATTAGGGAGAGCCAGTCAAACACAGTGAGGCTATGACACCTGGAGAATACTTTAGTCATCTTCCAGCATACTCGGCCTCTGCCGAGTCCAGGTTCTTAAACTATCTACACAACAGAAATAGTTAATGATACAAAGGGACTTAGAGCCAGATTTAGAGGTGGCAATAATGTATTATCTGCAGTAAAATGACAGATGTCATATTCTGTCCACGTTTGTTTCCCATTTCACTTACAGTCATTTGAACCACAAACTTTAATATGGCTGCTGGCATGTTAGAGTCAGAAGACCTACACTATATAGAGCATGCCTGTTGATGGTTAATTTTCTTGATCACTGCTGTGCAGAGGGAAACAATTGGAAACCTCTTGACACACATAGAGAAAATTCCCTGCACACCAGGTATATTACATGTTGCTTTCCCAAAAAAACTCCCACTTTGGGAATTAACTTTGAGAAAACGAAAAATTACCGACCAGCCCAACATACAATGGCAGCTAGTGGCATTGACATTTTCAGTAAAATGGCAGCACACCCAACTTGTGCTCTTACCACATTGCCTCTCTAGTGATGTCATGGCCTTTCCAACAAAATATAAATGACAAATTAGTCCTGGTCTTAAGCTTCAAGATACTAAAAGGAATATAGGCCCTCAGTCAAATGCTGTGATTTAGAGCTAGGCCTGGTCAACAAGAGTCACAGGGTTCTTTTTACTAAGATTTTGCACAGTGTTTGCATCACAAAAGTGTCCCAAACTGACACAAAATATTTTTTCCAAATTTACAGTGCAAAACTTGTCTTGCACTGGAAATTCACATGAAAGTAACGCAAAGCAGCGCATAGCACTGCTTTGTATTACTAAGCGCCAAAGGAACATTCCGTGGGTGGTGCATGGGTATTCCTATGCAACTACCCATGGTTTTGTATGCAAAACCCTATCTACTGAAAAAGTAGACAGGGTGTTTGCATAAAAAATACACCCATTTCAAATTGGCACTATCAAGAAGAAATGCTTCTATTTCTCCTTTCTTTTCCGACTTTGTATGTGCGCTGCACTGTACAATACACGTACAAGTTGGGAAAGTCTTGAAGTTCATCTAAGGTATAGTATTATTTACTGGAAGGGTATCCTTCCAATACAAAACCAGTGCTAGACTCACGCAGCCACCCTTGCACTATGGCACAAAGATGTGTGTGTGTGGCGCTCGGCAGCAAGATTCCGTGCCAGCACTAGGGGGAGGAGAGTGCCGTATCTAAAAATCGTAAATATGGGGCTCTCCTGCTTTCTCCTTCTCACCCAAAACAGCACATCATTTTTGGCTGCTGCACTGCGTTGCTTGAGAATTTAGTAAATCTGGGCCACAGAATCCAGTCTATAGTGTTCATAGTCAACATAGGGTGTTTATAGACAAAGCGGCGCCAGATGGCAATAGACTGTCCCTAAAGAACACTGAAAAAGGATAGGCTGTGAAAAACAGTTCAAAGGAGGCTGCTGACATGTCTTTCCTTACTAAGGCCTTCGGGGAAGAAGTAAATAATGCTGATGTGCGTAACATTGTTGCTTACCCCCTGCCACTACATTTTTAAGAAGTCTTTGAACTTTGCAGTTTAACCAGAATTGGTCTGATCACAGCATTTCCGTTTTAGGCATGACAAAGTACAGGCAGTTTTTGTTCCTTCATTATCATCTAACAAAGCAAAAAAAAAAAGAGGTCATTCCTTTTCTCTTTCTGCACATTATTGGTAAGTAAGAATAATGTGCTGCCCGAGTCACTACGTCAAATATTGTTTTTACACGTTTAGAAACAACAAGGTCGGACTGCGGTGGCAAATAGGCTGGAGGACCAGAATAAAAGTGGCCCACGTTTATGAACTGGGTAGTAAAAAAGAGTGGCCCGCATTTGTGGATGTAGAAATGTTGGACTTTTTAAAGACAGTCTTTCTGGGTGCTCTATGATGGTTGGGGAACCGTAGATTGTTGTGCTTGCTGTAGGCAGTGTGAGTGATATTATGAGAGAAATGGCATCGAAATTCACGATGTTCCTTCCCTGTCAAAAAAATAAAAACATGTTCACATCCCTGCTCTTTTACTCAAAAAGTGCAATTGATAAAAGTCATGCTGCATGCAAATGGGGTAATAGCATTTTCAGCCCTGCAGAGTGCTGTTTGCTACTGTCGCCTAGTCTTTATTTAAAGATGTTTCCAATAGGAGCCCACATATTGTCACAAAACTGACTCCGCACACCACAAGACCGGCCCCCACACAGCTACAAAACCAGCCCACAGACTGGCCTGTCAGACTGGGCCATCTAAGACTGCCACCTCGCCCTATAGGTACTCAGACCCTTACCACCAAACAGGTATCAACTTTTAATAAACATTTTCCATTGATGCCCATCTTTAGCAATTCACAATTTTAATTGACGAAGGAAGCACTGCAAAAAGAAGGGACGTAAACATACCACTTGTGCTATGGAGGGGGGCCTAATAGGGGCCCGGATCACCAATGGTGGTAAGTGAAGGCGGTGCTTACTCCAAACACCTTTTGCCACCATGTTGTAATAGCCACGTGCTATTACAACATGGTGGCAAAAGGTTGTAATCTCTCAAAACAATGCTTGCGGATGTTAGTTATGTGGCATTTTGTTGCAGTTGTGATATGTAGTGCTTTATGTGCTGTTGTGTTTTCGTGCTGCAGTATTGTAATATTGCTTTATTTATTGTATTGCATTATGTTCTTCTGTTTACTCTAGATATATCAACAAATGCTGATCCATTCTCTGCTATAGTGAAGGGAAATTTTAAGAAGGGTTTTAGAGCTGGGCATGCTAATATTAAAGCACACCTACAAACAGTAAGACAAACAGTGAGACAATTGTTATTCACAAAACGTTACCCCTACATCTACTACAGTAGACCTGCTGACAGAATAGACTTAAATGTACTGCAGCCAAGCCTTGCAGAAAGCCAAGCACCACAACTGCTACTGATTTGTTCATTGTCAAGGGGGCAGATGGGAAGCAGGAGTTCACTTCACATACAATACACTCCCAAACCATACCTGAAAATGTCAAAATAATGGCTGTGCTCCACTACCTGGCCACTAGATATTTCTAGAGGGTCAGCAGAGACACGATGGCCACCTCACAGGCAAGCTCATGTCAGGTACTAAAGTACACCACTATTCGAGTGCACCAGTTTATTGCCCTGCTACATTGGAAGTTCTCCTGCTCCAGCTGTTGATAACAAAGACTTAGGTGGAGACTGTTTGTTAAAAAGGAAGGGTGTGTTAAGAACAATGTTAACAGTTAACTCCCAGTAAAGATGAAGGGCCATATGTAGGTAGCTATATACCGGTCGGTAACGGCCGAAATTCGGTAAATTTCCCGTTACTGACCGGTATTTAGGCAATTGAGATGTATGAGTCCAAAAAGAAGGATTCGGTAAATAACGATTCATCTTTACCGAATCCAAATATACCGATTCATAAATACCGAATTAATATTTACCGAATCGTTAAATATGAAATGGTAAAACGACACAAGAGATGTAGGTAAATTCGGTATTTACGAATTCCATGAAATTCGGTATTTAAGAGTCGGTAATTAACACAGAGTGAAATCAGGTGGTAAACAGCCACAGTGCATATAAGCAATCCCAAAATGCACCAGCGTGGACACCATGGCCGCTCTGTATGTGATTGCAAGGCGCCTACGTCTACAGGCAGCAGGTCTGAGGATTTGGAGACGGGAGGAACGCATTTACAGACAGCGCATCACACTCTTCCAACAGACTGAGGCTGAGATACATGAAAGGTACAGGCTACACCCCCAAACCATCATGGACCTGATAAGGGACTTGCACCCACTCCTGGACCAGCCAACAACAAGGGCGCATGCCATACCACCACATGTGCAGGTGCTCTGTAGCCTACATCTACTCGCATCTGGCAGTTACCAGGGGGTGATAGCTGCGGTAGGCGGGGTATCCCAGAGTTGCCTGTCCTGTTTCTTCAGGAAGTTCCTGGATGCCATGATGCAGAGAATGCAACACTACATTAGCTTTCCAAACACACAGGCTGAACTGCAGAAAACAAAGACAGACTTCTACCAGATGGCACACTTCCCGCATGTCATAAGCTGTATTGATGGCACAAACATTCCAATCTGCCCACCAGCAGCCACTGAGCACATCTACAGGAACAGAAAGTCCACCCACTCCATTAATGTGCAGGTAATCTGCGATGCAGGCAACATAATCACTGATATCGTAGCTAAATTCCCTGGGAGCACCCACGACTCCTTCATCTTCCAGAACAGTGGGATCTACACACAACTGGTTGCCGGAGAATTTGGAGAAGGATATCTGCTAGGTAAATCACTGTGACACTCCCTAATGCTTATCGCAAATGAATGTGTATTGAGGCATGTGACTAATGCTACTCTCTTACTCACTTAGGCGATAGTGCATATGCCGTGCGGTCATTCATCCTCACTCACTACCTACACCCATCAACCCTGAGTGAAAGACGATACAATGTGGCACACGAATCAACACGCAACGTGGTGGAGCGCACGTTTGGACTATTGAAAAGCAGGTTCCGCTGCCTCCACAAAAGTGGAGGCGCCCGCCAGTACACAGCCATCATCTGCTGCAAGATAATTGCCACTTGTGCAATGCTGCACAACCTTGCCACGAAGACAGGTACAGAGGTGGAAATAACAGATTTTGAGGACAATAACGATGAGTCTGCACAGCCAGAGCCCAACGCAGCAGGAGTGGCAACAGCAACAGATGGGAGAGAGAGACGGGCAGAGATCACATGCAACTATTTCTAAGTAAGTAAGGGGACACAGCCAGTAGTTGTATGCCATGACGTAGTTTTAATCATGCGGCACTACGCCGCAACACAACGCCATAAATGGCCCTATCAATCATGTGAAAACAAGAGTTTGAAGTCAAGGGTTACTTCACCCAACTGTGTCCTTAAATTGTGTGCAGCATAAGTGTCTGCGCCCACGCACTACAGTGCTGGATGCCAGGGATTGAGTCTCCTCACTGGCTCTGGGACCAGCGGCAGCCCCATGCCGTCTGTTGCTCCTCCGTGTGTATGTGACAAGGGGGGTAATGCTGCTCCTACTGGTGGTGTCTTCGCTGTCCCCAGCATCAACAGCACCAGTTGTGGCCGACTGGCTGGTTAGCAGCACCTCAAGTGCACTGGTCACCCTCACCATCCCCCTTGACACGTCATTGCTGCAGTGCGCAAGCCCCTCCTGCATTGCCACGGAGCGCCTGCAGAGCAGCGAAGTGGCAGTTGCCAGGCGGTTCACTGCCCTTGTGTGGTGATCTTTCCTTTGCCTCTCCCTGTGCTGTGCAGCCCTGTCCTCATCCATCTTCGTGCACAGCAGCATGACGGACTGGGACATGTCCCCCCGCATGCCTGCAGCCATCTCCCTCATGCCCTCAGCTATTGCGCTTATGGCCCTGTCAATATTGCCCATTGTTGCATTGAGGCCCTTCATTTGGTGCTGGACTGACAATATTGCCTTTCCTTGTAGGCGCTGGACCTTGACCATGGTGGCCTCCAGCCCTAAGAACACCCCCTGGCTCTCACCCTGTGGAGGTGGACTTTGCACCCGAGCCCTGCGGCGACGTCTGGCACCTGTGTGTGCTCCCTCCGAGGCGGAGTGCACACCGGCATGGCAACCATCCAGTGGCACAGTGGATGTTTCCGCAGCACCCCTCGATTCGTCTGAGGAGGACTCAGAGACATGAATTCTGGCAACAGCACGCCTCCTAGACCTGAACAATGTAGGTGGTGTAGATGCGGGTGATGCCAGCTGGAGTGGCGATGCTGGCTGTGGTGGCGAGGCTGGCTGTGGTGGCGTGGCTGGCTGTGGTGGTGTGGCAGGCTGTGGTGCTGTTGTCTGGCCAGAACACGTGGTGGTCTTCTCAGAGCTGTCCTTCCGGGGTGCCCTCTCTCCCTTCTCCTGTGCAGTCCTGCGCGAAGTATCGCCTGTGGACAGAAATTCAACATCAGCTCAGTGTACCTGCAGCCCTGCATTGCTATCATCATAATTAATTTCTGTAACACTCTCTCATTGTCCTATGCCTGCTTATCGCTAATGTGTGTCACATGTCTAGTTGTTCTGCGCAATTTTGTCATGTTTGGGGTTTCAGAGACTACATCTCCCATAATGCATTGCTGGTTTGCACTAACACCTGTACTGGAGTGGGATTCTCAATGCCCAATTGGGGATTTGGGATAGGGGTAGGGGGGGCACAATGCTGTGCATGCGTCTTACCTTGTTTTGTGGCGGCTCTGGCAGAGCTGTCTGCATCCCCAATCCCCACAACACTTTCAGGCTTAATTGTAGTCTCCACGAGCTCCTCAAGGTCTGTCAGGGCAGGTGCCCTGTTCCTTCCTCCTCCTGTCCGGCTAGCCTCTTTCTTCAGTTCCGCCATCTTCCTCTTGGTGATGATACGGAGGTCGTACCATCGCTTCTTGAGGACATCAATGTCCCGGGGGGTCACTCCAATGGAATTCACCTGCACCTGGATTCCCAGCCAGATCTTCCCTTCCTTTTCTCTGATTCAGCCACTTGCATTGACTGTTTACCAAACAGCTTATGGTGCTGCTTTACCACCTCCTCCACAAGTACCTGCAGTTCCTTTTGGCTGAATTTCAGTTTTCTCTTCCTTTCCCCTCCATCTGTGTCCTGGCTGGCCATTGTGTCAGTTTCCTGTGCTGAATCAGGCACTGGCTCTGTTCCTTTCCTTTGCACTCCCAGCCTCTCCAGAGTCTGCTGATTGTGTGCACCTGCCTGGGTGTGGCCACTTCCTGGTTGGGTGGGGTTGGGTTTGCACAGGATTGGCCTGATTCATCAAATGATGTGTATTTGAATTTCCGATTCGGTAAATACCGATTCGGTATTTACCGATTCGGTAATTACCGATTCGAAACTCCGGTCGGTATTGTGAATTCGGTATTCATTTACCGAATTTTACCGAATCGGTAATTTTTACCGAACATAGCAAATACCGATTTCTAAATACCGATATCGGTAAAATTCGGTAATTAGGAATCGGTATTTCTGGCCTACCTACATATGGCCCGAAATGTTTGAAACTGTGTTTGAGGGATGTATGTGATGTCTGTAGATCTGTAAGGGTGGTGGAGGACAGAAAGGCAAGGTTGGTGACCCAAGAAGTAATTGTGAGCAAGCGGTGTTGAGTTCTTAACTGGCTTTACGTTGGAGTGCATGCCAGATTGCTGGTCTGGGGGCATGGTGGTGAGGCACTCTCATTGAAGGGGATGAGAAGGAGAAGTAATCAATGTCTGCCTACAGGAAAAACATTTGTATCCTAGACAGCCTCTCCTTTTTCTAGACAGCCTCTCCTTTGGCCGCCTCCTCCCATCCTGCCACTTTTAACCACAACCAATGCATTGACATAGTCTGCCAGCTCCTTCTCCACATAGTCACCTTCTTCACTCTGCTGATGGTATATGGAGGCAGACTATGTCGTTCCTTGTAATGATCAACTACTAAGTCTCTTCCTCAGTAACGTTCCTCTTCCTATTGAGTGCGGCTGGCTGTATCTTGGAGTCTGGAGCAATTGCTTGGCTGTTAGTGAAGCAGTCCAGGGGGAAGAGGGCAGAGTATATGGTGTAGGGTGTAATATTATTATTGTAGAGTTAATGTATGTCAGGTGTGTGAGATTTGGGTCATGTGCATGGTGTTTTTCTATTTCTTTTCATTTAGAGTTCTCCTCCTTGGAGGCACAGATATGTCCCCAGTGTTGGGAATTTCCAGTGCAGAGGTGGAAAAATTCCCATAAAAAGCATATGGAGGTATCCGACTATAAATCTACTAGTAGCAACTTCACAGTCATAATATCTGACATAGGAGGCTCCACCACCTCATATTGTGGTGTAGTTTCTATATACCTATATAGGTTCTGTCCGTTTAGACAACATAGACTATAGGATTGGTTTAAGACTGATTCTGAACACCCCTATCGGGTAAGTTGGCCTGTATACCAGCTAGCTCACAGTGCCCCTAGAAACTCCTCTTACCAAGGAGAGAATAGTTCTTGGCAACTATCGAACATGACAACCTTGATCCCCCGGGACCGTGGAAACAATATACTACCTTTTGCTCAGTCACTCGTGCTCACTTAGTTTGTCTCAGAGAGATATACAGGATAAACAGTCTGGGCGTTTTCAATAAGAAGTTATTGAGCAGTTGTTATTCTAGTGTAGAATAGATGAGCTACAACAACCGTTAGACAGTAACAGAGATTTATGATTAGAAGCACTAAGAAAGAAAATGGATGGTATAGCTCTACCATCTTGCAATAATCATGAATACATACAAGTATATAAAACACATGATAATAAGTGCGTACTCCTACGATGCCTCCCTAACTGGATGTACCTAAATGTACCTAGCATCTGTGTAGGTGTTATGCCAAGAATCCCTCTAGGATCTAGTCTACCCCATTACCTGAAAGAGAATGTGGGACCCCGTCCTGGTCTTGAGTTGGACACCCCCGCAAGGGATGTTAGACCACTGCTAGCTGAAGTGTCCGAATGTAGGAACCTCAGCATCTCTGGTCAGTGTGTCAGGCGGGAAGTCTCGGTCGCCTCTATCTTTCTAAGCAAGATGTGATGTATATATACCCATAGGTCTCCCCAGGGGTCCTACCTTACAGTTTCAGCCTAAGGATGATGTCAGGCCTGAACTTTATACAGAGATATTATACAGGAGATGGTAGTTCTGATGTGCTTCCAAGAAACCTCATGCATAATGTAGGAGATTTGAACTAGGGGAAAACCCGCAATCTGAATGCAGTGTCGTAGCTAGGTAAAAGGTCAGTCCCTAAGATCCCTTATGTATGTAAGGTAGGGAAGAATATAGGTGAAAGGTTGCAATGTTACCTGCACCTATATAGGGTACCTATAAGGAATATAACAACATGAGGGAATGAAGTCTAATAAAGGCTACTACTAGTTGGAGATTTCCACTGGAAATTGGTAAATACCATAGAGGTGCAAATCTCTGCCTAAACATATGCGGAAACCTACACATGTAGAGCCCTCTGCACATAGCTTTTGCTTTATGAGTCAAGCCTTGTGGAGTTGCATTCCTGCATCATCCTTTCCCATGTTGAAGCACTTCTTTTCAACCCACATTTTTTTAATAGTTGATAGGAGCCAAGTGCAGCGTGTTACATAGATCACATCGGTGGGGGATGGGGTGCCCTTATACTAACTTTTAGAAGCTGGTGCCTTGGACTGATGAACCATGAAGTTAGTGTCTGTAACACTTTTTCATTTACTTTTTTGTGTGTTTTTTCTCATACTTGATGGCCCATTCATTTTAGGATCCCAGGCAACTGCCAAGGCCACTTATAAGAAATGACAAGCCCTGGTGTTCAGACACATTTGCACTGACATTTGTAACAATCGACTGGAAAATGCTTTGAGTTGGTCAGTTAGTGCACATGAATTTTTGCTTTTGTCTGGCAGTGAAAATGCACTAGTATAATCAAAATTATAGAAAAATAATAATGAAAAGTTGCACTTATAGCTGTACAAACTATAGATCCTGCTCTGGTTAATAAATGAAATATTATTTAAAACCTGTCATTTGCTCATTAAGAACTCTTTGCTAATCAAGATGCAGGGCTCATCATGTGGTGACTACTATGAGCACGGTTGTTGTTTACATTTTTGCTTTGGAAAGATCATTACAGCAGGGTTAAGGGATGCTCACGTCTCAAAACTGACATTTTGAGAATCAGATCAAGGTAATACTTCCAGAGAGTGATGGATTACATGATCCCTGAATCCCAGATCCCAATGCCAGAAAGATATACAAGCCTACTAAATGGTTTCTGTTTTATATTTATGTGCAATAACGCTTTGTATCTTTAACTAGGATCACATTGGAAAGTACAGCTATATTTTGTAGATCTAATCCAATGTTACTACAGGGAGAATGAAAGATAGTAATAACACTTTTGTAGTTGTTTTTTATTTTTTTGGGGGGTGGAGGAAGGCAAGGAGGGGTGAGACAATTATAAAACTAGCATAACTTAACCCTCATAAAGTGAAGAATAAATCCTGAATCCACATCTAGAAGACGTTGTGAGGTGTTTTATAGTGGAATCTAGTTGCTGACATAGTTTGTAAAAAAAAAATTATTAAATAGTTCATTTATATTTGGGAAAATTGGGATAACTGGGGCCTTGCAGTCAATCATGGTCATCATATATCCGGTTGTATGTCCCAATATCATAAACTATATGTTTGTGATACAAATAATATTGTTACCTTAACCCCTTCAGTGCCCATGACGAGCTGGACTCGTCATGGGCTGCGGTGGCACTGTGCCCATGACGAGTCCAGCTCGTCATGGACTCCGCCCGCTAATGCAAAGCGCGGCACGGGGCGGGCATGCAAGGGGTTAATATTGACTAAAACAATAATGACTTTCAGCATACACTATGTAAAACATCATAATATTGACAAAAGAACTACCAACAAAAAATTGTCAAAGCAATGATATCACATATAATAATATTACTATCCAAACAACTAAGAATTTAGGGAAAATATTAACAATCAAAATATTGTCCACCAAAATATTGACAAACGATGTAAGAAACTTACCACAATAAATAAATCACATTTCAGTGCAAAATGTACAAAATGTAAATTAGTTAAACAGTGATATCAATATAATCACACATAACAAACAAATTAAATAAAACTTAATTAACAATTAAGGGGTGCAAAAATAGAACCTAACACAAATAATCGTTGCTGCTGCCAAAACTAAGGAGAGACTTAGGGTTTGATTACAATTTTGGCGTATGAAACAGTTCGTCAAAAACGTGACGGATATTACAAGTTCAATAGGATATAATGGAATTGTAATACTGCGGATGGAATGTCGGTCATGTTTCTGATGAGTAACCCTTTCTGCCAAGATTGTAATAAGGCCTTCAGTCTACATTGAGAGAAGCCATGCAAATCCAAATTGAAGAAAATGCACAATTATTAATTGAACTAAATTAAAACTATTTAATATAGAATCTCTTAACATACTTTTAAACATAATTTAAAACTATCTTTGTTAAATAATTGTTCCTTGATCCTGTTCCATTTCACATTCATTAGCTGAAAATCTGTGTGATTAAAAATACTATTTTAAAACAGAATGACAATTTATACAGATTGAATAAACACATTAAAACCTTAGTGACCCAAGAAGAAAAACAAACAGTAAATTAAATATATTTATTTACATAATTATAAAAACAAACTTAAATATTACATCACCTGAAAAAACAAACTTATTCCTTTAAACTTTTTTTCTTCAAATGGTGAAATAGAAATTAGAGGCATTGTGCATGTCTTAAAGACCACAACTTCTATCTCTACAATTTCTACAGAAATGCCATCAGAGACTATGCCACCCAAATCCCTGCACAAATAGCTGTTTAACAACAGCAGAACCGTAGGGCACAGCAGCACCTCAATGCTTTATAAAAACTGATATACCACGCCCCTCGCTATAACACATACTAAGGAAGACTTCATACTCTACAATACCAATATCAATAACAAAACAATAATCATTTTCTGAACTCTCAACCACATACACACCCTAATGCAGTCAAAGATTTGGCTAATGGATGGGATATTAAAGTTGTGCACCACATTTTATGCAGGTCTACACAATACTTGGACAGTTTCTCAGTATCAATATTCTCATAGTCTATGCTTTTTATCTAACAAGCAGACTTCCACATACAACAAATTCATTATAGTAATAAACCAAAAAGACAGTACAAATCACCAGTAAAAATCATCTTGGACTTTGAATATGCAGTCATAAAGACCATTATCAAAACTAACCTGACACACAAATACAAGACTGCTATTTTAATCAAGTATTTTGATGTAAGTTACAAAAATCAATACTAATTGTAGAATACTCCAGTAACAAAGAATTTGCTTTTGAATGTAAAAAAAACAATAAAACAGTAATAAAATAACCAGCCATACGAAAATAAAAAACACTAATGCTAAAGTCAAAATTGTGATTTTTTAAAAACCTTGTTTAAGTAACTCATCCTGTATGTGTTTCATTTCTTCCATTCTGGAACTTACAAATGCATTAAAAAATTAGAACTACATGTTCCAGCATGCAAAGGAAAAACATCAACTGGAAAAATCACTTACACATGTTTTAATAAAACTTCAAACCTTTAAAAACCCATACTCTAAATAGTATCCAACTTAAAAAACACATGTACCAGAAATGTAATTAGAAATAAAAGAACAATTTGCATATTTATAAACAATAAAAAGCAATCTAAGAAAAGAAATGCAATACATTTACTGTATTATAAATATTATATGAAACATATTTACTTTTTACAAAAATATGACGACCTTTAACATAAATAATTATAGACACTTCACAAACAACTACACAACCAAAACAAAAATTACAGGAAAATACTACAATTTGTGTATGGTCGAAGATCAAAGTAAGCCATTCTTCCATCGCAAGTACGCAAACAAATATTAAAGATCCCAAAATATAGTTCCATATATCATCAATACCTTAATAAAAGATTAAAGAAAACAAGTTGGTAAATTGAAAAAATATCACAAAAATGTGAAAAAGAAAATAGAACATTTCAACACATTTCCTTCAGAAATACAAACATAGGAATACATGTAACTACAAAAGGGAAGATCTTCTGTACCTGCAACAGTCAAACAGCACATATCACCCAATCAAAAATACATAACATTTCTACAGGTAAGATTACAGAACCAAACTTCATTACAAAGACCACAAATGCAGACTAATTACTAAATAATCACCAGATTTTAAAACTAATATTAGTATTTGTATTACTGTTAAAATGTGAAAAATCACTTATTTTGTAAAGTGTATACAATTTTCTGAAGTACAACATTGTAAAAATGTACTGTAGAAATATACATGCACTATCCTGCAAACCTATTGTCAGGACTCAAAGTAGTATTGGCTCCTTAAGTTAAGGTATGAGATTGGGTGGTTTTTGTCAGAAAAGTAAAGTGTGTTTCAGATGTCCAGTGATCAGTCATTAGAAAATAATATCAAGTTCAGTGATATAATAAGTAGTTAAAGATGACCGCTGTATTGAGTATTCAAGGCATCTTGTGTGCGGACGTTCTCAGAATTTCGTTTGTCACAGTAGCGCAAGCTCCACTCTGAGCACTTCAATTTATTCTGTGAAGTAGACTAAGATCTCAACTGCCATCTCTTTGGATACAGTTATGGATTAAAGAAAGGAACGGCAGTTCCTTTCTTTCTCATGGCTGTTACTGTTCCTGATTGAATGTGCAATGTTCCTGTCCTGCGCATCCTCTGTTTTTAACCTTCAGTCCCACCTCTGTTTGAGTTAGGCAGTCAGAACAGAGTTCCTGTTTTGTGCAACCACCACCCATTGCCTTCTAAGTTGCAGTGGTACTTCCTGGTAAACTGAGCAGCACTCCAGTCTTTCTTCTCCTCGAATGTCGCCTCCCGATTAGCTGTAATCTTACTGAAAAACAGAGCAGCACTTGAGTTCTTCATTTCGTCGACTGAAGCCTCCCTATCCGCGGTCATCTACCACTTCGGCAGAGTAGTGCTTCAGTAATTCAGCTTGTCATTCACCGTCTCCTGATCTGCCATCATCATTCTTGGTAGGCAGAGGAATGACTATGAATTTATAATTTCAAAACCAATTCAGCGTTCATTAACGATCTTCTAAATACAGAAGAATCAGCAAAGGTTAAGTCAATAGTGGTGGCATGCGATAGTAATTTGCGACGTCCCATCAGCTCCCTATTTTAATTACCATTGGGCGCTTTTCCTTTCTTTTCCTTTCCCTATCTTCCCCTTCCATGTTCCTTTTTGCAAAATGCTAATACATACCAGTGAAGAAGTGACTTCCAAAACAGAAGAAATCTCATCAACTGGTTAACTCCTATATACAATGCAATTTGCCATTGGATTTACATGACTAAGAACGCAGATATTTTAGACAAACTTTTGAACTCACTTAGAGTCAATAAACTGCAACATAATTAGATACACCTCAAAAAGTGTAAAAAAAAATAATATAAGAGAGGCAATAACTCCAATACTTTGGGTATGATGGTTAACATGTAGAGAAGTGTGCACACATATTTTCTATAACTGTTTTGAGAAAATGAATATCAATTGTTATATTTATTATATGTGCATTAGGAAGTCACTCATGTAGAAGAATCTCATACTGATGCAACAGTGAAAACAGTTGTGAACCCAGTTGTAAATGAGCCCAGCAGTCAGACAGAAGTTGTCTCTTCTTAATCCCATACAGCTTTTCCCCTTGCTTGTGATGCTAGACTGAGATCAGGCTGGTGGCACCGGTAGGCAGGCATTGGGAGCTAGCATCTGTTCTGTCTCTGTGGAGATTTGAGGACTCTGACACATATAAGTATGATTATAATTCAATATGGTAAAAATATTTAGAGTTCGCAGATATACAAAATCATTTTTGCTTAGTATTTTCCTTACAAGAAAAATATCTACATGCTTTTATCTATCTTTTGCTATTAGTTGTGATGTTAAAAACTTTCAAATATACTTAGTAGCGTGACCCTGTCTATATTTTATTACAGTAAATTGTATGACTGATTTTCCTGTATTTTTACATACACTTTTAAAATATTTCATTAATGTTGCTAGTTTTTTTTAAAGTATCCAAAGTGCATTTTGTATTTTGAAAAGGAAATTATTTTCATACTAAATGTAAATATGGATTTTTTTAATTTTAAGAAACAACAATTAAAGTAAAATAATCTACTTGATTAATATTTATTGCTTTCAAAATGTTAAACAAAATAAATAATGATTTTTAAAATGCTTAACTATATTACATTGCTACTGCAATAATCTAACACCAATCCATAGAACATAAGAGTGCATAAATAGGGGAGGGGTGAGGTTTTCTATTCAAACTCCAGTCCAAAGAACATTGGGGAAAATACAAAAATTGGGGTGGGGGAGTAGGAGTCACTATTTGCAATCCAGTCCCAAAATGTTGACAGTTCATAATTGGGGGAGGGGAGGATAAAATATACTATCCTAACTTCAATCCCCAAAACATTTGGGCATATGCATAAATGGGAAGGAAGGGTGACATATACTATTCCAACTCCAATGCCCAAATATTTGAAAAAGTCAATATAGGGGCGGATTCCGAGCCGGGTCGGAAAGCACTCCGACCGAGTCGGATCCGAAGTGTTTTTCGACCGAGCCGGACCCCTACAGTCCGACCAAGCGAGTACGATGCACACGTATGCTGTCGGACTCGGTTCAGTCAGACTCCCATAGAAGTCAATGGGAGCCAGTTGTACGATGCGTACATGCGTTCCCATTGACTGAATGGGTACGTCTCGAACAAGTGCGCCCCCTACAGTGGGTACGCATCGGTGCCACCCGCACCGTACATTCCTTTGTTGGGTAGACCCATAGGTCTCCCCCTGTGTCCGAGTCGTAGGGCTGAGGGTGTCAGGGGGTCCGACGCGGACCCCCAAATTCCAACTCCGGGAGCTTTTGTGAGCCGGACACTCCGGCTCGCACAGGCTGTCCGACGCGTGCATCGTACCGGCTTGGTTGTAAATCGCATCCATTGCACGCCACGGTTAGCTTCCGACCGAGACGTACAGAGCGGTTCGGACCCGGAAACGACTCGGACGGTGAATCTCATGTAGCTCGCATCGTACTTGCTCGCTCGTACAGCTGTACGAGTCAGCCGGAAAACACGCGTACAGCTCGTAGTTTTTCCGGCCGGATCGTGTTCGGTGCCCTTCCGACCCGGATCGGAATCGGCCCCATAATTGGGGGTGCAAATATGCTCTTCTAATTCCAAACCCAGAACAGTTTGGAAAGTACTTAAATGTGGAGGAATTCTGATTTACTGCTCTAACTTCACTCCCACATATAATTATGGAACATACATACATCTGGGGTGCTTTGATTTACTTTTCCAGCTTTGGTCCTGCAAATATTGGGGGAAAGTTCCTAAATAGAGAGGACTATCATTTTCTATTATGACTTCAGTCACACAAACTATGGGGAAAGTGAGTGCATATATTTGGGGGTGAGGGAGCTAAGATGTATTATTCTAGCTGCAGTCCAACAAACATTGGGGGAAATGCATCAATGGGAAGATGAAGAGAAAATATGCTGTTGTGACTCCAATCCCACAAACATTATCTCTGGCCTTCTGCTTTATAGCAGACACTGAATTGCAGGTCCTTGAGAGATAAAAAAAAGTTTCTGATATGGCAGAGTCAACATAAAAATCGCTATTGAGCTTTCCACTGTAAGGTTCCTGAAACTTCCAGACTCTGCATAGGTGACTCATCAAAAACAAAATAATTGTACAGCTGCCTCTGAAATATTTAGTGAGGAAGCCATCTGCTCACCATAGTTAATTTATTTTACAGCTCTAAGCTGTCACTGTCCAATTCTTTTGTGTACTGGTTACCAAGTGTGCCTTAGACCTTTAATTTAGCTGGGCCTACACATGCTACTTGAATGATTAAGACAGAATGGCACTATGCATATCTCAGATGCATTAAGAATAAACTGTTTATCCTATGTGGAACCTCCAGGTGGGTGCAGAGCCCACACCACTTTAACAGAGAAGCAGAAGCAATTACTGGCTTTCTGCTTCTGAAAACAATTCACTGACTTCACACTGAGAAATCGCCCAGAAAGTCATGCCACTCTTGTGTGTGTCGGGAGTCTGATACTAATTTTGTAGGAAACAATTATTTGCAGTGTATGTACTGCTTTGAAAAATCTGCCCATAATTTTCCACACTTGACATGACGTCTGTCATCCACTGGAGTTTCACCATGTGGTTTGTGTTGCTCACTAGCTGAGCAAAAGGCTTTGGCAGACCGGGGGGTAAACCCCAGGTGTACCCTAACTTGTGCAAGCGGTTGACTAGCTCAATCTCCTGTCCAAGCTGAGCCTTTGAGAGAAGTGAGCCGGTGTGGAGCAGAGTGGAAAGCAGGGGAGTGAATTGGTGAGTGCCCCCTGTCTGCCTCTGGCTACCGATAGTTCAGTGGTTGGTGCACCGGTCAACATATCCCAGGCCAACCCGGCCTGTATTGTTCCTCTGTCGACCCCAGAGCTTCGTTGACCTACAGCCACCAGCCAGAGTTGGACGGCTCTCCCTTCTACACTCCCCCTCCAACAGCAGGAAGCAGGAGGGGAGAGTAAGGGAGAGGAGGGAAAGGTGGTGCTGGGTGGAGGAGAACCGAAGTGGTAAGTGGGGGAGCGGTCAAGGACAGAGTTGCAGTTCCCTGTCGGTCGGAAGCGGCTGGCATCAGGCCGGCATGGCGGCTTGCTCCGGCAAGGGGCTGCTCCTCCCCTCCTCCCACGCACAGCACCCTGTGTGCTTGTGGAAAGGGTGTGGCAGCACATCACAATCCTCCTCATACCATGGCAAACTGGAGAGTGAAAGCTGAAGACTATTCCACCCTAAAGAGTTTTTCAAGCACAGACAGCATTATTGCAGAATCTCACCCCATGCAGACAGAGTGTGGTCTACATGGCAAACACAGTTTCTGCCAGTTGCTATAAAAAAAACATTGCACACAATCCCTTTCCAGAGCTGAAGCAATTAAAAGTATTACAAACAATCAACGAGCTGAAGCACTAAAAACACTACCAAACTTAGCAACAAAAAAAACATGAGGCCAGGCAGCGTCAGGCAACAACAAGCCACACCAAGGACTCGAAAATAAAAACTAAAAACAAAACCCCCAAGCAAACTAAAGTCAATTAGGGGGGAGACAAATGGATCAAATGCCACCAAGGACAGGCCAGCCCAATAATTTCACAGATTCAAGCCTTGTTTGCTAATTCAAGCTACTCCGATAAATTCAGTTTTCTGAAAGATCAAGCTGCAGCCATCTATTCAACAACTGACAACATTGAGGGATTTCCAAACCTCCTCACGCCACAAAAACTCGATTCTTTAACAACCGATCAGGCCCTGCATCAAGACCCTGAGGCAAAAATGGTACCAAACTCCATCTCATCATTAAGATTCCTACTCAGGGGCAACATGGTTACTGCTCAGGCGCAGGTTCACGCACCAAATAGCCAACAGTTAACTCTTGGTCAAGAACAAAGATCTGCTTCACTATCTGTCGTACTGCTAGGATGCAACTTTGTCTTGAAACAAGTACCACCACATGCCCCAAAGAACCAGCGCACAACACCCAGGCCTGGGAAAAGTCCAGGCCCAATCCACACGCCAACAGGCAACCTAAAGGAAGATCTAGAGAATTCATGGCTCCACTCAACACTGATATTGAACAATATGGAACTAATCCGAGCCCTTGGTGTTAAAACCATTAATTTGACTAGTAATGATGAAATGTGTGTAACCTCACTAGTAGAGTATCAAACTCATCTAGGCCACCCACCTCAAGTTGAACCAATAAACTTCACAGGGACGACAAAACATATTGCAGTTCCTTCAATTATAGAAATTCCAAGCCATTTGGTATCATCAGCCCAAGCAGATCTAACCAATGTCCCTAAATCATTGACGAAATATTATCCACCAGGGCCTATGTATGACCAGCTTGGTGCATTAGGTAGGAACTACACTTCCTCTCCCAGATAACAGCAAGGCAGTAACCACAGAGAAGCAAGTGCAGGTCCTGAATCAAATGAGGAAAGGAAACAGATAAAGGTGGAGAACATATCTTCTCTTCACTCCTTACTATTACGCATCCTCCAGATCTCAATTTGAGTCCTTAACATGCAGTCAGATAAATTGAACTTCCAGATTGATCTCATGAACATTATGACAACACATATCGCCGGTCATAACAACAAAATAGAAACACTAAATCATTCAATCACTACTGGACAGGCAATAACCCCTACATCCAAACAAGAAGCATGTAGGAGCAGCCCAATTATTGATAAGTTAAGTGTCCTACCAGAGATCTTAATTGACACTCTAGATGAAATGAAAAACCGTGATAAGGCAACCTGGGGGAGAGATGGGCAGAAAAAGAATCAATGAGGCTTAGTGTGCTTCTCAATCTTGGCATACTTTATTTGGGGATGGGGTGGACAGATTGAGTTTGTCACTTATAGTCTTGGTTTTCTTCCTCTAGGTTACGCCTTCTCTTTTCTTCTAGGGTTGTCTTCTTCCAGGAGGGTGTCCCTGGGAGGCTCAGGAAAAGAAAAAAGTTGTTGTAAGTATCTTGGGTTCTAAGGTAACTGGGTTAAGATAGTATCCTTCACCACACCCGTAGTGATGGAAAGGAAAATACCCAAGCTTTAAGTTTGCATGACAAAGAAGTGAGATCTCTGACAGCTAGGATAATAACTCTATTAGCTTATCTGTTCTTAGGTTTTCATCCTCTCTCTCACCCCCCTTTCAAATAGAAGTGAGTTGGGAGCACATAAGAGAAGTGAGGGGAGAAAAAAGAAAAACAAATGGTCGATAAGGAGAAAACAATATATGACCAGACTTTTCCTTGTGTCTTATCCCTACTCGTCATTGGGCACAGATAACCTAATTTTTTTATCCGTCCCAGTTAGTGCACTATCCACATCCTAGTACTTCAAGGGCTGAGACCTCCAACGTAAGGAGCACTAGTATGGCGCACACACAACAGTACGAGCAACAAAACAACAAAATAAATGCTCTCTTTTAGGAGTGTCACTCAACGCTCTTGCCACAATTCCCTCATGGTTTCTACTCAGACCCCTTTAATCCTGACCCTCCCTTAGACTCCCTTCCTCCCTGTCCGGAGCACGTACCGCAAATGCCACAACCCTCCTGAGTTGGGGCAGCGTGCAGGCATCCCCCATGGGTATCCACCACTCCTCACTCCAGTCCTCTGGAACTTTGCTGTCGTCCTCCATTTCCCATGACCAGGCTTCTTCGATCGATCTCTGTTCTCTGGCCAACAGCCTTTTCCTCGGGCTGGTCTTCGCGGTATGTTCCTGGATTCCCCAGCTCTGCCCTCCATTTTCAGGTGCTCCCTTTTCCGGTTTGGTGACATCGTCGTCCTCTCTGCTGGGAGTTCCTAGTTGGTCCATTGTTCATGTGGGCCCTCTTTCTTCCTATACAGGAGAGTCTGTTGTGACAAGTTCAACCCTTTCTTTTTTCTGCTTTATAGGAACAGTGTTGTCGGTGCTCCGAACTGCAGCAGGAGGACTCTGGTGAGAAAGGTACGTCAAGGGGTTCCATGGGTAGTGTACCCTGATCTTCCTTAAAGACCATATTGACCAGGCACACTTTGTCAGTTAATACAGATAACCTTGAAACCAAGGAGAGAGGGCTCTAATGTCCAAAAGGATGGAGCTCCCAATAATACATATGTAAAAAAATTAATTTACCTTTTGGATAAGTTCTATAGCTAACACTTCACGCCAGGCATATACTCACATCCAAACTTACTTCTACCCACACTCCACTTTGAATGTTTAAAGCACTTATCATAAAACAAGTTCATATAAAAAATATATATTTTTAATCAATGTAAATTTATACATTAGTAAATACAGATGTACAAGAGTCAATAACAGACAACAATCACAAAACAGAACAAAAAACAGAAGCAAAAAGTACACCTATCATCTCTTCCTTGAAACCAGTTGAAGCTAAGTATCAGGCTCCATTACATCCTGAATCACCTGTGCCCAAGATAGCTGAATTTGGCGAACCCATGTCTCTAGCGCAAACCAAAAGACAAAAGCAACATGCAAGGAAGGCAAGAAAGAATCATAAGCGCATGGGGAAGAGTGTAACCCACAATAATAATCTGTACCCCATTTTTACCATCAAACAGAAACATCATGATTCCTCAGCTCTCAATCCCCCAATTATTCTGCTACAAACTATTGAACTCGAGCTATCCAATAAACCAGAGACAGCTGTGAGCTTTCAGGCCACACTCGACAAATCGCAAGCCACTGTGAGGAAGCCCGACACCACCCAGGATTCCCTCTCAGCAAATGCTGATCAACCTGGTGATAGTCAACAAAACAAACATTTTTGCTGTCCTATAAAAAGCGACGGCACAGACGGGATCATGCCAGCCCAGGAAGCCCACTCATCAAATGCTGATCAACCTGACTATAATCAACAAAACAAACACTTTCGCTGTCCTATGAAAAGTGACGGCACAGATGGGACCCTGCATAGAAATGGGAATTAAAGCCCTACAGTAAGGTGGGTAACGGATCCCGCCCCTCACTCGAGACAGTGCAGAGTAAACAGACTCGAAAGTTCGAAAAACAAGACACAGGTAGAATATACTATTTTGCACACACAATCTATGGAAGGTGGTGCAGCCAAAGCAAGGCCTCAGGACCTGCCTCAGGCAGAGAACCAATCAGCAATTGATAAAATCACTGTCAAGCCAACACCCAAAGTTTAGCGAGGACAAACAACATAAGGCAGTCACAAAATACCTGTCTGAATCATTAATTAAACTCATCGCAATCAAGTACCTTATCTCGAGACATAAATAGTGAAACTCAGCAAATTGTCTTTACACCCTGATATGTTTCACAAGATCAGCAGGATAGCTTAAATAGGGGAGAGCAACGAAATTCATTTTATTTATTTAATTGTTTACTTACCTCCGTTCATCCATATTCCGGTGTTTACTACCCCCCACCCTGGCCGTCCCCCGCCCCGCCTCACTGCCCCACAGAACTCCCTCCACGGGCTTCTACTGAGCAGGGCCAGGTCCAATGTTCCAGCAGCAGAAGATCTGCCGGGAGAAGGGTGGTGCGGTAGTTAGTAGCTGGCGCTCTACGAAGGAGACCACCTGAAAACATGCTGCAGAGAGGGATTTAAAGGTTAGTCTGGGGTCCTACTCAAAGGAGCAGGTTGCAAGGTCGTCTGACTATGAGAGCACAGCTGGATTGTCGATACGCAGGCCGGGCAGTTTGGGTGCAGAGCAGATAGGGCGCCCAAGCATAATGTGTCGAGATGGTCCTCACAGTCAGGGGCAGGTAGGTTGCAGGGACGATTCTGGGACAGGTGAGCCTGGAGTGGGTCTCAGGGGTCTTGAAGTCCCTTGACGGCTGTCTGCGTCCTGGGTAGTTGGAGTGAGGATTGTATTTTTTTTTCTCAGTCTTCGTGTGTCAGGGGTCTGGTACCCCAGGTATTAGCAATGCATAGTTCCAGTAGGTCCTGGTGTTGTGTTACTTGGCGGGGAAACAGATCTGACCCTCTGTAGCTGATGTACCTCTTCTACCTTGGGTGCTGCGTCAGAGTCGCCGGGGAGCACCAGATTGGTAAACCAGACTTCACGGTTCGGTGCCTGCATGCTGCAGGGGAGTAGCTCCTCTACTCCAAGGGAGGTTCTCTGCAAATGTTCAAAGGCTGGAGGTTCTCTAGGGTTTTTGGGACCCAAACAGTTGCAGGAAAAGACAGCACACCATGGTTGTTGAGTCCTGGAAAACGCCGGCATGGTTTGGTGCCAATTTTTTGCAGCAGGTCTGGTTGACTAGTCAGCAGCTCTTCTTTGTCCGTTGCTCTGCTTAGGTCCATCGAATCTAAGTTCAGGGCCCGGGGATGCCATTTAAATATTACATTTAGGGGCATAAAGGGAGTGACAGGTAGTAGCCAATGGGCTACTTAACTTTATGGTGTCTACACCCTCTAAGTGACCACATCCTGTGGGAAGGAGCACTACCCTAGCCCTGAAATATTGATTTCCAACCATCACAAGATTGAGCAAATGGAAAAGTAGTGTCCATATCGCCTGCCCCACCTTAGGAGTGGTGCTGGCTGAATGTGGGACCACCTTCTAATCTAACTAATTTTCCCACCTGTCCTCCTACCAAAAGGGGAGCAGGAAAGGGGGGTTGGCATCCTCCACTATCTGGGGAGGCCTGGGTTGCATTTTAAAGGTGGCATTGCCTTCGAAGCTTCCCGCCCTGGCAGGCCCTCATGGCCTGGAGGAGGTGTGAAGCACCTTCGCCCAGGGCAGGCTTTGTTCCTGGCGCCTGAGAGCGCTGGTTCTCATCCCATGAGGTCAGAACATGTCTGGTGGTGGCAGGCTCGCTAAGTAAGACTAGTCAGAGACCACATCAGTGCTTGGTAGGTTTTCAGGGGACCCTCTAAAAGGGTCTCCTGTGTACATTTATGAATACATCCAGCACTGGCACCAGTGAGGATTTATTAAGATGAGAAACATCTTAGGATACAGTGAAGCCATCACAAAGCTAGGAAATTCGTAATGCCAAGTATCCAGCCCATGTACTCTCTATAGCTTCCCGGTGCACTTGCAGTATCCAAGAATAGACTTAGATATTTTAGGGTCATATCTGCTCATGTAAATATATCAACACATAGGATATAGTGCACCCTGCCTTAGGGCTGTAAGGCCTGCAGTAGGGGTGACTTACCTATACCTCATGCAGTGTATGTGGGCAGAATATAGCATGTTACATCGCATGCTATAACATCGGGTTTTATTATAACGCGATACCTTTACAACGCAAGTCATTAGATCGACTTGCTGTAGGGGGCGCCCTGGACTCAGGAAGTATAATTTACTATTCCAACTCTAGCCTGCACAACAGTAGGGAAGGTGTTGGAATAGTAAAGTTATACTATTCCATAGGTTTGAGCGCCCCCTACAGTAAGTCGATTGAATGACTTGTGGTGTAAAGGCATCGCGTTCTAAAAACACAGAAGTTGTAACAACCGCATTGTAATAGTTACTCGATGTGATGACAGCAGTGTGCATGACCTTAGTGAGGGGTCCTTAGGGTGGCACAATTTGTGCTGCAGCCCTAATGGACCCTCTCCAGTCACAATGCCCTAGGAACCAGGGGTATCATTTACTAGGGACTTAAAGGGGTTGCTGAAGTTGTGCCAATTGTGGTACAGTTTTAGGAAAGAGATCTGGCACTGGGCACCTGTTTAATAGAGACCCAGTGCACTTACATTCGAAATCACATCATGCATCAGGCAAAACGTGAGGGCTAACCTTGTCAAAAGAGGCACTTTTCAATCAATCAATCAATTTTTAGTATTAAGGTAAATCGGTTCAGCAATTTAAATAAGCATTGATATAATGTGTCAATTGCGTTCCATTAAGAAATGTCCCTATTGTAAGCTAAGTCAAGCTAATACTAAAATGGTTTTAGATGTCAGTGCAGAAACTCATGAAGCGTTTCTGTTTAAGCGAGTTGAGCATAAACATAAACCTTTAGCAGCTATAGATATCAGTTCAAATAGCAATTAAGGAAATAACTATAATTTCTCATAAAGATATGTCTAGGAAACTCAATACAGAGTGTCTTTTTGGAGAGAGGGAATCAGAATGAGTTGCCGCTCTCAGTCTAAGGAATGGAAAACTAAGTCTTCTAAGGAAAGAAGCATCTCCCCTAAGTGAATCTTCTGCCTAGTCTAGGAACATGCACTAATATATACACACATTTTTTATGTAGCTTTGACAGTAGCAACATTGTTGATCTTTCTTCTTTATGTTAACCAATAAGATTCTAGCACGCTCCTGGGTACAGGGCTAACTCTCCATCTTTTCACCAGAGCAGAATCGCCTTTCAACCATGTGTCCTTGAATGTTGCCGGCACATCCTTTCTTGGTTGTAATATCGTCTTCCAGTGAATTATCCTCCCTGTCGCCGGCTAATACAACAAAAGTCTATTCATTAACTAATATAAACAGTTGCTTCGTACTTGCTACGTCTGCAACAAAGAGAAGAAAAATAACTTGCACAACTGTCGTTTGAAGTGAAAAACAAGAATTTCAGTATTAATGGGCCTTTGCGTTACAAATATAGCGCCTTCACATATGCTAACACTAGAATTGATTTGCCATTACTAAGTTACAGACCTATGAATTTCAGGTGTGGTTACCTACTACAATTATTCATAAACATTCTTTAATTCTAAATGTAAATTTTGCACATTTAATAAAGCATTTCATAAATGATTAAATTTGCGTTAGCACATCCATCCAAAGGTCTATAAATTGTGTACCATGCGTGGGTAATAGTAACAGCTGTTATTTACGACGCTCAGAAACAGCAGAAGTGTGGTGTGAGGCGCTACATAAAAATAGCAAGTTAATATTATCATAATTATTATAACTATTATTATCAGGGTTAATAGGGCCACCACAGAGCTGAACCAGAGAAACGTTTATTAGCCCGTTCGACTTTTGGAAAAAAACAAAATACATTTATTAATACGCTGGAATTAATTAAATCAAATAATCAATAGGAAGGGAAAAGAATAAAATATCATGCACACAAAGTGCATCTCCTGTAATGGTCAGAAATAAAAGTGGCTTTAGAAAACTCCACGTACTGTTTAGAGTTTAGTGGCAGCCAATGGCTGCATCTGTTCCAGGACAGGCGGCACGGAGCCTGCTCTCATCCAATCATTACGTTGTTTTGCTGAGGCAGGGGCAGTCATTAGAAGAGTCATGTACGTTCCAGGGCGATGGTCTCACTGGCACTTGTTAATTAAAACTTGAAACACCGGGATGACAGGGGAGGACGCTAGTGAGACCACTGTTTACTTTGCAGACTTGATAACTAACTCCTTGAAATACCTCATAGTGTGGTGATTGGGCCCTCAGGCCCGCATGCAGATAACGGATGGACACAGACACAGGATTACTGGTGCAATCAACTGGCCACGAGCACGTGCGCTCGGCCCCTTTTATTGACAGGGTCACCTGACTCGTGACGCCTGTGGTGGGTGGGTGTTCAGTGTGGGTTACAGTAAAGTGGAACACTAGACTGTATCCAGCCGGATACTACATCCCTCCCAAACTTTAATGAAAGTTCAACCAAAATGAAGTCCGAACCTGTGGGAGTAAACACAAATTACAAATAAAACAGAAGTTGGTGATCAGGACTTCCACGTAGTCTTTTTGCTGATGGTCAACTGCCGGCGAGGGTGTTCTGACAGCCGGGACCACTCCGTCTCCTTGGCACGATGCCCGAGTGCTCTACGGATGTGTTCTTTTGGACTTACACCGTGGAAGTGCGCCTCACAGTCTCTTTCTTGTACCGCCAACGGTGGAAGTGTGGGTGAAATGATGGTGGACCAGTGTTATTCAACTTTCTGCTGTATGCCCTGGTAGAGGTGTTTCCTCCCACTAGTAGTTGTCTTCGTATAGGACTCACCGTTGCAGGATATCCCTCTCACGGATACCCCTCTCTCGTGGGTGTCCCCTCTCACTGGACGACCCGGAGGCCCTTTTGTTGCCAGGCTTCCACTGGACCGGTTGACCGCGCCTGGTCGCTCCAATCGCGTTGGAGGAGTCGCTACGGGTCCTTTTTCTGTGTCCGAAGTTCCACCTAAAAGGGTGCTGTTGGCACTTGGTCCTTCGCGCTCTGCCTCTGTTCTCCTGGGATCTCCAGAGCCAGCTTCAACAGTCCATCTCTCGTCTTGAGATCCGCTGCCACCGGTGTCCCTGAGGCCTCTGCCCCTTGGATGTCCACGGTCCTGTTTCCGTGACGTCCCAGAGGTGGTTGTTACCAACGGACCGGCCTGCTCGTCTCTGTCATTCCCGGGTGACCTTCGGGTTAGCGCATCGACATATACTCCTAGTGGTGCTGATGTTGTGTTCCAGGTACTGCGTCTGGGTGTCCCTGCACCTTCGCACTTCCCTCTTCGGGTACTCCTTCTGGTGTGTGTGTGTTGACCTGTCACGCACGCCTCTGTGCTCTTCTCCTTTCCTCTTCGGGTGTTCTCCTTCTGGTGTGTGCGTGTTGCTCTGTTGCGCACACCTCTGTGCTCTTCTCCTTTCCTCTTCGGGTGTTCTCCTTCTGGTGTGTGCGTGTTGCTCTGTTGCGCACACCTCTGTGCTCTTCTCCTTTCCTCTTCGCGACGTGATCCAGTCTTCCTGCCTTTTGCTCGTCCTTACCAGGCTTCCTCGTGTAGCGTGCACTCTACGCGTTTCCCTCTGGTCTTGTCCCGCCACTAGGACACTGTCTTCTTTTCGCTCTGTGACTGGACCGGTCGTCGCGACCTTCTGTCTCGTAGTTGCTTCTGATTTCGAGTGATGTTGATGTTGCTGGACCTCTTGTCATTCTCCTCCTGGTCCTCTTTGTGAACCTCTCATGGGGTTCTCTTCACTGACGTCCCTTCGGACTTCCTCTTCTCTTCAGCTTTGACCTCTTGGCAGGTCAGTGCACTCTCCGACCTCTTGTAGGTCTGCATCCTCCTTGCGACCAACTGGTGGTCATCGTCGTCCTCCTTGCGACCATCTTGCTGGTCGGCTTCTTCCTCCTTGCGACCATCTTGCTGGTCGGCTTCGTCCTCCGCGCGACCATCTGGGTGTGGTCGGCAACCTTCGCGCGACCATCTGGGTGGTCGGCAACCTTCGCGCGACCATCTGGGTGGTCGGCAACCTTCGCGCGACCATCTGGGTGGTCGGCAACCTTCGCGCGACCATCTGGGTGGTCGGCAACCTTCGCGCGACCATCTGGGTGTGGTCGGCAACCTTCGCGCGACCATCTGGGTGTGGTCGGCAACCTTCGCGCGACCATCTGGGTGTGGTCGGCAACCTTCGCGCGACCATCTGGGTGTGGTCGGCAACCTTCGCGCGACCATCTGGGTGGCCGGCTTCACGAGGTGCGTCACGGCGTGCGACTACCTGTGTTTGCTGAATTGTCGAGTGCTGGTGCATGCATCTCTTCGTACCGTCGCGGTCCATCCTCAGAGTCGCGTTGCTCCTTGCGCTGTGTGATTTCTTGATGTGGTGGCTTCTTGGCGCCACTGGGGCCACTGGGTGTACTCTCTGCGCGCTCCTCAACCTCCTTTGTCCCTGGAGCAGTGTCCGCTTTTCTTGCACGTCTTCGCCCTTGCCAGGTGCTGAGCTCCTGAATCTTCGTTCGCTTGTCTGGTGTTGCTCCTTTTCTTACTATTGCAGCGACAACCTGTGGCCACCAGGTACCGCTGCGCTCTCGCTCTGTTCCAGCTTCGTGCTTCTGGTGGTCCGCGCCACCGCTCCGTCGACCTGCTCCTGGTCACTCCTCTTGGCGCGCTTGTGTCTTCTTTCTTCTTCCCTTCTTGGAGTTTCAGCACTCCTGGCGCGTTCCGGCACCTTGTCTCTTCATCCTCCCAGGCAGTGTGACGGCTTGGCGCCACCGTGGCATGGCAGCTTTGCTGCACCAATCCCCCGGTCTCCTGTTGCTACTGGGTTTTCTATGGCTTGCTGTAGGCTTGTATGCTTCTTTTCTGCAGTACCAACATTGTCCACTGGGTGGCAGGGGAGCACTTTTCCAGGCACCGACAGTCTTTCCTCTAACTCTCTGGGCTTTTCCTAATTAGCAGCTGGGTCTCCGTGCAGCTTTGACGCTGGGATCAGAGACGCAGTGGACGAGCTCCGGGCAACTGGCTCCTGCTGCCAGACAATGGGTAAGTCCCTTCATCTTACAGACTGCGTGTGTGGGTGTCTTTTGATGCTGCAGGTGAGCGTCTCTATTTCCTGATCTCTCTTCACCCCCTCCCGCCCCCCCGCAGCCTCACTCGGCTTGCATGCTGCCCTGGGAGCGGGCGGGGGGGGGAGACTGTGGTCTCTCCGGGCCGTGGGCTGGATGCTGCTGTCCTCTTCACGGAGCAGACCGCCTGGGGGCACCTCGCGCTCTTCGCGCACGTTTTTCTAGCGCTTCAAACGCGCCGCCGGCCATCCTTTGACCTGCCCCTTACCCTCCCCGCCCGCAGCAGCCGCAGCTCTTCAGTTCACGCGCTGTCCGGTGCGGGGGAGGGTGGACACCACTGTCTCTATTCTGCTCTCGTGAGTAGGGGCGGGCTGAGTACCCTTGCCGGCACCTTTACTTTTCTCCCATCTTGGCGGCGCTGGCTGCCTGCAGTCGCGTACCGCTGCGGGTGGGCTCCGCTTCCGTTCTCTGTTCCTTCCGCCCGCAGGCGTACTCGATCGTGGGCGCAGGCAGCGCGGGGGGGGGGGGGCGGGCCAGGCCGAGGAGACGGGGGTCATCGACCGATGCTGCGGCGCTACCTCTGCTACGGTGCCGCTTCCCTCGCTGTCCGCCCCAGATCCCGGTGGGCTCTCGCTGGCTTCCTGGTAGTCGCCCTTTTCCCTCACGGAGCCTCTGGACACCTCTCACATTCACGGGCTCACCTCCTGCGGCCAGATGCGGGGTGGACACCCGTTGCGACTTCCTCACGTTTGGGGTCACAGCATCGCGGCCGATGCGGGTGGGCTCCGCTCGGCCTGCAGTAGTCCCCCACGGCACTTCCACGCGGGGACCGATGTCAGCGGCGGGCGCATGAGGTGCGGAGTGGGCTCCCGTTCACCTCGCTTTCTCCCTGGGGCACTTGGCACGCCCGCAGGCCTCCGCGACAGCTGGCGCCTTCCTCGCAGGGGGGGGGGTGCCGACGCGACGCGACGCGGCAGCTCTCCTCCCCTCACTCGGTTTCAACGGCCTCATACTTCCCCCACCAGGACCGGGGGAGGCGAGGCCACCGCACACGTGGGATAGGACCCACTCGTCGCCATTGTGGTGATTGGGCCCTCAGGCCCGCATGCAGATAACGGATGGACACAGACACAGGATTACTGGTGCAATCAACTGGCCACGAGCACGTGCGCTCGGCCCCTTTTATTGACAGGGTCACCTGACTCGTGACGCCTGTGGTGGGTGGGTGTTCAGTGTGGGTTACAGTAAAGTGGAACACTAGACTGTATCCAGCCGGATACTACACATAGGTTCTTGAAAGTCGGCCAGCTTCTGCACCAACTACCAAAGAAATACAGCATGCCCAAAGCGAATTTTAAATGGAAATAATGGTGTATAAACTTAGGGTAGACAGCCTACAGGACGTGAAAGGCCTAAACTCCATTTTAGATATCCTTTGGTCGGTGTACATACACTCAGCCGAATGCATATTCGCCTCAGACCTGTTTTTTAATTAACATACCCAGAAGGGATCTCTTTGCTCTTCGTTTCAAAATACCACAGCCCCTTGGTGAAACACGTCCCAAACGTGAGCATTTCTGGACGAATGAAGTCATTCTCTTAAAGGGACAGCTACATCACTTTTTAACATAGCCGCCAAAAATCTGAACTGGAATTATTTTCTGGCATATCACACACAAGTGTGGTGACTTTAAATTATTGGACTCAAACTCTATGTAGATTGTGAATGGCGGTGTGAAATATGTTTATCTTATCAGCGAAGTGTTCTATAAATTGCAATTATTGGCAGTTGATAGCTTTTACACTGTTTGCTTGCTCTCATAGGGGCATATTATCAAGAATGGCGTTAAAATTATCAGCGGCAAGAAACTGCAGCTAAAGCGGCGATATTGGGCTTGATAATATGCCCTAGAGAATTCTAATAGAAGCCCAGGTTCACACCAGAATATGGGCTTCTATTGGAATTCTCAAGGGCATATTATCAAGCCCATTATCGCCGCTTTAGCGGCAGTTTCCTGGCGCTAAAGCGGCGATAATTTTAACGCCGTTCTTGATAATATGCCCCATAGTTTACCCTGAAAACTGTATATATTTTTTCGCTAGTGGTTGTGGCGCTGAAAACAATGGGGGCATATTATCAAGAAACAACGTTAAAATTATCGCCGCTTTAGCGGCAGGAAACTGCCGCTAAAGCGACGATAATGGGCTTGATAATATGCCCTTGAGAATTCCCATAGAAGCCCATGTTCTGGTGTCAACATGAGCTTCTATTGGAATTCTCTGCGGCATATTATCAAGCCCATTATCATCGCTTTAGTGGCAGTTTTCTGCCGCTAAAGCGACGATAATTTTAACGCCGTGCTTGATAATATGCCCCAATGTTCTTTTTTTCTCGTGAGCTCACAGGAAAATTGATGGATGCTGCCAATCGTTTTCTCCTCACAACAATGTAAAATGGGCGTGGCAGGGAAAAAAAAAGGATGAAAAGCCATAGAATATACACCCAAAAAGGGGATTATGGCATATAATTTATTGCTTTCATAAATATATACTATTTGTGCCATACACACCATCAATCACAGGGCCAATTCTGTTTTCCATTTGCTTTCCGAGGGGCATATCATCAAGGGCATTATCGCCGCTTTAGCGGCGCTTTTTGCTGCTAAAGCGGCGATAATCTTAACGCCCTATCAGCATGGACACGTTAGCGCGTGTTTTCATGCATGTTCACCCTTTCCCTGAACGCCCAGCTGTGCATCTCTAATGAGATGCAAAGTGGGCGTTCCTCCCCCAAATAACGGGAGAAATGTCGCTAACCGACTTGTCTCCTATTATCAAACCTCCCGCTAACTGGCATGGCAATAAGAAAAGTAGCGCTAACCGCGCTTATCGCTACTTTTCTTACGCCTGCTTTTAATCTGACTTAGCCATTATATACAATGGAAGGTGGATATAATGGTTAAGTCTGCCCTCCCCTATCACCAACGTTTTGCCGATCGTTGTACGATTATCGCTGGATTTCCAGCGATAATCGCACAATATGTAGCTATCGCTGGTATTTCTATCGCTTTTGAGATAAGCGTCGCTGATAGCGCGCTATCTCAGCGATACAAACCAGCGATAGCCAGCGATAATTATCATAACGCTAAGTGCGCTTAGCGATAATTATCGCCGGTTGTTGGTGATATGCCCCCAAATGTTTTTGACACTTCTTTATCAGGAAGAAGTGAATAAAAGTCCAAAGTGCAAAGCATCATAGCAGCTGGACCACTGTGGGGCCTCCATTATTAAACTGTCAGTGCAGACTTCCTTTTGTGAAGTTTTGTGAGTAGGGCCAAATATGTTTCAGAGAGTTTGGGGGAGGCAGGGAAATTCAATACGTTCAGAACTTCATTTAGAAGACCCAGGGGCTGCACTGTAGGGAAAGTGATTATAAAGTTAGACACAACATATGCCACTTTTTTTAGATTTATATCACGTGAACTCGACCCGAAGGTATCAGAGCGCTTTACATGAGCACCAGTTACAGGCGGACACATTCCCTTTGTTAGGCACGGGGAGAATAAGTGATTTCCCCTGAATCGCAGGATATTGAGCGTCCCTGCCGAGAGTCGAACCCAGTTCCCCAGCTTGGAGATCGACCACTCTCCGTGCCCGAGTTTCGCAGGCTGTGCTTAATCAAGAGCAGAAAAGAAATGGGTAATCCTAGGGGACAGTTTTGCCACGGTACAACCTGGTGTAATTTCACATCACAAGCGTAATGTGACATCTCCAAAATTACGCCACCATAATGCAATTTAAATTTCACCCGGGCCTTATCTAGATGGACCTGTTGGCATATACACTAAATGATTCTCAATTTCCATTTACAGCAGGGACTTTTAAGAGGGCCAATTGTTTCTGGGTAGAAGGAAACCCCCTATGTGGAGTATTTTTACAATAATTAGCATCAAATGATTTTTAAACTCTTAAATTATTCATGCTAACGGTTGAAAAATCTTGTTATGTTATTTATGGACAAGCAAAGCTCCATATGTCAAAATATGTACTGTGCATCATTTCATGTTATTGAACTTCAGACGTTCTCTTACAAAATATAAATGATGGCAATGACGCCTCATGTCTGTGCTAGGAAAAAATAAATCTGCAGAAGGGGACACTGAACACATAAGTGGAGTTGAGAGAAGGGCATGATGGGTGTCTAGGACCAGGGAGGATGAAGGAATACAACAATCAGAGTGACTGTAGTGATGGTGGTCTTGCTCTATTCAAACAAGTGAGCCAGCTAGCTATTTGCCAATTCTATGCCTTTGAGCCCCTCAAGAAGGCCTCAATTTTGTTTTTGTTCCTTACCAGCAGAGTGCATTTCTTTACTACAATGTCAGGGGAATCAAAGTGTACCTCCACTCACAGTGGAAGGTGGGTTCTGCCCCTCTCACCATGGTAAGACGTGAGTGATTGTTTATGGAATTTGACTCAGGATACTGAGGCAAAGGCCTTTTGACCTGTGCCAATATAACAGGTGTCTCAAGTTTTTGAAAATCTCTTGTCACCTATAACAGAGGCCCTTCACTTCCATGAGGTTGCACTGTATGGTTGTGATTACATATAATAAACATAGTGACCTTATGCAGCGTGAATTGTGTTCTCTTCGAAGGCACTTCATGGCTTATTTATGAGAAGCTTGCACTGCACTGCCGGGGCATCACTTTTCTTGACGCTCCGGCGGCGTAAGTGTCTCAAACATATCTATGAGGCGATGCAAAACCACTCTGCATGGCTTTGTATGGCCTCATTGAAATAGAGTAAGTCAAACTAGAACAAGTCACTGCCTTGCCTTACTTTGTCTAAAGGAGGAGTTCCATGCACTCTATGGTAGGTTTTCCCACAGAGCACCTATGGATTTTGATGCTACCTGGGGCAGTGCCAAAACCTTATACCTCTCCAGAACAGGCATAAAGAATCAAAATATTTTTATTTCTCCTTGATTTTTCCTCTTTCCATGTGTGCTACATTCTACAGCACACATAGAACGAGGAAAACACCTCTCTGGATTGTTTTTGTGCAGGAAGGTGCCCCTTCCTGCACAAAACAATTCTTCCTGCAACAGAGGCACCCTTGCACCACAGTGCAAGGGTGCCTATGTTGGCACTAGGCTAGGAATGCACTGTATTTCATAAATATGGGTGATTTTGGCCCTTTCACAGTGGGTAGGGCAGCGCATCAAGAAGACTTGCAGCGCTGCCCTAGGCCAATTCCTCATAAATGAGGCCCTTTATATGTAGCACAAGATATAGGTCCTCAGTGTTATGGGTAAGTCGAATCCAGCATCCCTACCTGTGGACCAGTCCTTGGCCTTGTGCCTAGGAGTGCTAGTAATGATGTCACATATATTTGACTTCTCAGATGCAGCCTACTTTTAACTGTGAGAAGAAAACTTCAATAGCACCTGGCCAACACTACCTTGATTGCCAGGGAAGAAAATGATCTTGTTCTAACCAGGATCACTTTACCCCAAAAAGGATGTGTGACCTGTGATTTCCAAATCCATATTCCAGATCCCATTGTTACTTGTCACTCTGTTCAGCATAGGGAGCCTGGAAAATGCTGTGAAGATGCAGGTCCCTAAATGTGTGAGATACAGAAGAGTAGTAACAGGAGCTCCCACCTTGTATCCTGGCACCTGCAGCCCAGTTTCCGAGGCACCCTGAACAACAGCACTGATTAATCAACTGAGCCAGCTAAACAATCACACAGTAGCTACAAAGCTACTGTGCGGAGGAGCGTCGCCCTGTCTGCTGCGAGCGCATCAGCCTCACACAAATAAATAAAATGGCATGGCAATGCCATTTTATTGTAATGCCATTTTATTTTGCACCGACCTGCGTAAGTTTGAGAGCAAGGAGCACGCCTGAATCCTGCGACTGTAAGATGACAGCTGCCCCTGCCAGTGCGCATGTTGGATAAGCCGGCTGTCTTGGGACAGCCAGCCCAATATACGCACTGTAGACCCAGCAATACCACGGTTGTGAACCAGCCAGGGGTTGCTGACACAGGTCCCCAGCCTCAAAATGAACGCTGGGTTAGCCAGCCCTCACCAATCCTGGAGCTGCTCTCACGCTGAAAACAGCATGAAAGCAGCTCCAGGATTGGTTGGATTGGTGTTCCACTGGGCAGGACGGAAGTCCTTCCATTCTTGCTCGTGGATGTCAGGGGAGAAGTGCTGCACCGGGGGAACCGCATATATAGTGAGTTTGGCACCATCCCGCTCCACTATACTTTAAAACTGCTAGCCGTCACTAAGTAGCTGGCTTCCAAAGGCCCTGGTACACTGGACACCCCATTGAGATCATGCATCATCCAGCTTTACCTTGTCAACTAGTACACCTCTTTTAGTTGTCCTGGGATCCCAAGTTGGCTGTTGAGTGTGTTTTTAAAATTCAACGCATGCACCACAATTTAAACACAGGCCCATTAGGAAATCTTCCTTGAACATTTGCCTGTGGAGAAACCATGTTCAAAGCCAGATGTAGCATAACCCCGAGAGTTACGTTGTACTTCCATGTCAGACACCATTCCTCCATTGACTGGAGCAATGGAATTGAAACTCATGGTAAAACCAAGAGAAACCGATGATTATTGAGTCTTTGCATTCTCCCCTACACACCATAACACTTCCTATAGACTCCAATGTGAAATAACCATCAGTGCCTGACTTGGTAAGAGCTTGAGTAACATTTGGGGGTCAGATCTTCACCCCAGAGGGTGCAAAGACCTATGGCTTCCTCTATATTGCCTGATATTCATTGTCCTACCTTTTCCTACAGCATATAACGATGTTTTCTTTTTACAAGTCCATTCTCTGTTTACATATTGATTTTATTTAGTGTGATTACTGT
This sequence comes from Triturus cristatus, assembly GCF_964204655.1. NCBI lineage: Eukaryota > Metazoa > Chordata > Amphibia > Caudata > Salamandridae > Triturus > Triturus cristatus. The sequence continues at coordinate 741,520,850 of NC_140589.1, read as the reverse complement.
GACATATTACATCCGTGTTCCACCCTATTTCAACTTGCTGGAATAAACTTTGGGCCTGATTCACAGAATTAACTTAAGACAAAATCCTAAACTTACTACTTCTGGTATTCACAGAATGCACTTACTACTTTTGGTATTCACAGAATGCACTTACTACTTTTGGTATTCACAGAATGGATTTACGACTACTAACTTTACGTCCGAACTCGGGCCGGAAATTCCGGCCCGGAGGTGGAGCTTCCAGCCCGGGGGCAGAGCTTCCGGCCCGGAGGTGGAGCTTCCGGCCCGGAGGTGGAGATTTCGGCCATGGCTAAATCTCCACCACCGGCCAGAATCCCCACCTCCAGGCCGGAAGCTCCACCTCTGGGCCGGAAGCTCCGCCTTCAGGCCAGAAGCTCCACTCTCGGGCCGGAAGCTCCGCCTCCGGGCCAGAATTTCCGGCCCGAGTGCGGACGTAAAGTTAGTAGTCATAAATCCATTCTGTGAATACCAAAAGTATTAAGTGCATTCTGTGAATACCAAAAGTAGTAAGTGCATTCTGTGAATACCAAAAGTAGTAAGGTTAGGATTTTGTCTTAAGTTAATTCTGTGAATCGGGCCCGCTAGGTGCACCTGTGCAATGAAGAGTTAATAGTACTAAAAGGGTACCTAGTCAATCTAATTGAGGGTCAACAGTAGTCAAGGCCCTAAGACACAATGTGTAAGCCACAGAACCCATCTCAAACATTGCCCGGCGACAACTGAGTGACCGCCCCATGATGCATAGAAAAGGCCTGCTAGTGAGATATACCATTTCTCAAATACATCTATCAAATGCAATTGCCACTTAGGCTCTCATCTGAATTACATTTTTTCTTTGGTTCACATGGAGATTCTGGCTTCTGACCTGGTGAGAACATGCAGAAATAGGCTTGGAAACACTTATAATTTCCTTTATTTCCACACCTCTTGAATTATCGAGAATCCTCTTAGTCTGTCAGTTCTGTGATAGAATATAGGAAATTACTATGTATCGAACCATCGGCTGAACCACAAAGCTTTGTCTGTGAGGACTTATGTCTCATTCCAGGACTAAGTACCACTCCTGGAAATGGAGTAAATCAAACCAGAAGTAAAGCACGCTACTTCCATTAAAAAGTTTGTTCATCTGAGCAGTAAGTGTTTTTTCCTGTTCTTATGTTCTGAGACATGCAAGACCTTCGTGTGGACCCCTCCTCCTTGGTGTCACACTAGTTCCACTTGAGAAGACATTTGTTTCCTCACTGACTGGTGGCAGGAAAGGAAGGGTCCCCAGCTGTCAGTATCCAAAAGTCTTTTTGTATTCTGTCTGCTTCCCTTGCCATCAATGCCCCCGGTTATCAGTGTAGAAAGTTTGCACTTCCTGCTATTGTTTTTCTTCTATGCTGTTTTTTCATTTAGGTGTTTTAATATATTTCTTTTACGTGTTTTGTAATACTTTGAATTATGTTTCAAAACTGATAATTTGATATATTTTGCCCAGATTTTCAATGGCCCCATTGTGAAGGCTAAGCGCCACTCCCTGACCAAAAACGAAATAAATCACAAAACAAACCAGTGCGTTAATCTTTTTCTATGGGAAGGGCAGCTTCTGTACAGATAGAAATATAGTCAGACCTTTCGCTTATACTATCCAGTCCACAAACGTGTTCCTCTTTCTGTACCTTAAACAGGAGGCTGCCTTTGCTTTTTGCATATTGGCTTAACTGGAGTGATGAGAACCTAACACAACAATCACATTTATTGTATATCATTTAGTAAGACTTATATATTAAATAATAAAGTGGTCCCTATGGGGGTAGTGGAGCCCTTGACGACCACGGCAATAGTGTTGCTACAGGGAAATATTAGTTAATATATTCGTAAGTGAGATATGTAGAAATAAATGCACTAAACGCATAATTGTAACGTACTCATTTGAGAGGTTTTCCTTCTTTCCCTAAAGCACCACCATTGCCGTGGTAGTCAAAGGTTAAACTTCCCCCATAGAGACCCCTTTATTATTCAATAATTGTTCATCCCAGGTCCCTAGGTTACTGAGTTGACCCTTTTTCTATTTTGAATATCGTTTAGTAAGACAGCCTTGCAGTTTCTAAACACAATAACGAAAAAAGTGTTACTGTTCCCCAATTTACTGGTATTCACCTAGGGGTTGTATAACGGAACAACGCAGGAAAATACTTTGCATGCTTTCCCATACATTCTTTACCCCACATTTTTTTAGAACACATATGCTTTTGCAACGCATACCTTTACCACGCATCGTTTCCCTAGTTAAGAAGGATGTAGAGCTGAGATGTCCCTATCACGGTTGAAACGTCCGACCTGCAGATCGCACATGGATATCAGCAGCAAACTTTAAATTCAGTAAGTCATCTTGCCAATTAGTGGCACAATAATTTTGGGGTCACATCTCTTTTTGGGCAGATACTCCCATTTGCATCAAGTTGGCCAACAATTGCGACCAAAGTGGAACAAGTGCTGTTGGCATTTAATTTTCCATCTCAACTCCTAATCGGGTCCAAATTACCCCCATTACCAGGCGAACGGATGTTGCTTTGTCTTCACTGATGGACCAATGCAAGTCTGTAAAAAATATACATATATAATTGTTTTTGAAATATAACGCAATATTTTACAAACAAAATTCCCCCCCCCCCTAATGTTAATTAGCAGGTGTACATCATGCAACCATGGGGCAGATTTACAATAACTGGCGCATCCCTGCATATCAGCAGGGATGCGCCAGTTATTGTGCGTCACGGCTCCGCCACCATGGATGCGCCGCATTTACAATGTGGCGCACCATGGGGCAAAAACGGACAGATGCTTGAACGCATCTGTGCCGTAAAGGCAGCACATTGTTGGAGTTGCGTCGCAAGCGTGACGCGGCTCCAGCAAGGTTCTCAGGTGCCCTCTCTTTACAATGCTGTGTCAATCCTTACGCCTGCTACAAGCAGGCGCAGGGTTTTGACGCAGCATGGGCTCAAAAGTGACTGAGTGAAATCTTGTAGATTTCACTCAGCCGCTTTTAGGAGGCGTTCCTGCGACGGAACGCCCCCCCCCCCCCCTGCAGAGAAACGCCTACTTCTGGCGCAGGGCTTTACAACGTGACGCATCTCCCAGATGCGTCATGTTGTAAATACCCCGCAGCATGGCGCTGGTTTTGCGCCGCCGCTGCATCACAAAAGTGACGCAATGGCAGCGTAAAAGAGGCGCAAGGGGTTTGTAAATCTGCCCCCATGTTTTGCAGCATCTTCGTAATAAGACCCTAAAAAAACAAAAAATACATTTGAAAATAGAGTGAAAAAAATATAAAATACAATCATGGCAAGGATTATATGCACGCGACAGCATCATTTCCATTCGATTGTGCCCAGCTCTACAGAACAGTCACTTCATCTCATCGCACATATGCACGTTTTATACTTGTGCATAACGCCTGCCAGCCTCCGGCGCGGTTTTGCAGGAAACAGAAGCCGAAAAGGGCAACGTTCTCGCTAGAATCGTGCCGCGCCGCCTCGGACAGCTGGAAGCATTTGGGAGCGGCAACTCGCGAGTCACGAAAGACTCCGAAGTGTTACTTTAAACCCTGATCACGCCATTCTGCCGAAACACGTCCGAAATGTGCTCATTTAAAGACTGGTGCTGCTCGTAACCGTTGCTCGATCTGGAAAATACGTGGAATATTACTGAACAGTGTCACGAAAATATGTGAAGACTTAAACTATGCAATGGCGGCTGGGAACAACAGATTTGTTGCAAAATCGATATCCTGTATTTTCCAATAATCAGATACAAACAAGCCCCGTTTACTTTGCATAAAACCCGAAAGTAATGCAAATTCCTGCTCTTGTCCCGTTTCTTAATGAACATTTCCCACGTGACATTAGTATGAATCAAAAGGTCAGAATACAATCCAACCTGTTTTTCCCATGGACATTTATACAGGTTTTTCATGGCAAAATGTGTGTGGTAAAAGCAACCAGTGAGAGCAGTAATTTCATAGAATGGATAAATCTGGTTCAGGTTGGAACTGTAGTTTCTGCCCGAATTAGGATCATACAGGATTCAGAATGAATCCGTTAGGAGTGTAAACAATCAAAATGTAACCTAGCTTTGCACAGATGATAGATCCGGATGCACTGTTTAAAGATTTATAGGTTTTTATTAATGCAGATGGCACTTACAATTGTCGGAAACACTGTAGCCCAAGGGTGAGGTTTGATAGGTGTATGCAAATTAAACTTTTGTAAACCATATTTTATAGTTGCTCCCTTATTTGTCACCCGGCCAGTACTTCAGCTGCCTGGCCTGTTTTTTAAAGTAAATGTTGGTAAAAATAAAATGTGAAAATTAGTTAAAACTGGTATTTTTTTCCCTTTTGAAATCTAAACGTAAAACAGCAAACATATTAAGAAATTACTTTAAAAATATTTGACAGCTGTCAAACATTATTTTTGAATGATTAATAAATTAGAAGAATATTTACCATGATAAAAACACTGAGGAGCGTGCACAATTTTTTCTTCATCTATTAGCTTCCTACTAGACTAGAAAAAAATAATCAAATTGACAATTTTTTTTCTGAGAGAGACGGCTACTCTACCCTTGGGAGGAGTCAAATTGCCAGACACTTACTTCATGGGTCAGTCATGGCAGGGGAGGACTTCGAAAACGTAATGCAGGAAGACATACCATTCCCAGCATGCACCATGCTTGAAAAATTTACCGGTAATCTTCAATACTTACCAGTAATCCTGATTAGAGTGAGCCTTCATTTTCTACTTCCCAGTCCATGTGGACTGGGACATGAAAGACAGGTGTTGAGGTTATGTACAGTAGCAGCATATAGATGTAATATTAATGTACATGGGCTTCTCGTACCTTTTTCCTTAAACCTATGCATGTGCAGTGTGTAATTTATGCAACTAGATCCTCAGAAACGTTGTGGAGTTATGCTTTATTTAGTAAATATTTTTCCAGACTGAAAATATTTTAATACACATGGCACTGCTCCCTGAACAAATCCTGTAAGAACTGAGCATACTTACTGCAGCACTTAAACCTGACCTACGCATATCTAAATTATGTGCTCAGTTGAATTCAGTCAGTGCATTTCTTTTGTGACTACCCGGAAAATGTAGATGCTTTGTTTGGTAACTTATATATTTTGTTAGACCTGGCATCTTTTGGTGTGGTTTCCCCTGTCTCTTTGCTTCTGACCTCCTGTTTTTGACTGTGTGCTGAACTTTGTTTTTGCTGGTTTATGACTATGTGCAGTGCTAAAGGTCATGTGCTCTTTGTCTAAAATGTAATGGCATTTGGTTTCTTCATGATTATCATATTTGATTTATTTAAAAGTCCTTAGTAAGGTACACTACATGTACCCAGGTCCTGTAAATCAAATGCTACTAGTGGCCCTGCAGCACTGATTGTGCCACCCATATGAGTAGCCCTTCAAACATGTCACAGGCCTGCCACTGCAGGGCATGTGTGTGCAATTTTAAACTGACATGACAACCTGGCAAGTTCACCTACTTGCCAGGCCCAAACCTTCTCTTTCATTACTTGTAAGGCACCCTAAGGTAGGTCCTAGATAGCTCCAAGGGCAGGTTGCAGTTTAATTAAAAGTTAGGTCATGTACCTTTTAGTTTTACATGTCCTGGTAGTGAAAAACTGCTAAATTTGTTTTTCACTACAGTAAGGCCTATCTTTCCCATGGGTTAGCACTGGAGATGCCTTGTAACACTTTACAAGTGTATCTTCCAATTGGGAGCAGATAGAACATTGGAGTTTGTTGTATTTGGACTCACAATTTAAAAATACATCTTAGGGAGAAGTTGGTTTTTAAATTGCAGGTCTGAAAATGCCACTTTTAGAAAGTTGGCATTTTCTTACTTTAACCATTCTGTGCCTCTGCCTGTCGCTAGAATAAACGTCTGGGTCAGGGTGGCAGCTGGGCTTTGTGAATTCACTCTAGACAGTCACACACAAAGGGAGCTGAGGTGTCCCCTGCATATCCTGATGCCCCATTACCAGGATGATGGGTCTTCCTGAGATAGAGTGGAGTGAGGAGTTGACACAATAGGGCTGTGCCTGCCCCCACACAAAGAGCTGCATACCGCCCAGCTGTGTGTCTGGAGCAAGGGCGAGGTAGGGCAGGGTATTGTGGACTACAAATACCTTTCGTTGAAGTCTCCCTACTTCAAAGGCTAAGATCGGTATAAGTACTAACCCTCTGACACCATATACTCAGAACACTTCAGGACACTTCTGGACTAAGGACGTTCTGCCAGGAAGAAGAGCTGTTGTGCTTTAAGGAGGGACTGACACTTTGCTGCTGGCTTTGCTGTGTTGGCCTGCTGCTTCTTGCCTGGGAGTGAGAGGACTGGAGTTTACTCTCTACATCCTGCATATAAAGGTTCTCCAAGGGCTTGTTTGGGCTTACCTCCTTTTATTGAAGTCTCAGGGACAACAAAGACTTCACCTGCATCTTGCTACCATCACCTGGGCTCCTCTGCTGTGAGTCCTGCTCTGCCAAGTGGTGGCAAATCCAGACCTCAGCCCTTGGAAGTGAGTATTGGTGCTGCAACCAAGAAACAGATACATCAACTCCAAAGCGACATTTTGGAACCTGTGCATCCCTGTGAAATTGACTAATTTCTGCTGCCTGCACTGAAGCCATGGTCCCCACTCGGTGAGTGTGTGACACATCGATCTCGACTTACAACGCAGCCTCAACTTTGCCTCAGCGCCTCCAAAGAACCACCACTACGTGAGTCTTAGACACTGCATCACCGACATCTGTGGTGCACCGTCCCGACTCCAACGTAGTCCCGGCCTTGCATGGCTTCCAACTGACACATTGCCTTCAGCCCAGTGGTTCAACCTCGATGCTGTGGAATCGATGCACCACGCTCCTGAAATCGATGCATCCTTTTTGTTTTTTAACACAAACTTTATTACATTTTAAAGTTTTTTCCAAGGCGTAAATACCATCTTCCTTAATCTCATTAAATCACAATGCAGATGGTGTGGCACGCTGACGTGCACACAGCTAACACGTACATTAACAAGGTACCAGTACATCATTACAAAGTGCTTAGGTCTACGACAACAATGCATTACTGTGTATACATCTCCTGACAGTAGATATTCCAGTCTATATCTTTACCTCACATTGTGAGATTTCAATTATTCCTGATAAAACAATACAACTACCCTAAATCCCTCCCGCCATCCCCCACCCGCAGTTATCTAACTGGGAGCACCATCTGTATCTGCCTCGAAATCGAAGCATCCTTGACGTCGCGCCGCCTTCAGGAACTGAGGCCTCGCGCCAACAATCGACGCATCACCTCCTTTGTGCACCACATCGTTCCCGAGCACCAAAGCCTCAACGACTTTGCCCCACCTCCAGCAACATGACGCATCATCTGCATCAGCAACACCTCACCTCCTCTGAATACTGCATTGTCTACAACTCTGATAAATCCAAGGTACTGTCAGCGGGTCTGTGTGGCTACTGCGGTCAGGCTGAACTTTTGGATATGTCTCAGTCAAGCACGACCAGATAGCCCCAGTTGGAGCTAAATCTTGAAAATGTCATATTTTGACTTGTGTATGTTGGATTTTTGTCCGTTTGGTCTTGTTTTACTCAGATAAATATTGGCTATTTTTGGAGCTGGTGTGGCGTACTTTTGTGGTGTTTTCACTGTGTTATTGTGTGTGCACAAATACTTTACACATTGCCTAGTTTAGCCTGACTGCTCTGTGCCAAGCTACCAGAGGGTGAGCACAGGCAAACTGTGTGTCCTATACTTACCCTGACTAGAGTGGTGGTCCCTACTTGGATAGGGTGCATACCTCTACCAACTAGAGACCCCATTTCTAACACATGTCATGTATTTTACTGGCTACCAGGTGCATGATGCAGGCCTCTGCACTCCCTGCAGCACAGGAGGCCCAAAACCATTTAAAGGGCCCCAAACTTTTAGGGTCCCCCATTCAGCCCAAGCCCAATGAAGATCTGTGAGATATGAGGGACTCAGGGTCCCCCCATCCCATTCTGCAGGGGGCCTCATTGTTTTGCATTATGCCACTGCTGGCCACACCTCTGGCAACACCATAAGGAAGTGCACATCCCTGTCAAAATATACATTTGTGCGATGTACGCAGGCATTGTGACTGCCATTTGGCTTTCTCAGGTCGCAACTAAGCCCAACTTACAGATAAGAAAGGGTTTGCAAATTCTTAATGTAGTTGAGCAGACGTTCAATACTATGTTTGACATCTAATATTAAAATTAAAATGGACTTTAAAGAAAAGCTCATTATAACGGCTATTTTGTAAAAGTAATCTTTTTACGTAGGCGGATAATTATAGCACACTCATTCATGCACCCTGCATTTTTCCCTAATTTAGAATGAGTTTAGAATCAAGGAGGTCCAAAGTCAGCAAGTAATGTGTGGGGCTGGTAAAAAACACTATTTGGGTAGAACTATTTTTCATCAGATTATGGGTCATATGTATAACACCTATTTTGAGGTCGCAAACAGCCCGATTCACAGATTCAGGCCATTTGCGTCCACAAAAAAAGTTTTTAAACTGTACAAAAGCCAAATTGCGATTCAGTAATCTGTTACTGAATCACAATTTAGATTTGTGATTCGGTATTTGGGAAGGGCCTGTTTAAGCAGTCACTTTCGAATCACAGTGATATGTATGAATGTCTTGAGACCTAATTACAGCCACAAAACATACATTTTTTACTGACACCTCAAGGGTGGTGGTAGCCATTCGCAAATGATAAGAGGTCCCAGGCTTATGGGATGAGTGTTCAGACCATGTCTTTTCTTTTGATCTGCTTTTTTATTCTTTTAAAGTGCATTCCTAATGGCAATGATTTACTTGAGTGGTTCCCCCTGTTTTTACAGGGTACCTGTGTACTGACATCAATGGACCGTATGAGAACCCCGGAGTGCTGGTGGTCAGGCTGGCTCCTCACACATCTGGCACACTCTTCTCCAGTGCCAGCAGGGATCCAGGTTTCTTCTCTGTCACCCAGAATGGACGGGGGATCCAACGGTCCTGTTCTCCCCAAGCCCCTGGATACAGGGAGCAGGAATTGGGCAGGCAGACCTGTGAGTGCTGGGGTTACCATTGATGCAAGTATTCTCATCACAGGTCATAGGCTCCACAAGGGCTGCAGAAGTTGGAGGTTTGATCCAACCTTTCATGGGTACCATTGTGCCAACACTGGCTTGTGTACCAGAGGGACCCACAGGAGGGACAGGGAGCATTGGGGAACAGGGAGGGGAAGAAAAACAGAGCTGGGTGAGGCAGGCAGATTCATTTTAACTAAACAAGCTTTGGCAAAACCAATAGATCCGGCCTCGACTGTCTTTTATAGAGCAATATTGAATGCATTATAAATGTAATAAAAGAATTAGAATGTACAGATGTTTTTAGGTTTCATGTGTAATGATGCTTGCACCAGTGCTAGGTGTGACTTGTAATGGTGATTGCAACATGTTGGCAAACATATTGTATTGAATGCATACTCTATACATATAGGAATTGGTTTCATGCCAGCCTTCTTCCACTATGGGCTTGAGGCATTGTTAATCTTGTATAATCCCAGAGTAGCATTATATCTTCAAGGCTTTCCATTAGCTTAGATGTGTCCTTTTGCTTTTTTGTGGCAAGCATGAAGAACTATTTTACATCTGCAAAAAGACTCTGTAATAACTCATGTCATTCTTTATCTCACTCCCAGATTGAACATACAAAGCAATTTCTTTTGTTTTGCACAGCAGAAGAAACTTTGTATTTCCTTTTGTCACGCATGGAAGGAGACATGACTCTCTATACAACCGAAAGATATAAAAGAGCAGTCCTCCTTTTACCTGGATTACCATGAGGGGCAGCCTAGTTATGACTGGGAAAGAAGCAGTTTTACTATAATCCATCAGATGTCATCTAAGGAGAATAAACAATAGCCTGAAACCGGTAGTTGCACTATAAAGTCAAAAGATGTCCTCACAGAAGGATGCAATGCCGATGGAAAGCTGCAGATGTGCTACACTAGCAATAGAGCTATAGCGGAGAAAATAATGGTTTACTAGGATTTTAATCTTCATAATAGGCAAAGCGGAATTTCTCATAGTAGAAGACCAAGAGTGTATCTTACTTTATAGAATACCAAGGCATACAATATAGGCAGGTTTATTTTGCAATTCATTTATTCATTGCCCATTCGCAGCATCAAAAATACATTAAATCTTATGAAAGATCCACCAGACCGACTCGAACGGCTGCACGCACAGAACTCCTGCCCACCAACACTCTTGGATTCTTGCTGAGCTCGTGTCCATAGTTAGGACTCAGACCCCACATGGTGCACGGACAGAAGCTATGCCTGCTCTCTTAGTTGGATTGATGCCAAGGAAGCCTCCACAATTTAGTTTACAGACTCCATATGGTACTGCTTTGCAGCCCGCATAGTTTTCCCATTTCATGATGGGTTTACCTCCCCTACTTGGATGATTTACACTTCCTTGGCACATATTGGGTATCTTGGTTTCCACGTTTCTACTTAGTGCTAGTAGAAGCTAAACTTTCGTGATTTCCAGGCACCACTTGATCAGAATAGCTGCACAATCTCTAAATATCGCAGTAGGCTGTGTCCCCTGAGCGGGATATATCTTTTGGCATTTGGTGCCTTGTCCCTCATACTTCGACCACCACTGGGGACCCCGCTTCCGGAGCCAGGTTATTCCCGACCTGATAACAGTATTTACAGTCCTTTCTGAAGGTAATGTGGCGCGTCGGACTCCTTCATCTTTAAATAAATTCCGACTCCCTAATTTAATAAGGGCTTATTGTTAACAAAAGAACACCTTTTGCCCTATGTATGTTCCTGAATAAATTTTACAGGATCATCCTCCTTAATACCAGATACCGAACACCCTTCCTCTTGTCCTGATGATGACTTTCATTAAACTAGGTCAAAACGCAGTCGACAACAGGCCTATATAGGCTCCTAGCATATTGCTAAAATAACCAAAAAGGAGTCATATGTATTTATTAGCTGTGATGCACTTTGTTTTTATGTATTTGTAGCAAACAAGGGAACCCAAAGGTATATCAGGAACCATGGGTACAAGCAATATAAAGGAACAAGAGGTCCCCTAGTGCAGAATAATATGGATCAGAAAACATACAAGTATAATGATATTTATGCCAAAAATAATCCTGAAGGATATATAAATTTATTTATTCAACCATATACTCCATGAAATAAAGTGGAGAACATCAAAACAAGGAAAAGGAATGTCACAGCTCAGACATTGTTTTATGCGACTGTAGAAATATTAAGCAAATTATGTCACATATCAGTTAGAGTACCAATGCTACCATAACTTAATTAAATAACAATTTCAGTAGTCATGGTAATGTTTATCAACAACGTGTTGATCCCTCCATGAAATATGGAGATCATCATCAGGACATAATGGATTATATCTGAGACGGAAAAATGCACTTAAAGGAGATGAAAATAGAAAGAAAAGAAAAGGAGAAAATCACGTTTAGGCGACCAAGAAAAGAAGGGGAAACATTTTATTTAGATGATTGTCAATGATTGTGTAGAGCCATAAGAAAAAAGACTATCAAACAACCTATGCACATAGGTGACCAGGTGTAAAACAAATGTGTAACACGGTGTAGATCATATTCGTCAATAATGTGAAAAGAAATCATGCTGGTGAGAATGTTGTGATCACAGGTAAGGAATAAATTAGGGATTAGGATTAAGGCTGAAAAATTGACTGACCTATAGAACACCATAAGGGGTAGTCTGGTTTCTTGATAGGGCGGGGCCCTGTCTATGACAGCGAGGTGCCATATATTCTAAAATTGAGACAGAGCAGCAATGTGATACTACAGAAAATTGGAGGAGATTAATCTATGATGGATGGAACAGCGCAAGAAACACACCTGATAGGATGGTGAGTATTGAAGCTGATTTTAATGATGTGGTGAAATAAACAGTAAATAAACGATAATACCAATCAAAGTAGAAATTAAGGGACAGAAAACAATTGTGAAGGACATCCAAAATGAAAGTGAAAATGCACGTAGAGGCATACTTTGCCAAGAGAAGGCTTGGTTTACCAAATGGTGTGAGGGTAAACCGGCAACAATCACCGGAGAATTGAGATGGACACCGTGCGTGCAACATCTCAGAACCGGGTATGGTGGATGCTCAGGCTGGTTTGAAGTTGCAACATGCCAATCTGTAAAGAAACCAAACAGCGCAGCCATGTAAAGGGCAGTGAGGAAGAGAGTTCAAGTTACAAGCGGACCCAATGGTAGGAAAGGAAGAGCTTACTGTGTGACGTGGTATTGGAAAGCCACAGTCGTTGGAACAGTGCGAGGACGGGATGAATGCATCATCTCAAATGAGCAATACAGTGTGCATGCGTGTAACGGGGACAGAAAGCGAAGAAGGATTGAAAGGCAGAGAGCGTCGCGGAAAGGAAAACATGAGGCCTCCATATTGGAGTTGGTCATAATTGTGAGAATGAAGGCAATAGTTATATTATAATTCTGACAAAAGAAATGGATTCCGCACACAAAAAGTTATATGTCCATTCAAAATCAGTTTAACACAAATTAATGGTGAGGTCCTGGAGAAAAGTTGTTGTGTTCTTTTTTTCTTATGAAATGTATTCTTTATTGAGAACGGTGAAATACATCAAGCTGATAAAATCCAAAATTCATATTTCCATTAGCCGACGCATTGTGAAGCAGACGCTAGGACGATCTCATCTGGCTACCATGCCATTTCCTTGATGACAACACTGTTATTTTTTATGGATTGTGTTTCAAGAGCGTAACTGCTGACATAAAGCTTCTTAAAGGAACAATCACCTTGAACTAAATTTGGAGCCTTGAAGAAGTCCCTATGGGGACGAAACACGTCGGCTAATGGATTATGAATTTTGGATTTTATCAGCTTGATGTATTTCGCCATTCTCAATAAAGAATACATTTCATAAGAAAAAAGAACACAACGTCTTGGAAATTTCTTCAGGACATCACCATTAATTTGTGTTAAACTGATTTTGAATGGACATATAACTTTTTGTGTGTGGAATCCATATCTTTTGTCAATTTAGTTTTGGGTTTCCCAAGTATGGAGTGGAGAGGGGTGCACTCCCAGGTTTTCCTGCACCAACCATAATTTTCCTGATCTTTTTGACAGGTGCGGTTTTTCTGCCTTCGCCTCAGCCCTCTTTCTGTTTTCTTTACATATTATAATGCTGTGTGAGAAACAATCCGTAATACAAGAATTAAATATTTTTAACTCACTTTGCCACTGAATTTAAGCTAGCCTGGCTGATGAGGGGGTGATACCCTGAAAACGGTCCCAGGATGCTCATTTCCGGTCCAGTGAGGACCTGGCTTGGCAGTTTGGGCTAGACTGTTCCCATGAGGAGCATGCTTAAGACAGATTTGCATATGGCTGGTTCCAAACTGGGGTGGCATAGTGAGCAAAAGAACAATGGATTCAACCCAGATCTCTTGACTGGGGGTGAGGGGTTGAAAAGTTTCAGCACTCCATCCATCATCGTGTTTGCTATGTCCACACTATACTACCCACAGAGGTCCTCACAGAATAATACAATGGAGACGGAAATGGGAAGCTGTAGTAGCGTAATACTACCAATTCTCACATACTATGGAGAAAACTGCTTATGTCTTATAATCCCGGCTAGGTAGAGATGGTTTGATCTTCCATGCAATGAAGTATTAATGCTGGCTAGAAGGGCTAAAGTTTTGGAAATTTGGACCATTGGGAAACCAAGCAACACCGTGTCCTAAATTCACAAATGATGTACATGGTTAGAGATGGGGCTGCTCATTCTGATTGCCCTTGGCCCTAAGCCCATATACCCAGGAGAAAAACAGGAAGATATTGGCAGACTGTCCAGATGCACTCTCACAGTTTAGTCTGGTCGCATTAAGTGCAGCTGAGCACTTTAAACAAAGACACACCACACATATGCAATAAGCATTTGGTGCCAGACACCCACTGAATAGTGTATGTATGTCATATACTTATGTCATTATTCTTTCAAAAGTTGAGTCTTCAATGTCCCTCAAAATCATATGTCCAGTGTGCCTGTGGGAAACAGAGATGAGGGTCAGCATGAACTGCCAAAGTAGCAGTTTGTCTAAAACTCTGGGTGAGAAATTGTTTCACCCGACCTCTGAATCCAGGGCTTTCATCCCTGTCTTATTTTCTCATTGCCAGGCATTTTGGAGGTTCAAATCAGAGAAGGCAGCAGGATCTAAGTGGGATGGTCCTTGGCAGGGCCACTGGAATTATGTGTTTATACGGCCTCAGCATTTTCCACATAATTATGATAAAGTTGGATTTTACGCAGTTGCTACCTAATCCATCATCTGCTGCATAATCTGTAGATTTTACCCACAAGTTTGTTTCTAGTTCAGATGGGTCAAAAGATATGAAAAGTGTTCCTTCACAGTGAAAGGCCCTTTTCAAAGGTTGACTGGTCATCTTTTAGTTGCTTATTGTTGTATTTGGGTTTAAACTGATACTAATAAGGTAAAATATATCCCAGACTGTGTTACCATGTGTCACAATGGCAAAATAATGCAGAGTTGGGAGTTAAGGAGACTACTTCAGGTAATGAGGAGGAAGAAGGGAGCAGAGGGCAAAGTAAACTATTGATTGTGTGTTTGCCTGCATCTTTGAACATGTGCATCAGTGAGCAGGTGTGTGAGTGAGCTTGTATATATTAGTGCATGTCTCCTACTTGTCCTTCTTGTGTGACTTCATGTGTGGCTACTTTGTGTGTAGCTGCTTTACTGGAAGAGGGTGCGAAAACACATCAGAAGGAGAAGCTGGAAGTGGCAGGGGGTTAGCTCAATAGTGATCTTGGCATGTTGGGGCACTGGTATATTGTGACCATGTGGTTACCTGCATAATACAGGTCATTTACATTGTGGGAAACCTTGAAATATTAATATTTTGTCTATTCTTCGTATAATAGTGGCCTAGCATAATAGTGTCACTCTTGACATATTGTAGGCTCAAGACATATCTTTAGCTTTTCATGGTATAATGGTTTTCCTGACCTACTGGTGGCCATTATTTGCTGGGGTCATGCTGGACATAATTGTGGCAATCACTGACATAATGCTTGCCCTGCCATAATGATGTGCTCTTGGTCATATTGTGGGTGCTCTTGCCATATTGGAGGCTATCCCGGGCAACATTAATAGGCTTGGCCTAATGGTGGCCGTCTTATACATCTCAGGGCATTTTGCAATAATTGTGGCTATCCCTGCCAAAATAGTGGCCCAACTTAATGGTGAGCATGGGTAACATGACATGTTGCAGGAATTCTTAACATTCATGTAGCAAGCTGTTAAAAATGGGGTTCCTGGATGGCTACGGTATACACCCAAGTCAGGCAGGATTCACCACTCTAGTCAGGGTAAGACAGATACACCCTAAATTAACCTGTGCTCACCCTCTGGCAGCTTGGCACAGAGCAGTCAGGCTCAACTTAAGAGTCAATGCATAAAGTATTTGTGCAACACAATAATTACAGTAACACAGTTAACATTTCCAAAATAAAGTTTCAATTCCGGATGCCTTGGTGGGCTCATCCTAGTCTGAGCCGGCTCTTGATTTTAATTTGCAGCCTCCATCACTGCGTCTAGAAGATCGAGTCCTCCGGGTCCTAGTGGGTGACCCCCGGGTGCAAGCGCCACCCGCAACGACTCTCCCTATGCCCAGCATCGTCGGTAGGGAGTCCTGCCCTGAGTCCTAACGGTTTGCGTCACCTGGGCTTGCCTGGAGCCCAGGGTCCACGGCCTGGCAGCTTGCAGTGCGCTGTTTGAGGAGTCCACCCCTCCACCTCTGAAGGATCGACGCTTTGCCCAGTATCAGCAGGGGGGCTGTGTCCTCTTATTTTCCTCGATGCTACATTGGATGTCACAAACTTCTTGTCCCTGGTGATAACTGCAACTCTTCACCTTGGACCGGCCAAGGCTTCTGGCAACTTGTTCCGGTGAGTCCGTTCCCGCCCCCCCCTGCAGCAGCCCCGCACCTGCAGACGCCCACCCCTGCAACGGCCTCCTTTAACAGTGGTATCCTACCTGCCTCCCCTAAGTCAACCTACTCTATCGCATTCAGTCCAGCCACTTGATCTTTTGCCACCCCCATCTTTCGGGACACCCTGCTAGGCTGCGGAATTCTAATGTAGGCCCCGGAGCTTGCTCCTCACGGCCAAAACCCCGGCAATTCTGCCGACCTCCGTAGCGGGAGTCTCCCCACTCTTCCCAGCATGGCAGGGACCTGCTTGTCCTCCACAGGCGGCAGCTCCTACACCATTGTCTATCCTACTAATCTCTCCAAAACCACCGCTAAATCCTTCAAACACTCCATCCTGAAAAGTCATCCGGAGACCTTGATCTCCGACCTGCGATTCAGCGCGGACAAGGGCACAGTCTTTAATGACCTCATCTTCTACTCCAGGAAAACATTTCTTTCTCGCAAAGCCCTCTCGAACCTCTTTAAGGTACACGAAGCCAGGAACATTCCTTACGGCAATAAACTCACGATCGCACCATCCGCTAACCTGCTTGTTGACCTCACAATCACTTTATACAAAAATGGGATCATCCTGATCCAAGCTCTACCCAAAGACCTCAATAAATTCGCGGACCTCTTCACCCTCCTCAAAAATTATGTGCATGACCCCCCTCCGTTCCCGCTCCCCCTGCACCATCCCTCATCCAATCCGCCAAGGGTCCCTTGCCTTTCACGAACCACCCTTCCTAGGGTTCACAACACAGGTCGACCTAGACCCACCACCATGCCACCAGCGCATACAAACCGATGTGTGCCTAAACCACTGACCTCCTGCCTGCAAGTTCTTCCCTCTCTCATGGCTATTGAAACTCCCTCTAGGGCTCTCGACTCTAGCCGACCTAGCCCTTCTACCGTGCTACCAGCTCATGCCAACAGAAGCGTCCCCAAACCTGTAACCTCCTACCGCAAAATCTACCCTCCCTTATGGATATGGAAACTTCTGCAAGAGTTCATGACACTGGTCGACTTAGCCTCACTACTAGGTTACCAACGCAGTCCCTCAGGTTCGCTCCCATACCTTCGGCCCCCTGCCCGCAAGAGCATCCCACTTATAGTGATATTGATACTCTCCACCGCAGAGCTGCAGAACTAACTCTGAGCATCCACAACTCCATTCTGGATCTAAAGAACCTCCTGCACCTCACAGAACTTTCCTTTTCGAATCTCAAGCTCTCGCAGAACTCTACTTCCTCCCATTCCTCCGTTCCCCTCCTTCACCCATTACCGCTATCCCTGAGACACCTGCGTCCTCGCAAGCAGCCTTGCTACCTCTCGTAGGAGGAAATGCTGGCCCTCCTCCATACCTACAAACCTGCTCCTGTTACGCCTAGGCCTCTAGACCTCACGGAAGAAGAAGTTGTAGACCTCCTCATTAGCTACGAATCTGCCCTGATAACCCCATGCCCCCCAGATCTGAGTGACGAACACCCTATCTGCACAGTTGCAACCAACCCCAACAGATCATCTACGCTCCGCAACAGAGGAGTGATCAATAGCAACCTAGCGCTAGTACCCATCTCTGCCCCTACTCATGACACACACTCCGACCCCCAACTATCCGGCCTCCTAATTAACTGCCGCTCAGCATGAAAGCATGCCTCTAATGTCACCGATCTCAGCCTGAGCCAAAAATCGGACTTAGCAATGTTGACTGAATCTTGGCTCAATGAATCCTTATCGCCCTGCTTAGACCTCTTAGTCCCTCCCAATTACAACATCGTAAGGCTGGACAGGCAATCCAACAAAAAGGGAGGCATTGCCTGCATCTACCGCTCTAACCTCCTTGTTGTTGAACTTCTGGCTGATCCTACAGACTCCTGCGAATACCTTGCACTTTCCATATTCAACAACACCACCCAACTGTGCAGACTGCACATCTTTTACCATACCCCAGGCATGAATGACACCTTCACTGACCACCTTATGGAAACTATCACAGCCAAGGCTTCCCCTAACTCCAATGACATTTTCCTTGGCGACTTCAACTTACACTGGAACGACCTCAAGGACTCTCAGGTCAACGCCATCAGAGACTTCTTGACCGACCAAGCCCTTACCCAAGCCTGTTCACTCCCAACCCACTCGAAAGGCGCACTCTAGACAGGATCATCTATAAGGAATCAGCAGCAAGCTTATCTCTATAAACCCATGTGATTGGTCTGACCACCACGCTATCACCTTCCTTCTGCCTGGCACCCACAAGACATGGTCACCACCACCCGTGATTCCCAAACGTTGGGTTAGAGACACCAAGAACCTTGATCACGGGAAACTGGCTGCCCGCTGTTAGACTGACCTCCCCCCCCTCATTTCACCATGGTCAACAACCTCACTGATCATTATTCCACAACTATATCCAACATTCTCGATGACCTTGCACTGCTAAAACTAAAAAGAACCCAGATCAAAGACAGGAACCCCTAGTTTAACGGATCCCTCAACAATGAGAGGAGATCCCTTCGGCAAACAGAACGCAACTGGAAACAGCACCCGTCAGTAGCCCATCTAAAACTTGTCCGCCAGTCCAGAAATGCCTACAGTAGGAAAATCCTCAACTCAAAAAAAAGAGTTCTTCAGAACAGAACTGAAGAACGCCAAGAATAGACCTCGCAAGCTATTCAAGTTGGTGAAACACCAATCTAACAAAGTGGCTAAAACCTCCAAAGAAACTCCTAAAGCGCTAATAGCATGCAAGGAATTTTCCACCTTCTTCTATGACAAAATCTCGGCCCTAGGAAACGAACTTAAATCCGCAACGCACTCCCAAACCACGCGGGCTCTAACACTTCTCTTCGCACTGCGATCCCAGACTTCACCCAAAAACCTATCGTACTGGTCCAACTTCAAAGTCTATGACAAACACTCTGTCTCAAAAATTCTATCCTCCTTAAACCCGAACAATCATTACAACAATCCTCTCCCCTCTAACTGCCTAGCTGCCGCCTCTCAAGCTATCATCTCTTCTTGGACTGCAATAATCAACGCATCCCTCCTACAGGGAACAATACCTGATTTCTTAAAGCCAACCAAGTCATCCCCATCTTAAAAAAACATACGCAGGATTCTGCATCCCCTGACAACTATAGACCTATATCCAACATCCCACTCATAGCGAAAGTTCTAGAGAAATGTGTGCAACAGCAGTTGAGCCAACACATCTCCAACTTCCACCTACTAGATGACTTCCATTCCGGTTTCAGACCTGGACACAGCACTGAAACCACCCTTCTCCACACCTATCCTCGGCTTTCGATACGGTTAACCACGGAACACTCCTTGAACACCTCAAACTCAGGATGGGATTGGATGGCACCGTTCTCGAATGGTTTAGGTCCTTCCTCCAGAATCGCTCACAGAGAATCCTAATCAACGGTAACTTATCCGCTCCCACACCGATCACGGTTGGAGTCCCCCAAGGATCAACCCCCTCCCCAATCCTCTTCAATCTTTACCTTGAACTGCTCACAGTGGTGCTATGCACCGCCAATATCACCTACCACATGTAAGCTGACGACACACAGATCTACATTAAAATCTCTTCTCCTGAGGACATTCTCTCCCTGAATGAGGCCTTGAAGCTGACTCTGCATTGGCTCACCTCCAACCAGCTCAAACTTAACACAAAAAAAACTGAATTTCTTCTAATCTCCCCAACCAAAACCAACCCAGACATTCAAGAATGGATCAAGGCTATCACAGCGTTAAACTGCCCCACTACCATTGTGGACTCTGCTAAATCCCTTAGAATAACCCTAGACTGCAGCTTGAATATGCTTGGCCATATCAACTCGATGGCCAAAACTGCTAGATTTCACCTGAGCTACCTAAGAACCCTGAAACCCTTCCTCGACACTCCCAACCTAAAAATGGCAATCCAGGCACTAGTCATCTCTAGACTAGAATATGGATGCTCTGCCCTCGCAGGTCTACTCAAGAGCTCTTTGGCCCCATTGAAAGCCTGCCTCAATGCCGCCACCAGCCCCTAACAGGTTCAAAGAAATTTGACCACATCTCTCCCCACCTTAAAGCTCTAAAATGGCTTCCTTTCGAGGCC
Organism: Triturus cristatus; assembly: GCF_964204655.1. Taxonomy (NCBI): domain Eukaryota; kingdom Metazoa; phylum Chordata; class Amphibia; order Caudata; family Salamandridae; genus Triturus; species Triturus cristatus. Next base: position 741,500,580 of record NC_140589.1, on the reverse strand, counting down.
AGAATACAACTTAAGCTGTCTTGCATCATTCACAAGGCTCGATACTCCAAGTACCCGGCATTTCTTGCCCAGAAACTCGTGATATCCGGAGGAGCCAGAAACTCCCGGTCTGCCAGAGACCTTTTGCTTCAACCAGTATGCTTACGGAAAAAAAACGTGCAATCAGGCTTTCTCTGGGGCCGCTCCAAGAATTTGGAACTCACTCCCGCCCGCCATCAGAAGACTTCTCTCTTTGGCACGCTCCAAAAAAGAGGCCACAACTTTCCTAATGGGCAAATTCCTCTCCTCAGAGTTTCACCCACTATTACAGCATTATCCATGGTCTTTCCAGATGTTACCTACCCAGCACTTTTTTTTTTTTGTATAATGTATCTACCTGTTTTTATTCCACATGTATCCTGGGATTGAAGCTGCTTGTTTTTTGGAATAGTGTATCTACCTGTTTTTATCCCAATTGTATCCACCCCTCCTAAGTCTTTTGTATACCACCTGTCAATCCTGTAAAGCGCTCTGATACCCTCACAGGTCTGGTTCGCGCTCTATAAAACTCTATAAAACAATGAAAACACCAACAAAAGGACTCCAAACCAGCTTAGAAAAATAAAGAATCGTTATCTGCTTAAAATAAGACCAAAACAACAAAGCTACTGTGTATTCTTTTCACTTAAGAAAACAAGACCAACAGGGTACAAATTCAATCACTACTTCCACAAGCTAGCCACGTTTCCAGTCACTATGGTGACCCCAGTGCTAGCAGCACTTACGCTAGTATGGTCTCTGTCAAATGCTCTTCCCTTGCCATTGCAGGCCAAAACAATGTTTAGGAGGCACTCAGGAAATGTTTAATGCGGGTCCTTCGGGACCGGGGGCTCAAGAAATATGCAATTGCCTCAAGTGCCGGGCGGTAGCTAGGACCTCACAGGTCCTGCCTCACTCCTACAGTACCTGGACTTCTGCTGGAATAGCAGGGGTGTCGATGTTCTGGTCTGGGCCCGCAAAACCAGGAGCTCCGGAGCTGGTTGGCGAGCTTGTGATGATTATGCCGGTCTGGGGTGCGGGAGCAGAAACAGCTGCGGCGGAACAAAGGGTTCCCCGATGCAGCGATCTTTTTTTGCAGTAGGCCCTTCCTTCGGGTGAATGCTGACATCGGTGTGTAGCATGGCCTCAAGTGATGCAAGCAGACGAGCAGTATGTGACGTCATGGGGGAAGCCCTTGGTCACCAGAGCAATGCAGGGGTACGCTAGCAAGCTTCCCTCGGCTCTGCAGCACCTGTTGAACCATAGAGATGGCTATTTTGATCGGTGCTTCAGCTAGACCTTTGTAAACCCCTTCTGCCAGTCGGGGGATAGTAAAGTCTTTTATAGCCTTGAGACTTCATAAACAGGGGGCAAGTGGACAAGCCCTTGGAGTTGTTTTAGGTTCCACAAGGTTTTAGAGTAGGGCAGTGACGGCCCGTGCAGGGCGTTTTACCAGGGCGGTGACGTGGTGCAGAGGAGGGGCAGGGTGGGGGGTTGCAAAATGCGGCAAACGGCCGATTTCAGGTAAGTTACGAAATAAATTAATAAAACGAATTTCGTTGCATGCGCTGTATCGCCAAATGCGATGCAGCGCACGCAACGAATTTCGTTTTATTAATTTTTTTCGTAACTTACCTGAAATCGCCCGTTTGCCGCATTTTGCAACCCCCCACCCTGCCCCTCCTCTGCGCCACGTCACCGCCCCGGTAAAACACCCTGCACGGGCCGTCACTGGAGTAGGGTCAGTCCTTCTCACTGCAAGAGGCAACGGGTAGCAGGCCAGCACATCAGAGCAAGCTGCAAAGTGGCAGTCCCTCCTGGCAGTGCAGTGCCTCTTCTCAAGGCCAGTGGCGTAACAAGAGCCCCCGCAGCTCCCTTTGTGCAGGGGGCCCCTGAGATCCAGTGATCCCCTCCAGCCCTGGTAGGCCCATGGCATGAGAGCTTCAGACTTGGTCCGGAGCGTGGGGGGCCCTCTACATGTGCTTTCCAGCACGCCCCCTCAAGTTTTGTTTCACCAATGCTCAGGACCCAATAGTGAACTGAATTGGGGTGCCAGAGGTCCAGTACTTATACCCAAATGTGCCTTTGAAGTGGGGGGACATCAAACAGGCCTTTGCTCCTCGCAAGGTCCCTGCCCTTCATTTCCTGGTCCAGAAGCACCACTGGGGAATATGCAGCTCTTTGTGTGGGGATAGGCCCAACCCTATTCAGGTGCAAGTGCGAGCTCCTCCCTCTCAATCTACCTCAGGAAGGCCCATCAGCCTCCCCAGCTCCCCTTGTGTGACTGTCTAGAGGGAATGCACAAAGCCCAGCTGTCACTGTAACCCAGATGTGTATTCAGAGACAGACAAAGGCATATAATGGTTAAGTAAGAAAATACAAACTTTCTAAAAGTGCCATTTTAAGACCTGTAATTTAACAATCATCTTCACTAAAATAGGTGTTTTTAAATTGTCCAGAGACACCAAACTCAAATTTTCTTTCTGCTCCCATTGAGAAAATACACTTTAAACAGTTGTTTGAAGGCAATTCGCATGTTGATATACGGTAGAGATAGGCCTTGCAATAGTGGGAAATGAATTTAGCGTTTTTTTACTTCCAGGATATGTAAAACTCAAAAGTACAAGTCCTACCTTTTAAATACGCTACACCCTCTCATGGGGTTACGTAGGGTTTACTTTAGGGGTGTCTCATATGTAATAAAAAGGAGGAATTGGGCCTGGCAAGTAGGTTAACTTGCCAGGTTAAAATGGCAGTTTAAAACTGCACACACAGGCTCTGCAATGGCAGGCCGGAGACATGTTTAAAGGGCTATGGACATGGTTGGCATAATCAGTTCTGCAAGCCCACTAGTCCTTAAACAACATTTTATCATAATATTGAATATAGACTAGGATCAGTGCTATATTGCAGGATGTCCAGCTGGACAAACAATTTAATAATTCCAAGAATTGTTAGACATAATCAGGAACACGCAAAGAATAGAGTGGGACACAGTCCTGCGTCTTACATACAAACAAAAGACAATTACATTTGGACACTTAGTATCTCAGGCGAAAAAGAGGAAGCTTATGGTCAATGGTGATAAATGACAAGCTTTCAATAAACAATATTCACACTGGTTTTAACGCAATGGTTTAACGTGTAAATATGTTTCAAAGGTCGACGACGTGTCAATCCCCTTTAGCACAATATTGGGATCATCATCAGGACGGTATAGTTACATGCCTGAGTTTAACATACTGTTTTAAAGAAATAAGGGCAGAATCCTCATTACAAGGATATCCGTGGAGGATTTGGATAGCCGCGAGGTCGCGGTGCTGGTGCGAAGCTCACGTAGTCTTTGCGTGTAACTCTATATGAGCTGAAGGAATTAAGTCAAATTACGCTGAACAACGATAAGGTCCGGTGCGTGGAGGCAGGATCGCTGGCATCGTGCTCACGCTCGTGATCTCCCAATATCCAGTGAGAACTGGGAATTGATGGGGCTGATTTTGGGACCCATTCTTTCCGGATTGGTGCGGCTTCAGAAGCCAATAACATGGGGTGGGGGCAAGGGGATATTATGCGGCTTGGGAGGTGGTCATCGGATTGTTATAGGAGATACGTGCGATCTGCGAAGGGAGCGGCTAACGCGGTTGGAGCGATTTCCTAAGTTCACACAGTTTTTCTCATTACAGGTTCTGTAGCCGGCCCCCTCTCCAGGGAGATGACCATTTGGATTGTGGGGCATTCTTTCATGAAGTGGGCTCAGATCCAAGCCCGGCAAAGCTATTTTGGAGAAAATTTGGGTTTTAATAAAAACAATTTCAATGTGTTTTGGAGGGGAAAGGGGGGCATGCTTTGGAAGGATCTTATTCACTGCTTGAATGGCTGGTTGAGGGCAGGGAGGTGTCCGGATATATTGGTTATCCATTTTGGCAAAAATTATTTGGGTAAGGAAAAAGGGTCAGTCTTACTGCAGAACATGAGACGGATTTGGCACTTATTAAGGAGCAATGGTCTGGGTGCTTGGTCATATGGACAGAGTTCGTTTCCCGCAGGGTGTGGCGAGGTGCAGTGAATCCGGGAGCGGTAGATAGAGCCAGGAGGAAGCTAAATACAGAAATGGTACGTTTTTGTAGGGAACAGGAGTTTGACAGTATTGCCCATAGAGAGATACTTTTTGATACGGCTGAGTTTTTTAGGGGGGATGGGGTGCACCTTTCACATTTCGGCATGGACCTGTATCTGTTAGAAATCAGGGACGTTTTAGCTAGGTCTCTGAATGTTCAGAAACCCTGAAGCAATTGCTGCTAAGAGGAAGGGGGCAGAAAAAAGAGGGGGGAATCAACATAGTGGCTTCCCCCTCCTTTTCCTGGGTGGGGGGTGTCTTTTAACATTGGCCAGGGTTGGCAGAAGTTTTTGGTTAAGTGTTGGAAGTTTGTGAGCAGGGGCAGGGAAAGGGTAGGCAGGTAGGCGAAGTTTTAGGGTATACGTTGGTTAGTTACAGTTGCAGAAAGGCAGGTAGGAGACAGGTTTCATTGGAGGGGATGAATTTTATATGCAATACTGTGTAAGATTGTGGTTATGTTAACAGCGGGGTGGGGGAACTGCTGAGGGGATCGTAGGGGTGGAGGAGAACCAGGGGTTAAGTTATTTGATGTATAGTGAGGTTTTAGTTTTGTAAGGCGCTTGCCATTGTTTTAATTGTGATATGCACCTGTTTCAATAAAGCGGCCTTTTAAACACACAAACTTGGTCTCGGTTTGGCTTGCCTCCCTCCCTCCCAAGGGATTCGGCTGCCCCCCGGACAGATTGGGAGGGGGTGGGGCTGGCCGATTAGCGGCCATGTTGTTAGCTTTTGGGCTGTTTAAGGATATAGCCCAAATGTAGCCCAAAGAATAAAAGGGGGCTCCCGCCATTCCCAGCCATCATTTTAGGTTTGGTGACCTGGTGGTTGAGAGTAGCGTAGCTTAGTGCAGTTTTTGCCCGCCCTCCCATCCCTCTTTATGGGGGATATCTCTGGGTTATTATCGGGTGGGAATTATATTACCATATCTTGGGCTGATTTTGTTGATTTCAGGTGCATATGGGAAGTGGTTTGTTCACTCTGTCGCTTGAAACAGGTGCTGGCGGGGGCTTTTAAAGTTGTCCAGGGTTGGCAGAAGTTTTTGGTTAAGTGTTGGACGTTTGTGTGCAGGGGTAGGAAAAGGGTAGGCAGGCAGGTGAAGTTTTAGGGTATACATTGGTTAGTTACAGTTGCAGAAAGGCAGGTAGAAGACTTGGGTTTCATTGGAGGGGATGAATTTTATATGCAATACTGTGTAAGGTTGTTGTTATGCTGGTGGAGGGGTGGGGGAACTGCTGAGGGAATCGTAGGGGTGGGGAGGAACCAGGGGGCCAGTTATTTGATGTATAGTGAAGTTTTTGTTTTGTAAGGCTGTTGCCAGTGTTTTATTTGTGATATACACCTGTTTCAATAAAGCGGCCTTTTACACACACAAACTTGGTCTCAGTTTGGCTTGCCCCCCTCCCTCCCAATGCATTTATTCATTGCTCCAAGACATATATTGGCCTGCCTTGAGTTTTGTTCCTAAAGTTGAACTGCTCAAAGCGTATATACATCACCCAGCTTCTCTTAAACTGCTGAATCTCAGATATTTCTGAGCTTCACAGACAAAAATTTCTCAGTCACCAGTTGTACATACTTGCATTGTTGCAAGAAATTGGTGGTTCAAAAAATAGCTTTCTCAAGTTGATTGGTGCTAAAACAGAGGCATGCTGGTGCCCTGAAGTGATGAGTGCTCAGATCAGCCACATAATGCACAACTGAACACAACATATCATTCTACAGCAGAGCGTTACGTGACGTGACTTAAGGTGACATGGCATGTATTTTGAGGTACGACGTACTGTGACGTGACGTACGATAACATAACAATTCTTCAAAAATCTCACTCTCCATCAGCAAATGGCTCTTGGGCTCGCGTCCTTTTGAGACTGTTTATATGCTCTAAACTGTCAAATCAATGACAAAGAAATGCGTGGGAAAAGACATGCAACGTTGCACAGTGTGTCGCGCTCAAACACCTTGAGAATTTTGATATTGCCTGAGATATATTTGTACTATGTCGAGCTCCAGCATTAATGGAACAGGGTGATTAAAAAGTGTAGTCTGTGTAATATCCAGCATATATTTTTGTTTCAGGTGTTTCTAAGAGGCCAGACAGGAGATATAGAACAGTGGAAACTCTGGCTAGGCGCCACATTTCTTCCAAACCTGTGTGTGTCCTAGAATGGAAGTGGTGGCCAGCAAAGTTGCACTACTTAGGTTTCTTTAGTGCCCAGGGCCTATTCCCGTCCAACAGATGAGGCAGTGTTCCTGCCACTTGTTGGCTGACATACGCAGTCTGTGCATTGCTTAAAGGCAGGCCTTGCTCTTGTTTGGCTGAATAGAGAGAGTTGAAAGCTCGCTCTGGTCTAGGGAATGTGAGGCTTACATGAATGACGCATTTTCAAGATGAACATGTTTTTGTCTCCAAAACTTTCCCTAGCTGATTTGTCAGCTGAAAGAGAAAGGAAAACTACTGAAGAGGAAATATTGTGAATCAAGCAACGGGGCCGTCACAGATAAATGGAAAATATAGGAATGTGTCTTTGTGTCAATAGAATATAGGTGCAATTTGACAGCAGTGCAATTTAAGCACATGAACCTTTAGGTCATCGCCGGGTGTAATTCGTAATAGAATCACAACCCTGAATAAGGGTGTATCAACGAGAATTCCAGAATGTTTGGAAATGAAATTAAAATGTAAAATTTCATAAGTTGAGATGGACAAATAAACAAAAAAAACAGTCTTAAAATAGAACTCAATGGGCCTGATTACACAAGTGTCTGTTACATTGCGATCTTTGTGCAAACTCCTTTTTGTGGAGTGATAGTGATTGCAATTACAAGTGGTGCAATGTTTATCACGCCCACTAATTAGCAGGCACAATAAATGTCACACCCTGTGTTAAATTTTGGCAGGCCAGAATTTAACAAGGGAAAAAGGTAGAGAATTTACCAGGACATGCAGATGTTGGTGTGGTAAGCACCAAAATCTGCATGTTATTCCATAAAAACTCAGAATATGCAATAATTATTGCATCCGATAGATTCCGAGCACCTCAGTGATGGATTTTTATCGATGCAATATTGCATCTAACTTGGCCTACTCGTAATCAGGCTCAGTGTATGCCATAGTCAATGTGGATTTCAGGTTTGTCGACCAGTTCGCTTGGGGATCAATTCTAAAGCCCCGGTACTGAACTCTGAGGTGTTTGACCTCCAAGAATTAGGAGTGTTGACTTAAATAGGGTGTTTATTTACTATTCGGTCTCCAAGGCCACTTCAATACTGGGTTATATGGTTCACAGGACTAAAGTATATATTTGTGTGCTAGCACATTCTAAAAGACTCAAGATAAAATAGCTAAATATGCAAAAAGGATTAAACCCCACAGTGCACTGTTTGATCATAGATAGTCTATCTCTGGCTCAGTCAAACTTCATCATCATAATGAGGCTGGTACAGTCTCCACAGTGGGCCATACAAACAAACAAAAATACACGCCAAACACACACACGCACACACACACACACCCATGCACACACACACACACACAATGAAGATCTGCGGCTGTACCATCTGCCTTCAAATTAAGCTGCAGACACTGAAACCTCATAATATTCACATGTTCTATGGCCATTATGTTCTTCTTGACTTTGACTGCGTTAGATCTTCTGAAAAGAAGAAGCTGAACCCACTTTTTCAAGTATGAAAGGAGCTTTACCTACAGGTCGATTCTTCGGTTCAAACCTGCTAACAGCAACGAATGGGAAAATGATTCTGGCTCATCAGACAGAAAAGTTCACTGTTTGCCACTCTAATTAGAAGAGTGCGTTTGCTGCTTGAAGTTTCCCGTTTCACCATTATCAGACAAACACCAGTGATTAGTGGCGGTTCATACTACTCTTAATTTAATCTCGGGCAGTGGCTAGATGCTGCGAAACACAAAAGATTTTGGAGTAGATGCCTCTCCCACTAAACAGTGGCATGCTTTATCATCTGCACCTACCCACACCCTGGTAGGATGGTAGATGACCCAACAAAACAGCACTTATCCTACATTCATCCCCCAAAATATGGACCTGCTACAGTATAAAGGGTTCTGGAACTGGTGAGGATCCTGATGAGATAGACAAAGGCACTTTGTGAATTGGCAACACCATTTCAAAAAGATAACTGTCTTTGGAATATCACAGAGATCTGGCCATGAGGAAGGCTGGTGATGAGCCTGGAGTTGTGCGCTAATCTAGCTCTATATAGTGATGCGACACACATTGGCCCCTGTCTGTGATGCTGGTGTATCAGGTTATGGATCTGCAATGCCGGAGTGGCCTTGCTGTACACCGCTAGGTTTTACGGCACACTTATCTGACCAGGAATCAATCAATCAATCATAACATTTGTATAGCGCGCTACTCACCCGGAGGGTCTCAAGGCGCTTGGGGTAGGGGGGGGTCCGCTACTGCTCGAACAGCCAGGTCTTGAGTTGCTTCCTGAAGGAGATGTGGTCTGAGGTCAGGCGGAGGTGGATGGGGAGGGAGTTCCAAGTCTTGGCTGCCAGGTAGGAGAAGGATTTTCCTCCCGTGGTGGCTTTTCGGATGCGTGGAACGGAGGCGAGGGTGAGGCTGGTCGATCGTAGCTGGCGAGTGGGAGTGTAGAAGGTCAGGCGGTTGTTGAGGTACCTGGGTCCCAGGTTGTGAAGGGCTTTGTGTGCGTGGGTGAGGAGTCGGAACGTGATTCTTTTGCTGACGGGGAGCCAGTGCAGGTCTCTCAGGTGTCCGGAGATGTGGCTGTCGGGGGATGTCCAGGATGAGTCGTGCTGAGGCGTTCTGGATGCGTTGGAGTCTTTTCTGCAGTTTGGCTGTGGTTCCGGCGTAGAGGGTGTTTCCGTAGTCCAGTCGGCTGGTGACGAGTGCAGGAAGAAGGTACTGCTGCATTGGAGGAGGGGGGAGCTCGTTTTGCAGGCTATCCAGAGAAATTAGTGTGTAGGAGAAGGTAAGATGACGGCACTGACAGAGTGAGAGACATACCATGATATAAGGGCTATGATAATGAGGAGAATAGAGACTTTTTTCGGTGCATGGTGAGGGGCCAGCTGTACTAACCTAAAAACAACACTTCAGAAATATCTTACAGAATGGGTTCCCTGATGAGCTCTCGCCCTCGACTCATTGGTTGAAAGCCTCAACAATAGACATGACAACACCTAGCAAGTCAACCATGAACAAGCATTGGCATAGCCAATAAGTCTCGCCTTTAGGACCTTATAAGTGTTTAGCCATGCAACAGTTAATGTTGTTGCACCATGGATATTGTGCTGCATAACTAAATACTTATAAGGTCCCAAAGGCGAGACCTATTGGCTATGCCAATGCTTGTTTTATATGTTTCCATTAAAAGGACACATTCCATAGTCTATCAATTAAAACCTGTATTGGCTCCCAAGCAACATTTAGATTTGTGCAATAACCAATTGCACACTTTTACATTTCTTTAAGGTAGCAGGCACCCTAGAGGGAAGGCTTGTTTCCTATTCACTGCCTCAACCATCTCTCACTTCACAGCAAAGGAGACCCTTCTTATGCATTTTCAACCCATAGAGCTCAAATATTTCAGGAAGGGTTGTTTAAAAAAAAAACTAAAGTATGGAAACTGTTTTGACCAAATTAATAAAGCTTGGGATCGTCCATCACCTGCCAGCTTTGACAACAGACACACAGACACACGCACACACGCCCTCCCCACCTGACACAGGGTTAGCATCAACATTTCACACAAGTCCATATATATTTAGTTCACTTTTGAAGCACCTGCTCTAGTATAATTTCCTGATTGTTAGAACTGTTCATAACATCTAATAATGTTACTCTTTATTTATTGCTTTGACATCGGCAGTATGAACGTCTGAGTCAACATGGATGAAAATTCGAACATTGACAATTAGGTCACCAAAGATTCCATGTTGGCATCTAAAATCATTACATTTGGCTTGATAAGAACCCGTAGCCTGCCTTATAGATGGGGGCAATCCTACCCAGGCAGCTTCATGCAAAACAATGACTCGCAGGCGAGGTTTGCATGGAGCATCTGATCTTATCTTACTTATGTTAGAGAAGAGATGTTGGCTCCACAGATGTTTTTAGAATTTCAATAAATCGCATTATCCCCTTCACGCTACAAGTATTTTTGTTCATTTATACGAACTTAGACCGAGGTGAAATTTAAATTATGCTGGTGTAATTCACATAATTTCGCAAAGTTCACATTATCCTTATATGCAAAATTGCTAACATTACACCATGCCGCGTAACTACATTGCTGTATGTGGCACTATGGTTGTGTGGGAACAACCAGAAAACGAGAGACTGTTGGTCGCAACATGTTAGAAATGGGATTTCTGGTTGGCTAGGGCTTGCGCCAAAGCCAGGCAGATGTGTAAAGCGTTTGCGCGCGCACCCAGCAACAACACCCAAGGCCCACCACAAAGGAAACTCCACACAAGGTTATATATGAAAATAGCCTTTGTATTATACCAAAACACATTAGATAATAAATACACACTTTACAATGTGCCACTGGCGCGAGCAGAATTTACAGGGGAATTATCTACATGGGACAGGGCCTCATGGACCTCTGTCAGGAATAAGCACTTTTAGAACTATCACTTTGTAGGAATAACACTTTAGAACATAGCACATATAATCACTGTAGCACCAATTAGAAAATGTAGCGCACAACCAGTAACCACTGGTAACAGGTAAGTACCACCTACGCAACCCTAACCACCTTAGGAAAATATTACGCAGGGAACCATGAACTCACTAGTATCACTATACTAGGTAACACAACCTCCTAGGTATAAAAATACATCTAGAGGGATACAAAAAGCATTGCATAAATCACATTAGGCAATAATGACAAATAGCACACAGATCACCTAGACCTGTCCCCTAGGCCAACCTGGCCTCTCAGGGGCTCAAACGCCCTTTGTCCAAAGTCAGGGCTAGCTGCGAATGCAGCAACGCACAGTGTGCAGGGCGCAGGGCACCACCTAAACGTTGCAGCTGCCCACTAAGTGCTGGGCAGCTGTGAAGGAACCTGGCATCAGCGTGCCTCTTGAGCCCTCTCTGGGCTCTGGAATGCGCAGAACAACGTGGGAGCCTCGTGGGCTCTAGATCAGCAAAAATAAATATACCCCCTTCGTTGGAGCGCACTGGCGCTCTAGATTAGCAAAAAGAAATATGCCCCCTTCACGCTGGAGTCCCGCTTGGGGGACTCGTGAGCCCTCAAAGGAAAATGTGCCCCAACTGTTGGAGCCTCACAGGCTCTGGTACATCAATGCCCCCGACGTTGGAGCCTGCAAGCCCTAAACGACCTCTTCCCTCAAGCGCTGCTGCTGCCCACTGTCAGGCGGGGCAGCGGGAAGGAGGAACGAGCACGGCGCCCGCTAGGGGGGTGGGCACCGAGAAACGTGCCCCGACACACCCCCAACCACCCAGCGGCTGAGCCCCAGTCACCGGGGTTAAGGCTCAGGTCCCAGGCACCGGCAGCGCTACGTTGGAGTCCCGCTCTGGGACTCAGGAATACCCCTGAATGCCGGCACCACTCACCGGATTCCGCTGGCTTCCTCCGGGCGGTTCTCACGACGCGGGGCTCTCCTCACTCAGGGGAGCTCCGCTGTACTCGGCTGGCTTCTTCCGCTTCTCGTCGTCACAGGAGCACGGGGTAGGCTCCCGTCCGCTTCCTGTTGTAGGTCCCGCCCACGTCCTCACACAGGTTGCCTGGCTTCCTGTTTCGGACCGGGCTGCAGCGGTGATTTCTCACTTCTCTTCACCGAAGCGCGGGGTGGGCTCCCGCCTTCGGTTTGAAATAGGATAAAATAGGCGGGGTGGGCACCCGCCAACGAGCAGCACAATGCGGGGTGGGCACCCGCTATGAGTCCAGGGCAAAGCGGTGGAATCCCTACGTCGGGGTTCCCTCGTAGATTATTGCAGCTCAGCGCTGCTGTCAAAAATCCCCGGCTGCTTCTTATCGGCGTAAATAACCAGCGCGCTCACCAGGATATAAAAGTATGTCGCTCCCCAGGCTCTAAGCACAAAGTCCAGGGGAAGTCTTTAGGAAGGCAGGGGGGCAAGGGCTGGGCCCAGGGGCCAGCTCACAGGGCCCTCCAGGAAGGGAGGCAGACCCCAGTGGCGATCCTCCTGGCACCCAGCAGCAGCAGCAGCAGGCCCCCACTTTCAGTTCGGATCAGCAGAGAACATTTTGTAAGGGGTCACAGCCCCTTTTTATACACAGGTTACCTTTTGTGACACAGCACAGGGTTTAGGGCAGAACCAGTTACAACTGGTTCAGGAGCACTTGAGCACTTTGTTTTGCTCAGCTCCTCTCCTTCCTTTCACAGGACAGGCCAGGGTCATCAGTCGCACCACAGGGGGCGGAGCCAGCATTGTGTGGGGAAAGCCCAGCCCTATTCAGGTCCCAGGTGCACTCCTCCCACCCATCTGGCTGCTGACCTCCCCATTCACCACTGGGTGACTCATCCTGACTCTGGGGATTCCCTAGCCCATCACATGACCTCAGCCAGCCAATCGCCAGACAAGGCACTCATCTCACACTGCACACAGAAATGCCAACTTCTAGAAGTGGCACTTCCACACTAGGTACATTGACGCCGCACACATCATCGCGCAGCATTTCATCACACGAGTCCGCACATACCAAACTCGCACCTGCACTCCCCACGCATCAGGAACTACCAGGGACGCATACATTCCCCCATGCATTCCTATGGGAGGGCAGGCCAACCTCACTACACGCACGCACTTTAACCTGGGACACAGTGGTAAAGGGCGCAGAAGCCAAAAATCACTAACACCAGGTCACAATAAAAAGCAAAAAGTTTCAGGGGTGAACCTGCCAGAAGGGCCAAGTCCAAGTCCAACACAACACTTTTATTTTTAGTGCCTTTTTAGTCTAAAATGTGTCCTTGCGTCAAAAATTGACAGGAGGCCATATTTTGCACTAAAACATTGCTCTTATTGATGGATTTGCAGTTCACATAATTTTGTTACATTTTTCCCAGATTTCACGTAATTACACAAAAGCAAATTATGCAATTGTTGCACTCACCTAAATTAAAAAGGGTAGTTGGAAGCCATTTTGCCATGTGTCCCTTTACCACAGAAATGGTACCATAAAAGTTTACCAGCAGTGTATTGTCCTTCGATATGTTGTGACACACCCCATACCCGATATATGTAGTATTACATTAACGTACACATTTTAAGGCTCACATCACGTGAGTACTGCTGCCACCAGCAGGCCAGACAAAGTGCTGTGTGGCCGCAGAACACACACTTCAAACGATTTTAGCGCGCAGATAGACGGAAGCAAGAAACATCTGCTGATCGCCATGCGGCAGGCAGGGCAGTAAAAGTTGGCGAGCAGCAGCAGGCCGCTCACTGGGGGCGGCCTGGCTGAGAGGCCCCCCTCCCGCCACGGTGAAGCACATGGAAGCATCTCCTCCCTGCCTCCCCACACATACATCTTTTTGAGCCAGAGGAAAATACTATTTTTAGTGAAAAAAGGAGCTTATAACAGGATTGTAAAGCTCACCCAAGATCAGAATCAGTGTTATACATCACAAAACAACGTATACAAAATGCATCTGTCAAGGAAACCTTTTTGGTCTGGCTCAGCACTTGAAAAATCTGTTAACGCGTGCCCCACATGTAACATGACCACAGAAAATCAAATCTTGTATTTGCAGAGGAGTAGCTACCAGACGTGTATCAAGTTCAGTTGCACCAAGGTCCAAGTCGCAAATAATGGATGTTTTTTAAGTTCCAGACCTGGGGAGGAGCAATCCACTTTCCTTGACTACATTGGGACCTTTGGCAGAGTTGGCACACTAATGCATGAATGTTAGGGCAGCCCGAACATACCAGCCCTCTCAAGCAGGATAATAGCTTATCATTTGAATAGAAAGAATAATAATAATTTTCAAACTTTTTAACTCTTCAAAAGTATCAACCTTTCAACTGCAAGTCAATGAAAAACGCACGCACCACTCACTTCGACAAAATCGTTTAATTAGCAGCGCCCTAAGTGATGGAATGTGTGTTTTTGGTTTCTCAGTTACATAGCATCTGGAGCTATTTGGTTCTCTGGCTGAAAAAGTGTGCGATTGATCAAATTTAGATTTCTTTGCTTGGGCCTTTCAGACGATTAGAAGGGCGTGTATTCAATCTATCCTTGGAATACAAATGATATGATAATCAAAAGCAAAATGTTAATCTCTGCTATGGTAATTCAGGCCACAACATCCAGTTACTTTCGAAATTACACATATGACTTACCTGGAAGCTAACAGACAACAAGCGGCCGTGCGGCCGCGAAAGTGATCACGATCGCGATCAAACATCAAAGCGGCCATGCGGCCGCGAAAGTGAAAGTAATCGCGGTCAATTGCGGTCAAACACGGCGCGAGTGCCCGCGCACATGCACTGTAGCTCTAGGCTGGCCTGGTAGCACTTTTTGGAGCCCTCTCAAAAAGTCTCGCCAGACCAGCGCATACGCTGGGTCAGGCCAGACCTAAAAACTACTAAAGCAGACAATGATGAGCTAAGCATTAACTGGTGTGAGTTATGCATGGGGAATCCTGCTGTGGAAAAGTCAGCTCCCTGCGGAGTGGGGCCGGAGAACCCACGTGCTTCAGTGATCAGAATGACCCTCACTTGCGGAGCAGGCCATAGAACTGATGAGCACTGCACCTTGGCACCATAAGAAATAACAAATAATAGCACCATTAAAGGGAATGAGATATGCAACAGAGTGGCGTACCACGGAAACACTGAAGTTGTAGGAATATGGTGGAAGCAGATTTTTAACAGGGGAAGCTATAATTTATACATTTGTGAGTGTTTTTATAAAGCGTACAAATACCCAAAAAATGTCCTGACTCTGGAAGCAACATTGAGATGCAAGGTGTGCCCAGCGGTGCAGATTTCCTTGGCAAGTACCCAATGACATTAACACTACTGGAAATCTGCCAGATCTACTGCTCCCCATGATGATTTGACACGGTCCAGGGTGATTTTGCCATTCATTTTTCCCATTCCCTGCACTCGATGTCTATCCTGAGTAGTTACTCTAGATTAAAAAAACATTTTTTGCTATTGTGGTCGGCTAATAGGATTCAGGGTTACCCACTACACGCAGAAGCCAGCCCATCTACGCAAGACCCATTCTGAAAAAACCAACAGCCGACCCACACATTCTTGGCAACTATCGTCCCATATCTTTGTTACCCCTCCTGGGCAAACAACTGGAAATTATAATAAACAGGCAGCTAAGCTCTTACCTTGAGTCAAACAAAATTCTAGACCCCTCACAATCAGGTTTCCGCCCAGGTTTTAGCACTGAAACCGCTATCCTGGCAGTGACGGGTTCCCTAAGGCAAGTAATAGATGCAGGAGGATCAGTAGTTCTGATCCTCCTAGATCTCTCCGCGGCATTTGCTACCATCCCACATTTTCTGCTCGTGGAGAGACTACACTCATGTGGCATCCGAGGCACAGCCTTGAAATGGCTGCAGAATTTTTTGACGGACAGATGGCAAACGATTATGCTTGGACCCTACCGCTCTCATTAATCCCGTCTCGACAAGGGCGTCCCTCAGGGCTCCTGCTTAAGTCCAACATTATTTAATGTATACAATGCCCAGTTGTTATTCCCATTTGGCCCCAATATAGAAGCCGAGCGAATTCGATTCTCGGCGGGTATGCTCGCCATCTCAAATTGGATGACGGAGAACTGCCTTCAGTTGAAGCCCAGCAAAGCTGAGGTTATGCTAATGAGGAAAGCCCCTACCATTTGGACTGAGGATTGGTGGCCACGCCAATTGGGAGCTGCCCCCACTCCTACTCAATCTGTGAAAAATCTTGGTCTAAAACTGGACCAGAAACTGTCTATGAAAGATCACATCTCTGCCACCACCAGCTCCTGCTACTACAGCTTACGTCTTCTACGTAGGATACTGCCTTATCTGCCCATTAAACATCGCAGATCCCTGGTCCAGGCGATGGTGATCAGCCGCCTGGACTATGGGAATGCATTGTTATCTGAAGTTGGTGAGACATTGCTTGCTAAACTGCAGGTGATTCAAAATACCGCAGCAAGAATGATCTTAAATCGTCCTCCAGGCTCACCCTCAGGCCCTTTGTTGAGAGAGCTACACTGGTTACCTGTGAAGAAGCGATCCTACTTTAAAATCTGCTGCCTCACATTTAATGCACTAAATGGCAAAGGTCCCCTTTACCTTCAAAAGAAATTTGCTAAACAGGTATCTGGTCGCAACCTTAGATCCAATTCCTTAGCTCTCGTAAAAGTCCCTCGAATACGTCTCAATCGTATGGGAGGGAAGGCGTTCTCGTACCTCGCTCCACGGTACTGAAACCAACTGCCCATTGCACTATGTGAATGTCCCTAATATACTGCTTTTAGGAAACAATTAAAAACTTTTCTGTTTTTAATTTTCACGACTCCGGTCTGACCTATCACTCGTTCACTAGGCAAGCGCCGAGATGCCCCCGGGTGAGTCGTTGCGCTATAGAAGTAAATATAACATAACATAACATCTACAGCAGCAGAGTGCAGCAGGAGCAAACCAACCGGTTTTCCCTGGAGTTTGTCTTAATTGTAGCCTTTACCTATCCCCTGCTTGACTCTTTCCTGTACCATTTGTGACTCCATCCCCTTTCCCCCACTTTCTCTCTCTTCCACTCTGACTTGCAGAACTTCATAACTTCACTATTACTCCTTTTTATTCCCATTTTCTGTTTAATTTCAACCTCCTTTCCTCTCCCTCTTATGTGTTTGAGCAGCCATTTCAAAATGATTTGGTTGAAAAGGTGAGCCTCACTCAAATATTTGTCTGGGAGAGCTTAACAGATTCATGGAGCATTTCAAACATACACAACGAGGCTATTCTGCACACGTATGCAGGCGCACAGGGATCTGTGCTTCTGAAGAGATTGCTCTATCTACAGTGCTTGTACTACCTTAGTTACCTTGGCCCATATTTAGAAAGATTTTGCGTGCAGGTTGCAATCCTTTTGTGATGCAACCATGATGAAAAACCTGTTTTTGATACTTACAAGGCCAAACAAATGTCAATTTCCATAGCTATCTATGAAAAAGTAACACAGCGCTGCCTTGTGTTTCTTTTCGTCAGGTGGACAATACATGTGTGGTTCCCATGCAATGGATTTTGATGCAAACCTATATTTACAAAAAGATGTAGATATTAGTTTGCACCAACATTTTGCACCTGCCACTATGAGAAGAAATATCTTTATTTTGCGTCATTTTGCAGCACACATGCCAAGAGGAAATAACCTCAAAGGATAGTTCCTGCACTAAAACTTTCCTTACCATAAAGCAGACATCCTTGCACTATGACGCAATGGTGCCTATGTTATCGCTAGGCAGGCACAAGTGCTCCTGCACATGAAGAGAGCAGAACTGAAAATATGGCGCAGTTCTGCACCCCAGGTAATGCAGAGCAGTAACTTTGCTTGCTGTGCTGCGTTGCGCCACTTCTTTGTAAATATGCCCCCTTGTGAATTAGTGCATATGCTCCAAACAGAGCAGTTCAGCAACAGAGCTGTTACCATGGCTGTGTGTCCATAGTGCACAGTTAGCAGCACATGCCCTAAGGTGCTGGATTAGCAATTCATGTACTGTAGGCAGCACCATTTATTCATCCTGTAGTGCACCTGCTAACAGACTCAAGGCTCCTACTGCACCTTTGAGTGGGAGCAGAACAGGGTCATGTTCTAAACATACTTTAACTCCTAATTATATGATGGGGGCTGGGGCAGGTGTGCCAAGAGCATCTTTGAGATGCCAGTGCACCTCAAGATGCACATGACAAAGCCTAAAGTGTGCTGACTCCAAAGTCATGTGTTTAAAACACCACAGGCATCCTCAAGTTTCCTGCAGTACACACCTTTGTAAATATGGCAAAAAACACAATTCTTAGATGTGCAATGATTTACCCACAATTACCTCTTTCAATTAAGACAATAGGGGTGTTTAGAAGGAATTTGCCACCATGAGATCCAATCATTGTCCAACCACTACTTAGGAAGAGGGCAGTAAACCATTGTTTAAGCAATATGCTCTTTAATCTTGTGGTTTAATTCGTAATCTAGTTATTCCTTTCGAAGTAAACACCCAGAATCCAAGATTTTAATAAAGAAAGATACTTTTGGTCTCTTCTGAATGCCTGAAGTTAGATGAGGCAAATTCGCTTGGAGATCTGTTAATGTCTAAAGAAAGTAACATTTGCACGTAGAAACCATCATGCGAGATATTCTTTCCATATTGCCCCACAATAATTCCTCCCAGAGCTCAAAGGAAAGAAGACTTCCAGGGCTGGCACAACACACATAGGGCGAAAGCATGTTTTGTGCAGTTTTCCAAGATCTGAGGGGACAAATGAATCATGCATTGTCCTTAGAGCAAGCACAACTTACGTTTGCTCTGAGTCAAGTGAGTATATTTTCTCATTGTCGATCGCGTGAACCAAGTGACTTTGGCAGAAGGAGGCGGCAGCAGAAAGCATCCGCAGGAGCGGGGCATGTCTGGAGACAGCATTAGTCGGTTTGGTTGCCACTGGGATGCTGCACTCTGTGGGGTGCATCTCTCAGCGTAATATTTTAGAGGCCATTCCAAAAAATCCCAAAGCAATATTGAGGTTTAAAGTAGCAACCAGGCGTAACACAGGCCCCCGCAGCCCCCGCGGTGCGGGGGGGGGGCACGCTTCAGGGGCCCCCTCACTCTCAGCAGAGGGAGACGGCTGCGCCTGCAAGCAAGCCTCTTCAGTCTTCGCATGCGCGCACGGCCTCCCCAAGTCCCCATAAATTCAACTGTACGCGCACGCCACGGTGATGGCCTCTAAGCCTCCGAGTCTTCACTCTCTTTCTGTCTCGCTCCTCAGTAAGTGAAAACCGAGACTTCAAGAAAAGGGCATTACCTTCTCTTTCCTCCTTTCCTTTATTTGCTCCCCTGTGAAATGGATCCAAAAAAGAAAAACATATTTGATGGAAACCTTGTCTTTTTCTGACACAAGTGCAGCCTCGGGGTGGAGAGAAATAAAACATTCCAAATGTGAAAAATAAATCACTAATTAAAGCAAGACAGAATGGTTGCAAGGTGGCCAGACTGATTTATTTACACCTAAACACATTAGTGCCACTTTACAGTGTTTGCCAGTGAAGTGATACTTTTGTTTTATCCTCTCTCTTTGAACAACATTGTTTTCCCTGGGTGGGAAAGTGGACCTTGCCTGGAGGTATTGAAATACCTGCTTGATGGGTGAATTGGAAAACAAAATGTGTACAGCGACTGTGTGTTTACGAATGTGGTCTTTTAAAACCATACTGCCTATGTTTTGGAACGATATAAGCAATGGGCACTGAAACGGGTCCCTTCCGGGCCCTGTAGTCATGGCCTTACCTTTTCATGCAAAAGCACTCACTAATTTCAGAATAATGAGTGTAAAAGGAAAAATGTAATCATGTTGTTCCTACTTACATTTCTCATGCTTTACATAATCTTGCATTCCCTATGAGTGTTTGCTTTTTAGGTCTCGCCTGACCCAGCGCATGCGCTGGGTCAGGCGAGACTTTTTGAGAGGGCTCCAAAAAGTTCTACCAGGCCAGCCTAGAGCTACAGTGCATGTGCGCGGGCGCGCGTGCCGCGCTTGACTGCGATTACTTTCATTTTCGCGGCCGCACGGCCGCTTTGATGTTTGATCGGGATCGCGATCACTTTCGCGGCCGCTTGGCATAGCCAATAGGTCTCGCTTTTAGGACCTTATAAGTATTTAGTTATGCAACTGTTGCATTGCTAAACACTTATAAGGTCCCAAAGGCGAGACCTATTGGCTATGCCAATACTTGTTCTAGGATGTTGTTAATTTTTTTTATGCAGCATATTGCTCTTGTCTAGTACGTTATTAGAATTGAGTCACATCAAGGTGTTTATAGCGGGGTCAGTGCAGTGCAAGTTTCTCTAAGTGGGGCAGTATGGTGTTCAGTGGGGGAGAGGATGTGGCGCTATGGTCAGAGCTGCTAAAGTGGAACTGGTGAACCAGGTTCAGCCTTAATGACCAGGCTCCCAGACCACTCTCCTGAGGGAGCACATTCCTGTGCTACACCTTAGAAGGTGCCGCACGATCTTAAAAACCCTGGTGTCTTAGCATCAGCAGGTGGACCGTAGCGGTGGCAAGTGTGGATTAACCTTGAAGGCCTGTCCACCACTATCCATGAAGTCCACCTCCAGTCTTGGGGACAGACCTATGAAGCAGCACACCATAGAGTGGCAGTGACTCTGTCACTGAGGTCACAGGACCCTTAAGCAGAGTGGCTCTAGGGCAGTGCGACCGCACCGGGCGCTAACTTCAGGTGGAGGCGTCATGTTTGTGAGTATAATATGGTTTCAAAAGCACTTGCTGCCTCCTTCCTGGCCTCCAACATTTTTGGGCAACAATAAAAATGTCTTGATAACTCCAGTGATTAATGTTCTTAGTAGTTGGAGATGGTGTTTTGTCTAGTGGACGGTTTGACTCATGAAAAGGAATGGCAGAGGTGTAATGTGCATGCTGCTAAGAACATGTGCCATGCAGATCACAAAGTGCACATAATTTGAATAGGTCAGTCGGTTACTGCTTTTGTCAGAGAGACCCTACTGTTACTTGCAGTTAATAAGTTAAAATCCTAACATAGAACAGTGAGCTATTAGCTGTCATGTAAGAGCTGCATGCAAACTCCAAGGTATAAATTAGAGCGTTATGTTTTTTTCCCCAGTCTTCGATTATGCGAATGTTGCAAAAAAGGGTTCATTAGGGTAGAAATCAATTCTGATTATTAAAGAGAACCCCCAACCATGGTATTATGTTTTTAATTCTGAGTTTGTGTTTCTGCAGACCAATGACTATTAAACTATGCTGCCTACTAGTATGGTTGTCATGTGACTCCTACACCTTGTAGTCCTTTGTCTTATGTAACATTTCCTACACAGTGATTTACACACATATGAATGATTGTCTCTGTGTAATATGTGTGATGTAAAGTGCTCTCACACCCTACACTGGTATTAGTGGTGCTGTAAATTTTCTGATACTTTATTATTTTGAAATTTTTACAAATGCTAACAGTCTCTGCAAATATTTTTCCTTATTAGTACTAGTGGAACATACAACTGCAGCAATGAGAAAGGTGACCAGTCAACCTTTGCAAAGGGCCCTCCACTTCACAGCAACACAAGTCACATTTTTTAGTAACTTTTGATGTGTTTGAGCTATAAACAATTTATTAGTTAAAATCGTCAGATTATGCAGCAGATGATGTATTATGTGGCAAATATGGCAAAGCCATAGCTATGTGGAAAACATTTGTAAACTAGGATATTTTGCCATTCATATTTGAACTGCTCTTGTGGAAAAAGAGAGGAGAAGTGCTGATGACAGAAATTCCATGGCTGGGAGACAAATGGCTTGCGATTCCACTTTTAAGGATATTTGGGACATTTTGTGATTGGAAACGTATCCCACTTTGTGAATGTATTTTAATGTCAATAACACATATTTAACCTTAAATAAACATGTGTATCTATTGGTGAAATTAAATAATGTAATAAGCTGTAACCGGTTAGTGAAATGGCAAACAAATACTAAAAATTGGGATATTATGCTCTTTTTGCCACACCTCTCACTCCGCCCACTGACCCAATCCATTGGTTATTCCCGCCCTCTGATTCTTCTCCCACAGTTCCCCTACTTTTTTTACCCCCACTTCGACCACTGCCTGGCACTAACATGCATTAGAGACAACTGTGGGCTTTTACCACTGGGTCTCTTAGAGAATGACACCTCAGGTCCATACACGTGGGATAAACACAGCACGTTTCTGGGTTCTCCGCACAACGTGTTTGCTATTTGACGCCAGACTTCCGCAGCTTGTGTTGAGGAAATTAAACATCCCCTTGTGCTTGTATAAAACATAGCTGCCAAGTGTCATTGGCACCATGTGGTGTCCATTCGTAGCTTTTATCCAACAACACCTTGCATGCTGGAATGTTTAACCCCTTACTTAGATGGTCACAGCACAACTCCCAGAATGCAAGGCGCTGTTGGCTTAAAATCCAGGCCTGGCTGGCGGTGTCACACGTGATGATAGAGCCATTTGGAGGCAATGTTGAATCTGTAATTTAGCAGGCGTATCTATACTCTTAGTAAATTGTAAATACCGCCAGTGTTGATACACTGATGTCTGAGGCCTCTGTTTGTTATGAAGTAAGGCCCAGTCTGGTGGTTCAGGTCAGTCCTTGTGAGGGAAGCTGCTGGACTTGTTTTTACCATGCACTTTGAAAGTATTTTCACCTTGATGCAGGAAGAAAGTTGGATTGTTTTACAAAACATGCGTGATTTTTGTATATTGCTGGACTGGTGATTGCTTTATTTTGCACTTTGAAAGTATTTTTCTTTTGCTTTACCAACTACAGTTTGTATAGATTGTCATTAGGTACTTGCTGATATGGTTGGTTTTTATTCTACATGCAGTGTTATTTATGGTGTTGCTTGCACTTATCTGTAATACGTGTACCTTAAATCTTGTATTTAGCATTGTTTACACTACAGAAATGATAAATTAAAACAGATAAACATCTGCATCAATGTTCTGAAGCATCCAAACAGTTTTCTTGCTCAGCCTTGTTTGCCTGCCTGTTTTGCAGTGCTTACTAATAAAGACATTATGATTGAAATTGCTTCCTCAGCTCACGTTATTATCATGCACAACCCTTGACAGTCGCTAGTGTGTGGCATGCAGATAATTCACCAGTCTATTTCTCTTGACTTTCGCAGGATACTGAGTACTTGTGTACT
This sequence comes from Triturus cristatus, assembly GCF_964204655.1. Classification (NCBI taxonomy): domain Eukaryota; kingdom Metazoa; phylum Chordata; class Amphibia; order Caudata; family Salamandridae; genus Triturus; species Triturus cristatus. The sequence goes on along the minus strand of NC_140589.1, from coordinate 741,477,517 downwards.
TTTCATGTATATTGTCAGTCGAGTTTTTATGGAATTGCAGGTTTGGGTTGGTCTTTCAAAGTTTCAAGGTATTGTCAATTCTATTTCATACCCTTCATAGTTGTTCTTTGTTCTTCAGCCATAGGCAGTTCCTGAGACAATAGGACCGCTCCTTGGCATTGTTCTGATTGCTGTCTCAGTTAAATAATCTGCTTTTGACAGTATTGTTACAAATGGCATAGCTTGTATGTTAAGAGTGTTTCCCACTTTCTCATTAGAACTTAGAGAAAGACAATATAGAGGCATTTCATTTAAATGTTGGAGGTTTCAAATCAAAATATGCCAGATTTCTGGGTGGTAGGGCAAAGTGGTAGATGGTGGGCCGCGCCGCCGGGGGAGGGGGACCCCCTCCATGTGCTTCGCAGGGGGGGCCCCTCAAGTTTTGTTACGCCACTGGTAGCAACACTTAGGGAATAACATCACAGTGAGGTTGCAAAAGGTGCTATAATGATGTCCAGGCAGGCTCGACATCATTGTCATTAATGTGTTCCAATATTGAACTGAGTCATGCACCTGGCAGTACTGAAGGGATAGAAGAAGCAAAGACCTCTATATGCTGCTGAAGTAAATTGCTTTCATTGTTGAAGCAAGGTGTTGGGCGGGCATCAGGTTCTAAAGGGAAATGTTTGGAAAAAAGAAAACAGGCCTGGACGAAATGTAAGAATTACGTTATTTCGGGGTTCACTTGTTGCTCAAAATTCGCGAAATTATGCGATTTCTCCATATCGCATTATTATGTGCCAATTGCAGCAAAGTTTTAGCGGAAGTGTATTGGAACAAAGCGAACAACCAGAACACTAGCAGCTGCTGTTTGCTGTGCTTATGTTTTTGTGCTATTTTTTTTAAAATATATTTCATGCTACAATATAGCTTTAAAGGCCGGTTTGTGCATTTTGAATGATTACACATAATTTCACATACTGTTCCCGAAATTTCACGTAACTAGGCAAATGCAAACTATGCAAAATTTGCACACCTGTTCAAAAGCAAAAGTTATCACTTATTAAATGTAAAAAGATAACATAATGTTAACCTATGGGAGAGGTAGGCCTTGCAGTAATGAAAAATGGAAAAGAGTTTTTTAATACCAGGACATAAAAAAGATAAAAGTACATGTTAAGGTTTTTTAATACAATGCACCCTGCCTTATGGGCTGTTTAGGGCCTGCCCTAGGGGTGTCTTATATCTATTAATAAGAAAGGTTTAGGCCTGGCAAAAGTGGCTTTTTTGCCAGGTCAAAATGGCAGTTTAAAACTGCACACAGACTGCAATGGCAGGCCTGAAATGTTTTAAAAGAGGTTCTCAAGTGGGTGGTACAATAAGTGCAGCAGGTCTTCTAGTAGCATATCCTTTACAGGCCCTGGGTGCAAGTAGTACCACTTTACTAGGGACTTATAAAAAGATGTGCCAGAAGGAGAGCCCAAAGCGCTACCGTCAAGAGAGTGAAAGACTACTGCTTTTACCAGGAGTTAAGTAGCACAAGCGCAGTCGTGGCAGCATGTTGTGTAGCGACCAGTAAGAGAGAACAGGCCTTTTTACCTGTGTCACTGAGTGAGGCCAATAGCCTACTCGTGTAAAGTTCAGCTGATGTGTGCTTAACTCACCCTTGGTCTATATCTAGTTAGTTTGTAGTACTTTGCAGCGCACATGTGGTTGCATGCCTGTGCTGGGTGTATGTGTGCCTGTCTGCCTGTGAAGTGGTACAATAAATGGAAAACTCTGGGTTCCATTTTGGGAGACACAGGACTACCTGGAGGAGCATGGTGAGGTTGAGGATTTGTAGATTACTGCTTTCCTGAGAGCTGGGTGGGACACACACTGGAGGAAGGAAGAGCCAGGCACTTCAGTACACTTCAGAGGGTGCTCTTTGTTTCGAAGAAAGGTCACTGGAAAGGGGCCTGGGAACATCTTAGGAAGGAGATTGGGCAGATAAGAGAATTACAAAGATTAGGGCTGGGGCCTTTTGATAACCCTTTGATGCACATATCACTTTGGCTGACATTCATGTGCAAACCTCTAGTCATTCCCATGGCCTGTGTTGAGGAGCTATCAGAATTAGACCTGCTCCTGCTATGACAGACCGCTTTCTGGAGCAAGGGCAGGACAAAGGAGTGGACACTTCTAAAGGAAACAGATCTCCAAAACTAACCTCAAAGACTTAGGTGCACATGCATCAACCTTCCGAAAAGCGAGTCCTTATTAGCGAGAAAGAAGGAATTGCTAATAAGGAATCGCCTTCCGGGATGCATGTACAGATTCGGTATAATTTAGCGTTTCCTTAAAAATCGCTAAAAATCACTGAAAACACAATAGCGATTCCTTAAAATAAAGATTAGCAATTTCCGAAATCGGTATTACCGAATTCGGTATTAGCGAGTTCGGTAATAGCGAATTCGCAAAAAACGGGTCGCACAAGAAGCGGGCTGATGACATCACAACCAGGAAGTCATCCAGCCCATCCCTCATTCACTGCCCTGAGGAGCTCACAGGAGGAGGCAGAGCATACAAGCTGAGCCAAGAGACTTCACCCTCTGAACCCATCCACACTACCTACATCCGGGATGGACAAGGATGCACCTGCCACTTCAGACACGCCCAGGAAGAGGAAGAGAAAGTTTTCTGACAGGGAACTTGAGCATCTGATCGAGGGGGTGAGCAGCAAGCATGATAAGCTGTTTGGGAAGCCGTCACTCAAGGTGCCCGAAGCAGAGAAGCAGAAGATTTGGCTTCGCATTAGGGAGAGGGTGAATGCTGTCGAAGTGACGCACCGCAGCATCGACGAACTTAAGAAGAGGTGGTATGACCTCAGGAAGAGGGCAAAGGAGCGCATTACCGAAAGGGTCAAGGAAGCAGCTGGCACAGGAGGGGGGCCATCCAGAGTACCTGCCAACACTGCCCTGGAGGAGCTCATTGAGGGGACCATTGAGCCAGAGGCAGTCGTTGGAGTAACCCAGATGGACACCTCCGGCGCAGCAACCACAGAACAAGGTAAGATGCATGCCTGCGCCTATACGCTGCGTATTGTATACCCACGCCCATCCCCCCAGGTCAATCACAGTGTGCAGGGAGAAGTACATAACACATATGCCCTCACATTAGTATTGCATCATGGGAGTCGTAGTCATGTTAGGCAAGTGTGCATGTATGATCACCAATGCACAATAAATGAGATCAGCAGTACAGGCCCAACAGAGTGTCAAAATATGTAATTTATTGTAGGAAATAAATGCGGAATGACAAACAGATGTAGTCACAAAATAAACTAACAATGCACTGTTTCACACACAGATGCATCTCCGGTGGACTCTGATGACAGTGAGCGCCTCATCATCTCCGAGACACCGGCAGATACCGATGGCGAGACTCCGCAGGAAGTTCAATCCACACCACCACCACGGACAATACCACCACCACCACCCCCACCACCAGCAACAATACCACCACCACCACCACCGACAACACCACCAAGACGCAGGTCACATGTCCCCTCCCTGCAGGTGATGGATACAGACCCGAGTCCAGCACCCACAAGTGCCCACAGTCAGACACGTGTCACACCGCCAGCCCCACCACCAGCACGTGGCCGAGTCACACAGCGGCGCAGGTCCATACGCAGTACTGCCGAATGACCCGAACAGCCAAGGAACATCTATGGTGGTGTAGAGGCCCAGATGCTGCGTGTTCAGCGCCTGCAGGGGAGACACATGGGAACAATGAACCTCAACATCTCCAAACTGGCAAAACACATGTGCATTCTGACAGACGCTGTGCGGCACATGACCACAGTTGTGGCTGAGGGCAATCGGGACATCAGTCAAAACCTACAGGAGCTCACCCGTGCCATCCGAGCAGGACAACACAGCGAGCGCAGGAGGCATAGGCAGAACTTGCTCCATACCACTGCATCTACCAGGGCCATCACAAAGCTCTGCAATAGCACTGCAGTTTTGTCCCGCCGCTCCGTGTCACTGCAGGTGGACCTCGGCCATTACTGTGGGGATGTGGCAAAGGCCTTAGGCCAGGTGACCACTGCAGTGAAACACTTGCAGTCAGAGACATTCAGTGGCAGCACCTTGGGAGGGGAGGAGGGCAGTGAGGCCGCATCTAGTGTGAGCAGCGTGTCGGTGCCAGAGACCTGCAACAGGAGGCGCAGTACGCGCAGCTCCACAGCCACAGACACACCCCGTGGTGAGGTAGAGGAGACACGCGACAAGAGGCTGGGGGTACGTGGGAAGCGGCACTAGACATTCAGTCCTGCATCTCTGTCCATGGTGGTGTAACCATGGGCCACTTGAATTTTGCGTTAGCACTCCCGTGATGCCAACGGTTATGTTTTTCGCCGCAATGTGTGGAAGCACTGTAATTTTGTCTAGTCATGCTACATCACTTTCACAAGTGCTCATGTGAAGTAAACAGTAGCACTCCAAAATATATAGTCATGGCTCATTCTTACCTGGCTCTGAAATGATGTTGTGTGATGTATGTCCGCCTCCTTTGACCTTCAGTTGTGTTTGGCACGTGTGACTGTCGGTGTTGTGCGGGTGGTTGGTCATCCCGATAGTTGTAGTTTCTGTCCACCTCTATGGGTATCCCCCTTCTTGTTGCAATGTTGTGCAGCATGGCACATACTGCTACGATCCTGCAGCAGGTGTCTGGTTTATATTGCAAAGCACCACCAGTCTTATGTAAGATCCGGAAGCGACTCTTCAGGATCCCGAATGTTCTCTCAATCACATTTCTTGTGCTAATATGTGCCGCGTTGTAGCGTTGCTCCTGTGGTGTTGCTGGGTTGATGTAGGGGGTGAGGATATATTCCCGCAGGGCGTATGCACTGTCACCTACAGGGGGGAAGCAAAGGCTTAGCGGCAGTAATGATGATACATGTGTGATACTGATGTAATGAATAGGTATGTGTATGTACCAAGCAGGAGGCCCTCACCGAATTCTCCATTGAGCAGACGCCTGTGGATGCCACTGTGTCTGAATATATATGAGTCGTGTGTGCTCCCTGGAAATTGTGACACTATGTCCGTGATGATGTGCTTGGCATCGCACACGACCTGCTCGTTGATGGAGTGATAGGACTTCCTGTTACGGAAGATGTACTCATTGGCCGAGGGGGGACAGATGGGGACATGCGTGCAGTCAATGCATCCTATGACATGGGGGAATTGGGCCACCTGGTAGAAATCCTGTTTGGTGTGGTCCATCTGCTGTGGGGTTGTTGGGAAGCTGATGTGGGTATGTATCATTGTCAGCATGGCATCAATGAATATATGGAAGAAGCGTGAAAGTGCGCTTTGTGATGCGCCTTCCGCTACCGCTATGACCCCCTGGAAACTTCCAGACGCCAGTAGGTGCAGGCTGCATAGGACCTGGACGTGCGCAGGAGTGGCATTGGTCCTACGTATCTGGTGCTGCGGTAGTGGTTCCAGGTCAGCAATAAAGCGCATTATCATGGCACGATTGAAACAGTACTTGTCATATACTTCATCCTCATTTTGGCCCAGCAATGTAATGCGCACTCTGAATACCCTCTCCTGGATCCTCCTCCTGCGCTGTGCTGCTGCATTTATTCTCATCCTCCTTGCAAGCACGTAGAGGGCTGCCATTTTGTAAAAGGAAACGGGGTCTCCAGGCCCATTTTTGAAGGCTTTCGGATTGTTTACACCTGTGGTACACTTTGACTTGTTTCTTTTTTTTTTGGTGTGTCTGCAACTTTACCTCCTGGTTCTGATTCCCCTTATTCTGCTCATGCTAAATAGCGAATTTGAAGCATTTCGGTATTAGCGATTTTTGATGCATTCTTTAGCGATTCTTTATTTGCTAATCGCTAATGCCAGGCGCAATTTGTGTTTTCGCTATTACCGATTCTTTATTTTGCGATTCTTTAATTTGACGGGGATTATTTTAGCGAATCTTTATTTTTTCGCTATTGGGGTTGATGCATTGGAATTGGTTGTTTGGCACTCGCTAACGGACGATTTTAGCGATTCAGTATTTTTGCGAGGAGATTTTTGCTTGATGCATGTGCCAGTTAGACACTAAATTACATATTTGTGTCTAGAAATGCACTACAATGATAGTTTGAGGCCCCCAAAATTGTCAAATGCTAAGCAACCAGTCGGTCTGTATGTCGAGGAGGAAAAGCTCTGCAAGACTTCTAGCTGTGACCAGGACTGGGGGCTACGGTCTGCCAGTCTCCCAGCTGGGTGAGGGAACATCACTCAGGGAAGTCCATGACCACCTGCCCTGGAGCCTGAAACACCAGTCCCTTTCTGCTTGCCAAGACTAATGTGCCATATTAGGAAGCAGAGAGTGCTTGTAGGGAACAAGGTCCAGTGGGGGAACCTCGTGAGTGGATCCCTTTAGCAAGGTGTGAGGAAGCAGCAGGTGCAAAAATCGGTCTGTTGCCTGTAGAAAAGCGTGAGGAAGCGGCTGCTGCACTGATTGGGCCATCGCCAGCATGCAGGTTAAAACTGGCCACCCCATATGCCAGAGGGGGCCACCACGAAAAATGCATTACTACAGTGCCAATCATCCCATATCCAGTGTGCAGAGTAAAATCGTCAATCCTGTTTGTCAGAGGGGGCTACCAGTAAAGAGTACTAGACTGCTGTATCAATCGGGCTCTTGAAGATGTGTGAAGTAAATCAGCAACCCTGTATGCCAGAGGAAGGGGACACCATGAAGAGCAAGGGTTGTCCCCTGGTTTCGCTGATGGCGAGAGAGAAGGGTACAGTGATGACATGCGAGTGCTTGAGCCACTGACTGAAGAATCGGAACCTAAGCGATCTTCCTCATACATGTGAGAGAGATCAGAAGAATTTACCGCACCAGCAAAGGGAGTGCTGCAGACAACTACCTGCTGCCCTTGTGGAGACAAGAGTGCTACTCATCACCAGCAGCTGCTGAAGATCTCCATGACTTCCGATGTGGAATGCTTCCGGGACTCCGGTAGAGCAACACAAGTTGGACTCGGTAAGACTAATGACAGGGCTGAAGGGTTCCGAGGAAATCATTCTGCATTATAATGCCATGGGCTGTTGAACTCTTTTGGCGTTAGAAGAGTCAGAGTGGGACTTCTGAGACTTGCACTTCTAGTGAAGCCTAACCTGAATGTCACCAATCGTGACTAGGTAATAACCACTACCAACAGAGAGATGGAGGTGGGATTCACAGACTTGGTACTGATCTCAGGAGATCTGTAGTATTATTTGTGTATGTCATATTTTATTTTGTGTTCGTATATAAATACTTTTTTTTCATAATTCTCGTATTTGACTTGATAATCATTTATTAATGCTATTGAACATATTTTGAGATGGAGCCTGTGCTCACCCCCTGCATCTACCTCCCCCAAAAACCACTGGACTGTTCAACTCACACAACTACTGAGAGTCATTTGCTAAAGGGGTACTTGTCCCAGTTGCTCAGGACCCATAGCAGGTTGGGCCCTGGGACATTGGGAGTAAAAGGCTTCAACCCCCACGGCTGGGCCCAGTAGCTCCTGTTTGCCCTGCGGCCCTCTGATAGGGGTTCTGACGGGTATCATTCTGCCTCCTGGGGAGTGCTTCCATTGCAAGGCACGAGGGAGTATTTTACATCTGAAATTTACATTGAATTACCATTTTTGTCACATTCAATCCTCTATGTTACACATGGAATTCTATTAACACATCGGGATGTCCTGATACCAAAACAACCCTACTGAATTTTATAGTGATCAGCAACAAACGCTGCACTCACACAAACTTTTATAGGGCAACCCGTCCCATATCAAAAAAAGGGTTATGCCTTTCCCCTAGTATCCGTTTCTCATCTCTGTCTTGTTTTGCTGTCTCCTGCTGTTCACCTATTCCTACTCTGCACTCATCTGCCCTCGTTTTAATTTATGTCCCCATATCTACATGCTTCAATCCTCCTCTGTTCTGCTCCTCAGTAAACTTCCTCCCTTTGCTGCTATCCTTCCCCATCCTGTCCTTTTTTCTCACCGTCTGCCGTTTTCATCTTTTTCCCACAAATGCTCTTCCCTCTAATGCCCTTTTTGCCTCATGCACCAGATTATTGTTTTTTTTAAAAAGCTTTTAGTGGCATTTTAAATTTGTCATAGTTTGCACCAGCTTGCATAACAATTACAGGGTGATGTTTGCATGTCACTAGATGGTATGCATGTTTACAATTCAGTGCCATTATGTACATTTAATGAGGACCACCTGTAAACATTGCACAGTCATCTTGTACCATCTTTTCATTGTCCTTAGAAATTTTGGAACAATACCCCTTCAAAGCAAGGAGCCCATACCCAACTAAACCTGAAACTCTTGCATCCAGGAGAGCATATTTTTTTAACATTTTATCAAAGACATTAAGTGTTTGATGATAGTGGACCACTTTGGACATGTACTCCGTGCCCGCAATGGAGTCCATCATATATTGCAAGATGTGTATAGTTTTCAAATATATAACCATTAAAAAATGATGTTCATTGACATGTCGGGTGAGATTATCAGCAGTTGATCATTGATAGTATGGCATGTAGTGACTTCATACATTCAGGACGATCTGTCTTCCTTGTCCTCCTCTGTTTTGAAGGTAGGCATTAGTAAATCCCAGGGGTCAGCAATGGGTTTTTTACACAATCTCTTCCGATATTCCCTTCTAAGTACCCTGCTTGCCACTTCCACCCAATATGGGTCCAGGGAATTTAGGCGTCTTCCATCCCATTGTGATGGAGGTCTTGCCTAACAACTGTGCCAGGTCAGTAAACTTCATTGCCGCTTTGTGTCTTTTAGGCCAGGCATGTATTTCCAGGAGGTGACCTTCCCTGCTTCCCAGATCCGTTCCGAACCGCCACGCATTCTATTTTTGGGGCACAATGGTCCACAAGGTATCTAGGGCGTGGCAGCTCCAAAGCATATGTTGGGTGTTGGCAATGTCATGCCCACATCTAGGGCTGGTCACCGGTGTTGATGGGTATATTCGACCCACCTTTTTTGGGATGAGTTATGCTTTGGATAAGATGTTAAACTATATTTATTTATTTAAATCTAGCATTAGGGAATCTTTCTTCAGGTACACTAGCGCTAGTTACCATTCTTTATCGTTAAAGGGGCAACCCATTATGATTTAACCCATTTATCCCTCAATATGTTAACAGAGGTCCCAGTCATCTCAAGAAGTGCTTTGTAAAGCCAAGTAATCATCTTGTGGTCACTGCCCATCATGTATAGTGTCTGTAACAGAGTATACGTGGTGGGGGGGGGGGGGGGTCAACGGCATCCATGTTCCATTATTGTTTGAGTGCATGTATCACAATTTTTTATGCAAAAAGAACTGCCCACGAGGGACCTCCCATCCATCCACCAGTGCCTGGAAACTCATTAGTGTGCGGCTGAGAAAAAGGTACCGTACCGCATTAATCCCTACAGTGCCCTAGACCCGTGAATCTCAACATGTAAATTGGTCCTTCGCAACTGGCAGCCCCTTTAACGGGATTGCAAGAGAATATGTAAGCGCCCATCGTGTGTAAGCAATAGCTCACCGCAAACATTCAGGCACCGTTTTGACCAGCAGCTAAAATGGTCTATCTGTGCTCCAGAGGGTGAAAACATAAATGCTTGAATTGCCCCCTCCCATATTTGCGCGGATAACCCGTTTCATTATTGTAGTGACCCGCCAGCCATTGCATCTGGGCAGTCAAATAGTAACGTTTAAAATCCGGGGCTCCAAGCCCGCCCTTTTCGGTTGGTAATTTTAACTTTGCCAGTGCTACTCTGCATCTACCTGCTCCCCAGATCAGTTCCTAATAGTGTATCAAGCTCTAGGAATGTGCTATTCAGTAGTTCAGATGGTATGGGCAGTCTTGTATAGGCAGTCTGGACCAAAACACTATCTGCGACAGTAAAGATCATATTGACCTGCTGATAGTGTCCTCGAGAACATCAGCCTCACATGGTACATGTTTATACCCAGATACCGAAATGTACAGGGTTCCCATCTTATCGCTTGCATTCCCCCTTGCCCCCAATGTGATGAGTAATTGTAGCTTGAATTGTCTCAAGGGAACCACACAAGTTTCTCTAAAGATTTCTTTAAAGCCTGCTACTGTCCCACATTCTATCAGGAAGTTGGCTATGGGTGTCAGTTCTGTTGTTATATCTCATACATATAAGAGCATATCATCTGCATATAGTGAGATAATATGGGTTGTGCACCCTAGAGGAATGCCCCGGTCCAGGCCCTGCTTTCTCATGGGTCCTGCCAATGGCTCTATAGCCAGAGCAAACAGTATCAGGGAGAGCGGGGAGCCTTGTCTCATTCCTGTAGCTCATATCCCATACCCAGCCAACACGTGGTGGTGGTTTTTTACTCTGGCTGTAGGTTCTTTATATAGGAGCAAGATCCATGCTATGATTCGATTGCCTATATGGTAGTGGTGTAACATTCTATACATATAGTCTCAATTGATGGAATTGAACGCCTGGTCCAGGTCTATACTCACTCAGACCAAATTAGGCCATTTTTCACATGTGCACCAGTTTATTACCCTTCTCTATGCAAAAGTGCTTGTGCTGGACATGTCTCCTTGCAGCACATTTCCACTGCAAGGCAAAATACCAGAACCTGCACCTTTGACCAGAAGGTAATGTAGTATCTGACCTGGAAATTCCACAAGAACAAACAGTGCCTATGTGCTGGAAGCCACGCCACCTAAAACATGGCAACATGATAGGAACAGCAGGGACAAAGGTTGGCTCTGCAACAAATGAATGTCTAGCATTCTCCACTGCACTCTTGCCTTACCTACCTTCATCATAACATATGGCTTTTCTCTCTATCCACCATCCTACATTCTTTGGATAATAATGGATGTAAAAAATGTTTTACATGATCACCAAATGATGTCCATGTGATTAAGTTTTGTACTGACATGTCTGATTGATGTTAAGAACATGTACAGCTAATTATTGCATTGCAATCCCCAATAATATTTCTAAATTCCATATTACATGTACTACTCTGTTTTGATCCTTTGGTATAACGCACATGTGTCCTTTGATCATCATTTAACCTATGAAGAAAAGTACTTTTCATTCACTATAGGGAAAAGAGAGGGCATGCGCTTTGGAATCAACATCATATTTTTCAAAATCTACTGGGTACGAGGCAGGAACTAAGATCTATCCAGCAATGGCTGATAGTCTAACAGTAAAAATTGTTCTGAGTCAGAGTGAACTGCTTCTGATCACCAGGGTACATACTGCCATGAGATGCACAAGCATTTATTTTTTTGTTTGAATTTGTGAATCAAGTCTTAATATTTAGTTTGGGAGCCCATGGTCTATGAAGAATGGATCTGTACCCTGTTAGAAATAGTTAGGGGCAGTGGCAGCTGCATCAGAATGGGGGTAAATGTTTGATTACATTAGCATTCCGTCCATCATCTTTTCTTTTTGCATTTGTCGCCCTCAGTGGGAAGGGAATGCCCAGACCTGGGTCCCATGCTTGCTACGCCACCAGATTCAAGCTAGCCTCGCTGATGAGGGGTGTTACCCTCAAACCGGTTCCAGGATGCTTGTTTCCGGTTCAGAGAAGACCTGGCCTGGCAGTTCGGGCTGGACTGTCCCCATGGGGAACAGGATTAAGACTGATTTGTATATGGCTGGGTCTAAATTGGAATGACGTGGCGGGCAAAAAAACGATGGATTTCACCCAGATCTGTGACTGGTGGTGAATGTTTGATTACTTTAGTATTCTGTCTACCGTCTGTTCTTTCGCATTTCTTTCCCTATGCCACCAGATTGAAGTTAGCCTGGTTTATGAGGGGTGTTACTCCAAAAGTGGTCCTAGGATGCTTGTTTCTGGTTCAGGGAAGACCTGGCCTGGCAGTTTGGGCTGGACTGTTCCCATGGGGAACAGGGTCAAGACTTATTTGCATATGATTGGGTCTAAACCGGAAGGGCGTGGCAAGCAAAAAAACAATGGATCTAACCAAGATCCATGACTGGGGTGAATGTTTGATTACTTCAGCATTCCCTCCTTCATGTGTTTTTTTTTGTGTTTGGCTGCATAGGCAGTGCCTGGGAGCATGGGCATGTTCTCCACAGGGCTGTGTAACACAGCTCGGAGGAGAACATGCTAAGCACGCATGTCTGTTTGGCCAGCCAAAGAGGGCCAGCAAAACAGTCATGCACACTTAGGGAGTACAAAACACGCCTCACTCTGCTCTGGTAAGCACAGTACCCCCCCCCCCACCCCGCCCTGACCTGGCTCCAGTTCCGCACAGAAAAATAAAATGATAGTAATGTCTTGTTATTATCATTTTCTTTTTCTTTTTTGCACTGCTCAAATAGCAGTGGGGCGATGCTCCTCCGTCTTAGTTGAGGAGCCGCCACTCCTTAGGGGTGGTGCAAGAGAGCTGCAGTCAAGATGGCTGCTTTCTAAGACAGCTGCTGAGACCAGAGCTGAAATTCCATATCATCCTCTGGAAAATTATGCCAACTCCCATCATAGTGCATAGCATCGAACACTAGAGACTGTAACACTAAGGCGAAGTGGTTCAGGAGACTTCAGGAATTTTCAGGAAACTGAAAATCCATTACATAGACTGGAGGAAGGCTCAGACACACAGCAAGCTGCAGCAGATGCAGTAAGACCTCGTTAAGCCAGAAGCACCTGGAAAGCAAAACTACCCATTTGGCTTAACGAGGCACTATACATACTGTCAAGCCTAAGAATGATGGCGGCGGTTGGAGGTGGAGACTGCCCAGCACACCCTGGAGAATGGAGCACTGACCCTGTGTGCAAGGCGCAGTCCAACGGAAATTTGAGGTGAGTCCACTCATGACTAGTGTGAC